>NC_139564.1:9974929-12374929 GCF_965112155.1 Podarcis liolepis | reverse complement strand
GGACCAGGACCCAAGGAACAGACATACAGACAGGAGGAAGAGTTGTACACATGGCCAAAGCTTTGCTGTTTTTCTTGGCAGCTGTTACCCCAGCTAAAAATACAAGTTGCTTTCAAGCAACATCTTTCTTTGACTGAGAACAGCTACAAAGAGCAAAAACAGCACCATCTTCTTGTGTGGTTCTCCTTCATGCATCCTTCAGTTTGTGACTAGCCATAAGGGCTATGTTCTCCCTCCACTATTGCAGGCAGTAGGCCTCTGAATATCAGTTGCTGTGAACATCTGGTTGGTCACTGTGAAACCAGGATACTGGTCTGTGATAGTTGTTTTTCAAAGGCTGGTTTAGCTGTTCGTATTTTTTTGCCAATGCATTTGTCCTTACTTCCTTAGCTTGAAAGGATAGCTGGTTTTAAGGAGCAAGTCTTCCCAGTCAAGGAAGGATTCCAAGCCCTCCGGGGGATAATTAATTCGGTAAGTATGCTGGAAAGCACATATTGCCTTAATTTTTCATGTACTAAGGTGGTGAAATCTTATTTACTTTTGTGGCGTCGTCTTCCATGCGAAATATTAAGCTGCCTGAGCTTTCTCTAGCCTGAGTGCTTTGTTGCAGATTGATGTGGCTTCCACAGATCTGATCTCTCAGGCAGGGATGACTAAATTGCATCCTTCCAGATGTTTTTGGACTAACACTCCCCATCGTCCCTAAACATGGACCATAGCGGCTGGGGCAGCCTGGGATTTGAAGTCCAGCAACACACGTCAATTATCCCTCCTCTATAAGCTGCTAGGTACCACATAAGGCCCCAGACTGAATAGAGAGGAGTATTTCTCTCTCAATGGATTGCTGAATTATGGCTCCAGAGTCCAGTGTGAGAATTTCATCCTGCCCAAGTTGGGAGGGAGGAAAAAAAGGATTGCCATGCCACTGAAACTTGCTGCTTCTGTCTGTTCCATAATCCAGTTTGACTATGAGAGATATCTGCCTTTTTATCTTACACAGGCAGCAATAAAACTGCTGGTGTCAGATGCAACCAGGCAGGACTCCGACCTGTCTTTTACAGGTTATATCGTGCAAACTATTTACAGTGCAGTTACACAAGGTTCATGTCCGTCTTAGTCACTTGCAGAATCCGGGAGTGGCCCCTTCCGGTTCCCCCCCCAACATAAGAACTTAGTGTTTTCTTTTCTGTTTGTTTTCTTCTCTGGATCACGCTTTGCTCGCAGTGCACATTGATTCATATGGGGGAGTATGTTACGATATTGAAGCAATGCAGCCGCGAGCTACTGCTAGCTTGAAAGCAAAACATAATGCGAATGTTGGGACTGTTCCGTGGGAAACAGAGGGACAGTCAATTCACAGTGCAGAGGGCACCGGAATTAGCTCAGAGTGTAATATGAGCTGTACAGGAAGTACAGGAGGAGTTTGTCTCTCGGCTGTTGGAGTTTGAAGAAAGCAGTCATGTTTTCTGTAATGCTGCAAAGACAGAAATAAAGGCATGTAAATACGTTTCTGTCTATCTCTTTCCCCTGCCCAATGGGGGGGGCAGGAAAGAGTGGTGTGTTCTTCTCACGCTGAGAAGGATCGCCTATCGCGACCTCTGCCTAGATCTTGCCGGGAAAGCATACAGGGAGGTCAACAGGAGACCAAGCCGGGTTCCTGGGAGAGTTGCCAGTTTCTCCTGATAAAGGCTTGATTTCCAACACTTAGACACTCCAAACCTTCACCTCCCCTCCTTGCGTTTCACCCCTCTGCGCAAACTGGGCGACGGAAGTCGTGTGTGTGCCTCCTGGCCAACCGGGCTAGGTGAGGCGCTTGGGCTCTCAGCAGCATCTTCGAGCCCTCTCCTCACTTGGCGGCCCCTTCCCTCTCTTCTCCACTGGAGGTGTGGCTTTTCCCACCACTGGACGAGGAACTGCTCCTCAGAAGTTTCTGCGGCTCCCTGTATCCCAACGGCGTCCCTGCCTCCCTCCCCTGTTCCGATGGCAGTCCCCTGACAGCTAGCAGCTTTGCAAAGCTAAGCAGGATCTGGTCCGGTTTCAAACTGGATGGGGTGCTGAGATTCCTGCATTGCATGGGGTAAGACTAGGTCCCTTCCAACTCTGCAATTACACCAATGCTGTGGGATGCACCATAGAAGCGCTGGAATAGAGACCCAGCTGGTGGCAACCACAAACTATTGCTTGGTAGTCGGGATGCAAGAAGGCTTTTTCATTCCGTTCCGTATTTGTCTTATGCAGCACTGTTTCAGCTCCACTGCGTTATGCCTTCCATCAAGAACCACATTATTTGTCTTGCTGTTTGCTGTGGTGAAATGATGTAACTTACAAAATTCATGGTGTAAATTACGTTGCCAATATGTTACTCCATTCCATTCATTTCGGTGCAAAGGAAATGCAATGCATTTTAAAGCTGAGGCCATTGTTCTTCAGTGTCTGAGAGCTAGGTTTCTGTAATCAGGGCTTGATTGTCTGTGCAACTTCATGGAATCTACAAAGAAGGTAGAAACTGGCCTGAGAATTTCAGCTTTTGGTAGAAAAGCTTCTGCAACAAATGTAAGGTCATGCAAAGTACAATCGTACCTTGGTTCTTGAACACCTTGGTACTTGTAGATTTTGGCTCCTGAACGGCAAAAAACCAGAAGTGAATGTTCCAGTTTCCGAATGTTTTTCAGAAGCTGGACGTCCAGTGCTGCTTCCGCTTAAGTGCGGAAGCTCCTGCAGCCAATCGGAAGCCACACCTTGGTTTTTGAACGGTTTTGGGAGCCGAATGGACATCTGGAACCGATTGTATAAGCAATAATGACTGTATAAGCAACCTTTGCATATGTTTACTCAGTAGATTGTATTTGGCTTCCGCTAGTCATTGGGGGTTGAAGAGATCTGAAGCTGAAGGCGAAGTGGTCTGGGAGTTCATGTTTGACCAGTCAGTCGATACATGAAAACAAATCCATTCCCACGCAAATATGAGCCAATAGCTGGAACTGGTGCTGTTCTCTGCCTCTGCTTTGGAGACAGTATGCCTCTGAATACCCATTGTCATAAATTGCAAGTGAGGAGAGCCTTCTTGTATGGAGGTCTTTCTTCTGGGCTCCCGGCAGGCCACTGTGAGAACAGGGTGTCGGGATTCACAGAATGCTGTGTGAGATAGTAAGTCTGCAGGCTTGAGTTTGCTAGCTGATGCAATCAGCCAGCAATACTTTCTATGGAAGTGCTGAGTCAGAAAGACTCAGCAGTAATGTGCTGTCAGTTGATTGGCTGTCCTCGGTTTAAAAGAGAAACCTGCCCAGTAGTAAGTGTGGTGGTGTAAAAGAGTGTGGTGAGAGAGAGAGAGAGAGAGAGAGAGAGAGAGGTTTTCTTATTTGCCTTAAGGTGCAGCCAGGTACTCTGTTTGACTGTATGAACTGCTTGTGTATTATAGCCTGTAGATATTTGTATATATAGGTAAAGGTAAAGGGACCCCTGACTATTAGGTCCAGTCGTGGCCGACTCTGGGGTTGCGGCGCTCATTTTGCTTTACTGGCCGAGGGAGCCGGCATACAGCTTCCAGGTCATGTGGCCAGCATGACTAAGCCGCTTCTGGCGAACCAGAGCAGCGCACAGAAAGGCTGTTTACCTTCCCGCTGGAGCGGTACCTATTTATCTACTTGCACTATGTGCTTTCGAACTGCTAGGTTGGCAGGAGCAGGGACTGAGGAACGGGAGCTCACCCCGTTGCGGGGATTCGAACCGCCGACCTTCTAATCGGCAAGTCCTTGGCTCTGTGGTTTAACTCACAGCGCCACCCGCGCCCCTACTGACCGCAGTAGTGGCATACATAAATAACCTTTTTTGACACTTGGGAATTTCAGTCTGAATTCTTCCCAACAGAAAGGACTCTCGTTTTTCTTGGGAAAGTACTTTTAAACATTTTTCTCAATTCGTTATGGATCATTTCCCAATACTCTTTTACCCTTTTGCAAGTCCTCCGCATATGCAACCTCTTTGCACCTCCAGCACTTACCTGATTCAGTCTTATTGCTTTTCTTTTCTTCTTATGACTTACTTCTGAGATGATATGCATAGGATTTGGCTTGCAAATAAAAAAAGAACTGGGACAAAGTTTTAGTGGGTTCCCCCCCCTCCCATAATCACACTATATGTGTTAATTAGCATATAGACGCTAGAATTTCTGTGTTATCACTAACTACTGTGGCTGCTGTTCTGCGTATTCTCTGCTTCATTTCCCCCCTGACCTCACTGTTTGCAATCCCCCATTCCCCTCAAGCCATGCACATATAAACGAGTAACTGAGGATAACACTTTATGCGCCAGAGGAAGCGGGGCTGCGCTCTGCAAAAGCTTATGCCATCATGCATTTGTTAGCCTTTTAAAGTGTCGCAAGCCTCTTGTTTGTTTCGGCTGCGACAGCCTAGCAGGGCTGCTCCTCTGGGAATTGTGTAAAGTTAAACAACGTACGAGATCTGTGTGCAATCCTCTTCCGCTATAAGCCTGCCAGTGAACTTTTGCAAGCTTTTCTGGCGCTGTTAACATCTCCCAACTTTGCAAAGCATCTAAATGAACGAAAGGCTTGTCAGAATCCATCAATCCGAGAGGGAAGTCTAGTGGCTTAAGAAGAAACGCTGAAGGCAACTTAGTTATCCGATCAGTAATGGTTTACTGATCTAGTTTGGCTGATAATTATCTGGAAGTATGGCTTCCTGAGCAAGCGGAATAAATGCTCTGGCAATGTGAAAATTCAGGGCTCACGAGTGTATGAGTTTCCCTTGCTCTCCTACAGAGCCATCTTTCATTGCAGATACTATTCCCTTCTAAAAAAATGTTCTTTGGAAGCAACCTGCTTAGCCTGAAAGAGAAGTGTAGGAATTGCATGTATATCAGATGCAGATCATGAGCATGAATTGCGGGAGGCTGCAATCTATTCTCATTTTTAGGATGCATAAGAAGGGGAACAGACAGTGTGGCATCCTAGGCAGAATGCTGGGCTTTGACTCAGCTGATTTGGGTTCAAATCCCTGTTTGGCCACAAATCTTGTTAGGCAGAAAGATAATAACTGTCCTGCCTGAGAAAAAGGGGTGGTGGAGGAGAAACGATGTGTAGACCTTGTGAGCTGCTCGGAGGAAGAATGCAATTCAGAGCCTTTTTTTGGCATGGCTTTTTCATGAATAGAGGCAAAGGCCAAACAGTAGTGGTTGGGCGTTTTGTGTGTGTTTTGCAATACGTTTGTTTTGAGAGAAGACTCTCCTTCAAGCATGAAATGTGAGTTGGATTTCTAGCTGGGTGGTGGAAGAGCAGGGCTTGCGGCCCTGGGTATTTCTTAGCTCCCGGGACTAGGGAAAGCCAAATAAGTTATGCAAAACATGTGGCATGATCTGCCCTATCCTGTAGGGTGCTACTCTGTGCACATGCAGGTGAAGTATCTCCATAGGGAATACCGTATTTTTTGCCCTATAGGACACACTTTTCCCCCTCCAAAAATGAAGGGGATAGCAGCCTACCGCCTGGCGCGCAGGTCGCCCTGAAGCAGAGCGCCCCTTGTGCCGGGCAGACATCGGCCAGCCCCAGAAGTTCGGGGGACAGCGGGGAGGCGCAGCGCCGCCATCCCGCTGTTCCTCGACCTGATTTGGAGGCTGGCGCTGGGGAGAAGCGTGCTTCTTCCCAGCACCAGCCCCACAAGCTCAGGGGACAGCGGGGAGGCGGAGCACCGCCATACCGCTGTTCCTTGACATGGTTTTTTTTGGGGGGGGGAATAAAGGAAATCCCCCCCTTTATTTCCCCCCAAAAAACTAGGTGCGTCCTATGGGACGGAAAATACAGTATATATGTATATATGTATACCTTTTAATAGCTTATTATTACAACACAAACACACACAATGAACAGACCTTTTCCCCTCATTTTTCCATATCAGTTTGTGATTTCTCCCCCCACCCCCCAAAAAAATTCTGCTGAAAATTCAACTGCATTTTAGTGAGAATTTCTCCTCCTGTATACATCTTTATATGCAATTCTACTAGTTACAAGTTTTAAATAGGCTTGTGTGTGTGTGGTTTTAGATAGTGAGTAGTTTTTTGTTTTTTTTAAGGGACGCGGGTGGTGCTGTGGGTTAAACCACAGAGCCTAGGACTTGCCGATCGGAAGGTCGCGGTTCAAATCCCCGCGACGGGGTGATCTCCTGTTGCTCGGTCCCAGCTCCTGCCCACCTAGCAGTTCGAAAGCACATCAAAGTGCAAGTAGATAAATAGGTACCGCTCAGGCAGGAAGGTAAACGGCGTTTCCGTGTGCTGCTCTGTTTTGCCAGAAGTGGCTTAGTAATGCTGGCCACATAACCCAGAAGCTGTACGCCGGCTCCTTCAGCCAGTAAAGCGAGATGAGCACTGCAACCCCAAAGTCGGTCATGACTGGACCTAATGGTTAGGGGTCCCTTTACCTTTTAGGTTTTTTTTTTTTAAGTTTATGTCAATTGTATTATCTGTTTTAAATTTTGTTATATTGTCTGGTGTTGCTGTGGGCTAAGGACTAAGGCAAAGAAAGTTGAGTCTGGTCTATGTGCTCAGCTCCATCCAGATCTTGCTTCGTTGTGGGAGAGCATCATGTGGAAAGTGGCTACAGCATGGTGTGTGTGTGTGTGGTTTGAAGCAGTTCAGCTCTCTGCACCTGTGGTATCTGCACACATCCTGTTGCTAGGTAGGAGAGCAATCACAGGAAGTGGCCTTGATGTGGGTTGGTGTGTTCGTCATTTCGATGCTTCTGTACAAGCAGCTCAGCTCTCTCCTCGAAGTATCATTTTTCTTCCTCTCTCATCATATACTAGAACCCGGGACCATCCACAGAGGCTGAATATTGGACAATTCAGGACAGGCAAAAGAAAGCACTTGTTCACACAGTGCACAGTTAAAACTATGGAATTTCCTCTCACAAGAGGTTGTGATAGCCACCAACTTGGACGCAGTGTTAGAAACTCAGATATCTAAGTTGGGCACCAAATGGCTCCTTGAACCAGGGTTACAGTCGCCCAAAACTGAATGCCTAGTTGCCATTTTGGGGCCAGATTTGGGTTCCTGAAATTTGTTTGGATTGTGCAGATAAAATACAGTGGTACCTCTGGTTGTGGATGGGATCCATTCCAGAGGCCCATTCGCAACATTAAAAGAGCACAACCTGAAGTGCCGTATCTGCGCAGGTGCGCGATTTGGTGCTTGTGCGCAAGTGCAATTTAGCACTTCTGTGCATGCGCAAGTGGTGAAACCCTTTCCAGTACTTCCGGGTCACCACGGGACATAACCTGAAAGAACGTAACATGAAGCAAACGTAACATAAGGTAGGACTGTATCACAGTCAGAATTCTACAGGATGTGTGTGAAAACAGCAAAGGTCCGAGGATCCCCAGGCATGCACCTCCAAATGGTGGAGACATCAGGCGCTATCCTGGCACCTGGGAAACTTCACTCGGTCCCAAGTGGCTGATTGTTGTTGTTGTTTAGTCGTTTAGTCGTGTCCGACTCTTCGTGACCCCCTGGACCAGAGCACGCCAGGCACTCCTGTCTTCCACTGCCTCCCGCAATTTGGTCAGACTCATGCTGGTAGCTTCGAGAAGACTGTCCAACCATCTCGTCCTCTGTCGTCCCCTTCTCCTTGTGCCCTCCATCTTCCTCCCTGTTTTCCAGGGAGTCTTCTCTTCTCATGAGGTGGCCAAAGTCTTGGAGCCTCAGCTTCAGGATCTGTCCTTCCAGTGAGCACTCAGGGCTGATTTCCTTCAGAATGGAGAGGTTTGATCTTCTTGCAGTCCATGGGACTCTCAAGAGTCTCCTTCAGCACCATAATTCAAAAGCATCAATTCTTCGGCAATCAGCCTTCTTTATGGTCCAGCTCTAGTGCAAAATACGCCTGGCCAATTTTGAACACTGCTCGGATTCCTTTAAAAGAAAATTATACAAAGGAAAAAGGCTGCTATGAACTATTAGCCATGACGACTATGTTTGCCTCCACTTTCGAAGACAGTATGCCTTTGAATACCAGTTGTTGAGAGTCACGGCTGGGGAAGAGTGTTTTCACACTCAGGCCCATCTAATGGGCTTCCCATTGACTGCTATGAGACCAGGAGCCTTGACTAGATTGGCCTTTGTTCTTATGTTCCCATGTTGAGTGTGGAGAGAGGCTTGGAGAAGTCAAAGCTCTTGTTGCAGTGCAACCTTTGCTGTTTCAAGAGCGATAGAGGTGAACAGCCAGCAGGAGGTTTGCTCCACGATGCTCTCCATGCTGTGTCAAAACTTTCCTGCCCTGCTGTTTTGTACAATCACCTGCTCTCGGTGCAACTAAGCAGAAAACACAGAGGGGTTTTTTTCCGTTTCCTTTGCAAGAGGCTAGAAAAGAGAAGTGCCAGCCAGCCGCCGTGTATGTGAAGCCTGGCCCCGTGCGCCGCTTTTTTTTTCTTTGCAAGAACAGAATCCATTTACAGGGAGCATCTGATTACCAATTACGAGCCTCCTTAATAGGAACATTTCCTGCAAGAGGAAGAAATATGCTTGGCTTTGTGTGCTGGGGCAGCCAGGAAGCGAGTCATTAAACGCTTAAGTGGAAGAAGAAGAAGAAGAAGAAGAAGAAGAAGAAGAAGAAGAAGAAGAAGAAGAAGTTTGGAGGAGAAGGAAGGGAGGCATGAAGTGAGCATGGAGGAAAATTATTCCGATTATATCACTCTCTCCTCTAATCCACACGGATAGCCCAGCGCTGGAGCCGCACTTGCTGTGAGATTTAGAACAAACATGTTAAGAGGTTTCTGCTCATGCAGCTGAAATGCGAGAGGAGCAGAGAGCTACTGGGGAGGTGAGGGGGTGAATGGCTGCGTGGAGTTGTTAAAGGGGCTCAATGGCCCGGAAGGGGAATATTTCTCTGTCCTCCTACCCTTCACTACAGCACAGGGCTTAATTTGACATCCCCTGACATATTACAAATCGTATAATGTCCTGGTGCACAGAGGGCTGCTCCCTAAGCCGCAACTTAACTGATAAGGTCCCAGGTTCTCTCCCTCCCCACCCCTTCCTCTGCTTTCCTCTGCACGGTTTGCCTTATGATTTCGATTTGACTCGTCAGATACCACTAAACTGCTATTGGTTGCATTACATAACTGAAACGGTAAACGCTCTTAACAAACTACAAACTCCAGAACATCGCTTTCAGCCTCCGTTCCCCGCTCTTTTTAAAAATAAAAAATAAAAAATTCACAATTAAACATTATCATCACATAAGTATAAAACGAATAAACCACAACAAATAAAAAATAGAAAATAAAACATTTTCGCACAATATTAAATCCACGTTTTAGGATTACTCAGATCCCTTGACTTCCCTCCATCCCCCTCGCCTAGTTCTTTTATGTTATCTTAATTTATACATGTCAATAATTTCCTTATCTTTATCTCCAAATTTAAACAGTCTCCTTAATATTACAAGTGGTTTCTTAAAAAAGCCTGCCACTGTATTAACTTCCTTACAATGCTTTTGTAGATACGCAATAAACAGTTTCCACTCTGTTCCACACTCCTTATCCCAGTCTCGTCTGCTTCCACTTCACCAAGATTCTTCCAAGCTTCATAGAGGATCGTAGAATTGGAAAGGACCCCGAGCGTCATTGAGTCTAGCTCCCTGCAATCCAGGAATCTTAGCTAAAGCCTGTGCTGGGCCCAGGGGTTAACCCGAGCTACGCGGTCCAGGTCTGGTCCTGAATCCAAGGATTCCACGAGGAGTCAGTCCAACAGGGCCAAGGCAGGAAACCAGGCAAGGACAGCTACAGGATCTAGCATACAGCAATGTTGCTCCCGCAACCTGGGCTGAGATCCAACAGCCTTTTATCTCTGTCGGGGTAACGGCCGGTCCTGATCCCCCGGTGACTCACTTCCTTGAGAGCCAGTGTGGTGTAGTGGTTAAGAGCGGTAGTCTCGTGATCTGGGGAACCGGGTTCGCGTCTCCGCTCCTCCACATACAGCTGCTGGGTGACCTTGGGCCAGTCACACTTCTTTGAAGTCTCTCACAGAGTGTTTGTTGTGGGGGAGGAAGGGAAAGGAGAATGTTAGCCTCTTTAAGACTCCTGAAGGGGAGTGAAAGGCGGGATATCAAATCCAAACTACTCCTCCTCCTCCTCCTCCTCCTCCTCCTCCTCCTCCTCTTCTTCTTCTGTCTCGTCCGAAGGTGAGCACTCCTCCTGCAAGTACTCAGGTCTCTCCTTCTCTCAGACCTGAGTCTCTGCAGCTCGGGAGATGTTGTGGGTTACTAGACCCAGGGGCTGCCTCAGCCTCTCCTGACCCAACTGGTAGTGGAGCAGCTGTAAGTGATGGCCCAGCTGAAGGCAACGAGGTAATCCCCACATCTGGAGCCAGGGCAGGCTCAGGCCCCTAACTCGGCCCAGCTGGTGCTTGTTGCAGGGGAACCTGTGCAGACTGGGACTCTTCAGGATCAGGCCCCAGACTTGGTTCAGATGCCGCCTGAGGCAGAGGATCCGGTGCAGACTGAGACTCCTCCAGTTCCGAGTCCGAGCCCGAATCCCAGGCCATCACACAAAGCCAGGGCTTCCCAAAGTTTGGCTCTGCCATTCCTTACAGAATGCCCCGTTAGCATATACTGAGTGCCTTCCTCTTCAATGTTAAACAAATCCAGTGGTACCTTGGTTCGTAAACTTAATCCATTCTGGAAGTCCGTTCCAAAACCAAAGCGTTCAAAAACCAAGGCACGCTTTCCCTTAGAAAGTAATGCAAAACGGATTGATCTGTTCCAGACTTTTAAAAACAACCCCTAAAACATGAATTTTGCTATCTTACGAGACCATTGATCCATAAACTGAAAGCAATAAACAATGTACTGTACAATAAAATAAATAAAACAGCATTGTAGATGATGAAAATTAAAATTATTATTTTTTCCTTGCCTGCACTGATAGTCATAGTTTGGATGGGGGGCTTTTATCCATTTCTGCAGTCACACAATCAATCAATCAATAGCTGAACTGGGATCCACACAATCATAAAAACAAATTAACTGAAAAAGCCTCAAAACAAAAACCACAAAATAAATAGAAAAACAAAAGCACCAAATATAAGCTCCAAATATCACCTCAGAACACTGCAATTGGAAACGGAAGGCTTCAATTACAATGGGAGGACGCAAATTAGCAGCGCAACAGGAAACACAGGGGGATGAAAAATGGAGCCTGTTCTGCTTCTGAAAAAACATTTGAAAACCGAAACATCTGGTTTTGCAGTGTTCGGGTTCCAAGTTGTTCATGAACTAAGCTGTTCAAAAACTGAGGTACCACTGTACAACCATCCAGGCTTTAACCCAGGGGTGGGAAATCTGTGACGACTCTCTGCATTCTGTTGGACCACAGCTACCGTTCTCTCTAACATTGGCTATGATAGCTGGAGCTGATGGGAGTTTGAGTCCAACAATATATGGGGAGTCAAATGTTCCCCACCTTGCTTTAGCTCCTGTGTCGGTGCCCCTCCCCTCTAACATTTCAGCAGTTAAGCACTGGGTTTCAGCCTTTCCTTGTTCCTTGTTCAGCCTTTCCAGGCAAGCCTCTGTCTTAGCTGTGTTCCATAGAGCTTCTCTCTAGACTTATTGATCCAGAGTCAATCCTGCTTGGACTCAGTCCTGCCTGGACCGCATTTCAGCCTGCAAGGAAACCTGCTAACTCTCCTGTCTGTCTTCAGAGTCTTGCCAAAGCACCCACCCACCCACCCACACACACACACACACAACCAGCTCTAAAATTGAGGAATGAAGCTTGCAATCTGATCGGATTGTCATTCTGTACTTTCATATCATGGACTTATCAGGGCAGTGTACGATGTTAAAACATAAAACACCCTTAAAAACCTAAAAAGTGATTGGCAAATTGAAAATGAAACAGCTGCAAAGACCTGCTGGTCTGTTGGGGGCTGATCCTTAGACCTTTTGCAGATAAAAGTATTCAGTTTACCGCTAGGCTGCAGTTCCCTATTCCGCTTAGAAACGTCTTTTTGCAAAAGCTGGCACAGCAAAGTAGCGCCGTAAAGTTATTTTTATTGTTTTTAGTTTGTAAAATCTATATACTGCTTTTTAAAAAATCAAAGTTGTTTACAAAATGAATAAAACAGTAACATTGTCAGTGAAAAAAACGGCTATTTGAAATGTTCAAAATATAAAATTAGCGAGAAGCTAAAACCAGATTAAAGCATGCCAGCATTCTACATATCTGGATTGGCTTGCCCTAAAAAAAAAAAAAAAAAGTATTTAGAAGGCACCAAAAAGAATACAGTGCCAGCTGTCAAGTGGCAGGGAGTTCCAAAGTGCAGATGCTGCCGCACTAAACAATTGATTTTGTACAAATGTGGAACGAGTCGCACCTGTAAGAGTTCTAGCTCTGCACCGTCACATATTTTTGCAAAACAGCTCTTTATCAGTTCCTCTTTCTCCCTCCCTTTAAAGCACACTTCTCTTTTAAATTGTTATTTTTTGTGGTTTCCTAAACCGGGTTCTATTGGCCTGCTTTGCACGACATGGTAAGTGAAACCATGTGCAAAATGGCAGGCTCTCAGAGGGGAGCTCACAGACTCTTTGCTCCTTCTTCCCCGGTCAATTTTTGTTGTTTCCCCTTGTGCTGAGTTTTAGATTGTAAGCTCCTCGGAACGGGGACCTCTCCGAAGCACCGTTCTCACGGGATGCATGCTGAATAAACAGCAATAGCGAAAGAAGTTGCTGTGGTTCAAATGTGCGTTGCCGCAACCCCTGAGAAACTAGCCAGGGAGAGTGGAGGGCAGAGAGAGAGAGAGAGGGAGGGAGGGAGGGAGAAATACCGTATTTTTTGCACCATAACACTCACTTTTTTCCTCCTAAAAAGTAAGGGGAAATGTCTGTGCGTGTTATGGAGGGAATGCCTACGAGTGGCATGCCTACAAATTTTCCTCCTCTAAAAACTACGTGCGTGTTATGGTCGGGTGCGTGTTATAGAGCGAAAAATACGGTAGCTCTCTTTTTAAAATTCTGGCTTCACCAGCAGAAATTCTAGCACCCACCCAGCAGGCGAAAACAACTGCTGGGAGAGCGAGCGCACCAGCCAGCTGGCAAACCCAATAGTGTGATGTTTCTGCTGTTCCTTGTGGTTTGTTTTTTCGTGTGGGCCTTGAGTGACTCCTGGATTGCTTCCTTGTTAAGTGAATAATTGGGTGGGACTTTGTCTTCCTCTCGCCCTCTCTTTTGTTCCACTTCATTAGTGTGCTATATTGACGTAACCTCAGGAAGCAACTCTGATGGTATTGGCCCCCTCTGAGGCTACAGATGTTTTGGAGGAGGTCAAAGAAGACCCTGAGGATTATCCTGATCTTGGCTGCTTTCATTTATCGGCCATATTTGCAATCCATTTTCTCCTCGGTGCCGGTGATGCCCCATTGGAGACTTTGAACGGTGCCCCATTGCCATTATTTGGGGGGGGGGGGGACAAGCCTTTACAACCATCTTACCCCAAAATGGCAACTACACGTTCCATTTTGATGATAACCTTGGTTTAAGGAGGCATTTTGCGTCTAGCTTGTACAGTGGTACCTCGGGTTAAGAACTTAATTCGTTCCAGAGGTCCGTTCTTAACTTGAAACTGTTCTTAACCTGAAGACCACTTTAGCTAATGGGGCCTCCCGCTGCCGCCGCACCGCCACTGCGCGATTGTGTTCTCATCCTGAAGCAAAGTTCTTAACCTGTGGTACTATTTCTGGGTTAGCGGAGTCTGTAACCTGAAGCGTCTGTAACCTGAAGCATCTGTAACCCGAGGTACCACTGTATATATCTGAGTTTCTAACACTGTTTTGGGAGCCCTGAGGTTTGCAAAAGTACCAAAACCAAAGCCCTAGTGGAAGCCCCACCATCCCTGTCCTGTCCCCCACAAACAGCCCAGTGAGAACTGATTATGATCAATATCTGCAGAAAATTGATTGTCAGATAGAAAAGAAAAATGTAAGTGGAAAGGGATGGAATGAGCTAACCTGGAAATACTGTTAGGAGGTTCTACAACATTTTGTTGCATGCCCACCTTGTTTTAAACTGTTCTTTCTCTGAGAACCTCAGACCAGCTTATATTCTCTCAGGAGGGCTCCCATCCAAGCAATTTCCAGGGTCAAACCTGCTTAGCTTCGTAGAAGTAGAACGGCGTCCCTGATGCATTTGCTCCTGTCACGACCCGCTCTGACCTTCTGAGAAACCTCAAGGCTGTTTCTGTCAATATATAAAGAAAAATGAATGATATAAAGTCTGAATCATCCTAATCGGCTGTTTCTTGTACTGGTTTCTATCCCATTAATACCCAATGGAATTTTGCATAATGGTGTTCATAGTAACAAATGGGGGGGGGGAATAACCACATCTGCATATTATTGGCCTCACACTCCCTTGAAGACATTACCAGTCCTTGAATCATAGTGTGGAGCGAGAAAACCGTTAATGCAATTTGTGTGTGTGGTTTTGTTTTGCTCTTTTATTGACTCAGGGTTCTGCAAGGTAAATTTTGCAGACAGTGTGCACAAATTTGGCAAGCATCACAAGAGAAGGCCAAACACTGGGTTTGCTAAGTCTTGTGCGTGGATCGCTGTACTAGAATATAATGGCAAACTGCTTTAATTTTGTTTTAACAACTAACGGCATATACATTTGATTTTATAAATAAAAATAAAGAAACGATTTGTTTTTAGGAATCTTTTACATTTGCTATCCTGTGCACTGTCATGCTTTGGCAGGATTTAAGCAGCCTAGCTGTCAGGAAGGTTGCAGTTAGAAAGAGAGAGAGAACAATACTTTTACTGGCACCGTGGGAATACTGGATGAAATAATGTCTTTAACTGTAACTCCTTTTAGATGCATCTAACTGTAATTGCTTTTAGAATGCTTTGGCTTTTATAAAATTAAAATAGTTACTGACACGCTTGCAACCCTGGGCTCCTTCAGAAGGAAAGGGAAGGATGTAAATTCAGTTAATTAATCATCATCATCATCATCATCCACAGCAAAGAGCAGTGAATGGTGTACATTTAGGAAATGTAAGTGAAATCTTCCTATTGCTTTTAAAGCTGTGACATTCTGTGTATTCCACATGCGCGCTGGATATCGATAGAGAGCTTTTAATCTGGGAATAACTCAAACGTGGCCCTTTCTTTTTACACAAGTAAGCAATTGCCTTGTTGCGTTCATGGTTTCCCTTGGATCGAAATGATCTGAAATCTGACCCATGAACTTGTTTTTTCTTCCTTTCTGGGGGCGGGGGAGGAGAGATCCAGCTGTTCTGAAGGCCTGCCCAGAATCCTGAACTCTGTTTGCCATTTCACGGGAGGAACAGATGCCAGGAGAGTTATGATTTATGGTAGCAGCGGCTGCCAAAATCCTTTGAACTGTGTGCTAGGGCTAAGCGAAATCAAAGGATGCTGTGAAACGAATTGACGCTTAGCATATTTTGCTAATTGTCAATGTATAGAGTGTGCTGATCAAAAAAATAAATTTAAAAATCCATCCTGGATATGTTCATTTATACCTGGGTCTCCCACGCTTGGTTATGAGCTTTCCGGGTTACAGACACTTCAGGTTACAGACTCCGCTAGCCCAGAAATAGTACCTCGGGTTAAGAACTTTGCTTCAGGATGAGAACAGAAATTGCACGGTGGCAGCGCGGTGGCAGCAGGAGGCCCCACTAGTTAAAGTGGTACCTCAGGTTAAGAACAGTTTCAGGTTAAGAACGGACCTCCAGAACGAATTAAGTTCTTAACCCAAGGTACCACTATACAGTGGAGCCTTGGTTCTCAAACTTAATGTGTTTTGGAAGTCCGTTCAACTCCCGAAACGTTCGAAAACCAAGGCGCGGCTTCCGATTGGCGCCAGTGCCCCAGAAATAATAGACAACAGCCACATTGGATGTTGGATCCTCAGGGTCCTTTTTCAGCCCTACTGAAAGGTTATATTTTCTGAGAATCCTCTGGAAAAATAATCTCTCAAAGGACCTGTTGATGGCATTTTACCATTGTACTGTTGAGAGTGTATTAACTTACGGTCTGTGTGTGTGGTTTGGGAGCTGCACGGTCAGGGAAAAAACAATGCTGTGCAGGGTTGTAAAGACTGCGGAGAGAATAACTGGGTGCACTCTTCCCATCTTGGATCAAATCTACGCTTCCAGGTTCTATAAGAAAGCTGCAGAGATAGCACAGGATAGTGCGCACCCCGGAAATGATCTCTTTCAGCTTCTGCCTTCTGGAAGAAGGTACAGGCTTATAAAGACTAGGACTAGCCGCCTGAGAAACAGTTTCTATTCAAATGCAATTTGGGTTTTAAACACAGAATAAGATAGTCTCTATGGGAGTATATTGTATTTAATTATGGGGTATCAGATTTTTTTAGGAGGCTAACCATGCTGGGATAGCTGAGATAGCAGGCTTGTTGGTTTCTGAATGTCTGGTGTAGATTTTCAGTTTCGTTGTTCTGTATGGGACAATGACAATAAAGATTATCGTATCGTATCTACAATTCTATGATTCCCCAGTGTCAGAAGAGATCCCATATTAGGATCACAGAGTATTGGAAGCTGCCTCATACAGAGTCAGATCAAAGGTCCATTTACACTGACTGGCAGAAGCTCTCTAGAATTTCTGGCAGGGGTCATTGAGTCTGAGGCCTTCTGCATGCAAGGCTACAGCCCTTTCCGATTGCTCACCCCCAGCACCTATCTTGTCCTCCATTTCCACCCCTTCCTATAGTTATGGGAACAGGTGCTTCCTTCTCCTGATGGTCAGAGGACTGGGCTTCACACTGACCTGAGGCCTCTGAAGGGACAATCTTTGGGAGAACACACAAAAAATATCTACATACTGCCTAGGGAACAACTTGCACCTTAATATCAGCAAGACAAAGGAGATGGTGTTGGACTTTCGGAGGAAGAGAGGAGAACTAGCCACACTGTACATCGGGGAGGGCTGTGTGGAGAGAGTCTCTTCCTTTAAATTCCTAGGAGTTTATCTCAGTGAAGACCTTACTTGGAAAATCAATACAACCCAGGTGGTTAAGAAAGCCCAACAGAGACTCCATCTCCTCCGAGTATTGCGAAGGAACGATGTCAATCAACATTTGATGATCTCCTTCTACCAGTCAAGAATAGAAAGTGTCCTTTCATACTGCATCACGGTGTGGTACGCTGGTTTGACATCAATAGGAAGTGCCTACAGAGGGTGGTGAATACAGCACAAGATATTATGGGCTGTCCCGTGAATCCGCTGGATGACATCGCGGAAGAACATTGCCTCAGGAGAGTGAGGAAAATTCTCAGGGATGATTCACACCCTGGCCGGCACTTTCTTGATCTCCTGCCCTCAGGCAGAAGATATAGAAGCATGATTAGTTGCACCAACAGGGTAAAGAACAGCTTCTATCCATGGGCTGTTAGGCTGCTGAATGAAAAGATAACAATAGGGCAACTGACTTTCGGGTTTGGTGGGTGTGCGTCAGTAAACGAGGGGAATTAAGACTAAGAGAGCTGAGTGGGGGGTGCTCATGTAATCTCACTGTATTCAAGTTGTATAAGTGACAAGAAAGTATTTCAATTTCAATTCAATTCAATTCAATTCGAAGAGGTGCTCTCTGGCTAACTGGAACTAACAATGCAAATCCTGTTGCCAATGTAAAAATGACAGACAAAAGGATGTGGTTTCAATCTTTGGTGGCGTGGGAGAAGAACGGTACTTGAAAATTGCAAGAACGGATATGTTTGAGTGAGATAAAACCTTGTCAAACAAATCTGGTTGCCATAGTTGCTAGGCCTTCTTCTAGAGGTGCTAAGCTATAATTGGCTTGTGAACTTCGCTTGCTGTCCAAGGTTCCTGAAGTAACCCAACAGTTTTCCGAGTGCAGCCTGCTATAAGTTTTGCAAAGCTGGAGGGGGGAAATGGGTTTTAAGGCCATAATGAAATGTTATAAATCAGAGGTTGAGTGGGGAATTTGAACTCGGATATTCAAGGTTTGCATCCAGGATGTCCTCCATGCTGGTTCTTGATTTCAAAGCTCCATTCAGTTTTGTCCTTTAGCTTTTTTAAAAAAATAAGATAAAAAAGGCTTTTATTGGGTATCATTTATCGTTGGCAGTCCAGAAACACTTGGAAAGGGGTGGTGGTGGTCAGCTCTCTGCAAAGACAAAGCAGATCCTATATTTGGTGCAAAACACAGGAAATAAAAAAAGATGACATCAGTTATTTTGCTCTCTCTACGTTGTTCTGTCAAGGAAGTTAACAACCGTGCTTAGAGTCACAATTCGATGTAAGAGGATGTTGCTGTCCGGTGGTGGTCTCATCCAGCAATTGTTTTATCATGGCTTCTGGCACCTTATTTTATTTTAACATTGCTTGCGCATTTTTGTTGCTATCTGGCAAGTGTTGGGGATGAAAATTTAGTGGGTATCCACATTGTGCATACAATAAATGTAACGTCTGTTGTTCTGAAACACACTTTCCACTCGGCAACTCAGATAGGCAGAGGAGGTTCACATTGCTTAATCTGCCCCTTTCTTCCAACTACCCCCCCTACAGAATATCCTGCCCCCCGTGGCTCCTATCTTCCCCACAACTCGTTTTCCAATCCCTGCCCCACATGATTCCTACTTGCATAGGGCCTGTGTGAGATTTTCGTCCTCTGTCAGCTTGCCACAATCCTTTCTCACAGAAGAAGCATTGCGTTGACATTTTGTTGCTGAGAGTTTTGTTCCCTGAGCTGTTGAGATATTTGTGGACATTCCATAGAACTACAGCCTGTTTTAGAAGCAGGAGGATATAGTTAGCCATTCTAATAAGCAGAATGTATATTCTGCATATACTGCATATACTGGAGTGGGTTTTAAAAACGCATGGAGCTCAATTCCATCCTTTGCTCCTTGATCCTGACAGAAGCACAATTTTATTTTGATGGGATCATGTTATCTCTCGGACATTGTCATTTACTGGATAGTGAAAAGGGGCTGAGAATAGCCTATACTCAGACTAAGACCATTGTGAGTACATTAAAACAAAACAAAACAGGAAAACCTCAGCAGCTTGATATATTTTGCACTGTTGCATGTGTCTGTTAAGCGTTTACATAGGAAATTGAAATGCAGAAACCTAGAGAGATGGTGTAATTTTGATATGCACCCAGCTTCCTATTGCCGCAACAGGAATTACTGGCAAGCAGAGTGAAGTAAAAGTTTAAAGTGCTTATATTCTGTAACTTTGCTCGTGGGAATTCTGTGTCTGATTCTGGCTTGAAGATCACAGGGCAGTTTGCAACAGAACAATACAAAATGAGGACGTGAAATGCATAATAAAACAAAAACAAACGAATAACCCTCTAGCCCACAAACACATTGGGAAAGCCATAGATTATTTTTTTTTTAAATGTATTAAAGATTTCTTGGCTTACAAAAGTATGTGCAATGTCTCTTTTTTCAAGTTACATTTTCTGTAGATCAGTTTCATTTGTTGAGACGTTAGTGCAGGCATAGGCAAACTCTGGCCCTCCAGATGTTTGAGACTACAATTCCCATCATCCCTAGCTAACAGGACCAGTGGTCAGGGATGATGGGAATTGTAGTCCAAAACATCTGGAGGGGTGGAGTTTGCCTGTGCCTGCATTAGTGTTACATTAGGAAGAAAAGGGGGAAAGAGGTGGAGGGAGGAATGGTGAGTGGGGGTGGGGGTCGGGTGGCAATGTTTCTATTTTGCTTAATGTATGCGTGGAGTTTAATCAACAAGGCCTGGTTACAGAGAAGCATTTTTGCCTGGAGCCTAAAGATATGTAGAGAAGGCACTAGGTGAGACTCCCTTAGGAGAGCGTTCCTCAAACAGGGAGCCAACACAGAAAAGGCCTCTAGACCACACACAAAGAAGGGCCCCAGATGATGAGATTTACACCCATAGATTTTCCCACTGAGGGCCTGTGGGGTGGGTGTGCTGCAGAGTCCGTCTCTGCCCCATCCTAAACTCTCTCAACGGATTTCCAGTGGGAATTAAAGGTAAAGGGACCCCTGACCGTTAGGTCCAGTCGTGGTCAACTCTGGGGTTGCGGTGCTCATCTCGCTTTATTGGCCGAGGGAGCCGGCGTACAGCTTCAGGGTCATGTGGCCAGCATGACTGAGCCGCTTCTGGCGAAACCAGAGCAGCACACGGAAACAGCGTTTACCTTTCCGCTGGAGCGGTACCTATTTATCTACTTGCACTTTGACATGCTTTCAAACTGCTAGGTTGGCAGGAGCAGGGACCGAGCAACGGGAGCTCACCCCGTCACAGGGATTCGAACCACTTACCTTCTGACTGGCAAATCCTAGGCTCTGTGGTTTAACCCACAGCGCCACCCGCGTCCCCTTGCTCTGAAAGTGATGCAGTTTGGGCATTCCCTCCATTCTGCGTCGTGGGAAATGAACAAGAGGAGTCCATTCAAGGCATAGGCACATCTGAAATCTGCCTTGACGTTTGGATCGGATGACTATAAAGCTCTTGTCTAGGCAAAGTTAGTTACAGTTGCTCCATTTTGCTTTGACAAATCTTATAAGGCTCTCTCACTTTCCCAAACAGATATTGAAGCAGTCGTGCCCAGATATAGATCTGCAGCCATCAAGCGTTTGCGTGGGAGGTGAGTTTGCTACGGCCAGAAAACAGTGTGCAAATATTGACGATCCTGCTGTTTCTTCCTTGGGCAAAATGTGTAACTCGGCGCGCCATATGCTTGAGTAGGAAGATGCGAATTAAAGGTGCTTCCCTTCCTTCTCCAGTTTGCCAGTGATGGCATTGCAGATTTAAATTTGTCCCGGTTTCCTTCCAAAAGCACCTCGGGGTGTGTGTGTGTGTGTAGTGTGTAGACTTGTAAGGAGGTTAACTTGATGTCATCCCAAATCATTTCCCCCAGCTACTCTGTGAGATAGACAAGGCCAGAATTAGGCTACATGGTGAACCTGATGGCAGGTGTAGTCCATTAACATCTGGGTCCCCCAGATGTTAATGGACTACACCTGCCATCAGGGAAGCCATCTCACAGTCAGGACTTTGGGTGTCTTCCACCATAAGGCTGACGTGCGACATCACACACACATGCCTGTATGTAGCACATGTATAATAATAATAATAATAATATTCCACCAATCTTCCAAGTCAATTGTATAGCCTAAGTCCTGTTCCCACATTAGATTTTTATATCGTAATGTGTGAAATACAAATTTGGTATTATTGCTTATGGAAAGTATTTCTTTTTTCTTTCTTTTCTTTTCTTTTTTCCTTTTTCTTCTTCTTCTGAAGTCTTTATTTGGTAAATATGTAGATAACTGTGTTTATATTGATATGTATGGAATTTGTTTAGATTTTTCTTTTTTATTACTATTCTTGTAATATTCAATAAAATTTAATATATATAAATTTAAAATAATAATAATAACAATTTTTTTCTTTATATCCCACCCTCCCTGGCCAAAGCCAGGCTCAGAGCAGTTAACATCATACAAGTAAGACAATGCATGAAAACAAGCCATTGATAAATTGAGATACACCCCACAATTAATTCAAACAAATTAAAATTAAAACTGGACAAGTGGCAATCTTCAGGTTAAAATTGAAGGCGGTTACCAACAGTTTCCACTGGCATCACACACACTATGCGCAGGCATGTGCCTGTGACACCCCACATCTGTGTTGTGGCGGCGGCAGTGGCTTCTCTTCCCCCTCCTCTTCACAGCCAACAAGGCTCCCTTTTCTGTGGGTAGGGGCTCGGAATTAGAGGCAGAGAGACATTGCCTCCGCATCTGAGTCCCCACCCCCACCCCTGGAAATGGGTGCCACACTCGCTGGCTGCAGAGGGCAGAGCTGAACTTCTGACTCAGAGGCAGCACCGCTGCCGCCGGCTGACTTTGCTCATTTACGTTGTGGGTGCCCGGCCCCCACAATTACATTATTTTGGGTGTCCAAGCACTCATGGTCCCCTGGAGTTGGCTCCTATGCCTGCCATTATCCCTGTCTCTTGGCCGTGTTGTCATGGACATAAAACATGAATGCTTAGATCTGCCATCAAATGTGCAAGCTCCTAATGAAACCTTTCCTGCCAAGGGAATTAACACATTCAGTTTTAGAGATGGAAAGCTCATGTCCGTCTCTCTGGTGTCCCTGCTTTCATATATACATATGAATATATTTGCTTTCGTAGATTTTCACGGGTACAGGAATGCAGGTTTTGGTGTCTTCGGGTGTCTTCCCGTGTAAGAGTTGGGGTGTCTAGGCGACGTTTCGACGAGGTCTCACTCGTCATCTTCAGGCTGGTGCTTTCGGCTTCTTGTTACTGGAACAGAGCTCTGTTCCAGTAACAAGAAGCCGAAAGCACCAGCCTGAAGATGACGAGTGAGACCTCGTCGAAACGTCGCCTAGACACCCCAACTCTTACACGGGAAGACACCCGAAGACACCAAAACCTGCATATGAATATATATATATATACATGTGTGTGTGTGTGTGTGTGTGTGTGTGTTTTGGACTTCCATCAACCATATCTGAAGATTTTTCAGTCTTTATCACTTAATCTACATTTCATTAATTTCCTTATTACTTTTAAGAATCCTTAACTAATAATTCTCTTCTTAATCTTCCCTGCAATATTTCACATAATCCTCCTTACAAAACTTCTTGCAATCCTACTAGCGTAATCTGTTTATTACAATTGCTTATCAGATAGTTCAAATATTTACTCCAGTCCTCTGAGAAAATCTGGTCCCGCAGGTTTCGAATCCTTCCTGTCATCTTATCTAATTCTGCATAGTCCATTAATTTCGTCTGCCATTTTTCTTTCTTCGGTAATTCTTCTTGTTTCCATTTCTGTACTAATAATACTCTTGCTGCCGTTGTTGCATAGAAAAACAATTTGCTATCCTGTCTGTTAATATCCTCCCCTACAATGCCAAGTAAAAATGCTTCTGTTTTTTTTAATAAATGTATATTTCAACATTTTTTTCATCTCATCATATATCATTTCCCAGAAGCTTTCCACTTTCTTACATTCCCACCACATGTGATAAAAAGATCCTTCTTTTTCTTTACATTTCCAATGTTTATTACTTGTTTTATACATTTTGGCTAATTTCACGGGTGTAATATACCACCTGTACATAATTTTCATCACATTTTCTTTCAGAGCATTGCATGCTGTCAATTTTAATCCCTCTTCCCACAGTTTTCCCCAATCTTTTAATTGTCTCTCTGGTGTCCCTGCTTTCAGAGGAGTTCCAGGTCGTTCTGCGAGGATTCATGTTGGGAAGGAATGTGAACAACGTCTTCTGCTCCTACGAGGTCTATGGCATGAAAATCGGTAAGTACCCCCGAAAAGTGCAAAACAGTGTTACACAAATTGAAACTCTTGTGTCTGCCCCCCAGTTCTCAGGGAAGCTGGTGTAAGCCAGCAGTAATGCGTTTTGAAACTGGTGGGGGAAAATTTGGAACAGAGATAAAGCTGTGAAGCTCTAACTCTCCCACCACTCACATTTCATTGCTCCGAATTTTCTAGCAAGTTTTTGCTCTTGCAAAGCTGGTTTTCACTTAAAGAAATATTTGAGGCTGAAGGCAAAGCGCAGCAAGATGTTTATCCTGTCTTCCTCTACCCCCAACCCCGAGTTACCTATTTTTATTATTATTATTAAATAAAGCATGTCAGAGTAAATCTTATGATAAACATCTCATTTAGTTTGTCTCCTAGCTATATGTGTTTTCATGTAGTGCATAGTTTTGATATGGGTCGTATCCACACCATGCATTTAAAGTACAGTCGTACCTTGGATCCCTAACGCCTTACGAGTTGAATGTTTTGGCTCCCGAACGCAGCAAACCCGGAAGTGAGTCTTCCGATTTGCAAACGTTCTTTGGAACCCAAACGTCCAATGGGCTTCCGCGGCTTCCGATTGGCTGTTTTATTATTCACTGAACTGGTTTCTCCCCACGTTTTTCGCCAATTGTGAACAGCAAACTCAGGGTATATGTGCATGCTCAGAAGGCTAGAGTTGTAGCTTAGCAGTAGGGCATGTGCTTTGCCTTCAGAATGTCCTGGGTTCAATCCCAGCCATAAAAACATCAAGCAGACGCTGACACTCAGGCAATACTGGTCTTGATGGGTAATTGGACTGATCAACTATAAGACAGTTTCCAATACCCCTAAGCTTGGCCAAACCTAAGTGGCACCTTATTCCACCCTGCTCTTGCACCTTATATCCCCACGAGGGTTGTCTTATCACATTTTGTGAGATCTGTGTCTTGTTGTTGTTGTTTAGTCATTTAGTCGTGACCGACTCTTTGTGACCCCATGGACCAGAGCACGCCAGGCACTCCTGTCTTCCACTGCCTCCCACAGTTTAGTCAAACTCATGCTGGTAGCTTCGAGAACACTGTCCAACCATCTCGTCCTTCGTCCCCTTCTCCTTGTGCCCTCAATCTTTCCCAACATCAGGGTCTTTTCCAGGGAGTCTTCCCTTCTCATGAGGTAGCCAAAGTACTGGAGCCTCAGCTTCAGGATCTGTCCTTCCAGTGAGCACTCAGGGCTGATTTCCTTCAGAATGGAGAGGTTTGATCTTCTTGCAGTCCATGGGACTCTCAAGAATCTCCTCCAGCACCATAATTCAAAAGCATCAATTCTTTGGCGATCAGCCTTCTTTATGGTCCAGCTCTCACTTCCATATATCACTACTGGGAAAACCATAGCTTTAACTATACGGACCTTTGTTGGCAAGGTGATGTCTCTGCTTTTTAAGATGCTGTCTAGGTTTGTCATTGCTTTTCTCCCAAGAAGCAGGCGTCTTTTAATTTTGTGACTGCTGTCACCATCTGCAGTGTTCCAATACCCCTAAGCTTGGCCAAACCTAAGTGGCACCTTATTCCACCCTGTTTTTGTGCCTCATATCCCCACAAGAGTTGTCTTATCACATTTTGCGAGATCTGTGTCTAAAGCACAGTAAATTGCACATCGTTGAAGGACGACAAATAATTTTGCCAGGCGGACATACTTTGGTCTGAGAGTAATAATAATAATAATAATAATAATAATTTATTATTTATACCCCGCCCATCTGGCTGGGTTTCCCCAGCCACTCTGGGCGGCTTCCAAAAGAATATTAAAATACTGTGATACATCAAACATTAAAAGCTTCCCTAAACAGGGCTGCCTTCAGATGTCTTCTAAAAGTCTGGTAGTTGTTGTTCTCTTTGACATCTGGTGGGAGGGCGTTCCACAGGGAGGGCGCCACTACCGAGAAGGCCCTCTGCCTGGTTCCCTGTAACTTGGCTTCTCGCAGTGAGGGAACCGCCAGAAGGCCCTCGGTGCTGGACCTCAGTGTCCGGGTAGAACGATGGAGGTGGAGACGCTCCTTCAGGTATACTGGACCGAGGCCATTTAGGGCTTTAAAGGTCAGCACCAACACTTTGAATTGTGCTTGGAAATGTACTGGGAGCCAATGCAGGTCTTTCAAGACCGGTGTTATATGGTCTCGGCGGCCACTCCCAGTCACCAGTCTAGCTGTCGCATTCTGGATTAGTTGTAGTTTCCAGGTCACCTTCAAAGGTAGCCCCACATAGAGCGCATTGCAGTAGTCCAAGCGGGAGATAACCAGAGCATGCACCACTCTGGCTAAACGTTTGAGAGGTTAAATGTTTGCTCAGTCTGCTGCAGGTTGTAGATTTGTGTGCATGTCTGTGTTTAAAATTTGGCCGGGTTTTCCACGCCTTCTCATTTTTTTGGGGGGGGGGAGAATTGCCAAATGGTGTAAAGGAACCTTGCCAAAGAGAACAGAAGAAGACCAACCTTCTCTCCCTCAGTACTCTCTGATATGAGGCCATTTAAGACAAAAGCATATGGACATATGTTAACCCACTCTGTTTGTGCTAGTATCCGATCTGGAATTAGCTGCTAGTGCAAAATGTTCTGTTCACAAGAAGAAATGTTTCATGAGCCCCTTCTAACACATTCGTAAAGTAGTAATAGTAATAATAATAATAATAATAAAGGAATATTTGTTGCCTTTATTAGTAACTTACTACATAAAATGTCTCAAAGAGATGTAAAAAAAATATCATGAATAGCACAAAAATACATTAAAAATACATCAAAAAGACTGAAAAACGTTATAGACTAAAAGTGGACATTCTGCCACACACACCAAAAGGACAAATGGTACCCAAGCCCTACTTAAATGTTGAAAACCAAAACAGGCCGGGACATTATCATAGCATAGGACTCCAAATGAGAGCCAAATACTTGAGTGAACAGGAACGTCTTTGCCTAGCACCTAGAAGCTGACAGTGATGGTGCCGGGTGCATCTTTTTGGGGAAAGCCTTCCTCAATCAAGGAGCCACTGAAGATGTGTTCTGCAAATGGAGGAGGCACACAAAGAAGGGTCTTAAATGCTGAATATAGGGTCTGGATAGGTTCATGCATGGAGAGGTGGTCCCTAAAGTATTGGGGTTCTAAGCCACATAAGGCATCAGCTGCAAGGTTCCATAAAGCAGGGAAATGGCTGAATTTTTTTGACTTCGTAATTAAGATGTCTGTGATATCTTGTGGGCCAGTGGGTAGAGAGCTGGGTTATCAGGAATTTGTATCTCCTTCCTCCCAGCCCAGGATGGGCGGCAAAGGGAGATCAGCTGGGTGGGTCCCACCTGGATTTAAATGGCTTCTAAATGGTCCCGTGTTAGACTGACTTGAGACATCTTCAACCAAGCCTTATGAAGATGGGTTGAGGGAGCTGGGTATGTCTGGCCTGGAGAATAGAAGATGGAGAGGTGACAGAATAGCCATCTTCAAATATCTGAAGGGCTGCCACATGGAAGACAGAGCAAGTTTGTTTTCTGCTGCTCTGGAGGGTAGGACCCAAACCAATGGATTCAAATTACAGTGGTACCTCGGGCTAAGAACTTAATTCATTCTGGAGGTCTGTTCTTAACCTGAAACTGTTCTTAACCTGAGGTACCACTTTAGCTATTGGGGCCTCCTGCCGCCACCCTGCCGCCACCACTCGATTTCTGTTCTCATCCTGAAGCAAAGTTCTTAACCTGAGGTGCTATTACTGGGTTAGCGGAGTCTGTAACCTGAAGCATCTGTAACGTGAAGCATCTGTAACCCGAGGTGCCACTGTACATGGAAGGAGATTTTAATTAATCATTAGGAAGAACTTTCTGACAGAAGAGCTGTTGGACAGTGGAAGGGAGGTGGTGGGTTCACTGGAGGTTTATAAGCAGAGGTTGGAAGGTCATCTGCCATGATTCTTTAGCAGTGATTCCTGCATTGCAGGGGATGTGTGAATACAGTGGTATCTTGGATTACATACGCTTCAGGTTACAGACTCCGCTAACCCAGAAATAGTACCTCGGGTTAAGAACTTTGCTTCAGGATGAGAACAGAAATCGTGCGGTGGCAGCGGGAGGCCCCATTAGCTAAAGTGGTGCTTCAGGTTAAGAACAGTTTCAGGTTAAGAACGGCCCTCTAGAACGAATTAAATACGTAACCAGAAGTATTACTGTATTTGATTCCATGATTCTTGAACAGATATCTCTGCATACTGCTTCTAAGTTTAGCTTAGAGCAGGGGAACCTGTGGATCTTTGATTATTGTTGGACCTCAGCTTTTTATCCTGTGAAATTAAGGTTATGTGACACACATAAGGTTATTGTTTTTGTTTTCTCCTCACAGATGAAAAGCCCATAGAGGTGGGAACTGACTATATCCTCTGCCCAGCACCTATTCTCAACGAAACTGGCCAGTAAGTAGTTCACGCTTGTGTGCCATGAGTAATTCATTTAATAGAGAGAAGCTCCAGAGAGCCCAAAGCACCTATATGTCAAGGAGGTTGCTCATGTTCATAGAATCATAGAGTTGGAAGAGACCACAAGGGCCATCGAGTCCAACCCCCTGCCAAGCAGGAAACACCATCAGAGCACTCCTGACATATGGTTGTCAAGCCTCTGCCTAAAGACCTCCAAAGAAGGAGACTCCACCACACTCCTTGGCAGCAAATTCCACTGTTGTCTCTGTATGAGTGACGGTTGTGGCCATGCCTCTCTTATATCAGGTCCCACTGAGGGCAGGCAATTTTTCTTTAATTTCTGAAACAAATGTAATTGGACCATTCAGTCACTCCCAGTTTGCTGGTGGTGGTGTGTGTGTGTGTGTGTGTGTGTGTGTGTGTGTTAGTGTTAGAGTGACTCTGCATGATTCACTGTTCATTCAGGAAACGTAGATTATAGGAATATGGAAAGGGCATCTCTGAGGATGAGTAATTCATCCTCTAAAGTCTCTAAAGTTTGGGAGACATAGACTTGGCTGTAGCTTTGATCTGTGTTTTAGAAAAGAACTGTGTTTTACAAAAGCTGGTTCCCCCCTCCCTCTTTCACTGACCCCTTCCTGTGCGCTAATTCACTAGGGAGATTCACCAGATCTGAAATGAGTTTTAGATAGCTTGCGACCAAACAGATTTGGAGAAGACTGTAAAAATGAACCCACAGCCAGTTCATTTAACTCTGAAAAGGTCTGGCTTGTCAAAAGTTGTGTGCATGCTAGCTCCCTTTAAAAAATAAAATAAAATAGGGCATGTAATATGCTTTCTTCCGGACGATCTTTGGTCTCATGGTTAAATGGCTTACATTACCACTGACACTTACAAGCTATTATTAAAATTGCGCGTCAAGATGTGTAGCAGCACTCAACGTGCGATGATAAAACAAGGCACTAATTTAACATCCGCAGCAGAATCTTCAGAGCATTATGGCTGAAACATTGTCCAGGTCTTATTCTAAGTGTCATTGGCCTTGCCTGAAGATCCTGGATGTAGCCTTTAAAGCTAATTCTTCTTTCCATATTCAGATATGCCTTGGGCTTCCGAGATCACATTTGTTTAGGTTTAATTGCTTACATACTTAGGGAAGCTTTTCCTCAGTGCTACCCAAGCTAGTCAGAAAGCAGAACATAATATAGCAATGGGAGCATGCAACCAGGAACTTGCTTTGTAGCAGGAGAAGAACTTCACTGCCATCTGTCCACTGGAGGCACAAAATAAAGAGTCCATTAAGATGGTCCGTGTAGCATGTAACTATGGGTTTGCCTCTTAGCGTTTTCTTTTTCTGAAGATATTCTGCAAGGCAGCAGAGCATCCCTCTACTCCACTGTTTTTCTATGTGGATTATCCCTTCGGAAAGAAGAGAACTACAATGGTACCTTGGTTCTCAAACTTAATCCGTTCTGGAAATCTGTTCCAAAACCAAAGCGTTCCAAAACCAAAGCGTGCTTTCCCATAGAAAGTAATGCAAAACAGATTAATCCATTCCAAACTTTTAAGAACAACCCTATAAACAGCAATTTAACATGAATTTTACTATCTAACGAGACCATTGATCCATAAAATGAAAGCAATAATCAATGTACTGTACTATAAAAGAAATAAGACAGTATCGCAGATGATAAAAATTAAAATTATTATTTTTTCTTACCTGCACTGATGATAGTCATTGTTTGGATGGGGGGCTTTTATCCATTTCCACAGTCACACAATCAATCAATCAGTAGCTGAACTGGGTTCCACACAGTCACAGGAGGTCCCAGGTTCAAATCCTGCCATCTCCAGGTGAGGCTAGGACAGAACCCGGCCCAAAATATTGGAGAGACACTGTCAATCATTGTACCTGGTACTTAGTCAGATGGACTCAGTATAACTGCATAGGCAAGAATAAGGCCCCAAAATATAAAAGTGCTCTATATTGTATTCAAAGAATAAATGTACAAATGAATGAACAATGCAAATAGGAAAATAAGCGCAGTATTACATATAAAAGAAGATGGAAAACTGCTTGCAATCTATTTTGAATCAGTCTTTTTAATTATGCCCAAATAATTTAGAGTCTTTGGGAAGAATTTTAACAACAAACTTCATTGCTCACCAATAGAAAATACTTTGCCCGATCAGCTGCTTTGCTGATAATGGTTTTCCACTGTAAACTTAACTTAATGTTATCTATCCTGGACTTTTTCCATATAAATGAATAACATACAAATACTTTACTATCCAAAGATGCAAATGGGATATTTCACTCGAATTACAGTCTCTCACAATCCCCAGGGTTGAAACAGAATAAACATTACTTCCATGAAACATAATTTGTATTAGTTGTGAACATCCTTCTTTTAGGTGACTAATTGTTAGCAATCAGAAACTGGGACATTTGTTTATTCCACTGACACAATGCAAGGGAGCTTCCCGTGTGTCTCTGTTTGGATGGTATCACATCATTCTGCTTGTGAAGGAACAAAGGTTTGAATGCTTCCCCACATAAGCTTTCCTCCACACATTCAAAACTAGCATGTCAGAGAGCTGGGTGGAGGGAGGTTTAGTGTGGTAAACTCGTCTTTATGTTTAGTTGCATGGGAGGAGCGTTAGAGCATCGCTCCATCTTCTCAATTGCCATCTGAAAGCGATTCAGGAGCCCAGCAACAGATGTATCACGTGGGGCTCTGAGATGATCACCACAGCGCAACCTGCCAAATGAACGTTAAATGTGCTGGATTTTTTTTACTGCCGTGTGACTTTTAAACCTTGGTGCAAATTATCAGAACATGTTGTATTTTTATTGTTCTGGGATGTGACTGCCGGGCGGTAAAGTGTTTCTGCAGTCAGCAAAGCACCAAATTGCAGTGGCAATGCAGGCAAAGTACTTGGTAGCCAGGAGAGGTTCTTTTTGGGGTCGTCTTTATAAAACACTGCCTCTAGACTAGCCTGTTACGGTCAGGTGTAGATGTTACATAATGGTGTTGACTTGCTATTTTTCATCCTGGTATGTGTGCAATGGACTTCAGTTTTTTTTGCTGTTTTAAAGAATTCTGAAGGAGTTTGGCCTAGGCAGCGTGCGGCGAGTTAGTCAGCCGACAGCTCTGAAAGCAAATGTACATATTTGAACTTCTGACTTTCCATTGGCACAGCTTGTACTGTTGTTGGAGAGCTCCCAGTTATTCCCCTGGAGGGGAGCGAACTTTGGTTGCTAACTTAGCAGCAAGCAATCTGCAAAATGCTACGCTCCCACCTCCCTGCCTGAAAAACACACACAACACAATCCCCACGGGAAGCAGTGTAGATTAAGTTGCATTACCCCCCCCTGCCAGTTTTTACAACCTCCAGGAATTCCCTAAATATACGGTGGAGGCAGATAGGCACATCTACTCCTATTAAACTCAAGGCAGGCCGACAAGGAAAGAGGCCAAAAAACCTAAAATAAATTGGTATGGCTGGCAGGACAGTGGCTTAGCTTGGACTCCAGCCCCAATCTCGTATTTCTGTTGACAACACCGTGTGTTCCAGATTGATAAAATGTCATCCAGGGCTTTGCACCCAATAGCAAAGGAATGCAGCCTGCTGTGCCATCAGCAAATCCCATGGGGTTGGATTTTGGTGTCCCAAATTTGAGGCAAGCAGGACAGTAAATTGGGAAGCCTGACCGTGCACATTTTGAGTTAAAATGAACATTCTGCAACCTGTATAAAATGAGATAAACACTTAATTTCTTTTATTTTCATAATCTGCTTTCTTCTGGTTGTGCTGGTTATACTGGAGGGAACTGTGGAGGACACAAAAATGCTCTGCTGCCAAACTATAGAAAATCTTATACATCCACTTTCTGAGATTTTAGCAGGTGTAGTTCATGTGGTTTAAAATGTCTCGCTTCCCTTTCCAGTCTGGCTGGAAGTGACTGTGGCTGGGGATGGGTGGGAGTTACCTTTAGGCATTGAAGCTCAGGGAGGTAAAGTGGTTTGTGCCTTGTTCCGTGTTTAAAAGTAAGCATTCACTAGGAAAGGAACTGAAAATAAAACTGCTGACATAATAATGCCAGTAACATCCATGGCAACACGATGACCAAATACAATGATACCATATCAATATACACTCTTTATATAATATGAAATATATGAAATCACATAAACAGAAAACTTATGAATCTCTGAAAGTCACAAAATATGCGCTCTTAATGGATTCTCTTGAAAACATAAAACCAAATAAACGTAAATCTTATAAGTCTCTGAAAGTCTTTGAAGACTATGCAAGCCTCTGAAAGAAGACTTATAAGACTTTCAGTGACTTTCAGAGATTCATAAGTTTCTGTTTATGTGATTTCATATATTTCATATTATATAAAGAATGTATACTGATATTGCATCATTGAATTTGGTCATTGTGTTGCCTTGGTTATTACTGACTATTGTTTGCAACACAGGGCTTAAATTGTTTGACATAATAATGCCGTCATACAAATCTATGGCGTGACCACATTTGGCAATAGTTTGTTCAGTTCTGGTCACCTCAAAAATGATATTGTAGAGTTGGAAAAGGTTCAGGGAAGAGCAACCAAGACGATCAAGGGGATGGAGCAATTTCCGTATGAGGAAAGCTTGCAGCATTTTGAAGTGCCACCTTGCCCTTCTCTATACTGTTAAGCATCAGTGATACCACTGCTAGGAGGCTGACGTTGTAGCTGCAGACCACTGGTGCTTGCAAATAGTAAAGACTTCCCTGCATGAACTGCTTGGTAAATTGATAATCCATGTTTATCCTCTGGCTGGAGTAATAAAGGGAACCTCCTTGTTTCCCCCCCAGAAATCGGTATCTTCTGTATTTCCCATGTCCTCCAGCTTAGCAGGAGGTTGTACCTGGAGCTGGAATACCTGGCAGGCTGGGGGGAAGTTCTCCCAAATTGTGCGACTCCCTTTGGCTCGTTCATGGATGGAGGTGTTTTGGCTAAGTAAGGATAGACATCTGAAGAATGCATTTGCTCTTGGTGTATAACAGTGGTACTAGGGATGCGGATGGCTCTGTGGTCTAAATCACTGAGCCTCTTGGGCTTGCCGATCGGAAGGTCAGCGGTTCGAATCCCTATGGCGGAGTGAGCTCCCATTGCTGTGTCCCTGCTCCTGCCAACCTAGCAGTTCAAAAGCACGCCAGTGCAAGTAGATAAATAGGTACCACTACGGCGGGAAGGTAAACGGCGTTTTCATGCGCTCTGGTTTCCGTCACCATGTTCCTTTGTGCCAGAAGTGATTTAGTCCTGCTGGCCACATGACCTGGAAAACTGTGTGTGGACAAATGCCAGCGCCCTCGGCCTGAAAGCGAGATGAGTGCCGCAACCCCATTGTCGCCTTTGACTGGACATAACCGTCCAGGAGTCCTTTACCTTTACCTTTTTGTCAGTGGTTCTTAGACTCTGGGCCACACTTTCAGAATAAAAATTTTGATTTTTTTTTTTTATTGATAAGAAATACGTTGGAAAACAAAGAAACAACCCCTGACAGTGCTTGATTTATAACAGCATCATAGAATCATAGAATCATAGAGTTGAAAGAGACCACAAGGGCCATCGAGTCCAACCCCCTGCCAAGCAGGAAACCCCATCAGAGCACTCCTGACATATGGTTGTCAAGCCTCTGCTTGATGCTCTTGCTCTCGTTTTGAAAAGATACTTATCCATATTCTGCAAATAATATATTTTTTAAAAATATGCTATACTATATTACACCGAAATGTTTAAGTGTTTCTTTGATTGTCCTTTACACCATGCTTGTAATCCTCTCCCACCACACCCTATGAGAACCACTGGTGTGTATGATTGAATCTATAATAAGGTGCTTGGTGTTGTGACTGCTACTGAGATGCCTAAAACAGAGATGCCGGCTGCAGTTCAAAAATAACATGCTTACGATAAAATGTTATAAGTGTTCTGTTAGCTTTTGGTGCAGTGGATATCTTAGGATGTTTGCAGGAACCTGGGTTCAAATCCTTGCTCTGTCTCAAAAGCTTGGTTGGCCAATGGACATGTCCTTTCTCTCTCACTCTACATAAGGTTGGTAAAGTGTGGAAAGCTAATTTTTTCCTGTCCTGAGTCCCTTGGTGGGTGGGTGGGACCCAAATGTCATAACAAAATTTTAACACCCTCTGCTCAGTTCGTTCTTTCTATTTGCCACATGATTGCCCCTGTAGTCTGCAAGGGTCTTGGCCCCCCCCCTAGGTTTACTTAAGGTGAGACATGGCTTGCAGCCCGTATCACATTGCACAATCCAGTATTTTATGGAACAAAACAAAAGTGGAAAACCCCAAAGCACTAAATTCTGCTTAGTGGCCTCAGAGGTCTCTGTTTCCCCAATCTGTGAGTTGTTTTTTTCATTATGGTGACTCTGTAACAACACACACATTCCTTTTCATGAGGCAATTTGGAGACTGAAGTGGGATCTGTGCTTTTGCTACAGCAAAAAAGATTTTGAAATCTTAGCTTTTTTTTATCAGGGCAACAGCAGCATCTGGCCTCAGATGGGAGCGACGGGGGTCTGTTGGACGCACAAAACAGACACAGTTGAGACGTGCTTGGGGGAATGTGATATCATTTGAAGACAAAAATCTATCCTCATGTGAGGTCAGGTGAAGCCACCCCCCTCATAAAAGGTTTGGCTATTGTGCATCGCTGCAGCGCTGTACACAATTTACTTGGAAGCATGTCTGATCAAGTTCAATGGGACTGATCAAGTATGTATAGGACTGGTCTCAGTGGTGCAACGATTTTTAAAAAAAAAATGTTTAATTTTTTTATTTTTTACCAACAACCAAAACACAAACAGTGAAACCCCCCAGACGGCTGATACATTGGGTATACATAATCAATAATAACATATTCAAATCAACCATATGTACAGTTTTATATACGTTAACACTCCTCCATCCACAAGGTTTATTTAACTTTTAACGTTTTAATTGCCCCAAAGTGTTCAAACCTACCCAAATAATTCAATATCTTCTCAGACCAATCCTCCTCTTTCTCACTGACCTTAAACCCTTTCATTCTGTGTATAGTGGTGTAGCGATTAAACTACTACTGTCCTTCCAAAGCTAAGCAGGGTCTGGTATAGTTTCAAATTGGATGGGGGACGACTGTGTTGAGATTCCTGCGCTGGCAGGGGGTTGGACTAGATGACCCTTAGGTCCCTTCCAACTCTACAATTCTACAATTTCCATCTTTCCTTCTTCCTCTCTTTCTACTACCCCTATGATACAGTTTGCCCTTGTTGTCCTCGGCTCCCCGGTTTTTATTATGTCTCAACTCTCACCCAAGGGATTTGTGTTCAGATTGTGCTGTTCGTCTCCTTCGGCAAAAGCAACAAAGAGTATTGTGACACCATGAAGCCGAACCTGTTTAGTCTGGCAGAAGCTTTTGTGGACTAGAGTCGTTTGTGGCAAAGTGGGCTGTGGTCCACTAAATCTATTTGTATTTAAGATGCTGCAGAAATACTTACTAGTGTGGTTCCATTTATCCCCCCCCCCAAGCATTTCTAGACCATATAATATCTTTTTAAAAAAATAAAAAAATTCCATAAGCGATGTACAAAAACAACATAAAAACATTAAAAGAGAGAGTAAGGCGGCATTCTAAAAACAGGAGCACGTAAGCAGAAATCTAGAAACAGCAAATCTCTCAGGGGCAGCTTGGGCAAAAAAGACACCTGAAGCAACGAATAGATTATGCTTCATATATTTGCAGAGGGAGGAAATTTCCACAGTGCAAGGGCAGAAAATGCCAATTTTTGGGTCAGCACCCTGTGGCATTTTGTGGACTGCAGTGCCACAAATATAATCTCCCCATATGCCCTGAGTGATCTTACATGCCTGTACTGGGCAGGCTGTCTTTCAGATAACCCAGTCCCCAGATCTTCAGGGGTTAATACGTTACAAGAGGCTGGATGAGTCTCGGTAGCCGGATCGGCAGCCAGCGATTATTATTCAGGCAGAACTGACTCTTGAGAAGTTTGCATTCAGATATCACAAACAATGCAAGGAGCGCATCTTTAAGCATCATGCAGTGAGGTGTGTGCACCTATTTCCCTGACCCCCTCGATCGTACCATTCCCTGAATCGTAGCCCCTGAATAACTTCTCTGAAACTTCAGTACTCCCCAGAATATTTAAAAAAAGAATTTAAAAGACCCTCACACTCCTCTTTTTTCTGGTTTGGGCTCAGGATGGAGAAATCTTCCAATTCCACTTCCTCATTTTTTCCAATCTTCCAATTTTCCACATCAGCTGAAGAATTCTTTTTTTTATATCCTCATGAAAATTCATTAGCATTTTAGTGTGACTTTCTCCTAAAGTATGTAATCTTGCCTGATATACATGTTTCCCATGCAGGTTCCCCTCATAATATGCATGCCAGTTTCACCAGTATCTACATCGTTATGGATGTTTTGCCCTAATATTGGTATTTTTGTACACGTTACATGGCAGGAGAACTGTTCTGCAAACTTTGGAGAAGTGCGTATTTCAAAGGATAGCCGTGTTTCAGTTTCTGTATTGTTTTGAAAAGTGTTAGCAAAGCTTGCCTTGAAATGAAAAATGGAAGCAAAATTCTCCCCTAACCCTGTTTGTTTAAAATAATAGCTGCTGTATTTTTCTTCTTTAAAAATTCTGCATCTCTATGCTCCTGCCAGCATGTCTGTTGAAATTAGCTATAGCCTATTAACAATTTTTCTGGTTTTCGGGGTGCAATAGAACCCTCTGTTTTTGCTTCAAGGGGCAAATAATAATAATAATAATAATAATAATAATAATAATAATAATAATAATAATAATAATAATAATGTTCCTACCCCTCTGGAACTTGTGATAGCTAATGATCCTGTTGAGTTAAAAGACCAGAACTTGAGTTATTGGCAGCCCAATTTCTCCTATCTCTCTATTTCTCTTATCATTATACAACCTTCTGTAGACCTCTAAAGGCAGTCCTGTATTGGGATGTTTTTAATGTATGATATTGTGGTTGTTGTTGTTGTTGTTGTTATGTTTCTGTATATTATGTTGGAAGCTGCCCAGAGTGGCTGGGGCAACATAATCAGATCAGTGGGGTGCGCACCCCCCCAAATTGTTATTTTATTTGTTTATGTCGCTATCTGTCTCTGATAGATAAATGCACTGCAGCCGGGTGACTTCAGTTCCCCCAGTTTGGTGTTTTCCAGTTGGTATGAGAAATTGTGCGTGAGAACTGATCAAAGTTTTGTTTTGTTATCCACCCCACAAAAAAAGGCAGGCAGGAAAAAGGGCTGCCATGCAAGGTGACGAATGTTCGGCGTGTTTGCCTAATTAACTTTTGGCTAAGGATTCGGAACCATTAAGGAGCTAGTTAGTGTATGTCCCAAATAAACACATCTGGTCCCGCGAACAGTGGCAGTCCTGCCTGGATGCGGGTGACAGATGTGACGATCGTTCCCTCTGCCCTCTCCTTTAAATAATTAACAGTGCGCTGGTGGACGAGCCCTCAAAGCCAGCTGTATAGTCTCTGAGCTGTTATCTGCGGACATGTGCCCCCATCCTCATTAGTCTGCTCCATCTAACGCAGTCTCTCCTCGCTTGCTGTCGCAACAATGGCATTCTTTGAAATAACTCCGGAGATCTCTGCTTTCCCCCCTCCCGGGTTTGAAAAGGCACTTGGACGGAGGGAGGAATATAGAGCAGACCACACATGTGGGAAAGATCGCCAAGTGCCCATTAGCTCGGGAGATTGATTCCTTCTCTCAAACAAAGGGCATTTCAGCTAGTCCCACCCAGATGTTTCTTTATCTGTTGGTGCTGGGACGAGCCTGGAAACATCCCTCTTTTGAAAGCGGTGGCATCTTCTCTTAAGACTTGTTTCTTCGGTTGATGTATGGCTGCCCAGCTTGGAACAGCTGGGAAATTGCTGTTAATGGGAGCAAGTTGGTGGTTTGGGAGGCGGGGGGCCGAAGGAGAGAAGAAGAACAACAAATCTCACGACAGAAAACTGGCAAAGGGCTTATCGCCTGCTCTATATCAGAGAGTTATGTTTCTCCTTTGGATGTTCTGTCCCGAAGGCTGGAGATAGAGCAGTGTTTCCCAACCTTTTTTGGGCAAAGGCACACTTGTTTCATGAAAAAAATCTCGAGGCACACCACCATGCCAGATGGGGAAAGGTCACTTTTTACTTATGTAAAAAATAAAAAATAAAATAGTAACAGCATAGAAGGTAATGGTTAGGCTAGCATCCCTCTTCCAAATATGCTAGATTTTTATTTGCAGGGACTGTTCTACATGGGAAAGCATTCAGCACTGTCATTCTCCCATCTGCCATCTGAATTGGTACTATTCTGGGTCAACTTACTCTGCTGCATGTGTAGATGAAAATGGCACCAAGTGTGGGGGAGGGGGCAGAACAGGTTTCAGATACAGGATATTAAGCATACACGTACTTCAGATTGAACTGGTTGCTTGCTTTGCAAGTTTTCATTTCCCAAATGACTGCCTTGGCAAGCGCAATACCTACCAGGCTCAACGCCGGTCTCGCGCTGCTGCTTCCCGCGCTCTCAAGGACCCGGGAGGAGGAAGGCGTGAAGGCAATCCCGAAGGCGCGAAAACCTCACGCATGCGCAGGCCTTCCGCCTGCGACAGCCCAGTAGGCCGGCCGAAGCGAGCGGCGATGGGATGTGGGAGCTCGCTCGCTCGCCGCCCCGCGTGTGCCTATGTGGGGCATGTTACAGCCCCGTGACGTCAGCGCCACGCAGGCAGCCAGGCAGGCAGACGGCGAGAGCCCCACGCTGGGCGGCCTCTCCTCGCCGCCGCTGCCCCGCCTCTCGCCGCCCGACTCGCCCGCCTCCCTCCCACAGCACACCAGGCCTCCCTCCCACAGCACACCAGGCAACGGAACACCGGTTGGGAAACACTGAGATAGAGCAATGTGAGATGGGAAATGTGGCTGGACAGTTTATTTAAGTCTTCGTTTGCACTTTTTTCTTTTTACAACAAAGCTCAAATTCATGCAACTCCCTCTGCCCTCAAAGGCCAAAAATATCTCCTTTTTTCCTTTCGAAGTTCTCAGAGCCCTGGTTGTTCCGTAGAGTGTAATGACCAACAGAGGCAGCTGTCACTGACTTCTTCTGGTGAGCTGGGCTGTGCCTGCAAGCTCTTTCCCCCCTCTTTTCCATTTTGGTGAGATGGTCAACAATAGCGCAGCTGTCCTTCCGCCTAGTTGAGATCTCAAACCTGCAATTTGGCAAGAGGAACAGCACAAATTGGATAAATACCAGTAAGCGTATTGCGAAGGAAAGGAAAGCGGGACTGAAATGAACCCTACAACTTGTTTGATAGAAATGATTTAAGCAGGCATATGGTATAGCTAAGCGTGCTTGCAAAAACATTGGCCTGCTTCTTCCAGCAAGCTTTTATATTATTTTGTTGTGTGTTTTTTTTTAAAAAAAAGCTGATATAAAGAGAGAGAGAGCTAATAGAACTCCCGAGTTACTTGAAAAGAAAAGAGAATTACTTTCAGAAGATAATAACACACAGTTAAATGGCATCCACCCATCTCCTACACAAAGCATAATTAATACAGAACTCAGCCCACAGATTTGTGGAATTGTTGTTATTAGTATTGTTTTGATTTCTTACATGCCCATCGCAATAAGGCCCCAGGGGTTGGATTGCAGCAATTTAAAAACTCAAGATTAGAAACAGTTCAAAACAAAACAAAACAAAATCATAAGAATAGGGCAGGTCCTGAGAATACACATGTCCATCGTTGAGCCCGGACACTGAGATCCAGCTCTGAGGGCCTTCTGGTGGTTCCCTCACTGTGAGATGTGAAGTTACAGGGAACCAGGCAGAAGGCCTTCTCTGTGGTGGCGCCTGCCCTGTGGAATGCCCTCCCATTAGACGTCAAGGAGATAAAGAATGACACAAATTTTAGAAGACATCTGAAGGCAGCCCTGTTCAGGGAAGTTTTTAATGGTTGATATTTTATTGTGTTTTTAATATTTTGTAGGAAGCTGCCCAGAGTGGCTGGGGCAACCCAGTGAGATAGACGGCTGCTTCTTCTTCTTCTTCTTCTTCTTCTTCTTCTTCTTCTTCTTCTTCTTCTTCTCATCATCATCTCAAGTGTCAAAGGCCAGGGTAAAGAGATGAATCTTCATCATACAGTGAATGATACAGTAAAGATGCCCCACACATCTGTGTTTGCGGGGGGGGGGGGGATTCCCACAATTCTTTCAGTTCAGCCTTGTGCTTTTTGCCATCATGCTCTGATGAAGTAATGGGGAAGATGCTGCTGTAAGTTTGAATGTCATACATAGTCTATTCCCCAGGCCTGGGGTAGATAACCTTTTTCTTCTCACCTCCTTCTAGTGAGCACTCAGGGCTGATTTCCTTCAGAATGGGTAGGTTTGATCTTCTTGCAGTCCATGGGACTCTCAAGAGTCTCCTCCAGCACCATAATTCAAAAGCATCAGTTCTTCGGCGATCAGCCTTTTTTAAGGTCCAGCTCTCACTTCCATACATCACTACTGGGAAAACCATACCTTTCATTCCTTACGTTCCCATTTTTTAGCAAGGTCATTTAAGAAACACCCACCCTGCAGTGGAATTCTGGTAGTTTGCACAAATTTTTATTTTCAAAATCTCGAATGCCCCAAGTCCTGAAAATGTGTTGCAGTCCTTTATTGACTTCTTTTTTTAAAAAAATAAAATAACTCTGGTACCTCAATTCCAAAAACCTCTTTACTTACCATCATTTTAATAACTTTTTGAGCAGTTGCCAGTTTAATCTTCAGTGCGTGGAAATTGGAAGTAAATTATTTATTGCTTCCAGCAAATGTCTTTCATGGTTTTTATTTAATTTCCCCCCCCCCCATCTTTTTTTAATGGATCATAAAATGGCAATCTTTTATTGGATGCTCATAAAGAAAGGAGCAAATGAATACTTTGCAAATAGGTTACAGTGGATTGAAATGTCAGTTGTAATTCAAGAGAAGGGGAAGACCTTCTCTAACCAAAGATGAGTAGACATGTGGTAGCGAGCCATCTTCCTCTCCTTCAATTTTTAAAATCACCCAATCCAAACACAAAGAAAAGAGAGAATTGCGCTGGCCATTAATGTTTATTTACAGTCATCGGCCCTCGAGCTAAACCCCAAAACTGGCTTCGCCACAGTTTGGTTCCAGAAACTGCCTTGTCAGCCCTGGGACAGTTGAGAAACAACCAGGTGGGTCTGTTTTGAGCATCCCTTTCCTCCATAACTGGCCTTGTCCCAGGGAACTGTTTGAAAGCATGTGATGAAGTCACCTTGCTGAACCTAAGCAATCTGGCGCCTGGGTAAGGATGGGTGAGAAATGATTTGCATTTTAAAGCGAGCCTACCTGATTTGCATTTCATGAACCGAAGCACACTCCTCGCCCTTTTCCAAAGTTTGCAATATAGAATTGTATACAAAATTGCGCATGTTGCAGAAACGTCATGAAAATGCGTGCACATTTTTTTGTGGCGGCTTCCCCTTCCCCCTAAAAAAAGTATCAAATGGATGCATAAATTGCGATGCAAAATTGTATACAAAATTGCGTGTATTGGAAAAATGTCATGAAAATGTGTACACATTTTTTGTGGTGACTTCGCCACCCCCCAAAAAGAAGCAAATGGCTGCATAAATTCGGTGAACTGAACTCATGATTGCATTGCTGAGAAACGGACAGAAGCTGAAATTGTAGATCTGTTGTTCATCTGGGTCAGTTTCTTGAAGTGGAAGCCACATTTCATATTTTTTTGCAGTCCCTTCCACTTTGGGTAAACTTGGAACATATAATCTACCGCAGTCCCCCCCCCCCCCCAAGCTGGGCCATTCAAAGCTTGCACTTCCACAAGCCTGCTAACAATATCTTGATCCGAGGTGCTTATTTAAATCGCACAAAACATGCCGCAGATACATTTCAAAGAGATCAAAACAAATGAAAGGGTTGCTTGCAGCTCTCAAACATGACGTTTGCAAAGGTGACATGGTTTTTCTTAGGCCTTGAAACACTTCTCTGTGAAGATGATCTGTATGACTTGACTCCATAGCTCCTAGAACTTCCCTGTCAATCCGGTGTCCCTTAATCTTTGCTGCTGCATATCAAAAACTGGAGCTGATACTTGATGTGCTCAACGAGTCTGTTCCCTGAGATATTTGTCAGGCATTTTGGCAGCTGAAGGTTGAGAGGAGGAAAGAGATCCAGTCTGACAGCAGCATCTTTCAGAAACTGGCATCCGGGAGAAGTCAGAATATTGCAGAAATCCAAGAGGAATTTTGCCGTCCGCTTCATTTGCATCTAACTTTTAAAACCAGGGTGCACCTACATTATGCCCCAAAGGCAGAATTCCTCTTAAATTTCTGTCCTTTGGGAATAATTCAGGTGCAAGTTAAGAGTGAAGTGAAGACACAACTTCAAATGTGGGAGTGTTGTAAACAAAAATTGCCCTTTTCCCTTATGGGGTATCCAAGAGCCCATATAGAGTCCTTACATAGGTTCCCTATTGGTAGGAGAAGACAACAGAGGCCAACCAGAGAATATTGAGAAGCAAAGCAGCTAGTAAGCTTGATCTTTATTGATCTGTTGCAACAGGGTGCTCCCCTCACACACAGGAAAGGAGGAGGAACCCAGAACAATGGCGCGCAAGGCCTTATAAAGACTTTTGAAATTGCCACCCTGTAGATCAAGACCACCCCCAGAAACATCATATATACATCACAGAAGGGGTGTAACCTAAGACCACCCCTCAGATACATCATACCTACATCACAAAAAAGGCGGTCTAAAACAGAAAATTTGAATGTTGTTTTTCTCCTGTCCTTGTTTATCTCCTGTCTGGCAGGTTACTTGACTGGATTTCCTGGGGAGCCTGGCCAGTCTTTTGTAATGATAAATACTTAGTTCCTGGGCCAGGTCACAAGCTCACACCCTATTCATATCTTAAATGTGCCCTTAAGACAGGATTTGTGAGGAAAGAGACAATGGGAGGTTTCCCACTTTGACCTTGCAGAGAAAACATTTGCTCAGTTTAGGAATCAAAATGGTTCCAGGTCGGTCTTCCTGGGCTGATCTATGTACGTGCTTGGTTGGTACGCTTATGAACATTACCATATATCTAAGACCTCAAAATTCCTATCACAGGAGTAAATAAAAGTGGGACTGGATACCAAGGCTAGAGGGCTTAACACTAAGAACTGCCTTGTGTATTAACAGCCCCTTGCAGTTCAAAGTGAAGCATAAATGGAAACTTGCTGAATCTCCTGTCAAAGCCGGGGAAGTGGAGGACAGCTGATCTATAATCCTCGCCATGTGCTTGGGGTTTTCCAGGGTTATTTGAAGAAATGAAAAACCACTTTACTATTTATGTTTCTCCGATGCCTGCCTGCTCTTCACAGAAAGCCTCAACCAGCTATAATTAGTGGTTTTTATGCTGTATGTATGTTGTCAGAGTGGTAATTAGTGTGTTTATTGCCAATCTTGAAATTTTTATGTACATGAGTTAGTACTTCACACAGCTAAATGGTAGTTCTGCACATCCCTGGTCCTCACCACGGGACCAGAATCTTTAGACCACATGGTATCTCTCTCTGAGATGGGTAAATCATTTTCCATTGAATTCGCTGCCAGCATTACAAATATGTATATTTTTAAAATCTCATATTTTCTAATTCAGGAACCTCATTTCGACTAGTTATTTTTGTCACTTTTATAGCTTCCAGGATAAAATGCTGGTTAGGTTCTGTGGTTATGGTTTTCTGTCAATAGTTTTGCACCACATGGCAAATCTGGATTTAACAGTCTTCACTTTGAGTCAAAATAAGTTGCGGACAAAGCAGAATCAGCTATTCTTTGGCCTGCCCTTTTCTCCATTGATTCAAGACTTTTTAAACTGCAAAGGACTTCACGGCTGTTTACCAGGTTCAGCCCTCACAATGGCCCAATGTGGTTATTATTATTTATTTAAATTAACAAGCTATTATTATCTCTTAGCGTTTAATTGATTTATATAGTGCAAAATGCCCCAGATGGCTTCTAAGCGGTTTACAAAGCATGAAAAAACAATCGCACAAAGTTGTTAAAATATGAAATAATTTAAAGCACGCCATCAATGAAAAATGCAATAAAACAACCCCATTAAAATATTTATAACCCGCTCTCCGTTGTTCACACGAGAGAGAGAGAAGCAACATTAAAATGCGATAAAACAATACTTCATTTAAATAGTGCTTTTAAAAAAGGCAAAATACAACAACAGGAGCACATTGGCCAAGTGAGAGGCACCGTTGATTAATAGCTATGTTTTTACCTGGGTGCATTTACATGTGGAGAATATGGCATCACTTTTCCTGATTATAATGCTAGCACTTCTCACTTGTTTTCCTTTCATGCTGCTATACCTGTTGTGTTAGGGAACTGTGGCTTTCTGACTGATAGACTGGCGCATCATGCTGAAAAAAAATTCCTAGCAGTGGGTGTGAAGTCATAGAATCATAGAATCATAGAATCATAGAATCATAGAATCATAGAATCATAGAGTTGGAAGAGACCACAAGGGCCATCGAGTCCAACCCCCTGCCAAGCAGGAAACACCATCAGAGCACTCCTGACATATGGTTGTCAAGCCTCTGCTTAAAGACCTCCAAGGGAGGAGACTCCACCACACTCCTTGGCAGCAAATTCCACTGTTGAACAGCTCTTACTGTCAGGAAGTTCTTCCTAATGTTTACCGTATTTTTGCACCATAACACTCACTTTTTTCCTCCTAGAAAGTAAGGGGAAATGTCTGTGCGTGTTATGGAGGAAATGCCTACGGGTGGCATGCCTAAGGATTTTCCTCCTCTAAAAACTACATGCGTGTTATGGTCGAGTGCGTGTTATAGAGCGAAAAATACGGTAGGTGGAATCTTCTTTCTTGTAGTTTGGATCCATTGCTCCGTGTCCGCTTCTCTGGAGCAGCAGAAAACAACCTTTCTCCCTCCTCTATGTGACATCCTTTGATATATTTGAACATGGCTATCATATCACCCCTTAACCTCCTCTTCTCCAGGCTAAACATGCCCAGCTCCCTTAGCCGTTCGTCATAAGGCATCGTTTCCAGGCCTTTGACCATTTTGGTTGCCCTCCTCTGGACACGTTCCAGTTTGTCAGTGTCCTTCTTGAATTGTGGTGCCCAGAACTGGACACAGTACTCCAGGTGAGGTCTGACCAGAGCAGAATACAGTGGCACTATTACTAAGTGACAGGGCACTAAACATCGTTGAGCATCATTGCTATCCCCCCCTTTCCACCCGTGTGTGCTTCTGTTACCTCATGATTCCTCCATGAAAACACAACAGAACTTTGTGCTGGCATGCTGTCCAAATCTTGCCACTTTACTACCACAGTTTTGAGTTAAGGGGGCCTGCAAATGCTCCACCTCCCCTGCCAAATCAAATACGGTAACCGTGCAAACTTGTGTGCATTCAACTTGCAAGCATTCAGCTTTATGCTGATAACAAAAATTACATTTTTTTAAAAAGGGGGGCCTGGATTCTGGGGAAAATGACTTTGGAAAATGACTGTATTGTTTTTAACACTGTATTGTTTTTAACATTCGATTGGGAACCGCCCAGAGTGGCTGGGGAAACTCAGCCAGATGGACGGGGTATAAATAATAAATTATTATTATTATTATTATTATTATTATTATTATTATTATTATTATTTGGCAATCCCCCCACCATTGAACCGAATGAGTTTTGACGTTTTGACTCTACGCAATTTTGGCCCTTAGGCGCGATCCCCGGAACGTAACCCTCACCTAACTTGTGGGTCTCCCTTAATACAGAAATAAGTGCTGAATGTGTGCTACATTCCATTAGTTTTCCCCAAGTGGCTTTTACATCATGTGAAAGCTGAAATATAAGGCAGATATTAACAGTTATGGAAAGGGGAAGGGAAATGGGATAAACTCGTGCGGAGGTGGCCCCGATCTCAACACCCCATTGCTGTTCCTGCTCCTTGCAGCTGGCTGATCATCACAAATCTCCTGAGGGCCAAATGACATTTTCTGCTGAAAGCTTAACATACAACTACAGTGATACCTCGGGTTACATACGCTTCAGGTTGCAAACTCCGCTGAACCAGAAATATAGTGCTTCAGGTTAAGAACTTTGCTTCAGGATGAGAACAGAAATCGTGCTCCGGCGGCACGGCAGCAGCGGGAGGCCCCATTAGCTAAAGTGGTGCTTCAGGTTAAGAACAGTTTCAGGTTAAGAACGGACCTCCGGAACAAATTAAGTACTTAACCCGAGGTACTACTGTAAAGTGGTACCTCGGATTAAGAACAGCTCTGTTTACGAACAATTCGGTTTATAGAACTCCTCAAAACCGAAAGCAGTGTCCCAGTTTTCGAATTTTACCTTGGTCTAAGAACGGAAGCCGAACGGTGGAAGGGCACCGGCAGCGGGAGGCCTCACTAGGAAAATCGTGCCTTGGTTTAAGAACGGTTTCGGTTTAAGAACAGACTTCCGGAACAAATTAAGTTCCCTAAACCAAGGTACCACTGTACTTTAATTAACTGCAGCATTAGGACTGAATCATACAGGAAGTGAGGTTTATCCCTTTCCCTTTGACCAGGCCAAAAATACACACACACTCAGCCACATGCAAGTCTCCTGCTGGCACTAAATGCGAACATTTTACCTAAATGTCATATCTGCACCGGGGGAGGGAGGATTTTTGCCTGGATAATTCCTGGAAGAAAGAGATGAACGTCCCCCATCCCATGTACATTCGCCTCAGTAACAATCCTCCATCCATTTCTATGATGACCTAAAGAAAAACTGGAGACATTTCTGTGCACTCACATTTGGCATAAGGTGCAGTTTCTGGCAACTTGCCCCAGACCACACAGTAAATTCAGAGCAGAGGTAGGATACTCTGATCAAAGCACAGCTCTCCAACTGCCAGATATCACTGGCTGTGCAGCTCTTACTTAGCAATAGTACAGCGGTACCTCTGGTTACGTACTTAATGCGTTCCGGAGGTCCGTTCTTAACCTGAAACTGTTCTTAACTTGAAGCACCACTTCAGCTAATGGGGCCTCCTGCTGCCGCTGCGCCACCACTGTGCCACCACTGCACAATTTCTGTTCTCATCCTGAAGCAAAGTTCTTAACCTGAGGTAATATTTCTGGGTTAGTGGAGTCTGTAACCTGAAGCGTCTGTAACCTGAGGTATCACTGTATGGGGTCCCAGGCACCTGGGGCTGTTACTCAGCTTGGATGACTGAATGCAAAATTCGCTGTGCGTAGAATGTTAGGTAAAGGTTAAGGACCCCTGGACGGTTAAGTCCAGTCAAAGATGACTATGGGGTTGCGGCGCTCATCTCGCTTTCAGGCCGAGGGAGCCAGCGTTTGTCCACAGACAGTTTTCTGGGTCATGTGGCCAGCATGACTAAACCGCTACTGGCATACAGAGGACCGTGACGAGTGTCAGTGTGCACAGAAATGCCGTTTACCTATTTATCTACTTGCATTTCGTGCTTTCCAACTGCTAGGTTGGCAGGAGCTGGGACAGAGCAACGGGAGCTCACCCCTTCGCAGGGATTCGAACCGCCGACCTTCTGATCAGCAAGCCCAAGAGCCTCAGTGGTTTAGAGGTTTAGCCTGACATGCTGACTTTTTATGTGCATAGATTTGGGAGGCTTCCATCCCTCCCCTGGGAAAATCTTTTTTGTGCATTCTTTTTTTTAATAACCTTTTTATTCATAATTAAAACAAAACATATTATCCAGAAACATATCATCCTTATTCCCCCCATTTTTCCTCCCTCCCCCCACAGAACCCACCCCCACCCCCAACTTCCCTCAGTTCCAGTCTTTGATTTCTCTAAAAATGCTGTTTCCTGCATGTTACACAGTTGTATAGATCCTCAAACTATTTAGCTGATTATTATCAATAAAAAGTTTGTGAATGTTTATTCAAAACCAGCCAAGGAGTCCAGTTCACTTTGTTGCGTCTTCAAATACTTTGTAAAGGGTTCCCATTCATCTTTAAAGTCACAGTTATCCTTGTCCCGTGGCTTGTATGTCAGTTTTGTCAGTTCTGCATAGTCCATCAATTTTTCAATCCCCTGGGAAAATGCTCAACCATGCAGTGCCCTGTCCCCATTATGGTTTAGTCCTTGGACACTTTTACCACCTCTGCTGGTTCCATGACTGAGCAGTGATTTGAACTTCGTGCTAATTATTCCCATCCGCTTCCACCCACCCATCTTTGCTTGGTCCCAAAGCTTTAGATCTGAGCCATTTAGCAAACTGGTAATTCCCGCAAGATCTGGGTCACTTGCTCCATTCCCTGTTATGTTTTCACTGAATCTGGCTGGACAACTGAGTCCTGTAACAAACATACTGAGTAAAAACATTTTTGGTGTGTTATTTCCCCCACCTCACTTCTCGTTTCAGAACGATGGAGGTTTCCGTCAGTTTTCACAGAGGACAGTCTCCCATCACCAGTTCTTTGACCATTACTGCAACGAGATGTGTAAGTACATAACCGGCAATAGCCAGGAAATAGGAATACTTAGCTGTTGTTTTTAATTACGGTTGATGTGCTAGGTGGTTTTAAATTGCAGTGTTTACATTCCTGGGAATGTATCTGAATGCAGTCATCCAGATTTGTTCTTCCTTCTTCCAACCTTTCTGCCCCAAGATCAGATCAGGAGTGGAGCAGGTGATTTTGTGCAGACCTGGACGACAGGACTCCATTGATGTCTCTTTCTTCCACCCTGGGAGAGTCCAAGATAGATTCTCAGAATGAACCAAGAAGTGACAATGACATGATTCTTTCCATATACTGTACTTTTCCATGTATATGACAAGGTTTCTTAATTAAGAAATGATGCTAAAAATTATACACGGATAGTGGGATTGGTTGCTTCCGCGAGCCAGAGTTTGTCAGCAGCTATTGGGTGTGTTATTGGTGGCTGTGGCAAGGGGCTGGTGTTGATTTGCCGACGCTCTTGTGACGCGTGTGAGCGGCAGCGTAGGTCTGGCGGGTGTGCAATTTTCAGCATTCCCCTCTAAAAAAGGCTCAACAACTCTGGGCCACCCCACCCTCCAAATCTCAACTATGGACAATCCTCCCCCTCCCAAAATGCTCAGCAACTCTGGGCAATCTCCCCCCATTTTCTTAATTCGGAGTCCCCCAAAATAGGGGACGTCTTATACACAGGGCCATCTTATACACAGAAAAATACGGTATATTTCTCCCATTCATATTCTCTCTGTGTCTCTCTCTCTGTGTCCTCTGTTCCAGTCAACCCACCCACCTGCTTGCCCATTTCCCCACTTTTTCATCCCTCAATATTCTGTGTTATCAAGTTATTATGGGAATGCCAGAGGAGTTGTTGATGTTTTTGCCTCTTTTGCTCTTGCCCCCACCTCGAGCATTTCCTGGGCATCTGCAAACCTTAGTTTACCTTGAGTCTGCTGCTACCTCCTTTTTGTCTGTGGATGATACAGCTTTGGTTACATCAGCGGAGACAGGGGAAGACTTGAAAAGTTCTTATATACACACAAGGCCCATTTGCTAGGGCTTCCAAAACCACTTCCTGTGGCAAGCCCCTTCGAGAAGCAGCTTTATCACTTAGCGCCCACCCAATGTCCTTGCCGTTGGAGAAGAATCCAGAGGTTAACTACAAGCAGAGTTCAGACAGCAGTTTTACCATTATAAAGAGGACTTCATGTTCTGTTCTGGAAAAAGCAAAAGCAAAAACTCCTGCTAGTAGAGAATCCGGTGATTGTAGCAAGAATAAAACAACAATAAATTTTGCAAATTGAATTTATTTTATTTGTCTTCTATACTGTGACCATTTGTTAGCAGAGATAGTAGGATCAACATTTTTTACGGCAGACAGGGAGAAGTGGTAACGCTTCAAAAGACTTCAATGCTAGTATTGTTGTTCCAATTTTCTTTGTATTTTTTTCTTTGCATTGTGAAAAACTGTAAGCAAGAAGTGGGAAAATGGGGGGTGGGATTGGGCGGGGGGATTCTTATCTATTTATCTGAATTATCAGGGGTTTTTTTTAAAGATATAAAAGAGAGGAATAAAATCAGCAGCCTGATCTTTGGTGAAGCCAACTTACTCATTTGGCATCCTAGCCCTGTATGCTGTTTTCATAAACAGGAAACACATTTGCATATTTTCACTGCCAGAACAGGCAGCAGTTTCAGGAAAATACACTGTTGAAACAAGCAAGTCCTAAATATTGCAGCTGCAGAAGATGTCTTTCTTTCTTTCTTTCTTTCTTTCTTTCTTTCTTTCTTTCTTTCTTTCTTTCTTTCTTTCTTTCCTGTGCTGTTAAGATATTCTTTTACTTGCTAAGAGAAAAAAACAATGTAAGGAGAGCAACTGAATTTAGGCTGTCCATAAATTCAGGTATGCTTTATAAACATTAGATAGAAATTTGGAAAATTGAATCTTTAGGGCCAGACAACAAATAAATGAAGAACCTCATTAAGTGTTTTTGTGTGTTTGTTTTTAGTTTAGTTTAGGGTTGTTGTTTTTCAAAACCACAACAACCCAATTTGGATACCCTTAAGAGTGATGAATGATGAGAACTGTTTCAAAGGTTTGTGCATGTGATCAAATGTATTTCCACCACCTGAAAATGAATGGATTTGCAAATTCCTGTAAGTGCGCAGCAGAGATTATGAGCCAATCCAATACAGTAGGTGACTTCACAGTAGAACAGAGATGGGATTTTGCCATTCTGATTGGTACTGTAGATCCTCTGATGTGCCTTGTGAACTGTTTATGTTTTCAGCATAGTGCAATGCACACACACAGAGAGAGGTGGAGATCACAAACATGTAACCTACGGATAGTAGGTGGGCACCTTCACTGTACTATTTTTCAGTGCCCGTGAAAACATTTTTGTGTGGACAAGCTGATCCAAATGTCTGGAATGCTGTTGTGTTTCTAGTTTGTTGCTGGTTTTAATTTTCTGAATGTTTTAATTGTTTTTACGAACCATATTACACTTTTTTTTTCTTTTTGTAAACCACTTTGTGGGGTTTTTCAACAACAACCCAGCGGTATATACATTTTCTGAAATAAATAAATAGTAAATATAATTTCAGCAAATATAATCATGATCTTCCCTTCTCTCCCCCCCCCCATAGGCAAATGGCATTATTGCACTGATAGTTATCCTGGTATTGCTACTGCTGCTGGCGCTTGCCCTCATGTGGTGGTTTTGGCCCCTGTGCTGCAAAATAGTGAGTGAAATAGATCTGCAACGTGACATTCTTATCTCTTCCGCCTATGTTATCTGGGTATCAAATGGCTGACTTCATTGTACCATACACAGTTAGACTATGGAACTTGCTCCCAGAAAAAGCAGAGACGGCTGTAAAGTGCCCTGTGATCCTTGGATGAAGGGTGGTATAGAAATCTAATTAATAAAAATAATAGATTAAATAATCCACTATTGCAGGCGGAATGCCTTGTGACTCCCAGTGAATGGTATTCACAGTGGAGAGAGGGTTGTTGCTTTCATGGGGCCTGTCTACAGGCTTCCCACAGACATCTGGTTCCCACTGTGAGATTACTATGCTGGACTATAAGGGCCTTTAGCCTGATCTAGCAAGTCTCTCTTTTTCTGCAGCTGTTGCATTAGCTGGCAAACAAGCCAGGAGGTCTTCCATTTTTGCTTCCTGTTTTGCCTGAACTATGGTTTAGTTCAGCTTCAAACCATGACTTCATAATACCATGGTCTTCTTCAAAGTTGTAAGCCTACTGCTGTTATTACAGTCGTACCTCAGAAGTAGAACGCCTTGCAACTTGAACGTTTTGGCTCTCAAAAGTGATTGTTCCAGTTTGCGAACGTTCTTTGGAATCTGAACATCTGACACGGCTTTTGATTGGCTGCAGGGACTTCCTGCAGCCAATCGGAAGCTGCGCCTGGGTTTCCAAACATTTTGGAAGTCGAACGGATTCCGTTTGAGTTCTGAGGCACAACTGTATTATTATTGTTGTTGTTATTGTTGTTATTTATTGAATTTATATACCGTCCTATACCCAGAGGTCACGGGGCAGCTCACAGAACAAAATAAAACCACAAAATATATAATCAAAAATTCAACCTGAAGCGGACACAACATGAGGTGTGACTGTATGTGGATTGCAGGGTTGTTGCAAAGAATGGGTGAGGCAGTTTGCTTGGAGCCCTTTGGACACTGAAAAAGTGCCATATAATAGTATTAACAGGTTTTTGTTTTTGTTTGGGTAAGACTGTCGGAAATTGCTTTCATAGCAAATCAGACCATGCTGGCTGGTCGTGACTCTCATGGTTTGCAAACTAGGCAAAGATACTAGGGACTGAACCTGGGACTTATTGTATGCAAAGCAAGTGCTCTTCTACCGAGCGACCTTAAGCATCTTTCATTCCTCCTGTATTTTTTTTTTCATATTTGTGTCCCTTGATGACCCTTGATGGCCGGTGGGACATAAGGCTCGTATTCTATTTCAGCAACTGAAACTGATTTGCTTAAGACACCTCTTTATTTATCCCATGTCTTCAGCCTTGCTGGTTAGCTCAGTTGGTTAGAGCATGGTGCTGAAAATGCCGAGGTCATGGGTTTGATCCCCGTACGGTTGCATATTCCTGCATTGTGGGGGGTCGGAATAGATGACCCATGTATATTTACCGTATTTTTCACTCTATAGGATGCACTTTTCCCCCTCCAAAAATTAAGGGGAAATGTGTGTGCGTCCTATGGAGCGAATGCAGGCTCCTTGGCTTCAGCAATAGCAACGTGAAGCCTCCGAAGCGCAGAGGGAGCGCTCCCTCTGCGCTCCTTGGCTTCGCGTTGCTTTCGCTGAAGCCTTCAGAGCGAGAGGGGTCAGCGACCCCTCTCGCTCTCCAGGCTTCAGGGATAACTGCCTGAAGCCTTCAGAGCGCAGCGCGAATTCCCGCTGCACTCCGCAGGTTTCAGGTTCCTTTTGCTGAAGCCAGGAGAGCAAGACTCTCCTGGCTTCAGCCAAGAGGGAGAGCTGCGCAGCGCCCCTTCAGCCAAGCGGGAGGAGAAATGGAAGGGGCTCAGTTTCTCCTGCCGCTTTGCTGGAGGGGCGCTCAGCAGAGAGAGGGAGATTTTTTTTTTTCTTGTTCTCCCCCTCTAAAGCAAGGTGCGTCCTATGGTCGGGTGCGTCCTATAGAGCGAAAGATAAGGTGATTCTTTATCTAAAAAAAGAGAGCATAATATATTACATTCCTATGATTCTATCTTAAAAATAAAAAATACTGTAGGGCTAGAGCAACAACAACAACAACAACAACAAAAGGACGTTGAAGGGGAAATATGCTGCCCCTCCTCTTCCCATTCAGCTTTCTTTTTGGCAGTCGCCAGTTGGCATCTAGCATGTCAGATGAATTGGGCATGCTGTTTAATTTTTGGCAGGAGCCAGTTGAAAGCCTCCCCCCCGCCCCACTTGATCTACACTCCATGCACACAACCAGGTTGTTGGTTTTTCATTATTATTTTTTTACTTCTTTCTCTCCTTTCCCCCCATCCATCCCCCCCCCTTTTTAAAAAAGGAGTTTACTGTTGACAGTTCTTTCACTCTTCTCTGAATGTTAGAACATATGACTGCATCAAGCTGGCTCTGGGCTCTGGCGCTGACATTTCTTAATGCCCACCTCGTTCGAACATTTGAAAAGTGTTAATGAGCAGATCAAAGGGACTGTTGCCTGAAGCAACTCGTTTTTAAATAAAAAAATAAAATACATTTATAATTTTTTTAATTAAAAGAGAGAGAGAAAAAAAAGAAAGAAAGAAAGAAAGAAAGAAAGAAAGGAAAGAAGGAAGGAAGGAAGGAAGGAAGGAAGGAAGGAAGGAAGGAATCAGCTGCCCTCCAAAATAGTCGCCTTAATTTTTTTCTTCTTTTTCTTTTCGCGGCTAAATAAAATACGAAGCAGGCCGTTCCTGACAACGATGATAATATAACCAAACTCAAATAAAATTGGAGAAGACTCAAAAGTCTGCATATGGTAAATAAACTGGAGATTGAGTCTCCTGGGCCCTTGGGATGGTATTTAAGAAATCTGAATTAAACAGAAATGCTGGCCGTCTTGCAATATTATGTCTTTTAACATCTGCAAGTTTTCAGGCTGCAGAAGTTGCCTACGCCCCCCCCTACCCCATGATAAGGATGCTCATCTATATTTTGAAAGGAAAGATCAATCAAATTAATTTGTGGGCAGGGTGCTTGTATTTGGACTTGTGACTGTGTGCAAAGTACGCAGGTTAGCTGAGTCCATTTGATGCAGGTCTGCTGACACAGCTTAGAACGCTGCCTGCAGAGGAGATAGCAAAAGAACCTCGTCCCAAGCACACTGAGCTGCGCTATATATAAAAGAAAAACTTGAGTACCATTTTTATTCATGCACTTATTAACAAATTTACAGAACTGATACTACTACTAATAATATATTATTTATACCCCGCCCATCTGGCTGGGCTTCCCCAGCCACTCTGGGCGGCTTCCAAAAAAATATTAAAATACTGTAATACATCAAACATTAAAAGCTTCCCTAAACAGGGCTGCCTTCAGATGTCTTCTAAAAGTCTGGTAGTTGTTGTTCTCTTTGACATCTGGTGGGAGGGCGTTCCACAGGGCGGGCGCCACTACCGAGAAGGCCCTCTGCCTGGTTCCCTGTAATTTGGCTTCTTGCAGTGAGGGAACCACCAGAAGGCCCTCAGCGCTGGACCTCAGTGTCCGGGTAGAATGTTGTGGGTGGAGACGCTCCTTCAGGTATACTGGACTGAGGCCGTTTAGGGCTTTAAAGGTCAACACCAACACTTTGATACGCTCTCTTTCTTCCACTATTGGCCTCCAAGGTGGTGTGGTCTGACCAAGGCAGAATTGATATGGATGCTATACTTCTGTTGAACACCATTAGCTTTTTGCTTCTTCACACTGCTGACTCATGTTTACCTTGTAATCCACTAAGACCCCCAGGGACTTTTAACATGTGCTGCTAGTAAGTCAGTTGTCCCCCGCTCCCATCTTATTTTTGTGCATCTCGTTCTTCCTGCCTAACTGCAGAACCTGACATTTGTCCCTATTGAAATTATTTTTGTTCGTTTGGGCCCAGGTCTCCAATCTGTTAAGGTCATTCTGAATTCTGATTCTGCCTTCTGCGGCATTAGCAACCCCTCCCAGTTTGGTGGCATCTGCAGAATTGATGAGCATCCCCTCAATTCCTTCATCCAAGTCGTTTATGAAGATGTTAAACAACAGCGGGCCCAGGACAGAATCCTGCAGCGCCCCACTTTCCACTTTCCCCCCAGGATAACAAGGAACCATGAATGAGTACTCTTTGGGTTTGGTCAGTCAAAGTGGCTACAAATCCACCTAACAGTTACAGTGGTGCCCCGCAAGACGAATGCCTCACAAGATGGAAAACTCGCTAGACGAAAGAGTTTTCCGTTTTGGAGGTGCTTCGCAAAACGAATCTCCTATGGGCTTGCTTCGCAAGACGAAAATGTCTTGCGAGTTCCTGTGGTTTCCCCCCTCCCCCCTTTTCTAAGCCGCTAAGCCGCTTATCAGCTGATCCGATAAGCCGATAAGCCGCTAATAGCGCTAATAGCGCTAATCCGCTAATCCGTCAATGGGCTTGCTTCGCAAGACGAAAAAACCGCTAGACGAAGAGAATCACAGAACGGATTCTTTTCGTCTTGCGAGGCACCACTGTACCGACATTTTACCAGCTTCTTCATAAGAATGTAATACCATTACATGTCTTTAGGCGCCAGGCGATAACCTTCCTCTTTACCCAGGCCTTCAGCCATTGAATTATCTATGGGCTGTTAAAGGTGGGGAGGGGGAAGGAATAATAGTTACGGTTATTTTTATTATTATGCTGTCTATTACTGTGCTTTGTTTTATGTTTTTATTATTATGCTCCATAAAAATACATTTTAATGTTATACACTGCCCTGAGATCTTTTCATAAAATTCAGTTTGTGTATGTATGTATCTGTATCTATCTATAGCTATATCTATACACATATTATACAGTCAAACCTCTGTTGTCGAACGACTCTGTTTTCGAATGTTTTGGCTCCCAAACGACAAAAACCCAGACGTAAACGCTATGGTTTCCAAACTTTTTTGGAACTCAAATGTCCAATGCGGCTTCCGTTTTGAGTTTCCCTATTGAATTGAGGCTTCCGCTTTGGGGTTTCGAAAGTTTTGGAAGTCAAATGGTCTTCCGGAACAGATTGTAATCGAAAACCGAGGTTCCACTGTATATATGTTTGTGTGTGTATAAAAATCTCTGTAGCAGAGACTTTGAAGCCAGGTTATCCTGTTACTATGCAAGTCTCAATGATCTTTGCCTTTTGTCTTTTATCCTCTATTCCACTCCCCCTCCCCAAATTAGGTCATTAAGGACCCTCCTCCTCCACCACCACCAGCTCCAGTAGAGGTAAGTTGTGAAACTGCTTCAGAGGTTGGTTACTGCAGACACATTTTTCTATCTTGGAGCCAGTTGACTCAGCCTTGTAAATAAGCAAGGCTGGAGATACTTGCCCATCCCTTATCCCATGTGGTACCTTTTCCTGCTCTCTTCCAGAACCAGCTGGTTATGTAGATAGGAATTGAGGTGAGGGGTGGGGTACAGAAACATGGAACATGATGACATCATGAGTTGGGTAGGTGGTCCTACACATTATGAAAGGAAAGCAGATAATTCAGGGATGCCATTTCCAATGAAAGCTCTGTTTTGAGTCTAATGTATATATCTGCCTTAAGAGGGTATCATTTATTGTACAGTGGTACCTCGGGTAACAAACACCTTGGATTACAAACACTTAGGGTTACAGACTCCGCTAACCTGGAAGTAGTACCTCAGGTTAAGAACTTTACCTCAGGATGAGAACAGAAATCGTGCAGCGGTGGCAGCAGGAGGCCCCATTAGCTAAAGTGGTACTTCAGGTTAAGAACGATTTCAGGTTAAGAACGGACCTCCGGAACGAATTAAGTTTGTAACCAGAGGCACCACTGTATTGGGTTATTACCTTCATGAAGGAGAATCCCGTGATGAGGGCTTTGAGCTAGACAGAATGCTGCTTTTTTCATTTATTTCATTTCTTAAATTTATATAAAATGATGAGTTCTAAATAAACAACGAATTGCAAATGATAACAGAAAGCGGTTTATGACATGTAATGCAAATGTCACTATGTAACGTGATATATGTATAGCATCAAAATCAAAACAATGATAGAAATATAGTTATGTAATAAAATACGGTTTCTCTTAATGGCATGAAAAATAAGGTTGGGGAGGAGGAAATCAGAAACAGGATGTCTAAAATACAGAAACCGTGCTCAGGTACACAATATTCTCTCAAAGGTAGCTCTTAATCCTGGCCACTCACAGAATATGACAGGCCCTCCCAGCTCACACCCTTTCCTCTCCCAGTCTTTCACTTTGAGTGAACATCAGTTCCCTGAACTCAGGGCCCTTTCAGTTTCTGTTATACAGTTTCATGTGGTTTCAGCCCTTGGCTCCCAATGGTGCCCCAGAACTGGAGGCAACAGAGGGGTAATTCCCTCTAGTATCTGTCCCTTCAAGGTGACTCCCACTAGCAAGTCACCTGGCAGACTGCTTAGCCATTTTTCTCTTCCCCACCCTGAAAAAAATCCCCAAACATTTTGCCTGAAGAAGCTTGATTCTACCTTTTTTTGTAGCCTGATAGTGGTTATGGCGACCCCTGATGTTATTTGGCGTATTTTAGAAACATGTTTAATCATATATCCCCCCAATTTAAGTCCTGGTAGTCAAACGAGTAGCAATAAACAAAGCAAATATTGGCAGTCGAGTGTAGGGCGACATTCCTGTATATGTGGCGTACTCCATTAGACAGATTGGTTCCCCAGAAGTATATAGGTAAAGGGCCTGTGTTGCTCAAACGGGAATTGGGGTGTAATAGGCACTTCAAAATGCGTTGCGCTGCAAATTGATTTTCCTTGCACATAACCAGAATCTCAGCTTTATGCGTTCTGCGGATGAAGGTACCGGGAAGGAGGGAGGGGGGAAATTGCTTTCTGATTCAGAGAAGATCTTATTCACGCTTTTCCCTGCTCCCCCAGAAGCAGAGCTTTAAACGTGGGACTATCTTCTGATCATATCAAATATCTCAGACATATATATACAGTGGTGCCCCGCAAGACGAATGCCTCGCAAGACGGAAAACCCGCTAGACGAAAGGGTTTTCCGTTTTTGAGCTGCTTCGCAAGACGATTTTCCCTATGGGCTTGCTTTGCAAGACGATTTTCCCTATGGGCTTGCTTTGCAAGACGAAAACGTCTTGCAAGTGTTCCGATTTTTCCCCGCTCCCCCCCTTTTTCTAAGCCGCTAAGCTGCTAATAGCCTTTTAGCCGCTAATCCGCTAATCCTTTAATAGCCGCTAAGCCTTTAATAGCCGCTAAACCGCTAATAGCGCTAATCCGCTAAGCCGCTAATAGGGTTGCTTCGCAAGACGAAAAAACCGCTAGACGAAGAGACTCGCGGAACGGATTAATTTCGTCTTGCGAGGCACCACTGTATATATTTACTTAAGTGTTCTCTTCAATAATTATTTCCAGGTTGCACTGTGTACATCAGTTATGCATCCACCCATATTTTAAAATGCTCTAAAATAGAAAGGATAGTACATACTTCTGGGGCAATCCTAACCAAGTCTACTTGGACAGGCTTCCTCAACCTCGGCCCTCCAGATGTTTTTGGCCTACAATTCCCATGATCCCTAGCTAGCAGGGCCAGTGGTCAGGGATGATGGGAAAGAGCTCTACACATCAGATCAATACTTTCTGTGCTAAGAAATGCAAACTGACACTTTACATACTAATAGTAACACCCGATTCCCTCTCCCCTCGGAACATAGTTTAGGGTTCAGGCATAATACTAAACCATGGTTAATTAAAATCAGAAAGTTCTGAGCTCATCCTTGCAAGCATGCTGGGTGAAGGAAGGGGGAGAGAAAGGCTGGGTTTGGTCAACCCAAAGGAGACAATCCACCGTCTCCTATTTTCATTAGATCCCTTTCTTCAGAAAAGGCCAATAGCAAGTTGGTTGGAAAAGACCTCTAACCTAAGAGCAATTTGTTTCCCTTTTAAACAAACACCTTCCCATAAAATCTCTTTTGGGTTCTTCCCCAGGAAGAAGAAGAAGACCCCTTGCCTAACAAGAAATGGCCAACCGTGGATGCTTCTTACTATGGCGGGCGAGGAGTTGGAGGAATTAAAAGAATGGAGGTTTGTTTTGTCGAGCCTTGAGTCGCTGCCACTCGAGATGCAAAGCTGTGAGACGCTAGTGCTGTGTCTCGGGTTTGCCTCCAGAGCTGGCAACTGTGCGCCGTGTCACGTGTTACCATGATAAGCCAGGAAAATGGAAGTGCTGCTCTGCTCCTGTAGTTCTCCAACAAAGGGGGAAATGTGTAGGAGAGAGGGGCAGGAGGAGGAGAGAGGGGCTAGAGCTCTTTTAGTGGAGCCACTCAGAGCAGTCAATACTGATCTCAATGGACATAGTATGATGGAGACTCCTGTGTTGCTGTGCAACTGACCCTCCTTGCTGCTCTTCTTTGTGGCCTCCTACTTGGGACCAGGAGAGACATCACCTTGCCAACAAAGGTCCGTATAGTTAAAACTATGGTTTTCCCAGTAGTGATGTATGGAAGTGAGAGCTGGACCATAAAGAAGGCTGATCGCCGAAGAATTGATGCTTTTGAATTATGGTGCTGGAGGAGACTCTTGAGAGTCCCATGGACTGCAAGAAGATCAAACCAATCCATTCTGAAGAAAATCAGCCCTGAGTGCTCACTGGAAGGACAGATCCTGAAGCTGAGGCTCCAATACTTTGGCCACCCCATGAGAAGAGAAGACTCCCTGGAAAAGACCCTGATGTTGGGAAAGATGGAGGGCACAAGGAGAAGGGGACGACAGAGGACGAGATGGTTGGACAGTGTCATAGAAGCTACCAGCATGAGTTTGACCAAACTGCGGGAGGCAGTGGAAGACAGGAGTGCCTGGCGTGCTCTGGTCCATGGGGTCACGAAGAGACGGACATGACTAAACAACAACAACAACTTGGGACTGGGACAGGACAGGGAACCTGGGCTCCACACCAGGGGTCATTGGGTGACGGCTCTCCTCACCATTGGCCATGGTGACTGGGGTTAGGATAGGAGGTGGCTGGCTGATAGGAGGTGGAGTCCTATAACATAATGCAGGTGTCGGGAGCCAGCCAGCAGTAAATCACACGGAGTAAGTGAATTCTTTATTAGAAAAACTGGATCTGCCAGGGGTGCCAGGCCTAACGTGCACAGCAACTCTTTTTCAGTAGCCCCACTATTGCTGCCACTCTGTTCCAGTCGCGCCCATGTAAGCTGCAGTAATGGCAGGGGTCAGGAGAGTGGCTCTGCCCTACCCTATTGGATGCTACTGGAGGGCACTAGATTGGCAAAGGCTGGACCAGATGGATCTTGCGTTGGTTCCAGCAAGGGTCTTCTTGCAGCTCAAGGAGATCTTACATGTTATTTTTTGAGGTCTGTAGATCATGGTTGCTTTGACCTCACTCACGCGATCTGGTATATGATTTGATGTCAAGTTGGATTTTTAAAGTTAAAATGGGCTTCTTTTTAATATTTTTAATTTTTAAAAAAACGTCCCTCAGTTGACTAATTTTTAATTGTAGCCAGATTGACTTACTTCCCCTGATGTCAGACTTCTTGGAATTTCCCCCTTTAAATTTATTCATAGGGCAGTTTTAGGCATCTCTCCACAGAATTAGGGAAGAACTGATTTCATCGGTTTCATTTCTTCAGGGCTTTGAAAAAGAGAGAGGGAGGTTTGTTTCTATAGCTGAATGCAAAAAAGAAGAAGAGAACAAGTCTTTTCAAGACATGTTACAATCCTTTTGGAAAAAATTACAGCGTGGCATCAGTATTCTCATCTGTGGGCCATGTGTATCAGAAACTCCTATTGTTCCACAGCTGGTGCAGTGTAGTGGTTAAAAGCATGATCTGCAAATCCCATGAACTCATGGGAGGTGGTGGTCTGGCTTAGGCAAGGCACTGTCTCTCAGCCCCAGGCCCAAATCTATTTTATGTGGTTGATCATGTTGGCTGGTGGTCCAGTGCTGCAGCATCTGGAATGCAATGGGATTCATTTCTGAGTAGATATACTTGGGGTTGCTCTGTAATTTAGGGGTTAATAGAGAATTATACTTGAATCAGTACATTTGTTTTTGCAACTGTAAGGTTCCAGTTTGCATGTGGCTTAGCATGAATGGGGACACCACAGAGCCTAGGACTTGCCGATCAGAAGGTCGGCGGTTCGAATCCCCCCGACGGGGTGAGCTCCCGTTGCTCAGCCCCTGCTCCTGCCAACCTAGCAGTTCGAAAGCACATCAAAGTGCAAGCAGATAAATAGGTACCGCTCCGGCGGGAAGGTAAACGGCGTTTCCATGCGCTGCTCTGGTTCGCCAGAAGCGGCTTAGTCATGCTGGCCACATGACCCGGAAGCTGTACGCCGGCTCCCTCGGCCAGTAAAGCGAGATGAGCACCGCAACCCCAGAGTCAGCCACAACTGGACCTAATGGTCAGGGGTCCCTTTACCCTTTACCTTTACCTTAGCATGAATGAGCAAACATGCAGGTTCCTGGACTGAAGATTGCCATAGTGTTCCTTCCTTGGTTCTGCTGCTGCTGCTCCATCAAGGGTGAAGCCATAGTTTGGCTTAAGGTTATGTTTGAACCCAGGTGTGTGTAACCAAGGTTTGTTCTTGCTTTACCACTTGGGAGAGACAAACCCTAAGCCCAGGTTTGGATGTGATTCTAAGCAAAAGCATGGCTTAGCCCTGGCAGTTCTGCAGGACCAGGGGAGCGGTCCATGATCTTTGGTCTGGGAGTCCACCTGCGTGCTGCTTTGCAGGGAACCAAGCCTTGGCTTAGAGCTACATGCAAAGTGGGCCACCTTGACCACTGGCTTGAGCACCGCGTGTCCCTACACAAGGCCACTTTGAGAACGGGTCTTGCTTTCTGCAGGTTCGCTGGGGCGATAAAGGTTCGACCGAAGAAGGCGCCCGACTAGAGAAAGCCAAAAACGCCGTGGTGACAATCCCTGAAGAAACGGAGGAGCCATTTCAGCCTAGACCTCCGAGACCCAAGCCTACCTCACTGCCTGCTCAGGAAAAGTGGTACACGCCTATTAAGGTACACACTAGATCTTTTGTCGTTGAAAGCTGTGTTTGCTTTGCAGTTGTATGATGAGGCAAATCAGGGCTGAACAGCTGGGAAGCCTGGGGAAACCAAGCCCCCGTTTATTCTAATTTAAGACCACTGGGGGAAACAGCATTGGCAGTGGGTTGCTGGGAGGGTAGTGGAAGCCCCAACCTGTGATGGCACTGCAGTGTGCACACAAAGGGAACATCTGGAGGTATTAGGAGCCTTGATTCTTGAACCAGGCCTCCTTTAGATTAGCCCTGCTCATATCAAGGGATAGGGCATGATCCTATCAAGGTGCATGGAGCCAACTAGATATCTCATGGGAGGGGGACTTTTTTATTTTTTATTTTTTTTACCAACATCAAATTCAAAATCCATATTCATTTTCTAACATAAGTCCATTACATAGATTACCTAAATTAAAATATATCTAATGGTTCTAGGCTTCCCTTTGATGTATGTAAATACAACACAATTAACAAATTATATTATAAATGATATTATAGGTTCCCATATACCCCCACTCCCTTCACTCATGTGTGATCTCAATATTTTACTTCTTCCATCTTGTTGTGTTGTTATAATTTAATAATTATTCAATTGATTCTGTTATTATTTTCTTGCTTACCCCTGCACGTTTTACACATTCTCTATTAATATTTCAATTCCGGAACCATATTTTTTCATATATTCCTTCACTCCATCCCACTCTCTAATTATTCTCTGATTTGAGTGGCCTCTAATAATTGCTGTCAATTTTGCCATTTCTATGAACTGGCAGAGTTTGTTTTGCCATTCTAATAGTGATGGGATTTTTCTATGGGAGAGGGATGGGCGACTTGTGGCCCTCTGAATGTTCTTGGACTCCCAACTCCCATCGTGGTCAGGGATGATGGGTGTTGTAGTCCAACAACACCTGGAGGGCAACACATTCTCCCTCCCCGTGGATGTTAAAGGCATCAGCGCATTAAGGAAAGAGCAGCAATTGGAAGGGGTACAGTCAGGAAGGAATGGGAGCGTGCAGGGCCTGAAGGCTGTGGTGGAACTGAAAGGAGAAGGTGCAAGTTGCACCCACCCCAAGGCTGGCTGGAGAGGAAAGTGTTATTATTATTATTATTATTATTATTATTATTATTATTATTATTAATATACCACCCTATACCCAGAGGTCTCAGGGCGGTTCACATAAAAAGATCACAGTACAGTGTTACCTCTGGTTGCGAACGGGATGTGTTCCGGAGGCTCGTTTGCAAGCAGAAAAGAACACAACCCATGTCTGTGTGCCTGCGCCTGCGCGGGTTGCGATTTGGCACTTCTACGCATGCGCGTGATGTCATTTTGCACATCTGTGCATGCGTGAGCGGCGAAACCCGGAAGTAATCCTTTCTGGTACTTCCGGGTCACCGTGGGATGCAACCTGAAAACGTGCAACCTGAAGCAAACGTAACATGAGGTATGACTGTATATAAAATAAAAATAAAAGCAACAACCCAATAATACACCCCCCCAAAAAAAAGAGCCACATGTTAAAAGGGTATGTGGGATGTTGATCAGGTCAACCAAAGGTCTGGTTTAAAAGAAACGTTTTTGACTGGAGCCTAAAGGTGTATAGTTATTATTAATAATAATAATTTCATTTCTATACCGCTTTATATTTTAAAGAAAGAATCTCACAAAGTGGTTTAAAACACATTAAACCATGACAGATGGCCACCCAACCTCTCTTTAAACACCCCCCCCCATGAAAGAGAGTCTACAACCTCCCAAGGGAAACAGTTCCATTTGCTCATTCTAGTTGCAGCAGCCCAGGATCCATAAATTTCCTCAAGGCTCCAGTGTGTGCTGCCTCTTATAAAGACCGATATGAGGTAGTCTTGTAGATAATAATAATAATAATAATTTTTTATTTATACCCTGCCCTTCCCAGTTCAGAAAACCGGGCTCAGGGCGGCTAACAACAAATTTAAAACGCTTAATTGATGCAACAACAAAAAAGCATAAAATACAGTATAAAATGTGAATAACAATAAATTCAGAATTCAAAAATCAATTTAGGGGGGAAATCCATCCAATAAACATTAGATGATCATCAGGGCTAGCTGGCTAAATTAGTCCTATTTGGGTCAGCGATTAGACCAGGGGAGAATTAGCTGTGGGATCCCTGAGTGGGTAATCTTCATAAAAAGGGGAGGGAAGGGAGGGGAATAAAAGATCAGGCTAAGTTCAAATTGAAAGCCAGGCGGAATAGCTCTGTCTTACAGGCCCTGCGGAAGGACGTTAAATCCTGTAGGGCCCTGGTCTCATGGGACAGAGCATTCCACCAGGTTGGAGCCATCACTGAGAAGGCCCTGGTGCTGGTGGAGGATAATCTGACTTTCTTAGGGTCTGGGACCTCTAAACCAGTGTTTCCCAACCGGTGTTCCGCGGCACACTAGTGTGCCGTGAGACACCGGCTGGTGTGCCGTGGGAGGAAGGCGGGCGAGTCGGGCGGTGAGAGGCGGCGGCGGCGGCGAGGATCCGCGTCGAGCCGGGGGCGGCTCCGCGGTGGTGGTGCCGAGCGGCGGGGCAGCGCGCGCAAAAGGGAGGATCGCGAGACAGCGGAGGAGGAGGAGGCCGGCATGTCCGGGCAGCAGCAGCAACAACAGCAGCAGCAACTCCCGCCGCTGCCCCCTCCTCCGCCTGCTATCGCCGCCGCCGCCTCAGCTGCCCTCGCTCTGCTGCCTCCTCCCACCCCGGCAAGGGGGAGGGAAAAAACTTTCGCTTTTGTGCGTCCCTCCCGGCGTGACGCTGCGCGCTGACGTCACGGGGCGGGGCTTTAATGGTGGTGTGCCGCGAGATTTTTTTCCGGCTAACAGGTGTGCCGTTGCCCAAAAACGTTTGGGAAACACTGCTCTAAACTATGGTTGTGCATGGACCTTAAGGTCCTCTGCAGGGCATACCCAGAGAGGCGGTCCCGTAAATACGAGGGCCCTAACCCACAAAATTGAAGGGGTACATGCAGGAGGTGTTTTGCCGAGACAAGGAGGGAAGGCATAACGCCCTCAAATACTGGAAATGCATAGCTGAACTTTGGAACCGTCTTCCACATTGGTGGCAGTGAGAGCCACCAATGTGGATTGGACACATTCATGGAGAAGAAAGGCTGTCAATGGCTACTAGCTATAGTACACTCTCCTTCCAAAGTCAGACTCAGCAATGCTAGTGAATAGCGGTTGCTAGAAACCACAGGAGGGGAGAGTTATCTTATGCTTGAATCCTGCTTGGGGGTTTTGTGGGAATGTTCAGGGATGCAGGAGAAGATATATTGTCTGACTATATCCTTTTCCAACTTGTGTTAACAAGTTCACAGTTTAGCAGAGTACCATTCCCCTTTTGTTTAAACTCAGTGGATGCATTTGCTCAGGCTCGCTAAAGCCTCTGTAATAACTGTTCAGGTATTTCCCCCTTATTCCCTCCTAAAAGATAAGACACGACTCAGTCTTCTATAAAAGTATAAAAAGGTTTACTCACGCATCATTCTGTTCACAATAGGATCCCCGAAGGCAGACTTAGCTTAGAAAAGTAACATACCTAGAAACTATCTCATAAGAAGACAGTCCCTTTGTCCTCTCTTGGTTGGAAGCCAAAAGAGCATCTTTGGCTAAGCAGATGTTGCTTCTTCAATGCAAAAGTAGTCAAAGAGAAGAGAGAGATGGCTGCCCTGCCCTGTACTTTTGTCGTTACCTGCACAGGTGAGGCCACGCCCACCTCTAGTCACATGCAGAGGAAGTCTGTCCCAGCCCAGAAGGAAACAGAAAGTTTTCATGCTGGCTGGACAAACATTCCTCCCCATGTGTAAACATGTTCACTCTAGGAATGTTGTACTTGACTGCTCTTGTGTTTCACATCCCACAGGTTTCCCACAGGCATCTGGGTGGCCAGTGTGAGGATAGGGTGGTAGACTAGATGGGCTGTGGACCTGATCCAGCTGGGTCTTTTTATAGACTTAGGTTTTTTAAAAGTACTAGAAGTAAGCACCTGCTTTGACTAGACTAATTTCATTTAAACAAAGGAGAGTTTGGAAAAGTCTTTCGACTAACAAGATGCTTAATCTTTACTTGGTTTTCATATGTGCATGCAGGGTTTTTTGTGTTATTTTTTAAAGTCCCTCAAAGTTAAAATAGTAAAAGACCTGAACTTAGAATTTCCCACTCATTTAACACATTGTTAAGAACCACTTACTTAATCACACATCGCTGGCTCAATGTGTTCCCATTAAGCGAAATTTATGCCTTAATAGCATCCCATTTAAGGAGCTCTCATTGTCCTACAGTGTCATTTGGCGGGAGACGTTCCCCGAGACATATCCAAGGACGGCTAATGATTCTGAGAACGGCCGCCGTGTACGCCTGCTAATCAAACGTCCTCTTGGTCTCCTCTTTGCAGGGTCGTCTCGATGCGCTGTGGGCTTTGCTGAGGCGGCAGTATGACAGAGTATCTTTGATGCGACCGCAGCAGGGAGATGAGGTGCGTGTTCCGTGTTTGTGCGTGTTTGTTCACCGCTCTCCACAGGGCTCTTCCCTTTTGTGTATGGAAAGACGGCCTACATAATTTCAGGTCCAGGGTTTCAGTCAAGGTTTTCCCCCAAAAACCTTCCTGGAGATGCTTGAAGACCAGACCAGATCAGAAGAATCTTCGTTTGCATCAGCCACTAGCCATAGCAGTAAAATAAAGCACAGTTGTACTGAACATAGAGGTAAAGGCTTAACTATACAAAACACCCTGCTTTTCTGTCTATAAGACGCCCCCATGTATAAGACACCCCATATTTTGGGGGACTCAGATTTTAGAAAATGGGGGAAGATAGCACAGAGTTGTTGAGCTTTTTTGGAAGAGGGGATTACCCAGGGTTGTTAAGCATTTTTAAGGGGGGATTGCTGAAAATCACTCACCCACACATGCCCTAAAATCCGCCTCTCATCTGTCCCCTCAATGGCAGAAGCTGCAAATCACCCGCCCATTTGCCACAGCGTAAGCCAATCAACACCAACCATTGCCGCAGCAACCAATAACACGCCCACCCTATGCACTATCCATGTATAAGACGACCCCACTTTTTAGCATAATTTTTAAAGAAAAAAACCTAGTCCTATACACAGAAAAGTACGGTACATTCCAAAGCTTTATATCAACAATCAAGTAATAGATCTTATTCTAATTGCCCCTGCTATTTTATTTTATTTTAAGTTTCTGCTGTCACCTGGTTATTTTGATCTGCTAGACACAGTAGCAATGGTTGAGTGACCTGGCATGGATAGTAGTAGAGGCGTAATAACACCACTCCTCAAATCTTTACAAAGAGTGCAAGCTAGCAACACGCAAGCTGCTGATATCGAAGAACAGATGCTGTACACCACTAGTCTCTGATCTCCTTCCCTTACAGCCTTCCAAAATGGCAGAGAATGGCTGAAATTCCAGTCGCTCCCTGTGTGACTTATGGCGGTCTGCAAAGGGAGGCTTTTGCCAGACCTAAAAGTGGACATTAAGCTTAGGACTGAGGCCCTGCCTTTCCCCCAGGCTGAAGCCTATAGGGGGGAGGGCATTGAAATCCCATTAAATGGAGGGCTGTAGCAAATAACACATTATATTTGCATGCAGTTAATATAAATCAGAGGGCTGTGACTAATTAGCACCATCTTTACTTACTGGGACTTTATAAAACCACAAGAGCAAGGGACACATGGTGCATTTGTTTTGCCTTTTTTATTAGCTTTATATCCAAGACTTGTTGATCCCAAATAGTAATGCAAAATTCTGGCAAGGTTTTGAGTTACTGGGAAACTGACAAACAGGAAATGTGTGCGTTGGAGGGGGGGGGGCAGAGATATTTACAGAATTTATTTGGCTGTCAGTGCTAAATTTGATTATAGCATTTGACTCGCAGAGAAGATGACATGAGCATGCAGATGTGAGAGAGACTGATGAAGAGGAAGCCAGCATGTTTGGGTCTTTGTTAAATTCCTCAGCCACCTCCTATCCAAAATTCTTTATCTTTAATAGAGCATGCATCAAGCTTCAGTGTTTAGTTCATTCATCTTACCCGTTCAATACATTTTGATCAGTTACAACAAGGCAGCAGACTCTTGAATTTATTTTTACTTGTGCCTAAACCCTTTTTGTGACTGGTTCACTTCTGGATCAAGCAAGGGGTTTGGGTGCTTGCCAGTAGAACAGCTTAAATATTGACCGCCTTTTATTTGACTTACATACTTGCAAGAATGAGGTGGTTTCTGTAAGTTACTTACACGGCAGGGAGGAAAAAATGGACTCTCATTTCTTAAGGCCTCCAGGAGAGAAGACTCTCGTCACCTCTAAAACAAACAGCAGCCAACGTTTGATTTCTGTGGAAAAAATCAGAGCGAGAGAGAGAGTTGAAAACAGAGTCTATAATTTGGCTGCTGAACACAGTGCTAAAGACAGTTATCATCTTTTGGGTGTGACTTGTGGTGTTGCAAGAACACAGCTTCTGCCTGGGTTGTGGGGGGGAAGCACGTTTTAATCCCCTGAAGGAAAATTTGCTCGTTTATTCCTCAGTTCAGATCAGTACCTCACGCGAGTGTGAATCAGTAAACAAAATCACAGTAAGCAAATACAACTGTCATGCTGAACAGCGAGCGAAACGAAAGGGGCTCCTGTCATCTCGTTCCACTTTGCCAAAGAAGCCCCATTTGAATGCGAGTTTCTGATGAAATAATTGAAGCTGAAGCATCAAGAACCAGAAAGGTGCGGGCCCTCTCTCCCGCCTCTCCTTTCTGCAGTTCTTCCAGACACTTAAGAGCGATGCTGGCCCAGTTTGAGGGCCACCCGCCGCTGATCGGAAAAGCTTTGATTGTGGACGGAACTCCTCGGAGTCATGAATTTTTCAGCCCGCAACCGGCGAGGTGAGGGAGGCTTGTACAGGTGTGAGCTAGCAGGTTGTTGTCGACATCTGTTCGGAGCAGAGGCCCAACTCCAGCGCCAGCCTGCAGCGAGGCTTCTGGGTTGTCAGCAGATGTAGTTAAGGATGGAAAAACAGTGCTTTTTGGTCTCAGATTTCCTGCCCGGGGGGGGGGGGGAGAGGGGGAGCCCTGAAACACGAAAGGTAGAGTGGGGGGCGGCTGGCACAGCTGCGCTCCCAAACATGCCCGAGGCACAAATAGAAGAGATCTAATGTAGTTTGACTCTGTTGTGGTGGGGAGATGGGGAGAGAGAGCCACTTCAGAGACAACTTAACGTGGCAACATCTGCCACCAAGTTTCTAGGGACTGACAGGGGACAGCAGGTATGGATCGAAGTCCCCACATAGACAGCCTGCATTAAGCCGTGAACTCTTTTGAAGGCTTTCCATCAAACGTGCCAGAGTCCTCAGCAGGAGCTGGGCTTGTTTTTGTTTTTTCCCCGTTTTTCAAAGCGGTGTTTTGGGGCGGGTGTAGATTTTGTGTGTGTGTGTGTGCCAACAAGGTAATTTATAAATGATGCATCGCCACACACCCTCACCGTTTAAAGTCGAGAGAGAGAAAGAGGGGAGAAGAAGAAAGGGAGATCAGCAATACTTTTGGGGTTGTTCTGTAAAACAGCCAATTAATTCTCAGAAGTGCTTCTTGGATTTAATTGAGGTTACGTTCACCTTCAGACCACATCGCTACAACCGAGGCAGCCGCCTGAGTGTTGAAACGCTGTCGCAGCGGCACCTTGTCGCGCTGTTGCAGGAGATGGTGTTGGCCCCCCGCCCCTTTCAGTGCTTGTTGTTCAAGGGGTTTCGGGCAGCAATAGACAGAAAACTGGCACAGCTTTCAACATGCGCATTATGCTCCTTTGCCTCTTATCTAAGCCAGCTCATGCATTTTGATTTATGAGTCCAAGACTGGCACACAGACTCATACACCACTCAAGGTTTTTTTTATTTTGTGTGTATAGGGCACTATTATTATTTCCCCCTGCTTCCTCTTAGGTTTTGCTGGCTGTTGAAACTTACTGACACTGAAACTTACCGTTGATTCTGAAAAGACACAAGCATGCTGTACTTCACAATTCTTATGAACTCAAAACAGATTTTTCACTACCCCTTGCACAGTGCCAATTTGCTGGGGTCTAGCAGAATTTGGTTCAGGATCAGGGCTTTGAGTTGGCTCTAGAATTAAAATAGGAAATGGATCCTGGTGGTTGCAGGTCGTGTTCTGAACGCAGCGGTGGAGTTTTGAGAACCTCTTGTTACCAAACAGGCTTCAAGAGCCAACTCCCTCCTGCCTCTTGCAAAGCACTCCGGAATGCCAGGGCCAGTTGTAACACAACACAGCAGAAAGATAAAGCGGATGTGTTAAAGAATCAGATTGCGTTTCTTGATCTGTTTCTTTATACAATCAAGCTGCAGAGATTGCTATATTGAGCTTGCCCCCTGCCTACGCTTTACCAGGAAACCCTAGGCTGGTTTCTTTTGCTAAACAACAACAAACCTCTGGTTACATGAAACATATTCAGTAAACACACAAGACGTAACCGGCTGTACTTTTGAATAAATAAGGTGTACTATTCATTGTATCAAATTGTAAATTTCAACAGAAGTCTCATAAAGTTCAACGAAAAAAGCAGAAGACACAGTAGATGAGTTCATTCTATAGTCGGTTCATGCATAAGGTCCATACATATATAAGTGTCTATTCCACCTGTCTGTTCACAGAATCTGAGGCAAGGATTTCCCGAATATTAGCCTTGCAACCAATACTATGCTATAAGATCCACTATCCTGTAACATTACATATGAGTAGATAAATAGGTACTGCTCCGGCGGGAAGGTAAACGGTGTTTCCGTTTGCTGCTCTGGTTCGCCAGAAGCGGCTTAGTCATGCTGGCCACATGACCCGGAAGCTGTTCGCCGGCTCCCTCGGCCATTAAAGCGAGATGAGCGCTGCAACCCCAGAGTTGGTCACAACTGGACCTAATGGTCAGGGGTCCCTTTACCTTTTTAAGACGACTGCTGAGGAAAGTGAGAGACAAAATTGTTTCTTCCAAAGGTGGAGGGTACAAATATTGGCGGCCAGTCGCAAGGCAGCAAATTGACTGTGATGAATACCTGGGATGTGCTGTGCTGTACATCCTGCTGCGTAGAAGCATGCAGGTGGGATCCTGTCTGCTCAGGAAGGTGAAGCCCCCTTCCTTTCTCTTCCTGTGTGCATTGCACATTTCCCTCTCCCCATTGCAGCTGTCAAATAGCAACTTGGCTACGTTGCAAAGCATTAGAGGGCTGGGATTGTTTCGCGGTTTACCTTGGCCCTCTCTGTTGCAGTGCATTGCCAATATTTGATATAGCCATTTTTCTCCCTTTTTTGCATTCCACCAGGATGCCCCGCTACGAGGTAGATGGGAACAAAAGCAGTTGCGTTTTAATCGGAACGAGGCTGCCAGGAATGAGACCCCTTCCATATCTATATATAACTATGCTCCATCATAAAAACGCAAGCTCCCTGATTCCAGCACAGCCATTATGACCTGTTGGGAACTGATGTGGTTTATGTTAATGCTGCGTATCTCATTAGTCTAGTTTACAGAAGGGCTTGCTACCCTCCCAGAAACAGCAAGCAGAAAGCTGACAGTTTAATTCAGTTGCTCCTCTCCAGAGGAAACGTGACAGCTTTAACTGTCTTGTGCACCCAGATTTATGAACTAGTCCCGCGCTCTTAACCAGATTAGTTCCTTTTCCATTAACTGTAGAAAATAGGGCAGCTGTCCGAGCGGCTGGTTGTAAATTCGATAATGTCTGCTGTGTTAATCTGTAGGCTTTTCAGATGGAGAAGGCAACAGATAACAGGATTAAAGTTTCACGACCCAAGGTTTTCACAGCCTGTGAAGGGGGCACCGGGAGGAGGGGCAAGAAAGAGAAGGGGGGAGACACATACAGAGAATGGAGAATGACGTCTGTCATTAATCTTAATTGATTGCCAAGAGGTTTTAATCTGGGTTATTAATTAGGGAAGTCCTTAACACACAGTCCACATAGGAACATCAGATGCTCTTTTGTGAAATATGATCCGCTTGTATAGACACAGGATTTATTGACTGACAATATATTTTAAAAGTCCATATTGCACTGCGTTTTTTGTTGATATATATGCATGTGTGTCTGTATACACATACACAGAGACATAGTGAAAGTTACAATGTGGTGATTGTTGACAGTCACACGTGAACGCTGACAATCTCAGATGAATTTTATGAATGACTGAAAATAGATATGTTTACCCGCTTTTTGGACATGTTCCAAGTAAACGCTGACAATCATATCTGGGTGATTGTTAAAACTTAACACTGACTGCACGCTGATAGTGCTGTGTAGATAATGATAAATAGTTTGGGATTTGGGGATTCACTGGATTACAGATTTTCACAGTGAAATAGATGCACCTATGCTCTCATGCACCCCATGTACAAGTGATGTAGCCACAGCTGAATGGAAGTTGTAGTAAAATGCTTCCTTAAAGGGTGCTGTATGTATTACTTACCATTTTAAAGGAAGGCGTCTTCCACTTTTTTCATTTCTCCCCCCTTCTCTCTTCGCACCTCCAAAATACATGCACACATTTTTCTATTATATAACTTTTTTTCTATGTCTGTATGGAGGTGAGCACATGTGTTTGCAGAGCTGTCACTAGCCCATGTGCAATATAACTATTTGCATAAATCTCTGTATTTAATTCTCTCTGTCAGTAGCTCCTGGTAACATAACTTGGCGCAGCTACTAGCATTCAGGACGTCGCATGTTGCTTAGCATCTTAACTTTTAGATTGGGCGCATCAGTGTTAATAATCTGGACCACAATGTTGTAAAGTCTTGGCCTGCTGATTTTGATCTAGAACCACGCCCATCTCAGGGCAAGCTGGATATTAGCTTTTGCTGAAGCAAAAACACCTCTTCCACCATTACCTTGAGAGAACTGTGCGGGTTCATCAGCTATTTCATTTCTTTCCCATGTAACAACAACAACAACAATTTATTATTAATACCCCACCCATCTGGCTGGGCTTCCCCAGCCACTGTGGACGGCTTCCAGCAACATATTAAAATACAGTAATCCATCAAACATTAAAAGCTTCCCTAAACAGGGCTTCCTTCAGATGTCTTCTAAAAGTCAAATAGTTGTTTATTTCCTTGACATCTGATGGGAGGGCATTCTACAGAGCAGGTGCCACTACCGAGAAGGCCCTCTGTCTGGTTCCCTGTAACTTGGCTTCTTGCAGTGAGGGAACTGCCAGAAGGCCCTTGGCGCTGGACCTCAGTGTCTGGGTAGAACGATAGGGGTGGAGAAGCTCCTTCAGATATACTGGACCGGAGCCAGGCATAGATGGTGACTAAGGTAACGCTTCGCTAGCAGAACTGAAGCATGTTTATTTATCGCAGAACATGGAGATTTGCAGAAAAACATTGGTTTTGACCAAATGCTCCCCAGCCTCAAAAATCCAGCCACACAATGAAAGCTGGAGCTAAACGCAAATGGTAGCCTTTGAAATCTCAGCAGCTGTTGTCTGCAGGAGCTCTGGATTTGCTGGAAAAGGGAGTAAGCAGCAGAACTCTCCAGGTGTCCCTGTTTTCCAGGGACAGTCCTAGATTTACAGAAGCCATCCTGATGTCTGATTTGATCTCGGAATGTCCCGCTTTTCCTTAGGACATCCCTATTTTCATTGGAGCAGGCATAGGTAAACTCGGCCCTCCAGATGTTTTGGGACTACAACTCCCATCATCCCTAGCTAACAGGACCAGTGGTCAGGGATGATGGGAGTTGTAGTCCCAAGATATCTGGAGGGCCGAGTTTGCCTATGCCTGTGTTGGAGGGCATAAAGTTGTGCGGTCCCTGAGCCAAGGTGATAAGTAACTATACAGCCTTTAGAAGACACCTCAAGATAGCCCTGTATAGGGAAGTTTTTTAATGCTTACTGTTTTATTATGTTTTTATGTATGTTGGAAGCGACCCAGAGTGGCTGGAGCAACGTAGTCAGATGGGCGGGGTATAATTATAATTTTAATTATTATGGAATAGGACATCCCTGTTTTCATGGAAGAAATGTTGGAGGGTATGAAGTAGCGCTATAATAAATTTGAACCGTGTGTGTGTGCGCACACCTTGGTTTACAGCCCTGCTAAGACAAAGACCATTTGCATCACTGTTTTTTAAAAAATGCTATTTATACAGAACCCTTAAACTTGATTATTTGGAAGCTTAAAGATAGAAAGATAGCCCAGAAAGAGGAAGGCTTTGCAAGTGAGCCAAATGGGAAGTATCTACTTTCAGGTGGGCACTTTTAAAAGAAGAAGAAGATCTCATTTTACCTCTTCCCATCCCTTCCTTTTATTGTACTCCTATAACTCTCGGTGATTTTATTATTTTCACAATTAATTTTTGCATGCCCATATCCTGTATTAATGAAGTACAGTTTCATTAAGATATTAAAAAGTAGGAGGGGGAGGGAGAAATATGAAAGAGTTGAGTTATTAACGTTTCGAAGTGCGCACACCAAGTAAGATCTGTGCCATCTTAACTTCTCGAGGCGTCGCTGTTGGGGGTGTTGTGCATCTTCCATGAAAGGTGGTTTCCTTTTGTGCATCATTAAAAGAAACGCGGTCATGAGTACCAACATGTTGTCTGCGTTTTAAACCCGTAGGAAGCAATCCAGTGTAGGCGATCATGCAAAAAAGCTGAATGTTGTGAGATTCAGGACAAAAGAAAGCACCTCGCCAGCGTAGCACTTAGATAAACTATAGAACTTGCTCCCACAGGAGGCAGTTATGGTCACCAACTTGGATGGTCTTAAAAAAAGGATTGTACAGATTCCTGGAGGATAAGGCTCCCAAGCTAAGCAGTTGGCTCCTTACCTCTCTCACCCTGACCTAGCTAATGTGATCCACGCAACGGTCATCTCCAGACTTGATTATTGTAACTCACTCTACGTGGGGCTGCCCTTGAGACTGACCCAGGAACTCCAGTGGGTGCAGAATGCCGCGGCAAGACTCCTTACAGGGTCCTCGCCGCGGGATCACATTCACCCGGTGCTTTACCAGCTGCACTGGCTCCGGTGGAGTACAGGACCAGGTTTACGGTGCTTGTTTTAACCTTTAAAGCCCTATGCGGCCTGGGACCGCCATACTTACAGGACCGCCTTTCCTGGTATGTCCCACAGAGGACCTTACGGTCTTCAAACAAAAACATCTTGGAGGTCCCGGGCCACAGGGAGGTTAGGCTGGCCTCAACCAGAGCCAGGGCTTTTTCGGCCGTGGCATCGATCTGGTGGAACACTCTGTCACAAGAGACTAGGGCCCTGCAGGACTTGACATCTTTCCGCAGGGACTGCAAGACAGAGCTGTTCCACCAGGCCTTTGGCCAAGGCACAGCCTGACCCCCTCCTTTGGTAATCCTCATAAAATGCTAGCCCAATGGTTGCCATTAATTTGATCCTGAACTGATTTTAGAATGAATTGATTTTAGAATGGATTTCAATTAATTGATTGTGATTTTATGTAAATTGTGTTACTTTTATTGTTGTTAGCCGCTCTGAGCCCGGCTGGGGAGGGCAGGATATAAATAAAAATTTATATCACAAAACAGAGAAACCAGTAGGAGAACACTTCAATCTCCCAGGACATTCTATACAAGATCTCAAAGTAGCTGTTTTACTACAAAGGAATTTCAGAAATAGACTGGAAAGAGAAGCTGCTGAATTGCAACTCATTACCAAACTTAAAACCATGGAGAGACCTGGTTTGAACAAAGACATTGGATTCTTATCTCATTATACATGACTAAGCCATTTTTCACCTTCTCACCCTTTGCCTTTTCCTGTAAGACCTATTACAGTCGTTAAGAGTCGTCAACAGGCTCATCTCAGCTATCTGCCAATCTCCCATTCCCACCACCCTTCTGAGTAATAGCCCTCCCCACCTTCTCACTATATAGAAGGATCTGGCAACTTCTGTTTCAGTGTATCTGAAGAAGTGTGCATGCACACGAAAGCTCATACCAAGAACTAACTTAGTTGGTCTTTAAGGTGCTACTGGAAGGAATTTTTTTATTTTGACTATGGCAGACCAACACGGCTACCTATCTGTAACTAAAAATTTATTATTATTATTATTATTATTATTATTATTATTATTATTATTATTACCAATGGCTACTAATCACGACAGCTATGCTCTACCTCCACACTTGATCAGCAATGTGCCCCTGAATCCTAGTCACCAGGAACCTCAAGTGGGGAGAATGTTGTTGCATTCAAGTTCTTCTCTCAGGGCTTCCTATGGGCATCTGCTTGGCCACTGCGAGAACAAGACCCTGGACTGGATGGGCCTTTGGGCTGATCCACAGGGTTGTGTTGTATTCTTATACTGAGAATATGGGAGAGGCTAGGATAAGTCGAGGAGGGTGTCACAGTGCCACCTAGGCTGCCACAAGAGCGACGGAGGTGAGCAGCTAGCAGGAAATTTGGCCCACTTAGCTCTTCATGCTGGACCGATGGATGGCCATCTGTCACAGATGCTTTAGCTGAGATTCCTGCAGGAGGTTGGACTAGATGATTCTTCCAACTCTACGATTCCATGACTAAATGGACTCTTGGTCTGATCCGGTAGGAAACTTACAATTTCAATCTGGGATGGAATATTCTAGGAGAGGTGGACACTGATGTTCTGAGTCTGGGAGCCCTAAAGTAATTGATGAGGGTCTACTGGGTTTGTATCAAGCCAGCAGCCGCTAGGGGGTTTCTGTAATTGTGAACTGTAGTTGGTCTTTCTGGGGTTTTCTGTAGAGGCTTGCTAGTTAAGAGAAAGCTCCATTCTCTAACTAAGTAATACAGTGGTACCTTGATTCTCAAACGCCTTGGTACTCAAGCAACTTGGAACCCAAACACTGCAAACCCAGAAGCAAGTGTTCCAGTTTGTGAACTTTTTTCGGAAGCCGAACATGCTCGTTTTGAGTGCCACACTTCCGTTTTGAGTGTTACACTGAGGTCTGTCTTTTTCTGCTATTTATTTTCATTTTTGTGGCTTTTTTGTTTTGTTTTTGTGACTGTGTGGAACCCAGTTCAGCTACTGATTGATTGACTGTGTGACTGCAGTGCATTGGTTATTGCTTTCGTTTTATGGGTCAGTGGTCTCGTTAGATAGTAAAATTCATGTTAAATTGCTGTTTTAGGGGTTGTTTTTAAAAGTCTGGAATGGATTAATCCGTTTTGCATTACTTTCTGTGGGAAGTGCGCTTTCCCATAGAAAGTAATGCCCCAGCCACTCTGGACAGCACCCAACAAAAAACAGTAAAAACCCAATACAACCCTAAACACTTCCCCGAACAGATGTCTTTTAAACATCACAGAGCTGTTTTCTATTTGACTTCTGCTGGAAGGGCTTTCCACAGTTCCAGAAAACAAAGCAGTTAATTTGCATCTTACCAAAGTCTCATTCTGCAAGTGCCTTTTATAGATATCGATCACGGAAGTGCAGAACAACTTAGGGTTTGATAAGCAAAGGGCTACAGTCCAGCGTCATAAAGAAAGGACTAGCCTTTAATACAGGGGTCAGCATACTTTTTCAGCAGGGGGCTGGTCCACTGTCCCTCAGACCTTGTGGGGGCCCGGACTATATTTTGAAAAAATAAAATAAAAAAATGAACAAATTCCTATGCCCCACAAATAGCCCAGAGATGCATTTTGAATAAAAGGACACATTCTACTCATGTAAAAACATGCTGATTCCCGGACCATTCGCGGGCCGGATTTAGAAGGCGATTGGGCTGGATCCAGCCGCCGGGCCTTAGTTTGACTAAATGTAAAGGTAAAGGGGCCCCTGACCGTTAGGTCCAGTCGTGACCGACTCTGGGGTTGCGGCACTCATCTCGCTTTATTGGCCGAGGGAGCCGGCGTACAGCTTCCAGGTCATGTGGCCAGAATGACTAAGCCGCTTCTGGTGAACCAGAGCGGCACACGGAAACGCCATTTACCTTCCTGCCGGAGCGGTACCTATTTATCTACTTGCATTTTGATGTGCTTTCAAACTGCTAGGTTGGCAGGAGCAGGGACCGAGCAATGGGAGCTCACCGCCGACCTTCTGATTGGCAAGCCCTAGGCTCTGTGGTTTAACCCACAGCATAGTTTGCCTACCCATGCTTTAATACCTTATTTCTCATCCCCTGTTACAATAATGTGCCGGAAGTGAAATCAACAACGAACGCGCCCTGAATTCACAGCCTCGCTGATTTAAAATTTACCCTCCGCAATTAAAATTAGCCCCCACTGATTAATGAACTGAAACTTTACTTGATTGATCTACCAATTAAAGACTTGCGGGTTTGTTTTATGCCCGTGGGAGTACGTCAGGAGAGATGGAATCAGACACAAGCCTTTCCCACTCCCCACCCTGCCTTGTACACCCAACATCCGCCCCCCCTCCCCGAAATCAACCTCGGCACGGGCAGCAAAAATGGGCCTGCTTGAAGGATGGGGTGTGACAGATCTTGCTGCCCATCTTTTTATTTCCATTTAACTGTGTCACTGTTCTTAGCATTTTAATGCTAACAAATGCTCCTACTTGACAGTTTGCGTCGCAACCTGAATGCAGCTGAAACATAAAGGTATGCTTTTTCTTTCTTTCTTTTTTTACTTAAGCAAAACACAGAGAGGGTGTATTAATTCAATTACAGGTAGCGCAGCCTTAGCGCTGCTGCCTTCTGTCACTAACTATAGATATAGATACATATGACTTGCCTCGTGGTGGGTCACCCTGAAATGGATTTTTTGGCAGTGGTGGACAAATGCTAAATGAAAATCAATCGCTTCCATTTAAATGGGCTAGCCATGCTGCCTTTATTAAATAGTCTCTGGCAGGCAGCTAACCTAATGATAAGGAGCAGCTTAACCTTTGACCCCTGAATGCTGTTTAACATAACCCTCTGAGGACAGTGACCTCATTACTCTTATTTATCTCTTTGACACGGCATCCGTTCTCTTCTAGCTAATACTAAGGGATGACTTTCAATAGAAAAGTTAGATTTTATTTTTCTGCCTGCATTTACCTACACACATTTTTTTTTATGTTAAGAGGGTGTTAATAGTTGAACTTCTAAGAGTGAGGGGATCACAGCGGAGAATCCATAATATATGGTTTTGACACTTCATGAAAGGGGGTATTGGCCTTTTATCTTTTATCAGAAAATAGAGCTGTTTGTGGGTGATTTGGGAGGCTGTCAGTCTTGAGCCTAAATAAAAAATTCCTTCCAGTAGCACCTTAAAGACCAACTAAGTTAGTTCTTGGTATGAGCTTTCGTGTGCATGCACACTTCTTCAGATACACTTCTTCAGATGTATCTGAAGAAGTGTGCATGCACACGAAAGCTCATACCAAGAACTAACGTAGTTGGTCTTTAAGGTGCTACTGGAAGGAATTTTTTATTTTGACTATGGCAGACCAACACGGCTACCTATCTGTAGTCTTGAGCCTTTTTGTGATCGGTTTCAAATTCTGCTTGCTGATTTTTCACCTGCAGTATGTACACCGTCAGCCTCAGTTCCTCAACTGGAAATAACAACAGTTTTCCTTAAGAGATTGTTGGAAGTGTGAAGGTGTAAAGTATTACAAAATGTAACTTGGGGTACCAAAGGGATTATGTAAATTATTTTTAGTATTTCTTCATTGTGGGCCTCCTATGTCTTCTGCAAGGCACTCAGGCAGGTGTGTCAATCGTTAGTTAGTTAGTCCTAACCCTACAATCTTAACCCTACTTATTTGGGAGTAAGCCTCATTTAATTCAGCATAATTTACTTCTGAATAGCTATGGCTAGGATTGTGCTCTTAGTTAGTCAGAAATCGTAACAATGTCTGTTGAGAAGTCCCATTGAACTCAGTTGTGCTTACTTCCAGGCAAGTGACATTAGGATTGCAGTGTAAGCTGCAATTTCTTAGATACTTTTTTAACACACACACCCCTTACAAATTTATCTAAGTTGCATTGCCCAAGACCACTCAGTGAGTTTCAAGACCATACCATTAAAATTAAAATTAGAAATGCAGTCTACAAGCCAGAACTGCAGTCAGATCCATAGCTGTCTGGGAATATTGAGAGATTCAGTCCAAAACACCCAGAAGCTGCAGGTAAAGATGGATTCTTGATTGCATGTGTAAGCCTGGTGGAATAGGCAGACTATTTCGGAGGACTGGGCTGATGACACAAATAGCTCTATTTCATGTTGATGAGCCTCTCCAATTCATGGGACAATAGACATTCCTGTAGATGATCTGTGACTAAACTGGACTGGTTTAGGACAGAGTTTTCCAAACTTGTCATGTTGGCGACACACTTTTTAGACACACATTGTTTCGTGACACTGTTATTCAGTTTTATTAGCAAACCGGAGGTTAAACTGAACCCTTATAAGAGGTACGGACACATATCATGTGACGCACCTACACGCTGCAAGCAGACACACTAACATGTTGTGACACACATTTTGGAAAGCTCTGCTTTAGGAAGTCCCTAAGGTACCCAGGACCTAAGTTGTTCAGGGTTTTGTAAATTAATACAAGCACCTTGAACTTAGCTTGGTAATAGCCAGTGTAGATGTTTTAACAATGGTGTCCCGTGTTTCTGACTTTACCACCTTAATACACCAAGTCCCTTTCTGCATTTCCCATGACATATATATAGGAGGGTACAGTGCCCAGCAGTGGGATAGGAAAATTCCACATCCAGGACCCAGAAGGTGAAATAGCGGTACCAGTCAGATTATTGGTCTTGTCAACAGTGCTGCCTACCTGTTTTTTAAGCGTAGCTTCCCATTTCCTTGGAAGTCTAGTGGAGGGCTCATAAACCAACCAGCATATTAAACCAACCAGCATATTAAGCCAACCATGGCTGAATATCCTGGCTTGTATGTAAAACCATTAACCATAGTTTCTGGGTTCACACATTAACCAGGAAACTGTGGTGAAGAGCTAGGTCTTGTCTTGTTTAGCTGCCCATTCGCCAGTTGGAGCAAAGCATCCAGGAAGGGGCTGGATGTAAATGCCTCTTTTCCATATCCTGGCTAGGACTGGATTGTGAAAATTCACTTGTTGTGTGATTTCAACATGAGTCTTCCATGTACTAATTTATTTCCAAGTTTGACTTGCCATTTTAAACCTTACTAAACAGGAAATGGTTGCATGTTGCCTTGGTTGATTTGCATAGATCACGAGGACAGGGCTGTCATTTCTGTCTGGCCGACTTTGCATCAGAAGAATGCATGATGGGCGGGCGATCTTTCATTAGTGCCACCGTTTTCGCATTCCCGTTCAGGGGTCAGAGTTAACAGCATTGGGTCAACGTGTTAATAGACACCGGGTCCCATTCATAATGTGACATAAATACATCTGAGCGGATGGGGAGACATTACATGTGACCAATACACTGGGTGGAAACATTCCAAACAGCAGCCTCTAATATGGTTTGTGCTGCTGTCAATGCATGGACTGCACAGATCATTTTTTAAAAAAATAAAACATGCCCATCTGTAATCAGACGAAGTATTGCAGAGGTTATAGTGCAGCCAGCGGTTCTGCATTTCTTTTCCCAGAACTGCTGAAGATTAATATTTTAATATTTCTAAAGTGCTTGAAGATCGAAGCACTGTATAATAAAAGGAAAAGGAATCCAAGACATATTCTGCCCGCAGGCTTACATTCTGCAAGACAGGGAAAAAATAAAGGGAAGGGGAAGAAGGGAGATAGGTGTGGAGTAACAAACAGAAGCTTGGGGGCACAGGCAAGGCTTTAAACAGTCTTCAAAAACAGACGGTGCTGCTTGGATATCCAGCGGCAGGTCATACCATAGATAGGTGGCTGCGATATACCAAGTCAGACCATGGTCTGCTTGCGACCAAGCAAAGATGCCCGGGTGCCAAGATGGCACCCGACGTCTCCACAATCTGGAGGTACATGCCTGAGGATCCTTGAATCTTGACCGTTTTCACACACTAGCAACACATCCAGTATAATTCTATCCATTATATTTTATCTGTACAATCAGAATGAATTTCAAGAACCAAGAAGTCATATTGAAAAATATGACTGTTGTCGAAAGCATAAAGTGCAAGTAGATAAATAGGTACCACTCTGGCGGGAAAGTAAACGGCTTTTCCATGCGCTACTCTGGTTCGCCAGAAGCGGCTTAGTCATGCTGGCCACCTGACCCGGAAGCTGTATGCCAGCTCCCTTGGCCAATAAAGCGAGATGAGTACCGCAACCCCAGAGTCGTCTGCGACCAGACCTAATGGTCAGGGGTCCCTTTACCTTTACCTTTAACCCTGGTTTAAGGAACCATTTGGCACCTAGCTTATACAGTGGTATCTCGGACGTCAAACGGAATCTGTTCCAGAAGTCTGTTCGACTTCCAAAAAGTTCAGAAACGAAGCCGCAGCTTCTGATTGGCTGCAGGAAGCTCCTGTAGCCAATCGGAAGCTGCAGAAGTCACATTGGATGTTCAGATTCCAAAGAACGTTCACAAACTGGAACACTCACTTCCGGTTTTGCGGTGTTCGGGAGCCAAAACATTTAGCTCGCAAGGCATTTGGGATCCAAGGTATGACTGTATATCTAAGTTTCTAACGCTGGTTGTAGCCCAAAACATCTGGAGGGAATCAGGTTGGCAAAAGCTGGTGCCAGAGTATGGCTGGTGCTTTCCATAGTAAGCAAGCCACCTTACTGTTTGAGCTTCCAAACATGCTATAGGCTTGGGTCACAGTTTGTCGGCTTTTGTTTTTAACATCTTCCTTCATTGGAGGACTTTAAGCTGGGTTTGGGTGGCCAGGGATTCTTAAGCTGCGATTCCTGCATTGCAGGGGGCTGGACTAAGTGGTTTTTGAGGGCCCTTTAAGGTAAAGGGACCCCTGACCATTAGGTCCAGTCGTGGACAACTCTGGGGTTTCAGCGCTCATCTCGCTTTACCAGCCGACGGAGCCGGCATACATCTTCCGGGTCATGTGGCCAGCATGACTAAGCTGCTTCTGACGAACCAGAGCAGCACACAGAAACGCCGTTTACCTTCTCGCCGGAGCGGTACCTATTTATCTACTTGCACTTTGAGGTGCTTTCGAACTGCTAGTTTGGCAGGAGCAGGGACTGAGCAATGCGAGCTCACCCCGTTGCAGGGATTCGAAACGCTAACCTTATGATTGGCAAGTCCTAGGCTCTGTGGTTTAACCCACACAATTCTATAATTCAGCCTCATAAATTCACTCCACTCACCATGTTGCAGTGGGCTGCTGATCTGTAGCTCTAGCTCTGATGGTGGTTGGTTGTGTGAACTGAGACTTAGCCAGAAATAAATGGTGGTAGTTCACAGATCAGCTTTTGCCCAGGAATGCAAATCGAAGGAAAGGCCTGTTACTCCATGCCTTTAAGTAAGAGATGGAAGCAATAATGGTTGTAGCCTTGAAACAAGGCTTTGGGAAGTTTTGCTTTTGGCGGCGGGGGGGGGGGCATTGCATTCAACCTTTTCCCAGCATCTGGACCAAAGCCACAGCTGTAGATTTGCAGGTTGACTCAACGCTAAGCCTCCCTTCCTGTCGAAGGAGCCTGCCTTGTCCTAAAGTGACAGCGGGAGCAATTAAGACACAAAAGGAAAAGGCAGCAGGTTTCTTAGGGTTGCATTGTCTGAATAAGAGGAAGTGATAAAGAATGAAGGCAGTGATGGCATCTGACGTTTTTGAAAAGATGATGCAAACACCAACTAATGAAGGTTAGAGAACCCAGAAGAGGATGGAAGGATGGAACAGAAGCCTATTAGTTCAGATAGGTATATTTAGATTATTTTTTTTTAAAAAAAAAAAGACAGAGAAAGCATGATGATATTGAGGCATCTTGGGACACATGAGATGTGTTATAAATGTACTTTTCCCCCCATTATGTTTTTTGTGGCTAAATCTTGATGAGAAGAAGGATAGTGGTAATGAGGCTTACAAAAAGGCATGTGCAAAACCCACAAGCAAATTACTTCCATTTTCTCGGCACCCACCAGCAGATTATGTTGGAAATCTGCCTGATTTTGAATTCTGGCAATTTATTGTACGTTGCCTGTCCTTCAGTATTCTCAGTTCATATGGGGTTTTAAAGATCCCGGATGTCTGAGCAGACGCACTTAAAAAACAAAACAAACTTGAACCACACTGCATTATGGGCTTTGTAGTTTTGAGACGGCGAAAGCCATTTTTGGCTGTCATTTGTGTTCACGGTTCCTGCAGTAAAAAAATTACCATGAAAATGCAGAGATTGTAACCATATCCATTTTATTATTATTATTTCTTACTTAGCCTTTGTGAGAGCCAGTGTGGTGTAGTGGTTAAGAGCGGTAGTCTTGTAATCTGGGGAACCGGGTTCGCGTCTCCACTCCTCCACATGCAGCTGCTGGGTGACCTTGGGCCAGTCACACTTCTTTGAAGTCTCTCAGCCTCACTCACCTCAGAGTGTTTGTTGTGGGGGAGGAAAGGAAAGGAGAATGTTAGCCGCTTTGAGACTCCTTAAAGGGAGTGAAAGGCGGGATATCAAATCCAAACTACTCTTCTTCTTCTTCTTCTTCTTCTTCTTCTTCTTCTTCTTCTTCTTCTTCTTCGTCATGAAGTCCCAAGTCAGGTTACAGCAAATAAATACACTGTTTAATTGTCCCATCCTCTATGTAAAATATAAGACTGTACATTAAAATTACTGATAAAATCGGATGTTAAAAACAAGGTGACCTAAAGCTTTTCCAAACTTTAGCAATCTGAAAAAAGTATACTGTTATAAAATAAAATTCCGTGTTAAAATACATGTCAGATTTACATTGGTGTAAGAGGCTTTGTCACCATGAGCCTCCTTAGGTGGTAGAGTCTACTTGTGAGTATGGAGGCATTGGGGAAGACTCAGCTTTGAATGGCCCAGCAGAAGAAGAGCAGCACAGATATTGGACCACAACCACCTAATCATGGAGGTGCAATCATCATCATCATCATCATCATCATCATCATCATCATCATCATCATTTTATTTGTATGCCGCCTTTCCACAGTTAAAACAATGCTCATGGCTGCTTACAACATGAAAATATTTACATAATTACAAACATAGCAAAGCAGTCATAAAAATAAATAAAACATGAAAAACTGCACAACCAAACAATTTTCACATAAAAATAAAGATACAAAAAGTTAATATCGGCAACAACAGCAAAAACTCCTAAGTAAACTTTCCCCAAAATATCCCAGTCCTTGCTGGGCACCAGCTGCAACAAACGGACAAACATTATTATTGTGGCTAGTAGCCATTGATGGTCTTATCCCCCATGAATTGGACAGTCCCAATTGCCAGCTTCTCTCTTGTAAAGAGACAGTCCTACTGGCCCGTTACGATCTGGGGTCGGGGCAAGGGCTGGTGGAAAAGTGAGGGCATCCCATAATGCCTTAAATAGTAAAGCAGCTGGTAGCCGGAGACGTGCTGTAACAGGCAAGCATATGCGCTGTAAAGGGAAGTTCAACATCCCAGAGAAGATTTGCAACAAACGAAGGGTTTTGCATTGTCCAAATGGCAATTAATAACCATGCAATGTCTTTCTTCCCGAGACTGAGCTCTGAGCTCTGCCCGGTTCGGCCTCAGTGGAGCTGGGATTACGGCAGGCAGGGTCAGCTCACCTGGGGGAGAGAGACAGCTGTTACGGCTGACTCCAGCCTTGTCAGCAATAATGGCCTGCTCTTGACACCTCATCCCAGCCGTCCTTGTTTCACGTACGATCTATTGCTTTCAAATAATTACTACCTGTCATCCTCCATTTAACGGACATTCTCCTCTTAGTCGGCCCGGACACATAAGTGACATGAGATTGTAGCTAAAGCAATATCGGTTAACTTCGCTTTTCCGTCCTCCCTTCCAGCACTAAGCAAACCTGGTGCGGGCCGATAGGAATTTCCACTTGGCTGTTTCTCATAGTAGGAAGTCTTTACTCCTTTTAAGAAAATCAATACACTGTTGTAGGGTACGATTTTTTTCCTTCCAGATAAGGAATGAAAGCCTAGAGATTATGCCTTGCCTGTGTCTAGCTTGAAAGTTTGACCTAGGTTGTTGTTGTTGTTGTTTAGTGGTTTAGTCGTGTCCGACTCTTCGTGACCCTGTGGACCAGAGCACGCCAGGCACTCCTGTCTTCCACTGCCTCCCGCAGTTCGGTCAGACTCATGCTGGTAGCTTCGAGAACACTGTCCAACCATCTCATCCTCTGTCGTCCCCTTCTCCTTGTGCCCTCAATCTTTCTCGACATCAGGGTCTTTTCCAAGGAGTCTTCTCTTCTCATGAGGTGGCCAAAGTATTGGAGCCTCAGCTTCAGGATCTGTCCTTCCAGTGAGCACTCAGGGCTGATTTCCTTCAGAATGGATCGGTTTCATCTTCTTGCAATCCATGGGACTCTGAAGAGTCTCCTCCAGCACCATAATTCAAAAGCATCAATTCTTCGGTGATCAGCCTTCGTTATGGTCCAGCTCTCACTTGCATACATCACTACTGGGAAAACCATAGCTTTAACTATACGGACCTTTGTCGGCAAGGTGATGTCTCTGCTTTTTAAGATGCCGTCTAGGTTTGTCATTGCTTTTCTCCCAAGAAGTAGGCATCTTTTAATTTTGTGACTGCTGTCACCATCTGCAGTGATCATGGAGCCCAAGAAAGTAAAATCTCTCATTGCCTCCATTTCTTCCCCTTCTATTTGCCAGGAGGTGATGGGACCAGTGGCCATGATCTTAGTTTTGGCAGGTGCAAATATCTGTTTCCAGCACACTGCAAGGCGTTGGTTGTAAGCTATGAAACATGAAATGTTCTAGGCCCAGCAAGACTAAGAAACCTGCTCTTTGATGTCCAATTTTATCTCTGATACCCACCAAGGTGGGACCCAATTAAGGACTCCATGTATGTGTCAGTTTCAGTTTCAGTTCTTTCAGTATAAAGAACATATCCCAATTACAGTTAAAACAAATAAGAGGTGAGCATGCCTCTTTTGGAGATAAATGTCCCTAGAAAGACGGGCCCAGTTCTCTGGTCATGAGTGTCATGGTGGCTCTTGTACATCAGCCTTCTTCAACCTCGTACTTTCTGGGTTTTTCTGGACTACAGTCCCCATCAGCCCAAGTCAGAACACGCTCACTGAGGCTGATGGGAGTTGTAGTCCAAAAAATCTGGAGGGCACCAGATTGATGAAGACTGCTATAGATAAATGAAGCCATTCAAAGCACTTAAAAGATGGTTTGGCATGAAGTTACCAGCATATATTAATTATCAAAGATGCCTATATAGTCTGGCAAAGTTGCATAGCCCGTAGAAAGTGACCTTGTTGGAAAGAGGAAGAGAGAGACGTTTGGTGCCTCTTGAGATCAAGTGGAGTGATGCGTATCAGGAGAAGACACTAAAGATTTATTGTCTGTGGCAAAAGAAACACAGATCTCTGCTTGTGCAGTAAGTGTTTTTGACATCATACGCTGCAAAGGATGATTGGATGCTGTAGGTTATGAACTGTTTGGCTGAAGGAAAATAGCAGACATTTTCACACTGCCGTTTTTCTCAGCCTGGAATCATCTTTTGCTGTTTGGGGACCTGGCTGGATATTTTTTGATTTGCTTATTTGAAATATACACTGCCTTTCCATTCACATGGCTGTGTTGGGTGGGACTCTGGCCATGGCCAAAAGTGCGCCAACTCGTGTTACCTTAGGGATGTTATTGTTGTTTAGTTGTTTAGTCATGTCCAACTCTTCATGACCCCGTGGACCAGAGCACGCCAGGCACTCCTGTCTTCCACTGCCTCCCGCAGTTTGGTCAGACTCATGCTGGTAGCTTCGAGAACACTGTCCAGCCATCTCGTCCTCTGTCGTCCCCTTCTCCTTGTGCCCTCCATCTTTCCCAACATCAGGGTCTTTTCCAGGGAGTCTTCTCTTCTCATGAGGTGGCCAAAGTATGGGAGCCTCAGCTTCACGATCTGTCCTTCCAGTGAGCACTCAGGGCTAATTTCCTTAAGAATTGATAGGTTTGATCTTCATGCAGTCCATGGGACTCTCAAGAGTCTTCTCCAGCACCATAATTCAAAAGCATCAATTCTTCAGCGATCAGCCTTCTTTATGGTCCAGCTCTCACTTCCATACATCACTACCGGGAAAACCATGTTACCTTAGGGAGACCCATCAATATCTATGTTAAGTGAGTCTGAATTAAGAGGTGACTGTGCCACCAACAATGCCACAGTCCTTTCTAGTTGCATTTCCAAATTTAAACCAAACCAGATAGTAATCCACATTTTGGTTAAACTGGAAGGTCTGAGATTTAAACTACTTATCAGTTTGATCCCAAGCATTTTTAAGTCAGAATGAAACCTCATGATGTTCTGTAGTGATTGTGCTTTCTGTGGCTGATGAGAGTTGTGGCTCAGCAACTTCTGGAGAACAAAGGGTTCTCCACACCTGATCACAGTTGTTCCAGCCATGTTTTCTATTTCTTTTTTCAAAAATGCTGAAGCCTGCAGATTAAAGCATAACAACTTAATTTAAGTAAAGAAGCTGAAGATCATCAAGAAGCATATAGGTCTTTCCTTAGTTAACTGGATAATTTGAAACAAACCTTTACACAGCAAGAGAGTTTTTAAATGCATCCTTTAAAATAACTTAGCATGTGCGCTTCCGTTTACATATAGGCATACAATTAAGCAGTTAATTGTGCTGAAAATGGGATTGAACTAATCACACCCCAAAGCTCATGCAATTGTTTATGGCACCATGAAACCACCCAGTACAACTTCACAAACCCTCACCCAACCACCCCATTCTGCTGTAAAGGGCTATTTGTTAGAAATGTTTCATTGCAGACGAATGAGCTAGTAGGGAAAGTAAGATTCATATGTCGCCAGAATGATACCTTAACAGTGCACAAGAGGGAGGGAGGTGTGGATTTGGGTGGGTGCCCCAAGAACTGCAGAAGTGCATAAAAAACTCTAGAAGGAAGCATAAGGGAGAAATTTTCCCCACCCCATGCCACCACAAACAAAACAGCTCAATGAGAATGGAGTGTGTTCTCAGTAGGTGCAGAAATCTCACCAGCTCACTGCTGGTGACTGGGCAACAGCGACAGGAAAGGTTGTCCTGGAAGATACGAAGGTTGGCTAAAAGAAGCACTCAACACCACAACATTTCGTTGTAGGCCACTCTTGTATCCTCTGTTATCATAAGTACATCAAGGACTTTGGATTATTTCTGCATATGCTGAGTGCAATAAGCCTGTTCTCATTAGGCTACATCAGGGGTCAGCAAATGTTTTCAGCAGGGGCCCGGTCCACTGTCCCTCAAACCTTGTGGGGGGCCAGACTGTATGTTGCCATGATTATGACCCACATTTTTGGCAAAATCCCTTATTGGGACCAACCCCAACGTTGCCCAAATGTTATTTTTTTTGGGGGGGGGTATGTTCCCTCATACACCCATGCTGTTTCCTTTGTGTTTTATGCGTTGACAGTTATTATTTCTCTCGTAAGGCGGGGTGGGGGCTGAGGTAAATGCGCCATTCCTGTCAGCCCTGGAGGGTGTGCGCACTTGCGTGGGTGAAGGGAAAAGCTGTTGGCCACGCTAAGTCAGGAAATCCGAACTGTGGCTCCCATTCCCTCTTCCCCAACTCCCACCACGGAAGAAAATACTGCTGCGCACAAGTGATGAACGGAGAAAGGCCTTTCTTGAGCAGCTGACCACCTCACTTTTGACCCCCAAACCTGGCTGAATCACAAAAACCATCCCTTGCACGCTATGCTGGTTGCCTAGATTCCCAGACCATCCACGGGCCGGATCTAGAAGGCAATTGGGCCTGATCCGGCCCCCGGACCTTAGTTTGCTGACCCATGGGCTATATCACTTCTGTGTTGTGTGAAGGAGAAGAGGGCCATTTCACTGATGCATGTAGAGTTCATGAGAAGCAATCACAGTATCAGAGTGGAAATCAAAAGTACTTAATCGTGGGCTCCATATCCTGTGATTGTTCCTGCAGGTGGAAAATGCATTAACATGCTAGAGTATTAAAGAACAAGTTTCCTTCCTCTGATGCTAAATTATCTGGTGCATTGCTTTCTTTTTTAGTTTTTGCTTTGCATTGTAGCCATGAGCAGTTAACCCAGGTGTACTTCAGTATTCTTCACCCACCATTTGTTTAAACCATTTCTTCCAGCGGGGAAGATCTTAGTTCTGTATTTTACAAAGTGCAGCTTGGGCAAGAAATCACTAGGAATATAAATCTCCATGTGCAGCTCAATGTTCGGCTGACATTGATGCCTCTTGGTTACTTTTGAGCATCAGGATGTGAACTTGTCATAAGTAAGTGTCGTGTCTCAATGGCTTGAAGGCCAAGCACTAAACCATATTTCTCCCAAAGCGGCAAACAGATTAATACAAAAAGGAAACATGATAAAACTACAGTGAATACAATTACAAAAGTACAATAAATCACTAAAAGTAGAAAATAGCAACAGCCCTGGCGCACCATGAATCACACTTTTGGCATTCAGGAGTTGCATTTGTGTGCCAACCACAAACACAGCTGCCACCCACAAGCAAGTGCCACCCAATAGGTTTATCCCCTGAAGCAGCTACAGCTGTGGCAGAGTCCCTGCAGTTGCTTTCCAGGGTGTGGCTAACTGATTCAGCCTTCTGGCTCCTCAACAGTCTGCAGTTCTCCTGGTGCAGCTGCAGGACAGAAGAGCTGGGGAGCCTATATTGGTGTTCACCTCCAAACCAGCAATAGTCCCATAACTGCTACCTGCCACCTAGAAAGATGCTTTGCACTGAGTCCATCTAGCTCAGTATTGTCTGGCAGCAGCTCTGTCCCCCAGCCCTACCTGGAGATATCAGGATTTGAACCTGGGGCCTTTTGCATGCAAGGCAGATGCTTTGCCATCAAATTATGGCCTTTCCACATCCAGCTTGATCAAGCGTTCTGGTGGACTCAAAACCTTTTACAATTTTACTGTCCTATTTTATGTTTCCATATTGTTGTAAACCGCTGTGATAAACTTTTATGATACAGCGGTGTATAGGCACCGTATTTTTCCGTCTACAAGACGCCACCATGTATAAGACACCCCCTATTTTGGGGGGACTCAGGTTTAAGAAAATGTGGGGAGACACTATCTGTGTGTAAGACGCCCCCTAATTTTTGATATTATTTTGTAGGGAAAAACCTAGTCTTATACAGTGGTACCTCGGATTACAGGCGCTTCAGGTTACAGACGCTTCAGGTTACAGACTCCACTAACCCAGAAATAGTACCTCAGGTTAAGAACTTTGCTTCAGGATGAGAACAGAAATCGTGGCGCAGTGGCAGCAGGAGGCCCCATTAGCTAAAGTGGTACCTCAGGATAAGAAAAGTTTCAGGTTAAGAATGGACCTCCAGAACGAATTAAGTTCTTAATCCAAGGTACCACTGTACACGGAAAAATACGGTATGTTGTTGGCATTCATCTGTTTTGAGAGACAATGGAGTGCATCTCCAGGCGTCTCCGCTCCTCCACATGCAGCTGCTGGGTGACCTTGGGCCAGTCACACTTCTCTGAAGTCTCTCAGCCCCACTCACCTCACAGAGTGTTTGTTGTGGGGGAGGAAGGGAAAGGAGAATGTTAGCCGCTTTGAGACTCCTGAAGGGGAATGAAAGGCGGGATATCAAATCCAAACTCCTCCTCTACTTCTACTTCTTCTCCTCCTCCTCCTCCTCCTCCTCCTCCTCCTCCTCCTCCTCCTCCTGAAGGCAACCTGCAAGGCAGCAGAAATTTAGGGTCAGAGTTTTCCTTCTCCTAGATGGGCTACCATCCCAGGTGGATGTGCCACATTCGCCAAACCAAGTATATCATATCATACTACCTGGCAACCACCATATCCAGTATGACCTTAAATTAGATTTTTAAAAGGAAAGGAAAAGGATGTAAGCAAGAAAGGGATCCGTTCTCCGTAGGAACTGAAATACCATGTGGTCACGCTCCACCGCGTGAATCTTTGCCCTGGAGGCTTCGAAGTGGGGGGGGGGGAAACGACTCTGTTCTTGAAAGCAGCAAAATTGAAAGGCTGGGGTTGGGGGGTGGGCTTTTTCCAGAGCACTTGATACGCTTAATGTATTTAAGAGCTTAGCAGCCTATTGAAATTAAATTGCAAATGGATCCCATCGTCGTGGTTAAAAAGTCTTATCTACGCTCGACAAAGTCACGAGAGCTGGCCTTTCAAGCCCCTTTTATTCTCCTGTCTTCATGACGTTCAAAAAGAGTAGAAATGGTTCTAAATCTCCTAAACAACTGAGAGGGGGAGGGAAATAGTATTAAATTTGTCACCGGACTGAGTGAGCAAAAAGAATGGCAACTTTGCGGAATACTTAGTCTCATCAAGGGACTTCATTATTCCTTTGGAAGAGCCTCACGATGCAGTATTGTTTAAAATCTGAACTTTTTCTTATACTCCAGCATTATTTTAATGTTCATGAGATTTAATCATCTCTCTTTTTTTAATGACTGCAGTAGGAGTAATTATTCCTGAATGGTGCTAAATCTATCAAACATCCTCCTTTCCGTTCAAGCTTTCCTTGTGCAATAAACGCCTAGTGGCTTCTCGTTTGCTTTGCACAGCCCATTTTGACCCCAGCAGAATGCTCGTGTTTGCCTTTTTTCTCTTTTTTTGGTCTTCTTGTACGTATTCAAAAGCACAAAATTTTGTTTGGGGTCCCCCTTGATAGCCCATTCCCCATAATGCAAACGTAAGGCTGAAACAGTAAACTTTACACTTACCTAGTGAGTTTATGGGCTCCATGATCACTGGGCTCCATGATCACTGCAGATGGTGACAGCAGCCACGAAATTAAAAGACGTCTGCTTCTTGGTAGAAAAGCAATGACAAACCTAGACAGCATCTTAAAAAGCAGAGACATCACCTTGCCAACAAAAGTCCGTATAGTTAAAGCTATGGTTTTCCCAGTAGTGATGTATGGAAGTAAGAGCTGGACCATAAAGAAGGCTGATCGCTGAAGAATTGATGCTTTTGAATTATGGTGCTGGAGGAGACTCTTGAGAGTCCCATGGACTGCAAGAAGATCAAACCTATCCATTCTGAAGGAAATCAGCCCTGAGTGCTCACTGGCAGGACAGATCGTGAAGCTGAGGCTCCAATACTTTGGCCACCTCATGAGAAGAGAAGACTCCCTGGAAAAGACCCTGATGTTGGGAAAGATTGAGGGCACAAGGAGAAGGGGACGACAGAGGACGAGATGGTTGGACAGTGTTCTCGAAGCTACGAACATGTGTTTGACCAAACTGTGGGAGGCAGTGGAAGACAGGAGTGCCTAGCGTGCTCTGGTCCATGGGGTCATGAAGAGTCAGACACGACTAAACGACTAAACAACAACAACAAAGTGAGTTTATGGCAGTGAGGAAGTCGGGGTACTTCAGTTCTCATGCTTCTAGTGACCACACCACATCAGGTCTGGAGATCCCCAATCCCCAAAGCTTCTTCAAGGTGGGAGCCATGACAAAAATAGATCAGATGGTAGAGCAAGAGATTTTTCATCTCAGGGCCATAGGTTTGAGCCCCATGGTGGGCAAAAAATTCCTGGACGAGATTACCCCTGTAATTGGTCCCTTTCAACTCTACAGTTCTGGGTTTCCAAGTCCATTTTGCCCAACACTTGAAATTTATGGTATAGGTTGTTGTTGTTGTTGTTGTTTAGTTGTGTTCGACTCTCCGTGACCCCGTGAACCAGAGCATGCCTTGGAAACTCTCACTTTCTTCTCAAAGTTTCTCCTTTTCTTATGTCCATGGAGTTTTCTTGGCAAAATACTGGAGTGGTTTGCCAGTTCCTTCTCCAGGTGGATCACATTTAGTCTAAACTCTTGGCTATGACCTGTCCGTCTTGGGTGGCACTGCACGGCACAGCTCATAGCTTCTCTGAGTTATTCAAGCCTCTTTGCCACGACAAGGCAGTGATCCATGGAGGGGATGGTATAGGTATGTCCCCCTAATTGGGGGCGAGTAACCCCCCCTGTCATGGCTAAAAATTGGCCGCTGTTTCTTTAATGCTGAAAGAACTAAGTCAGGATGAGTCAGCGGCCTACAATGACTCATGCAACCTTTCACCTAATTGTACCTGTATATATCGAGTGGTCAATGTTAGTGTTTGGTGGTAGGTTGGCTGGCTGTTGGCTGCGTTTGATATGTATAAAGCTGTCGGTCGTGGTTGGAGAAGACTTTTTTAAAGAATAAAAGCAGCATTCTGCAAAGTACTCTTTCTCAAGGACACTTTGTGCCGACTAGGGTCTGAGGAACAGGCAAAGGAGCATAGCTGTCAACGTTTCCCTTTTTTAAAGGGAAATTCCCTTATTCCGAATAGGATTCCTCGCAAGAAAAGGGAAAAGTTGACAGCTATGCAAAGGAGGCAAAGGAGGTCAGAACCATTCCTCTCTTCTCCCCCCCCCCGACACTGATACCCCCAACAGCACTTGGAGAAACAAACTTTCTGTTTCTGAGTTCAGAATAGACAGAGAGCCTGATATATCAGAGCAATGGCCCATCTAGTCTAACATCCTGTTCTCACAGTGGTCAACCGGATGCCTGTGGGAAGCCCACAAACAAGACCCGAGTGCAACAGCATTCTTGCCACTTGTGATTCCCAGCAACTGTCCATCAATGAAGGCAGGACATAGCCTTAGCATCCATTTATTTTTGTCTAACCCTCTTAGAGTCTACTTAGATTGATGTTTTTATTATGCTTTTAGATACAGTGGTACCTCTGGATGCGGACGGGATCCGTTCTGGAGCCCCGTTCACATCCTGAAGCGAACGCAACCCGCATCTGCGTGCGCTTGAGTCATGATTTGCCGCTTCTGCGCATGCGCATGATGTCATTTTGAGCGTCTGCTCATGTGCGAGCGGCGAAACCCGGAAGTAACACGCTCTGTTACTTCCAGGTCGCCGTGGAGTACAACCTGAAAATGCTTAACCTGAAGATACTTCAACCCGAGGTATGACTGTACGCTGTAAGCCACCCAGAGTGGCTGGGGAAACCTAGCCAGGTGGGCAGGGTAATAACAACCACCACCACCATACACTTGAGGAGTGATGTCACTCCTGGTGTTACCGGAAGAGCAATAGCGTCTAATTCCCCCCTCCATCCCACCAAGCTCTTCCCACTTGCCTGCCTTCCCGCATCCTGAACATCACCTTGACTTTCTTGCTGTTCTGATAGTGGCAGTATATATAGAAAGGGATGGGAGCCTGTTGATGACTCTTAACGACTGCAATAGGTCTTACAGGAAAAGGCAAGGGGTGAGAAGGTGAAAAATGGCTTAGTCATGTATAATGAGATAAGAATCCAATGTCTTTGTTCAAACCAGGTCTCTCCATGGTTTTAAGTTTGGTAATGAGTTGCAATTCAGCAGCTTCTCTTTCCAGTCTATTTCTGAAATTCCTTTGTAGTAAGACAGCTACTTTGAGATCTTGTATAGAATGTCCTGGGAGACTGAAGTGTTCTCCTACTGGTTTCTCTGTTTTGTGATTCTTGATGTCAGATTTATGTCCGTTTATTCTTTGGCGTAAGGTTTGGCTCATCTCAGCTATCTGCCAATCACTCATTCCCACCACCCTTCTGAGTAATACCCCTCCCCACCTTCTCACTATATAGAAGGATCTGGCAACTTCTGTTTCAGTGTATCAGAAGAAGTGTGCAGGCACACGAAAGCTCATACCAAGAACTAACTTAGTTGGTCTTTAAGATGCTACTAGAAAGAATTTTTTTATTTTGACTATGGCAGACCAACACGGCTACCTATCTGTAACATGTACTGCTAGTAAGCCAGGTGTCCCCCATCTTATATTTGTGCATCTGGTTCTTCATAAGTGCAGAACCATATATTTGTCCCTGTTGGATTAGATAACTTTCTTAGCTAACCTCAGTCCTTGCCTTGCTTGGATATTAATTTGAGCTGAATAAGAATTTCCGGGGTTGTGAATCTTGCCCCATATCGAGAATGCATCTCTTGAGATCCATATTTCTGTCCCACCACTATTGCTATCTCTGCTCCTTCAAATGCAGCCCCCCTTCCTTAAGCTGTGCCTTTCCGTTGTGAAAATACTTGTTTACTCCACGGCAGTGTTGGTGGAAGAATGAAAGATCCGTTGGCTGAAGCCAGAATATCTGCTGTTTTGTACAAGTCCCCACTTTACTGCCCCAGCAGGACCCTCAAGGGGGCTGAGAATTCTGCACACCGTCCGTGCAGGAAGCTGCAAAACAGCAAATAAAACAGCTGGGTGGGGGAAGAGCCTTTCTAAACAGCTTGTCTCTTGCAAGCATCATCAAAAACATTTCTTTCTACATTAACCTCATCATTTGAGTCTAATCTGTGCTGCCCTTTGGGGAGGGCAGGGGCTTCCTGGCACGTGGCTGTTTTAATGTCCAAATGGCAGGCTTTCAAGCAAGTGAGTCCATCCCTGTCCTGACAGCTTACTCCAATTAAGGCTGATGCTCCTGTCCTTTTAACTCATTCCCCCTGTGCTTAGGTATTGCAGCACATATGGTAGGCTGCGTCAGGCACTGATGTGAGACCATTTCCCTGTACCTGGACTCCAGAGAGGAGCTAAGTAAGGACTGCAGGCTTTGCTTTAGTTTGGCTCGCTGCTCTAGTTTTTCACTCGTCGCGGCCTTGCAGCGGCTTCCATTTTATGGATGTTGCCAAAACGTTGCCAGAATTGAAAACTTTGCAACTGGTTTTTTCCCCCTACTCTAGGGCTTTCTGAGTTTTCTTCTTTGTGGCTTCTGTAGTAGATCTCCTACATAGCTCTCTCAATTTTTGGATTATTAATATAAGATTTAGAACGTAGAATGGTTTGGTAGTGTTTTATATGCCACTTATGTGCTGCTTACTTTATACCTGTCTGCTATGAGAATTGTCAGCATAGGTTCATTTTTTAGGAATTGAAAACTTGGCAACTTGGTGTTTTTTTTCCTACTCTAGGGCTTTTTGTAATCCGCCCTTCAGGCAAAGGTCCCAGGGCAGAGAATACATGCACATTAAAGCAAAATCATAAGAATACACTAAAATGAAATGTTACAAAATAACCCATCGTAAAAATCACAACCTGTAAAGGTAGCAGCAGCAGAACAAACTTTTTAAGGATAAATTTTGCCTTCCTTTTCCTGGGATTTACCCCACCTGCTTATATGCTGTGAATTGCACCATTACACCTAAAACACTAGGAGTGTTTTATAAATATTACAGGGAAGAGCGTTTTGTATTGCTTGAAAATCACAAAGCTTGGTTTAGATGGCTTTACGCTGTCCCACTTTTCGGCATGTGATACTCACCTGCAATCGGAGGTGAGGATTAGGAACCCAGAGTTTTTCTGTAGCCCAGGTTGCAATCTGAGCCAAAGAAAAACTACCCCCCATGCCTGTAGTTCACTCGTTTTTCACATTATCAAGTGTGCAATGGGGCTTGTGAATTTGGAATTGGGCTCGGAAATCAACTGAACTTAATTTCTGACTTTAAGGGAGCGCAATAGCTCAGTTCAACAATTCCAAAATGAACTCAAGGTTTGGGGGCGAGGCATTGCCCGTTGTGAATGAAATGCAGGAAACATCTTCCCTGTGACTGGCTCCCATGCCACAGTGATGCCATCTGGATGTTTTGCTCACATGGATAAACCCAGCTTATGGGGCATTTTGCAAGCCGCTTGCAGCCGTCAGACAGTGACTTCCGAAGCCTGCCATTCCAGAGTGGGTTGGGGTGCAGAAATTAGTAATTAACTATGGCTGCTATTGCTCAGTCCCTGCTCCTGCCAACCTAGCAGTTCGAAAGCACTTTAAAGTGCAAGTAGATAAATAGGTACCGCTCCGGCGGGAAGGTAAACTGCGTTTCCATGCGCTGCTCTGGTTCTCCAGAAGCGGCTCAATCATGCTGGCCACATGACCCAGAAGTTGTACGCTGTCTCCCTTGGCCAATAAAGTGAGATGAGCGCCACAACCCCAGAGTTGGCCACGGCTGGACCTAATGGTCAGGGGTCCCTTTACCTTTCTGGCTGCTATGCTAGACTGCAAAGCTGTGATGCTTTCCGTATTTGGGTGGAAGCCCCACCGAAGGTGAACTTTCCTTCTGAGCAAATGTGTAGGATTGTGCTGCAAGTCTTTGGAACCTACCTATCAAGTGCCTCAATACAAGTAGCCATCTGCTTAAGCTACAGTCCTAGGCACCTTTGCTGAGAGCTAAGGCCATCGGAAATCAATGATTTGATTGGACTTCTCAGCATGCTAATGGTTAAGTCCACCCACAATTTGCAGATCCTCTCCTCTTGTCTGCTACTACTGCTCTGAGCATTTCCTACCTCACATCTAGAGCGGCCTTCACCAACCTGGGTGCTGCAAATGTTGGACTTCAGCTCCCCTGTATGCTTGCTGGAGCTGGAACACGTGGAGGGCACCAGGTTGGGTAAATTGAGCCACCTGCTGCAGAGGGAACTTGCCATGGGGTGCCTATTTCTTTTTAACACCTGGGTCTGCCCATAGAAGTTTCTCTTCAGGCAGGTTTGGAGGAAATGAGAGTATAACACACAGAAATGGATCATGCAAGTTTTTGGTTTCTCTCATATTTCCTATCTTAAGTTCACTTCTTCGTGTCTCTACATCACTTTGCGATTTTTATTTTAAAAATGGTCTTGTTAAAACAAACCAGCCGTTTTGCGCCTATCCCTCCCCCTGTATACACTTGCATTGTACAATTTCTCCCGATATGCACATTTTTGTTAAGCAACGTTCCCCATTATAATGCTATTTTTTTTAAAAAAATGTGTTACTTTTATTAACATATGCACCCTTCTGCTCACTTTACCTTAAAACATACGAAGGCATACATTTTTGTATATGTTACTTGACTGGGGAGAAGGGCATTGCAAAATTCAGAGACGTGCAAATTTCGGAGGATGTCTTACGCTTTGGCTTGCAGATTGTTTTTGAAAGTTCAGATTAGGTATATTTGTCTTTAAACATGAGCTGATTCGAATGTCTCCCGGATCCAGAGTAACAAAGCCTTTCTTCCTTCATAATCCTTGTGAGAGATCAGCATCATACAGTTTTTCTTTGCTCCTCTTCTACCTACATATGCCTGGAGAATATGGTATTAGAACCCGGATGGTTGATTGGGGAACAGTAAGCTCATGGCAACCTCGATGACGCTCACCTTGCCAGTCACGTTACATGTTCCTGCAAATGCACCGCAGCTATTTGGAACCTTTTCTGGGTTGGCGCTGGCATCTTTTTTTGCTAGATTACATTTATGCATTAGTACCATCTGTGCCTCTTGCACCTTCTGTGACTCAGCCTGGGCCAAATGACTGGCATTTATCTGGAAGTGCATGTCGAATAAGGGGGGGGGGGATACCTAGAGTACTTGGAGCCCTTAAATAAAAATAAAAAATTGCTGGCTAACTGTTAGCACTTAATGGATCTCAGGGAGAGAGCATTCCGCCGTTGAGTGCAAAACATCTGCATCTGGTGTCCCACCTTCAGTTGGGCTTTGCCATCATGCGCCTGAATGCTCAGTAGATCCCAAGCTGTTTATTTTTTGATGGGATGCAAGCGGCGCCTGCAAGCCTCGCGCTCTCACTCCTTGCATATTTTCTTGGATAACGCTGGCAAAGAGTTAAAGCCCTGTGTGCCTCTGGTAGCTTCTTGCGGTCTCCAAGACTATAGTGAAAGTAAGAGAGTAACAGGCTGAAGTGCTCAACTTTTCTCTGTTGCTCTGAATATGTGCCAAAGAGGCAAGCTTTGATTTGGTTCAGAATTGCCTCTTTGGCAATGTAAACAGCTGTAATAGGAACCGAAAATGAATTGGTCTCTTTTCGGTCTCCACCACCTTTCGATGCTTTCAGCCCTAAACCCATTCCTTCCCTTTCTTCTTTTATGTAAACGGCAGATGGGAAATCGGAAGTTCCCCTTTTGTATTTTTTTGCTAATGTCTATTTTCTTTTGTTTTCTTTATTTTCTCTTGCTCCTTCTCTTTCTTTCTGCTGCCCCTTTCTTCTTCTGTTTTTATCTTTCGTAGCCCTAATTTTACTGCATTAAGGAAAAACCTTAATAAAAAAATCTTACTATAAAAACTAAGTCCATTCTGCCCCATGTCCACAGTCTCATCTTCAACTTTTAATTTTTAAAAATCCATAACAAAATGTGCATGTAAATAGATATTTAAAAATGCTTTTCTAAAGTACTTTCTCTGGAAAAACAGTGGTACCTCGACTTAAGAGCTTAATTCGTTCTGGAGGTCTGTTCTTAACCTGAAACTGTTCTTAACCTGAGGTACCACTTTAGCTAATGGGGCCTCCCGCTGCTGCCGTGCTGCTGCTGCGCGATTTCTGTTCTCATCCTGAAGTAAAGTTCTTAACCCGAGGTACTATTTCTGGACCCTGAAGTGTCTGTAACCTGAAGCGTCTGTAACCCGAGGTACCACTGTATGCATTTTTTCAAGGCAGTTTCTTCAAATGTTTTGACCCCAAACTTCCAAGTTCATAAGCAGCTGTGTGCATGCTTTGTAAGATTCCCAAATTAGGGACTCTAGCGGTGAGACCCAGGCACTTTCTTTGAGCCACCACAGTAGTTTGGCAGAGGAAGAAGCTGATGGTTTACTCTGTGCTGTGCTACAGTGCCATCACTGGCCAGGGGGTAGTATTTCAGCTACCCACTCCCCTAGGATCAGGTGGTGCAAAGGAGCCAATAGGGATCTACATAGCCCTATAAAGCTGTCAACTCTGAATTGGTTCCTCAATGCCACAATAAGTGTCCATCTTTAAGCTTGGTCTGATGGCTCCAGGATTTGACAAGGCTATTTCTGTTTCCTTTCTCAGAGTCATTATGTCTCTGAATACCAGTTGCTGGGAATTGCATGTGGGCAGAGTGTGGTTGTGTTCATGTTCAGCTTGTAGGGTTCCCACAGGCCTCTGGGAGAAGAGGATAATAATAATAATAATAATAATAATAATAATAATAATAATAATAATAATTTTTTTATTTATACCCCGCCCTCCCCAGCCAAGGCCGGGCTCATGGCGGCTAACAAGCAATAATAAAAACAAGTTGAATGAATACAACTTAAAAACAAAATTAAAATACAACATTAAAATATTGAAACATTAAAATATTAAAATGTAGCCTCATCGCAGGAGGAGAAAGGAAAAGGAAAAAGAAAGAGGGGGAGGGAATAAAATTGGCTCCAAGTCAAAGGCCAGGCAGAACAACTCTGTCTTACAGACCCTGCGGAAAGAAATCAGATCCTGCAGGGCCCTGGTCTCATGAGGCAGAGCATTCCACCAGGCCGGAGCCAGTGCTGAAAAGACCCTGGCTCTGGTTGAAGCTAATCTAACTTCCTTAGGGCCTGGGACCTCTAGGGTGTTGCTATTTATGTACCTTGAGGCTCTCCGTGGGGCATACCGGGAGAGGCGGTCCCGTAGGTACGAGGGTCCTAGGCCGTGAAGGATGATAGACTAGATGGGCCCTGGGCTGCATTCAGGCCTCTTCTTATGTTTTCAAGGCAGGCCCTGCCTCTTTGTCTTCCTTCTGAAATAAAGGCAACTGCACAAGTATGTCTTCTGGCAAAGAAAGGCGTTCTCTTGGAATTCTGTCAAAGTTGCAGTAATGAACCCATCACCGTGCACACCATTCCCAGTGCTCTGACCTGGCGACCTTGCATTGGGGAGAAAAATAGCTCGTGATTTGTACAGCGTGCCTGATCCCTAGACCTTTCCATCTCTGTCCCTGTGAGTGACACCTGCTCTTCAGGTGTTCGCATCTGTGTTTGCAAGCACTCCTCCTGCAGCGGTAACCAGTGCATTGCTCTGCAGGACACCTTGCGGGCATTCGCTCCTTGTCAGCGAATCTGCTCTCCGTAGCTTTGATTCCTGTGAAGCTTATTTTTGATGTTCCGTCGCTAATCTGCAAAGCTGTCTGGGGTTCACACAGCCACTGGAAGCCTCTCTCTCCTCTCCTGGTTTTCTCGAGCCTGTGGTGACACTTCCGAGGGTGCAGTTCTTATTGCCACATGCCACTGCCACCACTTGGAACTGTTCGCGGCATACCAGAAGGCAGAATGCGCCCCTGACTAAGGTGTTTGCCTCACCACAAAGACAATAGATTCTCGGATCATTTAAAAACAAACAGCCCAACTTTGAGCAGCCCAATTTCACTGGAGGTCTTCATGGATGGGTCCTGGCTCAGTGGCAGAGCATCCGCGCTGCATGCCAAAGATCGCAGGTTCAATCCCCAGTATTTCCCAGTAGGACTGGGAAATACATCCTTTCTCTCTCTTTTTTAAAATGCTTTTTATTAAACTTTCCACAAACAACAAATATAACAATCTTTTACAATCAACGTTTTGTGTCATCTTATTTACATTGTGTATCTTCATGCCGCGACTTCCTTCCCTGCATCAGTTTTCTTAAAACATATCTTCTCTTGTAGATTCTTATTGACCTTCTATACACATCATAGGATTTATGTTAACCCTGCCGTAGTTTTTAAACTTCTACAGTTATCTCTTATATATACCACAAATTTACCCCACTCTTCTTCGAACTTTTTTGGTCTCGAATTCTGTATGTCATTTTAGCTAATTCTGTGTACTGAAAAAGTTTGGCCTGCCATTCTATTATTGTTGGGGTCTCCTGTAATTTCCATTTTTGGGCCCCAAGTATTCTGGCTGCTGCAGTAGCATATTGAAATAATTTATGGTCTTCCTTTTTTACTTCCTTCCCTATTATCCCTAATAAAAAGATTTCCGTTTTTTTCGGAAATGTGTACTTAAAAAGTTTTTTCAATTCATTATATATTAGGTCCCAAAACTTTTTCATCTTTTCGCAATCCCACCACATGTGGTAGAGATGGGAAATACATCCTTTCTCAGAGTTTGGAGAGGCACCGCCAGTCAGTAGATGGTACTGAGGATGCCTTCAGCCTTTGGGAATATTGCTGTAGTTTCCCGGATTATAATGCTAGTGCTTCTGTCCCTTTTCCTAACATTCCTTTCGCGCTGCAGGACCTATTGTGTTATGGAATGGTGGCTTTTTGACTGATATACTGGCATGTTATTTTATTCACTCCAATGGGTGTGATGTGACACAATGACGAACGTTATCGGATGACTTTACTTCTCCCCCTCCGTTCCGGCACCTGCGTTCTTCTGTGTCCCCCTGTACCCAGTGAAAAATTGCATGGCGCACTGTTCCCTTGATTTTTTTTCAGGTTAATGGGGCTGCAAATGAGAGCTGAACATGCACTATGTTCCATTACAGTGGTACTTTGGTTCTCAAACTTAATCCATTCCAGAAGTCCGTTCCAAAACCAAAACATTCCCAAACCAAGGTGCGCTTTCCCATAGAAAGTAATGCAAAACGGATTAATCCGTTCCAGGCTGTTGAAAAACTACCCCTAAAACGCTTCTCCCCACCGCCCCAATCTGCGCGCTTGTCAGGGCTGCCTCAGGTCCCAGCTCACAAAAGACCAACGCCAAGCTCTTCTTATATACAAGGATGTTTATTGCAGTTCATTATTGGTTCCACAACCGAGGCGTGCAGCCCCGCGTCTCTTAGCCTTAGACGTTTGAAGTCCCCTCTGAATCGGTCCCGCCTCTACACCAGTTTAAGAGGCTTGTGCTAGTCCACCTCTTCCTGTCCTTCCTTTTCCGCAGGGTCTTTCTGCCCCCCTGGGTTCCTTCCCTCCTGCTTTCCCCTGACGCGGATTCCTCAGATGCCTGCTCCCCCCTCCTTCGTGCTTTGGGACCAGGCTCCTCCTCCGGGCTCTCTGCATTTCCGCGCGCCTCCACATTTGAACTTGGCGCGCGTTCGCTACCCCTGACCTTCCTCTTGACAGTTACACTACTCCCTGTACTACTCTCCGCCTCTTCCGGCAGGACGTCCTGCCCCGATCTCCTTCCCCTGTCTCCTTCCTGCTCTGCTCCGTGTGTCACACTGGGAACTCCACCCTCTTCACTCCGTTCCTGCTGGGAAGCCGGCCCCGATCTCCCACTCCCACTCGGGGTTTCCCTGCTGCTTCCCTGCTCCTGGCAAGTCCCCCCTGTGACCCCCCTTGGCTTGACCAGGGGCGCCCCCTTCTGGGAATCCTCCGATTCACTTGAGAGACTCATGGAAGACCTCAAGTCATTGTCATCCTCTTCCTCACTGTCCTGGGATTCTTCCCCATCGCTCTCCGTCTCCCCCCTCACCTGTGCCTCTGTCCCTGAACCCCTGACAGCGCTCTTTCAAGATCTCTCTCTCTCTCTCTCTCTCTCTCTCTCTCACACACACACACACACACACACACACATGTGAAAGTGGCTGGGATGCAGAGCACTGACGGGACGCTTCTCCTCACGGGCCCAATCAGTGCGATCTCTCTAAAAACAGAAGCACAACACTAAAAACAGAAGCTCAGGACTCAGGACATGTTCAACCTCCCCACAAAAATTGAGAACCAGAATGCTCAATTCCGGGTTTGTGACGTTCGGGTTCTAAATTGTTTGTGAACTAGGCTGTTCAAGAGCCAAGGTACCATTGTAGTTTTCTGGAAGCCTCTTTTACGTCATGTGAAAACTCAATCATAATGCGGGAATTATCTGTTACGGACACATCGGGGAAGTAGTAGTAGTAGTAGTAGTAGTAGTAGTAGTAATAATAATAATAATAATAATAATAATAATAATAATAATAATATATTATTTATACCCTGCCCATCTGGCTGGGCTTCCCCAGCCACTCTGGGTGGCTCCCAACAGAATATTAAAAACACAATTAAAACATCAAACATTAAAAACGTCCCTAAACAGGGCTGCCTTCAGATGTCTTCTAAAAGTCAGATAGTTGTTTATTTCCTTGACATCTGTTGGGAGGGCGTTCCACAGGGTGGGTGTCACCACCGAGAAGGCCCTCTGCCTGGTTCCCTGTAAGCTCACTTCTCGTAGTGAGGGAGCCGCTAGGAGGCCCTTGGAGCTGGACCTCAGTGTCTGGGTTGAACGATGGGGATGGAGAATCACCTTCAGGTATACTGGAATAATTGGACACATGAGTGTAGCCTGAGTTAGTCTGGCACTGTATAAGGCAGGTGTCTATATTTTTATGCAGAGGATGGATTTCTCTGACTCCTTGATTTCCTGCATCTAGCAGAAGGTTGGATTTGAAAGCCCAAGAGGCCCAGTTCCAGTTCTGCGATCTCCCTTGTATTTAAAGCCCACAAATTCCTCCAAAGAACTGAGCCTTCGCAGAGCTACAGACCGCAGAAATCTCGGGGGCAAGTCATGTCCTTGAAACATATGGAGCTGCTAGATGAGCTCCAAAGCCCATCTGGTTCAGCGTCCATTATCTTACCCGTCACCAACCATGTACCCTTAGGAAGCCTAAAAACAGCAGGAGGCAGCATCTCACTGGTGCCTGGTATTCCGAGATATACTCCGCTGGCCATGGAGGTTCCACTTAACTTCCGTGGCTAATAGCTGCCTAATCTATTACACTGACAGTGTTTGCACAGTGGCAGCTAAGGCATGAATCATATTTTGCCTGGGAATCAAAACCTGCTTTTCCCTTTTCCCCATATGCTCTGTGTTAAACATATGCTACGCTGTATATTTAAAACTATCAGCACACCATAAAAAAATAGCTATCAAAATATGTTTTCTTCATTATTGAAAGCTGCCATGTCTTCATTTAGAAGGGGGTGGGGAGGGAGAGAAACCTGACAAGAATTTATGGATATAATCACCTCCCTCTTCCTCCCCCAATGAAAAACATCTTTTAATAGCTATAGAGGAAATGTAGCAGAAATTCCAGCTCATTGAAATGACCTGTACACAACTGATGGTTAAAGCTCTATGTGTGTTGATAGGGGTGTCAGCTGACCAGGTAGAATGACCTGGCCTCTCGTGCTTTTAGCAGGACCTTGACTTGCAGAAATCAGGGGTTTAAAGGCTAGCTCAGGGTTTCCCAATCTTGGGTCTCCAGCTGTTTTTGGACTACAACTCCCATCATCCCTAGCTATCAGGACCAGTGGTCAGGGATGATGGGAACTGTAGTCCCCAAAACAGACCCAAGTTTGGGCTAGCTTTTCATGGCGTAGATGTTCACGTTTGCCCACTAAGCCACTGATAAATGATCCCTCCAGGTGTTTTGGCCTACAACTCCCATTATCCCTAGCTAGCAGGACCAGTGGTCAGGGATGATGGGAATTGTAGTCCAAAACATCTGGAGAGCTGAAGGTTGGGGTGTCTGATCTAGAGCTTGTCTCAGGAGTAGGCAGCCCCTCGCATGGGACATCTGGGACTGTGCCAATCACCATATTTCCACTTTTGTGAGTTATCCCAACTGAAACGAGTCAGAGGATGTGATAACCACTTGCATATTTCAGGCTACTTATCTCCCTGAAAACTCAAGGCAACTCGAGGGGAGAGAAACCTGCAGCTCTTTAAATGCGGTTGGACTCCAACTCCCATCACCTCCCAGCCAGCAGGGGTCATGGTAGTGTGGTCCCATGACATCTGTAGGGGCACACAGATTCCCCCTTCCCTGCTAGGGAATTAAAATCTGCTTCCAGGAGATTCAGCTGTTCTGAGAATTTTCGATGCAAAGTCTTGGGGTGGCAGAAGGCAGGAAGTGTAAGGTCAAGCATGGAAGCCATGGGCAGATGTGCAGAAGGGCACATGGTCACTGTAGGAAGGGCAAAGAGCAAGGACAAAGGGCAGCTGTTTAGTGCTGTTAAGGCCTGCAATCCCTCCAACAGTCCTAAAGCCTCTGGTCAACTCATCCAGGAATGGCCATAGCCCAGTGGTAGAGAATATAATTTGCATGGAGAAGATACCAGGTTCAGTTCCTAACATTTTCAGGTAGGGCTGGTGAAGGCCTTCTGCCTTAATCCCTCCAAAGTAGGCAGTACCACTCCATGGGGGTGGTGGGATTATCTGGAGTAGCGCTAAGAGGCAAGGGGACATCAGGAGGCACTTCACATGTAAATGACTATCAGACTTTGAAAAACTGGTATCACTGGATCAGATGATACCAATGGTGCCATAGTCTAGTTGGGTGCAGAGTAGGTGGGAGGCACCAGCTGGGGAACCCCCCAAGGGAAGAAGTCTCAGAGTCAGGGGAGTGGTAGTAGGACAACAATGATGAGTGGTCAGAGGGAGAAGAGGGAGCAGACTAGGAAAAGGAGGCATTGGAAGATGATGAGGCAACAGGGTTTCTTGAGCAGGAAGAGGCTGTAACAGAGAGCAGTCCAGACTCAGAGGTAGAAGTGGAGGCTGGAGAGGAGGGGAGCCAAGAGGGAGAGGTCAGGCAGGCTGCTGAAGAAGCCTGGGAGTCTCCCCCTCCTGCTGCAACCAACTCCCCTCCCCTCAGTCTCCCAGAACCAGAAAAGGTGTGAAGAAGGCAGAGCAAAGACAGACAAGGTGGAGAAATCTCAGTTTGCTTAGGAAGGAGCAGTGGCGTAGCATGGGTTGTCAGCACCCGGGGCAAGGCAAGTAATTTGCGCCCCCTAACCCGGGGCAAGGCAAGTAATTTGCGCCCCCTAACCCCTAACCTGCCGCCACTGCCAGCTTCTTCTTGCTGCTGCCTGGTCTGGTCTGGTGTGGTTCTCTCCCGCGCTCAGCACTGCGCTGGGCGGCCGCTGCACTGTCCCTCCCCCAGATAGTCCCTCGCTCTCTCTCCGCACCGCACGCCTGGCACCCCCCCCTCCACAGTGGGCGGCGACCCGGCGGCTCGGATCAGATTCGCACAGCCAGCACTGCAGTGAGAGAGAGTGAGTGAGCCAGGTAGGGGCAGAGAGCTGCGAGTGCGAGCGCCCCCCCCCCGATGTTGCGCCCGGTGCGGCCGGCCCCCCCTGCACCCCCCACGCTATGCCACTGGGAAGGAGGAGACTTTGAGAGCTGTGGGGAGGTAGAGGCTTTCAGTCCTCACAATTGTCTCATTGGGGCAAGGCCTATGGGAAGAGTTGCTGCGCTCACTAGGCATGAGCTCTTTTGTTTCTTTGAATAAAGAGTTAAACTCACATATACCTTGGGGGTTATTGCTGACCCGCTCCTGTCACCCACCCTGACAAATCAGTTTTGTTGAATGAATTAAGCCAGATAGTTTTAACTGGACTTTGACTAGATGTGCAATTAATTGTTACTGTTTTGAGTTTTATTGTGTTATTGTCTTCCTTAGTGGGTCATGCAAACTGCTGCTCTGAATCATGCATTGTAGAAGGCAGGGTAGTGGGAACTGAGGGCGAGTTTATGGAGCCAAGATGGTGGTGGCCCAAAAACGTTTGGAAACCGCTGGTGTAGACAGTACTGAGTTAAACGGACCAGTGGTTTGATTCAGTATGGGGCAGCTTATTGTATGACCCAGTTAGACTCGGCGTGCAGCCGGAGGGCTCCCATTCCCAAACTGGCTGCTGGGACACCCTTGGAAGTGTGACTTCTAGTGCCTAAATTGAGCCTAGGCCAGCTGAAAATTGCAGCGGCATGCAGCTCCAACCCTTGACGACATCTGAATGCTGAAACATGAAGGTTGTTTGTCAAGGATGTCATCAGAAGGCGAGGAGAGCACATTTAACTGTCATGCCAGATCTGCTCTCCCGGCTGTCCACCCTGCTGAGATCACAGGGCTGGCGTTGATGGGTCAGCTCAGCTGTTCCTGTGGCATTGTGCTGTGTCCACAGTTGCAACTGACAAGGTGCTGAGATGGGTCTTTACTCCCCTCAAAAAAACGAGAAGTAGGGCATGCCAGGGGCTTGATGCAAAGAGAGATGCTGCCTATCTCTCACCTTTATTTACATCCTGCCTCAGGGAGAGGGAGCGAGATCCTGTGCTTGCCTTTGTTTGATCAGCCCTCGGCCTGCTCTCCTCTCTCACCAGGGACCGTTGTATTCTTTTCCATGGGAGCCCCATGGCTGTGGAACTCACTTTGATTTATTGATTTAGGAAATGCATCCCTTCTTTGCACATGTGTGCATGCACACACGCAGGCACTCAAAAATAATTTAAAGGAAACAAAGCAGTATACAGTGGTACCTTGGGTTAGTACTTAATTTGTTCCGGAGGTCTGTTCTTAACCTGAAACTGTTCTTAACCTGAAGCACCACTTTAGCTAATGTGGCCTCCAGTTGCCGCCGTGCCGCCGGAGCCCGATTTCTGTTCTCATCCTGAAGCAAAGTTCTTAACCTGAGGTACTATTTCTGGGTTAGCGGAGTCTGTAACCTGAAGCGTATGTAACCTGAAGCGTATGTAACCCGAGGTGCCACTGTAGTGCGCTTGATGCAAATATTGCATCCCTGATTCTGTACCACTTACTCAGGAATTGCTTGAATCAGGACTTCGGCTGTCCTGCAGCTGTTTGTACTATAGATCACACTCTCATGCTCTCTCTCTCTCTCTCTCTCTCTCTCTCTCTCACACACACACACACACACACACAAACACACACCAAACAAACAAATAAATTCTTAACACAAATCCCACAAATCCCTCCAGGAGGAACAGTTGAACCTTCTAGTTGTGTTCTCTGTAGCCAGAAAAAATAACATAAAGGAGCAAAAACACCCACCTAGCCTTGAGGGAGGAAAGCTGCCCGGGCTTTTAGACTCTTTTTGGAGTGGTCTTAGCACTCATTGCGCTGAACAGTGCTTCAGAGGCTAGCTGTCCGGTAGCATAACAGCTGCTTTGGTTGGTGGAATGACAGCTGGATGACAGTGGCATCTAGAGGGCTGTTATATGCAGAATGTGTTCGAGGGTCTCTGTTGCTTTTGCCTCCTCTGTTTAAAGTCCGGGTTCAGCTCTTATGCCTCTGGATCTATCAATCACTGTCTTAATGAGGAATCTGCCTTCATTCCTTGAAGAGTTAAACCCCGATACTATTTTAATCCTTGTTCTTAACGACTGCAGCATTTAGCGATCTCATGTGCAGCGTGCCTTGTTTTAGAGTCCCACCCTTCCTAGTTTATTATGTAGAAATAATGGCAATTATTTAAATTATCATTATTAATTTAAATAATTGCCATGCTGCTTTGCAAGCATTTGGAACAGCAAGTTCCAGGGTTGCCAGTGGAAAGAAAAAAAGAAGATGTATAGTTCAAAAGTACGGGCAAATAATGGCTTAAATGAGGTATATCAAACAACTACTGTTACGATATTATTTGCTAATGAAATGGTATCAGTTAGACAACTTGATAGTCATTTTGCTTCACAACAATAGGGTCTAACAAAAGGAAACGGTGCTGTCATTTATATTATTTGCTAGTACTTAGCATTTATACAGGCCTTTTCCCGAGTGTTCAAAGCTTATTTGCATTATTTCTGTAGGCCTTAAAATTGGAAGGGTGTGGATGGGTTAAGAAAGATCTCCCCAGCTGTAACTACCACCCATCTGGTTTAATTTGCCAGTCCCCACAATATAGAATCACAGCAGATGGAAGTGGACATTTGCTGGTGGAGAGATGTGTCTGATACGATCCACATATTACAAGAGCTGAGCAGGCCCAACCCTTCCACATCCAGGAAGTATCTTGGCTTCTTTCAGGTGCTGGTGCTGGTTATAATACTCACTTGCAGTCGATATGTAAAAAGGTAAAGGACCCTTGACAGTCCAGTCCAGTCCAGTCGTGAACGACTCTGGGGTTGCGGCACTCATTTCGCTTTACTGGCTGAGGGAGCCGGTGTTTGTCTGCAGACAGTTTTTCCGGGTCATGTGGTTAGCATGACTAAGCCGCTTCTGGCAACACCAGATCAGTGCACGGAAACGCCGTTTACCTTCCCGCTGGAGCGGTACCTACTTGCACTTTGAGGTGCTTTCGAACTGCTAGGTTGGCAGGAGCTGGGACCGAACAACGGGAGCTCACCCCATTGCGGGGATTCGAACCGCCGACCTTCCAATCAGCAAGCCCAAGAGGCTCAGTGGTTTGGACCACAGTGCCACCCCCATCCCGGCAGTCGAGATGAGTACCCCTAAAACTCATACTTCTGAGCCCAGAAGCACAAGTTCTGTGACATCACTTCATGTTTCCATTACAGATATTGGTACTGCAGTTATCACAGCAGCTACTACTAGTAGTATATTTATACTTCTGGCTTGAATAGCAGTGCCAGTGCAATGACTGTTACCAGTATTCATGTTATTGTTTAGTCGTTTAGTCGTGTCCGACTTTTCGTGACCCCATATACCAGAGCATGCCAGGCACTCCTGTCTTCCACTGCCTCCCGCAGTTTAGTCAAACTCATGCTGGTAGCTTCAGGAACACTGTCCAACCATCTCGTCCTCTGTCGTCCCCTTCTCCTTGTGCCCTCCATCTTTCCCAATATCAGGGTCTTTTCCAGGGAGTCTTCTCTTCTCATGAGGTGGCCAAAGTATGGGAGCCTCAGCTTCAGGATCTGTCCTTCCAGTGAGCACTCAGGGCTGATTTCCTTCAGAAACCAGTATTCATACTTTATTTGTATTTTATTACTGCAGTTATCCATACTGTGGCTGCTACTTGTGCTACAGTTACTATTACAGTTACTAGGGCTGTATTCCTGTTCTTACTTCTGCCACCACTCAGTGAACATTTAGTGAACGTTATGGGCCTGGAAATGAAATGGGTTGCGTGCAGAGAGTTGGCAGGCTACATTAAGAGGATAGAAACAAAAGAAATATACAGTATAGGCAATGCATTGGTCTCTGAAACTCAACAGAATACAGTCGTACCACTACTTACATATCCCTCTGGATATGGAATCTTCGGGTTATGGCCACGGCAAACCCGGATGTGTATACATCCGAGTTTCACTGCGCGCATGCACTCGATAGCGCTGTGTGCGTGCACAGAAGCGCTCCTCTGTTTACATAATTTTCGGGGTGCAAACAGACCCCCGGAATGTACTCACCTGGAGTACTGGTCCAGTTCTGGGCACCACAGTTCAAGAAGGACACTGACAAACTGGAACGTGTCCAGAGGAGGGCAACCAAAATGGTCAAAGGCCTGGAAACGATGCCTTATGAGGAACGGCTAAGGGAGCTGGGCATGTTTAGCCTGGAGAAGAGGAGGTTAAGGGGTGATATGATAGCCATGTTCAAATATATAAAAGGATGTCACATAGAGGAGGGAGAAAGGTTGTTTTCTGCTGCTCCAGAGAAGCGGACACGGAGCAATGGATCCAAACTACAAGAAAGAAGATTCCACCTAAACATTAGGAAGAACTTCCTGACAGTAAGAGCTGTTCAACAGTGGAATTTGCTGCCAAGGAGTGTGGTGGAGTCTCCTACTTTGGAGGTCTTTAAGCAGAGGCTTGACAACCATATGTCAGGAGTGCTCTGATGGTGTTTCCTGCTTGGCAGGGGGTTGGACTCGATGGCCCTTGTGGTCTCTTCCAACTCTATGATTCTATGATTCTATGAATGAATTCAGTTTATATCTGGAGGGTCCACTGTATACAGTTTCACTACTAATGGTTAATCGGTCCTAGATTTACATGTAAAATCAGTTTGTTTATGAACATTTTCTTTTACAGTATTATTACTATTAATTAAATTTGTGTACCACCCTACATCCGAAGATCCCAGGTCAGTTCACCAATGGAGGAAACTTCATTGCTTCTCTTACCTGACCACCCAATTACTCATTCTGAGCACAGGCAGATAAAACCCACCATTGAAAATAACCTTGATTTGTTTGTTGCTTTGCTCTTCTAGTGGTGACAGAGCTGTTAACGTTGGTGCATCAGTATGAACTGCCTGTGTTGCCTCTGCAGGCCCGGCACGCACCGGGTTAAATGACTGACAACCGCATACGTGAGGGGTTTATGCTCTGTGGCTGCACGGTTGTTAGGTCCATATGCCCAGTTACAAAATAAGCACTATTAGCAGGGATAAAAGAGCTGCCCTTAATAGCATTTTCTAAAAGCAGCCTGTGAACTAAAAAAACCACCATGGGTGATAAGAGTCTGTTGACTCTCTTGGGACCCTTGACCCTTTCTCCAGCAGAACACAGCACTTGTTTCATTACCCAGGTTGCAGGATCCTCTGCGGGGCAATTGGGTTCCTGGGACATATACCCTTGTGCAAATTAATTGAAACAAACAATACAGTTTATCGTACAGAACTCACATATACATGTACAAAACTCACATATACGTACATTAGTAACGGATATGACCTCCGCCATTTTTAAGCAGCATTTGAACACGGTTCAGCATGGAGTCTACTAGTTTCAAACAGTCACTGTTGATTTGATTTTCGGATCCCTGTACCATACTTGAATCAGCGCCTGAATGAGCTTCTCCATAGTCGTACAGTCTACAGCACAGAGGCGACTTTTGCATATAGCCCACAAATTCTCAATGGGATTTACGTCCGGGGAATTCCCTGGCCAATCAAGTACCTGTATTTGCTGCTCTGTCATGAATTTCTTCACCACTTTCGATGTGGGGTCCTGCTACAATATCCCAGTACCGTCAGGATACCTCTTTTCCAGCTCTGGAATAACTCTCTTCCATAGAACCTCAATATATTGTGGCGAGCGCATCATTCCTTCTCTTGGCTGTAGGCTTCTGACACCATAATGATCAACTGACTTTTCATGTTTGTTTTGAGTACAGGATTACGAGTAAGATAGAAAACATGTTTTGTTTCAATTAATTTGCACAAGGGTGTAGATCTTGCACTCCAAAATTTCTCTCAGCTTTTAAAGTCAAAATCTTGGCACCAGCTAAACCTCCTCTTCTACCCCCACCCCTCCCCACACCCAATGTTTGTATGTTCAAACTTTACTGTGCTAGGAAGCTATCCACCTGGAGATGAAATTGGAATTGTTTGCTTTTAGCCCATTCCGTTTTATTTACTTCCAGTTAATTGTGACGAGGGATGCGTTTAACATTCACTGGCTCCGATTTCATATGCATGACATCACTTCCGTGTTTCTTTCACACAAACATTTGTGCATATGTGCCTGTGTTCTGCGTAACATGTGAGCAAGCCTGTTCAGCCTCCCCATCAAGGTGTTTAAAACCTCACCCATGTCGTTCACCAGGTATAAATGCTGAATAGGGAATCGGGATTCCCCATACAACTCAGCACCCTTAGCAAACTACATTTCCCAGGATTCTTTGGGAGAAGCCATGGCTGTTAATAATGCTTGGAACGTATGGTGTGGATATGGGCAGAGAGACCTAGTGAATTTGACCCACCCATTTCCAGCTCCCAGGCCTGTCTTGTGCCTGTGAATCCCACCAATCCAGAAGTATAGAAATCTGGGAGACGTGTGTCTCACCCTGGCATAGTTTGGAACATCACCCGGTTAAGTAACAAGGAGGATTTTAGCATTCATTTTATTTCATTTATTAAACTTGTTAGTTGCTTGTCGCCCAAAGGTCTCCAAGCAACTTAACAGCCACAAAAGGAAGATATACAACACATAATCCCTTAGGAAATAATCTGGTAATAATCTGGGTGGAGTAATAATCTAGAGTCAGAATGCCTTTGAAAGGGACGTTCTGGGTTTTTTTTTAATTAAATTTTTTAAGACTCACTTTCCGTGAATATTGCATGTATCTGGCTGTTTGAAAGTATGTGCTGAAATGACTGAGTTAGCCTCTAAAGGACACAATCTGACTGCCTTAGTCTTTGTTCTTGAAGGACTTTTTGTCAGCCAAAGACTCTGCGCGAGGAAGTGCCTGTTTCAAACTTTGGCCACATTTCAAAGCCGCCTAGAGCGTTGGCGTTTACTAATCCCTTTCCAAAGTAAATATATCAATCCACTCCCTGTGTTTAAATATATATACAGTATTTAAACTAAACTGCAGGTGTCCATGGATATTTATGAGGTGAGCCCAATATTCCAGCAGTTATAGCAGTGAAATACATCCTGTGCAGGGAGCCAGAGGAGGCACAGGGGAATGTTAACGCCGCTAGAATGTTAACACCTCCCAGACTGGAAAACATGACACTTAAGTTCAGCAGTGGGCTGGTGATGTCAGCTCCTAAATGCTAAATGTAACAGGGTTAGAGGGAAATGCTTGCAACTAAATACCTTGGGATTTATTTATTTTTTACTAGTTCTGCACTGTTGTGCTATCAGCGCCTTGTGCTTTATCGCTCATTTGTCCAAAAGCATAAGGTCTTGCCATCTTAGAGGACCCGGAGGAAACGGTTGCATGCAATCTTGCTTCAGGATTTTTGCAGTGTGCACATGATCTATTTTACCTCTCAGCAGTGCAGTCAGGTGGGTGTGTTAAGGGAGGGTTGTACTGATAAAAGTATGCCTGTGCTGCAAAGTTATGTCAGGTGTGTGTGTGTGTGTGTGTGCATGTGTGTGTGTGTGTGTGTGTGTGATATAGATATCTCACAGTTGCTCGGCGAGTTGCGTAGAGCTAGAGAGCCCCTACCTTCATTCACATGAAGAGAGAGAATGGAAGAAGAAGAAGAAGAAGAAGAAGAAGAAGAAGAAGAAGAAGAAGAAGAATACAGTGGTACCTCGGGTTACAGATGCTTCAGGTTACAGACGTTTCAGGTTACAGACTCCGCTAAACCAGTAATAGTATCTCAGGTTAAGAACTTTGCTTCAGGATGAGAAGAGAAATCGGACAGCAGCAGCGCGGTGGCAGCAGGAGGCGACATTGGCTAAAGTGGTGCTTCAGGTTAAGAACAGTTTCAGGTTAAGAACGGACCTCCAGAACGAATTAAGTTCCGAGGTACCACTGTAATAATAATAATTTATTACTTATACCCCACCCATCTGGCTGTGCCTCCCCAGCCACCCTGGGCAGCTCCCAACCGAATATTAAAAACACGATAAAACATCAAAAATTAAAAACTTTCCTAAACAGGACTGCTTTCACATGTCTTCTAAAAGTCAGGTAGTTGTTTATTTCCTTGACATCTGTTGGGAGGGCGTTCCACAGGGTGGGTGCCACTACTGAGATGGCCCTCTGCCTGGTTCCCTGTAACCTCACTTCTTGCTGGGAGGGAACCGCCAGAAGGCCCTTGGAGCTGGACCTCAGTGTCCGGGCTGAATAATAGGGGTGGAGACACTCCTTCAGGTATACTGGACCGAGGCCGTCTAGGGCTTTAGAGGTCAGCACCAACACTTTGAATTGTGCTCGGAAACGTACTGGGAGTCACTGAAGGTCTTTCAGGGCTGGTGTTATATGGTCTCGGCGGCCACTCCCAGTCACCAGTCTAGCTGGAAGAAGACAGGAAGCTGCCCTATACTGAGGCAGGGCATTCAGTCATCTAGTTCAGTGCTTTTTACACTGACTGGCAGCAGCTGTCCAGAGTTTCATGCTGGATATAAAGTTGAACATAAAGTATAGCAGTAAACAGGAAACTAAAGATTTCAAAACAAAACATTGCAAAGGAGGTCAGCTACAGAATGCACATTTAATGCAGCCAAGGTACAAAAAAAAAATATTGAACATTTCAAAAGAAAACATTACTAAAGGAAGTCAAATATAAAATACACAATAAAAACAGCATGATTAGCAAAAGAGTGAAAGTATTATCTTAAGCATAGATCTTGAGATAGATCTGGTGGTTCCCTCCCAGCGAGAAGTGAGGTTACAGGGAACCAGGCAGAGGGCCTTCTTGGTAGTGGCGCCCACCCTGTGGAACACCCTCCCATCAGATGTCAAGGAAATAAGCATAGATCTATTGCTGCCAGTCCTGCCAGTGGTGGTTGATGGCCAAGTAATGGCTATGGAAGCTCAGGCTCGATAACTCGGGTCTGCACCAAGAGACAGCCAAGATGGTCCTTTTTCGGTGGAAACATCAGAGTAACATTGAGAGAAGTTAATATTGACTTTCGACAAGACAAGCAACTCGTTGCATTTCTTTCTTTTGGGCGATCACAACTGATTCGGTGCCTCCTGAAGCTGGCACCTTTTCACAAGATAACGGGCACCCCCAAAATAATTTAAAGTGAAGTTCACGGGAATTGTCACTCAAACTAGAAATGGCTGGTGCTTGCCTTACACGCTGCACTAATCATGTTCACAGCAGGAGATGTGAAGTCATACGCAGGGCAAACCCATTGAAAGTAATGGACTTAAGTCCAGTGATTTCCGTGGGCATGACTTTGGATGTCACCCAATGGCTTTAATACTGCCTTTTTATTTATTATTGGCGGAGTGATCCTACAAGTGTCTTGCAAAAGTTCCTCTGAGTTTTTCTTCTTCTTTTTAAACGTTATGCTGCTGGTCTCTTGTAGAGGATTCCAAACACCTGGCTTTATCGAGATAGTAAGGGGGAAAGTTCAAGGTTGATAAAGGCATCGAATATGTGTGCTGCTTTAAAATCTCTTTTAGGATTCCAAAACAGGTCCCGTTCCTTAAACCTTCATCCTTAAGCATATTGGCCCACCCAAGCTACGCTGATCACTCATGAGACAATCATGGGATGCCTGCATAACTCATGTTTTAATTAGTGTAGCCCTAAGACACTAATTTAGTTCAATTTTATACCGACTGCATGTTGGTATTGTTAAGGTTTATGACCCAATGATTTACAAGGCATGATACATCTGAATTCAAATTGGATGTATTGATTGTTTAATTGAGTAAGAGGGCATGAATGTAACATTAAGCCACCGCAATGACTGTGGAAGTGGGGATGAGAAGGTGGTTCAGCTTCCTCACGTTTTTCTGTGCTGGAGGAGAGAAATCCCGATCAGTGAATTCCATCCCATATCTAACACTAGTTTATTTAAAATAGTTCATTAGTCGTACTTCAGCCAAGGCCTCCCAAGCTAAAACATAGAAGAAAATAAAAACTGTACAGAAAACCCATGGTGTGATCACAACAGGCAACAAAATCTAACCCAGGCATCCCCAATCCTCCAGATGTTTTGGACTACAATTCCCATCATCCCTGACCACTGGTCCTGTTAGCTAGGGATCATGGGAGTTGTAGGTGAAAACATCTAGAGGGCCGCAGGTTGGGGGTGCCTGATCTGACCTGAGAGAGAGAGAGAGAGAGAGAGAGAGAGAGAGAGAGAGAGAACTCCCAAAAACAATTAAACTGAACTCTGGGGAGACAATTCAAAAGAGAGGGATGTCACAAGAAGAAAGTCCCTAAAAACAGGAGCAAGGTTTTTATATACAGTGGTACCTCAGCTTACATACACTTCAGGTTACATGCGCTTCAGGTTACAGACACCACTAACCCAGAAATTGTACCTCAGGTTAAGAACTTTGCTTCAGGATGAGAACAGAACTTGTGCTCCGGTGGCGCAGCAGCAGCAGGAGGCCCCATTAGCTAAAGTGGTGCTTCAGGTTAAGAACAGTTTCAGGTTAAGTACGGACCTCCGGAACGAATTAAGTACTTAACCCGAGGTACCACTGTACAGCTTTATAATGCAATAGCATTCCCTCCCCCCCCCAAGCTCAGTGGTGGGGGGGTCGATCTTTATATAGCCAAAATGGCACCGTTCACATGCAAAAGGGATGTGTGAACATTTACCTTGATCAAATGTGTTGGAGCTCTTCTTATTTATTTATTTTTAAATGTCTTATGCACTAAATTTCAAATTCCACTCCTCAGGTTTCAAATGTGCGTGGAAGTGGAATCGGGAGCAATGGGTTCTGGGTAGGATTTGGGACAACAAATTAATTTCAACGCCAGGAAGTTGCTCCGGCTTTCTGTGGCAACTTTTAATGTGCCCTCTGCATGCATGCATTACAAAGCAGCGCAAACCTTGTCACATTCCATTACCTACACGTGCAACTTGTTCTTTTCTGCACTGGCATGGAATCCTTGCTGATACATCCATGGCGATACAACACCCCGACCTTCAAAGTTAATTAGCACTTTCTGTGTGTTTTCCAACATCCTGCCTTCGGATAAAGCAGGCTTGCAGCTCACAAAAAGATTCCCCCTTCTATGTACGGTTTTGATTTAATGCCTCTCATCTGCAAGCCCATCAATATGGAGGGGGGAGATAAAATTGAGAATGCATAAAGAGAAAATGCTCCGTTGACATGGATGAATATCTCATAACCCTCTGTTTGCTTGGTAGCTGGATAGTGGCGGGTGGTAAGAACCATGGGGTGATAGAAAGGCCTTTGTATGTACTGAACAAGGTCTCAGATTCATTTTCCAGTATCTCCAGCAACAAGTATCTCGAGTTACTGTTGTGAGCCAGACTGGACAGTAGTGAGATCAGTGGTGTGACATCTTCCCACACAGAAATAAGCTATTTGGGGAGGTTTCTAATTAGTTTCATAGTCAAACACTGGTCATTTGCAATTTGCAAGCCAGTAGTAATAAAGATGGACTCAACAACTGCATTCAGATTAACTGCAAACCATGGTCTGTCGTTACAAGCGCAAGCCGCTTTAAGCTCCCATTCTTTCTCCTCTGTGAATGAGAGTTTAGAAGCTTTTGTTCTGGGTTCTCAGCAAAACATAGTTTACTTTGCATTTTAGTTTCTTGTTTATATATACACAGTGAAAACTATGGTTTGTCACAATGCCTGACCGCATCCCAACAATTTTGGAGGCAATATATGCGAGCCACTTTTAATATTTGAACACATTCCATAAATGCCAAGTTGTATTATTATTATTATTATTATTATTATTATTATTATTATTATTTATTACTGCTGTGGATTATGCATAAATGTTTGGTGTTGGTGACTATTTACAATTGCATTTGGAGCGCTGACAATCTTGGATGGATTTTGTGGATTCCTGAAAAGAGATACATGTATGTGTACTTTTGTGACATACACAAGAGAATGCTGACAATCACATTTAGATGACTGTCAACATCTCCTGTGGTGTCTCTTGATTTCTTTAGACCTTGACAGAGTTCTGAGATTGTCAACATTCCCATGTAAATGTCAACCATCAACCGTTTTCAAACATTCACCATAACATATGTACATCAGAGTCCACGGAAGTCAGAGGGAGTTTTCCCCCAGTCTTTGTCTACTTCACTTCATTCACATGCTATTCAAAATTCAAACTTCAGATTAGATTAGGTTGCTTGACTTCCAGTAAATATGAACCTAGCATATGTGTGTTCTTATCTGAATATTCATAATATATTTCATTTGCTAATTTGGAAAGCCCGACTTGTTTCAGCTCAGGGTTACAGATCCCCAGTCAACGTGTGAAAATGGGTCAGGGCATTACCATCAGAACACTAGAGTTGTTGGCTATGGCAATCTAGGCACACAGCGAATATTCTGTGAGACAAATAAGAAAGCTCAGGGAACTGGACGCATCTTGCTGGTCTTAATATTCTGGTGTAGTCTCTGGTGGTTGTGCCTGCCTCCTCAAACTGTGGTGCCCTCCAGATGTTTTGGACTGTGATTCCCAACAGTCCCAGCCAGCATGGCCAATGGTGAGCAATGGTTAGAGTTGTTGTTCAAAACATTGGTTGGGGAAGGCTGGTCTATATCTATGACTTATGCAGCTGTGATTTACACAGTACAGTGGTACCTCGGGTTAAGAACTTAATTCGTTCGAACTTAATTCGTACCACTTGAGCTAATGGGGCCTCCTGCTGCTGCCGTGCGATTTCTGTTCTCATCCTGAAGCAAAGTTCTTAACCCGAGGTACTATTTCTGGGTTAGCGGAGTCTGTAGCTCGAGGTACCACTGCACTGAGATGACAAAGTTCTCAATCCGTAATAGGAACCCACTCCACTTAGATTGTACATACAACACTCTCTTTTCCAGTCCCTTGACTGCGCTGCACTGTGCTTTTTTGGCACCGCCTTTTAATCCGATGCGATTTTTAGTTATTTTAGTGATTGATTAGACTTATATACCACCCCTCATCATAAGATCTCAGGGCGGAATCACAAGATAAGAATACAGTGGTACCTTGGGTTACAGACGCTTCAGGTTACAGGCTCCACTAACCTAGAAATAGTAACTCGGGTTAAGAGCTTTGCTTCAGGATGAGAACAGAAATTGCACGGTGGCAGCAGCAGGAGGCCCCATTAGCTAAAGTGGTACCTCAGGTTAAGAACAGTTTCAGGTTAAGAACGGACCTCCAGAATGAATTAAGTTCTTAACCCGAGGTACCACTGTACAAGGTAAAAGCACAAATAAATAGTTAAAAGGAAAACAACAAGAAACAACCACAGTTAAAAGGCTGTACATAGAATATTAATCGATCAAAGGCCTGGTCGAAGAGAAATGTTTTTGCCTGGTGCCTAAAGGGGTATATTGAAGGAGCCAAACACACCTCCCTGTGGAGGGCATTCGACAAACGGGGAGCCACCACAGAACAGGGGACCTTGACATCACCTAATGGTTGTGTCAGATCCTGGCCTGGGATGGGACATTTCAACCTCAGGATAAGCACACCACCACCACAACCCCATTTGCAGAAAGATTACACCTGTGCTGTGGACACATACGTTTAGGGTTGCTGTATTTATTTTGTGGTACTGTTCTATGAATGGTTTGGGTGGGGTGGGGGGGCACGTAATTTGTATTTAACATACTTTTACCCAGAGCAGGCCCATTGAAATGAATGCACATGGCTAACTCAGGTCCATTGATTTCAGTGGGTCTACTGAGTGAAAGTTAGTTGAATACTTTTTGTACCATATTTTTCGCCCCATAGGACGCACCGGCCCATAGGACGCACCAAGTTTTTTGGGGGGGAAATAAAGAAAAAAAAATTATTTCCCCCCCAGGCGCTTGTGGGGCTGGCAGCGGGGAGAAGCGCTCTTCTCCCCGCCGCCCGCCTGCATACCAGGTCCGGGGACAACAGGAAGACGCGCTGCGCCTCCCAGCTGTCCCTGGAGCTTGCGGGGCTGGCGGTGGGGAGAAGCACGCATCTCCCCGCCGTCAGCCTCCAAACCACATCGGGAGACAGTGGGATGGCGGCGTTCCGCCTCCCCGCTGCCCCCCGACCTTGTGGGGCTGGCGCTGCGGCTCTCCTGAAGCCTGGAGAGCGAGAGGGGTCGGTGCACACCGACCCCTCTCGCTTTCCAGGCTTCAGCGAAAGCCTGCATTCGCCCCATAGGACGCACACACATTTCCCCTTCCATTTTTGGAGGGGAAAAAGTCCGTCCTATAGGGCGAAAAATATGGTAACTGATTCATTAAAAAAAAAAGTGTGTAGATTTTACTTAAAAAAGAAGAAGCAGAGTGGATTTAAAAGCAGTGGGCCTGATCCAGATCTACACCCCAAAAATGCTTGATGAGCACACAGAAAACCTGTGCATCAGAGGTGCAGGACACAGGGACATATATGCCATTTGCATTTGTCTGCAGAAGCGTGTGTGTGTGTTTTACATCTGAGCACAGGTGTGTGCTGGGATCAGATGTAGGCAATTATTCCGAGTTGCACAAGTTCAGTATCTTCTGCCGTCAGAAGTGGAATCTGCCTTCCCCATCCACATGGGCTATTCTGGGCTTCCAAGTGCAAAAAGATCCTCCATCCTCTCTCTCTGAGTTTGGGTGTTTCCCTTCCTCTTCTGTGAATTGAAATTCTGGGTATTTTTTGCATTCACTAGGACTTCGCTAGATCATTTTTATTTTCAAAAAAGAAAAAAAAATCAGGGAAAGGGAAAAAATCAATTAAGTATATTATATTAGTTAATATTGCCTTACAGTATGTTAATTAGTTCAAAAGCAACCTAAACATTTCAAAACAGTTTCTGATTTAGATCATGAAGAGCAGCAATTTCGCCAACTGTAGGCTGACACTAGTCATGGTCCTGAATGTGTTGCGCAAATTATGTTAATTGCATGCAACTAATATATGTAAATCTACATTCCTTCAGAGCATGATGCATACCCGGTGTGGCCCTGCTTGCTGAGCAAGCTGCTCATGCTCTTGATTTTAATCAAGGCCTTCTGCTGGGTGATGATGCAAATCATGATTACATTAATCTATCCACCGTGGACAATGTGTTTAAAGAGAGTTATGCTCTTAGTTTACTATGGTAAAAATTTTTATTAGGGATATCGGGTATATGGTACTTAAATGGTCCAGAAAAATATCTGTATTCAGTCGGTTGTAGCAGAACCTCCAACGATTTCTGTGGAACTGACCTCTTTATCTTAGCATAAGCTTTTGTTGGCCAACACCTAATTCATCTGATGCGTGAAGCCACATGGCTGTAGAATCAGTTGCAGTACTCTATGAGAAAGAGGCCGTGAGAAATTACACAGTGTATTTTACCATGCTGATTTAAACAGTGATTTAATTGATCCACGGAAAGCTTATCACCTGACCGACTTCATTTTTATTCTTTGGAGCCAAAATCAGAGGAGCATGTCAGACATGAGTTCTTTACATAAGCCAAAGCAAATACATCAGGCCCCTCCAAGTTAGAACTTGGACAGTGTTCCATTGTTAATCTTTTGGTTTATACACAATAAGACAGCCAACCTTGAAGACAAGTAGTGTCGTTTGCTTGTCATTAGCAACCTTATTTGCAGATTAGTCTTCAGCAAAGCCAGAAGATAGACCAAACCATGGAGTCTCCCACTGAATATCGATATATGCATTGTTTAAATGCTCAGAGACAGTAATATATGGGAAACCATTAATGACAGATCTTTCGACATGTCTCTTTTGACCATATTTTTCTAGATAGATGGTTGTGTTAATCGGTTGCCCAGGTGGGCAGGAAGTAGATCAGGATCTAGTGGCACATCTCTTGGTGACCTGCATTAGATCAGCAGGGATTTCTTACTCATGGTACTTTGACCATAGCAACAACAACATGCTGAAATGAAAAGAAAGATTATTGTAACATCTTAAAGACTAACAATGGGTTTTTTTATAGCATAAACACTTGTGGAATACGACCTATGTCACCAGATGCATGAAGTATTGTCCTGAATTATGCTTCAAAATTTGATGAAGTGGACTGTAGGCCACAAAAGCTAATGAATTTGTTAATCTTTAAGGTGCCATGAGCCTCTCTGTTGCTTTCTCTCTTTCATGTTATGGATTTCTGTAGGATTCCAGTTATCTGAATGACTGAATAGCCAGAGTTCCTATTGCCAATAATATCATAGCATGGTCATTCTCAGGGATTATATCCAAAAGGATTATATCCATACTAATTATCCATCCATTCTGTGTTTGTTTTTAAAATGTAGTTATTACTGCCGTTCACACTAACACCTTCATTGTGTTTTCTCTCTCTTTTTAGGGCCGTTGCATGAACTTCACCCGAGTTCAGTCTCAGTAAAGGAAGGCAAAGAGCCACCACTTCTGCGATGCAACCAAAGAACGCCAACAAAGCACTTAAACAAAATCCTCAGAACAACTTCAGCCTCTCAGCCTGGAAGTTTTGCTGCATTTGATTCCACCGCGAGCCACCTACTGCCGCACTAAGCTCTGATGCCCGCCATTTTCTTCTCAGCTTGTTACCTCATGCAGTATTCATTACCGTATTATATTATTTAGGAACATAGGAAGCTGCCGTATACCAAGCCAAACCATTGGTCCGGTGCATTGCCTACATTGACTGGCAGAATTCCAGATGGGCATCTCTCCCATCCTACCTGGAGAGATGTTGGGGACCGAACCTGGAACATTCTTCATGCAAAGCAGATCATTCTGCCCTTAAGCTATGGCCTAAAGGTGATGTTATAAAGTGTGCGCGTCTAGGTTTTCAACGAAAGATCCGTTCCAGGAATCACAACCGAATGACCAATGACATTGGCTTTTGTTGTTATTGTAGCTGAACAATATGCACTCGAGCCTTCATGTGCCCCTAGTGGGAGCTGCCTTTTTTCTTGGACGCGACGACACTGCTTGCTACTCAACTAGGAAACTCTTCGCCACAGGCAGGAGACTCAGATTCCCACCAGGCTTGGGAAAACGCAAGAGTTCATTGCCTCTCAGCGATGTCATGTCACGAAATCCTTCCAAGTCCCATCCCAGCCCCCTCCACTGCCGCCCATCGGAGTGTGCCTTACGGGAACCTTCTGACTGAAAATCTTGTCACTTTAACACTGAGCAGTGCACATGCATGACAAAATCGTAGACATGGTGCCTCAAGGTATTGGTGGCAAGCGAGACTTTGCCCTTTAGTTTCTGAAGACACCTTTCTTTCATTATGTACCCAGGACAGGAAGGAAAATTAATAGAGCGTTATTCTACAGGAAGACAGCCTGTAACCAGGGATCTCAAGCAGAGATTGAGGGACTGACGCTACCCCAGGCTTTGGCATTGTGGCCGATATTTTTCCCTCTCTAACCTCCCCCTTTTTTGCACTCGGCACTCAGTAGCACATGAAAACATTCACCTCTGTAAACATACCTAGCCATTCTAGGCTTATGTATTGTTGTTATTGTTATTGTTGTTGTTGTTATAAGATTGGAAAAAAGCCATTGCCACAACGCTGGCATCTCAGGGTCCTTTTCTCTCTCCTCTCCAACCCCCAACCCCCACCCCACAAATCTCCAAGGGCTCTTCAGCGTCACAAGCCAGCAACTCTCTGTGCATGAGAATTTCAAAGTTTAATTAATATAATTAAAGGCAACAGCAAGCAGCAGCCTGTGAAGGTTTTGCTCATCTTTTTTATGCCTTTTGACATTGAATGACCTATTACTGTATGCGCATTACTCGGTTTTTTGAGGGGGTACCATGCTTTGGTGGAAATTCAACACTGGGGCCAAGAAAGGAGAGAGGGAGATGGGAGACGAGGCGTCTCCTTTCCTCAGTTTATAAATTAAATGTGCTGGAGTGCCGGCCATTGGTAAAACGTTGACAAACTATGTATTATTATTTTTTTTAATGGAAAAACCAGTGTTGTGTCACGTCGGCAGTGCCAAATTATGTTAGCGTGAGTGGAAGCACTGTGGGGGAGGAAGGAGGCAGCAGCTGAAGAAAAAGGCTCAAATGATCCAGTCACTTTCGATACTGTACTTCAGATGCAAAATGGATATTCGAGTCGAAACCTGACAAAGTGCGCGTACTTTGATGGGAACCGGTATAGACAATGACCAGTGGCTGGGTCAGTGGGATGTCTCTCTGCGCGCAGGGAGGCTTATCAAATGACACTAAAAATAAGTTCAACAACCATCACGTCTGAGGGGAAAAGGCGAACATTTCACGTTTGGTGGGCATGCCTGCGCGGAAGACGGGAAAGAGCGAAAGGGATGCGTGCTGGTCTAATTATCCCCTTTGTTGCTTTTCATTGAAATCCCAAGGGGCGTGGAATAATTCCCCTTTGGTTGATGGCCAAATTTGCGGCTCTTCCCGAAGCAAGACTCCCGCCACACAATGCTTAACAGCTATTTTGGGCTGGAGATTGTTGACATCGCCGGTAGCGTTGCCAACACCCTGTGTGAGCTCGCATGGATGAAATCCTTTACCTGAGGTGCTACTACAAGTCATTCCACTCTTTTTATTTAAGCCCTTCTCTCCAGAACCAGTGCCTTCTTTTTGCTGGGGGGGGGGTACCATCCTCCTTGGCTTCTGGCTTCGACCAGGAGACCCACCTTCCGATGTCATCGCATGAGTTTCAAGAAGGCATGTCACAGGCTAACTCAGGGGATTTACGCTGGCTGTACAATTATTTAAATTTGTCAGATGCTACAGCATGGGCGATGCGCAGTGTTAGCAATGTAAATAAGACAGAAAAATGTGCCGCCGCCATCACTTTCGGCAGACTCTAGTGGGGATGGAATTGGAGCTAAGATCAGATCTGCAGACCCTTTTGACGGGGTCAGAGTACGACGACGCTGTCCATTTTATATCCAAAATATGTAACACTTGCAGTTCCTTCACAAGCAGATATTTATAGTTTACTGCAAAACCTTGGTTATGTCTGTGTAAATTCTGACTTCCTCTGCTTACGGCGAAAACCAAACCATGTACATTTTCTGATTTGCTGCTCTGCACATACCTGGGGAAATGGTGCTATAGATTTGGGTCAAGATATTGAACTACCGAGTGTGAAATTTGCAATCAATTCAGACATTGAACATGAAATTTTGCCTTTGAAGTGAAATGTTTAGGAAAGCAAATAACCTTGACACACCCATGGCTATCTGTAAAATAGCATATTTAAAGCAATTTCTTTATTTTCTTTCTAAAATGATTGCTCTGTGTTGCAGAAAACTAAAACCAAAACGAATATTTAAAAGAAAGACATGGGTAATATATTTGTGGCGCTCCAAAGGGCCATATTTAATGTTGATCATATAGTTCCATCTTTATGAGTTTCTATTTCCAAGAAATAAAAAACACTGAAATGTGGTTATTTATCATAATAGTCCTTCATGCAGAACAACAAAGGTTTCTCAGGGTTTAACATTGCATGGCGTTCGTTATTTTATGAAACCTTTTTTGTTACTCATGTAAAAATACTTACAATATTTAAATATATGTAGTAGCTGAAATGCATATTTTTAAATATTGATGGAAATAGGGACATAATTTAATGCCTACTTTTTTTAAAGCCCCTGGTTTAATAATAATCACGGGTGTGTTTACCAACTTCATGTGCAGTGAGCTTCAATGCAAATGTACCAAAGCATTATTAATTTAAGAGAGTTTATTAAATGTATTAAAGCTATATGTTTATAAAATTATAAGAGTCATCTCTGTTAATCGCTGAATGAGGTTTCATGGCATTCATGATGGAGTCATAACACTTTGGTAAGATGCAGGTGTCGATATCAACAGCACAATTTGGGGAAATAAAGGCATACTTTTCTTCCAGTATATTTCTAAAGTACAGAAGAGGACTCGGGGGGTTACAGGACTCCCAGGAACATCATGAAGTATCATGTGTGTATTTGTGTGTGCACACGCATGAGGGCTTGTGAAAAATAGGTGAATGCAATGGATTACAGTAATACATTCTATGGTGAAATTTTAAAACAAGCATAGTAATCCCACTTAAATATGTAAATATACAAGTCATAATGGAGCTCAAGTTTTATTTTTCTTACCAAAATACCATTAAAATGAAAATATATTGGCTTGTGCATCAGTTAGGGATGGCTGAATTTATTTGGCCAACCCCAATTGATTCACAAGCCAATGTATTTTATTTTCTCATTTTTCACTCAGGTTCCATAGCCCATATTCCCACATCAGTTTGTGTGTGTGTGTGTGTTTTTTAAAAAGTCCTCATGAAAATTCATCAGCATTTTAGTGCAAATTGCTCACAATATACACGTTTTGCATGCATTTTTGCACATTATAAACCTGTTTGCAATTTCCCCATATAGAATGCATTATCGTGTGTTATTTTCACATTCTGTGACCTGTTGAATGTGTTTGTGGAAGGCAAGGGGATTGTTGGTTTCTTTTTGTTCTTCTATGATGTATTTTGTGTTTTTATGCCGTGAACCACCCTGTGACCTTCAGATGAAGGGCAGTATACAAATTTAATTTATAATTATAATACATGCATTCATATGCACACTAGTATTTCCAGTGATGTATTAGTCCTTTTCTAAGCTACCATCTCAAGGTGATTGACACATGAATAAAAAACTGAAAACACAAAAAAGCTGAAAACACAAAAACAGCAAGCATGTTTAAAAAAGACTAAAACCCTAACAAGGAGGCGCTTGTGGTAAAAAAACAAACATTTAACTGCCTGGGGAAAACCTGTCAGAATAAAATTGTTTTCTACTGTTTCCAGAAAGTGTAAATTGGGCAACTGTTGGATCTTGATGGGAATGCTATTCCACAGAATAGGGGCAGCCACACTAAAAGCCCTTCTCCAAGTTACTTTGCATTTTTATACATCATAATTATATTAGCAAAGTGCAAATTTCAAAAGATGATTGTGTTTTCGTTTGCATCTTGTTTCAAAAGTGCTGATTTAGTAGATGCACCTTTAAATGTGAACTGAATCCAATTTCTCCCATCCCTAGGAACAATATACCAAGTTTTCTGTTGGACTCTGATGCATAGCTCAGATACCTAGATAGGGAAATGGAATCTATTAAAAGCTGCCTCGCTTCCCCGCAAATATTTTACTTCTCCTTTTTATCCCAAATCATAGCAACACATATACAAACACATCACAAGTTCTTCAAAGTATTGCAGTCGTCTCTTGCGCTTAGATTCACCAGGTTATTTCTGGTTAATATTTTGAGAAGAGCAAATTTTAATACCACTTCATCAGCCAGACACAGCCTTGTACGCATAACTGTATTTCTGCCTTAATCTTCATTGTATGAGGAAGCAATTATTTTATTGTTGGTCACATACAAATAATGCATGGATATGAATTGCTTACGATTGCCTTGTGAGGAAAGCAGATCGTTGAGTGTTTCTTAAAAGGAACACTATCGTGTTGAACTGGTATTCTGTCAATAGTTGAAATGTTTCACAAACGAGAGAAAAAGCTGGTGTTAACCAAAGATTAAAATTCATTTATTTCAATGAGCCTTATGGAACTCAGCTAGTGTGCATTAGTGAGTTATTGCAAGAGGCTTAGAATGCATACAGCGGGCATGATCATTCAACAAACCACTGCGATCAAGAGATATATAAATACCTCAAATAAATAAACACTGAAATTTCCCTTGATTTAAACACATCAGGTTAAAGGACACAATTTCATTTGCCCATTGATAGCTGTGGAGCTTAAAGCTGCCTAATTGTACCCATAACTGATAAATCAATGCACAGTCCTATAGATTGTGCCCATTTGAACACAGTTCTTTTGCTGGAAAAAATGTGTGGCATTCTTGTGGCACCCTAAATGAATACCTCTGGCCCTGCTCCCAGCATGAAATTTAGGAGAAATCTTGCGGTAGTTCTTTGCCAATGTGTAGCTGTGCTGGCACCGGAAGCTTTGGAATTAGGGTTAGGGTGAAAGTGTCTAACTGTGGTACCATCACCTCCTTGTTTCAAAGAAATCTTTGCCTGCACCAAATAAGGGTTTTCCTTTATACCTTAGAGTTTTCTTGTACTACCGTATTGCTGGTGGCTTGCTGAGATTGACCACCAGAAGAGGCCATGGGAATCTGGGCAGCCAAATTAAAGGAGGATATTGACAAGCTGGAATATGTGCAGAAGAGGGCAACCAAGATGATCAAGGGTCTGGCAACCAGGCCTTATGAGGAACGGTTGAAGGAGCTGAGTATGTTTAGCCTGGAAAAGAGGAGGCTGAGATGAGATGTGATAAAGGTAAAGGGACCCCTGACCATTAGCTCCAGTCATGGCCGACTCTGGGGTTGCGGCGCTCATCTCGCTTTATTGGCCAAGGGAGCCGGCGTACAGCTTCCGGGTCATGTGGCCAGCATGACTAAGCCACTTCTGGTGAACCAGAGCAGCACACAGAAACGCCGTTTACCTTCCCACCAGAGCAGTACCTATTTATCTACTTGCACTTTGACGTGCTTTCGAACTGCTAGGTTGGCAGGAGCAGGGAGCGAGCAACAGGAGCTCACCCCGTCACGGGGATTTGAACCGCTGACCTTCTGATCGGCAAGCCCTAGGCTCTGTGGTTTAACCCACAGCACCACCTTCAAATATCTCAAGGGCTGTCACGAGGAAGAGGGAACAAGCTTGTTTTCTCTTTCTCTGGAGGGTAGGAGTCAAACCAATGGCTTCAAGTTACAAGAAGGAGATTCCAACTCAACATCAGGAAGAACTTTCCGAAAGAGCTGCTCGGTCTGCCTTGGGAGGTGGTGGGCTCTGTCCTTCCTTGGAGGTTTTTAATCAGAGGCTGAGTGGCCATCTGTCATGGATACTTTAGCTGAGATTCGTGCATTGAAGGGGGTTGGATTAGATGACCCTCGGGCTCCCTTCCAACTCTACAATTCTGTGATTCTATGAATCTCTCATACAGTGGAACCTCGGGTTAAGAACTTAATTCATTCTGGAGGTCCGTTTTTAACCTAAAACTGTTCTTAACCTGAAGCACCACTTTAGCTAATGGGGCCTCCCACTGCCACCACATGATTTCTTTCTCATCCTGAAGCAAAGTTCTTAACCCAAGGTACTATTTCTGGGTTAGCGGAGTCTGTAACCTGAAGCGTCTGTAACCCGAGGTACCACTGTATTTGTGCAGGCAACCCTGGGCTTGATTTTATGCCCTGCATTTGAGAGCACAGATTTGGGGTGTAAATATTCCACTTTTTCTTCAAAGCAAAAAATAAAAAATGACATGACACAACAACAACAACAAGTCATGTGTGAGGAAGAGGTGGAGGTTCCAGAACACTACTATGTTTTTTAAAAGAAAGAAAGAAAGAAAGAAAGAAAGAAAGAAAGAAAGAAAGAAAGAAAGAATAACAAACTCATCAGTGGGGAAAAGGCAACCCTAGGATGATTTATCAGCAAAGAATAACCAATGGTGACAACAGTGTTGGCAGAAAAGGGTCCGTTTCAAGAATCTTTGCCGCATCAAGTTTGTATTTACTCATTCTGGTAATATGATGATTTAATTAGTTGGTGCCTATCTGAGGTTAAATGAATCGTTATTTTGTAAGCATTCTGTTTCACCTGGTATTTAATTTAACCAGAAAGTGGTGCGGGTTTTCACTGAACATTCATCTCCCAGATTTAAACAAAGGAGACAGTTCAGGCTAGTTATTAAAGGAGAAAGAATGAGAAAATGCCATAAACAGCTTTGTTCTGGGGAGAGGCTGGGTGGGGGAAAGAAAAAGCCCAAGGCTGGAAATGGCTAGCATATAACTATAATATATTTTCTGCTGCTTGATTTCCACCTTATATATATTTTTTCCATGCCATCCATTCTTAAATGCTTATGTAATTGTTTGCATAACACTGGCTCATTAAATAAAGAGAAATTCTGGAGAAATTTGCCCTACTCTTCAGATAGACAATTTGGCACATACACACTGATTTGGCCCTACAAAATAGTCTGACTTAATGGGACTGCTGCTTTGATCAAGGTCTGTTCATGCTGATTGACATTCAACATCATTATAAACGTACTAAATTCTGGGACGTTCCAGTGAAGCTGATTGTTGGAAGGTTTTGCCGAAATAGGCAAAAGGAAATACGTACTTCTTCATGAAGCGCACAGTTGAAATGTAATGTAACCACACAAGCTGTAAACTTCTGAGGATGGTAGAACTACCAAGAGACTGCTCCACACCCTGCTGATCTCAACATGTAAGAGGGTCTTTCAGCTATTCAGGGCCATTTGGGTCTTTAAACACTAACGTAAACTCTCTGGTAATAATGTGGGAACAAAGAGCATACCCCAGCTATGAACATGCTCCTTCCAGCAGGGTAGGAGTACAACCCCATCCAGAAGAGACCAGCTCCTCATTTCATGCGCCCAGGAACCTGGAACACATAATGCCTCCGTCTTTGAAGGGTTCAGCTTCAATTTATTGGCTCACATCCAACTTATCACCACTTCCAAGTGCAGGTCTAACACCTGAAGCACCTCTTCTGATTCCGATGGAACAGAGAGACATAGCTGGGCATCCTCCATGGAATCTGCAGGTGTTCAGTTAATATAAAATGGGAGTTGGGTGGGTGGTACATGTTTGCGGAGGGAAAAAGAAAAAGAGTTTGAATTTGATATCCCGCTTTATCACTACCCGAAGGAGTCTCAAAGTGGCTAACAATCTCCTTTCCCTTCCTCCCCCACAACAAACACTCTGTGAGGTGAGTGGGGCTGAGAGACTTCAGAGAAGTGTGACTGGCCCAAGGTCACCCAACAGCTGCATGTGGAGGAGCGGGGAATCAAACCCAGTTCACCAGATTACGAGTCTACCGCTCTTAACCACTACACCACACTGGCTTGAATGACTTCTGTTGTAGTCAAAGTAGGAGCATTCCCTGTAGGGCAGGGGTCGGCAAGGTTTACTCGCCTGGGCCAGTTCATCAGCGGAGATCCCTCCATGGGTCAGATTGCACAAGCACACAAGCGCCCGCAATTTCCGGTGTCTGCGCATGCACAGAAGAGATTTCTGGCGCCACAGAAGTGAGTCCCCGTGCCACACTGCGCTGGTTTAGTGCAGCGAGCGGGGACTTGCCAAGTGGGTGTCTCGGTTCGGGGAGGCTCGGGGGCCAGTTAAACGACCCCTGTGGGCCTTAGGTTGCCTACCCCTGCTGTAGGGAGATATGTGGGCTGTAATGAACTAATGCATTAACAATAAGCTGCTTTGAGAACATCCTAGGGCAAACGGGTGGGGGGTGGGATAGAAAAGATTAAAGAAAACAATGTTTTACACTAGAGATGCTATACATGCACAAGTCACCAAGATTTCACATGAATCACTAGTGTTTCCTCTTCCCTTCACGTGTTTCAGATCCAAATCAAGCTGTAAATCTCTTGGCAAGCCAGTGAAGAAGACTTGCAGGCTAGCATTGCACCTCCAATAGCTCAGAGACTAGATTCCTGTGCAAATCTTATCTTTTTAAAAAAGTTTTTTTAATTGAATTTTACAATTTAATCAGCTTAATCCATCAACATAAATCACATAAGAAAGTATGCATACATCCCCTCCCCTCCCCCTCCCCCCACCCATAGACTTCCCTCAACTTCCCCCTTCCGGTTCTTTTTAATATTTTCTCATTCCGCATATTCTAATCTAATCTTAAAATCATTCCTCTTTACCTAAAAACTCTATTTTCTTCCAAAATCTTTTATCTCAAACTGTTTAAATCCCATATTCTACTTGTTTATTTCCACATCATTTTTCAACATCTACCACATTCTATTTTGTTAATTGTAAGTGTTTGCTCAAAACCTGCTAGTGAGTCTAGTTCTTTACAATATTTCTGTATATATATAAAATAACTACATTCCAAACTTTTTAAAAAGTCTTTGTTGTCCTGTTTTAATCTTGCCGTAAGTTCTGCCATCTCTGTATATTCCATCAATTTGAGTTGCCAGTGTTCTTTCGTTGGCATCTTGTCATCCTTCCATCTTTGGGCTAAAAGGATCCTAGCAGTCGCTGTAGCATACATAAATAAATTCTTGAGTGCAAATCTTATCAATCCCACCATAAGTGCAGATGAGCTGGGGATCAGCAAGGGTTAACCTTCTATGGAGACTGGATGTGCTGTCTGCATCTAAAGAAGCCTTATTTATACAGGTCCATCTCAAAGTCACACAAGTACTGTCCATGCTTACTAGATGTGGTATATTCCCACTGAGATCTGCTGTGTGCATTTCTGCTTTGGGCATTATACAGAAAGCAGAAAAACGGGAAGAGCTTCTCATATCACAGAATGCTCCTGTAGCTTCCAAAGCTGCCAAGGCAAAGCTATTCCTCATGGGCAGCTTCAGATAGCGTGTTTGTTTCTTTAAGAGGTTTTCCTCAAGAGTTGGGCCAGCAACCTCCCTTCCTCTTCCTGTAAATGGAGATTTGATTGTCATGGCAGAACCAAGCTCCACACTCCCTGCTCTACTTGTTTCAGAGGAACGAGAAGGCTCAAGCTTGGAATAACAGAAATTTGAGAATGATATGATCAAGGTGACATCGAATGTCAAAATGGAGCACAAAGTAAAACGGTATCAACCAAAGGGAATTAAATCAGGTAGAAAGGTATGTATCAAAAATTATGAGCTTACATCAAGCCTGTTAATGCTACATTTGCTAATGAACATCTCCTTAATATCTATTGTGCAGTTATAGAATTTGTCATCATTTCCAACAAGATACTTATTAGACCTGGCATGTCCCATTTTATTTTGCAAATCTGTTTTGAATTGGCTCAATTAAAATTGTTATATATTTTTGATCCTCCGGAGGTGCCATCTGTTTCGTGGTACTAGGGGGTCCTGAAAAAACTGTTGTCAATTTTGTTCTGCAATAATTATTCAATTGTAATGAAAGGTTTTGGGTGCAATCCAAAGAAAATTAGGTGGACCTAATCAATGGGACTTATTCTATTTATTCATTTGAAATATTCATTAAACGTCCTTCATCAAAGATTCCAGATGCTTCACTGTGTCCTTAAGTCCTTAAGTTGTGTGGATTTCGGCAGAGGTACCCAAGGTCACCCAATCAAGCTGAATGGTGGGACATTCAAGCAGACAGAAGAACGTACTATTTCACACACCACGTAGTTAAAATATGGGATGGGGTTAGTAAGGTTAGGTCAGGCTTAGACAATCTGTACATTGCTTTCCATTAAAAAAAAGTCAGAAAATGATTCACAACCAAACTTTGAAAATGCAATTAAAAAAACTCAGAATACCATTGTAAACAGAGATGAATAGGACAATATCACAACCCAAATGGCTGGCAAAGCACGAACATTTTTGCCTGGCACTGAAATGATGACGCGGTTGGCATCAGGCGATGCTTCCACAAGAGGCAGTAAGGCCACGAAGGTGGAATGCCTATTTAAAAGGGACTGAGAAATGTCATACAGAATGAGAATATCCACGGCTACTTAGGCATGATGGTTATCTTCTTCTTCTTTGGTAATTCCTTGTAGCCGAATAAGATTGTCTTCTATGAACATGGTTTTAACAGTGAGTCTGTCAGTGACTGTGGAGGCCAATTCTGGATCCACACGTCCTTACACAGTGGAGATATAGGTTTCTTGGAGGAGGTTGATCATGGTGATGGCCAAGCATGCCTTCCTCTTAGCGCGTTTCTCCCTTATGTCCTGAGTTCAAGTGTCTTCAAAGCCCATGACACCTTTGGTAAAGGCTGTTCTCCAACTGGAGCTCTCGCAGGCCAGTGTTTCCCAGTTGTCAGTGTTTAGACTACTTTTTTTTTTTTTTTTTAGATTTGCCCTGAGAGAGTCGTTAAACCTCTTTTGTTGACCACCAACATTACGCTTTCCATTTTTAAGTTCAGAATAGAGTAGTTATACATTACCTCCAACACCGGTGGCAAGATGCCTCTGAAAGCCAGTTGCTGCGGTCATAAGCATTTATTGTGCTCCTGCCCTGTTTGTGGGCTTCTATAAGTATCTTGTTGGCCACTGTGGGAACAGAATTCTAGGCCTTTAGTCTATCAGGGTTCTTGTGTTTTCATGCAAAGCAATGTCTTGAAGAACTTTAGTTTCCACTTTGAACTGAGTACCATTTTCAAATTTCAAGAGACCTTGTTTTTGCATGAAATGCAAGTTATGCTACTGGTTTTTGTTTCTTTTAAAGTCCTGTATACACACACAGCCACTTGTAAGAGCTTTTTTGGAACCATGAAGGACCATTTTTAAGGCTCCAGGGAGTTCTTCTGTCTATGAGCTCATTGAGCCAACTTCAGGAAAGCTCTTAACGAAACAAGGTGGACCCTGGTAACATTCCTGTCCAGGATTCAACCCACATAGACTGGGGTAGTGCAGTATGTGTGTGTGTAATACCCTCCAACATCCCACTGATCAGAACTGGGACACTTGCTTGTTAGTCTCTGGTGGGAGCCAACTGACTTGGCCGAGAGCAAAAAATTAGTGTCCTTTGGTCCAGCACTCTTTGTAGCTTTCCTGTTCTGAAGACCTGGCCGAGATGTAGCCCCAATGTGGCCTGTGGGGCCTGGTTGACATTCCAGGTCCTGCTCTATAAATTTCCAGCTCTCACTTCTAAAAGCCAACAGGAGGCTCCCCACTTCAGGCAGCTGTCCTCCTCAAATTCGTGGAGAGGAACGAGAGGGATGAATGGAGAGCAGAGCAAACCTGTAGCCTCTCTCCCCATGTTTACACCTGATGTGAATGTCTGAAAAGGCCACAGTAACATTGCAAGCCTTATTTATTCCACAATCACAAAAAGTCACAGTTTATATAAATAAGTACAGTAATAAAAACTTCATACAGTCAAACATGGATTTTCAAATGCAATCCATTCTGGAAGCCCATTCAGCTTCTGAAATGTTCGAAAACCGAGGCACAGCTTCCGATTGGCTGCAGGAGCTTCCTGTACTCAAGCGGAAGCTGCGTTGGACATTCGGCTTCTGAAAAACGTTCAAAAACCGAAACACTTACTTCCGGGTTTTCGACATTCGGGAGCCGAAATGTTCAAAAATGGAGGCGTTTGGGAACCGAGGTTTGACTGTACAGTGTATCAGCTCAAATCAGCTCTTTATCTTTCCCTCTATTTAGACCATCAAATCTAAATCAATCAAGTCATGTATCCATATAAATCCTCTTACAATGTCAAAGCAAATAACAATAATCTATGTAAGTAGCACTTACATAGTAAGTACACATGGCCGTCTGTAATTGTTTGAAGTCCACACCAAGCTGCTCAAGAAAACAGGTCTGTACTATGTAGTTCTCAATTCAAGGAGGATAAACTAGATGAGTTTAAGACTGTCATCCTATGAACAAGGAAGAAAGTCTCATTGTGCTCAGTAGAATTTACTTCCAAGTAAACATGTATTGTACTTCATGTCTATTAAAATCTGTAGGTTTAAGGCAGGAATGAGAGAGATAGACAGACAGATAGTTTTTCTATCTATCCATCTCTTAATGAGAAAGTACTTAATTTGCACTTTTCAGACCAGTTCACAAACAAAAATGCAATTATCATTCCCGATTCTCCGAATTTTGTGATAACCAATGTGTACAAAAATGAGTCCATTAGTGTGCATAAAAATGCATGTAACAGTGAAAGCATTTTTTTTTTAAAGACAGGAAAGTTGGGAACTAGGAAATTAGGGATCTGGGCTGCAAAAATGTGTGTGTTAATCAAACCTCAAACTGTAATGCATATGTCTGGAGAAATTTGCACTGTAAGTAAGTAATTTTATTGCGGTCAATCAGAAATTTGCACTGAAACGGTGATGAATTTTCATGAGGAACTTCCGTTAAAAAGGCAAACTGATCTGGAAATGTGGAGCTTTGAATTTAGGATCGGAAAAATTAGAAACTAGAAAAATTAGAATTAAAAAATGACAGGTTCATCCACCCTTGTCATGCTTCTGGATTTAACACAATGTTAAATTCTGCTTTTTCTGCAGACAATTTAGACTTGCCAAGCATTCCGGCAGTTTAAGCATATACAGCACACAGCTACATGGCCTCCACTCGGGCATGAGTCCAGGAATAAGTGTGAGAATCCAATGACAGGTACAGCAGCAGTGAGAACGGTCTCAGCGCAAGTTATTTTTGTATGGGGACAAAATTATTCTGTTTGCGACGGCATCACAGCTTCCTCTCACTTTCCTTATTTAGGAGGCAGGGACCAAAGAAGCACACCACGAGCTGGCTCACATTCCGGCGTGCAGAAAATTAATTTTCCTTCCAGTGAAATGAAACAACGGGATGAGAAGGTCATGAACGTTTGCTATTTAAGCTCAGGGTAGCAGCTGCAGCAGCTACTCTGTGGTGCTAAAGGCAGATGACTGGAGAAGCCGGGAATTAAGGGGAAAGATCCTTAGGCACGCTTCTTTCCGACGGATTGTGGGTGGACGTTTAAACAATAAATAAATTTGCTGCTGACTCAGAATTTGGCAATTCTTGCAAAATGCAAGCATTTGGCCAGGAGTCACAGATGTAAAATACTGATCCTTCCTTCCTTCCTTCCTTCCTTCCTTCCTTCCTTCCTTCCTTCCTTCCTTCCTTCCTTCCTCCCTCCCTCCCTCCCTCCCTCCCTCCCTCCCTTCCGTGGTGGTTGCTGCCAACTGAGACTGGGAGCTGGATGAAACAACAGGTTAAGACGGAGCCAATGACAGATGGAAACATCTTCCCCCACATTCGGTTCTGCAGAGTCAACACTGAGAGCAACGTGGAGGAAGCTGACAGACTGGACTAGTTGGAAGTAAGCAGGGTGGTGGGTGGTGGGTGGGTGAGGTCAGACTGAGGATGCTTGGATAGGATGTCATGCAACTTAATGGAGCAGCCTTTCTTATGGTATATGTATATAACTATGCACACAGAGAGGGACGCGGGTGGCGCTGTGGGTTAAACCACAGAGCCTAGGACTTGCCGATCAGAAGGTTGGTGGTTTGAATCCCCGCGATGGGATGATCTCCCGTTGCTCGGTCCCTGCTCCTGCCAACCTAGCAGTTTGAAAGCACGCCAAAGTGCAAGTAGATAAATAGGTACCACTCCAGCGGGAAGGTAAACAGCGTTTCTGTGCGCTGCTTTTGGTTCTCCAGAAGCGGCTTAGTCATGCTGGCCACATGACCCGGAAGCTGTACACCGGCTCCCTCGGCCAATAAAGCGAGATGAGCGCCACAACCCCAGAGTCAGCCACGACTGGACCTAATGGTCAGGGGTCCCTTTACCTTTACCTTTATGCACACTGAGAGAGCAGAGGAGGGAGGGAGATATATTTCTGAATCCCCGCCCCCACCCAATCTGTTTAAAACCAGTCACATCTCAGGCCTCATTTATCAATAATGTGGTAAAGCTCTGTCTAGACTGTACCACTTCAGGCTGTAGGTGAAATGCTTCACTCATACAAAAAGGGGGAGTGAGCTTTTCACACAGAATGCTAGCAGGTTGGGGAGAATGCTGGATTAAAACTTTATCTCTGATATGCCCATTTTCTATCTGCAAGGATTCCCATGCATACTCTGAAATGGTCCAATCAGGACACTGGTTAACCACCTCAATGAGAATTACGGTAATACTTGGATGCAAGCAGAGCATGGAGTTGCCCATTCAAAATTCAGTTTGATAAGTTATTGAAGCATGCACACGTTTCTCTGGTTTATGGTGGCCCCATTATGCTGGTGCACATCAACCAGAGGTGAGCTATCTAAAAGTTTGAGCAGGTAACCAAAAGGCCAGGCCTTCTACAGTGTGGCATCGAAATTCAAAGAGGAATGATAAATTATTGAGAATTGTGCCTTTGTTGGTTTTAGAATTTCAAACTCTTCAAGAGGAACCAGCCTTGTCAAGGAGAAACGACTGCTGGTGCTGCTGCTCGCGTGAGTGTTGGGAGGACCGCTCCCTTTCTGCCAACTCCATCTGGCCTAGGGGGCGGGGCCTGCATTCATCGCCACAGCATAAGAGGCTTGGGAGAGGCCTCCGGGACACGACTGCTAGTGCTGCTGCTCGCGTGAGTGTTGGGAGGACCGCTCCCTTTCTGCCAACTCCATCTGGCCTAGGGGGCGGGGCCTGCATTCATCGCCACAGCATAAGAGGCTTGGGAGAGGCCTCCGGGACACGACTGCTGGTGCTGCTGCTCGCGTGAGTGTTGGGAGGACCGCTCCCTTTCTGCCAACTCCATCTGGCCTAGGGGGCGGGGCCTGCATTCATCGCTACAGCATGAGAGGCCTGGGAGAGGCCTCCGGGACACGACTGCTGTTGCTGCTTTGTGAGTGCTGGGAAGACCGCTCCCACTCCTGCCAACTCTATCCGGCCTAGGGGGGCGGGGCCTGCACTACCATCACAGTTTAGAGGACAGAGCAGCTACCGGCAGCAATGGACAAAATAGTTTTAAACGTTTTAATTGCTTTTAATTTGCAGCACCTTAAATGGGGGTTGTTGTTTTTTATAATATTATATTATTTCATTATCTGCTGCAAATGTTAAAGATGTTTATATATATTTTAAGGTGTTTTAAATGTGCTTTTATTGTTTATTTTGTTGTACCACTGTGAATGGTGGTTTTTATTCATGTATTTCTGTTTGTTCCATTTTGTTTTGTTTTTGGGGTTGGGCACTGAGTGGGGCGGGGATTGGTTTTGTTTGGGCATAATTGTTTTGGTTGTTTTGTTTTCTATTTGTAAATGGAGGTTAATATGAGGCTTGGGATTGCCACCGTGGTGGGGCGAGGGAGGTATGGCGGTGGGGGCAGATGTTATAGGCGAAGGGGATCGAGATATGGATATGCTCGTACCCCTTCCAATCTGCGCCCCATCCCGAGAGACGAGGGTAGGGTGAGCAAGGATTACTCACCTCCTTCACTGGTGTTGTGCAATGCCAGGTCTATAGGCAACAAAACCGCTACCCTGCGAGATTTCTTTATCTCGCAGGGAGTTGACCTGGCTTGTGTGACGGAGACCTGGGTGCGCGAAGGGGTAACTGTTACCTTACGAGAGATGGCGCCCCCGGGTTTCTCCGTCCTCCACCAGTCACGGACTGTGGGCCGGGGGGGAGGGGTGGCAGTATTAATCCGGGAAGATTGTTCTTTCAGGGCTCTACCATCGCCATCGATCCCCGGCATTGAATGTGTTGGCCTAGTGTGGGGCTCCGAGGAGAGCTTGGCTGTCTGGCTGGTGTACCGGCCACCTAGCGCACCAGCAGCCACCCTGTCAGGCCTGCTGGAGGCGGTGGCCGGCTGGGCCTTGGAGTTCCCTAACCTATTGGTATTGGGAGACTTCAACTTCCACGCTGATGCCACTCCCTCCTCACAGGCTCTGGACCTGGTGTCTTCCATGGCGACACTAGGGCTCTCCCAGTTTGTTTCGGGCCCCACACATCAAGCAGGCCACACGCTGGATTTGATCTTTGGCGTCGGTATAGATGTGATCATGTCTCCTTCGATGAAGGTGCCATGGTCTGATCACTACGCTCTGAAAGCCAGGATTGACTTTCCACCCCCACCCTGCTTAGGTGGCGAGCCGATTTGGGCTCGCCCGCAGAGGCTGATGGACCCGGATAGATTCCGTCAAGCCTTGCGGGACCTTACTCCCCCTGGCGACTCATTGACTGAGCTTGTTGAGGGCTGGAATACCCAGCTCCTGGCAGCCATCGATGAGATCGCACCTAAGCACCCTCTGCGACCCCGCAGAAACCGGGCTCCCTGGTTTACCGAGGAGCTTCGGAAAATGAAGCGGGACCTCAGACGGCTAGAGCGAGTATGGCGGGGTGCCCGTGACGGAGCCTCAAGAACATCTTATAGGGTTTTTATGAAAACCTATGAGATGGCAGTGAAGGCTGCTAAGAAGTCTTACTTCTCGGCCTCCATTGCATCCGCTAGCTCTCGCCCGGCACAATTATTTAGTATAATTCGGTCTTTAACGTCCCTTGAAGGACAGCCAAATTTAAATAACAATCTGACACACAGCTGTGAGGCATTTGCGAGCTTTTTTGCGGAGAAGGTCCTGATGCTCCGCCATGACCTCCCTGCCAATTTGGATACAATAAAGGAACTGGAGGCCCCTCGACTGTCCTCGGGTCCAGTATTGGACCACTTTGACCGGATATCTCCAGCCGATGTGGACAGATTCCTCCAAGCTGGAAAGCCCACCACCTGTCCTCTTGACCCGTGCCCGTCATGGCTGATTAGAGCGTGTCCAGACGAGGTGCGGGGCCCCCTGGGGGATATCATCAACTTGTCCCTTGGCACCGGGATATTCCCAGGGGAACTGAAGGAGGCGGTGGTGCGTCCGCTCTTAAAGAAAACATCATTAGATCCCTCAGATCTATCCAATTACCGCCCGGTCTCGAATCTTCCATTCCTGGGTAAGGTGATTGAGAGAGCAGTTGCTGAACAGCTTGGTAGGTTTCTGGATGAAACATCTGCTCTAGACCCATTCCAGTCTGGCTTCCGCGCTGGTCATGGGACCGAGACGGCTCTGGTCGCCCTAACAGATGATCTCCGCAGGCAGCTGGATCGAGGCGGGTCAGGGCTGCTGATTCTTCTAGATCTGTCAGCAGCCTTTGACATGGTCGATCACGAACTCCTGGACCACCGCCTTGCCGACGTGGGGATCCAGGGCACAGTCCTTCAATGGCTGCGCTCGTTTCTCTCTGGTCGGGGACAGAGGGTGGCGCTTGGGGGGGAATTGTCATCACGCCACTCCTTGGTGTGTGGAGTGCCTCAGGGTGCAATTCTCTCCCCGATGCTTTTTAACATCTTTATGCGCCCCCTCGCCCAGCTTGTCCGGAGTTTTGGGCTGGGTTGCCATCAGTATGCTGATGACACCCAACTCTATCTGTTGATGGATGGCCATCCTGACTCGGCCCCAGACACGCTGACCAGATGTCTGGAAGCGGTGGCTGGATGGTTACGTGGGAGCCGGTTGAAGTTAAATCCTTCGAAGACAGAGGTCCTCTGGCTGGGGCGGGACGATATGGGATCGAGGGGGCAACTCCCATCTCTTGCGGGGGTGCAATTAGTGCCAGCACCGTCCGTTAAGAGTTTGGGTGTAATCTTCGATACCTCCCTCTCTATGGAGTCGCAGATTACAGCTATAACAAAGGCGGCATTTTTTCATCTCCGCCAAGCTAAGCAGTTGGCCCCTTATCTCTCTCGTCCTGACCTAGCCACTGTGATCCATGCGACGGTCACCTCCAGACTGGATTATTGTAACTCGCTCTACGTGGGGCTGCCCTTGAGACTGACCCAGAAACTCCAGCGGGTGCAGAATGCCGCGGCGAGACTCCTTATGGGGTCTTCGCTGCGAGAGCACATTCATCCGGTATTATACCAGCTGCACTGGCTCCCGGTGGAGTACAGGATCAGGTTTAAGGTGCTGGTTTTAACCTTTAAAGCCCTATACGGCCTAGGACCCTCGTACCTACGGGACCGCCTCTCCTGGTATGCCCCACAGAGAAACCTACGGTCTGCAAATAATAACATCCTCAAGGTCCCAGGCCTCAGAGAGGTTAGGCTGGCCTCAACTAGAGCCAGGGCCTTCTCGGCTGCGGCTCCAAACTGGTGGAATGCTCTGTCACAAGAGACTAGGGCCCTGCGGGACCTGACATCTTTCCGCAGGGCCTGCAAGACAGAGTTGTTCCGCCAGGCTTTTGGTCAGGGCGCAGCCTGACTCCCTCCTCTGGCAACCTGCACAGAATTTTGTTTAATCGGTTGCCATCAATTTGATTTTAACTAATTTTTATAATGAAATATTTTTAGAATGTGTTATTATTTGATTGTTTATTTGATTGTTGTTAGCTGCCCTGAGCCCGGCTTTGGCTGGGGAGGGCGGGATATAAATAAAAATTATTATTATTATTATTATTAAAGGGTCTGTGATGGACCTTAAGTACATAAGAACAGCCTCCTGTCAGGGGTCCCATCTAGTCTAGCATCCTGTACCCACAGAGGCCAACAAGATGTCTTTGGAGAAACCAGCAAGCATGACAAGAAGGTAAAGACATCAGCACTTTACCCTCCTGTGTCTTCCAGAAACTGGTTTTCAGATGCACACCGCTTCCAACAGTAGGTAAGGAACTTACAGGTTGAGTAGCCACTGATAGCCTTTATCCTCTATGAATTTGTCCAGTCCTCTTCTAAAGCTGTCCAGTTTTGATGGCTGTCACTGCCTCTTTTGGGAACTAATTTCATAGCTCCCAAGAAGAAGTACTTTATTTTGTCTATCCTGAATCTCTCAACATTCTGCTTCATTAGGCGTTCTAGTGCAGAGCTTCCCAAACTTGGGCCTCCAGCTGTTGATGGACTACAACTCCCATCATCCCTAGCTTGCAGGATGATGGGAATTGTAGTCCAACGACAGCAGGAGACCCAAGTTTGGGAAACCCTCTTCTAGTGCTACAAGAGAGGAAGAAAAGCTTTTCTTTGTCCACTTCCACAGTACCATGTACAATTCCACCACTGTCTTTAAGATAATTTGAGAGCACACTTTTGACCATAGTGGTGGGCTGTGGTGAAACTGAAGCCATGGAAATCAAAGGCATTTCGCACAGAATTTCTGGACCCACTGATTTATTAGTAGGAGAGAGTCTTACTGATCAAATTAAGTACATCAGTCAACACAAATGCATAAGGAGAATGAACTGAATTGCAGTGCTAAGGGGCTTTCCGGTTTCCCTGTTAGAATGGAGAGGCTGGCCTCTGCTAATGTAATGGTTGATCTGATTTTATTTGATTAGGCAAATTATGAAACAACTGTGTGAAATTCATTATTGTACTAATGTGATCTCGGAAATTGGAGTCTTATTACAGCTTTGGCCTTGATGCGTTTTATCGTTACCCTGAGCTTTGGAGCAATTTTTCAGAAAACAAATATGGGGGAACTCTAGTAAATACATAGTGTTACATAGCCCCAGTTCCCCAAGCGCTGAGAAGTTCCAAGGCCAGAGCAACAGGGTCCCGTTTCCTTTTCAATTAGAGTTCACTGGAGACAAATGCTGCTTTTGTGTACACACAGAGAATGGCAGCCGGGGAAGCACCAGCTATTCAGATTAACTGGATGCCCACGTGATATCCAGGAAAATGATCTATATATTCTGACTTACATCTGAATTGGATTTGGGAGTTGTTGCATTCATCTTGCTGCTAAGACTTTGGTCTGGTGGGGTGGCAAACTTGCATTTTGGCTGCACCACTTCAGACTGCAGGTCAGGGGCTCACAGGATAGAAGGCTCCCCCATGCTCCGAAACACAGTGTACATTAAATAAAGAAACAGAGGGTTAGGCTTGCCACCTTTGTTCTGGCAAAATACAGGGCCAAGTAGGACCAATTCAGCCAGCTAGCCCTGAGGATCATCTAATTGATTTTTGATTTTATTGTTATTCATGTTTTTATACCGTATTTTATGCTGCTTTTATAATTAAGTGTTTTAAATTTGTTGTTAGCTCCCCTGAGCCTGGTTTATGAACCGGGAAAGGCGGGGTATAAATAAATAAATAAATAAATAAATAAATAAATAAATAAATAAATAAATATCATTATTATTATTATTATTATTATTATTATTATTATTATTATTATGTGGGGCAGGATGGTTGGTGGACGATTATTATTATTTTTTCATCTGGTGCTGAAGTGACTTCAAAGCAATCCATTATAATCAATTTCAGCATTCACAAGCATATACACACAAATTTGTAAATTTCTCTTTGCTTGGCTACCCACAGCTTACGGGTCAGCAAATTTTTTCAGCAGGGGGCTGGTGCACTGTCCCTCAGACCTTGTGGGGGGACCGGGCTATATTTTGGAAAAACAATAATGAACGAATTCCTATGCCCCACAAATAACCCAGAGATGCATTTTAAATAAAAGGTCAGATTCTACTCATGTAAAAACATGCTGATTCCTGGACCGTCCGCGGGCCGGATTTAGAAGGTGATTGGGCCGGATCCGGCCTCGGGCCTTAGTTTGCCTACCTATGGCTTAAATGCATGCTCTTTCACACACCCTTTCAAACACATGCATTTGGAGAGGACCCCTTACTTGGCAGAGGGAGACAGAGAGAGACACAACTTGAAATTCAGGACAAAACTGTATCAATACAAGACGTAGCATTTCGCATTGAAATGCGGGACAATTCTGTATTGTACAGGACAGGTGGCAACCCTAAAAGGGCTTGTGTGTGTTGATGTGCCCTCACCAGCAGTCTACCACCTTCCTAAGAAATGGCCCTTTGAGACAACAACTTGTAGCCCATGCACTGTGAACCTCACAACTTGGATTACTGCAATACACTCTTTGCAGGGCTGCCCCTGGACCCGGTCACGAAACTCCAGCTGGTGCAGAATGCAGCAGCTAGACAGCTGATGGGGACAGAGGGAAGCCCTGCAAAGAGCATATTGCAGTAATCCAAGTTGTGAGGTTCACAGTGCATGGGCTACAAGTTGTTGTCTTAAAGGCCTTGCTGAAACATCTGCACTGGCTGCCCAGAAACTGACAGGCCAGGTTCAAGGCTCTTGCGTCAATGCACAAAGCCAGGGACAACTTGTGTCCAGGATGTCTTAAGGACCACAATCAGAAGTCGAGCATTTTAGCATTGCCAGAACTATGCTGCGGGAACTGTTTTTTTCCAGCTGCAATTCAGCACGCATGCTCCCTTTGAACTTCCAGGCGTCTCTTGGAGACAGTTGTTCAATGCAGTTGTTTCAAATGTTCTTGAGTAGCAGGTCACTTTAATGATTGTTCTGTATTGCTCGAAAAGGTTTATGATGTTCCTGTACACCAGGGGTGGCCAACTCCCAAGGGACTGTGATCTACTCACAGAGTTAAAAACTGGCAGTGATCTACCCCCTTTTGGGGGTTCAGGTCAAAGTTGCTGAGCTTTTTTTTTTAGGAAGGAGGTAAAATGTTGAGCTTTTTTTAGGGGAGCCACAGTTGTTCAGCTTTTTTTGGGGGGGGGAACCAGTGATCTACCAGTGATCTACCACAGACGTCCAGTGATCTACTGGTGGATTATGATCTACCTGTTGGACATGCCTGCTGTACACCTGCTGTAGACTGAACGTGAGGGATAGCTGGAGGTGTGTGTGTGTGCGTGCGTGTGTGCATCTCATCTTCTGCCTCACATCTGCTCTACGTTTAAAAGAGCATAGCTGAGCCAACTGCACAGACATATCTAGGATCTCTCCTTTCTTCTACCCTTCAAAAAGTATTTTTTAAAAATCCTGTCGTCCCTTCAGGTTTGAAGAGGAAGATGAGAAAGGTGGGTTCGCAGGCCTTTCCGTCATAGTAAAGAGGAGGGAAGAAAGCACAGGGAAGAAGCAATAAGAGGAACGCAGGCAGGCTGTGGTCAGCTCCTCCTAAAATACTTCCTTGAAAGACTGATGTAAGTTAACGCCGACTGTGTGCGATTCCCTCGCTTAAAATATATTTTAATTTTGCTCCTATCAATCTCTATTTTCTTTCACCATATCCGTGAAATATAACGCGGAAGATGAAAGCAATAAAAATAATTCACCTGGGTTGTAAGTGAGTGAAAGTAAAATGACAAGAGTAATATATAAGCATTTTAATAAAGAGCAGGGTGACAAGAAAGGAAAGCATCCCTTCCCTGATTGATTTATATAACTACCTTCATTACAGGAAGCTAACGACAATGGCACGCACACCTTCCCGCCCAGGAGCACCCTGGGAAGGTGGTGTATCTTTCAATGGGACTATAACAAATGAGCCAGGCTGCTTTGCTATAAAACTAATCTGTGCTCTCCGCATATGAGACACCTGCCTCTGCGCAAAATAAAAAAGCCAATGTTCGAGGAGGTCCATTTTTCACACTTCACCTGCTTCTTACTTTTGGGTGGAGTTTTCTTACTTTGTTAGGGGGCTGCGGGTGAATCTCAAGGAAGCAAAAGGAGTCCCCTGGCCGTGATTTACCCTATAGAAGCTCAAACTGGCTGGGGATACAGATACCTGGAGGCCTGCCTGAATGAACCAATCAGTTGCATCCATCTTTGAGATGGAGTAACAAAGGCCTGTATAGTTAAAGCTATGGTTTTCCTAGTAGTGATGTATGGAAGTGAGAGCTGGACCTTAAAGATGGTTGATCACCCAAGAATTGATGCTTTTGAATTATGGTGCTGGAGGAGACTCTTGAGAGTCCCATGGACTGCAAGAAGATCAAACCTCTCCATTCTGAAGGAAATCAGCACTGAGTGCTCACTGGAAGGACAGATCCGGAAGCTGAGGCTCCAATACTTTGGCCACCTCATGAGAAGAGAAGACTCCCTGGAAAAGACCCTGATGCTGGGAAAGATTGAAGGCACAAGGAGAAGGGGATGACAGAGGATGAGATGGTCGAAGCTACCAGCATGAGTTTGACCAAACTGCGGGAGGCAGTGGAAGACAGGAGTGCCTGGTGTGCTCTGGTCCATGGGGTCACAAAGAGTCGGACACGACTAAATGACTATACGACTAAACAACAACAACGGCTGCCAACTTGGATGTTTTTATCAAGGGAGGATGCAAATTCATGGAGGGTGCCTATTAGTTGCAATGACTGCGTCCTCTCTCCAGTATCAGAGCAGTATGGGAAATGAATCTGAAAATGTATTTCGAGGAGTTAGTGGTCTCTGACACAGAGCCCTTCCTGCCTCTTCTTTCCCCTCCCTCACTCGTTAAGTATTTTTGATGGTGTGAGAGCAGTCTTTAATATTCTGAGAACATTGGGAAGCCCCCCCCCCACAGCTGCCTTCATCAGTTTGGGAGGATAGTGCTGGGTACCTTCTTTCTGTCAGGAGCTCAGCCTACACTCGAGTAGGACCCTGGTAGAGACACATGCCCAATTGGCATGTTCTCTCCCTCCTGGTTGATCGTTCGGGAGCTTCAAAAGCTTTCTACAGCCCGAACATCACAGCGACCAATGCCAACCGACACTGACACACTTAGGGATCTGCAGAGTTTGCACATCATGCGTAACAGACCTCAGCAACTCAGTATTTTGGCGAATCTACTTTATTTACATATAAACACACACAGAGCACTGCAACATGGCTCCCTCTCTTTCTAGCATCAGACAGCAAAGAGAAAAAGAATAAAGGACAATAATCCCATGACTGCAACCATGGAGCAGGACTTCTAACACTTTCATGTTGGACATTGTTTTGAGAAAGTGAGACATTGGGAGGGGGTGGCTAATGGATGATCTGCACATAGCCAGTCTGGTAAGCTGCACTGGTTATCTATAAAATTGGAGCATATTTTCATATCACCCAGCTGCAATGGAATTGCATTGTGGTGTGTTCTGCCGAAGCCTTAGACCATGGGCAGCCAATATGGTTGATGGACTCCAACTCCCATCAGCCCCATCCAGCACTGGCAATGTTCAGAGATGGTGGGAAGTGTAGTCACACAGGTTCCCCTTCCCTTTCCCCGCTAGAGGGTAGTTTCTGTGTGGCAGTGCCTTTCCTAACAGTTTTGCTCGAAGGCTCGTGGAGGAGTTGAAAAGTTCAGCAGTTCCTTGCCAATCCCACCACGTCCGTCCACTGTTCTTATTTTAAGTGAGCGATGACAAGGTAATATTCACACCTCCTAATCTCTCCCTGGCTCATTCCTCTGCTTCTTGGATGTCTCAGCAGTGTAGGCATCTCAAATATCTCTCCCGGCTCGCCCTGCCCTCCAGAACTTGCCATTCCAACTTGTTTTGCTGGTCTCCAGCGTTGGAAGCCCGCCCGTTGGAAGGGCAGCACCTGGTGTGCTAATGAGAAAATGCAACACAGGACCCCCGATCAGGTTCCTGTTCACTTCCTCTTCTGCCACGGAGACGCCTCCCCCCCATCATTTCCTCGAAATGCACGACCCACTCATAACTGGCTGAGAGGAAAGCTTGTGATGGTGACAAGCATTTTAGAAAGGGTGGTGGTGGCATTTTCTTCCCCCAATGCTCAGCATAGCTGGAAAGGTCACCACTCGCCACTTCACACTTCCTGTTCTCAGGACGGAGAGAGAAGCTCAGCTGCCAGCTGGAACCGCCCAACTGTCCCATCACTGCAAATATTTAGAGCCAGGTTCTGGATTAGCAAAGCTGAGTCACCTTTCTTGTTCCTGCCGATGGAGTTACAAGAAGGATGAATCAAGGGAGCTTCCTGATTCTGTTTCCAAGTCCTTTCCCCCACTTTTCTTGCAGTACTTTCTTTCCAATGTTCAGTGCCACTAGTTAGGTAACCAAATAAGGCAAAGTGCATGTACAAAAGAGAGATATCGGCCTGGACGAATCCCACAAATTGCAGACACATAATAAAATCTTTGTGCGGGACCCTAATGGAGGCGGGCCCTAAAAGCACTAGATGAGGACTGAGCATGCTCAGTGGCTGTTGGGGGAAGAGAAATGGGAAACCAAAGAAGGAAGGGAGTATTTTGGAATTTTGAACAGCAACACCCCACAGAACTTAACACATACCACTTATTACTCCTATAATATCATACCCTCCAACATTCATCAGAAAATAGGGACATTCTAGAAGGGAGGGTTGGCAGGGGGTTGGACTCGATGGCCCTTGTGGTCTCTTCCAACTCTATGATTCTATGATTCTAGGGTGTAGCACAGGGAGAAAATGGAAATGAAAATGAATTTTTTTTTTATACCCCATCCATCTGGCTGGGTTTCCCCAGCCACTCTGGGCAGCTCCTAACAGAATATTAAAAACTTCCCTAAACAGGGCTGCCTTCAGATGTCTTCTAAAAGTCAGATAGTTGTTTATTTTCTTGACATCTAATGGGAGGGCGTTCCACAGGGTGGGCACCACTACTGAGAAGGCCCTTTGCCTGGTTCCCTATACCTTGGCTTCTCGCAGTGAGGGAACTGCCAGAAGGCCTTCGGTGCTGGACCTCAGTGTCCGGGCACAAACCCTGGAGAGGAAGGGACTTAGATGGCTGTGAGGAGGCAGGGTCCTTCATTCTCAGCAACTGATCTATGTGGAGAAGACCTACCGGAGATGAGTAGCTGTGCTTATTTGGTCTGACATTCCCGTGTTGATCGTGTTTTTGCCGATAAAGGGTTAACTCCAACTTGCACAGTGTGATTTACTGCTGGCTCACTTCTAACAAAAATTTACATTTGTTGCTCTGTTCACTTTCACCTTTGGCCCCACCCACCATTGGTATGCGGCCCCTGAGCAGGTTGCCTGGAAGCCAATGTGGCCCTTGGCCTGAAAACAGTTCCCCACCCTTGAGCGACAGCCTTCACGAGTCCTTTTTAAAAGTTGCCCTTTTCATTCTTGACTCTACGCTGAGATTCTGAGACCACAAAAAGAATTTACGGGACAACAGACAAAGAGCACACAATGGATTGCTCTGTGCCATCTGTAGTTGCCAGGATGCTGCTCGACTCAAATGCTGAAGAAGAGGGGGAATGGGAGAAATTCATTGGAATTCAGTCTGCTTTTAATATTGACTTCACCCTCTTCCAGTTTTGAAAGGGGGAAATCCCAGTTTATGCACAAAGGAACATTATTCATGGCTAAAGCATCAAGAAATGAAAAGCAGCTGGGCCGCAAGGAACTGCAGAAGGGCTGCCAGATGTCGACTTTGGCCCCATTTACACTCTATCAGGCTTCCTCAACCTCAGCCCTCCAGATGTTTTTGGCCTACAACTCCCATGATCCCTAGCTAGCAGGACCAGTGGTCAGGGAGGATGGGAATTGTAGGCTCAAAACATCTGGAGGGCCGAGGTTGAGGAAGCCTGCACTATATATTTAAAGTAGGACCATACCACTTTAAACGGCTGTGTCTCCCCCCCTCTCTGCTGAGAGTTAGCAGATCCCTATTCCCCTCAGAACAACTGTTCCCAGAATTCCCTGAGAAGAGGGATTGATTGTTAAGCCACTGTGAGAACTGTAAGGGGAAGAGTATCTCCTAACAGCTCTCAGGACCCTCAACAAACTACAGTTCCAAGGATTCCTCGGGGGAAGCCGTGACTGTTTAAAGTGGTATGATGCTGCTGTGATAGTGCAGTGGCAGTATAAGCAATAGAATTCTGTTTAATGTTTTGACTTTATTTCTTATTTATTTACAGGACTTCTATACCACTTCATCATTAAAACCTCTAAGCGGTTTATATAAACTATACATTAACATTACCAATAAAACCAGATGTCAAAAACATGTTAGCCTAATGGATAGGCGGCTAGGATGGATGGCGGCTAACAGATTGAGGTTGAATCCTGACAAGACAGAAGTACTGTTTTTGGGGGACAGGAGGCGGGCAGGTGTGGAGGATTCCCTGGTCCTGAATGGGGTAACTGTGCCCCTGAAGGATCAGGTGCGCAGCCTGGGAGTCATTTTGGACTCACAGCTGTCCATGGAGGCGCAGGTCAATTCTGTGTCCAGGGCAGCTGTTTACCAGCTCCATCTGGTACGTAGGCTGAGACCCTATCTGCCTGCGGACTGTCTCGCCAGAGTGGTGCATGCTCTGGTTATCTCCCGCTTGGACTACTGCAATGCACTCTACGTGGGGCTACCTTTGAAGGTGACTCAGAAACTACAACTAATCCAGAATGCGGCAGCTAGACTGGTGACTGGGGGCGGCTGCCGAGACCATATAACACCGGTCTTGAAAGACCTACATTGGCTCCCAGTACGTTTCTGAGCACAATTCAAAGTGTTGGTGCTGACCTTTAAAGCCCTAAACGGCCTCGGTCCAGTATACCTGAAGGAGCGTCTCCACCCCCATTATTCTGCCCGGACGCTGAGGTCCAGCGCCGAGGGCCTTCTGGCGGTTCCCTCATTGCGAGAAGCAAAGCTACAGGGAACCAGGCAGAGGGCCTTCTCGGTAGTGGCGCCCGCCCTGTGGAACGCCCTCCCATCAGATGTCAAAGCGATAAACAACTACCTGACACTCAGAAGACATCTTAAGGCAGCCCTGTTCAGGGAAGTTTTTAACATGTGATTTTACTGTATTTTTTGTTTTATGGAAGCCGCCCAGAGTGGCTGGGGAGGCCCAGCCAGATGGGTGGGGTATAAATAATAAATTATTATTATTATTATTATAAACCTTTTCTAAACAAAACCAGCAGTTTCAATAATATGCATTATAAAATAAAATGACATATTGAAATATGTTTTCAACATACATGCCTGGGGAAACTGGTTAAACACTGAAAACGGTGCAGCAAAGGCTCCTGTCTAATATCAATGGACACAGAGTTTCAAAAGAAGAGGAAGAAGAAGAAGGAGGAGAGGAGGAGGAGGAAGAATTTTATTATTTATACCCCGCCCATCTGGCGCAGCTTCCCCAGCCACTCTGGGTGGCTCCCATCATCATCATCATCATCATCATCAGCAGCAGCATCAAGCGATAATATTGATATTAAAAACTTCCCTAAATAGGGCTGCCTTCAGATGTCTTCTAAAAGTCAAATCGTTGTTGATTTCCTTGACATGGAAATAATGGGAGGGTGTTCCACAGGGCAGGCCCCACTACCAAGAAGGTCCTCTGCCTGGTTCCCTGTAACCTCACTTCTCGCAGTGAGGGAACTGCCAGAAGGCCCTCGGCGCTGGACCTCAGCGTCCGGGCAGAACGATGGGGGTGGAGACGCTCCTTCAGGTCAAAGTGCAGACACTGAAAGATTGATTTCTTATGAAGGCGAAACAAAAGTAATGCAGTACTTGTAAAAGAGCCAGTTCCACAGATTGTAGTAGTCAAATGGGCATGTACGAGGCAAGGAGGTAAAGTGGTCGTAATCTGTTAAGAGTTTTATATAGCAATGCGAACACCTTGAAATACTATTAATAATATTAGCAGGTTTTGTTCGAATGATATAGTTGTCCACAGATGGATTTTTAAACACGACATGTTGAAATGTAAACATTTTGGGCACGCTCTTTTGTGCAAGCTACATAAAGCAAATGCTTGTGTGTGTGTGCGTGCACACACACACACACAATATTCTGTATTTGCAAAAGGATGACATCTCTCCCTGCCCTAAGAGTGTGCCAGATTACTCATAAACCTGGACCATATGCCACTGCAATTTGTTGATGGGCCCAAGCTGTTTTGGTAGCTATAAAATCCAAGGGGATTACAGAGGCTCGATCCATGCTGGAAATGGAACAATGGTGGTCGGGGCAGCTGTTTTCTCTCTCCCCTTCCTGCTTCTCAATTTAGGTCATCGTTCAACGAAGAGCCCAAACGCCGAGAACGAGAGCGACTGAAATACTTGCAACACACTGCGATATGGCACTCTGCTTCTCTTGACCCTTCACGTCATGGGTCACTTGCATGGCAAAGTGCCCAGGCTGGAATGGACGAAGGACAAACCGTACATGTAGAAACATCTGAATTTCTGTTTGTCTGCTGGATCTGAAGATCCTGAAGTTGCTGGATCCTTACTCCTACAACAAACTCTTATTCCATTTGCCCTCTCTGCTTCGGTGCACCATTTTGCTTCTCACATGTTTCAGCTTGTTAGGAATGTGTTGATTTAAGCAGGGATGATTTTGCTGCAAGGAATAAAATCCCCACACCAGAAGCCACCTGTATAGGTCATCATTGGTAGTTTCTTCCTAACATACTCAAGTTCATCAGGGACCCTGGGACACAATGGACCGGATGCAACTAAGTTGTCCCGCTCGTGGACGCCAGCACAAGGCCTGCTAGAATGACACTGAATTCTACCCTATGCCTCCAATTTTTCCTGCCTCAATTGAGTGAAGTGAGAGACGTTACAAACTCAGTTTCCCAGGCTCCCCAGCAGTGATGGAGCCTTCTGGGAATTCAGGAAAACTTAAAGGTAAAGGTAAAGGTAAAGGGACCCCTGACCGTTAGGTCCAGTCGCGGATGACCATGGGGTTGTGGTCTCATCTCGCTTTATTGGCCGAGGGAGCTGGCGTACAGCTTCTGGGTCATGTGGCCAGCATGACTAATTCCCTTCTGGTGAACCAGAGCAGCACACGGAAACGCCGTTTACCTTCCCACCGGAAGGTATTTATCTACTTGCACTTTGACGTGCTTTCAAACTGCTAGATTGGCAGGAGCAGGGACCGAGCAATGGGAGCTGACCACGTCGCGGGGATTCAAACCGCGACCTTCTGATCGGCAAGTCTTAGGCTCTGTGGTTTAACCCACAGCCCCACCTGCGTCCCTCAGGAAAACTTAGGCATGACCGTAATCTAGGGTTGCCATATTTATTTCGAAAAGCTGGGCCAAAGTTGTTGAGCTTTGCTGTTGTTGTTTTTTTGCAAAATCTTAGAATAGAGGACATTTGTGAGATATTTTTAAGGAAATTCGCCAAAATGTAGACTTCCAACATTGATTCCATATATCTGGACATTTAAGTGATTTTTGCCCAGACACTGCTTCTGACTGTGGTATTCCGGATGTATGGCAACCCTACCAGAATGGGGTGTCATATTCTAAATGGGGGGAATTCGGTTCCTGAACCTCTTTCCAAATATTGGCTCTGTCTTTAAAATCAACAGACAGATGTCTACATTTAATGCAACTGCAGATAAAGAATGAGAGGTTAAAACAGAAGAGCTGCTTTGGGAGATGGAGGGGACAGCTGTCACCTCTGAGTTTTGGATGGCATGGGACGATTCCTCTGGAGTGTCTATATCTCACTGGTTGTGTTTCTGATTCCATTTAGGTGACGGCCATTACAAACAAGGAAGTGGGTCTGTGGACTTCTCCTCACAGGGGTGAGCATTTGGCTTCCGCAAATATTATTGGTTTGCTTATTGCGAAGCATACATTGAATGCATGTATCTCATGCATTGTGCTTTCTTTTCAAGTTCAACTTTGCCCCTTCCTCTGAATGTTGCTCTGCTTTCCTCCCAGCCAGCCACCCACAAAAAATTCTCTTTGCGTTCCATTCTCTCTAACCTGAAATGGATTACATCTTTCCAACTGGACCATTTCTGATTCCGATTCTTTACTGTACCTTTCTGTTTCCATCTGTTCCAACTTGAACTCCTGATGGGGTTAGCAGATGTGCTATGAGGTCTGGATGATAATTGCTGTATGCAACCCTTATCATTCTACTTGTGCCTGCCTCCCAAATATCGCAATGTTGGAGGATAAATATTGGTGGTGGAGTTTAAAGGGGCATTTCACGGCTTTTTCTCATCCCCCCCTTTCTTTCAAAAAAAGAGAGGAAATGATTTAATTGTGTGTTTTTTTGAGCTTAAGGCCGTGTTGCCTTCTTGGCAGTGTGTGTGTTAAATTATTTAAAGACATTGATAGTAGACAATAGATATATTTTTTCCCCATCTGTGTCTGTAGTGTCCTGGCTCCCAATTGCATTCAATTTCATTATTATAACAGCACCTCTTAAAAACAATTGGCTTGGCTCTGCAGGATAGTTTTATAATGAGAGGAGAAGGGTCTTTAATGGATACATGAGTCAGAAATGAACAGCTTCTCGGGGCTAACAAAGCAAGGGAGTGGTACGTCTCCAACAAAGCCCTCCCACATGTTTCATTGAAGGGTAAAATTTTCAAAACAGGGCACTCAAATTCCATGTCAAAATTCATTTTGTTTTAAAAAGAGAGAGACAGATAAACCCACTCATGTTATGCTTTGAACATTCACCAGATACAGCTTAGCTTGCCAGGAATGAAAATGTGGGGTGTGTGTGTGGTTTTGTGTGTGAGATATATATATATATATATCTACAGAAAGGATTAATTCCTTAAGTGACATGGGTTAGGTACTCCCCCCACTCATTCTCTGTCTCCCCCACCCACCCTGCTCCCTGCCGAGATGTTCTTGATTACAAAGCAAAATACACGAACTGTGCCCAACTTTTAAAAATTGATTTTGGGATGGATGCCAGACCAGATGGTTGGGAAAAAAAACCTAAATACCATTGATTTATCTCGCCCACTTTGCAAAGCAATATTAGAGACAATGGACCTTATCAGAAGGAATGAGAATAAACAACGGAATGCAGACTCAATACAGAGTTAACAACCAAAGCTTAGCAGATTTTTATTATGCTATGATTAATTCAGAATTTATGAACATGCTAACTAGCGGGCAAACACGGTTAGCTTTACCTAATGGAATTGGAGGCAGGATGTGCTTGGCCTTCTGTTAAGTCACCTCCAATTTGTAGGGAACTACAGCAGAGCTATGCATGTTCCAGAAATAAGGGGGCTAAGTGGGACGGAATCATAGAATCATGGAGAGAAATTCCCAAAGGCTCAACTGTGTATCAAAGGAGTGAGCTAGGGCTGCAAGATTTAATTCAGTTAATCAGCCAATTCATTGACTCAGCTTTCAGACCAGGGGTTCCCAAAGCGGGTGGGCCTGCCTCTTGGGGGGTGAGTTTACTTAGGGAGGTGCTAAGCAGCAAGGGGGTGCTGGAGACATAAATGAGCATCAGACATTGAAAAGCTGGCACCATTGGTTTCAACTGGGTTTTGAATAAATGTGCAATTAATTGTTACCGTTTTGAATTTTAGTGTGTTATTATTTTCCTCAGTGGGTTGTTCAAACCACTGCAGTGGTACCTTGGTTCTCAAACTTAATCCATTCCGGAGGTCCGTTCCAAAACCAAAGCGTTCCAAAACCAAGGCACGCTTTCCCATAGAAAGCAATGCAAAATGGATTAATCCGTTCCAGACTTTCAAAAAACCATAAACAGCAATTTAACATGAATTCTACTATCTAACAAGACATTGATCCCTAAAATTAAGGCAATAAACAATGTACTGCAGTCACGCAGTCAATCAGTCAGTAGCTGAACTGGGTTCCACACAGTCACACACAAAAACACGAAAGAGCCGCAAAAACAAAAATGCAAAATAAATAGCAAAAACAGACAGACCTTGGCATAACACTCAAAACGGAAGGATGGATATATGAAATTGAAAATTAATTAAAATTATTTACAAAATAAAACAAAATATTGCACTACAGCAATGTGTGCTTTGGTTTGTCTGAGGTCTGTCTACAATTCCCACACATTGTCTATTTCCTCTACAATGCTTTACTGATTTTTTAAAAATTCTTTTTGCTTTTAACTTTGTATGATGTCATTGTTTGGTTTTGTGTTTTTATATTGCTGTTAACCACTGTGATGTATATTTTTTATGATTGAGCGGCATATAAATAGTTTTATAAATAAATAAAGTAAGTGAAATCAGAACTGTGCTTAGCAGAGAGAGGATGCGTGCTGGTAGCCAATTTATTCCAATTCTGCAAAGCTGGAAAACAGCAACTCCCAGATAGCTAGGGTACCATTTAAAGATACCAAGAAATTGCATATCAATCATCCCTAGGGGAGACCAGCCCTATGACATGGAAGAGGTCTCTGCAGTTGGAACAATGATAATGCCATAGAAATGAATAAAGCTCCCTTCTTGCACTTTCTGGGAGAGCGTAGCCAGACGCCTTGAACCACTCAGCCACCTAACATTACACAAACAATATTTAATTGCCTTACCTTTCCAAATGTTTGCAGAGGTACTAAATTACCCTCAGGTTCCAGCGTCTCAGCGGAGCGATCATTCATCTCTGGTTAACGGCTGTTAGCAATGCAAGGGAATAGATTTCTCTGATGGAAATGTTTAAGGCCTGTTATTTGTGAGATGCAGGCGAGAGGTTGTATGTAATGAATTTGGCCCTGCCTCACTTCATTTGCCATGGCTAACATATACAATAAAAAGAGGAGTTTATATTCCAGCGCCACCATGCATGAACATCTCATTATAATAGCGGAGTCTTTTATTTTTATTGGAAATTGTAACTACACCGTGGTGTGTTAATTTTCAACGCTATAACACACACATACACACAAAGTTGCAGATTCTTGCAGCAAAGAAACTTCATTAGCGCAACTTAAACAAAGAAAACTGGTAAAAACAAATGGTTGTGTTTTGATTGTATTGGCTGATGCTCGGGAAAAGTTTGGTGTGTTTTTTAAAGTGCTTAAATATTTTGGAATCAAAAAGTTTGGAGAGATATTAAATAGTTAGTGCTTTTGCAGGACATCATTTTATTGCTCCAGAATGAACAGTTGCTATTCAGCTGTGGAAGATCCTCCCAACGTTTCACATCAGTTGCTCTGTCCCAGCTTCTGCCCACCTAGCAGTTCGAAAGCACATCAGTGCAAGTAGATAAATAGGTACCACTGCAGCGGGAAGGTAAATGGCATTTCTGTGTGTTCTGGTTTCCTTCACGGTGTCCCGTTGCGCCAGAAGCACTTTAGTCATGCTGGCCACATGGCTTGGAAAGCTGTCTGTGGACAAACATCGGCTCCCTTGGCCTGAAAGAGAGATGAGTGCTGCAACCCCACAGTCACCTTTGACAGGACTTCACCATCCAGGGGTCCTTTACCTTTACCTTTACCTATAGTATGACGGGGTGAGCTCCCGTTGCTCGGTCCCAGCTCCTGCCAACCTAGCAGTTCGAAAGCACGTCAAAGTGCAAGTAGATAAATAGGAACCACTCCGGCGGGAAGGTAAACGGCATTTCCGTGCACTGCTCTGGTTCGCCAGAAGTGGCTTAGTCATGCTGGCCACATGACCCGGAAGCTGTCTGCGGACAAACGCCAGCTCCCTCCGCCCATAGAGCGAGATGAGCGCCGCAACCCCCGAGTCGGTCACGACTGGACCTAATGGTCAGGGGTCCCTTTACCTTTACCTTTAGTAGTAGTAGTAGTAGTAGCAGCAGTAGCAATAGCAGCAGCAGTAGCAGTAGCAGCTACAACAACAATAACAACAACAACAACACATAGATACATACCTGTATGTTTTTCAGTTGCATTTATACCCCATATATTTTCACATGGGTGAATGAAATCTATCTAGGCATTCTGGAGTAAAAGAAACCCACCCTTATTGACCCAAAAATGTTTTCCTCCATCCAATTTCCATCTGTAACCAAACTTCAATATCAGGAAAACATCAACACCACTATATGCTCTGCAGCCTTCCTGCCTAGCCCGGGAATCAGGTGCAAGTTTTATGTCAATCTATTTATTTTTATTTTTATATATTTTAAAAGGTAGGATCTTACAATTTTCATTTCTGCTCGCATGATTGGATCTTTAAACAGCAAAAGCATTTCACCTCTGCTGGGAAGGATGTGGCTGAAGTAGGGTTTGGAACCAGCTGAATAATAACAGGAGCCAATGGCTTAATGGAGGCTTAGGAGCGCCCTGCTTAAGTGCTTAATGGATGACATCTAAAGACCTTCCCATGTAGCAAATGCAGACAGGTTGCATAATGTGTTTGTAAGGGGAGGTGACAGGCTCCCCAAGGCAGCCCTTCTCCAACCAATGCACAGCAGGAAATGGTGTGTGAGCAGGCTTACTTGCATAGGCTTTGTAGGTTCAAGTGGGAAGCCTGCTTTTCAGGAAGCATAGTCTGCCAAAGAACAGTACTTCAGCCTCCTTCAACCTGATGACCTTCAGTTGCTCTTGAACTCCAACTCCCATCAGCCCCAGCCAGCATGACTGGTGGTCAGGGATGATGGGAGTTGGAGCCTAAAACATCTGGAGGGACCCAGACTGGGGGAAACTAGTCTACTTCACACAACACATAATTAAACTATGGGGCTCACTGCCACAGGAGGCCTGTGATGGCCAGCTACTAGGATGGATCAGACAAATTCATGGAGGAGAAGGTTAATAGCCCTGAGGTCTATGCAACGGCCTCGGTCCAGTATACCTGAAGGAGCGTGTCCACCCCCATCATTCTGCCCGGACGCTGAGGTCCAGCACCGAGGGCCTTCTGGCGGTTCCCTCATTGCGAGACGCAAAGCTACAGGGAACCAGGCAGAGGGCCTTCTTGGTAGTGGCGCACGCCCTGTGGAACGCCCTTCCAGCAGATGTCAAAGCGATAAACAACTACCTGACATTCAGAAGACATCTTAAGGCAGCCCTGTTCAGGGAAGTTTTTAACGTGTGATATTTTACTGTATTTTTGGTTTCTATGGAAGCCGCCCAGAGTGGCTGGGGAGGCCCAGCCAGATGGGCGAGGTATAAATAGTAAATTATTATTAATTATTATTATTATTAAAAAGTGTAACAATTAAACCAGTTAGGAGAACAATGAAAGCAGTTAGATCTGAAAGTTCATGTTTAGGGAATGCTTGTCATCATCACCATAATCATTTTATTTGTATGCCACCTTTCCACAGTTAAAACAATGCTCAAAGCTGCTTACAACATGAAAAAATTTACATAATTACAAACACAGCAAAGTACAGTCATACCACGGGTTACAGACGCTTCAGGTTGCATTTCTTCGGCTGCGGACCGCCGGAACCCGGAAGTACTGGAATGGGTTACTTCCGGGTTTGGGCAGCTGCACATGCACAAAAGTGCTAAATTGCACTTTGTGCATGAGCAGAAGCGCCGAATCGCAACCCACGCATGAACAGACGCGCCGCTGTGGGTTGTGGATGCTGCAGGTCGCGAACGTGCATCCCGCACCGATCACGTTCGCAACCCAAGCGTCCATTGTAGTCATAAAAATAAATAAAACATTAAAAACTGCACAACCAAACCGAACAATTTCCACATAAAAATAAAGATACAAATTAAGTTAATATCAGTAACAACAGCAAAAACTCCCAACAAAACGTCCTCCAAAATACCCCAGTCCTTGCTGGGCAGCAGCCACAGCCACAGTCCTTATGAGGCCAGTCAGGCCCTGTCCTGGGTCAGGTGGAGAGAGGCAGGAATGGGGCCCTCAGGCAGTCAGCAGAGGAGTGTGTCTCCAAGGGCTGGTGGAATGCCAATACTGATTGGAGACTCTTGTATTTCAGTGGGGCAGGCATTCCACAACCCCGGTACCACCAGTGAAGAAGCCTGCCTCCATATAATTCATATATTCTGACTGTGAGATCAGTGTACCATGTGCAGTGGTACCTCGGGTTAAGAACTCAATTCATTCTGGAGGTCCGTTCTTAACCTGAAACTGTTCTTAACCTGAGATACCACTTTAGCTAATGGGGCCTCCCGCTGCCACCCGATTTCTGTCCTCATCCTGAAGCAAAGTTCTTAACCCAAGGTACTATTTCTGGGTTAGCGGAGTCTGTAACCTGAAGCGTCTGTAACCTGAGGTACCACTGTATTGTGGTATGACCTAAGAGAGGAAGCTTTGGCTTAGGCATGGTACCCATCAATTTCTTAAAGCTGCGCAGGCTACAGGAGGCCATGCTTTCCCTTCTTTTCTACCTTTTCCAGCAGATGCCCGGCACTGCCACACCTGAAAAATATGTAAGTGGATAAAAATGATGTTTAGACAAAGCATTTGAGAAAATTACCCTCTAAAGAAGTGCAATAACCCAAGTGCCATGTGTTCATTGCTCACATAAAGGAGTCAATTAAATACACGGTGAAATTTGCGGCATGGAGCACACCTGCACCGCCACTATTCTTGGCTAATTATGGCCATCTTGTAAATGGGATGATTCATAATAGAATTGTAAGGGGTGTTGGACGGGCTGCTAGCAAGGCAATAACACAGCCATTAGACAGGAGGGCGCCTGAGCTCCTTGCTCATATACAGATGCGTGGAGAGAGGCTCTCCGAACTTGCTCAACAACTGTGAAATTGAACTGTACCAGGACTGAAGGCTGAAACTTCGGTCAGAGATGATGGGGGCTGAGCCAAATGTTTCCGAGTTTCAATTTTCATCTTTGAAATTTGCATGTGCAGTGAAGGTAGAATCTGTTGTCAGACACTGGAGCGAAACAACTTGGAGGCGTAAAATGTTTATTTGAGGGTTTTTTGGTTGCTTCCCATGTGCTGGACTCTAAATATAGTTTGAAGGAACTGTGCATGTCTAGCCTGGAGAACAAAACACGGAGAAACGGACAAATCAGTTTCTCTTGGTTTTTCATTTTACCAGTCTCAGGTTCCCCAACATTTCTGCATCAGTTTTCAGCCTGATATCCACATTTTGCAAGCAATTCCCACCCCCCCCAGTCATACCTCGGTTTAAGAACAACCCTGTTTACGAACTATTTGGTTTAAGAACTTCGCAAAACCAGAAGTAGTGTCCCGGTTTGCAAACTTTACCTCAGTCTAAGAACTGAAGCCGAACGGTGGAAGGGCACTGACGGCAGGAGGTCTCATTGGGGAAAGCGCGCCTCTGTTTAAGAACAGTTTCGGTTTAAGAACGGACTTCTGGAATGGATTAAGTTCGAAAACTGAGGTACCACTGTATATGAAATATATCCATTTTTATGCATGCTTTCCCATAATGTACACATTATTTAGTGAGAGAACTGCACCACAAAATTCAGAGGTCTGCAGAGTTTGAAAAGATAGCTGTGTTTTGGTTTGCATCTTGTTTCAGAAAGTGTGAATTAGGGAAGGTCACATTATAAGAGGACAGAGGACAGGATCACACTTCAAAACGACCTTGACAGATTAGAGAACTGGGCAAAAACAAACAAGATGAATTTTAACAGGGAGAAATGTAAAGTATTACACTTGGGCAAAAAAAATGAGAGGCACAAATATAAGATGGGTGACACCTGGCTTGAGAGCAGCACATGTGAAAAGGATCTAGGAGTCTTGGTTGACCACAAACTTGACATGAGCCAACAGTGTGACGCGGCAGCTAAAAAAGCCAATGCAATTCTGGGCTGCATCAATAGGAGTATAGCATCTAGATCAAGGGAAGTAATAGTGCCACTGTATTCTGCTCTGGTCAGACCTCACCTAGAGTATTGTGTCCAGTTCTGGGCACCACAATTCAAGAAGGACATTGACAAACTGGAACGTGTCCAGAGGAGGGCAACCAAAATGGTCAAAGGCCTGGAAACGATGCCTTATGAGGAACGGCTAAGGGAGCTGGGCATGTTTAGCCTGGAGAAGAGGAGGTTAAGGGGTGATATGATAGCCATGTTCAAATATATAAAAGGATGTCACATAGAGGAGGGAGAAAGGTTGTTTTCTGCTGCTCCAGAGAAGCGGACACGGAGCAATGGATCCAAACTACAAGAAAGAAGATTCCACCTAAACATTAGGAAGAACTTCCTGACAGTAAGAGCTGTTCGACAGTGGAATTTGCTGCCAAGGAGTGTGGTGGAGTCTCCTACTTTGGAGGTCTTTAAGCAGAGGCTTGACAACCATATGTCAGGAGTGCTCTGATGGGGTTTCCTGCTTGGCAGGGGGTTGGACTCCATGGCCCTTGTGGTCTCTTCCAACTCTATGATTCTATGATTCTATAATCTTGACCAAAACCAATTTCTCCCCCAGCTCTACTGAGGGTGTGTGGGACAGCACTTTTCAGATACCTGAAGTGCACTTGTTCTCTATTATCCCAGAGAGCAGGACTGGATTTAATGGACTACAGGAGAGTAATGCTTGGGCACCATTTCAATGGCAGATGAGAACTGTGAGCCATGCCCAAATATTTTGAAAATTTTTGAGGTTCATATATGAAGAGAGAGAGAGAGAGAGAGAGGAGGGTATGTGTCATTCATCAAATGTTACAGTGGTACCTCGGGCTACATACGCTTCAGGTTACAGACTCCGCTAACCCAGAAATAGTACCTCTGGTTAAGAACTTTGCTTCAGGATGAGAACAGAAATTGTGCTCTGCCAGCACAGCGGCAGTGGGAGGCCCCATTGGCTAAAGTGGTGCTTCAGGTTAAGAACAGTTTCAGGTTAAGAACGGACCTCTGGAATGAATTAAGTACTTAACCTGAGGCACTACTGTATTTGGAACCATGCTTTCTGTATCTTATATGAATGGACTCCATCATTCTTTTAGATGAACGAGAGGACATGCAAAAATCAAATACAAATTAAGACAGAAAAGACTGCATTTGTAACAGCTTGTGGAAATGCAATCCAATGAAACTCTGCCCACAAGTGCTTAGAAAATAGAGGCAGGACTCTGTTGTTCCACGATACCAACATACATATTGTAAGAGAGAAAGCTATGAATAAATTCTCTTTTATGTGCCCACGTTAGCTTCCAAACAGCTCTCTCAAAATATGTTTACGGAGGTTCTCTGTAAATGTGTGGGCTTCCTGGGAAAAAAAGAGAGCCCACCACGCCAGCCATGTTTTAATTGTTAATTAATTTAGGTTTTAAAGTGATACACTTCAAAGAGGGAACAATAGGTGTTTGATCATAAAAGACTTGCTGGCAAAGAGCCTCACTTGTGTATTTAACTGTTTGCAGATATTAGAAAAAAGTGCTCAGATGCCTGTGTTCCAGGGAGTCGGGAGTGCTGGAGTCGTGCAGGTGATACTTTCAAGAAATCCAAATCTGTACTTCAGAACTGCGCAGGTGAGCTGCCCTGGAGATGAAGGTTGTTTACGATTCTCCAAAAGGCTCTTAGTGGAAAAGTGACAAATTAGAGAACAAAAAGACATTATTATCCTAAAGTCCATGGTCTCACTTGACAAAAGGAAGGCGCCAATTACTCCTCTGCCCTCTCTGAGTTCCTCAAGATGACCTGATTGTTGAGCATTCCTCCAGATTTGCTTGCGCAAAGTTGACAATGCCATAAAATACTTTCCTGAGATTAACAGAGTAACCCAAAGCCCGATTTATCACACTGGTATGGATGGAGCAGCACTGTTCGCCTTCAACCAGCTCTGCCCATCTGCCCCGGGCTCTGTGGTGGGGACTCTTCTGCCCAGAAGCTATTTCCAGTGTATGCCCCCCCCCCAATGGGCATTTTGAGAGTGCAGCAGAGGTGAAGCTGGGCTGGCCAATTGTCTGCTGCATCCTAAGCAGGGTCGGATTTAGGTTTGACGAGGCCCTAAGCTACCGAAGGCAATGAGGCCCTTTATATGCCCATCTGTCCTTTGTCAACAACAAATTGTCGCTGTTTTTTTGTGTTGAATATATGCTTTGCGGTAATTTATGGACCTAATAGGTATCTAAAGCCATAATGGGATCAAAATAAATCAATTACGTATTACATTAAATGCTGCCTGATCATCAGTCTTGACAAACCCTCACTGTCATCAACTCCTGCCCGGAAATCTATGTCCCCTCTGTGGAAGGACGTGTGGATCCAGAATTGGCCTCCACAGTCACTTATGACCTTGACAGATTAGAGAACTGGGCAAAAACAAACAAGATGAATTTTAACAGGGAGAAATGTAAAGTATTGCACTTGGGCAAAAAAAAATGAGAGGCACAAATACAAGATGGGTGACACCTGGCTTGAGAGCAGTACATGTGAAAAGGATCTAGGAGTCTTGGTTGACCACAAACTTGACATGAGCCAACAGTGTGACACGGCAGCTAAAAAAGCCAATGCAATTCTGGGCTGCATCAATAGGAGTATAGCATCTAGATCAAGGGAAGTAATAGTGCCACTGTATTCTGCTCTGGTCAGACCTCACCTGGAGTACTGTGTCCAGTTCTGGGCACCACAATTCAAGAAGGACACTGACAAACTGGAACGTGTCCAGAGGAGGGCAACCAAAATGGTCAAAGGCCTGGAAACGATGCCTTATGAGGAACGGCTAAGGGAGCTGGGCATGTTTAGCCTGGAGAAGAGGAGGTTAAGGGGTGATATGATAGCCATGTTCAAATATATAAAAGGATGTCACATAGAGGACGGAGAAAGGTTGTTTTCTGCTGCTCCAGAGAAGCGGACACGGAGCAATGGATCCAAACTACAAGAAAGAAGATTCCACCTAAACATTAGGAAGAACTTCCTGACAGTAAGAGCTGTTTGACAGTGGAATTTGCTGCCAAGGAGTGTGGTGGAGTCTCCTACTTTGGAGGTCTTTAAGCAGAGGCTTGACAACCTGCTTCCTGCATGGCAGGGGGTTGGACTCGATGGCCCTTGTGGTCTCTTCCAACTCTATGATTCTATGATTCTATGATTCTACGGACTCACTGTTAAAACCGTGTTCATGGAAGACAATCTTATTCGGCTACGAGGGAAAGAAGAAGAAGAAGAAGAAGAAGAAGAAGAAGAAGAAGAAGAAGAAGAAGAAGAAGAAGACCTAGCAGGTAAATTGGTCCCAAGTTGTTAAGGGCTTTATTTACTAATAGTAACACCTTGCTGGTTCACGATCTGTCTCCCTCCAGGAGTGCAAAGGCTACTTTCTCTTGGAAATGAAGAGACAGCATGCTGGGGCATTGAAGCAACTTCCTGCAATCCTGGTGGTGGCAGGATGTGCTGCCAAGTCCCCAGTGCATACCATGAACCTGGCAGAGAGGAAGAATGAAAAAGCACTCTATATTGCCTCTTTTCCCAGTTAAGGTAGGAGCTATATAATGCCATTTCTCAATCCATTCCGAAGGCAGGGTGGGCTTAACAGAGGATGCCCAATTTTTGAAATGCCTATTTCATTTTGTCTGAATATCAAACAAGAATAATATCTCGGAGAGGTCTCTACAATTTGCAGAGCAATATCTTTAACTCGGAAAATTGCAGAATTGCAGCCCCAATCCCTGCTTTCAACGGCAGCACAAAGAGAAAGGGTAAATCTTTCACGTAACAGTTCGAAACATTTAATCCTGGCAGAAACTTAACATAGCTTTCTGTCTCTTGCAATCACAGAGAACACTAGAAAATATGTTCCTTTGAATAAAATGCATTGGAAGCCTTGTCGGGGAAACGGGGAAATTGATATCTTACGCTCTTTCTTGGTTCCAGCGTCTAAAGAATATTTATCTGTCGGTTTAATGGGTGGGCAACCACAATGCGCATTGGACAGTGTCTCTGCTTTTTATTTGTCCTGTTGGACTTGCAAGCGAAAGATCATTGTTATCCTACAAAACCCACTAAAGGCTTTTATTTTTAAAAAATACAGTATTGTCATGCACAGTTTTGCCAGCCATAACCACTGTGTATATTGTCCTAGACGTCGTGCTCTTCAAAAACGACTGTACAATAAATAATCTAAGATTAAAACCTTAAACCAAGAGAACTTAGGGGGGAAATGTTTGAAAATTTTATCTCAGATTATAAAAATCCTGGGATGATTTACCTGTAGAGACAACTTCATTGCTGCCATGTGCAAAAACTAATGATCTCGCTTGGCCTGTGATTGGTGGGGTTGTGGCTTAGGAAGCAGGCTTATAGGGAAGCAATAAAGTCATCTTTTACCACAACTACCTGACTTGTCACCAGCATATCTTTTGCCATTTGTTACAAGAAAAATCACAGTCGGTGTGTATATTTATATCAGGATGGTACTGGTGTGAGCAGAAATGTTTGCTCAAAGTTCCCAAGTTGTTTTAAGCTTAGACTGGCCGCAGTCAAATGTATCATCGCTTTTTGCCTGGACATCAAAAAACAACACACATGTTCTTACTGTGAGGCTACTTCTTGATACTAAGAACCTCACAGAGAGCTGTTGTTATGATATTGTGTTGTTGTTGTTAAGGTTTCTTAGAGGCTGTTAACAAGACAGACCCTCCAAGTGTCCCTATTTTCATACCTCCAACATTTTGCCAATGAAAATAGGGGTGTCCTATTCTATTACTACTACTACTACTACTACTACTACTACTACTATTATTATATTTGCACCCTGCCTGACTGGGTTGCCCCAGCCATTCTGGGCAGCTACCAACATATATAAGAACACAATAAAACATAAAACATTTAAAAACTTCCCTATACAAGGTTGCCTTTAGATGTATTCTAAAGGTTGTATAGTTACTTATCTCCTTGGCTCGGGGGGGGGGGTGTCACATAACTCCATACCCTCCAACATTTCTCTGATGAAAATGGGGGCATCCTAAGGAAAAGTGGGGCATTCCGGGATCAAGTGTCTCTATTTTCCAGGGACAGTCCTGGATTTACAGAAGCCATACTGGTTTCTGACTTGATTCTGGAATGTTCTGCAAAACTTGTTGTTGTTGGTTAGTTGTTTAGTCCTGTCCGACTCTTCGTGACCCCATGGACCAGAGCACGCCAGGCACTCCTGTCTTCCTGCAGTTTGGTCAGACTCATGCTGGTAGCTTCGAGAACACTGTCCAACCATCTCGTCCTCCGTCGTCCCCTTCTCCTTGTGCCCTCCATCTTTCCCAACATCAGGGTCTTTTCCAGGGAGTCTTCTCTTCTCATGAGGTGGCCAAAGTCTGGGAGCCTCAGCTTCAGGATCTGTCCTTCCAGTGAGCACTCAGGGCTGATTTCCTTCAGAATGGAGAGGTTTGATCTTCTTGCAATCCATGGGACTCCCAAGAGTCTCCTGGACATCCCTATTTTAATCGGAGAAATATTGGAGGGTATGGAGTTATGTGACACCCCCCCCCCAAGCCAAGGAGATATATATCCTTTAGAAGACATCTGAAGGCAGCCCTGTATAGTTTTATTATGTTGGGGTGTTTTTTTTAATGTTGGAAGCTACTCAGAGAGCCTGGGGCAATCCAGTCAGATGGGTGGGGTATGAATGAAATGAATTATTATTATTATTATTATTATTATTATTATTATTATTATGGAATAAGACAACCCTGTTTTCATCAGAGAAATGTTGGAGGGTATGCGATAATAAACATCCAAAGTTTTGATCTTGATGGATCAGCATCTTCAGAAAGGGAGAACATTTCATCAAGCTGTTTTGATCTTCAGTGGGTGTTGAACTGGGCTTGGGTTTGCTGGATCCTGAGCCAGTCCCATAACTGGGCTCATTGGGCCCAGTTTGCCTGCCCGCTCTCCCAATGGGTGCCCAGGTTGTCACTGCACTAGTGGCTCTGTCACTCTGCAGAGCCTCAGTATTGCCAGCAAGGCTTGTTCTGTCAGGGAGTAAGTTCATGAGGGCTTAAAGGTAAAGGTAAAGGTCCCCCTGCCCGTCAGGGTCAGTCATGACCAACTCTAGGGTTGCGCACTCATCTTGCTCAAGAGGCCGGGAGCCGGCGCTGTCCAAAGACACTTCCAGGTCACGTGGCCAGCGTGACAAAGCTGCATCTGGCGAGCCAGCACCAGCGCCACACACGGAAACGCCGGTTACCTTCCCACTAGAAAGCGGTCCCTATTTATCTACTTGCACTTAGGGGTGCTTTCGAACTGCTAGGTGGGCAGGAGCTGGGACCGAACGACGGGAGCTCACCCCGCCGCGGGGATTCGAACTGCCGACCTTTCGATCAGCAGGTCCTAGGCTCTGTGGTTTAACCCACAGCGCCACCCGCGTCCCAACCAATAAGGGCTTACTTCTGTGTAAACATGCATAGGATTCTGTTGCATGTTGCAGACACCGAGCGTTGTTCAGAAACAACTGCACAGAAGCCTCAGTAGGCTTACTTCTTTCAGACTTATATTGGTTTTATACCAGTTTAACTATTCTGGTTTCCACCAAATAATTTTGGGTAGTGAATTTATTTAGAAGATCGCCAGCCCCTAGCTCGAAGGTGCCATTGAAGACTTAGAGGACACACCAGTGATGAATTAGACAAGAACTTTATTGTCAAATAAGAACTGATCAGCAGCAGGAAGCCCCTGATTCCACCCAGATACAACTTAATTCAATGCCACCTGGTGACTAAATGATATAATGACACTCTCCACCCATTAGGACCCCCTCTCAAATTCTGCCAGCCCTTGCCAGCTGTGGTGTAGTGGTTAAGAGCGGTAGTCTCTTAATCTGGGGAACCGGGTTCGCGTCTCCGTTCCTCCACATGCAGCTGCTGGGTGACCTTGGGCCAGTCACACTTCTTTGAAGTCTCTCAGCCCCACTCACCTCACAGAGTGTTTGTTGTGGGGGAGGAAGGGAAAGGAGATTGTTAGCCGCTTTGACACTCCTGAAGGGGAGTGCAAGGCGGGATATCAAATCCAAACTACTACTACTACTACTACTACTATTCTTCTTCTTCTTCTTCTTCTTCTTCTTCTTCTTCTATCCTTGAACCAGCCCAACATGAATACACACAGAGATGTAAAATCCCAGCAAGAGACTTCACCCACTGATTTTTAGTGGATTGGATTTTTGTTGTTTAGTTGTTTAGTCGTGTCTGACTCTTCGTGACCCCATGGACCAGAGTATGCCAGGCACTCCTGTCTTCCACTGCCTCCTGCAGTTTGGTCAAACTCATGCTGGTAGCTTCGAGAACACTATCCAACCATCTCGTCCTCTGGTCCATGGAGTTTTCTTGGCCAGGATACTGGAGTGGCTTGCCGGTTCCTGCTCCAGGTGGATCACATTTGGTCAAAACTCTCCACTATGACCTGTCCATCTTGGGTGCCCTGCTCAGCATAGTTCATAGCTTCTCTGAGTTATTCAAGCCCCTTTGCCACGGCAAGGCAGTACATTTAATCCAGTTGCCTTCTATCTATTATATTAAAAGTTGCTGGTATTACCAGCCCAACAAATGATAACTGCAGCTAAGTCCCATGGAAAGCAACAGAAGACTAAGTTGCATTCATTTCCATGGGGAGAAAACTTTTCATAGATGGGAAGCTACGACAGAAAGCTCCCCTTCTCTCATTGTCACCCTCCAGACCTCCTTTGGAGCCCTTATTTTATCACAAGTTTAAATTAGAGTGTAGAAATATGGTCAGGAGGGTCACTGAGCAGGATCAGAACTTCCTGCCCACCAGCTCCCTCTGCCTTAAGCAAATGTTTGTGAGCACATCAGGAGCTTTCCTCACCCCCCATCAGTGCCATGAACTACAATTCACGCAGAGGAGTTGCAGTGATGGTCAAATCTGTCAATTTTCAGGTCTCTACAGTTCTCATTTTTTCCAGTCTTAAATTCATCTCTCCACATTTCTGCAGCAATTTGCTGCTGCCGTTGTTCCCATGAAAACCAATCAGCATTTAGGTGTGGATTTCGAAAGCATTTTTTGTATGCCGTTATGACTAATAGACACATTGTTGCAAGCACTTTCTCCAAATTTAATGCATTTTTTGTATGTTGTTTTTACTAATATGTCCATTTATAGGCACACTTTACCCTAGTTTGTAAATACACTGGTGCCCCGCAAGACGAATGCCTCGCAAGACGGAAAACCCGCTAGACGAAAGGGTTTTCCGTTTTTGAGCTGCTTCGCAAGACGATTTTCCCTATGGGCTTGCTTTGCAAGACGAAAACGTCTTGCGATTGTTCCAATTTTTCCCCGCTTCCCCCCTTTTTCTAAGCTGCTAAGCCGCTAAACGCCTTTTAGCCACTAATCCGCTAAGCCTTTAATAGCCGCTAAGCCTTTAATAGCCGCTAAACCGCTAATAGCGCTAATCCGCTAAGCCGTTAATAGGGTTGCTTCGCAAGACGAAAAAACCGCTAGACGAAGAGACTCGCAGAACGGATTAATTTCGTCTTGCGAGGCACCACTGTATACCCGAGTGTGTAAAAAATGGGGAGATGCAAAATTCAGGGACGTGTGAATTTTCAAGGAAGGCTGTATTTCAGTTTGTGCATCTTGTTTCAGAAAATGCGAATTAGGTATGTCTACCTTTAAATGCTAACTGAATCAAGTTCCTCCTCTGTCCCTAATGCTGGTGGAGAATTTCCCATGCAATTCCAAAATTTGCTCCCTGATCTCTTCGCACACCTTGGTACCTATTTACCTTTGGCTATACTGGTTCCTTTATATCAGTTGCTTAGAATTCTGCATTCATTCCTGGCATTTGCCATCTTTTAGCCGAGGGATTTAAATGATCTAAACCCGCCTATGTCTGACTGAGCAGGGCTTTGATATTTACTGTTCTTCTGACTTTATTATCATGTGAAATTGTCACTATCATGCTTCCAGCCCTTCCCTCTTGGCTCGTGTTATATTTAACTGTCTGATCTAGAAGAGGAGGCTGGAAACTGCCAGCCACGGGGAGATCTTAATACTGTTTATGCCATTCTGGATAAGGGGGAAATATATATATATGAAATTGGTGCGTTTTCACAGGGTCGTTGCACAGGCTTGCCCCCTTCTTGTGTGTGCACATATCAGAAGCACATTGTGCAAAAGACCTGGCTATCTGGATGCACTCCTATGCTTACTGAATTTCAGCTCTTTGTGTGAATTTCAGGAAAGAGGGCAGGATCTGTAGGAGTGCTTTGATGGCTTTGATGGTGAATCCATTGCTGGCCTACTTCTTAGGGCCCACCCAAACTTACCTACAAAACTCAGATTTTACATAAACACTTTGCCCCTGGACGGTCCATACCTGGGTGGCTTCTGCTCAGATGTGATTTTAACTTGGTGTTTCCATGTCTCTTCTCCCCATTTCCCAATACAGTGGTACCTCGGGTTACAGATGCTTCAGGTTACAGATGCTTCAGGCTGTGGGTTTTCGGGTTGCACACCGCGCCAAACTCGGAAGTACCAGAACGGGTTACTTCCGGGTTTCAACGCTAACACATGCGTAGAAGCACTAAATCGTGCTTTGCGCATGCGCAGAAATGCCAAATTGTGACCCGTGTGTGCACAGACACGGTGCTGCGGGTTGCGAATGCTGCAGGTTGTGAACGTGCCTCCTGCACGGATCACGTTCACAACCCGAGCATCCACTGTATATGATAGCGTTGAAAAATGCATTATAATCATGCAAAATTGCTTTGCGAAATTATGTTCATCAGCTGAAATTGCGCACAAATCGGTATATTTGGAGAAATTTGCCCTAACTTGCTGCTGAATTTTCCTGAGGACTTCTTTAAAATTTTAAATAAAAAAACGCAAACCAATATGGGAATGAGGAAAACTGGAAGAGCGAGAGAAAGAAAGAAAGAAAGAAAGAAAGAAAGAAAGAAAGAAAGAAAGAAAGAAAGAAAGAAAGAAAGAAAGAAAGAAATGGAGAGAAACAGAAATTGAGATATTTGGCAACCCCCCCCCCTACAGCCTCTAATTCCCTCGCAAGCACCTATTTCTCCATAATATATATATCTGAGTTGAGAGAACATCATTACAAACAAGGCAAAAGAAGCAGATTCTTTTTCCAGATGGATCCAACAGCATTACAGTTAAAGCAGCCAACCCTTTCAAGACCTATTTCCCCTCCTCGAATGCTCCCCCCAACTTCCATTTGCTGCAAAGACACAAAACTCAATTAGTTATTAATTGGTGCATGTTAAAATTCATTAACTCTGCATATGAAGCTTAAGCTATAATTAACTGTCTTCCTTGCCTTCTTCTTCTTTTTTTAAAATTCAGGTACAAAATCTCCTTTGTTAATAGGAAAGAAAGGAAACGTAAGTCCCCAAGACATATAGCTGCCCAGTGGCGTCCCTGAGAGTCCCCTCCACAGTGCTGGCAACATGACAAGCCCAGAGGGATCTTCAGAATCAACCCCCTCATTGCAGTGCCTGAGTATTTGTTCTCCAGGTAGGAGTCAAAAGTAGAAAGCAGAATAACCAAGCCCTACGAGGTTTTTTATTTAGCATCCCCGATGTTCTGATCTTGACAACATATGTGCATTCTCCCCCACTCCTCCGCCCTTTGCATTTATTCTGCATGGCTTCCCGCTTTAAACCTTACCCGAAAGGTAATACAAGATAGAGTCATAGCCCACATATGCAGCAGCGTGGGGGGAAACAGTGATTTTAAAGTAAAATGAGCAGTGAAATTAATTTACATGTCAGGTTCCCGGGCTAATGTCCCAGTGCCTTTCGATGGAATTTGCATATATTCGCATCTCCTCACTTGCTGGGGATGGGATTTGTGCAAGGCTGATGCGAAGCTCCTTCTGTTGTCGTTGTTGCTGCTGTTGTGGTCGTTGCCGTTGTTTTGTTTGCAAAATGCTTCCTAGGGGAAAAAAGCTCAAAGTGATTTCACAAAATCACGGAAACATGTATAAAACAGTAACAACTATTGCGCATGTAAAAGCCATTAGAAACAACTACATATTTATTTTTTAAAAATAATCTTTATTAGTTTTTCAATTAGATACTCCACATACACATATTGTATTACATTTTACATTTATACTTGCTCTTCAGAGCTGACTTCCCCCCTTCCTTCCTTCTTCTGGTTTTTTATATCACATATAATTTTATCGCATTATTTTCTTCCATTTTATATATTGTTATTCATTTTCCATATTTTTCCATAGTGTATCCATAAACAAATAAGTCCTCATGTTTATACAATTCTTGTTGTCTGTCTGTATTCATTTATGACTACTGTTAGCTATATTAATTTCCTTATACATTTTGCTTCTTATTATTTTCATTATCTATCACTTTTCTTAATCTTTCCCGTTATGAGGTTTGTTTCCGATTCTGCTGGTTTTACTATTTCATCTTATCATTCCTATATACAACATAAATTTTTCCCATTCTTTTTGAAATGTTTCCTCGCCTTGTTACTGAATTTTCCCTGTAGGTTTGGCTATTTCTGCATATTCCATTACCTTCTGTCGCCATTCTTCTACTGTTGGTAATTGCTGCTGTTTCCAAACTTGGGCTAATAGTACCCTCGCCGCTGTTGAGAAACAACTACATATTTTCTTTTTAGGCAGTTTATTTATATGAGAAATTAAAAACAATTTAAATTCCAGTGCAAGACATCAGTTGGGATAAACACCTGCACTTACATTGTTGTATCAGTGTGATGGTTGATATTGCAAGTGCAAATGGTATTATCCCCATACCTTTTGAGAAGATGCTGGCATGAATAAATGTCTTATAATGAAGACTGTTGTGGTTTTTTTGCAGTTGAATTTTTATTAAAGCTTGAAAGAATAGCTACACACACACACACACACACCCTCCGAAATAAGCATCAAAGATCAAACATTTTTAAACATAAAAATTAAAAGAAAATAGATAGAGAAGAAAAAGGGAGAAAACTTCTGATTCGTTATCTAATAGCTTTAAAAAACTTAATGATTGGAAACCCCTTCTGGACTTTCTGCACAATAAGGAAAATGAACTTGTGACATTGAGGTTTGAAGACGGGAAAAAGAAGAAGTTGACTTGTGAAAAGTAGAAGAGTTGAATGTTATGATGAAGTAAGAACCTTACAATGGGGATTTTGACCACATCAGAAAAGGCACATTTTCCCTACGCGTCAACCCTATAGGCTTTTCTTTTCTTTTGCTGGAAGAAATAACAACACAAGCCTATGTACGTCTATTTAGAAGTAAGTCCCCCTATATTCAGGGGGTGTTTTGTCCAGGTAAGTCTGTATAGAATCATAGCTTAGGATTCCCAGGAGTGTGTGCCAGAGATGGAGAAATTGTTTCCCCCCAGATGTTGGTGAGCTACAATTTCCATCATTCCTGGCCATTGGCCATGTTGGCTGGGGCTGAGGGGAATTGGAGCCTAACAATATCAAGATGGCCACAGGTTCCACTTGTATCCTTGCTTTAAGGGACAGGGCTTCCTTTGATTTTTACCACCAAACCTTTCTGTACCCATTTGTATGTATTAAATCTGGAGAAGGTGTCAAGGGTGTCGCTGCAAAATGGCTGCTGTGTACAAATGGCCAGCCACAAAATGGCTGCAGTGGGAGAATGGCCACTCACAAAATGACCAGCATTCCTCTTGACTTGAATTATTTGGGTAGAGTTGATGGGTCTCTAGGCCTATTTAGGACTTGAACCAGGGTTTTTTGAACTTCTGAATTCATTGGCCTCTTGATGAGCTTACAGAGTTGTCACCAACCCCAACCCAAATTCTTAGGAATATAAATGGAATAAAGTCAATTTATATCTATAGATAATCAACATTGATGTAGCCAAAAGCATTTCTTATATTATACCTCCACTGCTGGAGCTAGTATGCCTTTGAATTCCAGTTGCATGGAATCGCAGGTGGGGAGACCACCATTGTCCTCGGTTTCTGCCGGCAGGTTTCGCACTGGGGGCATTTGGTTGGCTACTGTGAGAACAGAGCCCTGAACCAGATGAGCCTTTGACCTGGACCAACATGGCTCTTCTTGTGTTCTTATCTTCTTATTGTTGAGGAAAAACTGGTTGAAGTAAGCACTCAGTTTCCAGGAATGTAGGGCAAACCTTCAGCGATCTTCCCTGCCTTCTGACATGTAGCTCTCTGGGGTGGTCTCCTGGAAATATGAGGACGGATTTCTAGAAATTCCAAGAGGAGATTGATATAGCATTTCTACTCAAGCAGAGAAGAATGACATGCACCTCTGTGCCCAGGAAACTAGGGGGCTCCAAATGAGTCACTTTTGTTGGTCTCGCTTGGATCTGAGCTCTAAAAATCCGTAAGTTATGTTTCAGCTCCCAGGCCTTCTGCTTTTTTTTTTTTTGACAGATCTGGCAAAATGCTCTCTTTCCATTTTTGTCTGTCAAGTGGAAGGAAGAAGTGGCAAGGGAAAATTAGCACGACTGCCAGAAAACTGGGGCAAACCAGTGGCCTAGTTTATTGCATTTGTTTATGGCAGTAGCAGAAAGAAGGCAGCAACAACAGAAGGGGTTTGGGAAGAAGTTGGGGCCAGAAGGAATCTGAATGCCTATTACCAACTTCTCTTCTGCTCCCTGGTCAGGCAGAAGCTTCAGTGACGTGCAGGAGACAGATTGAGGGCTTGCCGAAACTTTGCCTCTTCCCGCCTGCCCTGCGGGTATCCATTCCATGTAGGATTTCTCCTTCATTTTCCACTGTCCCATCTCCAATAGAAATACTGCTAGCAATACTGGCTTGCAAAACTGCTTTCATGTCTGTGCTTGCGGTGGTTGAAAAGCAGTTTGGCGCTGCAGGGAAATCAAAGGAGGAACCCCGTTGAACAATGGACTGTAATGGATTTTCTGTTGGAAGAGCAACAGCAGGGATCCTTCAGTTTGTAACTTAAGGTTAATTCTGTCAGTAGCCTGCATAAAACCCAGTATCAACTAGCCTGCATAAAACACAGCATACAAATGTTTGCACATACTTTTTTTTTTAATGCAAACAGATGTAAAAATGGGGCAAAGAGAATGAAAAAATGAGAAATGGAGAACAAATATATTCACCTATTTCCTCAGTCAGACTCTGGTCCATTCCTGATGGCATCCATCGATGAATGACTAGATAGTATTCTGTTTCAGTAAAATATATCTGTGTAGTTGACACTTGAATCCTTCTCATGTTTACTGGGAAATTGGCCCAACTGATCTCCTCAGGAAGCTTTCTTTATGCTACGATGGAAATTGATTAGTTATTACCCGGCCTGAACCTTCAACTCAGGCTGAGCTACAAATTTAAATTAATAACATTTCACCAAAGAAAAACTCAACAATTCTTTACCATTTCTGCTGTGGAGTGTTTAGGTGGGTTTCAAAGGCCACCCACCCCCCTGCTATGAATTGCATTTGATCATAAACCATAAATCAGTTGGTTCCTTTGGGAGGAAAGGTGGCATATAAATTTGATAAGTAAAACCAAACAAAAAAACAAAACAAAACAAAAGAGTTGATAACAAGTGTGCTCAGGTTCCCGTTTGCTGTCCTGGGAACAATGCGTGAAATTTGTTGGCAATGGGTGGATTTTTGACACAGTGTCTCTTGTAAACAAAGAGATTACCTTATCAAGGACTCAGGGCTTGCTGTATATCCAGGTGGTTTCATTATGCTATCAAAATCTTAACAGTGGCATTATAATAAGATCGGTGCTTGCTTTGCCAAGAGCAATGAATAATACAAACAACGCCTGCTAAAATCATTACTATTTCATTTCGATGGGAAGCTGAGAGCCACCCTCTGATTAAAATTAAAAGGAAACAAACATGGGGCGTGTGTGTGTGTGTGTGTGTGATGGTGATAGACACACAGCTGGAGAGAATGAACTCCAGGGTCTAGCTGACAGCAGGTATAACGCAAAGCATGAAGTGCCAACTTTCCTTTCTATAAGTAAATAATCCTCTATTATTCAGATTTGCTCCCCTGCCATTGTTGATCATTGCCATTACTTCTTATATACCACTCTTCTTTCCAGGAGCTCTGAGCCGCTTACCTATGGTTCCCAGGTGGTGTCCAATTTGGGGAACTTCTAGAGCTATAGCCACTTAGCTTCCGCAGCATTGCATGTGTTTTATATTGTTCTCCGGGCCATATTCACTTATGCAAAGAGAGTCAAAATTGCTTTGCTGGATGGAGTGAAATCCTATCTAACACAGTGTTCCGTTTCTCAGACTGGCCAGCTGAATACCTCTACGGGCTTGCAAGCAGGGCTTTGCTTTTCCTCAGTCACTTGTCTCCGCCATTAGAGGTATTCTGCACATAAGGTCACACAACACATTATATTTAAAGCATAGTGTGCTGTTACCTCTCTTGTTTTTATTAAATTACCTGCCGTCATGGTGTGTGGTTGTGACTGGGACCACAATATCTGAGTTGAGGAGGGGTTGTCCCTCACATCCCAAGGCATTGCTCACCCACGTCAAAATATCCCCCATGCACCTATGAGGCTAAAAAGGTAAAGGGACCCCTGACCATTAGGTCCATTCGTGGCCGACTCTGGGTTTGCAGCGCTCATCTCGCTTTATTGGCCGAAGGAGTCAGCGTGCAGCTTCTGGGTCATGTGGCCAGCATGACTAAGCCGCTTCTGGCGAACCAGAGCAGCGCACGGAAACACCGTTTACCTTCCCGCCAGAGCGGTACCTTTTTATCTACTTGCACTTTGACGTGCTTTCGAACTGCTAGGTTGGCAGGAGCAGGGACCGAACAATGGGAGCTCACCCCATTATGGGGATTCGAAGCGGCGACCTTCTGATCGGCAAGTCCTAGGCTCTGTGGTTTAACCCACAGTGCCACCCGTGTCCCTACCTATGAGGCTAAGTATATATAAAAAAGTTATGATTGACACCACTGAGAACTTCCATATCCACTCTGGGTGGCTTCCAACAATATAAAAACACAATAAAACATTAAACATAAAAAGCTTCCCTATACATGGCTAGCTTCAGGTGTCTCCTAAAAGTTGTATAGTTACTTATCTCCTTGGCTCGAGGGTCACATAACTCCATACCCTCCAACATTTCTCCGGTGAAAATAGGGGCATCCTAAGGAAATGCGGGACATTCTAGGATCAGATCAGAAAGTGGGATGGCTTCTGTAAATCTGGGACTGTCCCAGGAAAATAGGCACACTTGGAGGGTCTGAACCACAGGCCGCAAACTTCATATCCAGTTAGAGGGAGCATGATTGTGGTGGTGGGGAGTTGAAGCTAGGGATGAGCCTTCTGGACCCTGTGATCCCCAAACAACCCCAAACCTCCTTGCCGGTGAGTCATTGCTGCTAACTGTGTGGCGAGGAAGTAGAAGTGTGGTGCAAACAGCCTGGCAGGAACACTGAATTGGCTCCACTGGTGTGTTTGCACTGCGCTGACCTCACCACTCCCAACAAGCAGCAATGACTCACCTGCCAGGAGGTCTGGTAAGTACCTCCACCCCACCATGCCATCCACTACTGCCAGAGATCTACCCAGGGCCATCTTTACCTGGGGGTGCAAGGGGTGCCGTCTTTACCTGGGGGGCACCAAACTGTACCTACTGTATACCAGTCCCTCTCGATCAGTGGCAGTGAAAAGTAATGGAACGAAAATTCCCACCCCCTCCTCCGTTGCTCTGTTACTCCGTAGCGTCAAATATTCCCAACGAGTCAGGAAACAAAAGCAGTTATTTCTGCTGTGTCATTGGGGAATTTCCTCCCCCCAAAAGCTCAGCAACTTTGAGTCCCCCCCCCAAAAATGGGGAGCGGCTAAACTAAATTTGGGGGTGCTGGGCGGATCTTTGCACCCCAGTGGCCCATATGCTAAAGACAGCCCTGGATCTACCAATAGATGCCTCTGCACCAGAGTTTTTTTTTTTTTTTAAAAAAAAAAAATAAGCTCAATATGTTTAAGACAGAGCTCTTCCTCAGGGGCATCCTTGAACAGCAACCAGTTTCAAGCTGGCATCTGCAACGCTTAAGTCGCGGAGTTGTGCAGGTTCCTTGGTTGTTCAAGGATGCTGTTGGGTCAAATGCGTTGGGGTCAGTTTAAAATAATAATAATACTATTCTGGACTTTCAGGCAGGTCTTCTTCCTTCTTCTCCCTTGAGAGAAAATGACACATCAAATCCTGGAAGAAAAAAAAACACCTGTTGAGTTTAGCCAATCAAACAGAACATGCAAATGTGGGTAGCAATTAATAACAGTAAACAACGGAGGGGCAGAGTCTTGGGAGGCGATAGCAGAGATTCCAGAAGCATTGTAAACCAATTATTTTAGCAGAAGATGGGGGAAGTAGTAAAAGCAAGAGTGAGCACAAAAGAAAGCTAATCACGAAGCCTCTCCTTTGCATCCCAATGAGGCAGTGCCCTTGCCCAGCTGCTAAAAAATGAAACGGGACTTCTAGGTAATAAATATTAGTTGTTCCAGATATGCAAGATGCCGATTCTGCTCGGTGCTTGGTTTCAAGCAGAAAGAAGTTTTCAGCTTCCTTCTTCTGGAAAGCAATGACCCCAAAACTCTACCATTAGTAACAATAATTAAAAGGGCCTCTCAAATGGAGTGTATGGATGATTGCTGCTAGAAGGAACGTTCTCATTAATTTATTGCAGATTTTTAACGTGGCTTCATTAGGACTTGTCTGCTGAAGGCCGCTTAGCACCCAAGGGACTCTCCAGCACACACTTTAGATTCCGTCCATGTTGCTCTAGAAGGGAGAAGAACTGGGGTTTGTTGCCCATTATGTGGCCTTGGAAAGCTCTCCTAGAACAATGGGCTTTATTGTTTATCAGTGGAATTGCTTTACATTTGAAAGGTCACGGGTTTAACCCGACAACTCCAGGTCAGGCTGGGAATGTCTGAAATCCCAGAGAGCTCCTTCCAGTCAGTGTAGACAATATTGAGCTAGATGGGGCAATGGGCTGGCTCAGTAGAAGGCTGTTCCCATGGGAAGTGGATTTACTGCAGCCAACCTGGAACTCCATTCACAAAAACCTTTCTTCGAATTCCAGGTTTGGGAGCAGTTTGTGGTTACTACATCGCTGTCAGAAGTTGAAGTGAATTCAACTGCCAGTTATCACATTTGCAGGGAACGTGTGCAGAGAATCACATATGAATCAGGCCTGAAACATTACGACTTGAGTGCGAGAAACCACTGATACATAGATTTTTCAGAACAAAGTGTGATCTGGCAAAAACAGAGCCACTGAGTCTTGGGGCTCCTCACCACCATCCTGTCTGGTTGTTTTGCGTTACTTTTAGCAGCATTAGTCAAGGGTGAAGAACTTTATAATCAGGGGCTGAATGCATATCCTCCAACTGTTCCTCTTTGCCCGGGACATTCACGGAATTACAGAAGCCATCCTGGCTTCTAATTTGGTTCCAGGGACGAGCCGGTGTTGGTGCTTGCAGGTGACTTGTGTGGCACCCAAAGATGCTCATCTTTTGGTGTGGCGCTCTTGTGTCAGTCAGTTGACTCGCGCGGCGGCGGCGCACCAAAGACACACGCCCTGATTTTTGTCAGACTAATGTTGGAGGGTATCTAAATGGTTGGGACGCGGGTGGCGCTGTGGGTTAAACCACAGAGCCTAGGACTTGCTGATCAGAAGGTCGGTGGTTCGAATCCCCGCAACGGGGTGAGCTCCCATTGCTCGGTCCCTGCTCCTGCCAACCTATCAGTTTGAAAGCACATCAAAGTGCAAGTAGATAAATAGGTACCGCTCTGGCAGGAAGGTAAATGGCGTTTCTGTGTGCTGCTCTGGTTTGCCAGAAGCGGCTTAGTCATGCTGGCCACATGACCCAGAAGCTGTCTGCGGACAAACGCCGGCTCCCTCGGCCTATAGAGCAAGATGAGCGCTGCAACCCCAGAGTCGGTCATGACTGGACCTAATGGTCAGGGGTCCCTTTACCTTTACCTATCTAAATGGTATTCTGCCCTGGGCACGCCCACTTCCCAGGCCACATCACTCTCACAGGCCACACCTCTCTTGTGTGGGATGTAATCCATTGGCGCAGTCAAATACAACATCCCTTATTTCCCTAGAGTGGGCACAGGCAGGTGGACATCCAGTCAGAGTAACTTCTTGTTCTACTGGTCTGGAGCCTCCTTCCCCTGCATGTGACCTGGGAGATGTGCATGGCCCTGGCTGACTCCATAAAAGAGCCAAGTCATGCAGCCATTTTCTCACTCTCCAGTTCGTCTTGATGCTGCTGATCTCTTGTTGCTGCTATTTCGATGCCATGCTGCTCTCCGGCAGCCATTTTGTATTCTAAATGTATTTTTTCTGTCTGCTGGCTCTCAGCCAGCAGCGCATGAGCTCAGTCTCTGTATGAGATGAACTCACAGTTTATTGTGTTAACTGTTAAGAAAAGCCTGCCTTTCAGAAATCTAATTGTGAACTGAAATGTGAGTAAACTTTCTTGTTACTTTACTCAGAAAGACTCTCGTGTCTTTATTCTTTTGTTGTTGTTGTTGTTGTTGTTTAGTCATTTAGTCGTGTCCGACTCTTCGTGACCCCCTGGACCAGAGCATGCCAGGCACTCCTGTCTTCCACTGCCTCCCGCAGTTTGGTCAAACTCATGCTGGTAGCTTCGAGAACACTGTCCAACCATCTCGTCCTCTGTTGTCCCCTTCTCTTTGTGCCCTCCATCTTTCCCAACATCAGGGTCTTTTCCAGGGAGTCTTCTCTTCTCATGAGGTGGCCAAAGTATGGGAGCCTCAGCTTCAGGATCTGTCCTTCCAGTGAGCACACAGGGCTGATTTCCTTCAGAATGGAGAGGTTTGATCTTCTTGCAGTCCATGGGACTCTCAAGAGTCTCCTCCAGCGCCATAATTCAAAAGCATCCATTCTTCTTTTAGGAGGGATAAAAGGGGGCACCAGAAAACAACCCTAACTAAGAGATTCAAAACAATCTGCAAACTAGCTTCCAGTTATATTAAGGGGAATTTGCTCAGCTACATCACTCACTAGCGTGAGAGAAGGAAGGATAATACTTCTTCAATATATCCATTCCTACAAACCTTAACATTCCCACATCTTGGCCCTGGTCTGCACCCTGATCAACTGCTTCTACTTGGCTAGAATGTGCCCTTGAACTGTGGTACTGCCAGGATGGAGGATGATCCATGTGGGTGTGCAGTAATCTCTGACTTTGAGGCAGAATGTAGCCTACTGTACAAGGTCCCACCTGCGCTCCACCCACTTTCACCTCTGGCCCTGCCTTCCACTGGCACGTGGCCCCTGGAAGGTTGTCTATGAAGGAATGTGGCCTTCTGCTTGAAAAAGGTTCCCCATTCCTGGTATCAGTGGACTCTTTTCTCTGGCCTTTCATTTCAGATTCCCTTTTGCTGTGTGGAATATATCACCCGTTTCCCCAGGACGCCTACTAATCCCTTTACTGCCTCCCCTAGGAGTGATCCCAGTGTTTGTGCCTCCAGCTGTGGTTAGCAGGTGAGCATCTCCCTTCTGCACTAACACCCTCGCTGCTTAATAAACCTTCCTGCCAAGCCAGCTCTCTTACGGTTCCAGCTGGGATCCATAGTCCCAGGTGCTTGGCTGTTTCCTCCAGGGTTCCTGTATGGTACGCTCGATCATTGAGAATGCACAAACTGCACATCCCAATTCCCAAATGACACAAACCACTGTGATGTTTTTGTTTCTTCGTCATATTGGGGAAGTGAAGGTATTGTTTCTCTACCTCCATTTTGAGAAGAATAGGTGCATTGTTTGGGTAATAACTGCCTGCTTTCAAACTAGTCCCCTTCCGCATTTTTCTGCTGTCTGGTTTAAATTTCAGCCTCTATACAGTGGTACCTTGGTTCTCAAACTTAATCCGTTCCAGAAGTCCATTCCAAAAGCAAAGCGTTCCAAAACCAAGGCGCGCTTTCCCATCGAAAGTAATGCAAAGGGGATTAATCTGTTCCAGACTTTTAAAAACAACCCCTGAAACAGCAGTTTAACATGAATTTCACTATCTAACCAGACCACTGATCCATAAAATGAAAGCAATAATCAATGTACTGAAGTCACACAATCAGGATGCTGTAATAGAGGGGCTTTTGGCCTGATTCAGCAGGTCTCTTCTTACGTTCTTTAACAAAAGAAGTTTTTTACCAGGCATTGGAAACAGTTGGATTAGGTCACCTGCCTAATATCAAGAGGCAGGGAGTTCCAGAGGCTGGGGGCTGCCGTGCTGAATGACTGATTTCTTGCAAGTGTGGAACAAATATTACATGGCATTTGTGAAAGTAACAGTTCCGCTAATCAGAGCGGTTGATTGGGCAATATGCAATAAGGCGATCCCTCAAGTAAACTGGTCCTAAGGCAGTTGAGGGCTTGATATACTAAGAATTGGATCTTACTTCAAAACTAGTGATTGGCATAGCTGTCAACTTTTCCCTTTTCTTGTGAGGAATCCCATTCAGAATAAGGGAATTTCCCTTTAAAAAGGGGAAACGTTGACAGCTATGGTGATCGGGGAGTATCCTCTACTGTACCTGAAGGATACTGGCTAGCTTAGGAGGGCCAGGGCATGAAAACATAACATAAAAATTTGCTCCAGCAACACATCGCTCCCTGCCACCACCACTACCGCATGTGCCGTCCATTGTGTCTGCCTCACTCTTCCCAATGGTAGGGCAGGCCAGGCCTATAATTGACACCAGGCAGCAGGAGGCCTCTTTCCTGCCAATGGCAGCTTCACTCCCAATATATGTAGCAGCTGATCCCTCACCCCCTCCAGTGTGCTTGCTACACAATGAAGAACCACAGGACACCGAAAACCATGTGTAGCGACAGCTACTGCCAGGGATGGGATCAGGCTGTCCAACTGATATTAAAATCACAGCGGTTGAGCAACAGCTCTCTGTGTGTGAGATCCTAGGTTCAACTCCTGGCATCTGCTGTTAGAAAACACAACCTTAGGTAGCTAGGCTGGGAATGGTTTGCTCCTGAGGGCCATTCAACCATCGGTGAAGACAGTGCTGGGCTGAATGGTCCAGCTTAGTATAAGACAGGGCTGGTCCATTGAGGACTCCTTGCCATCCCTCTCTGTTCTTACTGCCTTGAGTAATTTGGTGCAGTCGAGTGCTACAAGGGCAAGGACAGGCTGATACCTTCAACAGTCACAGGACGGCTGACCCCAGGATCAGGTAAAAACACTTGGCTGTTTCGGCTATTGATGAAAAATAATAATAATAATAATAAAATTTTATTTATATCCCGCCCTCCCCAGCCGAAGCCGGGCTCAGAACAGCTAACAACAGTAAAATAATACAACATTCTAAAATCATTTCATTATAAAATAAGTTCAAATCAAATTGATGGCAACCATTAGGCTAGAGTTCTGTGAGGATTGCCAAAGGAGGGTGTCAGGTTGTGCCTTGGCCAAAGGCCTGGTGGAACAGCTCTGTCTTGCAGGCCCTGCAGAAAGATGGCAAGTCCTGCAGGGCCCTAGTCTCTTGTGACAGAGCATTCCACCAGATTGGAGCCGCAGCCGAAAAAGCCCTGGCTCTGGTTGAGGCCAGCCTAACCTCTCTGTGGCCCGGAACCTCCAAGATGTTTTTGTCTGAAGACCGCAAGGTCCTCCATGGGACATACCAGGACAGGGGGTCCCGTAGGTACGAGGGTTCTAGACCATATAGGGCTTTAAAGGTTAAAACCAGCACCTTAAACCTGATCCTGTACTCCACCGTGCAGTGCAGCTGGTATAGCACTGGGTGAATGTGATCCCGCGATGAGGATCCCGTAAGGAGTCTTGCTGTGGCATTCTGCACCCACTGGAGTTTCTGGGTCAGTCTCAAGGGCAGCCCCACATAGAGTGAGTTACAATAATCCAGTCTGGAGGTGACCATTGCATGGATCACAGTGGCAAAGTCAGGGCGAGAGAGGTAAGGAGCCAACTGCTTAGCCTGGCGGAGATGAAAAAATGCCGCCTTTGTTATAGCTGCAATTTGCGCCTCCATGGAAAGGGAGGTGTCGAAAAAAACCAAATTCTGGAAATCCAACGTGTACTGACAGACTTGCTACAACATATTAGCACAGGCAAATCCAGCTTCAACAAGCTGAGTGAATGTCTTCCCAACGTACTGTGATCCCCATTGAATCAATTATTCTCTGCCATGTTGGGCAAAAAGCCAAAATCCTTTATCCCTCCCCCACCAGTCTTCCTACTCCTTCTTTGCTCCCAAAACATTGTCTTCTGCAGACACCCATGGGTTTGTACGATGTACACTTGAAGTTTAGCAGACCCCCTCCATTGTTCTATGCCTTTAAACAAGTTTGAAACTTTGCTCTTTTATCTCTGTTTTAATTGGTATCCATTAAAGTGGCAAGGCGAGATCCCAGATGATAAATACTGACAAGCACAAGTGAGAAATTTTCCAATTGGACAGTCCCCTGTACGCAGGGCCAACTAATAATTAACAAATCGAGCAGGTACTTAAAGACCCAGCCCTCGTCTAATGGAGCAGGAGACAGGGAAATATTAAAGGAGTGTGAACAGCTGGCTTGTTAATACTCCGAGAGCCAGTTTCTTACATAAGACACAAATGGGGAGGCCCAGTGGTAATTACAGTCTACTTTAAGATAAACAGGAGCAAAATACCTCATGAATCAATATCATAATCACACTCGGTGACTATTTATCTGCAAAACTCTTGGCGTCACTTGGAGTCCCAGTCCATGGCAGCTCAGACAGTGAACTCTAGAGGAATAACTCTATGACACTGATTCCCACCGAGGGCTCGAGAGTCTGATCTGATCTGATCTTGGGGTTGGTTTCTGTGCTTCAGGGCTTTCATAGAATCATAGTGTTAGAGTTAGAAGGGATTCTGAGGGTCATCTAGTCCAACTGCCTGCAATGCAGGAATCCATGATGGATGGCCATCCATCCAACCTCTGCTTCAAAACCTCCAAGGAAGGAGAGTCCACCACCTCTCGAGGGAGTCTGTTTCACTGTCAAACAGCTCTTGCTATCAGAAAGTTCTTCCTGATGTTTAGTCAGAATCTCCTTCCTTGTAACTTGAATCCATTGGTTCGGCTCCTACCCTCCAGAACAGGAGAAAACATTTCCCATGTGACAGCCCTTGAGATATTTGAAGATGGCTATCATATCTCCTTTCAACCTCCTCTTTTCCAAACGAAACATACCCAGTTTGCTGGGCCCGGGGATAACCCGTGAAATGTGGTCCAGGACCTGTCCGGAATCTGAGGGTTCCGCCAGGAGTCAGCCCGACAGGGCCAAGGCAGGACATGAGGCAGGAAACCAGGCAAGGACAGGTACAGGATCTAGCATACAGCAATGTTGCTCCCGCAAGCTGGGGTGGGGTCCGACAGCCTTCTATCTTTGTCATGGTAGCGGCCAGTCCCAGGCGACTCACCTCCCTGTCTCGCCTGAAGGTGAGCACTCCTCCTGCGAGTACTCAGGTCTCTCCTTCTCTCAAACCTTAATCTCTGCAGCTCGGGAGACGTTGGTAGGTTACCAGACCCAGGGGCCGCCTCAGCCTCTCCTGACCAAACCGGTAGTGGAGCAGCTGTAAGTGATGGCCATTCTGAAGGCAATGAGGTAATCCCTGCATCTGGAGCCAGGGCAGGTTCAGGCCCCTGACTCGACACAGCTGGTGTTTGTTGCAGGGGAACCTGTGCAGACTGGGACTCTTCAGGATCAGGCCCCAGAACCTCTGGTTCCAAGTCCGAGCCCAAGTCCCAGGCCATCACACCCAGCTCCTTCAACCGTTCCTCATGTGGCTTGGTTTCCAGACCCTTGATAATCTTTGCCACCCAGCTCTGCACATGTTCCAGCTTGTCAACATCCTCCAGAATGCTGCCAGTGCATTGCCAGATTCAGATTGAGAATTCACAGTGTAGTTCTGTGTTGGTTCCTACATGGTTTTGGAAACTGGAGGTCCGGTAGTTTTGCCTTTAAATGTGAACTGAATGGAATATGTCCCTCATCCCTATGAGAGAAGGGTGGAAATTCTTTCTGCTCATTTCCTTCACACCATTTATAAGGTCAAGTCAGTCAGTCTTGGCCTCGGCACATTATGAATGGTCCCACCGGCCATCAGGTTTGCAACGATGCTCTTAAGAGAGCCGGTTCACATAGGATTTTATTTCCCACTTGAGCAGTTCAGATCCAGACTGCCCTTTTTATGAAGAAATTTTCTCACAGACAAATAGGATGATTACCTGCGAATGGCAGCAATATCTTGCGGTCACGTTGACTTTTTTGGGGGACCCGATGCAGTTAACGGGAATGGCTGCTGCTAGATGAATAACTGTTTGGTTAAGACATTGCCTTAGTCTTTAAGAACGTGGAGAGGGTCAGGGAACCACTTCAACATCGAGAAAGATTTGTGTGGGTTGGCCTATGCTATGGTGATTATGTGAACACTGGATTTGTAATATCATTCACCTCTAGCAGTTGGGCCAGCCTGCCTTCCAGTGCGACGGGTGAGGGAAAGGGAAAGAAATTTATGCTTTACGACTTGTATCTAAAACAAATTTTATAGGAAACTTTTATGTTTGTAGGTTTGAGCACTTTTTATCGTGAGGAGTTCTGAAAACTGCCATAAAATTTCGCCTTGGGGGTTATGATTGCATTTGTATCTTTCCCCACCTTAGATAAATAAAAAAAGACAGTTTTTACTGTAGATGCTTAAATGGTTAGAATGGTGTTTGGGTTGTGATGAGCCTTTTATAGGCATGGTGTTATAAGAATTTATTTTTAAAAAATAACAATGAAGAAATACAACTTAACATTTCTTGATAAAGAAATCCCAACACTTGGTGATATGTTCAGGACCTGGAAGAAACTCAGATTTTGTCACACTAAACTCTTTTATCGTAAAACGAGGACTTGAATATATTTACCTTTTTATTATTTTTTTCAGAAGAAAAGTTTGACTTAAATTAACTTTAAGAAGCAAACAGGCAACAAAAGTAGCAATAAGCAGATTGGCACCCATAAGATGGCTTAACACAATTAGTATTTAATATGCATTTAATATATTGAGAATTGGTATGCTCGACATGTAATGTGAAATCCTCATTGTCAGTGGTAATATTAAAGTCCTTTATTCCAGTTTAAACAATTTCAAGCAGTTCATGAACTGGTTATGAAACATTTTTTAAAAGGTTCTTTTTGGAGGGGGTGAGAGAGCAGTAAAAAAATTGTATATATATAAAATTCTAGACTTTCTCATATAAAATATCAAGGTAAAGGGTAAAGGGACCCCTGACCATTAGGTCCAGTCGTGGCCGACTCTGGGGTTGTGGCACTCATCTCGCTTTATTGGCCGAGGGAACCGGCGTACAGCTTCAGGGTCATGTGGCCAGCATGACTAAGCCGCTTCTGGCGAACCAGAGCAGTGCAAGGAAACACAGTTTACCTTCCTGCCAGAGCAGTACCTATTTATCTACTTGCACTTTGACGTGCTTTTGAACTGCTAGGTTGGCAGGAGCAGGGACCGAGCAACGGGAGCTCACCCCGTTGCGGGGATTCAAACTGCCGACCTTCTGATCGGCAAGTCCTAGCCTCTGTGGTTTAACCCACAGTGGTATACAACAAAATGCACAAGTGAAATAATACACAAATTGTCATAAAAACAATACAAAATAATCATAATAATGACTGACTCATCTTTCAAATGGTTAAACAACTAAACATACCTGTCAGCTTGATACCTGAAAATTAGGAGTAAGGATAACTGCCAAATTTCCACTGGAAGCGTATTCCACATTCTGGGACCAGCAATGCTACATTCCTGGCTTGTGGCTGAAGCCAGTTGAGCTTCTGGAACTAGCATTGGGTTATCAAGCTGCTTCACTTGTGCAGACGCTGTTGGTGAATCTTTGATATCCAAAACCTGTTTTCCTTTGAACGGGGATTGAAAGGAAGCCAAATTCTGGAGTATGGGGTTCTTTTAAAGGAAGGAAGGTGAGTGAATGACAGAGTGACCTGTATTTTTCTTAGTTATCCAGATAACAGAATGATCGTCGGAAGTGATTTCCGCTTAATAGAAAAATGTGAATACACCTCATCACAGCTTGATCCCTCTAAATGCTGATAGAGAAAACATTTTCCAATCTATATCCGATACATGAATGCATGCAAGCTCTGTGTACATGACCAGGAACTCTTGATCAGGCCCCTGATCAAGCAGAGAAACCAACATGCATACATTGACTGTGTCTAGGTTGGGATGTGGAGCATATGCTGTGATCTTGCATATGTTCAGAAAACAGAGAAATTTGCCCTTGATGTAAGCCTTGATTTTTCAACATGCATGAGCTCACACACTATTCTGTGGTATGGCTGGGAAACTAGTGCCCTTTCAGATGTTGTCGAGTAACAACTCCCATCATTCCTGCCCATTGCCATGCTAACTTCGGTTGACATCTGGAGGACTATTGGTTCTCCACCCCTGTTCTATGGGATGGCAAGCACGCTCCTCAGCACACCAGGATGGAAACTGCACACCAATGTGTACAGGGTAGCTGGAATCCTGTGCCCATAGGCCCCAGTCATCATGACAGATGGCTGGGCATGATGACAGCTGTAGTTCAACAATGTCTGCAGGGCACCATGTTGGGTACCCCTGTTGAATGCAGCCATACGCTGTGAATTCCCATCCATTTCAAATCGGAATGTCATGGCTTCCCCTAAAGAATGCCATAAATGTCTTCTTAAAAGCTCTCATTTTCTTAAAGCTACAGTTATCAGATGTCCCAAGTTGGGAGCAATGAGAGTTTAATAGGGTTTAGACTGACTTCAATTAGTGTAGCTGTTCGTCATCATTAGGAATGCAAAGGGTCTTTGGTTCTCTCAGTTTTTCATTTTTCCAATCTTAAATTGAGTTCACATTGCAGCAATTTTAGATGTGTGTCTGTCTTTCTGTCTGTCTATCTATCTATCTATCTATCTATCTATCTATCTATCTATCTATCTATCTATCATCTATCTATCTATCTATCTATCATCTATCTCTGTCTATCTATCTATCTATCTATCTATCTATCTATCTATCTATCTATCTATCTATCATCTATCATCTATCATCTATCTCTATCTCTATCTCTATCTCTATCTCTATCTCTATCTCTATCTCTATCTCTATCTCTATCTCTATCTCTATCTCTATCTCTATCTCTATCTCTATCTATCATCTAACTATATATCCTCATGAAAATTCACCAGCATTTTACTGTGAATTACTCCTAAATACATTTTTTGGATGCAGTTTTAATTAAAGTACACTTCTTTTTCTGCAACCATTTGCCCCCAATATAATGCAGACTTCCCCTTAATAGATGCGTTTTTGCAAACATTGACTGATTGGAGAACTGCATTGCAAAGTTCAGATGAGAGTCTCCCATTGTTTCAGAAACGGTGCATTCGATAGATCTGGCTATAAATGCAAGCTGAGTCTCAACTTCTCCCCTATTCTTAGTCACTGTGACCTTCCCTTTCACTCCGTGTGCCTACTCCTTTCAAGGCTATGGTAATCTCCGCAAAGAGTTCAACGCGTTGGGAATGAAAGCAGCAAAGGGGAGCACCGTTAGAATCCCTACAAAATGTCCTGCAGGCTACGATTAGAATCAGCTGGAGGACATCAGACAGATCGAGGACCATAGTTGTGAAAATGTTACCCAAGGGCTAAAATAATAGTTTCTGAGATTGTGGGCAAATAGCCAGGAGCCAGAGGCTGATACCAGTATATACTGTTTTCACCTGAGGCAGCTTTCACTATTTCTGCCACAAGGAACTATCATGCGTTTTGTGGGGGATGCAGACATTTTTTTACACTGGTTTTCTTTTCTCCACCCCAATCCCCGAGACTGTAACATACAATTGTAGAGTTGGAAAGGACCCCAGGATCATCTCTAGTCCATCCCTCTGCAATGCAAGAATCTCAACTCGACCATTGCACTGTAGTCTGAGTTATTTATTTATTTATTTAGTTTCACCTGCTTTTATACAGCTGGCTTTCTTTATCTTTATATGATAGCTTTGTGTTTGTTTGTTTGTTTGTTTGTTTGTTTCATACTTGATTCTTTAGGCAAAAAGGCTCTCACGAAAGCTTACATGCGAGCAGTTGGAATAAGGCAACCCCTGCCTGCAGGCTTGCAATCTGAAAGACACAATGCAAAAGGAAAAAGGGGTAGGGAGGGAAGAGGGGTGAAGCAGACCCAGGAACCATTTCTTAAGGTAAAATGGTGGTTCTGACGATGACCAGCTAGAATGGAAATAGTTGGGGGGCAGATGGAACTGGCCTGTCCGTGAAGCTTATGGAAGGAGCTAATGGAAGGAGCCCTACTGCTCATCTCTCCCACGGAGGCAGCCTACTGGAATGACAGGTGACAGTTGAAGGAGAGCAGGCCTGATGGAGTTGGCTTTTCAGGGGAGCTGATGGAGATGCTTGATCTCTAAGATGTAGGTCACCTTTTTGTCCTTTATAAGGATTGTGCACTGGTGGTGAAAATAAACTTGCTTTATTTTCACAGGAGAATCTTCAAAACCTCAAATCATTTATTGTTAACTCAGTAAATTGCAATACTTTATTGTATATCATATGTGTTTAAAAGGATGCGGGTGGCGCTGTGGTCTAAACCACTGAGCTTCTTGGACTTGCTGATCAAAAGGTCAGCGGTTCAAATCCCCGTGACATGGTGAGCTCCTGTTGCTCTGTCCCAGCTCCTGCCAACCTAGCAGTTCAAAAGCACACCAGTGCAAGTAGATAAATAGATACCGCTGTGGCAGGAAGGTAAATGGCATTTCTGTGTGCTCTGGTTTCCGTCACGATGTCCCGTTGCGCCAGAAGTGGTTTAGTCCTGCTGGCCACATGACCCGGAAAGCTGTCTATGGACAACGCCGGCTCCCTTGGCCTGAAAGCAAGATAAGCAACCCCATAGTTGCCTTTGACTGGACTTAACCTTCCAGGGGTCCTTTACCTTTTATAGGTTTAAAGCACTTCAATACAACTTTGATAGTTGTGGCTTCCACAATGAACATTGGGAAGCAGTGGCTTGCAGTGAAAATTTTCTTAGGGCCAGAGCCACTAGCATCACACCTCTCTCCCTAAGCCAGGCAGAAGCTTCCTGGGCTTTGTGAAGGAGGCTTCAGGCTATAATACTTTAATACTCTAATTTACTGGGAACATTTAGGGGACTAGCCTTTTCCACTGACCACACACCACTGCTGAGAACCATAGTTTACCCATCACAGAGCTACTACTTCTAGCACCGTACACAAACTACAGTTCCCATGATTCTCTGTGAGTGTGGCCTAAGTCTAGAATTTTACCAGAGAGTAAGCCCTTTTGAATACAGTGGAAATTACATAGGAATGTGATGTAAAGTTTTTAAGTCCATTTGGGTTTCCTTCCAGAAGGAAATGGGTGGTAATGAAGAAGGAACAGTTTTGCTGCATTTATTCTTAATGAGAAGCAATGTTCCCGGTCCATTTCTGTCACTGTCCTGGCTTGCCCAGAAAGAAGACGGATGGTGTTTTAGTTAACCTTTCTTTTTCTGCCCCCTCATTAGATGGAGTAGCTGTCATATTGATTTGGGTTGGTAGAAAGCAGAACTGGTAAAAAAAAACAAAAAACGAAATTACCTATATGTGCTGCTTTTTAAAATGTCACAACTAATTAATACTGAAGTCTATAAACTATCCCAACAAATATGATAATGACTTGCATACCACTGAGCTATTTGCATAAAAAAGAACCCTAAAATGCTTCACCAAGCTCTGCTGGTCCAATGTTGCTCAGCTTAAATGCTGTGTAAAATCCAATTTAACGGTCCCGGGGCCAAGCGAACGGGCCTGATCCCAAGATTGCGGGTTCAACCCCCCTATGGGAGAGTTGCATATTCCTGCATTTCAGGGGGCTGGACTAGATGTTCAGGGTCCCTTCCAACTCTACAATTCTATGATTTAATTATTACCTGCCCCCACAGTATACACTGCCCGTCTCCACTAAGGGAGAGCACGAAAGCAAAAGGGGAGAATCAGGATGCAAATTTCAGTTTGACTACACTGGTCACAAGGCAGCTACCCTCAACTGCACCAACTTTGGGTTTAGTTCAACAGGAACTTCTGCCTTTGGACTGAGACATTAAAATCATTATCTTTCCTCACAACTCAGGGGGAACCATAGGCATAGCTGTCAATTTCCCCTTTTTCTTGCGAGGAATCCTATTCGGAATAAGGGAATTTCCCTTTTAAAAAAGGGAAACGTTGACAGCTATGACTAGGTATATCCTTACAATGTCAAAAAAAAGAGGGATGAGGGAGAGGAGTGTGCCATTTTTGAGGGAAAGGATAGAGCATCTGTGTTGCATGCAGAAAATTCCATTTTCAATCCCAGGTATTTCTGGGTCGTGATGGAAGTGACCCCTGCCTAAAACCTCAGAGAGCCTCTGCCAAGTCAGTGTAGGCACTACTGAGCTTGATGGATAAGTGGAAAACCTGTTGCAGGACACCGTGGGATAACGTGCCTCATTGCTATGAAAACATCCTTTGCCAATTTCCCCTCTTCAGTCGCTTCAGTCCTTCTGCCCCAGGTGTAATGAAATCTTGATTAATGTGTCCTGTCCTTGTCCTTTGGGCCTATTAGAGTCAGAAAAGGACAGAGCCTTTAAAGGAATCCCTCTGAGGCATTCCCTAATGAAGGGGAAAGCGACGGAAAATTCTGCAGAATGGACAATTCTGACATACGCTTTTAAGCAGCCCATCTTTCAATGGCATTGAGAGGCATTTAGCTTCCTATTATTTGAGGTTGTCACCGACGGTGCTGCTCCGATGATGTTAAGGCTGCCATTAGCAGAACATGGAGGGATGCAATTTTCAGCAATTCCCTTCTTCTCTGCAGCCCCCAACCCCTGTTCAAGAGAATTCATGTATTGGGAGGTTGGAGTGTGTGGGCGGTGGTAGGGAACTGTAAAAAAATGGGTCGCCTCTCCATTTTGCTGGTGAAAGCCTTACTTAGTGGCACCATGGGGTCTCCTCTTTAAGGCTGGATCTGCTAAGCCACACCCACCCACCTGACCCACACCTGACATACTGCATGATGTCAAGTGTGGGACAAGAAAAAGGCACTTTGCAGGTCCTGCTAGAATTTGCAAAGCCTGGGTTCGCAGTGCTCCACAATCAGCTGATCATCAGGTCTCATGGAGCCCCTGTTAGAATTCCTGCTCCATGGTTGCAGTCATGGGAATGTTGACTTTCACATGACGGTATATGTTTTGACTCCACAGAGTGGGAAGTGACAGAAACAGGATGTTTGTGTTACTATGTTCCATGAAGTGGGACTATTGTCCTTTGTTCTTTTTGTCTATGCTGTCTGATGCTAGAGAGAGAGAGAGCCATGTTGCAGTGCTCCGTGTGTGTTTATGTAAATAAAGTAGATTAGCCAAAATGCTGAGGTCTGTCATGCAAGTTGTGAAGACTCTGCGGATCCCTAAGTGTGCCGATGTCTGTTGGCATTGGTCGCTGTGATGTTTGGGCTGAAGAAAGCTCCTGAAGCTCCCGAAAGAATGGCCAGGAGGGAGAGAACATGCCAGTTGGGCATGTGTCTCTGCCAGGGTCCTACTCGAGTGTAGGCTGAACTCCGGACAGCCCCTGCGTAGCGCTGTTGGCTCTTGCAAACCCTCTGTTCCTCTTGCTCCTTTCATTTGTTCCTCTCCCTCTTTTGCTGTGTTATTAACAGGTATGTAATTATTGAGCCCAAACTATAACAGCATCTGGCGCAGAGCAGCCCATCTGCACTTCATATCCAACGTTGCTAACTCGACTGCTGACTCTCTTGTGATTTCCTGAAACCTGAAACAAGAAAGGCTGTCACATGACTTCCATTGCATACCTTTGGACAGCAGTAGGGCTGTGACAAGGCATCCCTTTGTTCCTTCCCCAATGAGAGAACTGATGGGGGTGGTTGTGGTTGGAAGGACTCTGAGCAGCTGAACGTGGCACAGCTGCGCCAGCTCTGGGGCACCTATCCCAAAGGAGCTACGCCAAAGGTGAGCCCTACTTCAGTGCTGCCACAAAGATATGGACCAGGAAAAACATAGGAAAGGTACAGAAAGGGAGATGAATAATAGAGCAAGAGAGCAACATAAGACTTTGACTGGACTCTGATCCAATTCAGGGAGGTTTATTGACAATGAATTCAGGAAAGGCCATTCCCCAATGACCCTGTTACCTTATTATCTGACCCACACATAGAAGGATGCACACCCAGGGGTGGCCAATCCCATTCCTCCACCTGAGGTGAAACAGTAAGATGTTGACCTGTCATGCATGTGTTGCCTGACCACCTTGGCACTCGCTCCAAAGCCTCGCTTACCAGGGTTGTGTGGTTGTAGCTTCCATGTTCTGGTGAGATCACACCAAAGCTCTGAGAGATTTTGCGAGAGATCACACGAGGCCCCCGTAGACCTCTGCAGAACTTAGTGGGGCTCTCGCCCAATTTCGCAGAGTCTCGTGAGATTTTGTGGTGCTCTTGTGAGATCTCACTGGAACCCAGAATTCACATCTCATTTCTCTGGTGGTAGTGGTTGTGGTGGTGGTGGGGACATGTCTCTGGCAGCACCTCTTGGATGCCACCCCCTGAGGCAGCTGCCTCAGTTTGCCTCATGGATGGGCCTGTTACGATATTCCATTCCACCTTAAGAGGAACAGACGTGTGGATTGTTGTATGTCACATGTCTGTTTACATTCCAGCACAGCACAGCTTGTTGGGAACTTCTGTTGTGTGTATAGCTTTTGCTTATGCTGTTTGCTTGAACACGAAGGCGAGCAGACATGTTTTTCCTTTGTCCTGATGCTGAATAAAATGCTTGCAAATACGCTTTACACAGCCTCTCTCTGCCCTTCTGTTCCCAACCCTACATTAACACCGCTGTACATATAAAAGGCCTCAGCTAGGAATGGAGAACCCATAGCCCTCCAGATGTTGTTGGACTCCAACTCCCATAAGCTCCAGCCAGCATGGCCAATTGTCAGCGATGATGGGAATTGTAGTCTACCAGCATCTGGAAGGCCACAGATTCATGGAAGCTGACGAATATTCCCTCACTTTTGTTGACATGCTTGGTCCCACCAAAGGGGACAGGTCTATTTGGTGCATATTTAGAGCAAAAAAGATCCCTAGTCACTAGGGATCAGGGAACCTTCATTATTAGTATTACTATTAGAATTTATGTCTTGCCTTTCTAGTGAAGATTCAAGGCAGCTTACAACATTTAAAAACAACATAAAATACAAAGTAATATAAACCATAAGTGAAACATGCCAGAACATATTTAAATATATTAATTAAAATAATTAAAATACACCAGAACAGCATAACCTATGGCAAAGGGTTATGCGGGCCGTAGTCCAGCAAATATCTAGAAATCCACAGGTTCTCCATCCCTGCCCTAAAGTGATTTAATTTAGCATGCTTATTTTACTTGTAGTTAGTATACAAAACTAAAAGCTTTGAAACTGTCAAGCTTGTCTTCTATTTATTAATATTAGGCAGGAGCCTGAACTATCTTGTTTTTGGCTCCTGCTAAAAACTTTTTGTTAAGGCAAGCCTACCCAGACATGTAATTCTATTATGTCTATTCGTTTTTAAACTGCTGGTTTTGCTTACATTTTGATAAATTGTGTGTCTGTTTATTTTAAGAGTTTTGCCATTGGTGTCCATGAACTGTTACTAATGAACTTACGAAACAAAACATTTCCGGTGGAAAAATAAAGCACTTAAGTGTTCATTTCAGGGTGAAGCGACCTCATTTGCATTTCTCAAACCGGCACACAAACCAAAACTCAGCTCTCCTTCAAAATCTACATTTCTCCAGATTTTGAGACACAGTTCTCCACCCCACACCCACAAAAAGGGGTATTAAAAAGTATGTAAGTGCAGAGAAAAATGCTTCTGCTAGTGAAAATAATGTACAAAATCACATTAGGGGAAATTTGTTTGCAAAATGTATGTCTATTAGGCAAAAATGTGTATGGAAGCATGCACATGAGATGGAAAGCACCCCCAAAATGTGTAAGAATTCATGCAGATCCCCCTTCCTTTTTAGTGTTTTTTACAAATCACAAACTGATGTGGAAATTGAGATAACTGAGCTAGACAAATTCATGGAGAATAACGCTTTCAGTGACTAGTAGTCATAATGGCTGCTGCCCCCAGGGTCATTTCCAAAGTTAGCTCTACTCAGACCCACTGAAACTATTACTGCTATTATTATTTATTAATTTATATGGCGCTCACGTGCCCAAATGGCTTTTAAGCAGCTTAAAAGCTAGAGTTTGGATTTGATATCCCGCCTTTCACTCCCCTTCAGGAGTCTCAAAGCGGCTAACATTCTCCTTTCCCTTCCTCCCCCACAACAAACACTCTGTGAGGTGAGTGGGGCTGAGAGACTTCACAGAAGCATGACTGGCCCAAGGTCACCCAGCAGCTGCATGTGGAGGAGCGGAGACGCGAACCCGGTTTCCCAGATTACGTGACTACCGCTCTTAACCACTACACCACACTGGCTCTCTACTAAGTCAATATATAATTAAAACACACAGTATCAGTGCTGGTGGGGCATTAGAACATCCTTTATTAAAATAGGCAACAAAGCAAAAAAGCATAACAAAAAAACAAAAAAAGCATAACAAATACAAGAGTTGTTGTTGTTGTTAAAACAATAAAACCAGAATTTCAGTTCAGGGGAATGCTTCCCTCAATGGGTGTGTCTTCAATATCTGTCAGAATGCGGACGCTGATGGAGCCTCTTACATTTTGTCAGGGAGAGCATCCAAGAAGAACAGAGAAAAAGTTCTTCTATTGTGGCACCACAAGCCGATAATCATCAGTCTTTGGAAAAACTAACTGGGTTCCATCATAGCTCATCACAGTGCCCTTTCCAGGCAATGAAGAGAAGGATTGTGGTTCTTCTCTTGCTTGTGGCCACTGGAAGAAACAGGAGGCCAATTTGAGACAGTAGAATTTCCCTCCTCATCTTACGTTCTTTCAGGATGCCATTTGTACAATATAAACATCAATATATATGAGCATATAGACAGGAAGTCTCTGAAGGCCTTCTCCCTCCTGCTGTGTAATTTTCTTGACTTGGAAGCTTGGAGCCGTCTCATCACAAAAACTTTTTTGTTGCAAACTGTCAAGGCATCTGTCTTTGATTATTGCTACAGGTTGGCACTTCCAAAGAGCGAGGCGAGGCTGCCAACTCTATTAGAAACCTAGTTTTTGTAATTTACAGCCCCCAGCCGCCGCCCCCCACTCCTGCACAACCGAGGGGGGTTTGAAAACACAGCAGTTTTCCTGGTAATTTCTGGGAAGAGGCCACGGTGGCAGCGCCAATTATTAAAACCGCTCGCTCACATTAAAGCTATAAAGATTAAAAAACTATTGCACACTTGTCATTAAATATGGATGGGGATCATGTAATATGTATTATATCGAGAAAGGAAAAGCCAGCCACAGAAGCTTTCCGCAGGAGCCTGTGGAAGAGCCGCAAAACCGGCAGGTCCCAAATTGTCAAAGCCGAAGAACAACTTTGTCATGCAAAATAAACACAGATGTTTCGACAGATGACTTGAACATCCAGGCAGTGGGGCAAGCCTAAGACAGTGTTTGGGTGGCGGGTGGAGGGGGGGAAAAGAGAACAACAACGATGACACACAACCCCCACGAAAAGGCTGCTCTCTTTCTCTTTCTCCCTCTCCTCTCCAACAGCCATGCCTCACTTTCAGCCGTGAATCGTTTCCAGGGCATTTTATGCTGTTGTTTTTAATTTCGTTTGCTGCCAATTGTTGATGGTGGTTGGGTGTTTTTTTTTTTTGGTCAATCCTTGGTATTGAAATGCATTCAAATAGCTCCCATTGTCATTGGGCTTGGCATGCACGAAGCCCCTTTAGCACATCGCTGGCGCAGTCTGCTCTGTAGGTTTTGGAAGGCTGAGCACCTTAGGCCTAGCTTTGCTTTCAGAATGTAATTGTTCTGTATTCTCTTCCGCACTTAACTCTCCGGGGAGGGGGAGGTTGGGGGAGGAAGAGGAATAAATTCACTTTGAGAGCTGATTCCAGACTTAGCTGTATCTAGTTTGAATTCAGGGGGCCTACTCTATCTCCCATCAAGCCCAGCCAGGATCCTAGTGGTAAGGGATGATGGCAGCATTTGGAGGTTCCTGCTCCTTGGGAGAAAACCAATGGCAAACCTAGACAGCATCTTAAAAAGCAGAGACATCACCTTGCCAACAAAGGTCCATATAGTTAAAGCTATGGTTTCCCCAGTAGTGATGTATGGAAGTGAGAGCTGGACAATAAAGAAGGCTGTTCGCCAAAGAATTGATGCTTTTGAATTATGGTGCTGGAGGAGACTCTGGAGACTGCAAGAATATCAAACCTCTCCATTCTGAAGGAAATCAGCCCTGAGTGCTCACTGGAAGGACAGATCGTGAAGCTGAGACTCCAATACTCTGGCCACCTCATAAGAAGAGAAGACTCCCTGGAAAAGACCCTGATGTTGGGAAAGATGGAGGGCACAAGGAGAAGGGGACGACAGAGGATGAGATGGTTGGACGGTGTCCTCGAAGCTACCAGCATGAGTTTGACCAAACTGCGGGAGGCAGTGGAAGACAGGAGTGCCTGGCGTGCTCTGGTCCATGGGGTCACAAAGAGTCGGACACAACTAAACGACTTAACAACAACAACAACACTGCTTTTAGGTTCCTCACTGCTGCTCATAGAAAATGTCAACCTACCCCATACCCTCTGACATCCTGCTGATCAAAATCAGGAAGCTTGTTTTTGGGTCCAGAGCTCTTGTAGGAGCCAGCTGATTTGTGCAAGAGTGTGAGACCATAAAATGAGAGCCTTTTGGTCCAGTGCCAGACCAATAAAAAGGGACATTCCAGGATCCGATCAGAAGCTGGGATGGCTTCTATAACTGGGATGTTCCACTCAAATTGGGATGGTTGAAGAGTATACTAGTAGTGTAAAAGAGCTGCAGGGGCTAACACAAGTCTCACTGATTCCAATGGGCATGCATTGAGTGCAACTAGGTCTGGACCCAACCCTGTGCTTGCATCTCATAGGAACACAGAAAGCTGCCTTATGTGTAATGGTTCATGTGTAATGGTTCTTGACTCCTCTGTTTTCCTTTAGCCACATGCTGAATGTTTGTGCCAGTGCCCTCATGCACTGTCCCCTCATTCCACAGCTGTTGAAGGCACCATGCCTTTCAATACTAGTTGCAGACCCTCCAAGCATTTTGGTTTTCCAGGGACTGTCCCAGATTTACAGAAGCTGTATTTGATCCCGGAATGCCCCGCTTTTCCTTAGGACGTCACTATTTTCATCGGAGAAATGTTGAAGGGTATGGCGTTACGCGACCTCCAAGCCAAGGAGATAAGTAACTATACAACCTTTAGAAGACATCTGAAGGAAGCCCTGTATAGGGTGTTGAAGGAGGCAGTGGTGCGTCCGCTCTTAGAGAAAGCATCATCAGATCCTTTAGATCTATCCAATTACTGCCTGGTTTCGAACCTTTTGTACCCTGGCATGCTCTGGTCCATGGGGTCATGAAGAGTCAGACACGACTAAACAACTAAACAACAACAACAAAGGTAATTGAGAGAGCGGTTGCTGAACAGCTTGGTAGGTATCTGGATGAAACATTGGCTTTGGATCCATTTCAGTCCAGCTCTGGAACTGTCCTGGTGGCACGCTCTTCACAAGAGACCAGGGCCCTGTGGGATTTGACATCTTTCCTCAGGGCCTGCAAGACAGAGCTGTTCCGCCAGGCCTTTGGTCCAGGCCCAGTCTGACCCCCTTTTCCCCATGAAACCCTCGTAACCCTTGACTCTTTCCATTGGCTCATATGGGACCAGCACTGGCAAATATTTAATATTCCCACCATCATGGCTGTGATTCTTGGGTTGGCCACTTAATTTTATTTTGATTTTACTGTGATTTTGAGCTGTGTTTTAATCAATTGTTTGTTTTAATGTATTATATATTTGGTGTTAGCCGCCCTGAGCCCAGCATTGGCCAGGGAGGGCGGGGTATAAATAACAATAACAATAACAATAACAATAATTACTATTATTATTTTAATGTTTTATTATGTTTTTATATATGTTGGAAGCTGCCCAGAGTGGCTGGGGCAACCCAGTCAGATGGGGGGAGGCGGGGTTTGTATAAATATGATGATGATTGAATAGGATGTCCCTATTTTCATCAGAGAAATGTTGGAGGGTATGTAGTTGCTGGAAACTCAGGAGAAGAGAGTGCTTTTGTGTTTGGATTTTGCTTGCAGGTGTTCCACAGGCATCCGGTTGGCCACTGTGGGAACAGAACGCTTGACCAGGTGAGGCATTAGCCTGATCCTGCGCCATATACATTGTGTATAAATCTGTGTCTCTTAAAGGCAAAACACACCATGTTCCAGAGGTTCAGAATTAATGGCACTGAAGCATGTTAAGTTCAAGGCCTTAAATGTGACTTCGAGCACAAATGCCAAGCAAAGGCTTAGCAGCAAGCTGGGAATTTATGCTCTCCTGCAAATAATTTGCAAATAGGCAAACTGGTTCCCTCCCCATCTCCTCACAATTTGCATTAAATGTCACACATGCAGCTGCATGAAATTGGAGGGCTGTGAGTTAAATCAATTTGCCACCGCTAGAATTTTTATTTCTCCACTTTTAAACGATGAGCCTAAAAGCCAACAAGGATTCTGTTCACTGCAGGCTAAGAGGTAGCTGTGCAATAACGATTAAACCGGAGAAATAATAATTATACTAAGGGCTTTTAGCATGGAAACAAAACTACATTCTTCTCTATTAATGTCCAGGATTTCCCTAAGCAAGTAAGTGAAGAAGGAAATGTAGGAATTCAACAGCGCAGTCCCCTCTTCCGCTGGGCAGGATGCAACTGAGCTTGAATCAAGTACAAAGGGCCTTTTAATCCAGGAAATTTCAAAGGGTGTCTGCGCTTTGGTTCTCGTGTGAATTAGGTAGACTCACCTATAAATGCAAATGGATTTGAATTCTGTCCCCCATCCAGCTCACTCCAGGGGCGGGTCCCACTGCTGCTCTCCCCATCCCAAACTAATTGTTGTGTCTTAAACTCATTGCAAACTGCCCAGGAATTGAAAAATCAGTGGCAATGTAGAAGAAGAAGAGTTTGGATTTGATATCCCGCCTTTCACTCCCTTTAAGGAGTCTCAAAGCAGCTCACAATCTCCTTTCCCTTCCTCCCCCACAACACACACTCTGTGAGGTGAGTGGGGCTGAGAGACTTCACAGAAGTGTGACTAGCCCAAGGTCACCCAGCAGCTGCATGTGGAGGAGCGGAGACGCGAACCCGGTTCCCCAGATTACGAGACTACCGCTCTTAACCACTACACCACACTGGCTCTGTATAGATGTTTTAGGTAATCAAATAAAAACCTAGGATCTTTTGCATGAAAGTATTTGCTCTGCCATTGAGCAATGATCCCTTGGGCAATTAATACCTTAAAGACCACTCTCCCTTTGTGTCCCTTTACGATCTCTGAGATTCACAGAGAGCCTCTTATCCTCAGTAATGCCCTATCCACCGAGAGGCAGCCCAAAGGGACACAATAAAATGCATTCTTAGTTCCTGCCCTTCAGGGGTGAAACACTTTCCCGGCGCTGACTTGCCAAAGTCTTAGTTTGCACATTTATTTAAAATATTTCTGTGCTGCCTCTGGTTCGTTTTAAAGTCCTAGGTTGGTTTTGAACAATATGACAAAAGGATGATTATGGTGGTGATAAAATAATATTTCATTTATGAACCACTTCCCATCAGGTATCCTGGCATGAGTAACAATGTAATGGAAACATATATAGAACAGGTACATATATAAAAAGAGTTAAATCAGTTGCATATATCACAATGAAGAATCATCCCTACAGTCTAAAGCAACAACAGCACATACATATACTGTAATCAGTTCAAATCTGATATAGGTGCCAGTTGCGATACAGATCTGTATCAGTTAAAACCAAACAACAACAACAACAACAACAAATTGGCAGAAGCAATTGTTGAAACAAACTACAGGGGTACCTCTGGTTAAGAACTTAATTCGTTCCGGAGGTCCGTTCTTAACCTGAAACTGTTATTAACCTGAGGTACCACTTTAGCTAATGGGGCCTCCCGCTGCCACCATGCTGCCGCCGCACAATTTCTGTTCTCATCCTGAAGCAAAGTTCTTAACCCGAGGTACTATTTCTGGGTTAGTGGAGTCTGTAACCTGAAGAATCTGTTACCCGAGGTACCACTGTACACCATTTGGCAGAGCGGGATCCCACAAGGTGGTAAAAAGTAAAACATCATAACAATGAAAAGGCTTTTGTCTGTCACTCTCATCAGTGGTGGCTGGTGCCCAGGCAAGCCAACTCTATGTGTCTTTGCCCCCTCCTCCCAATATCTGTTGGGAAGGGGCGTCAAGCCTCCTCAGTGTAGAGGGGCCAGAGGAGGCCAGACATGGTGTGGCTTCAGCACTCGTCTCCTCCTGAGCACAAGAGAGGAGGAGCCATTGGCCACTGAAGCCGAGTTGCACTGGGCTCCAAGCTTGGCTTCCTCCTGACGATGTGACACCGTGCATGTGTTGTGTGTTGTGCACGTGATGTCACACAAATGCGACGTGCATTGCAGCATGACATCTTTCCTGTGTGCCGCACCGCCAGGCCCCCTCAATCTTGGGTGCAAGTCAGTGCTTCTGCTGGTGCCCATTGGGCGGATGTTAGACACAAGTCACAATATATGAAGCTCATTGCAGTCATGCAAGGCACACTTGCTAAAAAAAATTAGCTCTTCTACATAGTTATTGAAGTTGCAGGTGCCCATCTCTCAGTCTCTGCACTTCCAGCATTTCCCCATCTGAGGACAAGCACAATTACTGGGCAATGATCTAGTGGGTGAGGAAGTCATTCCTCTTCATTCAATAGCAAGTCCTACCTGTTTTGGCACACCTCAAAATTTGGGATTAAGGTGGGAAGGCATAGGAAAAAGCAAATGTAGCAGAAAGGCCTTCAGCTGGTGTGCAACTGTTCTTCATTGTGGTTCACTCTGTAATAGGATGGTTGTGCTACACTGAGGATAGCCAATCCACATGTGGGTTTTTCGCAAGTACCACAAATATGAATGGGAGACAAGCTCAGTGTCTTTCAGGGATGTTAGAGGCCAAGGCAATGTGTCAATCTTGCCTTCAGTCTCAATAGGCTGCAGAAGATTGGATGAGATGACCTCTGGCATCCCTTCCATTTTTCTGGCTAAGTGAATAAATTATTCCATAAGAGAGATGGAAAGACAGAACTAATGAAGTCATATGCTGTGTTAATGCTCACTTAATTGATACATTTATCAACTTCATCTATTGATTCATTTGTCACTTGAAAACTTATTCTTTCTCAAACCCAGAAAGGAAGGACGCACATGTTCAACTCAGAGAGCACAGAATCAAGCTTTTAAATGAAGCCTTGTTGTGGACTGGCTGATTGTATCATTTATTGCCTCTGCAACCATCCAGAACAAGGAAATTAAAAAAAGCCAAACAGCAGTAGTAGTCAATGTGATGCTCTCTAGATTTTAAAGACTACAGCTCCCATCAGTACTAGCCAACCAACAATCAGGAATGTTGGGAGTTGTAGTCCTTAACTCTAGGAGAGCACCACATTGGCTTCCTCTGCTAGAAAGTGTCAGCCATTATTCATGGGCCTGAGAATTCTGATCCTGGAAAGTTGGGAATACTCTATCTCTATTTTATCACTACCACACAAAGAAGGGATGCAGGTGGCGCTGTGGGTTAAACAACAGAGCCTAGGATTTGCTGATCAGAAGGTCGGCGGTTCGAATCCCCGCTACGGGGTGAGCTCCTGTTGCTTGGTCCCTGCTCCTGCCAACCTAGCAGTTTGAAAGCACATCAAAGTGCAAGTAGATAAATAGGTACCACTCCAGCGGGAAGGTAAACGGCATTTCCATGTGCTGCTCTGGTTTGCCAAAATTGGCTTAGTCATGCTGGCCACATGACCTGGAAGCTGTACACTGGCTCCCTCGGCCAATAAAGCGAGATGAGTGCTGCAACCCCAGAGTCAGTCACGACTGGACCTAATGGTCAGGGGTCCCTTTACCTTTACTACCCCACAAAGGCAAAGTGGATCAACACCAAGCCCCCTAAGGATAACTTTTCAAGGGAAGCGAGGGCTGTAGGGAGTGGGACAATCTAATGAAAGCAGGGATTGTCCCTCCCCTGTTTTGCTTGAGTCACTGCTTTTAATATTGTCCATGGTAAACCAAGACCTGCTCCTCCCCCCCCCCCAGGATATGAAATATGTCCTGGATAATCGTAGATTCTAGGCTAGATCAAAATACTAGCTCATTTGCCACATAGGAGCTGGACGTCCAATGCTGGCGTCAAAGGAGAAAGCCATCTCCAAGATCATACATCAGAACTTGGCAATAGGCTGTCAGTTGGCAACCAGAGAAGAGCAATATTACATCTCCTTGCAACAGCTAGCTATGGAAACTTAAGAGCTTGAAAGTCCTCTGGGACATTGCAATTGTGATGGATAGTGTGCCCTTGGTCATAAATTGCTGTGATATGTACCAGAGCTAAGAGCTTCTTCTTACTTGTAGTTGATTAGCAATTGCAATGTCTCTGTATGAGGATATTGGTAAAACAATACCATATGAAAATTACCAACAAGTGATAGGCAACAGACAGCTTGAGAACTGAATCTCATCCCTGGTGACAGACACACTTTGACTATAATCTCCTCTTTTCAGAGACAGGCAAAAGTCTATTTAAACCCCTCTGGCAAAAAGATAGGGACATCCTTTCATATGTGGTGGTCATGTCTTCATGCTTGTAGATTTTAGACTGCTGTCTGGCTTCAGTTTCAAGAGATTACCCACTGTTAGGACTTCACAATCTAATGAGTCTAGTGGTCTGAACAGGGACTTCTAGAAGAATGTATGATGGTGGCTAAATACTGGAAGGATGCAAAAGGGTGAGTGAAACCTTGATAGCAGAAGCACATGTGGATAACACAGAGACTAAGACTTTCTAGGGGACAAATAAAGACTGACAATTTTGTTGTATGTTGCCATGAATTTATTAGATGTATCATACCAAGGAGAACATTTAAGTTTTGCCATCATATAAGGATTGTTTGGCTGTGCCACCTGTATGGCATTGATATATGTAAAGGTAAAAGTAAAGGGACCCCTGACCATTAGGTACAGTTGTGGCCAACTCTGGGGTTGCGACGCTCATCTCGCTTTATTGGCCAAGGGAGCCGGTGTACAGCTTCCGGGTGATGTGGCCAGCATGACTAAGCCGCTTCTGGCGAACCAGAGCAGCGCACGGAAACGGCGTTTACCTTCCCGCCAGAGCAGTACCTATTTATCTACTTGCACTTTGAGGTGCTTTCAAACTGCTAGGTTGGCAGGAGCAGGGACTGAGCAATGGGAGCTCACCCCGTAGCGGGGATTCGAACCACCAACCTTCTGATCAGCAATTCCTAGGCACCGTGGTTTAACCCACAGTGCCACCCGCGTCCCTATTGATATATGTACCAAGAGAATATCATCGTCATCGTTATCATCATCATCACCATCATTATCATCATCAAATCTGCACACACTATTGGCTTACAATCATAGTTGGATGGGACCACAATAGTCTTCTAGTCCAACCTCAACTTCTCAGCCCCAGGTCTTCTGTGCTACAGAGTATTTGAAGGCTTTGTTTTTTCCCCATTGTAACCAACCCCCAGAGGTGGGGAACTGCGCTCTCTCTCTCTCTCTCTCTCTCTCTCTCACCATATTCCCTTGGCCGTGGGTGGACCTGGAGCAAAACTGGGCAGAACCTGAGTCAGGTGGACATAGGAATGTGTGGCTCTTTTTCTGCACTGTCTGGGCAAACTGATGTCTCTCCCAACTCTCTCAAGCACACACAGTGCAGAAGAAGATACTCTTCCCAAAAAAGTGATCCAGAAAGCAAGAATGTGTGTACAGCATTTTGAGGTCCACATTAAATTGCATTGCCCACTCTGGATTTCCATGAAACCACCAGGTGAAGTCATCAGAGGTGGGTGGGCGGGACTGGAGTGACATGACATCATTGTGCTGATAGCGCTCTATCTCTCTTTCCATATCTGAGGCAGGTGGGGCAAGGCAGGTGTCTGGAGGTGATAATGGACTGGATGAGGGCCAAACACGAGATGAACAGGGGAATGGAACATGAAATAAAATGCAAAAGGCAAAGCAGACAGGGAGCATCTTCAAATCTTCAATGCTAGCCCCATTGGAAGAGACTGATTTAGACCTCCATTCCCCCCAGATTGCATGCCTGGTATGAGCAAACCCCTTGCAGCTCTGTTGAGAAATCTGGAAGCCACAGTGTTAATCTCTATACGCTTCTCCGACAGGGGAATATATACTGTTAAATCTTGGGAGTTATTTAAAATGCCAGGGAGTATAATAGCAGTCCTCTGAAATAACCATTTCATCTGCCTACATTACTCTAAAATTAATGAATAATGAAGCGATGCCCTTCACATTCTCTTCCCTTTCCATTCCAAGATATATTGATCAGATGACATTTATTTAAGTTTGGGATAATGTATTAATTTCAAGATAATTATTCAATATACTTTTGTCACTGTTGATATGCTTCAATGTCATCCAGGGGCCGGGGGATGAATAAACTGTTATCTGACATTGCTGGACAGGGTGCTAGAAATAAATGCAATTTTTCTCCTTGGGGGAAAAAAAATCAATGTCCCCCCTCTCTCTTTTTGGAGTGGGGGGAGAGGAGAGGGAAGAGAGGAGGAAGCAGGGCATTATGGTGGATGACGGAGGATCCCAAGAAGACCTTTATTATTGTTGTTTTTGTAAAGCAAGGTTGGTTCTGTGGAACAGAGCCCTCTTTGGCTGTCACCGAGGTCAGACTGATGCTCAGCAAAGCTGACAGAGCCCATCCTTAGTGGATGCCATTGCAATATTAACACTCATTTAGAGCAGATGTGGCTAAAAGCATGAAACATTGAACAAACAGCTGCCACAGATCCAGTGCCATTGCTTGAGCACTTATGTTCTATTAATGCACTGGGTTCCTGTGGCCATCAGGGCTGCTTCCTTCCTCCCTGGTTCTCCATGCAGCAGATGGGTCAAGCTGTGGCAACTCCAAGATGAGATGTATCCCCCTTCCAATGGGCGTCCCTGGATTGCAAAGCGAAAATTGGAAAGAAACAGAAGAGGGGAGTGGATGCATGGGGAAAACACACCCCATCAAGCTTCTTTTGGAGGACTGGCAATGACATTGCTCTCACACACAGCAGTATTCTTGTGCCAGGCTGTGTATGTTTAAAGCCAGCTTGTTCCCAGCCCCGTTCTCAGATTTGTAACAACTCACATGGTCACACAAACACAGAGCACAACTTACTTAGGTTTTTACAGGTCCACACTGAAGAAAACAAAAAAAAAAATCTCTCCATTTATATATCTCTTTATGAGGGTTTGGAGACATAAGGTGCAGCCTTATACTGAATCAGGCCATTGGTCCATTTAGCTCTGTACAGTCTGCACTGACTGGCAGAGGCTGTGATGTTAACATATATGAGAGAGTGCTGGAGGGGAAATAGTTAAATCGGTTGCACAGTCAGGACCCGCAGGGGTGGAGTCAGTGGGACTATAAAAGGAGTTTGGGGTGGAGTTGGTTGGGGGTAGTTGGTTGGTTGGAGTGTGTTGGCTGGTTGGGAAAGGCAGTTGGTAATAGAGAGTCAGTTAGGTCAGTGGGTTCTTGAGTGTGGGGAGGTAGAAGAGATAGAGGAAAATAAGACTAAGAAAGTAAAGAGCAACAACGTTTAGTAAAGGTAAAGGGACGCCTGACCATTAGGTCCAGTCACGGCCAACTCTGGGGTTGCGGCGCTCATCTCGCTTTATTGGCCGAGGGAGCCGGCATACAGCTTCCGGGTCATGTGGCCAGCATGACTAAGCCGCTTCTGGTGAACCAGAGCAGCGCACGGAAATGCCGTTTACCTTCCCGCCAGAGTGCTACCTATTTATCTACTTGCACTTTGATGTGCTAGGTTGGCAGGAGCAGGGAGCGAGCAATGGGAGCTCACTCCGTCGCGGGGATTCGAACTGCCAACCTTCTGATCAGCAAGTCCTAGGCTCTGTGGTTTAACCCACAGCGCCACCCTGTCTGCTGTAAAAGTTTGTTTGGGTCTGAAATAAAAGACACTCTTATTTATTAACTGAGAACTTGACTGAGACTGAAGTGATTTTACCGGGGAGGACCTGGCTGGTGGCAGCGGATTAGTGGTGTACGGGTCAACGGTCCGTGAGACGACTGGGGGCTCCGTACAAACGCCACAGAAGCTATTCTGGGTTTCCAGCAGGGGACATTCCCAGCCGTCCCCGGAGATACCTGGGATTGAACCTGGGTCTGTCGTACACAAAGCAACCAAAGTACAGCCCTACCCTGGAGACCTGAGTCGTGCAAGGGAATGGCAGCATGATATGGTTTAACAGCACAAAGCCAGTGTGATTTACATTACATCTTCCGCTTCCCGGAGCTGAACTGAAATCCTTTCCTCGTTATATTCAATCAGGTTGGTGATCCCGGTGGCAGGCATGTATCAACAGCATTTACACACCATTCAATAACTGGTCTCAGGGTGACTTACAAAAAAATAAAACATGAAAACATTATACTAATCATACAACAACAACAACAACAACAACAACAACAACAACAACAACAACAACAACAACTTATTTATACCCCACCCATCTGGCTGGGTTTCCCCAGCCACTCTGGGCGGCTCCCAACAGAATATTAAAAACACGATAAAACAGCAAACGTTAAAAACTTCCCTAAACTGGGTTGCCTTCAGATATCTTCTAAAAGTCAGATAGTTGTTTATTTCCTTGACATCTGATGGGAGGGTGTTCCACAGGGTGGGTGCCACTACCGAGAAGGCCCTCTGCCTGTTTCCCTGTAACCTCACTTCTCGCAGTGAGGGAACTGCCAGGAGGCCCTTGGAGCTGGACCTCATTGTCTGAGCTGAACGATGGGGGGTGGAAATATGTAATCATTAGATAATCATAATAATCAATTATAAATGTTGTTATAATCACAGACCAATAACAACAGTAAACAAATTCCAGCATAAAAAAGCAGCAATGGAGAATAAAGCACTGAACTATGGATCTAAAATTCAGTGCTTTCAAAATGTAAAAGCCTGGCAAAATAAAAATGGGTGGAGCTGCCAGGTGATCCTCTCTGGGGGTGGAGCACCACCAAATTGGGATGACACCCCCTAAAAAGCCCTTTCTTTAATATCCACCCACCTCATCTCATTTGGTTGGGCACCTGCAGAAGGGCCTCTGAGGAAAAATTCATGTTCTGGGTAGATATCTGTGGGAGGAAGTGATCCTTCAGGTAACCTGTTCACAGATAGGTGATGACCAGCACTTTGTCTTGGGCCCAGACTGAAAGGCAGATGCCTTGTACCATTGCCTGCTATCAGAATGGTGACTGATTCCTTCAGCGCTGGTCCTAGACATTTCGCTGCCTGAGGCAAAGGACAAGATGGCGTCCCATGTGCTTCCATGTTCAGAAGGTGACTGGACTGAGACCCAACTCAAACTTCAATATCGGCAGCAGGATACCCCAATGAGGGGCACTGGCTAGTTTAGGGGGTGCAGGACACTCCCACTTTTGTCCCTCAACAGAGGAGAACATCCAAAGAGATGCTGTTGCTGCTGCCACCTGAGGCTGTTGCTTCCCTCTGCCCAACAGTCAGACAGGTCCTGACTTGCTTTCTAAGAAACATAGTGAACTTCTGGTCTGTGGGTGACATGCGAACAATGAGAACTTGCCAGGAATTATGGAGATGGAATAAATTCTGAGATACACCTGCATAACCTAACTAAACTGTATCTTCCTTTGCAGAAGAGCACCCTTGCACACAAATGGTTTAGAAATAGTATAGAATAAAACACTTGTGAATTCTGCACGCCACGCCTCTTTCCGGAGAATGACCTATATACTGCTCACCTTAGGTCATTTGAACGCAGTCCAAGAAGAAAATGTTGCGAGTGAAGTCTCTCGTTTGCTCTCACCTCTTTTCCCAAAGAAGCCAGGGTTCTGCCCTTTCTAAAATAAAGGAGAAAATCCGTGTGACAAGCACGCTCAGTCTGATTACATCTGACAGATTTAAAGTGCACCCCTTTTACTCCCCAAGAGGCTTTGATCCTCTCACTTAACAGGACTTGTAGCTGCGGGAAATTACCTTGTCATACGCAACACAGTGTGGTGGGCTGGTATTGACAGTGCAAAGTGTCAGCAACTGATGCACAGAGCAACAGGGCTAAATAATTCATCGAGAAAGCACAGGCTTCTGCAGCATCACACCCGCCCTGAGAATCTCCATTCTGCACCGGGTGTTCCACGAGATGACAAAGGGATCGAATGTTCCCAGCCCGCCGTATAACCCAAAGGCCGCTGGCGCTTATTAAAATGATTACCAGCATTGTGTGAGGACAGACCAAAGGCCGCCATCGATTTCATCAGAGTGCAGCCTGAAAGTGTGGAGGAATCCAGCTGGCCGTGGTACCCATGGGCTTAACACCCTTGAGGATTCCTGCCCTTCCATTTGAGCAGAGGCTGCATCTGAAAGAGGTGGGGGGAAAGGAAAGGTCGATCAGTCCTCTGAGTTTGCTCCACCTGAAGCACACGGGAGGCAGGAGGTGGCAAAAATAAACAAAGCATCCGTTCTCCCGCACAAAGTGCTTTTCGGTCCATCGGTGGGAGGCCAAGAGGCTTCCATCAAAGCCATTTTGGAACAGATATTGGAGGGCAGGGGAAGGTGGCGCTTTCAGGAGACTAATAGGGGAATAAAGGCATAAAGGAAAGAAAGGTTATAGAGTGATAGAATTAAATAAGGTTATTTATGTATGTCACAACGGCAGCCCGTGTTTCGTTAGCCCAAAAATGGAAAATGAGCAAGGTCCCAACCAAAGAAGAATGGCAACTTAAACTGAAGGAATATGCGCAGCTTGTGGATCTAACTTATAGAATAAGAGAACAAGAAGAACATTCATTTAAAGAAGATTGGAAAACGTTGATTGAATATGTGGGGGGAAATTGTGTACACTTGAAAATGTTGGCAGCGTTAAGATAAATTCAACAGTGTAAATAGGTTTTGATGGAAGTAATAATGGAATACTGAATGGTTTAGTTTATGTAAAATATGTAGGGATTTATGCTATGCAAAATGAACCATGGAAAGAGAAAAGGGGAAGTCATTGATATTTTAAGGTTGTTGAAATGAATATTCCAAATTGTAAATCAGAAAATTTAATATAAATTATATAATAATAATAATAGAGTGCTAGAATTAAGTTGGAATTGGGCTGGGGAATGTTTTGTGGCCAAATGGAGGTCAGTGTGTGGGCAAGGTCTCCCAATGCCTCGGTCCCAAGGCAAGAGGGTTATGCTCACTCCATACCCTCCAGCATTCCTCAGATGAAAATAGGAACATTTGTCACTCCCCCCCAACTGACCCTCCTCGACCCACTCCTCATTTTTGCCCCCTTCCCTGCAGAGCATTTCCTTTCAGAAGGAAGGCAAGTGCCGCCACCATTTCACCAACTGGACGCAGCAAACATGCCCTCCATCATCCTGAAAAAACCCCGCCATCCCAACTTTGTTTTGTTTTATTCTTTGGTAGAGTTGTCCGTGACTGGACCTAATGTTCAGGGGTACCTTTACCTTAAGGGACGTGGGTGGCGCTGTGGGTTAAACCACAGAGCCTAGGACTTGCCGATCAGAAGGTCAGCGGTTTGAATCCCCGTGATGGAGTGAGCTCCCATTGCTCGGTCCCTGCTCCTGCCAACCTAGCAGTTCAAAAGCACATCAAAGTGCAAGTAGATAAATAGGTATTGCTCCAGCATTTCTGTGCGCTGCTCTGGTTTTCCAGAAGCAGCTTAATCATGCTGGCCACATGACCCGGAAGCTGTACGCCGGCTCCCTTGGCCAATAAAGCGAGATGAGCGCCACAACCCCAGAGTCAGCCATTATGGTCAGGGGTCCCTTTACCTTTACCTTTACCTTTGCCTTTGCCTTTGCCTTTGCCTTTGCCTTTGCCTTTGCCTTTGCCTTTGCCTTTGCCTTTGCTTGGTAGATTTACATAAAGAAAAACACAGACTGATAAGTAAATTTTAGAAAGGGACAAGATTAGACAAGGGAGCACGAAGTATTTTTATTTTTTTAAAACCAAGACTCCTTGTGCTCCACTCCATTCCCCCTTTCTTCCCACCCAGGGTGGCCTTGCCTTCTAGCTGCCCCTTCAGAGCTGGCACGTCGCACAGGGCTGGGTCTTGAAGATGGCAGTCTCTTCTCCTCCACTTTGCCCTCTCTCCTGCTTCCGCCATGAGCTGCCTGTGGCGATCACACAGGGTCCCCGGACATTTCACTGTCTATTGATCCCTGTGCCACCACTTTATTTCTTGCTTCCACCACCCAGGCCCTACCTGGTACAATACTGAGTTCAGTCAGGGTTAAATTGGAACACAAACTTCTGTTTATTTATTGCAGTTTAACAAGTGTGTGGTTTCATAAACCGTATCAGTCAATTACATTCATGGGGTGCCTATCCAGACCCATAACTTCCACTATCTGCTCTCACTCACTAAACCATCTCTCAGATATTGACTTGTCTTCCTAGCTCCTAACTGTTCCTGACTCAGCTTATTTTGCTACCCTAACTCAACCTACCCACAGACTCTATCCCAATTCACTCCCACTCCAACCAACCTCCCAACGAACTCCCCCCTTCGCCCCTCCCGGAGCTGGTTTTATAGTCTCTCTGACTCCACCCCCTGGGTTCTGATTGGGTAACCTGTTTAACTATTTCACCTCCAGCACTCTCATATGTTAACGTCACACTGCCCAAGGGAGGAGGCTGCAGCAGCAGCAGCAGCCATGGATGCTCCCTTACTGAGGAGATTTCACCCCTCCCATACCCAAGAATCTCCTGATCATCTCCTGATGGTCTTTGCTGACTCTCCAGAGAGAAGGAGGCGTGTCCTGCCTATCTACTTATTCTGCCCAGCAACATATCTGTGTGTGAGAGAGAGTCAGTCAGTCAGTGTATCGGAGAGTGAGAGTGTTAGAGATCCTAGAGATAAGATTGCTGCTAAGAGCAGCTGCAGACTCTCAGTGTAGCATTGATTTGTGCTTAGAATATTCAGCTCTGTATATAGTTTTGTACCATAGTTGTAGTTACAGAATAAAAGGAAGATATTCTACAGAGCTGCTCTCCGAGTGGTTTATACTCTGCAAGACTCTGCAAAACTCTGCTGCGCAACGACTGTAGTATTGAGACAGTGAATCCGGTGCTCTCAGCTCTAAGCTGTGAGTCCACAGCACTGTGACCTGTTCCTGCGAGAAGGAGGTCTCTGGCGGTGCTACCCAGCTCGCCCAGCCCAGTCGGGGTTGAGGTGCATGAGTCCAGTTGGTGCACTGGCTCTAGGGCGATGCTGATTGGGTAACCTGTTTAACTATTTCACCTCCAGCACTCTCATATGTTAACGTCACACTGCCCAAGGGAGGAGGCTGCAGCAGCAGCAGCAGCCATGGATGCTCCCTTACTTCCACTTGGGACAAGTGCCGGCTCACTCTCCTTCCAGAACTTGGCAGCAGCAGCACTGGCAGGGGGAAACAGGGACGTTCTGGGATTAAATCAGGAGCTGGAATGGCTTTCATAATTCAGAGATTCTCCCTGGAAAATCGGGACACTTGGAAGGCATGCCACCCTTTCCTGACTTCTGACCTGGCCCTTTGTGGGTTAACAGGTGGTAGAAACAACAAAAAGAGACCTTCTGAATTTGACCAGGGGCTTGCCTAGCCCAGCATCCTGTCCTCATATTGCAATAATAATAATAATAATAATAATAATAATAATAATAATAATAATAATAAATTTTATTTATACCCTGCCCTCTCCAGCCAGAGCTGGGCTCAGGACGGCTAACACCAATAAAATCACAGTAAAAACATAATAGGGGAAAAAAGAGGGGGGGGACCACCAATTTAAAATACAGGTTAAAATGCAATTTAAAATGCAGCCTCATTTTAAAGTGGCTGATAAATCAAGACCATAAGGGGAGGGAAACATAAGGGTCAGACCGAGTCCAAACCAAAGGCCAGGCGGAACAGCTCTGTCTTGCAGGCCCTGCAGAAAGATGTCAAGTCCCGCAGGGCCCTAGTCTCTTGTGACAGAGTGTACCACCACGTCGGGGCCAGTGCTGAAAAGGCCCTGACCCTAGTTGAAACCAATCTAACTTCCTCGAGGCTCGGGACCTACAAAGTGTTGTCATTTGCGGATGTTAAGGTTCTCCACGGGGCATACCAGGAGAGGCGGTCCCGTAGATACGTGGGTCCTAGGCTGCATAGGGCTTTAAAGGAAGCCCCCAAGTAGGACTTGAGCACAACAGCAATCTCCTCAGTTGTGGTCTGAAATGCAATGCCCCTTTGCCTTCTCATAATGGTTTCACCAGCATATGCCAGCAGTCGCTATTGTCCTGACATTGAAACAAAATTCTGCATAGCAATACCACCCTAGCTTTGTGATGGGAGCATAACAGGTATGCCCTACCACCAGACTTCAGCGTGTAGAAGCTTTGGAAATTAGTTTATTGTGCTGTATATCCTTTCTTCTTTTTTAAAATATAATAATAATAATAATCCATGGGTACCAAACAAACACATCAAAACCAAAGCTATTTGCATCTATCAACACTAATAAGAGCCACACCGCCGCTTTGCTAGCATCTCGACTCTCACCTGACCTGGAAGTTCAAAGGCTACATCAAGAAGCAATTAGCATATTTCCCACAGACGGGGCAGTCAAATGAGCAAAGAGCTAATAGCAGCCCCGACCAAAGCGTCTCGGTGGACTTCCTCCTCCGCTTCCGAATTGGATCTGTCAGCTCCTAAATTGCGTGCATTTTCGAGCCGTTAGCACAGTTTACTGCCCGAGAAAATATCGTATCAGCCACCATTAAGGTGGCAAATTGCTTCCTAAATGGTAAGTTAAAGGATAGGATTGTACTTCCCATCTTAATTAAGAAGACCGTCCAGGTAAATGGAAATAAGTTGGCCAATGTATATTTTTGCTACTGAAATGGAAACTAGCACTAGGAGATATCTGAAGGCCTACGTGTAGGATAATGCGGTGTTCTGCCCCTCCTCATTTAAGCCCCATAACAACCCTGTGAGATAGGGTAGGCTAAGAGGGAGGGAGAGAGAGAGAGAAGGAGAGAGGGAGAGAGAGAGAGAGAGAGAGACCCAAGGTCACCTGTTGTTGTTTAGTCGTTTAGTCGTGTCCGACTCTTTGTGACCCCATGGATCAGAGCACGCCAGGCACTCCTGTCTTCCACCGCCTTCCGCAGCTTGTTCAAACTCATGCTGGTAGCTTCGAGAACACTGGTTATCTTGTCCTCTGCTGTCCCCTTCTCCTTGTGCCCTCCATCTTTCCCAACATCAGGGTCTTTTCCAGGGAGTCTTCTCTTTGTTAGGATATTTCCGTTCCACCTTAAAAGGGAGCAGGCTTTTGTAAGCAACAGAGTCTGCGCATGTCCTATTCACAGGATGTTTATGCTTGCTGTTTTTTCCTTTCGTTTTCTCAGTTGGCCGAAGATGCTGACACAGAACGGTCACGTTTTCTTTTGTTCTGTTAAACGCTAATAAAGTCTGTAAATTATGCTCTTCTGCGGTGCAAGCTTTTGGCTGTGTTTCTGCTGATAAACAGTGTACACCCAGCCCTGGAATGTGGCTAGGAATTTCCAGAGGCTTCGTGTCGCTAACTGCTGGATCTGCCTGTCTACGGGAGGCCGATGGATCGTCCAGAACTCCGGCTTGGGGGCTCATGATGGACACTATCTCCCTGGCAGTTTCCCAACAACAAGGTTTCGGGCCCAGATTCACGGCACCTACAGGAGAGTAAAGCTGCAACAGACTGCGTTTGAGGTATGAAGGGGGGAAAAGCGAAAGCAAAGGGACGCTTTTTCTGTTATACCTCGGCAAAGAGCCTTTGAACTCCGGCAAGGCTTAATTGACCTGGGAGCCGAGCCAAAGAGTTCGTGATTAATGGGCTGCCAAGATAAGGAGTCTTTCAACTTAAAATAGACTCGCGGCTACTGCCAAAAGCTGAAATGGAATTTTTCCAAGCTGATGGAGATGCTCAGTGCCTTAAGTTGGATGGGCAGAATTATGAACCCTGGGCAAAATGGTGTGAGAGTTTACTGCGTCAGTTTGGGGTGTGGCATGTCGTTTTTGAAGCCCCCCCAGTTCCTCTGACAGAGAGATGGAAAGGCCAGAATTCGAAAGCGATTGACATAATAGTCCTATCCGTATCTCTTGAGGAAATTAAGACGCTGGCTGGCAACACCACTGCACGTGCAATGTGGTCTGCTTTAAAAAAAGCTCACAAAGCAAAAATCCCAGCCCAGAGTTTGACTGCATCGGAGGTCCTAGCTGTTTCCCAGAATGCGTTTGAGTGCAGGGATGCTGAGGGCACCGGTTGCAAGCTGCAGGGGGAGCTGACCGTCACGTCGTCCCAGGCAGCATTCCAGCCTCCAGGGGGAGCCAAGGAGTCGGCAGCTGAGAGCTCTGTTTCTCATGGGAACCAAGGCCATCGCCTTTGCAGAAGCCGGAAAGGCAAAGGTAAACAGATGCCTGCAGATGGCCAGGAGCAGAGGGAGGGTGAAGAGCCCGCGGCGCCAGGGAAAAACAAAGCGTTGTTTACTGGCACAGCTTCACCAAAGGCTAAAGGCACGTCTGCAGATGGCCAGAAGCAGGGGGGTGAGCTGCAAAAGCCCACGCCAGTGGAAAGCAAGATTTTGCTTGCTGGCACAGCTTCACCAAAGGCTAAAGGCAAGTCTGCTGGCCAGGAGCAGCAGGGGGCAAGCTGCAAAAGCCCAAACCGCTGGAAAACAAGGGTTTGCTTGCTGTAAAGACTGCTCCAACAGCCAAAGGAAGGTTTATTGTGGACTCAGGTGCCAGCCGCCACGTTTCCAAGGACAGGCATCTCTTTATCTCCTTCAAGCCACAGGAAGGTGAGATCCACCTGGCTGATGGAAGGACGTTGCAAATTGCTGGAGAAGGGACTGTGAAACTTGCAAGTTTGCACACAACCATCAGCGGTGTCTTATATGTTCCAGGAGCGGCGAGCAACTTGTTGAGCGTCCCACAGCTTACTGGGCGTGGTTTTCAGATTTCCTTCAAGAGGAGCGTCTGTGTCATCAGTAAAGGCAAAGAGGACTATTTGCATGCAAAGTTTATGGATGGTTTGTTCCATATAACTTATGAGGACACTGCTGTTGTATCTAATGCTGATTCTTGTTGTGTTGCACAAACTAACAAAGTTCTTCATGCAGGTTGCATTCATGATGCGCATCGAAGGTTTTGTCACCTCTCTTGGAAGGCACTGGCCAAGATGCCAGAGGTGGTTGAAGGTTTGAACATCAAACCTTGTAAATTTCACATGAAATGTGTATCTTGTGCAGAGAACAAGGTGAAGGTTGCTCCAAAAGGCAAGGAGTCTAGCAGGCAGGCTTCCAAGCCCTACCAGCTAGTGCATGCGGACCTGGTTGGTCCACTAGCGCCCTCTATAGGAGGAGCAAGGTACTTCATGATTCTGATTGATTCTTTTTCTAGGTACATTCATGTGTATTTGCTCGAACAGAAATCGCAAGCGTTTCCAAAGTTTAAGGAATTCTGTGCTTGGTTGGAGAATGTGCACAGTAAACGTATTTCTTGTTTGTTTACTGATCGGGGCGGGGAGTTTACTTCTCAGCAGTTTGAAGCTTTCCTGACTGAGAAGGGAATCCAGCATGACATGTCAACGCCCAGATCGCCATGGATGAATGGGCTTGCGGAGAGAGCAAATCAAACATTGCTGCAAGGAATCAAAACCTTGTTGCATGATGCCAATCTCCCTGATAAGTTTTGGGGGGAAGCTCTGGGGAATTTGGTTTATACCGTTAATCGCAGATTGTCATCACCCATTGGTTGTACCCCCTATGAGAAGATGTTTGGTAAGAAACCCAACACCAAACACATGAGGATTTTTGGTTCGGACATGTGGGTACGCACACAACAAACCAACAAGCTTGGGAAGCGTGGGGCACATGGTTTGTTCATGGGGTACGAGAAAGGTGCATACAGGGTGTGGATGACTGACTCTAAGTCCATAAAGTTCACAAGGAGTGTTGAGTACAATCCTAAGTGGGGGGAAAATGTGGGAATTTTCCAGAGTTACCCAGAGGAGGAAGAAGGTGATGTCAAGCAAGCAGCTAAAGATGAGAAAGCTGCTGCTGATGAGGGTGAGGGTGAGGATGAGGATGATGAGGATGATGATGATGATGATCAGAGTTCGGATTCCAGTTCAGTGGGCGGCGCTGCTGCTGATGTCAGTGAAAGTGATGACACAGCAGACTACCAGAGCGCAAAGGCCTCAGTCAGACCATCTGATGCGTCTGACAATGAACTGGAGGAACCACTGTTCACCATTGGTCATTTTTCTCCTAAGAAAGAGGAGATGAGTCCAGAAGACTTGCGTCTAGTACGCAGATCTGAAAGGGCGACCAAGGGCAGACCTCCAAAGAGGTATGCTGATGAGTTTGCTAAGACAGCAACTGCTGTTCTTAGTAGCTCAGAGAAGGTATGGGAACCTTCAAGCTTCAAAGAGGTTCAGGAGTTAACCTCTAAAGATGCTGAGCCTTGGCTTAATGCCATGAAGGCTGAAGTTGATTCCTTGAACAGGAACCAAACTTGGGAATTGGTACCGGTAGTCCCAGGAATGAGACTGGTTGGCAGCAAATGGGTCTTCAAGGCCAAGACAGACCAGAATGGCAAGGTAGTCAGACACAAAGCCAGATTGGTTGCCAGAGGTTTTTCACAGGTACCAGGACAGGATTACCACGAGACCTACTCCCCCACAGTCAAATATGAGAGCATTCGGCTGATGCTCAAGGTCGCTGTGGAGGAGAAACTGCATGTTTCCCACCACGACATAAATACAGCTTTTTTGTACGGGATTTTGAATGAACAGCTGTTCATGCTTCCACCTGATGGGATGGAGATACAGAAGGGAATGGTCTGTAAACTGCGGAAATCCTTATATGGTCTCAAGCAGAGTGCCAGGTGTTGGAACACAAAACTCACTGAGACATTGCTTTCTCTAGGTTTTCAACAGGGCAAAGCTGATCCATGTGTGTTTGTCAAGGAAGAGGGGCAAAACAAACTGTATTGTTTATGTTTTGTTGATGATCTTCTGATGTTTTGGAAGAATCAGGCTTTTTACCAAAGCACCCTAGCTCAGCTGAAGGAGCACTTTGACATGAAGGATCTTGGTGAGGTATCCAACTATCTTTCTCTGCAGGTGGAGAGAGACCAAGCAGGTAATTTTCTGGTACACCAAACACAGAAAATTGCTGATGTATTAACCAGGTTGAATTTGGTTGATGCAAACCCAGCAGACACACCGATGGTAACAGGTTACCAGGTAGACAGTACTGCTGAAGTGTTTTCTGACACAACGCTGTACAGATGCATTCTAGGCAAGCTGAATTTCATTGCCAGATGTTCAAGACCTGACATTGCTGTAAGCTGTAATCTGCTTAGCAGACATGCCAACAATCCTACGGTTCAGGATTGGAAAGCTCTGAAGCGCATAGCCCGCTATTTGAAAGGGACTATGCGCTACAGGCTGAGGTTCACCAGTCAGAAGACTGGAGGTCTTGAAATCTTTGCTGATGCAAGTTTTGGAAGTGACACCACGGATGGTACAAGCACTTCTGGTGTGTGCTACATGTACAACCACTGCCTGTTTGACTGGTTGTGCAAGAAGCAAACAACAGTGAGCCTAAGTTCCTGTGAAGCAGAACTCAATGCTCTGTCATTTTCACTCATGGATTGTGAATGGTTGATGCAACTGTTTAAGGACATCAGGGTGTCTGTGAAATGTCCTATACAAGTGTATCAAGACAATAGATCGTGTTTGGCTTTGCTGAACTCCGAGAGTTGCAAGCAGAGAACCAAGTACTTGCAGATTAAGCTACATCGTGCAAGAGAGTGTATTCAGAAAGGACTGATTCAGGTGTCCTACATGGCAGGAAATGAAATTCCTGCTGATCTGTTGTCTAAGGTTGTTAACAAAGAACAACTAAAGGTTTATGTACAAAAGTTGCAATTGGGTGAACCACAGGTACAACAGGTTACACGGAAAGGGGGAGGATGTTAGGATATTTCCGTTCCACCTTAAAAGGGAGCAGGCTTTTGTAAGCAACAGAGTCTGCGCATGTCCTATTCACAGGATGTTTATGCTTGCTGTTTTTTCCTTTCGTTTTCTCAGTTGGCCGAAGATGCTGACACAGAACGGTCACGTTTTCTTTTGTTCTGTTAAACGCTAATAAAGTCTGTAAATTATGCTCTTCTGCGGTGCAAGCTTTTGGCTGTGTTTCTGCTGATAAACAGTGTACACCCAGCCCTGGAATGTGGCTAGGAATTTCCAGAGGCTTCGTGTCGCTAACTGCTGGATCTGCCTGTCTACGGGAGGCCGATGGATCGTCCAGAACTCCGGCTTGGGGGCTCATGATGGACACTATCTCCCTGGCAGTTTCCCAACACTCTTCTCATGAGGTAGCCAAAGTACTGGAGCCTCAGCTTCAGGATCTGTCCTTCCAGTGAGCGCTCAGGGCTGGTTTCCTTAAGAATGGATAGGTTTGATCTTCATGCAGTCCATGGGACTCTCAAGAGTCTCCTCCAGCACCATAATTCAAAATTATTAAGGTCGCCTAGTGAGCTTCATTTGGCTGAGTGGGGATTTGAACCCTGTTCTCCTAAGTCCTAGTTCAGCACTCTAACCACTACATCACACTGCCTTGCAATGCTGAAACTTATAGGAATTGATGGAAGGGCACCACGATGGGCCTGTGGCTTAATGGACATCGTGATTTGCAAAATTGCATCAGCCTGGAAAAGAGCTAATACAACCATGCCAATCATCTCCGTCACAGGTTTAGTTCTTGGAAACTGAGGTGAGTAATGTGTAGCTCAGCCCTGAGCCCAGCAGTGGCCCATGCCAGCAAAATCCAGCTTCCTAAAAACATTGGGTCACATTTTCCAAAGTCTACAACCTGATCCCACCCCCACAATATTTTGCTATAACAACTAATTACATATAAATGAATCCTTCTTAACTGATCCAACACTCAGTCTGCTTTTAATTACAAGGTTTCGACAGTGACAGATGGCACAGAGTATGACGAATTGACCCTGAAGGGTTAGATGGTAGTCACAAGAGTGATTTGGTTTCAACAGCCAAAAATAGGTTGAGGTTGCAACGTTCAAAGGTATAACATGGAGTTGACTTGATGTTGGCAAGGGCCTCTTGAATCCGTGCTGATATTAGTAGGCCCTGAAAATATACAAAGAGTCTATTGAAAACAGACCAGGGCTGAGTGAGATGAAGCTATTCACTGTTATTGAACATTTTCAGAACTGCCCCCAAATGCCTTCCCCTTTCAGCATTTTTGTCACTTGAAAAAAAAATGTTCACCTTTTCATTTAAGCTGACTTACTCATCCTTACTTGTCCTCACTTTCCATCACCTCCATTCACCCTCAGCAATCTCACAGCAATCTCACAGCAAACCCTCAGCAATCTCACAGATTTTACTGACCGATGTCTGGCAATATGGACGTCACACAAGGGTGCCACCATAGTCACTAGATGTTCAGTGATTTGGTGGGATCGGAGGAGACTCTTGAGATTCCCATGGACTGCAAGAAGATCAAACCTATCCATTCTGAAGGAAATCAGCTCTGAGTGCTCGCTGGAAGGACAGATCCTGAAGCTGAGGCTCCAATACTTTGGCCACCTCAGGAGAAGAGAAGACTCCCTGGAAAAGACCCTGATGTTGGGAAAGATGGAGGGCACAAGGAGAAGGGGATGGCAGAGGACAAGATGGTTGGACAGTGTTCTTGAAGCTAGCAGCATGAGTTTGACCAAACTGCAGGAGGCAGTGGAAGACAGGAGTGTCTGGTGTGCTCTGGTCCATGAGGTCATGAAGAGTCGGACACAACTAAACGACTAAAGATCAACAACAATTTAGGAAGGAGGGAGAATAACTGAATGATAGAGCTGGAGGGGGGCACACTTGAATGCCATCTAGCCTGAGGAAGGAAATCCAGAGCTAGAGCATCTTCAAGATACGGTTGCCCAGTCTCTGCTTCAAGACCTCCAGCAGAGAAGAACAAGGACAACTGATTCCATTGTCAAGCTGCTGTCAATGTTAAGACATTTCTCTTAATGCTTAACCAAAATCCACCCTCCTGCAACTTAAGTTCATTAGATCTCTCATCAGCACTGAATGTCCTGGTAGGATTTCCAAGGCTGGTGAAGGAACTCTCCCTGCAGTGGGAAAACTGGGAAAGGCCAGAGATTAGAGTTAATAGAATCATAGAACTGGAAGTTTGGAAAGGACCCCAAAAGCTCACCTAATCTAATCCCCTGCATTGAAGGAATCACAGCTTAAAACTCCCTTACAGAAGGCCATTCAACCTCTCTTTTAAAACGTCCAACGAAGGAGCACCCACCATCTTCCGAGGTGGTCCATTCTGCTATCAAACAGCTCTTGCCAGCACAGAGCTCTTCCTAATGTTTGGCCGGAAACTCCATTCTTGTACAGTGGTACCTCAGGTTACATACGCTTCAGGTTACAGATGCTTCAGGTTACAAACTCCGCTAACCCAGAAATAGTACCTCGGGATAAGAACTTTGCTTCAGGATGAGAACAGAAATCGCGCTCCGGCGGTGCGGCGGCAGCGGGAGGCCCCATTAGCTAAAGTGGTACCTCAGGTTAAGAACAGTTTCAGGTTAAGAACGGACCCCCGGAACAAATTACCGTATTTTTCGCTCTATAGGACGCACTTTCCCCCCTCAAAAAATTAAGGGGAAATGTGTGTGCATCCTATGGAGCGAATGCAAGCTCCTTGGCTTCAGCGATAGCAACGCAAAGCCTCCAAAGCGCAGAGGGAGCGCTCCCTCCACGCTCCGGAGGCTTCGTGTTGCTTTCGCTGAAGCCTGGAGAGCGAGAGGGGTCGGTGCGCACCGACCCCTCTTGCTCTCCAGGTTTCAGGGATAGCTGCCTGAAGCCTCCAGAGTCTTCGGGTTCCTTTTGCTGAAGCCGGGAGAGCAAGACTCTCCTGGCTTCAGCAGAGAGGGAGAACTGCACAGCGCCCCTTCAGCCAAGCGGGAGGAGAAATGGAAAGGGCTCAGTTTCTCCTGCCGCTTTGCTGAAGGGGCGCTCAGCAGAGAGGGGGAGATTTTTTTTTTCTTGTTCTCCCCCTCTAAAACAAGGTGCGTCCTATGGTCGGGTGCGTCCTATAGAGTGAAAAATACGGTAAGTATTTACCGCTCTATATATGTTTTCTGCTGCCCCAAGAGGGTATCCGAGGTACCACTGTAATTTGAATCCTACCCTCTTGGGGCAGCAGAAAACAAGCTTGCTCCACCTTCCCTGTGACAGCCCTTCAGATGTTTGAAGTTGGCTATCCTATCACCTAGTACAAGTTTTCAAGGTACATTTTGGTGTGAAAATGTACAAGGGAGTTTGAAAGGAGGAGAAAAAGGGATTCAATAAGGTTGAATACAGTGGATGCTCGGGCTGCGAATGTGATCCACGCAGGAGGCATGTTCGCAACCCGCAGTATTCGTAACCCGCAGCACCGCGTTTGCGCATGCGCAGGTTGCAATTCAGCGCTTCTGCGCATGTGCAAAATGTGATTTAGTGCTTCTGCGCATGCGCGAGTGCCGAAACCTGGAAGTAACCCGTTCCGGTACTTCTGGGTTCGGCGCGGTGCGCAACCCGAAAACATGCAACCTGAAGCGTCTGTAACCCGAGGTATGACTGTAAATTCCTCAGGGATAGTTTGGTTCTTCCCTGTGATTGCTGACTCTTGGAAGAGTCACAAGATCAGATTTCCTAGGAAAGCTAGACTTGGACAGATAGGTTAAATGGGCATGGAGTTTACTTTACATAAATCACATAAAACACCTGGAAGAACGTCCTGTCAAATGTGATTCAAACTTTCAGGTGCAAACTACAAAGCAAAGAGCAGAAGCAAGTAACTCACAGCTGAATTGTTACCTGTCTGGTTGCAGATGTCTTTCTTTTGTGAAAACAGGTGTATCTCTGCCCTTGAGACAGCCGCTTGTCACTTCCGCTCTGGCCAAGTTCGTCCATCAACTCATGTGCGACCTGCCCTGACAGGAGACAAAAGGGCAACAGCATCAGATGGCAAAATTTGGGGTAATGCCAACCTGATGGAGAGTGTATTAGGTGCTGAGAACAACGGCAACTCTCAGCAAAGGCTTGAAAAGCAATCAGAATCCGTTCAAACAATACTGCTTCATGTTTAACATGGTGCAATGGTCTGTGGACAGGATTCCAACACCCCCCCGCCCGCCATATGCCCATTTACCATTTAAGACCGTGATGGCCAAACTTTGGCTCTCCAGCTGCTTTGGAGCTACAGTTCCCATAATCCCTGACCACTGGTCCTGTTAGCTAGGGATGATGGGAGTTGTAGTCCCAAAACAGCTGGAGGGCCAAGTTTGGCCATCACTGATTTAAGAGAAGTACAAACCTCTCTGAGAGAGATTCTACCCAAACTGTGAAACCATGAGAATGCAATTATGGTGTAGGGTATATTTCAATCAGAAGGGCAATTTGGGGGAAGGCATTTAGGCTTCCAGTATTTGTGCATTGCCTCAAGTGTGGTTTTGGTACTTCGGCTGGTGTATAGGGAAAGCAAACCACTGCTGCTAGAATGGCTATAGGGCAATAAACTTTAAGTACCCGGTATCTTCTTTCCCTAATCCTCTGCTGTGCTGTACTGCTCTTCCACCAAGGGAACCCTTTTTGGTCCAAGGGCCAGATTCTTATCTGGCCAGCTTCCGAGGGCCAAGTGGGTGGGGTCAAAGGCCAAGTGGGAGGGGTCAAACAATGCCACTACAGTGGTACCTCGGGTTACAGGCGCTTCAGGTTACAGGCTCCGCTAACCCAGAAATATTACCTTGCATTAAGAACTTTGCTTCAGGATGAGAACAGAAATCACGCAGCAGTGGCGCGGCAACTATGGGAGGCCCCATTAGCTAAAGTGGCGCTTCAGGTTAAGAACAGTTTCAGGTTAAGAACGGGCCTCCAGAATGAATTAAGTTCTTAACCCAACTGTATAAGGAAAGTGAAATACAGTTGAAAAATAACAGCCATCAAGCCAATCACCTCCATAAAGTTTAAATAACAAACACCACATTCCTAAAAACTCTACATGCATGCACACACAACAATGCATGTGTGCTTGTGTGCGCGCGGAGGGGTTCTTGTCTCACCTCAAGTTGAAAGATATTCCAAATGTTTCAACATTACACACAGCCCACAAGCTTGCATAGTATGCACACACACAAGACCCTCCCCAGTACATACAAAAGTAGCATGTCAGGAAGAATGGTTCTTGTCTAGCTTTCTCCCTAACAGGCTAGTTTTCTATGTTCAGGGCGGGGGGTGATTTTTTCAAATGGAGGGGCATTTACACATTAACTCCCACCAGTTTACTGAAGTGATACAAACAGGTTCGTTACATGAATGAAAGGACTAGGCCTCAGTTATTCAGCAGACCCCACTTTCCCCTCCTAGTTCTTTCCCTCAACCTTCTCTGCCTGAGCATCTTCCCATTTTCATTTGATGTGCTATCATTCCTCTCTCTGGAACCCCATTACAACAGCAATGAAATGTAAGGCTCTCTAATTAAGAGAAAACAATTGGGGACGGAGTAATGCAAAGGGGAACTTTTTTGACACCTTTTATGTCTTAAAATGTTCCTATTGAAGCATTCAAAGGTATTTAGCTCGAATTCATTTAAAACTGTAGCTGAGGAATGTCTCTAACGACTCCGGAGGGGACAATGGAAGAGGTTCCGACTTTTAAGTTGCAATTGTTGGTTCTCATAATTGGACTGTGTGTGATTCATTATCACTCTGTGTGTGTGTGTGTGTGTGTGTGTGTGTGTGTGTGTGTGTGTGTGTTTTAAGAAGCAGCAGAGAGAACTGTTCAGATACTTCCTGCAGGGGACAAAATAGCATTTGCTATTCAGAGCAATTTGTGGGGGGGGGGGGGACAAAGCTTGGGAATAATTTTTCCAAATTAACTCTGCAAACCAAGCTTCCTTTGGGTCTTGTTCTGGGTTCCTTGACTGCCGGAGAGAGAAAAAAAGAAGGATCCCTTTTATGCAAGTGCTTAATAGACAAATAGCTTGGCAGGGATCAAATTCATCTTGCTGGATGGAGTGCTTACATGCAGAAAGCAGAACTCGTCATAAGCAACTACAGTAGCTCAGCCTTTTTCACCCTAGGTCCTTTTTTTTTTTACTGCCCATATAAGTTGTTTTTCCCCCCAAAGATATTTATTAAAGTTTTTAAAATATAACAATAAAAATGAAAAAGAAAAAGAAACACAATACAAAATACAACATAAAAACAATTAAAAAACAAATAATTTTCCATAACATATCTTCCTTACGCTTATTTCCCCAGACCTCCTCATACCTCCCTTCTTTGTATTCCACTTCAATTTGTTAATTCAGCAAATCCTTACCATTAAGCTTTTACCCATTTGTAAACCTTTTTTTTTTTCGTATCTCCTAAAGCATTACAGCTGGAAACCCCTTAGTTTCTTTCCAACATCCTTCTAACATTCATCAATTTTATAATATTTCTGTAAATAGTCTTTAAATTTCTTCCAGTCTTCTTTCACCAACTCTTCTCCCTGGTCTCGGATTCTGCCAGTCATTTCTGCCAATTCCATGTAGTCAATCACCTTCATCTGCCATTCTTCCAGAGTGGGTAAATCTTGTGTCTTCCAATACTTTGCAAGGAAAAATACTTTGGAAGACTGTCCATATAAGTTGCACCACCAACAGCAACTGTATCTGCAGCCTGGCCACTATTTTGCATCTCCACTGAGCCTCTTGGCTAAAGTTGCTAACTTCAGATTTAGAATCAATCAGAGAATCATAAAATGGTAGCATTTGAAGGGATCTCAAGGGTCATCTAGTCCAGCCCCCTGTAATGCAGGAATCTCAACTTAAGCATCCATGACAGATGGCTACCCAATCTCTGCTTAAAAACCTCCAAGGAAGGAGAGGCCATCCCCTCTTGTGGGAGTCTGTTCCACAGTTGAACATCTCTTACTGTAGAAAGTTCTTCCTGATGTTGTGTCAGAATCGCCTTTCTCGTAACGTGAAGCCATTGGTACGGGTCCTACCCAGCAGAGCAGAAGAAAACAAGCTTGCTCCATCTTCCATGTGGCAGCCCTCAAGACATTTGAAGATGGGTGGCACTAGGGGTTAAACCACTGAGCCTAGGACTTGCCAATCAGAAGGTTGGCTGTTCGAATCCCTGCGATGGGGTGAGCTCCCATTGCTCGGTCCCTGCTCCTGCCAACCTAGCAGTTCGAAAGCACATCAAGGTGCAAGTAGATAAATAGGTACCACTCTGGAGGGAAGGTAAACGGCATTTCCGTGCACTGCTTTGGTTCGCCAGATGTGGCTTAGTCATGCTGGCCACATGACCTGGAAGTTGTACGCTGGCTCCCTTGGCCAATAAAGCGAGATGAGTGCCACAACCCAGAGTCGGCCACGACTGGACCTAATGGTCAGGGGTCCCTTTACCTTTACCTATCATATCTTCTCTCATAGATCTTTGGGGTAGGTTTGCGGGTATGGCAGAAGGAGATAGGATCTGCCCATGCAATGCCTACCTGGTGGAAACGCTAGCTCACATGGCCCTTAAATGTAAAATGAATGATTATCTCCACCAACAATTTCTAGACCATCTATGTATTCCAACATGGAAACCAGAGACAGAGCTTATACACTTCTTATTACGGGGGGGGGGGGACCCGGAGCTCACCAAGACAGCAGCTAAGTTCCTCTATTTGATTTTTTGTCGCCGAAGTACGCTACAGGATCCTTCCCTTGCTGGAGACCCACAGAGGTGAAATAGATTGATCGCCTCTTCTTCCCTTTGGCAAATGACTGTACTGTTGAAATGGCAATGAGATCGCACTGGCCTATTTATTCTGAATGTTTGTATGTGATGCCAATAAAGGTTTGATGATGATGATGATGATGATATCTTCTCTCAGTCTCCTCTTTTCCAGGCTAAACATACCCATTTTCTGGCATGTAAGACTAAGGCTACAGATTGAGGCACATGGGAGTAAATCCCATTGAACACAGTGACACTTACCTCTGAGTAAACATGCCTAGCATTGTGCTACAAGTACTTTAGCTTTCAGAGAGCATCATTTGGACACAAGGCATCCTGTGTCCTCCAGAGCATAGCGCTTCCAATGTTGGAGCGCCAATGTCAGGAGCAGCAGGGCCAAGGAAGGTGCCGTGGCAACAGAGAGGGAGGATTGGGCAAAGCTCTCACTCTCTCTTGCATAGGAAGATCAACTGTATCCAATGGCTACTGGACCAGAGGATCGCAGCTATATTCTCTTTTCAGAACCACCAGAGATCAAATTCATTGAAGTGTGTGTGTGTGTGTGTGTGTGTGTTTAGGAGGACTTCTTCCCATCTTATTTTCAGAGCAACATACACAAGAAATGGGAACCATTTCCCCAAGAAACCATCACTGAAATTACTTAAAATAGCAAAACCAAATATGGCAAGTGTATAGCGTAATCTCCGTGCCACAAAATCTGCACAACCTTCTAATCATTCTACATGCACGTACCAAGCAGTGTTCAAAGGTAGGGAAAAATATTTTAAACAATACAGATCACAATAAATATTGAAGTAACTTGGGCTTAGAGCTCACCTGATCGACCAACAATATTTCCCCCTCCTCTTGGTTCACAGGAGAACAGTTGATTAGAGTCTTTCCCTGTCCTGCACAATGCCAATCTGTGTTCTGTTAAGAGGAAATTTAATGAACAAAAGGTCAAACCACCCGACCATTTCATCATTATCAGATACATGGGGGGGGGGGGAGCCAGAGAAATGCAATTTAGCAATAAATAAGAGGCTGTTTTGTATGTCTGCTTTCCCCTTTTTGCATTCCCTTCTCATGAAAGTTTTGCCAGTTTAAACCTAGGTGTTTTCTTGAAATAATTACAAATATCTAAAGGGTGAGGAAACCTTTGGTGTTTTTAATTATAGGGAGCAACTATAAATTGAGAAGAAAATGTTCATCCTTTGAGCAGCCTGGATGCAGTATTGGGCAGAATCAGGACTTGTTATGCCTTCTCCCCTTTCAGTTTTGGTTCCAACCTGTCATTTATGTTGACTTCTGTCCATCACCCAGGAAGGAAGGAACAGAAGTCCACTGCCCCCCCCCCGGCTTTGCCCTGGTCTCCAGTGCAGTTTTCTGACTGCTCCTTGCCGAGACGGAGTGTAAATGCACATTTAAAGCGCATGACTTCCCTCCAAGAACCATGGGAACTGTAGTTTCCCCCACACATACCTGAAATTCCTGGTACAATTCTAACGCTGGTGGTCAACAAAAGAGGTTTAAAGACTCTCTCAAGGCAAATCATTAAAAATGTAGTATAAACACCGACAACTGGGAAACACTGGCCTGCGAGCGCTCCAATTGGAGAACAGCCTTTACCAAAGGTGTCATGGGCTTTGAAGACGCTAGAACTCAGGACACAAGGGAGAAACATGCTAAGAGGAGGGCATGCTTGGCAAACCTTCACCATGATCAACACCCGCCCAGAAACCTATGACCCCACTGTGGAAGGACGTGTGGATCCAGAATTGGTCTCCATAGTCACTTACAGACTCATTGTTAAGACTGTGTTCTTGGAAGACAATCTTACTTGGCTACAAGTGATCGCCAAAGGAGAAGAAGAAGAGGAGGAGGAGGAGGAAGAAGAAGAAGAAGAAGAAGAAGAAGAAGAAGAAGAAGAAGAAGAAGAAGAAGAAGAAGAAGACGAGGAGGAGGAGGAGGAGGAGGAGGAGGAGGAGGAGGAGGAGGAGGAGGAAGAGGGGAGCTTTTTGGCCTCACTCTGCCCTTTCTTCTCAGGTGGGCAATAAGGATTCAACTCTGGGCCCAAATTTCTAAAAGACCACCTCTTTTGCTACAGACCCTTTTGGGTGTTAGGATCATCCTACTTTTGTGTAGGACCCTGGTAGAAACACATGCCCAACTGGCAAGTTCTCTCCCTCCTGGTCGATCGTTTGGGAGCTTCAAAAGGTTTCTTCAGCCCAAACATCACAGCGACTGATGCCAAGAAGCACACTTATGATCCTGCAGAGTATTGGTGGTTCGCGTAACAGACTCAATAGCTCAGCGTTTTGGCTAATCTACTTTATTTACATATAATACACCTGGAGCATTCTGACTTAGCTCCTTCCTCTTTCTCATCAGACAGCAAAGAGAGAAACAACAAAGGACAATAGTCCCACTTTGTGGAACACAGTAACACAAACATCCTGTCTCCGTCACTTCCCACACTGCGGAATGAAAACATATACCGCCATGTGATAGACAACAGTCTCATGACTGCAAACACGGAGCAGGAATCCTAACTGATCCTAAGATCAACAGAAGAGGCCCTCATTGTACTTCCACTCCCTTCAGTCGTTCAGAGGGTGGTGGCCAGTAAGAGGGCATTCTCTGTGACAGCCCCTAAACTGTGACATTCCTTCCCCACAGCAACCCATCTAGCACCTTCACTGTGTGCTGAAGATGCCTGCATTGCAGGGATTGGACTAGATGATGACTCATGGAGTCCCTGCCATCTCTGCAACTCTGTGATTCTATTATTATTTACACTGGACTTTGATACCTGAGCAGGGCTGGATTTAGGTTTGATGAGGCCTTAAGCTACTGAAGGTAATGGGTTCCTTTATATGTCCAGCTGACAAATTGTCACTGTTTTTCATGTTGAATATATGCTATATGGTAATTTATGGACCTAATAGGTATCTAAAGCCATTTTCAAATAACAAAATATGTATTTTGTCAAAGTAATTGCTGAACTGAAATACAATTAAGAAGAAGTATATTAATAGTGGGAAAAAAATTGGGGGCCCCAAGAGAGTGGGGCCCTAAGCTCTAGCTTGTTTAGCTTATACGTAAATCTGACACTGTACCTGAGATATATATTATAGGATCCACCTTCTTCTCTTGATTGTGATCTGTCTTAACAGCTTTTAGTATCGTATTATTAAATTGTTGTGGGCTGCCCTGGGACTTTATGAGGAAATGGCTTGCCAGCCCTCCAGGTCTGACCTGAAGTCTCCAGGTTTGGCAGTGGCCCTCTGCAGGTGGCAGATGGAGAGCTTGAATGTCCAGGCAGGCAAGAGTGATGATGATGATAAGGATAACTGTGCATGCAGCTTGCAAGCTCCAACATGGCAGGACATGACTCCAAATTATAGCATAAACGCTTGGGGGGCTGATCTGGCCTCCTCTGCTCACCTCTCCCAATTAACTTCCATCTCTAGGGGCCACCCCATGACATCACTAGGGGCTGCCCTTAGGTCTCAGATTTGGGCCCTGAAATCTCAGGGTCAGGGATGCTCCTGACGTGGGAACCCTAATGGGGAAGAACAGGTGAGAAATATAATAAACACTCATACTAACAATTCACAATTTCCTAAACCCAGCATGTCTCAGACCTGAAGAACCATCTAGGGCCAACCTGGGCTTATATAGTCTGCACAAAAGTACCTCCTGCTTTGACCCCAAAGGGCCCCAGAAAGGACAGTAGGCTGATTTCTTCCAGAGTCCAGGAAATAGTCACCGCATACATGTCTTAAAATGCAGAAAATTTATGGCCTCCTGCTATTTTGTCCTGTATAATTACAGTTCCGACCGCCTGGCTTAAAATGGAGATCTCTCCCCCTCCTCCACTGCCTGGGTTGAACTGGGGGAGGGGGGTGGATGCGAAGAGGTGCCAGTCAACCCCATTTGTGTGTGATAAATAATCAGTTGTGCACTCAGTTTTCAATGCTTGTTAAAAATCCAGGCACTGGAACAGCTCCCGAATCTCACCGCTCCCACCTCCACTGCCAATCTCTTTTGCATCTCATTGGCATTTGAGAACATTAATTGACTCATTATTCCAATTCATATTCAGGAAAGGAGGCTGATTAACGAAGGCAGATGCAGAATCTCCAGACACATTGGGAGCGGTGTTGTTTGTCCCGGCAGTTTACTCGACTTATTAGAATCCTTTGGAAACTACAAGTAGGAGAACCAGAGACATGCCCTGCGATGTCGTCTGCTTTATAACATTTGCACCTCTTTGCCCTTGGTTTTCTGCTTTTTTAAATTAAAAAACAAACAAGCCACCATAATCTTACAGCCATGCAGAAGACCATGGAAATCTTGAAGCAGCAACATTTTATCAGCTCTGGGGGTTTTTTAATTTGTTATTTTTGGGGGGATGGGATCCCTTTCTTCATAATAGTTTGGGAAGAGTAAAAAACAGCCACCAGGCCAGATGAGGTTGGCTCAGAATTAGAATCAATGCAAGAAACCCATAATATGACCAGCTAAGAGATCCTAGAACGTTGCTCCTTTCTACATAGTCGATTCCAAAATTCCTTCCTCACATCCAAATTAAGAACCACAGCATCCCCACCAGGGGAGAGGAAGCTCTCTGCCCACCAAGGCTGCATTTGGAGTCCACATATCGGTGGTGGGTGGGGCCTATATCCAAATTGGACAAAGCCCAAGCAAGGAGAAGTTGGGCATGCTGCCTGGGGCTGAAAGAAGTTGCAGCCAAATCATCTGCAACTTGGTTACAACTCTCATCAGGCCCAGTCAGCTGTGCATACTGCTTCTGACACTAGAAATAACGTACAGTATAGCCATCTTAAGGAAATCAGCCCTGAGTGCTCACTGGAAGGACAGATCCTGAAGCTGAGGCTCCAATACTTTGGCCACCTCATGAGAAGAGAAGACTTCCTGGAAAAGACCCTGATGTTGGGAAAGATGGAGGGCACAAGGAGAAGGGGACGACAGAGGACGAGATGGTTGGACAGTGTTCTCAAAGCTACCAGCAAGAGTTTGACCAAACTGCAGGAGGCAGTGGAAGACAGGAGTCCCTGGCATGCTCTGGTCCATGGGGTCACGAAGAGTCGGACACGACTAAATGACTAAACGACAACAACATATCCATCTTGGTTAGAAGCCACTGAATTCGCTTACTTCCATTCAGGGACGCCATCTAAAAGGGGCTGAGGGGTCAGAGGGCCCTCCACATTTTCTAGAAGGGGTCTGCCCCACCCCCCAATTCTGCTGCGATCCTCAGAAGGACATGCCAGGATGAAGATGCTTAGCCCTGCCACAATCCCCAGAGTGCCAAAAACAAACCCCTGTGTTGCAATGAGAACTGTTTTATTATACAATGTGTATGCAGGTAGGTCAATTCTGTTATCATTCATTGGTTGTATGCTTTGTATTGTATTTTCAGCTGATGAAGACTATTACGAAACAGTAGTATCATTCCGGAAACACTGTCCTTGAGGCTTTTGGGAAGCCTTCCATTGAAACTTTTGAAAAAGTATTGAAGAAATTTTACTTTTTAGACTTTTGAGACGTCTTCTGTTGAAAACTTTGAATAACCATTGTGATACTGACCTTTGGTGCCTATCTTGAACACATGGCTTGATGTTCTATGCCACTCATCTTTTACATTGTATATATGAACTCTAATAGATATATTTCTACTTTTTGAATGATATCATTATTCTATTATATATGCTCTAACAGTTATTAGCCTACGTGTTGTGTCTATATTTCTGTGAATGATCCCCAGAGTTCCTACCCGGAAGGTGAGCTGGCGATCTCCACTAGGGATACGTACATTCCTTTGAGGATTGCCAGAGCGCCTTCCCTAAGGCATTGGGAAGGGCAACCTTTGCTTAGGGCAACCTTTGCTAACCTGGTGCCTTCCAGATGTTTTGGACTACAACTCCCATCAGCAGGAAGCCCCATGAAGGGCATCTGGTTGGTGAAGTCTGGCACTGAACATGTTTGGATCAGGCTCTGAATCGGTTAAATTCCAAGCCCTTTGGTTTGAGCGCACAATGACTCAAGCTACAGCCCATAATAAATAATCTCTGGATTTTCTTCAGCCGCTTAGAGCATTTTACTCGCTTTTAAATGAAAAGGTTGGGTTTTGCTTTCTTTCTTTGTTTTTAATTTGGTGCCAGTTCCCCACAAATACAAACAGTTGCTTAAGAAAGGGGAGGTGTGTGGAGGAAATATCCCTATAGGAAGTATATTAGGACAGACACAGCTGACTGCTATGGTTCCTTTGGAGCCGTTATCATCTGTCATGTAAATACATAATTAAGGGCTTTTTAAAAATGCAGATTATGTAAATATATAGTTAGGGTCTTTTGAAAATGCAGAGGGTTGACCCAGTGGAATCTAATGAGTCCTTTGGAGCTGTTTGTGAAGACATATTTAGATTTGAAATGTGGAATGAACGCTCAATGGACCGCTAGGTGCTCCTTCAGAGCCATTTATGGACTCTTCTGCAGATCCTTATTTTTGTATGGGGGTTTTCAGAAACATAGTAATAATGCAAGATAAAGTGCACCAACTGTTCAGTACTTGGGTAGCGGGGGAAAGCTGCAAATATTTTTTTTAGAAGTAATTATTGCTCCTAAATACATCTCTCTCTCTTCCCAAGCTTTAAGGTTCCCCGGAAGCTAGTGAGCCAATTTAGGAGGAATTATGGTCCTCCTAAACTTCACATTGCAGTTTTGAGTCTGATCTTAGTTTTTCAGGCTCCAAAATGTATCACACACTTAAGAAGACAAGAAGAGTCCTGTTATTTTCATCCCCAAAGCCCATCTAATCCTGGATCATGTTGCATGCAAAGGGTCCCAGGTTCATTTCTTAACAACTCCAAGTAGGTCTGGGAAAGACCCTGGTCTGAAATTCTCGAGAGCAGCTGCCAAGCAGGTGTAGACAATACTAGGTAGGTCAATTTTCTGATTCAGTGTACAGCTTCCAACATTCCTATGTTCACTGCAAGGATAGGATTCTGGACTGCCAGGGGCTGATCTGGATTGGAAGAGTGGGGAATGCAATCGCAGGAAGAATAGCTCCTAACAGAAGAGGAGGGTGAATATCTGCCCCCCCTCGCTTCCAGCATTTCCAGAAGCAGAGAGAGAGACAGAAGCTGCAGTGTTGAGAAAGGACACTCATCCTCCAACACCACTTTCTGAACACAACCCAGGAGAAAGGAGCGGAACCATTGTATAACAGTGCCCCCAGCTCCCAGCTCCTTTAGCCGGTCCAGAAGGATGTTGTGGTTGATGGTATCAAAGGCTGCTGAGAAATCCAGCAGAACTAGGAAACAGCTTTCACCTTTGTCCCTAGTCTGCTGGAGATCATCGATCAGCATGACCCAAGGCAGTTTCAGTCTCATGGTGAGGCCTGAATCCAGATTGGAAGGGATCCAAATGGTCCACATCCTCCAGGCGTGCCTGGAGTTGTTCCGCAACCATGGACTGGATAGGCTTTTGCCCTGTTCTAGCAAGGCTTTCCCTCAGTTCTCACGTTACAATCAGAGAATTTCTCTGTCTTCTTTTGTCTGAGTTGACTTCAATGTCCTTTCCTTCGCTTTCCTTTTATACAAATAATAGCACAAACTTTCTGTGGTAGATTCTCCCACCTGTCTAATCTGACTATTGATAATGGTCTTGGCTATCACAGTTGTGCATTAACTATTTGTGCATAACCATTACATCCTCCAAAGGGATGCAGGTGGCGCTGTGGGTTAAACCACAGAGCCTAGGACTTGCCGATCAGAAAGTCGGTGGTTTGAATCCCCATAACCAGGAGATGTTCCAATTCCTCGGTCCCTGCTCCTGCCAACCTAGCAGTTCAAAAGCACGTCAAAGTGCAAGTAGATAAATAGGTACCGCTCTGGCGGGAAGGTAAACAGCGTTTCTGTGCGCTGCTCTGGTTCGCCAGAAGCGGCTTAGTCATGCTGGCCACATGACCCGGAAGCTGTACGCCGGCTCCCTCGGCCAATAAAGCAAGATGAGCGCCGCAACCCCAGAGTCAGCCACGACGGGACCTAATGGTCAGGGGTCCCTTTACCTTTACCTTATTACATCCTCCAGAATGTTGAAGGCATGCAGAGATCTTCATGTCAGAGAAACCATGGTTCTGCACTGTCTACTTCATTCTGGACCACTCTGCTCTGGTATCTCTTCCTTGCCTGTTGGCTGCTCTATATGACAAAGTGAACTTCGGGAAACAGTTGACACCAAGTCGAATGGCATTGACGCTGTCCATGCAATTACATTTGCTCGGGCAAGAATTTCCACATCTTGTCTCAGTTTGTGTGCTAAATTGTTTGATGGAAACATCAACCAGATTTCAGAGACTTGAGAGCTAAAAGGGTCCATACTGTGAACTCCTGCTTCGGGGGAGGATTATTTCATTCTTCAAACCTCTTTGGGGATGTGGGGACATTCAGGAGAAGCGATTCCTAATCTGTCTCCTTTGATCAGCAACAATAATGTGTCATGCTGTGCTGCAGATTGGCTTTATGTTGCAATGATGGTGACTCAGTTTTCATCACAGTTTATTGATTTATATTCCACCTTCCCTCAAAATTGCTCAAGGCATGTACATGGCAGTGGTTTGCATTGGTCCCAGCTTTCACCTTGAATACCCGTTTTTCTTTTTTACAAAACCAATTTGTTTCTGAGTTGCTCTGTGCTCCAGGGTTTTGCTTTTGACTCATTTTGTGAAATGAAGTTCTGCATCCCCCTTGCACTCTTTTGGGGAATCTAAAAATGACCAGAACCTTTCCCCTTTTTGGCAGAAGCGGATAAAATTTGTCTGCAAAGGAGTCCCTGCAAAGTGGATGAAGTAAAATAGATTTTGCACAATCCACATTAGGGCCAACTTTATCAGGGCGGCTAAAACTCACAGATTCGTAGTATCTCATTTTTGGTGGCTGTTGGTGGTGGAAGTTTGTCTCTTGCTCTTTCTGACCTTGGGAAAAAGCAGCTTCCTATGTACCTGCAAATTCAATGCACAGAAAGGTCAGTCTCTTGGCATTGTTCCCCCCTCTACCCCACATCACAGGCAGTTTTGTAAATTCCCACAAAAGCCCCAGGGTGTGTACAACCATAACATGGTTGCACATAAATAGCTCCTTGGATGAGTCTTTAGGTTTTTCTGCTTTGGAGGGCATTGCACTTAATATGTTGCTGTGGAATACCAGTGTCCATGGGTTAAGAATCTGATTTTTTTTCTTCATATGGTGCTAGGCATATTGGCATAATTCTTCCCTTCTGTTTTTGATTCTCTGTCCATGACAGATTTCACAGCAGGGAACCATTCTATCACATATGGCCACTAAATTAAAGAAACTTCCAAAACTTCTGTCTGCGAGTTAATTTTAAAACCAAAAGAACAGAACAGTGCCTTAAAATAAAGAAGTTAAAATAGAAAACTGAAGGTCTTCTTCCTCATTAAACCTACCTGTAGCTCTACCTGCCTATAAATTGCATTCTGGGCCATAATAATATGCCACCTGATAAATGAGGCTAGGTAAGTTTGGAAGACATCCTCTGTTATAAATTCTGTAAGTAAATAAAATCCTAATAAAATCCTACCAGCAATTGATCTGCTGAGTGCAAAGTATGACCCATTCACATTTTGGCCTTTTGTGATAGATGGCATCTGTCTGTCTGTCTTGGGAGACAATGGAGGAGTGCACCATTTGGAATAGAGTCAATATGTTGGAAGGTTTCAGCGCCTGCTGTGGCTGGAGAGACCAATACTGGAGAGACATGTTTTGTTGCAACTGGGGCAGATGAAGGCATCCAGTTGTGCTGCTGCAAATGAACCATGTCCTTTCTTCTCTCTGTGCTCCTCCCAGTGGTCATTCCTCTTTTGCAGGTACATAAGAACAGGAATCATCCCCTGAATGTAATTATAAATGAACCTTTGACATACATACCTTCAATATGTATAAAAATTCAGTGAGAGGTGTGAACTTGCCTGTGTTGTGTAATCCCATTTATATTAGGTCTAATTTGGGACAAACAAACTCTCATATCCTCATCAACATAAACTAGTCTTTCTTTTTTCTGATCTTTCATATTTGTCAGAGTTGAAAACCCCTTTTCACAAAAATACACTGTGGAGAACTGTAGAAGAATAGTCAATGTTCTTGAAGAGAGACGCAGATACTGTTTCTGGCTGTATATCCAAAAGAAAAAAAAACTTGTTTTGATACTATACTATACTATACTATACTATACTATACTATACTATACTATACTACACTGAAATGTTAAAATGCTTCTTTGATTGTCCTTGAATCTTCTCACCACACTTGCCATCTTCTCCTGCCACACCCTTTGAGAACCACTGCTTTAAAGGTTCTTTTGTGTTTCTCATAAAGTCCTGTCCTCTCAGTTCCCAATTAACTACCCCAAGGACACTTAAAATCCTCATGAAAAACTGTCAATAGTTTAGTGAGATTTAGTGTGATTTTTCTCCCGTATAAAAACACATTTTTATATGCAATTTTGCCCAATATACACCTTTTTGGCAAAGTGATTTCTCCTAATTTGATGCATTTTTGTATGTAATTTTCACTAATCTGTGCATTTATACTCACACTTCAACCCCACTGTATGCATTTTGTACACACGGCTGGAGAATCGCACTGCAAAATTCAGAGTAGTGCACATTTCAAAGAATGTGCTTTGCTTCATTTTGCATCTTATTTGGGAAAGTGGAAAAAAAATACTAAGTTCACTTTTAAATGCAAACTGAACCAAATTTCTCCTCCCCATGCTTGCTGTTTTGACTACCTAGAGACTGGCCCTCAGATAACTGAGATTGCCATTAGTACATAGGATTACAGACTAGGCTGGGCTAAAATGGAACACAATAGAATAAAGGACACACGCACTCACATACTCTCACACTTTCTCTCTTGCACAAAAGCACACACACACGTTTCCTGGAACGGATACACTGACTGGAGCTGCTATCAACAAGAGTGCTGCCTTTAATATGACCAGTATAGCAAGGCTACAGCTATTCACCCCCAGCAGCTGAACTGAACTATAGGGAGCTAATGTAAACACAAGCTTATCGGCAAGTGCTGGACTCTTGCTGTTTGTGCTGAGAGGTATTGTACGCCTGTGGCTTGTGAGGTGTTCCTCTGAGGGGTTGCATTGCATGGACTTTCTAGTTCAGCCAGGAAAGGGAGCCTGATAATATGGTCAAGACAAATCCCATAGCCATCCTTCAGCTTCTACTTTCCCACCTCACCCTCTTTTCAGTCTTGCAACTGAAAAGCTTTTACGGCAGCTTTAAGTCTATCTGCTCTGCTCCCTCCAGTTTGGCAGGCGCTGTTCACTGCGACACTGACAGCTGCCCCAACTTGCTCCTCTTTTTAGGGGTCTCAGGGGAGGAGGAGGGAATCTTGAGATGTTCCCAAAGACAAAATATAAATAATGATGCCTTGATTTCCCTTCAGGTTTAGGACTCTGGTTGCAAAATCAACATGGATTCGTCACCTTGCCTGAATTGTCTCTTCAAAGACAAGTGAAATGTATAGCCTCCTTTACAAATATCTTGAAGGAGAGCTTAATGAAGGCAGAATTTGCCACCACTAATACGCAGCCGGCCCCCAAACATCTGGACTTAGGGCAGCCTTTCTCAACCTGTGGGTCCCCAGATGTTGTTGAACTACAACTCCCATCAGCCCTAGCTAGCAAGGCCAGAGCTCAGGGATGATGGGAGTTGTAGTCCAACAACATCTGGGGACCCACAGTTGAGAACCGCTAACTTAGGGGGTTAGGTGAGACAGTATGGCATCCAAGCAGGGAGAAGCTTGGGCTTGTCAATGCTGAGCCAAAGGCAGACAAAGTCACTGGAGTTGAAATGTGAGTCTCAGCAGGATTGGAACCAGATCTGTACAGAGTTTGGGGGCAGATCCAGAAGTGGTAGAATTAAGTGCAAGTTAGGATTCCAACCAGGCATACCAACTCCTAGGGGCAGAGGGGTCTTTGGCTCCCTCAATATTTGCTGGCAGGGGGCTGGATCACCTGGATGTTGAGGGGTGGGGGAGGCCAAGCGTGGTGCGGTTCAATGGCTGGCTCCTCCTGAGCATGAGAGGAAGCCGCCTGCTCAGCTTCCTCCTGACAATGCACTATGTGTGTGTGACATCATACATGTGACATGCACACGACATTACATCTCCAGGGAGACTGTGCCTCCATGTAGCCTATTGCCGCTCCACCCGTTTCAGCCCCCTTCTGGTCCTGGGAGACTGGGGGGAGCTTGTTGCAGCAGGAGGGGAAGACACCCTTGACTCTTGACCAGCCTGATTCATCTCTGCCTCTTGACCTCCTTCTACCCACTCTCCTGCTTCAGCCTCTGCCTCTGATTCTGGACTGCTCTCCACCACGGACTCTCCCAGCTCACTAAGCCCTGTTACCTCTTTAGCTTCCAATGCATCCTCTCCCCAGTCTTCTCCCTCTGACTACTCATTGTTCCACCACCACTTCCCAGGCCCTGAGCCTTCTTCCCTTGGTGGTTCCCCAGCTGGTTCCTCCCACCATTCCTCTCTGTCCAACCAGCCCATGACATCAGGGCTTGCTGACCGGGGCTAATGGGGGCTGTAGTTGCACAATATCTGGAGGGCACTAGGTTGTGGAAGTCTGCTTTACATTAATAAAAGCAAGAAGAGTTATCAATTTCCGATTGGAGGCGTTCTGATCAGATATGGCACAATCAAGGTTTCTTAGTGCGAAAATGTGCCTTTCCCTAATGCGGCTGACAGAAAGCCACACTCAGACCTTTTCAGAGGCTTTCAGGAGTTATTACTTGAGATTAACTCTGGCGTGAGCAAAAAGGTTTCAAGTCTTGCTTATACTTTGCCCCTGGCTCTAAATTAGCAACTTAGCTCTTAAATGATCAGCAATTGAGTCATAGGTGTTAATGAGTGAAGTTCAGCTGGAAGGGATGAAGCGAAGGGGAGGGTAACTAGGCTCCAAAAAATTTTTTTATTATTTTTTAAGCCACTATGAAAGAAAGAGTGGGAGAAAATACCACTCAAAGATTTCTTAAGTCAAACTGTATTTTAATCAAGGCTTCCCAGCCAAGATGAAGAAGTCAAACTGTGACTTCTCCAGCTGTAAAAAGTGGAAGTCTGGTTTCACATTTGCATGATTTTGAAGGTCAAATGCCTGCTATCCAAGACTTACTGATCCATATGGACTAGAAATGCCACAATATGCAATCATCATGAAGGCAGATTGTCTCCTGTAAATCTGTCCTTTTTGTAACACGTTCAAAAAGTACCGTATTGGATGGATTATAAATCCATTCAGGAAATGCGTGCAATATGGTGTGAAGCTTCTCTGGTTTATGAAAGTGTGCATTCGAGTGCATATGTGTTGGAGAGAGAGGCAGGCAGAGGCAAAAGATCAGGCTGGATTAACTGTTAGGGGAAATATGCTATGGAATAGGATCCAGCCCAAAGTGAAGCTATGGCTGTAATGGAGCTATCTGGCATTCACTCTGCATGCATAATCCACAGCATTCCAACTTCTGGGATCCATTTAAATCTCCACAGCTGAGCCCATGGCGTAGAGCGATCACCCACATTGTGGAGCGGGGGGGGGGATTGTAGCTAGGTGCCCAGGTTGCTACAAAATGGCGGAGGGAACCAGAAAATCAGCATCAGGCATGTCAAATTGGTCCCACGACCGTGGGTGTCCAGGGCTACAGGTGCCATGCAGCATGCATGACTCTGGCACCGAAATTTGTGGGTGCCCAGCCCCTTCATGGGGACTTTTGTGGGTGCTCAGGCACCCAGGGCATCCCAGGAGTTGATCAGCATGGTCACTTGCACATTGCCACAGAAGAGAAGCCACGTTTGCATAAAATGTGCATATGCTAATTTTTACGTCTAGATGAGAATTTAGAAATATTTTCCATAATTTCAATATAAATATAAGGAACTCATCATAGTGGGGAATACTGTGACAAGGCGCAGAGTATACAAGTGCAGTCTGCTGTGCAGGTGCTTGTTTTTGATGAGCAACCTCAAGGCTCCAGCTTATTATTATTATTATTATTATTATTATTATTATTATTATTATATACCGTCTATCATCATAAGATCTCAGGGCAGGGTAAAATACAGGATAAAAGCAAGTAAATAATTACAAACAGAACAACAAACAATAACCCTCCTTTCCCACAGACATATTTAAAAGCTTGTAGACTATGAATCAGCCAAAGGCCTGGTAGAAGAAGAACGTTTTCACCTGGCACCTAAAATATATATAATGAAGGTGCCAGGCGAATCTCCCTGGGGAGAGCGTTCCACAAATGGGGAGCCACTACAGAGAAGGCCTGTTCTCGTGATGCTGCCCTCTGGACTTCACATGGAGGAGGTACCCGAAGAAGGGCCTCAGATGATGAATGCAGAGTCTGAAACGGTTTATATGGGGAGAGGCAGTCCTTGAGGTGTTGGAGTCCTGAGGAGGAGGAGGAGGAGGAGGAGAAGGAGGAGGAGGAGGAGGAGAGTTTGGATTTGATATCCTGCTTTATCACTACCCAAAGGAGTCTCAAAGCAGCTAACATTCTCCTTTCCCTTCCTCCCCCACAACAGACACTGTGAGGTGAGTGGGGCTGAGAGACTTCAGAGAAGTGTGACTGGCCCAAGGTCACCCAGCAGCTGCATGTGGAGGAGCAGGGAATCAAACCCAGACTACGAGTCTACTGCTCTTAACCACTACACCACACTGCCTCTCCTCAGTATTAGTGCTTTATCACTAAAGCAGACTTTGGCCACATTCACACCACACATTTAAAGCACTACGGTACCACTTTAAACTGCCATGGCTTCCCCCAAAGGATTCTGGGATATGTAGTTTGTCAAGGGTGATAAGAGTTGTTGGCAGACCACTGTTCCCCTCACAGAACTGCAGTTCCCGAAGTTCCCTAGAAAGAGTGGTAGATTGTTAAGCTAACTCTGGAACTGTAGCTGTGAGAGGCTTGTGAGGGAACAGGATGGGAGTCTGCAGCCTTCCTTAATGTCTTGATGCATTTGAAGATATGGATGCTTCCTCCTGGCAGCAACCTAGCGAGCGAAATGAGGAGGGGCTTAACGTGGGAAAGAGAGGTGCCCTGGTAAACCAAAGATAGGGTGATTGGTCCTTCATGCTCTTCAGATCTCTCTGGAACTGGAAAAGAAGATTGGGGGATGAGTCTGTTTCAAGATGGCAGCCACCCACACTATTCCATGCACCAAAGCCAACAACAAGACTGACAACTGGCTCTCATTTCAGCACTGGCGATGGGACAGTCTTCTCATACTTGAGGGCAGCAGGCTAGCTCAAGGGTCCCAAAAAAGGCCACATATGCATGCACAGCTCTGCCTTCCAACGCCTCACAATAATTATCCACCTCCCAGCATCTGCTGCCTGAGGCCTCTGCCTAATGGTAGGGCCAGGCCTGGTGGGGAAAGTGTCATGGAGACAAAAGCACTGGAGTGGAGATGCATGTTAATGTCTGTTAACTGAAGATGCTGGAGATTTGTGTCTTCAAACAACCAGAGCTACATTTAGGCATATTAGAACTCTGTATGACTGGACTTTGGAATCTTCTTCAAAACGAGGGCAGATATGAAGGAGGAAAAATAATAAGAATGTCCATCTGAGCATATTCCTTTACATATTCTTTACATTTCCGCATCCATCTTCCACGTTCTCCAGGAGCAGGCTATGGGTTTCCAGAGTAGAGGACCTGTTTTGCAGAGAGGATTAAACCCTGGAATCTGTCATTTTTGAAACCAAACAGTCTTCACCCTCATCTGCGTTCATGCTTTTTGGTTTCAATTTTAGTCCTCTTCGTGTTTCTCAAGGAGGACTGAATAAAAATCTGCAGGTTCACCCAATGGTTGGGAAACTGGAGGTGGGAGTGGGGGTTATTCACAAAAGGGGAAAAGCCCTTTACTGCTCTTCTGTACTGAGGTGCAATGTATACCAAAAGCTCTATCTTGACATAGCAATGGTGGAGCAAACCGTTAGAGTTTAGAATCTATTTGGCATTATGAGGGGCAAGGAGAGAGGTTTCTCCCTTTATAGCTCTGCAGACATAAGTGTAGATTCTTGCACTGTTTTATTATTATTATTTTGTACTTTTGCTATTTTTTCTGTCTCTTTTGACAGCACATGTAGTTGAAAAGAGACATATGGAGACAGGCATGTGAAGCCTAACAAACACTTTAGAATGATTTAAAATTGAATGCTAATCAATGCTAGAAAGATTTGGGAAGGGGGGCTGCTCTCACAACCAACTTCTTGTCAAGCTAAAGAGGCTTATTAAAGATAGGTACAATGATAATGATGATGCTACATTATTTACTCTTCTTCTTCATATCTTCTCTTCCCCACTTAGGTGGAGCAAGCAACCAAGTCCTTTTCTGAGAAGGCTGGATCAGCCCCATCTCTTTATGGCTGCAGTGACGTCTCTGGGACCTGGTTGATGAAGGGAATGTTACTGCCTCCTCAGTGGTGTGCAGGACAGGTGGGGTCATCTCCTCTGCTGGAGAAGCAGGGCAGGACACTCTGGAGGCTGAGCTGTTGGGTTGTTGAGAAGCAGGGGCTGGTAGAGAGATGGGACAAGGTGAGGGAAATTGCTCCCACTAGTATCCTCTTCCTTGGGCTCTCCTGACACCCAGGTAGATGATGATGATGATGATGGTGATGGTGATTAATAATTTATTATTTATACCCCACCCATCTGGCTGGGTTTCCCCAGTCATTCTGGGCGGCTTCCAACAAAGTATTAAAATACAGTGGTCTGCTAAACATTAAAAGCTTCCCTAAACAGGGCTGCCTTCAGATGTCTTCTGAAAGTCTGGTAGTTGTTCTTCTCTTTGACATCTGGTGGGAGGGCGTTCCACAGGGTGGGCGCCACTACTGAGAAGGTCCTCTGCCTGCTTCCCTGTAGCTTGGCTTCTCGCAGTAAGGGAACCACCAGAAGTCCCTCAGCGCTGGACCTCAGTGTCCAGGCAGAACGATGGGGGTGGAGAGACCTCCCTAGCCCACTGGATGGCTCCCTAGGGTCTTCTGGCCCAGCCAGCACCCCCATGACACAGAGGCTTTTTATAGCCACCAAATGAGTTTGTGATAGAGGTGAGATTTGAACTGGGTATGTGATGACTGCCATTCTGTTTCTACACCATATCAGCTCTTGTGGGTGACATTTATATGAATGGGGATCTTCAGATCCAAAGAGCATAGAGCAGAAGTCAGTTTCCACCATGTCACCTCCCTCCTCAGCACTCCTTGAGAAATGTTCATGTTCATGAACATTGCCTTTCATGTGATTAACAACATGGCTTTCAAGTGATTCTTCCAGCCCTCATTGGTGTCATCTGATTGGCTACATTGCATTGTGATATCATCCCATTCACTATGAAATCCCCAACTTGGTGGAATTACCCATGGTGAGATTCACCAATGTGACACAATTAGGGAAGCACCACTCTGCTCTCAGTTTCCTTTAGTGATGGAATCGCGTAGCCAAATTTGCTTGATTACATAGCATCATGAGACCACTCTATTCATTTCAGGATCCCTGGTTGACTGGGATCTCCTGTTTAACTGAACCAGGAATGAAAAAGCAGCAGCTGAAGCAGCAGCTGGGGAACAGACTGGCATACTGAGAAAAGAGGTATATTATTCACACAATTTAAGGGTCTTTAAAACTGGGCCAAAACTGGAGCCTTTTTGGAGCCTGGATGAAAAAGGAACAAGACCACCACTCCAAGTAATTGCAAGTTTAATAGCAGTGGCAGCTATAAAGGGGCTATACTGGGTGGCAGGCAATGTTATTTTTCCTCCTAATTCCCTGAGAAAAACACTACTTATTGTTTCCTGATGAATTGTGAGTAATAAAAATGGTGGCCACGAGCTAGTGGACATCAAGAAAAGGTGTGCTATCAATGGCAAGACCTGTCTTCTTTTGCTTCTGCCCCAGTTGTCAAAAACATCCCTTACCTTTTCACTACCTGTGAATGGGGCAACAACATTTGGGAGGTTTTTTTTGGGGGGGTTACATTTCAGGTAAGCCCCAGGTGTAGGAAATCATTTTTCTAACTCTACCAAAATTCCTATTTTCAACTGCAAAAGCCCCTAGAAAATGTTCGGTCCAGATGCGGCACAAACTACCACATCTGGACATTCAAAAAGCAACACCAGCAATGACCACCGTGCGATTTATAGAAAAGACGACTCCCAAAGTAATAATACTGGATAATCAGAGATGAGTTCCCTCTTCCTTTTCCAACATGGAAGTGTTGAATATTACCTGAAAGAGAAGGAGGCGAGAGCTGAACAGACCTTTACAACAGAATGGGCATCTGCCAAGACAAAAATACCCAGTGAGCTTATGGCGTTGGCACAGTGACAGTATAAGCAAGCTGTCTTTGCAAATGATTTTGCAATTGATCCATTGCAAGGCTGGAGCCTGGATTATGTACACGCTGTAGAGCCTTGGGGTGGGGTGAGGGTCACATTTCAGAAGCAACCACCTGAACGTTTGCCACGTAGATGGGGGAACTGGCAAAGGAGAAATCCTCCCAAACCTTTTTACAAAAAAATAAAAATAAAAGTAAGGTGTGCAAATGCCTTGGAATGGAGTTTTGGGCTGTGTGCCTGCCATTTCATCCTTTCTCCCTCCCTCCCCCCTTTTCTTCTCTCTCTCTCTCTCTCTCTTTCCCCTGTTCAGCCGACTGGCATTTGCTAACCCACAAGCTGCTGTTTCCCTTCCCAATGAAGCTCCGATGGGTGGAGGGCCAAGAAAAATTAGCCCAAATGATGAATGCAATCTTGACAGAAAATATGCTTTTTAGCAGAGACCGCATGTTGCCAACAGGCAATTAGAAGAAAAATTTGGATATTTCATTGGATCTAAAGTCTGCAAAACAAGAAACCGTGTACCTGATACTCTTCAGGACATCTGCATTAGCCACAATATTTTTGTGCCGAGGAATAAGAACAGTACACCATTTTAAAGCAGGGAAAATTACTTCTACGACTGTCTGTGCTATTACTCTCTAACACCCATGTTAGTAACAATGTGCGTGCCCCCAGCCAGTCCCCACCTGCTTACATTCTTACAACCAGTCTAGGAGGTAGCATGGCCTGTCAGCCTCCTTCTCCTCAGCCTCGGTTGTTGGTATTGCAGAAGTCAGCAGAGAGGAGGACGGTGTGATGGCCTGGGACTTGGGCTCGGAACCAGAGGAGACTCAGTCTGCACTGGATCCTTTGCCTCAGGCATCATCTAGACCAAGTCTGGGGCTTGATCCTGAAGAGTCCCAGTCTGCACAGGTTCCCCTGCAACAAACACCAGCTGGGCCGAGTCAGGGACCTGAGCCTGCCCTGGCTCCAGATGCGGGGATTACCTTGTTGTCCAGCTGGGCCATCACTTACAGCTTCTCCACTACCGGTTGGGTCAGGGGAGGCTGAGGCGGCCTCTGGGTCTAGTAACCCACCGACGTTTCCCAAGCTGCAGAGGCTAAGGTCTGAGAGAAGGAGAGGCCTGAGTACTCACTGGAGGAGTGCTTGCATTCGGGAGAAACAGGGAGGTGAGTCGCCAGGGGATCAGGACCGGCCGCTACCCCGACAAAGATAAAAGGCTGTTGGACCCTGCCCCAGGTTGCAGGAGCAACATTGCTGTATGACAGATCCTGCACCTGTCCTTGCCCTTGCCTGGTTTCCTGCCTCATATCCTGCCTTGGCCCTGTCGGACTGACTCCTAGCAGAACCTCCAGATTCTGGACCGGTCCTGGACCACATTTCAAGGGTTACCCCCAGGCCCAGCACAGACGGAACCAGACTGGAATTAGTTGGCTCTGTCTGTCAATGCTTCTGGCTCCAACTGCCACCCCTGATGCCTCTGGTGTTCAGGGTGTGTGGTGGACCCAGGTGAGTTTGGGCTTCCAATGGCACTTCAGTATCCTGAAGCAGCTCCCCTGCTCCATCAGAGCAGCTTCCCTTCTACTTCAGGTAAGATCCACATTAGGCCTCACTTTCCCATGCCAACTCTCTCTTTGCTTTCCAAAGCCCATCGTTGTGACACACCAGGGAAAGAGAAAGCAGCCCAGCCTTTCTGATCCATGACCACTGCTGTCAAAAGCAATGATTTCAAACCCCCATCGGTAGGTGTATGCTTTCAAGGGCATGTGGCTAAGAACCTAAACAAGTGGCTGGCTCGATTCCCCTGACACCATCACCTGATGTGACATTTGCACTCGGTCCATAAGCAGAAGAATTCACCTGGCGCAGGGTGGCCCAATTACCGCTAAAGACCTTGTCTCTTTGATCCCCGGGACTCTGCCGGTTCCCTCCCATGCAGCTTCCATTTAAGAGTATTACAGCAGAATCAATCACTTGTCCAAAGGGAGCAGCGTGTTGAGATTTCCTGTCGGGGAAAAAGAAGCTTCTCTGCAGGCAGCGTGTCAGGCTTTGTCTGAAGGACTGGAACTGACAAAGAGCCAGTCTCTATTGGCCATCAATTACTTCGAGCTAAAATGGCAACCTACTTTCATGAGGAGGGCAGCCCTGGGCACCTCAAAGCATCCTCAGCCGACTCTGCGGGATCCAGGCGGAAAGCAGCATGAGCCAATCCCTGTCCACCTGGGGGATTGCTCTCAGAAACCTCAGCCTCTCGTGGGACGTCAAATGGGAATGAAGTCAGGCAAAGGCTCTCCGCTCTTTGCTTTGAAAAACAGGAGCACTTGCCTTAAAAACCTCCTCTCTTTCAAAATAAAGAAAGGCACTCAATGGCAGTGCCTTTCTTCAGTCTCAGTTCAGAGGTGAGTTCCATTCAGAGCAGAAACAAGGAATGAATATAGTGGTACCTCTGGTTGCGAATGGGATCCGTTCCGGAGGTCCGTTCACAACATGAGAAGAATGCAACCCACAGCGGAGCATTTGCGCACGAGCGGGTTGCGATTTGCCACTTCTGCACATGCGCATGGTGTCATTTTGCGCTTCTGCACATGCGCGAGCAGCGAAACCCGGAAGTAACCCTTTCCGGTACAGTGGTACCTCGGGTTAAGTACTTAATTCGTTCTGGAGGTCCGTTCTTAACCTGAAATTGTTCTTAACCTGAAGCACCACTTTAGCTAATGGGGCCTCCTGCTGCTGCCGCGCCGCCGGAGCACGATTTCTGTTCTCATCCTGAAGCAAAGTTCTTAACCTGAGGTAATATTTCTGGGTTAGTGGTGTCTGTAACCTGAAGCGTATGTAACCTGAAGCGTATGCAACCCGAGGTATCACTGTAGTCTGTCAAACATTAAAAGCTTTCCCAAAGAGGGCTGCCTTCAGATGTCTTCTAAAAGTCTGGTAGTTGTTGTTCTCTTTGACATCTGATGGGAGGGGTTCCACAGGGCGGGTGCCACTACCGAGAAGGCCCTCTGCCTGGTTCCCTGTAACTTGGCTTCTTGCAGTGAGGAAACCACCAGAAGGCCCTCGGCGCTGGACCTCAGTGTCCGGTAGAACGATGGGGGTGGAGACGCTCCTTCAGCATCTTCCCTATGGGGAAGGCTGGAAAAGGGTAATGTAGAAAGCAAAATAAAAAAATTCCTTCCAGTAGCACCTTAAAGACCAACTAAGTTAGTTCTTGGTATGAGCTTTCGTGTGCATGCACACTTCTTCAGATACACACACTTCTTCAGAAGTGTGCATGCACACGAAAGCTCATACCAAGAACTAACTTAGTTGGTCTTTAAGGTGCTACTGGAAGGAATTTTTTTATTTTGACTATGGCAGACCAACACGGCTACCTATCTACTAGTAGAAAGCAAAAACATCCATAACGAGCAGCTACATCACAAGTGGTTCTATGAATCAAGCCTGAATTGTACAGAATACAACATTTAAGGCAGCTCCCTATGTTCCTATGTAGGCAGGCACCATCAGGAAAATAGTGCCTCCACATCAACAACTCTCACCCTGCACACTCCCAAGGATTTTTTTAGGCCAATGACTAGGTGTATCATTGAAGGGATCACCTGCAAGCTGGGATATAAGAAGGCAAAATTTTCTGTTCTACTTGGGGTACTGCTGCAGTTCATCTTCTGCCTAAAACTGTCCACCTTGGCAAAAATTACATACTTTACATGTCATTACATTATTCCACCCCATTCGAAGAATAGGAAGCACAGTGCAAATGCGGGGAGTGATATCATCAATTGCCTATCATTCTCAGACTGAAAGCAACAACATCAGTGAATACCAGTTCTGTTCACTGGAACGATTTCTGCTCTGAACATAGGATGGATAATCAGGCACTGGTAATCTCCTCTCCTGTTTCCATTTTCATCGGAATCCCTACCTACAAGACTCTGGCCCCTAGAAGTTGCTCAGGTGGTCCACTGAGCCTCCAGTTCCCTTAATAGTTGCCCCAGTAACCTCCTGCCTCCTCTTACTAAGCTACAGAGAGCAGTAGGTCTCTCCCTCCAGATGCTTGAGTTTCCTAACTTGACTTTTTTCTCGTTCGTTTTGGTTTGCCGTGGTTGCATTCCAGACTGGATTTAAAAAACAAAACACCCCCCCCAAAAAATCCTGCTGATGTGCTGTGGTCTGCACCAGACCAGTGCTGTAGTCAGGGATGTTTGTGCATGGATGGTAATTACTGTCAAAATGCAAAGGGTTAGTGAACAGGGCCTGTGGGGAAAGCCGGAATGACACTCAGTACAAGACATCTTGCTAATAGGTCTGAGAGCAATTACTGTATGCTTTATAATCAAACCCTTAACCCCGTCGCTCTCGGACTGAGCCGCCTCCTCTAGTTTTTTCCTGCAGATTTGTCCACCCTTTCATACTTTATATGTACTGCATCCCAGAGAACGTACGAAACTGAATGAAGTTGCCGATCTGTTCTCTCACTCAACACACCTGAGATAAACTCCATCATCATCAAAATTCACCATCTTATCTCGGGTCGTGAGGCTAGTCTCACAGACTCTCTTGAGTTGGGAAGCTTTTACAGCAATCTTAGCTGTGTTGAACTTCACAGGCTTAGCCACGCCAGACAGCAGATGTTTAATTTTGTCAAGCGGCAATTTGCCCCAACAATTTCTTTAAACATTTTGCCTTTGGAATTTCATACAACTTACAGTTCCATAATAATAAAACCATAGCAGGAAATCTAATTTGTCTGAGCTCCTAAATCTATAGCATACTTAGAATAATGATGAATCCAGGCCTGATTCTAAGATACCGGATCAAACAAAATACCCATCTGACAGTTATATTCAACTGAACATTGAATTGACTTTCTGATAGCTTCTCAGACTTGGAACAAACAGAATCATTTCTCTAAACCGAATATCTTCAATTACAATACCATTCCTATTAAGAGTGTCATGATGGCAATTTCATTACTCCAAAAGTAACATTTATTAGCCTTATCATAATGTGTTGTGATTGCAGATCTAATGCTAATGGGGACAAGTTTAGCCTCTCTTCATTTTTGCTCCATTTAAAAATCTTAATGTAATGTTCATAATACATCACTTTTTCACTAGTCACAAAAGCTCAGCACACACACACAGCTCAACTGTTGCGTGTGAGCGCATTCTTAAATATTAATCTTTGGTTTGGTCTTTCAAAACCCCACATTTTCCAAAGGTGATTAACACTATGATGGGACAGGATAAAAGAAGAGGCTTGCATATCATTTGCATGATTTAGGTCAGCTCTAATATCAATTACGTGACTAAAACAAAGATGAAGCATAATGATTATGAGCATTCCTTTTTGCGCTGAAATGTAACACTTTCTGTAGCGATCAAGAGATGCCACCATCATGTCACATACTTAAGATAACAGTTGTGTTTCTTCCTGTATACATAAGAATGGAAGGCTGTCATCGTGCAGCCCCCATTGGAGGATTTGGGGTGCTGCATCACAATACTGAATTTCCATGGGCTGGAAAGGTAAAAAGCAAACTTGGTAGTTACATGGGGTGGAAAGTAGAAGCTCTATGGGGAGGATGGCAGGGAGGTTTTGAATGGAGCAAACAGGGACATAGCCCCTAATCAAAGAAAATGCCCCCAGTCCCCAAATCACTTGCTACCAGATTTTCATAGACCTCTATAGTAAGACTTGGCAGACCAACACTGTGTTACAAAGATGTCTGCAAATGTGGCATGAAGCCTGGCTACTTCAACCCTGCCATGTGGAATCCTTTGCAGATGACCTCAGTGCATGGAGACAGACAGTCAAGTCATATAGCCGTGGCAGGGACCAGAGGAGAAATGACATACACCAGTATACATGCACACCCTATTTACAGATGTTACAAGCAGTCTGTCACGGTCCAGTCTAAGGGAGATCGAGGTCCCCGCTGAGGACGTCAGGACCGGGGGCAAGATGGCAGGGTGGGAGCAGGAACGAGGGTCCAGAAGCCAGGGTCAGGAAGCAGAAAGTCACAAAGTCAAGTGTCCAAGGGTCGAGAAGCAAGGAGTCACGAAGTCAAGGGTCTGAGGGTCGAGAAGCAAGGAGCCGAGGGTGCGAGGATCAGGAAGCAAGGAGTCAAGAAGCCAAACCCAGGAAGGCAGGAAGTGTGTTGCTGAAGGGAAATGCTGACCTTATATCCCTTCCTGGCTCTTGCCACCAGGTGCGGTGAGTTACCAAGCGGCCTCACCTGTGTGGCCGTGCCTTGCCTTCCAGAACAAACTTAGGAAGGCCCCAGTCCTGTGAAGCCCTACTGGTCACAGGGCCTGGCTCTTGCATGCACTCCTGACACAGTCTTCTCTCTCTGAGCCCAGAGAGGGTTCTTTGCTTCAAAGTCCTTGGTGTGTTCAAGCCCACAGCTCAGTTGTTTCAAAGTCCGGCAACTGATAGAGTTCTCTGTGTTTTAAAGACTGGCAATTTCCCAACACTTTTGACTAGCTTTCACCCAGCAAAGTCTGCCCTCTTCAGTTTCCTCCAAGGTCTTGCTTACAAGGAGACTAGGTTTTGTTCTTCCTTCCAACTACCCCCTAACCCCCAATGGTTCAGAAATCCCTAAACTTACTAATGTGAACTCATACGTACCATAGTAGTACAGTTATACCTTGGATCCCGAAGGTCTTGCGAGTCAAACGTTTGGCTCCCAAATGCCGCAAACCGGGAAGTGAGTGTTCCAGTTTGCAAACGTTCTTTGGAATCCGAACATCCGACACGGCTTCCGTGTCTTCCGATTGGCTGCAGGAGCTTCCTTGGTTTTGGAAGTCAAACGGACTTGCGGAACAGATTCCGTTCAACTTCTGAGGTACCACTGTATATAAGAATGGAATTACAACATGACCCCAGGAAAGTCTGCCAATAGAAATTTCAACTTATTCAAAAGTGTATATATATATATTTTCATTCCCCGCCCACTCTGGGCGGCTTCCAACAAAATATTAAAATACAATAGTCTGTCAAACATTAAAAGCTTCCCTAAACAGGGCTGCCTTCAGATGTCTTCTAAAAGTCTGGTAGTTGTTGTTCTCTTTGACATCTGGTGGGAGGGCGTTCCACAGAGCGGGCGCCACTACCGAGAAGGCCCTCTACCTGGTTCCCTGTAACTTGGCTTCTCGCAGTGAGGGAACTGCCAGAAGGCCCTCAGCACTGGACCTGACAGAACGATGGGGGTGGAGACGCTCCTTCAGGTATACTGGACCGAGGCCGTTTAGGGCTTTAAAGGTCAGCACCAACACTTTGAATTGTGCTCAGAAACGTTTGCCTTCTCATAAGTTAAAGAAGTTCCATAGACAGCAAATCCCCTTCCCATTTATCTCTTTCTGCTTGATTGAATGTTGGTGTTGGCCTGGTAAACACCACTTTGTTAAATGGCTGTTTTCTGTTGTGAGCTGAACCACTTGACTGAGCTTCGGCAGTGCATGCACCCAGCAACCCCATAGCTACCTTATACTGAGTCAGATCTTTGGTGCATCTTCCACAAGACTGTCTACACTGAAAGGCAACAACTCTCCAGGATATCAGATGGGGTCTCTCCCAGACCTACCTGGAAATGTGGAGACTGAACCTGAGGCCTTCTGCCTGAAAATCAGATGCTCTACCACTGATCTACAGCTTCACAAAGGTGTTCTGGGAAGCAGTACCGGTTTTCTCAAAGAATTATGGGAGCTGTAGTTTGTTAAGCATGCTGTGAGTTGTTAGCAGAACCCTATCCCCCTCCCAGAGCTACAGTTCCCCAGAGTTCCCTGTTAAGAGGGATTGTTTGCTCAAGTTCTGTGGAAATTGTAGTGCTTTGAGGGGAACAAGAGTCTCCTAACAACTTTCAGCACCCTTAACAAACTACAGCTATCATAGTACTTTAAATGTGTTGTGTGAATGTGGCCTAAGTCTATTTCTAGTCCGGGTCACTTTCACATGTGTCCACTAATAAGTCTGTTCCATCTGCTCCTTCCTGTTTCTGCATTAACCTGTGATTTATTTAGCTATTTTTTTTCAATAGAAAAAAGCATCATGGATGGTCACATTTAAATGTTTACATATGAATCTTTACAATGCAGTTCCTCCCCAAATGTGCATTTCTAGACATGTTGCCCCCCCCAATGCATGTAGGTTTCTACTGATAGTTCCCCTTCTAGTAAACAATTAAAAATGTATCTTGATGTTTTCCTGAGCAGAGATCTGCGCTGGAACATTTGGGAAAGGCAAAAGCTAGTGGATCACTAAGTTCTGGTCCTCAGCAAAGTTCTGGTCTGTGAGGTGCAGACCAGGTTGGTTCATATCAGAAATTTCAAAGAAATCTTCAAGCATCCCCAGCCTAAAGGAAGGTTCAGCAGGCTAGCACATAGAACAACAATATCTCCTACTGAAATTAGGATGTTGATTTGTAAATGAAGGTCTTGGAACACCCATGACCCCCCACGGCTGGCACCTCAGTGTTGTATCTCTTCATGAGTTACCATCTGGTATCTCAGAGTGTTTTTTAGACGATGCCACGTTTTTTCTCGTAAGAAGAGCTTTTTTTCTGGGTCAAGGCACATCTTCAATGTATGGAAACAGACATAAGTGACTGACTTAAATAGTAATGCACAAAGGGAAAAGTGTTAATAGATATGACAAGTGTTATGATTAAAATTAATTTATAGCTCCACGCATAGGAAAGGGACAACCTCTCTTTCTCTTCCCCACCAATCTCCCCCTACTTCTGCCACATGGCATCCGCACTTGTAGCTACCCAGTTTCCTTCTTGAGTGATGGTATCACTGTTCTTGGTTGGGAATTAATTTCATAATGACATTTTCTTCCATGCTCAGACCAAAGATCTATCCAGTCCAGCAAGGTGCTTAGTTAATGGCCCACAAGATACTTGTGGAAAGCTCATAGGCAAGACATATCACATGTTGGCCTTAAATACCTGGGTGTCAGAGGTCAGCTGACTCTAAACATGCAGATTCCATGCAGTTTCCATAGCTAACAATTATTTATACAGGGATAGCCAACAGAATGCCATCCAGATGTGGTGCAGTATACCTATTAACTCCAAGCAGCCTGGTCAATGGGATGATGGGAGTCATGGAATACAGTGGTACCTCTGGTTAAGTACTTAATTCATTCCGGAGGTCTGTTCTTAACCTGAAACTGTTTTTAACCTCAAGCACCACTTTAGCTAATGGGGCCTCCTGCTGCTGTTGTGCCACGGCCGCACAATTTCTGTTCTCCTCCTGAAGCAAAGTTCTTAACCCGAGGTACTATTTCTAAGTTAGCGGAGTCTGTAACCTGAAGCATATGTAACCTGAAGAGTATGTAACCCGAGGTACCAGTATAATAATAATAATAATAATAATAATAATAATAATAATAATATATTTAAACTAAATAGATCCAATACAAAAGAGACACAATAACTTCAAAATAAACAACTTATATCAAATAAAGCAACAATAATCCATTAGATCATAATAGTAACCAGTAAAATTAAATATCAGCAAATTAAACAATTTACACTTATCAATTACAATAAAGTATTACTAAACTATAATCAATAAAAATAACAGCAAGTGACAATGCATAAAACACCCCAAAACATACAAAAGCATATGATGGGATATAATACTTTTATTACGAATCCTGAAACTGTTAAACCCTGCTTTCCCTGCTTCCCTTCTGACATTTCAATATCCCCTTTTCTCACACATTTCACCCAATGCCTCTTCCATTACCAATTCTTTCTGCAAAGAAAACATCTCTGCTTGTCTTTGTCCTCTTCTCCCAACTCTCTGCAAAGAATCCAGGAGCTGGAGCTGTTGCTAATGCTTAAGTGACCTTCTGCACCAGTAGTTCCATCGATGGAATCACAACATAGATTCTCTCCCCCCCCCCTCATTTTAGCTGGCAAAGATCAATGAGAAAGCATTCTTCATCATCCTGTTGGTCGGTACATGAGCAGCAGAGAGGGAGAGAAGAGAGAGATTTAAGGGTATCTTAAAGTGGCAATATTTGGTGCATTAGCACAAAAAAGGGAAAGGCCAAGACAGAAACAGATCGCCTCTGACCTTTCGCAAGAAAGCCATTGATTCCAGTAGGGTGTATAGAGACCCTCACAGCCTCTTAACTGCTGAGCTGTATAGAAGACATTCACTTAGTCTCTTGGGTCCACAGCTGCATAGTCAGTACAGAATAAATGGAGATCTGCAGCCCAAGAAACTGCATGTAGTGTTAGGTCAGTATGGCAGCTGAGTGCCATTGCCATTGTAAGAGAACAAGGGAGGTATTCATTGTGAATAATTCTTCAACATCAACTTCGTTGGACTGGTCATATTGTGCAGATGCCTGATTATCGTCTTCCAAAGCTACCACTCTATTCTGAACTTAATAATGGAAAGCGTAATGCTGGTGGTCAACGAAAGAGGTTTAAAGACTGTCTCAAGGCAAATTTTGAAAAATGTAGTATAAACACCAACAACTGGGAAACACTGGCCTGCGAGCGCTCCAGTTGGAGAACAGCCTTTACCAAAGGTGTCATGGGCTTTGAAGACACTCAAACTCAGGACACAAGGGAGAAATGTGCTAAGAGGAAGGCACACTTGGCAAATCCACATGGTGATCAACTCCCATCCAGAAAGCAATGTCCCCACTGTGGAAGGACGTGTGGATCCAGAACTGGCCTCCACAGTCACTTACAGACTCATTGTTAAAACCATGTTTATAGAAGACACTCTTACTCAGCTACGAGTAAAAAGAGAGTTCCGACACCTCTTTTTCTAGAAAAATAGTACTGAGTATGTGGTTCCATTGGCCTGGTCCAGCAGAATCATAGTATATACTTCTCTGGACCTTTTGTGAAGTTTGAACTCCACCCAGACTGACTTTCCCCCTTCCCTCAAACCAGCTGCACTGATCCTCAACATCCCGCCTTTTGTCTCAGCAATGGGAATGTTCATGAGCATTCTGTGACATCACAGCAGCTCAGCCAATGGCTGGGCGAAGAGGTAACTTTGCAGGAAAGCAACAAGTTCAGTGCAGTGAAATATCAGCAACCTTGGTTCATATGACCACATAAATGAATCAAGTCTGACTGGAAATGACTTGTGGAAGCATTCCCATGTGAGAAAGTGATCTGCTGAGAAGATTCCTTCACAGTTACTTTGAGAGAGATGTGAATGTGTGTCTTTGTGTGTGTGCGCGCGTGTCTGTGTGCGCGCGCTTTGTATATACCAACATGTCTTTAAAATATTGATTATTTCTCCAAATACAGCAAAGCATAAAATGGAAAGTGTGTCTGAGTATTCTCCTGTTTGAATTCACTGGCAAAGATTCAAACTCTGTTCTGTAGTAAAACCATTGATGGCCACCATCTTACAACTGAATTTGACTCAAGATTTTCCTGTGGGTAGGGGGGAAGGAAACACCCATTAAATTTGTGTAAAGGGAAAAGCCACCCTCCTCTGAAAGATCATAACATGTCAGAAAGCCAAGAATGTTGTCATTATACTACAAAACACCTGGGTGCTATCTCACATATTGCCTCATAACATGTTTTGTCCTTAGCTGCCTTTTGCTGCGATAAACCTTCTAGAAAAAACAAAAGAAATGGAACAAATCCCAGAGTTGTTCAACCATCAATTCCTCTCCCCAGGAAACTCTGGGAACTATAGCTTTGTGAGGGCAATAGGGTTCTCTCAGCACTCTTTTAGAGCAGAAGATCAAGGCACCATCATGACCAGTGATGTCGCCACTCCCAGATCTCAGCACTCTTAAAAAACTACACTACCCAGGATGCTTCGGGGGAAGTCGTGGCTGTTTAAATGTGGCATGGCATTGCTGTAAATGTATAGTGCAGAGGAGGCCTGCTATTCAGCTAAATGTTACTAAGAAAAAACCCACTGAAATGAGTGAACCTAACATAGTCATGTCCAAAAATTTCAGTGGGTCTACCACAGGGGTAGGCAACTTAAGGCCCGGGGGCTGGATACGGCCCAATTGTCTTCTCAATCTGGCCCGCAGACGGTCTGGGAATCAGCGTGTATTTACATGAGTAGAATGTGTCCTTTTATTTAAAATGCATTTCTGGGTTATTTGTGGGGCACAGGAATTCGTTCATATATTTTTTTTTCAAAATATAGTCCAGCCTACCACATGATCTGAGGAACAGTGGACTGGCCCACGGCTGAAAAAGGTTGCTGACCCCTTGTCTATCTAGTTGAATACCACCCAAAATAAATTCATCTTCTTCCCCTAGGATTTAAACATCAGGAATAACTTTCTGACAGTAGGAGCTGTTCGACAGTGGAATGGTCTCCCTCAAGAGGTTGTGGACTCTCCTTCATTGGAGCTTTTTAAGCAGAGTTTGGATGACCATCTGTCACAGATGCTATAGTGGAGATTCTTGCATTGCATGCTGGTTGGACTAGATGACCCTCGGGGTCCCTTCCAATTCTATGAGGGTGGGGGGATACATCTCACAGCTTCTCACAATGAAGCACCATGCAAAATAATAAAAACGATAGCCTCCCAAGATAAAATTTGATGCCCATTCTCAGTGTCTTGATGGCAATCATTTCATTCATTCTGCTTTGCCTAAAGTAGTTGTGGCGTTTGCCCGTTCATTTGAAAATGTCTGTACAGGGGGAGAGAAAGGGTTAATATGTAGACCAATAGGAAAGCCGGAGGTGGAGCCTACCTGTTTATAAAAAGGCTTAGCCCGAGGTTTAGACAGTTGGTTGGTTGGTTGGTTGGTTGGTAAAAGGCAGTTGGGAAAGCAGTTGGCAGGCAGTTGGAAATAGAGAGACAGTTAGTGCAGTTGGTTCTTGTGTGAGGGGAGGTAGAAGAGTTAGAGACATGATAAAATAAGACTAAGAAGGTAAAGAGTAACAATGTTTGGAATACAGTGGTACCTCGGGTTAAGTACTTAATTTGTTCTGGAGGTCTGTACTTAACCTGAAACTGTTCTTAACCTGAAGCACCACTTTAGCTAATGGGGCCTCCTGCTGCTGCCACGCCGCCGGAGCACGATTTCTGTTCTCATCCTGAAGCAAAGTTCTTAACCCGAGGTAATAATTCTGGGTTAGCGGAGTCTGTAACCTGAAGTGTATGTAACCTGAAGCATATGTAACCCAAGGTACCACGGTACAGTTAATGTTTGTTTGTGTCTGCAATAAACTACACTCTTCTTTGTTAACTTGAGAACCTGACTGAGACTAAGTGATTTACTGGGGAGGACCTGGTTGGTGGCAGCAGATTAGTGGTGTACGGGTCAATAGTCCGTGAGATGACCGGGGGCTGCATACAAACGCCACAGTGGTTTTCGTTCTTTTGCATCTAAGGCTTGCGGCGTAAAGGGGAGGCATTCTTTATTCTTTTAAACTCTTTCACTGTAGCTTTGGAAGTATTTTATGCACCTGCACACATTCCAGATTTAGAACCCTCTTTTCTTTTGCGAACAAAATGAGGTGATGCTTTGTCATTTTCTGGGCTGGGAGGGAAGACTGCAGCTGAGGGCTCTCTTGGTCAGCTCTGTGTAAAAGACCAGCCTTTGCCGTCTGCAAACAGTTTGGGTTTACTGCGGTGTGCAATCAGCAGAGGGCTCTCTCGTCTCTGCCAGGCGTGCACACATCCAGCATTCTCCCCACCTTCCCCTCAGCACACCGCCCAGCTTAGCAAAGCTGTCATTTCCCATTGTTTTCCAAATCAACATTAATATCGGCTGATAATAAAGCACAAGGACATTGAGAGATTCAGGCCCGTTCAATAGGACTGAGCCATCAGTGTCAAGGTATTAATATTTTCCCCTGAATTATCTGTATCGTTTTGCACTCATCACTTCCCCAAGCAGCAGAAATATTTTCTTTTCTTTTTTTAATAAAAAAGGAGAAGCACTTACATTTCCTGAAGCCCTGACAACTCAGGGAATGCTGGATAATATTTCTCGGCTGATTTTTATTTGTCATACCCCACCCTTATCATCCTTGGGCAGAAGTGGCGGGTGGGGAGGGGCCATTCTGAGGGTCTGTCCTCCTGGCAGTAGCATCTCTGCCACATGTGTAGGGTTGGCATACATCTGGAATTTCCTGGACATACCCAGAATACTGCAGCCACAAACAGTGTCTGGGCAGAAATCAGCTAAATGTCCGGGAAAATCCGGACATATGGCTGCCAATGTCAGCAGTGTCATTTTTGCCAACTTTCCTCAAAAATCACTCAAAAAGTCCAATTTCTCTGCGATCTTGCAAAAAAAAAGGTGAGCAACTTTTAAAAATTTATGATTTTCAGTTTTATACATTTCAATCATTTTACAAACATTTCAAAACTCGACTTCTTTCTCCCTCTTCCTGCGGTTCCTTTTATTTATTTATTTATTATATTTTCAGCATATTCCAAATTAACTTACTCATTTATCCATCTGTTTTAAATGTATACTCTTATAAAACTGCAGGTTGTTACAATAATCCTTACAATGTTGTGACCTGTTTACAGTTTGTTTATAAATATTCAATAAACCATTTCCATTCTTTTATAAAAGGTTTGTTATCTTGGTTTCTCATTTTTCTGGTACATTTCACCATTTCTGCTTATTGCTTCAGTTTTTGTATCCATTCTAGCTCAACAACTCTTCTGTCCGGATTTTCACTTTTTGAAAATATGGCAATCATAACATACAGGTGGAAAAGGTGGAGCAAGGCAGGCTGGGGTCAAGGCAGTTCAGGAACACTGATGGGAGTTCTGGGTTGACTCTGCTAGGGCACCTGCCCTACCCTGACTTCACTGCCACTCTCTTCCACACATACACATGTTTAGCCTGGAGAAGAGGAGGTTAAGGGGTGATATGATAGCCATGTTCAAATATATAAAAGGATGTCACATAGAAGAGGGAGAAAGGTTGTTTTCTGCTGCTCCAGAGAAGCGGACACGGACCAATGGATCCAAACTACAAGAAAGAAGAGTCCACCTAAACATTAGGAAGAACTTCCTGACAGTAAGAGCTGTTCGACAGTGGAATTTGCTGCCAAGGAGTGTGGTGGAGTCTCCTTCTTTGGAGGTCTTTAAGCAGAGGCTTGACAACCATATGTCAGGAGTGCTCTGATGGTGTTTCCTGCTTGGCAGGGGGTTGGACTCGATGGCCTTTTTGTCTCTTCCAACTCTATGATTCTATGATTCTATACACATACTCCTAGCCTGCAACAGTGACACTTCTGGACAAATGCAAGGTTCTACATTTAGGCAGGAATAACTAGCTGCAAAAATATAAGATGGGGGGGGGGCACTTGACTTACCAGTAGTACTTAGGAAGAGGATCTAGGTGTTTTAGCAGACCACAAGCTTAACCTGAGTCAACAAAATGAGCAGCAGAAAAAAACTGTCCAGGGCAGTTCTTAGCTACAGAATCATAGATCATCTAGTCTGATCTGCTGCATGGCAGAATCTTTTTGTCCAACAAGGGGCTCAAACCGACAACCCTGAGATTAAGGGTCTCATGTTGGGATTTTTGACTACGTGCAATTCTGTGCAGCTTCACACAGAGTCAATTAGAAGTTGGCGGAAGGCCAAGAAGACTGAGGAGAGGAATTATCTGCCTAGAGATATGAAGTCCTGGAAACAGCTTTACCATTGGTTAAGATCTCACACAGGCATGATGATTTATGACCTCAATGACTGGAATGTGTTGTTGGTCAGTGTGGTGTTCTGAGAGTCGTTTGGAGTTTGTGAAGAGAGAGCTAGTTAAGATCCGTGTATCTGTTCTTGTATATAGTAACTTGTAGAGTCTGCTGTAAATAAGAAACACATCAAAGTAATCAAGTTACTAGTAGCAGCATTTTGTTTCTGCTTCGTCCATCCTGCCTGCAACTGATTGCTTTCTGAAACTCTGCGTATGCTCTGCTAAGGTCTGGCTAAGGTCCTGCAACAGGTCAAAGTTGCGAAACACCAATATCTCATCCTCTTACCAACTGAGCTACCAACGGGAAGAACCAGCTGCACAAATATAAGATGGGGGAACACCTGGATAGTGCATGTGAAAAGGATCCAGGGGTCCTGGTGGACCACAAGCTCAAATGAGCCAGCAATGTGATGCAGCAGCACAAAAAGCTAATGCTGTTCTAGGCCGCAACAGAAGTATCCTGTCCAGATCAAGGGAAATAACAGTACTACTCTATGCTGTCATTGTCTTCAAATTTGAAGTTGACAAACCACCACTCAGCACTGGATTTAGGGTGTTGAGAGCACTTCCCCACTGCAGGGCAGCAAACCAAGTAGCTAATAATAATAATAATAATAATAATAATAATAATGGTAAAGGACCACTGGACGGTTAAGTCCAGTCAAAGTTGATTATGGTGTTGCGGTGCTCATCTCACTTCAGGCCAAGGGAGCTGGCGTTTGTCCACAGACAGCTTTCTGGATCATGTGGCCAGCATGACTAAACTGCTTCTGGTGTAATGGAAACCAGAGCACACGGAAACACCGTTTACCTTCCTGCTGTAGCCTATTTATCTACTTGCACTTTGACATGCTTTCGAACTGCTAGGTTGGCAGGAGCTAGGACCAAGCAACGGGAGCTCACCCTGTATGGGGATTCGAACCGCCGACCTTCTGATCAGCAAGCCCAAGAGGCTCAGTGATTTAGACCACAGCGCCACCCGTGACCAAATAATAGGACCTACTGATAAGATCTGTAAATAAGCAACTGTAACAAAAGAAAATATTGTGAAAATATTTTTGAGGAGGCAAATTTTTCCTTTGCTCATGGTGCCACATTACCCAAGTCTGCCCCTGTTCCGCTGTCTAAAGCCCCTTTCAGCGGCTTTCTTTTCTTGAATCTCCCATTGCAACATTGAGGGTAAACTTTTAAGGTGAGAAGGAGGAGATGTCGGGAAGGTGCATGATGTCCCGGTACTGTAAAAAAGGAGACGAGAGGCGGAAGTCATAAACCGTAATGGAATGCAGATGAGAAGTCCAAAGGGCTTGCTCAAAATACCTGCATTTTACAATTGTTTTAAATTTAATTTACTCACTGCTAGCAAAGGAGCAACGGTGTTAAAAACTTTTGCCCTTGAACGGAGGTGAGAAAATCAAATGCAGAGGAAGGAAAGTTTATATATGTCCATCCAGACTTCCAGGGCAACTGTGACTTTTACATCGCCTTTATTCTTGGGGGAGAAGAGCCAAACAATAGGCAGTGAGAGAAGGAGTGGAATTCTGGGCTGTTGAAAGTTAGTAGAACTTCTCACTGACTACAGCGAAGGAGGGATTGATATTGCCATTTGGACGGTATGAAATAACCCAGTTTTTAGCCATTAAATATCCGTGAGGAAGCAAACACATGTCAGTGACCCTCACACGATTTTGGTATAACCAGGTAAGTCCTTCGGAGTTCTGAAGCCCAGCAAATGGGTCCAGCGCAGTTAACAGCAGCAGAGAAAATGTTTCCTATTTGATTTTTATTAACTGATTGACATGAATTAATGCATTAGGATATTTGATTGTGTCATAAAATGTGTATATGAACATCATGATTCAATTTAATGTACCCATTACTGCTTGATGTGCCATTATATTAGACTAAATTAAAAGAATTTTATGGAAAAAAATTACAATTAAAGACTCAAAATTGATTACATTCATAACTTAGTAGTAGAGATTCACTCCTATTAATATTTGGGAGAAGGGCCATCAAAGTGCTAGCAAACAACATGGGCTATTTGTAAGTGAGAAAAAGGCAGGGTGGTGGGTAAACAGGAAATCGGTAATTAGGATGCACTAACAACCTTGTACACAATGGAATCTAAAGATACTTGAGACCGGAGAAGCAACACAACTGAGTCTCAGAAGTGGATGGTGCCCATGGGACTTGTAGGGTAGCAGGCAAGGAGACCAACGGTAGATTGAGTCAGAGCCAATGACAGGCAGAATGGCCATGGACAGATCTGCTCCTCCACTATATCCCATCATAATCTTGAAGATCAACCCAAGTGCATTCTAAATCCCTTCTATGTTGTGTGTTTGGGTATGTATTCTCAGTGTGGGAATGAGTTCCAGAATTCCCAACTCCAGTGGAGGCTGGGCAGAAGGGCATCACACCATATCAGATATCACAGACACATGGTGGGCAGCCTCAACTGTGGGTGAGTACTTTGAACTCATGGGAGCAGGACTTTATTTACATAAAATATGCATTTCAGCACATTAAGAATGCCCATCCAAGCCTTGTTGTTCATCTTGCAGGTGCTCTCCTAGGCTAATTCTGGTAAGTCCATGCACTACCCATTCTACTAAGACCTATGAAGGAGCTGGAACAGCAAAACAGCTTGTACACTCCCCCAATTCCTCCTCAGCAATAGCTGTTATTGTTAATCATTATCAATGGTTTCCATCGTATAATAATATAGAATAATTTATTATTTATGCCCCACCCATCTGGCCGGGTTTCCCCAGCCACTCTGGGCAGCTCCCAACTGAATATTAAAAACACAGTACAGCATTAAACATTAAAAACTTCCCTAAACAGGGCTGCCTTCAGATGTCTTTTAAAAGTAGGATAATTGCTTATTTTCTGGACATCTGATGGGAGGGCATTCCATAGGCCAGGCCCCACTACCAAGAAGGTCCTCTGCCTGGTTCCCTGTAACCTCACTTCTCGCAGTGAGGGAACTGCCAGAAGACCCTCGGCGCTGGATCTCAGTATCTGCGCTGAACGATGGGGGTGGAGATGCTCCTTCAGGTATACAGGACCGCTGCTGTTTAGGGCTTTAAAGGTCAGCACCAACACTTTGAATTGTGCTCGGAAACGCACTGGGAGCCAATGCAGGTCTCTCAGGACCAGTTTTATATGGTCCAGGCAGCCACACCCAGTCACCAGTCTAGCTGCCGCATTCTGGATTAATCTTTCTTTGAGCCTGATACTCTACATTTCAGGTTACAAAGGTATACTGCTTTCCTTTCCTTTTTTTTTTTTTTGCAAAAGAAATGTATAAACAAGATAGAGCAGAAAACCTAGCAAAGTGGGGTCCTCTGTCACCGAGACACGAAGTTTACCATAATCTCCTATCTTCCGAGATGACCTTTGCACTGCTTAATGCATTCAAAACACCAGAGGCTCCCAAACACTTGGGAGATGTGTTGGTTACAGTACATTAATAAGAGTCTTTGCTATCAAGGTGCATTGGGACCATCTGCGTGCCTGATTGCAACCCACTTACCTGCCCCATCAGTGCATTCAAGAGAAAGCCAACATTTGTAGGAGCAAGTGAGTGACACTATTCCAAAAAGTTGGAGTTGAGAAGGAGGTCCTTCATTCTCCAAGCCTCTTTTCAGCTCAGTTAGCAAGCTATTTCACAGTCCATAAGGTATTTTGTGTCCCCTCTCCCCTTGCGCAAGTATCTATCAGCTGTTTAAATTCAGCACTTTAGATAGCACAAACGTTATCATTTGTTACACCATGTAGTTAGGTACGAAATGGTAGAACTGCGTCTTTGCATGGCTGCTTTATCACAGAAAACAAGAAAAAAGGAGCACAATAACTCAATAGCTACCTGTGAGGGTTTGATTAGCTGCTTGTGCGTGAAAACGTGCTCCCTCAGAGTTTGTGCGACCCCACAAACCTCCGTGTGTGACGGAGCTCCTCAGACATGTCTGCTCTAGTCACTAGTAGAGTCCGACAGTGGCTGTCTGCGGAAGCGTTTCCAGCAAAGAAGTTCCTTAACGGAAACGCGTCTCCTGGACTCACGGCGTGACAGTTTCCTGCGAGGTGTGGGTCTCCCTATGGGAGACTCCGATACCTCCCCACTGTTCTCGCTGGAAGCCTCCCTGAGCCCTCCCTCCTGCTCGCATTCCCTCAGAGACCCACTCCTCCCCCTGCTGGTCCCTGCTTCAGCAGTTGAGTCTCTTTCATCCTGCCTGAGTCCCTCCACCACCTGATGCTCTGATGGCAGTTCCCTGACATCCACCTCCCCTCCAGGGCCCCCCTCACCCCCTCCCAATTCCTCCCCCCTGGGAGGTGAAGGGCTAAAACCCCGAAACGAATCTTCCTCATCTTCTGCCGTCTCGAACAATTCTCTCCATCGATCGTCGTCCTGGCCAGCTGCATCCTCCTCCTCTTCAGAATCTGGGAACCCCTCCAACTCCTCTTCCTCGTCGGTGGTGGCAAAGTATTCCCTTCGGAACCTCGCTACAGGCTGAGGTTTACGTGGGAACCTCTGATGAAAAGTCTCTATTAAAACCTCGTCATTGACATCCTCTGCCCTAACCCAGGTGTTTTCCGACTCCGGTTCCCCTTCCCACATTACCAAATACTCTACTTGATCTCCCTTCCACCTGGAATCGAGGATCTCCGCTACATGGTAGCTGTGTTCCTTCTCCTCCATTGCTGGTCCCCTAGTGACCCTCCCCTCACTGTCTCCTCTATACGGTGACAGCAACGACCTGTGAAAAACTGGGTGCAGCTTCATGTGGTTCGGTAACCGGAGCCTGAAAGCCACTGGATTGACCTGCTGTATGACTTCAAACGGACCCAGCCTTTTGGGTCTTAATTTCTTACAACCTCCTTTGAATGGCAACCCTTGGGTTGACAGCCACACCTGGTCCCCCACCCTGATGCTTTCACCTTCCCTCCTGTTTTTGTCTGCCTGCCTCTTATATTCCTCCTTAGCCCTGTTTAAGTTGAGTTGGAGCTGGCGATGGATCGCTTCCATTTCTTCCACGAACTGTTCTGCAGCTGGAACGCTCCAGTTCTCCCCCTCCCCCCCTGGGAAGGCTCTGGGATGGCACCCGTGATTAGCCAAAAAGGGGCTCATCCCCGTGGACACGTTCTCTGCATTGTTGTAGGCAAATTCTGCCAACGCCAACTTCTCCACCCAATCATTCTCTCTGTCATTAACATAACACCTCAAATATTGTTGGAGAACCCCATTTGCTCTTTCCGCCTGCCCGTTGGTTTCAGGATGACGGGCCGTCGAGAAATTAACCTCTACATGCAGTAAGCTCATGAGCTTCCTCCAGAACCTGGAAGTAAATTGTTTCCCTCGGTCTGAAACCACCCTCAAGGGGGCGCCATGCAACCTAAACACATTCTCTACAAACAATTTGGCGGTTTCTTCTGCTGTAACCGCATGTGAGCAGGCTATGAAGTGGGCCATTTTAGTTAACAGGTCTACTACAACCATGATGGCTGTTTTCCCTCTAGACCTTGGCAGATCAGTCATGAAATCTATTGCCACTGCTTCCCACGGTCTCTCAGGTGTGGGCAGTGGTTCTAATAAACCAGCCGGCGCCTGCCTCTCCCCCTTGGCTCTTTGGCATTGTTCACACCCTCTCACATACTCCCGCACATCTTCCCTGACCTTGGGCCACCAAAATTCCCTGGTAACCAGCCACATGGTTTTGTGTTGCCCAAAGTGCCCTGCTGTGGGGCTATCGTGCCGCTGCTTGAGTACCTTCTCCCTCAATTCCCCTTCAGGTATATATAACGCTCCCTTATAATACAATGCCCCATTTCTCTCCTCAAAACCACCGGATTTGTCTTCCTCCCCTCTGAGATCCCTGAGTTTCCCCTGGGCGTATGCATCCTGCACCGTACCCTCTACCAATTCCCTTTGCCCCACCAAAGTCGCCCCACACACCCAGCGGTCCTCTGGAATGATATGGGTTTCTTCGGGTGCTCCCTCCCCCTCCAAATATTCAGGTTTGCGTGAGAGAGCGTCCGCCCTAACATTCTCTGGGCCTGGCACATAACAAATCTCAAAGTTAAATTTGGAGAACTCTTGGGCCCATCTCAACTGCCTTTGGTTGAGCACTCGCGCCGTTCTCCAGTACTCTAGATTTTTATGGTCCGTGCACACTTGCACTTTATGTTGTGCACCAACTAGCAGATGCCTCCATCTCCGGAACGCCTCATGAATAGCAAGCAGTTCTCGGTCGTACACCGTGTAGTTCCTCTCGGATTTGTTCAGCTTCCGCGAGAAGAAGGCACACGGACGCCACTCTGACTCCTCCTTCCCCGGCTGCAGAAGAAGCACCGCCCCTATGGCTCTGTCAGATGCGTCTGTTTCAACCCTTAGCTTCTTTCGTAAATCCACATGCAGAAGTTGTTCTTCAGAGGCGAAGGCCCTTTTCAGTTCCTCAAACGCTCGCTCCGCCTCCGCCGTCCATACAAACTTCTTTTTACTGCTGAGACAGTCAGTGATGGGCGCCGTCAGATGGGCGAAGTTGCGGATGAACTTACGATAAAAGTTTCCAAACCCTAGGAACCTCTGCACATCCTTCTTGGTTTTGGGTGTTTTCCATTCCAGCACTGCCTGTACCTTGCCGGGATCCATGGCCAATCCCTTGTCTGACAGGCGGTACCCCAGGAATTCCACCTCCTTGGTATGGAACCGACACTTCTCCAGTTTGACCCACAGCCTGTTGGCTTGCAGTCTGCTCAACACTTCTCTGACGTCTCTCACATGTTGCTCCTCATTCTCAGAATACACCAACACATCATCTAGAAAGGCAACGCAATTCTTGTAGAGCAAAGGGCCCAGCACGTGGTTCATAAAAGATTGAAAACACGCGGAGCCTGCTTGTAATCCAAATGGCATAACGAGGTATTCAAACGCCCCCAAAGGGGTAAACATGGTGGTTTTCCATTCATCCCCTTTCCTTATGCGTATCAGGTTGTACGCCCCCCTTAGATCCAGCTTTGTGAAAATCTTTCCCTTCCTCACCCTGGTCAAAATATCATCAATTCTGGGCATAGGGAACGCCACCGGTTCAGTCACTGCATTCAGCCGCCTAAAATCACATACAAGTCTCGGCTTGTCCGCATTTTTTTTGTCCACAAAGAACACTGGGCTCCCCCCTGCTGCTTTGGACTCTCTGATGAAGCCTCTCTTCAGGTTCTTGTCAATGAACCCTCGCAACTCCTGCATTTCCCTGTCTGACATGGCATACAACTTGCCCACGGGAAGCTGTGCTCCTGGGAGTAAATTGATCTGACAATCAAAGGGTCTATGAGGTGGTAGTTGGTCAGCTTCCTTCTCGCTGAACACGTCGCTGAGATCTGCATACTGTGGTGGTACCTTCACCTTCCCCATTACTTCAGTCCCTGCTAGGGTGGCTTGGGCCCCTGCTGAACCCTTCTCCCCTTTGCAGTGTTCTAGGCAATGTGCTGAACCAAAGGACACCACTCTTTGATGCCAGCCAACCAGCGGATCATGTAGAGCTAGCCAGCTCATTCCCAAAATAATGGGAGCGCCTCCCAGGGTGGCCACATTAAACGCTATCAGTTCTGTGTGCCTTGCCACCCTCATTATCATTGGGACAGTCTGCAAGCGGACTCCTCCTCCCAACAACTCCCTGCCATCAATCGTGGTCACCTGCAGGGGGTTGCTTAAAGGGATGGTCTGTATCTGGTGTTCAGCAGCAAACTCCTTGCTCATAAAATTGCAGGAGCTGCCTGAGTCCAATAGCGCCTTTATTTTTAGGGGGTGCCCATTCTGCAGCTCTAGCGACACTTCAATCACTAGAGCAGGTCGAGGAGCTTCTGGCACGGGCACTTTCACTGCTCTTTGGCCTGGCTGCAGTGCCCCAATTGTGGCAACCAGGCGTTGGCTTTTACCTGCTCCGCTCCCCCTTCTTCTCCCCCCTCAACAGCTCCCACCATCCCTTGCCATTCCTTCCTCTGGGGGCAGACTCTGGCAAAGTGGCCTGGCTGTTGGCAGAGATAGCATTTCCGGGGGCCCTTTCCCTCCTTCTTAGCTCCCTCGCTGGTTTTTGAAAATGCGCGCGCGCGCGCTGTTCCGATTTCCATCGGCTCTGCCGGCGGGAAAGCTGGCTCAGGAATGTCTGGAATGCGGAACTCCTTCCAACGTTCCCCTCTCCCTTCCCGCCTCTCCAAGGCTCTTGCCTCCTGCCGCGCTCCTATGGTCAGCGCAGATTTGGTCAGCTGATCCATAGACTCCGCCCTGGGGCTCCGTGCCAGCTCGTCTTTCACCCCCGAAGAAAGACCTTCTTCAAATAGCATTTGAACGGGTGCCTCCGATAAATCCCAACTCAGTCTGTGAATCAGCATGGTAAACTCAGTCCAATATTCACGGACAGATCGACTTCCCTGCTTACAAGCCATTAGCTGTCTGCGCACCACCCCTTCCTCAATATCGCTGGAAAACATGATATCCATTGCACGAAAGAACTTCATTGTGTCCTTTAGTATTTCATTGTGCGTTGCCATTAGGGGTCGAACCCAGTCTCTAGCCCCTTTCTCAAGATGCCCAATTACAAAAGCAACTCGCGATTCCTCATCAGGGAACTCATCGAACTGCACATTAAGGGCATATTGCATCTCTGTCCTAAAAGCATGGTAGTCCTTGGGGTCCCCCCCAAATTTCTGCACCAATCCTGGTACCTTTCTGGGGAATTGCGTGGCTCTCCCCTTCTTGTCTGCATCCTGAGCCCTTCTCTCCTCCAACCTCGCCGTCTGCAGGGCCAGTTGAACCTCCAACGCTCGGTATCTATCTTCCAAGCTTGGACCAGCTCCAGCCCCTGCTCCTCCGGTTCCGGTTGGTTCGCTCATGATGCCTTCTCTTGCACAGGCAGCGTACAAAGACTGTCGGACTGCTGTGAGGGTTTGATTAGCTGCTTGTGCGTGAAAACGTGCTCCCTCAGAGTTTGTGCGACCCCACAAACCTCCGTGTGTGACGGAGCTCCTCAGACATGTCTGCTCTAGTCACTAGTAGAGTCCGACAGTGGCTGTCTGCGGAAGCGTTTCCAGCAAAGAAGTTCCTTAACGGAAACGCGTCTCCTGGACTCACGGCGTGACAGTTTCCTGCGAGGTGTGGGTCTCCCTATGGGAGACTCCGATACCTCCCCACTGTTCTCGCTGGAAGCCTCCCTGAGCCCTCCCTCCTGCTCGCATTCCCTCAGAGACCCACTCCTCCCCCTGCTGGTCCCTGCTTCAGCAGTTGAGTCTCTTTCATCCTGCCTGAGTCCCTCCACCACCTGATGCTCTGATGGCAGTTCCCTGACACTACCCTATATAACCCTACCTCTACCAGACTATAACCTTTTGAGTGTCAGATATGTGAACAAACCGTAGAATCATACTGTTGTTGTTGTTGTTGTTTAGTCGTTTAGTCGTGTCTGACTCTTCGTGACCCCATGGACCAGAGCACGCCAGGCACTACTGTCTTCTACTGCCTCCTGCAGTTTGGTCAAACTCATGCTGGTAGCTTCGAGAACACTGTCTAACCATCTCATCCTCTGTCGTCCCCTTCTCCTTGTGCCCTCAATCTTTCCCAACACCAGGGTCTTTTCCAGGGAGTCTTCTCTTCTCATAAGTATTGGAGCCTCAGCTTCACGATCTCTCCTTCCAGTGAGCACTCAGGGCTGATTTCCTTCAGAATGGAGAGGTTTGATCTTCTTGCAGTCCATGGGACTCTCAAGAGTCTCCTCCAGCACCATAATTCAAAAGCATCAATTCTTTGGCGATCAGCCTTCTTTATGATCCAGCTCTCACTTCCATACATCACTACTGGGAAAACCATAGCTTTAACTATATAAACGTTCCCTCCACAACTCAACAATTCTAAACCAAGAAAAAACCTACCATAGACCTATTTGTTTGTTCTCCTAGGTATCAAAGCTGATATTGCTGAAAAGGAAGACAGGTTTTCAAAAGATCCCATGACATTGCCTTGCAATTAAAGTAGTCCGTGTAAGGCACAGAACAGAAAATAAGTAAATATTGTAAGGTATATAATCCAAGAGGGAGTGTTAATCAAAACAAAATTACTTTACATTATCCAAGCTGCCAATATTAATTTTAATCTCATTTGCAGCTAGAGCAAATCTTGTAACAGCATAAATATTATATTGAGACTTATTTGCTAATAAGAATTGTGATTGTTCAGATACAAGTAAATGAGATAAATTAAAACTTGAAAGAAGGGGGTTGATTTAAACCAGGCTTTTGTGAATAAATAGGGGGCATTGGAAAGGTAATTGGAAATTTCCCCTGCTTCTTCAAAAAAGGCAACAAGGCAAAGGGGTGTGCTATGTATTGTATGATGAAAGTGGGGAGAGACGAGTTTCCCCCCTTTCTCATAGCATTAGGGTCCAAAGTCATCCAATGATGCTGAAGGGTGGGATATTCAGAACAGCAAAAGGCATTCGTGCAGACAGCTCTTAGTTAAACTATGGAATTCAATCCCAGAAGATAAAGCAACATTCATCACCTTGGGTGACCTTAAAAGGGCATGATGCCAATTCATGACATATGAAGCTGTCAATGGCCACTAGGCATCACAGCTATATTGCCACCAGGATCAGAAGTGGTACATTTCTGAATACCAGTTGCTAGAGAACATGAGTGTGAGAGCACTGTTGCACTCATGCCCTGCTTGCAGTCTTCCTTTAGAGCTCTGGTTGGCCGTGGTGGGAACTGAATGTTGGACTAGATATGTCCTTCATCTGATCCAACAGAACCCTTCTTATGGTCATGTTCAGCAATATCGTCATCCCATGGTAGGACCCAGAATCCAGACCAGGGGTGCCAACTTGAATAAAACAGGGGAGGTGGGCAAGAACACAAGACATGACACACGTCATTTGAATGACAATGCCCATAAACCTTGGGGACCCCCGGCCCCTCAAATATTTTACTGAGGAGGCTGAAGGGACCTTGTTCCCTATGAGTTGGTCCCAATGGTCCAGGCTCACAGACTGCCTCCAGCATGACAGAAGGGAGAATGCATCCCATCATCTCCTTTGACTATCCTGGAAGTTCTGTGGCACACTCTCAGTGCTTGGATGGCCCACAGTCTCCCATACCAAGGGTGGTCTAAAACCCTTGAGCACCCTGCCTGCAACATCACATCATAACAAACTTCTCTTTTGAAGCATCTAATGAATGTGTCTTTCTCAGTTATTAATGAAGTCTTTGTTCTATAACTGGCTTTTGCCTTGAGAAAGAAAGTTGCCACCAGTATACATGCAAGTATGTGATGCATTTACCCAGAAGCTCTGCTGAAGGGGGGGGGGTCCTTCTTTGCTTACAAGAAGTAATTTAAATGTTCTTGAGAGAGGCTCTGACTTTATCATTAATTTACCTGCCTGCCTTCTTGATCATTCAGGTCTGATGTTGTCACCGCTCTTCTTCCCAGTGCTGTGAGTTCTGAGCTGTCAGTGTGTAAACATCTACCCGTGATTCAAATGGACCAGCTTTGATAAGCTATCACACATTACATATTTAATGTGGTTAAAAAAAAAACAATTTTCCCTGCAGGCTTATGGAAGTATTCTTTCAGATCTCTCTATAGCTATATTCTTTCTGTCATATTCTGAGTGGGGAATTGCTGAACAGCTAAGGTCAGGAAGAGGAATTGAGGAGAATTCCGGCCTCATAAAAGTATCATCCTTCTCAAACAACGTTGGGTGTTTGGGTGCATAAGATACCCATGAGTTTGGGTGCATAAGATACCCATGTGTGAACCATCCCTCAATTGTCCTCAATTTCCACTAATGGCCTTCAGTAATACTCAGTGATCTCAGGAGACTACAGAGACCACACAATGGAATACAATAGAGCAAGATGGTGCTTTCTAGATAGTGCTGGACTTGACTCCCATCATCCCTGACAACTGACCCTGCTGCCTAAGATAGATGGGGATGTGAGTCCAACAACATCTGAAGGCACCATCTTGTCTACCCTGCAATAGAAGCCACCTATAAGAGCACTACAGCCGTTGCTTGCTGTTCAGACGCTGTTCTTCGGAGGTGAAACAGGGATGGAGGATGATGTACAATGAGCAAATGGTGGGCAGGAGGGAGGCTGCTTAAGTCCTTCATCGTTTTTTCTCTGCAACACACAAACACACCCATGCCAGCACCACAACTGAACACAGATTACAATCCATTGTTTTTATATCACAAGGGATGGTGCCCAGAACTACCGTTTGTGTTCAGAATGTCACCAGAATTCAGCGCAGACTAGAGCTGAAGTAAAATCCAGAGGAGAATGTAATCAAATTCCCCTAGCTCAAACAGGCCTAGAAAAACTTTGCATTTTGCAATTGCCTGGTTTAATTATTGTCAACTCTACCTACTAGTCCTCATTCCAAAATAAAAAAGGCACAGAATAATTAAATTTAGTCACTTACAATCTGTTTTAAATAAACATCCCTCCCCTTTCGCCCCTGAAGAAAGTGAGTCACCGAAATGCACTGAACATACCCAGCAAATCTTTCCATTTTGAGCACTATTTTCTCCCTTCCAAGTTTTTGAACTAGTCATCTTCCCACCTACTCACCAAGAGTCTATATTAGGGCTAGGCAACTGGTGCCCTAGGGGTTCCATACAGATTGCATCTGCACACACACACACACACACACACACACACACACGTTTGAGAAACTTTACTAGCAGTTCCTCCATTTTATTCCAAGAGAAGCTGAATCTTGGCAAGCTGGCTTTGGGTGTTGTGTTGCGTTGTGGTTTTGTTTGTTTGTTTTGCTATGGTTTAGTGGAGACTGGCCAATTTGGACTAATGGGGCACTGCTCCACTAACCTCCATCTGCCATCAGCCAGCTCCCACCTGCCTTTCCTTCTTACTTGCAACCAGTCCAGGGATTAGCCCTGTCCAGTGACATAGGGTGTGATACCACCACCCATGGTGTGAACATGCATGGTGATTCTCTAGTCCTTCAAAATCCATACCTCTGAAGACAGTTCGGAAACTTCGGCTGGTGCAGAATTCAGCGGCCAGGTTACTCACCAGAGAAAGATGGTTTGAACATATTACACCAAAACTGGTCCCACTGCACTGGCTACCAATTAGTTTCTGGGCCCAATTCATGGTGCTGGTTTTGACCTATAAAGCTTTAAACAGCTCAGGACCACAATACCTCAAGGACCACCTCTTTCCATATGAACCTATCCAGACCCCGAGATCATCTTCTGAGGCCCTTCTTCATGTGCCTCCTCCTCGAGAGATCCAGAGGATGGCAACATGAGAACAGGGCCTTCTCCGTAGTGGCTCCCTGTCTGTGGAATGCTCTCCCCAGGGAAGTTCACCTGGCTCTTTCATCATACACCTTTAGATGCCAGGCAAAAATGTTCCTTTTTAATCAAGCCTTTGTTTGATTTGATTGATACCCAATGCCCTTTTAAAAATATGGTGGGATTTTTTTTGGGGGGGGGGGTGTTATTGGGTGGTTGTTTTTATTTTGATTATATATTTTGTGGTTTGATTTTGTTCTGTGAATGGCCCTGAGACCTCCAGGTACAGTTGTACCTCAGGTTAAGAACTTAATTCGTTCTGGAGGTCCGTTCTTAACCTGAGGTACCACTTTAGCTAATGGGGCCTCCTGCTGCCGCTGCGCCACCACTGCACGATTTCTGTTCTTATCCTGAAGCAAAACTCTTAACCCGAGGTATTATTTCTGGGCTAGTGGAGTCTGTAACCTGAAGCATCTGTAACCCGAGGTACCACTGTATATAAATTCAATAAATTAATAATGATGATGAAATGTGGGTCCCTCCTAAAACTAGCTGCTGCTGAAGGATTCCACTCTTCTTTTTAAGTGAAGGGTCTGAATGTGGCCCTCAAAGTCTTTCTGTCTGGCCCTCGAGACTCTCCCCAGGCTGCACCTCATCCACAGTGACACCCTCCTTGTGTGTGTTTTGCCTGGCTTCAATATGTCCTTGAACTCTGATTGTGCCTCTTGCTTCCTTGGGTGAAGGATAAAGAAAGGAATGTGAGTGTATGGACATGAAACATTGGCCTTGCCCCACCCACTTATGCTTCTGGTCCCGCCCACCACTGTCATGGGACTCTGGGAAGGTTGCATAGTGCAGAAGGCACCTACTTCTTGCTAAACAGCCTGCTGTGTGCCTCCAGGAAACAAGTTAAAGCAATATTGCTCCCATCTAGAATAACTTTATTTTTAAAGCCCATTATTTTTCCCACATGCCTCCCATTGCTGCAGGAAGTGACAAGGGGAAGCCAAACCAGGGCAGGTGGGAGGTGCTTTAGTGATCATCAGAGCAAACCATTATAATGAGATAATTGCCTGTGAGAGGCAGATAGAAGTCGATGGGAAAGTACAATGGAGGTTTTTTATCAAAGGAACCATTTATAGTCTGTGCAGTGCATCCCTTGACAGAACTTTATGGTTATTGCTCTTATCAATGGAGGTGAATGAAGCTAAGTTTAACTTTGAAATCACAGAGCAAGCCATTTTGACATGATGCTTATTATTGTCTCTGCAAATCAGATTATGCCAAACGAGAGCAATTGCTCTCTGAGGACAGAGGTTGTTGTTCTCCGATGGATATGTTATACTTTAATTCCAGGACTTCTCTAAAAATCTTCTAGCAATCTAAGCCCTTAGAAAGTCACCGCATAGGCAACATATCCTCTGATTTCCTAGGTGGTCCCATCTAGAGGTAGGCAAACCTCTACATTTGGGCACGATCCATAATTTGGCTTAGTCAGTGTTATTTCTCTAGAAAAAGAGGTGCCAGAACTCACCATGAATGCCTCCCTTGTTCTCTTATAATGGCACGAACCTGAGAGGTGTTGGAACTAAGTTCTGTCAAGTTCCAGCCGTAAAAAAATCCCTGGGCTTAGTGAACCAAGCAGTTTCATTCTGGGGGGAAAGGATAAAATATTGGCTCCCAGTATGTTTCCGAGCACAATTCAAAGTGTTGGTGCTGACCTTTAAAGCCCTAAACAGCCTCGGTCCAGTATATCTGAAGGAGCGTCTCCACCCCCATTGTTCTACCCGGACACTGAGGTCCAGTGCCGAGGGCCTTCTGGCGGTTTCCTCGCTGCAAGAAGCCAAGTTACAGGGAACCAGGCAGAGGGCCTTCTCGGTAGTGGCACCCACCCTGTGGGACGCCCTCCCACCAGATGTCAAAGAGAACAACAACTACCAGACTAATAATAATAATAATAATAATAATAATAATAATAATAATAATAAATTTTATTTATATCCTGCCCTCCCCAGCCGAAGCCGGGCTCAGGGTGGCTAACATACAACACTCTAAAATCATTCATTATAAAATTAATTCAAATCAAGCCACTGGCAACCATTGGGCCAGAGCTCCGCGAAGATTGCCGAGGGAGGGTGTCAGGCTGTGCCCTGGCCAAAGGCCTGGTGGAACAGCTCTGTCTTGCAGGCCCTGCGGAAAGATGTCAAGTCCCGCAGGGCCCTAGTCTCTTGTGACAGAGCGTGCCACCAGATCGGAGCCACAGCCGAAAAAGCCCTGGCTCTAGTTGAGGCCAGCCTAACCTCTCTGTGGCCTGGGACCTTCAAGATGTTTTTATTTGAAGACCGTAAGTTTCTCTGTGGGGCATACCAGGAGAGGCGGTCCCGTAGGTACGAGGGTCCTAGGCCGTATAGGGCTTTAAAGGTTAAAACCAGCACCTTAAACCTGATCCTGTACTCCACCGGGAGCCAGTGCAGCTGGTATAGCACTGGGTGAATGTGGTCTCGCAGCGAAGGCCCCGTAAGGAGTCTCGCTGCAGCATTCTGCACCCACTGGAGTTTCTGGGTCAGTCTCAAGGGCAGCCCCACGTAGAGCGAGTTACAATAATCCAGTCTGGAGGTGACTGTCGTGTGGATCACAGTGGCTAGGTCAGGGCGAGAGAGGTAAGGAGCCAACTGCTTAGCTTGGCAGAGATGGAAAAATGCCGCCTTTGTTATAGCTGCAATCTGTGCCTCCATGGAAAGGGAGGTGTCGAAGATTACACCCAAACTCTTAACGGACGGTGCTGGCACTAATTGCACCCCCGCAAGAGATGGGAGTTGCCCCCTCGATCCCATATCGTCCCGCCCCAGCCAGAGGACCTCTGTCTTCGAAGGATTTAGCTTCAACCGGCTCCCACGTAACCATCAAGCCACAGCTTCCAAACATCTGGTCAGTGTGTCTGGGGCCGAGTCAGGATGGCCATCCATCAACAGATAGAGTTGGGTGTCATCGGCATACTGATGGCAACCCAGCCCAAAACTCCGGACAAGCTGGACGAGGGGGCGCATAAAGATGTTGAAAAGCATCAGGGAGAGTATCGCACCCTGAGGTACTCCACACACCAAGGAGTGGCGCGATGACAATTCCCCCCCAAGCGCCACCCTCTGTCCCCGACCAGAGAGAAACGAGCACAGCCATTGAAGGACTGTGCCCTGGATCCTCACGTCGGCAAGGCGGTGGTCCAGGAGTTTGTGATCGACCATGTCGAAAGCTGCTGACAGATCTAGAAGAATCAGCAGCCCTGACCCGCCTCGATCCAGCTGTCTACGAAGATCATCTGTTAGGGCAACCAGAGCCGTCTCGGTCCCATGACCAGCGTGGAAGCTGGACTGGAATGGATCCAGAGCCGATGTTTCATCCAGAAACCTACCAGAAGACATCTGAAGGCAGCCCTGTTTAGGGAAGCTTTTAATGTTTGATGCATTACTGTATTTTAATATTTTGTTGGAAGACGCCCAGAGTGGCTAGGGAAGCCCTGCAAGATGGGCGGGGTATAAATAATAATAAGATGATGATGATGATGATTTCTCTCAAAATTAGAGACACAGTTGAGCTCCTAATGATATCGGCAAGAGTGTGGTGGAGTTTTTGACACTCCCTGCAAGGCTCCAGACATGGTCCACGCTAGTGTCTCTCTCCCCCTCCTCAATTTATCACTCACCTTGCCAGATGGCACTGACAACAGTTGCAACAGAAGCAGCAAAGAAAAGAGAGACCTGAGAGGCTCCTCTCCCACTCTTCTCACCACATTGACAATATCAGCATCACAGGGACCTGGGAGTTGGGAAATGCAATGTTCTCAGGACACCCAAATAGGACTTGGCCACTCTGGGAAATGCAGTTTCCCAGGGTTGTTACTGTACAGATTGCCTATGTTCTAGTTATTATTCTTATATTTATTTATACCCCGCCTTTCTCCCTTGCAGGAGAAACAGCTAAAATAGAAACGGCTAAAAACACCGGGGGGGGGGGCAATAATTAAAAAACAATTAAACACAAACACAAAGTATCTATTAAAACAGAGATCGCTACAATAAAAAGCATCACAGCACCAGCCCTTTCCTTCAAAACAGTCTGTTTCCAAAAGCCTGAAGACAAGGAAGTCTTCACCTGACAGCTGAAGGACAACTAGGAGGGAGCCTGTTTAATTTTTCTTGGAAGTGAGCTCCAAAGTCTGGGAGCAGCCACTGAGAAGGTTCTGCCAGGTGTTCCAGCCTGTGAAGGTGGTGGGACTGAGAGAAGGGCCTTTGAAGATCTCAGGGCCCATGCAGGATTGTATGAGGGAATGTGATCGTTAAGATAGCCTGCCAGGAAAAAGAGGGAAGGAAGGAAGGAAGGAAGGAAGGAAGGAAGGAAGGAAGGAAGGAAGGAAGGAAGGGAAAAGAGAGAGTCTTGGTTTAAACAAAGGCACTTAAGGCTCATCTCCCATCAAGTTCAGTAAGATTTAATAAGCCAAATGTTATAAACCCTAGAAAAGATAAATGAAGTCTCTCTCTCTCTCTCTCTCTCTCTCTCTGTGTGTGTGTGTGTGTGTGTGTGTGTGTGTGTGAGAGAGAGAGAGAGAGAGAGAGAGAGAGAGAGAGAGAGAGAGAGAGAGAGAAACCAGCCCAGGTCAGGTGGAATATCCTTTTCAAGGCATGCAACTGTATAACCAGCTTAAACAAAAAGGCACCAGGCATGTCAGATTTTTAATTACACGTCTTTGTCCCCAACAAAGGAGTGCAATTAAAGCTAATCATTTCTATTATATTATACAATCCCTCCATTACTAATGGAATTAGGAAGGCATGAAAGAAAAACACCTCAGTACACAAACACTCATTTTTCCCCAGTCCCAGTGAATATTTTGCACTCTAAACACACTTCAGATTTAGCGGTGCTTAATTATGCATTGCATAACTCAGTCAAATGCCTGTAGAGAGTGCAAGAAGCTGGCTTTTAAAATCCACTCCCTCCCTGTTGATGCTCCATCTCCTGATTGCTCTGAAAGCAATCAGGGTATCTTTCAGCTTTGGTCTTTGACAGCTGTCACCTCCAAACACTTTTTTTGCATCAATGGAAGAGTCTCGCCACCCAGCACCACGGCCAGCGCCGCAGCAGCCATCAGATCTACAGGTGTTGTAGTATGTTGCCCAAATGACAAACCGTATGAGCAACAGGAATGATCAGAGCTTTGAATATAATTTATACAACGCAGTACAAAGCAACACTGTGTTTGCAAGCTTTAAAGAGGCACATCCTGATCCCCTTGTGTGTTCATTACTCCATTTCAGCTGACAGTACCCCCAGCTGAAGGGAGGGAGGGAGTCAGTCTGGCTGTACCCACCTGCCAGAGACTTCAGCAGATGCCGTGACTCTACTAGCGCCATCCAAGTTGGGCATCAGAAGGTCCACTTTCACCAACTGCCAGGACCAAACAGTGGGCAGAGGGAGGGAGGAAGAGAACTACGGCCTCTGTCCATCTGCCAGAGGCTTCTGCAGAAGAAACATATTATGTGCATTATAACACATTGTTTCATGCAAGCTACTTTGAGTCTCTGCAAAACCAGGATCAAAATGCTTCAAGCTCCCACATACTAGATTGCAAACAAATCTCTTTGAGACGGACAGCCAGAGAAACAACCCTATGATTGCATCACGGCTTGGTGGACTCTGCAGTGGTCACATAGCTGCAGATGCTAAACCAAGAGCCACTTACAGCACGGTGTTGCTGGAAGTTGTCTTGCGTCAAGTCGGGTTATTTGTCCATCAAGCACCTAGGTTCTCTCTCAGCGCTGTCGTCCCTGACTGGCCACAACTCTCTGTGGTCTGAGAAAGAGGCCTAGAATCACAGAATGATAGAGGGTACTTGGTTGATGATCTAGTACAGAGATGGCTAACGCATGGCCAGAGAAAAGTTGTCTGCCGGCCCCAGTTTAAAGATTGGTCTCTAACAGAATGTGTGTGTGTGTGTGTGTGTGTGTGTGTGTGTGTGTGTGTGTGTTTATAAACATGATTGATGTTATACAGTCATACCTCATGTTATGTTTGCTTCAGGTTGCGCGTTTTCATGTTGCATCCTATGGCGACCCGGAAGTACCGGAAACGGTTACTTGTGGGTTTCGCCCTTGTGCATGCACAGACGTGCAAAATGATGTCACACACATACACAGAAGCGGTGAGTCGTGACCCACGCGTGTGCAGATGCACAAAAGTGGGTTGCGTTCTTTTCAGGTTGCGAACGGGCCTCCGGAACGGATCCCATTCGCAACCAGAGGTACCACTGTACAAATAAGTATACCACGTTTTCTCATGTAATTTGTCTATCACAAAAATAGCACAATAAATGTGGAGTAATATTTACAACATACTGTTCATTGTTAATGGTCAATGATAGGTTCTTTGTTCATGAATTGCTTTAAACAATTAGGAAGAAAAGAGGGGAAAGAGGGGGAGGGCAGAATAATAAGTGGGGTGGGGTCAGGTGGTTATGCTTCTATTCTTCTACTTAGTGTATACTCTCCAGAGATAAAATCTCTCTAGCTGCTCTTTAGAGATCCTCCCTAAAGAGCAGGCAGGAGGATCTTCGATATTGGTGTGATGCACACAGAACTAAGTATCATAGAACTGTAGCATTGGAAGGGACCATAAGGGCCATCTAGTCCAACCCCCTGCAATGCAGGAATCTCAACTAAGGCATCTGCAGCAAATGGTGATCCAGCTTCAAAAACCTCCATTGAAGGAGAGTCCACAACCTCCCAAGGGAGTCCCTTCCATTGTCAAACACCTCTTACTATGTTGTTGTTTAGTGGTTTAGTCGTGTCTGACTCTTCGTGACCCCATGGACCAGAGCACGCCAGGCACTCCTGTCTTCCACTGCCTCCCACAGTTTGGTCAAACTCATGTTAGTAGCTTTGAGAACACTGTCCAACCATCTCGTCCTCTGTCATTCCCTTCTCCTTTTGCCCTCCATCTTTCCCAACATCAGGGTCTTTTCCAGGGAGTCTTCTCTTCTCATAAGGTGGCCAAAGTCTTGGTGCCTCAGCTACAGGATCTGTCCTTCCAGTGAGCACTCAGGGCTGATTTCCTTCAGAATGGATAGGTTTGATCTTCTTGCAGTCCATGGGACTCTGAAGAGTCTCCTCCAGCACCATAATTCAAAAGCATCAATTTGGCGATCAGCCTTCTTTATGGTCCAGCTCTCACTTACATACATCTCTAACCTCTTACTATATTGGAGCTTATATTGGGGATATGCTTATATTGGATAATGTATATTGGAGATAAACCTTCTGCTGCCCTTTAAAAGTAAAAGATAGATTTCAGCACTGAAGTAAGGTAGGTCAAAAAGTTGCTTTTTAGTTTGCATAGATCCTTCCCTTCAAAGTAAAAGAGAGAGGGTAGAATTCAACACCACACTAATATGATCATCTGCTTGCTCTGATGGAACAATCTCCTTAGTGCAACATTGAATTCCACCCTGCTTTTAAATGCCACTCTAAGGTCGTGACCTCCTTTATAAAGCCTCAGTTTGAAGGGCTATCAGTCATCTATTTGAAGGAGTGTCTGGTTTAAAGGGTTTTAAAACAACAAAAACACAACCTTAAGAAAGGATTGCAGAGGCCGCAAAGGTGGCCATCTATAGTTCACAGCTTGACAGCAGACTGAGCAGGCACAGAGGCCAACAGTTTATAGTTTTGTATCCCACTATGGTGAGATTTGTCATCTTTCTGTTCAGCCTTGGAGCAAGCTGTCAGGGAACTGACATCGAAGCTAGAGGCGGAGGGAAGGCTCTCAAATGATGATGGAGAAGGGCCCAGCAGGGAGAGAGGCAGCTCCGCAGATGGGGAAGCAAATCAGCGCAACACCAGGGATATAGAGGGGCTGATGGGGGAATCGGTGAGAGGGCTCCAGGACTCTTCACCAGACACCAGCGGGGAGAGCATGGGTCCTCCGCTACCCACGCCCACCCTGCGCAGAAGACTTCCGCGCAGGGAGAGTAGGAGGAGACTGGGTGTCAAACAACTTTTATGTTGGAAAAGATTTAAGAAACACCCACCAACGGATTCTGCTAGCGACTGAGGCAGCCACGAAGTGAAGGGCTGTCCAGACTGAAAGGTTTAACAAGGCAACGTAACCAGGAGAGGCGGCAACTTACGCACGAGCAACCCCATACCCATTACAGAAGCCAATCGTCCTGGAAAAGACTTGGGGTGGCGGCCAGCCACCTGCATGGAGTGGCAAGCTGGGGCAGGATGCTCCATGGGGCCTCGGGAGTCTGCCTGCCTCCTACCACTCAGCCACCCTACAGCTGAGGGGGAAACAGCGGGCGGACCATTTGGGGCAGTGTGGAGCCTGCGTGTGCCCAAGCCACTGTGTCACTCCCAGGAGAGACGCATGGCTCAGTGAGCACTCAGGTGAGTGCTGCCCGGCATTTTGTCACCCCCCTCAGTGATGACACCCAGGGCAGCCTGCCCCTACCGCACCCCCCTTCCTCCACCCCTGTTTCTGTTTAGGTCACGGGCATTATTTCTGCAGTTACTGCCATACATATGTGTCAGGGAACTGACATCGGAGCTAGAGGCGGAGGGAAGGCTCTCAAATGATGCTGGAGAAGGGCCCAGCAGGGAGAGAGGCAGCTCCGCAGATGGGGAAGCAAATCAGCGCAACACCAGGGATAAAGGGGGGCTGATGGGGGAATCGGCGAGAGGGCTCCAGGACTCTTCACCGGACACCAGCGGGGAGAGCACAGGTCCTCCGCTACCCAAGCCCACCCTGCGCAGAAGACTTCTGCGCAGAGAGAGTAGGAGGAGACTGGGTGTCAAACAACTTTTATGTTGGAAAAGATTTAAGAAACGCCCACTGACGGATTCTGCCAGTGACTGAGGCAGCCACCATGAGAAGGGGCTGTGCAGTCAGAAAGTTTTAACAAGGCAAATTAGCCGAGAAAGACACCAGTTTACACACGAGTAACTCATACCCATTACAATATGCATTAGCACGTGCAGATTTTGTGCAACGCTTGTTATTTTTTGGTGATTCCTGCCTTCTTCTTTGGTGCAACCCTAGCCTGAGATTTGATTGCCGGTGGATTTGACATGGCTTGGTAGGCCACAAGTCACGCTGGCCTGATCTCGTGCATGAGATCAGGCACCATGAACCACTCACCAGTGAATCACGGCAGCTTTTAGCACAGATGCAAAGACCCTCTTGAGATTGCCTCTCCCACCCCAGCGCAGCCATTTGAAAACCATTTTTTCCTGAGCAGTGTCTCCTTGTTTTCTTCTCCTTGTCTGAGTCCTTCCCACACTGCCCCCTAAGTGCATTTTACAATGCTTTAAGTGGCCCCCTTGGGTGAGACATGCAACCAGCTCATTGGATGGGTTTTTAAGTGTTCCTAATGGCAGTTGGGAAGCTGACTTTATTAACCCCATAGCCTTCACTGGAAGCCCTTAATGCACCTCCACCGTTCCCAACATGGGGAGCAAACTGAACTAAATGGCTTGTTCCTCGCCAATGTGTCCTCCTTAATCACACGGAGCTCAGGAAAGCAGGAACATCTATTAAGAATCAGAAAACATGGATGACGCTTCCATGGTGCTGCTGGAAAGGACATCAAGAAGCTGGTGGAAGCTGCGTACGCTTTGGCCTCCACCACAAATCCCAAAGGACTTAATTAAGTTTGCCAGCGACAAAAGCGCTACTGCTTATTGGGGGAGAAATGTAAGAAACATAAAGGCCTAACGATGCTTTCCTTTCAGCCATGCAACAGGGCAATACAGACTCTGAGGTCAAAAGAAATCTAAATCCCACATCCAGATAACTCAAAAGCCTGGGCTTAGAATAAATGATGTAAATTGAGGCGGGGAACCTTTGGCCCTCCAGATGTTGGTGAACTCCTACTAACTCTGATGGTTTGCCATGCTTGCTGGACCTGATGGGAGCTGTAATTCAGCATCTTCTGGAGGGTCAAAGTTTCCCCACACCTGACGTAAATTCATTGTCAGAGTCAGGAGGGTGCATTTGGCGGTTCTGCTGAAAAGCTACACCTGGTGGGCAGGTTCTCCATCCCAGGATCCATGAGAGCAGTTGCTGGAGCTGGAACTGCGGTCTTAAACTGGAAGACCTGAAATGATGTGTGGCAGTAAGCACCTAGCACAGATACCAGTGCTTATCGACCCACATGTTCCATGCTTCCTGCCAACCAACTATAGTTGTTGATGTTGCACACACCTTCTCCCTTTTAATGAGGTTTCAGGACATAATTATTTCATATATTATTTCATATTCATATTATTTCATAATTAAGCTAGGTCATCATGTGAAACCATCAGAGTCTTGATTCAAGTTCCAGACTTCCTCCTTCCCTGCGGAAGGAGCAGTCACTGTGATATGATGAAGAAGACATCACAGGAGGACATGTCCATGCTTGGAGTCACAATAGATCCACCATTGCCCTCATCCTCCATAGCATCTTCCTTCCTTCAGTTTACAAGTTGTGGTTCAGAAATTTAAAAGTGACAATGAGAGACCCACCATTACCAATTCTTGTTCCCAATGGGCAGTAGCAGAGTACTGTGTACATTCTAAGACTCAGTCTGAGTTCCTATGGTGAGGCCCAGACAGTGCCCCTTTGAGTAGGATGTGTGTCCTAGAACATAACCTAGAATTCTTTGAAACACTCTGACCTTCCTTTCTAAGGCACGATCTATGATGGAGCTAAGTAAATTTGGGCCTGCTCAGCTGGGCTTAAACAGGAAGTCCTCCTCTGCATCTTCCTGTCCATGAGGAGCCAATGGCCAGCCTGAGTGATGTCAGTCCAGGAGGTTCTTCACAGAAAAATTGTAGTTCCACAACTTGCCACATGGGTTTGTAGTTACTGGTGCTCTCTTTGCCGAAAATGTGTGGCAGTGTGAGGACTGGATGTGGTCATTTTACACCAATCATAGCTTTGTAAGTGGCCAGGCAACTGGCAGCCATTACAGATAGGGAAATGCTGTAAAGAGTGTGAATGGACTGTGCGTATGTGTTAAGCTTTGAATTTCCACATGAGCAACTCCAAATGTTTTCTAATCAGCCACATAACTGGCTGAGAAACAATTAAGGGAGATAATTTAATGAATGTGTTTTGTGTAGTGCAAGTTCAAAGTATGAGAGTTTTGAAATGCAGGAAAGAAAATTGGTGACATAGCACATTTGCTTGAAATTTTGAGATTAAGCTGGTTCTAATTGTTATCTGACCAGTCACAGTGTTGGGATGGTGCCAGTCCAATAACTTTCCATTGTCTCTTCCCTTGAATCTAAGGTTTCCTCATAGCACAAACCAGAAAGTAGTACTTAGTCTCATTTTAAGCAATTACAAAAGTTGCTTTTCTTCAATCAAAGAGAGGTATTAGAGAAATGAATGGTAGCAATTACATCTCATTTAGACATGCAAATGAGTTTAATTAAAAGAAACCCACTCTTTAATAACTTCGGGGGGAAATGCTGTTCCTTGTGGAGTTTGAAATTTAGTTAAGCTAACAAGACACAGTAGCTGAACTGATGAGCCTATGATGTTGCAATCTCCTTATGCAAATAGCTGTGTGTATCATATTTAGGCCAATTCTTTTGGTAGGCGAAAGCAAACAACAAAGGGGAGCATTGCCATGTTCAGAAACTAGAGCAAGGAGTTGTGGGTTCCCCACCTTTGACTTCTTAAGGCGATGTAGCCTCTCCAAAATAGAAAATGGCAGTCCTAGTATATCAAAGGATGGATAATGCCCAACCCAACCTCCCAGGGTTGTCGTGGGGGTAGAATGGGGAAGGGAGAACCCTTGAGCTTCTTGGAGGAAAAGGTGGTATGTAAATGTAATAAATCTCTTCTCTTTGGCGATCACTCATGGCCGAGTGAGATTGTCTTCTATGAACACAGTCTTAATAGTGAGTCCGAAAGTGACTGTGGAGGCCAGTTCTGGATCCACACGTCCTTCCACAGTGGGGACATAGGTTTCCAGGTGGGAGTTGATCACAGTGAGGATTTGCCAGGCGTGCCTTCCTCTTTGCCCCATTTGTCCTGAATTTGTGCTTCTTCAAAGTCCATGACGCCTTTGGTAGAGGCTGTTCTCCAATTGGAGCGCTCTCTGGCCAGTGATTCCCAATTATCGGTGCTTATACTACATTTTTAAGATATGCCTTGAGAGCGTCTTTAAATCTCTTTTGTGGTCCACCAGGATTTCACTTTCCATTTTCAGCTGGGAATTGAGTACAGTGGTACCTCGGGTTACATACGCTTCAGGTTACATATGCTTCAGGTTACATACGCTTCAGGTTACAGACTCCGCTAACCCAGAAATAGCACCTCGGGTTAAGAACTTTGCTTCAGAATGAGAACAAAAATTGTGCTCCAGCGGCGCAGCAGCAGCAGGAGGCCCCATTAGCTAAAGTGGTGCTTCAGGTTAAGAACAGTTTCAGGTTAAGAACGGACCTCCCGAACGAATTAAGTACTTAACCCAAGGTACCACTGTAGTTGCTTTGGAACACAATAATCAGGCATCCGCACAACATGACCAGTCCACCGAAGCTGGTGTTGAAGAATCACTGCTTCAACACTGGTGATCTTTGCTTCTTCCAGTACACTGACATTAATCTACCTAAGTAATATTTAAAAATTTCCAAAGACACCTTTGATGGAACCTTTTGAGAAGCTGGAGGTGGCGTTTATAGATGGTCCGTGTTTCACAAGCATACAGTAAAGTTGGTAGTACAACAGCTAACAACAAGCATGTTGGTTTTCCTGCGAATGTTCCAATCCTCAAACACTCTACACTTCATTCGGGAGAAAGCTGCACTTGCAGAACTCAAACGATGCTGGATTTTGGCATCAATGTCAGCCCTTGTAGAAAGATAACTGCCCAGGTAAGAAAAGTGATTGACAATTTCCACCATTACACCATTAAATTGGAATTGTGGCACTGCAGAGGGATTGGTTTGTGCTTGTCGGTGCAGCACTTTGGGGTTTTTTTTTATATTGAGCGAAATTGTAATAAATAAATAAAATAGAATAAATAATGTGGTTAGGGAGTTGTCTCTATACAAGTACGAAAAATAAAAAAAATTTAAGCAACTTTCATAAAAGGAGCCAAACTGCACGGGAAATTCTAGCGGGGCTTAAAAGCTCTGATCTAATTGTAGCCTTAATTATCAAATGCTTTTTTTCTGTTAAGAGGGGGAAATAGTGCTGTTTAAAATGTTTGATAATCTGACAAGGCCATAAGGCTTAATGAAATCAATGATTACACCCAGATGGATGGTTAACTCTTGAGGTTTAATGTGTGTGTGTTTTTTTAAAAAAATGCATATAACCATGCTGGATTGCAACTTCATAAAATCACATTGTCCATATGGAATAGAGCTATACCCTGACTGTACCCAGAATTATAGAACAGGTGGTGAAACTTTGGCTGGGCTGTTTGGCATGCACAAAAGCGGTCTGAACTTGTAACTGCCAGGGAAAATAAAGGAGCCTTTCAAATTGTGTTAACTTTTCAGATCTGAGAATTTCACATGACAATGTTTTATTTTTTTATTTTTTGCAAAAGTCATCCCTGGGGCCACTTGTTTTTCAGTACAATGCAAGTATCTCTTCCTTCTCAAATACACCGTTTCCTTATTAACTCGGTATGTTACGTCGTGCTGTGTTAAAGTTTATTTCTGTACTGCCATTCGGTCAGAAAAGGCCCCCAAGAATGCCCACACAGGATACCCACAAATACAAAATTCAAGCAAAAAAAAAGGAACTTGTAAAAACAAAGGGCAACAAAAACTTAGTATTTTCAACAACAAAAAAGACTAAAAGCCAAATATAGTCATATTTCTGCAGACATGGTTCTAACTTCCTGAGGGGACGTTTAGTGTTCTTGAAGGGGCTGGTAGTATAAGACAATAGCCATCCTAGAAATAATTGGTCTGTCCAGGGTCAGGTTTATTTATTTTATTTTATCAAATGATATTTATTAAGCATTTTAAAATTACAGAAAAACAAAAAGACAAAGAAGAAAAGAAAACAAGGGAAAAACAAACAACAATCAAACAATACAAATCGATAAAAATCAAAATCAAAAAGCAAAACCAAAACACATAACACATCAAAATCAAAATCAAAAAACAAAAGTAAACCACAAAAATCTAAAAACAGATCCAATATTCTCAAATCCTTAACTGTCATTACCTTATTTCATCGACCTCCTCACACCTCCCTTTTTTGTATTCTAGTTATTAATTATCACAGCAAATCCTTCCCATTTTTCATAATATTCTGTCATTAAATTACCTTAATCTATTTTAACCTTATCTTACTATAAAAACCCTAAAATTTAAAACTTAAATCTTATTTATACCAATTTCTCATAACCATAACATATTCTTGCATAGTTCTTTTTAACATTTCTGCTAAAGCCAAATAATTTCGTTCCAACATTTTTCTAATACTTAATTTTACAAAACAATCCTAAATAAAAAAAAATTAAAACTTTCTTCCAATCTTCACCCAACATCTCTTCCTCCTGGTCCCGGGTTTTGTCAATCCTTTCTATCCCATCCATCTAGTTCATTAACCTGGTAATCTTATGTCCGAGGCCCTTAAGTCTCTTCCATGTCCCTTCTGCAGATCTTCTTCATATTTATACCTGTACTTTACTTTGTCTCCTGGTCCTTTCACTCGTGGAAACTCCAACTTGACAGTATTTTTGTCCCTTCTCGACAGATCAACCCCTTTTCCATAGTCCACACTGAACTCCATGTGGTATTTAAGAGCATGTTTCAAGGTCCCTCCAGAGTTGAGGACCCCCACAACCCCAAACTCCTCACGGCCCATTGCCAGACTTGAAAAGTCTAAACATCCCTGCATAGGGGGCTCTATCCAGCCCCCCATCTCCAAGCCAAACAAAACTCTATCTCTCCAAATCTGGCTTTTTCCAAGTTCATTTGTCAGATCCAACAACTCATGTTCCTGCTGGGCCACAGCTCCCTCCATCTCTGCCACCCAAGGTCCAGCAACAACCTCCTCCCTCATCTGATCTGTCAGAGCACACTCCTGAGTTGATTCCTGGGTGGGCTCTATATAGATACCCACTACCTGTCCAAAATTTCTAATCACAACAGTCATCAAATCCGTCTTCTCATGTAACTGTTCCAATAAAGCACTTGTCTTGCAGAAAGCACGCACCAGAGCCTCTGAATACATTGTTATGCAAGGTCAGAAGTCTGTTCCCACGATCTTAATCTGTTTGCAGCTGCGAAGCTCCCCAGTTCAAATTTAATAACAGTTTCACAAGCTCCCTATTTGTATCAATCTCTTTTCTTTTCTTTTCTTTTTTAACAGCAGATCTAACAACAAGTTTCCTTTTTCAGATATTTTGTCAATATTTGTTCCTTTAAAATGCGAAAGAGAACAATGGAATCACTATGTTTCTCTTCTTTTAACTGTCTGTCAAAAACATTTGTCTATAGTCAATGAACTTCCCAAAAAAGTCTGCCCTGACACCCCACTCCCAGGTTCAAGATGGTGGAAAATTACTTTTCTTTACACTCTCTTCTGCAGGTTTAAACAGTCCGGATAAAATCCCCCCTCTTCTCCTGCTTCCGAAGGGGGTTCAGTAGTTTTAGATGATGAAAGTTGATCCTTTAGAAACGATTTTCTAAACTCTAGTTTGCCATGTCTTTGCTTTAATCTATCTACAAGAAACGGAAGGCTGACTTCCTGTTTAGACCTTCCCGCTTCAGTGCCAAATTAAGAGGAATTTCTTAATCCAATCTTCCGTTCTACTCACAGATCGTTGTTTAAAGTCCAATTGTCCAAATTTGATCTGCTCACGGGTAGTTGTTTTTGTAGCCAAATTGTCCCAGGAAAAAGGTAGCGCTCTCCGGCAACGGCTGTGCGGCTTCGCTCCACGGAAGAAGCAGTTGACTCTCAGCACCGCGCCACTAGCCCCTCTTCACTCCGGAGCCCGTAATTGGGTTCCTTTACGAATTGGGGGGGCGCAAAAGGTGCCCACCGAGTCCCATGGTCACAGGCTTCATCCGCCTGTGATTTTTTAAAGGGTCCCCGCTTCGCCGTAGTGGAACAGACCCGTTTTCCGTGGAGCCAGTCCCTCCGGATCAGAGGGAATCCGCCATTACCGATGGCGCCACCCCGGAAGTCCATCCAGGGTCAGGTTTAAAGTGTGTAGTTAAAAACGATCTTAAATATCTCTGTAAAAAGTGTCTGCTTTAAACTAAGTGTTGTCTTTCCATATATATCTATATATATCTATATATATCTATATATATCTATATATCTATATCTATCTATCTATCTATCTATCTATCTATCTATCTATTTACAAATACATTTTCCAAATACCACATAACATCTTATCTTATACAATATTTTCAGGACTTCCATCAGCTACGCCTAATGATTTTCATTCTTCAGCACTTAGTCTTGCATTTCATTATTTTCACTATTACTTTTTAAAAATCCATAACTAATAGTCCTTCCCATAAATTTTACCTGCAATATTTCATATAGTCCTCCTTACAAAACTTCTTGCAGTCCTACTAGCATATTCAATAGATTACAGTTGATTTTCAAATAGTTCGTATATTTACTCCAATCTTCTAAGAACCTCTGATCCTGCCAGTTTCAAATTCTTCCTGTCATTTTATCTAATTCTGCATAGTCCATTAATTTCATCTGCCACTCTTCTCTCATCGGTAATTCTTCTTGCTTCCATATCTGTGCCAATTGTACTCTTGCCATCATTATCGCATATAAAAATAAATTTTTATCTCGTCTGCTAATATCTTCTCCTACCATACTAAGTAAAAATGCTTCTGGTTTTTTTTACAAATGTATATTTCAACATGTTTTTCATCTCATTATATATCATTTCCCAGAAGCTTTTTACTTCCCAGAAGTGTTGTCTTTCCAAAGCAGCCATTAAGCTAGAACCTCATTGAGTGTAAACAATTTTATTTTATTTTTCCTGAAAGTGCCTCATCCTCACTGAGATCCTTATGGTAAGCTCATAGGTTTCCCTTCACCTGATTATAACACCTTGCTACATCTTGAACATAAACGCTACCACAGAACATTTATGGAAGATCTCTGCTGAGGGAATATTGTTGTTGTTGTTGTTGTTTAGTCGTTTAGTCGTGTCCAACTCTTTGTGACCCCATGGACCAGAGCACGCCAGGCACTCCTGTCTTCCACTGCCTCCCACAGTTTGGTCAAACTCATGCTGGTAGCTTCGAGAACACTGTCCAACCATCTCGTCCTCTGTCGTCCCCTTCTCCTTGTGCCCTCCATCTTTCCCAACATCAGGGTCTTTTCCAGGGAGTCTTCTCTTCTCATGAGGTGGCCAAAGTCTTGGAGCCTCAGCTTCATGATCTGTCCTTCCATGGTAAAGGTAAAGGTAAAGAGACCCCTGACCATTAGGTCTGGTCGTGACTGGCTTGTGGCGCTCATATCGCTTTATTGTCCGAGGGAGCCAGCGTACAGCTTCTGGGTCATGTGGCCAGCATGACTAAGCCGCTTCTGGTGAACCAGAGCAGCGGAAACGCCATTTCAACGTCCTTCCATGGAGAGATTGAGCAGACGGAGGTGGCCTGAGGGGTGGTGTGAAGCAGTCACCTTTTGAGAGTCCTTTAAAATTCCTCATACCTTTTGCTGAAGTAAGAAGGAGACACTAAATACAGCAGCAACCCTGCAAAGAATGTTAAAATCCACCCTTGGGAATCCTGCTAGCCTTAGACGATTTAATGCACTTACCCCGTTTTTGCTTTGAACAAATGTAATGGACAATTCTATTATTATTTCAGAGACTTCATTGTGATAATATCCTGGCTTTTTCATCTGGTAACGTTTCTCACCTAATTCCTAGGGTCCGCCAAAGCCTTAATGCTTGAGCTGTTTCCCTCACAGTGACAACCTATCCTTAATTCAAGCCACACTAACTTGGAACCCAGTCCCGTTTATGAACCCTGCAATTCACAACTTTCAGAAAGGATTTGACAGTCTGGCAAAGAGCATTATATCCACCATCATTCCCAGGGAGGCACAGCTTTAAGTTTGAGGATGCTCTCCAAAGTGCTGAAAAGCCATGTGATCAGTCAAAGGACTGGGCCACACCTCCACTTGTCCTGTGCCTAGAAAGCACAGGTCTGAGCAGTTTTCCTCTTGCCATGCTCCTTTCTCAGGGAAAACCCACTCTTTAGCTTTCAACTGGAACAAACGGCAACCCGCAGAAAAGTCAATTGCCATTTGCTCCAATTGAGCAGCAAAGAGCAGTTTTCCCTGGCTGAAAGCAGCGAGACAAGAACAAGTGTGGATAAGCCCTAAAAACATTGCAGCTCTCAGCTGACTTGCATGATCTCCCTCTTCCTTTTTGCAACACCTCTAGAGGAGTCACCTTGCTTCAGGAGTGGCTGGTATGGAAGCAGTGTTGTTGTCATTTACCAGGATGGTGGTAAGATCAGAGCAGGTTGTGCACACTACGCAAAGCACTGCGTTAGCTCCACCAGCACAGCCACACCACCCAGAACTTGCAAGAACCATGCCCCACCACAGCCACATCCTAGAATCCACCAGTCATGCTGCTTCCGGGAGGCCGGATTTGTGGCATCGCCCCCTCCTCCAGCTGCCTCTGCCTTATTTCCATGTTTCTTCACCATTTTTCAGGCAGTGGAGAAAGCTGTGGGAAACTAGACTTTTCTTCATTTTCCTGAGGAAGTCTGGCAAGTTTCCCAAGACAGCCTACTGACCGGCTATGTTCTCCAAGTCAGCAAAAAGACGAAAACGAACAGATTCTTCATGCTGGCTGACCCAGAAGAGCAGAGGTTGGGGAACCTTCCTGGTCTGGTGAATCAGATGTCTGTCTCTCCTACCCCAGTGAGCCAACTTTGACAGGTGGATGAGACCACTCCCCTGCCATTCATCTGTGACCAGATTTACATCAGGTGATAGGTGGGTCACCCCATCCTTCTGTCAGCGTCTGGTTACCAAAACGAGGGGAGAACCTGCACAAATCAGGACTGAACACCTTGATTATAACATGATATGCATGGGGTGGGGGTCCAATCCTATTTTGTGCTAGATTCAAGCAGGTCAGTCACTTCCCAGTGGTGACCGACTGGTGTACCCAACCCAACTAGAATTGTAATCCTGCAAGGTTTTCTAATTATAGGGAAAACTCAGCTGGTAGCCCATGAATGTTGTTGAATCTGAAGACATAGGCAGGTAGATATGTTCAGGGCTGGATGAACACCAAAGCTTTAGGCATTCTGTTACTGCTTGGATAGATATACATGACCATTCAATCCATGGCCCATGTTTTATGGAACCCTTTTCAGTCTCTGACAACCCTAGAGATGATTCTTGACAGTAAAGGTAAAGGTAAAGGGACCCCTGACCATTAGGTCCAGCCGTGGCCGACTCTGGGGTTGCGGCGCTCATCTCGCTTTATTGGCCAAGGGAGCTGGCGTACAGCTTCCAGGTCATGTGGCCAGCATGACTAAGCCGCTTCTGGCAAACCAGAGCAGCGCACAGAAACGCCATTTACCTTCCTGCTGGAGTGGTATCTATTTATCTACTTGCACTTTTGACGTGCTTTTGAACTGCTAGGTTGGCAGGAGCAGGGACCGAGCAACGGGAGCTCACCCCGTCACGGGAATTTGAACCGCCAGCCTTCTGATCGGCAAGTCCTAGGCTCTGTGGTTTAACCCACAGTGCCACCCACATGCTCCTGGCCATATAATGTCAGAGATGTTTAGGGATAGCATCAAGAAACTTACAGAGCACCCTTTTTTTGGGGGAATACCTATTAAAAATATAATCTTAGCTATTCAAAAAAGAGAGTATAAAATGTAAGGAGGAAAGGAATGTATTGATATATATCTCACCTTTCCTCCATGAGATCTAAGGCAGCATACTTATAGCCCTCAGCCCACTGATCTTCTCTCCAGGCACTGAATAGAGCCAGTTGCTGAATCATATGCCTCCAGACCAGGGGAAGGGAACCTGGACTCCAACTCCCATTAGCTCTAGCCAGAATGATGAGCTGCATGGTCAGGGAAAAACAATGCTGTCCAGGGTTGTAAAGACTGTGGAGAGAATAACTGGGTGCACTCTTCCCACCTTGGATCAAATCTACGCTTCCAGGTGCCATAAGAAAGCTGCAGAGATAGCGCAGGATAGTGCGCACCCCAGAAATGATCTCTTTCAGCTTCTGCCTTCTGGAAGAAGGTACAAGGTTATAAAGACTAGGACTAGCTGCCTGAGAAACAGTTTCTATCCAAATGCGATTTTAGTTTTAAATACAGTGTAAGGAGTCGCTAGGGACGCGGGTGGCACTGTGCGTTAAATCACAGAGCCTAGGACTTGCCAATCAGAAGGTCGGCGGTTCGAATCCCTGCAACTGGATGAGCTCCCGTCGCTCGGTCCCTGCTCCTGCCAACCTAGCAGTTTGAAAGCACATCAAAGTGCAAGTAGATAAATAGGTACTGCTCCAGCAGGAAAGTAAACGGCGTTTCCGTGCGCTGCTCTGGTTCGCCAGAAGTGGCTTAGTCATGCTGGCCACATGACCCGGAAGCTGTATGCCGGCTCCCTCGGCTGATAAAGCGAGATGAGCACTGCAACCCCAGAGTCGTCCGTGACTGGACCTAATGGTCAGGGGTCCCTTTACCTTTATCTATGGGAGTATACTGTATTTAAAAATGGGGTATCAGGGTTTTTAGGGGGCTAACCAGGTTGGGATGGCTGGGATAGCAGGCTTGTTGGTTTTTGAATGTCTTATGTAGATTTTTCAATTTTGTTGTTCTGTATGGGACAATGACCATAAAGATTATCGTAATTGTAATCATAATCGTAGTGATCCATGGTGAGGGATTATGGGAGTGGCAATCGCACAACCTCAGGATGGCCACTGGTTTCACACCCTTGTGCCATGGGCCATCGTCTTCCTTGGGCAGACACACTAACACACACACACCCCATCCCAATAATTATGTTTACCATCATCAAATGGCGAGAATCCAGAGAAAATAGGCTGGCTGAAGAGGGCTTATATGTGAAGGACTCTGCTGCCCTGCAAGCAAGTTGAACCAAGATATGGCTTTTGGGTTCCATCAGGTGCACAGAGGGGCAACTCCAGTTCCTCTTGACTCCTGCCACTTTGTGAACGCAGAAACAAATAAATATCACAGTTCGTTCTGAATAAAATGGCTGTCTGAATCTAGCCGACGGGAGTGACTCATTTGTTTTCCAGTATTCAGCAGCAGAAATGGCAGTAACCAGCAATGTGGCTACCCCCACATGGAACGAACATAGGGTGCTCTCCAATTAAATGTGTACTTCTTCGGAGCTGCCATTAAGACGACTTCTTTTTTTGTTTTTGTTTCCAATTAATTAGATTTCAGCTTCTTCTTCTCTCCCTTTTTTTGGCATTACTTTTACCTCCTGTTCAGTCTATCTGGACAGTCTAGGCCTGTCTTGGCACAGATCAAGCTCTGCAAATTCTGGATCAGAAAACACTGCTAAGCCTGGGCTTCTGGTTCCTGTCAGTCTGGATCGCAAAGTATCATCATGCATTCACACGCTCTCCCATAAAAACAATAAATTCCATCAGGAGCAGCATTGTTGGAACCAGACCGAGGTCTCTAACCTTAGGGCCTCACAGCTTGCCTGCCAACGTTTTTGTTTAAAGATCTATGGGTAGGCATTTGTTCATTTGGTGGTTTAATTGCAGATAATAATAATACTTGGGAACTGTCTAGCATCTAGGGGAAGGGGCCATAGCTCAATGGCAGAGCATCTGCTTTGCGTGCAGAAGGTCCTGGGTTCGATCCCTGCCATCTCCACATACGGCTGGGAGAGACTCTTGTCTGACATTCTGGAGAGCTGCTGCCAGTTAGTGTAGACAGTACCAAGCAAGGTGAGCCAATGGTCTGACTCCCTGTTAGTCAGCTTCCTGTGTTCCTTATCTTAAGTCTGCAAAGCGATTCCTAGGTACTAAGGCCAGTGTAATCAAGTCAATCATTTCACCTGGTAAAATAGCAGCCATACATCCCCTCCACTCCTAAAATTTGCATTCCCTTTGCATAGAATCATCAAAGGACATGGGTGGCGCTGTGGGTTAAACCACAGAGCCTAGGGCTTGCTGAACAGAAGGTCAGCGGTTTGAATCCCCGCAACGGGGTGAGCTCCCGTTGCTTGGCCCCAGCTCCTGCCAACCTAGCAGTTTGAAAGCACGTCAAAGTGCAAGTAGATAAATAGGTACCACTCCGGCGGGAAGGTAAACAGCGTTTCCGTGCACTGCTCTGGTTCACCAGAAGCGACTTAGTCATGCTGGCCACATGACCCAGAAGCTCCCTCGGTCAATAAAGTGAGATGAGCGGCGCAACCCCAGAGTCGGCCACGACTGGACCTAATGGTCAGGGGTCCCTCTACCCTCTGCATAGAATCATAGAATTGTAGGGACCCCAAGGGGGTACAACCCCCTGCAATGTAGGAGTCTCAGCTAAAGCATCCATGACAGATGGCCACCCAACCTCTACTTAGAAACCTCCAGGAAAGGAGATCCCACAACCTCCCAAACAGGTCTTACTTTTAGAAAGCCACTTCCACCCTTCGGAGGAGGTGGAGTTGCGAGCTTCACAGCCCCACCATGCTTGTGGCGGCTGGAACCCAGCCCCTGTGCGATTGGGGGGATTCCCGGCCGTGTCAGCTCCTGGCCAGCCAATCAGCTGGCTCTGGGGGTGTGGCCTGCCCAACTTAAACCAGGACGCGGCTGGGGATCTCCCTCTTTGCTGCCTGCCAGCTGGTCCTGCTTTCCCCACTCCTGCCCTATAAGGTTTTCGTTCCTTGACCTTGCTATGGACCTTGGTCGGTCACCGTTGAGAGGCCTGGTAGGAATTTTTCCACTTGGCAAATTGGCACCAGCCACTTGGTTTTTGCCTACCTCATAGCAAATCGTCACAACTTTCTTGGTATTGGCGGTTAGGTATTGGTATAGTTCTGTAGATAGAAGAGGGGAGATAGTGCCATCACCTGCCCCTCATATTGAAGGGTGGTCCGATAAAGGATTCTGGGGGGCATGGCCCTGTCCGAAGCCTATGGAGGTGAGGGCCTAAGGTACGCCCCCAGCGGTGACCCTGGGGGAGTTCCTAGTTGATGTGCATCAGCAGGACCCCCCCTACTGGTGGTTAACCCTTCCCGGACTTCAAGCGGAGGGGCTGAAGCCGGGTATAGTCGGTTAGGACCAATGCCTAAGCCAATACCGCTCATCATCTGTAACCAATAAAGTTGTGGCCTTATTTATCCCATTAACCTTAAACATATGGTATTTTTTTCCATATGTTTAGTCAGAATCTCTTTTCTTGTAACCTGAAGCCATTGGTTCCAGTCCTACCCTCCAGAGCAGGAGAAAACAAGCTTGTTCCCTCTTCCATGTGAGAGTCCTTGACATATTTGAAGATGGCTATCGTATCTCCTCTCAGTCTCCTCCAAACATACCCAGCTCCTTCAACCGCTCCTCATAAGGCTTGGTTTCCAGACATTTGATCATCTTGGTTGCCCTCCTCTGCACATGTTCCAGCTTGTCAACATCCTTCTTCAGTTGTGGTGCTTCAGAACTGGATACAGTATTGAAGTGCAGTATGAGTTTGGCCAACATATCCCAGAATCCTCTGCAAGAGACATGGGCTCTCTGGCAGATGAGCAGGTGTTTCTCAGTGACTAATCAATGTGAAAAGACTTCCCTGAAGGGAGAAAGTTAAGAAGCACCGAGCTAGATATATTCTTGTGCAAATTTTTATTACAGAGAGAATCTTCTCTCCCCCTCTCCCTTCCTCCCGAAGTTTAAGACCAGTGTGGTGTGTCTGGCAATTAAGCAGACAAAGTGATGTTACAGTATATTACAAATCTTAAGCAGTCATATCCAAGGTAATGGCTTTGCCCATAATGATTTGTCATGCAATTTTAGCTTCAAAGCTTGGCATTAATTACAAACAAGAAACAAATCACGCTGTTAAAACATACATTACAGACGAATTATGCTCTCAAAATAGGTAATTTACAGCTTGGGAACAGTAATGGATAAACCCTAAAGTGTTTCTAGACGTTATTTTTTAAAGGCAGAACTGAATCTCAGGATAACTTAAGGCCACTTTACGCAATCACTCTGCCCATGGCTTGGTGGGGTGTATATTTTTCCCCATCCCCTACCACCTCAGCCCTTGTTGCTCCATCCATGTGGTGGGTGACTCACCTGAACTTTTTATCCCAACCACAGACCATCAATTTGTTCCTCAGCTTCCAATGGAAAATTTGCAGGGATGTGTCCATCCACATAGGAAATACCTCTGAATTATGTTTTAGGGTACCAGTTGCTGCGAATCTCAGGTGGGCAGAGTGCTGTTGCCCGAGAGCCAGTGTGGTTTAGTGGTTAAGAGCGATAGACTCGTAATCTGGGGAACTGGGTTCGCGTCTCTGCTCCTCCACATGAAGCTGCTGGGTGACCTTGGGATGGTCACACTTCTTTGAAGTTTCTCAGCCTCACTCACCTCACAGAGTGTTTGTTGTGGGGGGGGGGGAAGGAGAATGTTAGCTGCTTTGAGACTCCTTCGGGTAGTGATAAAGCAGGATATCAAATCAAACTCTTCTTCTTCTTCTTCTTCTTCTTCTCCTCCTCCTCCTCCTCCTTCTTCTCATGTCCAGCTTGTGGGCTTCTCACAGGGTCACCCATTTTGAGAATAGGACGTTGGACTAGATGGACCATTGGCCAGTTCCATCGGGCTTGTCTTATGTCCTTATGTTCCATAATGTATGTCCCACACACCAGGGCAGCATTAGGGTTGACCTTTCCATATAATACTGCCCCTCTCACATGGTTTCTACATTCTTCGTTCCTCTTCACACCTATATGGGACCACTTGGGAGCTGTCCCCCATAGCCACATGGCCAAGAGGTATCCATGGCCATGCCATCAAACAGAGTCAAAAAATGCAGTTGTTTTTATTATTATGTGCATGCACATGCATGCACCCCACCCCCAAAGAACAGCATTAGTACATAGTTCCTGGGAGAAAGCTCCACTTAACTTAGAGGTGCCTCCTTCTGCCTGTGTTGCTTCAACTTGCACAGTACAAAGAGCTTTCAGAAACTATCCGCAGCCTTCTGAAATGCAAGGTTGAGAGGTAGCTGGGGACAGCCCAAGCAGAGCCGTCTTTCCCATTGGTCTTAGTAGTGCGTTGCACCAGGGCGCTGGCCTCTCAGGGGCGCCCTAGCAATTGGGGAGTTGCACGGCTTTGCCAGCAGCCTCCCCTTTTCCTGCATGCCCGCCAGCTGCGCCCCGCCAACTATATGGCTGGCAGGCGGGCAGCTTCCTTCCCAAGCCTCCTCAGGAGGAGAGTGATCCCCACAGAGGCTTCCCAAGCCTCTACATCTGCTAAAGACAGCCCTGTTCCTAGTCGTTGTTCTCCTCCTGCTTCCGGGCAAAAGGTGGCACACAGCCTTCCTGGGCTGCCTTCTCGGGTGCCCTGATGCCGGAGAACATGTCCGCCAGCATGTTTTCCTGCTTGATCGCCACCACAACTCTGGGGATCGGGGCAGTGGGGGAGGCAGAGGGCATTTTCCACCACCCCCTCCCTTGTTTTGGAGTTGCCAGGGGGGCACCAGAGGGATCTTTGCACCACGGCGCTGGATATGCTTAAGACAGCCCTAAGCCCAAGGTTGCTGCTCCTTACTAGATTCAACAAAGCTGGGTGTAAAGAATGTGAGCAGAGGGAAATAGAAAGCTGCCTTATACTGAGTTAGACCAATTATCCACCTAGCTTAGTATTGTCTACATTGACATAAAAATCTCACCAGTTGTTTGGCTCTGTCTCTAATGTTCATTGGGACATGCATCCCTTATCAATGTCACAACTTGATTTGGGGCTATGTATGTGATGTGAGGAGGAATTAAAGAACCTTTTAATGAGGGTGAAAGAGGAGAGCGCAAAATATGGTTTGAAGTTCAACATCAAAAAAATGAAGATCATGGCCACTGGGCCCACCACCTCCTGGCAAATAGAAGGGGAAGAAATGGCGGCAGTGAGAGATTTTACTTTCTTGGGCTCCATGATCACTGCAGATGGTGACAGCAGTCATGAAATTAAAATATGCCCGCTTCTTGGGAGAAAAGCAGTGACAAACCTAGACAGCATCTTAAAAAGCAGAGACATCACCTTGCCAACAAAGGTCCGTATAGTTAAAGCTATGGTTTTCCCAGTAGTGATGTATGGAAGTGAGAGCTGGACCATAAAGAAGGCTGATCACCAAAGAATTGATGCTTTTGAATTCTGGTGCTGGAGGAGACTCTTGAGAGTCCCATGGACTGCAAGAAGAACAAACCTATCCATTCTTAAGGAAATCAGCCCTGAGTGCTCACTGGAAGGACAGATCCTGAAGCCAAGACTCCAATACTTTGGCCACCTCATGAGAAGAGAAGACTCCCTGGAAAAGACCCTGATGTTGGGGAAGATGGAGGGCACAAGGAGAAGGGGACAACAGAGCATGAGATGGGTGGACAGTGTTCTCGAAGCTACCAGTATGAGTTTGACCAAGCTGCGGGAGGCAGTGGAAGACAGGAGTGCCTGGCGTGCTCTGGTCCAGGGGGTCACGAAGAGTCAGACACGACTAAGCGACTAAACAACAACAACAACAATGTAACATGTGTAATAGATACCATATGTGTGCATCATGCCTACTCTATTACGCTATCTGGCCATTTCTTTGGTTTCTAGAAATATACTCCCAGGTCCCAGAGTGACCACTACTTGGACGATGAAGTGGCCTCTGAGATGACAGCTGTTGGCCTTTCTTGATCTATATAAACCAGTTTGTGTCCTTGCTATCAGTGCTGAATGGGATGCAGCAAGAAGCTGTGCGCATGTGATTTTAGTGGCAGAACACAATCTCTCTCTCTCTCTCTCTCTCTCTCTCTCTCTCTCTCTCTCTGTGTGTGTGTGTGTGTGTGTGTGTGTGTGTGTGACCCACTTCTCAGCTGAAAAAGATATCCAGAGGGGCTTGCACTTCATTTAAAACAAAAACCCTCAGGCCTACAATTTAAAAGGCATGACACAAAAGGAAAAGGTATTAGAAGGGAGGAAGAAAAAAGCAAACTCAACCACTAGTTTTTAGCTTTCTGGCTGGTGCATGGAGTTGAGCGGGTCTCCCCCTTGTCTTTAGGCTGTTGCTGGGAGACTAGGCATGCAGTTTCCCAGTGGCCCTTCTCTACTGATGTATGTAGGTGCTTTTACCTTATGCTGGATTGTGGCCGTAAAAAATATTCTTCTTCTTCTTCAGTGGCCCTTGGTTTCCTGTTGCATAGCAGAGGCCAGAGGATGCTGCCATTCAGCTCTGCAGTTCCAGGGCAGGATATATAATACAATGTAAAAAGGCTGGTGGCGAAGAGAATAATGAAATCCAGGCATAACAAAATCCTATCATTAATGCAGTGCATTTTAATTACGGTGAGAGTCATAATTATATCTGTGTATAACTACAGAAAAGCTGAGAGGTCCTAACCGACGGGGGTAAAAACATCTGTTTGCTCTAAAAATCATTCAATTAGAGGTTTAGGAAAATGTCAGCTCTATAAGCCTGCAACAGATTTAGTTCTTGTGTTGAGATGGGAATTAGAGGTTAAAGCCAAACATATTCTACCCTGACACAAATACTTCATGAATAGAATATATTATAATAAAAAAAAAACCACCAATACTTGAAAGTGTTCCTTGCTGCCAGAATTATGTCTAATAAAATGTCTTTGTCTCCTAAAAAGACAAAGCATGGATATATATGTCTCTGAGATACTATGGTTCTGTGTTCGGAGCAGGGATGGGGAATGTATGGGCCTCCAGGTGTTAACATAAGAATATCTTTGCTGAATCAGGCCCAAAGCCCATCTAGTCTAGCATCCTTTCCTGACAGTAGCTAATTAATAAATAAATAAATAAATAAATAAATAAATAAATAAATAAATAAATAAATAAATTTTATTTATACCCCGCCCTCCCCAGCCAGAGCCGGGCTCAGGACGGCTAACACCAGTAAAATAAAATAGAAACATAATAGTGGGGGGGGGGACCGACCCAATTTAAAAAGCAGCCTCATTTTAAAAGTAGCCCATAAATCAAAACTGTAAAGGGAGGGTGCCTATGGGAATCCCATAGGTGCCTATGGGGGTTTTGGGGTTCCCATAGGCTCATCAGGTGCCCCCAAAGCAGACCTGATTGCAACAGTGTTCCCTCCATCTAGAATTCCCAATGACTGGTGAACTTCCATTGGAGGCAGCGTAGCCATCATGCCATCATGGACTCAGCCCCAGCCAACATGGCCAGTAGTCAAGGGTGATGAGAGTTGTATTCTAAGAATATCTGGAGGGGCACAGCTTTCCCATCCTTGGTTTAGAAGTCAGGCTGTGGGTCCTGGAGGAGTCAAGGATCCGAAAGACCAGAGACAAGTGCTATGGTCCAGGTGGGCAGGTTTCAGAGCAGGAAGACCTGGATGCAAAGCAAGTGTAGCTCATTCCCAAAAAATGAGCACTCACATTTTACATTGTGGGCGCTGTTTGTGGGATCGCGCGTGGTGCTACAGTTCCCAGGGAGCTTACTGGCAAACAGGGGCTGGCTTGCCTCTCAGTGTTAATTTTTGGAGGTTCACAGCCAGCCCAATTTATTAATAGGGGGCGGAGCCGACAATAGCCAGGCAGTCGGCTCTGGAGATTCACCCTCCCTTTGTTTAATGTTTCTTGTTTGCAGGTTAACTTTTTCTTCCTGTTTAGCGGGCACTGCTACAGTCTTTGACTGGTTGCTGTTGAAAGACCAGGAAGAAATTTTCCTGCATTGGCAGGTTTTGTCTTCCCTATAGCAATTCGTCACAACTTTGACGGTTATGGCTTTGGATGTCACTGGTCATACACTGAATGGTCGTCAGTGAACTACCCTGCATGCGGGGATATGGGCTGGGCTGCCTGCTACACTTACGTCTCGCAGAGCACCCCCACATCCCATTTACCCTGATGAACCCCAATTCCCCCCAGCTAGGGGGCTGGGAGGTATACACGCCCAAGGCCTAAGCCAAGGTCTTCCTACACTCGAAAGTTTAATAAAGTTGCGGACTAATTTTAATTCCATATAACGTTGTCAGAGTCCTTATTCCTTCCTTATGATCCCTGGGGGCTGGAGCTGTCACCGCCTGGTCACGCAATGAGATTTTTTGGGTTAAGGAGATACAGTGGACGCTCGGGTTGTGAATGTGATCTTTGTGGGAGGCACCTTCGCAACCCACAGTACCGCGTCTGTGCATGCACGGGTTGCGATTCGGTGCTTTTGCACATGCACAAAGCACGATTTAGCGCTTCTGCACATGCATGACCGCCGAAACCTGGAAGTAACCCGTTCTGGTACTTCTGGGTTTCAGCACGTCCGTAATGCGAAAAAATGCAACCTGAAGCATCTGCAACCCAAGGCATGATTGTAGTTCTGAAGCAGGGTGACCATGTGTCCAACTTTTTAGACCTGTATTTGAAGGCATCCTCTATTTCAATTGTGGGAACCTTTGCTGCCTGAGGGACCAGATCCTCATCTCCCTACCCACAGGAGAGCCAGATTTGAAAGTGGGCAGGGCAGCTCATATATCAATCATCACCATCACAGCGATGGCAGTTCACATAGCACTTTGAAGCCCTGGCTGTTGTAACTTGAAAGTGCAGCATGAGCCGTTTGCGAAAAGTCTTTCAAAGAGCTTTGTATTGTGCTTTGGCTGCACGGACCTGCTCCCAGCAGCCAAACTGAGAAGGATAAAATCCTCCACTCATCAGCTGATCAGCGGGAGGGCAAGGTTTGATTACAGATTACCAGCTGATCTGAGGGTTCACTGCAGGGGACTCCAGTTAGACAGATAGCTGATCACCCAATGATCATCACCCAGTTGATGTCAGTTGATGGACAGGTGGCCATGGTTTAAGGGAAATAGACTCACAGACCAACTTGGACTGCCTGGGAGTCAGGATTGCCTGGCAGGCTGGAGGTTCCCCAATCCTGCTCTGTTTGAAGGGCTGTTTGGCCCAAATCTCATTCAAAGATAGGAAGGGACAGCAAGGACCTTCTTCAACATATCTCCCCATGGGAATCATACATTTAGCTTGGGTTATTGAAAAGTGCAGTGAAAACTATAGTACATATTCACAGCACATGCCTTTAAGCTGACCCAGAATGGGATTCACTGGTAGATGTCAACTTCCGCAGAAGCACTGATCTTCTGGATTAGGCCAGGCATCTTAAAGAGCAATGGAATTAGCTCTGTATATTTGTAAGCATTTGCTCTGTTTCTTATGAGATACAAATGTGAATACTGGCACATACAGACTCACAAAAACTTGAAATACAATACCCTCCCCAGAACATTTGCTCAGAACATGAAACCCAAATTTGAAATTCACACATTATGAGCTCGTGGGTATTTTTAGAACCAAATGCAAATTAGAAATTTGAGAAACAAAGTGAGAATCTTTCCTCACATTTGTTTCAACTGTAAAATTACAATCATGTGAATTGTCTCTTTTAAAAACCCTTTAAATTTACAGCACTTTCCAAACCTTGTTTTTTTTTTAAAAAAAATGGAATTATGGATGAGATTTAGATCAGTTTCATAAGGCATGCCCAGTTCCAGCTAGGTGGTTGACCACACTTACAACACAAGTTCCAAAGAGGACAGGCTTTGAGGAATGGGATTAGTCTGCAATGGACAGTAAGTTATTAGCAGTATTTGGCTTAGGTCATCTGGGTATATATCAGAGAGCAGATTCAAAAGTGGGGTCTTCAGGACCAGGGATAGCTCTGAGGTGGCACAGATGTTGCTCCAAGTGAGAGTCAGGACCAATTGAGACCTCATATCCAGGAGCAACATTAAAGACTGCTCAAGTTTTACACCTCAGCTAAGAATTGAAAAATTACGCAAAGTTGTAATTGCTGTTTGGAGCCTTGTTCTGCAGTGATGTTCTCTGTACTTGTATATTCATCTACCATTGCAATGGGGACTAGTGATTTGAAATACGCATCATTACAAAATCTGTTTTTAGGACATAGGAACATACACCATTTTTAGTGAGTTCTTCTCACATCAATCAACTGTTTTAGATGTTTCATGTTGTTTCAACCATATTGACAGGTATAAAAAATAAAATGCCGAGGCCATTCTTCATGTGACTTGTGAAGGCCCCCATCCATGTTATTGGTCCCCACTCCTTAGTCCTTTCCCACCTTGTTCACCCGGCAGCTTCCTCCACAACAGACATCTTATCAAACGTGACTGATTGCTGTAATCTGCACTCTGGGCAGCCATTAAGCAAATTACCTGAATCATTGCAAGGATTAGTCTCATTAACACATGATTAGCATCAAATTAAAATAATGAGTGTTTAACTTCTGATGTCTTCCAGTTGTTTGAACAGCTTGATCAGCCACACCAGGCTGGCAGGGAGGTGGTGGGTGTCAAAGAGTCATCAGACAAAGGTGGGGAGGAAGCCCAGGCAGGTTGCACTGTACAAGAGAGGTGGGGGGCCTCTGAAATACATGGAAGAAGTCAAAGGACACCAGTGAAAAGTCTGCTCTGGTGACCTCCAAAGTCTATGGATCTCTGGGTCAAAAAAAATAAATGAATTGAGCTGAGCTTATTATTTGCTGAGTGGTTTGTTTCCATTGTTCATTGTCACAGGAACACTGGAAGCCAGGCCATTGGTTCATCTAGCTCAGTATTGTCAACACTGATTGGTAGAAGTTCCCCAGGGTTTCAGGCAAGAGTCTCTCTCAGCTCCCAGTGGGGATATTGGTCCTAAGATCTCCTGCATGAAACACAGATGTTCTACCACTGAGCTTCAGCCTTTCCCTAAGCATGTATTTGGACGCGGGTGGGGCTGTGGGTTAAACCACAGAGACTAGGACTTGCCAATCAGAAGGTAGGCAGTTCGAATCCCCGCGATGGGGTGAGCTCCCGTTGCTCAGTCCCTGCTCCTGCCAACCTAGCAGTTCAAAAGCACGTCAAAGTGCAAGTAGATAAATAGGTACCACTCCGGCGGGAAGGAAAACGGCGTTTCCATGCGCTGCTCTGGTTTGCCAGAAGCGGCTTAGTCATGCTGGCCACATGACCCGGAAGCTGTACGCTGGCTCCCTCGGCCAATAAAGCGAGATGAGCACTGCAACCCTGGAGTTGGCCACAACTGGACCTAATGGTCAGGGGTTCCTTTACCTTTTAAAGCATGTATTTGCTATTGAGCCATGGATTCTCTTCCTCCAGGACTTGGACTTTTCTACCCCTTAGCTTCCACTAATTATCCCCATGACTTATCCCCACGATGTATGCACTAACCTACTGAGACTTGGCACTTCCTACAACTGTATGAACTAAGTCAGCCTTCCCTAATATGGATGCCAACAGGACTGGCTGGGTCTGGTATGTTGTATGTGGATTGGGGCCCCTGCATCCCTCCCCTTCTCTCCGTCTCCCCCCTCTCCACAATCTATTGGGAAGAACTGCTGCTTATCTGCATATATTAATTTAGCTTAGCCTACCTCACAGGGCCATTGCAAATCTAAAACATGGGGAAAGCTGACAAGGTTAATGTACACAACCTTGAGCTTCCAGGAGGGACAACAAGGTGTACACATTTAATGACATTCACAGAACATGCCAAGAAAAATGAAAATGCACAAAGCCAGAATGGCAGAAGTTGCGATATTTTTAGCAAGCCACCAAAACTAATAATAATAATAATAATAATAATAATAATAATAATAATAATAATAATAATTTTTATTTATACCCCGCTTCCCCAGCCAAGGCCGGGCTCAGGGCAGCTAACAAGCAATAATAAAAACAAGTTGAATGAATACAACTTAAAAACAAGTTTAAAATACAACATTGAAACATTGAAACATTAAAATGCAGCCTCATCACAGGAAGAGAAAGGAAAAAAGAAAGAGGGGGAGGGAATCAAATTGATTCCAAGCCAAAGGCCAGGCAGAACAACTCTGTCTTACAGGCCCTGCGGAAAGAAATCAGATCCTGCAGGGCCCTGGTCTCATGAGGCAGAGCGTTCCACCAGGCCAGAACCAGTGTTGAAAAAGGCCTGGCTCTGGTTGAGGCTAATCTAACTTCCTTAGGGCCCAGGACCTCTAGGGTGTTGCTATTTATGGACCTTAAGGTCCTCCGTGGGGCATACCAGGAGAGGCAGTCCCGTAGGTACGAGGGTCCTGGGCCGTGAAGGGCTTTAAAGGTCAAAACCAGCACCTTAAATCTGACCCTGTACACCAGGAGCCAGTGCAGCTGGAAAAGCACTTGGTGAATATGCTCCCATAGCAGAGACCCCGTGAGGAGCCTCGCTGCAGCATTCTGCACCCGCTGGAGTTTCTGGGACAGCTTCAAGGGCAGCCCCACGTAGAGTGAATTACAGTAGTCAAGCCTGGAGGTTCCTGTCACATGGATCACTGTGGCCAGGTAGGGGAAATGAAAAGAGTTTCTACTAATTCTCAGTCTGGCCTACCTCACGGGCTGTTGTGAAGTTAAAAAGGGGGAAGGGGAATGTATATGACTCAGATGGCTCAGCTGAACATGAGACTCTTAGGATTGTGAGTTCAAGCCCCACTTAGGGCAAAATAATCTTGCAGTGTAGGCAGGCGGATTGATGACCCTCATGGTCCCAACTCTATGATTCTACGATCTTCTGGGGGAGGGGGGAAGCAAGTTATGATGGAAGGACTCCTCCTAAGTCTCAGGTGGGAGGGATGAGCATTCCTTCCTCTGATTTCTTAACACGGTTAAGTGATTATGTGTCCTTAGCAATAGGAGCTTCTCTGTTCTAGAATGTTGCCTCAACCTTTTGCTTTCTAACTTTACAAATGTCCGATGACTTGCCTTTTAACAAATGAAAGTTATGAATCTTTGCCCCGTGCTAAAAGAAAATGGTTGTCTAACCCATTCCTGAGGACACCATGTGGATTCATTCATTCATTTTATTTGTATGCCATTTTTCCGCAAAAGAAATTACGCTGGAAGCCGTTTGCAACAAAAAACAAACAAACAGGGATGCATTTCAAACAAACACTACAAAAAAATTTCCTAATGATGCATCCGAACAATAGCATAATAACAACTTAATAACATAGCAAAACGCATACAACGAAATCATATTTCAATACTATAAAAGAAGGTTACTTAGGCTACATGAAGCACCCAATAACAAAAATAACAAGGAAGCTTCACAGTTTCAACTTAGTCCCATAAACCCTCCTTCCATGATGTTGCTCACAGTCCCTCTCTTGCAGCAACTTCTGATAAGGCTTCCAAGGACAACGGTTGGCAGAGCTGGAAACAACCCTTCCATAATGTTGGGGATAACATGTTAAGGCAGCGGCTATGCCTGCAGAAACCAGAACTTCCACCAATTAGCTTCCACTGATTACCTCCATGACTTATGTACAAGATGATGACCTTCCTGGGTATTGATTCACGCAAGCAACCCAGTGGAAATTATTAGCAATGGAGTTTGCGTCTCATTGAACAGCAAACTCTCTGGTACCTTGGGGAGATAAAAACAGGACCCACCTTGGTCAATATTCATTTTTGGGAGAGGTCACTGAATACCAGTGCCGACCTCAGCCACAAAAGGTTCAATATGATCACGTCACTTACATCTGTCAAGCCCACTGTTAGAAATATGTGTATTAGATATATAGGACATGTACAGTGGTACCTCGGGTTAAGAACTTAATTCGTTCTGGAGATCCGTTCTTAACCTGAAACTGTTCTTAACCTGAGACACCATTTTAGCTAATGGGGCCTCCCGCTGCCGCCGCGCGATTTCTGTTCTCATCCTGAAGCAAAGTTCTTAACCCAAGTTACTATTTCTGGGTTAGCGGAGTCTGTAACCTGAAGCATCTGTAACCTGAAGCATCTGTAACCCAAGGTACCACTGTATAATGATATGCATATTACAGTAGTATTTAAAATCAAAACTGTTGTCTATGCTTAAGAGTCAGAGATGCTTGCCCAAAGCAGTGTAGGTGGGCAGAAAGGACCTTGCCCTCAGCAACTATGTTCTTTGACAGGAGATTAATAGCTGACCAGATAAGAGGAAAACATATTGGGATGTAATAATAAGGGTTGGCACCAACAAGGAGAATTGCCAAGGACAAGTCTGGGAGGGAAGGGTAACGGAATGTGTAAGCAAAAAACGCGCTGGAAAAGAATGGTTAAGCATGGCACCTTGGTAAGATAACTGGAGTTTCTAAGTGGAAATCAACAATATGGGATGTCCAATTGGAACATCAAGAAGAGTGTCCATGAGCTGTTCACGCTTTGCTGTAGCCAATAATGTTTTTCAACATCAGCTTCGTTGGACTGGTCATGTTGTGCGGATGCCTGATTATTGTCTTCCGAAGCAACTACTCTATTTCGAACTTAAAAATGGAAAGCGTAATGCTAGTAGTCAACAAAAGAGGTTTAAAGACTCTCTCAAGGCAATTCTAAAAAAATATAGTATAAGCACTAACAACTGAGATACACTGGCTTGCAAACACTCCAATTGGAGAACAGCCTTTACCAAAGGTGTCATGGGCTTTGAAAGCACTCAAACTAAGAGGAAAGCACGCTTGGCAAATCCACACCGTGATTAACTCCTGCCCAGAAACCTATGTGGAAAGACATGTGGATCCAGAATTGGCCTCCACAACCACTGTTAAAACCGTGTTACTCGGCTACAAGTGATTGCCAGCTAAGAAGAATTTTGCATAAATGATACGGGCATGAGGATTTCATGTATTTATCTGATAGTAGAAGAGTATATAAGAATAGCTTGAGGGCATGTATCATGGTCAGACTCTGCTTGTGGCAATAGCCTTGTGGCTGACCATTCATCAATGTCTTAATGGTTAATAAATCTCTGTCGAGCCTACGTTGTGTACCTGCCTCCTCTTTCCTCAAAGGGGGTTGGGATTGAACATGGCAGATATTGCTATTAAAGGATATGAATCCAGCTGCATCCCAACCAGAAGGAAGGCAGGGGGAAAGGAGCATTTGGCAATGGTTGCTTGTTTGGCAGAGAAATAGATTGCTCCTTCTCAAAACAACCCAAAAGAGCCAGTGATTTCAGCTACTAGTCAGGATGGCTATATTGCCTCCAATATCAGTATCAAAAAGTTTTTTATTTTTGATTTTGTTTTTATGTGTTGGAAGCCACCTGGAGTGGCTGGAGTAACCCAGTCAGATGGGTGAGGTGTAAATAGTAATGATAATAATAATAATTTATTATTTATACCCCGCCCATCTGGCTGAGTTTCCCCAGCCACTCTGGGTGGCTCCCAATCAGTGTTAAAAACAGTACAGCGTTACATATTAAAAACTTCCCTGAACAGGGCTGCCTTAAGATGTCTTCTGAATGTCAGGTAATTATGTATCTCTTTGACATCTGATGGGAGGGCGTTCCACAGGGCGGGCGCCACTACCAAGAAGGCCCTCTGTCTGGTTCCCTGTAGCCTCACTTCTCGCAATGAGGGAGCCGCCAGAAGGCCCTCGGCGCTGGATCTCTAATGATGATGATGTTGTTGTTGTTTTTATTTTTGTCATTGTCAGTGGCTGGGGAATCACAAGTAGGAGAAGGCTGTGGTGCACAGAATGGTTGACAAGATGGGCTTTTCGACTGAACCTGCAGGGCTCTTTTTATGTTATTTTATGATGGCCTCACAAGCTGTCAGGGAACTGACATCGGAGCCAGAGGCGGAGGCAAGGCTCTCAAGCGATGCTGGAGAAGGGCCCAGCAGGGAGAGAGGCAGCTCAGCTGGGGAAGGAAATCAGCGTAACACCAGGGATAAAGGGGGACAGATGGGGGAATCGGCAAGGGGGCTCCAAGACTCCTCGCCGGAGACCAGCGGGGAGAGCACGGGTCCTCCACTACCCACACCCTCCCTGCGCAGAAGACTTCCACGCAGGGAGAGTAGGAGGAGACTTGGGGTCAAACAGCTTTTATGCTGGAAAAGGTTTAAGAAACGCCCACTGACGGATTCTGCTAGCGACTGAGGCAGCCACGAAGTGAAGGGCTGTCCAGACAGAAAAGGTTTAACAAGGCAACATAGCCAGGAGTGGCGGCAACTTAGGCACGAGCAAACCCTATATTCATTACACAAGCCTTGTTCAGATATTCTGCTTGGGAAAAACAACGCACAAAGCAAAACGCAGCTATGCTTAAAATTGCTCTTCAAAACTAATGGCACTAGGAACGGGAGATTCTGTTGGTTTTCGTTCTCTCGGTTTCTCATTTTTCTAATCTAAAATTCAGTTCTGAACATTTTGCAGCAATCTGTGGTTTTTAAAAAATCCTCATGGAAATTTTAGTGTGAATTTCTCCTAATAAACACGTTTTTATGTGCAGTTTTACATAAGGTACACATTTTAAGAGCCATTTTTCCTAATATGCATTTTTGTATGGTATTTTCATTAACTGCATCACAAAATTCAGATAAATGTGAATTTCAAAGCATAGCTGCATTTTGGTTCACGTATTGTTTCAGAAAGTGCGGATTTTATGTGTTCAGCTTAAAATGTGTACTGAATTTAATTTCTTCTCCATCCCAGTTTTGTACAGTTCTTAATGGTGTTGTATGTTTTAACCTGGTGCACGATACTGATGCTTTATCTTGCAGCAATATATACTTTTATAAATAAAATAGCCTTTGGCACAGCCTTCTAATCCCCTAAGTATGGAAGATAAAATTCATTCTGTTCACATTTCAATTTGTACTTCCAGAAACAATACACAAACTGAAACAATTTATTTTAAATACATAACTTTAATTTTACGATGCAGCTCTCCAACTGAAAAATGTCTATATTAGGGGAAAGTGTGCACATAAATACATATCTTAATGATATACAAAAACATATTTACCAAGTTAGGGAGATTTGTTTGCAAAAATGTGCATGCTAGCTGAAATACAAAAAATGTGTATATTTGTGGGGGAAGGTAGCTTTCTAAAGTAGTGATAAATTTTCATGAGGACTTTATGAAAATAGTAATTTCAAACTGATTCAGAAATGGGAGCAGAACCTGAGGGTGGGAGAAAAGAGAAACTAATGTACTTGGGGTTCTAAACTATATGGGGAGTTTTCCTTTTTTTACAAGAACAAGAGACTCCCCCCTTCAGAGGTCTTCAGTATGGTTCCTCTCTTGGAACTCTTCAGGTATCAATCCTTCCATTGGAAGATAAGGTCTCAAATGCCTTTTAACCTTTCCAATACTTATTTTTTTTTGTTTTGTTTTTTCCCTGAAGCTTTCCTAATCCAATGCCCAAGCTGGCTGGAGCTAGAGGGTATTTCAGCTTAGAACATCTGGAGGGCACCAAATTGAGGAACGCTGATTATTATGATTATCATTACATATTTCCACCCCCATCATTCAGCCCAGACACTGAGGTCCAGCTCCAAGGGCCTTCTGGCGGTTCCCTAACCACGGGAAGTGAGGTTACAGGAACCAGGCAGAGGGCCTTTTTGGTAGTGGCACCCGCCCTGTGGAACACCCTCCTATCAGATGGCAAGGAAATAAACAAATATTTTGCTTTTAGAAGACAGGGAATTTTTTTTAATATTTGGGATTTCTTTTTGTGTTTTAATATTTTGTTGGAAGCTTCCCAGAGTGGCTGGGACAACTCAGCCATATGGGTTGCCAATAATCATCATAATAAATAAATAAATAAATAAATAAATAAATAAATAAATTTCATGGTTCCACTATGACTCTGTGACAAAGAGGCCCTTTAACAGGGCCGGGCCCATCCATGAGACAGAATGAACCAGCTGCCTCAGGTGGCAGAATCCAAGGGGCACCTCCAGAGAGGCAAAGAGATGTGGCGGCTGCAGCTTTCAGGTTTTGGCAAGATTTTGCGAAAGCCCTGTGAGATTATATAAGAGACTCTGGGGCTCTTATGAGATCTCACTGGAACCCGCAGCTGTGCGACCCCAGTCTGTGAGGCTTTGGCAGAGGCTGTGAGGGGACACAGCATATACAAAGGGAGGCACCTTCACGTTCGCCTCAGGTGGCGAAATGAGACGGGCCAGCCTTGCCATTTAATCACTGTGTGCTTGCTCCAAAGCCCTGTTCCAATCAGGAGGTAGATGGAGAATGCCAAATTCTAGCAACAAAAACAAAACAAAAACAAAACCCAGAGAATTGCGAGGCTGAAAATGCTTCTGTGATTTGATGAAGCAATTGACAGCTTATCTATGTGCCGCAGCCAATGTTTAAACCCCAACATCTTGGATATTTATTCGTTTTCAAATGCCGCGAACCATAAGTGAATGTTATAGACAAACCACTTGTCAAAACTCTACTATTTTGCCCCATTTTTTATTTATTAGTGTTCCTTGAAAGTGCAAAGAAGCAACTTAAACAGATAACATTATTTTCACACTCGCATCAAATGAAAATAGCCAGCCCTCAAATTTGGCAAAGGATTTACTGAACAACTGAAATAACTCCCAAGCAAAGATATCTCGGCTTGCCAACTTCTGATGACAGTTGAGATGTGGATATTATCATATATGGATACACAGATTCCTAGTGGAAAGTATTAGTGGACATTTTAGAAGGTGAGGGAACTAGGCAGCTGTGCATACAATTGTACAATAAAACCCTGGAAACTTTCAAGGGAGAGAGAAAACCAAACTTTTTCTCAGTGGACTAATTTTCCACAATAGATTCATGTTATTTATTTATTCATTACATTTATAGGCAGTGTGGTGGATTTTGCCAGGACCCGAATCCAAAATTGGGTCTGTTCCGAGGAATTTGGGCACCATCCAAATCAGCTTGAAACAGCCACGGATTGGATAAAATAGGTTGGATGAACTAGTGATCTGTGGCTGTTAGGGGGCAGGGCATCACACAGGAAGGAAAGGCAGGAATCAGGCAGGAAAACCCCACAAAAAGATTAGAATCCTAGGGATGGAAGGGACCCTGGGGTCTAACCATCTAGTCTAACCCTCTGAAATTCAGGAATCATTTGCGCAACATGGGGCTTGAACCCGTGACCCTAAGATTAAGAGTCTTATGCTCTGCCAACTGAGCTATGTATCTCTTGAGACCTACCTACTGAAATTTGTGGTGCAATTCTCAAATAAATAAATGAGTTCCCTCCAAAATGCTTATACAGTGGTACCTCGGGTTACATACACAACAGAAATCGTGCTCTGGTGGCGCGGTGGCAGCAGGAGGCCCCATTAGCTAAAGTGGTGCTTCAGGTTAAGAACAGTTTCAGGTTAAGAACGGACCTCTGGAACGAATTAAGTACGTAACCCGAGGTCCCACTGTATTTGTGAAAAGTACAGTGGTACCTTGGTTTAAGAACAGCCCTGTTTGCGAACTATGCTGTTTATGAACTACGCAAAACTGGAAGCAGTGTCCCGGTTTGCTAACTTTACCTCAGCCTAAGAATGGAATCTGAATGGTGGAAGGGCACTGGCGGCGGAAGGCCTCATTAGGGAAAGCGTGCCTCGGTTTAAGAACGGTTTCGTTTTAAAAGCGGACTTCAGGAACGGATTAAGTTCGTAAACCGAGATACCACTGTAAATGCAAAAATGGGTACATTTGTGAAAATAAATAGCAGAAACAGGCTTTTGGAACCCAACCAAGGTGGGAAAGTGGTATTGTTGCTTCAGCAACCTATTAACCGGATGTACAGTGGTACCTCAGGTTACAGACGCTTCAGGTTACAGACTCCGCCAACCCAGAAATAGTACTTCGGGTTAAGAACCTTTCTTAAGGATGAGAACAGAAATCGCACAGCGGCAGCGGGAGGCCCCATTAGCTAAAGTGGTGCCTCAGGTTAAGAACAGTTTCAGGTTAAGAACGGATCTCCAGAACGAATTAAGTTCTTAACCCGAGGTACCACTGTAACTACAGAACCAGGGAATGGTGATTAATGATAGTTAGATGTTTATTCATTAATCAAGGTACATGACACTTTTTATTTAGACATTTAAAAGCAAAAGCTGTGGGGCAGAGGTAGGTTCCTTAAACCCCGGGAGTTTAAAATCTGAATGTCCTTAAAGAAAGGAGATGGCAAAGAAAAAGGAGAATCAGATGTTTTTTAAAAAAAGGAAGGAAGGAGGACTAGACATAAAAACAGTGAAATATTCCTAGTTCTGGTACTCACGATGATGGCAAACCAATATTGCTACCAAGTGCCCAATGAACAGGAAGCTCACAGAAGTATAGTCTCCAGATCAAGGGAAGTAATAGTACCACTCTATTCTGCTTTGGTCAGACGACACATGCAGTACTATGTGCAGTTCAGGGTGCCACAATTTAAGCAAGATATTGACAAGCTGGAATGTGTGACCAAGATTATCACATTTCTGGAAACCAAGTCTTTTGAGGAATGGTTGAGGAAGCTAGATGTGTTTAGCCTGGGAAAGAGGAAACTGAGAGGAGATATGGTAGCCACCTTCAAACATCTAAATGGCTGTCACATGGACGGTGGAGCAAGTTTGTTTTCTCCTGCTCTGGAGGATGGGACTCAAATGGCTTCAAGTTACAAGAAAGAAGATTGCAACCAAACATCAGGGGGGAAATTCTGGCAGTAAGAGTTGTTTGACAGTGGAATGGTCTCCCTTAGAGGTGGTGGACTCTCCTTCCTTGGAGATTTCTAAGCAGAGGTTGGGTGGCCATCTGTCATGGATGCTTTAGCTGAGATTCCTGCATTGCAGGGGGTTGGACTAGATGACACTGGGAGTCCCTTCCAACTCTATGATTCCATTATTCTAATTCTGAATTATCTCTCTTGAAATGAATTATCTAGAAATCCAGCTATGGAAAGCAGACTCTGTAACAAAATACAAACTTGGTATTATTCCTATGGGGTTATCAAAGAACCTTGCAGTCATTCTGGCTCCATTAGCTAGGAGTGGCTCACTGTTGGGGACAAAGCCACAGCAATAGCCTCCCATCAGTGGAGTCATGGCTGCTTACTGGGAGGGGCAATGCGATGGTGATGAATTATGGTGCTGGAGGAGACTCTTGAGAGTCCCATGGACTGCAAGAAGATCAAACCTCTCCATTCTGAAGGAAATCAGCCCTGAGTGCTCACTGGAAGGACAGATCGTGAAGCTGGGGCCCCAATACTTTGGCCACCTCATGAGAAGAGAAGACTCCCTGGAAAAGACCCTGATGTTGGGAAAGATGGAGAGCACAAGGAGAAGGGGATGACAGAGGACGAGATGGCTGGACAGTGTTCTTGAAGCTACCAACATGAGTTTGACCAAACTGTGGGAGGCAGTGGAAGACAGAAGTGCCTGGCATGCTCTGGTCCATGGGGTCACGAAGAGTCGGACACGACTAAACAACTAAACAACAGAACAAGGCAATGGCAAGGTTGGGATTGCACAGATGTACTGGCAAAGACTGTCCAGCACTCCTGCCACTGTCTCTGCCACCTTATCCACACATCACTGGCCTCACTACCACCTCTGCCCTCACCCTCCCACTAAGCGATTCCACTTCTGGGAGGCTATTGCTGCAGCCCCAGCCCACTGAGCAAGCTCTGCCATGAGCCCTCTTCTATCCAAAACCCAGTGACAAACCAGCATCATACTAATAAATCCTTACTCCATCTGAAATTCTAAACCCATCACTCGGAAGAAATCCCCATGGCTTTCAATGGAATTTGCTAGTGGCTTGGATTTGTGCGTGGGAGTCCTCAATTTTCTTCCAGTGCAACCCAAACTGCTCCATCCAAAACAGACTCCAGAAGTTTCTCTAGTGTGGCTTTGAAGGGGATGGAGAGGAGGGTACAGAGAAGTGAGATCATCACAGCTAAGAAGTGCCTTCCACTCATGCAACAGGACCTCTGGATTCAAAGGTTTCAAACAGAAATTTCAAACAGATTTCAAGAGTTCACTTTGTAAGTCTACCGCACCATGATTCCCTTATTTCACTGCCTTTTCAACTCTTTCCCCAGCTGCTCCCCCCCCCTTTTCCTTCTGAATTTCCTTTTCTTCCCAAGGTCACTTTATTTTCGGTTGTTTATTCCCTGCTCCGCCGTGTTTGTGATGTGTCTTTCTCTTAATCTCAGGGTTGCTTTCTTCAACTTGAAATGAGTTTTCCAGCAAAGAAATGCTTGTACCTCTCTGGGGAGGGGAAAAGAGGCATTGTTTTTAATACACTTGTATCAAATGCTGGCGGTCCTTGGGGAGGTTCAAAGGACCTCAAAGGCACTAGTCCTCTGGCCGGGAGCAAAGAAGCCATTACAGCTTGTACTCGAAGATTTAATAGGTGTCATAATTTATCATGTAAACCGAAAAGTGTTTCTTAATTAAGTGCGTACGTTAATGAATTTTTTAATTTGATCCCTGTAAGTACCTTGCTATACTAATTGCAATATTCTACACATTAGTCATCCGCTGTTGCCCTTGGCTATTTTCTACTCTGAGAGGGAGAGGCAGAGCTTTTCAGTTAAAGTTCATTTAACTCTTTCCACCCAACAAATTAGGTCCTCCTTTGACTTCTGCCAGAGAGTGACAGCCATATTTCACTCCCACCGCATATGAAAAATGTTTTCTGTGTACACGGGCTGGAGTGGCTCGAGTCTACCATCGAACAGAGACCAAAAGTATAATAAGGAAACATGTCCATCCTTCAGATCTTCAGCACATCTGGAGTATCATGTCCAGTTCTGCTCACCACATTTTAAGGAGGATATTGACAAACTAGAGCATGGCCAGAGGAGAGTCTTCAGGATGGTGAGGGGGTCTCTGTAAACCAAGTCCTATGACAGGTATGGTTAACCTTCCCCATGTTGCTGGGCTCCAACTCCCATCAGCATCAGCCAGTGTGGTCAATGGTCAGGGGGTGATGGGAGATGCAGTCTGAAAACATCTGGAAGGCCACAGGTTACCCATCCCCATCCTTCTGGATGAAAGGACTGGGTATGTTTCACCTGGAGACTTAAGTTTAAGGCCTAACAGATGTATTCATATAATCTGTAACATAATAACAAATAATATCAGCATAGGTGGGAGAGACACCGTGCTCCTTCTGAGGTAGTTTGTCCATCTTTGGTCTCCACCCTGCACTCAGCTCTCACCCATGGCTCCTAGAAGCTGTCAGCATGCGATAGCTGCCATACCACAGGAATGGCTTCAGCTGGCCTTCTAAACCAGGTGAGGGTAGCTGGTAGTCTGAAACCTTTGGTAAGTTAGGGACTTACCTGCATGCAAAAACAGACTCTGGTAGATTGAGCGAGACAAGACTTTACCTTTCTCACCCTGATCTGGCCACAGTGATCCATGCAACGGTCACCTCCAGGCTTGATTATTGTAACTCGCTCTACACGGGGCTGCCCTTGAAGCTGATCTAGAAACTCCAGCTGGTGCAGAATGCTGCGGCGAGGCTGCTTATGGGGTCCTTGCCACGAGATCACATTCATCCAGTGCTTTACCAACTGCACAGGCTCCCGGTGGAGTACAGGGTCAGGTTTAAGGTGCTGGTTTTGACCTTTAAAGCTCTATGCAGCCTAGGACCATGTACCTACAGGACCGCCTCTCCTGGTATGCCCCGCGGAGGACCTTAAGGTCCACAAATGGCAACACTTTGGAGGCTCTGGCTGGGGGGTGGTGGGGTATAAATAAAATTTATGATTATGATTATGATTAGGTTCCACAGTCAAGAAGACGGTTTATGCATATGCTGTATAGAGAAAGTGAGGGGCAGATGGGGCTCATCCACCTGGGAAGGGAGCCCATCTAGGAGAAGGAAAACTCTAATCCCACACCTCTTCTACCCTATGGGACATATTTGGGAGAAGAAAAGGCTAAGGAGTAAACCGTACATAAATCCAGAGTGGAGTCACTAAGACAGTTGAATGGTGCCTTGTAATCCACCTTTTGTCAACTTCTGCAGCCAAGCTGGTGCTGAACACATTATTCCTCTTATTCTTTGGACTGCACTAACAAGGTCAAGAGGGGGGGGTCCTGTTGTCTGGGCAGCCCAAGACCTCCATGCACACTGCCCAGGCTTGCACCCAGGGAGGTTACTTGGGTGGATCAGAGTGGGAGAGGTCCTTCTCAGTGGTTGCTCCCAGACATTGGAACTCTCTCTGGAGAAGCTAGACTGGCTCCCTCTTTGCTGTCCTTGTATCGTCAGGTGAATACTTTCTTGGTGTAACAGGCTGACTGCTTTTAATGTCAAAACAAAAAAATTCCTTCCAGTAGCACCTTAAAGACCAACTAAGTTAGTTCTTGGTATGAGCTTTCTTGCACACGAAAGCTCATACCAAGAACTAACTTAGTTGGTCTTTAAGGTGCTACTGGAAGGAATTTTTTTGTTTTGACTATGGCAGACCAACACGGCTACCTATCTGTAACTGCTTTTAATGTGTAATTATCTGTAAGGTTTTAATGGATCATATACTGTGTGTGTGTGTGTGTGTGTGTGTGTGTGTGTGTGTGAGAGAGAGAGAGAGAGAGAGAGAGAGAGAATTTACAGCTTTAATTCTATCAATGTTTAATTGATTTTCAATTATAGGTTTTTGTTTTGTTTTTAGCACTTTTTATTTTTATCTGTAATCCGCCTTGAGTATAAAGGCAGGGTATAAATAAATGTATTATTATTATTATTATTATTATTATGGTTTACAAATCTTTATTGATTAGTTTTATTTATGCTGAAAGACACTTTGGTACATGTTGTGAAAGTGTGGATCATAAATATTCAATCAATCAAATAAATAAATAATAAATAAATAAATAAATCAGAAGCCAGATCATGGACACATATAGTTAGAAAATGACCAAATGAACAGAGAGACAATTGAGATCTGTGTTTTGGAGGCCACCAGTCTTTCCAGGCGTGTTCCAGCCCAGGGTATTGGAACCACCTGGTCATTAAGTTACAGGTTGAGGTGGGAAGGAGCTCAGGATGGTGTGCCACAGGCCCTATACAGCTTAGGTCCAGGCTATCTGAAGAACTGTGTTATAATAATTGTAATAATTTATTATTTCTACCCCGCCCATCTGGCTGGGTTTCCCCAACCACTCTGGGCAGCTTCCAACAAAAGATTAAAAATACATTAAAACATCAGTCATTAAAAGCTTCCCTAAACAGGACTGCCTTCAGATGTCTTCTAAAAGTCAGAAAGTTGTTTTATTTCCTTGACATCTGATGGGAGGTGGTTCCACATCGTGAGTGCCACTACTGAGAAGGCCCTCTGCCTGGTTCTTTGTAACTTTGCTTCTCACAGTGAGGGAACCGCCAGAAGGCCCTAGGAGCTGGACCTCAGTGTCTGGGGGCTGAACAATGGGGGTGGAGACGTTACTTCAGGTCTACTGGGCTGAGGCCGTTTAGGGCTTTCAAGGTCAGCACCAACACTTTGAATTGTGCTCGGAAACATACTGGGAGCCAATGTAGGTCTTTCAGGACTGGTGTTATGTGGTCTCAGCGGCTGCTCCCAGTCACCAATCTGGCTGCCACAGAGGACGAGATGGTTGGACAGTGTTCTCGAAGCATGTGTTCTACCAGCATGAGTTTGACCAAACTGCGGGAGGCAGTGAAAGACAGGAGTGCCTGGCATGCTCTGGTCCATGGGGTCACGAAGAGTTGGAAATGACTAAATGACTAAACAACAACAACATGGGTCACCTTCAAAGGTAGCCCCATGTACAGTGTGTTGCGGTAGTCCAATTGGGAGATAACTAGAGCATGTGTTCCCCCATACAAACCTGCCCAGGTTCTGAGGCCCTTCTCTCAGTCCAACCACCCTCACAGCCACACTTGGTAGGGATGCAGGAGAAGGCCTTCTTCCATCACCCTCACAAGCTAGCTCCTCTGGGCCCTAACTGTTTCCCCATGAATTTTTTTACCTCACACCAGTGAGGTTGTGTATCCCCAGTAGTGACCAGAGGAAGAATGACCGCTAGGAGGAGCACAGAGAGAAGAAATGTCATGGTGCATTTGCAGCAGCACAACCAGACACCTTCATCTGCCCCAGCTCCAATAAAACATGTCTCTCCTGTATCACTCTCTCCGGCCACAGCAGGCGCTGTAACTTCCCAACCTTTTGACTTTACACTTTCCCAGTCTTTCCCAAGACACTTCACCCCGTCCTGTCTCTCCCCTCTCTGTTTTTCATAAATGCACATATACACCAGAATATCTCGTAAACCTGACTGAGGAATTACTAGAACAAAGCACATTTTGAAACAATAATTTTTCATCCGCTTGCAAAATATTCACTGTCTTCCTTTTGTATCTCTCCCTAAGTTTAAATGATGTTAATGTGAGCAAGTCAGCTGTTCAAGTATATTACATCATGGAAGAGAATCGGGCTTAATTGCTTTCTGCTACTAGTACATATAGCTTAAAACAAACTGTTTTCTATATTGCAAATTAGGAAATATGTATGGTCATTTGCTTGGAGCTCCTATTGGGGAGAAGAGGGCTTAACCTCAGGCAAAACTCAGACTTGAGAAGACTCCAGGCTTTGTAACACAATGCTACAAGCGTCTACTTAGAATTAACTAATATTGTCTGCAATTCTGTACACACTTAACAGGGAGTAAACCTCACTAAACTCAACAGGCCTTAGTTTTGTGTAGACACAATATAGGATTGCAGCCTTGATTGCTTTAACTAGTTCGCTTATTATTGGCCGGATGATTATTTGCTTGGGATAACACAGAGGTGGATTCTAAATCAATGCTACTGTCTGCTTCTTTTTCATTGCCCTCTGCACCACACCACAGTCTATGCTACCCTGAGCTCCTTTGAAAGGAAAGGTAGGATATAAATTGATTGATTGATTGATTGATTGATTGATTGAGGTTCTTTTCACCCGTTCTTTTCTATTTCTTTGAATCACTCTGAAAATGTATGGGATTAAACTTTTCTTTTTTTCAGTGATTTTGCTGCTGCTGTTCTATTTAGCAAACCCTATCAGGGTTTTCAGGAGGAAAAGCAACTGTGATGTCACAATGGCCAAATAATTGACACAATACAATGGAAACTACTTTAACTGGTGTATCCTGATCTTATTCCTGAAGAGAAGGCTGTGGACAACCAAAATAGGATGTGTGCAGTGGTATGGCAGCCTCGGTCCTGTATACCTGAAGAAGTGTCTCCACCCCCATCGTTCAGCCCGGACACTGAGGTTCAGCTCCGAATGCCTTCTGGCGGTTCCCTCACTGCGAGAAACGAGGTTACAGGGAACCAGGCAGAGGGCCTTCTCGGTAGTGGCGCCCGCCATGTGGAACAACCTCCCATTGGATTTCAAGGGGGGGGGGGAAACAAACTGAATTGTAGAAGACATCTGAAGGCAGCCCTGTTTAATGAAGTTTTTAATGTCTGGTGTTTTATTCTATTTTAAATATTTTGTTGGAAGCTGCCCAGAGTGGTTGAGGAAATAAATTATTATTATTATTATTATTATTATTATTATTATTATTATTATTATTATTCTCACTTTTAATCTCACCTTTCTATATTACTAAACACAAGGCAGTTTACAAGCTGAAGAAACAACAAAATAGACAGCAAAGATCACACACCTAATAACAATCTGATCCAATACAAAGAAGTCATAATAAAAATGTAACCTTAAAATAAACAACTTCTATCAAATAAAGCAATATTCAATAGTCCATTAGAGGGCAATAGCAAACAGTAAAATTAAATATCAGCAAATAATAATTAAACAGTTTACACTTAATTACAAGAAAGAATTACTAAACTATAATCAATTTAAAAAACGGCAAATTACAATGCATAAAATACCACAACTCATGCAAACCATGTAAAAGGATCAGATTGAGAAACAAGGACACAAAACGTATAACATTATTTAAAATATATATATCCACGAATTCCTCAATGGAGTATGCACCCCATTGAATAGGGGATCCCACTGGATTCTTCAGCATCTGCTACGAAAATTGCATGATAAGTTACTCACAGTTGGTCCTACTAGCTATAGCATCCATGAGAGGACACCTGCAAGTTCAACACTGCCTACGGTATCATCAGCAACCGTGAGACTCCCAAGAGCAAGCGCTCAAGTTATTGACCTCATCATCAAACATGAATGTCTAATTCACCTCTGAACTCAAAAAGGCTGAAGACTACATTACTCAAGAGTTATTTCTTTTAAAACAACCCCTTTCCGCCACTTTTGCGAATGCTGTATTGATTTGCTTCAGCTGCAAGCTCTTCTGACAAGCTTACACATACAATTAACTGAATTATAGGGAAGATGTTTAAATAGCCTAAGAACTTCTGAAGCCAAAAAGGCTTCTGCGGAGTAAGTCCTCCGAAATCATTCACTCAAGAAGCTAGCTAGCCACCCACTCACACGTGGGGCTTGTGAAATTAATGGAGCCAGTGCAACCGATCACGCTTCTTTGGAGTGAGACTTCCTGATCTGGGTGGCTGTCACCTGCTTCTCAACGAATTTCAAACGGTTTTGCCTACAGCAGCCTGTTGTATTAGATCAAATGAGTCTTGACACCTTTCGTACTCTATTATGCCTGGCTGCTAAAATCTTGAGATGCAAACCTACTAAGAGATTCCTCCCTCTTTTAAATGGGGGGGAATAAATAAATGCTGTCCAGTAAATTGCCAAGGGCTGCTTGCGCTGAGCTTTGAGGTTAGCAAGGAGGCTTTGCATGTGTGAAATTCCATCACACACATGGACCTTGGGGATATTGTGTGTGTGCGCGCACTGATATGCACATCCAAATTGCATAGGCCAAAGTAAGACAACCACTATCATTGTCCACAGGAAACCAAAATTTTGTAACCATGTGGTCTGACTTCAGGAGTTGCATTTTGTAGCCGGATCAGTTTTGTGCAACGTAAAGAATTTGCAGAAACAAAAAAATAAGCCTAGTGAGTCCCAAATTTCTGTTTGAATGATACTTTTACGTTGTATTTCTGTATACTGTTTAGATATTTTAAAATGTTAAGCAACTTAGAAATGCTTTCAAATAAATAAATAAAATAAAACAGGTCATCCATTCAGAGTAAGAATAAGGAACCTATAGCCCTTCAGGTGTTTTTGGACTTCAACTCCCATCAGCCCCTGCCAGCATAGCCAATGACAGCCATCTTCAAAGATCTTAAGGGCTGTCACATGGAAGATGCAGCCAGCTTGTTTTCTCCTGATCCAAGGGGTAGGATTCAAACCAATGGTTTCAAGTTACAAGAGAGGAAATTCTGACTAAACATCGGGAAGAACTTTCTGATAAGGTCTGTTTGACAGTGGGACAGACTCTGACAAGAGGTTGTGTGGTGTGAGAGGCAGTGTGGTGTAGTGGTTAAGAGCGATAGACTCGTAATCTGGGGAACCGGGTTCGCGTCTCCGCTCCTCCACATGCAGCTGCTGGGTGATCTTGGGCTAGTCACACTTCTCTGAAGTCTCTCAGCCCCACTCACCTCACAGAGTGTTTGTTGTGGGGGAGGGAGGGAAAGGAGAATGTTAGCCGCTTTGAGACTCCTTAGGGTAGTGATAAAGCAGGATATCAAATCCAAACTCCTTCTCCTCTTCTTCTTCTTCGTCTTCTTCTTCTTCTGGATTCTCCTTGGAGGTTTTGAAGCAGAAGTCGGGTGGCCATCTGTCATGGATGCTTTAATTGAGATTCCTGCATTGGGAATCGGGGTCCCTTATAATTCTACGAGTCTATGATCAGGGATAATGGGAGTTGTAGTCCAACACCATTTGGGGTCCATAGGTTTCCCTTCCCTGGTGCAGAGGAATTTCAAAAGCAGCATTGCAATAGGACGTAATAACGATTGCGATTTGAAACAGTTAAGGGCCTCTTACAAAACCAAGGCCTATATTCAACAAATCCAGAAACCAGCACCTTCCCCGAATCTGCTCTGGAGGGTCAGAAGAACTCCCAGAAAAGTGTGCAGAGGAGAAGAGGGGTTCCATCTAGCAAGCAGAAATGTCAGTTTCTCTTGGTTTCTCATTTTTTCTAGTCTCAGATTCAGTTCTCCACATTTCTGTATGAGTTTGTGATGGACTCACCAAGATTCTTTGAGGGAAGCAATGGCTGATTAAAATGGTGTAATCAGTGCCTTTTTTCTGGGGGAATGCAGGGGTACACATACCCCTAAACATTTTGTGAATCTAACGGGAGAATAAACTAAAAAAAATAAAAATTTTAGTTTTGTTCTCTTGCACGGTGAATCGTCAATTCCGTTGCTACCCCTGATGGCTACCTCATTTCCTGTCATGGTGTTTCCTGAATCTTAGGCGGAAGCGAGCATTTAATGTGTGAAGTAGGAGCTGGAATCTAGCATGGTGATTAATCAGTTTTGTTGTTGCCACCTCTGATGGCGGCTTCATTTCCTTTCCCGGTGTTTCCTGAGTCTCAGGCCAGGGCCGTCTTACCCATAGGCGCTAGGGGTGTGGGTCACCCGGGCGCCGGGCTCTCAGGGGCACCAGGCTGGGATTCCGGGCCCCGAGAGTTGAGTTCGGGAAGAGACCGCCCGTCGGTCGGAGTTTGGGGCCACGAGTTTGGGGCGACCAAGAGAGAGATGCTGAGGCGGCCGGGTGGCCAACTCCACCCTCCTGCATGCCTGGGACTGGGCAACCTGGGGGAGGGGAGCAAGGTGGATCTTTGCACCCTGACGCAGCATATGCTTAAGACAGCCCTGTCTCAGACGGAAGTGAGGGTTTAATGTGTGGAGCAGTGTGGCATGTGGATGTGTGATAATGAGGTAATGCATGTTCTTTGTACTTTTGTCCATTTACTGTATTTATTTTCCCCGATTTGAACTATAAAATGGTGGTTTTCCTGAGAGTACCCTTAAACGTATTTTTTTTAAAAGAAAAAAAGCACTGGGTGTAATAATGCTTTAAATCAGGCATAGGCAAACTCAGCCCTCCAGATGTTTTGAGACTACAATTCCCATCAACCCTGACCAGTGTTCCTGTTAGCTAGGGATGATGGGAGTTGTAGTCCGAAAACATATGGAGGGCCGAGTTTGCCTATGCCTGCTTTAAATGTATAGAGTGGAAGTGGCCTGGGTGAAGATGAGAACCGATTATCAGTCTTTCTTGGTGGTGGCACCACATTTCTCTAGTTGCCTCCTCCTGTCACCTGGTTTCACTTTGAATGATGCTTTATGCATTTGGGGGCACCAATGCCTTTATTTGTAGAGGCATTTAAAACATGCTGCTAATATTTGACATTGAATCAGCAGTTCTTAAAGAGTTTTAAATGTTTTGAGTGCAGAGAAGCAGGACTAAGATGTGAAGATATGTTTCAGAGATCCAGACCGTGGGGAGCTCTGAGAAATTAATAAATATAAGTTGGACTATAATTTGATCTTTTTTATTTTAGTTTTTTATTTTAATTGAAGTGTTGTGATTGGATATTTAACTGGATGTTTTTTATTGGAAAAATCAATAAAAAATGATTTTTTAAAAAATTAAATGTTTTTAGTGCTTCACTTTTTTCCATTTTTTCCAATGTTCCCCCCCCCACCTTTTAATTTATAAATCTTGTTTTTGAGGTGCTGGGGGTGGGGGTGTTGTAAGCACTTATCTTCTTATAATTCCTACCAGCCTCGCGAGGAATCGTGATAAGGCATGCTGAAAATCCCTTTAAAATAATAACAATCACCCAACCTTTTAATATATATTTTAATGCTGCATTTTATGCCGACTTCTCTGCTGATGTTGTCTTTCTTGTAATTGTCACCACCCCCAAACGGTTAGTATCGTGGGAGGGAAAAGAGAATCAAATAAAATCAAATCCCGTAGAATCTGGTAACTCCTTTACACCTGACTAATAAAGCCAGCATCCTTCTTCCCTGCTGCACTGAGCTGTATTACAGCAGTGTTTGTATCAAGACTGACAACTGCTTTAAGCATTACAAATGGCATGTTTTCGTGCCATGTAGGTGGTCTGTCTTATCTGGGAGAGGAACCCGCGGAACAGCTGAGTGATGCCTTCCCTCTTGATATCTCTCTCTCCCTCCCTCCCTCCTTCCCTCCTGTATCATTCATGTTTGGGTTTTCCACCTCAGCTTTATGTCTTCATCTAACAAAGAATGATAAGCTGGAACAAACGCTGTACAGTGGTACCATGGGTTACAGACGCTTCAGGTTACAGACGCTGCTAACCCAGAAATAGTACCTCAGGTTAAGAACTTTGCTTCAGGATGTGAACAGAAATTGTGTGGTGGCAGCGGGAGGCCCCATTAGCTAAAGTGGTACCTCAGGTTAAGAACAGTTTCAGGTTAAGAGCAGACCTCCAGAACGAATTAAGTTCTTAACCTGAGGTACCACTGTATCTGATACTCTCTGTATATCTCCCTTGCTATCTAAATTTCGGTTGCAATCAGGAATGGACAAATTTGTCAATTTCAGCTTATCTCCATCTCTCGTTTTTCCCAGGCTTAAATTCAGGTTGCCATATTTCCTTATCAGTTTGCCCCCTCCCATTCCCTACCTTTTATTTATTTATTAACATTCTTATAATACATCGGTAAACATTGTCATATTACATTACAGGGCTTATTATAATATGCTTTCCAACATGCATACAAAGATTATATACAAATTTTATATACCTGAAAAGAAAGAAGAAGAAAAAGGAAAAGGAAAAATAAAGTCAAAAATTTGCATACACACCCCCTCTTCTTAAAGTACTCAGAAAATTCGACATCATTTTAGTGTGCCTTTTTCCTACAATGCACATTTTTACAAGCAATTTAATATCATGATATTTTTTGGTAGGTTGTTTTCACTAGGTTGTTTCTGCATTTCCCCCCCCCACACACACACACACTTCCTCTTCCATAAGCCATCCAAGAGGGGTTATCAGGGGGCTGATCACATCTAGGATTAGTTATGGAAGGGGGAAGTATATGATTCCCTGCCCACCCCTTGTATTACTAGAATACAAAGCCATTCCATGAAGCTGAGCATTAGAAGAATTGGAACACATGTAAGAAAATACTTCTTCCCACAGTGCGTAGTTAAACCATGGAATGCACTCCCCCAAGAAGCAGTAGTGGTCACCAACTTGGATGGCTTTAAAAGAGGTTTAGACAAACTCATGAAGATTCAGGTGATCAGTGGCAACCAGCCATGATGGCTAAGTGTATACCACATCCATTGTCAGAGCTGGTGTGCCTCTGAATTCCCCTTTGCTGGAAATCACAGGTGGGAAGAGTGTGGCTGCATGCAGGTCATGTTTGTGGGCTTCCTGTGGGTATCTGGTTGGCCACGATGAGAATGGGATGCTGGACCAGGTGGGTCCTTTGTTGTTGTTTTTTAATAGAAGTTTTTATTGGATTTTATAAAATATAGGGGGGAAAATGCAAAGACAGGAACAAGAAAAAAAATAGAAACACTAATACATACTACAAAATTCAACAACACACACATTAAGCACAAAAGATACAAAATACATACGTTAAAAACTAATAACAAAAAAGCACATATAAAAAAAACACAAAAATCTCTTCTTTCTTAATTTTAGATCTTAAATTCACATATTCTCCTGACTTCCTCGCGTCCCCCGTTCTTGTATCCCTTTTCAAAATTAGTTCAGCAAATTCATAGCCCATTAATTTACCTATTGTTGGTTTAATCTTAAATTTTATCTTGTTGCTAGAACCCCCACAATTCATTTCAATGTCATCAACATTCAGAAATTTTACAATGTTTCTGCAAATAGATTTTAAATTTCCCCCAATCTTCTTCCACTTGCTCTTCTCCCTGGTCCCGGATTCTGCCAGTCATCTCCACCATCTCCATGTATGGACCAGGTGGGTCCTTTGGTCTGACCCAGCACAGGGTTGCCATAGGGTGGCCTTTGGTCCAGACCCAGTCTGACCCCCTTCTTTCTGTGGGGACCCTGTATGTAAGTGGCCTCCTTGGCTCTTTCTATCGGCCCAAATGGGACCAGCACGGGTGGTCGGGCCTGGTGAACTTTTAATTCCTTACTCCTACAGTTATGGTTTGTGGGTTTCCACTTAATTTTATTTTGATTTTAAATGTGATTTCGAATTGTATTTTAAACTAGTCATTTTGTGTTTTTAATGTATTATAAATTCGGTTAGCCGCCCTGAGCCCAGTCACGGCCATGGAGGGCAGGGTATAAATAAAATTATTATTATAAATTATTATTATTATTATTATTATTATTATTATTATTATTATTATTATTATCTATTATATTTCAGAAAGCAAACTCAAATTGTTGAGCTGCTTCCCCTGCTTTTTCCATCGCGTTGCCATAAATCCAAGTTCCCCCTTAAATGTTGCCACTTCAGCAAAATTCCCCTTGACACCAGAAAACTAGGACATGTCAGGGATTTTCCTGATGTATGGCAAGCCTGACCCAGCAGGGTTTCTCTGTACATGGAGTGGGGGAAAGCGCCATCTTGCCTCAGGTAGCATAATGCCTTGCACTGGCCCTGGTTTCGACACACGTTTGTGGTCCTGAAGACAAATTTTGGAACCCAAAGCCTATTCCAGAATTTGTGTTTGAACCGCTCCCACAGCTAAATATACTTAAAATGTTTTATCTGTCTTCACCCTTAATCATAACAAGAGCAATGTAGTCCGTGTCTGTCTGTCTCTCTGTCACTCTGTCTCTCTGTTTGTCTCCATTACTTAAAATAGTCTATCCACTTTTTCAATACAATAATTTAATAGCTTTATCTATTTCCAAGAAAACAAAATCTGGTGGTACAGCAGTGACACCAATGGCAATAGCAAAGAAGTGCATGGTCTCCCAAAATCATAATACTTTGTGATTTGGGGGTGAGCCTAATTTTTATTTGTTTAATTGTGTGTGTTTTGCTCAAAGTCTGGGATTTCAGGGGGGAAAGAGAAGAAGACGACTGAGTCATTTTCAAAAAACACGACACACTCATTTGAAATAGTTGTGTTGACATTTCTCTCCTGATTTGCTATGCCTCCTTGCGTTTGATGACAACACAGAACTTACAATTCCTATCATGCTCCATCAATGTATCAAGAGAACTTCATGTTCATTTAATCATGACTCATTCTTCCTTCTCATCATACAGAAGAGGCATTTTAATGTGTCTTCATTGTTCTTGGCCAATGGATGAAGAAGAGAGAAGAGAATGAGAGCTATTATGAAGAACAGCTTTCTGGCAGTAAGAGCTGTTTGACAGTGGGACAGGCTCCCATGAGAGGTGGTTGACTCTCCTTCCTTGGAGGTTTTTAAATAGAGGTTGGCTGGCTTTAGATGAGATGATCTAGTTGAGATTCCTGTGTTGCAGGGGATTGGACAAGATGACCTTTGGGATTCCTTCAACCCTACAATCCTATGATTGCACATCTAGGCAGATGATGCCTGGGAGCCAGTGAGGGGCCAACCATAGAAATAAGACATAGGACATCAGTATTGAGTTGTAATAGGCCAAAAAAATCAATGAAAAAAGAAAAGCCACCTCTATTGGTATGTCACCCCCCACAACTTTATTACCTGGGTTATGAAGGCACCCTAAAGACATTAAAGCAAAGATTATGGGATAATACATACAGTGACTTGTGCTCTCGATCACACGCAGTCTGTAGTCCACTGGCAGTAGGAGTACAATATGGGCATGTCTTTAAGTTAACGTCTTACATTAAAGACCTGACAGTACCAAATTATCGAAGGTTATTCACCAAAGCCAGACTAAACGTCTTTCCTTCTGCAGTGTTGGGTGGCAGGTTGAGAGGAGTTCCCTACCAGGACAGACTTTGCTCGTGTGCTCAAGACATCGATTCCATAAAACATATTTTGCTGCACTGTGTGAAATATGAGCAAGCTAGGGCTGAACTGATACTACCCTTGCTGGTAGCTTTCCCCGTAAAATCAGAGGCTCACTATGTCAGATTCCTATTGGAAGATTGGACAAACGCTAGAACATTGGCAGTGGCAAAGTTTTTATCGGTGGTTGCAAGAACAAATGATCCCTATCTTTAAGTCTGAACAAAATGCATGTTTAACCTGGAAGTAGAGTAGAGGAACATGAGGTGAGACAGGTTTTGAGGATGGCGAATCCGAGGAAGGCGGCTGGACCTGATGGCATCACTGGAAAGGTGTTGAAGGGCTGTGCGGATCAGCTGGCGAGGGTCTTTACTAAGATCTTCAATAAGTCCTTACACCAGTCTATTGTCCCACCCTGCCTGAAGTCGTCAACTATTGTCCCTCTGCCTAAAAAATCCACAATCAGTAGTTTGAATGACTATAGACCAGTTGCACTGACTCCAATCATCATGAAGTGTTTTGAGAAACTGGTGCGCCGTCACATTATTTCCTGTCTTCCATCAACTTTTGACAACTACCAGTTTGCATACAGAGCAAATAGATCCACAGAAGACGCCATCAATACCACTCTCCATGCTGCTCTGTCCCATCTGGAGCAGCCGGGGAGTTATGTGAGGCTGCTGTTTGTGGATTTTAGCTCTGCTTTTAACACTATCCTCCCCCATAGACTGGTGTCCAAGCTAGAGGCGATTGGACTCTCCAACTCCACCTGTCTCTGGGTTTTGGATTTTTTGTCAGAACGTTCCCAGAGGGTTAGAGTAGGGTCACACGTGTCCACAGCCCTTAGCCTTAACACCGGCTCACCACAGGGTTGTGTGTTGAGTCCCCTGCTCTACACTCTCTATACGTATGACTGTACAGCCATCTATTCCAGCAACAAAATCATCAAGTTTGCTGATGACACTACGGTGGTAGGGCTCATTTCAGGAGGGGATGAGTCCGCCTATCGGGACGAGGTGGAGCGGCTCTGTGTTTGGTGTGGAGAGAACAATCTGGCTCTTAATACGGCTAAGACCAAGGAATTGGTGGTGGATTACAGGGGGAAAAAGGCGGACATTCAGCCCTTGTATATCAACGGGGAACGGGTGGAGAGGGTGGCGGAATTCAGGTTTTTGGGAGTAGCTATCGATCAGGGCATGACTTGGAGCGCACATACCACTGCTCTGGTGAAGAAGGCCCAGCAGAGAATTTATTTCCTCAGACTTTTAAAGAAGAACAATCTGAGTGAGAGACTGCTGGTGTCCTTCTACCGAGGCTCCATAGAGAGCATTCTTACATACTGTATTTGTGCTTGGTTCTCCAGTTGTACAGCTAGGGAGAGGAAGGTGCTCCAGAAGGTCATAACCACAGCCCAAAGGATTATTGGTCATCCTCTCCCATCTTTGGAAGAACTGTACGGTTCCCGTTGTCTTAGGAAAGCAAATAACATCCTGCAGGATTCATCTCACCCGGGACACGGTCTGTTTGCACTACTGCCTTCTGGCAGGAGATATAGAAACATCAAGTCAAAGACAAATAGACTGAAAAACAGTTTCTATCCAAGAGCTGTAGCCTTTTTGAATGCTGTAACTCGATAGTGTGACCTGGGAGTTTGATGGGTGTGGTGTGGGTGTGGCTGGAATGTGGTTTGTTTGGTTGTTGTTGTTGTTTTGCTTTTGTTGTTTTAAGGGATGGCATCCAATTTCGTTGCACTTTGTGCAATGTTGCACTTGTGTAATGACAATAAAGAATCTAAAGAACAAATGATCCCTATCTTTAAGTCTGAACAAAATGCATGTTTAACCTGGAAGTAGGCTGTCTGAATTGTGCATTGCTTTGTAACGATTTGTTGGTTCTCTGGACCATAATAAAGATTGATTGATTGATTGATTGATTGATTGATTGATTGATTGAAAATCAATGGTTACATATGTAGATAGGTTTTTGCCAAGGCATTTGGTATGTATCCAAATATCAATCAGTGTGGGATATCTCAAATAAGGCAGTCAAAACCAACTACTTCTGATTGCTAGGAAGACACACAGACAGAGGAAGTTGGATCTCACAGGGTCTACAAGAAATCCACCCTGTGAGAGCCACTCCCGCTGTGTCCAGCCAGGTAAAGGGGTGCAACCTATATAAGCTGGTCATGTCCCCAGCCTGCTCTCTCTGTGATCTCTTCTCTTTGATGCTTCATCAGTGACCAGGGATGTAGGACATGTGTTGAGTCTGAGTCACAGCTCAGACTCCAATCCTAATCTAAACTATAATAAATGTCTGTAACTACAGTTTAAGCCTGCCTCAGGACTGCTATTGAGAAACTGAGTGAGTAAATCTATCTTTACTTATAAGAAGACTGTTTTGTGTGCTTATTGGGGGGGGGGGGGAACGAAAGGGGAAAATACCAGGAAAGCCAGTCTTCAGCTTCCTGGATTACTGAAAGGCTAAAGTTAACTTATCAACAGCTTTCCTTTTTTTGCTGACAAGGGGACGTACTCTGCTGAACTCACAACCGTGGGTAAGGAAGGATAATATCTAAGAAATACAGTGGTACCTCAGGTTAAGTACTTAATTCATTCTGGAGGTCCATTCTTAACCTGAAACTGTTCTTAACCTGAAGCACCACTTTAGATAATGGGGCCTCCTGCTGCCGCCGGGCCACCGAAGCACGATTTCTGTTCTCATCCTGAAGCAAAGTTCTTAACCTGAGGTATTATTTCTGGGTTAGCGGAGTCTGTAACCTGAAATGTATGTAACCTGAAGCGTATGTAACCTGAGGTACCACTGTATATCCTCCCCTAGTTTCTATACACATCCCTACAAGCAGCCGGTCTACTGGTTGGTAAGTAGCGTGGGGCTCGGCCCTGATGAAGGATCACCCACTGACATTCATCAAGTGATAGATCCTGCCAGGGCTGCCATTGGGAAGGATGCTATGGCCCATCAGCCCCTGTGTGGACCCCCAGACAGAAACACCCTTTCCTGGCCTTTAGAAGGGTACCTGATCAGCTAGGGATCCAACCCAGTGCCTTATCCACCAAAAGTTTGGGCATTTGTTGGTAGGTGAAAACTTGCAGAGTGTCCACTTTGTCTGCAGGAAAATTTCCTTCCTGGCCCCGAATACGGCAACCAAATGTACAATAGCAAGGTCCTCACATGACCCCACCTGCTCACCTACATAAGGGGCATATACAGACTGGGTGGGTGGTGAATCCCACAACGATTGAAAGAGGGAGAAGGATCGCACTGGTCCCAACATGGTTGTCGGCCACTTAAGCATCACACTTCAGAAATGTGTTGCTGGATACAGAAGTACGGAAACTTAAAAATGAGAAGGAGAAAGCAAATGTCTCTGAGTTTCTAGGGAAGCTGATTCCTCTCCCCCGAGTTAAAATCTAAGAGCTCAGCATGCAAAGGCCGCAGAGATCCCAACCAATCCTTAATCCATAAATATTTAAGCAGGACCCCTTCCCCTGAAGATGCCCCCCTCCCCTGGCAACATATGCCAGTGTCTCCTTCAGCTCATAAAAACTCAATTCCCCCCGCTGCTTCTAACCACCAGAAGTCTCTGAGTGGTGATTAGTAGATTACGTGCGTCGCAAGAACTGCCTCCAATCACTTTCTCCCTGAAAATTGCACAAGCTTGATGCAGCGGCACAGTGCCGACTGGGGTCTCTCTCGCAGGGACCTAGTCTTCATTAAAGCCTGAAGGACTTCAGGAGTTTGTTTACATGGCAGGAGGCATCCTACTCGGCGGACAACTCATCATCTTCCCCCAGGGTTTCTGCTCTTTGAATACTTAAAGGTAATCAGCAGCAGCCGACTCTGCCCAGAGTGCATCTAAGCAATTTCGCCATGTCAACTGACAACAGCTTGAAGTAATATTAGCCCCTGTTAGAGGAAGACAAGTGCTCTTTCCAGGAAATGATGCCGGAGCCCAGTGCCACTCAATAAATCAAAGCAATGGTCTCGAAAGCTTGCTATCGGTTCTGAGCCATTATGTTTGGTTGTTTGGCAGGGTTGGCTTCCAGACAGGGACTTAATAGTCTGAAGGGTCATTCAGATATCACAAAGTTGTTGGAAAAGGGAGATCTGGATTAAGTAAGGTGGTGGTGGGGACACAGGATAGCATTTTGACGCCAACAATGTCATGTGGAAGTTGCAAATAGAAAAAGGAGACATTGATGAGGAGCACCCATCACACAATAAACACCCGTCTGGGAGCACCTGGTATGTCAAGATCCTTGTGTTTAGAGCTCTTTATAATATCTCATTCTGAAATGGCGTGATGAAGCTCAAAGAACTTTCCTAATGCATGTTGTTTAGGTCATTGATAGAACCCATTAAATAAATCACATGCCAGGAGGCCTCCTATTGGAAGATCAATCACAACTCAATGCTCCTAGCAATGTACTTTCTGAATTAGTTTGGAATCAGGATTGCAAAGGAAGGCAAGCTCTGTAAATGTTACTTATTGGAGAATGCTTCACTCATTCAACAAAGCAGAAGAGAGGGCAGCAGCAGCTAGTCAGGTGGGTGAGTCCATCCAATCAGGGATGGCACCATAAATAGCCTTATAGCAGAACAACCAGATTTGGCTGTGTGAAGATGTCACTGAGAATGCCAGGGCAATTGAGAAGTAAGGGTGCTGTAAGTGAATAAGCAAACTTTGTTTTTGCAAATAATGCTGAAACGGGGAATGTTTTATCACCAAAAAAAAAACTGGGTACTTTTGTCTCAGTTCTGTTTAGATTGTGCTTTCATAAGTATCAACTCTACAGAAGGCATAGCCTATGAGATTTTGCAAACAAAGTGGCAGGGAAATGGAGGTATGCAACAACAACAAAATCTCAACAACAAAATCTCAGTTGCTTCCCCACCCGACAGTCTCTCTCCTTTTTGTTATTGTTTATTAGCTGTTTCATGATGCACCGTACAGGACCTCTTTGCTTATGGGGAAAATCGATGGCAGATGGGCTCGGCAATCAGCCTGAGGGGACAACTGAGACACAACTTCACAACTCTGAAGTGCACCGAGTTCCTTCCCTTTCATCACACTGGCTAATGGACCCATGGGAAGCCCGGCGATCCTCCTGCAGGATCAGACGGGTGGCTGACACTGAAGAGGAGACCTGCTGCTTCCTAAAGAGGGAAAGAAGAGCTTTTCCTACGGTTTGGTGGCAGAAGTCTGGCACGAGCGAGGCGAAAGGGAATTGCAAACTTGTGGCACAGCCCTGCTTGAGCTGGATCCTGAATAATAATAATATCTGTGACTTTTTGTGCATTTTCTTACCTACTTCACTGTTATAAGAAAAAAACTGCTCCTTTATGGGTACCCAAGAGCCCGTAGAGTCCTTATGTAGGTTTTCTATCAGTAGGAGAAAATAACAGAGGCCAACCAGAGAATATCGAGAAGCAAAGCAGCTAGTAAGCATGATATTTACTAAACTGTTGCAACAGGGTCCCCCACTCCCCCACGCAGGGAGGGAGGAGAGGAACCCCAAACATTGGTATGCAAGCTCTTATATAGACTTTTGAAATTGCCTACCCTGTAGCTCAAGCAATAGTCCATATAGTCAGACTATTAATCCTAGGGATGCTTGAGGAACATGAATGTTGGGAATCCTGAAATGAACTGGTCTGTAATCTGTAAATTATGGAATTCAGTCCATTTGGAGAGAGAGAAGATCACCATCTTGGACAGCTTCAGAGAAAAGGGTTTGTTGTTGTTTAGTCATTTAGTTGTGTCCGACTCTTCGTGACCCCATGGACCAGAGCACACCAGGCACTCCTGTCTTCCACTGCCTCCCGCAGTTTGGTCAGACTCATGTTTGTAGCTTCGAGAACACTGTCCAACCATCTCGTCCTCTGTCGTCCCCTTCTCCTTGTGCCCTCCATCTTTCCCAACAACAGGGTCTTTTCCAGGGAGTCTTCTCTTCTCATGAGGTGGCCAAAGTATTGGAGCCTCAGCTTCACGATCTGTCCTTCCAGTGAGCACTCAGGGTTGATTTCGCTAAGAATAGATAGGTTTGATCTTCTTGCAGTCCAGGGACTCTCAAGAGTCTCCTCCAGCACTATAATTCAAAAGCATCAATTCTTCGGCGACCAGCCTTCTTTATGGTCCAGCTCTCACTTCCATACACCACTACCAGAGCTTTAACTATACGGACCTTTGTCAGCAAGGTGATGTCTCTTCTTTTTAAGATGCTGTCTAGGTTTGAAAAGGGTTATCAATAGCTATTAGCCATGAAGGCTATGTTCTGCCTCCACTCTTAGAATCCCAGTTGCTCAGGATCACAAAGGGGGAGTCTGCTCAGTGGTGGGCTTGGGTACTATGGTATTCTGTGTGAGGTCAAAATTTGGCAACACCCACCCAACAATCACCCTGGCTTCCCAACGGTAGGTAAGGAGGCACCCAGCTTTGAGAAGGAGATGCAAGGGCTCTGGGAAAGCCCTAACTAGGCTTCAGGATGAGGTAACAGGACTCTAGGACCCCGTTAGAGCCTCATGCCTCCTTCCTAAAGCCCAAGAAATAAGCACACCAGGAACTCAGGCCAATGTAAGTTTCAATAGTGGGAGTGGTCCCTACTCGCAAATCAATAGTTAATAGTAACAAAAACTAATCCATTCAAAAGTATGTATTCTGACAAGGATTACAAACTGAAATAGAGATTACAAACTCTAACAGATTACAAACTCAAACTCATAAAAATATGTATAACACAATAATTCGTTACAGAATTAGAGATAAGGGTTTATGAGTAGAGATAAAATTTAAAAAATCCTTCCAGTAGCACCTTAAAGACCAACTAAGTTAGTTCTTGGTATGAGCTTTCGTGTGCATGCACACTTCTTCAGATACACTGAAACAGAAGTTGCCAGATCCTTCTATATAGTGAGAAGGTGGGGAGGGGTATTACTCAGAAGGGTGGTGGGAATGGGAGATTGGCAGATAGCTGAGATGAGCCTGTTGACGACTCTTAACGACTGTAATAGGTCTTACAGGAAAAGGCAAGGGGTGAGAAGGTGAGAAATGGCTTGGTCATGTATAATGAGATAAGAATCCAATGTCTCTGTTCAGACCAGGTCTATCCATGGTTTTAAGTTTGGTAATGAGTTGCAATTCAGCAGCTTCTCTTTCCAGTCTATTTCTGAAATTCCTTTGTAGTAAAACAGCTACTTTGAGATCTTGTATAGAATGTCCTGGGAGATTGAAGTGTTCTCCTACTGGTTTCTCTGTTTTGTGATTCTTGATGTCAGATTTATGTCCGTTTATTCTTTGGCATAAGGTTTGGCCTGTTTGTCCAATATAGAGAGCTGAAGGACACTGTTGGCATTTGATGGCATACACAATGTTAGATGATGAGCAATTAAATAGTCCCGAGATGGTATGTGTGATGTTGTTGGGGCCAGTAATGGTGTTGTCCGGGTGTATGTGGCAGCAAAGTTGGCATCTGGGTTTATTGCAGGCTCTGGTGCCAGTGTCCGTGTTAAGTCTGGTTGTAGTATTATTGTGGGTTAGGAGTTGTTTAAGATTGGGTGGCTGTCTGTAGGCAATGAAAGGTCTTCCTCCCAGAGCTTGAGAAAGAGAACTGTCATTGTCCAGGAGAGGTTGTAGATCTCTGATGATGCGTTGTACTGTTTTAACTTGGGAGCTGTATGTGATGACTAGAGGTGTTCTGTTATTTTCTTTTTTGGGTCTGTCTTGCAGCAAGTTCTCTCTGGGTATCAGTCTGGCTCTGTTGATCTGTTGTCTAACTTCATCTGCTGGGTATTTTAGTTCTGAAAAGGTTTGCTGTAGATCTCTTAGGTGAGAGTCTCTGTCTGTACAATTGGAACAGATGCAACTTCTGTTTCAGTGTATCTGAAGAAGTGTGCATGCACATGAAAGCTCATACCAAGAACTAACTTAGTTGGTCTTTAAGGTGCTACTGGAAGGAATTTTTTATTTTGACTATGGCAGACCAACACGGCTACCTATCTGTGAGTAGAGATAAATTCATGTTAGTCCATAGTCAGATTCATCATGGAGGTCTTAGCTTCAACTACTGAGCAGAAGTCAGAAGTAAATTATGGATTAGAAACTTTCCTAAAGGCCACCACCTCACTTACTGGGCTTTGAGACGGTGTCCCCTTGGCTCAGTGCCCAGTGCATGCACATGGCTCACAGAGCTCTAAATCTGCCCCTGGTGTGCTGTTACATTCAGGACCTGCTTGTGGGCTTCTCATACAGCCATCTGGTTGGCCCCTGTGATAACAGGATGCTGGACTAGATAGGCCTTTGGTCTTATTCGGCAGGTCTCTTCTTAGGTTTGCATGTGCCCCCTGGGCTAATCTGTGGGTTGGAATGTTGTAACAATCTCAACTAAAAATAAATACAAATCCTATGAAGATACATTTAAAATGTGCATTTTAAGAGAAAATATATTAACAACTATGCATTTAATACAAATCTTCATGTAGATTCTTTTTTTTGAAAAATGCTAATTAATGCAGAAACAGACTGCTACAGACTTCAGAGTGAACACATGGAGAAGTGACATGGAAATAGAATGATTCATCCTTCCCTAGCGAAGTCTCATCTATAAAGTATTCCACTGCACTTCTTTATTTTTATTTATTTATTCATAGTATTCGTATTCTGCCCTATTTCCAAAAGAAAAAGAGAGCATCTCTCTCTCTCTCTGTGTGTGTGTGTGTGTGTAGCAAAATCATTACAAAAACTAGAATAAATAATATTTTCAGCTGCTGTTTAACTTTCCACGGCGGGAGCCAAATGACTATCCTCTAGGGCAGAGTTCTGCATATAGAGAACTTCCCCCGAAATTCCACTGCCCTGTATCACCATTCTTCTGGCTTTTACCACAGCCAGGACCACAAGCAGGGGATCCTCTGCTGACTTCTATATATAGTCCAGGTAGCAATAGTAAAGGGTTTTTTTCAAGCACTTTTGTCATTTAGGGCTTTGTATGGACGCGGGTGGCACTGTGGGTTAAACCACAGAGCCTAGGACTTGCTGATCAGAAGGTCGGCGGTTCGAATCCCCGCAATGGGGTGAGCTCCCGTTGCTCAGTCCCTGCTCCTGCCAACCTAGCAGTTCAAAAGCACGTCAAAGTGCAAGTAGATAAATAGGTACCACTCCGGCAGGAAGGTAAACGGCGTTTCCATGCGCTGCTCTGGTTCGCCAGAAGCGGCTTAGTCATGCTGGCCACATGACCCGGAAGCTGTATGCCGGTCCCTCGGCCAATAAAGCGAAATGAGTGCCGCAACCCCAGAGTCGGTTAAGACTGGACCTAATCGTCAGGGGTCCCTTTACCTTTACCTTTATGCTAACAGCATAAGATTGAATCAGGTCTATTAGCTCACTGGTTTTCCTTCTTCTTACACCAATATGGCACTTTATGCCAGAGTTTGATAACCAGAGAGCATTTGGTAAGGCTACATTACAATGACGTAATCCTAAATATTGACATTTTAAAAACAAATGAAGAGATATTGTCAAATGCATTATGTGTTTCTTACATTTAATCATTGCTGTTTTTCTAGAAAAAGAGATGCCGGAACTCACCTCGCTCATTCTCTTAGAATGGCAATGGCACTCACCTGAGAGGTGCCAGAACTGAGTTCCTGTGAGTTCCCTCTGAAGAAAAATCCTGCATATAATAAAAATGTAAGAGTGTCATCACACAGTCTGCATTAGAGGGTTTGTAGTGCCGCATCACAACCCTGGATTTGCATAAAGTCAGAGCGCAGTTCCCACTGGAGGATTTGTAGTGACATGTCACACTCCTAGATTTGCATTAATTTAGGTAGGGGTAGGGGAGCAAATGAGAAAGCAGAAAGCAGTGAACCTGGCACGGGAGCAAGAAAGGAGGGCTATTAAAGATTATTTTGGAAGCTATTTTGGTCCCTGCCCCCCCCATCCTGACCTACTGTTGCTGCCCAATGGCTACTTTTAAGGCAAAAAGCATACCTGGAGAATTTTGGCTCAGCCCCAACCAGTAATGGCCAAGAACACTCTAGTGACCATTCACTGGCAAAAGAGATAAACAGGACTCAATCGATCCTTGATCACGCTAAACCCTTCTCATGTAGTCAGCTGTGCCTACATGGGAATGCATCACACTCTTCAATCTTAACTGTTTGCTAGAAACATAAAGCAATAACACAACATATTGAACATATTAAAAAAAAAAAACATATTGACTTAATAAATTCAATACTTTGATACATAGTATTGCACCACCTGGTCTCTAAACGTTCAACAGAAACCATAATTGGCACTGGTCATTAAGATAACAGAACAGGCTTGAGGTTTTAAAACCAAATTTCATTCCAGATCTAATCCATTCCCATGTTTCTCTCCAGATCTCACCCTGACTTCTTTTTCTCTTTCTTTTACTGTGCTAGCCTGCCAAGTCAAGATGCCACAAAAAAAATCTAGATTAAAGGCAGAGTTGGGGGAGATATTTCCTTCAGTTCATAGCTAGCAGCAAACGTGCCTAATTTGCATTTTCCAAAGCCAAACAAAATGAAATTTGTGCATCCTTTGAAATCTGCACTTCTGTGAATTTTGCAACACAGTTATCCAGCCACGTCATGTGTTCAAAAATGCACATACCAGAGAAAATTGTGCACGAAGTGTGGATATTGGTGAATAAAACATGCCAAGGTTCATTATGCTAGGGAAAATTGCTTTGCATATTGCCTATGTTAGGCAAAATTGCATATAAAACTGTGTATATTAGGAGAAAATCACACTAAAATTCTGATGAATTTTCATGAGGACTCTTTTATATATAAAAAAAAGAACTGCAGACTGATTTTGAAAGATGAAGAACTGAACTTAATATGGGAAGAATGAGAAATTGAGAGAAAATGAAATTGACAGATTCGCTCATCCCTATTTGAAGGGCAAGGGACTCCGCAGATTCAGTGGTTTCCAGGTCTCCAAGTAGAGGAGCTCACAGATGTGGAAGCAAATGGCATAGCAAAGGCTTTCGAGGAAATATTGATCGTGTGTGTGTGTGTGTGTGTGTGTGTTCCGTAAGGGGACATAAGCGAGCACATCTTCTTCCCATGACTTTTGCTAAAGAAGCACACGGTGCGGCTTGCCATGATAACTAAATTTATTATTAACTGTGTATTTCATGATGTTAGTGACAATATGTTAATGTGATTTTTCACGTCCTCCTGCAGCGAACAGATGGCTCCTTTTACTTTACTTTCCACATCAAGTGTGATTATTTCTTGGTGCCAAAAGCCGCCTGCCGCTCCTCGGTCTCCAGTCTAATTTTTTATGTTGGTAAAACACAGCAGGACTTGTTATCTGTTGGATGGCATCTTAATAAAAGGAGACATGCCAACATATTGACATCATGTTCAAGGGGAAATTTCATCCCTCCTGACCCTCACCCCTTCCTGCCTCTGCCCTCTTTACTTCCCAACATTTCCCTCTCTCTCTCTCTCTCTCTCTCTCTCTCTCTCTCTCTCAATGAAAACAAAGAATGATTCCACCAGCTTCAAGAGGCTTGATTGCTACATTTGGGCCTCATGCCAAATGGTCGATCCGGCCCCCTTTTGTTCTCATACCGCGCACCTCACTCAGGGCTCTGATCTCTCGTCCTGTGTAATGATAATTAGCCATAACACATTCAGAAGTCAAATGTAAGCAGGAATATATTAACATTGAGATCAGTGCTGGGCTAATTTTCATTGGGAAAATGACAAAGAAGGATACACACACACACAAATGAAAATATCAGTTGTGGAAGATTCACAGTATAACTTTCAACTCCATGAAGGGTAGATTTATTTGTTTTTCCAATCACGAGCAATAACATCTTACCACAAAGCTGCCATTTGCAGGAAGTAAACAGCGTGGATTTGATTGAATGTTGGCTAATTTTTGTGCCTTCACCTGGTGCCAAAGAGATAACAGAGATGATGCGACCCAGGTGGGCCTGCTTGGAGACAGGGTTTCAGGGATGAGGCACCAGAAATATTTGTCACATTTGTGACCCCTTCTCACCTTTATTCCAATGAGCTCAAAGCAGCACAAATTGGGTGTGTTGGCATGTTTCCTGTTCATTTTATGTTCACAGTACCGTTGTGGGGTAGATGAAATCACTTGACCACAGTGAGCATCCTAAGCATGAAGCTTGTTTATTTAATATAATTTAAAGGGTGCTTAATAATAATAATAAAAATCTCCATGCAGTTTAAATAAAACATAAGAAGGACCTCTCTGAGTTAAATAAGATTTGTACATCACACACTGGCTTTTATGCCATCTGTAGTTTGTGCATGAGGACACGGGTGGTGCTGTGCTCTAAACCACTTGGCTTGCCAATCAGAGGGTCGGCGGTTCGAATCCCTGCGATGGGGTGAGTTCCCGTTGTTTGGTCCCAGCTCCTGCTCACCTAGCAGTTTGAAAGCACGTCAGAGTGCAAGTAGATAAATAGGTACCGCTCCAGAGGGAGGTAAACAGCATTTCCTTGTGCTGCTCTGGTTCGCCAGAAGTGGCTTAGTCATGCTGGCTACATGACCCGGAAGTTGGACAAACGCCAGCTCCCTCGGCCTATAGAGCGAGATGAGCGCCGCAACTCCAGAGTCATCCATGACTGGACCTAACAGTCAGGGGTACCTTTACCTTTATAGTTTGTGCACAGTAGTCCAAAACAGAGCTGAAAAGAATATTTGCAAATACTTGAACTTTGGACAAAATTCCACTGCTGACATTTTTGAATGCAAAGGAAAGGAAAGAAATTCAGTGGGTGAATCTGCATTTTGAATTTATGATTTCTCCCTAGTTAATCGTGTCTCTGTGTTAAATCACGTGGTGCCTGGGAGGTCATAGCATTTTGCAGATTTCCTTCCCCCATGGGTAGAGAGGGAGATCCACCCTTGGGGATGAGGGGGTTGCTCTCAGAAGCCTTCTCCACCTGCAGTAGAAGGCTGTAGCCCATTGGCAGACCATTTGTTTTGATGCATATAGAAACCTCTAAGCCAGGCTAGGCCTTTCTAATCTTGTAACAGGATTAGCCTTGTTCCAATTGTTTATTTGTAGTGCCTTATCTTGCAAATACGCATTCCACCATGTTTGCATAAGAGAAGGGAGAGGTGTTCTGTTCTATGTCCTAAACTGCCTCAAGGTAAACCCATATAAAGAATGGAATGCAAAGAGATCGCGTGCAGTGAGGTGCTGCTTAGAGGGAGTTCTTCGTGTGCTTGCTTAATGAATATGCATGAAGGAAAGACCATATATGGTACTAGTAGTAGTAGAAACTTTTGCAATAGTAGGGCATTGTAACTTTGGATTGGAGGAAGTTTATGCATATGTACTGCTTTAACGGATAACAGCTGTGTATATTAAGGAGCCCCTCCCCTGGGGAGTTGCTCAGCCTTTGGAGAGTAATCCCACTGAGCCTTTATTGATAGCAATAAACACTTTTTGTGGTGTAGTGGTTAAGAGAGCCAGTGTGGTGTAGTGGTTAAGAGCGGTAGTCTCGTAATCTGGGGAACCGGGTTCGCGTCTCCGCTCCTCCACATGCAGCTGCTGGGTGACCTTGGGCTAGTCACACTTCTCTGGTCTCTCAGCCCCACTCACCTCACAGAGGTTGTGGGGGAGGAAGGGAAAGGAGATTGTTAGCCGCTATGAGACTCCTTCGGGTAGTGATAAAGCGGGATATCAAATCCAAACTCTTCTTCTTCTTCTTCTCACCGCTGCGTGGAGATTTCCTTCAGTCTCAAATGTTGATTTTTGCAAGTTTCACATGCAGAAGGCTGGGAGAAAACCATGTCTGAAGTTCTGGAAAGCTGCTGCCCATCAGTGCAGATAAATACTGAGCTGGACAGACCATTATAAAGCTTTGGAACCTAGGAATGAGGGGAAAGGATGCCACCACCCCTGGAGCTCACATACGTATTCCCCCTCAAGCTGCTTTCTACATCTTCCATCCTGGCTGATGTTAAAACTAGCAGGGCCTTGTATATGGCTGTCCAAAAGCTGCCCTCATAATATCACTTGTTAGACTTGTTGTCATCTCTTGACTGTCTTGGTCCCACCAAAGGAGGGATCTCATAAGCCACTGGTTTGCAAATATTAAATACTGTTGCATGTTACCTATCCAATATTAAATGCCAGCAATGTCCATCAAAGCTGAACTCTCACATTTCAGATACTGAGATTATATATCAAAGGATGTCAACAGATACAGAAACTGAAAGAAGAATATTTAACATCAAATGTTGCAGAGGAGAATTTAAGGAGCGTGCTTAGCAATAAATTAGTTGCAACATTAGTTCACTCTAAGCTGTGTCTTTAAAAAAGGCAAAAATAATTTCTCCTGTTTGACACACTTTAGTCCTAAATTCACCACTTGTTGGTGTGTGTGTGTGTGTTTTTTAAAAAAAATATTCTGACAACAGAATGGGTGGTTTTTCAAGCTGAACAGTGCAGTAAGCCCACGTAACCTTAATGACAGAATTAAACTCTTCATTAGGCGTCATTTTGGTGGCTGGAATGTAGTCTGTCTCCTGATAATGTCTGGTGTCATTTAAAGCAAATTAATTTCTCATTTCTTGCTGATGGTCATAATTCTCAGCGTGGGACACATTACCAATGACCTTAAGGATGGACAGACAACAAACACCATTAGCAGAGCAAGAGAATTAAAAGACAGACACACATGCAAGCCATGGTTATATAGCAAAGGGCTGTTCTCCGTCACTCTTCCTCTGGCTTTTGAAACCTCATTTTCATAATTTAATTTACTTGATATTGGTCAATTACAGACCTCTTTCCCCTTAGGCTCCTGGATAGCCTCTGTATACTCTATTATAAAATTGGTTAATTAATAATTCCTCTCGATTGCCACTAAGCAGACCTACACGGTTAAATTAAAAGGCTGTAGCTTCATTACACACGCTTTCTGAGATGCTGAATCACGTGCTGGACTTCACAAGTGAGTGTGTGCACATTGGGAGGAGCCACAGACACACAGAGTGCATTATAATTTCATTCCGAGCTGCTTATGAAGGTAGAGGATATTCCATAAGATCACAAGAAGAACCCTGATGAATTGGATATGTCAAAGGCCTCTCTAGTCTAGCAATCTGTACTCACAATGGCCAACCAGAAGCCCACATGCAGGGCATGAGCACGACAGTGCTCTGCCCACCTGCAGAAATTCCAGCAACTGGAATTCAGAGGCAAAGGGCTTCTGATCTTGAAGGTAGGATACAGCAACTGGAATTCAGAGGCAAAGGGCTTCTGATCCTGAAGGCATCATGGCTAGTAGCCATTCAAAGCCATATCCTTCATGAATTTTGTCTAATCCTATATTAGGTAAAGGGTAAAGGGGACCCATGACCATTACGTCCAGTCGTGACCTACTCTGGGGTTGCGGCACTCATCTCGCTTTATTGGCCGAGGGAGCTGGCGTACAGCTTCCGGGTCATGTGGCCAGCATGACTAAGTCGCTTCTGGTGAACCAGAGCAGCACACGGAAACGCCGTTTACCTTCCCGCCGGAGCGGTACCTATTTATCTACTTGCACATTGACGTGCTTTCGAACTGCTAGGTTGGCAGGAGCAGGGACCGAGCAATGGGAGCTCACCCAGTCGCAGGGATTCGAACTGCCAACCTTCTGATCAGCACGTCCTAGGCTCTGTGGTTTAACCCACAGCGCCACCCGTGGCCCTAATCCTATATTAAAGTCCTCCATATTGGTAGTGAATTTTACAGTAATGAATTTCATTTTAGCCACCCTGAATAATTAGGTATCATATAATCATAGTATCATAGAGCTGAAAGGGATTCTGAGGATCATCTAGTCCAATCCCCTGTAATGTAGGAAAAATGCAGTTGTCCCATATAGGGATCGAACCTGCAACCTTGGCATTATCAGCATTACACTCTGTAAGGGATCATGCTGAGGAGGGCTGCACTGAGGAGGATTGGTGGGAGCCACCTCATCCCCCTGATCTTGAATCTTCCCAGGAGCAGGAGGACGGTATAGATTTGGAACAGTGGTTTGTAGAGGGGCATAGTTCAGAAGGCAGAAGCTGGGAAATACTGAATGGGGAACAGCTAGCAGAAGAAACACTAGAAGAGAAAGAGTTAACAGATTCACAGTCTCTGGATAGCATCCAACCCCTTCTCCAAATTCACAGAGAGCTCAGAAAGTGTCAGAACAGAAAGCGCAGAGGGTACAAATTCAGATTACAAAACGTAGGAGTGGCGTAGATTAATAGGGATGGAGAGGGGAGTGTCGCTTAATTGGGAGCACCGCCATTTCTAGAAGATGTGTTCTTTGTTCTCTTGCTGTAATTATTAAAGTTTCTAACTGGTAAGATGTTCCTTTCATTCCTTCTTATTTACTGCCATGGGGGAAGAAGCCAATTCCCCGAAGCCCGACACACTCTAACCAACTGAGCTATGCGCAAACTTGCAATCCAACATGTAATTTCTCCTAACATGTACATTTTTGCATTAAAAAATGCATTTTTTTGTATGTCATCATCAAGAATATATGCATGTTTATACACACTTTCTCCTAATATATAATGTTTGAACACATTGTTTGGTTGGATAACTGCATTGCAAAATTCAGAGACGTTCAAATTTCAAAGGATAGAGTCGTAGAATTGTAGAATGTAAAGGGACCCCGAGAACTATCTAGTCCAACCCTCTGCAATGCTGGAATCTTGCCTACAGCCTCCTTGAATGGGCGTGAACCACTAACCTTCTGGTTAACAGCCAGACACACTGACCCATTACACCGAGGAGATTCAGTTTCAGTTTCTGTATTGGCTTGAGATGTGCAAATCAAGTTGCTTCTCATAAACAACAGCATATCAGCATGTTGGGCAGAAGATGCCATAGTTGTTGTTGTTGTTTAGTCATTTAGTTATGTCCGACTCTTCGTGACCCCATGGACCAGAGCACGCCAGGCACTCCTATCTTCCACTGCCTCCCGCAATTTGGTCAAACCCATGCTGGTAGCTTCGAGAACACTGTCCAACCACCTCGTCCTCTGTCGTCCCTTCTCCTTGTGCCCTCAATCTTTCCCAACATCAGGGTCTTTTCCAGGGAGTCTTCTCTTCTCACGAGGTGGCCAAAGTATTGGAGCCTCAGCTTCACGATCTGTCCTTCCAGTGAGCACTTGGGGCTGATTTCCTTCAGAATGGATAGGCTTGATCTTCTTGCAGTCCATGGGACTCTCAAGAGTCTCCTCCAGCACCATAATTCAAAAGCATCAATTCTTTGGCGATCAGCCTTCTTTATGGTCCAGCTCTCACTTCCATACATCACTTCTGGGGAAACCATAGCTTTAACCAAACAGACCTTTGTCGGCAAGGTGATGTCTCTGCTTTTTAAGGTGCTGTCTAGGTTTGCCATTACCTCACCCCAATAGTACGCAAGGCACCACTTTTGCCCCTGGCTTAACCCATCTCTAGAATGTAGTGTCCACATGATTACCCAGAAGGGAATGTGGTTCTTAAGCTGATAAAGGTTCCTCACCTCTGGTTTCACACATAAAATCATTTGAAAGAGGAGTACAGTACCTTGGATTGATACTCTGTGGGTCCTATGTTTCACCTAGTTTAAATTGTATTTAAAAACCAATGGGTCCTTTGCTGCTTGAGTCTGAAAAATCCCTTTTATCACTTCAGTTATGTACTATATGCGAAAACCTTTCCACACATGGCTGCCATCCCTCTCCCACTCCCTACAGAACCAACAACTGTCAGTTTCTACTTTATTCACTACTTTGCTCTTCTTGCATGGCTGGAGATTTATTATATATAAAGATTTGAGGCACAATAGGACATAATCGAGCAACAGGCTCCAAGGAACTTGTTAGTCCTGACTAAGGTTCTGCTTTCAACGAGATTTGTTAAAAATAAATAAAATAAACAATATTTAAAACACAAGTCACAGCGACTGACACCATCAGATTTATTGGAATGTAAGGGCAGGAAACAAAGTTAAGCACTCATGCTGGGAAGTCAACATGTAACATTTTTGCATTAAAAAATTATGAATGACCGGCAGGCAGATCCCCATCTGCTTTGCAGAATAATTATGTGATCTGTACTGCACCAAGCATACTGAACGTGAACTTAAAAAGATTCTTCACAGGAATGACATTGTATCATGCCAAGCAAAGCAATAATGTTCTCTACACTTCACTTCAACAGTTGCCAAAGAAGGTTTTTAAATGAGCACTTACGGTTTCTGATGGTTGTTTGCTACTAGGTACTGAACATCCCCACCCTCACGGGTGGAGCTGGAAAATAATGGTTTGGGAAACAGACAGGTGCAATAACTGGCTTTTAAAAAATTCATCTGGTTGGCAAGAAGTGAGCAAGAATATCTGCAAGAACTACATCTTGTTTGCTTTTGGAGGAACCAACTGATGTTGCTTTAGAGGCAAGCACTGTCTAGTTGCTCACCTGTTTCCCCTACTCATAATTGCATGTAAGTCAGTCTTATAGCACCATAAGTCTCCAGTACTCTTTCAACATGGAAAATCAACCCACGAAAGGCTTTTGTATGTCTCTCATCTCTCAGGAAAATAGGTGCTTAAACCAACATTAACAAGAGCTGCAGTAGAATGGTTACTGTACTAGTGTGATCATCAGCTGCCCAGTTTTTCTTTGGCAATGTGAGCAATTTAAGGGATGCTTCCGATGGTCTCATCTGAACTTCTTCCCAGATTTTAGAATTCAGAATTACCTAGTCGTATTCCCTCCCCTTTGCAAATTATTTTTTATTTGCAAATTTAACAAATAAAAGGAAGGTGTAAGGTAAAGAAAAGAAAAGAAAGAAAAAGTAATAATAGTAATACTGCTAATAATAATAATAATAATAATAATAATAATAATAATAATAATAATAATATAATTTAGAATTTATACACTGGCCATCTAACTGGGCTGCCCCAGCCACTCTGAGTGGCTTCCAACATAATATAAAAACACAGCAAAACATCTAACATTAAAAACATCCTGAAACAGGGCTGCCTTCAGATGTCTTCGGAAAGTCATGTAATTGTTTATCTCTTTGACATCTGATGGGAGGGTATTCATACAAATGATACTAATAGTAACAAAAAAAAAAAACCCAACAGTTAACATTATAGCTATAGTAACTATCTGCACATAGCTTCACCTGGACAGGTGAAAGTTCACCTGGCTCCACTTGGACAGGACAAAGACAGTTCCAAGAGCACCCCTAAGCATCACCTGTTCTTTCAGAGGAACTGCAACCCTGTTCATAAGATTTCCAGGACCAATACATGAACCGGCATGCAGCAATCCTTCTGTTTTTATACTTCTCCAAAGGAGGTCAGCTGCATAATGCACATTCAATGCAACAAAGTTAACGAAGTTAACAAAACAAAACAAAAATCAAAAGAAAATATTACTAAAGGAAATCAGACATAAAATACACATTTTTTAAAAGCATAATTAACAAGAGAATGAAATATTATCATAAGCATAGAGCATATCTGCTGCTGTTGTTGCCATTCATGCCAGTGGTGGTTCCTGGCAGGAGGTGGCTGTGGAAGCTCAGACTCGATGGCTTGGGTCTGCACTAAGAGATTGTCAAGATGGTCTTTGTATGGTTCTGCTGTATATGTCATGGCCCAAGTTCGTAATTAGTTTATAAATCCCCCTAGTTAATATTCAGTTCAGGAGTAGTGGAAGGCAGGGCAGAACAAGCCCATTTAACAATAAATCGGGCAAATCCACTCATCTATACAGTTATGCTCCAACTCCAAAAGTCGGGTGAAAAAATAAAAATGGCTTGCGCATGTTTTAAAGAAAGGTGCAAGTCAAAGTTTGGGCAGAAGGTCTCAGGTTCAGGGAGAGTCTCTTGCCTGAAACCCTGAAGAGACTCTGCCAGTCAGCTTAGACAATATTGAGTTTGATGGACCAATGGTCTGGTTTGGCATAAGCCAACCTCCTCTGCTCCTCTGCCAGATTTTTAAATGTATGATAAGGATTCTTCACATTCTCAGAGGTACACTGATGTATGACCAGCTCATATGTTTCATGGCTAAGCTGAAGCACTCAGAACAGGACTGAGCCCTGGCACAAATTAATCCAATCCCTAATTAAGAGTCCTGAACAATTAACACCAGGAAAAATGTTCCCTTTTTCCATTGCTGACCATCCAGTCTATTAGTAACATTGCTGAGAGTTCAAGGAAGCAGTGGAGATTTCATTACATCTGTCTCTGCTTTCCTGTAGCCTATTAATCACTTTTTCACAAGATGTCATCCGAGTTAATGATGTGATCCATTTCACCACCGTAGGTGACTGTTTATCTTTCCAATGTCATAAGATAATTCCGGCAGCTTAATCTTGGTCAATAATGCAAACTACGGCACTCTCTTGTGTCAATGGTCCTCTTCAATAACAAATTCGTGGGAGGAAGGTGTGAGGGTTTGTGCCTGTGTGCGCCATGTGCACTTATGCACGAGGCTGTGGAAATTCCATGATCCTGTTGGCTAGGGGTTCATGGCATTTACTGGCTATTTGCAGCATACTCTGTGTGCATGTGTGTGTGTGCGCGCGCAGATAGGCCAGGAAGCTACCAAACAGGCAAGCTGGAGACAGATGAAGGAAGGCAGCAGAGCCAAGTCACTCATTAGTCCACTTGAGGCAATGTCTGGTTTCAGGGAATCTGATCCCTCCAACGGTGGGCATCCAAGGATTAGATAAACAAGAAGAGTTCTTACTGAGTTTTTTATTCAATGTTCACAGAGAGATGGGGCACAGGTGGCACTGTGGGTTAAACCACAGAGCCTAGGACTTGCCGATCAGAAGGTTGGCAGTTCAAATCCCATTATGATGTTTAAAATGAGACTCCTAAGAGAGGATGGGGGAAGTCCCAAGATTCGGAGAATCTCTATATATAGAAATGTCTTGTCAGTTTGTGTTTATTTGTACTTTGTATTTGTAAAACCAATAGAAATTATTTCACAAAAGAGAGAGAACAATGGAAGCAGCTCTCCATAGATTAGGATTCACTGGTAATGCAGTACCAGCACCAAAGAGAGAAAATATTAACTTGTACATATACTGTAGTATGGCTGATATAAACAACAAAAAATCAATTTATAATGCACACCAATACAATAAAACAATTGCAGCCTAGTAGTAATTGGTGAACTCTCAGCTCAGAATTAGGCTCTGATGTGCTCAGCTACTTCCCATGCACAAGAGGCCTTGGGTACATGTAATTCTTCATGGTGCCTGACACACATAGTATTGACTTGGGGTTATGGGGAACTATATTTCCCAGGTTCCCAACAGCTGGGATGCTGCCACAGCAGTGCTCAGGGCACCAGGGAAAGTGGGGAAGTGCACTTTCTTCATATATTGTATTATACTGTTAGCTGCCCTGTGATGCTTGGATGAAGGGTGGACCAGTGGCGTAGCGTGGGTTGTCAGCACCCGGGGCAAGGCAAGTAATTTGCGCCCCCTAACCCATGGATTTGCGCCCCCTAACCCGTGGATTTGCCCTAACCCCAGATGTTGCGCCCGGTGCGGCCGGCCCCCCCTGCACCCCCCACGCTACGCCACTGGGGTGGACTAATAATAATAATAAGAATAGAAGAATAGAAGAGGAGGAAGAGGAAGAGGAAGAGGAAGGGGAAGGGGAAGGGGAAGGGGAAGAAGAAGAAGAAGAAGAAGAAGAAGAAGAAGAAGAAGAATACCGTATTTTTCGCTCTATAACACGCACCCGACCATAACACGCACATAGTTTTTAGAGGAGGAAAATCCGTAGGCATGCCACCCGTAGGCATTCCCTCCATAACACGCACAGACATTTCCCCTTACTTTCTAGGAGGAAAAAAGTGAGTGTTATGGTGCAAAAAATACGGTAATTACTATTGCATAGTACTGTACTAGGACCTGGGAGACCAGCATTCAAATCCCTACTGAGCTATGAGGTTTACTAGATGACCTTGGAAAAGCCATTATTGTGTAGCCCAACCTACTTCATGGCGTTGTGGCGAGGAGTGAACCATGTACACCCTCTTGAGCCCATTGGAGGAAAGGTGGGGTATAAATGTGAACTTCTGCTCAGTTTGCAATGTGAGCTGGATAAATTTGCATTCCAAACCAAGTAAGTGCAAATTTTGGTGAGGTGGCTACTTCAAAGACGCATTCTCGCACCATCGTCTTTAGCAATGATACGAAGAGGTCAAGAACACATTCTCTCAAATGCAAAGCAAGTGTAATTAGGAGTGCTGATGAAGAGATATTTCTGTACCATTAAGCACTGAGTTGTATGTTTCATTGATCTTCCCCGCATGCTATGACAGGATGCAGCTGTCCAGCTGTCCTCTGGACCCATCGCAGAGAATAACCTGCTCCTGGGTCACCACCTCTCAGGAGAGGAACATTTGATACCAGCTCTTGAGCTGGAGGGCATAGAAAGAGATAGTTGATGGCATGGTTTCTCTGGCGCAGCGCGGGGTCAGCCCAAGGTCTTACTGACTGGGTATCACCTGTCTTCTAGAAGGAAGACATATAATGACCTCCTTGCGCCAAGCTGACAACTTCCTTTTTGCCTCAAAGCACACATTGCTGGTACACGTACAGCAGGACTAGAATAAATAAAAAAACACCTTTGCCTTTGGTAGCCCTGTGCTCCTTCTGGGCTGACGTAAACAGCAGAGTACACATTTATCTGTACAATTTGCATACTGCTTATTAACAGCAATTTGTATACTAAATCTGGATCATAAATAAGTGTGTAAAAAAGACCAATAGCATACACAAATATAACAGAAATATTCAGTAAACCTTCCTACAGGTAGCTGTTTGTACTTTTATCATTAAATCACCTGAGGTCCCTGTCAGGAGAAAAGGCTAGGGATAAATAAATTAACAACAACAACAACAACAACAACAACAACAACAACAACAACAACTCAGTAAGATTATAGAATGTTAAGTGAAAGTGAGCAGTGCATAAAACAAAGAAATGGGTGATTGTTGGATATCAGAGTTGCTTAAGTCAGTTTATTTCAGTGGTTCTGCTCTGAGTATCATTTTGCTGGATCTTACTCACCGTTTTGAAGAGGCATTAAAATGTCTTGGCCTATGTAAGGATCTGTGAATATGTCGATTTCAATTTCTCTCCATTTTTCATTATCCCAAATTTAAGTCCAGTTTTCTACACTTCTACATCAGTTTATGATTTATTTATTTTTGAAGATCCTCGTGAAAATCTGGCAGCATTTCAGAGGACATTTATCCTAATATATGCATGTATGTATGCAATTTTGCTTAATACAACTTTTTAAATGCAAAGCATTCCCCCCCCCTAACATCATACAATTCTTCTATGTTATTTTCATTAACTTGTGTTATGTTTATGCAGACTTTACCATATTATATGCATTTCTCTGCACATTCCCCGGATGGAGAGGTGCACTGCAAAATTCAGAGAAGCGTGAATTTTGAAGGATGGTTGTGTTTTAGTTCACAAATTCTTTTGGGTTGTGCAAGTTTAGGTAGGTTTGCCTTTAAATGCAGACCATATTCAATTTCTGCCCCATCCCTAGAACCTTCCAAAGTGTGGGTGCTACCACCAAGAAGGTCTGCTTTGATGTTGTCACCGGGTGACAATCCATTGACCATGGACTGGCCAACAGAGCCCTCCCCAGAAGATCTAAGAGATTGGCTCAATCTGTACTGAGTGAGGTGGATCCAAGTTGTTCAAGGCCTTCAATGTCAAGAACAGAACCCCGAGCAAGTAGCTCTAGTCCAGCACTAGAATTGACTGACAGTTCTGATACAGAAGCTGATTGGATCTCATTGACCTGAGTTAGGTGCAAATACCGTACAGTGGTACCTTGGTTCTCAAATGCCTTGGTACTAAAATGCCTTGGTTCCCAAACACCAAAAACTCAGAAGTAAGTGTTTTGGTTTTTGAACGCTTTTTGGAAGCCGAACGTCCGATGTGGTTGTCGGCTTTTGTTTCCAGGGTGCCTGGACCAATCAGAAGCTGCGCCTTAGTTTTTGAACATTTTGAAAGTCAAACGGACTTCCAGAATGGATTAAGTTTGGCACTTTTGTTTTTGCTATTTATTTTCCATTTTTGTTTTTGAGGCTTCTTTGGTTAATTTGGTTTTTGTGACTGTGTGGAACCCAGTTCAGCTACTGATTGATTGATTGATTGATTGATTGATTGATTGATTGATTGATTGTGTGACTGTGGAAATGGATAAAAATCCAAAAAATGACTATCATCAGTGCAAGTAAGGGGAAAAAATATTTTTATTTTTATCATCTACAATACTGTCTTCTTTATTTTATAGTACAGCACACTGATTATTGCTTTCATATTATGGCTCAGTGGTCTTGTCTGATAGTAAAATCCATGTTAAATTGCTGTTTTAGGGGTTGCTTTTAAAAGTATGGAACGGATTAATCCATTTTGCATTACTTTCTATGGGAAAGTGCACCTTGGTTTTGGAACGCTTTGGTTTTGGAACAGACTTCCGGAACAGATTAAGTTTGAGAACCAAGGTACCATTGTACTTCCAGGGCACACTTCTGATCAATAAGAGGAAGGTGTTTCACAAGTGATGCCACATGATAAATTCCCAAGTAGGTACACATTTCATAGGTGGGATTTCATATGCCCTGTCCTGCAGATGGACCTGTGTGACCATTTCACATGCCCCCTTGGCAAGGGCGCCCATGATGCTGCTTCCAAGAAGGGCATCCTGGCACATATATTCCTGTGGTAGACTAGACAGATGTGACCACTGAACAGAGTGCTGAATGCTATCTGAGGACCCACAATTTCTTACAGTGAAGTGATATCAATGTATGAACACGAAATGCATGAAGCAGCACTAAGAAGACCTTTCATGCTCTAGTGTACCATCTCTGAACCCTACTGGTTAGGCATAGAAAAACAGAAGAGAATAATTTTCAAAGTTATTTTCCGGTCTATCTGCCTCTTTCATCCAATTTAGTCTACCTGTTTGACCTTAGCATATCTCTGGATCCTTCCATCACTCTCCCAATAGTTCATACGCTTGAACAAAGGCATTGTGCCTTTGAAGACAGGTGGATCTTCATGGTGATCCCTTTCCCCAACACATATAAACTTATAAACTGGTTGGTTCAGCTAACCAAATTTATAGGATTTACAACAGCAAAGTGATCACTGCCCAGAGCCCTCTTGTAGTCAACCGTGAGACTAGGTCTTACATCCGTTCGATAGCCTGGATTTGGCCCTAACTTAGGGCCAAATCCAGCCTATCGAATGGATGTAAGCCCTGATCTCACGGTTGACTACATGTGAGGAGGAATTAAAGAACCTTTTAATGAGGGTGAAAGAGGAGAGCGCAAAATATGGTCTGAAGCTTAACATCAAAAAAATGAAGATCATGGCCACTGGTCCCATCACCTCCTGGCAAATAGAAGGGGAAGAAATGGAGGAAGTGAGAAATTTTACTTTCTTGGACTCCATGATCACTGCAGATGGTGACAGCAGCCACGAAACTAAAAGACGCCTGCTTCTTGGGAGAAAAGCAATGGCAAACCTAGACAGCATCTTAAAAAGTAGAGACATCACCTTGCCAACAAAGGTCCGTATAGTTAAAGCTATGGTTTTCCCAGTAGTGATGTATGGAAGTGAGAGCTGGACTATAAAGAAGGCTGATCGCCGAAGAATTGATGCTTTTGAATTATGGTGCTGGAGGAGACTCTTGAGAGTCCCATGGACTGCAAGAAGATCAAACCTCTCCATTCTGAAGGAAATCAGCCCTGAGTGCTCACTGGAAGAACAGATCATGAAGCTGAGGCTCCAATACTTTGGCCACCTCATGGGAAGAGAAGACTCCCTGGAAAAGACCCTGATGTTGGGAAAGATGGAAGGCACAAGGAGAAGGGGACCACAGAGGATGAGATGGTTGGACAGTGTTCTCGAAGCTACCAACATGAGTTTGACCAAACTGCGGGAGGCAGTGGAAGACAGGAGTGCCTGGCGTGCTCTGGTCCATGGGGTCACGAAGAGTCGGACATGACTAAATGACTAAACAACAACAACACCCTATTTTTAAATCCAACTTTCCCACTTATAGAATATCGATCGAGACACACCCCTGCAAAATCTGGTGTGGAAACTCCGGGGCTGAACCCGTAAAGGGGCCCTCTCGAGTTTTAACTACCAGTGGGGGTTTATGACAAGTGAGGAGCCAAGCTTCCAGCTGAATTTCCGTTTAGTTATTTTTGTTTTAATGTATGTGTGAATCAATTAATCCTGTCATAGAAGGGCATCGTAAACTGTGTGCCAGAGTTAATGAGTCAGACATTATCACATCATTACACCAGCTGGCATAATGTAGCATGTGTTGTTTGTCATAATATACACTGCCATGCTTAACAACCATTAATTGTTTACACGAGCAGTCGTGTTTTTTTCTTTTCTTTTTTTCTTTCAAGAACCTTTGGTGACTGGTGGGTATTTTGAAAGGGAGTTGCTGTTACAGAGAGTAAGAGACAGACACACAGACAGAGAATTTAACCCATGGCTAGGTAAATGGCGAAAGAGCAGTAAGTAAGGGCGTTACCCAAGTAACACGCCCCATGGTCTGCGCAAAGATTTACACTTGCACAACAGAACTTCTCCCTGCTCCTTCCCTGTATGCAACTCTCACCCTCTCCAAATGTGTTCTGGAGGGCTGAAGGAACTCCTAGAACAGATTTACGGGCTGCATGGGGCGAGAGGAAAGTTCAATTTTTCAAGCGTAAATCCTTGCACTGATGGGATGTGTTAGATATCGCCCTAATAGCACAATCTTATAAACATTAACTCAGAAGCAAGGTAGTCTGCGTCCAGTGTGAGAAGGGGGTGAGAACAGAATTCTTGCCCAAGAGTGGTGTTCTGCACTAGTCCTAATTCAGTCAATGCACACGACAAACTTAGGTTCATTAATTTCAATAATTACTCTTCTATGAGTAGGACTTGGTTGAAGACAACCCTAAGAGATTGGAAGTCCATTCCTATATGTTTCTACTCTGAAGTAAGCACCATAGAGTTCCATGGAGCTTTTCCCCACTTAAGTGTCTATAGGATCGGAGGCCAAAATGGCGGGAGTCATTTTGGTAGCTCCACCTCCTTCAGAAGTCCAGAGTGTTGGGGTCGGCCTGTGAGAGGGCATTCTAGACTAAGTGGTGGGATTCCCTTCCCACAGAAGTGCCTTCTGGTACCTTCCTTGCCAGCTTTTGGTGAATGCTGAAGACGCGCCTATTTAATATTTGTTTTCTTTCATTGTTAAAAAATACCCTGATCAAAGCCATCTACCTACCTCAGTCAGTAGAATATGAGACTCTACATCTCATGGTCATGGGGGTTGAGGTCCATGTTGGGCAAAAGATTCCTGCATTGCAGGGGGTTGGACTGGATAGCTCTTGTGGTCCCTTCCAACTCAACAATTCTGTGATTCTGCTTTTGATACTTGAGATGTGCTTTCTTCAGGATAAAATTTCTTAATCTTGGTTTTAACCTGCCCTGGTACCTGCTGGTGAAGGGCAAGTAGTAGTAGTAGTAGTACTAATAATAATAATACCAGCCCCACTTCAAGGATGAGGAGGAAAATAGGACACAAACATAACTAATGCCATCATTCTATTGCTTTTGAATACTGATTGGAACATTCTCATAGCAATTCCAAAGCACACCAGACTTTAATGTTATCTGCTCATCATAAATGAGCATTAGGTATTCTTGTGACCTTTGAATTCGGTCATGCTTTCCGTAACAAAAAGGAAGAAAATAAAAAGTGTGTTCCAGATACAGGAATAAATTTGGGAATTACAAAAGAGGAGAAAGTAACAAAGCTGACGTAGCCTAGATCTAAATACATACCAAAGAGGTGACCTGTTAGAAGCTTATAACATTATGCAGAACATGTAGAAAGGTGGATAGATTTCCCCCTCTTCTCTCACAGTACTAGAATTCATGGGCACCCATGAAACTGAATGTTGGAAGATTCCGGACAGATAAAAGACAATGCTTCTTCATGAAGTGCATAGTTAAACTATAGAACTCACTCCCACAGGAGGGAGGCAGTGACGGTCACCAGCTTGGGCAGCTTTAAAAGAGGATGAGACAAATTCATGGAGAAGAGGGTCATTGATGGTTACTAGCCATAGGAACCCTGGGTGACACGGGTGGCACTGTGGTCTAAACCACTGAGCCTCTTGGGCTTGCAGATCAGAAGGTCGGCGGTTCAAATCCCCATGACTTGGTGAGCTCCTGTTGTTCTGTCCCAGCTCCTGCCAACCTAGCAGTTCAAAAGCACACCAGTGCAAGTAGATAAATGGGTACTACTGTGGCGGGAAGGTAAACAGCATTTACGTGTGCTCTGGTTTCCATCACAGTGTCCCATTGTGCCAGAAGCGCCTTAGTCATGCAGGCCACCTGCTCCTTTACCTACCTTTTTACCTTACTAGCTATAATGGGTAAACTCTGACTCCACAGTGGGAGACAATTTATGCTTCCAAATACCAGCTGTTGGTGTTCACAGTTTCACTGCTCCGAATGCTGCAGATGAGATTGTTGTAAATCACATGCCTGTCTGAGAAGTGTGGTAAACGGAAGACAGTCTTATTTCTTCCGCTGTAATGTACTTTCACTTTTACTTGTGCTTGTTTGTTCTCTTGGAGCTGGAAAAAATGGATGCCATTATGCTTTTGTCTGTAAAGGACCCCTGACTGTTAAGTCCAGTCGTGGATGACTCTGGGGTTGCGGCGCTCAACTCGCTCTGTAGGCCGCGGGAGACAGCGTTTGTCCGCATACAGATTCTGGGTCATGTGGCCAGCATGACTAAGCCGCTTCTGGCGAACAAGAGCAGGAAACGCCGTTTACCTTCCCACCAGAGTGGTACTTATTTATCTACTTGCACTTCATGCTTTCGAACTGCTAGGTTGGCAGGAGCAGGGACCAAACAACGGGAGCTCACCCCTTTGCGGGGATTCGAGCCACCGACCTTCTGATCGGCAAGCCCTAGGCTCTGTGGTTTAACCCACAGTGCCACCCGCATCCCTGCTTTTGTCTGTACATCGTGTGTAAATAAATAGTAGATTAGTTCTACGATGTCTCACTCTTCTTACTGTGTTATGCCAGAAGATTAGTATGCATATAGCAGCTGGTATATGTCACTAGGAAGCGGACTGGAAGAGAAGGGAGATGCCTTCTCCAGAGCTGCACGTACTGGAGGACATTCAGAATTTTGGGGGCTTGCAGGCACCCCCAGGGCATTTTTCCAACAGTTGGAAACCACAGGAAGAGAGTGACCTGCCAAGCACAAACTCAAAGGTAAAGCACAGATGATGTAACACACACACACACACACACACACACACACACACACAAAACATCACAAAGACTGGGAAAATGAGAAACTGGAAAAATCAAAATGGACGGATTTGTCCATCAGTACTCAGTTGGATAGCGACACGGGTGGCACTGTGGGTTAAACCACAGAGCCTAGGACTTGCCAATCAGAAGGTTGGTGGCTCGAATCCCCTCAACGGGGTGAGCTCCCGTTGCTTGGTCCCTGTTCCTGCCAACCTAGCAGTTCAAAAGCACATCAAAGTGCAAGTAGATCAATAGGTACCGCTCCAGCAGGAAGGTAAACGGTGTTTCTGTGCACTGCTCTGGTTCACCAGAAGCGGCTTAGTCATGCTGGCCACATGACCTGGAAGCTGTATGCTGGCTCCCTTGGCCAATAAAGCAAGATGAGTGCCACAACCCCAGAGTCAGCCACAACTGGACCTAATGGTCAGGGGTCCCTTTACCTTTACCTTACTCAGGTGGATGACATCAAGCTATTGTTATTAAATAATCCTATAGTCTGTGAAAGTGTGGGGGAGAGGACTGTTCTTATTATACTAATAATAATTTATTATTTGTACCCCACCCATCTGGCTGGGTTTCCCCAGCCACTCTGGGCGGCTTCCATAGAAACCAAAAATACACTAAAATATCACACATTAAAAACTTCCCTGAACAGGGCTGCCTTAAGATGTCTTCTGAATGTCAGGTAGTTGTTTATCACTTTGACATCTGATGGGAGGGCGTTACACAGGGCGGGCGCCACTACCGCGAAGGCCCTCTGCCTGGTTCCCTGTAGCTTTGCTTCTCGCAATGAGGGAACCGCCAGAAGGCCCTCGGCGCTGGACCTCAGCGTCCGGGCAGAACGATGGGGGTGGAGACGCTCCTTCAGGTATACTGGGCCGAGGCCGCTTAGGGCTTTAAAGGTCAACACCAGCACTTTGAATTGTGCTCGGAAACGTACTGGGAGCCAATGCAGGTCTTTCAAGACCGGTGTTATGTGGTCTCGGCGGCCGCCCCCAGTCACCAGTCTAGCTGTCGCATTCTGGATTAGTTGTAGTTTCCAAGTCACCTTCAAAGGTAGCCCCACGTAGAGCGCATTGCAGTAGTCCAAGCGGGAGATAACTAGAGCATGCACCACTCTGGCGAGGCAGTCCGCGGGCAGGTAGGGTCTTAGCCTGCGTACCAGGTGGAGTTGGTAGACAGCTGCCCTGGATACAGAATTGACCTGCGCCTCCATGGACAGCTGTGAGTCCAAAATGACTCCCAGGCTGCGCACCTGGTCCTTCAGGGGCACAGTTACCCTATTCAGGACCAGGGAGTCCTCCACACCAGCCTGCCCCCTGTCCCCCAAAAACAGTACTTCTGTCTTGTCAGGATTCAACTTCAATCCATTAGCCGCCATCCATCCTCCAACCGCCTCCAGGCACTCACACAGGACCTTCACTGCCTTCACTGGTTCTGATTTGAAAGAGAGGTAGAGCTGGGTATCATCTGCATATTGATGAACACCCAGTCCAAACCCCCTGATGATCTCTCCCAGCGGCTTCATATAGATGTTAAAAAGCATGGGGGAGAGGACGGAACCCTGAGGCACCCCACAAGTGAGGGCCCAGGGGTCTGAACACTCATCCCCCACCACCACTTTCTGAACACGGCCCAGGAGGAAGGAGCGAAACCACTGTATAACAGTGCCCCCAGCTCCCAGCCCCTCTAGACGGTCCAGAAGGATGTTATGGTCGATTGTATCAAAGGCCGCTGAGAAATCCAGCAGAACTAGGAAACAGCTCTCACCTTTGTCCCTAGCTCGCCGGAGATCATCAACCAGCGTGACCAAGGCAGTTTCAGTCCCATGATGAGGCCTGAATCCCAATTGGAAGGGATCCAAATGGTCCGCATCCTCCAGGCGTGCCTGGAGTTGTTCAGCAACCACACACTCAATCACCTTGCCCAAGAATGGAAGATTTGAGACTGGGCGATAGTTGGCCATACTGGCCGGGTCTAAATATGGTTTTTAAAGAAGCGGTTTAATGACCGCCTCTTTCAGTGGATCTGGGAATGTTCCCTCACAGAGGGAAGCATTCACCACCCCGCAGAGCCCGTCGCCCAGCCCTTCCCGGCTTGCTTTTATTAGCCAGGATGGGCAAGGATCAAGGAGACAGGTGCTTGGTTTCACGCGTCCAAGCATCCTCGGGGGTAATGGATTGAAATTGATTCCATACAACTCGACCAGACAGGGCTCTAGCACTCTCCCGCCCCAGCCCTGCTCCCACGGTGGTGTCTAGCTCCTTCTGAATATGAGTGATTTTATCTGCAAAAAACTTTGCAAAATCGTTGCAGGAGATCTTGGGGTCATTATGATCATTTTACTATTAGCCTCTTTACTATTTTACTATTAGGCTCTTTGCCCGTATGCTTTTTACCAGTGCTTTTCTTTTGGGGGGGAAAGGTGCTGGTATTGTGAACTCTTGAGTACCCACAGAAAAAAGCATCACTTTTTACCGTGTTTTTATTATGCTTTTATCACTGTTGATTTTGTAATGTGAGATCTTTTGATAAAGGACACTATATAGATTGAAATCATCACCATCCTCAGGGCTTTTTTTCAGCTGAAACTTTTCCGAACTCGGTTTAGGAGACCAACAAGCCAAGCAATTCAAAGGGGAAACATTTCAAAAGTTTTATGGGAGCAAAATGTGTTTCTCAGAAAGTGGATCCTTCCTCCTTTAGCTGGGGGCAGGAATGAGGGGCGAGCTCTGTTTATCACACCTGATCTCCATGAACTAAATATGAGATAGAGAAGGATTTCCCCTTTCCCCACATAATGAAATTGAATCTCAGAGAAAGCAATATCAGTATCTCTCTCCAGTCCCATATTGAGGAAATGATTTCACCTCTTAGATGGGACTTACAGTAATTGTCTAAAGGCTTGCAATCTCTGAAAACTGTAATGAAATTGGTAATCCTGACCTGCTGGATATGAGCTATACAATTACTTGGAGTATATTTAGAATAAATAATCCATTATCATAAAGCCCTAAATATTCCTAGGCTTCTGATATAAAACACTATGTGCAAGAGCTGGATTATGATTACTTTGACATTCCTGGTCTTTGATCTTTCCATAAGCCCTCATCCCCTGTCTTCAATGTTTGGGACTTCTTTTGTTTATATGTTCGGGACTTCTTTTGTTTGAGATCTGTTGGATAGAAGGTTTTTATTTTTTTAAGTGAGTGGTTACAAAGCAGAGAAGAACGACACAACTTGTAAATAAATATATTTTGATTTCTATTCTGTCATCACATCACAAGGCTCAGGGTAGATACAATATATCACCTTTGCAACGGTCACTGTCCTGAAGCTAGCCTCTAACTTTCATTCACAAGCATTAAAGGTAAAGGTAAAGGGACCCCTGACCGTTAGGTCCAGTCGCGGATGACTCTGGGGTTGCATGCTCATCTCGCTCTATAGGCCGAGGGAGCCAGCGTTTGTCCGCAGACAGTTTTTCCGGGTCATGTGGCCAGCATGACTAAGCTGCTTCTGGTGAACCAGAGCAGCACACAGAAACGCTGTTTACCTTCCCGCTGGAGTGGTACCTATTTATCTACTTGCACTTTTGACGTGCTTTCAAAGTGCTAGGTTGGCAGGAGCAGGGACCGAACAACGGGAGCTCACCCGTTGCAACCTTCTGATTGGCAAGTCCTAGGCTCTGTGGTTTAACCCACAGCACCACCCGCATCCCCAAATGTTATATAGTTGTTTATTTTTTTGACATCTGATGGGAGGGCGTTCCACAGGGTGGATGCCATCACTGAGAAGGCCCTCTGCCAGAAGGCCTTCAGAACTGGATCTCAGTGTCCAGGCTGAATGATGGGGGTGGAGACGCTCCTTCAGGTATACAGGGCCGAGCCCATTGAGGGCTTTAAAGGTCAGCACCAACACTGTGAATTGTGCTCAGAAACCTCCAGTAAGCCACAAACTTTTTCAAAGAGGGTTCTGTATGCACTGTGCTGCATCGCTCCCGATAATTCTTAGCTGCATGTTATCATATTTTACAGAATGTCCCCTGGTGCGTTATGACGTGTACATTTCCAGGAAAACAAACATCAGTGCTACATGGCAAACATCCCTATTATTATTACTACGTAAAGGACCATTTGAAATAAAGCTAACGGCGAACACTACCACTGCTGCGTTCATGTTGCTTTGGCAATAATGCTATTAACAGTACAAGAGCCATGCAGGCAACAATTCTTAGAAACCGAGGAAGTCTGAGTACCGGGAAAGATGGGAACAGCTTGTCAACAAGGGTTAAAAGGCAGCTGGCCGCCAGCCTCCCTGCCTTCGTCTCTCAAGAGTGCGGCAAAGTGTATTGTTTGGCGTAATCATGACACAGATCCGCATGTGTACGTCCTCAATAATTCATGTTTGCAGCTTGTCTCACTGTGGGGACAGATGTCAGTGAAATCAGTGACAGCCGATCATGCTGATCCTTCGCATAATCATGTGTGAGTTGATCCCATGGTGACAGCCCACCCGGGGAGTGTGCCCATTGAGGCACCACACTTAGAAGGCAGCATGGATCAGCATGCTCGTGTATGCGCTCGAGAATGTAACTTCACTTTCTCTCACCCAACACGGATCGGTCTTAGCCTTGTGCTAATTCTCCCCTTTCTCACCTCTGGTCTCTGTCCCCTTTCCTATTCCTGCCAGCTCCTCCCCTTGGGAATTATAGGTTCTACATGCACAATACATTGAAAGCACACGTCTCCCTTCAAGGAATCCTGGGAACTGTAGTTTCTCAAGGGTGCTGGGAATTGTAGCTCTGTAAAAGGTAAACTGCAGTCCTCAGGATTCACTGGGGGAAGCTACGTGCTTTTAAAGGCACAGTGTGTGTGCAGCCGTGGACTGTAGGCCTCTTAGCGCACAGAACTCTATTTTTGCTGGTTTTATTTTGCGACATTCATAGGCTACCTTTCTGCCAAGGCAGGAAACAAGGTACCGGTACTGCGTACCCTTGGGTATGTTGTGGAGGTGAGGGGATGATTATCAAAATCAAGCTGGGGATATTCCTCAGCAGAGTTTTGTTTTTTTCAGTTGGGAAAAATTAAGTGGCTCACATAAATGTAAAGTAAGCTTTAACAATGAAGAAATAATAAAGAAAACTGTGACAAAATAACATTATTTTGTGAAATGCCCTGAGACCCCCAGGTATAGGGTGGTATAAAAATTCGATGATTATTATTATTATTATTAGGAGATACTAACTATGATAGCACAAGGCAGGTCTGAGGCACAAAACGAGAAAGGACAGTTGGTCCCTCTTAACCCGGCTTCCTCAAACTCAGCACTCCAGATGTTTTGAGACTACAATTCCCATCATCCCTGACCACTGGGTCCTGCTAGCTAGGGATCATGGGAGTTGTAGGCCAAAAACATCTGGAGTTTGAGGAAGCCTGCTCTTAACTGAAATTCTTAACTAAACACACAATGATTCTTCATATATACGATGCATCATCTATATCTATACCTATGGTGGTTGGTGGTTGGGTTTTTTTAAAAAAATCCTCACTCAGGTTTATCTCTTTTCATTGGTTATATGCACTGGTGGAGGAAGAGGGGGGTGGGAGGAACGCACTGCCCCTGGCACCACAATCCCAGTGGGGTGCCATCATGTCTGCCCCCCACGCTGGGCGCCACGCCCCCGCAGGTGGCGCGGCATGCCCCCAGGATGCGCACCAGCCACGCCCTCACCTGCTCTCCACCCCCGATGCCGGAGCATGAAGTTCCGCCACTGGTTATATGAACCACCTGGTCTGACCTCCTTTACTTCTGCCTCAGCAGCCCCTAGGACAGCGGTTCCCAACCTGCGGGTCCCCAGATGTTGTTGGACTACAACTCCCATCATTCCTGTGCTCTGGCCTTGCTAGCTAGGGCTGATGGGAGTTGTAGTTCAACAACATCTGGGGACCCATAGGTTGAGAAAGGCTGCTCTAGGAAGAGGAAAGAGCTTGTGTTGTTTCGCAAAACAAAATCCCCCAAACCCCATCGGCAACCGTGTGTACAACAATGATGATTCACATTTGCTGAAGATATTTAGGTCAGGACTGGACAGTCATCTGTAGAGGACACGGCAGTTGTGAGGTTCCTGCACTGAGGAGGAGGAGGATGACCAGATTCCCATTCTAAAATTCTACAAGGATGGCGGCATTATCATTCCCATCAATAGTTGCATCTGGTAAGCAGAGCACAAGGGACATGGGTGGCACTGTGGGTTAAACCACAGAGCCTAGGACTTGCTGATCAGAAGGTCGGCGATTCGAATCCCCGCAACGGGGTGAGCTCCCGTTCCTCAGTCCCAGCTCCTGCCAACCTAGCAGTTTGAAAGCACGTCCAAGTGCAAGTAGATAAATAGGTACCGCTCCGGCAGGAAGGTAAACGGTGTTTCCGTGAGCTGCTCTGGTTCTCCAGAAGCGGCTTAGTCATGCTGGCCACATGACCCGGAAGCTGTCTGTGGACAAACGCCGGCTCCCTTGGCCTATAAAGTGAGATGAGCACCACAACCCCAGAGTCAGTCACAACTGGACCTAATTGTCAGGGGTCCCTTTACCTTTTAAGCAGAGCACAAAAGGGGTTAAAGCCCCATAGACACCACCTGGGTCCTGATCTGGACTGGGTTCCCCGACACCTGCTATTTACTTCTTTAGCAAACATTCGCATAAATTGTTCCTTTGCCCCTCCAGGAATCTCTGGAGTTGTGGCTTGGTGAAATACTAAGAACCTTCCATTCCCAAAATTATGATTCCCAAGTGTCCCCAAGGGGAATGTTTGTGTGATTCTGAATCTGCAACATCTGGATCCCTCCTAAGAATTTGAATTTCAGTGTTTCCTTCCTTCACTGCATGAGCCGACATTTATTTTCCTCTTTTGAATATTCCAGAAAGAAGCAGCGGCGGCGGCAACAATAACAAAAAAAATTAAAATCTCATCTAAGATCAAGATATGGATCTTCTCCCCCCCCCCTTCATTTTAAGACAGAAAGACGGAAAAGAGTAATTTTTTCATTACTGTTAATTCAGATTGTTTCTGAGGCAACATTGCAACTGAGTCAAAGTATCTCATTACAGCAGCCACACGTTTGGCTGCCGAACACCAACTGCCATTTCTCTTCTGAAGGTACATTTACATAAATATTTCTAATCACAGCCCTGTAAAAAGAGACACGGCATAATCATTTGCGACTTTTTAGGTAGTATGTCATCTGAATCTTAACATATGGCATTTGCGCTGGATGACGGCAACCTTGGCTATACGAGAGAAGGCCTGGAAAACGTCCAGGAAGCTGCAGATCAGCCAAAAACAATGGAGGAGCCCTATCAATGAGACGCCAGATTTACACCTTCCATTCAACCACCAGCGCTCACGAGCAGATGGTTTAGCAGGAGAGGCAGAAATTGTCGCGAAAAGTGGGGGACAATTCGTTTGCCGTCTCCTTGTCGTTCACGGGGGCTATTATTCCTCACGGACTGGACTTCAAAATAAGACGACTAAACAGATGCAAGAAGAACTGTCAGAGTGGCTGCAACCATGGAGCAGTTCCACACATTATATGATACCAAACCCGAGTTTAGCATCCAGTGGTGAACCACATCACCTCATAGCTGTCAACTTTTCCCTTTTCTTGCGAGGAATCCTATTCGGAATAAGGGAATTTCCCTTTTAAAAAGAGAAATGTTGACAGCTATGCATCACCTCCTGGTACTCTGACAAGGCAGGCCATTTCACACCTTGCCCAATAACAGGGATGTAAGCAATTCCCCCCCCCCTAGGAGGGCCTGGGCCAAAGGCCTACCAGCAGACTTTCCCAATATATATATATACACACCACTGACTCCACTCTTCTGCATCCCAATGGACATGCCATTTTATTGCATTTACTGTTACAATTGGGCTTTTGTTGCTAATTTTAATTAAAATCATTTTCCCGTAAACCACTTACAGGTTTTATTTTTTTGATTAAGCAACGTACAAATCTTAGAAATATTATTATCGAGTTGGGAGGGACCCTAAGGATCATCTAGTCCAATGCCCTGTAATGCAGAAATATGCAGCTGTTCCATACAGGGATCAATCCTGCAACCTTGGTGTTAGAAACACTACTCTCTAACCAACTGAGCTACCTAACTTCCTGCTTCCAGTACCGAATCCCACAGCCCAGCCACTCACAGTGGTGGAAGAAGGATGGAGCAGATTGGGTCTGATCCTTCCACCTGCACAGCAATCAGGCCTGGATTGGGCCTCCTGCCGGTTGCTGCCAGCTCTTGTTCCAGCAGATCCCAGACCGGCAAAACCCCAGACCCTCAGAACACCCTGTTATATAGCTTTCTGCTGCTCTCCTTCAGAACAGATGCCAGTGTTTTAGTGCAAATTCCCTCCTTAGTGTAAACATTTTCCCCTTATATAATGCATTTTGGTATGTTATTTCCACTCACTCATGCATTCTGATGCACACTTGCCTCTAATTTATGCATTTTTGTAGACACGGCTTGGCTGGAGAACCGTATTACAAAATTCAAAGCATGGTGAATTTTGAAAGATATTTGTTCTTCAGGTCGCATATTGGTTTGAAAAGTGCACATTGGGTCGTTTCTCATTAGCATGCAAAGCAAACTGAATTTATCCCCCATCCATAGATGCATGCGTCTTTGCAGTCAGTACTTAATACATTTAGGCTCCCCATTTCCTTGTCCTCGTCGTGTTTTGTGCCCTTGCTCTATTTATTCACATGAACGTGTCTGCCCTCTGTGCTGGCATATGACGCTATGTGCAAACTCGGTTTATTTGAGGAATAACTATTTCATTCTGCAATAAAAGGCTTTGATGGAAGCTGAGTGACTGAAGCTCAAGCCGTATTGGATATTGCCGAGTAGGCTGGTGGGCTGGAAGAAGCAGATGGAGGACATAATAGAGGTAGCTTTGAGCCCCCTTGGTTAAATATGTTTGCCACCTTTGTGGCTCATCTTGGGAGTCTTGCTGGATACTTGGCTGCCTGAGGCCAGATGGCTGCAGCGTCCATCTGCACTTGGCAAAGGAGGCGATCCACATTGCATTTGGCTGCAGACCTGCCTTGGTACAGTCACAACTGCTGCTGTCTCCATCACATTGCATGCTGAATATATTTGCCACACACGCTGCTATCTCTCTCTCTCTCTCTCTCTCTCTCTCTCTCTCTCTCCCCCCCCCCCATCTCATTTCCAAAGCTAATTTAGTGCAAAGCAATGGCTACCCCCAAGTGGAACAGGGAGAAGGAAGAGGAGGTGTCGAAAGGTCACATTTGTTGTTTAGTCGTTTGGTCGTGTCCGACTCTTCATGACCCCCTGGACCAGAGCACACCAGGCACTCCTGTCTTCCACTGCCTCCCGCAATTTGGTCAGACTCATGCTGGTAGCTTTGAGAACACTGCCCAACCATCTCATCCTCCATCATCCTCTTCTCCTTGTGCCCTCAATCTTTCCCAACATCAGGGTATTTTCCAGGGAGTCTTCTCTTCTCATGAGGTGGCCAAAGCATTGGAGCCTCAGCTTCAGGATCTGTCCTTCCAGTGAGCACTCAGGGCTAATTTTCTTCAGAATGGAGAGGTTTGATCTTCTTGCAGCCCCTTCATGGATTACTGCCTTGCCGTGGCAAAGAGGCTTGAATAACTCAGAGAAGCTATGAGCTATGCTGTGCAGGACCACCCAAGATGGACAGGTCATAGTGGAGAGTTTTGACCAAACTTGATCCACCTGGAGCAGGAACCGGCAAGCCACTCCAGTATCCCTGCCAAGAAAACTCCATGGACAAAGACAACAGGCATATAAAAGGTCACATAGCCTGGGACAAAAAAAATAAATAAATGCAAAGAGATGCTAAGGTCGAGGATGCCAATACCCAAGTGTATCTTCAGATCTATCACTGGAAGGTGTGTTCTCCAGCTCATACCCTTATTCCCATCACAGAGCTACAATTCCTAGAGTTCCCTGGAAAGAAGACTTGATCATTAAACCACTTTGGGAGTTGTAGCTCTAAGAGGGAATTGGGAGTCTCCAAACAACTCTCAGCACCCTTAAGAAACTACATTTCCCAGGATTCTTTAGGGAAAGCCACATCTGCTTAAAGGATTATTGCATTAAAGACATAGTGCTGATGGCAGGGGTCTTGATTCATACCACAATGAAAGAGTGGGCACACTGCAATGAACAATCAGTTAGAGAATCAAAGGATCATACAAGATCTTCACACTACCATAGCTGAGTTCAGACTAAACATCTCTCTCTGGCCAGCTCAGAATCAGCACAGAACACTTTGATGCATAGATTTGCAAATCTATTCAGAAATTAAGTAAAACTAATGAGTTGTCCCCAACAACATTCAGCTCAGAGTAGACCCATTGAAATCAATAGACCTAAATTAGGCATGGCCATTAATTCTAATCGGCCTACTTTCAGTAGGACTGACATTGGTATTATCATTATCATTATTATTATTATTATTATTATTATTATTATTATTATTATTATATTTCTCATAGGACTTGGCTTCCAGAAATCTCATGCCACTATCCTAGTTGGCTTCCTCGGGGCATGTCCAATTTTGTCATCAAATAGAAAGGTATTTCCTATAGCTCTTTAGTGGTTCAGACAACGCTTTGCTGCCAATATTGGGGTGGAGTGGGGGGGTCTTATACAAGCATTTTTTGCCTACAGAGCTCATTGCTTCCATGGCAGCTCTGACTCCATCAGACACAATAGCTTTATTGCAATGCAATTTATTCAGAACAAGAGCTTTGAATATTCAGCAGGGCTCCAGGCTAGTGATTCTGTTGCGAGTGAGGTTTCCTTGTCTTCCAGGAAGCCCTTCACGAAGGTCACAAACAATTTGCTCATTCCTCTTATTAAAATAAAGACGGAAAGCACTGATGATAGCTCTGCCCAGCAGCTAACTTCATCATCTGTAGCCCTTCCAACATATGCTTGTGAGATAATGAAAAATATAGCATTAAATACAGTGGCAGATTGAATCTTGTTTCAGGGTAAATATAGTAAGTCATTTTTTCCCCCTCCTCATTTCCTCGGAACCTGTTTAGCATTAGACTCTTAATATCATTGCTGAGACATGACAAAGCCGTTGCATAATATACTGCGTTCCAGGCCGGCCCCCACATAAAAGTGAGCAATAGGGAAATAGGGACATCATTCAGGCATCCTTAATAATGAACTGCTGCAAGCCAGACTTCTTCCAATGATGCCCCCATTGGTAGACCTTCAAAGAACTTTGCCAAATCCCCATGAATTGCTCAGCATCTCAGTCTGCCTTTCGGCCTGGTTCTCAGTTTTAGTAGGACTTGCTGGTTGTGTCTTTGGATTATAGCTAGCTCTCTGTCTGACTGGTTGACATTCAGAACGAACGAGCCAGGGTCATGCAGCTTTAATACTGCCAGCCCAGTAACTCCGACAACACTGTTTCGAGGGGTTGAGATAAACGAAACGTGGAGTGGGATCCCAGTGCCAACAAAGCAGATTGTGCTGTCAAAGTCTAGAGTCCAGTAGTGTCAACACTGCAGCGCAGATGTACACATGGAGTCAATCCAGTGCCTTTGCTGGTGGGTTTGCACCACACTGACCTCACTGCTGCCTTTCCCCTTCCTCTCTACCTCCCAGCAAGTAGCAGAAACTCAGCCAATGGCAAGTCAGGTGAGCACCGTCCTGCCCATCACGACTGCTAGATTTAATTCCCCAGGATTGGGAAGAGGACCATGAAAAAGCTCAGATGTTTCTCCTCCCCATCCTGTCCAGGTTCAGGGGTTCAAATCCACGATCCTTCAGAGTTTGTTGGCCAATGTTAGAGGAGGGTGGGAACTGAAGTCCAGTAGCAATTGGAAGATGACAGGCCTTGATGGATATCTGAAACAGAAGTGATAATGAACTAGGCACCAACAGAGCATGGATAGCTCAGTTCGTTAGAGCTTGGTGCTGATAACGCCAAGGTTGTAGGTTCAATCCCCGTAAGGGAAAGCTACATTCACGCATTTCAGGGGGTTAGACTAGATGATCCTCAGGGTCCCTTCCAACTCCATGATTGCCTAACCCTATGTCTAGCCCTAAAGGCCTTTCGGATGGGAAATAATCCTGTATTCCTGAATGGTTACCAGAGAGGAACCAACGTGGGGAGCAATATGCTTCTAGTTGAAGGCAGCAATGTCTCTGAATATTAGTTGCTGAACAGCACAGGAGGGGAGAGTGTTGGGATCGTATCCTGCTTGTAGGATTCCCACAGGCATCAAGTTGGCCACTGTGAGAACAGGATGCTGGACTTGATGGGCCATTGGCTTGATCCAATAGACTATTCTAGCAGGGCCTTTCACACTGAAGGTTCTTTTTTATATATATAATTTTTATTAGTTTTTTAACATACCATTTTCAACAATAATTAAACATCCTTTTACATCTTAATCAATTTTTTGGCTTCCATCAGTCCTGTCTGAAAATTGCCCAATCTAATCTCTTAGCATGCATTTCTTACTTTCCATATTACAGTTCAAACTCATAACCAATATCTCAATCTTTTTCTACTTTTTGTCTACTTCTCCTTACAAAACTTACTGTAGTCCTACTAGCATAATTTGTTGGTTACAATTGCTCTTCAAATAAATCATATACTTCTTCCAATCTTTTGTAAATCTCTGATCCCGAAGATTTCGAATCCTTCCTGTCATTTTGTCCAATTCTGCATAGTCCATTAATTTCGTCTGCCATTCTTCTTTCGTCGGCACCCCACATCCCTAAGGTTCAGTTGATCCAAGCCTTTAAGAACTCAGCACTCTCTCATTTGGTAGTTTCCAGCAACTGGGATTCAGAAGCATAGCTTCCTCTGACTGTGAAGGCAGATCACAGCCATCATGGCTGGTAGCCATTGATATTCTCCATGAATTTGTTCAGTCCTCCTTAAAAGCCATCCAAGTTGGTCAATTGAGATCTCTCTCTCTCTCTCTTTACCAGGGATAAGAGGCTATATCTTCCCAGATCTATGGACACGGAGAGCAGTCCATCCACACCCACCAGAATCCCAAACAATTCTAGTTATCTAGGCAAAATAAAAAATTCCTTCCAGTAGCACCTTAAAGACCAACTAAGTTAGTTCTTGGTATGAGCTTTCGTGTGCATGCACACTTCTTCAGATACCACACTTCTTGGTATCTGAAGAAGTGTGCATGCACACGAAAGCTCATACCAAGAACTAACTTAGTTGGTCTTTAAGGTGCTACTGGAAGGAATTTTTTATTTTGACTATGGCAGACCAACACGGCTACCTATCTACTACTAGTTATCTAGGATCCTTTTCTCCCACCCCATCCCTTATGATTCCAAGTGTACCCAATCCCAAATTGGCAAATGGTGAGAATGCCACTGCAACTATCATTGTGAAATTTGGCAGCTCTCAGAAGGCATGACTGTGCCTACAAATTGCATCCAATTCTGGCAGAATTGAAGAAGAAGAAGAAGAAGAAGAAGAAGAAGAAGAAGAAGAAGAAGAAGAAGAAGAAGAAGAAGAAGAAGAAGATTTAAAGGTGCTCTGCATGAAATCTCCTAGTTGTATTTGCCCACAGATTTGGCAGGCTTTATTCTCTCTGGGGAGACTGCTATGCCTGCAAATATCATCCACTTCTGTGACAAGTAAAAAAATAATAATGTTATGGCCATTTTTAGGCTCCCCATTATAGTGAATGAGGGAAAAACAGGGCTTCATTTTCAACATATCTAACGCAGTCCTGGATATCAAGTCGAATTGGAAAGGCACAGAGCAGCTCTGAAACAGGTGGCGTTGCTTCCCAAACCTAAAGATACATTTGCAGATACATTTGCTTCCTTGCTTGAATGAATATCCACACTTTCATAAAAGAGATCAATAAAATCAATCTATAGCTGTCTACTGGTTTCTGCCAGTCACATCATACAGTAGCCAGGATGATGTCACAACGTTATGTGACCAATCAGATAACAGGTATATGGTGACATCATTGACAGCAAATGGTCAAAAGAGAGAGTGGGCAATAAAAATGTTTTTGCAGCAATGCCGAAGCAAAAACAAAATTAGAAAATTAAAAAGCGGACCAGTTTTTTAAGCTGGGGGGTGGTGAGGGGAAAGTCCTGGAAAATGGTGAGTAGTCTCAGCTGCTCCACAGTGTAACCCAGCTAATGTTCCCATTTATTTGAGCCCATTGAATCGCTTTGGATGTTTCCGAGGGAACCATAAGGTTGTGCTATGTTGCTGTTAGGTACAAGGGGCTAACAAGCAGTTTTACTGAGGCTGAAATAATGCAGCTTTTTGTGTGTGGGGGGGAGAGAGTTGCCTCTATGGAGGGCAAGCTATTTTGTCTCTCTCTTCCCCCTTTGGCTTATTCACAACCGTTCCAGTCTCGGTATTGTGACCTCAGACATATTTTGCCTGGTTTGGCAATGATAATCAGGCCAAAGTCGGGTGCCAGAGGTGATGTCTGTATCTTAGCCCATAATAAGATGCACATATATTATCCTGCAGGTCCTCCTTTGCGATGGAGCTGAGAGCAAGTCACAAAAGCAGCGAGCGAACAGCACAGCACAAGAAGCAGCTGCTGGAACCTCAGCTGAGGAGCTCACAGATGTTCAGGCCTAACCTGTGAACTTTGGGAAAGAGCGGGGGGAGGAATTATATTTGCAGAGAAGCAATTCACTCCAACCTTCCTGCTGGTACCAAGGCACATGGGAGAAGGCCGGAGTGCTCCTCACGGCTTTGTCACCCAACACATGCTTAGTCTGTAAAGACAGGGAAGTGGTTCAGCTGCTACTGTATCAATGAGGCCTAATTAAACAAGGGCAATTCCGCCACCAAGGCTTGCCTAGCTTTTGTTTATCCTTCATTGCAAGGCTTAGGAACCATACAGAATGCCTCCTTTGCTCAAAGCAAATCGCAGATTTCATTGCCTTTGCTCACTTTTTTTCCATTTATGGTGGGAATGCCCAAGAGTTGTATCATTGTGTGTGTGTGTTGTTGTTGTTGTTGCTGTTGTTGTTGTTGAGTCGTTTAGTAGTGTCCGATTCTTCATGACCCCATGGACCAGAGCACGCCAGGCACTCCTGTCTTCCACTGCCTCCCGCAGTTTGGTCAAACTCATCCTGTCCAACCATCTCATCCTCTGTTGTCTCCTTCTCCTTGTGCCCTTGTTTCCCAACATCAGGGTCTTTTCCAGGGAGTCTTCTCTTCTCATGAGGTGGCCAAAGTATTGGAGCCTCAGCTTCAGGATCTGTCCTTCCAGTGAGCACTCAGGGCTGGTTTCCTTCAGAATGGATAGGTTTGATCTTCTTGCAGTCTATGGGACCTGGACGTTAGCAGGGGCTAGAATTTCCATAGCGCAACAGTGGGAAGATGCTAAGTGATTTAAATCTCGTGCTGTGGTGCAAAAGACATGTGGACACTAGTGACTGCTGGGGGGGGGGAGAATAACTCACAAATTCTGGGTGGCTAGTGACAAAGAACAATTCTATGCAATATGGTGGGACGTTATGTCTCACGTCTCATCGACCAATATAGAAGACTCCTTATCTAAAAGAGAAATTTGGATTTCATAATCGGAGTATAAATAATGAAATCCCACAGAAGGATAATTCTTACCCTTTTTATGTACACATTCCTCTTGTGGCACTTTGGCTTGTCAGATTGATGTTGGTTGTTGTATGCTGTTATCTGTAAAAAAGAAAAAATATGTTATTGTGGGAACTCAATATAATAATTTCATGCCCTTTGCTTATGGAACTGTGGACAGAATGGGAGGCAGACACCCTGTGTGTTTTGCATTTATTCTCATCCTGTTCTTCAGCACCCTGCCTCCACTTGATTTTTTATTTATTTACATTTACACCCCACTTTTCCTCAAGGAGTTCAAGGCAGTGTACTTAGGCCTTCTGTGTGGTATACTTTATCCTCACAACTGCTCTGTGTGGTAGGTTAAGCTAAGAGAAAGGGACTGTGTGACGTTAACATATGAGAGTGCTGGAGGTGAAATAGTTAAACAAGTTACCCAATCAGAACCCAGGGGGTGGAGTCAGAGGCACTATAAAACCAGCTCTGGGAGGGGCGAAAGTGGAGTTTGTTGGGAGTTGGGTGGTTAGTTGGAGTGGGAGTGGGAGTGAATTGGGATAGAGTCTGTGGGTAGGTTGAGTTAGTGTAGCAAAATAAGTTGAGTCAGGAACAGTTGGGGCTAGGAAGACAAGTCAATATCTGAGAGGTGGTTTAGTGAGTAAGAGCAGGTAGCGGAAGTTATAGGTCTGGATAGGCACCCTATGATTGTAATTGACCGATACTGTTTATGAAACCACACACTTGTTAAACAGAAGTTTATGTTCCGATTTAAACCTGACTGGACTCAGTATTGTACCAGGTAGGGCCTGGGTGGTGGCAGCGAGAAATAAAGTGGTGGCACAAGGATCAATAGACGGTGAAATGTCCGGGGACCCTGTGTGATCACCACAGACTGGCCCAAGGTCGCCCCACTGAGCTTCAGACCCTGGTCTCTCAGGTCCTAGTCCAACACTCTAATTACTACAGTACTCTTTGTGGGACTGTAAAAGGACGAGCAGTTTCAGCTGAGAGCTCCAGAATGGCCAAACGCCTTTCCGATTGTAAAATACAGAATGTGCCATGTTATGCTCTGGGACAGAGCCATTGTTTCCTGGGGACATTGAAGCATTTAGCTGAATCGACTCTCCTCAGGCGTGAGACTTCTGGGGAGTTCCGCCAAAAGCCATCAGGTCACTTGAAAGGCAGGCTGACTTGAGCAATGCCGTCGGGCTTCCAGTCTCCCGACCGGAATGTGCCATTTCTCTGGCCGGCCAGGAGTGCAGAGCTTGCAGAAACTCCTGAACCAGCATCTAAAGCCACAAGGATGACTGAAAAGCAGCCCGTCCTTAAATCCTCCTTTGCTTGCCTTCCTGCTGGGTCATTTTAACAACTTAGTTGCTAAATGTTCATTTGAGTGCTTCACCCAGAGAGACGGCTCTTAATTGTACCGGACAACTAATTATTGCCAGGATGAGCCCGTGAAATATGGTGCAAAGCTAGCAACTGACAAGACTGGTAAGTTCCAAGTCTAAGCTTACCCTAGATATGCCAGAAACTATAGATTTCAAAGAAAGCTGTGTGTCCTTTGGAAAAAGAAAAAAAAAGCTATTTGGGGCAGGCGAAAGAAGGCTTTGTTCATAAGAAGAATATCAGACTTTGCTTGCTGTCCAAAGGTATGAAACGTTTGCACATGAAACTGGCCTGTGCTGCTCAGGTGTGCTGTTTTGGCCCACCTAGCTCAATATTGTCAACGCTGACTGGCAGCAGTGATCCAAGGACTCATGAAGTAAGTGAACTTTATGGTCCAGCAGAGACATCACCTTGCCAACAAAAGTCTGTATAGTTAAAGCTATGGTTTTCCCAGTAGTGATGTATGGAAGTGAGAGCTGGACCATAAAGAAGGCTGATCGCTGAAGAATTGATGCTTTTGAAATATGGTGCTGGAGGAGACTCTGGAGAGTCCCAAGGACTGCAAGAAGTTCAAACCTATCCATTCTGAAGGAAATCAGCCCTGAGTGCTAACTAGAAGGACAGATCCTGAAGCCAAGACTCCAATACTTATGAGAAGAGAAGACTCCCTGGAAAAGACCCTGGTGTTGGGAAAGATTGAGGGCACAAGGAGAAGGGGACGACAGAGGACGAGATGGTTGGACAGTGTTCTTGAAGCTACCAGCATGAGTTTGACCAAACTGCGGGAGGCAGTGGAAGACAGGAGTGCCTGGCGTGCTCTGGTCCATGGGGTCACGAAGAGTCAGACATGACTAAACAACATTTGTAGAGTTGGATAAAACTTCAGGGCCTTTTCAAATTCAGTTGTCTGGTTTTTGATGCCAAATGAATACTGACCTCAAAAGTCTGTCATCCAAATTCCAAAATTGGATACTGCCATGTGCTGACTATTCTTACAGAATGTTTGGATATCATGGCCTAATGTGGAATATCACCAAACTGCTCACCCACAAAGTCCTGAGGGAAATTCTGGGGAAACTTTAGAGACCAAAATGAACTTCATTTCGATATTGTCAAGTTACATAAATAAGCAAACAAAAATTAGGACTCAACAACAGACAGGGACGAGCTGGTCAAATCCATGTTACCTGTATCATCAACAGAGAAACATGACCCAAACTCTGACAGAGCCGGCCCTACCATTAGGGACACAATGAGGTCACTGCCTCAGGTAGCAAATGCTGAGGGGGTGGGAGAGTAGACCAAGCTGTGTGTGCCACATACTGCAAGCTAGTCTGCTGCCCTCAGGTGCAATGGAGGACACGGCCCTATTGCTCATGCAGATTTGATTGCAAGTAGCACTGTGGTCTAAACCACAGAGCTTAGGACTTGCCAATCAGAAGGTTGGTGATTCAAATCCCCGCAACAGGGTGAGCTCCCGTTGCTCGGTCCCTGCTCCTGCCAACCTAGCAGTTCGAAAGCACAAAAAGTGCAAGTAGATAAATAGGTACCGCTCTGGCGGGAAGGTAAACGGTGTTTCCATGCACTGCTCTGGTTCGCCAGAAGCACCTTAGTCATGCTGGCCACATGACCCGGAAGCTATACGCCGGCTCCCTCAGCCAATAAAGCGAGATGAGCGCCGCAACCCCAGAATCGGCCACGACTGGACTTAACAGTCAGGGGTCCCTTTACCTTTACCTTTATGCTTGCCAATGTATGTAAAAAGGAGGAAGGTGCGATTTTGTCCTTCGCCTCAGGCATCATAATGTCTTGGACCAGTCCCAGTTTTAGGAGGTGTGGGTGGAGAGTGGTTGAGGTAGGGAAAGCACTTCTAGTTTGGGTGCAATCTTGTAACTCTTTATTGTTGAGACTTACTGACAGTGGCTCTCCAGAGCTTCGGGTCGGGGTCTCTCACAGTTCTAACTGGAGACAGCAGTGGTTAAACCTGGGACCATCTGCATAGTGAAACTCTGCCTCTTCAGATACTCTGCCCAAACGCTGAATCAATCGCTCTCCTCAGGTGAAGGGTACCTCGCTTCCCCGCCGCCCCCCAGCCAGAAACTGGGACAAGAAGAAAATCTTCCATATCTTCTGTAAATTTCCTTTCATCTGATCTTGCTGCTCTATGAAGCCACCTTCAGAAGGAGGTGAATGAAAACTGTGCCCCTCTAGGCTCTTCCTAGGTGCGCCACCTAGTGTCTGGGATGGTGAGTCAGATTTGCAAACATCTCTTCCTCCCTTCAGCCCATTCCAGGCCGATTCCCCTCCTTCCTCTCCTTGTTGCTGCTTATGTGAGTAAATGAAGACTATTTGCTGTTAATCTGCTTTAAGGAAATCGTAATTTCCCATTCGCTGCTTATACAATAAATCTCCCAATTCCCTCGTCTCCCTTCCCGCAGTAGAAAATAAAAATCTGTCCGTCCCGAAAAGCATGTGTTTATCTCTTTATTTTTAAATATTACAGCTTCCCAACATCTGTCTTTGCAGGGTATAATCTTACTGATGAAATATTTAATGTTTTCCTTCGGCCCCTGTCAATATGTCTCTCTGTGTTATCAGCTTAGCAGAAGTGGAGGAGGGAGGATGTAACCTCAGCTTACCTGCCTGTTTCTTGGTGGCAAGTGTGGGGTGATGATGTTCAGAGGAAGACTCAGGGTAATTTCGCGTGACATGGCTTCATTATTGGCAGCTGCTTCTGTTCCATCTGCTTCAATAATGGACATGCTGTTTCTGGGGCCCTCTTGTCTGATCTCAGGGTCATGTAGCCATGCTATGAACCCACAGAACTGATGGCACAGTTTCTGCTCCTGTCATACATACCTCCCTGCCCCCACACCCTGCCCCACCTTGTCCTCTGGCCACGTAGTAAAGAAGACCTTTTGTTGTTGTTTAGTCATTTAGTCGTGTCCGACTCTTCGTGACCCCATGGACCAGAGCACGCCAGGCACTCCTGTCTTCCACTGCCTCCCGCAGTTTGGTCAAACTCATGCTGGTAGCTTCGAGAACACTATCCAACCATCTCGTCCTCTACCGTCCCCTTCTCCTTGTGCCCTCCATCTTTCCCAACATCAGGGTCTTTTCCAGGGAGTCTTCTCTTCTCATGAGGTGGCCAAAGTATGGGAGCCTCAGCTTCACTATCTGTCCTTCCAGTGAGCACTCAGGGCTGATTTCCTTCAGAATGGAGAGGTTTGATCTTCTTGCAGTCCATGGGATTCTCAAGAGTCTCCTCCAGCACCATAATTCAAAAGCATCAATTCTTCGGTAATCAGCCTTCTTTATGGTCCATCTCTCACTTCCATACATCACTACTGGGAAAACCATAGCTTTAACTATAAGGACCTTTGTTAGGAAGAAAGAAGACCTTACCACCCACTTATATTTATGTATAATAAAAACACACGAAAATTTAAAATCAGAGACCACTGACTATTTTGGAGATATATTTTTCAGCTGTTGTGTACAGGCTAAAACAGAAGGCATCTACTGAATCTCTGGGCTTACGATACAAAAGGCTCAAGTTTGTGTTGGTGTCAAATGAGCCCCTCCAACTTGGTGGATGGCCAACAACAAATCAACAAATCTTATTGCTAGCCACCTTAAGACATTTGTAAAAATGGTGGGGTACAAGTCCTGTAATAAAATAAGCAAATGTTTGGCAAACTGTTCCTTACCGCTTGGCAGGATAATATAGGCAACCTTTAAAAATCATAATTTTAAACGTCTGGGGGATTTTTCCAGTTATTTCGATCAGAACTACTACTGTGGCAACACAACATCAACTTCTAATGGCTTCGCCAGGGCTGTAAAAACCACATCAGATAAGTATCATTTATTTTGGCATCTGTGTGGGTGAAATTAACTAAATAAATCCAAACTATCTCTACTCAGAAGTAAGTCCTGTTGAACTCAATGGTGTTTACTCCATGGTAAGTGGGGTTAGGATTGTCGCCCGAGAGAGAGAAATAAGGGTGAAAAGAAGAGACGAGAGTCTGTGGGTGTAAATAAGGGCTGGTGAACTTCTGGTTCTGCAGACAAAGCCTCTCCTCTTGCAAAGAGGGGAGGGGTTGTGGGCGGGACCCGATGTCTGCCTCAAGCAGGGGGCATTGCCCCCTGCTCCCCCCACTCACCTGGCTGGCGCACCTCGCCCACAGGTAAGCCCCCAATCGGGTGGCTTGGAGGGGGCGGGGTTTGCAGCTCAACTTGCTGCTGCGCCAGCCATGCGGCCTCATTTTCCACCTTCCCGTCGCGAGTCACCCACCCTCCACTCCCTTAGAGCTCAGGGTTTTGGTTTTTTCTCTTGGCCTTGCTATGGACCTTAGGTTGGTCACCCAGGTCCAGGGGGCCTGGTAGGAATTTTTCCATTTGGCATTAGGCCTTGTGGTTTTTTCGCCTACCTCGTAGCAATCGTCACAACTTTCTTGCTTTTGGTGGGTAGGTTAGGCATTGGAATGTGTTTATGGTGTGTGGAAGGGCTAGTTGTGGCCATCACCTACGCCTTCAATTTTGGGTATTCCGTTAAAGGAATCCGGCGGTCATGGATCCTGTCCGATGCCTGTGTGGTGGGGGGCCATGGCACGACCCCCGGTGGCATCAGGGGAGAGCTTATAGTTGGATTAGCATCAACAGGCTCCACCTACTGGTGAATAAACCCCCTTTTTAGGCTCACCCCTCTTCGAGTGGGTGGAGTCAATTGTCGTGATCCAATGCCTAAGCCAATACCTTTTCACTTGCTGTAATCAATAAAGTTGTGGCCTTTTCTTGCCCATTAACCTTATATTACGTGTCCGTGTGTCTTCATTTCACTAAGCGGGGATTGGGTCCTCGAACCACAATGCTGGACTGCAGCTCCTACAATCTTTGACAATTGACGTCAGGCGTGGCGTATCCTCTCCTCCCCCGGCAGCCTCAGAGGCAAGAAGAACAAACAGTTTGTATTTTATGACTTTTTATTCAGCCCTCTGGTTGCAAGATAAAAGATCCATGTCTCCACACATAGGAGATGTTGGCTACTCTGAGTCCCTCCTCTTCCGTCCCCAACAAAATCCTGGAAACCTACAGGAAGTCACATCCCTCCACATTCTCTGTTCTTGAATGCAGATGGACTGGCAAGCCCTTGGACTAGAAGGGTCTTCCATACCCTCCAAGGAGGTCTCTGCTGTCTGCTCTCTAACTTCTCCTCCTCCTCCTCCTCCTCCTCCTCCACAATCTCGTAACTAGGGATTTCCTCATTAAGCTGCACATCATCCCTGTCTCCCTCTCATCCTGAAACTACTGGAGGCGGCGGTGGGGCAAAACTTCTCATTCCTCTTCCTCTTTGGAGAGGAACTGATCAGACCGAGGGCCTTCTCGGTAGTGGCACCCGCCCTGTGGAATGCCCTCCCACCAGATGTCAAAGAGAAAAACAACTACCAGACTTTTAGAAGACATCTGAAGGCAGCCCTGTTTAGGGAAGCTTTTAATGTTTAATAGACTATTGTATTTTAATATTGTGTTGAAAGCCACCCAGAGTGGCTGGGGAAACCCAGCCAGATGGGTGGGGTATAAATAAATTTTATTATTATTATTATTATTATTATTATTATTATTATTATTATTATTATTTTCCATTCCTCCTGTTCAGTCCAGTCCCTGGCAACTGATTATGGAAGTTGGAGTCCACAGCATCTGGAAGACATCAGGTTCCTTATTCCTCCAACAGACACTAGCAGCACATCATAGGTTGGAGGGAAGAACGTAAGAATAGTCTGCCAGATCGGGCCAAGGGCCCATCTACTTTAGCAACTCACAATGGCCACTGTGATATTTTGAGTTTTCTGGTTCCTCAGTTTCCCAGTTTTAAATTGATTTTGCCACATCATGGCATCTCTTTGTGGTGTGGGTGTGCACGCATGTGCGCTATATCATCTGTGCTATACCTTTGTGTTTGCTCCTGGCAGGTCTTCAATCATTTGAACATTTGAGCATACGTAGAGCCTACTGCATCAGGCCAATGGCCCGTCTAGTCCAGCTTCCTGTTCTCACATTGGCCAACCAGATCCTGGTAGGAAACCCACAAGCAAGAGACCTGAGGAAAAGGGCATGCCACTGTTGGAATGCTTCCAAGGGAACGGGAGCAATTTGCAAGCCCCCAGCTGGCTCCAGCCTACCGGCCGGTAGCCAAACGATCTCCAGTCCTTGGCTCAGCATGAAACAGTGACCCGCAGCTTCAGAAGCTGAAGCATGCTCTCATCAGCAGAGTAAATAACACTGCGCAAAGAGAAGTGGCAGGAGATGGCTGTGAGAACATATTTACAGGCAGTTTATTCAGTGTATATCAGGACAAAGGAAAAACATGTCTTCTCCCTTTTGTTTCCAAGCAAGCAGCATAAGCAAAAGCTATACGCACAAATGGAAGTTCCCAGCAAGCTGTGTTGGAGTGTAAACAGACATGTGGCATACAACAATACACACATCTGTTTTAAGGTGGAACAGAATATTCTAACAGCCGCCCTCCTGTGGTTTCCATCAACTGGTATTCAAGAGTGTTGCTGCTTCTGACTATAGAGGAAGAGCACAGCCACCATGACTGGTAGCTGTACCTCCATGATCCAACCCATGGGTAGGCAAACTGAGGCCCAGTCGCCGGATCTGGCCCAATTGCCTTCTAAATCCGGCCTGCGGACGGTCTAGGAATCAGTGTGTTTTTACATGAGTAGAATGTGTGCTTTTATTTAAAATGCAGCTCTGGGTTATTTGTGGGGCATAGGAATTCATTCATCCCCCCCCCCAAAAAAATAGTCCAGCCCCCACAAGCTCTGAGGGGCATTGGACTGGCCCCCTGCTGACCCCTGATCCAACCCTTCGTTCCTTTAACGACACTCCCATAAATGCTGCTCTGAGTAAGGACTCTGGACAAAGGGGCTCAAGGTTTGCAGACAAGTTTTAATTTGGGTGCATCTGAATTAATAGCGTGAGGCTTCCATGGGGTCCCTGCACAAGACCGCCGCTGGGTGCCACAAGTGACAAAGACAGAACTGCAGGGCCCCTCTTTTGTTTCCCTCTCCTTCCCTCCATTGCGGTGGGAAACCGCGGCTTTAATCATAAAAAGCCGAGACTCTAATCTTGAAGAAATCATCTTGACCAGTATTTAATGACTAGTCTGGTAGTTAACTGCCTGAGGCAGAGCCCACGGCTATTAAAGCTATGAAGGGGGAGAAATGGTAATTAACTGGACTCAGCTGAGGCAAGGCTTTCTGAGGAAAGAGAGAGAACTGTATCAAACAGTGCTTCTGCTTTGTAGCAATCAGCCCACAATGCATAATAGGCTACTTCTCGCTTTCAAATGAGGTGGCCAACTCACTGGAACAACCAGCCTGGCCTGCTCTTCTGCCTTTCAAAGCCAGCTTATCTGCTGGGAAACCTCCAATGAAGCTCTCCACAGCCTGAAGAACAGAGCCCAGCTGAGAGAGAGAGAGAGAGAGAGAGAGAGAGAGAGAGAGAGAGAGAGAGAGAGAGTTGGCAACTCTGGTTCCAGTATATGCCAGTTTATGCAAAGAGTCATTCTGGAAGACCTGTTTGTTGATTTAGGCCTCAGATTTGCAAATACTCAGAGCAAGATGAACCTTAGATATGCAAGTTGAGGAGGACAGACCTCTGTTTGAAGGGCCATCCCCATTCACACCATGCATTTAAAGCACTGTGAGCAGTCTTCACTTCCCACAAAGAATTCTGGGAGCTGTAGTTTCTGAAGGGTCCTGAGAGTTGTTTGGAGATAACTGATTAGATTCCGGATCTACAATTCCCAGACTTCCCTATGAAGAAGGGCTGTTTGCTGAGGGTGCTGAGAGTTGCTAAGAGACCCCTATTGCCTTCCCAGAGCTACAGTTCCCTGAGTGGTTCAACAGCCAATCTCTCTCCGCTTTTAACAAACTACAGCTCCCAGCATTCTTTGTGGGGAAGCCATGATTGCGTAAACTGGCATCATAGCACTTTAAATCTACAGTGGTACCTCGGGTTAAGAACTTAATTCATTCTGGAGGTCCGTTCTTAACCTGAAACTGTTCTTATCCTGAGGTACCACGTTAGCTAGTGGGGCCTCCCGCTGCTGCTGTGCCACCACTACGCGATTTCTGTTCTCATCCTGAGGTAAAGTTCTTAACCTGAGGTACAACTTCCAGGTTAGCGGAGTCTGTAGCCTGAAGCATCTGCAACCTGAAGTGTCTGTAACCCGAGGTACCACTGTATGTTGTGAATATGGCCTCAGTGACAAGAGACAGCAGCAGGTGTTTTGAAGATGCCCATCAGCAGTATAAGCCTGGACAGCAGACCAGGAGAGCAGGAACACAGATTCCTCATTGTGTGTGTGTGTGTGTGTGTGTGTGTGTGTGTGTGTTATTTAACACAGTCTGCACACTGCTTACCAGAACTAGAAAAGACCTTCTAATGACTGTTAGATGTGTTGCGATTTTATTCAAATGTAGTAAATATTTCCAAGTTCACCAGCCATGGATGTCCATAATAGCATGGAGGAAATGGATAGAGGAAGATTCTCCTCCCTCTTTCATAACACTAGAACTCACGGACGTCCAACAAAGCTGAATGTTGGAAGATTCAGGGATGGTAAAAGAAAGCCCTTCTTCATGCAGCACATGGTCAAATTATGGAACTTGCTTGCACAGAAGCCAATGATGGCCACCATATTGGATGGCTTTAAAAGAGGACTGGGCAAATTCATGGAGGAGAGAGCTATTGATGGCTACTAGCTAGGATGGCTATGCTCTGCCGCTGCAGTTGAAGGCTCGAATCCTGCCTGCTGGTCTCCCACAGGGATCTGGTTGGTCACTGTGAGACCAGGATACTGGATGAGATGGGCCATTGGTCTGACCTACCAGGGTCTTCTTATGCTCTTATGTATATCCGCATATGCAAATATGCAGATGTGTGTCTTCTTGGGAGGGGCAATTTCTAAACCTGCAGCTACATGGGTGAATTAGGTTGTGTGTGTACATCTGTGTTGCCTTTTGCGTCCCTATTGGTCATAAGATTCCACACACAAAAAACAACCCCCACAAAAGCTGATTGGCAAGCAAAGATGATAGAATATTCAGAACTTGCAAGGATGATGGGGAGAATAAGGGGAAATTCTAACCAGAAATTTAGTAAAGATTGGACAATGTTCAAAGAATATCTTGAAAAGCACTGTAATAACACAAATCTCCTGACAGATTTGGAATGACTCTTGAAGTTTAAGGAAATTATAAAGAAAAAAAGTTTTCCTGATAATTAACTGAAAAGAAGAATAAAAATGAAGTGTGTATAGCCTAGTAAGGTATAAAAAGCACAATGAGGTGAATCGGAACTTAAAGGGTATGTAATGTCAAACGAGGTGTTGTTAGTCAGTGCCTATGGTCTGTTTATGTTGCTTTTTGTTGTGTTTATGTTCTATGTAAATTATTTTGTAATAAAGATTATTTTTTAAAAATCCACTCTAGGTGCAAGACGGGCAACAGCTCTTGATTCAGAAGGCCAAACTATGTCTAATATAGCAGTGTCATTCAATAATAGTGTGCTCAAGATTGGGTGTGACCATGAGGATTTTCAGAAAACTTTCCCCCCTGTCCCTCCTCTATCATGATTCGGTTTATAATCTTATCCACCTAAAGGTAAACACCAAGAGATTATCAGCCAAATGAATCTAAACTGCAGCAATTGAGAGAGGAAACTGGTAGGGGGAAGGGGCAATTCGGGAGGGGAGGGGAGGGAACCCTCAAGAGGGTCAGGCACTAATGAAGATTATACCTCAATATTAGGATTATGATGTTAGTTCTTGATTTCAATAAAAGTGGATAGAGATCTTTTATATCAGGGACACAGCTAAGCTGTAAGGACGGGGTAATCTCCTGGGAATTATGCACAGAGAAAGAAATTCAACATCATTTTTATTGGAGGGCTGATGAGCTGGAAACTGGGATAGCCTGGCTTTAATTTGTAATCTTAATTTTCATATAAATCGGCGCTGTGCAGAGGAGGGGGTGCCGAGTTGGAGGAAGGGATAAGAAAATCGGGCTCTTTCCTTTCCTGATGACATGGTAACAGTGAGAGAAGGAGGAGGTGGCCACTGGTTTTCAGAGAGCATGTGATTCTCTATCTCCCCCCTCCCCGGCCACCATCCATCTGTCTCCTGTCTTTCTATCTATCTATCATCCCCCTCCCTTTAAAAAAATGTTTAACAGCCATACAAGAGCCAGGAGAGATAATGTTAGCACAATTTTTTTCCCCTTGCCTCCTCCTCCTTGGAGAATGACCTACAATAAATCTCCTTAGAAGCAATCATTTCCTTTAATACACATGACTCGGGCTCAAGCAGAAGCAGATTGCTCACTGGGTTCAGCAGTGTGAAAAAGGGACCGGCCATGTCAGTCTGTAACCTTGGGATTAAACACCCCTTTTCCGATTGGCTCTAGGAACCTCTGGATTTGGCACAAGAAGGAAGGGAGGTGCTTCTCAAAAGCCTACCTGTTGCTCCAGAAAGGGAGTCATGTTTTGATTGAGGCAGTTAAAAAGAAAGATGGGGAGGGTTCTTTCCAGTCCTCGTTGGGTCCCCTTTTTGCAATGAGCCAAGCCATTGGGAGCGCAAAATATGGTCTGAAGCTCAACATCAAAAAAACGAAGATCATGGCCACTGGGCCCATCACCTCCTGGCAAATAGAAGGGGAGGAAATGGAGGCAGTGAGAGATGTTACTTTCTTGGGCTCCATGATCACTGCAGATGGTGACAGCAGTCACGAAATTTAAAAAACGCCTGCTTCTTGGGAGAAAAGCAATGACAAAACTAGACAGCATCTTAAAAAGCAGAGACATCACCTTGTCAACAAAGGTCAATATAGTTAAAGCTATGGTTTTCCCAGTAGTGATGTATGGAAGTGAGAGCTGGACCATAAAGAAGGCTGATCGCCGAAGAATTGATGCTTTTGAATTATGGTGCTGGAGGAGGCTCTTGAGAGTCCCATGGACTGCAAGAAGATCAAACCTCTCCATTCTGAAGGAAATCAGCCGTGAGTGCTCACTGGAAGGACAGATCGTGAAGCTGAGGCTCCAATACTTTGGCCACCTCATGAGAAGAGAAGACTTCCTGGAAAAGACCCTGATGTTGGGAAAGATGGAGGGCACAAGGAGAAGGGGACGACAGAGGATGAGATGGTTGGACAGTGTTCTCGAAGCTACCAGCATGAGTTTGACCAAACTGCGGGAGGCAGTGGAAGACAGGAGTGCCTGGTGTGCTCTGGTCCATGGGGTCACAGAGTCAGACACGACTAAACGACTAAACAACAACAACAAAGACCAAATAGCTTGCACATCAGAACACAACTCCCGCTCTGACGATGCGCTTCTTCCAATTTCATGATGTACAATTTTGGTGTGCAAAACTTGAGCATGAATATATGTACTTTGCAGGAAAGATGCATGCAAAATGCAAGTTTGATGGATGAAAGCATTGAAAAGTGCTTATGGTACTTTACATTTTAAAAGTGTTGTTATGTACTGAGTTGAATAGGATCCAAAAGGCAGCAGTCTGATTGGTCCTAGAACAATAGGGTCCAGAATGCAGCAGTCTGGTCCACAGGAGCCACCCAATCCAGCTCCAGGTGGAAGTGAATCCACAACCTGATTGGCCTACAGGTGAATCCTGGAATTAGCCAATCACGTGGGGCCCATTGTGTAAATAATGTATATAAAGCAGACATTCTGGGGGAACTTCCATTCCTCCTCACCACTATGAGCTGAATAAAGACCATGAAATCCACTCTCGACTCCAAGTATACTTCAAGTGTGTACTGTACTTTACATAAAATTGCATATAAAATCTCAGCATTGGATTGAACTGCACCCTAAAATGCCAGCAGTCTAGAAGCACACCAAGATGATCCAAGCTTCCACCTACTCTTTACCAACACTTTGTTTAAAAGGAAGTCATATGGCATTTAATATCAACCAATAATTCAACTAAACATGTAACATTTCACCCACCAAAAAATTCAATTTTGTTTCCATTTAAAGGCCAGCCCACCTCATCCACACTTTCTGAAACAATGCGAACCAAAGCTTAGCTCCCCTTCTAAGTTCGAACGTCTCTGAATTTTGCGATATAGGGAATATTTACAATTCCCAGAGTTCCCTGGGGAAAGGAATTGTCTGTGAGACCGCTCTGAGAATTGCAGTTCTGCAGGAAATAAAGAGGGATTTCCTAGCAACTCTCAGCACCCTTAGCTAAGTACAGTTCTCAGGACTGGGGGTGGGGGGCAAAGCCACAACTGTTTAAAGGTTAATGGTACTGCTTTAAACGTATAGAGCAAATGGCTCCTCTAATGGAAAATTCAGGTGCTCTAATAAAGCTTCCCAATTTAATGTAAGCCAGGGCTAAGTTCCTATTGGACTTTCGATCCATTTTTAATTGCTGAAGATTCCATTCATCACTCCTGATTTTATTCATCCTTTCCCACTGAGTTCTCCCATTTTCTCATAAGCCCCTGAATGGACTTGCCCATGTCTTCCTCCTCATAGTTAGGAAGATTGAAACAGACCACTGCTGTTATTGTAATCCCTCAAGGAAAGGGCTCTTATCTTTTGTCCAGCTAGATTTATTGGTACGAAAGAAGAGGAGCAAAGCAAAGCATCGTTTACATAAATAACATGGAGTCGAACAACTATCAGAGATGACTGAGTGCTTTCGAGTTGACATGTTAAATCAATCAGGGAGACCCCAGTGAATGAGAAAAGGGCTGGATATTGCCTGAGCAGCCCCTTCCGTGCCATAATATCTCTCCTGCTTATGATGAGGTAACAAAATACCCAACGTTCACGGAACAGCTGCTTTCATAAGGACAGCAATCACCGAACGCGCTCCCAGAATTCCTCTAGGCCACTGTGGCAAAACAAAAATTCCAGAGAGAAAATTAAAATGCCAACAAGATTTATCTGCACCTATGCAGATGTCCTGTGGCCCAGAGCTTTGAAACATCAGCTGTGACGTGAAAGAGGGAAAGAGCTTGTTTTATTTTTAAAATAAATAAAAGACATCTGACCAAAAGGGGGGGAAGGAAAAGGAATTGAAGGAAAGGTTTAGCCTAGAAACAAGGTGGAAGATGAGAGCAAGTGATAAAATGAAACCATCTAAATTAGGGGTGAGGAACTTCAAATCTTTGTGATTCTCTCGACACTACACCCACTCCCCAGGCTGCACATCCTTTCCTCAGGCCACACCCTTTTCCTCAGGCCCCTCCCCTTACTGGCCCTGATTTGCATCCTCCTTGAGTGTTTTTACCCAGGTGGCAGGGGGTTGGACTCGATGGCCCTTGTGGTCTCTTTCAACTCTAGGGATTCTATGATTCTATGAATGTGAACTCCTATTATGCTTCTTGGTGACCTGGATGGAGGATAGAATGTGAGATGTGAGTCTGCAGGAACTAGACTAGTTATACAAAAGCAAACAGGAAGGAAGGAAGGAAGGAAGGAAGGAAGGAAGGAAGGAAGGAAGGAAGGAAGACATTTGTTGCTCCACCCACTTTTGCCTCTGTCCCTAGAAGGAATGGAGGAATGTGTCAATCTTTGTTTCTCTGTGTTTCTTATTTTCCCAGTCTTAAATTTGATTCGATTTAATATTTGTGTTCTGCTTTTCCAGCCATGACGTTGAGCTCAAAGCAGCTCACAATCATAACAGCGTTGAAACCCCGGAAACATTACAATCTCCACAATCATACCAAAAACACAACAGAAAACAAACGAGAAACAAGGCAAGAAAACAAACAAATTCAAACAATGAATGCAATTCAGCAGAAATGCACAGCGATTCAAAGCATCAGAAATGGCAGCTGAGCACCAGCCCCGTGCCAGAATAAACCTCTCCTGGGCAGCAAGATCGTTCGTAGTTTTTAGCCTTGATTTCTTTTTCATCCTCAAAGAAGGATGTTGTTGTTTGTGACGGCAACAGGTTCCCTAGAAGACTTAGGTTGTCTATGATGTCTTTTCTCCATGTGGGATATTTAGGATAACTCCCCTCCATAGTCCCTTTGGAGGAGTGCACTGGACTTGCGCCCCACTTCTCTCAGAGTCCTGGGCAAAGAGCCACACAATAAGAACATAGCTGTCAACCGTCCCTTATTTGGTGGGAAAGTCCCTTATCCCAGCGCCATGTCCCGCTGCTGTCCCTTATTGATGATGTCCCTTAAATTTCCCGGGTTTCAAAGGAAGCAGCTCCTTTCCCTCCCTCCCTGCCGGCCAGGGAGGAGAGAGGCTCCAACTGTGTTGCTTGGCTGCGTTGCTCACCCAATAAGGAGTCTAAGAACGACTGGGGGGTGGAGCTTGCATGCCTTGTGCTGATCAAATCGGCCGCGTTGTCTAGGGACTCGCCTTTGCTCAGCGCTTCCCAGCGGAGAGGTGACGGTGGTTTTCCTTGCTGCATCCCCTTTGACGGGTTGCTGCGCTGTGGGAACCACCGCTTGAGGCTTCGTTTGGCTGCTGGCTGGGCTTTCTGCCTTTGGCTTGGAGGGGCTCAGAAGTTGAACATACCTGTGCTCTGAAAATCCCTTATTTTGGCTGCTGATCCCTTATTTTCGAGGCGGCTGGTCCCTTATTTTCAAATCTGTAAGTTGACAGCTATGAATAAGAGCCCTTCTGGCATCTCATAGGCCACTGTGAGAACAGAATACTGCCCTTGGTAGATGCAACTTGGCTTTTCTTAGGTTCTCTATATAGCACACTGCATAAGATCAAGAACTCAGAGCAGGACTTTTAGTATGGCTGCCCACGTTCGGTGGAATCGTATTTGTGTCTGGATATAACTGGCACCCGCTTTCTGTACTTTCTGGAAATGATTGAAAACGTTTTTGTTCTGACCTTTTGAATTGGTTATTTATGTATGCCACTACTGTGGCCCGTGTTTTGTTAGCCCCAAAATGGAAAACGAGCGAGGTCCCAACCAAAGAAGAATGGCAGCTTAAGTTAACGGAATATGCACAATTTGCAGACTTAACTTATAGAATAAGAGAATGAAAAGAACATAAATTTAGAGAAGATTGGAAAACGTTTATTGAATATATGGGAAATAATTGTGTACAGCTGAAAATGCTGGCAGCATTAAGATAAATTCAACAGGGAAGTTTTGAATGAGTTTTGATGGATGCAATAATGGAATACTGAATGGTATAGTTTTTGTAAAATTTGCAGGGATTTATGATATGCAAAATGGACCATGGAAAGAGAAGAAGGGAAGTCATTGATATCTTAAGATGTAAAATGAGTATTTTAAATTGTAAAACAAAAAAAATGATAAAAATTATATATATAAGAAATATATTTGTTCTAATGGGCTTTTCCAGCAAGTGTCTGCTTCGTTAAGCTTTTTGTCTTGTCTTAAAACTTGTTTTAAAATGTCTTTCACTATTTGGAAAGCAAATAATGAATCGGTGTTAATAATAACATCTCTTGCTGGAAGAAGAATGTATGGTCTATTGCCGTATCAGAAAAAACAAAGAGATTACATGCATTGAATAATGCAAACGATGTAGATGATTTTGTTGAAATATGACATCCTTTTATAAATACTTCACTGACAATCCTGAAGAATGGCAACTACTGAAATCACAGACTGGACTTTGGCAAACTTAACAAGCAGGGAGGGTGGCATGTTGGGATTTTGTTTTTTGCAATTCTTATATATTGGAAATCAATAAAACTATATTTAAAAAAGAAAAGAAATATATAAATTAAACCAAGATTGTTGTTGTTCCACCTTTGGAATTAAAGCTAAACATTGTCCTGGTTAAGCTAAAATTCAGCAGAAGTGGCAGAAATGTCAGGGGAAATCCAGAGAATAGTAAGGGAATGGAAGGAGAATCTTCACATCCCTAATAGCCTCTAAACCCCACCCCCTAACTCTCCTTCTGCAATTTCACACTTGATCATCTTCCTTCTCCCTTCTCTACCCAATAGTTTAAGATCAGCTTTTATTTATTGCTTCTGGTGAGGATCCATCGTCCCAAAGAGCCTTCCCCACCATTGCTTTCTAATCCTCCTATTTACTAACCTGAAGGTTCTTCAGTTATTTTGCTAATCTCTCCTTGTAAACCCATAATCCTGGAAGATTTCCAGAAGATGATCAGAGATAGATAAACTGCTAGATTACCACTCTTTGGAACATTGTCCTAATTTTTGCACCTTATGCTCCAGCTAAGCTTGAACAAGTAGAATCCACGGAAGAGAAAAGAGAGGGTGATTTCAGAAGCTCTGTCCCACTTCTGAGGTAATGTAGATTTCCAGAAAAATGAGCTTTTTCCATATATATATATATATATATATATATATATATATATATATATTGGTGTCTTCGGGTGTCTTCCCGTGTAAGAGTTGGGGTGTCTAGGCGACGTTTCGACGAGGTCTCACTCGTCATCTTCAGGCTGGTGCTTTCGGCTTCTTGTTACTGGAACAGAGCAGGATCTCAGTGTTTGAGTTCCTATAAATACTGTTGAGGGGGTGTGGTGTATAGCCTTCAACGTTCTGGGCAGAGAGGAAGTTCCCAGGTTAGTGTGCCTTTTCTTCTTTTGTTCCTTAATTACTTGAGGGATATCTTGAGTGATTTCTTGAGTGATATTCTGAGTACCACTTAGGAGGGTCATTAAGTGTGGATTAGCTGCTAAAGCTTTCGTGTCTTGACCTCTTGAGCTTGTGAAGAGTTTTTCTGAGAAGATGGCTGTACTGCACTTAGTTGTGCTCTGGCTTGGCTTCGTGTATAGGGGCGAGCTGTGGTTTTGTGCCCTGTGCCAGCCAGATCTGTGTAGGGATTGCAGGGGGGTGCAGCATCCGGAGGAGCCACTATGGTTTGGCTACTGGATGGTGTCTGTAATTTATCTGTGGAGAGGGTCTGGGTTTGGGTCTGGTGTGGTTGATTGGTGATGGCGTTCTGTGTGCCTCTGGTTCTGGTGTCGGTTTTTGTGGGGAGGGCTAATTTCCAGATGTCTGGCAGGCGGGACGTGTCGTCACGCTTGTTCATGTTGTGAGGGTGTTTCTCTATCTCGATGGCTTCCATGATTATTCTCTTGTGGTGATGTTCCATGTTAAAGAGCAATTTGGAATCTGCAAAATTAATTTCGTGTCCTGTTTCTTTCATGTGTTGGAAAAGAGAGGAAGTTTTTTCTTCTTTTTTGACGGCATTCTTGTGTTCTGCGATACGTGCATTTATTCGTCTGTTTGTTTGTCCAATGTACGTGGCTGGGCAGACTTTGCAGGGTATTTCATAGACCCCTTGGTTTTCCAACTGGATTTTATCTTTGGGGTTTCTGAGGATATTGGCTATTTTTTGGTTGGTGCAAAAGGCTGTTTTGATATTGTGTTTATGGAGGATTTTGCTAATTTTATCTGTAGTGCCCTTGATATAAGGAAGGAGGGCCATGCCATTGTTTTCTTCTGTGTCTTGGTTTTTGGGGGGTGTTTCTTTTTGGATTAGCTTCGTAACCCTGTTTTGCTGGTATCCATTGGCGATTAACACATTTGAGAGATTCTGTAACTCAGTTGTCAAGTGGTCTTTGTCAGCCAGGCGTTTGGTTCTGGAGATGAGAGTCTTGGCTACGGAGTTTATTTGTGCAGGGTGGTGGTGTGATTGTGCATGTAAGTAGCGGTTGGTGTGTGTTTTTTTCCGGTAGATAGTGTGTCCTAGGGAGCCATCAGGTTTTTTGTAGATTAGGACGTCAAGGAAGGGAAGTTGGTTGTTGGCTTCTATTTCCATAGTGAATTGTATTTTGGGGTGTAGGCTGTTGAGATGTGTGAGGAAGCTATCTAGTTTTTCTTTCCCGTGTGGCCAAATTACAAAGGTGTCGTCAACATATCTGAGCCAAAGTTTGGGTTTGTGTTCTGACTTGTCTAAAGCATTGGTTTCAAAGTGTTCCATGTACAAATTTGCGATGACCGGTGAGAGGGGTGATCCCATAGGTGCTCCTTCTATCTGTTTGTATCTTTGTCCATTGTGGATGAAGTACAAATAAACTCCGTAGCCAAGACTCTCATCTCCAGAACCAAACGCCTGGCTGACAAAGACCACTTGACAACTGAGTTACAGAATCTCTCAAATGTGTTAATCGCCAATGGATACCAGCAAAACAGGGTTACGAAGCTAATCCAAAAAGAAACACCCCCCAAAAACCAAGACACAGAAGAAAACAATGGCATGGCCCTCCTTCCTTATATCAAGGGCACTACAGATAAAATTAGCAAAATCCTCCATAAACACAATATCAAAACAGCCTTTTGCACCAACCAAAAAATAGCCAATATCCTCAGAAACCCCAAAGATAAAATCCAGTTGGAAAACCAAGGGGTCTATGAAATACCCTGCAAAGTCTGCCCAGCCACGTACATTGGACAAACAAACAGACGAATAAATGCACGTATCGCAGAACACAAGAATGCCGTCAAAAAAGAAGAAAAAACTTCCTCTCTTTTCCAACACATGAAAGAAACAGGACACGAAATTAATTTTGCAGATTCCAAATTGCTCTTTAACATGGAACATCACCACAAGAGAATAATCATGGAAGCCATCGAGATAGAGAAACACCCTCACAACATGAACAAGCGTGACGACACGTCCCGCCTGCCAGACATCTGGAAATTAGCCCTCCCCACAAAAACCGACACCAGAACCAGAGGCACACAGAACGCCATCACCAATCAACCACACCAGACCCAAACCCAGACCCTCTCCACAGATAAATTACAGACACCATCCAGTAGCCAAACCATAGTGGCTCCTCCGGATGCTGCACCCCCCTGCAATCCCTACACAGATCTGGCTGGCACAGGGCACAAAACCACAGCTCGCCCCTATACACGAAGCCAAGCCAGAGCACAACTAAGTGCAGTACAGCCATCTTCTCAGAAAAACTCTTCACAAGCTCAAGAGGTCAAGACACGAAAGCTTTAGCAGCTAATCCACACTTAATGACCCTCCTAAGTGGTACTCAGAATATCACTCAAGAAATCACTCAAGATATCCCTCAAGTAATTAAGGAACAAAAGAAGAAAAGGCACACTAACCTGGGAACTTCCTCTCTGCCCAGAACGTTGAAGGCTATACACCACACCCCCTCAACAGTATTTATAGGAACTCAAACACTGAGATCCTGCTCTGTTCCAGTAACAAGAAGCCGAAAGCACCAGCCTGAAGATGACGAGTGAGACCTCGTCGAAACGTCGCCTAGACACCCCAACTCTTACACGGGAAGACACCCGAAGACACCAAAACCTGCATTCCTGTACCCGTGAAAATCTACGAAAGCAAATATATATATATATATATATATATATATATTCAGGAGTGACGGCGCAACAGCACTTTCCCCCCTGGTGCCGTTGGGCCCGCCCTCACTTAAATATAGTGCACCCACCTCACAGAACACCAGTTCCACGAATTCCTACGAACTATCCCAAATTATCTTGTGGGGGGACTTGTGTGAGGGAAAACTTAATAATTTGGAGTCCCAGGCAGGATTTGATCAAATAAACAAGAGAGATTTTATTTCACAAATGAAGTTTATGACACAAAGTGGGTAAAACATAGGATACTTCAGATTATAATGTTATTTCACTTCAGTTCCTTCTCAGTTGTTGCACAGATGTTGCCACATAATATTTTGGTTCTTAAAGAAGGTGGTGCTTCCTTTCAGTTACACACCCATTAGACAACCCTACTCCCAAGCTACTCCAAGTAACAGAGGATCACTGGTTTGGGAGTCTTCTCTTTTTGTAGAAGAATCTCTCCTCTCCTGACTGGAATGAGACCTAAGTAGACTGTATCCTCACAGCTTCTACTTCTCCTGGCTCAGCTTCAGCCTCCCAGTTAATTCCTGGCCTAACTACTCTTCCAGGTCAATACACACTATCCTTCACACTAAGCTCAGAGACTCCTTTCTCTAGCTTGTGATATATTCCCCAGAGTGGAAGTTTCTACCCAGAACCTACTCTCCTCTCACTCCCTGACTCCTAACCTATCTCCAAACCTATTCTCCCAACCTCAGTCCCAACATACTCCAAAAACTAACTCAAACTGTCTCTCCAAATCCTCTCCTTTTCAACTCCCCCATCCTGGAACCCCGGCCAATCATAAGCTGCCATTCATTAACTGTTTGCTGGCAGGGAAAAAGAAAAAGAAAACACTTGTGGACCTAACCTGCCCAGCAAAACAATTTTTTCCATCACATCAGGCCACAACCCCATCTAGTCCAGCGCTGTCCTCACAGTGACCAACGGTGCCCCAGTGGGAAGCCATCAAGCAAGAACTGAGGGCAACATCACTTTCCCCACCTGTGATTCCCAAAAAGTGGTATTCAGAGGCAATGGAGGTAGAACATAGCCATCGTGACTAGTAGACATTGACAGCCTTATCCTCTATGAATTAGTCTAATCTGCTGCTTGCCCCTGGGACTGCCAAAGTTAGGGTTGCCATACGTCTGGACAGTCAGCAGCAGTGTCCAGGCAGGAATTGCAAAAATGTCTGGGGGTGGGGGGCGGTGAAGCTCAACAACTTTGGCCCCCCAAAAAAGCTCTGTCTGGATTTTCACTGTTGGAAATAGGGCAACCACGGATGGTGCTGTGGGTTAAACCACAGATCCTAGGACTTGCTGATCAGAAGGTCGGCGGTTCGAATCCCCGCGACGGGGTGAGCGCCCGTTGCTCGGTCCCAGCTCCTGCCAACCTAGCAGTTCAAAAGCACAAAGTGCAAGTAGATAAATAGCTACCACTCCAGTGGGAAGGTAAACAGTGTTTTCGTGCACTGCTCTGGTTTGCCAGAAGCGGCTTAGTGTGATGGCCTGGGATTCCGATTCGGAGGATGAAACAGAGGAATCCCAGCCTGCACAAGAGTCCCCGCCTCCAGGGCCGGCTGAACTGGGGCAAGGCCTAGATGCTGAAGAACCTGCACCTGTGGCAGTGCATCAGGAGCTGGCCCCAGGTGAAACCCTTCTGGCCCCAGAGAGGCTTGACGACTCAGTGGCCACAGGTGAGCCTCCTCCAGGGCCCAGTAACCCTTCGGCCTCTCCTGATCTGCAGAGGCTTAGGGCAGAGAGGCGAAGGGAACTGGTTGCCCCTAGGAGGAGTGCTCGCCTTAAGGCCAGAGGAGGCGGGGCTCCTGGGGGCCGGGACCGCCCCTGGCCTTAGAAGAGGATAAAAGCCCAGTCAGCCCGGCCCCAGGTTGCGGGAGCAACGTCGTTGTTGGCTTCGGACCTTCCTGTGTTCCTGATCCCTGCTCGGCCTCCTGTTCCTGACTATCCGGTACTCCTGTTCCCTGCTCGGCCTCCTGTTCCCGACCATCCGGTGTTCCTGTTCCCTGCACAGCCTCCTGTTCCAGCGTACCTGTTCCCCGCCCGGCTCTCTGCCTCGGACCTTGCCCCTCTTCGTGTGGACTCTGCTACGCCCAAGGTACCTTACCCCCGGGACCAGCACAGTTTGCTCCCGCCACACCCGCACTCCCCCTTCGTAGGGGTGCGTTCGGGAAGAGCCAGAGGCCATGGCTGAACAGGCGGCTACACTGGTGGCTTTGGCCCAGGAGAACCAGGCCTTGACTCACACCGTGCAGCAGCTCAGCGACGCGGTTGTGGCACTTCAGCAACGCTTGGAAGCCCTACCGGCTCCTGGGGCCGACGCCCCGGCTCCGGGCAAGTACCCAGTGGCTTTGCCTGAGAAATTTGATGGAGCCCCGGCCAGCTTTCCCATGTTCCTGGCCCAGGCCAAGCTGTATATTCAGGGGCGAGCCCGGAACTTTCCTGACGACCGCACCAAGGTGCACTTTTTGATTAGTTTGTTAAAGGACCAGGCGGCCAAGTGGGCGTTGCCGCTACTCAGGCAAGATTCCCCCTTGCTGGCAGACTATACGGGGTTTTGCAATCGTTTGGAGGCCGCGTTCGGCAACCCCCAGAAAGAGAGTCAAGCCAACCGGGCGATTCGGCGTTTGAAACAGGGCAAGTCCACGGTGGCCACATATACCACGGAGTTTCGGCTGTTGGCACAGGACTTGACCTGGAATGACTCGGCACTGCGGGACCAGTATCTCGAAGGGCTTTCGGACGAGGTACTGGACCAGTTGGCCACAATGGAACGCCCCACCACGCTGGACACTCTCATTCAACGGAGTCTACAAATAGACGACCGGTTGGAGGATCGTCGTCAGGCCCGGGGTCGCCGACACTCCCAGTTCACGGCACCAGCTTTTTCCGGCAGCCCCACGGTCACAACTGATTTAACGGAGGAGCCTATGCAGCTCGGGGCAGTGCGGCCACGCCTTTCCCCCGCAGAGAAGGCGCGGCGTCGGGAGGGAAATCTCTGTCTTTACTGTGGCGGAAGTGGACACTTCGCTCGGTCCTGCCCTGAGAAACGCCAGCCGCAGGGAAACCGCCTACCCCAGTAGCTGATGGCCCTAGCTACCGGGGGTCCCAAACCGTACAGAATGGGCCCGCACCAATGGACTTGCAACATCTTATGGTTTCGGTACGTTTATACCCTCCAGGGGGGCCCTGGATCCTCACCCATGCTTTGGTAGATTCTGGGGCAACCCGCTCCTATATGGACGCTGCTTTTGCCACCCATCATCAGGTGCCACTTCGGAACAAGCCAGTACCGATCCAGGTGGAAGCGATTGACGGACGACTTCTGCGTTCAGGTGCTGTTACGCAGGAGACCCAGCCCCTGGTCCTGTGTCTCCAGCAGCACCGGGAGTTGCGAACTTTGGACATTGCTTCTATGCCCCGCTTCCCCCTGGTGCTCGGGATGGACTGGCTGGAAGCCCACAACGTTCAGATTGACTGGGTCAAACGGACCGTGCACTTCCCAGACCCATGTTCCCATGCTCAATCCGGAACGCTGGCGGCCGCGCCCTCAGAGGAGGCAGCACCCACGCTCCCAGCCGTGTACCAGGACTACCAGGACGTGTTCGAGGAACGGGGGGCAGACCAGCTGCCGCCGCATCGGCCTTTTGACTGCGGCATAGACCTCCAACCCGGAGCGCCTTTACCAGTGAGTCGCTTATATTCCCTAACAGAGCCAGAGCGCGAGGCTTTGCAGGACTTCTTGCGCAAGAACCTGGAGCGTGGGTTCATTAGGCCTTCCACCTCGCCTACCGCGGCACCAGTGCTTTTCGTTAAGAAGAAATGTGGGGAACTCCGCCCTTGCCATGATTACCGAGCCCTGAACAAAATTACCGTCCCAGACCGGTACCCCTTACCCCTTATCTCGGAGCTGCTGGAGCGGGTGCAAGGGGCACAGGTGTTCACCAAGCTGGACCTCCGAGGGGCCTACAAATTGATTCGGATCCGAGCCGGGGATGAGTGGAAGACAGCGTTTGGGACCCGGTACGGGCAGTTCGAATATTTGGTTATGCCTTTCGGTTTGTGCAACGCGCCTGCTGTGTTCCAACGCTACATCAACCACGTGTTTCAGGACTTGTTAGACAAGTACGTGGTGGTGTATTTGGATGACATACTGATTTACTCCCGTGACCCGGCTCACCATGAGGGACATGTCCGGACCGTGCTGCAGCGCTTGCGTGAGCACCGTTTGTACGCAAAGCTCAGCAAGTGCGAGTTCCATCAGCGGACTGTGGACTTCCTTGGTCACCGGCTCTCTCCAGATGGGGTGCAAATGGACCCGGGGAAGGTGACAGCGGTTCGAGAATGGGCGGCACCCCGGAACCGCAAGGACCTACAGCGTTTCCTGGGGTTCGCCAATTACTACCGGACCTTCATCGCTGATTATGCTCATCGCACCACCCCGTTGACCCGGCTACTGCGCCCAAAGACGCCGTTTTCCTGGGACAAGGAGGCAGAGGAGGCGTTTCAGGGGTTGAAGGCCTGTTTCCAGAGGGCACCAATCTTACAACATCCTGACCCCTCTCGACCTTTTGTGGTGGAGACCGACGCCTCCAGTACGGCTCTCGGTGCCGTCTTGTCTCAACAGATTGGGCCTGAAGCGCCACTCTTACCCTGTGCCTTCTATTCCCGCCAGCTCCTACCAGCGGAGCGTAACTATACTGTGTGGGAGCGGGAACTACTGGCCATCAAGGTAGCCTTTGAGGTCTGGCGCCACCATCTTGAGGGGGCACGACATCCGGTGGAGGTGAGAACCGACCACCGGAACCTGGAGTACCTCCAGACCACCCGCAAGCTGAACCAAAGACAGATCCGGTGGGCGTTGTTCTTTTCCCGGTTCCAGTTCCGGATCCGCTACATCCCTAGCTCTCAGAATCAGAAGGCGGATGCCCTGTCCCGGAAACCTGAAGACAACGCAGACACGGTACAGCAAGCAGAACCCACCACGATCCTACCTCCGGCTGCATTCCTGGCCACCCAGGAGGCGCAGCCACTGCAGGTTCGGGTGCGGGAACAGCAGCGGGTCGACGCTTGGGCCCAGGATCGGCTCCGGGAGCTGGCTGAAGGGTCCAGCCCACAGTATCCGGGACTGGCCCTGCATCAGGGCCTTCTGCTGCATCACGGTCGTCTGTACATCCCGCCAGGGCCACTACGGCTGCAGGTTCTCCGGATGGCCCATGATGCCCCAGCAGCGGGGCACTTTGGACGGTATCGGACCACCCATCTGGTCAGTCGAGAGTTTTGGTGGCCCCGCCTGAAGGCTGACGTGGCTCGCTACGTTGCTGGTTGTGATGTCTGCCGGCGCGCCAAGGGACCTACCGGGCGACCCCCCGGCCTACTTCAGCCATTGCCAGTTCCACCGCGTCCTTGGCACACGGTTTCATTGGACTTTATAGTGGACTTACCCTCGTCTCGTGGCTGTACCTGCCTTCTGGTTTTCTCCGACCATTTCACCAAGATGGTGCACTGCGCTCCCTGTCCATCTGTACCCACAGCCAAGGAAACTGCTCAGCTGTACCTTCAGCATGTCTTCCGCTTGCATGGCCTACCTGAGCGTGTGGTGTCCGACCGGGGCGTTCAGTTCACATCCCGGTTCTGGCGAGCATTACACCAGACCCTCGGGACAGAGGTCTGCCTCTCGTCAGCCTACCACCCACAGACCGATGGCCAGACGGAACGGGCGAACGCGGTGCTGGAGCAGTACCTCCGGTGTTACTGCAGCTACCAGCAGGATGACTGGGTAGACCACCTGGCATTGGCAGAGTTCGCCTATAACAACGCGGTGAATGCGTCCACCCAGCAGACCCCGTTCCAGGCCAGTTATGGTTATCATCCACGGCTGTTTCCAGAGGTGCTGCCGGCATCCGCGGTCCCGGCGGTGACGGAGTGGCTTCAAGAGCTCCAGTCCCAGCAACAGCTTTTGGTGGAGCAACTGCACCAGGCCAAGGAAGCGTACAAAGCCCAGGCCGACCGCCACCGCCAGGTGGGGCCGGAACTTCGCGTCGGTGACCTGGTTTGGCTCTCCACTCGCCACCTCCACCCCTCTCGACCTTCGCGGAAGTTGGACGCCCGCTTCACCGGCCCATTCCCTATCGTAGACCAAGTCTCTCCTGTGGCATTTCGTCTCCGGTTACCCGCAACCCTGAAGGTTCACCCGGTCTTCCACAGGTCCCTTTTGAGTCCGGTGGCCCCACCCGACGAGTTCCACCCGAACCGTCCCCGACCGCAGCCAGTGTTGGTTCGGGGAGAGCCTGAGTACGAGGTGGAACGCATCCTGGACTCCCGATACCGCAGGGGAAAGCTGCAGTATCTCATTGACTGGAAGGGGTACGGACCGGAGGACCGTTCCTGGGAACCAGCGGCCAACGTCCACGCACCTGCCTGCCTCCGAGAGTTTCATGCGACGTACCCCGGCAAGCCGGGTCCGGACCATCGGTTGAGGGGGGGGCCTGGGAGGGGGGATGGTGTGATGGCCTGGGATTCCGATTCGGAGGATGAAACAGAGGAATCCCAGCCTGCACAAGAGTCCCCGCCTCCAGGGCCGGCTGAACTGGGGCAAGGCCTAGATGCTGAAGAACCTGCACCTGTGGCAGTGCATCAGGAGCTGGCCCCAGGTGAAACCCTTCTGGCCCCAGAGAGGCTTGACGACTCAGTGGCCACAGGTGAGCCTCCTCCAGGGCCCAGTAACCCTTCGGCCTCTCCTGATCTGCAGAGGCTTAGGGCAGAGAGGCGAAGGGAACTGGTTGCCCCTAGGAGGAGTGCTCGCCTTAAGGCCAGAGGAGGCGGGGCTCCTGGGGGCCGGGACCGCCCCTGGCCTTAGAAGAGGATAAAAGCCCAGTCAGCCCGGCCCCAGGTTGCGGGAGCAACGTCGTTGTTGGCTTCGGACCTTCCTGTGTTCCTGATCCCTGCTCGGCCTCCTGTTCCTGACTATCCGGTACTCCTGTTCCCTGCTCGGCCTCCTGTTCCCGACCATCCGGTGTTCCTGTTCCCTGCACAGCCTCCTGTTCCAGCGTACCTGTTCCCCGCCCGGCTCTCTGCCTCGGACCTTGCCCCTCTTCGTGTGGACTCTGCTACGCCCAAGGTACCTTACCCCCGGGACCAGCACACTTAGTCATGCTGGCCACATGACCCGGAAGTTGTACGCTGGCTCCCTCGGCCAATAAAGCGAGATGAGCGCCACAACCCCAGAGTCGGTCACGACTGGACCTATTGGTCAGGGGTCTCTTTACCTACCAAAGTGGAAGCTGCCAAAACAGGGTGGAAAGAAAGTAGCTCATTGGTACAGCATCAGCCTTGTATGCAAAAGTTCCCATGTTCACTCCCTGGAATTTCCAGGAAATCTCCTGGAATCTTTTTTTCTCCATTTTTTTAATTAGTTTTCCAAATTTAAAACAGACATATCAACAAACATAAAAAGAAAACATCAAATAACCAAGCAAACAAACATATATCCTAACTGTAGAAAATCCAGTTTTGTTAAGATTGTTAAGTGACTTCCTTGAATCCCCCTAGCTGAGTTTCCATATAAATCATTGTAGCAGTTTTCCAAAACTAATTTCATATATAATTGACATAGTCCTATTAACATCTTTCTTTCTTTTCATTTTAACTTTTATCTATAGTATTCTACAACATCACATATTTAAATCCTAGGCCAATTTGGTACTCACAAGTAATTCTATTTAAGTTATCTTAACATATCTTAACAGCAGTCACGAAATTAAAAGACGCCTGCTCCTTGGGAGAAAGGCGATGGCAAACCTAGACAACTTCTTAAAAAGCAGAGACATCACCTTGCCAACAAAGGTCCGTATAGTAAAAGCCATGGTTTTCCCAGTAGTGATGTATGGAAGTGAGAGCTGGACCATAAAGAAGGCTGATCGCAGAAGAATTGATGCTTTTGAATTATGGTGCTGGAGGAGACTCTTGAGAGTCCCATGGACTGCAAGAAGATCAAACGTATCCATTCTTAAGGAAATCAACCCTGAGTGCTCACTGGAAGGACAGATCGTGAAGCTGAGGCTCCAATACTTTGGCCACCTCATGAGAAGAGAAGACTCCCTGGAAAAGACCTTGATGTTGGGAAAGATTGAGGGCACAAGAAGAAGGGGACGACAGAGGATGAGATGGTTAGACAGTGTTCTGGAAGCTACAAACATGAGTCTGACTGCGGGAGGCAGTGGAAGACAGGAGTGCCTGGCGTGCTCTGGTCCATGCTCTGGTCCATGGGGTCACGAAGAGTCGGACACGACTAAACGACTAAACAACATATTTAACTAAATAATCTTTAAATTTCTTCCATTCCTCTTGATCCTCCTCCTCCTTCTGGTCGCGGACTCTTCCGGTCAGGTCGGCTAGCTCCGAAAAATCCATCATCTTCATCTGCCATTCCTCCACTGTTGATACTTCTTGTGATTTCCAATTTTTGGCCAGCAAAATTCTAGCAGCAGTTGTGGCATACAAAAACAATCTAACATCTTTCTTGGGCAATTCCAAACCTATTATTCCAAGAAGAAAGGCCTCTGGTTTCTTAATAAATGTATATTTCAACATTTTTTCCAATTCATTATAAATCTTTTCCCAGAAGTCTTTCACCTTGGGACAGGTCCACCACATATGGTAGAAGGTACCTTCTTTTTCTTTACATTTGCTTATCACTATTATGGTAAATCTTTGCTAATTTTACAGGGGTTAAGTACCATCTATACATCATTTTCATAACATGAAATCTCCTGGAATCTAGAGGAATTGCTGGGCAGGTTACCTTTCGGAAATCCGGAAGAGCCTGCCAGTGTTGACAATACTGGGCTAGATGGAACAATGGTCTGAGCTTGTAGAATTGTAGAGTTGGAAAAGGACCCTGAGAATTATTTAGTCTAAGTCCCTGCAATGCAGGAATATGCAGGAATAAGGGAATCAAACCTTTGACCTTGGTGTTATCCGCACCATGCTCTCACCAAACTGAGCTATCCACAAGTGCTCATATACAGAATTTTCTTACATTCCCAACTGTTAGGTTCCAGGTGGAGCTTCAATGCCAACAAATAGCCAAGAAGTCTTTTTTAAATGTGATTCCCTCCCCTTTTCAATCTCCGTACAATATCTTTTTAATCACGAAGCACAGGCTAATCCTGGCTTTTGAAATATATAATCATAATCACAGAACCTTGTTATACTTTCCACCCATGGAGGGGGGGAGAAAGAACTCTCCACACCCACATATAATCTCGCAAAGCTACAGAGATTTCTGATCAAAGTTTCGCAGGTAAATCAAACCTGAAATGAACAGATTAGGAGAGGAAGGTTGCTGTAATATCCACCCCACCCCCGTTTAAGTGAGGCAGAAGCAGATTTTGCTGAAACTTGCTCTCTAATTCCCATCTGGAAAGGGATTTCTCTGGGAATGAACAGGTCTGTGGGAATGTCTTTTTTTAATAACATCTGTAAAGTCAAAAACTTACAACCAGAGCAGGCTTAAGCTGTCATTCAACAGCAGGTGCCTTACATGCAATCAGCAGGCCAGGCTGATGAAAGTCAGATATTTTGAGGATGCAACATGTTTCATCGGATCAAGACAGGGCTTTATCCTGCCTTTAACCTGCCTCCAGTGGGACTGGCTTCTGTGCTCAGCTTGCCAGGTCAGAAGATTTCAGAGCCCGTACCTGAGACCTGGGGGCAGCTCCTGGTGATGTCATAGAAGCATCCCCTAGTGATGTCACTGTTGTCACTCCAGTAGCACCTTAAGGTAAAGGTAAAGGAACCCCTGACCATTAGGTCCAGTCGTGACCGACTCTGGGGTTGCGGTGCTCATCTTTTTTGGCCGAGGGAGCCAGTGTACAGCTTCTGGGTCATGTGGCCAACATGACTAAGCCACTTCTGGCGAACCAGAGCAGCACATGGAAATGCCGTTTACCTTCCCGCAGGAGTGGTACCTATTTATCTACTTGCACTTTGACGTGCTTTTGAACTGCTAGGTTGGCAGGAGCAGGGACCGAGCAACGGGAGCTCACCCCGTCACGGGGATTTGAACTACCAACCTTCTGATCAGCAAGTCCTAGGCTCTGTGGTTTAACCCACAACGCCACCCGCGTCCAGTAGCACCTTAGAGACCAAGCAAGTTTGTTATTGGTATGAGCATGCACACTTTCATGTGCATGCACACTTCTTCAGATACCCTGCGTGCACACAAAAGCTCATACCAATAACAAACTTAGTTGGTCTCTAAGGTGCTACTGGAAGGATTTTTTTTTATTTTGTTTTGACTACGGCAGACCAACAAGGCTACCTACCTGTTGTCACTGTTTTACTTGTTTGTACAGTGATACCTTGGGTTACAGATGCTTCAGGTTACAGACTCCACTAACCCAGAAATAGTACTTCGGGTTGAGAACTTTGCTTCAGGATGAGAACAGAAATCACCCGGTGGTGGCGCGGCGGCAGCAGGAGGCCCCATTAGCTAAAGTGGTGCTTCAGGTTAAGAACAGTTTCAGGTTAAGAACGGACCTCCGGAACGAATTAAGTTCTTAACCTGAGGTACCACTGTATCCCTGTATTATTATATCATTGTAACCTGTCCTGTGACCTTATGGTGAAGGGTGGGTAAGAAATCTTACAAATAAAAAAGATAAATACATAAAACCCATCACCTTTATCTCCATGTTGTTGATTTTGAGGCATGAAAACTGAGGACATCTGCTCTAACTGTGCCATTCTGCTCACCCAGTCTTCCTGCAGGCTCCTAAAATAACACAACATCCCATTACCTTCCAAAATGTTGAGGCCAAAACACGGGGGGTACACATCTTCCCAGCCACACACCCATGTGAGTCACATGACCTGTCACAGTCTCACATGTTTTTGGGTGCTGTGCTTAGAGCTTTGCTGAGAGATCTAACTGGGGCAGTTGCTGGGTAGAACATACAGTACCTGAATATTTAACTCCACACAACTCGCGATTCACCAGGACATAAACGCAGTTTATGAGCTCAGGTTTGGCGGCCTGTTGGGGCCTTTGTAACCTTTTGCATTTCCTGTTTTCGCATTCTCTGCCTACCTGAGACATAATGGCTGGCTGGATGACTTCCTTTTGCCTAGACAGCTGATAGTTAAAATGCCACATTAGTTTTGAGACATGAGTCAAGGCTTTTACACTAAATTATCATTTAATTTTTAACATGCCAATCATGCAGCCTGAATGGTGCGTGGCGTTTTGTGATTCAGTAGCAGTTATTAAATGGCTGTACTTGATGATGAAATATAAAGCTGAGATCAGGGACATTATGCTGAGGCACATTTTGCTGAATTCATCAGAGTCTGCACTTCTGTTTAACAGACACAATGGAGGGGGCTCTGATTTGTGCATAGAGCTTTATGCACGCAGAGGCTCCCCTCTTCTCTTCTAAGAGCAAAGTGAAATTCTCTTTGTATTGTTACATGCAAAGCCAATGTCTGTGTTGTACACCACACAAATCTCCAACTGGTGAGAGGCTCTAGGGGTACCAAGCTCTTAGCTAGGTTAAAGTTTCCTTGGAATGAAGGTCAGCATAGCCCAGACCCTCCGTTCCCTATTTTCCAGGAACGTCTCAGATTTACAGAACCCATCCCAGTTTCTGATTTGAGACCAGAAAGTCCTCCTTTTCCTTAGGATGTCCATATTTTCATGTAGAAATGTTGGAGGGTAAGGAGTTAAGTGAAGAAGATCAAACCTATCCATTCTTAAGGAAATCAGCCCTGAGTGCTCACTGGAAGGACAGATCCTAAAAGGCGAGGCTCCAAGACTTTGGCCACCTCATGAGAAGAGAAGACCTTCTGGAAAAGACCCTGATGTTGAGAAAGATTGAGGGCACAAGGAGAAGGGGACAACAGAAGACGAGATGGTTGGACAGTGTTCTTGAAGCTACCAGCATGACTTTGACCAAACTGCGGGAGGCAGTGGAAGACAGGAAGGCCTGGCATGCTCTGGTCCATGGGGTCACGAAGAGTCAGACACGACTAAACGACTAAACAACAACAACAATAAGGAGTTAAGTGACCTCGGAGACAAGTAACTAATCAACCTTTAGAAGACACCTGAAGGCAGCCCTGTATAGGGAACTTTTTAAAATGTTGAATGTTTTATTATGTTTTTATATATGTTGGAAGCTGCCCAGTGTGGGGCTGGGGCAGCCCTGTCAGTGTTACAGGGGAGCTGACAGTCAGATGGGTGGAGTACAAATGTTGTTGTTGTTGTTGTTGTTGTTGAATAGGGTATCCCTATTTTCATCGGAGAAATGTTGGAGGGTATGGTAGGCTGGGGTGTCTTTAGGATATATGGTTTTATAATTAGAATTAGAATTATAATAATTTATTATTTATACCCTGCCCATCTTGCTGGATTCTCCCAGCCACTCTGGGCGGCTCCCAACAGAATATTTAAAATGTGATAAAACATCAGACATGAAAAACTTCCCTAAACAGGGCTGCCTTCAGGTTTCTTCTAAAAGTCAGATAGTTGTTGATTTCCTTGACATCTGATGGGAAGGCATTCCACAGGGCGGGCGCCACTACCGAGAAGGCCCTCTGCCTGGTTCCCTGTAACCTCGTTTCTCGCAGTGAGGGAACCGCCAGAAGGCCCTCGGTGCTGGACCTCAGTGTCTGGGCTGAACAATGGGGGTGGAGACGCTCCTTCAGGTCTACTGGATCGAGGCCGTTTAGGGCTTTAAAGGTCAGCACCAACACTTTGAATTGTGCTCAGAATCGTACTGGGAGCCAATGTAGATCTTTCAGGACCGGTGTTATATGGTCTCGGTGGCCATTTACACATATTTACAACCCGAACATAAGGTGGATGGGCTCACAACATTTCTCTTTTCATCTCTTTGGCGATCACTCGTAGCTGAGTAAGACTGTCTTCCATAAACACAGTTTTAACAATGAGTCCGTAAGTGACTATGGAGGCCAATTCTGGATACACACATCCTTCCACAGTGGGGACATTGGTTCCCGGGCGTGAGTTGATCACGGTGTGGATTTGTCAAGCATGCCTTCCTCTTAGCACGTTTCTCCCGTGCGTTCTGAGTTCAAGTGTCTTCAAAGTCCATTACACCTTTGGTAAAGGCTGCTCTCCAATTGGAGCGCTCGCAGGCCAGTGTTTCCCAGTTGTTGGTGTTTATACTACATTTTTAAAGACTTGCCTTGAGACAGTCTTTAAACCTCTTTTGTTGACCACCAGCATTACCCTTTCCATTTTTAAGTTCGGAATAGAGCAGTTGCTTTGGAAGACGATCATCAGGCATCTGCACAGCATGACCAGTCCAATGAAATTGATAACATGATCACCCCAACAGATCTTGCTTCTCCCTTAGTCATAGTTTTGGATCCAGGACAGATCAAGCTTGGCTCCAGCTCTAACTCCCAGCCTTCTTTCAAGCTCAGCTCTCTCACACTTTCTGGCTATTGTTCTCCTACCTGGCAGCTAGAAGGGGAGGAAGACCCATACATTTGTCTGGAGGACACCACCACTTAGCTGTTGCCCTTGCAACCTAGCTCCTTCTTTTGGGATGCTGATCAGGACCCTCAAGTGCCCAGTTAAGGTCACAGTCTTACAAAGAAACTTGTCTAAGTTAAGCAATCTCCTCTGTTGGATTCGAATCCTCATTGGGTACAGGACCCCAAGAATGAGAAGTGAATCAGGGCATTATCACCCCTGCCAAACCCACGACATCATGAAGCACTCGGGCAAGCAACCAGCCTCTCATCCTCAGCCCTCCATCTGTAATACGGGGAGGTAATAGGACTACTTGCTGCATACCATAAAGGGTGGTTTTAAGGAGGGGTGACTAAGTTGCATCCCTCCAGACGTTGCCATGACTTCCCTCATCCTTGACCATCAGCCATGCTAGCTGAAGCTGAGTTAGCTTCTTACAGCAGGTTAGGTAAAGTAAAGGTAAAGGGACCCCTGACCATTAGGTCCAGTCATGACCGACTCTGGGGTTGCGGCGCTCATCTCGCTTTATTGGCCAATGGAGCCGATATACAGCTTCCGGGTCATGTGGCCAGCATGACTAAGCCGCTTCTGGCGAACCAGAGCAGCGCACGGAAATGCTGTTTACCTTCCCACCGGAGCGGTACCTATTTATCTACTTGCACTTTGACGTGCTTTCGAACTGCTAGGTTGGCAGGAGCAGGGACCGAGCAATGGGAGCTCACCCCATCGCGGGGATTCGAACCGCCGACCTTCTGATCGGCAAGTCCTAGTCTCTGTGGTTTAACCCACAGCACCACCCGCTGAGTTAGCTTCTTACAGCAGGTTGGCCACCCCAATCAGCCTACAGGCCCTCAAAGGCTGTTGAGCCCTCTTTTAAAGATATGCGTAAAGCTAAATATGAATAAAGAAAGCAACTGTGACCAGGGGCATAGCTAGCTGGCGGGGGCAGGGTGACCTGCCCACAGGGCAGAGCGACCCGCCCACAGGGCCGCAGCCACAGCGATCCTCGCATGGGAGCAGCCGCTGTGAGCCTTGAACCTCATGTGGGCCACCCGAGCAGATCAATGCATTGGCGATCCACCGGGGGTAGACAAAAGCACCCCCTAGGCAGATCACCACTCTCCTTAGGTGCCCCTCCATCCGCCCTATTCCTACGCCAGGGACTGTGACTTAGCATCATTGCTTAGCCTTCTGGAAATCAAGTTACATTTCCCCTCTGATAAGACCGCTCATAGACTCTCATCTTTCAAAAAAGATGACAACATTTATTATTATTTTTTAATCCTGGAACATCCTCTAGCCGCCAAAGAAATTGTGACAAGTCATCGCTGAACAAGATAAAGACAGACACAAAGACAGACAGAAAGACAGGGAGAGATTAGGTATCTATTTGGGAGCAAACAGCATCATCCTTCCAATTGGTTAAAGTGTGGAGATGTTTATATTATTAATGTCTGTTGAAATTTACCATAGTTCCTAATTTGCAGCTATTGCCAGGCGGGAGTCGTGACATCTGATTTATGGTCATGCAAAAAATCTTTACTAACCCGGGCCTCGTAAATTTGATCATTTGATAATTTAGTGCTAGATTTCTTCCTTTAATGAAAGAGTAGTTAATGTGATGGTTATTAATTCTATTTTTAGTGCATTTAAAATCACAGCATTATGACAAAATGGTCTATTTAAAGTTTTTCAAAAAAATATTTCAGCTCAAAATGAAACCGTAACGGCTTTCATTTTTGTTGGTCTGGTATTGAATTTCAAGGCATTGTAACATCAATTGCAAAATTATTACTTGTAAGATGTATTGGAGAAGGAGGGGGAAGAGAATCTATAATAATATGGAATGTTCTTCATATAAACCTTGAAAGTCTTGCTTTCAGGAATCTGCTTCAAAAATTCATGGGATTTGTGGATTTCTGCCAAAGCCTTGGTCCAGCTTTTCAGATAAATTACTTTGGTGTTTCATACAACAGTCCTTCAGTGTAGGTCACCTTATTTGGGGGTTTGTTTTTTTACTGCCTTTGTACAGTGGTACCTCAGGTTAAGTACTTAATTCATTCCGGAGGTCCGTACTTAACCTGAAACTGTTCTTAACCTGAAGCACCACTTTAGCTAATGGGGCCTCCTGCTGCCGCTGCGCTGCCAGAGCCCGATTTCTGTTCTTATCCTGAAGCAAAGTTCTTAACCTGAAGCACTATTTCTGGGTTAGCGGAGTCTGTAACCTGAAGCGTCTGTAACCTGAAGCGTACGTAACCTGAGGTACCACTGTATTGATTTTCCCAGTGCTTAACTAAAAGGTATGGAACATAAAACAGGAGAATACTGAGAAGAATGCTGAGGTGCGGCCAAGCCTGTCAATAATATTATGCTAATACGGATGGCTGAATTTTGTCAATTTCAGTTTCTCTCAGCTCCTGTCTTTTCCAATCATAAGTTCAGCTCACCATATTTCCACATCACTTTGTTGTTGTTGTTTTAAACTCATCAGCATGTATTATATCCCCATATCTTCTGGAACACCTCTCCCAATATGAACATGAAATTCCACTCTGAAAAGTCAGAGGTGAGATCCAACATAACGTTAATGCTGCAAGTGTAAAGGCTGGCTTTGTTGTGCAAGGGGTTCTGCAAGAGTTAGTGCACAAACCTTAACGATCACCAAGTATAATAGCAGTTGCACTGGGAAGCACTTGGTTAAGTTCAAGGTGTTAGTCCTGATGGACAAAGCTTGGGATCGAGATATCTAAGAGAGAGCAGATTTAGGGGAGCACATGGAGGGGGAAGAGGGGGAAGTCCCATTCCACAAATGGAAATCCTTGCATGGAAATCTCTAACATGTCTGAGTAACCAGACACATTACTCAGTGCTACTTTGGATACAACCCTGTGTCCCAGTCTATGCCTGTATTGGATCTGAATTTTTTGTATGTACAATGAATTGTTTTCAAATATGGAACTGTTTCTAATTACTTTTATCATTGATGTTTTTACTCCGAAATCGCTTAGGCTGCATTTGCACTACAATTTATTCTATTTCCCCATTGTTCCCCTGTTAATTTCCACATTATATTTGAGCTTTTGCATGACAATAAAAGCCACATCCAGAAATACAGTAGACTACAGTGCAAGTTTAGCACTCACTTCTGTGTTACTTGCATTTTTGTTTCCTGGAAGCATATAACAAGGAAATGAGCAGTATACTTGCGCAGCATTCTACGATATTTCTTGATGTGGCTCAAATAGAACGTGGAAATTAACAGTTAGGGAAACACTGGGAAAATGGAAGGAACTGCACCGTGAATGCAGCCTTGGGCATATTTTGAAAGAAGCCACTCATCAATGAAATGAAATCAAATAAATAAACAAATGCTTTTCGCTAGCATAAGACACTTATTGGATTGGGCCATTGTGCTATACTAAGAGTTGTGCTCCACTAAGAGACAGCACCTTGCCAACAAAGGTCCGTATAGTTAAAGCTATGGTTTTCCCAGTAGTGATGTATGGAAGTGAGAGTTGGACCATAAAGAAGGCTGATCACCAAAGAATTGATGCTTTTGAATTATGGTGTTGGAGGAGATTCTTGAGAGTCCCATGGACTGCAAGAAGATCAAACCTATCCATTCTGAAGGAAATCAGCCCTGAATGCTCACTGGAAGGACAGATCGTGAAGCTGAGGCTCCAATACTTTGGCCATCTCATGAGAAGAGAAGACTCCCTGGAAAAGACCCTGATGTTGGGAAAGATGGAGGGCACAAGGAGAAGGGGACGACAGAGGATGAGATGGTTGGACAGTGTTCTCCAAGCTACCAGCATGAGTTTGACCAAACTGCGGGAGGCAGTGGAAGACAGGAGTGCCTGGTGTGTTCTGGTCCATGGGGTCACGAAGAGTCGGACACGACTAAACAACAACAACAACAACAAAGAGTGGGGCTTCCACTAGCAGAATGGCTGCTGCGTGAACAGGCAGCCACAGCTAGACATCCCAGAAGAACAGATGAAGAGCTTCATGGATCAGACCAATGGTCTATCTAGTGCAGTAGATGGAAGGGGACTTCAGCATCTCCCATGTTTTAAGGCACATCTTCCGAAAGGGAACATTGGAGAGCTATGATGGCTGTAAAGCCAGCTCAGATCAGAGGAAACAGCAACATACATCTGACGAGTCTTTTTACAGGGAGGATTTCTCCCTCCCATGAACATGAACATGCCCATACCCTTCTCTCTCCAAAGTGCAGAAATCCTTACGTTTGAGCCGCTTGCCTCCCCTGCATCAGCTGCCCTTGGCTGCAGCGGACCCATAAACCATTTTACTGCAAAGCCATGAACAATCCATATGCCCATTTGATGTGTCAGGCCACCAAGAAGCCAGCGCTTGTGGGGTAGCATAAGGATATCTGAAGGTGACACATGCTGTCATTCGACGAACAGAGAGGCAGAGGGAGGGAGGGGGGCCTGGCAACCAAAGCCTTGGCCTTGACAACTTGTGATGGTGACCAGGTGGGGTGTGTTATCTTAATAGTCTGGAGCTCTTGTGAATTATTTGCTGATAGATGTAAACAGCTGTTATTCTTGGTAATGGAAAGCAATTAGAAACATCTGTACTCTTGGCTATGAGTAATGCCTCCTATCCTCATGGCTCCCAAGTGCCAATTGGAAATAAGTACATCATCCGAATGGGGCTGGCAAGTCTACCCTGCATTCTGCACCGATGATTAGTACTGAGCTGTGAAGAACAAGAGGTGAAGAGCAGAAGAAAGAAGCTGTTCCTGGCATGGAAGAAAGCAAGAAGCCGGGGCAGAAAGAATCCTGTCCCAAGAAATTTCACTCATCCCAATGTTCTATCTGAACCAGCAACAGAAACAACTCGGGTGGGGCACACAAGCACATTTCCAAAACAGGCATAGGCAAACTCAGCCCGCCAGATGTTTTGGGACTACAACTCCCATGATCCCTAGCTAACAGGACCAGTGGTCAGGGATGATGGGAATTGTAGTCCCAAAACATCTGGAGGGCCGAGTTTGCCTATGCCTGGTCCAAAAGATCACTGCTGGTGTTGGCATAGCTGGCAGCTCTGGTCAAAGGACCCCTTCTTGTGGTGTTATGACCTGGCATTAAGGCATGGTGGTAAAGACTGAGAATGATCATAGCTCAGTTGTAAGGAATGTGCTTTGCATTCAGAGGGTCTCAGATTCAATCCCTGGTATCCCCCATTGTTGTTGTTGTTTTAAAGCAAGTGATATGAAATATTTATTCCGGAGATCCCAGAGGGACTAGTCAGAGCGGACGATTAGTGGGCTAGCTGGACAAATCATCTGACCTGCAATGTCACTTTCCTGGCTTCTTAAAGCTTCTTAAAGTCAACATGTAAGTAACTGGAAGACTGTAATGATTATATGGCAACTTGATCATTCCAAACTTTCAGTACAGGTTGACTCTCCGTAGAGTAGTAGGTAATTGTCAGTGCACAAATGCTACCAAATTCTATCACTGTATGCATGGGTTCTTTATGCTATGATCCAGCCCTAGGACATTTCTGATGTAGTAGGCAAAGGGAGGTCAAAGGGATGACAGTCTGCAGGTAGTTCTGAGTTCATAAGCCCTCAGTGCAGTGACCTAGACTCCTTACATGAGGAGCCCAACCTCTGCTCTTCCAATATCCTAACCATTCAAAACACCTGATTCTCCTGAAAGCCATAAAAGAAGGGTGGTAACTTAGTGGTATCTTTTTTCATGCAGAATGTCCCAGGTTCAATCCCTGGCATCTCCAGATAAGGCTGGGGGCAAAAACCCTGACTGAGACCCTATAGAGCTGGTGGTGGTCAGTATGGACAATACTGAGCTACATAGACCAGTTGTATGACTTGCTATGTTCCTAAGCTCCTACTAGGAGCCACCTAATGATGTTGGTGTGAAAAGTTTCAAGTCAGGCTCTTCCCTTTAAAGTTCCTGCCAGGTGAGGGGCATGACTTCAAAAGTCAGCAAAACAGCTTCCCTCTAAATGCACGATTGGGCTTTGACTTTTATTAGAACAACATCTGTGCTCCATTGGAGCTCTCCAAGGTCCTATGAATCTTCCAGTCTTCAGTTTTTCTTCCTAATTCCCTGTTACTTTTTCTCCTTGTTGCTACCTGGCTCATCCTGCCCCTCCTGGTCCATTGCCCAAGAGTCTTCTGTGAGTCTCTGTACTTCTGTAAGATTTGTGCTTCCATGTAAACATATGAAAAGGAACATGCACAATGAAGCCAGGTGTGTGTTGTCTCTGCAACTTAAACATAACTAGGGGAACTCCCCTTCAGACATTACAAAAACGGGGTGCATGAGCCACTTGTGCACCTGCTGGTCTGTGCTTTCTGTAACATTTGAAGCCACTCTTAATCCTACCTGTTGTATAGATATGCTGTGTTAGTGATCTGGGGTGGGCAAAGGTTATGGACTACCTGTAAGTCCATCTTTACTGTGAGTGTAACATGCAAGTTCTAGGTACGCACCGGTTGTACCATACAGGGTTTATATTCTGCAGTAATAGTGTCAGACTCCTGATAGTAATGATGCTTGTTGTGGGGCTGGGAGGAGGGAGGGAGGGAAGAAGAGGGAGGCTGAATAGGCTGGCAACATGCACCTCTCATGGGAGCTGTTGATTCCATAGCTGTTTAATCCTCAGCTTGGCGGCTGTCTTGGCAGTCACGGAAACCCATGATTGCCAATTGTGCAGTGTTGGTTTCTGAGATGGGAACACCTGTTTATTAGCATTTGGTTGAGCACATCCAACATATTTCATAGAGGCTGCAGCGGGGTGGGGGGTGGGGGGAGATGCTTCTGATGGCTTGAATTTTTATTTTTGCTCAGTCGCCATGCTAGTTGATTGCCCTTCCTGCGAAAGGAAAGGAAAGGAGTTTGTTTTCCTTGTGTGAGTCTTTCTTACTCTCAGTATGTTCCTGCTGCATTAGTGTGTTTCTCCCCCTCCCCCATCTTGGGGCACCACATGAGAGCTCCAGAGAACAGAGAGCTCTTCAGGTTCTCAATGTATGGCTCTATTGTAGAATCATAGAATCATAGAGTTGGAAGAGACCACAAGGGCCATCGAGTCCAACCCCCTGCCAAGCAGGAAACACCATCAGAGCACTCCTGACATATGGTTGTCAAGCCTCTGCTTAAAGACCTCCAAAAAAGGAGACTCCACCACACTCCTTGGCAGCAAATTCCACTGTCAAACAGCTCTTACTGTCAGGAAGTTCTTCCTAATGTTTAGGTGGAATCTTCTTTCTTGTAGTTTGGATCCATTGCTCCGTGTCCGCTTCTCTGGAGCAGCAGAAAACAACCTTTCTCCCTCCTCTATGTGACATCCTTTTATATATTTGAACATGGCTATCATATCACCCCTTAACCTCCTCTATTGTAGAAAGCATATAGTGAACACAAGCTGGTGATTGCTGCTGGGGAACAAAGGATGGCCATATCGCCCATGACAACTTTGAAACACCCACATACCTTCACATTATTCAAAGCAAGTGAGCACTTGTCACTTCCAGGTGATGAGTTGTAGGATGCGCCACTTCCCCCCTCCAAGGCTGCCTCTGGAAGCTTTGGAAGAATGAAAATCCCATGACCTGTTGAGTAACAGGTAATGAAACTGTACATGGAAATTAATGAGGACGCAGCACTGCTCCACAGGAATGTCATTGCCATGATTGTGTGGACAGCCCTTTCTTCATTGCCAAAGGAAGGCACTAGAAGCTGGTCCCCATACGACGTCTCCCAAGAGTTGCATGCTGTTGAAAGTCTACATGAACCCAAGGCAGAGATGGCACCTATCATCCAATACAGGCTGTAGACCAGGCATAGGCAAACTTGGCCCTCCAGATGTTTTGGGACTACAACTCCCATCATCCCTAGCTAACAGTGATCAGGGATGATGGGAGTTGTAGTCCCAAAACATCTGGAGGGCCAAGTTTGCCTATGCCTGCTGTAGACAGCTAGGAACCTCTTGCTCCTGCATGCAGTTCATCCAGACATTAAAAATGCCTCATGAGACTCCATTCTGAGCCTTCCCACAATTTGAAGAGGGGCAGGTAAAGGTAAAGGTACCCCTGCCCGTACAGGCCAGTAATGTCCGACTCTAGGGTTGTTCGCTCATCTCACTTAAGAGGCCGGGAGCTAGCGCTGTCCGAAGACACTTCCGGGTCACGTGGCCAGCATGACGAAGCTGCTCTGGCGAGCCAGCACCAGCGCAGCACACGGAAACGCTGTTTACCTTCCCGCTATAAAGCGGTACCTATTTATCTACTTGCACTTAGGGGTGCTTTCGAACTGCTAGGTGGGCAGGAGCTGAGACCAAAAGACGGGAGCTCACCCCGCCGCGGGGATTTGAACCGCCGACCATATGATTGGCAAGTCCTAGGCACTGAGGTTTTACCCACAGTGCCACCCACGTCCGTGAAGAGGGGAAACTGGTGTACAAAGATGGGGTGCTTTTATCTGTGGCGCCCTGTCCTTGGAATTCCCTTCCCATAGTAATGCTTGTGGACTCTTGTTCAAGACACAAAGAGAAGCCTTTGAACAGGACATCATCTATTATGATTTGAAGTCAATGCAGCACTGTGGTTAATGCGTTGCACCAGGACCTGGGAGAATAGGATGCAAATTGCCACTCAGCCATGAAGCTAACTGGGTGACTTTGGGCCATTTTAACCTACCTCGCAGGGCTGTTGTGAGGATAAAATGTGGAGGGGGAGAACAATGTATGTCCCCTCAAACTCCATGGAGGAAAGGTTGGCTGTAAATGTAGTAGTACATAAAGGAAAATAGCGATGTTCCTCTTAATGCTACAATGATTTGCAAAATTAGGTGCCCTTTTATCCTTCCAACCCATGATATTATGGCAAGATTCGGGCAACCTGTTAGCAGCAATCTTATCTTTGTTCTGCAGCTTTCATATCACAAGTGCTTTCGTACCACCTGGCCTCTGTGGGATAAGGGCAGGGATGCATTTGCAAGCAGGACGGGAAGAGGGGCAAGGAACCAGGTCAACGTTCCCACAAAACTTAGATACCCAGCTGTTGTTGGGCTACAACTCCTGTCATCCCTAACCACTGGGTCCTGCTAGCTGAGGATGATGGGAGTTGTAGTCCAACAGCAGCCATGGGCCCAAGTTTGAGAAACACCACGATGGAGGAATAGGAGTGGAAGACATGGAGGGAGAGACAAAGTTAAGGGGTAAAAACAAGTAAGCGCTGTGTTTATTTTCACACACTTAGGGTTCCTATCAGCTGGGGGTGATAACGAAGGGGTAGAGATGGCCTGGGACTCGGATTACACACTTAGGGTTCCTATCAGCTGGGGGTGATAACGAAGGGGTAGAGATGGCCTGGGACTCGGATTAGGACCCAGAGGAGTCTCAGTCTGCACCAGATCCTTTGCCTCAGGTGGTTTCTGAACCAAGTCTGGGGCCTGATTCTGAAGAGCCCCAGCCTGCACAGGTTCCCCTGCAACAAACACCAGCTGGGCCAAGTCAGGGGCCTGAGCCTGCCTTGGCTCCAAATGTTGGGATTACCTCATTGCCTTCAGCTGGGCCATCACTTACAGCTGTTCCACTACCAGTTGGGTCAGGAGAGGCTGAGGCGGCCCCTGGGTCTAGTAACCCACCGACATCTCCCAAGCTGCAGAGACTAAGGTCTGAGAGAAGGAGAGACCTGAGTACTTGCAGGAGGAGTGCTTGCTTTTGGGGGTGACAAGGAGGTGAGTCACTGGGGGATCGGGACTGGCTGTTACCCCGACAGAGATAAAAGGCTGTCGGACCCTGCCCCAGGTTGTGGGAGCAACATTGCTGTTTGCTAGAACCTGCCTGAGACCCTGCACCCAACCTAGCCTGGTTTCCTGCCTGGGCCCTGTCGGACTGACTCCTCGTGGAATCCTTGGATTCGGGACCGAACCTGGACCGTGTTGCTTCGGTTAACCCCCAGGCCCAGTACAAATACTAAGGCTTCCCAGCATATCTTGAAGGAAGAGAGACAGGTAGCATCACATAAATGTTCTGGGGGGAGTAAGTTGCAGGCATAATGGGCAGCAGGGGTGATGGTGGAAGGAAACCTTTAGGTGGTTGCAGAAGAGCTGGAGGAGCAAAGGTCACTGGGCGGGAGGATATTGGGAGATACAATCCCTCCCTTCTGCTCCTCCAAAGCTTCCTTGTGTTCATCAAGCTGCTGCCTCGGCTGCTGTTGTCATCATTTTTGTTATTTTGGGGGAGCTGCTCTCTCGCCTAGGGCTCCATGCCAAGCAGAGCAGAATGTCATTATGAGAGGAGGCTGCTGTGAGCTGCCACCATCGCGGGGAATTTATCACTGCAAGCCTTGATCATAATGGACTCCTTCACCAAATGACTTTGGATGAGCAAGGCTTTGGCAGTGGGCTTGGAGGCCCACATGGCAATTATTATTAAACTGAGTGGCCGTGTAATAGAATTGGGGGCGGTTGGCGGGGGGAGAGACAGGCAGAGAGAGAAAGGAACATCACATTGGAACAAGCAGCAATTTCTCACAAAGCCCCACATGCAGAACTGCAGGAATTCGCTCCAAATGTCCAGACTGGCCGACAGGCGGTTGGGGAAACGGGAGCTCCCAAGCGTTGCTAATCCAGCAGCCTAGCTAACCAGGGAGGTCAATATCCCTGGGAAGTTGGCTGAAAGGAATGGGAATAGGAAACAGGGAGCCCTCATCAAACCAGACCTCCAAATGGTTTGCAGTTATCCTTCTGACATGTCCCATAGCTGTGTTGGAAGATCCAGTACATCTCCAGGGGCATTGGCCACAGGGAGCTGGGTTTTCTTTGGCTTGTTGGTACACAGGTATCATTTTATTTTTATATATTGCTTTTTGAGGGTTGTCTCCAATGCTGGTCATTAGAGCATGGGGATGAGTAGAATTTAGTTGGAGACAACCCCTTTGTAATTTCATCATAACACAAAAGCAGGCTTTTAAAACTTGTGGAGAATCTGCCCATTCCCACAGAAATGTATTTTTGTTGTTGTTTAGTTTAGTCGTGTCCAACTCTTCGTGACCCCATGGACCCCATGGCCCGCCAGGCACTCCTGTCTTCCACTGCCTCCCGCAGTTTGGTGAAACTCATGCTGGTAGCTTCGAGAACACTGTCCAACCATCTCATCCTCTGTCGTCCCTTCTCCTTGTGCCCTCAATCTTTCCCAACATCAGGGTCTTTTCCAGGGAGTCTTCTCTTCTCATGAGGCAGCCAAAGTATTGGAGCCTCAGCTTCAGGATCTGTCCTTCCAGTGAGCACTCAGGGCTGATTTCCTTCAGAATGGATAGGTTTGACCTTCTTGCAGTCCACGGGACTCTCGAGAGTCTCCTCCAGCACCATAATTCAAAAGCATCAATTCTTCAGCGATCAGCCTTCTTTATGGTCCAGCTCTCACTTCCTTACATCACTATGTTCTCTCCTAAATTGAGGCCCCTGAAAATTAGACAACTTAGAATCATAGAATTGTAGAGTTGGAAGGGACCCCGAGGGTCATCTAGTCCAACTCCCTGCAATGCAGGAAACTCAATTAAAGCATCCACGACCCAACCTTTGCTTAAAAACCTCCAAGGAAGGAGAGTCCAGCAACTCCCGAGGGAGACCATTCCACCATCAAACAGCACGTATCCTCAGGAAGTTCTTCCTGGCGCTAAGTTTGAATCTCCTTTCTTGTAACTTGAATCCATTGGTTTGGGTCCTGCCCTGCAAAGCAGGAGCAGACCAGCTTGTTCCAGTCAAGGACACATTCCAGCTGTGCAAAAACAAATGGGATGCCAACAGGGCCTGTAAGGGTGTGGCCTCAGGGGACTTCTAAGAGCCAGATAGAGAGTTCTAGTGTGCTGCTTTCAGCCTGAGGTTCCCCACCCCAATTTAGGGAAGTTAAGGAACCTGTGTAACAGAAGTCCCCTCTTAAGCTGGGGGTGCTGGGAGTCACTTTCCAAGACATCTGGAGTGCACTCGGTTGGGGAAGCCTGCCTTATACCATGCCACACCAAACATATATGAGACTGGTAAAAGTGCTTCAAGCCCAAGAGCTCAGAAAGCCTTCAAAGAGACGTAGATGGAGGCAGAAGGTCCAACAGACGCAAGAATTCTCTGTTATTAAAACACAAATAAACCAGCTCTCAAACTTGCAATGCACTCCTGCTCATGAAGACTTCCTGGCACCTGGCAGGTTTGGTTTTACTGCCATACGCAACACTACTTTTAACACCTTTAAGCCAAAGATAAATTTAAACATTCAGCTTCAGGACCATCTGTCTTCTTGATGGAAATCTGCTCTAATGGCATGCCATAGCATGGACCATTCATCACCACTGCTCCATCCATCATGCCACACCGAGCAATGTGTTTGGCGGCCATGACGGCGGGGTGGGTGACGAGCCTCCCAATCTGCATAAGGTAGCGATCGAAGCTTTTGTTTATGCTTGTCCTTAAAAAAAAAAGGAGAGGGTGGCCAACCCCTTCACACATGCCATTGATTCCTTATGAAGACATCAAGGCCGCTTTCTTATCCAAGACAAAGCTTGTCTGCTTTGATAAATATGAGGGAGGATCCCGGGATTGTAACTTGACAACTCAGACTTTGAAATACAAGATGATGTACAAGGCAAACATGCTCATTTGAATGGCCAGGGGATTGATTATTCAAAGCATCCAACCAATCAGTGGACAGCAAAAACTTGATGGCAGGATGAGACTACTGGAGAGAAATTCATCTGAATAGGGCCAGATGTCAGAGCTTTGTAGGAGCTCAGATCCAGAACAGGATTCTAGGGCCCCACAGTCTTGACCAAACACCTATATCCAAATCCCATTTTTCCATAATGAAAGAAACACCATTCCGTCACTTTCTTCCAACAGTCTGTCATATTCCAGCAATTGAAAGGGATGAGGTTATGCAGACAGGAACTGGATAAGATCTCGTTTCATGGGGGGGGGGGTATGCATTCTGTCCCATTATGTTTCCATCTCACAAAGTGGGACACAAGCACACCCCAAGACACGGAATAACACTTCCTGGCATTCTATGGGAGTAAGGACACATCCTTGCCATACAGTTAAAGTACTCTTATATCACTTTAACAGTCATGGCTTCCCCCAAAGCATCCTGGAAACTAGGGGTGTTAGGAAACTCCCTATTCCCCTCCCAGTACTACAATTGCTAGGTTTCCCAAGGAAGTGGTGTTGGTTGTTAAGCCACTCTGGGATTTGTAGCTCTGGAAGGGGAATGGGGTCTCCTAACAACTTTCAGCACCATTAGCAAATGACAGCTCCCAGAGTTCTTTGAGGAACGCAATGACTTTTCACAGTGGTATCATAATGCTTTAAATGTAAGGTGCAGATGTGACCTAGGTAAGCCAACAGTCTGTAATCCAGGACACTTTTAAGAAATGGCGAAACTTGACATTTCTGTCACCAGGAATAAGATTGCATGTCTCACCCCCAGCAGTGCTCCAGAGCTCACAACACCCTATGTTTTCCTTCTTATAAGGCAATGGTCACCATTCGCTGTGGGGGAAATTAGAGAGCAGGGAAGAAAACTTGATGACCTTTAACAAATGCACACTAATGCAGAAATGTGATGAACTGGATTTAAAGTTGCGGAAGTGAGAAACAAAGAGGAACTGAAATGGACACTTTGTTGTCCCTCAAAAAACTCAGCTTTATTTGGGAATGCAGGTGCCACCTGACATTGGAGAGACCTGCCTTCCCAGAAAAGTACAGAAGCACTTTGCCCCCTCACTACCTGTACAAGTGAAACATGCACAGTCTCCATGCAGTAGGCATTTCCTCCTCCCCATATTAAAAAAGCACACCCCCCCCAAAAAAATGCTGACATCCGCAATAGCTGTTATGCAAAGGTTTGTCAGGTCTTTAAGCACTTCCATCAATACATTTGTGATCAGGTCTTATCAAAGCCCTTCTGCATCTCCAGCATTGCCTCCTTGCAAGCCACTGGATCCATAAAGCCCTGGAGAAACTGGAAGCACAAGAACTCAGATGCCACCATGAAGAGGAACAACGTGATATTTTGGTTGCCTTCACTTGTTGCTGTTGTTGTTTGGTTTCAGAAGCATCTGCTTAGCTGGCCAATCCCAAAGGAAGCTCTAGGAGTTGCCTAGGCTGCAGTTTCTAGGAACCTCTTTGTCTATTTTTACTTTTCTTACACTAAGAGGGCAGCGCAAAGAGGCGCATGAAATAGTCACCATGCTTGCTTGAGACAGCATCTGCATGGGAGCTTCTCTGCCAAGTGGCCTGGGTATCATTTAGGCAGAGGCCATTTTGTGTGGAGCAGAACTTGGGTATTCAGCAAACAGTGTGGACACTCCCTAGAAGAAAAGAAAATCCACAATATACATTGTGAGGTTGTAATATGTCAAGAGATCAGCTACTTCTTGATAAGTTAGCTCCCCATTCCCCCACAGTGTATTGAAGCTCTGCATATAGGTAGAGTTGCCAACCTCTATATAACTTTGCTTCTGCGTCCTGGAATACTAATGAAGCTTTTTCCTGTTATGGGGAAAATAGGAAGCTGCCATTTAACAAGTAGTGGGTCCACCCAGTGCATGAGAACAAAACAACATAAGAAGAGCCAATGACCCCATCGAGTCCAGAATCCTGTTCTCTGTGCGGGGAAATTCAGGGGTTCAAGTATGAAGGCTCACAGCAAGTTCCCAATCAGTCAGACTTTATTCAGTAATGCATTACAGGATAGAGTCCAAAGTGTCCGAAAAAGCATTTATATTAGGACACAAACATGTAGGCAAATATTTGCTTTTATTCTGCGATCTGCTCTGAGACCTCTGGGTATAGAGCAGTATATAAAGTCTAATCATCATCATCATCATCATCATCATCATCATATGAGCCATTCATCCTCTACCCAACCACCTTCTGCCACCCCAGCACCTCACCATCTCTCAATCAACCACAGTCCATCTCTCATGAAACCTACTCAACTCATTTTTACTGTGCATGTCAGAACCCTCCTTGTACCTTATAGCAAGCTGTTTTTTCCCCACTTTGGCTGTCAGCCATTAATTTTCTCTTTATTATTTAATTTTCTCATTCTTGTTGTGCTAGGCCCGAGGGTAACCCTTGAAACGTAGTCCAGGACTGGACCAGAATCTGAAGGTTTCACTAGGAGTCAGTCTGACAGGGCCAAGGCAGGACACGAGGCAGGAAACCAGGCAAGGACAGGTACAGGATCTCAGGCAGCATCTAGCATACAGCAATGTTGCTCCCACAACCTGGGGCGGGGTCCGACAGCCTTTTATCTTTGTCGGGGTAGCGGCCGGTCCTGATCGGCTCACCTCCCTGCCTGTTTTGCCCAAAGGCAAGCACTCCTCCTGCGAGTACTCAGGTCTCTCCTTCTCTCAGACCTTAATCTGTGCAGCTCAGGAGATGTCGGTGGGTTACTAGACCCAGGGGCCACCTCAGCCTCCCCTGACCCAACCAGTAGTGGAGCAGCTGTAAGTGATGGCCCAGCTGAAGGCAACGAGGTAATCCCTGCATCTGGAGCCAGGGCAGGCTCAGGCCCCTGACTCGGCCCAGCTGGTGTTTGTTGCAGGGGAACCTGTGCAGACTGGGACTCTTCAGGATCAGGCCCCAGACTTGGTTCAGATGATGCCTGAGGCAAAGGATCCGGTGCAGACTGAGACTCCTCTGGTTCCGAGTCTGAGCCCGAGTCCCAGGTCATCACACTTGTGGTCAGCTCACATTCTTGCATACGTGGCACAAGCCTCACTAATAATGGGTCTAACAGCAATTCCACCTCATCTCACAGTGGCCTGCCAGATGGTGGTGGGAAACCTGCAAGCAGGACTCAAGCACAAGAGCCCTTTTCCCTCCTGTGGTTTCTAGCAACGGGCATTCAGAAGCACTGCTGCCTTCAAGTGTGGAGGCAGAGCAAAGCCATCATAGCTAGTAGCCATCAATAGCTCTCTCTTCCATAATTTTGTCTAATCTTCTTATGAAACCATCTAGGTTGGTGGCCATCACTGCCTCTGTGGGAATGAGTTCCATAGTACAGTGGTACCTCGGGTTACATACGCTTCAGGTTACATACGCTTCAGGTTACAGACTCCGCTAACCCAGAAATAGTACCTCGGGTTAAGAACTTTGCTTCAGGATGAGAACAGAAATCGCGCGATGGCGGTGCGACAGCAGCAGGAGGCCCCATTAGCTAAAGTGGTGCTTCAGGTTAAGAACAGTTTCAGGTTAAGAACGGACTTCTGGAACGAATTAAGTACATAACCAGAGGTTCCACTGTATAACTATGCACTGCATGAAGAACTGCTCTCTTTTCTCTGTCCTGAATCGTCCAACATTCAGTGTTGTTATCAACACTGAATTGATTTCAGACAAGAGTCCTTCTCAGCTGCCCCTGGAGATGCCAAGGATTGGACCCGTGGCCTTTTGCATGCAAAGGAAATGCTCTACCATTGAGCTACAGTCCTTCCTCATAAAGAATTCACCTTCTCGATGTCTTCATAAGTCATATATACTGTGCTTAAATGATGTTTTCAATCCTGAAGGATTATGCCATTTTTTGCTATACATGAGCAAAACTCCTCTGTTTACAGCATCCTTTTTCAATAACAGAAAGTTCACTTCTAAATGTGACCCAGCACTGATTAGAAAATATGGATGTAATTTAGGGTTAATTGCTGGAACAGAGCAATTTGCGCACTCGCTCATCATTGTACATTATTAAGAACTTTTCTCAAACTATCCACATGTTTTTTTCCTTTCCTTTTTAGGTATCACTTAACATCTTCTTATCTTAACTGCTGCGTCAACACAGTCACTGCTTTTCTGTATTTAGAGTTTTCACCACTGGAGTCGTTTAGACCTTCGTTACTTTGGTAATTCCATAGCTCTGATTTCTGCACCAATCATTTTAGTTGGGTCAAATACGTACAGTGCTCTTTTAGTGAAACATGCATTTTTTATTTTTTAGAAACATTTACATTTTTTGCAAAAAAAATTGCAGATCGCTGTATCGTAAAATATATCTTTCAAAGCAGTTTACAGCAATGAAAACATAAAGCCATAAAAAATGTTAGGAGGTCTGTTCAAATTCCAAAACATTCAAAAACCAAAGCGTGGCTTCTGATTAGCTGCAGGAAGCTCCTGCAGCCAACCGGAAGCCACAGAACCCGCGCCGGACGTTCAGGTTCCAAAAGAACGTCTGAAAACTAGAACACTCACTTCCGAGTTTTGATTGTTCAGGAGCCGATTTGTTCGGGACCCAAGGCGTTTGAGATCCAAGGTACGGCTGTATTCTTAAATGCCTTTGTAGGCCAAGTGGAATTGAAAAGTTTTCAGCAGACATTTAAAAGTTGGCACAGAAGTTGCCCACTGAATCTCGATTGGCAGAGCATGCAACAGGACTGGGCCAACAATATGAATGCTTCAATTTCTCAATGTTGTCAAATGATCCTCACCAACTCTTCGGCATCTCCTCCCACCTTTTCTCATAGTCTCCGGGCCTCTCGCCAGCTTTACCATCCTCCACCGGGCACATTCCACTTAGCCAACATCCTTCTTAATCTGTAGTGCCCAGAACTGGACACAGTACTTCAAGCAAGTAGCAACCAAAGCAGAATAGAGCAGTACCATTAAATCTCATGATTTGGATGCTACACTTCCGTTGATGCATCCTAGAATCGCATTAGCCTTTTTAGCTGCTGCATCACAATGCCGACTCCTGCTTAGCTTGTGGTTTACTAAAACCCCTAGATCCTTTCTCAAAAAGTCTGCCACCTATCCTCTACTTTAGTTAGCTGCTGCTTCCTTCCTCAACACAGCAGTACCTCTGGATGCAAATGGGATCCATTCTGGAGCCCCGTTTGCATTCAGAAGTGATCGCAACCCGTGTCTGTGCATGCACGGGTTGTAATTCGCCTCTTCTGCACATGCACGTGACATCATTTTGATCGTCTGCACATGCGCAGGCAGCAAAACCCGGAAGTAATGTGCTCCGTTATTTCTGGGTCGCCGCAGCGCACAACCGGAAAATACTTATCCTGCAGCTACTTCAACCTGAGGTATGACTGTACACAAATTTACATGTCTCTCTGCTGAACTTCAGCTTGGCCTTGTTCTCCATCATAAAGAACATATTGAATCCTGTTTCTGTCTTCTGTTAGTTACCTCCCACCCAGATTAGTGTGGTCTGCACCAATTCCTGGCTCCCCCTCCCCAAACACACAAAAATCCTAGGAACCATAGTTTGCTAAGGGAACGGAAAGTTGTTAGGAGACCTTAACAAATTATAGTTCCTATGATTCTTGGGAAGAAGCTTTGGCGCTTAAAATGGAATAAAGGCACTTTCAATGTATTGTGTGGGTGTGCCCTTAGACCATGGGTAGACAAACTAAGGCCCGGGGGCCAGATCCGGCCCAATCGCCTTCTAAATCCGGCCTGTGGATGGTCTGGGAATCAGTGTGTTTTACATGAGTAGAACGTGTTGTTTTATTTAAAATGCATCTCTTGGTTATTTGTGGGGCATAGGAATTCCTTCATATTTCCCCCCAAAAAATATAATTTGGCCCCCCACAAGGTCTGAGGGACAGTGGACCGGCCCCCTGCTGAAAAAGTTTGCTGACCCCTGCCACCCCTGTTGCCGTATAATGGCAACGGCACTCACCTGAAAACGGCCTGGCCTTAGAAAATTTGAAAACCTGGAAAGAGACTGCAAAGTTGCCTTGGTAACACTACATGGGTAACTCACTCTTACCTGCTGCAAACAAGAAAAGGCAACAACTGCTAGAGAGTCAGCCATACAAACTCTTAACCTACAGATTGGCAATGCCAATAAGCAATGCTAATAAACATTGGCAGTTTTCCTGCTTTCCTTCGACCTTGAACCTAAATGATCATTAACTTTGCAAGATCTTCCAAGGCAGCCAGAAAAAGAGGTTGTTCCTTGGTCTCCCTTGACAAGCAGAAAAATATGAACCCGATCAGACTGTGTCCCGGCAGCAACACTGCTGCTGTGGCTGCTCCTTTGTTTTCATGGCTACACAAGAAATGCAGCCTGGCTAATAGGATCACAATATGTGAGATGCCAGAGTATTTCTGTGATTTACAATATGCCTAATGAGCAAATCCGATGAAGAGGTTTGTTGTCTACCATAAAACCAGATGGATGTAAGCAGTGATTAGAAGCAATTAACTCCATGCTGCACTAAATAACTTTCTGTCATTAAAGAATTCCCCACCACCACCACCACTACCACCCCCTGTTAGAGATAGGGAAGGAAGCAGTACAAAGGGGGCTCTCTGGGTGATTGCTGTGGCCCAGGTGGAAGCAGACCAGAGCACAACAAAATGCAAGCAAAAGGAGCAAGGGTTAGATTCTAACAGGATAGATGTTGAGGATCAAATCTGCCTCAAAGAGTCCTTAATTTTAATTCCATGGGCATGGGCATCAAATTAATTTGTACAGTGCTCATGAAATGCATGTACTCAGAGGCACCATACTCTTCAGTCAGATGGTAGCCACAGATCCATCATGCGCACACTCACACACATGCACACGCATGGCTAACATCTGGTTGAAGTGTGTGTTTGTAGAAAGACAGGCAGGCAGGCAGACACATAGTAGAAGAAGAAGAAGAGTTTGGATTTGATATCCCGCTTTATAACTACCATAAGGAGTCTCAAAGCGGCTCACAATCTCCTTTCCCTTCCTCCCCCACAACAAACACTCTGTGAGGTGAGTGGGGCTGAGAGACTTCAGAGAAGTGTGACTGGCCCAAGGTCACCCAGCAGCTGCATGTGGAGGAGCGGGGAAGCAAACCCAGTTCACCGGATTACGAGTCCATCGCTCTTAACCACTACACCACACTGGAGTCCCCATGCTGCCTGGATTTTTTTGGGGGGTGGAGGAACACAACATTTGTGTTTTTAAATGGATGCTGCTATTTGCAAGCTGTTCCTATGCACATTGGTGCATTCGTACAGGCACGGTTTCAACCCAACACCCAAAAATATTGGGCAAAATCCCAGCAAACTCACATTTTGGCTTGCCATTTTGTTTCAAAATGGTACCTGGTGCTGAAATGTGGATGAGGACTGCCACCTCTCCCTCAGAAACCCTTGTGCCAAGCTGGGAAACAAAATCTTCAGAGGCATCTGAAATGGCACAGGTTGCCACAATGCTCCAACAACCATTGCCTCTTTCCCTGCCACAACAGCTTCTCCCTTTCTTTATTCTCTCCCGTGAGCCTCACCATGAATGGATTGGGGAGGGAGCAGCGCAGAGAGAGGGAGAGGAGTCACTGAGCATTTGCTGCAACACACACATCATGTGTCCACATCATCATCGATGGCAGGGCAGAATGCTGTTTGCCACCACCTCCTCCTAACCCAGTGGTTTTCAACCAGTGTGCCGTGGCACCCTGGGGTGCCTTGAATGATGATCAGGGGTGCCATGGGCAACACTGGGCTCTGTCCCTCTTTCCTTCATTCCCTCCTTGGATGCCATATTGTGTCTTTGCCTTCCGAAGGCTTGCACAGCTGTTGGTTGCAGCAGCCCCGGCTCTCTTTGGGGCAGGGCGGGGGCAGCTCACAGACCAGGGAATGCAGAGGACTCCCAAGGAGATGAGACAGGAGAGGAGGCTGAGGGAGCACACCACAAGGGAGGGTGTTCGAAAAAGGGTGAGAGGCTGCCAGCTCTGTCTGGGTGACGGGGTGTTGCAGAAAGAATGTAGTAATCTGAGTAACCGGGTTCGTGTCTCCACTCCTCCACATGCAGCTGCTGGGTGACCTTGGGCCAGTCACACTTCTTTGAAGTCTCTCAGCCCCACTCACCTCACAGAGTGTTTGTTGTGGGGGAGGAAGGGAAAGGAGATTGTTAGCCGCTTTGAGACTCCTGAAGGGGAGTAAAAGGCGGGATATCAAATCCAAACTCTTCTTCTTCTTCTTCTAGTTGGTTAAGGGAGCCATGGACTCAAAAATGTTGAAAACCTCTGTCCTAATCTGTCATCTGGGGCATGTGCTTATACCCACCACCACCCCCTGCTTGATCAGGGTCTATTTTCCCACTTCTTCCTCTTCCCACCCTGGCATTCTCCTTATATGGTGTTGTAATGAATAACTACAACACATTGGAGACAGTCTGTCTGTCTTTTGAGAGACTTTTATTTATTTCTGGTTTAGCACAAATTGCTATAAATTGATTTAAGTCCAGCTGACCAGCTCTGTAGTGATTTGTAGCTGCCTTAATCCAATACTGATTTGGCACAGATTGGTAGAAATCAACCTGAATCAGTTCTGGATTCAGACAAATCTGTTTGACAGATTTACACAGAATCATAGCTGAGCTGTGAACCTGCAGTGTAGAACATGAATCAAGACTGAATCTTTTCAAACTTTTCAAAACTTTTGAAATTCTTCTGAAATTTATTCTTGGATTTTAGAGTTCCAACTTATCTATACTTGATTCCATGTGGAACTGAAACATGAAGTTCTATTGTTCTATTATTATTTATTATTATTATTATTATTATTATTATTATTATTATTGGCTACTGTTGTTTTCTGCTAGCTAACACATGAGTGTTTAACCTTAGATCAGGTGATAAAGGCATTTGGTTGCAATTTTGGTCCATTTTGAGAGGGTGCTGCCTTTAGTCTTTGTTCCCAGGCTCTGTGACAGTAAGAATGCAAATGAAGCTCTCTAGGAGCACATAGCCCCAGGCAACTTGGAGACTGTAAGGAAAGAGACATTTGGTTCTGGGCTAGTTTGGAATTATATTTTATTTCTAAGATGCTGAGCCTGTGTTGGGCAGCCCAAGATATTGTATGGAATTATTCGGATGTATCTCTGAAGTTTTTGTTTTGTTTTGAAGAAAGTTCTGCAAGTAAAGTTTTGAAATACTTTACTTGAAATCCTAAAAATACTTTAGGAGTCTGTTTTTATGCATCCAGCCACTTCACTTCACATCGCATCACAGCTAAAAACAGGCAGGAACAACATAGAAAACACGGAAAGCTGCCTTATACGAATGCAGCCTGTTGGTCCATCTATCTCTGTAGTGTCTACACTGGCTGACAGCAGCTCCCCAGGATTTCACACAGAGATGTCAGGGATTGAGACCAGGAGGCCATGGTCTCCCACTAAGCTATGGCCCTTCCAAAGGCAGAAGCAAAATAATAATAATAATAATAATAATAATAATAATAATAATAATAATAATAATAATTTATTTATATCCCGTCCTCCTCAGCTGAAGCCGGGCTCAGAGTGGCTAACATCAAAGGTATAACACATTAACATAAAATCAGACAATCAATTAAAATACATCCTCAAATCAGATCAGGATCAGAATAAAATCCAATCAGATGGCAACCCGCAGATTAGGGTTGGGGACCTTAAATGCTCACCAGGCCCAACTGTTTGTGCTGAACTTATATGGGCCTGTGAGAAAAATTGGGAGGCCACTTTCATGCAAGTTTGTATGAAAGGGGAGAGAGAGTCAGACTGAACCCCAACCAAAGGCCTGGCAGAACAGCTCCGTCTTGCAGGCCCTGCAGAAAGATGTCAAGTCCCGCAGGGCCCTAGTCTCTTGTGACAGAGCATTCCACCAGATTGGAGCCACAGCCGAAAAAGCCCTGGCTCTAGTTGAGGCCAGCCTAACCTCTCTGTGGCCTGGGACCTTCGGGATGTTTTTGTTTGAAGACCGTAGGGGTCATAGAAAATGCTTGGGCAAAATTTCAAAGAAGTAATTGATGAATGCAGGGTTTCAGTGGCAAGTATACCCAAGTTACAGATTTCTGCAGAAATATGCTTAGCTCGGAACATTGCAGAAACGCTTTAGCTTGAATGTCTAAAGTCAGAATAGCGGAACAAAGTGAGGTGTCGGATACATGTGTATTGCAAGGCAGGGTGAGATTAAGTAATGTTCTTGAAAGGGACGGAAAAGACAACGAACAAAGTGAAAGGTTGTTACCAAAAGATAAAAGGAAGTATAGGGAGTCAATCAGGAAATGGCAACCCAAGCAGAAAAATGAATAAATGGCAAAAAGGATGAATTAGCTAGAATAACATGACAAAACCCTACCTAGACAGGATAGGTAAGTCAGCAAGAAGGATCTACTCCTAAACACATAAGAATCTTTAAAAGTATTTTTTTTAATTCTCTCTGTGTTGTTTCTTATTCTTTATTCTGTCATGGCTGTAGCATGGGGTTTGTGATGGTGCATTGTCAGAGGTAACAAGCAGCCAAACCAGAGATGTGGAACATCTGGCCTTCCAGATGTTGTCAGACTCCAACTCCCATCAGCCCTATCAACTGTGGCCGATGGTAAGGGATGATGGGCACTGTAGTCTAACAACATCTGTAGGGCTACAGTCTACTCCTCCCTGAGCTAAGCAAAGCACAGAGGGCCTATTCTGGCAGGCTGTGCCAATATCCAGTCTGTTTCTATGGCACCCAGGACAGGTTTTCCTTAGGAAATGTGATCTTACCTTCTTGGATGCACACTGTTAAAAGAGCATCAGAGCATCTGTTGACCATTTTCTATATTGTTACAAATGTAACCCCAGTGTTACAAAAGTTGGGTGCCACCCGCACTCTCTACTGAGTGGTAGCAAGAACCCAGGGGGTTCCAGGCATTCACCCAGGGTCTGTGTTCCTTTGGAGAATTGAGGCATGGTGGAGACTGTCATAGCTTTAATAAATATTGTTTATTCACCTATTTACAAATTCAGTATGCATGGAGGGAGTCCAGATCTTACAGCATGGTCATCTCAAGAAGGGCTTGTTCACTGCAGCAGTGCAGCCCTGGAGTTAAAGGCATCTCTCCCAGCCAGCCTTCAGCCAGCCTGCCCAAAATGTATCCAAGTCTTTTTTCTAGTTACAGGTAGGTAGCCTTGTTGGTCTGCCATAGTCAAAACAAAATAAAAAAAATCCTTCCAGTGGCACCTTAGAGACCAACTAAGTTTGTTATTATTGGCAAAACCTATTGGTGTTTCGCAACTTTCTGACTAGTTGCAGGACCTTAGCCAGACCTAGGAGAGTAAACGTAGAATCCATGGAAGCAATTGGCAACTTAGCTACAGACAGGATAGACGAAGCAGGAACCATATATATACAGTGGACTATTTACAGGAACAGAACAGAGCACGGATCTTTAGCTAGCTCTCTCATACACGACTCACAACAGCTACACTGACACACTGAACCACTGAACTAACACTTAGTAGGCCATTAATTATCACACCCTTGAGAGAGCTTGACCAATCATGGAGCTGTTTCCATGCCTCTGTATCACCAGGAAGACTTACTCCTTCACATGACCTTTTGGCTGTCTGCCAAACCTTAATTGACTCTGTGTGAGTAGCTGCATGTATTCAGATTCCCAACAATTGAGCTTTCATGTGCATGCACACTTCTTCAGATACTGCTTCATATGCAAAGCCTTCTTTGTTTCTGAAGAAGTGTGCATGCACACGAAAGCTCATACCAATAACAAATTTAGTTGGTCTCTAAGGTGCTACTGGAAGGAGTCTTTTTCTCTCTCTCCCTTCTTCTTCCTAGCACACCTTGACAGAAGCCAGAGCACACGGAAATGCTGTTTACCTTCCTGCCACAGGAGTACCTATTTACCTGCTTGCACTGGTATGCTTTTGAACTGCTAGGTTGGCAGAAGCTGGGACAGAGCAACGGGAGCTCACCCCGTTGTTTGGATTCGAACTGCCAACCTTCTGATCAGCAAGCCCAAGAGACCTAGTGGTCTAGTCAACAGCGCCACCTGCATTCTTCTTCCCAGCATACCTTACTCTAAAGACTCTCTATTGACATCTCAAACATCAACATGGTAACCTCTGTCTGCCTAGGTCCAAGAATTCCTCTCAGATGGGCCATCCACACCTTTTGTCGTGTTGATGCCTCTATCTGAGGTGAGGCCTTGGCCTGGAATAGAAGCTTAGCCTATATTTTTCCACCGGCCTGTGATCTTCCCTTCAATATGCCAAACAATCAAAAAGCTACCATTTATTAATTTCTAAGGTGGGGTCCCCCAAATCTATAACAATATTAAGCCTGCATTGACTGTGCTCTGGAAAAATAGGCAGCGCACATCTGCGAGAGAGCTGTTTGTTGGGTTGTTGATGTGGTGTGTGTGTTGCGAGAGAGCTGTTTGTTGGGTTGTTGGTGTGGTGTGTGTGTTTTCTCCTGCTTCTTTTATCTTGGGAGACATAAAAGTCATGTGACCCCTACAGTAGTCATGTGCTCTCCCTCCGACGTTGAATAACACCTTTGCTCCTTTGCCAAACAAAGCTTGCTTGAAGGATACCATCGATTTTGTTCTCCCGTGTGAACTCCTCTGACTTTTGGAGAGGTCAAAGGACATTTGGAAGAGTACGTGTTGAGGGTGGGAAGGAAGGAGGTCTGGACAGCAATGCTCTGAAACACGGAAGACGTTATTAACTAATTTTACTTTTAATCTTCCCTTCTGCGGCGAAGTGAGCCGTTCAGCCATCACATCTTCTGACTGTTCCTTGCTGCTTTCAGGAAAGCATATTGGGGCAGAGCTTGCCAGCTGTCGACTTCCTCAGCCTTCTGCTGTCATTATCCTAAGGCACCTCCCCACCTTCTGGCCCTCCAGCTTGTTGGGGGGGGGCGAGGAAGAGAAGAGGAGGGAGGGAGAGTTGCTCAGTCTTACACACATATCACTCAGCAGGGAAGAAGCCGAATTTAGTTATATGGCTGCATGATAGATGTATTCTATTTATTTTCTCGTTCTTAATCCATTTATTTATCCCTATATCAGATGCAATCTCCCACCACCGCCACCCCTTTCTCTCACACGCTCATTCATTGGCATTTTCTCTCTTTCTTTCTCCTTTTCTTCATATAACAGTAAATATGTGACTTTTAAGCAGACAGGTTCAAACCAGAGAGAAAGAGCTTTGGTATTTTTCTGAATGCACGGATTGTACTGAGACAGGAAGTCTGCCTGCTTGTCTGTCAGTCAGTCTCTTAGGGTTGTTTCTGTGTTGTTTTAACGGACAGAGGGACGTGGTTTCTCCGAGCATGGGCAGAGTGCATTCTCGCTCTGCTAGAAGGTGACGAAAATGAGTGTGAAGCACAGAGTGGCCCCCGCCCCACCAAAGCAAAAACAATGCTGAGTGCATTTAATGGGAATTGTGAAAATAAATAAAAAATACAGATCACATTCCCCTGTCTGGCTTTGAATGCTAGCACACATGCAAATTATCTATAGAAGAGGTAACACCTGGACCTTTATATCACAATTATCTAGTTATCTCCCGCTTGGACTACTGCAATGTGCTCTACGTGGGGCTACCTTTGAAGGTGACCCAGAAACTACAACTAATCCAGAATGCGGCAGCTAGACTGGTGACTGGCAACAGCCGCCGAGACCACATAACGCTGGTCTTGAAAGACCTACATTGGCTCCCAGTACATTTCCGAGCCCAATTCAAAGTGTTGGTGTTGACCTTTAAAGCCCTAAACAGCCTTGGCCCAGTATTCCTGAAGGAGCGTCTCTTGCCCGGATGCTGAGGTCCAGTGCCGAGGGCCTTTTGGCAGTTCCCTCACTACGAGAAGCGAAGCTACAGAGAACCAGGCAGAGGGCCTTCTCGGTGGTGGCGCCCGCCCTGTGGAACGCCCTCCCATCAGATGTCAGAGATAAACAACTACCTGACATTTAGAAGACATCTGAAGTTTTTAATGTGTGACATTTTAATGTATTTTTGATCTTTGTTGGAAGCCGCCCAGAGTGGCTGGGAAGCCCAGCCAGATGGGCGGAGAACAAATAATAAATTATCATTATTATTATATTATTAATTTGTTCACTGAGACGAAATGGAGGAACATCCATGGTGATCTCTCAAGTTGGAGAGGCTCATCTTACAGTGACATGAAATTGAGCATTTAGTGTCATTGGCTCAGTCAATCTCGTTTCCTGCTGCTCTAGAGGGTAGGACCCAAACCAATGGGTGCAAGTTACACGAAAGGAGATTCCAACTTAGCATTAGGAAGAACTTTCTGGCAGTAAGAGCTGTTCCGCAGTGGAACAGACTCCCTGGGGAGATGGTGGACTCTCCTTCCTTGGAGGTTTTTAAGCAGAAGTTGCATGGCCTTCCGTCACTGATGCTTTAGTTGAGATTCCTGTATTGCAGGGGGTTGGACTAGATGACCCTCAGGGGTCCCTTCCAACTCTAAGATTCTATGGATTCTATGGATGTAAATAAATAATAAATAATAAATATATTTTTATTTGTACCCTGCCCTCCCCAGCCGGAGCCAGGCTCAGGGCGGCTACCATCATAAAACTAACACAGTATACAAAGAACCTAAGAATATAAAAACAGGCAATCAATGAATTAAAATACATCTTAAAATTAGTTCAGAGCAAATTAAAATCTGGACAGACGGCAGTCCATGGGTAAGATTGAGAGTGGTTAATATTCTCCAGGGCCGACTGTTACCACTGGTCTTATAAAGGACCTGTGTGTGGGCTAGGAGGCCTCTTGAATGCTTCTTCTTATACAGAAGGAAAAGTATCAGACTGAACCCCAACCAAAGGCCTGGTGGAACAGCTCCATCTTGCAGGCCCTGAGGAAGATGTCAAATCTTGCAGGGCCCAGGTCTCTTGTGAGAGAACGTTCCACCAGGCCAGGGTCATGGCCGAAAAGGCCATGGCTCTGGTTGAGGCCAGTCTAATATCCCTGGGGTCTGGGATCTTCAGGGTGTTATTATTTGCAGACCTTAAGGTCCTCCGTGGGGTATACCAGGAGAGGCGGTCCCGTACGTATGAGGGTCCTAGGCCGTATAGGGCTTTAAAGGTTAAAACCAGCACCTTAAACCTGATCCTGTACTCCACCGGGAGCCAGTGCAGCTGGTATAGCACCGGGTGAATGTGATCCTGCGGCAAGGAGTCTTGCCACGGCATTCTGCACCCGCTGGAGTTTCTGGGTCAGTTTCAAGGGCAGTCCCCCATAGATTAAGTTATAATAATCAAGCCTGGGGGTGACTGGCTCATGGATCACAGTGGCGAGGTGAGGTTGAGAGAGATCCTCATTTCTAACAGGCGGTGGCAGAATTTTTAATCCATGGCAGTCTTTGCACCATTAACAACAACAACAACATAAAACCTTTCCTCCTAGTACCTGGGAAGCCAGAACACAGCCAATCCAAGTTGGCTATGTGACAATGTCACAGAGGGCTGAGAAAACGAGTTCAGAGTAAAGGCAATGTGTATTCAGGAAGCAGTGCCTTCACTCTGAACCTGCACCATATGCCCTTGATGATTCCGTCACCTAACCAAATCTTAATTGGAGAACAGGTTATTTTTCGAAACAAAATGGCACACAAGCTGCAGCCAATTGAGGACATAAACATCAGTAAAAAAAAATAAAGTGAGATTTTGAGGCCCATAGGAAACCCTTTTGGCCATCCAGAAGCCCCTTTTTAATACCAAAATGTCCCCTGGAGAATACTCAGCTTAAGCTTACCACGCACATAGGTAAAGGTAAAGGGACCCCTGACCATTAGGTTCAGTCGTGGCCGACTCTGGGGTTGCAGTGCTCATCTCACTTTATTGGCCGAGGGAGCTGGCGTACAGCTTCCGGGTCATGTGGCCAGCATGACTAAGCCGCTTCTGGCGAACCAGAGCAGTGCATGGAAACGCTGTTTACCTTCCCACCGGAGCGGTACCTATTTATCTACTTGCACTTTGACATGCTTTCGAACTGCTAGGTTGGCAGGAGCTGGGACCGAGCAACGGGAGCTCACCCCATCCCAGGGATTCGAACCGCCAACCTTCTGATCAGCAAGTTCTGCGGTTTAATCCACAGCGCCACCCGCATCCCTACGCACATAACCCACATGCAAAAAGCACTGTATTTCAAGAGTAAACTTTGCTTTTCCTTGCATTATCAATAAAGTGCTTGCCATTAGAAACCATTCCAATCAGCTTCACAAGTCTCTCCCCCACCACTACCCCGTGCCACCTTTCCAGGTCTCCGTAGTATTTCGAAAGACAAAAGCTCAGCCAAACCGTTTGAGTCAGGCTTGGAACGATGGCAGTTTCATGGCTTGTAGAGGCTCCAAGTGCTTACAGTAGCTTGGAAACAAAATCCCACGGGCCTTGTACTGTATCTGCGTGTAGGTGTAGCGACTTGCAAAATACACAGCGCATCCGGTATATTGTGTCAACATCGAAGCAGCTACAGATGGAAGCAAAAGATGAACAGCATCAAAGTGGTGCATAGCTTCACTGCCAAATGCTCACATTGATGGGAAAGGGATGCTGAACTACCTTTTAAAGCAGCGGTTCCCATCCAAGATGCAGTTGTAGTGCAGCCTTACCTGAAAGGCTCCCCCTGCTTTGACAGACTTGGGTAGCGGGCACAGGAGAAGGGAGATGTATTCATTTATTTATTCCCTGCCCTTCACCCTAAAGTCCCAGGGCAGGTTCAAACCTTCCAACATTTTTAACCTGAGATCCTGGACATGGGTGCCTCTGGTAAGTGGTGCAAAGAAGGAGCAGTGGTGCGCCTCTCCCACTGGCAGAAGAAGGGGGATGCGGTGGGGGCGGATCTCCCCGGGTGCCATCAATGAGGGGGGTGACAAAATGCAACTTGACGCTGCGTATGGAACCGAGCAGGGTTGGGTTGCATTGCGATGTGTCCCCTTCCCAGCGATTGGCCAGGCTCTCCCTGCCCATCCCGTCTGTGTCCTGCCTTTGGGGGGGCCCCACCTTGCCTTGTGAGCAGCAGCACAGCTTTGAGTGCAGCCACACACACACACACACTGAGGGGGGGGTGACATTCGGCACGGCACCCGCCCACAATTCCCAAGCCTACCCCGAGCCGTCAGGGGAAGGGGGAGAGATGCACCGCTTTGCCAGTGGCCTTCCCCCCCTTCCACATTCCCCTTCGTTTTGACAGCTCGGGGGAGGCTTGGGAGTCGTGGGCAGGTGGCACATCGTTGCCCCCCACACTCCCAGACTGCTGGAGGAGGACAGGGCATGGCTTTCTTTGACGGGGGGTGGAGGGAGGGAGGGAGGGAGGGAGGGGAAGAAGGCGGTATCTACGTCAGATAGCTGCCTGCATGGCTTTCTTTGATGGAGGGTGGAGGGAGGGAGGGGGAATTTCAATGTGGGGGGTGACCAAAAAAAATCTGTACGGGGTACCACCTGACCTTGCTACACCACTGGCCTCTCCTCTGGGCACCAGTGCACAAAGGAGCTATGGAGACTGCACCGGGTACCACCTGACATTGCTACGCCACTGACCTCTCCTCCTCTGGGCACCAGTGCACAAAGGAGCTATGGAGACTACACCAGGTACCACCTGACACTGCTACGCCACTGACCTCTCCTCCTCTGGGCACCAGTGCACAAAGGAGCTATGGAGACTGCACCGGGTACCACCTGACATTGCTACGCCACTGACCTCTCCTCCTCTGGGCACCAGTGCACAAAGGAGCTGTGGAGACTGCACCAGGTACCACCTAACATTGCTATGCCACTCACCTCTCCTCCTCTGGGCACCAGTGCACAAAGGAGCTATGGAGACTGCAACTTCCTCAGTGCCAGTCCAGCAGGAGGGAGGGAAAGGACAGACATTGCCACTGCCACCAGAGAGCATCCAGAGCTCCTTTGCCTCCTGTTTCTTCTGCAATGGCAGCTGCTCACATCCCCACTGCTGAGGTTCATTCCTTTCCATGCTTTGCCGCCACCTTCCTGTTGGGCTCACGGTTCCCTGGGGCTGTGTGCTCTACACATTCCAGCTGGGCAAAGCAAAATGGAGGGCCGTCCTCACTTCCTCACTCTGCCGTGATGCCTTGCCGTTGTGTCAACATTGTTTCGCTCCCCGCTAAGTGCTCTGATCAGTGGAGAGGAGCCACCACAGCCACCTTCTCTCCCCGCTTAATTTATTAAGACACTGAAAAGAGGGGAAAGTAGAGCTCCGTGGTAGTGGCTGCCCAAGGAAGGATGCATGGATCCCGGGACATTCTGGGATCAAATTCGAGACCAGGATGTCTGCTTTAAATTCGTGATGTCCCGCTCAGAATGGGACAGTTGTGTGGTATGCAGGTTACACCATTAAAACACAAGATTAAAAACATTTCTAAACAACTGTATCAACAGTGGGGGTATAAAAAGGCTTCATTTTCCAATCCGCTCTGTATTCATTGCATGCAGTGCTGTTTCCTTTCAGCTGCAGTGTGCCTTCCACCAAAAACTACATTATTCATTATCTCGATAACCACAGTGATGGGTGTTGCGTAGTGTATGATCTGAATGTGCCATAATCTCTACGCCTGGTACTCAATGCTGAACATTCCAGGCTAAGCAAATAGCACTGGGTGGCCCCCACTGTAATAACCCACAATGCCCCCAGGAAAGTAGAACATCCCTTTTCAGAGGAGCATTGCTCCAAACAGAATGATGCAGTCCTGTATCATAGCTGTGCATTACTGTTCACAACTGGGCAAGTGTACATCCTGTCTCCCCTGCCTGTTTTTCACAAATCCAGTGACAATATTCTCCTACTTGCTGCCTTATGCACCACAGGCGAATCTGCGGTTTCATATCAGGAGCAGAAAATCAAGGTTAGTCATTCAGCTTTCCTAGTGCAGATGAGTGGGAAAACTTCCCAAGAAAGCAGGTTTTCAAGTTCTGAGTGTCCTTGGATGGGGGCAGGACATATGAAGGGAAAAATATGAAAACATGGCTTACATTGCTCAGGCTGTTGAAAACACCAATAAATATCCATTACCTGTCAATTTAATATACAGCGCCGTAAATCATCTTTATGAAAGCTAACCTGGTGTTGCCTTAACGCATGATAAAAAGGAGGCAACGAAATATACATAAAACGGAACTGCTGTTCTTTGGTTTTTGGATTACAGCATTTGCCGAGTAATGAGGGATAGTGAAGGGAAATCGCATTTAATATGTGCATAAAACCAGAGTTCGGTAGCAGAGCTCAAGAACCACAACACCAATAAAATGCAGAGAAGGATAAACACAGACTGTGAAGATAACCAGTATCCGTGCCTGAGAAATTACTAGGGAAATGAGTAGCATGTCAATAATCAAAGAGATGGAAGATAATGTAGCAATTGCATGGGTCGCAAAGGGAAGGGAAGGGCCCCCATCTATGCCAGGGAAGGGAATCCAGTTCTCCAAAACCTGACCTACACCAACATGCTTCTCTATACATGGGTCACAGAAACACAGAAACAACCCTACAGGATCAGGCCTATTTAGTCAAACATCTGGTTGCCTGCACTGAGAAGCCCACAAGAGCCCTGGTGCTTGCTGGATGAAGAATCTGAACACGGGTTTCAGTTTCAGCCGAAATATTTAATGCTCAAATCAGTACGGTACACATTCTTTGGTGATTACTCGTAGCCGAGTAAGATTGTCTTCCATAAACAAGGTCTTAACAGTGAGTCTGTAATTGACTGTGGAGGCCAATTCTGGATTCACACAGTGGGGACACAGGTTTCCAGGCGAGAGTTGATCACAGTGAGGGTTTGCCAAGCATGGCTTCCTCTTAGCATGTTTCTCCCTTGCATCCTGAGTTTGAGCATCTTCAAAGCACATTAGGATGGGTTTTTGGAAGAAGCCTGTGCGTGGATTTATTTTATGTGTGTAGATTTGTGCATGCTGACCATCACACAGTCTTCACAGTAAGGCTCTATTCCAATGGCATGAGTATCACAACAACCGGTAGACTCTTATCTGCTGCAGCCTTCATCTGCCTTCACAGCTGTTGTAACATACCGCTTGTTATCTTCTGCCTGGTCTGCCATGGAAGACTTTGCCATTGGATCATTCTTTGACTAGCTCCTCCCCTTTGACCATACCGCCTTGGGTGACACTGCTGGGAGTACGAGGCTCTCGACGACTTCACTCACAAGGGTTATAGGAACATGCAAGCCCACTCACCATGACAAGATGATGATACCCTCCAAGTGTCCTGAATTTCCAGGGATAGTCCTGGAATTACAAAAGTCATCCCAGCTTCTTATTTGATCCCGGAATGTCCCTATTTCCCTTGCCAATACTGCCGCTGCCAAGCTCAGAGAAGAGGATGAGTCAGCGTTTGTTCTGAGCAGTGGTGACAAGGGAGCATCTCATTGCCATGGCGCCTCCATGCCCACCGGTGCCGTTTTTTGTAAATCTACCAAAGAATAAAATAAAATCGGGATTTTCTCAAGACAGTGAAGGGTGTGTGTGCTTTGTCCCATTGATGTAGCAGTGGTGGCATTCATTGTGGCAGATGGGAACTGTAGTCTAAAATACCGTATTTTTTGCTCTATAAGACTCACTTTTCCCCTCCTAAAAAGTAAGGGGAAATGTGTGTGCGTCTTATGGAGCGAATGCAGGCTGCGCAGCTATCACAGAAGCCAGAACAGCAAGAGGGATTGCTGCTTTCACTGCACAGCGATCCCTCTTGCTTTTCTGGCTTCTGAGATTCAGATTTTTTTTTTCTTGTTTTCCTCCTCCAAAAACTAGGTGCATCTCGTGGTCTGGTGCGTCTTGTAGAGCGAAAAATACAGTACATGAAGGACAGCAAGACTAGTCAAGATAAATACAGTAACACAAAGATAAAGGTTGAGTTATTTAGTCCAGGGATTCTTTAGTTGTGATTCCTTCATTGCAGGGGGTTGGACTAGATGATGTTTGGGGGTCCCTTCCAACAGTACAGTTCTGTGATTCTATTATTCTGAGGCAAACACAGGTCTGCAAGTTCCAGCTGTAGCTTATTATTTCACAGAAAGACAGTCGCAACATATGAAACTTCTATAGCACAGGAAGAAAATTAAGCAAATAAAGTGTTGTCATTTAGTCCTTCTCATTAGTAGCTGGAAGATAATGATGTCTTTGGAATAATTGGCAGCATTGGCTATCTGGGACTTCAGGATTCCACTAAGCCAATCAGAAATTAAAAGATTTCAAGGAGAAAAGGCTAAAATTAAATGGCTGCTAATTATGCCTGGACACAGCTGATTCTTTGCCTTTATGCACCCAAGATTCCTCTCTATTTATAAATGTTTGATTCCGGAAATTGACATTGAAAGAGAGGCTGTATAATGGCAAGCAAGTCATAAGGAATAAAGAAGCCATTATTGTAATGAGATCCATTATCACTGAGAACAGTTTAGAAGGGAAATTATAAATGGCTTCCGAGGGCCCAGCCCATAACTTGCATGTCACTAGCTCCTCGATTTGAAACGAATCATTCCTTTTTTGTCCAAATAGTAAAAGTGAGCAGGTGCTAAGCAGCAAGGGAATCAGAATGCCACTGAGACCCTGCAGTAATACCTAGGAATATTAGACAACATTGCAGTGCAGGGTGGGTTGAAGCTGAGAGAGCATAACAACCCTGCTTTCATCCCCAAAATGCATATTGGACTGAGAGGATAGTATGCAACAACAGCCCTGCAGTGCAGTTCACTGTTATAACCCTACTGTCATTTGGAGGGCTGTAACTGGAGTGTAGCTTACAGGAACCCTGCAGCAGCATCTGTGTTAATATTGCAGGTTAGAGGGGATGTTAAGTCTGCATTGGATTCCCCACCATTAATCCCCTGATAGCTCTGCAGCTGTAACAAAGGTCAGTTTGCTTAAATTTCCCCTTTGGGCCCACTTCCCAAGTCGAGGGAGAGCAGTAGACACATTGAAGTTGGCTGTCAACATCAGGCTGAGCAGGCGCACGGTCACCTGGTCACAGTTTTCTCCACCTAGAGAGTCCCCTGGACTGCAAGAAGATCAAACCTCTCCATTCTGAAGGAAATCAGCCCTGAGTGCTCACTGGAAGGACAGATCCTGAAGCTGAGGCTCCAATACTTTGGCCATCTCATGAGAAGAGAAGACTCCTTGGGAAAGACCCTGATGTTGGGAAAGATGGAGGGCACAAGGAGAAGAGGACGACAGAGGACGAGATAGTTGGTCAGTGTTCTCGAAGCTACCAACATGAGTTTGACCAAACTGTGGGAGGCAGTGGAAGACAGAAGTGCCTGGCGTGCTCTGGTCCATGGGGTCACGAAGAGTCGGACAAGACCAAACGACTAAACAACAACAACAAAGTGAGGTGTATTGAATTTCTGTTTGAATTACATGGGGTTCCCACCACTGCTTGCTCTGCTTGCTAACCCCATCCCCTTCTGACCAACCCCACTAATCCACCCTCTCTCCACAGCTGGCTCCCAGCCACCCCCTTTCCTCACAGCTTGCCGAAGCAATTCTTTCCTGTCAGCTCATTAAGCGTTTAACAGAGCAAAGGGATGTGGGTGGCGCTGTGGTCTAAATCACTGAACCTCTTGGGCTTGCCAATCGGAAAGTCGGCGGTTCAAATCCACTCAGCGATGGTGAGCTCCCATTGCTCGGTCCCAGCTCCTACCAAACTAGCAGTTCGAAAGCACACCAGTGCAAGTAGATAAATAGGCACCGCTGCGGAAAGAAGGTAAATGGCATTTCCATGCACTCTGGTTTCCGTCACAGTGTCCAGTTGTGCCAGAGGCAGTTTAGTCATGCTGGCCACATGACCTGGAAAGCTGTCTGTGGACAAACATTGGCTCCCTCAGCCTGAAAGTGAGATGAGTGCCGCAACCCCCTAATTGCTTTTGACTGGACTTAACCATTCAGGCGTCCTTTACCTTTACCTTTTTACCTTAACAGAGTGAGGAGCGCTTCAGAGAACGATTTGTCAATGCACTCCTTGAAGCTCTCCCCATCCTCCTTTCTACACTGCTCCAGGAATGTTTAAAGGTGAGGGGACACTGCAGCCAGTGGTTTGGTTCTCTTCCCCCTTTAAAAGCTTATCCTTCATCAGGAGCTCTACTGGATTCCCCAAAACAAACATTCCTTGTTCGCTCAGCTGTTTGCTGGTCTCTCATGAGGCTGTACTTGGCACGGCCACCTGTTGGCAGGCATGTGAACTACAACCTGACGCTTACAAAATATAGTATAGAGAGATAGCAAATATTTCTAAACTTGCATCTCTTATGCACCCTCCTTTTATGCACCCTCTTTTTTCAGTAATGCATTTCTTCATTTCTGGTGGGATGAAAGTATCCACCTTGGGCAGACTGCAAGTGCAAGTCAGATGAGATGAAATGGTGCAGCCCTACAAGTGGTCTGGTATCGCTCCCAGCACCCTGAGGCAGCTACTGCTGCTCCAGCACCCCCACAAGTATACGGTCTCGGTCCAGTATACCTGAAGGGGCGTCTCCACCTCCATCGTTCTGCCCGGGCACTGAGGTCCAGCGCCGAGGGCCTTCTGGTGGTTCCCTTGCTGCGAGAAGCCAAGTTACAGGGAACCAGGCAGAGGGCCTGCTCGGTAGTGGCACCCACCCTGTGGAACGCCCTCCCACCAGATGTCAAAGAGAAAAATAACTACCAAACTTTTAGAAGACATCTGAAGGCAGCCCTGTTTAAGGAAGCTTTTAATATTTAATAGGTTATTGTATTTTAGTGTTTTGTTGGAGGCCGCCCAGAGTGGCTGGGGAAACCCAGCCAGATGGGTAGGGTATAAATAATAAATTATTATTATTATACGGCATAGATGCTTGCCCTGCCCACCCCCTGCCACAGGTTCCCTGGCAGTTACAGAGGCGAGTAGCCATTTTAATTTCCCACAATGTCATGAAACAGTGCTGTACAGAGCATTATAGCGTAACCTCAGGGTCGAGGGGCCAAATTCGCCATCGCATCCTCTTTGTCAGACCCCTGGGAGTCTCCCCACCCCACCCATCTCAGCAAGACACCCCACCCTCAGGCCACACACAGTGCCAGATTTACGAATAAGCTAAACAAGCTATAGCTTAGGGCCCCACTCTCTTGGGGGCTCCCAAAAAATTTAAAGGGAAAACAACTGGATGTACATTTCCAAAACATAAGATAAAAAAATAAAAATAAAACCTACGTACAGCAACAGTGTTTTGTGTTGTGTAGGCTCCTATGTCGTAAGTAATGGGCCCCGCCTGCTAGCTTGCTCCCTAAAATATCACTGGTTTGCTCATTTCTATATACAGTGCTACCTCGGGTTACATATGCTTCAGGTTACAGACACTTCAGGTTACAGACTCCGCTAACCCAGAAATAGTGCTTCAGATTAAGAACTTTGCTTCAGGATGAGAACAGAAAATGTGCTCTGGCGGCGCAGCAGCAGCAGGAGGACCCATTAGCTAAAGTGGTGCTTCAGGTTAAGAACAGTTTCAGGTTAAGTACAGACCTCCAGAACGAATTAGGTACTTAACCCAAGGTAACACTGTATAGGGTGCCTACCTTCTGCATGGACTGGTTGAATTGCAACATGTGCAAATGGCTTTAGATACCTATGAGGTCCATAAATGACCATATAGCATATATTCAACTCAAAAAAACAGTGACAATTTGTTGTTGACAAAGGACAGCTGGACATATAAAGGGCCCCATTGCCTTCAGTAGCTTAAGGCCTCATCAAACCTACATATTTTTCTCTCTATAAGACGCACCAGACCACAAGACGCACCTAGTTTTTGGAGGAGAAAAACAAGGAAAAAAAATATTCTGAATCTCAGAAGCCAGAACAGCAAGAGGGATCACTGCGAAGTGAAAGCAGCAATCCCTCTTGCTGTTCTGGCTTCTGGGATAGCTGCGCAGCCTGCATTCGCTCCATAAGACACACACACATTTCCCCTTACTTTTTAGGAGGGAAAAAGTGAGTCTTATAGAGCAAAAAATGCGGTAAATGCAGCCCTGGCCACACACCTCACGAGCCCTGCTTCAAACCATTTTTGTGCATGTTTGCATGGCGAAATGTGTCTTTGAACTCTAGTCATGCATTTTGCTCACCCAAATAGAGGACAGAAAGGCTGGGTGTGTAGCAACCAGCCTGCAGCACGAACCAAATATTTCCAGTATGAGAAAGCTGGATTTTTCTAGAGTCAAAAATGAGTCAGGCTTGGAGGGAGGGGGGGGGGTAACAAAAAATGTTCTCTCTGTGATTCCCTGTTTCCATCTTCATTTTTTGGCCACATCCCTTTATTGCCATCTGTTTCTTTCTGGCTACTAGGTACGGGCAAGCTACTGTAACTGCATGAGTATAAGGCCTGACATCTGCTATTCAAATCAGACTATGGACACCATTCACCAAGAAAGTCTCTTCTCCATGCCAAACTACAACATGAGGCAGCAGGTCTGTGATCAGATCTCCTGACATTTTTGGTTGTTGCTGTTTTTTTGCTTTAAAGCGTGGGAGGTCCGGATTTGATCAGAGCAGAAGTGCTGGCAGAGGGAAAATGTAAGCCATTTCTGTGCACCATTTTCTTGCTCTAAATTCCCCCCCACCCAATGCTGCTATTAGCCCAACATCAGGGCAGAGCAGGGTTGGGGAAACAGGAACCTGCATGCATGTAAAACAAAGTAAACCATAAGAAAAGTTCCAAAATACATGGTTGCACAATACCTTTACAGTGGTACCTTGGTTCTCAAACTTACTCTGTTCCGGATGTCCGTTCCAAAACCAAAGCGTTCCAAAACCAAGGCGCGCTTTCACATAGAAAGTAATACAAAATGGATTAATCTGTTCCAGACTTTTAAAAACAACCCCTAAAACAGCAATTTAACATGGATTTTACCATCTAACAAGACCATTGATCCATAAAATGAAAGCAATAATCAGTGTACTGTACTATAAAATAAATAAGACAGTATTGTAGATGATAAAAATTAAAATTTATTTTTCTTCTTCCCTGCACTGATGATAGTCATTGTTTGGATGGAGGGCTTTTATCCATTTCCACAGTCACACAATCAATCAATCAGTCAGTAGCTGGACTGGGTTCCACACAGTCACAATAACAAATTAACCGAAAAAGCCTCAAAAATAAAAATGCAAAACAAATAGCAAAAACAATAGCACCAAGCTTAATCTGTTCCGGAAGTCCGTATGACTTCCGAAATATTTGAAAACCAAGGCGCAGCTTCTGATTGGTGCAAGCGCCCTGGAAACAATAGCCGACAGCTGCATCAGACGTTCGGCTTTGTCCATGCACAACAGAAGAAGAGCATAGAAAAAGCGCCATGCAGGATCAGGCCAAATGCTCCTCTAGTCCAGCATCCTATTCTCACAGTGGTCAACCGCACAGGTGACTCCTAATTCACAACATTCAGCTACGAATCATTAAGTGCGCAGCAATCCAGGTGGAAAACTTCAGGTGATGTTACATGGAGTAGCGGATGACTGGGGGCAGGGCAGCACTTGCTTGACCTCTGATTGGTTGCATCACAGCTGTTTACTGGGAGGTGGAGGGGCAAGGTGGTACCAAGCTTAGCACAGTGCCAGTGGCATAGCGTGTGTTGCCTGTGCCCGTGGCAAGGAAAGTATTGCACGCCCTAACTGGCGCCTCCATGCAGCACTGCTGCTGCCACAGAGCAGTGGCGGGACATGTATGTGAGTGCTGCCGCTGCCAACACGAATCTCACTGTCTGCCTGCCTCCCCACCAGTGAGGAACACCACATAGCTGAGGGATGCAAGGGCCTGTCCTCTCCCATCTCCTGCATGGTGTGCTGCCCAGGTGAGGCGTACGGGTGAGAAAGGAGCACCTCCAGTCAGGGTGGCAGAGGCATGTTGTTGTTTAGTCGTTTAGTCGTGTCCGACTCTTCGTGACCCCATGGACAAGAGCACGCCAGGCACTTCTGTCTTCCACTGCCTCCTGCAGTTTGGTCAAACTCATGCTGGTAGCTTTGAGAACACTGTCCAACCATCTCGTCCTCTGTCGTCCCCTTCTCCTTGTGCCCTCCATCTTTCCCAACATCAGGGTCTTTTCCAGGGAGTCTTCTCTTCTCATGAGGTGGCCAAAGTATTGGAGCCTCAGCTTCAGGATCTGTCCTTCCAGTGAGCACTCAGGGCTGATTTCCTTCAGAATGGATAGGTTTGATCTTCTTGCAGTCCATGGGACTCTCAAGAGTCTCCTCCAACACCATAATTCAAAAGCATCAATTCTTCAGCAATCAGCCTTCTTTATGGTCCAGCTTTCACTTCCATACATCACTACTGGGAAAACCATAGCTTTTACTATACAGACCTTTATTGGCAAGGTGATGTCTCTACTTCTTAAGATGCTGTCTAGGTTTTTCATTGCTTTTCTCCTGCAGAGGCATGCCCCTATTTTATTTTTTGTGCCCAGGGCAATTGCCCCGGTATCCCTCCTCCACGCTATGCCACTGCGCAGTGCAAAAGCAGTGCCAGGAGCAACAAATTGGTTCCGCCAGTGCTCGCGCACTGCTGCCTCCCCACTTCCCCGCCCACCTCCCCCTGAGCAGCAGTCAGGTGACCGACCTGCTACCGATTGCATGTATGTGTGAACTAGCCCCTGAAAGCCCCATGCCTATCAATGCACACACCCTGGTTTCTGCATCCAAGCAGACTGCTTTTTGAAAGCCCAAAGAACTTTGGCACAATACGAAGAGGTGGCTGTGAATATAAACAGATGGTAAAAGAACTGGGCATACTTTGCTAGTTCCCTTAAACGAAGATTGGTGGCGGGGGGGGGGGACACTTGCCTGTCTTCTGAAATACCATCCTTCGATAGCCAGCATCCAGACAAGAGGAAATATGTAGCGAGATTCTTTTTTATTTTAAAGTGACAAATCGAACGCCGCAGGTGGAGGCATTCAAAACGTTCTGCTGAATTCTTCAGGCAGGTTGGTTCCTTGTGCTCTTCAGTGAACAGAAATACCAGCCAGGATCCAAAGTGAAGGAATGGGTTTCTGTGCAGTCAGTTTGAAACGGGACCCGAAATCCCCTTTTTTCCTTTTCCAAGGGAGCATTTCTAAAATGCTTGAACTTGAGCTCTTGAGCCCAAACCCAGCTGTACAAACAAGTGCTCAAAGCTCTCTCTTTTATCAGTCCATGAAGGCTGGTAATGACGGATGGCCTTGTCCATTCCAAAGTGGAACAGGGATGACACGTCTGTGCCTTATCTTATGTCCTGACCACAAAGACCACAAAAATGCACAGACCTTGTCAAGTCTGACAAGAGACCCAGGAACGGCGCCAGGAGTTGGTGACCTCCTGCCCCAAGATAAGAGCATAGGAACAGGAACAACCTTTTATGGTCATGGATGTCAACGTACGTGTATAAGCTGACGTGCTTGAATTCCCGGGGAAGGGGGGAGAGGGTGCCTGCAGGATATATATACTGCATGAAATTTCTCATTTGTTTGGACTTGCTGTGGACTGACCATGCAAGCGCCTTTCTGCTGCTCTGGAGAGCAGAAATAAAGAACTCTTCCTCTGAACCAAACCTCGGTGTCATTTGACTTCCTTCCTCCTGTCCGGGAGCAACGCAGACCCCACCAATTGGTAAAGTCTAGTAAGGCAACAAAGAGCTGAGCAACTAGTGCTGCATGCCCAAAAGTGAGAGGCCTTCGGAGTTGCGTTGCTTGAATGGCGCTCTGCCCGCTGCCCAGCCCATGCTCTTCAGCTGCTGCTGACACCAAGGAAGGGTTCCAGAGCAATTCCTAGCTAAGGGCTCTAACAGAACATAGGGATCTGCCTAGTGCCAAGTCCACCTAGCTCAGTATTGTCTACTCTGGCTGGCAGCTTCTCTCCAGGGTTCCAGGCATGGAAATGCCAGGAATCAAACCTGGGACCTTCTGCATGCAAAAGAAATGCTCTACCACTGGGCTACAGCCCTTATGCGCTAGGTACTGAGGCACGGACCCAGCCTAGCAGGAGACCTAAACCATTTGACAATCACAGAATGATATTTTTGTGGCCTTCCGTAAGCAGAGAAATTCCGTGCAAAAAAAAAACCCACCCAACAACCCACAGTTCAAGAAGCAAAAGGAAGAACTGTCTCCCCGCTTGTCTTTTATGGATCATTATTGCCGAGCTGCTATTAAAACCGGTGGCCCTGAAGTGCTTCATACATTGCAGTGCTAGACATGTGCTTAACAAAGCTAATCAGAAATGCCATAATAATGCTCACTGAGTTGTTCACTGGGTAACGTCAATTCCTTTGGAATGAGAAGAGGGGAGGTTTAAAATGGACCTTGCTAGCGGAGACATTTCCCTCGCTCGCGGATGACGTCGCTTGGTTGCAACGTGTCTTTTCGCCTGTCTCCTTGAATCAGAGGTCTCCAAGGCTGTTCGAAAACTGGAACATATAGTTCTGGGTTTCCAGCATTTGGGAACCAAGGCATTTGAGAACCAAGGTACCACTATATTCCAATAATAATAATAATAATAATAATAATAATAATAATAATGATGTAAAGGACCCATGGGTGGTTAAGTCCAGCCCAACTTGACTATGGGGTGTGGTGCTCACCTCAGGCCGAGGGAGCCAGTATTTGTCCACAGAGAGCTTATACTACTACAATTGGAATAACACAAAAAGGAAGATACACACACGAATACACACAAACAGCACATTGTTTTTTGCCAATCACAGAATTAAAGTATAGGAGGCAATAATGGCCACCAACTTGGATGACTTTAAATGAGGGTTAGAAAAATTCATGGAGGATAAAGCAATCGTATTGGCTTTATGATAGCATTGTGCCTCTGAATACCTGTTGTGCTCATGTTCATCTTCTGGATGACCACTGTGAAAACAGGATACTAGACAAAATAGACCACTGATCTGATCCAGCAAACTCATCTTATTTCTGGAACCCAAGACCTCATCGCTGAGATTTCCAGGTGATCACCTGTCCATCTGAACGTAAAGCATATGCTCTTCCATTAAGTTATGATCTCCACCCCAGAAATTAGCCCAAGACTAAGAGCCACAGATGGACGAGACAGCTGTAGAAGCCTCATCAGGTTTGGGAGCATGCAAAAGGATCTTTGGGTGCTAGCCACAGCCCAAAGAAGAAGTGTGTAGGGTATGTCAGAAGTGTGGGAGTGCAGCTCTGCTTGAATTAAGGCTGATGGGGTTTGCATGGGGGGAAACTTCAAAAACCCCTAGACTGCCTGAGGACTGTATTTTACCCCACACCCTGCCACAATCCCCCAGCACCCTCCACAAACTGCAGTTCCCAGGATTTGAGAGGGAGAAATAATGTGCTGGTTGCATATGCAGGCTAAAAGAAGTCTCTACCCAAACCCTGCACCATAATGAAATTCCAGACAAAGTAGAACCAGAGGATTTTCTTGTTTGTTTGCATGAAGAAGCTGTAATGAAGCTGCGTGAAATGCTCATTAAACATCATGAGTTGTATTGACGGCTGGCATTAGTTTGCAGAGAAGCCTGACCTTTCCAATACCTCTGGAAAGAAAAAGGGAAAAGGTGAAGTCCCCCCAAGAATTATGGTGTTTGAAATCCCACTTAATTGGAAGACAGTCTCCCTGGCTTCCCAGCCCAATCCGTTGATTTTATTCCCCACACCCATTTTTTTTTATATTGCAATTTGTCAGTTGCAAAACCATAAATTCACCATCAATTGTGAGTGGCATTAATTCCAGGGATGAGCTTAATTTTCCGCGGGTGTGCCACAAAGAGAACCGCCGTAGCCGCGCTCCCCTTGTTAGCGTTGATCTCTAAAGTTCAATCATGGTGGATGCTGAACTACGAGGCGAGTCGTTTGGACGTCAGCGCTTTCACCTTTGACCCCAGCAGAAGCTTAATTGTTTGCCGGGCTGCGCAATGGAGGTGGTAAACAAATTAGGCATGTAAAGCACAAAGACAATGGCTTGTAATTTACGTGCCACGCTCCGCTTGGCTTTATTGGGCCTTGGCTAGTCATTTGACCAAGCTGATGAGACCAAATGGGGAAATTTAAGGATGGGCCCGAAGTAAATCTCAGGTCACTCAGAGCAGCTAATACTCCTCTCTCACTCCTGCTCCTACTTAGCAGCCAGCAGGCTAGCATACCCTCCAACATTTCTCTGATGGAAATAGGCACGTCCTATTCAGTAATATAATAATAATGCCCTGCCCATCTGGCTGGGCTGCCCCAGCCACTCTAGGCAACTTACAACATATATAGAAACATAACAAAACATTAAACATTTAAAAAAACTTCCTTACAGAGGGCTGCCTTCATATGTCTTCTAAAGATTGTATAGTTACTTATCTCCTTGGCTCGGAGGTCACACAACTCCACACCCTCTGATGAAAATAACAACATCCTACTATGCCTTCCAACATTCCTCTGATGAAAATAGGGACATCCTAAGGAAAAGCGGGGCCTTCCAGGATCAAATCAGAAACTGGGACAGCTTCCGTAAATCCGGGCCTGCGCCAGGAAAATTGGGACATTTGGAGGGTCTGGGCTAGATATTGTATGACAAGTATGCAATAATAATTTAAAAAAGGGAGAGCAGCACGGGTATCTCAGAGCTAAACCACTTTAGAATCCTGGAAAGAGAATGTGTTCCATTTATAGCCCTCCAAAGAGCTACAAGAATTATGCTATCCCCAGTTTATCTCCAACAACTATACTATGAGGTAAATTCAGCTGAGAGATTATTACAGTCCTGCTCCACAACAAGACCTAGGCTGGATACAGTGCTCTAGCACAACCCCCTGCAATGCGGGAATTCTCAGCTAAAGCATCCATGACAGATGGCCATCCAACCTCTGCTTCAAAACCTCCAAGGAAGGAGAGTCCACAACCTCCCGAGGGAGACCCAAGTTCTCACAATTTCAAGGATGGTAATGCCCCATTCTCAGGCTAGAGTGAAATGGGATGCTAGCAGCACTTCTGGGGCTGGCCCTGAGTTCCTATCCCCTCCTGTTTCGGAGCCCTCTTGGAGAAGAGGAAACAGACTTCTAGACTTCTACACTCCTGGACCCTTTCAATGTCTAACACAAGGTCACACAGCGAGTTTATTATTGGGTGGGTGTTTAAACCCAAGTTCTCCCCAGTCACTGTGGGATACCTTAGCATAGAACTGTAGAGTTGGAAGGGACCGCAAGGGTCACTGTGATGGCCTGGGATTCGGACTCGGAGGCTGAACCTGAGGAATCCCAGCCTCCACAGGAGTCCCCACCTCCAGAACCAGCTTAGCGGGGGATGGGGCATGAGCCTGAAGGGTCCTCACCTGTGCTGGATCCTCAGGTGCAGGCACCAGCTGAGTCTGCTCTGGCTCCTGAGGTGATGGAGGACCCATTGCCTGCAGGTGCTCCACTCTCAGCCCCGTCAGGGGAAGCTGAGGTTGCCTCTGGGTCTGGTAACCCTCCAGCCTCTCCTGAGCTGCAGAGGCTCAGGGCAGAGAGGCGGTGGGAATTAAGTTCCCGCAGGAGGAGTGCTCGCCTCCAGGCCAGGAGAGGCGAGTCACCTGTGGACTGGGGCCGCCCTATGCTCCGGGGCAGATAAAAGCCAGTCAGCCCCAGTCCCAGGTTGCGGGAGCAACGTTGTTGTTAGCCTGTTCCTGCCTGCACCCTGTCCTGCTCTTCTGCCAGAGTTCCTGACCCCACCGAACTCCCTGCCTTGAACCCAGCTTCAGCGTTGACGGACAGCCTCCATACCGCACCCTCGACCTCAGACTGGACTCAGGCCTCGCTGCATGGTTAACCCTCGGGACCAGCATAGTCACTTATTCCAACGCCCTGCAGTGCCAATCTTTTGCCTAGTGTGGGGCTCGAACCCATGACCCTGTGATTGAGAATCTCATGCTCTACCGACAGAGTGCTCTCTCTTTCTCATAGGCAGGCTCACCATATCTGTAGGATGTTCCTATGCCATGCACAAATGGGACATGCAATGAAAAGTTGCATTGTGGGCTATTCCTCATCACTATTAAGAGTAGAATAATTTAAGGAGAGCCCTGTTGGATCAAGCCAAAAGCCCATCTTGTCCAGCGTCCTGTTCTCACAGCGGCCGACCAGATGCTCTGATGGGAAGCCCTCAATGAGAACCTCAGCGCAACAGCCCTCTCAACACTTGTGGCTCCAAGCAACTGAGATTCAGAAACATTCCTGCCTCTGATAGTGGAGGTAAAACAGCCACCGTAGCTAGTATTGTCTGAACCTCTTTTGAAGCCATCCAGGTTGGTGGCCATCTCTACATCTTCCATAGTTGAACTGTGTACTGGGTGAAGAAGCACTGTCCAAGTCAGTAAGCCATTTGCCTCCTCTATGATATTCCATTTTATTCCCCACTCACCTGGCTTCGCTTGTTTTCCGCTTCCCCAACAGTCAGCATTCACTGGCCACTGAGCATGCTCAGACCTTGCTGGGTGTCAGGCTTCCTCCCCAGTGGCAGTAGATAAGCAGAACAAAGGAAAAGGAGTCTTCTTACCGGTTAGAAACTTTAATGATCACAGCGAGAGAACAAAGAACCCATCTCCTAGGAATGGCAGTGCTCCCAATTAAGAATCCCACTGCTTACATCCCTAGTCATCCACGTCACTCCTGTGTCTTGTAACCCGAGTTTGTACCCTCTGTGCTTTCTGTTCTGCCACTTTCTCAGCTCTTCTTGACCTTAGGGAGAGCGGATGAATGCTTCCCGGAGACAGTGAATATGTTAACTTTCTCTCCCCCAGTGCTTCTTCTCCTAGCTGTTCCTCATCCAGTATTTCCCAGCTTCTGCCTTCCAAACTATGTCCTCTGCAAACCACTGTTCCAAATCTATACTGTCCTCCTGCTCCTGAGAAAATTCAGGATCCAGATCAGGAACAGGGGGAGGAGGAGGCTCACACCATTCCTCTTCGGTGCAGCCCGTCTTATCACGGACCCTGACAATGGGCCAGCACAGCCAATGGTCAGGGCTGTTAGCAGCTGTAGCCCACCAACAGCTGTAGGGACACAGGTTCCCCATCTCTGTTCTACAGGCCAAGGCACCCCTGTATGCTTCTGCGATTTGTAAATAAACTCAGCAACAGAGGCCTTGCCATAGTGGAGCATTTGAAGGAACATAGCCAGCTGCCTTACACCAATGGATCATCTGGCTCTGGCTTGTCTGCACAGACTAGCAGCGACTCTCTGGGGTTTCAGACAGGAGGTCTTTCTCACTCTTACTTGGAGATGTCAGGAATTGAACCTGGGACCTTCTGCATGCAGAGCAGGAGCTCTGCCACTGGGCTACGGCCCTTCTCCTTTGAAAATCTTTGAAAGTTGACTCCTATCCTCCAATAGGCTGTTCTGTACCCATGCAAGTGAAATGAAAGAGAGCCCAAACCCCACGATTCAGCAATGACTTATTATTATTGCCCATTCCTGTTGACGTGGTGACATTGGAGCTGGGGAAAGGGGCTCCAGAGGGAGTCTGGCCCTATTCAGTCCTGATTCAAATGCCTCGCTGGCCTTTGAGTTGTTAATGTGATTTACCCAGGCAACTGGCAACGCCTCACATGCCCATATGGGGTGGGAGCAGCCATGTCCCAGATGCAAAGAGAAGTGGAGAAACCAACTGCCTTTGCTTCAAGGGCACACGGAGGAAAACAGAGAGGAACTCAGCACAAATGGAAAGAGGAGGGCCTTGGAGACTTGCTGTGCAATGCCACTCCAGCACATCGGCGATAATCTAGGGATGCAAATCAAAGCTCTGTGTCTGGGAGGGGAGATATGCAAGGATCCACCGCCACCATGGAGAGCTTGAATAGAGCACAAAATTCACCACTGGCCCCAGCCTAGTGATCCACCCCACCTTTCCATATTTCTTCTTAATCGTCAGCGTGCAGCAGACAGAAAAAATTCCCTATAGGTTCCTACTCCACCCTGTCCTGATGGAGGCAACAGTACAGAAGAGGAAACCAAAGAGGAAGGGGAGAGGAAGCCAAAGGGTGAGGCAGTTCTGGTTGCCGGGCCATTTGCTAACCAAGCAAGAGTGGGATTTATTGCACAAACTTCCAGTTGCTGATCACCTTATACAGGAAGCTTATAGATAACGCCATTTTGCTAGAAAAAGCGGGGCCGGAACTCACCATGAATGCCTCCCTTGTTCAATAATAATAATAATAATAATAATAATAATAATAATAATAATAATTTATTTATACCCCGCCCATCTGGGCGGCTCCCAATCTTGTGTTAAAAACAGTACAGCATTAAATATTAAAAACTTCCCTAAACAGGGCTGCCTTCAGATGTCTTTTAAAGATAGGATAGCTGCTTATTTCCTTCACATCTGAAGGGAGGGCGTTCCCCAGGGTGGGCGCCACTCCCGAGAAGGCCCTCTGCCTGGTTCCCTGTAACCTCACTTCTTGCAGTGAGGCCCCATTAGCTAAAGTGGTACCTCAGGTTAAGAACTTAATTTGTTCTGGAGGTCCATTCTTAACTTGAAACTGTTCTTAACCTGAGGTACCACTTTAGCTAATGGGGCCTCCCGCTGCCGCCGCGCGATTTCGGTTCTCATCCTGAAGTAAAGTTCTTAACCCGAGGTACTATTTCTGGGTTAGCGGAGTCTGTAACCTGAAGCGTCTGTAACCTGAAGCATCTGTAATCCGAGGTACCACAGTAATGACAATGGCACCCACCTGAGAGGTGCTGGTGAGCTCTAGCTAGAAAAAGAAACCCTACTTATAGGGTTAAAAAAATTAAAATCAGTTTTATAGAGCCGGGTTGAAAGCTTGGAAGCTGGAGCTACCCGCTCCCACTGCCACCCGTTCCGTCTCATTCACACAGCTCTAGCATTGCTTATTGGATTTCACTCGTATTCCTTTGGTATTTTTGTGTGTAATGTATAGAATGCTTTAATGATACATCGTTTGCTTTTTAGACTATACACCACGTGGAGATTTTTGAAATCTTGAGAGGTTGATAAATGCTTTTAGATTAAAAAAGTTCTGTCACAGTTGTTAAACACAATTCAGAATCAAGAACTTCTTGCCAAACAACTGGAAATCGCATGGATCTAGCAGAGTCCTATCTGCTATTGATCCTCACTAACTTTTTCCCTACCTTGTATATCCATAATTCTTTATCAGTGACTATAAAAAGGGACAAAACTCATCTCTCCCCTCCCCCTGCCCAAGACCCTAATTCCTACAGGAGCTCTTCGGTGTCTTTTATTAATCTTGGAGAAAATTAAAAGCAGAGAGCAAGGAAGACGAGAAGGTATGTCTACGATAGTCTCCGGTGAGCCCAGCAAGGTCAAAGACTAATACACTATGAAACTGTTAACAAAGAAACTTAAAATTAACTAGTCCCCTGGGAGAGATTCTGCCCTAATGTGCATTGCCTTATGTTCTCTTCATCTCTTATCCTCTGCATATTTGCTCCCTCTCTGTGACTCCTGACAAGGCCAGTTCGCATGGCACCATCAAACTGGCAGCCACAGACAGTCCCAAGGGCACCCGCATCTCTCGGGGGACTAGAATGACATTTTAGTGTTCGTACTTTAGAGCCACTTAGCACTGCTTTTTGCTGACAGAGGAACTGTCTATATGCCACAACTTACTGCAGTTCGAACCTGTTGATCTGCAAGCTTTGAACCACAAATGCATTTCAGCAGAGCCTGTGCATAAAGGAGAAAATAAGTACCTTTTATCAGAGCACAGGGGTCCAGGATGGGACTGGCCCAAGTTGCAAATCCATTACCATAAAGGTGAGGGGGAAATGAGGTTGAATTGCATATTGGGGCTGAGTATATTTATACAAACTAATTTCTCTTGTTGAAATAGCTGGGCCCAATAACCTGTTGAAATAGGGTTCAATTTTTGTTGTTGTTGTTGTTGTTGTTGAGTTGTTTAGTCGTGTCCAACTCTTCATGACCTCATGGACCAGAGCACGCCAGGCACTCCTGTCATCCACTGTCTCTCGCAGCTTGGTCAAATTCATGTTGGTAGCTTTGAGAACACTGTCCAACCATCTCGTCCTCTGTCGTCCCTTCTCCTTGTGCCCTCCATCTTTCCCAACATCAGGGTCTTTTCCAGGGAGTCTTCTCTTCATGAGCCAAAGTATTGGAGCCTCAGCTTCAGGATCTGTCCTTCCAGGGAGCACTCAGGGCTGATTTCCTTCAGAATTGAGAGTTTTGATCTTCTTGTAGTCTATGGGACTCTCAAGAGTCTCCTCCAGCACCAGAATTCAAAAGCATCAATTCTTCGACGATCAGCCTTCTTTATGGTCCAGCTCTCAATTACTGAGCCCAACTAATGACCTATTGGAGTGATTTAGTATGCAAAATAAGCAGTGCCTGGCTTATGAATTTTGGTTAAAAAGTAGGTTTTACTTGAGCTTCATTAACCATGAACCCCGAAATTTGGGATCCCCTCCCAATCGGTGCCAAAGTTTTGCAATTGCTTTGCAGCATTTTGCAGCACCCCACAACTGAGTACAGTGGTACTTCTGGATGTGAACGGGATCCGTTCTGGAGGTCCGTTCACATCCTGAGTAGAACGTAACATGCGACTGCGCATCTGCACGAGCACGAGTCTCATTTCGCTGCTTCCGCGCATGTGCATGATGTCATATTGAGCGTCTGCGTATGTGCGAGCGGTGAAACCCGCTTTCTTGTTACTTCCGGGTCGCCGCGGAGCATAACCTGAAAACGCTCAACCTGAAGCATATTTAACCTGAGGTATGACTGTAATTGATACATGAAGTTGGGGTTCACACTTAGCACTGGAGTCTAACATTCACTCCAAACTGGTACCAACATTTTTCGATTGCTCTGCAGCATTTTAGAGTGCAAACCCCACATTTTGCGGAAGCACCCCCCACCCAGACAGAGTAACTGATACTCAAACTGATATCTGTCCTCCCCCCAATATTTGATTCAAGTTAGGACCTCTGGAGGCACCAATGCTTCTGAACACCAGTTGCAAGAAACCCCAGGATGTGAGAGCATTTTTTTGCCCTTCAGCTTATGGGCTTCTTGTAGGCATCTGATTGGCCACTGTGAGAACAGGATGATGGACCAGTTGTGCCATTGTTCTGATCCAACAGGCCCTTCATATAACAATAGGAAGACCTCCCCCTAAACATTAGAAATCGATAAATAGTACGATTTTTATTAACTGAGACAAAGGGAGAAATACCAGCTGCAGAGGAATTCCTGGGCATGCCTATGCAAAGGAACCTGGCTGAGCTTGGGCCATTAAGAAACAATGCAGGGCCATTGAGGGCCATTGGCAATGCAAGAGAACTGTTCCTTCCTCCTTGCCCTAAGGCAAACATGTCCAATGCGTCATTCGTGATCCATGGGTAGATCCTGCGATGAATTCTAGTCAATCGCCACCCACCTTGCACTGGAGACATTGGGAAGGGCTGTTTTGATGCTGTGGTGGGGGAATGTTTGGGGGTGCAGGAGAGGATATATTGTCTGATTATAGCCTTTCAAACTTGTGTTAACAAGTTCACAATTTAGCAGAGTAACATTCCCCTTTTTAAACTTGCAGCGGATGCGTTTGCTTAGGCTCGCTAAAGCCTCTATAATAACTGTTCTGGTACTTTTCCCCTTATTCCCTCATAAAAGATAAGACACAACACAGTTTTCCATAAAAGTATAAAAAGAGTTTACTCACGAATCATTCTGTTCATAATCGATTCCCAGAAGGCAGACTTAGCTTAGAAAAGTAACATACACCTGGAAACTATCTCATAAGGAAACAGTCCCTTTGTCCTCTCTTGGCTGGAAGCAGATGTTGGCTAAGCAGATGTTGCTTCTTCGATGCATGTAGTCAAAGTGAGAGAGATGGCTGCCCTGCCCTGTGCTTTTGTCGTTACCTGCACAGGTGAGGCCACGCCCACCTCTAGTCACACGCAGAGGAAGTCTGTCCCAGCCCAGAAGGAAACAGGAAGTTTACCTGCTGGCTGGACAAACATTCCTCCCCATGTGTAAACATGTTCACTCTAGGAATGTTGTACTTGACTGCTGTTGTGTTTCACATCCCACAGCTGTGTGCCCACTCCTGCCCCATTGATGCACACACACCCTCTCTGCATCCACTCCCACCATGTCAGGGGAAGCAGCCAGCACCAGGGGAAGCTGGCGGCGCACGCCCACCCTCCCTGCACCCATCCCTGTCCCCTCGGGGGAAGCAGCCAGCGCCCTCTCTGCACCCAGAAACAGAAATCCATCTTTTGGCTCGGAGAGATGCCTTGGGTTCCAGAGTTGCACTGCTGTGAGGAGCAAGCCCCTCTTGAAATGGCCATGCTGTAAGATCTGGACTCACTCCAGAGTAAATATGTGGATAAATCACACAAACCACTTCTTCAAAGGAGCACAGACCCTGGGTGAACACCTGGAACCCCCTGGAATCTTGCAACCAACTTTTGTAACAATACGCTCTCCCTTTTCTCCCCCCCCCTCTCGCATATGCAAACAAACACACACATACACACCTCCTTTCACAAGTCTGTACAGTGGTACTCGGGTTACAGACGCTTCAGGTTACAGACACTTCAGGTTACAGACTCCGCTAACCCAGAAATAATACCTCGGGTTAAGAACTTTGCTTCAGGATGAGAACAGAAATTGTGCTCTGGCAGCGCGGCAGCAGGGGGAGGCCCCATTAGCTAAAGTGGTACCTCAGGTTAAGAACAGTTTCAGGTTAAGTACAGACCTCCAGAATGAATTAAGTACTTAACCCGAGGTACCACTGTATGTGAATATTTCTCCTTTTTAGAAGCGTCTCTTGCATTGGTACCCACCCTTCACCCAAAGGATGGCTAGCCTCCTCACTTTCCTGCTCATATCCAACCAAACCCACCCCTTTGGTTCCCAAAGAGGGAGCTGGATGCAGAGAGGAATCGACATTTTTGATGCTCATCTCCACAAAGCATGTTTCCTGAGACATCCCTTGTTTGTTTTCTGCCTTCTCCGCTTGCCTGCTTTTTGCCCTAGGCTAAGATCAGGTCAACCAAGCCTACCCAAACCAGAAAAGAAGTACGTTTATTGTATTTTTCTTTCTTTTTTAAAATATCCATTAGCATGCAGACAATGGAGAGGGGAAAGGCAGAAATTGCTCTAATAGGAGCTTTTTGTTTTTCTCCCTTTCCAGCTCTTTGCTTAAATGCCGCAAAGAGGAGTGGGGGGTGGGGTGGAAGAGGCATTGCGGGTCTCAAGCACAGCCTGCGTGTTGGAGCAAAACAAGCTTGGCTGATTGAATATGTGGCTGTGCATCGCATTATACGGGTCTGAGGGAAAGAGAAGGCTGCTGTATTCCAAACAGGGGTGTATAACACGGTCGTGGTGTTGCTGATATTTTACAGTGGTTACCTCTGAAAAAGCTACATGCACACTCTGTTGAGCATTGCAGCCAACGCTTCCAGTGTCAAGGAAAAAAATCTCTTACTATGTCATGGATGGTTTATCCAGCGAAAAGCGATAATAGCAGATAACTGCATGGGTCCCCACCGCTACCCCCCACTCCTCGCCATTAACAGAGCTGAAGAGAAGGATACAATGTGAAAAAATGAAAACATCACTTTGTAGCGCAACCACACAAATGCAGGCACACATCCAAATAAAAGAGGAACACCTATGGAGTAGAAAAGTCATTGCTTGAGAATTAGAGTTTTCAGCACACTAAGAGAAGATCATGAAGTTTCAGAAGAACTCATTCAGTGATCAGTCTTTATATGAGTTCCTGGCTGGCACAAGATGACTTGGGCCCCTTGAATGAAAGGATTTGCTGAGCATTGTGCCACAACTTGAAGGCTCAAGGTGTAACTCTAGAAGATTCTGGAGTAACTATGAAAAAAGAAAATTTAAAAATTCCTTCCAGTAGCACCTTAGAGACCAACTAAGTTAGTTATTGGTATGAGCTTTCGTGTGCATGCAGACGTCTTCAGTTAAGACAGATGTAGGGCCCTTTCTTCCATGCAAGATGTGAGCTAGTATGAGAAGGCATAGCCTTCTCACTGATGTGCCTAGATTACTGCAACTAGGGAGGTTTTACAGAGGGAACATCTTCCCACCTGCCATCAGAGAAGAAGTGGTAGACTCTGAGACCTGCGGGTGTAGGGCAGTATATAAATTCAATGAATAAATACATAAATACCATTGCATTGTGCATAATGGGCAAACTGGCTCTCACAACCAATCCACACATTCCATTATCCCTTGTCAGAAAGACCCTGCCCACAGAAAACCAGTTGTCAGGGAACTGCCATCGCAGTCAGGAGTGGAGGAAGGGCTCCCGAGCGATGCCGGAGAAGGTCCCAGCAGGAAAGGAGGGGACTCAGTGAAGGAAATCAGCGTTACACCAGGGAGAAAGGCAGGCGGAGGTGGGCTTCAGAGGGATGGCTCCAGGACTCTTCGCCAGAGACCAGCGGGGAGAGCATTGGTCCTCCACTGCCCACACCCACCCTGCGCAGAAGATTTCCGTGCAGAGAGGCTAGGTGGAGACAATCCGTCAAAGAACTTTTATGTTGGAAGAAGTTCAGGAAACGCCCAATGACGGATTCTGCCAGTGACTGAGATAGACACAGAATCAGGACTGTCCAGCCAGGGAAAGGTTGCACAAGCAACCCCTAATTCCCATTACACCAGTGTATCAGGGATAAATGCTCTAGACTAGTTAGCACCATTACATGGTAATTTTCAATAGCAACGTTCAGATGCAACATTAAATAATGGCTTGGGGCTCTGTAAATGACCCTGACCTCCTCCAAGGCCCGTAACATTTACAATTCTCCTTCTTCCTCTCCTCTTCCCACTCAGGGACTTATTGGACAATGAGGAGTGATGGGAGGCTCCATCTGGAGAAACCCCTAGGGAAGCCTCAGGGAGAAAGGATCAGAGTCAGGGGAGTGGTGGTGGTAGGATACTGAAGACAGGACAGAGGATGAATGGTTGGATGCTGAACAAGCAACAAGCTTGAGTGAGAGAGAGGAACCAGAGGCAGAAAACACTGCAGACTTAGGACAAGCAGCTGAGGAGGAGGGGGCAGAGGCTGCAGCAGTTTCACAGGAGCCTGCTAGTCCTACTGTATTAAGCTCCCATCCTCCAAATGGAGTTTGAGATGGCTGGGAAAACAGTCAGACAGGGAGGAGACTTAAGGGAAAGTGGGAGGCACAGATTGTGAGTTCTGGCAACTGCTTTACTGGGGGCCAGTCTTGCCTATAATTTCTCCGTTTGTATTCTGTTTCCTTAAATAAAGAATCAACTTTACTGCTCATCTTTGAGTCTCCATGCTGACCTGCAGCTGAGCCAGCCCTGACATCTGAGAAGAGGCATTTGGAAGCTTTCACCTCTAGTTTTAGCTATGTAGTATGCTTAACATGAACTAACACTAACTACGAGTAGTTTCAACTAGCCAGCTTCTGAAATCTTCCTCCCAGCCAGGCAGGAGGAAAGGAGCAGTGAGAGTGTGCAAGCATTATGAGCCTTGGAAGAAGGCTAAGATCACCTTCATGGTGCTAAGCGACAAGTGGGGAACCAGCAAACCAGCAAAGCCAATGCTCAGGAATGGTGATGGGAGTTGCAGTCCAACAACACCTGAAGGGCCAAAGGTTCTTCATTCCTACGCCAAACCATGGTTTAGTGTTTAAGCCATGGTTTAAGCCATGGTTTAGTGTTACGACAGAACACAGCTAGGGGGGAAATTGTTGTTGTTGTTTCTAGATATTCAACATTAACATGGATATTGGCTGTTCTCACAGAGATCCACCTGCCTTGAGGCATGAATCAGGCACCCAATCTTTGCAGCAGCTGCTTCCTGGAGCAAAGTGGGGAGGAACTGTGGAAAGAAAATGCTTTTAAATGGAATTTCGAACCAGCCCCCAGTTACTACACAGATCCTGCCCCTTCGAAGCAGATCAAGATGTTGTCAGTTAGGATAAAAGCTGGAGTAACACGCTGCGTTTTGCAACGCGTAATTGAAGAAATGCTCTTCAATGGACCTGGAAATGCTTCCGTGACAATTCACTCATGGGCTCCTTTGATTTCTCTCCCCCACTCAACTTAATTTTCTCAATTCAGAATCATACACTCGGAAAGGGGTTTAGTAAATCTAATGAAGGCGGCTCCCAGCAGAAGCAAGTCCCATTGAGCATTGTGTGTTTTGCTTCTGAGTATAAGGCTGGGCTGCAAAAAAATGAGGCTTTCTTCCTTTCTCTGGAGCTCTGCAGATGTTTTGGTCTACTTGAAAGGTTCCCATAGGCATGTGGTTGGCCACTGTATGAACAGGGTGCTGGACTAGGTGGGTCACTCACTGGTCTGATCCAACAGGGTTCCTGTTCTTGCAGCTTTTTGCTAAATCCTTGACAATCAATTGCATCATTCTCCAACTCCCAGTAGATGCCGGTCTGTGTTCTGTCCACCTTTGCTGTGTTCAGGACATTGTAAGGGAGGCAAGTTGGCCAGAGTGGCTGGGGCAACCCAGTCAGATGGGAAGAGTACAAATAATAAAATTATTATCACCTTCATCATTACTAAAGTCTCTCAGAGCAGAACCATTTGCAGGGGCCAAAATCCTTCCACTCTCTGGTTAGGCCTCCATCCTTTGCCTCTCATCATTATTATTATTTCCACTGACAAATCTGAATAAAGATTTACACAGGTAATAGGAAAAAATACGACCGAAGTAAATAGCAGATGTGAAAGCTAGGGTTAATAAATTAGTCAAATAGGAGTGTGGCCGACAGTGTGATTTAGAGGGTGTCAGTTTTGGGGGGGTATACGAGTGGGCGAATGAACAAGGAAAAGGACCAAATCAGAAGCAATAAAGAAAAAATTTAAATGCCATTGCTTCAGCTTCCAAACAAGAGGGCAGAAGAGAAGCAGGAAACTCATTAAGTGGTTCCTGTCGCTGATACTAGCTAGAGTCTGCTTTGTCTTGCAATCTTGAAAGTAAAACCACCTACAGTTCCTTCTGTCTATCTATATTCAATTTATTTATCTATGGAATATATAATGGCCTCATCTTTGGGTAGAATATTGCTATAAACTTGTTCCTTGATAGTGCAAAGTAGCCCTCTCTCTTTGCTGTCATATAACCTGGTGTTAACTTTGCAAAGAAAGCAATGGAACAAGTTGTTGTTGTTGCTGTTGTTGCTGTTGTTATATTTACTACTTGCCCTTCACCCACTAGGTTCCAGAGCAGGTCACAACAATGGAAAATGCAGCATTAAAAACAGTTCGAAACAAATTGCAAACACCACTAGAGTTGGTCCTAAAAATATCTATCTCACCTGTGAACAGGTAAAGGTAAAAAACACACACACACACACACACACACATATTGAAAACTGTGTAAAGAAGGTTCCAGGTGCACCTCTGTCGGGAGGAAATTCCACCCAGAACATCGGCAGAAGAGTTCCAAAGTTTTACTTTACAGCAGAAGTATCCCATCTGACAGCATTTTCATTGTGTCTCCCCCCTAAACTCCCCACCACAATTCAAGAGTTTGAATTTTGCTTTCCTGTGGCTCAAGAGAGGTGATAGTTTTCAAAGGAATTGAAAACAGCATGATAGATGCACCTTCTGTGTAGTGTGTGCCATATAGAACAGGCTACGCACCCAAGTGATTGGAGGACCCCAGCTAGACAGGGACCACTCAGTGCAAGTTCCTCTTATGGCAATCCAAAAGAGAGTCTTCTCCACATCAGTCCACACACTGTGTTACTACCTCCCCTCACAGGTATGACAGGCACCTCCAATGCAGGTGCCCCCACTGGCTGGTAAAAACTTACCTTTCCATGCAGGCATTCCTGGGCACTGATAATTAGTACTGGGTCAACTGAATTGTATATCCCAGCTTGTATATAGTGGTACCTCTGGATGCCAACGGGATCCGTTCCGGAGCCTCGTTCGCATCCAGAAGCGAACGCAACCCATGCATCTGCGCGTGCGCAGGCCACGATTCGCTGCTTCCACACATGCACGTGACATCATTTTGACCATCTGCGCATGCGCAAGCATCGAAACCTGGAAGTAATGCGCGCCATTACTTCTGGGTCGCCACAGTGCGCAACCCGAAAATACTTATCCCGAAGCTACTTCAACCCGAGGTATGACTGTATTTTATATTTTATTGTATTGGTTTTATTTTGTAAACTGTCTTGTGAATTTCACAGTGAAAGGTGCCCTTTGTGTGATTTTAAGTAAAATAGTGTACAGCCATATTTCTTTGTCAAATTAGCAGCTCTGGTCAAAGAGATTTCACAAACACAAAAACTCCTGCAGAACCTAGGAGGAAGAAGGAATGTCTGCCATGTGATTTCTTCTTCTGTGTCCCAGCACAGGGCTTTTCAGGGCTGCAAGGAGCCATTCTAAGTGCTTCCCAACTTAATAAAATCACTTCCTCCAGAGAGCTCACAAAACACAAGCTCTAGTATCCCTGCTCAGATAGGTGCTTAGTAAAATGAGAATGAACAACATGATCAATCTTATCATTAATGATTTCATTTTAATATACCCTATGGTGTATTGAAGTATTGGTGCGGTGTATTGATTAAAATGTTGGACTAGGCCAGGGGTCAGCAAATTTTTTCAGCAGGGGGCTCCTCTACTGTCCCTCAGACCTTGTGGGGGGCCAGACTATATTTTGGGGGGGAAATGAACGAATTCCTATGCCCCACAAATAACCCAGAGATGCATTTTAAATAAAAGGACACATTCTACTCATGTAAAAACACACTGATTCCCGGACCGTCCAAGGGCCGGATTTAGAAGGCGATTGGGCCGGATCCGGCCCCTAGGCCTTAGTTTGCCTACCCATGGACTAGGCCCTGAGAGCGTTCAGAGTCCCATGATGCTCCTTAGTGACCTTGGGCCATCCACGGTCTTTTACCCTATCCTCATTCCTGGATTTTTCTATTTAACCGTGCTAGCAGCACACCTCGTTCCCTTCTTTGTGGTCTGCCATCAATGACCTTCTGCATGACCTTGTTTTTTTGATGCTACCATCATCCTGTGCGTTCGTGAGGACTATTGGGCTTCACCCGCCAACCCTCAACACCTAGCAATCCGGCAGTTTTGATACCCGGCGGCTTGGCATTTTTGCTGCGCCGGCTTTAGCAAAAGTTGCAGAATTGCAACCAACTTCCGAGAGCAAAGGAGGCGCAGCAGCCTTGTGTCTGACGTCTCTCGCGTTATTAATGCACCCCTTGTGGGTCCCATTCATTTTAATTAGTGATCAATTACCCAGCTCCATAGACAGCATGTAGCAGAGTCTCCTCAGTCCTTGGAGGATAACTTTCCAACATAATCACTCTTGTCTCTCCCTCGCCACCAACCTCCAAGTTTGCAAAAACTCTCTTTGCTCATAGCATACATGGGGGGAGTCTAAGAGAACAAAGGGTCTCTGGGTAATTACTCTGTCCAGCTACTAACACCCCTGTCCTTTATTTGGGATGGGCTGTTCTCTGCACGTACAGTTTGGGGCTTTGGGGAATGGGGAGGGAGATGGGGGAGGGTCTCAGGACCTGGTGAACAGCTGGGCCCCATCACTTTTCATTGCAGGTCCTGGAGAGACACAGTTGACAGAGTGATACACAGAGGCTGTCCCAGTTAATGACTTCACCATTCTCCATCATTATTCCCATCATTAGGAAATTAGGAGGACAGAAGGTATTTACTGTAAACCTGCCACCTCCCAAGGAGAGATAAATAGAAACTGATAAATGGGATCTTCTGGTGCTGTTCGTCTATTAACCTTCTGCTTCCCAGCTCAGACATATGCATACCATCCTGCCATTAATATCTGGTAATTGGCATGGCAGCAGGCAACAGCGTACCTTTTAATACACCCCCCCCCTCTTTCCCACACACACCCCCACTTTGAATATAGGTTTACCAGCACGGAAAACAGAGGAAGGCAGGAGAAGAAAGTTTGGTTGAAACTTCTGCTTAAAGGGACTACAACCACAATGGCCACAATACCTTAGATTGGGAGTGGGGAGATGTTTTAAACCGAAGGGCCGCATTCCTTTCTGAGCAACCGTCTGGGGGCCACACATACCCTCTGGTGAAAATAGGGACATCCTAGTCCATACCCTCCAACATTTCTCCGATGAAAATAGAGATGTCTCCTCCAATATTTATCCAACGAAAATAGGGACATCCTAGTCCATACCTTCCAACATTTTTCTGAAGAAAATATTTCACACTTATTCCCTGCATTTTGCCAGCTCTATGACAATCATAGAGTCATAGAATCCGTTCCACTGTTGAACAGCTCTTACTATCAGAAAGTACTTCCATGTGTTTAGTCGGAAACTCTTTATTCAAAGTGCATCATAACAAATAAAGTATTGCAAACTGTGCAAGTCATTCAACTTCAAAATAGAGGATCACTTGAATTATGGTGCTGGAGGAGACTCTTGAGAGTCCCATGGACTGCAAGAAGATCAAACCGACCCATTCTGAAGGAAACCAGCCCTGAGTGCTCACTGGAAGGACAGATCCTGAAGCTGAGGCTCCAATACTTTGGCCACCTCATGAGAAGAGAAGACTCCCTGGAAAAGACCCTGATGTTGGGAAAGATTGAGGGCACAAGGAGAAAGGGATGCCAGAGGACGAGATGGTTGGATAGTGTTCTCGAAGCTACCAGCAAACTGCGGACAGGAGTGCCTGGCGTGCTCTGGTCCATGGGGTCATGAAGAATTGGACACGACTAAATGACTAAACAACAACAACGTACCTTACCCCAATCCAGTTATCAGTTGGCCCAGCAAGCAGCTTTTGCCAGATGCTGAAATTTCCAGACACATAAAGAGGGCCTTTGCCTGGCACAGAAAATAATCCAGAATTGGCACCAGCTGAGCCTCCCGGGGGCGGGCATTCCACAGACCGGGTGCATCTGTCAGGAAAGCCATCTCCCTAGCCAACACCTGCTTAACTTCATTTTGATAGAACTCAGAGGTGGATCTCTTAAAACAGTGTTTCTCACCAGAGGGCCTGGGGCAACTTTCAAGTGGGCTGCAGTTCCACAGCCTGCCCAGTGCCTTTTCACTTGCCTTCCCCACCTGCTAGACATGCAATAGCCTTATGGTTGAGCCAATGTGAGCACCAGCAACACCTTGTCAAGGTGGCTGGGAGGCAGAGATGTTTGGGGGTGGTGGGAAAAGAGAGTCTCCCTCCTCAAGGGATGGGAGATAAATTTGATTCACTTTGCACTTCATGGCGAACCTCCCTATTTTATGCTTTCTGAAACAAGACGAGAACTGAAACAGAGCCAGCCTTCCAAATTTGCACTCCTCTGAATTTTGCAGTGCAGCTCTCCAGCAAAGCAATAGGTTTAAAAAATGTATATTAAGCACCTATCTGAGCAGGGATACTAGAGCTTGTGTTTTGTGAGCTCTCTGGAGGAAGTGATTTTATTAAGTTGGGAAGCACTTAGAATGGCTCCTTGCACCAGGGCAAAGTGTGCATTAAAATGCATGTTAGTAGAAATAATATATAAAAATGCAGTATAATTGGGGAAATGTAAACATTAGGGGCAAATTATTTATTCGGTAAATGCTAAATCCTTCTTTTTTTAAGCAGGCTGGGATGGAGCTGGATCAATTGTCTGTGTGTTTGTGGTGTGTTTTATCTCATTTTATCCTCATTTTAATCCTTGTTTTTATGTTCATTTTTGTAAGTCATTGAGTTTCATTTTTAAGTAACCAATGCATATAATACATAAATAATAAAAATAAATAATAAAATGATCCTTATTTTATTGTATTTATTTATGACTTACTGCAAAAAAAAATTATCTCAAAGTGACCTACATTTTTTTAACACAGCAAATTAAAACACATCAAACTAAGAGTGATCATCCTGAAATAATGTTAGAAAGTCTAAAAGGTTAACAACAATTAAGAGTGGAATGCCGCAACAAAAAGGTGTCTATTCCATACAAATTGCATACAAAAGTGTGTATATTTTGAAATAGTCACACTGAAATTCTGATGAACTTCCATGAGGAATTTTCTTTTTAAAAATCTGACCAATATGGAGAACTGAATTTAAGATTGGAAAAGTCAGAACGTGAGAGATACTGAAACTGATGAATTTACCTGTCTCTAGTGGTGGTGCTGGTGTGTTAGAATATTTTTTTAAAAACCCAGCTATATTGAGATTCTGATAACATGTAAACAAATACCCACTGAATCAGTGAACTGGCTGATCTGTTACATAGCAGGAGATTAATCAACTAAAAAATATTTGTGGGTGATTAATCAACTAAAATTGGTTATATGTATATTCATAGAAGCTACCACAAAATCCCTGGTATATATGTGTATTCGTAGAAGCTACCATAAAAATTGCACTTCCTGGTTTTACTGTCAGGGACCCCAGCAAAGAACCAAAGTGCTGTCAACTGAAAGAAAACATTCTGTCTAATGCGCAGCATCTGATTCCCTCCGCTCCTGCTCCTTGTTTTACACCGCAATACTTTTGATTCATTTCTTTCTCCTCCTCCACTTATGTTCCTGAGAACAAGATGGACCGCTTGCTTGCCAGATAGACAAGATGGCTCTGTAGCCCTGCAGCCAATCAGACAGCTTGGCTTACACCAGAGAGCTTGGCCAGCCAAATCCTGTTTTGACCTCCTTCATCTGCGCATCTGAAAACTTTTGGATGACTGAGAACTTCTGATAGCATTCTGCTCCAGTGAACCCAACCCTGTGAACAATTCCAGGCATTGTGGGATAAAGATACATAGGTCTTCCAAGAGCACATCTGAAAGTCCAAACAAATTTGCTATGGAGAGTGTCTTCTGTAAATCCCCTGGATGTATGCCGAGGCTGAACGTTCGCCAGGCATTCTCTGAACGTTTTCTAAGATACTAGCCGAATATTCAAAATCCGCATTGACACCAGATTTGATTTCAATGTTTGATAGCATTGGCAGTTGATGTGAGATGGCATTTCAGCTTAGACAGTGTTTCCCAGGAATGAAGAGCCACCTGTAGCTCAAGGGCAATTGTGTGCTTCTCTGTTGAGCCGTTGAGTCTTCTGTATGACTTCTTTAGTTGTTCTGTCTTTCTACAAACCGCTCTTGTACCTCAAGGCTAGGGAATGTGTAGCCCTCCAGAGGCTATTGGACGCCAACTCCCATCTGCCCCACCAACGTGGCTGGTAGTCAGGGATGATGGAATTTGGAGTCCAACAACATTTAGAGGGCAACCAGGTTAGCCACCCTTAAAAAAACCGCACACAAACAATTTGTTGTATTTATACCTCGTCGTTCAACCAGGGAGCTCAATGTGATACAGTCATACCTCGGATTGAAGTAGCTTCGGGTTGAGCATTTTCGGGTTGCGCTCCATGGGGACCCGGAAGTAACAAAATGCATTACTTCCTGGTTTCGCCGCTCGTGCATGCGCAGACACCCAAAATGAAGTCATGCGCATGCGCGGAAGCGGCAAATCGCAATCTGCACACATGCAGACGTGGGTTGCGTTCACTTCAGGATGCGAACGGGGCTCCGGAACGGATCCCGTTCACATCCAGAGGTACCACTGTAATGCGAATTGTTCTCCACCCCCAATATTATCCTCACAACAACTTTGTTGGGGAGGCTAGCATGCCCTCCAACATTCCTCAGATGAAAATAGGGACATGTCTCACTCCCCCTTCCACAGCTGACCCCACCCCCATTTTTGCCCCCACCCCCATCCTGCAGAGCATTTTCACCACCACTACACCAATAGGGCATGGCATAAACACCCTGCAACATCCTGAGAAAAGAGGCAGAATTATATGCGGGTGCTATCAATCATCAATCTATCTGTCATCTATCTATGCATGCAACAAAGGGGCTATTCAACTGGCAGAAAAAGAAAAAGCAATTGACCAGATTATGTTTCACTTGGCCTTTTTGTTTTCTTTTTTAAATGCTGCTCACAAATCCTCCCATTTTGTTTACCTTGCCTGCTTTCTGTGCAGTGCCAAGAGAAATCGTCTCACTTTAGCTATTCTGCACAGCTGGTAACACTGCCAGAGGGTCAGTACAGATTCAGGGAAGATACCATTTGAACTGGCCCCATTTCTGAGGATTTGTTTCCCCCTGTGCAAAATCTCTCCATTCCGGAATCTGACAGTCAAGCCACCATGGGGAAAAGCACAGGCACTTCAGTGATACTGGGGTTCTGGCTCTGAGCATCCATGAAATGCATTTTTTTTAACCAAAGTGACACTAATTGGGTCTGTCCAGATTGAGGGATTCTACCCTGAGCTTGTTGAACTCCCAGAGCCCTGCTCCCCTATGAACAGCACAGAGACAGAGAGGCTGGATCTTAAAGGCTCATAGCTCACACACACACACACACACACACACACACAGTCGGAGGTGTGGTGTTTTTTTTTAAGTAATAAAACCCAGTCTCTTCATCGTTATTGCTTCAAGGCTTGCCCAATTACACTTTTTCTTTCTAAGATGGGAGAGAGGATGGGAAATGTGAGCAGTTGAAGGAAGCTACTAAGCAAAGTTCACCTCAGTCAACCTTTGCCAACCTGGTGCCCTCCAGATGCTTTGGAATACAACTCCCATCAGTCCCAACCAGCACAGCTGATAGGGATGCCCACTCTTTCATGTCATGACAAAGACACATGAGAGCAGAAGCAGCAAAGCAGGCTGGGAAGTGCTGGGACTGCACAATCATTTGGGCTACTAAAGTTATTCAGGCCTGACTGCTAACTCTGATATGTTATTCATTCTCCTTATAAGTAGCAGCCATTTTCTCTCTGTGTTCTCTGTAAGATTTCAGTCAGAGTCAGTCTGCCTCAGTTGTGAGCAGAGTCAGTATGTACGGTAATCTCAGCCAAACCGTTTGGAACCATGTTGTTTATGAAGAAGTTTATTTCAACTCCGTAAAGTTCTTATTCTTTCACTTAAAAATTCTGCATTATTAATTTACGCTGCACGTCATTTCACTCATCTGAACTGTAAACTTAGCTGAGTTTCAAATACAGTGACTTCTTGTTATTGACAACTACATTATATCAGGAGCACTTAACTCTGCAGAGCAGAAGGTATTGCTGACATCTGTCTATCTCAGGAGACAATGGGGTGTGCCTCCAGGGGTGAAGTTAGCCCACTTTGTTTGCAACACCAAAGTGACCTCTCTTGGACGCAAGCCTGGGCAGGGTGTGTGGAGGCCCTGAACTGTCCAGATGACAAGACCCCCTCTCAACCTCACGAATGTGGTCCAAAGGAAAGCAGAGCAAGACATTTGGCTTCTGGAATTGCCAGAAGGGGGGGGGGAGAAGAAGAAGAAGAAGAAGAAGAAGAAGAAGAAGAAGAAGAAGAAGAAGAAGAAGAAGAAGAAGAAGAAGAGTAGTAGTAGTAGTAGTAGTAGTAGTAGTTTGGATTTGATATCCCGCTTTATCACTACCCGAAGGAGTCTCAAAGCGGCTCACAATCTCCTTTCCCTTACTCCCCCACAACAAACACTCTGTGAGGTGAGTGGGGCTGAAAGACTTCAAAGAAGTGTGACTGGCCCAAGGTCACCCAGCAGCTGCATGTGGAGGAGCGGGGAAGCGAACCCGGTTCACCAGATTACGAGTCTACCGCTCTTAACCACTACGCCACACTGGTTGTACAAGGTGCCATCCAAGCATCTTAGGGACTCCACTCTGGATTTGTGTAGGGTTTACTCATTAGCCTTTTCTTTTCCCAAAGATATCCCGCAAGGCAGCAGAGGTTTGGGGTCAGAGTTTTCCTTCTCCTAGATGGGCTACCTTCCCAGGTTGACGAGTCCCATCTGCCCCTCACTTCCCTCTTCCAGCATATGCAGAAACTGGCTTCTTGACCATTGAATCCACTGTTGGTTTCATCTGCTCAATCCTGTCTTTGCATGCAGAGAAAGTCCCTAACTTATCAAAGTTTTCAGCTACCCTCACCTGGTTTAGCTGGCCAGTCAAAGCCATTTTCCTGGAGTGTTACCGAGAGATGCTAGTGGAGTTCAGCCTCTTGATTATTTGGACTGCCAGGGCAAAATAGGCGCAAAACGCCGGCACCCTGTCATCTACAACTTCATCAACATCTATCTACAACTCCACTAGCATCTCTCGGTATTGTGAATATCACCAAACTTACCTTTTGTTGGTATCTTCATGAACTTATCTAAAAGACTAAGTTAAGCATTTGAAAAATCTATTGAAACCAGACATTATAAGTTCATCTTAGATTTCCCTGAAGTGTGGCTGCTTCTGCATGCTGACAGCTTCTAGGAGCCCCAGGTGAGAGCTAAGTGCAGGATGGGGGCCAAAGGTGGATGAACTACCCCAAAAAAGTGCATGATGTGTCCTTCACCAAAGGTACTACCCCTCACCTAATACCCCATACACCCCAGAAGGTCTTAAAAGGGGGTTATCTTGGATGGGGTAATCCCACATATCTGTGAACTTTTCTAGCTCTTCCATGTACTTTTCATTCTGACCCAAATCCCATCACAGAATCTTCAGAAGTTTAAGCATCAGGGTGTGCAAAATGGGAACGTGTGTGTGTGTGTGTGTGTGTGTGTGTGTGTGTGTGAAATGATCAAAGTAGCCATCTAGTGGGAAAGAAGGAAACTACCTGAGATATCTTGACAAAAAACCTAGTCCCTAGAATAAAACATAGCCAAATGAATTCTGCAGCATAGGAAAATCTATGCAAATAGGCTCAGTTTACATAATGGATGCAGGTTGTACAAATTGTTCTCATTTTGGTTTTTTTCTGGCAAGGTTTGCAGTGCAGAATGTTGATGTGTGTTTTTGTAGACAATACTTACTGCCCTGACCATTAATGACTCTCATTGCACTTTTAAAATAAGGATAGGCAAATCTGTCTATTTCAGGCCTATGTCACTGTTGCATGTTTTCTCATACTTCAACTCTGTTTCTGTGTTCACCTTAGTTTTTAACACATGCACACTTAAAATATTTATTGAAATATGTACTGTAATATTTAAATGTGTGTTTTAGTTCAAAACACATATTTAGGTACATTTAAACTGTTAAGAACTGCATTGCAGTGTTGGAGGAGCATAATGAGGTAGATAATTGGAATCCTGCACCTTAGCCTGAGGGGTTCAGAAAAAGTTGTGCCATCAGTGTTAGACCAAACTTCCTGATGCAAGACGTGCATAGCAACCTCTTGGTGTGGATATGATCTAGTTCTAGGGCATCCTCCCCACAATCTTGGGTCCCCAGATGTTGCTTGACCTCCACCACCATGCATTGCATGGAGGAAGTGTTGCTGCTGGACGTCCATTGAAGATGAATGTTGAGGAAATTCAGGACAGATAAAAGAAAGTACAGTGGTACCTCGGATTACATACGCTTCAGGTTACAGACTCCACTAACCCAGAAATAGTACCTTGGGTTAAGAACTTTGCTTCAGGATGAGAACGGAAATCACATGGCGGCGGCACAGTGGCAGCAGGAGGCCCCATTAGCTAAAGTGGTACCTCAGGTTAAGAACAGTTTCAGGTTAAGAATGGACCTCCAGAACGAATTAAGTTCTTAACCTGAGGTACCACTGTACTTATTTGCACAGGGCACAACTAAAATATGGAACCCACTCTCCTAGAAGGCAGTAATGGCCACCAACATGGATGGCTTTAAATAAAGATTAGACAAATTCACGGAGGACAAGGTTGTCAATGGATAATAGCCATGTTGGCTCTGTTCTCCCTCCACTGTCACAGGAATTATGCCTTTGAGGTGGCAATGATTCACTGGGTGTCAGATATCGTCAGGGACTGGGCAGAGGAGGAATGGTGGAGACTGCCTGCCCAGCCTGACCCTTCCAGAGAAGAAGGAGACAGTTCAGAATTACAACAAGGGGTTGAGGGAGATCATGACTCAAGAGGCAGATGAGGGGGGAAGCTGGGAAATAATGGGAGGAGGAGGAGGAGGAGGAGGAGGAGGAGGAGGAGGAGGAGGAGAAGGTGGTGAGTGATAGCTGATGGACTCAGTGTCTTTAGAAAGCATTCCAGACCCTCCGTCTCCCAAAAAACGGCGGACCTTGAAAGTAGGAGAGCAAAGAGTTCAAAGGCAGAGGGTACGTAGCAGCATCCATATTGATGACTCATGAGGAATTGGGAGGGGGTGGAGATTCACACTGAGCAATGCCATTATTCCGAGAGGCCTCTCTCTGTGAATATTGAATAAAAGCAGATGGTTAGGACGTTCCCTTGTCTTGTCCATTCCTGGCAACCTGACGTAGGGGATGGTTCCTCTGCTGCCTGACCGATATTGGACACAACATTGAGCTTCAGGCATGGGAAAGGTTATGGAATAAGACAATTAACTTCTCAGCCTTAAAGTGAATATTTTAAAAGTAATTAACAGATAGTATCTGATGCCCAGTTAGATCTATAAAACGTATAAGAGAGGCTCGGACTTGTGTTGGAAGTGTCTGGAAATGGAAGGAACATTAATACACATGTGGTGGTCATGTAGTTTTGCAAAGAAATTTGGGGGGATGGCTTATGAGGAACTGGGGGAAAAAATGTTTCAACTCACCTTTTCCAAGAAGCTGAGAGCTGTCCTGTTAACAATAATTGGGGAAGAAATATCAAAGGAAGTTTAAAAAACCTATTTTTTTATGCAACTGCTATGCAAAGTACTGGAAGGAGGAGGCAACTTCAACGAAGGATCAGTGGTTTAATAAACTAATAGAATTTGGAGAACTAGCAAGTATAATAAGGGATTAAACCACAGAGCCTAGGACTTGCTGATCAGAAGGTCGGCGGTTCGAATCCCCGCGACGGAGTGAGCTGCCGTTGCTTGGTCCTTGCTCCTGCCCACCTAGCACTTCGAAAGCACGTCAAAGTGCAAGTAGATAAATAGGTACCACTCCGGCGGGAAGGTAAACGGTGTTTCCGTATGCTGCTCTGGTTCACCAGAAGCGGCTTAGTCATGCTGGCCACATGACCCGGAAGCTGTCTGCGGACAAACGGCGGCTCCCTCGGCTAGTAAAGCGAGATGAGCGCCGCAACCCCAGAGTCGGTCACGACTGGACCTAACGGTCAGGGGTATCTTTACCTTTACCTTTATAGCAAGTATAATGGCCAAAATAAGAAACTGGGATGAAGAAAAAATAAAGAGTGAGTGTGATTGCCTAGGAGAATATCTAAAAAGAGAAGGTATTACGGTTAATTCCCAAGTGGGCTAAAAATATGATCAGCCGCGAATAAGACAAGGGAACAGAAAGGATGAAACAGGGTTCAACGGGACTGCAGACAATGAAAGGGTATGAATTTGAATGTCAGTAAAAGATAGATTGAGAAGTCCACACAGTCCAAATATGTAACTTTGGGTAAAAATGTATGTAATTGTAAAACTGAAAACGCATAAATAAATACAAAAGGGGGAATTATGCCTTTGAATGCCAGTTGCTACAAATCACAGGTGGGCATTATTATTATTATTATTATTATTATTATTATTATTATTATTACCCTACCCCACCCATCTGGTTAGGTTGCCCCAGTCACTTTGGGCAGCTCCCAACAGGATATTAAAAACACAATAAAGCATCAAATATTAAAAACTTCCCTAAACAGGGCAGAGTGCTGTTCCGCTCACATCCAGCTTGACAGCTTCCCATCTGGTTAGCCATTGTGAGAACAGGATCCTGAACTAGATGGGCCATTGCCCTGATCCAGTGGACTTGGCTTATGTTCTTACCACCAGCAGCCAACATGTTCAGCAGTTAGGGATGGTGGAAATTGTAGTCTAACAACATCTGGGGACTCAAGGTTGCGACAGGCCTCCAGAAAGTCACCTCAGTTTAGTTCCAATTGCACCAGCTATTGTTTTCCCTACTGCCATGCTTCCTTGACATACCTGGGGCTCAGGTAACCCTATTTGATTTGCCCTGTTGCAAGGAGAGTGGACAGAAATGTATGTAGCCCATTAAAACAAAAGTTTCCATGTTTTAAAGTTTGGCAGGGGAGAGGAGATGCAGTTCTGGCAATACTTAGAAGAGGGATATTTGGAATGACTAGCTAGCTCCCTTCCTTGCTGTCCTCCATTTGTCTGTTGTTGCAAAATTAGATGTGGCACCTTGTTTAAAACTTGTTTACCAGAAGGAGGTTGTAAACTGTGCAGAGACCCGAGATCTGCTTAAAAGTTTAATAAAGAGGAGTATGCGAATATGAGTTTCACAGGCGAAATCTTCCTGGTGGGAAGTGATTTGTCCAGGGAAAACATTGAAATTCATTAACTTTGCAAGGAGCCACTAAGCTACAAGCATGCAAAAATGATGAGAGAAATTCCTGATGTGGGGCTTCAAAAATGTAACTTGTATTATGCTCCTGTCCTGACATTCTGCAGAGCATGAGGCAAAGTTTGAACAGGGCGGGCACAGAGTAGGTGTCCTGATCCACTGTGTTGTCTACTGTCAAGAGAAGGTGATGGCCTGAGCTAGATAGAAACCTGCAAGATAAGGGTTCTGAAATAGACAGGAAACTACAGCAAGGTCAGCACCTTGGACAGGGACCAAAGCAGTAGTTCAGGACCATGGTTAGCAACCCTGCAGCTGAGGCAGAAAAAATAGTTGTCTAAGCAGGGTCTTGGAGGAACTGGCAAAGTGTTTTAGATTGGATCAACACAAGGAAAAAATGCTATAAATAAGTCATAAATTAAATCATTATAACAAAAGGAGGGGGACTATATGTACTGCCCTTCATCCAAAGAGCACAGAGTGGTTTACACATCCATGGGTTGTATCTCAAACTATAACTTGTTGCTCCTGGTTGCAACAGCACCTGCTGGAATGGTTGCATTAAGATTCCCCAACCTAATCCAAACCAAGACTAGCACTCGGAACAAGGTTGTGGCATTTGGCTAGACATTTCTGTGCACAAGGTACTCCTGGGACAAATCAGTTGTCTAATCCAGCATGGAAATTCTTCAGGTTTTTATTTCGTTTTCTTCCTTTTTTCCCCCCAAAAAATTGATTTTTTACATCTATAATGAATAAAACATACAAAAAACACGCACACTACAATACTACAAGAAAAATAAAAACAAAAACACATATTCTTTCTTGTATTCATTTTAAATTCCATTATTACGTGACTTCCTCGAATCCCCCCAACTGAATTTCATTATGTTCCCTTGTAACAGTTCTCCCAAACATCTTTCTATTACAATCAGTTCCTTTCGTTTACTATCTTCATCTCTTTTCTTATTGTCTTAAATCCATCTTACTATACAACATTCATATTATAATCCTAGGCCTGTTTAATACTTTCAAGTATCTTCTTAATTATCTTATATTACAGTATTTAGCTAAATAGTCTTTAAATTTCATCCAATCTTCTTGGTATTCCTCCTCTTTCTGTTTGCAGATTCTTCCAGTCAGGTCAGCCAGCTCCATAAACTCCAACATCTTCATCTGCCATTCTTCTACCATTGGTATTTCTTGAGATTTCCAATTTTTTGCTAATAGCAGTCTTCCCATTGTGGTGGCATACAAAAATAATCTAACATCTTTTTTGGGCAATTCTTCAGGGTTTTTTCCAATCCAAATGAAACCTACTTTGCAGAGGTTCCAAGGTGGGGTTATCCAATGCAATATAATGTCATCTGAGAGTCAGTGTCGTAGTGTGATGGTTAAGCATGTCAGATTGGGATCCAGAGATTCAAATCCCCATTAAACTATAGCTCACTAAGCAGTTCTATACCTGTCAGTATCTTTCAGCCAAATCTACCACACAGGGTGGGATGCGGGTCGCACTGTGGGTTAAACCACAGAGCCTAGGACTTGCCGGTCAGAAGGTTGGCGGTTCAAATCCCCGTGACGGGGTAAGCTCCCGTTGCTCGGTCCCTGCTCCTGCCAACCTAGCAGTTTGAAAAGCACATCAGTGTGCAAGTAGAGAAATAGGTACAGCTCCGGCGGGAAGGTAAACGGTATTTCCATGCGCTGCTCTGGTTCGCCAGACGCAGCTTAGTCATGCTGGCCACATGACCCGGAAGCTGTACGCCGGCTCCCTCGGCCAATAAAGCGAGATAAGCGCCGCAACCCCAGAGTCGTCCACGACTGGACCTAATGGTCAGGGGTCCCTTTACCTTTTACCACACAGGGTTGCTGTGGAGTAACAGGGGTGTGGATGTGATAAATAAAATCTGTCAACTGGCTTGGTTTCTTCTTCTGCAGTGCTTACAGGTCAGCAAAGACACAGGGTCACCTCTGCAAGAAAAAATAGAGCCTGGACCATATTGAAGAGGCCTGTGCGCAACTGATGCAAATGGGAAAGGGGAAAAATTGATGTCCTCCCTCTGGTCTCGTTTCCCTGCCGAACATAAGGTGAGCTTTGCTTCCTTCTAGCTCTCCCGCTCTTGCTCTCTCCTGACTGCAATGCACAGCAAAGGCATCACAGGGAGGGGAAAGTGACAAGCTCCTAAGAAAATGAAGACCTCATTCTGTTTGAATATTACATTAACCCGAAGCACTGCCGCTTCATTCGTCAGCTCCCAGCCCCCCTCCCGCAAACCTCTTCATCTCTCTGGCACTCTCCCCCCGCCCCACCTGACCTGGTTGGTCTGATTATGAATGATCAATGTGCCCATTTGCAGCGGAAACCTCTTTCCACATCTCGAGACCCTCGGCCTTTAGCCGCTCATGCAGATAATAACGGCACTTCAAGTCGCTTGCCCATAACTCCAAGCTTCATTAAACAGAGGGGTTGTCACCAAAAGTCCCTTTAACTGTCGTTCGCCTCTCCGCCGGGGGAAATTGACAGTCCTGAGAAAAAGGGAGCCGGGATATAAATAAAGTAAAATAACCCATTTGGATATTCTGCCAAATGCCTGCCGTAAGCTGTGTGCTAGAATCTGCTCACGTAGCAAAGGGGGAAGAGATTGCAGGAGGCAGGAAGGTTTTAATGCTATCTGGTGGGTGAGCCAGCACCTAAAACATGCGTGTGGTTAAGCTTCCCACTTTCTGGGAAGGGATTGGCCAGGTATTCAACAGAGGGATGGTGCTCTTCCATTCCCAGCTATTGATGAGGTGCACTTGGTTGTCAAGACTCCACAAAGTGACTATGGGGCTGCTGGTCTTCCTTTATCTCTGGGAAGGACATCACCATCCAGCTTGGCTGCACACTCAGCAGCTAAAAGGCCTTGGCTTGCATCCTGGCTGCTCTCAGAGCAATGGTAGACTTCTGAGAGTTTCTCTGCCACTTTTATGGGCAAAATATTAAGCAGTGTCATGGCCATTGCAGCTGGTTGGCATGAAGGAAGACAGCTATTGGCTACCAACAAGGACCTGGAAATTTGGAAACAGAGGGAGGGAACACTATGCAGATATCTGCTATCTGGTGGACTGCTCTGTCCCATGAGACCAGGGCCCTGCAGGATTTAACTTCCTTCCGCAGGGCCTGTAAGACAGAACTATTCCGCCTGGCTTTCAATTTGAACTTAGCCTGATCTTTTATTCCCCTTCCTTCCCTCCCCCTCCCCATTCTATGAAGATTACGCACTCTGGGATCCCACAGCTAATTCTCCCCTGGTCTCCTCTCTGGCCCAAATAGGACTAACTTAGCCAGCTAGTCCTGGTGATCATCTAATGTTTATTGGATGGATTTCCCCCCTAAATTGATTTTTGAATTCTGAATTTATTGTTATTCACGTTTTATACTGTATTTTGCTGTTTTTTGTTGCATCAATTAAGTGTTTTAAATTTGTTGTTAGCCGCCCTGAGCCCGGTTTTCTGAACCGGGAAGGGCAGCGTATAAATAAAAATGTATTATTATTATTATTATTATTATTATTATTATTATTATTATTATTATTTCCCCTCACAAATAAGGCCTCTTAATTGGCTCTGCAAAGTAATGTAATGAATTAGGGTGCCTATTTGATACATTGCACTATTCAAACCCTTACAGCATTTGCTGCAGGAGGGAAGCACATCACGTAATTAATTTTAATACAAGACTGATCTTAGAGTTAAGGTGCTGATTTTTTTCCAAGATGTTGCAGCAGTTCATTCTTCTCCCTGCCATGACCCTGGAGTCAGATTCCCATTCTTCAAGGGATGAGGCCAAGAATCGGAGTAGGAGAGGGAATTGTCCTCAAGGCTAGTCCCAGATATACCTAACCAACCAGAAACATTTGGAAAAAAAGTCACCTGTTGCTCCTGAGGACAATATATTGCTCTGCTCTGACTTTGAGGGTTGCAGCTCAGAAACCCTAGTGGAATCAATGGCTGGAGAAACAGGCTGGGACCCTTTAAGTGAAGAGGCCTCCCCCATGGAGACCAGAACTAGCTAGTGAGCTAGAGCCACAGCTCCAGATTAAAGCTCAATGTGAGGGCGACATCTGAGCTCTCCTGTTATGGAAATGGTGGAAAACCTCTGCCCCTCCTGATGTTGCTTGACTGCAGTCCTCATCATTGCTAGCCATTGGTTACATTTAGGTGGGGATGGAAGACCACATGTTGCTGTGGTTGGCAAAAATGATTGAATACTTACATCTTGCAAAATTAACAGGGAGAATAAGAGGAGAATGAGAGGAAATACCCCTAAACGGCCTCGATCCTGTATACCTGAAGGAGCGTCTCCACCCCCATCGTTCAGCCCAGACACTGAGATCCAGCACCAAGGGCCTTCTGGCAGTTCCCTCATTGCGAGAAGTGAGGTTACAGGGAACCAGACAGAGGGCCTTCTCGGTAGTGGCACCCACCCTGTGGAACACCCACCCTTCAGATGTGAAGGAAATAAGCAGCTATCATCTCTTTAAAAGACATCTGAAGGCAGCCCTGTTTAGGGAAGTTTTTAATATTTAATGCTGTATTGTTTTTAACACTTGATTGGAAGCCGCCCAGAGTGGCTGGGGAAACTCAGCCAGATGGGCGGGGTATAAATAATAAATTATTATCATTATATTATTATTATTATTATTATTATTATTATTATTATTATTATTATTATAGCATTCAAAAAGTCAATAAAGAATGGTCAATTTTCAAAGAACATCTCAAAAATTATATGGACAATGCAGATACAGATTTAATCTTGTAAACAGAGGGAAGGTACAGTAAAATATGTTTAGAGTAAGAAAAAGGGGAAAGTAGAAGATTCAATCTGATATGCGTACAGAGTTAAGATTGGTAACAAAGCATAAAAAGAATAGTTGGAAGCCTAACACGTGTGGTGCAATGTCGGTCATGAAGGTATGTAGGGTATGTAATGTATGTAATATATTGTATAGTATCTGTTGAGTTTATATTAATTAATGTATAATAATAATAAAGATTATTTTTTTTAAAAAAAAGGAAGACCGCATGTTGCTACTACAGGACCACTACAGCACTTTATAGACAACTTTTAGTGTCTTAAGGTGAAGTCACCAAAGTTTTCCACTTTTGTGGTTTTGGTTATGGAGCTGCCTGGTGGTATCAAATGCCTGGCTAGTACTGTCATACCCTCCAACATTTGTCTGATGAAAATAGGGATGTCCTATTCAACAACAACAACAATAATTTTATTACTTAAACCCAGTCCATTAAACATTAAAAAACCTTCCTTATACAGGACTGGCTTCAGATGCTTACTAAAGGTTGTATAATTACTTATCTCCTTGGTTCAGGGGTCTCATAGCTCCATACCCTCCAACATTTCTCCAATGAAAATAGGACATCCTAAGGAAAAGCGGGACATTTCAAATCAGAAACCAGGATGGCTTCTGAAAATCCAGGACTGTCCCTAGAAAATAGGGACGCTTGGAGCATCTGTGCTGCATCAGAGATACTTGGCAGCTTGCCCTGTGCCTTATGATGGTCTTTGAGAGAAAGCCTCCCACTTTTATGATGCAGAAGCCTTATATATATGGACTGGGCCTATATTGTAGGAATTCCACGTCTCCAGAGAATCTGGCTGGCTGTTAAAAATCCCTCATCTTTGGTAGAAAAAAGGGTACTTTGGGAGACTGGGTCAGACAAGGACAGGAGGGGATGTTTTATTTTGTCTTTGCAAGCCGCTTCGAGACACAAGTGAGAAAGCAGGCTATAAATTTTTAAATAAATGAACGAATAACATTTATTCATTCATATATGTGCTCTGAAATTTTGCTCTCTTGGCATTCAAAGCGGGTTACAAACAAAGCATTGTGAATAGTTGCCAAACAACCCAAAATAATAACCTCGCTGACAGATGCAGCAGCATCAAGAAATCAAACACAGAAGTATGAAAACAGCAGCTGGGTCACAGAGGGTTGTATGAAAGCAAGCTTTTAAGCAAAGGTCAAAATGAAGGCACATGAGAAAATAAAACAAAGTTTGGTGCCTATAGTAACGTAGTTGCTAGGGAGGTTGTTTTTTGGCATGGCACAAGTAAAGAACAGGTTCTATCTCTTCTTACAATCTTTCTCTCCTATGGAGATGGGAGGGCACAGTGAAGGGTCTCCGATTATGAGCATTATGCTTATTTTGTTTGATATCAGCTAAGCTGGCATCATTATGAATTTAGATATTCAGTTATAATATTGCAGGGGGGAGATATGATTGGATATAGTTGGATGTGTGTTTTCAGATCTTATAATTACTTGTGTGGGGATTGTTTAATTTTGTTGTGTACGTTTTGTCATGTTTTTTATTTACTGCTTATGAGTACTTATATTTTTGTAATTACGTGAACCTTTTCATGTTGAGCATGGTTTTAACTATAAAAGGGCAGCAGACAAATTAACGATAATGACGACGGCGATGTTTTCCTGGTACTTCTTGTTCCAAAAATTAATGAACAACAACCATTTATCACCTTGAGTGTTCTACTGACCTCTTGAGTAATAGGTCAGTCCTGTAAGTAAGGGTTTATCTCCCACTATGGAAAAAACAAGAGCCATTCTGTAAGGTTAGGTGACTACATTGATCATATTGAAGATATTTTATAGAGAAAGAATGCACATGAGTTCCAAAAGATTTGACTTGGTGAGTTGGTTCACACATACACGTTAATGGCTTCAACCTGGAATGATGACTTGAGGGGATGGGATATCATGGACATAATGTCACAGACTGACCTTTCAGGTGTCCTCAAATCACCTCAAAACATAATGCTTTCCAATGGTGCACATTCCTTTTTTATTATTATTCAAAATTATAACAAGACATATTATCCAAAAACATATCATCCTTGTCGTCGTCCCCATTTCTCCTCCCTCCCACCCTCCCACCCACCCCCCGACTTCCCTCAGTTCCAGTCTTTGATTTCTCTAAATTGCTGTTTTCTGCATGTTACAAAGTTGTATGGATCCTGAAACTATTTAGCTGATTATTATCAATAAAAAGTTTGTGAATGTTTATTCAAAACCTGTCAAGGAGTCCAGTTCGCTTTGTTGCGTCTTCAAATACTTTGTAAAGGGTTCCCATTCACCCTTAAAGTCACAGTTATCCTTGTCCCATAGCTTATATGTCAGTTTTGCCAGTTCTGCATACTCCATCATTTTTTCTTGCCATGATTCTTTAGTTGGGGTTTCTTCAGTCTTCCATCCTTGTGCTACCAGAACTCTCACGGCCGTTGTCACATGCATGAAGATGTTTTTCAACTTTATTGGCAGGTCTTTCCCTACAATCCCCCCAAAAAACAATGGTGCACATTCCAAGGGTACAGCAAATGAACCCAGAGAATTCAAGGGTGTCCATGCATGTGTGAAACGGACCCTATGCTTCCTGCTTCCTTTTTGGGTAGAGAAGGGAAGCATCTTGCGAATGAAGAAGTTGTTCTCAGCAAGGATCCAATTCCAGGACTAACCACGCCTGGATATTTGAGGGGACAAATTACAATTGGGTGACATGAATCCAGCAACGTGATTTAGGAAAAGACTGCATTGTCCACATTGACCCCAAAGGCCACTGAACTTTTCATGGAAGGGAGCAAAGGAAAAGCCCTAAGGAGAAGGGGAGCAATAAATATAAGCACTTCTAGCTCTTTAAGGGAGGGTAAAATGGCCATTTGGTGCCGGGGGGGTGGGGGCTGTGCAGACAAGAACCCGGACACCTGCCGGACCTAATGGACTCTGAAATGTTGTTTCAGAATTAATCAAGTCATTTAAAATCATGGCCCTAGTCCCTCCATTCATGACTCCTGTACATAGATGTGCTGATCCCGATACTAATCCACATCGGGTGACTTCGGCAGTATATCACTATAATTGCTGTTTTAGGGCTGCAAATTGGAGCTAAAATAACCAGATGCAAAAGAGACGGCCATCTCAGGCTCTCAAGACGGATCTTCAAAGTTCAAGGAGAGTTCAACCATGGAAGAGGCAATAGAAAAGGGTCAAGTGTAAGGAGATTGTTCACGTTCAGGAGGAATTAACTTTACAAATATATTGTTTCAGGAGGTGGTAATTGTCCCATCTTCCAGCTATTCATACCTCATTGAATCTTCGCATTTCTTTCCAGGCATTAGAGTGAGTCTCCCTCATTGAAATAAATTTGATTTTGACAAAATATTCTGGTTTGAAGCCCGCGGCTTATTTCCCTGGCACTTTAAATAATCCTCTTGAAAGTCAAAAGAGGGTGGTCTCAGGTTCGAGATCTTTGGTAAAATGGAGTACCGGGCCCCTCGGACTGTGCAGCTGAGATCCTACATTGAAATTTGTGTGGAAGAGGGTAAGGAGTCATCAAGGGAGTGGCCATTTTGCAGCATCAATATGGTTCCTGCATGAGACCAATGCCTAACTCCCCTAAAGGCAAAACACATTTCAAACAAAAGCACAAACCATATACATTTCCTCCCAAAGTTGTTCAGCATTTTGTCTGCAAGGAAGGCTCTACATGGCACGGTCAGTATTACTGGCGCTATGACTTGATCCACAGGAGGGTTTGATCTGGGGATCTGAGGGATGTTGGGTGGGAATCCACCCATTGTACGACTGGTCATCTCCAGCCACAGAATAATGATGATGATAAATTAATTTTATTATTTCTATGCTGCCCATCTGACTGGTTTGCTCCAGCCACTCTGAGCAGCTCCCAACAAAATATTTAAAACACAGTAAAACAACAAACATTAAAAACTTCCCTGAACAGGGTTGCCTTCAGATGTCTTCTAAAAGTCAAATAGTTGTTTATCTGTTTGACAGCTGACAATAGGGCATTCGACAGAGTGGGCGCTACTACCGAGAAGGCCCTCTGCCTGGTTCCCTGTAACTTCTTGCAGTAAGGGAACCACCAGAAGGCCCTAGGAGCTGGACCTCAGTGTCCAGGCTGAATGATGAGGGTGGAGATGCTCCTTCAGGTATATTGGGCTGAGGACATTTAGGACGTTAAAGGTCAGCACTAACACTTTGAATTGTGGGATCCAGGTCTAGCAGGTGGACAAAAAGGGTTTTGTACCATCTTATGGGGGATGCGGGTGGTGCTGTGGGTTAAACCACAGAGCCTAGGACTTGCCAATCAGAAGGTCGGCGGTTCGAATCCCCGCGACGGGGTGAGCTCCCATTGCTCGGTCGCAGCTCCTGCCCACCTAGCAGTTCGAAAGCACGTCAAAGTGCAAGTAGATAAATAGGTATCGCTCCAGCCAGAAGGTAAACAGCGTTTCCGCGTGCTGCTCTGCTTCGCCAGAAGCAGCTTAGTCAGGCTGGGCACATGACCCGGAAGCTGTACGCCGGCTCCCTCAGCCAATAAAGTGAGATGAGCGTCGCAATCCCAGAGTCAGCCACGACTGGACCTAATGGTCAGGGGTCCCTTTACCTTTACCTTACATGCCCTTGGAGAATCCAAAACATCAAGGAGCTTCTAGAGACTAAATGGAGACAGTTCTCCGGCCCTCATGGGTTTGAGGCTACAAACATGTATAGAAAGCCCAAAGCATTGGGCAGTTTCCCATTTCTCATTTGGTTCTCCAGCCCACTCCATTAATCCTTACAGTGTCTTGCCAAAAACAGGGTGGGTGACATTCTACTTTCTCCACAACCCCCCACCCTTTTATCTTGCATCAGTGCCTACATGCAGAATTGAAATTCCCCTCTGCATTCCTTCCATCTTTCATAAGCATCGCCAAAAGTATAACCCGCTTCCACTCTTACATCTCTTCCCTTGTTCCACATCTCCCTCCCTCCCTCCCTCCCTCCCTCCCTCTCTCTCCCCACACCCCACCCCACCCCTCATATTCAGGATATCAGGCAGATAAGAGTTATCAGGAAAGGTCATTCTCAATTTCTGTACAGAAATTATCTGTCTCCGGTATGTAATAAACATTTATCCATGCCTTTATTAGCTATATTGGATCTGACAGTTCTGTTAAACCATTTTCTTTCATTTTGCTAGGTCATGACGGTTAATGCCGCTAAAAAAATCTCATCATTGCTTTGATCACTGTATTGTCTCCCCTGCATAACTGGGATTTTGTAAAGGTAAGCAGAGACTGGAATTACCTATTACATTTACAGCCCGTTGACTTCCTGGTTGGGTCCCCCCCCTCCTTGTCCTCTCATATCATCCCAATAAATAAATAAATAAATAAAGCGGAAAGGGCTGCACGAGGCATAAATTCTACTTTTGGGGGTTATATTTAGTTGGGCAGCTGACATTTCATTGAGCAGTTGCATCGAGTCCATTCAGCATTGGCACCGCTCCATCTTTTTCACATCCTTGAGCTTCAGAAATGACTGCTGGTAAAGTCATGCCAAAGAAAATGAGCCCCTTTAATGAGGATGTATACCTGGCGATGACGTGCCGGTCAGAGGGATGCTGGAAAAAGGCAAGGTGGGTACCTGCTTTGAATGTGCACAAGTATGCCGGCGAAACATATATGCAGATGCTTTGCCCCCATACCCTCACTGGCTCACAGAGCGGTCAGAAAGCCCTACAAGATCTAGAAACCTGGAAGATATAGAACGTGTAGCCCAAGGTATCCTGATCATAGAATTGTAGACTTGAAGGGAACCTGAGGATCTTCTAGTCCAGGGGTCTGCAACCCGCGGCTCCGGAGCCGCATGTGGCTCTTTTACACCTTTGCCGCGGCTCCGGGGCGGATACTAGCGAGGGGAGGAGGTGCATTGTGCACCCCGACACTCCCCACTGTGGCGGGCGCTGTACTGGCTGTGACGTCGCATGGGGGCGGTGCGTGCGTTAGTCCCGACGTCACCTTCCCGACGTCACCTTCCTGCCCGCTGTCAGATCTCGGCTCCGGAGATATATTTGTTTTAAATGTCGCAATGATTTTGCAGCTCCCAATTGTTGTTTTCCTTCGGAAACGGGTCCAAGTGGCTCTTTTTGTCTTAAAGGTTGCAGACCCCTGTTCTAGTCCAACCCTCTGCAATGTAAGAAAATGCTAGTGGCCCATAAGGGGTTAAAATCCGCAACCTTTGCATTATCAGCACCACACTCTAACCTGCTGAGCTAACTCTTGAAAATGAATAATAATAATAATAATAATAATAATAATAATAATAATAATAATTTATTTATATCCTGCCCTCCCCAGCCAAAGCCAGGCTCAGAGCGGCTAACAACAATAAAAGTAACACAGCATTCTAAAATCAATTCAAAATCAAATTAATGGCAACCATTGGGTTAGAGTTCTATGAGGATTACCAAAGGAGGGGGTCAGACTGTGCCTTGGCCAAAGGCCTGGTGGAACAGCTCTGTCTTGCAGGCCCTGCGGAAAGATGTCAAGTCCCGCAGGGCCCTAGTCTCTTGTGACAGAGCGTTCCACCAAATAGGGGCCACAGCCGAAAAAAGCCCTGGCTCTGGTTGAGGCCAGCCTAACCTCCCTGTGGCCCGGGACCTCCAAGATGGTTTTGTTTTAAGAGCGTAAGGTCCTCCGTGGGACATACCAGGAGAGGCGGTCCCGATCTTTGTGCCTCTCCCTCAAAATGGGTGGCACCCCGAAATGGTCAGAGCATTTTCAGATCATCCAGGAAGTTTAACCCTTGCTCACTTATAGCAGACCCTCCAAGTGTCCCTATTTTCCAGGGACGGTCCCATATTTACAGAAGCCATCGTGGTTTCTGGTTTGACCCTGCAATGTCCTGCTTTTCCTTAGGACATCCCTATTTTCATCGGAGAAATGTTGGAGGGTATGGAGTTATGAGACCCCTGAGCCAAAGAGACAAGTAACTATACAACCTTTAGAAGACATCTGGTGGGTAGCCCTGTATAGGGAAGTTTTTTCCCCAATATTTAATGTTTTGTTATGTTTTTATATATGTTGGAAGCCACCCAGACCAGCTGGGGCAACCCAGTCAGATGGGCAGGGTATACATAATAAAATCATCATCATCATCATCATCATCATCATCATGGAACAGGACGTCCCTATTTTCATCGGTGAAATGTTGGAGGGTATGTATTGTACTCCAAAGCCCCTACAGTGTGACAGTATTGGGAACTAGGGCAGGTGGATAGACAGACAGATACTGTAGTTTGAGGGGGGAAATGAAGCTTCAAATCGGGTCGGATGCAGAGGAAAGGCTCACAGCATGCAAGGATCAATGGCAGAGAGACCTTGGAGGCTTCTTAACCCTCTCTCCCCAGGCTCTACTTGTTCCTGTCCATAAAGTCGCGTGATGTATGCTCCACTGCCAAAAGCCCCTGCTTCTTTCTGACATGAATGGCACCCTGAGAAACAGACAGGCACACACACACACACATTTGCATCTCGGCTTCAGAGGAGCGCTGGCTTCTTCTGCTGCCTCGAAAGAGCCCTGCTTTGTGCCTGATACAAAATCCCACCGATTCCAACAAAGGAAGATCAAGGGTGCTAACCTCAGTGCCCTGGCTAACCTAACCTAAGCGTCCCTCCTTGCGCCCATGTTTGGAAAAAGGAGGGCCTTTTCTGCGGTGCCAACTGGCCACCCAGCTTCAAGATCGCTCCATAATAACTCACCCTTGGCCATCGAATGGCTTGGAGGTAGACGCTGGCTGCAACACGACTACTCCTTTCATCAAACTACATTTCAATATGCAAGACAAAAGAGGCACAGACCCAATTGGTGCCCTCTGACCTCAATTTTTCCAGGACAGCAGGCGGGTTAAACAAGAGGCAAGCTCCCGTGGTCCTGGGAACTTGCAACTTACATTTTAAACGGTGACTTGATATTGTCAGCGATGAGAGCAATGCTCGAATGAGCTTGACGTCTTTTCTCAGGTATGCCCCCGACACAAGCTGGTGCTCGCTCACTGACTGAAATGGCTCCCCTTCTGTTACAATATCTAATATTTGGTATATAAATCCGGAATGTGCTCCCTGACAACACTTCTGGAGTGAGACTGTGCTCTGAACCTGCCCATGTCTTAAGATCAGCCGCCAAAGGACCCATCCATCACCAGGTGAGGTTAGCGATGCCACGAGCAGAGCTAGGCAGCGTGGAACTGTGGTTCCGTCCACATTTAAAGGCGAACTGGTTAAATCCGCACTTTCTGATATAATGCAGGATATAATAATATAATGATATAATGCAGGAACTGAAACACAATTTGAAACGTCTCCGAATTTTGCAACGCAGTTCTCCAACTGCTAGGGTAAAGCATTATTTAAAAAATGCATAGGTTGGTGACAATAACATGAAAACGTGGGTTATATTAGGGGAAGCTGCTTGCAAAACTCGGCAAAAATGCCTAGAAAAAAATATGCTTATTAGGAGAAAATTGTGGTAAAAATTTTATGCTGACTTATACACAAACACACACACACACCAATGTGGAAACATGGAGAAGTAAACTTTAGTTTGGAAAAATGAGAAATGGGGAGAAACTGAAATGTGACAGATTTACCTGTCCTTAGGAGAGAGGTCCTTCTTGGCCGCAACAGCCCATCTCTGGAACTCTCCATCTTGAGAGGTACTCCAGGCACCATCTTTGTTTTTCCACTATTGTCACCAAATGTACTCACTTTACCTCAGCATATGCACTTTTGCACATTTTACTCGAATAGAGAGCTACATTGCCAAATCTGACACGTTTGGAGGTTTTATGCTCACATCTTTTTTTCCCCTCATTGATTGCTGCTGCCGTTTTGCTTCATTCGTTGTTTTTAAGTCGTGGTTTTTGCCATTTCGCCGTCAGCCACACAGAGAGCATTGCTGAAGAGCAGGCCTACAAACATTTTAATAAATGAACAACTATGCAAATACTGCCACCCTCACTACTCCCCTAAGAAACGCTGCTCCTCTTACTGAAACCTTTTTGGCTTCCTTCCATAATACCTCAAGATATTTTGGCCTGAGGGGAAACTTCAAAAATGTGGCTACAACCTAGGGATGTATAGGGGGAACAAGGCCCATTTGTTCTGTCAGTGAGTCCTGCCCATTGCTGAGTATATTTTCCTACACAAACACGCCTGCGATGTAGATAGGGATTCCCTAACAACACTCAGCCCCCTTAACAAAGTACAGCTCACAGGTTTCTTTGGGGGAAGCCATGACTGTAAAAGTGCTTTAAATGCATAATGCAGATGTGGCCATGCAACTCATTCTGTGAGTGATATCCTGCAAAGAGGAAGCTGCGCATTCTGGCCCAAAATGTGGCCTATCAAACCGTCAAGCAGTTTTGCAGCTGTTATGTAAGTTGACTAATAATAATATATTATTTATACCCCGCCCACTCTGGGTGGCTCCCAACAGAAGATTAAAAACACAATGAAACACCAAACATAAAAAACTTCCCTGAACAGGGCTGCCTTCAGATGTCTTCTAAAAGTCAGATAGTTGTTTATTTCCTTGACATCTGATGGAAAGGCATTCCACAGGGCGGGTGCCAATACCGAGAAGGCCCTCTGTCTTTCATTACCCTCCAACATTCCTCAGATGAAAATAGGGACATTTCTCACTCCCCAAAAACTGATCCTCCTCAACCCCTGTTTTTATACGGTCCCCTCCCCACCCCGCAGAGCATTTCCTATCAGAAGAAGAGCAAAGGCCAACACCACTACCTTAATGGGACACAGCACACATGCCCTCTGCCGTCCTTAAAAAGGTAAAGGGACCCCTGATCATTAGGTTCAGTCGCGGACGATTCTGGAGTTGCAGCTCTCATCTCACTTTACTGGCCGAGGGAGCCGGCGTACAGCTTCCGGGTCATGTGGCCAGCATGACTAACCCACTTCTGGCAAACCAGAGCAGCGCACGGAAATGCCGTTTACCTTCCCGCCGGAGTGGTACCTATTTATCTACTTGCACTTTCACATGCTTTTGAACTGCTAGGTTGGCAGCAGTTGGGACTGAGCAACAGGAGCTCACCCCATCGCGGGGATTCAAACCACCGACCTTTTGATCGGCAAGCCCTAGGCTCACTGGTTTAGACCACAGCGCCACCCACGTCCTTAGAAAACTCCTAAATCCTGATTTTATTTATTTTATTCTTTGGTGGATTTTCAAGAAGAAAAACACACACCAATAAATAAACAAATTTTAGAAAGGGGCAAGATTAGATCCAGATGCACAAAGCATTTTATATTTGAAAATTCAAGACTACTTGAGTTCTGCTCCCCTTTTCTTCCCACCCAGGGCGGCCCTCCCCTCTGCCTGTCCCTCAGAGCCGGTGTGTCACACAGGGCTGGCCTTTGGTGACGGCAGTCCCTCCTTCTCCTCGCCCACTGCCACAAGCTACCCAAGGGAGGAGGCCAGCAGGAGCAGCCATGAAGAGGCCATGAAGAAGCGAAAGGGTCTCCCTCTCAGCCGCAGTTGCTCGGGACAAGCGCCCACTCATCCTCCTCCCTGAGCCCAGTGGCAGCCGCACTGGAAGGGAAAATAGGGACATTCCAGGATCAGATCAGAAGCCGAGGTGGCTTTTGTCATTCAGAGACCATCCCTGGAAAATCGGAAACTTGTCTGTTGTTTAGACAGCGTGAGGAGAAAAAGAGAGAAGCACGCTTGCTCTAATCAACCTTGAACCTGACACAACCTCGCAGACGATTCCGTTCAAAAGCCACGCGGCCCAGCTCAGTTTAATAGTTAAATCACTCGCTCTCCAGCAAAGCAGAAATCCTGCCCTGAAGCGATTAACAGCAGGGCCTGCAGTTTGAAGTCTTGCAGAACGTTCTGCCAACGACCCTCGTGGTTTGGGCAGTGAGGAGGGAAAGCGCTGAGCAGCCGTGAGAGGGCCGGGGAAAATGGAGGTTCACAGTATGAGGATATGAAGTTCTGATGGCTGTTACATCAGGGGGGATTGTAGTTAGCGGCTCGCTCCGCACTTCGATCCAGCCTGTGCCTCTTCCCCGCCATGAGTGTTTATGGTCAAGCCTAATATCAGCCCACTTTGATAACAAGAAGGTTGTCTAGATAACAGCGGGAAAGTTTCCACCGCAGTTTTTTTTGTTTTATTTTGTTTTTCAGAAACCAGCTTGCTGTCTCTTCCCTGAGAGGAGGCCTTTGGAAAGAGGGGTGGTGTTGGGAGGTTGAGGCGACTGAGCTCATTTTTTAAAGGGGGAAATAATAATAATAAATAGTAAAATTTTATTTATATCCCACCCTCCCCAGCCAAAAAGGAAAGGAATTTACTCAGGAGAAAGAAATCAGCGCTGGGGTGCAGGTGGCAAAATTAAAATAATGTTAGCTGAACGTTTGAAATCAATGGGACAAGTTGTTGTTGTTTAAGTGGATGGCAAGGCATACAGACATACCTCAAAGCAGCTAGAAATTGTATTAAAAGGAGTAAGAAAATAACCACTTTTTGTTTGAAAACAATAGAAAATGAACCCGCTATGATTCAATGTATGCTCCATTGCTATTAGTGGGAACTAAGGCTCACGTTGAAAGCCGTCTCATACCACTTTAGGTGGATCAGTAGGTGGTTGGCGGACCAAACCCTGGGAGTACTCGTCACTGGTTTCTCGTAATCTTGGGGAAATGTGTCCTGGACCCGTTGTTGTTTAAAGTCTTCATAAATGACCTGGATGAAGGAATTGAGGGTGATGCTGATCAAATCTGCAGACGACACCAAAGTGGGAGGGGTAGCTAATGATGCAGAAGACAGAATCAGAATTAGAAAGGACCTTAACAGATTGGAGAACTAGGCCCAAGCTAACAAAATGAATTTCAATAGGGAGAAATGTAAGGTTCTGCACTTAGGCAGGAAGAACCAGATGAAGAAGAGCTACCAGGTCAAACCAGTGACCTATCGAGGGCAGAGCCACTTCCGCCCTTCGGAGGAGGTGGAGTTGTGGGCTTCAGGCCCCACCACGCGCACGGCGGCTGGAACCCAGGCCCTGCAAGATTGGGGAGATTCCTGGCCGTGTCACCTCCTGGCCAGCCAATCAGCTGGCTCTGGGGGTGTGGCCTGCCTTATTTAAAGCAGGATGTGGCTGAGGATCTCCCTCTTTGCGCCTTCCAGCTGTTCCTGCTTTTCCCACCCTCCCACCCTTTAAGGTTTTCGTTCTTTGACCTTGCTATGGACCTTGGTTGGTCACCGTTGAGAGGTCTGGTAGGAATTTTTCCACTTGGCAAATTGGCACCAGCCACTTGCTTTTCACCTACCTCGTGGCAAATCGTCACAACTTTCTTGGTATTGGTGGTTATGCATTGGTATTGTTCTGTAGATGGAAGAGGGGAGGTAGCACCATCGCCTGCCCCTCATATTGAAGGGTAGTCCAGTAAAGGATTCCAGGGGGCGTGGCCCTGTCTGAAGCCTGGGGAGGTAAGGGCCTAAGGAATGCCCCCTAGTGGTGACCCCGGGGGAGTTCCTAGTTGATGTGCATCAGCAGGACTCACCCAGTGGTGGTTAACCCTTCCCAGACTTCAAGTGGACGGGCTGAAGTCAGATATAGTTGGTTAGGACCAATGCCTAAGCCAATACCGCTCATCACCTGTAACCAATAAAGTTGTGGCCTTATTTAGCCCATTAACCTTAATAATTGTGTCATGTGTCATTATTTCCACTGGGGGGGGGGGACTCGCGACGCAACATCCTGTTCTCATAGAGGCCAAACAGATGTCGACGCAAAATTGGACAGAAGTACCTGGACACAACCACACTCTCCGCACTTGTGATATTCAGTAACTGTCATCCAGACCAACTCTGCCCCTGACAGTACAGGCAGAACTTAGCCCTCATGGCTGGTAGCCATTGGCCACCTCATCCTCTATGATTGTGTCCGAAGTGACTCACAAGGGCATCATAGTGTTAATAACCTAAAAAAAAAAAAAAACACCACACCAAACAAACAATCCATGCAAGATTTTGTAAGACAAATAAGTTAACCTAATTCAACAGCTTAAACTAAGCAAGGTTGAATAAAACAATGCAAATAAGATGACCTTATTAAATAACTGAAACTCAGCAGGAAAGAAAATAATCTAATTGGAGAAAATGGGACAGTGACATCGAAAACACTCCTGGCTTCAGGGTGGGGAGGCACAATTTAATAGACAGCCCAAACTGGTGATGGTAGCGAAGTAACATGCAATAACTTTTGAGATTTATTATTGTAAGAATTATTGCTTACTTGCTATGCATGCTGGAGAGATGGGGTGGAGGGAGATAATGTCCAAATGGAGACGCCCCCACACCCCTCTGTTGCCCCCTAACTCTCCACCCCTTTCTTTCTTGCATGATATTCCATTCAGAAGTTCAAATGAGCTGGGATGTAATGCGATGGTTTTTTTGTGTGTTTTTTTTAAGGAAAAGAATAGTTGTATTGTGAAAATCTTCAAAATCAGTATTTCAGAGGGTTTTCAGGCTGGGATACTCTCACTATTGTTCCCATACAATCAATGCTTTGGAAGGTTTTTCACAACTGCCTTTTATGCCCTCCATATATTATCAGCACGGGGAATTCTGTCCCGCTGACAAGTTTGTAGGCTATGGGAAGCCCCGAGTTGTCTGGGGGTGGGGAGCCCTGAAACCTATTGATGGGGGGATGCTTTTGAATCTAAAGCAAGCTTAGTACCTATTTAGTGAAGGTGCATTTGTGCCACCCTACAGTAGAAAGCTCAGGGCAGTTGACAGAACAGTAATAAAAAGAATGAAGAAGTGTGGGGTCTGCAACAAAATGTTGCAGTGTGGCCCTCTCCTTCTCAGGATCCCAGCCTGCCATGCATTGGAAGCTGGTCCATTAGGACAAGTGGAGCACTGCCCAATGTTGACAAACTGGAACGTGTCCAGAGGAGGGCAACCAAAATGGCCAAAGGCCTGGAAACGATGCCTTATGAGGAACGGCTAAGGGAGCTGGGCATGTTTAGCCTGGAGAAGAGGAGGTTAAGGGGTGATATGATAGCCATGTTCAAATATAGAGGAGGGAGAAAGGTTGTTTTCTGCTGCTCCAGAGAAACGGACATGGAGCAATGGATCCAAACTACAAGAAAGAAGATTCCACCTAAACATTAGGAAGAACTTCCTGACAATAAGAGCTGTTTGACAGTGGAATTTGCTGCCAAGGAGTGTGGTGGAGTCTCTTTCTTTGGAGGTCTTTAAGCAGAGGCTTGACAACCATATGTCAGGAGTGCTCTGATGGTGTTTCCTGCTTGGCAGGGGGTTGGACTCGATGGCCCTTGTGGTCTCTTCCAACTCTATGATTCTATGAAAGTTCGGTCTTCCTCAGCTATGCCCCACCTGCCTGCCTTTCTACTTACAACCAGTCCAAAGAGTGGCACCGGCTGTCAGCTTCCTCCACCTTAGCCCCAGTATTGCTTTTGTAGAACTCACTGGGGAGGATGTTAGAGACAAAAGCGATTTAGTTGGCTCTGCCTATAGGTGGCCCTCATTCCACTTATTGTGGGCATCTGGCAGGATCAAGCCGGCAGTAAATCACATGAAGTCAATGGATATATAATAATATATATAATATATAATGGATATATATATACATAACACTGGTCCTGAAAGACCTGCATTGGCTCCCAGTACATTTCCAAGCACAATTCAAAGTGTTGGTGCTGACCTTTAAAGACCGAAATGTCCTCAGCCCAGTATACCTGAAGGAGCATCTCCACTCCCATCATTCGGCCCAGACACTGAGGTCCAGCTCCAAGGGCCTTCTGGCAGTTCCCTCACTGTGAGAAGTGAAGTTACAGGGAACCAGGCAGAGGGCCCACCCTGTGGAATGCCCTCTCATCAGATGTCAAGGAAATAAACAACTATCTAACTTTTAGAAGACATCTGAAGGCAGCCCTGTTTAGGGAAGTTTTTCATGTTTGGTGATGTCAGGGGTTCAGGAGCAGAGGCAAGGGCAAGGGAGGAAACAGAGAGCGAGGGGGAGGAGGCAGAAGAAAAGATGAGTGATGACGACGACCCGAGATCTCCGAGTCTTTCCAGTGAATCAGAAGATTCACAGAAAGGAGCACCAGTGGCCAGGGCAAGGGGGGAGCCTAGGGGGACACCCCAGGAAGATAGAGCCAGAGGGGACTCAGAGGGGAGCAGTTGGAAATCGGGACCAGCGTCACCGCCAGAGAGCAGGGAAGAGGAAGGGCGCCAGGGATCAAGCGCTGGCAGCTCACAACAGGGGGGAGGGCACGAGTCAGGAGTGGCCACACCTCCATCGGGGAGCGAAGAAACGGTCAGACGGAAAGTGGAAGGTTGGGCGCGCGCGCCAAGTTCAAATGCACAGGAAAGTGACGCAGTAGGCAGCCCGGAAAGGGAGCCAGGTCCTAAAGCCCGGCGCAAGGAGACAGGAGGGTCCGGGGGGTCGGCGTCAGAAGAATCCCGGAAGGAAGAGACCCCGGGGGGCAGAGGGACCCAGAGGAGAACAGTCAGGCGGAAAAGGTGGAGCAGGGCTAGGATATTAAGTTGGTGCACACGGGGCGGAGACTCAGACGGAGCTTCGCCGATCTAACGCATAAGACGTAGAGTTGCACGCAGCAGCTTGAGAATGGAAACTGTAACTCAATAAAGACTTTTACTTAATGATCGCTGGCTAGCGTGATCCTCTGTGAGCTAGGATCTGGAAGCAGCTCTGACAGGTGTTTTATCGTGTTTTTAATCTTCTGGTGGGAGCCGCCCAGAGTGGCTGGGGAAACCCAGTCAGATGGGTGGGGTATAAATAAATTGTTGTTGTTGTTGTTGTTGTTGTTAGAAAGAAGCAGGATCTGCACGGCAGTGTCTGACCAAATGAGAACAGCAAGTCTTCTTCTGCAGGTCTTGACCCTATGAAGCAGTTGTGGAGACTGCCTTCCCACAGCTGCCTATTTCCCCTCCTCTCCAGCATTTTCCTCAAGTAATCTGAGACTGTACCTTCATGACGTGAATTTTTCCACCCTCTTCATGCCTCTCCTGGTTCTGGGAGACCTGTAGGGAAGAGGAGCTTGTCGCTGCAGGAGGGGGAGACATCTAGGGTGCTCAAGTCGAAAAGAGGAGTCCAGAACCTTTCACTGTCATGTAGAATATCAGCCAGTGAACTTTAGAGGACAGGATAAAAGGTAAAGGTAAAGGTACCTTTGACCATTAGGTCCAGTCGCAGACGACTCTGGGGTTGCGGCGCACATCTCGCTCTATAGGCCAAGGGAGCCGGCGTTGTCTGCAAACAGCTTCCGAGTCATGTGGCCAGCATAACTAAGTCACTTCTGGCGAACCAGAGCAGCACATGAAAACGCCGTTTACCTTCCTGCCAGAGCGGTACCTATTTATCTCCTTGAACTGGTGTGCTTTCGAACTGCTAGGTGGGCAGGAGCTGGGACCGAACAACAGGAGCTCACCCCGTCACAGGGATTTGAACCTCCGACCTTCCGATCAGCAAGCCCTAGGCTGAGTGGTTTAGCCCACAACGCCACCACAAATGTGAACGGTTCTGAAGGCCTGTCCTGGTTTGCATCTGGCCACTCTCATTGAAGCTTCCATGTTTAAAAGCAAAACAATGGTAGAAGAATCTGGCTTCCCAGAGGTAACTGCCTGGTTGTTATCGGTTACAAAACTGAATGCAAGACTGGGTGGCCCTTTGGTCTGCTATGGCGAGGCTCTTCTGACGAGGCGCTGGCTTACCTGGCCGAAACCCAGCCATGTTCGCAAACACACAGGTTGAAAGAGAGAACAAGAGCAGACCTCTCCATTTCTGCCTCTGCGTGCTTCGGTTTGGGGGTGGGTTTGCGTTCTTTCATGTGCCATTCAGTGTCCTTGAGGAGCTACACACGAAGGGCTGCTCTGTCCCACCAGGAGGGAAGCCAATCTGTTCAACTGCAAATTAAAACAGGGGGGCATAAAGGAATTACACTGATGGCTTTAACAAAATGGAAGTGCGGGAGTCTACCAGTGGCTGTTCTCCACCTCTGCCTTTCTTTCTCTCCCTCTTACTCTCTCTTTAACTCCTTAAATCTCTACCGCCCGACCCATAGCCATTTATATATTTTTTATTTTTCTTTCCCTTTCGCACATTGCTGAGCCCTTGCGTATTTCCTAATGCATCCCTCTCAACCTGGACCACGCTGGCCTCTTCCTCTGAGAGACGCAATATGGGATGGAGAAAGGGAGAGGCAGGGGAAACCGGGAAAGGGAGGGGGCTCCTTTTCTTTGCACTTGTGCGCGGCTTTGAATGTGGACCATCTGTGCCCCCAGCTGGAATGCCGGAGATGGTTTGGCACTTGAACCACACCATATTTACAGATCTAAACACAAATGGCTGTTGCCTGATTGTTTCATGATTCATTAGGCAGACAAGCTCTCCTCTCCCGCCAGCACAGCTGTTACAGAGTAAACCTTTGTCACTTAATAGGCCTGATTATTACTTTCCATCAAAGGTATTGATCTGTGTCAGCTCTACTTAAGGGGAGGGAAAGTGTGTGGGGGAGAGAGAGAGAGATGGAGTAGAGGAAAGGGATAGGTAGGACACCAAAATGTGTCAGAAGATCAAGCAAGGGGGTGGTGGGAAGGGGATGGAAGGAGTAGACAGGACAAGTAACGCTGGTCGGTGCTTTTCATCTCCACTGGCTGCACTGTCTTCATTTGTTGCGATGGTCAGTCAGCCAGCTTGTTCCTGGAAACAAAACGTCACACAAGCATGATGCAGCGATTCTTCTCCACACAAACACACACCAAAAAAAAACACCTTTGCCTGCACAGCTCTGGCCAGCCACACAGCCCAGACACAGATGGGAGTGGGCAGCTGAAAGATGTGAAGAAGACTTTAATTATAATTATTATTTTCCTCCCAGTAAAAGCTCTAAACAGCAGGCTGGACGGGGAGGGGGGTGGTCGTTAAACGTAAGGGGGGGAACTAAGGTATAAAATAGAAGGCAAGGATGTGCTGTTAGATTAAGATGAGGATGGATGGCGTAATGTTTCTAGAGCTGTGGGGTCAGCTTGGAAATGGCCTCACCATGGTCAAAGGCAATGGTATCTTCCCTCTCCAAGGCCCACCTCTGAAAAGCTCAGTTCTGCATGATTGCAGCGAAATGCCATTTGTGGACAGCGCCAATTGGCTAGCATCCATCATGTCAACAAGACTCCTTCCTCTGATCCAGTTTTGCAGCTGTTTGTTTTAATAAAGAGGGAGAGGGGTTAAAACATAATAGCACTTTGACCCTTGAAATGTTTTTTAAGGTCGCCAGTCTGCCTAAAATGTGTGTGGGGAGGAGGTATGAGAGAGAGAGAGAGAGAGAGAGAGAGAGAGAGAGAGAAGAAACACTGACAACTGACAGACATGCCCAACATGTGACTCAACATGTCTGTACCCCAATTAATTAATTAATTAATTAATTAATACAAATACTTTGGATTTTTGCAAAAATTCATATCTGCACTATGCATTTCAGATGTTTGCTTTTACCTTGCAGACTGTTCCTCTTTCATAGAACACTATTTAAGGTGCACCAGTGGGCACAATTCCATTGGGAAGGCTTTAATTCTCTGTTCTCTCCCTTGAACTAGCATAAAGTTACCTTTATTCAATAGCTTTGAAATATTGCCTGCATTGAGATACGGAAATCTTTTCCCCCCAATAGAATGATCAAGAAATAGCAGTAAAAGCAAATGAGTTAATCCATTAAACAGAACTATAAATGGTTGAGAACTCTCATAAAATACATTTGTCTCCTCAGGTAAGTTTTTCGTTAATGCATTTTATTGAGAAGTTTTTTGAAATGTAGTTCATTCCTGAAATAATTTGCCATTCTGTAGAAGACTTCCTTTTACATAGGCTTCCATTATGCAAAACATCTGAATTCTTCGTCGGCCATGGTAAAGAGCCACCTTGCTTCTCTGAATTCATAATTGCCCAAATACTTTGGTGAATCCCAAAGTACATGTAACTAGAGATGGACAGGCCCACCTAATTTGCATTTTCTGAAACAGTATGCGAACCAAAATACAGCCGTCTTTGGAATGCCAAACTTCTCCAAATTCTGCAATGCAGTTCTCTGGCCAAGTAATGTGTGCAAAAATGTATATACTGGGATAAAGTGTGCCTAAAGATGCATATATCGTTAAAATAGTGTACAAAAATGCTTTATACAGTGGTGCCTCGCAAGATGGAAAACCCATTAGACGAAAGGGTTTTCCGTTTTTGAGCTGCTTCGCAAGACGATTTTCCCTATGGGCTTGCTTTGCAAGATGAAAACGTCTTGCGAGTGTTCCGATTTTTTTCCGCTCCCCCCCCTTTTTCTAAGCCGCTAAGCCGCTAATACCCTTTTAGCCACTAATCCGCTAACCCTTTAATAGTCGCTAAGCCTTTAATAGCCGCTAAACCGCTAATAGTGCTAATCCGCTAAGCCGCTAATAGGGTTGCTTCGCAAGACAAAAAAACCGCTAGACGAAGAGACTTGCGGAACGGATTAATTTCGTCTTGCGAGGCACCACTGTATTGGAGGAGAGGGCTTTGCAAAAAAAAACAAAAAACAAAAAAATTACATTATGTGTGTATATTAGAATAAATTCACTTAATGTTTGTTTGTTTAATTTGTATACCACCCTATACCCACAGATCCCAGGGCAGTTACAATGTAAAATCACAAAATGCATAATAAAAACAACAACAAAATTATTACTACTGCTGCTGCTGCTACTATTACTATATTGCAGGGAGTTGGACTAGAGAACCCTCAGGGTCCCTTCTGACTCCATAGTTCCATGATTCTATTATTATGATGATGACGATGTACTAAGAGGAATGTAAGTTGAGCAGTTAATGTGCATAATACCTGGCCAATGTGCACATTCACTGGGCCTCATGGAGTGCGTCAGAGCCAATCCAATGCTCCTGTCCCACCCCACTGAGCTCACCAGCCCCATCAATAAGTGGCAGCAACACTTTTCCTTTCCTTAGCAGACCATAACAATATTTTCCCTTTCCAATAGCACCAGCACAAGGCACTGTTCATACGGATCGTGTGACTCAATGTCTGCCCCATTCCAGATGGTTCTGAACATTTCGGAGAAATTTATTCCCATTCCAGTTCCCAAATAGAGACTTCCTGTAATGGTGAGATTTATGAGGCCCTTCCTGGTGGGTGTTGCTCAATGCAACACTGCGGATCTTTGTTGGGTATAACTGGTTTAATTCACACTGAAATGGGAATAGCTAAGTTGTATGTCGGTGAAAGGGTTTAACTGGAGAATTCCATCGTAGCTAAAGAACAGCAAGATGAGCTCTCTCACATGGAGCTATTTCTAAGATATATAAAAGAAACTTCCGAAAAGTTTTACACATCACTTGGGAAGACAGGTAAACTAATACCAGTGTACTGGAAGAAGCAAAGATCACCAGTGTTGAAGCAATGATTCTTCAACATCCACTTTGTTGGACTGGTCATGTTGTGCGGATGCCTGATGATCGTCTTCCAAAGCAACTACACTATTCCGAACTTAAAAATGGAAAGCATAATGCTGGTGGTCAACAAAAGAGGTTTAAAGACTGTCTCAAGGCAAATCTAAAAAAAAAAAAATGTAGTATAAACACTGACAACTGGAAAACACTGGCCTGCGAGTGGTCCAGTTGGAGAACAGCCTTTACCAAAGGTGTCATGGGCTTTGAAGACACTCAAACTCAGAACGCAAGGGAGAAACGTGCTAAGAGCAAGGCATGCTTGGCAAATCCACACCGCGATCAACTCCTGCCCGGAAACCAATGTCCCCACTGTGGAAAGACATGTGGATCCAGAAGTGGCCTCCACAGTCACTTACAGACCCACTGTTAAAACCATGTTTATGGAAGACAATCTTACTCGGCTACAAGTGATCGCCAAAGAAGAAGATTATTATTATATATAGAATTTATATACCGCCCTATACCCAGAGGTCTCAGGGCAGTTCACATAAATAGATCGCAGCATATAAAATAAAAGCAATAACCCAATAATACACACCCACCCACCCACCCAAAAGAGCCACATTTTAAAGGGGTATGGGATGTTGATCAGGTCAACCAAAGGCTTGGTTAAAAACGAACATCTTTGCCTGGCGCCTAAAGGTGTATAATGAAGGCACCAGGCGAACTTCCCTGGGGAGAGCATTCCACAGACAGGGAGCTACTGCAGAGAAGGCCCCGTTCTCGTGTTGCCACCCTCCGGACCTCTCAAGAAGGAGGTACATGAAGGAGGGCCTCAGAAAATGATCTCAGGGTCCAGGTAGGTTCATATGGAGAAAGGCAGTATTTTGGGATGTATATTTGATGTTTCTGTTCTGTTTTGAAGAAAGTTCCACAAGTAAACTTTTGGATTAAACTTATAGGCCCGGACAAATTTTTTATTCCCAAAGGACTCTGTTTTTACGCACCCAGTCACTTCAAACTGCACAATATTATTTGCAATAACCAGCCCTTGCCAATCGTGCTGGCTGGGGGCTGATGGGAATTGTGATCCCAAACATCTTGAGGGCACCAGGCTGCCGAATGCTGGCCTCTCACAAACAATGCCTTCTGTAATGCTGGGAATTGCCACTCATTAACACTGTAAGGAAAGGATGATTAAACTAATAGTTACTGAGAAACATTTGCGGTGACAGGAGGCAGCGATTAGAATAAACTGACTTCTCTGTGCATTTAGACCTGGGAATAATGGGAAGTGGCAGGAAGCCAATAAGGGAACATGGCCCTCAGCTCAAATCAATGAATTACTCTGTCCCACCTCCCACCTTTATAGCGCTACATGGTACACTAATGAAAAATCAATAGCCCCCTGTAATTCCAAATTGTACTCAATCGTTTGACCTGACAATTTCTTTCCTTGCTTTTTTCCCCTTCCCCACCAACCCCCATCACACTCAATTGGGGTTTTTTTCTCTCTCCCTCCTTCCCTCCCCTCTCCCAGGGAGGACACAGTTCAGCTGAAAAGTGCAGTACTTCACCAGGCATACAGGAAGAATCTGCCACCGGCTACTAACAATTTATCCCAGCCGCACCAAGAGGAAGCGAGATCACTGTGCAGAGAGAATTCTACCAGGCCAGAGCTCAGTGGTAAAAACAAGCTGTTTGCATGCAAAACATCCCAGGATTAATCGCTGGCATCTCCTGGTGTGGCCGGGGAAAATCCCTCTCTGAAAGTGACTCTTCTTCTTCTTCTTCTTCTTCTTCTTCTTCTTCTTCTTCTTCTTCTTCTTCTTCTTCTTCTTCTTCTTCTTCTGCCATTTATCCGTAGATCTCAAGTGGTGGCACATAAACTTCGGAACTCCCTATTTTCTAGAGATGTCCCTGATTTAAAGAAGCCATCATGGTTTCTGATTTGATCCCAGAAGGTCCCACTTTTCCTTAAAAAGTAAAGGTATCCCTGACAGTTAAGTCCAGTCGCGAACGACTCTGGGGTTGCGGCGCTCATCTCGCTTTACAGGCTGAGGGAGCCGGCGTTTGTCTGCTTCCGCAGGCAGTTTTTCCTGGTCATGTGGCCGGAATGACTAAGCCGCTTCTGGAAAAACCAGAGCAGCGCATGGAACACCGTTTACCTTCCAGTGGTACCTATTTATCTACTTGCACTGTGTGCTTTCAAACTGCTAGGTTGGCAGGAGCTGGGTCCAAACAACGGGAGCTCACCCCGTCGCGGGGCCTTGAACCGCCGACCTTCTGATCGGCAAGGCCAAGCAGTGCAGTAGTTTAAACCACAGTGCCACCCGCATCCCCCCACTTTTCCTTAGGATGTCCCTATTTTCATTGGAGAAATGTTGGAGGGTAAGGAGTTATCTGACCCCTGAGCCGTCTGAAGGCAATCCTGTGTAGGGAAGGTTTCTTTAATGTTTAATTATGATTTCATATACAGTCAAACCTCATTCTGTGTCCACCTCCGCTTGCATCCGCTTCGGCGAATGTCCGCGGCAAACCCAGAAGTACCAGAACGGGTTACTTCCAGGTTCACTGCTCGCACATGCACATTAAATCGCGCGTCATGCATGCGCAGACGTGGCGCTTCAATGTGTGCCATTTTAGGGTTGCAGCGGGGCCTCCGAAACAGATCCCCGCCGTATCCCAAAGTTCCACTGTATGTTGGAAGCTGCCCAGAGTGGCTGGGGCAATCCAATAAGATGTGTAGGATATAAATAGCAAAATGATCATTATGGAATGGGACGCCCCTATTTTCATCAGAGAAATGTTGGAGGGTATGTTCTGAAATTCTTATACATCTGGCCATGTGGCATAGGCTTTGCCTCCTTCCTTCTTCTTCTTCTTCTTCTTCTCTCTATTCTACCTTTTCTCTGCATTACTTCTTTGCCTCCCTCCTCCCCACCCCACCCCGAACCCACCTTCCGCTTCCTTTCTTGGAATATTATCACAGGCTATCCATCCACCTGCTTCACTCCCTACTGTAGACATGCAGTGTGGAGCTTCAGCTGCAGGGCCTCTGCTGCCTGAGGCAAACCAGGACAGCTTAGTCCACTTTGCAGGATGCGTTTGCTGCCTCGGGCATCTTTCTGCTTGGCCTGTGAGTGGGCTGCTGCTTCCCCTCCTCTCCCAAAATGTATTAGCACCACCTGCTGAATAGGAGCACAGGTAAGAATGACAGCTCTCAGGGGCAACAGGGTGCTAGATGAAGGGCTCTTTCCTAGGAGCATTCTGGGCATGCTGTTAGAAGTGCAGATGTTTTTTAGGTGCACATAGGTCCATACAGTTAAAGCTATGCTTTTCCCAGTACAGTCGTACATCGGGTTAAGAACTTAATTCGTTCCGGAGGTCCATTCTTAACCTGAAACTGTTCTTAACCTGAGGCACCACTTTAGCTAATGGGGCCTCCTCCTGCCACCGCGCTGCCAGAGCACGATTTCTGTTCTCATCCTGAAGCAAAGTTCTTAACCTGAGGTACTATTTCTGGGTTAGCAGAGTCTGTAACCTGAAGCGTATATAACCTAAAGCATATGTAACCCAAGGTACCACTGTAGTGATGTATGGAAGTGAGAGCTGGACCATAAAGAAGGCTGATCATCAAAGAATTGATGCTTTTGAATTATGGTGCTGGAGGAGACTCTTGAGAGTCCCATGGACTGCAAGAAGATCAAACCTATCCATTCTGAAGGAAATCAGCCCTGACTGCTCACTGGAAGGACAGATCCTGAAGCTGAGGCTCCAATACTTTGGCCACCTCATGAGAGGAGAAGACTCTCCCTGGAAAAGACCCTGATGTTGGGAAAGATGGAGGGCACAAGGAGAAGGGGACGACAGAGGACAAGATGGTTGGACAGTGCTCTCGAAGCTACCAGCATGAGTTTGACCAAACTGCGGGAGGCAGTGGAAGACAGGAGTGCCTGGCGTGCTCTGGTCCATGGGGTCACGAAGAGTCGGACACGACTAAATGACTAAACAACAACAAACAGCAGTGTTTATTCCAGTTCTGTTTGTGTTCAAGGAGGATTGAGCCAGGGTGTCAAGTGCAAAACACCAAAAAAAGGCAACAGAAGAATTACCTTTGGCTGCGTACATGGGGGGAAAAACACACTCCATCCTCATAAAGTTGTTTAAAGCTACCCCACAGATCGTGGCACTGCCCAGTGGACCACTGCAATTGAAAAAGGGCACTATCATAGGATTGCTGAGTTGGAAGGGATCCTGAGTGTCATCTAGTCCAACCCTCTGCATTGCATGGTTTTTTGGCCCAAAGTGGGGCTCAAAGCCAAGACCCTGAGATTAAGAGTCTCATGCTCTACCGACTGAGCTATTCCAAGAGCTTGGCACAGCTTGGCACTAGACACAACTCGTTCCCTGTGTGGGACGACAGAGTGCCCCATTTGCCCTAAAGGAGCAGCCTCCAGATATCTCTGGAAATCCTCAGAGCACGACATGAAGGCAGCAGCGTCTAGTTTTCTTACCTACAGGAAGCCAAAGTTGCTTCAACTTCTTCTGGAGACAAGTTGGAATCAGTAGGGCATCAGATGTGTTTAAAGTTACAGATAGGTAGCCGTGTTGGTCTGCCATAGTCAAAATAAAAAAAATTCCTTCCAGTAGCACCTTAAAGACCAACTAAGTTAGTTCTTGGTATGAGCTTTCGTGTGCATGCACACTTCTTCAGATACACTGAAACAGAAGTTGCCAGATCCTTCTATATAGTGAGAAGGTGGGGAGGGGTATTACTCAGAAGGGTAGTGGGAATGGGAGATTGGCAGATAGCTGAGAAGAGCCTGTTGACGACTCTTAACGACTGCAATAGGTCTTACAGGAAAAGGCAAGGGGTGAGAAGGTGAAAAATGGCTTAGTCATGTATAATGAGATAAGAATCCAATGTCTTTGTTCAGACCAGGTCTCTCCATGGTTTTAAGTTTGGTAATGAGTTGCAATTCAGCAGCTTCTCTTTCCAGTCTATTTCTGAAATTCCTTTGTAGTAAAACAGCTACTTTGAGATCTTGTATAGAATGTCCTGGGAGATTGAAGTGTTCTCCTACTGGTTTCTCTGTTTTGTGATTCTTGATGTCAGATTTATGTCCGTTTATTCTTTGGCGTAGGGTTTGGCCTGTTTGTCCAATATAGAGAGCTGAAGGACACTGTTGGCATTTGATGGCATGCACAATGTTAGACGATGAGCAATTAAATAGTCCCGAGATGGTATGTGTGATGTTGTTGGGGCCAGTAATGGTGTTGTCCGGGTGTATGTGGCAGCAAAGTTGGCATCTGGGTTTATTGCAGGCTCTGGTGCCAGTGTCCGTGTTAAGTCTGGTTGTAGTATTATTGAGGGTTAGGAGTTGTTTAAGATTGGGTGGCTGTCTGTAGGCAATGAAAGGTCTTCCTCCCAGAGCTTGAGAAAGAGAACTCTCATTGTCCAGGAGAGGTTGTAGATCTCTGATGATGCGTTGTACTGTTTTAACTTGGGAGCTGTATGTGATGACTAGAGGTGTTCTGTTGTTTTCTTTTTTGGGTCTGTCTTGCAGCAAGTTCTCTCTGGGTATCAGTCTGGCTCTGTTGATCTGTTGTCTAACTTCATCTGCTGGGTATTTTAGTTTTATGTGTTTAAAGTTATAGATGTGTTTAAAGTTATGCTTTGTGACCTATAGCATTAGGGCATTTTCCGACAGGAAGAAAACAAGCAAACCCACCAACATTTCTTGGGTATTTGGGTGTCTACATTAATCACCATCAAGCGGCACAGAGAATAAAGGTGTGCGACTGAGTTTTCACAACTCTTGCTCTCCTTAGCTACTATACTTTATTCTTTGAATCACTCAATGTTGAGCTCACGGTGGTGGTAAGATGTATGTGCATTGCTAAGGGCCCTCTGTAAAATATATTGTCTTGTGTTGCTTGTGCAGGCAAAATTTATATCCTCTATTTTTACCTTTGTGCTTTGAATATAAGGGACAACAGCTGCTGAATTTATATGTACGGTGCTTTATTTAAGCAGTTAATATGTGCATGCTTATGCAGAAGCGGTGGTGCTTGAGTGCAGCGGGAAGTCGACAGCCAGGGAAAGTCCAGATCTTGAATTTCTCATCAGGCCACACCTCACACTGCCCCGGTTTCATGCCCCAAAAGTTTGTGCCTGGCTGGAATGCCCTCAAACACCCCTTGGCTTATCTGGATGGAGAGGGAAGGGTGTGCCTAGAAGCTAGACCAGTGTTTCCCAACCGGTGTTCCGCGGCACACTAGTGTGCCGCGAGACGTTGCCTGGTGTGCCGTGGGAGGGAGGCGGGCGAGTCGGGCAGCGAGAGGCGGGGCGGCGGCGGCGAGGAGAGGCCGCCCAGCGCGGGGCTCTCGCCGTCTGCCTGCCTGGCTGCCTGCGTGGCGCAGACGTCACGGGGCTGTAACGTGCCCCACATAGGCACGCTTAGACCCTGGCTAGGAAGCGCCTTTGCCCTTGCCTTTTGCTCTCCTTACTTCCAGAAAGCTGGGCTGGTCGCCCGCTCCTCTCGGTGGCGGGAAGTGGTGCCGCTGGGAGCTCCGGGAGGCGGCGGAGGGGGCGCCATGGGCCAGGAAGCCCCTCTCCGTCGGGGCCGGCAGGCGGCTGCCGCTGCTGCTGCGGGTGCTGTACAGCCTGGTGCTGACGATGCCTTCGGAGCCGCCGCCGCCTCCGCTGCTGCGCGGGAACTCCTTGAGCGAGCGGCTCAGCTGCTTGCCTTTGCTGCGGAAAACCTCGCGCTTGTAGGTGCCTCTGGCTTGCGGCGTCGGCGCCGCGCTCTTGGGCAGCAGCTGCAGCGTGCGCTCCATCCTGCTGGGCTCGTTGGTGAAGTGGACGGGCCTCAGGAAGCAGATGTCGATGCTGGACTCGGACGAGGCCGGCGAGCACGCTTCGAAGGCGGGCAGGTTCCGCAGTGGCTCCACCTCCTCGTAAGGGTCGCCCCGGTACTCGAAGCCCTCGTAGTCCGGCGCGAAGCCGGAGCTGTCCTGCAGGAGGTCCGCTGCCGAGGCCCGCCGACGGGGCCGCTTGCGGTTGCCGTCGGGGCCCGTCGAAGGAGGCGCGCTGCTGCCGCCGTACTCCAGGTCCGGGAGGGCGTGCAGGGAGGCGGCCAGAGCTTTCAGGTCGTGCTCGCTGAGCTGAGAGGGCGCCAGGTCGTGCTCAGGCCGCCGCCCGTCCGTTTCCCACTCGCAAGGGGAAGCGCCTTGCAGGCCGTCGAGGCCTTGCTGGGGGCTCGCTTTCATGTGGGACCTCAAGTGCCTTGGAAGGGAGACCAATCAGTGTCGGATTTAGGTATAAGCTAAACAAGCTATAGCTTACCATTACCTTCTATGCTGTTACTATTTTTTTATTTTTTTTTACATAGGTAAAAAGTGACCTTTCCCCATCTGGCATGGTGGTGTGCCTCGAGATTTTTTTCATGAAACAAGTGTGCCTTTGCCCAAAAAAGGTTGGGAAACACTGAGCTAGACTACTGTCCAAAGATAAAATTTGCATATGTTGCTCCACCCACATTCACTTCCTCCTCCGCCCACCAATGACATGTGGCCTCTGGATAGCTTCCCAGAAGAGGATCGTCAGGGCAGGTGTCTGGAGCAAGTCAGAAATAACCCACATGGTGCCAGTGAACTCTCTTTATTCACATAGACAAAACAGCCAGGCCTAGTGAGCACAGCAACTCTTCCCAGTAGATGTTGTCCCACTGAGGCAGTGGTGAAGTCTGGAGGTCCCCGCCTTCCCACAGCTCCCTAAGTCTCCTCCTCCCGTGGTTCCTTCCCAACCAATCTGAGGCTCCTTCGTCTTTCCTGTCTTTGCTCCACCCTTTTCATACCTCTGCAGGTTCTGGAAGACCAGGGGGGATGGGAGCTGCCAGTCGCAGGAGGGAGAGACAGCCTGGCTTCCTTAGCAGCCTGCCTCCATTCTTCCTCTTGGACTCCCCTCCTCTCCAGCCTCTGCTTCTGTCTTTGTTCTGGACTTCTCTCTGCCGCAGCCTCTTCCTGCTCACTAAGCCAGATTTCCTCCTCATCTTCCAACACCACTTTTTCCTAGTCTTCTCCCTCTAACCACTCATTGTCGTCCCACCACCAGTCCCCTGGCTCTGAGCCTTCTTCCCTTAGGGGTTCCCCAGCTGATACTTTCCACCAGCCAGTCCATGACAGAATGTGGCCCTCGGCCTGAAAAGAGTTTCTCGTCTCTGGAAGGCTATTGATGGCTAACAGCCATGATGGCTATGCTATCATTCCGAGGTAAGTGAGGAGGTAAAGCTACTGCAAAGCAGTTGCTGGAAAACACAGGAGGGGAGAATGATCTTGTGCTCAGATCCTACCTGATAGTTTCCTACAGATATTTGAAGGCATCTACCACGTCTCCCCTTACATAAGACAAGAAGAGTCTACTGGATCAGGCCAGTGGCCTGTCTAGTCCAGCATCCTGTTCTTGCATATTTTAGGCTTTTCTTTTCTTTCTTTTTTAGGAAGACCCCAAAATTGTTGATCTTCTTTTAGGAAAACCTGAAAAGTTGTTTTTTAGACAAACCCCAAAGTTGTTGAGCTTGAGCTCTTTTTAGAAAAACACCAAAAAAGGCAATGATGGTGATGATTTACCTCAGGCTGCACTGCAAGTTACACAGCTTCCAAATTACACTAAGGGGGGTGCTTTGGAGGGGTGGGGAGAGAAGCGGAGAAGGGGGAGAAATGAACACTTGTTATCCTCAGTCATGAATACTGCCAAAACCCATGATTTTTTAAAAACTGACTTGCCTAAGATCCAGGTCAAAGTGCCACCCTTCGGAAATTCCTCCTGGACATCAATTCCACCTTTGAAATCCCGTTAATGCCAGGGAAAATCTGGACGTATGGCAGCCTTACACAGTGGCCAAGCGGATGCCCATATGAGAAACACACAAGCAATATCTTTCTGAGTCAACAGGGCATTTGATTCTTCAGGATTGTTATATCTGATACGTACCTGCCTCCCTTTTTTTTGCTGCTGCTGCTGCGCTAGAGGAGGGATATAAACAAGCCTAACCAGGCAAGAGATAGAGCAAAATGCAAGCGGAGTCCATCAGCTCCATCATGCTTCTGCTCATGATTTAAATGTTACTGTTTGGTTCACCGCGTTGAAGGCAATTTCCTGAGCATGTGACTGCCCGACATGTTGAGACGCAGCGGGCTGGCCTCTAATTAATGGGTACACGACCCCGCCATGTTTATTTAGAGGGATCCCAGCGCCTCCAATCCATTTCCCTTGATGATGAAAGGCAACTTTCATTCAAGGAAAAGTTCGTAAGCGCCAGCTGATTGACTGCATGCCGTACCTGCCTGCCTGACACTTAATTCATCTTTATCACCATCACCCGCTCCATCAGTGGGATGGCTCCTGTTGTTTTGTTCGCCTAGTAGCTCGCGCGCAAACACAAGGGATTAATACACCTGGCTATTATTTATCAATGTAATGCCATCGGTGCTGCTGAATGGCTGGCAGTGGGAGGGCCATGGCAGCACGCAATATGCTTTGCCTTCAGAAGTCCCCTCCAATTAAAAAAAAAGGACTGCAATGGGGAACTTCAGAAACAGGCCACTAACATCTGCTGCAGTGAGACAAAGCTACTCACATCTTCCATAAGCATTAGCATTGAATGGTAAAGATAAAGGGACCCCTGACCATTAGGTCCAGTCGTGGCCGACTCTGGGGTTGCGGCACTCAACTTGCTTTATTGGCCGAGGGAGCCAGCGTACAGCTTCTGGGTCATGTGGCCAGCATGACTAAGCCGCTTCTGGCTAACCAGAGCAGCGCACGGAAACGCCGTTTACCTTCCTGCCAGAGCAGTACCTATTTATCTACTTGCACTTTGACATGCTTTTGAACTGCTAGGTTGGCAGGAGCAGGGACCGAGCAACGGGAGCTCACCCCGTCACGGGGATTTGAACCGCCGACCTCCTGATCAGCAAGTCCTAGGCTCTGTGGTTTAACCCACAGCGCCACCCGTGTCCCTTGCATTGAACGGTAAGGCCAGATAAAAAGGGACTAAGCCCACACTGTAAGACAGGGGTAGGCAGCCTAAGGCCCATGGGCCACAAGCGGCCCATGGGGGTCATTTAACTGGCCCACAAGCCACCCCTGAACTGAGCTGCCTGCTCAGCAAGTCCCCACATGCTGCGCTAAACTGGCACAGAGACTCGCTTCCACGGTGCCGGAAATTGCATCTGCACAGACGCAGACGCTGGAAATCGCGGTCACATAGTATTGGTTTCACTTTTATCAGGTTGGCTTCACATTCTATTTGTTTTTGGGTGGAGGGCAAGTCCTGGCTAATAATGATCTCTGCTCAAAATGAACTCAATGCAGGAGGGATTTATGAGGCTCCAGGGACCAGTAAGCAAGCCCAGCAGTGCTTCCAAGCCTTGGGGGAGTTGCAGGGGGCGGGGGCGCAGCCAGGAGTCTCTCTCAGCCCTATCAGGACATACTGGGGATTGAACCTGGTACTTTCTGCTGTACCCCTGACATACAACTCTCTGCACAAGAATGTGCAAAGCCACAGCCGTAACACAATAGGCCCATAGTGGTAGCAGACGCTGGCACTGCAGGTGGGCAGAAGATAAAGGGAGAACTTTTATGACAACTTAGGAGGCATATTGTGGTGGTTTTAATGATGGGTGTCATTTACATTGAATGCGATTGTATCGTTCTATATTTTTTGCTGTAACCTGCCCTAGGATTGTTAATTTAATAAATAAATTTAATAAATAACAAAAAGCTTGAGAAATCCCAACTTCGGAAGAGCACCTCTGGGCGCTGAAATAAGTTTGTTGCAGCCACTAACCAATCGGCTGGCTTCGCTGGTTCTGTACAAGTTCAGCACAGCTGAGTCTGGCTATGCCTTCCATCTGAAATGATCCGATTTGGCCCTTGAAAACAAACTGACGTGCTGAGCCCCATAAATATGTTTGCCACCGCTCTGAAAAGTGAAATAAAAACCCCATCCAGGATTTGCATGGCCACACGCAAGGAAGCCCATAACAGATTGTCTCAATAGGATGGTGGGAAGCTGGCTACGCGTCCTTTGAAAATATGTGTGCATTCCACCGTTCATAAAATCCCCGCCAAAGTCCAGCCACTCGTTCTTTGCTGATCTCTTATTTTAGGACTGATTTGCATAGAGTTTGTTGTGAGCCAAATGTGGTCAGAAATGCAGCTGGGGTGATAAAATGGTGATCGGCTGGTAGGACTCAACCCAAGTCCTGCTGCTTGCAAAACGTTGAAATATATATATTTTTACATATGATTTCTGGGAGGGGGTCTATACCAGGAGAGGGGATCCTCAGACACAGGAGTCCTCCAGATCTCTCTACCTGGCCTTTGAATCTCCCCACAGGCCACAAGGTCTCTCCCAAGGTCACTGGTCTAGTTTCTCATTCTCCTTGAGCATTTTCACCTGTCTGGACTGTGTCCTTGAACTCAGATAATGTGTCTTGGTTGCCTAGATGGAAGACAGAGGTATGTGGGTGTGTGAAGAAAATGGCCTATTAGATGCTTTGCTCCACCTACTTATAACTCTGGCTCCACCCACCACTGGCATATAGCCCTGAGTATCCTGCGAAGGGGACGCAGGTGGCGCTGTGAGTTAAACACCTTCCCACCGGAGCGGTACCTATTTATCTACTTGCAGTTTCAGGTGCTTTCGAACTGCTAGGTTGGCAGGAGCAGGGACCAAGCAACAGGAGCTCACCCCGTCACGGGGATTCGAACCACTGACCTTCTGATCGGCAAGTCCTAGGCTCTGTGGTTTAACCCACAGCGCCACCCGCGTACAACCCTGCTAAAGCAGCAAAAAGAACACAGAAGGCAGTGGTTACGAGTTACCGGTCTCTGCAGCCACAGCAGGCTCTGCGTTTCTCCAGTGGTTTGGCTTCACCCCAAAGGTGCACTCCATTGTCTGTCGAGACAGACAGATGCCAAGAAGAAGAAGAAGACAGGGCCTGTAAATCAGCGTTTTTATTTCTATCTAGCTCAGCTCACTGTGCCTACAATTGGACAGCTCCTTTGCTCTTGCAAAAAATAATCAGTTTTCTGACCTGCTGAACAGCTCCCCATCCTCTTGGCAAGAGGGAAAGCGAAGCTACACAGTCATGGGGCCTGAATGAGTCACTCAGCTATGAACACCAGAGAACTGAGCTTGGGTCAGTTAATTCCTTTCCACCTATCCTACCTCACAGGGCTGTTGTGAGGATCAGATTTGGGAGCCGTTTACATCCCCTTGAACTCCTAGGTGTGGTATAAAAGTAATAAATAAATAAAGCCACGCCTCTTGCAGAAGTAAAAAAAAAATTATTATTATTTTATTAATTTATTTAACATAATTATTACAAAATATAAGCAAAATATTGCAAATACATACATATTTCAGATAAGCACACACATATATAAAAAGAACAAAAGAGGAAAAAAGAAGAAAAGAAAAAAGAAGAAATAAAGAGAAAAAAGAAAAGTTGGAAGAATTTCTTCCAAATTTATTCTACAAATATCTCAATATGAAAATATTAACAAGATTTCATTGATTGACTTCCATCGCTTACACTGCACTTCCTATATACATTTTGTGCAAGATTGTATCTGTTATTCCGTATTATTCCCATACAATCTCACACAAATATTCTAATCAATAAGTTTTCTAAATCTTTCCTAAATCTATTCTAAGCACAACCAATACTTCACATTTAATTTATGTAGATATTTATGTAGATAAAAATTTATGTAGATAAATTTATGTAGATAAAAAAGTTAAAAGGAAGCAGCAGCACTCCAGAGAGGGAGCCCCTCCAAAAAAGATTGCACAATGAGGAGCGAACATACCAAGTGTCAGGGGTGGGGACGGATTGGAGTATTCTGATGGAAGGCATGGCTGGCTGGAACACTGAAGAGGAGCACTTCACACAGCCACAGTGTCAGCCTAGCATCAGATTTATTTATTTTTTAATTGATATTGAGTGGTGGGGGAGGGGCAATTACTACTGGGAACGCAGCCCATGGAGGAAGTCTAATCCTCCCCTCCTCCACCACATCACCCCCATGAAAACAGCCCCCTGTGACAATTTGCCTTAGAAAAATGCCAACATTGGCACCACAGAGAACTTTTATTTAAAAATGTATTTTTATTAAAGATTTTCTTGGTTTACAAAAGTGTGTGCAATGTCTCTTTTTTTCAAGTAACAATTTTTTGACAGATCAGTTTCATTTGTTGAAACATTAGGAAGAAAGGGGGGAAAGAGGTGGGGGAAGGTGAGTGGGGGCAGGGGCAGGTGGCGATGTTTCTATTATACTTAATATATGTGGGGTTTTGTGTCATCGTTGCATGTGCAGGTTTTCTGCTATTCACTTGTGTTTCTTTGGTGGTGAGAGAGGTTGGGGTTGGCCTAGGGTGTGGTTGTTTGTTTGTGATTGGCTGTGGTGATCTTTGTCTTCATGTGTGAGTGGGGTGGGTGGGTGTTTTGGATCAGGTTCGCCATATTGATTTGTAACGAAAAGAAAAGAACTCACTTTGAAACTTACCGTATTTTTCGCTCTATAAGACGCACCAGACCACAAGACGCACCTAGTTTTTGGAGGAGGAAAATAAGAAAAAAAATATTCTGAATCTCAGAAGCCAGAACAACAAGAGGGATCGCTGTGCAGTGAAAGCAGCAATCCCTCTTGCTGTTCTGGCTTCTGGGATAGCTGCACAGCCTGCATTCGCTCCATAAGACGCACACACATTTCCCTTTACTTTTTAGGAGGGAAAAAGTGAGTCTTATAGAGCAAAAAATACAGTACCTACAGGTGGTACCTAAACCAAGGAAACCAGCGCTAATATGCCCAGGAACCGCACCAAAATGCTGAAGAGGGTGCACCTCCACAGGCACATACCTCCACATGTGGTGGGAGTGTCCCAAAATCCAACTATTCTGGACAACAACCATATGAGAAATATGTAAAATAACTAAGCAAGTATTAGAAATCACCCCAGAATTGGCCCTACTAAACATCTTCCAGGAAAATAATGCAAGAGCATTTTTTGAGGGGGTAATGGCTCACTAGGAGAGAGTTAAAACTCACATTGCCCCTCCACACACACTCAATTTGCATTTTTTTTAAAAGGGAAGGGAGTGCATGTTGCACATTTAACATAAGGTGTGGTTCGACTTTTCATTTCAGATCCCACTTGTGAAGCTATATTTGCAAATCACCTTGTGTTGGGCCAGGAGGGATGCCTCCATTGGCCATTAACCCCATGGCTGCTGTGTTGTATGCAATCACACATTTACTGGCACATCTCGTTTGAACACAACCATTCCCCAGCTCTCATTTTTGCATGTGCATCATGGCAGCTTGGGGTTTCAGCAAACAGCTCTATCACTATTTACAGGTACTCTGCCCCTGAGCTATAAAAGGGGAAATCCCCTCGTTCAAATTCTGCATCAGTTCTGAACACAATACATAAGTGCCTATCTCTCAGCCCCGACACCTGCAAGATGGGGGCTACCCTATAGGGCTGCTGTTGCAAAACATGCACTTCAAACACACACGCATTTTGGCTACGTGTTATTCCACCCCCAGGTTTTTCTTTGCCTTTCTCAGCCTCTGCCTCTGGTCACCCGTTCTTCTCCCTCTGCCCCTCTGCCCCTCTGCCCAAGAAAAGCCCCCTTTCCCGGCTTGTCATTTGTTGCTAATCAGCTGTCAGCGTCAAAGCGATGACGAGAGGTTCATCTCTCACCGAGGCTAATGGCCTTAAAAGTCACCGAGTCAATGTCAATGGGAAGGCTCCAATTCAATCAGAGGGCTGGATGAGGGATGGTTCCTGCTGACATTAGCACTCATTTTGAGTTCAAGCATCTGGGGCCTAGTAAATAACCATCAGTGGGTGGGTCCGGGGGACAGGTCATTAGCCCCGCGAAAAATAAATATCGCTTCCCTTGATGGCTGCGAGTAATTTAGCTCAGACGAGGAAATTTCACCCTAGATTAAGTATGATGAGGCAGTATCAGTCAGTGGAGGCCAAACAGTGAGGGCTTGATGAGTTCGGAGGAAATTTATATGCAGCTGGCTGAATGCAAGATGAGTTCAAAGAAATGATGGACCTCTTTCTCCCAGTCTTTAGCCATGGAAAGGAGCCAGGCTTAGTCTCTTCCACGTCCAAAGCTCTCCACCTCCGCATGTCTGCTCCATTTTTAATAGCTCATTGGCAGAAATGTCCTAGAACACAACGGTACCTATTTTTGCAAGGACCAGGCTTTTTGCACCCAATCCCCTGTCCACAAAATGTCAGCTGGTTGTAATTATCCATAGGAAGCTGCCTTACATCGAGGCAGACCATTGGTCCATCTAGTTCAGTATCGTTTACACTGATTGGCAGTGACTCACCAGGGTTTCTTGCAGGGGTCCCTCCCAGTCCCGTTGGAGATGCCAACCAGGGAATGATCCTAGGATCTTCTGCATGGAATATGGATGCTCTACTATTGAGCTATGGTAGCCCTTCGCCATTTCTTAAGAAGAAAAGATTCTGCACATGTTCAGAGGCATTCAACTAAGGTTTACTCAGAGTAGACCACTGACATTAATGAACATGGCCAAGTTAAGGTCCATTAACTTCAACGGGTCTACTTTGTATAAACCTTACTTGACCGCCACCCAAAACCTTGATCTCTAATCTTGGGTACTGTTTGTTTGATTTTGATATTTCCATCCCTCGTTCCTAGCTAACATCAGTTTAAAAAAATGAATTTAAGGTCTGGAGCACATCAAATCAACACTATTTTAGAAAACAAAAACCAGACAGAAATATTTATGTACGCTATATGATGGTAGTTATTAGGTGGTAAAAGAAAGGCCCTCTGTGTGTGCTTAAGAGCACTATTTTCATTATGAACAAGGGCTGAATTAGACCACTGAAAACAAATTCCAGGGTTTAGCCGTTAAGTAGGAATGAGCAAATTTGTCAATTTCAGCAGTTTTCCGTTTTTCTAGCCTTAAGTTCAATTCTCCAAATTTCTACATCAGTTTGCTTTTTTTAAAAAAAGGCCTCATGTCAATTCAACACTTTAAAAGAAATTTCTCATAATATACACATTTGTATACAGTTCTGCCTAATATATACATTTTTGCAAAAAATATAATGCATTTCTGTATGCCATTTTCACCAATATTTTCACACCTAATAAAGGATGGCAGTGTTTTGGTTCACGTGTTGATCTGCAATTCAACATCCCACAACAGACAAAGTGTAGCAGAGGCTGTTTTACTTAGTAAACGCAAAACACACTAGACCAGGCATGGCCAAATTTGGCCCTCTAGATGTTTTCGGACTACAACTCCCATCATCCCTAGCTAACAGGACCAGTGGTTAGGGATGATGGGAATTGTAGTCCCAAAACATCTGGAGGGCCAAGTTTGGGCATGCCTGCACTAGACGTACACTGTACCTAGTTGCTTCAAGAAGGCTCCTCTCTCTGAGCCCAGAGAGGGTTTTAACCTTTCAGAGTCCTTGCTCCAAAGTTGCCAAAGTCCTGCAACTTCAGTCCTCTGTTTCTTCTTCACAAGTCTTTCCAGCTCTTCTCCACAATTCTTCACCAGAATGTTGTAAGTGGAGCTTCTGATAAGAGCCAACACTACATGAAAATCTGCACAGCAACAGAGATATGACAGTCATGAATGCTCTGCAGCTGCATCCTGGCGGGGAGGGAAGCTTTTGTACCATCTTATGGAGAATTAGGGACGTGGGTGGCGCTGTGGGTTAAACCACAGAGCCTAGGGCTTGCTGATCAGAAGGTCGGCGGTTCGAATCCCCACCATGGGGTGAGCACCTGTTCCTTGGTCCCTGCTCCTGCCAACCTAGCAGTTTGAAAGCATGTCAAAGTGCAAGTAGATAAATAGGTACCACTCCAGCGGGAAGGTAAACAGCGTTTCCGTACCCTGCTCTGGTTCGCCAGAAGCGGCTTAGTCATGCTGGCCACATGACCCGAAAGCTGTACGCCGGCTCCCTTGGCCAGTAAAGTGAGATGAGCACCGCAACCCCAGAGTCGGTCATGACTGGACCTAATGGTCAGGGGTCTCTTTACCTTTTTATGGAGAATTAACTCATTCCTTAACACGCTAAGGAGCCCAGATTAAAACTGTACCTGGAGGAAGTTGCTTACAACAAATGGGTCAGCTGGTGGCAAGTTAATATGAAGCTGTGTTGTAGTCAGAAGAGTCTCTAGCAGCAGACTGGCCATCCCTCTTTGCAGCATTGCAGAGTCCCTGTGGCAGGCAAACCTACTAGCTCAAGAAAATTGCAGGAATTGTCCCTCCCCTTTGTCCTTTCCAAGCCTCTTTTTTTGGTTGTACACAAATGGAATGTTAAGCCGCCAATTGTATCTCAACGCTGCTTTTTGCTCGTTCCATCGATCTCAATCTCACCTGCCAAGCGCTCAGGTGACAATTAATGCTGCCCACATTGCCTGAGTGTCATTGCAGCTCCCTGGCGGGGAAATGTGGAAAGTTGAACTCTGGTAGCCAAGTGTAATTGGGAGTGTCCAAGATGCTCTGCTAAACAAAAACCCCAAAGACCCCACTGTGCTAAAGCTCTAGAAAGAAGTGTGGAAGCCACTGGAAACAAGATGGTCAAATGCAAAGTGTGACAGGCAGTTCTCAGACCTTCAATAGCAGTGCAGACTGTAAAACAGTTTCCAAGTTTCCCTGTCCTTGTTCCACACAGGATTGACTGTCATGGGAGCAGACAGCAGTGCCAGATTTACCTAAAAGCTAAACAAGCTATAGCTTAGGGCCCCACTCTCTTGGGGGCCCTAAAAAAAATTAAAGGAAAAATACCTGGATGTACATTTCCAAAATATAAGATAAAAAACAAATAAAATAAAACCTACATACAGCAACAGTGTTTTGTTTTGTTTTGTTTTGTTTTGTTTTGTGTTGTGTTGTGTTGTGTAGGCTCCTATGATATAATTAATGGGCCCCGCCTGCTAACCTGCTTCCTAAAATATCACTGATATGCTATTATTATATCATGTTATAGCAAGTTTCTAGAGACTAGATTATGAGTCTTTGTAAACTGTGTTTCTAAAGGAACTTTTGTTATTGCCAAATGCCAATGTCTTTGCATTAATAAGTTTGTTATGGATAAAAAAATCATTTTAAGTTAGAGCTTAATAATTATTTCACTATTAATATACTTCTTAACTGTATTTCAGTTCAACAATTACTTTGATAAAATACCTGTTTTGTTATGTGCAAATGGCTTTAGATACCTCTTAGGTCCATAAATTCCCATATAGCATATACTCAACACCAAAAAACAGCGACAATTTGTTGTTGACAAAGGACAGCTGGACATATAAAGGGCCCCATTACCTTCAGTAGCTTAGGGCCTCATCAAACCCAAATCCAGCCCTGGCGGGCTGGATGTCATGATGTCACAATATATTAAAGTTCTACTAGCAGGGCTCCACGTGTGATTGGCTGTCATGAGGGAGGTGGAATTTCATAATGTCACAACATACTAAAGCTCTACTAGCTGGACACTGCAGCAGGGATAGCGAATGTGGTGCTCTTTTGGACTACAATTCCCATCAGCTCCAGCCAGCATGGCCAATGGTGAGAGATGATGGGAGGTGTAGTCCACCACATCTGGAGGGCACCATGTTGACTATGACTGCACTGCAGAGAGCGTTAAGCATGAAATTGCTGGTATTAGTAAAGGATGCGTGTTGCGGCTGGAACTTGTAACCTAGTCAAAAGGAAGGGGGAGAAAGAATCCTTCCTGTTCATATTGTAGCCACACATTATTCAAAAGCATAATGAAATTCCAGAGAACATCAGATGCTGAAGTACACGCAGATAATTTTGTTTTTATAACCAATTTCAGACAGATAAATACTAGCCTCCTTTCCAATTTCCCCCCCATGAAACCGAAGTGTCAGTGAGATTTACAGCCCCTCAAGTTCTCTTTTCATAGGAACATTCATTTACATAAACAGATAATCCAAGATAAAAATTTCCATTAGACAAAGGTGAAATGGATCAATTTTCTCTGCCAAGGCAAATCTTAAATCTTGAACAGATAGGGTCATTATTACACACCAGCCCCATTTCAGAAATAATGTATTTTTTTTTAATAAAAAAAAAAACACACCATCCGATAGCAGCCATTTCCAGCTTTCCAATTATCTTTAAGAAAAGCTTATTCTGTGGACAATAAAGCACATTACGGCACAATATGATACAGTCCATAAAGATCACAACGTTTTATGAAAGGTTAAAAAGAAAGCTCAGCACATTTAAGAGGGAATGTCATAACCCACAAAGACTTTCGAGACTTTGCCCTGACAGCACGCTCCCGATGTGTAAACATGGTGGTCAGAGAAATTCGACAGCGTTTCGTTTTGCTTAAAAACTATAGCCGCCCTGCCATAAAAGTGGGCCCTTGCATTAGGTTAAACAACAGAGAGGAATGGTGGTTTCAGAAGATGTTGTTTTCTCTTTGGAGAAGACGCTAATTTACACTGCGTTCTACCTCCTGCTTGCTACACACTCACGGCATTTCCAAAACTGTGTTTTTAATCTGCGTTCACACAATGACGTTATCCTGCTGGTGCACTCACACAGCTCTCTCTCTCACTCCTTCCCTGCAAACAGCAGCAACTCGGCCATCAGGAGATCAGGCAAGGGCTACCAATGCAAAAGTCAAGGGCTCTGATCTGCCAACAAGCCCTTGTTTTCAGTTCCAGGCAGGTGGCAAAACAGACATTTATTGCATTCCTGGTGTGCAACCTGACACAAAAAAGCTCACATTTTTTTATTTATTTAATAAAGTTCATATGCCGCTTGGTGGCAGGAAAAGCCCAAAGTGGCTTTCAAAGTGTAATTCATGGGAGATGTACCACATACCCTCCAACATTTTCTCCAATGAACATAGGGGCACCCTATATAACAACAACATCAACAACTTTATTATTTGTACCCTGCCCATCTGACTGGCTTGCTCCAGCCACTCTGGGCAGCTTCCAACATATATAAAAACATAATAAAACATTTTTTAAAACTTCCATATACAGGGTTACCATCAGATGTTTTCTAAAGATTGGATAGTTACTTATCTCTTTGGCTCGGGGGTCGCAAAACTCCATACCCTCCAACATTTCTCCAATGAAAATAGGGACATGCTAAGGAATTGAAGCTTTTGAATTATGGTGCTGGAGGAGACTCTTGAGGGTCCCATGGACTGCAAGAAGATCAAACCTCTCCATTCTGAAGGAAATCAGCCCTGAGTGCTCACTGGAAGGACAGATCCTGAAGCTGAGGCTCCAATGGCCACCTCATGAGAAGAGAGGACTCCCTGGAAAAGACCCTGATGTTGGGGGAGATTGAGGGCACAAGGAGAAGGGGACGACAGAGGATGAGATGGTTGGACAGTGTTCTCGAAGCTATAAACATGAGTTTGACCAAACTGCAGGAGGCAGTGGAAGACAGGAGTGCCTGGCGTGCTCTGGTCCAGGGGTCATGAAGAGTCGGACACGACTAAACAACAACAAGGAAAATCGGGACATTCCTGCATCCAATCAGAAACCGGGACGGCATCTGTAAAGCTGGGGCTGACCCTGGAAAATAGGGACACTTGGAGGGTCTGGATGGAGCACAACTCCCTCAAGGTCCTAGTCCTTATGAAGGTGAAGATTGGCTTGAGAATGCTGAAATATCGGGAGGCTGAACAAGATTTTCAGTGTTCCAGGGGAGAGGTTTCTGCCACTTATACCACACTAGTTCTCTTTACTTACTATCCCATAATATTTTTTGGGGGGTGGCAATAATCACCTTGTTTTGCTCCACTGGTGAATAGCGATACTAACCATATAATGGATAGTTAGACTTTCCATAATTTCCATTCACTTTGAATGACCTAATTCACACTTTCCTGAAACATTGTGAAAACCGAAACACAGCTATACTTTGAAATTCCCATTTCTTCATATTTCATGATGCGCTTCTAGAGCCAAGTGATGTGTGCCAAAAATGTGCATATCAGTGGAAAGTGTGCATAAAATCGCATATGTTAGCAAAAGCGACATGCAGAAGAAATGCATGGGTTGGGCAGATAGCTCAGTCAGTACAGTAGGAGACTCTTAATCTCAGGGTTGTGGGTTTGAGCCACATGTGGGGCAAAAGATTCTGGGTTGGGCTAGATGACCCTCGTGGTCCCTTCCAACTCTACAATTCTATGATTAATGAAATTAACATAAGACAAAAGTGCATACCAAATAAACTGTACATTCGGAGACATGTATACTAAAATACTGACAAACTTTCATCAGGACTTTTTTTAAAAAAATCCCAAACATATGCAAGAATGTGGAGAGCTGAACTGAAGGCTTAAAAAATGAGAAAATGGATAGAAATTGAAACTGAGATATTCCTCCATCCCAAGCTGCAATCCTCTGCATGGGAGTAAATCTCTCTGAATGCAGTGAGTGGGGCTTACTTCTGAGTAGACACGCCTCGGCTACTGCCCAAGGTGGCAACCCTCGTTTCCACCTAGGAAGCCACAGCATAATTTAAAAGAAGACAGAGATCAAGTTTCTCCAGAGCCTCTGGCAGCGGAGTTTATGAACGGTGACAGAAACAAGAGGGATGCACTAGAAATCACTCTCTAATAGACACAGCCATCAAAGCCAAAAACAAGCAGCAGCAAATGCAGCTCATATTTTCTTCGGGGAAGAAACATATTTCTTTGCTAGTTAATGAAACCACATTCCCTTAGGAATCAGGGGCTGGTGGAGGAGAGGAATGGGGCTTGAAGAAACCATGGAAAGATCAAGTGGCAATTTAACAGTACAATCCTCAATATACTGTGCTACAGTATTGACCCAAACTTGCAAAGCTAGGCAGGGAAAACAGCAGAATTTTTTCTGCACAGAAATATTGGGAGAAATTGTGTTTGATTTGCTATCTACAATATAATGATCAGAGTTTGCGTTTTCCTTTTCCTTTTCTGGAAGTCACAACTAATGCAAGGAACCAATTTGTCTCAGTCTCAAGGAAGGCACTCCAATTGAAATCAGTAGGTCTTATGCATCAGATTGCATTGCACATTGTGTGTCGATGGAATATACAGCCTGATCTTGTGTGTATTATTTATTGGAATATGGGGATTACTCCCAACAAATCTGTGTACGATTACAGCCTCAAGCACAGCTTGATTCCATGGAAATAGGCTTACAGGTTTTGCTTTTAAATCAAATCCTTAAAAAACCTCACTTTTATAAAACTACTTTTCCAGTTTCAATACCCCAGCTTTTGTGTTTGCTTTCAAACATCCCTTCCAAACATCACTGAGGACTAAGAACTCTTCCTTGCCTGTTTTAGTAAAAACTGAGATACACAGAAACACAAATTCTATGCCAAGCATTAAATTCTGGATAGAATTCCATGCATGTGTAAGAACATAGTGGTTTTCCTTCATTTTTGTGTAGTGTTTAATTAGCTAAAACAATGGGTGCTGTGGGCTCACACCTACCTGGAAATCAAACCTTCTGCCCCTATGCTCAGGTACAAGTGAGTGCATGTTTCAGTTTCTCAGCGACACTCTGCACATGCTCTGAAGAAATGCTGGAGCACAGTGCACAATATGGGGCTGACTCCTGACAAACCCTGGGCGATATTAAGCCACAGTCCTATTGTGTGAAACTTTTTCAGTTGTTGTTTTTTTAAAGTGTGCCTAGACAATTATTAGTTGGGTAGCTGGAAGAGCCATCATAACATCTAATGATGTAGAGATGCTTGCATTATAAAATTCACAGCTGGGTAGCTACATGGCTCAAGGCAAGTCCCCCCCGCTCGGTTCCCTCTTTTTAAAGCCAGTGTTTTAGTAACGTGTGGGTAGATGTTTATTAAAACATTATGTCTATTAAAAATATATGACGCATCCATCGGTCATTCCATGTGATGTGATGCCAGGCTGTTTATCAGGCTCTCCACCTGGGATGATGCGCGGGAAAATCTGGCAAATGTGTTTGACAAGCCCACAGCCTCATAATTTAGTAGGCCATCAAACAATAAATACATTTCAACTCCCAGAAATTAAATCACCGGAGCCTCTCAGCCAGTAGGCCTGTCCATAAACTTGGGGTGAGCATTGGCGTGCGGCTTCTCCGCTGTCACTCAAAACTTGCAACGAGGCCTGACAGTCCAAAAGGTAGTAATTGCTTCATCTTCGCCTCGCGTCTGAAGTTGTACAGATGAATAATAACGCTGCCGTTCTTTTGAGAGGCGGTGGGGGGAGAAAGAGGAGAGGAGAAACAACCCCCACTGAATTATGCCACTGTTGTTGCTGTTGCCTCATGCGTTAGGATCGGGGTCTTGGATCTCTTCAGGTCACAGCAGCTGGTAGTTGGGGCATTGCTGGGGGGGGTGTCTCAGGGGGTCTGGGATGGGGAGAAGAGGAGATGGACCCTTAAGGGGTCCCTGTCAGAGCTTGGGAGCCCAGGAAACAGCCAAAGAGGAGGAAGAGAGAAAAGGAACTGGCTGGGTTTTTGCTCTATCCTTCCTTACGTTCTAAGCAAGGCTGGATTAACCAAAAAGCAAAATAAACATGTGCTTAGAACATCATAGGAAAGGTGCACCACAGAAATTTTCCATTGCTGGATTTTTAACATTAACGGTCACAAATTGCTCAGCTAAACATTCATTTTCTCAGTTGAAGTATATTTTAAAAATCTCCTAAACGGCAGACTGACTGGTACACCTTACCAGAATAGACTCTGTTTATGCTCTCAGGCTGTTGATTGCATGAAACATATTTTACTATACTGTGGGCTGTATAAAAAAGCCAGGAACCAATTAATTAAGCCCTTATTGGTCAATTTACCTGGAAACCCTGTAATCTTTTATCGCAAGTATCTCCTTGAAGATAAGGAAAATGATACAACCCTGGCCGTGGCAAAAATATCTCACAGAGGTAGAAAGAATTACAAATCAACATGTCTTGGATAAAACAGTGACTGCCTAGTTTTGTCTCTTCTGCATTTCTGCTGTACTTTGCTTTTGAAATTGTTTTTGCGGGTCTTTGGACCGTAATAAAGAATGTGTGTGTGTATTAAAAATCCCAACAGAACTACTGTTGGGTGCCTTATCTCTACTAAGCATAGAAGCAGATGTATTACATAAGATTAGTTTTGAGGATGTGATCAAAGACTTTGCAATTAGAAAAAGTAGGAAAAATGTTTCAAATATAAGTAAAATGGAAGCATACAAAAATAAACATTATTTCCCATCCTACTGCAGGAAGGGGGGCAGCGGGACAGGCCTTAGAAGGACAGAAAAGAGGTCCTGGGGATTCCTTGAGTTGATGTCAATCAGAAACGTTTGATTCTCAGCTCCCATGCTTCTGCTGAGATACCCAATATCACATGAGCTCAGTGTCGTAGCATGGGCTGCCAGCACCCAGGGCTGCGCAGAGGGGTGGGAGAGAGGGAATGGATGGAGTATCCATGTGCATTCAAGTGCCTAACTGCGTCTGCATCACCCAGGAAATCATAGCCACAGAGATAAGAAAATAAGAGTCATTTTGTTGCCTGGAGAGGTCACTTCCTGGTTCGCATGGAGAAGCATTTTCAATGGAGCCCAGCAATGGAAACATGCAGCTGTATTGAGGCAGCACTGGGAGTTGGAATTTTGTACCCCTAACAATTTTGCGCCCAGGTCAACTGCCCCTGTGGCTGCACGCTATGCCATTGCATGAATGCTTACAGAAAGAGGCATACAGGCATGGAAGATGCTAAAGATTGTGTCTTTCCTGCGCTACTTGAAAACCACAAGAAACTCCAAGTCAGCGGTAGCCAGCTCAGTGCCCTCCCAAATCATTATGGGGTGGGGTTAAGGAGATGGGTCTATAGGCTACAGCCACCTCTCCCAACCTGGTACCCACCAGATGTCTTGTACCACAACCCCATCACTGCTGAGTGTTGCTGACTGACTCATCACCATCACTGCATAACTGTCTTTTCCTTTAAGAATTCGCCTTCGTCTATAAAATGTTGAATCCAGCCCTGTTTCCCAGACAATTATCCAGAAACCATTGCGAATGTGCTTGTTTTTGCACTAGATCGCACTTTTAACATAAAAGGACAATTGTCATTAAGCCTAATGGCCAGCAAAATAAATCTGAGCCAGCCAATGGGGGTGACAGCACACAGCCTCACTGCAAACTGTGGGTGGTGTTATTTCTATTAATGCTGCACAAACAAATGGCCTCCTCTTCCCAACGTAATAATTCCAAAGTGATTTAAAACAAGAGAGCATTTTGTGGTAGAGGGCATGGCTCCATGAATTAGAAAGATACTATGGCACAATTTACAGTTGGCTTGGATTTACCTTCCAGACCCTATATATTGGCTTAGTCTGCGAGCAAGCCCATTTTTTAAAAACTACCATCAGCTCTGTGGAGTTAATACAACGGCAATCGAGCAAGCTGTTCTGCCTCATGTCCCATAATTGCGACTCACACTCAGTGTGTCGAAACACAGAATATTAGCAAATCCAGCTGCCCTCTGAAATTTCAGCTCTGTTCAAGAGAGGAGCATCTGAAGGGCTCTCCACCCCCCCCCCCCCAGACCTCAGCTTCCTTGGGGAGATGCATCAGGAGAAAATGTCAGCTTGCTATAGACAGCCCCATAATGTGTAGAGTTAAAAGATATCCATGCAGAACTGAAAGGAAAGCCATCATTCTACAGAGGTAGCATTCAAACTCAGTCCACAGTTATTAAAAGCATCACGAATGCCCCTTTCCAGGGGCGGCGGGGGCTGATGGGGACAGGTGGGGCAAAAGGCAGGGAGCCCAACAGTCGGTGGTGCCAGATCCAATGGCAGGCAGAGGCAACTAATTCTAGTTTCATCCTTATCCACTTCCCTGCTGAGTCCTCCAAGGGCCAACACTGAGACTGAGGAGGAGGAGGAAGTTGGCAGGTAATGACACCCCCTGGACTGGCTGCCAGTAAGACAGGCAGGTGGTCGGCATGCAGAGGGCCTGGAGGCCAGCTGGCAAGCCCGAGCTCGGCCGTTTCCATTCACCGACCCAGGCAAAGACCATCAACTCTGCTCCGACGTAAATCAGCAACCCAGGCTTCACAGCCAGGGCACATTATCAGCAGATCGAACTGCGCGCACAGAATAGGCGTGAGGCTTGTGGAAGCATACTACAACTACAGATTTATTAATCATAAATCAGGACAAAGTAACATGTTGTCTCTCTCTCTCATGTTGTCTCAGAGAGAACAGCTAAAAGCAAAAGCAATACACACAACGGAAGTTCCCAGCATACTGTGCTGGAATGTAAACAGACATGTGACACGTAACAATCCCATGTCTGTTCCTTAAGGTGGAATGGAAATGTCAACACAGGGATAGGGGGCTGCCTGGGGGCACACTGAGTTTGGTGGGGCAGTGCCCCATCACCTTAATGGACCACTTTCAAGGCTCGCTTCTTGCCCAACCAAAGGGAAATTTGAGAAGCACCCTTCATAAATTCACTGGCATCAGCAATGCCACAGTTGTTTGGCAACATCCATTTCATTCCTGATCTACAAGTTGGGTGAGCAGGGTGGAGCAGGAGCACAGCCTATGTTGAACTATACTTAAGAGAAGAAGCTGCTACATACCAAGTTAGACCATTGGGTCCCCTTACTCCAGTATGATCTACATGGACCTGGTGGCATGTCAGGAGCAAGCCAGCAGTAGATCACCCAGAGTAGGTGAAGTTATTAGAAAAACAGGATCTCCTGTCAAGCCTAATGAGCACAGCAACTCTTCTTTGGTAGGTTTTGCCCCTATGAAGCAGTTGCGGAGGCTGAAGGTTCCTGCCTTCCCACAGCTGCCTATTTCTCCTCCTCTCCCAGTTTTTTCTCAAGGAATCTGAGCCAATGCCTGTGTGTCTGCCTTTGCGCCTCACACATTATGCCTCTACTGGTCCTGGAAGACCAGCGGGGAAGAGAGCTTGGAGCTTGATTTCTACAAGTTTCCTTCGCATTGCTTCCATTGTTTTTTAATCTAGACTCATGCATAGATATATAGCAGGCATAGGCAAACTCGGCCCTCCAGATGTTTTGGGACTACAACTCCCATCATCCTTGACCACTGGTCCTGTTAGCTGGGATGATGGGAGTTGTAGTCCCAAAACATCTGGAGGGCCGAGTTTGCCTATGCCTGATATACTGTATAGCTTCTGCCGCAATAAGTCTGGTAGTTTTAAAAAAGCCACAACAAAACTCTCTTTGTGGCCTTTGTCGAGAACAGGGACTACCAGGGCAGCCCTTCTGTTCCTCTATCAGTGAAAGCACTACTTCCAATGGAAATTATGCAGAGACATAGTGACATCTGCTGGAAAGCGTGAGGAAAACTAAGTTTTGGCAAATGGTAATGTACTGTAAAGGGAATTGTTAAGTTTAAGACAAGGTTACAAAGTAGATTCTGAGTGGCCGGTAAAACTGTAAGTTCCAGGTTCTGTCCAAGACCTGTCAAGAGTTTTTTCAGCTTTACCCATAAATGTGGGCACCAGGTTCAACTCCGACTATACCCCAGCTTCTCAGAGTCATCTCATCCAGACTCTCCTCCAGCTCACGTGGTTTTGGGGAGCAGGGGAATCATCAAATTGTAGAGTTGGAAGGGACCCTAACACCATCTAGTCCAACCCCCTACAATGCAGAAGTCTCAACTAAAGCATCCATGACAGATAGCCACCCAACCTTTGCTTAAAAACCTCCAAGGAAGGAGACTCCACCGCCTCCCAAGGGAAACTGCTCCACTGTCAAACAGCTCTTACTGTTACTTCCGGGTTTCGCCGCTTGTGCATGCGCAGACGGTCAAAATGTCACACGCATGCGCAGAAGCGGCAAAACACGCAGACGTGCAATTGCGTCCTACATTCTGTTCAGGATGCGAACGGGGCTCCGGAACGGATCCCGTTCGCATCCTGAGGTACTACTGTATATCAGTACAGTGGTACCTCAGGTTACATACGCTTCAGGTTACATAGGCTTCAGGTTACAGACTCCGCTAACCCTGAAATAGTACCTCAGATTAAGAACTTTGCTTAAGCATGAGAACAGAAATCGTGCTCCAGCGGCGTGGTGGCAGCGGGAGGCCCCATTAGCTAAAGTGGTGCTTCAGGTTAAGAATAGTTTTGGGTTAAGAAAGGACCTCCAGAACGAATTAAGTACTTAACCCGAGGTACCACTGTATATCGCAATGGTAAAGGTAAAGGACCCCTGGATGGTTAAGCCCAGTCAAAGGCAACTATGGGGCGAGGTGCTCATCTCGTTTTTCAGGTCCAGGGAGCCAGTGTTTGCCCACAGACAGCTTTCCTAGTCATGTGGCTAGCATGACTAAACTGCTTCTGGTGCAACAGGACACCATAACAAGTGCCAGAGCACACAGAAATGCAGTTTACCTTCCCGCTGCAGCAGTACCTATTTATCTACTTGCACTGGTATGCTTTCGAACTGCTAGGTTGGCAGGAGCTGGGAAAAAGAAATGGGAGTTCACCCCGTCACGTGGATTCGAACCAGCAACCTTCTGAGCTGCAAGCCCAAGAGGCTCAGTGGTTTAGACCACCGCGCCACCCACGTCCCTCATCGCAATGTTTAGCTGACGATGTATCACAATGTTGAAAAACAGCTATTGCCCAGCCCCAGTCACTGTGTCAAACAGGAACTGCACAGACTGAGTAGATGCTGTAGAAGGGTGTGTATTTCACATAGTATATGAACTAACAGAGCAGGAAGATGCTGTTGCAAATGGTGATGTGGAAAAACTCTTAAGTCATCATCAGCGGGGAGCGGGGAACGTAATAGGACATTTTCAAAACACTCAAATGATGAGAGGAAGTAAGTGCGTGATTGATTGCAGGAAATATCTGAAAGTCGTCATTATGTGGCTGGAACTGGCAGAATGGTGACATCAGATGATACAGCATGGCAGAATATAAAAACTGGTGGGTTATGTAGCATAGCTGGCAGCATAATTTAATTGCAATTTATAAGGCCACAACATCTGGCCCTTGGCAGCTGTCTTTCCATCTTTTTATTTCATAGTCCAGGTTTTCTGTGCCATGCTGGCTGGGGGTGTGGATTGGGTAGGGAAAGTGTTTTCACATTTGGGGTTGAGTCTTATGGGGGGAAAACCGCTTTTGCTGCCAAATGAGAGAAATACAGAGAGCATGGGAAGGATGTCCCTGTGTACCCAGGTAATTATATTGCTGTTATAGTGATCCATATTTAGAAGCAACTTCTATGCTCAGAAAATCTCCCAGATCAAAACAGACAAAGATACCAGCTGGGTTCAGACCAATTTAGGCTGGGTACACACCAAGCATTTTGAGCACATTGCTTCTCCCCAAGTATCCTAGGAACTGTCATTCACCCCTACAATTCCAAGCAGCCTTAACAGCTCCTAGGGTTCTTCTTTGATGCAGTTACTTTAAATATATGTCATGTATGTAGCAGTCCAATATCCTTTTCCCCACTATAAGCCACCAAATGCCTCTGGGAAACATACAAAAAAGGCATGAAAGCAGTTGCTGCCTACTACTGCCTATTGTTCAGCAGCCTACTACCTTTGACTCTGGAAGTTTCCCTATCTTTGGATGAAGGGCAGTATAAAGGTAAAGGGACCCCTGACCGTTAAGTCCAGTCGCGGACGACGCTGGGGTTGCGGCACTCATCTTGCTTTAATGGCCGAGGGTGCCGGTGTATAGCTTCCGGGTCATGTGGCCAGCATGACTAAGCCACTTTTGGCAAAACCAGAGCAGTGCACAGAAATGTTGTTTACCTTCCCGCCGGAGTGGTACCTATTTATCTACTAGCACTTTGACATGCTTTCGAACTGCTAGGTTGGCAGGAGCTGGGACCGGGCAACGGGAGCTCACACCGTCACGGGGATTTGTACCGCTGACCTTCTGATCGGCAAGCCCTAGGCTCAGTGGTTTAGACCACAGTGCCACCTGCATCCCATGAAGGGCAGTATACATGTCTAAATAATAACAATATCATCATAATCTGTAGCCATCAATAGTTTTATCCTCCATGATAAAACCAGAGGGCATCGGGGTGCTGGGAAGATCTCTGCTTGGAAACAAGGGGTGCATCTTAAGCCGTTTAAGATATTATCATTATTATATCATTATTTCCTGTCCAGTCCTGTCCCTTTAGTTGGCATTATTTTAAAAGTATTGCTAGAATCCTAAAGCTGAACTTATGCGACAGCAGCCACCAAATTTGTTTACTCCATGTCCCATCTATCTATTCACATATAAAACAGGAGCTGATGTGGAATTCTTACATGAAAAGGCATGCGGACGCATGGCAGTCTTAAGCATATCCGGCACCGTGGTGCAAAGATCCCTCAGGCACACACACACACACACACCGGTTTCCCAGAGTTGTCAACCTTTTCCCAAGCCTCTGCAGGGATCACTCTCCTCCTGCAGAGGCTTGGGAAGGAAGCTGCACACTCACCAACCATATGGTTGATGGGGCACAACTGGCGGGCATGCAGGGAAAGGGGAGGCCGTCGGCAAAGCCGCACAGCTCCCCCACTCGCTAGGGCGCCCCTGAGAGGCCGGAGCCCTGGCGCAACACACCAGTAAGCCCAATAGGAAAGATGGCTCTGTGTGGAGGCCTGGAGGTTCACCCCCAATACTGGAGCTCAGCTTTGACAAAAGTGCCTGGGTAAAAGAAGGTGGGGACAAGAGAAAGGAGGGCTCAGAGCCTCTCAGCTGCATGCCTTTTCATGGAAATCATTTATTTTACTTCATTACACACTGCTTGGTTATAGTAAAATATTACAGGAAATACTTATAGTATAAAATAAAATGTTTGAGTCCCAGCCAAGTAAAAAGGCGGGGTATTATAATAATACCTCTGCTAAAAAGCAGAGACATCACCTTGCCAACAAAGGTCCGTATAGTTAAAGCTAAGGTTTTCCCAGGAGTGATGTATGGAAGTGAGAGCTGGACCATAAAGAAGAATTGATGCTTTTAAATTCTGGTGCTGGAGGAGACTCTTGAGAGTCCCATGGACTGCAAGAAGATCAAACCTCTCCATTCTGAAGGAAATCAGCCCTGAGTGCTCACTGGAAGGACAGATCCTGAAGCAGAGACTCCAATACATTGGCCACCTCATGAGAAGAGAAGACTCCCTGGAAAAGACCCTGATGTTGGGAAAGATGGAGGGCACAAGGAGAAGGGGACGACAGAGGACGAGATGGTTGGACAGTGTTCTTGAAGCTACCAGCATGAGTCTGACCAAACTGCGGGAGGCAGTGGAAGACAGGAGTGCCTGGCGTGCTCTGGTCCACGGGGTCACGAAGAGTCGGACACGACTAAACGACTAAACAACAATTATAATTATAACAACAACAACAAATACAAATTAAAAATAAATATATGAAATTAACGGCCCTAACTTTACCATGGCTATTCACCTCTCTTCAGGTGAATAGGAACCGACTGGTGGAAGAAGAAGAAGAAGAAGAAGAAGAAGAAGAAGAAGAAGAAGAAGAAGAAGAAGAAGAAGAAGAATTTAAAAATAAATATATGAAATTAACGGCCCTAACAGCCACATCCATTCATCTCTCTTCAGGTGAAATAGGAACTGATGAGAAGCGAGAGAAGCACCAGCCAATCAGGCCGCTCCCTTCCAGCCACGCCTCCCGGTCTCCCAAAGGATTCAAAATCCCAAGCCCCGGGTGGCAACCGGCGCCGCGGTTCCCTTTCGACTACGCATGCGCTCGTCCTTAACCCTCTTCTCCCCCTCCCTCTCTCTCTCTCCCGTCGCTACGCAACGTCAGGGCTCGAAGCGCCCGCTCGCCCCCTTGGTTTGTTTGGTTCGGAGCGAGCGAGCGAGCGCGCGGCACGTGCGCCGCTGACGAAGCGGGGCTTCGGCGCCTGATTGGTTGCCGCCGTGCGGGTGACGGGACTTTCGCGCGACGACGGCGCAGTCCGAGGGGGGCGGGGCAGCGGGCCCGGCCGGCGAAGTGGGAGCAGCGCGGTGCGGCGTTCGTTCTTCGTCGCTGAGGCGAGGAGCGGCGCTTTGCCCGGCGCGATGCGGGAAGGGCTGGGGCTGCTGAGGCGGCGGCGGCGACCGGGGTGAGCGGCGGGCCGGGTTGCTAGGGGCGACTCCTCCGCCTTCCCAATGGCCCGCCTGCCTTTCTTCTCGCGTGAGGCGCGTCTTCTGCTCGGCATCGGTTTCTTCCAGCGGGGCTTAACTCCCAGGGAAGCGCGTGCATGTCTGTGTCGTAGAGCGATTGCATGTTCCCAAATGAAAGGGCTGGTGCTTATTTAACTGCCTTCATTTAACTGCTGATAATAATAATAATAATAATAATAATAATAATAATAATAATAATAATAATAATAATAATTTATTATTTGTTAAATAATAATTTATTATTTATTATTTGTACCCAGCCCATCTGGCCGGGTTTCTCCAGCCACTCTGGGCGGCTTCCAACAAAGATTTTAAAAAATACATTAAAATGTCACACTGGTAGGGTTTTAATAGATGCAAATGGTGTATGCATGAATGTAAGGATGCTTGGAATGCGTTTATAAAAAATGCAATGGCTTGTTAGCAATTGTGTACTCGCTGGGGAAACCTAGTCAGATGGGCAGGGGTATTATTAGCATCATTATCATGATTTTATATATATATTTTATATATATATATATATATATATTTGCTTTCGTAGATTTTCACGGGTACAGGAATGCAGGTTTTGGTGTCTTCGGGTGTCTTCCCGTGTAAGAGTTGGGGTGTCTAGGCGACGTTTCGACGAGGTCTCACTCGTCATCTTCTTCTGAAGATGACGAGTGAGACCTCGTCGAAACGTCGCCTAGACACCCCAACTCTTACACGGGAAGACACCCGAAGACACCAAAACCTGCATATATATATATATATATATATATATATACACACACAGTGCTTTTTTCCTTTAGAAAAATGTTTAGGGGTACTCTCATTTTCCTACTCATATTGAAATACTGCCCCTCAATGAGGCCAAACTTAGATTCACAAAATGTGTAGGGGTATACGTACCCCCAGAAAAAAAGCACTGCTTATATACCTATCTATTGTATCCTATTACAGTTTCAAGGATCTTTTTTGTTTTTTTTCATTTCTTTTACTTCACTTGTCCACTAAAGTTTTCCAACAAAACATAAACCACATAGAGAGTTTTAATTCTGTCAATGTTTAATTGATTGGGGGGGTTTCTATGTTTTTACCTGTTCTTATTTTTTATCTATAAGCCACCTTGAGTCCCTGTCAGGGGGGTGGGGAATGTGGAGTATAAATAAATATATAAGTATTATAATTGTGGCAGTTGTGTTACTGCTGTGAGACCTCCCACAATGTTTACCTGCAGAGTTCAAACCGGACTTACTCCCTATGTATTTCATAATTAAGATGGCGGTGATATTCAGCAGTTAAAACAGTGGATTGTTAACAAACCTATTTGCCTTTTTAAAAAAGTATATCCAATTGCTGCCTTGGGTTCAATTTATCAATCCAGCAGCCTCTATTGGTGAAAGTTTCTCCTGTGCTTTATAACTTCTGGGTTGTACAATAGGCCTTCTTGTCTCAATGTTCTTCCCAGGAAAAGAAAAATACCTTGGCACATAGTCTTGTCTATAGTGTGAAACTTTTAAACTTCTCCAAGTTGGATGTATGTAGGGGGGGGGGAGATGACCTTATTTTATATTCTTTCCAAAAATATATAAGCCACCTGATGATTTAAATATAACTCCTCAAAGTGGTTTACAATGTAAAAGAGATACTAAGAGCTGCTGCTCGTTAGCTCCCTATATTGAACTGATAAGGCGCTGAAAGGTCTCTGTATAACTTTAGAGAACTGCTTTGTGATAGACAGGTGAAACGTGTAGTTGGATGTTATCCTATGTCTTGATGTGTTTGCAGGTAAACTGTAGCAGAGGCCTTCAGTACTATTAGGTATTTTTTACTCCTGCCTTAATTGGTGAGTGAAATACTGCTGGAATGCATCAGAAGCTCCTGAAGAGTGCTCATTACATTGAGCTTGGAAGTTACCAGTACTGGCCAGTTTTGGTTCCTCGGGGAATTCGCTTGTACACCTATGAGCAGATTCCAGTGTTCCTTAAGGACAATCCATACATCACAGATGGCTACAGAGCATACCTACCTTCCAGGCTATGTTTGAAAAGGTATGGAATTGATCCAAATGGTTCAACTTTGAAGTACAACATCAGGCCTAAGTGGTTGATGGATTTAATACTTTTACTTGAAAGTCATTTGTTGCACCAAATGTCTTGCTTTTCTGTAATCAAAGAAGCTAGCAAAGTAAGGGCATAGATTTCATTGAATATGCTTCTTTGTGAGAGTTTATACAGCCTTTTGTCTCTGCTGACCCAACTGCTGACCCTGTTTCAAAGAGTAGAGCCAGATGCCCTGCTACTTTTGCCAGTGCAATAAATTAAGTTGGTTAGAGTGTGGTGCTGATAACTCCAAGGTTGCAGGTTCAATCCCCATAAAGGCACCTGCATCACGGGGTTGGACTAGATGACCCTCAAGGTTCCTTCCAACTCTGCAGTTTTATGAATGCAAAGGAAATGGTGTCAGCCAAGCATTAGTGGAAATGAGCCACGCAAGAGAGCAGGATGAATACTGACTAGCTTGCATAAGAGCAATAGAGAATACAGCAAGTATCTAATCTGGAACACATGATCAGGGTGTCAGTTACAAAAATTGCTCCTTTGACTTGCTCATAGTCATTACTGTTTTTTTCTCCATTTCCCAGCCTATTCATTTTATCCAATGAAACAGTTAACATCTGGAGTCACTTACTGGGCTTCTTCCTCTTCTTCACTTTGGGCATATATGACATGACTTCTGTGTTGCCTTCAGCGAGTGCCTCTAGAGAAGATTTCGTTATTTGTTCTATTTGCCTCTTCTGCTTTCAAGTAAGTCCCTTGGTAAATTGCAGTCAAACATTTTTTGTGCTTGTGTCAGGGACAACAGACAGGAAAAAAGGTCTGCATTCTCTCAAAAGCTGAGGCTTGTGGAGTCTTCCTGCTAACTCTAGCCCACTTACAGTGTCTTGACACTGGTGGTTGGAGAACCTGCATTCAGGCCACCACGTTGTATTTTTTTAAGTAAGCATTTTGTTTGTTCTCATTTAAAAGCAGTTGCTCAAAACAACCCATGAATAAGCTACAAGTTTCACTCCACTGCACATTGGAAGGGGGGAATGTTACTAGATTATGGAACATCTTGCCCTGTACAATATGGATTTTTTCAGACTGATGGCTTTTTGTGATGCAACAATATTTTTTAAACTTAGCTGCTGTGCCTGTCTTCATTTCACACTGTAGTTGGCTGTTTTAAGTTATCCTGGTTGAGGCAAATGCATTGAGAGAGTGGATATACATTTCCTAACAAAATGAAAAATGTCCCCATTGCTTTGTGCAGTATTCAGTGGGGCCAGGCATCTTTACTGGTTGAGGCCAAGGTGCCTGGGGTGCTTCAGGAGACTAGGGCCAAAACAAGCTCTTCATGCTCACCTGGGAGTAAAGCCTATGGGCTTTGCATCAGAGTAAGCATGCATAGGATTGTACTGAAGCGGGACCTGCAGTGAGGCTGAAGGTTTGATCTCTGCCACTTCTGGTTGAGGTATCTTGAAGAGCAGACTTCTTAAGATATATGGGGTGTCACTTGACTAAAGAAATCATTTTGATCATGTTGTAAAAGTAGCAATGCAGCATATCTGTGTTTGGGTAAAAACAATAGTTCCAAAGGAAGAAGTATTAAAACATGAGTCTTTAAAAATCTGCTGCCTGATTAATCAGGGCTACCTTTTTAGTCAATTAAGTAACAGAGATCAGACCAGATTTCTTTTCTAGCAGCAGACCAATCGTCCTCTTGCAGATCCAAAATCCTTAAAGTTAATCCAGTTGTTTTTAAAGTTGTTATTGCTTGACTCTGAAGATATTAGACTTTGAGGAAATTAATGCAATTTGTTTGAATGTTTTTATAGGTCTGTATGCTTTGCTCAGTAGGGTATCACCTCTTCTGTTGTCATCGCTCAGAGAAGACCGGTCGACGGTGGATGGCACTGGATTATGCAGGAATTTCCATTGGTATCCTGGGCTGTTATGTATCTGGAGTCTTTTACGCATTTTATTGCAATAATGTAAGTTTAACAGTCAGTGTAGCTTTCCCATGGATAAAAATCAAATAAAAAGTATATCTCCTTTCCTTTGAAAAATTCAGCAGTTTTAGTCTTGCTTTAAAATAAGTGTATATAGATAGAGATATAGATGATATAGATATAGTATGCATGTGCTATTTTAATTTTTTTAAAAACAGACTTTGAGGTCAGGTTAGTGTTCTAGCTTGAAATGCAGAATTTTTGTCCTGAACAAGTGTACTATATTTCATAGTCCAAGAGAGACAGTATGTTGCATGCAAGTAATCAGACTACTCGGCAGCCTCACTTTTCTCAGCCGGTTTAACAAGAGGCAGCTGAAGAAATGGCCATGTATCTCCTAAAGTGGATCTTCCACAATACTGTGTGGTATGAAATGTTTTAAGATCATTCTGTTCTATAATGGCAGCTCAACTATATTTCCAACTTCTTTTCCAAGGAAAAAGAAAATATTAAAGGCAATCTTTCCTGATAGGAGGGTGTGGAGTGTTTTTATATATTAAATGACAGTTCTCTAGAGTAATTGTCGGTTCTTTAAGAATCCTGCAGTAGATTATTTGATTGCCTTGGTTAACCATGCACTTCATTGCTTAAAATTGTAGGTGCGTCTAATAGTTGGTTGCAGTTGCTAGCATCGGCATAAAATCAGTCCTGCCTGTGGAAGGTATTTTAACTACCAGTATAAACCCTGGAATGTGTAGCATTTTCTCAAGGAAAAAGTGACTAAGTGACCAACAGGTGCTCAGTATGAAAAGCTGTCAGTATTTCTATATATTTGAAACAGTGTGTTAATGTTCATAATACTGTCGTACCTCAGAAGTCGAACGCCTTGCTAGTTGAACATTTTGGCTCCCAAATGCCACAAACCCAGAAGTGAGTGTTCTGGTTTGCAAACGTTCTTTGGAACCCAAACTTCCAATTCGGGTTCTGTGGCTTCTGATTGGCTGCAGGAGCTTCCGTTCGACTTCCGAGGTACGACTAAATTGAAATCTGCTTTAGAATTATAGATTTGGAAGGGACTCTGAGGGTCATCTAGTCCAATCCCCTGTAATGCAGGAATCTCAGTTGTTACTCCAGTCTGAGGAATGAAGAAGCTTGCCTGTAACACTACTACACGTTTTGAGGGAGAACCGTTTTGAGGGGCTTCAAAAGACGTGGCATCAAATGAAACATGTTGAAATAATTCTGCTGCTTAGATGTAAAACACACTTTTATTGTATGTGCCAAGAGAGAATACAGTGCTACCTTTGTGCCTTTAGTAGCTCTGCTGCAATCAGGAAAAGGCTGCTTTAAGAGCACATTCCAGAATTTGGGGAAAATCCATTTCATTTTGCTCTATTTTGATGCAAATATTTTATTCTTATCACTTAGTGGCTGCCTACTTTGTTTCCCTCCTTTTTCCAGTACTGGCGTCAAGTATACTTGATCACTGTCCTTGCTATGATCTTGGCAGTATTCTTTGCCCAGATCCACCCCAGTTACCTCACTCAGCAGTGGCACAGGCTGCGCTCAGTCATCTTTTGCTCTGTGTCAGGTTACGGAATCATTCCTACCATCCACTGGGTTTGGCTCAACGGAGGTGTTGGTGCGTCTATTGTGCAGGTAAGCTAAGGAGTCACCAGGTTTGCACCCCAAACCTAACTGGGTTTTGCTCCAAAGTACCATATTTTCCCATGTATAAGATGAGGTTTTTTGCTTTAAAATTTTCGTTGAAAAATGGGGGGTCTTGGAACATGGGCATACAGGGGAGGATTTTTTTTCATTTTTAAACAAATGTCTGGGATTTTGGCTTGAGCGGGCTGAGGCAGTCCCTACTGCCACTGTCCCCTCACTCTCTTCCCCATGCTGGCTGCATGCTGGTGACTGGCTCGCCTCCTGCGGCCCCTGCCAACTTGACCGCCAGAGCAAGAGCAGCAGCTGCCTCAGCTACCTCTCTTTTCCTTTTTTTTCCCTCTCGTCCTCAAACCCCTGTCCCTGGCCTGCTCCTGCCTTCTTTAGCTCAGTTTGCCCCAGTTGCCTTCCCCGTGCTCTGCCTCAGTGTTCTGCTTGGGAGCCTCTTACCAATTGCTTGCATCCAGCAACAGCCGCCACTGAGGGGGAACAGTTTCCACACCACTGGGTGCTGGAAACTTTGAGGGTGATCTTGCCCAACAAAAGGGACATGAGTGGCGCTGTGGGTTAAACCACAGAGCCTAGGGCTTGCTGTTCAGAAGGTCAGCGGTTCGAATCCCTGTGACGGGGTGAGCTCCCGTTGTTCGGTCCCAGCTCCTGCCAACCTAGCAGTTCAAAAGCACGTCAAAGTGCAAGTAGATAAATAGGTACCGCTCGGGCGGGAAGATAAACGGCGTTTCCGTGCGCTGCTCTGGTTCGCCAGAAGCGGCTTAGGCATGCTGGCCACATGACCCGGAAGCTGTATGCCGGCTCCCTCGGCCAGTAAAGCAAGATGAGCGCTGCAACGCCAGAGTCGTCCACGACTGGACCTAACGGTCAGGGGTACCTTTACCTTTACCTGCCCAACAAAAGTTCAACAACTTTCTGCCCCCACCACTTCTGCTGTAGGGTTGTGTTTCCTTAAACTTTGGATTCAAAAAAATAGGGGTCGTCTTATACGTGGAAAAATACAGTAAGTTCCATTGACTTTATTAAGACTTCATGATCAGCTGGTTTAGGAATGACACCTTTTACTTTACCCTTTTTTTAAAGGGACATTTTCTATAAACAAACACGATGGCAAAGAACAGTAGAAATGGAAACTTAGATTGCATTGTTTGTTTTTCAGTTGTGTACATCACTAGCCTTGATCCTCGGTAGTTAGCTTGATAGCTACAAAGACATAATGAAGGGTGTGGAGAGAAGAGCTTTGTTGTGGGAGAGTTCTTCTGTAAAAGAAGCGTGTATCCACCTTGGCTTCTTTTTTTAGGAACATAATTGACTCTGGAGAAAAGCTATGGGGAGACGGTGGCTCAGGAATGTTCAAGGTGCATAAATTCTGTTTGTGCCTTTTGCTTAGAAACAAGAAAATCAAGCTAGTAGATCTGGGTTGCACCCTGATTTTAGGGACCTACTTAACATTTGAAATCTGTTGAAAAGGATTGCCGTCTTGCCTCTCAGGTATTAGATAGATAGAAAGATAGATGAGGATCTTGCTAACCTCTTTCTGCTGCTTTTGTCTTTCAGGAATTTGCTCCCCGTGTGGTTGTGATGTACTTGATCGCTGCCATAGCGTTTCTCTTTTATATTTCTAAAGTCCCAGAAAGATATTTCCCAGGTAGGGCTGAATTTTTTTGGTAGCTGAATTATCCAGGGCACAGGCCATTCACTATTAATTAAAGGTTGTGGGAGCAATTATTGCCCTCTACATCTCTTCCCCATGGCTGCTGGTCCCAGCTGTATGGTATAATAAAGGAGCATGCCATGTGCCTCCATGCACAAGTTTTTTAATACCTACCTAAGAATTCAGCTCCCAGAACACACCCAAAGGTACATCTTGCCCAGTGCTCTTGTTGCTAAGTGGCTTGGTAGCTAAGTGGCTTGGTAGCTAACTTGAAAGGAATGCCACCCCTGTTGGAAAGAGAATTGTCTGAGAAGGTCACGTATTATTTCGTTTCCCAGCAATACATTATGATGCTGGGAATCTGTCTCGCATTCTGACTGGGAAGGAGACTTATCTCAGCCAGACCACTTTGTTTCACACTGGAATAAACCTACCCTGGTGCATCAAAGCACTGTCTCAATGCATAGAAGACATACTCCTGCAGAGCTTCTGCTACTGAATGTTTTAGCTAAATTAATGTGTGTGTTTTTCTTTTCCAACAGGGCAGTTAAACTACCTCGGCTCGAGCCACCAAGTATGGCACATCCTTGCAGTAGTGATGCTGTACTGGTGGCATCAGTCTACCGTCTACATCATGCAGTATAGACACAGCAAACCTTGCCCTGACCATAGTGCACATTAGCACGCAAAGGTATGGCGGTTTCCTGTGCAGGAGGAGATGAAGATGGACTGGGTTGTGACGGGGAAAGGGTTTTGCCTTTTTGTTGCTACAGTTAAAAAGACAGTGGTTGCCCAGAAGTCATAAAGGGTCTCCAGCTGGCTATTCAGGAAGAGGAGTCCTTTTGGGGGGTAAACTGGCCAGTAAGAAAAGCCCTGGAGCTCTTAGGTCACCAGCTGGAAAGGAGACAGAGTACTGCATGCTTCCCTTTTCACTTGTGCTTCTGCTGCTCCTGATTCATAGAAAGCTGCTTTATACAGAGTCAGACCATTGGTCTGCCTAAACTTGGTATTGTACCCTAACTGGCAGGAGATGCCAGGGATTGAAGCTGGGGTATATATATATATTTGCATGCAAAGCATATACTCCACTAATGAGCATTTCAGTTCCTCCTTAGAGACCTTATGCCTGCAGTATTAATTCTGTGTTCTCCTAGCTTCCTTGTATTTGGGCTCAACAGCCTCTCTTACCGGGACAGCTGTTAAATCATGTGGCAGTGCTATGGCACCTGAAGCCCTGGATCCACTTCTTTGAATTTGGACTCCACTATATAGGCTCACAGGTGGGCCTAAAGTCAGACGGCCCCTGTTGAGGAAAGTGATGGGGACCCAAATATTTTGCATTGACTCCCCTTAAGTTGCTATTTAATAGCTCTACTTTAATTCCGTGGAAGGGATGGTGCTGGAATGTGGCCTACCACTGTGGAGGAACAGGGAGCATTTTGAAGTATACAACAGGCGCGTTCCAGTCCCCAAAACCTTCTTGAAAAATATATTTTCCCATTGGTGTCCAGGACCGTGTTGATGCCTAACCTTTTCAAATTGCAGTAGTTTTACTGCTCAACGTAACAGGCAAGGAAAATACTGGTTTTCTGTATGATTTATGAGGCCCCTTTGTGAAGGATTAAACCCTGCCACTTCTGATTTCACCACATGCTGGGAAGAAAGGACTTTCCACAATTTGATTGCACATATTGAAGACTCTGCATTCTACAAAACTTGTTCCACTTTTTTTTTCTGAAATAGCGGCTGCTGATGGTGGCATCAACTTTCTTTTACTGCTTCCCAAGAGATCTCTCGTGTTTTGTTTACAGTCTATGTTCACGGCAAAAAGTCCCACCAATGCCGTTTACATAAATATATAAAACTAAACTTGCTACCAAAATGTCACCACTTAAAGCAGCAATTGGAAAGTCCAACTGAGCAATCCATGAAATGTAAGCCATTTTAAAATTGTTTTAAACCAGCCGATCTTCTAAAAGGCCCATTTAAAAGCCAGAACTGATTAGCCCAACTATATTATATTCCCCTTCGGAATGATGTTCCACAAATGGGGAACCATCGCTGAGAAAACCCTATGCCTAGTACCCATTTATGGTACATTGTAGACCCCTCATCCTCCTTATCCTATTTTGTACATCTTCCCAGACCAAATATGAGGAAACCCAGTGACTGACAGACCCATTTACTTTTGTCCCCCCCCCAAAAAAAAAACCCCTGCACAGGCTGACCATCCCCACTACCTCACTGGCTGCAGGAGGCTGATCATGAGATTACTTGCAGTCTTTTGAAATTGGTTAATTTTATTTATTTATTTTATTTCAGTCTTATCATTGTACGCCAATTTCAGAGGCAGCACCCAAAGCTGTTGTTCTCTTTCCCTTCACATGCTAAGAGGCAATAAGTTTAGCAGTCATGCCAAAGACCATGGAAGAGGTCACCAGCAGCCGAATAGCTTGGTGAACTCTTGTTGTTGGCCACAATAGAACAAATCAAATTTGTTCAAACTACTGATAAACAAATTTCAGAAATTGCCAGGGAACTATTTCTTCTGATAGGCTGAGGAAACATCCCCCAGTATGCATGTGCGGTTCCCGTGACAAATTCTCATTCCAAGATGTAACATTGTAAGTTGAAAATATATTATGTCTACTGTATGTGCAACATGTTCTGTGTCCTTTCACTGATGTATGTGTTATAATTTAAACATGGATTTTTACTTGATTCCCCCCTCCCTTTCTGTAGAACAGTATCTGCTGTTTTCCTCAGTGATATCATAGACTAATCTTTGGAAAAGAAGTTGGGATGCCCCAGTAATTGTAAATTTTGGGGTGCTCTTCAAAATGCGGTTTAGCAGTGAGTCAGAAATTTGGGGTCCCTTGATTAAATGTGTCTCAGTGCCCAAGGTTTTTTGTCAAGTACAATGGACGCTCGGGTTGCGAACATGATCCGTGTGCGATGGATGTTCGCAACTCGCAGCGGTGCGTCTGCGCATGCACGGGCGGCGATTCGTCGCATGCACGAAGCGTGATTTAGTGCTTCTGTGAACGTGCGACCACTGAAACCCGGAAGTAACCCATTCCGGTACTTCCGGGTTTTGGCGGGTGTGTAACCTGAGAAAACGCAACCTGAAGCGGCTGTAACCCAAGGTATGACTATACTGACATGAAGCACAAATCAACATTTTAGCAGTGATGGCACTAAGGAGAATTGCTCTTGAGTGATGTTTTAAGAGAATATCATTTATCTGTTGACAAACACAGAACAGCTGCTCCTTGCCTAGCCATTGGCAGATGTTGGAGTGTCGCCACTTTGTTTCGAAGTTCCAGCTGACACATCACAGCTTGAATTGTAGACTTTGCTAGGGTGTAACAGAAGTAAACCTACCTTTTGCATGGCAAATTTGGAAAAAAGTAACAACAGCTAGGGAACAGGCCTATGGGTTTTCTTCTTCAGAAAACCAGTGCCTCCGGAGGCAAGGTGGGATGTAAAAGTAATTTGCTTGTACAGTTAAGGAACTCTAAAAGTGTATACTTTATGGCTTTAGTTAGAAAGCTTTAGAGAACTGGTCCCCCAGAACCTCATTTTTTAAAGCATCTTGTTCTTCTGCCTCTGTCAAATTTATCCTGTATTAGAATTGTTTGTTGGCAAATGTACTTGCTCTTCTGTGTGAGAGAGACAAGCAATGTGTTGGGCTCTATAGAGGCCTGAGCGGCACAGGGGGGGAATGGCCTCTCCTTTTAATGTAGCTGAAGATTATCTTGCAGAATGGCTGCTAATCAAGACTGGATTAGAAGAACCAATGGGGAGAAGGCCGTTTTATGCAGAACCATTCTTCATATTCTCAGTATTATTTCTGTACCTTCCATATATATGGTGTCTAGATGCTTCAACAGGGGCCGATGGAAGAAAACAGGGTTCTATATACCAGGTATTGTCAACTTTTTTCAGACTCAGCGCCAACTTAAAACTATTTGGGAACCCATTTCTTAATCTTTACTCATATATTTTGCATTGTGGTAGTGCTCATGTTGCAACCCAACTTGTCTCAGGCCATGACACTCTGCGGTACATCTGTCCTACCACTGGCATTGCTTCCCTCAAAGAAACTCTTAAGCTGTAGTTCTGAAAAGCACTAAAGGTATCGGCAGCCTCAGAGCTGTCACAAAACACTAAATCTCACAAAGTTCTGTCAGATGGTACGACAAAACTTGACGTGATATAAAGCCAAACCGATGTCCGGTGTTGCTTAGAATATGGTAGCCCAAGTCCTTGGAACAAGTATCAAAACAAGGTGCTTAGGGCATCTTGTTCATAGGTTTGTTGATTGTCATTAAATAAGTTCACAAAACGAGCTAATTACTGGCATTGACTGCAGCAAAAGAAACAACAGGAGGCATAAGTAATGCAATAAGTTGTTTTTTTTCATATGAGGCAACATACACAGGAAACTCAATTAGCATTTTGCATGGCAAGATCTAGAACACCCCGGCTCTGTTGTAAAAATTACACAGGTTTACAGAATCATGGCATCTGGTATATTTATTTAGTAACAACTGACAGTTGTTCTCAGCTACATTAATTTCACACAAAAGTTCTGTTTTAGTGGTACACACACAACAAAAAAAGCTTTAGAAATTTTGAGTCTTGACAAGAAATGGAAGTGTCATTTGAAAAGTGCACTTAAAGCTGTTTGCCAGCAATTAAAATATAGCATTGTTTTATTCTTGAGTGATGTTCTTAGTCACAGAAACAAAACTTGGCTATCGACACTATTACTTTTATTTCTTTTCAGTGAAGTGCTTTAGAAAAATAACTGGGCAGCCAGTCCTTTGCATTTCCTTATTACTCTTAGCAGCTTTTGGCTATACTTATTTTTCCAACGCCATGACAATGATTGTGACTGCAATGTTGTTTTAGATCACAAACTCCAAGAGATGTGATGTGTGCATGTATGTTTTATATATGTTTCTCTCTATAAAAATACACCCTATCATATAAAAAAAAATCTTCAGATAGACTCTAGTTGCAATTCTCACAGTAGTAGCTACAGCCATTCAATCTCACAGTAGTTATTTCTGGGTGAAAAGGACAGACGTTTAGGCAGCCCTCCTCCCGAAGCTTGGGCATTGCTCCTGTCCCTCTAAAATTACCAGACACATGTAACCTAGTTCAAGAGATGCAGGATCAAGCTGTAAGATATAGGCCTTTTCTACAGAATAATTATGGAAGTAGTAAGCACCCACCCCCACTGATATTTGGATAGGGGTATGGATTCAGTTTCTTTTACCAAGAACCACAACTGTACCTTCAAAGAACTGAATCTCACAAATTTGGGTGATGGTATAGTAACCATGAGCTGATTTTACCAATGATGGCTAACATTGAACCAGATCCTGTTGCTTTTAAACCTTTAGGAGCATGTCTGCTATATTAATCTGTACAATAAAAGCACCTTAGGGTGACCATCATGTCAGAAGTAACACGCAACACTGCTTCAAGATGAACTAATTCTGCAGCTGATTTTAGAAGATGTACCCAACTGCTATATGCTAATTGGAAAGGTCAAACAATTGGAGTAGTGAAAAATCCTCCATCTGGTGGCCACTGATATGAACTAATACTTCACAATCTTCCTATGGTTCTAGGAAAGACCGTGGTAGGCTGGATTTAAAATATATGTACACGTACACAATGCAAGCAAAAATATTTCTCCCAAACTACCAATCACTTCTTTCAATGAAGTCCAGAACTGAAGGAAATTATTAAACCTGCTTTCTGCAGCTCTTTAGCAACAAACAAACATAGGGAGAAATTAATTCTGTGGGGTCTGCCAGTATACCCCGGCAACCACAAAGGAAAATCAACAGAAGTTCTTATTTACAAAAACCTATGAAAATAAAGTCATATGCAATCAGTAATAAGTGAAGCAAGGCCCTATGAGAAAGCAAAGAATATTGGCAACAATATCAATGGCCACACATTTATTTTGGCCTTAAAGGATAATGCTACAGACGTTTTGCCTATGGCCCAGTCCTGCAGAGTTGCATCCATTATTAACTCTACACTGCCAAGCTAATGGCATGAACCAAGCAGTGCAGGTGTCTTCCAAGAGACTGCTGAAAAGTGTGTCTCAGGACCTGAAGTGATGACTGAGAAAAATGGGTATATTTTCTATACCAACAAACTCTTAGGATAAATAGTAGTGAAACTGTTAGAACAATGCAAATGTGTTGCTTCTACGTTCCCCACTGCCTTTGAATTATTGCAGGATAAGATTTACTTTCATCTTGGGTCAAAGGCATTCCATATCTCAATAACAAAATGTTCAGAATGGAATTATATGCCAATAACTAGGCATGTAGTACAGATATATGGAAAACCCCTCTGACAAATGCAGGCAATGGTTTTAGGTTACTACAAATAATTAAATGACCAGGTTGCTCTAAATCTAGTGTTCGTATTTCACAGCACATGGAGTCTTGTGGAAAGTATTTTTCAGACAGCTTGGAATATAAAAGCTGGCTACCAACCGGATGCCAGCTTAAGATCAGACACTAGATACTGTTCCTGAGCCATATTTTATTTTTTTTGTCAAAATCAACATGGTCAACTACTTTTAATGGGACTGTTAACTTGACTACCAGAGCTGCTGTGCCTATTTTGTGCCACCTGAAAGCACTTAAGACCTTACAAGCGCACAAGTAGAAGTTATTACATTGGAATCGGCTAGTTGTGGACAGCTCTGGATTAACTCTGCAACTCCAACCTGCTTCAAACATTGTACGTTTGATCCACAGAAAACCTTTCCACAGAAGAAACAACCACGAGGGACATATACATGTTTGCTCTCTGCATCTATTTGTGTGCTCATTTGCTGGGAACATGCAGCTGATCTCTTCATGGGTAGGAAATCTTGTCACAGTTGAAGCAGCACTTCAATAGAGCTGTCCGGTTACAGTTTTAATAAACCTTTGTTACAAAACCTGTATTTAGCTCAAAGAGGCTTTGGCACAAGAATAAAAGAGCAGGCATTCTGAGGTATGTGCACAGTTAGCCATTTTTTTGCCGTATGTGCTTTACAGAAATATTTAGAATGACAAGACATCTAACTGACCTGGGATTTGTGCTTGATATGACAAAAGAGTGGTACATTGCAGGACTAGAAACATATATCTGGAGAGAGCTTTCAATCATATTTTGATCGCCCAAAAACCCATCAAATTTTCTTAAAGTTCTCATTTTTTAAAGCATCTTGTTCTTCTGCCTCTGTCAAATTTATCCTGTATTAGAATCATGTTACACACAAAAAAAAGTTTCTTTTGATATTTTGCATCTGCACAGGCAGTGGCGTAGCGTGGGTTGTCAGCACCCGGGGCAAGGGCAAGTAATTTGCGCCCCCTAACCCGTGGATTTGCGCCCCCTAACCCTAACCCCCAGATGTTGCACCCGGTGCGGCCGGCCCCCCCTGCACCCCCCACGCTACACCACTGTGCACAGCAGCTGGAGAGCAAGAGTCCACTGCTGGGAAAGCATTTACGGAAAGTCATTCACCCACAAGTTCATATTCAAGTCAGGTAAACAATACCTGAAGAGCCCAGTTCTTGTACCTTTTGCGTAAAGTCAGATTTACAATGTGAATGGCTATGCAAAGCCCAGGATCCAGAAACATTTCAGGCTTGTATGCATGAAGTAGGATTTTGACTCCTTTTATACAGTTGACCCAATACATATGAACCATTTCAGTTTCAGAAATAGTTTGCTATATTTCATGGGAGCAAGGGGTCAGCTGCTTCTGCATAGGCACTGGAACTACATTGCAGTGTTCCATGGATCCTGACCACTCACTTCTGTATGATTTAGGAGCAGCTGGTTACTGCAGTGTTTAAAAGTGTTTAAACCTACAGTGTTACCTACATGTTTAAAAGAAAGCCAAGCTGGACTAGATTGTAGCCCAAGAAACTGAAATGTGAAACATTCTGCCAGAGCTCCCGCAGCTAGTCAAGAATGGGCCACAGACAGCCAAGGACATTATGAACACCTTTGTCCACGTGGAAAGTTCAGAAATGCATCAAATACTCACCTTCTAAGTTCTACATGTTTTTAAACTGTGTCTCAAGGGCACCAAATGGCTCAGAGGTAAAAGTATGACAGGACAATGGTCCTGGCTGTAAGGCATTGGTGGTTTACTATGCAGTTTACTGGTAGCAGACTCAAATCAGCATCATTTTTTTTAAAGGCTTCAGCTTTTATACCTCCAGTGCTGGAAACTGCCTAAATTCAAGTTAAAAGTTTCTTTAGAGTTACGTGTATTTTGTATGAACTCTCAAGATAAGTACAATATTGTGAGACAGAATGCACTCAAAAATATTAAATGGGACGAGTTAAGTGAGAGTGATTCAAAAGACATTTCTAGGGTATACCACGGAGTACAAAACCCTAGAAAAATACATTAGGTGAAAATCCTACTTTATCATAGAGCTGTACAGGTTAGAACTTGCCACCAAATTTCCGGCTTTTGTCTTCTCTATCTTGTCGAATGTTGTATATGCAGGTAAACCAAACTGGAACAGTATAATCTTCGAAGTGCTGCAGAATCCAGCTATGTATTTTTATTTTCCTCCTTGATTCCCAACTTTATCTAATATTGTATTCCACTAAGTTCTTGAGATCTTAAGAGTTAGAACTATCCCTGTTTGACATTAATGGCACTTACTGGGGGGAGGGAAGCAGAGTTCTGGGAACCACAGCTACAAAGGTTTGGGTTTTTTGTGATGTTTAGGAATCTAATGTCAAGTCAGAAACCTCAGAAGTTCAGGCAAGTGAAGCAGTCCCAGATCAATCCAGCTTCTTACATATTTAGGCATTTTCTCATTCCCCTCAGGCCAGTTATAACACACCTCAAATCAGACCTTTCTTGTAATGACCTCTTTGGTGAAGAGTACATGGTAAAAAGGACACCATGGCTGTTTGTTGATAAAGTAATAGGCAGTAGCTGAAACAACAGATAGGAGCTTTTGAAAAGAGATCAGAAGGTCTTAGTGAAATTCTTTTACCTCTTCGCCATCTCAATATTGTATGCTTAAGATAGCAGATTTTAAAATATGAGGTTCTCTACTGAGAAATGAATCAATTGTACTAAGAAAAAAAGTTTCTCCTCAGTTGAACCAGATAGTTTATGGTGGTACAGAAAATCCTTAAATAATGCAACAGTGCTCCTGGTTCAATCTATTGTTTGGAAGGAAATGGAGCAGCCCCAAAAGGATCCAACTCTACTGTCTGTTGCTGCTGGCTTTGTTGAGATGTCACAGTCTGCACAACAAATTCCGTGAAAGGAACTGCCCCAAAATCATCTGTTAATTTTATCCCATCGCCAGAATGAATGGTACCAAGTAGTGAACTCTGTCTAGGTCTACCAGGAACTACTGCATTATAGTCTCCACAATGATCACCCAAACCTTGATGCTGTGGAAGAAGCACCAGTTCCGTAGGGTGGAAAGGCTTGGCTCCAAAGGGATCCAGAAGACCGTCATCTGCTTGTAGAGGGTTGACTCTGTCCTTGCTATCTGAAAGGGCAATACTTATATTTTCCTTGGAATCAGAGATTGTCAAGAACTCATTACTACTCTGGGAGTCCCGACGGCCAGCTTTTTTGTGCCTGCGGGCTCTTTCTGGTGTGCGGTAACTGGGCTTCAAGGTCTTCTTGGTGCTAGTTGGCGTACCATGGTGGCGCTTCCCATTGTTCTTTGATACTTCCTGCTTCATGCGTCTCTGGCGAGAGGAGAGTTTCTGCAGATTGCGTTGCTGCTTCACTTTTTGCTGCTGTTGGCTCCCTGCTATCTCCTCGAACGGGATAAGCCCAAACAGGTCCTCTTTACTCTCGTCATTCTTTGGGATGGAATGAGGGAATGGGATACAGCCAAAAGCATCCACACTTTTGGGCGATATGGGAGAAGGTTGGTTTTCAGAACCTGAAATCAAGTCATCTTGCTGAGATATTTTTCTGCTGAACGGGGCTTTGGTGAAGACATCAAAATCATCCTGATCTTGGTCTAAGCCTGGGAGCGTAGCCTGGGGAGAGAAACCTTTGCTATCATTTTGCTTGGGCTCTTGAGAATGAAGAGCAAGGAATGGAACTGCTCCAAAGACATCAAATTCTTGTTTGGGGCTCACCTTGGTTACTGTATTTGGCAATTCAGTCAACACGGGAAATGTTACATTAGGCTCCCTGTTTTCAACACTGGTAGTCCCTTCTCTGTATCTGCTGCAAGGCATCTCATCCACAGGCCTAGCATGACAAGAATCAGAGTCAGAACTTGGTTTATCATCATCTTCTGCATCTTCATCAGAATCCATTAGAAGAGGATGCTGGCCAAAGTTCTCTGGTTCGGTATCGTTGTCATCAATGAAATCTCCATGCTCGCCCTGCAAGACTTCATCCTCTTGCTCCTCTTCCTCACTGCTCTTAGGAGATGGAGGATCTGATTCAAAGTCACTCTCTGATTCATCATTTCCTTTTTTCGTGTTTCCTTCTCTCACCTTCTTTACATTTTCACGGTTCCCAATAGCCTGGCTTGACCTCTCATTTTTGGTTGGGCTCCCTACCTTGTTCTCTAGACTGCTGTCTGAGTTATTAATTTCATTTCCTGGGGAACCTGAAAGAATATGCAAGAGAACTTCAATTTCTTCTTAATTTTCCACACTCCGGATAAACATACTGTATACGTTTAACACTGCTACTACACATTGAGATGGACCACATTTCCTTTTTTAATAGTGGTGCTAGACTTCACAATAAATGAAGGCAAATGAGAAAATTTTATTTTTCATTGTACAGCATTTGCTGCATTATGGGATTTGCATATGTATTATGTAATGTGAAGAGGACCCCATTTCAACCACCCTAGGACATGCAAAAAATACCTAAGTAAATACCTGCTCTTCTGAATCAAGGCAACAGCCCATTAGATGATAGCTAGTTGTTATCCCTCCAATAGTGGGAAATCTAATGGCCCTGGGAAACTATCCTATACTTGCAGAGCATGGGCACTCTATTCTTAACTGCTTAGTACCCAAGGGATATTTTTGGGGGGGTGGGGGGAGAACCTGCACTCTGATCTCAATATTCAAGAACCTTCGCTCTCTAGTCTCATAAAAATAATTCAAAATAAATCTGCACATGCATTTTAAGAAAAAATAGGAATGAGTAGAAAGATCAGGTGATTAGATCTTCAGGCTATTTCAGGTTTACTCCCAGTGTCAGGTTCTTCTAAGTCAAATTAAAATGTAGATTTCATCTCTTGATGTAGATTTCCCAAAGGAATAGCTGTAATAACAGAAATGTAGATGTCCATGCCATCTAAATCCCGCCATTTTCAACATTTGCGTGGATACTGTACTTGTTTACATGGATGTAATTTTGTAAGATTAAAAAGCTTAATCTTTCCACATGAGTATAACACAACCTTGTTGTTGGAATACCAATTTTCAAATGGCTATCAGCACGAGCATTCTTTTATTCACATGTGGAAAACAGAAAACTATTTCTTCCTCCCTTAGGGCAGACAATTTTTAAGATGTAGTAAGTTCTTTGTTGATATGAGATCTGAACCAAGAGCTCATGTAGAGCTTTGTAGGTGCTTCTATTCTTCTGCATACCTTAAAAGGCCCATCTTATTTTCTTTGAAGCTGGGATAGCTCAGTCGGTAAAGCATGAGACTCTCAATCTCAGGGTTGTGGGTTCGAGCCTCATGTTGGGCAAAGGTTCCTGCATTGCAGGGGTTAGACTTTATTACCCTCATGGTCCATTCCAACTCTACAATTCTATGATTCTATGAACACAGATTTCTAATTTATCTTTATAGGAGCACCGCATTCAAAATTATCCTAGGCCCAAGTCAGAGTCCTAGTAAGTAATTCAGCACTACTTCTCTCACAGAATGCTATTTTTAAAATGTTTCCGCACACAAGAGGCACTAACCTATTTCAAAATCAATTCAGCTCAGACCAAACAAATCCATATTTCATTTAACATTGTTACATTTGGGCAAATGCTCAAGAGGAGGAAAATCTCAAGTTCACTTTTAAATTAATGCCATGATAATGTTGTAATAAGGCGCTTTAAGATCAACATGTAGAAAAAGATTTGAAGTAATCTCCAAACTGTTGCAGCGGACATTTCAAATCTAAATTTATGAAGAGCTGAAGAACTTTGTGGCATAACATCTGCTTGTAATGTATTGTGCAGATTACATCTCTTCTAATCAGGTTTGCCTCTTGTGTAAGGCTATTGTTCTTCCTTCAAATTCAATGCAGGTAGAACATCTAATCATAAGATCCCAATCTTCAAGGAATATTTCTGTTCTGATGTTCTTTTTCTAGACATCCGATTATAAGAGGATGAATGGCTTGTAACAACTGGAGTAATTACATGCCTTCTGCTAGTTCATCATTTCAGGGACTGGGAGAAAGCAGAGGCATAACCATTTTAAATCTCCTTCTGAATTGGTAACATACTGCCATCATCATTTCACAACAATTTGCCACATGTCAGCACCAAGGATTACTGAGACACATCAACTAAATCTGCACTGTTTTTTGGCAACAGGCAGAGAGGCAGATGACAAACACGGACGGATTTAGAAGCTGCTTTATTTTGAGGGACAGACGAAACCTGGAAATTATGTATGTTTCTGTATGTCTTTGTCAAATACACAGCTGGACTTTAAACTTGTCTATAATATGGAAGTCTCTTGTATTCTATTCATTGATGATGAAAGTGATCAAGTAGAAACTGAGAAAATTGTTTCTTTCAGTGATAAGGAACTAGCAAAAGACAAACTGAATTTATAGTCATCTGAAACAGTGAGAATTTTCTTGTCTTGATTCCATTATTGTAATTTAAATTTTACAAACTGAGGCTAGAGGGTGGCTCTAAACACATGCCTCAATAATTGTCTTTTGTTGAATCCTGACAAGTCAGAAGTATTGTTTCTGGGGGACAGGGGGCAGGCAGGTGTGGGGGACTGCCTGGTCCTGAATGGGGTAACTGTGCCCCTGAATGACCAGGAGCACAGCCTAGGGTTCATTTTGGACTCACAGCTGTCCACGGAGGCACAGGTTAATTCTGTGTCAAGGGCAGCTATCTACCAGCTCCATCTAGTATGCCAGCTGGAACCCTACTTGCCTGCCTGCACACTGTCTCATCGGAGTGGTGCATGCTCTGGTTATCTCCCGCTCGGACTACTGCAATGCATTCTATGTGGGGCTACCTTTGAGCGGCGACTAGGACCATATACCACCAGTCCTAAAGGATCTACACTGGCTCCCAGTAGGTTTCGAAGTACAATTCAAAGTGTTGGTGCTGACCTTTAAAGCCCTATATGGCTTCGGCCCTGTACACCTGAAGGAGTGTTTCCACCCCCATCCTTCAGCCTGGACACTGAGGTCCAGCTCTGAGGGCCTTCTGGCAGTTCCCCCACTGTGAGAAGTGAAGTTACTGGGAACCAGGGAAAGGGCCTTCTCGGTAATGGCACCCACCCTGTGGAATGCCCTCACATCATATGTCAAACAGATAAATCAACTATATGACTTTTAGAAGACATCTGAAGACAGCCCTTCAGGAAAGTTTTTAGCGTTTGGTGGGATAGTGATATAACAGCTTAAGAATCCAGGAAGAACCAGGACAAAATGGAACAAGGCATTGATGGCCCATCAGTGTCAGGTGACTCATTTGGTACTTCTCAATGTACTTTGAGTTTGTTATGTTGGTTTGATTTTAATTGAGATTTTGTGATACAGAAACAAATCAAAAGGGTGACATCCAAGACATACTCAATGGACTTAAAACCACTTAAGTTCTTTTCAGCTGAGTGTGACCAACAGTTGTCACCCAACAAACCTCAACCAGTTAAGAGATAAAACTAAATTTAAGTGAAATGCAACTAAATTCTAGCAAAACACAGAAAAGAAAGGTTCGTCCTAGATAGGAAGACTGGCACAGCTAAGGGTGATTTTGCCACCTCCCTAAAAACCCCAAAAATCTATTTGGATACATGAAAGTCTCTGCACCTAGGGTTCAGTAGGCATTGATGAATCTTTATATCTGGACTCCAATTAAGTATCGAAATAAGGGCAAGAGTCCAGCAAGTTTCAACTAATTGTGAATGGCATGTGTATCACTTAATAGGATCTTCCCAATATGCTGAGACACTTTAAAAACATTTCTGAATTATGTAAGGCAGGTGACCAGCCCAGAGCTTGTGCAGTTGATCAGCTGTTGAATATCGTAAATATGCAGTAGAAATATGAAAATACAGAAATACTGCAAGGATTAACACTGCAATGAACATTCCAGTAAGTTTAATAGCGGGGAAAGTCTTCTAAAATTCAGTATCTGGTGTTAGTTATCAGGCATGTTCTGGGTTAGATAAGCAGCAGGAATAGGAAAGATACTGAAGCAAGTATTGATTTCAAGAACGAACCTAATGCACTATCAAGGTATATTTAAATGAAAAGCAGTGATGTTACATTATGTAACTTGCCTGGGTGAGAAATGAAAGGTACAGAACCAAAGGGATCTTCTGGAGGATGGTTCTGTGGAACAGAATGTGGCTCCACATTCTTATCTGAGGAAGTTCTCCTCTCCACGAGCCTATCTGCAAGGATAAAAACGAAAACAGAACAAAAAAGTAAAATAAAAATGGCAGTTTTTACGCCAGCTGAAAATAAACAGATGTATCTTATTACCAGCTCTTGAAAAAATTCATGGGCACAACATCCCAAGATTCTTATTGAAAGCCCCACAGAAATAGAAGGGGAATTATGCACGTCCATGTTTCAATAGTTTCAGTGGGGTTTGTCCATAAATTCCTAAAATAGTAATATGGGTAGCCCTGACCTAAAGACTCATGGTAGGCCACACTATTAAAAAAACAACAGGTCTTATAAAAACAGTGACTGATTCAAGCCTTATCAACTTCCTGCAACCGAGCTAGTGAGGTGAAATAGCAAGTTGCACCACCACTTCCAGCAAGTTTTCCATCACACAAATATGGAGAAGCCCGCAGAGAACGAACAGACATTTAGCAAAGAAAAGAAAAGAAAAGAACAATCAAAATTGCTGAAAAGTCTGTGAGGTTAAAATTCTGTACTTTTCCTTGAATCAGAGGATTTGCCATTTTGTTGCTGCAGCTCTTCTCTTAGTTCTAGTCTGCTGTTCAACGTAAACTATGAGAAACGTGCAAGTGTTTGAGCATACCCAAGTCAGTGTTTAGATTCCAGCCCATGTATTTTTCAAATATCCCTCTGAAAAAAATCCGTAATTAGCAATTCAAAAAAAGCGTCTTAGCATTCTAAACAAGTTTCCAATTCTGATTCAGATCATATTGGCTTGAAACCAGACTTGCAGAAGTAGAGTAGTTCACACTGTGGCATTTCCTGCTCCCTCCCCTACACCACAACCTCCAGGGCCCACCCCCATGCCACTTCTGAGCACCTTTTCCCAATTTTGACAAATTGCACACTGCAGTCTGCCAGGTCCCATCCCATGTTAGTCTGAAGGATCCCCCAAACCCACAGAGGCTACTTTTCAGAAGAATACATGATGGGGGACAGAGAAGGAAACTGCCACCTATGCAAGCAAATCTGAGTTCAAGCCATAGTCATTAAAGACAGTTTCAGCTACTCGCATAAAATTGTCACATTAAAATAATTAAACAACAGTATAAAAATTGAAAAAGCAACTTTAGAGCTAGTGCACTTTTCCTTGTACATGCCCCAATTGTCTAGAAATCTTTACTATTTGCTGAATGAAATATAGATGTTGAGTATTCACAGAGCCAAGGTGATGAACAAAGACAACAAAATGTAAATATTTTTAATTAGAATTGTAACATTGTAAGGGACAATACAGGTAAGGTTGTATGTTCAACCTTTTTTAAAAAAACACAGTGAATGAAAAATATTCCTTAAGCAATTATTTAAATATGTGGACAGCAAAGCCATGTTTTGGCAAAATAAAAAGGTGCTTAAATTTCCTTAAGTTTTATATTCCTTCTTTTACAAGAGAAAGAAACTCAACAGCCAACCGATTTTTGATACAGGACAGTTTCTCTTCTACATACATATAAAAATGCTTTTTGAAGAGCATAACTAATTCTCATTCTCGGAATACATAAGCGCAACTTACAAACAGGATTGATTGAAACATTCAGTCAGCTTATTATGCTGCGTTGCTAATTATATAAAAGTAATTTGTCCAACTGAGGCTTTTATAAAGGTTCATGTTCTATGCAAACACTAAAAAAGCCACGGTAGAAGATTGGTGTGTTGTCTTAGACCTGATTCAAGTGTGACCACCAAAAAGGGGTGGGAAGGACAGACTAAACACAGAAAGTTCATGAAGAAATATTTAAGTAATGTACATTTCAAGGCTATTATGCGTGACTTCTTCACACTATGAGGAACAGTATTTGTTGTAGTGTTAAATAATTGTGTACACTAGTCAAACCACAATTAAAATGTATCCTTCTTGCTCTCAGATCACTAAAACTAGGGGGCAAAACAGAAACTGGAGGGGTTTTTTCCAATTTGCCAACACTGATCCTTATTTGTCTCACTTCCACACGTTACCTAGCTCATTTAGACTGTATTATTGAGTACATACAGTGCAGCAAAAATGCTGAAGTAGTTCTAGCAGCTCCACTTTAAATAACATTCTGTTTATTGATCAGGATCCAAAACAACTACTAACAGTGAAGCATACAAAAGTTATTACGGCATAAACAATAATTAGAATCTTCTATTAATTTAGTGGGGAAACTACAATTCCAGATATAATGGCAGTTCATCAGAAACAAGGAAACTTGTGACATTTTATCTGATACATACAAATCAGTGCTACACTTTTGTTGCAGTTTTCTCCCACAGTGTAAATGTTAATTTCATTAATACTCGGGGTTGGGACATGCTGGTCATCTAACAACTCCAAAGGACACTTGAAAGCCTCTCACTCATACAGCCTTCCAGTTCTACAAGACAAAAATTCTCAGCATGCAATAGAAAACACTGTGAATATATGATTTGTTCACTTCTTTTTTGATCCAGTAACGGTTCAGCTAAATAAAGAACATTATTGCAAAGCTGAGGACTGTCAAGTCTTCTATACTTTCTTCTTTAGTATACTTTAGTTACGTAAGAAAGTATATATGGCAACGTCAGGTGTCAAAACGTAATCAGGATGTCAAGCACAATATGGCAAAATGAGGCAACTGACAGTTGAGAATGGCCAAGTCTTCAAACTCACTATTGAGACATTGAAAGGATCAGCTCTACTCAGCTTATCCGCAGACTTTCAATGCAAACGTGAAAGATTCCCAATCATGTTTTTAATATGCCTACCAAAATAAGCCTGATTTTCAAAACTACTGCCCACAGAATGGTTGCACTGAGGACTGGAAACTTCATTTCCTCTGGCTCCAAATATGATGTGAAAATGCCTTTCTGACTTTTTAATGCTTTCCTTTATGTGAAAAAACATTAGAAAATACTAACATAGCAGAAAAACCAACATTTCTTTGTCTGCATGCTACATAATGACTTATTATTTATTATTTTTATTACTTATTATTATTATTATTGAATTTATATACCACCCTATACCTGGAGGTCTCAGGGTGGTTCACAGAACAAAATCAAAATATAAAACCTTGTCCCCCTCCCCAGCCCAAATAATTCCCTTCCCTAATAAATTGCAAAGGATCCTCAAGGCTTGTGCTCAGAATAAACCATGACTTTATGACTGAATTACAAGTCTTTTAAACTAGTGTTACTTTCAAACTTAGGACACCAGAATGCATCACCGATTTCATATACCGTAAGTGTCATTTACATGTGGAGTGATTTGTTTTCTGCAAAATTCAGAATCTCTATCCTGCCCTGTACCTTATACCTTCTCCATAACTCATTTCTGTGAAAATTATGTATGAAGAAAACAAGCAGAGGTGCAAGTGATTGCAAGTAAACACGTTAGCTTTTTGACTTTTAAGAGAGTTTATTCAACTATTGTGTCCAAACAATAAAGCAGCCCTTACATTAAGCCACTCAAAAGACATTACAAAACATTAACATAATGTACTAGGTCATTTCTCCTCTTTCAGTCATTTTCAAAAAGCATTCCAGACTGACAAAAATCTTCTGTTCTAGTGTGCAAGGGAACAACTGCGAAGTGAAGCAATGCAAGCAGCTGACTGGTGTTCTGCATTGTTGTACATCCCATTATTTTCCGTTTTTGAATTTCACACTCAAGAAAAGTAAGTATTCAAGAGATGACCTTAACATTCTTTGTATTAATACAAATGCTAAACAATTAATTTCTATTGCACACATTTTTGTGACAGAAGGACAAGACACACAGCGGGCCTAGTTCTGTCCTCAAACGCTCAGAATGTTTTCTACAACAAGACTGTGTGACCCTGGAACAGAACAGTCTTTGGCACTGCCGGTTGAACCTAAAGAGCTCTTATTTACTGTGAAGCGAAATAAGCCTTCAAGCGTCCCTTACTTGATCTCAGAAGGTCAAATTCCCTGTCCAACAGCTCCTCCTCTGTTAGCTTGGAAAAATTGTCTTCTCCAAACGGGTTCCAGCCAGACATATCAGGAGGGTTGCTGATGTTCTGTTTTGGATAGCTGGAAACAGACTCAGCATCAGCGGCAGATGACCTGTAAAAATTGATTTGAGAGAATTACTTGTGGTGATAATAGAATTTAAAATACATCAAATGAATCACTTTTGTAATTGTGAGGGAAAGGTATTTTATTCTGTAATGATTATTCTATAATGAACAATTACGGTGTCCCACAGAAATCAGAGCAGCATTCTAAGAATTAGATTGGGGAGGGCTATCATAGTACTCATTACAAACATCAACTGAGGGGGCTTGCCTGTTTGTAGTATAAGGTGTGTCCAACGCTGCACCAACATGAGTTGGAAAGGATTTAGAATGGGGTATTAAGGCTGGTGAGAACTCCTGAGGAGAGGCAAGAAATTCAGGAGAATGTTTCGGAGGTTGCAACTGCTTCACAAGGGCTTGTTGATGTAGGAGAGCTTGTTGGTACTGCTGCACCTCAAAGAAAGAGGGAGAAAATGTGAACCTCCCGAAAAATCATGGTACCTTCAACAAACAATTATATTTCGTTGTGTGCAGAAACATAACCTTTAACTACATGATCAAAGCTAAATTGAATCAACAACACAGATGTACTTACCATTACTGATACTAAACAATGGGATCAATAGAGCCATTCTACTGAGGTTAGAGGTGGGGAGTCTGTGGTGGAGGAACCGCCACTTTCTAAACCACACCAGGATTGCAGCAGCCAGAGCAGAAGGTGCGGGCAGTGTGGCTGACATGGAGACCCTCCTGAGATGGGAGCTTTGGATACCCCCTCAGAGCACTTCCATTTCTGCCTACCTCATCCCTCAGGGAGGGCCTCAGACCATCATGGTGGACCTCAACCACAGACTCCTATGACTGAAGAGGTAGCTCCACAACAGCCTAGAGCACTTCTCCAACGAAACATAGGATTGCTCCCTAGGTCCCTCGATTAAATTAAAATGAATTACTTGGAAGAGTGAGATCAGTTGACAAGTGTGACATAACTAACCAAGCATTTGACATCCATTTGATTTTATATTATGCTAAACATGAAATATGACTTTACTTTCACATGGTGTAAGCACAGTAAAATATTTCAATTCATCGTGAGATTGCGGCAACATGGCCAAAATGGTTTTGTTTGTTTGTGAATATGGGCAAGAATACTTATATCCCAGTATTCAACACAAGGGGAATTTGTTCTTCACTTAAGTAACTATATACTATAGCTATCAAGTCCATTTTGGAAGCACTAAAATTAATGGTATTATTTCCAAGGTACAGTCTTATGCAAGGAAATGGACTCAAATAAATATGTGAGTGTTTTACTCAAGATTTTCAAAATCTTTGATTTATTCACTTTTCATGAAATGAAACTCTTGCTTCCATAGTTAAAACATTTCATAAGGCATGCATTTTGTTGATAGATGCCTGTTGTTTCATAAGCAAAAAAAATACAGGAAAAATAAAATGTAACACAGAAGATCCTCCAGTAATAATAAATATGTTATCTGTACTATACACCATTCACTGTTTTGCTGCAGTAAGCACCAATGTTTCAGTGAAGAAAACCTGTTACTTTGAATTATGTTTTAACAAGTACTGTGTAATGTGTTCAGACATTTATACAGTAGTGTATCTAAGGTGCAAAGATGAACTGATCTTAATTTACAGCTGTGGGTTAGAACTCTCAGCGTGCAAAAGAAGGATAGGTAGTATGCAATTTTGATTGGTGGGTAGGTGCAGATTCAGAATTTTCAGTTGTGCTTGGCTGGGGCTGGAGCTGGACTAGAGGGTATATATGGCTAGAGGGCTGGCCAGCAGTTAAAAGAAGCCAGCTAGTTGTAGTTGCTGGTGGTTGGTGTTTGTGGAATCAGCCAGAAGAAGACAGCAGAGGAAGAAGACTGGGAAAGAAAGAGAACCCAAAGGGTAGGTAGAGTGGATTAGTGGCTGAAGACTTGCTAGAGATAGCTGAAATCACCTGGCTTAGGCTGAAGAGACGAACGGAGAACCTGGACTCAGCTATACAGCTGCAAATAAAATGTTTTAAGTGCAATATACAATGTGACACTAGATGGCAATGGTGAGCCTTATGGAAAATTCCGTGTATTTTTAAAACACTTTTTTAAAAAGCATTTTCAGAACGGTTTTTAAATGTGTGTAGATTCCACGCCAGTTTGCAGTGTTGAGGGAAGAAGTGGGAAGCAGCCTAAAAAGCTGGACTCTGGTTACTAGTAGGAGTACTAGAGGGAAGATTTCCAGGACAATACAAAAAGACAAAGCTAAGGGATAGAAAAACAGACTTCTAGTGGTGTCCTCCATTAAAGTATTGGTGAGTTTAACTGGGGTGAAAAGAATAAAAGGACAATTTGGCTAAACAGGCTAGCTATTTCTTGAAAGCTATCTTAGTTGAATATAAACTGTTGGTATTTAAAATACCAGTAATATTAACAAATCCTATACTCATTTAAAGATGCAGTACCATTTAATAATCTTGTAACAAACAAACAAACAAACAAACCAATACCCTTGTTACCTACAATGTCTGTGCCTGGTTTGTACCATGTCTGTACCACACAATTACCAAGTTATTTGTAAGTCAATGGTACAGAGGCAATAAGTGAGACTGAATGGTACCAGTGCACAAGTTAAGAACCACTGGAGTGAGAGCTAGTTTTTGCTGTTGTAGAGTAAGAAATACCTCCTTTTCCCTTCAGTTTCTGTAAAAAGCAGCGACTTTAGTTAAGAAAATATGCCATCAACAGAGTCATGCTATTTAAGGCAGTCAATTTTTAAGTGGCTAATTATTACCCTTCTTTATCTGTGTAGTAATATTTATCAGTAATCAAAGTAAACAGAATTTTGTATTCAAAGGTTAACTTACCATGGCTGGATAGGATGGGGAAGGTTGCTGCAGGTAAGCAGAGCGCATCAAAAGCTGCTGTTGAATCATGTGCTGTTGCATTGCTTGTTGATACTGTTTTAGAAAGGGACAAATTCTTATCAGTCATGAATACCAGCTGATCAAGTGATTTTACACAAATAATTGTCCTTGGGGCATGTGCAGCACTTTGAGATGCTGCACTTAGTATTTTTACTGTAAATGCTTAATTTTACATAAAAGAGGAAAAAGTCAGACAAGTCAACTTTTGTTCCAAAATAAGAGCTGGACCATACTGTTCCAACTTCTTATCCTCACTCTCTTCCCACCCAGTGTCCAATATAAATCAGATCAGCATGCCATAAGCAGAGAATGTATAATAGAAGGGTACTTGCAGAACAAATAGCTCCAGAAATGTAATCTAACCAAGCTAGAGTTTGGATTTGATATCCCGCCTTTCACTCCCTTTAAGGAGTCTCAAAGCGGCTAGCATTCTCATTACCCTTCCTCCCCAACAACAAACACTCTGTGAGGTAAGTGGGGCTGAGAGACTTCAGAGAAGTGTGACTAGCCCAAGGTCACCCAGCAGCTGCATGTGGAGGAGCGGAGACGCGAACCCGGTTCCCCAGATTACGAGACTACCGCTCTTAACCACTACACCACACTGGCTCTCAAATGAAGTTGAACGCCCAAAGTAACTAGTCTGACATGGGCAGGAAATTCTTCTCCAAAGGCAAAGTGAGCACAACCATCAACTGAATGTTAGCAAGTTATATTTATAAAGTTGTACTGATAACAGAAGAGGCAAACCTGAAAACTGGTTTGTACTACAGCCAAAACACATTGGTACCTGATGCATGTATGCATCCTGAATCAATTGTTGTTGCTGCTGCTGCTGGTGGTGATGATGATGCAACTGCTGTAGCCTCCAGTCACCTTGCTGTAGTTGTTGCAGTACTCTATTTTGCTGTGGGGCCTGATTAGTTCCCTGGGACAACATACTCTCTTGGCTATTTCCAGATTTTGAGGCTCCTAGGATATTTTCAATGCACATTATCTGTTCAATGCATTTTTAAAGTCTGAACACGGAAAGCTTCCTAGTAAATTACACATTTAACTTCTCTATTCCAAGATAAAACCACCACAGAAACCCATTAACTTTGTACTTTATTCCTCTACAGAATGCTTTGCAAGTATTTCTTTAGTTAAGTCATTTAAGGCACACACACCCTGCCCATGAATCTGTCTCATAGGGACAAATCTCAGCTGTAACTCTGGAGTTAAGTCTCCAGTGATTCTGGCCTTGTTAAGCTGAAATTTCAGCACCACAACAATATGCAAATACAACTATTTGCAATTTAACATATCTCCTTAAAAAGGTGCATCAATCCCAGCATTCATTTTCATGAATGAATAGGCAACCTGTCAAAAGGACCATGCACTGAGTTTTCCATAGCAGTATGTCACCACAACTTTGTGCAGCAACTCTTCTCATACCATGATGCAACTGGGCAATTAAGCAAAGGAGGAACTCATAATTGTAGATATACAGGAATCAAAATAAAATAGTTGTCAAAAGGATTCACAAAGGCTTTGCAAAAAGGTGCTATCTGATCTCCACACTTAATAATGCTTTTCACTCAAATCCACTCCATTAGTTTGAAGAGTTACCTTTTTGTCCATTGTTGAAATCACTAGGGACTGGCACTTTGACTGGTGTTGCTGAGCTCTGAATTGTTAGTACACTAGAAGTGGCAGTGCTTGTATTGGCCTTTGGTCTTTGTCGTGGTGCTATTGAGGTTTCTGTTGGTCCAATGGCATCTGTTATTCTAGAATGAAAGAGATTCTAGAAATTTCTGAACTTCAAAAAGAAGGGTATAGTTAAGATTAGAAGCATATCTTCTGCTCTGTCATTTATACAAGAATAACTTTCCATATATTCTCTCAATGTGCGCAATTACCACAAGAAGGGTCTTGAAAAATATTTTCCTTTCCAGGAAGCAACAGCTTGATTCAGCATTCTTCCATGTGCCATTCAACACATCTTTATGGTGTGTATTCAGTAAATTTAACTAACAAGTGTACACTCAAGTATGAAAATACTGCTATCCACAAAATCAAGTGCTCTAATGAATTTCCCTCTCATTTCATTCCAGTCTCTGCTTCTGCTCAATCTGCCACTTTCTTTAATGTCTCCTGTCTTCCTCTTTGCACACCCAGCCCATAACCAGCACAAGTTATTTGACTGCAATACATAACTAACACATGAGGGATCTAGAGTGCCAAACTTATTTCAGGTAGTCAATAGCTCAGTGTTGACTTAAGACTTCTGTTGCACTCACAGATCTCTGAAACTGGATCAGTCTGCAATCATTACATAAAGTAATTTATAAGGTTTCTTCAGCAATAACTCTATCATTGGACTAAAGTTTTCACAGAGTTCAGTCAGTCATGGTTTAGTAATTTGGTTAAAACTGGCTAAGAGCTGATTCAAAACAGCTCTTAACCAGTGTTAACTGAATTACTACACTCCAGTGACTTGAATCCTAACTTTCCTCCTAGAAACGGAATTCACTTTCATTAATTTCCCCTTCCCTCTGCAGATCCTTGCAAGCGCACATACACACACACGTTTGCAATGAGGGTTGAGAGACCCTTCCGAATGCTGCGGTACATTGTGTAGGGAGGAGGTGGATTGAAGTGGACAGAAACTGCTCCCTCCCTTATGAGAACGGATGAGCAATTTAAGATCCATCTCAGTTTTCTCCTTTCTGCAAAGCAATATTCCACTCAGAACAGGTAAATGAGTCATTGAAAGCAGTTCTTTGTTGAAACTCCACATTATATGTAGAGACAGTAATATTATGAATTTGTGCAACTTCTCACTCTTCTTGTGCAATGTGTGATCAAACTTGTGCGTTTTACTACTGTAGACCTGTGCAAGCACATTTTGTTCAAGTAGATTAAGAAGAGCGTGTGTGTGTGTACCTCATACTGTCACAATCTCCATTCTCTTGTAGTGGGAGTAATCAATTCACCACTTGCATCAGTGCCCACAAATGCATTTTTCTGTTTCAAAAATGTCTCTAGTCCTCCAAGAAAAAGAGTTATGATGCAACATGTACAGAAACCATTTCCTGGTCAATGGATCCACTAGCTATTTAAATAAAAGTAAAGGGACCCCTGACCATTAGGTCCAGTCGTGGCTGACTCTGGGGTTGCGGCGCTCATCTTGCTTTATTGGCCGAGGGAGCCGGCGTACAGCTTCTGGGTCATGTGGCCAGCTATTTGAGACGCTTTTAAAGAATGTGGGGTAAAGGAAGAAACAAAGGAACTGTATGTCACTTGTTTTGTTGCCTGCTGAGCATGTGGAGCAGGTACCTCCTTGAATCACTTTTTGAAAATGTGGTGTGTGGAAGAAACATGCAAATCTTCCCATTGCTGCTGTAGTTTATTGCCTACATGCACATGGAGCAGGGAAGCTGCTTGAGAGGGGCCTTAGTTGATTTTGGGGAGGAGGGAGGATATGGAAATCCTTTCCTGTCTTTGCTGCATGCCCTACAGCAGGCATTGTTTCAAATGTTTTTTGTGGGTGGGAACCCAGGCATCATATGGATGATGGTGATAATACTTAATCATATCTTTTGTTGTTGTTGTTGTTTAGGGGGACCCATTTCAGAAGCACCATTATTATCATCAACTTTTCCTCCTGTCTGGCCCATAGCAAAGATTGATCCCAAGCTGTTTGGGGAGGACAGAGCACAGTGGAAAAGCAGAAACACTGGGTGATTTTCAACTAAATTTTACCCTGAGTAGACTCACAGAATAGAGCTAAATTAGGTTCAATGTGTCTACTATGTGTAAAAGTTAGTTGACTCCCACCCACTATTATGATCCCCTCATACACCTGTAATTTTGAGAAGTTTGTGGATGACATTCAACCTCAACAATCACACCAGTCTAGCCAGTATTTTTCCACTACTATTCTTGTGAGTTTATGTATTTGGCTTGTATTTATATTCTCTTCTAAATATAATAAGAATACTTGCTAGTCAACATTAGGTATCTCTTTTTATTTGGGACTATACATGTGCACGGCTGGTCTTAAATACTTCGAGATTATTCCTGAATTCAGTTATCCTTTATATTTTGGTACTAGTCTACAGCAGCACAGGAACAAAAGACAACCTAACAAGCAAGGCTTAACAATGTCTGAAAAAGGAAAAATGTTTTCAAACAATTTTTGTTAGGTGAGGAAAAATAGATTTTAAGGTGCAATGTTTTAATGCAAAAAGTGCATAAAACTGCCATACTCACCGAGCTTTTATTTGGCTTTTCTTAGCAGCAGCCTCACTAGCTGTCAGGGGCTCAGGAAGAGTTGAAGGGAGAGGAGAATTCTTGGGGAAATAAATTAACCACGTTATTAGACTTCTGAAAGTAAAATAAGTAGCAAGTTCCAAAATAAGTAGCACCAGTAGCAAATAATTATACCTATCAATATCGAGCTCAATTCTCTGACAGCCAGTCCTTTTATACCTAGAAAATTGCCATTCATGAACAAGAAGAAACCCCCAAGGTTTGTGGAAGTACAAAAAGCATTTAAAAAATCCAAGAGGGTACCCCAAAACAGTGTGAGAACTGAGAATGCTCAGTGGTCTTGAAATACTGGCTTACTGTTGGGAAGAGGCAAAACGGTAAACTATGCAATGGGGAGAGACAGAATTGAATATCCTACAGGGGGATATGCCGAGGTGGGTCCAGGGAGTGATTAATGCTTCGCCGGGGGTGGAGGCGGGGAGAGAAAGCTACATTTCCTGCAGCCACCATTTTAAAATTTAGAGGTGGTTTCATAATGAATTCCTTAATTATGGATGAATATGATATTTTAAATGTTTTGGAAGGGTGATACATTTTATTATTATGTTACAGGTTTTGTGTTTTTATGTTGCACACTGCCCTGTGATCTTTGGATGAAGGGAAGTATATAAATTTACTAAATAATAAGTAAATAAATAATATTTTTGATATCTACTTAGTAAAAAGCTGACACTGGTATGCCAAGAAATACAAACCATAGTCTGGAATCTTAATTAAGCTTAAAGACCAAGGCTTTTGCAACTCCCTTTAGAAGCTTTCTATGTCACCTAGGAGCAAAAGGAATACTGGGATTTTTTGTGGGAATGAGTAGAACAAATTCAAAAGCTTTGCTGCACCTGCAGAGTTCATCATGCAGTAGGCTAAATTGTGTCTATAGCAGCATTCTTCTTTACTATGTCCTTGAATTCTGAATACACTTTGTGGGGGAACCAACCCAATTGCATTAACTGACTGAATTAACAATTCCTGACATCTCCAAGAGCAAAGCTCAAAAAAGAGAAAGTGCCCAGACCATCCAACAATTTTATATTGCATTTGATATGAAAAAAAATCCATAGGTTAATGTCTTTTACTTTTCAAAGCAGGCACAGTGTGTTTTTCTGAATTACCATGAAGGCAATGTTTCGAAAAAATTATCTGAAGTTACCAAATTTAGAGCCATTTTGTACAGGGGGGGAGGAGTTCCCATTTTTTAAAAAAGTCAAAAAGCTAGTGCCATTCCTTTTGCTAACCTTAAAAATATTAGCATTATGTAAGATCTACTTACATTGATATTGGATATTGGACAGTCCTTTTTGGCAAGTTTAAAGGCAAAGTAAGAAACTTGAAAGATATCAGGTCTCTGTTCTTGATCTGGTTCAAGCATATACCCTGTAGATTACAGCAGATTAAAAGATTAGCAGCAAGAAAGAAGCCTAGATTTAGCAAAGTAGAATAAAAGTGAATCAAATAGATTTTGTAGTGCAGCTTTCATTGCTTCTATGGACAGACAGGTACCGCACAACCAGTTTTTTGTGGTAGGCAGGGGGGTAAAACAACGTGAAACAGCTGCTGTTGTCCATATTCTGCTTGTGGGCTTCCCGAAGGCATATATTGCCTACTGTGGGCAACGGAATGCTCAAACTCATGGAACTTTGAAGTGTCAGGCATAGCCCTACTGGCTTTAGCCCAAACGTAGCAGAGTTTTCCTGCACAGCGAAGAAGCTAGTTGCGGCAGTATTGACTAGTCAGCTAGACTCAGAATAACTATTTACAGGATTTATTAAAAAGGAAAAATAAAACCAGCAGAGTTTCTGCATACAAATCAAAGCAAAATAAATCCTCTCTTTCTTTCTCTCTCTCTCTCATAACCATACACAGCACTTCTAACTCCTAACACACCTCACACCAAACTGAGCTAGCAATCCTAGATAACAGAGTTGAGTGCTGGTCGTTAACCAATCAGAGTGAGTAGTTTCTAGGTCAAGCAGACCTGGGCTTTCTGCCAAGAGTAAATTGACACCAGCTTGAGTTAATTGGTGAAGCTAGAATCTGCAAGTTTCCCACGAGAACCAATTAACAGAAACTGAACACCCCCTCACAGATTCTGCTGAACAATTAACACCAAATACACCTATGTAGGAGATTATTTTTCCAGCAAACCTAAACCCTTGCACATTCGCTTGTTCTTTATCTTTGCCAATGGTTTAGTTAACACATCTGCTACATTTTCTTCACTTGACACATAAGTACAGGTGATTACATTGTCTTGTACACAGCAACGTACATTTTGGTATTTTACAGAGATATGTTTGGAACGCGATTTGAAACCCTCTGTTTTACTTAAGGTTATACAAGCTTGATTATCAATGTAAACTCGTACTGGTTCTCCACAATTTACATTTAAATCTGCTAACAAATGCTTGAAATAAATCACCTCGTTGCACAATTCACTCAATGCGGCGTACTCTGATTCCGTTGATGACACACTTACAACGTCTTGCTTGCGTGACCGCCAGCTGATTAAAGCTCCACCGACCATTATGACTAGTCCTGTGACAGATTTTCTATCTGGCAAATTTCCCCAGTCACTATCACAGTAGCAACTCAACATTTCATCCTCTGAAGAATTTAATTGTAACATATAGCCAATTGTCTGTTTGAGGTACCTCAGAACTTGTTTTACCCCTTTCCAGGCATTTAGTGTGGGTTTTGAGACCAATCTACTTAATATGCCTACTGCGTAGCTAATATCAGGTCTGGACCACTGTGCTAGATACAATAAACTTCCAATTACAGAGTGATATACATCAGGATGTTCAAATTCAGGACTCTCATCTATATGAAGTGTTTTTATGAAACCTGGATCCATAGGCACCGCTGCCCCTTTGCAATCCTGCATCCTGTATGTAGTCAGTAGTTGTTTAACTTTGTTCTGCTGACTAATTAGGCAGCTGCCATCTTGGGCCCAGCACACTTCCAACCCTAGATATGTCCTAACCGGACCTAAGTCTTTCACTTTGAACTTACTGGACAATTGCTTGGCAAACCTTTTAGTTTGTTTATCTGTTTTGCAGGCATACAATACATCATCTACATAAATCAGACAAAACTCTTGATCACTGCCTGTACCACGTACATAAACACAATTGTCAGCTGTACTCTGCTTGAAACCAAATGACACTAAAGCCTCATGGAAACATTTGTTCCAAGATCTTGCAGCCTGTTTGAGACCATAGAGAGCTTTGTTTAATTTTAACACTCTATTGGAACCTGTCTCATAACCAGGCGGTTCAGCTAGATACAGGTCTTCTGATATTGATGCATGTAAATATGCAGTCTGGATATCAAAATGGTTTAACAGGAGTTTTCTCTTTGCTCCAAGTGTTAGAATCAGCCTTACACTGTCCCCCTTAGCAGTAGGGGAAAAAGTCTCGTCATAATCTTTTCCAGGCCTCTGAGAATATCCTTGAGCCACTAAACGAGCTTTGTATTTGTACTCTCCTGTCACCAGAGGTTTAAGTTTGTACACCCACCTGCAGCCTACAATCTTTGCCCCCTCAGGCGCTGCTACTGGTGTAAAAACCTTGTGCTCATTCAAAGAGGACATCTCTTCCTCCATTGCCTGTTTCCAGCGCTCTGCCTCCTCTTTTGGTAACTTTAACACCTCCTGAAAACTCTTGGGTTCTGCAATCACACTAAACACATTTGCAGTATCTGGGGAAAAACGCACCGGAGGCACTCCTTTGTTTTGTCTTTTAGATCTTCTGGGAGAAAATTTTTCTTCTGACCCACTTTCCTCCTCAGAACTACGACCTCTCTTTTGTTGCTTAGCAACTGGTCTTTGGCTAACTCCACTTCCTTGAGAGCTCTTATCTGAACTTTCCTCCCCCTCAGACTCTGACTCCCTGTGTCTACCTTCAGAGTCATGAAGCTCCTGGGAAGGTTCAAACCAAACCTCAGTATTGGCATGTAGTCTCTCCCAGCCACTATGTTCACAAAAACTGGCATTCCTGGAGATCACAATGCCATTTGTCCCTTCAGCAAAGCGGAAACCTTTTCCCAGCTCCTGGTAACCCACAAACACTAACTGTTTGGTCTTAGGATCTCCCTTCTTTCTCATTTGCTTCGGAATTAATACCCAGGCTTTTGATCCAAACACATGCAAATGGTCAATTTTAGGTTTTTTCTGAAACAATTTAAAGTACGGGGTTGTACCTATTGTTTGATGAAAGAGCCTATTTTGGAGATAACACGCGGTGAGCATGCTCTCCCCCCAATAAGACATGGGCAAATCAGCATCTTCAAGCATGGCAAACATCATATCTTGTAAAGATCTGTTTTTTCGTTCTGCAACGCCATTCTCCTCTGGGGAAAAAACGTTCGTTTTTCTATGCCCAATGCCACGCTTTTGTAACCAATCTTTAAAGGCATTTGACATAAATTCGCCACCTCTGTCCGTCTGAATCCTTTTGAGCTTAATGGACAGAAATCTTTCCACAGATGCCACCCAGCCTTTAAACTTAGTGAACACGTCACCCTTATTCTTCATGGGAAAAACCCAAGAATAACGCGTGGCGTCATCCACAATTGTTAGTGAAAAGCGCGCTCCACCCCTGCTTACAGCAAATGGACCAATTACGTCCATGTGAACTAGCTGTAGCGGTGACTCACTAACTCTGTCACTTCTGGGGTAAGAGACTCTGTGGGTTTTAACCTTTTTACAAACATTACAATCAAGGTACTTGTTACAACTCTTTAAATTACCCCCATCAGCCAATTCAGACATTTTTAGTACACTTTTCCAGCAAGCATGCCCCATTTTCCTATGCAATAAGTGCACACAGTTGTCATGTATAGCTTTGTTATTCACTGCAGGCTGAGATTTACTGACTACTGCTGCAACTTGAGATCCTTCTTTAAGCCAAAACAAGCCTCCCTCTGACTTAGCAGTGCCTAAAATCTCACCAGCCTTCTTAATAATGCAACTGTCTCCTTCAAAATACACTTTAAACCCAGCTTTTAGCAAACAATCTACAGACATCAGATTGCTCCTTAATGAAGGCACACAAAGTACATTTTGCAGGCATTCACGAAGACAAGGAACAAAAACTGCACCGGCAACTGAGACTTGACCAACTCCGGACATTGTCGTTTTAGATGCGCTGAAGACCCACATCGGAAACAATGCCTAACAGCAAACGCTGACTCCTCACCAGTACGCTGCTTTTGCTTCACCTCTGGCACGGCATGAGAACTCCTTCCAAACCGCCCGCCTGTAGAAGCCTCTGCAGCCAACGACCTTTCTTGCCTCTTCTGCCATTCCTCAATCAAACGCCCAGTAACGTAACTGACTGATAAATCATGCTCCTGTATGCCTTCTAGAGACAAAACTAAATTATCCCAGCTTTCCGGGAGAGAACTCAAAATAATAGCCACCTTCTCCTGCTGGTCTAAGGCACAGTCTCTTTCCTGTAGCGCAGAAAACTTTAACTGTAAACTGTGTAGGTGTTCCTGCATTGTAACCCCAGGCTGTAACATTGCCTTGTACAATGCCTTGCGAATGAACAGCTTGGAAACCGCTGTCTCACGCACATGGAGTTCTTTAAGTGCTTGCCACACACCTCTAGCTGTCTTGATTCCCCTCACATACGGCAACTGGGAATCTTCCAGCCCCAAGACAATTGTGGCCCTTGCTCTTTGGTCTTTATCGAGGTCTTCATCATCAGGCTTCGTAGGAAACTTACTCACCACTTGCCAGAGACGATCCCTCTGCAGCACTGCCTGCATGCGTTCCGACCACAGCAAGTAATTGGAGTCATTCAGACGCTCAAAAGCCATCTGAACTGGTTGTGAGGCCATCTTGAGAGCGATGTCCCTGGAACCCGGAACCAGCTACTCACGACCACCGAGAGAGAAAACAGGAACCACAGCACCCAGCACTCACACGCTGCAGCTGTTGTCCTTGTGTCCGCTGCGTCACCAGCTCACCACGGTCAGGAACCAGCCAGAGAACAACAACTTCTGGAACTACTGGAACCAACGCCGTTGATGCTGACACCACCGCAACTCAGGCTGGCAGCACAATACCCATAACCTCATGGAACTTTGAAGTGTCAGGCATAGCCCTACTGGCTTTAGCCCAAACGTAGCAGAGTTTTCCTGCACAGCGAAGAAGCTAGTTGCGGCAGTATTGACTAGTCAGCTAGACTCAGAATAACTATTTACAGGATTTATTAAAAAGGAAAAATAAAACCAGCAGAGTTTCTGCATACAAATCAAAGCAAAATAAATCCTCTCTTTCTTTCTCTCTCTCTCTCATAACCATACACAGCACTTCTAACTCCTAACACACCTCACACCAAACTGAGCTAGCAATCCTAGATAACAGAGTTGAGTGCTGGTCGTTAACCAATCAGAGTGAGTAGTTTCTAGGTCAAGCAGACCTGGGCTTTCTGCCAAGAGTAAATTGACACCAGCTTGAGTTAATTGGTGAAGCTAGAATCTGCAAGTTTCCCACGAGAACCAATTAACAGAAACTGAACACAAACAAGATCCAGCGAGCCTCTTATTTTCATCTGCCAGGTCCTAAAACTAATTGGGCACCATGCAATCTAGAAAAAAATGCCTTCTCAATCATGTTGCATTATACAAAGTAAAATATACAGACACCATTCTTCTCATTTTTTGTGAGAAATTAGCATGTATCACCCTTTTCAGTGTATTAATTTGCCCGCATGCCCCCCAGAAAAAATCCTATAGCAGTTCATGTGTGAGAGAGAGGGGTGCACTTGGAAGATGCATTTGGGGTGGGGGGAGGTGAAAGGGGGAGAGAGATTATGAATATGTGGTATGTGAAACATAGAGAGAGGTGCACTTGGGCAGAGAAGGAGAGATGTATATGTGAAATGGGTATGTATGAGAGAAAGAGATGCATGCGTGTATAAGATCTGTAAGTGCACAGTAAGTATGTATGTGTGTGCTGGAGTGTGAGTGTGGTGTGGCCACCTTGTATATTTTTCATAGTACCGTGGTACCTCGGGTTAAGTACTTAATTCATTCCGGAGGTCCATTCTTAACCTGAAACTGTTCTTAACCTGAAGCACCACTTTAGCTAATGGGGCCTCCAGCTGCTGCTGCGCCGCAGGAGCCCAATTTCTGTTCTTATCCTGAAGCAAAGTTCTTAACCCGAGGTAATATTTCTGGGTTAGCGGAGTCTGTAACCTGAAGCATATGTAACCTGAAGCATCTGTAACCCGAGGTACCACTGTACCGGTAAATGCTCTGTTATTGGACAGCAACACTATTATTGTGTGTGTGTGTGTGTGTGTGTGTGAGAGAGAGAGAGAGAGAGAGAGAGAGAGAGAGAGAGAGACTGCATTACTGCGTAACCGCCACAATCAAGACCAACAGGACATTGCTGACTGCATGGCAAACCTGAGCTAGTCCCAGGCTGGAATGGGCAAAGAAAAGTAGTAATAACTGTGCTGTATCCAGTGCTTTTTTCCCTAAAAAAAAGTTTGGGGTACTCTCATTTTCCTACTCATACTGAAATACTGCCCCTCAATAAGGCCAAACTTAGATTCACAAAATCTTTAGGAGTATGCCTACCCCTGCGTACCACCAGAAAAGAGCAATGGCTGTGTCTAATTCAATGTTATGCCACACATCCCACAACTGCCATGTTGTGTTACGCCATGAAAGTCAATTTCTGACTAGTGTCCACGGCACTTTTTCTAAATGTGCCTGGCTTGGTAAATCGGGTTGGCAATCCCTTTGATTATATTAGAACCTTAGGTTTTTTAAACAGATTTTATGCATTAACATTTGGAGGGGACCTATTTTCCCTTCTTAATTTTTCTCATCAATTTATATTTTTCCATTTTAAGGCTATGGTTGAGATTTTGTTTTTGTGGCACTGGGGCTTGGATCCTAGCATTACTCCAATAAGCAGGAGTATCCCAAACAGAGTTCTTCTCATGAAGAAGCCTCTGGTGGAAAGGGAGAAACGCTTCTACCAATTTCCCCTTCAACCTCTTCTGGAAAGAACCTTCCAGAACCATGTGAGAGATGGTGCTGGGAGAAGGACAGCAATATAATCAAAGCCAGCTCCTCACTGTCCATCAGGAGAACCCTCTGCCGACACAAAAAGTTTCTGTAGATGAAAAGGGCCTTTGTTTGCAGAAGGCAAAATTTAGATCTGACCCAATATACTGATTAGTGTTTGTTGAGACACTTTTGGATTGAATCGTTTTAGAATATGTATTTTGTTATGCAATAATGTATGCAACATGTATTATGTATATTGCTGTCAAAGCACTGAGCAGAAAATAAAATGAAACGAACACTCAAAAAGGCCTGGGGAAGGATTGTCCTTTTATCTTAATATTGGTATAATCATATACTTGAAAGCAAACATACATTATTTCCACAGATGTACTCAGCAAAGTTCTATGCAATGAAACCTTCAATCAGCAAGGTAATTCACTTTTGGTTTAGCACCCCATCAAAGATTAAAGCATTTCACAGACAATGTAATTTGAAAGTTGCCTCAGTTACTTACTTATCAAACAATGTATACCATGGGAGTAACGCGAATTGTCTGGGATGGTAAAGCTTCCATCACAAATAGCAACCTGACTCTCACCAAAGGGAAGTGTGAAGAAACAAAGCTTATATAGCAAGCAACCAAGAGCCTATGAAGTGAAACAGCAGGTGAAACACAGTTATTGGGGGAAATCACCAAATACCAAGACTGTTCAAGCAGCATTTGACCATTAACAACTTAAGTGTAAAACTTAACACTTCAGTGATAATAGAAGTATCACAGCTTCCAAACTAATTAATGAGAGGTGTTTCACAGTTTTCTAAATGAATGCAAGAACAGCAAAACTGTTAAAATGTTTTTGCTAATCTGGTCATCTCAGCACTTGTGTTTATTTATTTATAAACGTATTTATATACTGTGACATTGTTGCACATCAAGCATCAGATTTACACAGATTTATTAAGCGGAAATTTGGTAGTGTTGCACACTCATTACAAAAAGCTTTGCTAAGAGCATCTCTTGCTGCTGCTGGCACACAGTCAAGCTTCATAGAGATGGTAAATTGCTCAACCTTTTGCACTTCAAAATATACAGTAGATTTGCTAATGGAGTGCTTTCATTTAAAGCACTTTACAAGAATTTGAATCCTATTTTTCCCCCATGATTCAGCACAAAGAAACAAGTAACAAGTATAATGATTTATTAATTGAGATTATGTATTTTACCCTATATTTGACTGAACAAACATTCAGATATGCAAGCCATTTCGATGTTATTCATAAAGCTTTTATTTAAATACTATGCTTAATAAAGGAACATTTTGTGGGGGAAATGCAACAAATTCTATACTATTCAACAACAGTAAAATTATTCAGTTTTCTTACCCAGATATCTGCCTTGGTAGTAATTGGTTTACCTCCATAAAGATTAATCATTTCAGGAGCTCTGTATGATAACGTAGTATACCTATGAACATATAATTGGATAATTAAAGGTGAACAATAAAATATAGACTTGTTTTGAATTTTCAGACTGTGCATTACTGCACTAAGATTGGGGCAATGCAATTCAGCAATATGGGCAAAAGCCTAAACGTATCAAAGAGTAACAATTCTTTTATGTATCACCATATGATGATAGCACTTTTGTTATTATCCTGAAAGTATCCTCAAAATGTAACAAAATTATGAACTTGTAAAGTCAATAGGGTTGCTTTTTCTTTCTACTTGCCCCTTTTTCATGCCTTTACCATTTTGAAATCAGATTTTTAAACTGACCTCTGCAGCCTAGAGGGCAAGTGCTTTCTCACTCTTTTTTTAATAAAATGAAAGCTGCAACAGAGTAACAAAAAGGAAAAGGAAAAAAGCATCTTAGAGGCCCAATGGCACTTGAATGCAATTTTTAAAATTATGTTATTATAGCTCTTTGAATGTACTGATTTTAAACAGTAAATTTGAAACTGGGAATTCAAACCACAATTATAACATACCATCGAAAAAGGGCACTATAATCACAGAACGTATACAAATAGCAAAGAACTGAACTAATCTCTATTCATGGACTGACCCTTGGAAGGAGAGAGACCATGAAAAGGATTACCATAACAGTACACACAAGGGAGAAAGGAACAGAAAATCATGCATCTAGCACTCAAGAGAGAGATTAATGTATTTATCCTGCTTTAAAAGACACTGATACAAGCTCATATCCAGATGTAGATATATATCCATGTGGTAAACTGGATCTTTCGCCACATTATGATGTTTACCTTCTAAAATACCTATGCATATGTAGAACGACACTTTGAAGTTGCCATGCATGTGTTCCTATTGTTATTAGACAGATAATTCTAGGATTGTCAGAGTACTGATTTTTAAAAAGCTGCCCTAAGAAATTGAACTTACTTTTTAATTTCTTCTTCAACTACATTAACTCCATCTTTCTGAGAATTAAGGAATTTATTAGTGGCACTGCCAAAGTCACAGAGGACATAGTTTCCACTGTCATTCAACAAAAGGTTCTCAACCTTAGAAAGAAAGAAAAAAGCACACGCATATAAAATGGAAGGCATTCCTAATTTTCAAGCAGTCACCTTTCATTTAATGTCTTAATCTGGCAGGGTCAATGGCACTTTAAAGTGTTCATACTTCAGCACCAATACTGAAGGACCAAGCTTAAATACCCTAAAGCAGCCTTACTCAACTTTGGATCCCAATATATTGTTGGACTACAAGTCCCATCATCCCTAGTGAGAAGGGCCATTAGTCAGGAATGATGGGAGTTGTAGTCCAACATCTTGGGACCCAAGATTGCTCTAAAGGAAAAAAAGTATTGCCAAATGCATGTAAGCTGTAGATCCAATTGTTAAAGCGTGTTAACCAAATGAAGAAGCTAAGCACAGCATGTTACACTGCCATGTTTTGTTCAGATTGATGCCATTATTCAACAATGGCTAACCTTCAATTACAAACACATTATTGCTGGTTATTCCTATGGTGTAGCAAAGTTTGATACCCTCTAAACCAGGGATAGATAACTTATGGTCCTCCAAAAGTTGCTGAACAACTCCCACTGTCCCTGAACATTGAACATACCAAGCGGGACTGAGAGATGGAATCCAACTCCACCTGGAAGCTACAGGTTTCTCATACCTTATCCAAAAGTAATAATCCACTCATCCTCCTGCTATTTTTCCATACCCACACATCCCTTGCAAAAATTTGGGCAGTCTATTCTCAGAACTTAAAAGGCTAGCAGAAGAGCTCTTTCTCCTGGCCTTGAAGGTCATTAGCCCTTTAAAGCCAGAATGAAAAGTACAGAAATACAGCTCCCACAAAGTTGCCATTTCCTAGCTGAGTAGCACAAAAAGGCTCTCTGCACTGCCTCTTTCAACTTTAAAGGGCAATACAGCTGGATTCAGGCAAGTGGGACAATCATGGACCTTTGCGATCTTCAAATATTTGAGTGAAGAGCTCTTCCCAGGTTGAGCAAAATTTCATTCCTATCCCCATTCCTAATCCAAAGAAAAGGAAATCTAAGGATGTTGCACATGATCTCCTAAGCAATGCACATCAATTTTGCTATTACAGTAATACCAAAGTATATCTTATTTCATTCAAGTTACTCAAAAACAATGTACAAAAACAATGAAGTTGTTCTTAAACTTTTGGAGACTCTTGTTCAAAACAAGAAATCCCTACTGTATCACCGCATAAACATCTATTTCAAGGATTTTCAAAATTGGTGAATAGCTTTAAAAAGAAAAGGGACAGACGTACCTAAATCTAATTCAAACTTAGTGTTGTTACATGCAATAAAACAGGAGTCAAATACAGAGATTTTATTTCAAGAACAGAAGAATTCCTCTCAGTTCCTCTCACCTTCAAATCTCTATGAACAATGGGAGTTTTGCATTGATGCAGCCTAGCAACAGCTTCACAGGCATCACAAAATATTCTTAGCACTTCTGGCTCAGTAAAGCCTGTCTGCAACCTCTGGTTCATCTGATTCACTACCTGCCCAGCTACAAAAAGGAGGCAGATATTACAATACTACATTAAAGAGGATGTTAGCACAGTGAAAACACTACTTATTCAAAAAGCAAACATTTTAAATCTCTGACCAACTATGAGCGCTGTTTTTAAAAAGTTGAAGTACCACCTTAAGACTATCATTTGCCTGGGTATAAGCGCCACTGAATTCAGTTGGACTTACTTCTGAACAGACATTTAATTAATTAATTAATTAATTAATTAATTAATTTTATATAACACCTTTCATCAAAAGATCTCAGGGCAGTTCACAGAATAAAAAAGTGAGTAAGATTGCACTTTTAATATAGCAAGGACTATCATATGAAAGTAACTATTGTGTGTTAGACAATTTTTTATATTTAAAGTGACAGAGGCTTACCACGACAGTATTCCATTAAGATGAGCACTTCCCAAACATTATCACTAACAGAATTAACAGCACAATCCAAATACCCTACAATGTTCTTGTGCCCAGACAGTTCTTTCTGAAAAAGAAATAATAGTTTAGGAATAAAGAAATAAACTTTTTTAAGGGCTGGAAAAAATAGTATACATGCATTACTGCAATTAGCCTAAAATGCCATAGTCAAAGCTATCTAAAATATCACTATTAATATTATATATTTATTTATATCTCTTCTTTTTCCCCTCACAGGACTCAAGGCACTTTGCAATTAACAAAAGGGGAGGGACTATATATATTTTAAAATCTATTAAAGCTGCTGATAATTACAATAAAGGCAGCATGGCACCATACATTTCATTAAAAGCAACTCCCCCCAAGCCTATTGAAACAAAATAGTTTTCACCTGCCGGCAGAAGAACAAGGAGGGAGCCAGTCTAACTTATCTAGGTAGTAAGTTCCAAAGTCCTGGAGCAGCCACTGAGAGGGCCCTGTATGCCTATGAGGGTGGCAAAACTGAGAGAAGGCCTCTCCCAAAGTTCTCAAAACACAAGTGGTTTCGTATGAGGGAATATGTTCTCTCAGATAGCTTGGACCTGAACCATGTATGGCTTTATAGGTCTATCAGCACTTTAAAACATTTGCTTCTCATGATTATCTTGACTAAACAGTTTGGCAAATCGATTTATAGAGACTAAGTAAATAGCTTAAGATCGTATCCAATGTTGTGCAAGCAGAAGGCAGCTTGTACAACTGATTTCTTTTGTTCCTCCGCCATAAAGACCCCTTTCCCACCACCACCAGAACCCCCCTTTGACCAAGGGTCAAAGGGAGCTACTGGACAATGTGCTGCAGTGGGAAGAACTGTCCACAATAAGGACCCCTGCATGAGCAGTTTAAGATTCCTCTGCCTGTTATTTGATACAGGTGATGAAGTTCTGTTCAACATCTCTGTCTCACCACCAAAACTGCAATTCCCAGGGTTCTCAAGGAAGAAAAAATGACTGTTAAACCAGTATGTCTGGATTGCAAGTGTCCCTGAGAAAGAGGGGAAGGAAAAGGTTGTGAGAAAACGGAACAAGAGGGATACGCGTCCCACACTGCAGGTTAGGTTTAAAAGGGTGGGTTACAGATTTGAAGAGGAGGGAAACTATAGAATTTATGGCTTGGTTCCGAAGTCACATTAGACCATAGTTAAAATTAAATTATGGTTTTACATGAATGAGAATTGTGCTGGTCAAAAGGTCTCATTGCACTCCACCACTGCTTCCTTCATCACGCAGCGGAGAAAACAGACCACAGACTGGCTTTGCATTACCCCTGTAGTTTTTTTCTCTACAAGCAAACAATGGGCAGACGCCAAGGAGAAAAAACAATAATGAGTACTGGTTTGTAGGTATGATGAAGTCAGCCTCTGGTTCATTTCCTTCCCAGCGCACCAAAGGAAGGAGTGGGGGAAAGAGTGCAGTGACACCTTTTGAACCACATTAAACCACAATTTAATTTTAATTATGCTTTAACGTGATGGTCAAACCTGGCCTCTGTTACATTCACACTATCCTAGTGAAATGACTACAAAGAGTAATCTGTATTGTGTATTGCCCATGAATGTTATGTTAACCTCTATTAGTTTTAACACTATGTTTAGACCACATTCAACTATTATTTAGAAAGAAATGAATAAGCCTAGCCTTTCCCAGGCTCACACATTCCCCCTCTCTTCTCTTCCAGCACAGCCAGGGGTTCTGAAGCTTTTGCCCACAGAAGTTCCTATGTCTGTTTGAAAGTAGTACAAGTGAAGCCAACATATTCAAACTTTTTTATATTAATGCATGCTTGGTATAAAAAATGAGTTGCCAGTATTGTGCATGCAGAAAAAAATGTCTTTCAATATAGAATTGGCCAAAGGAAAGGCAAAAACCTGACTTTTTTGCTGCCTGAGGCTCACTCATGGAATATGTGATGGGACATATATATACAGGGTCTTCATCTTTTGTCTGCCTTCCCAAGACCACAGAACACTGTCTGAAGTGGCTTCTGTCCTCTGCCATTTGGAGTCCAATTTATTTCACTTTGGATATCTTCAAAAGCCCTTCAACTCCTTGTTCTTCTGCAAGTGGGTGGAACTTGCATGTTTTTATGCTGTTGTTGTTTTCTCTTGAAAATCAGTAATATATACCGAAAAAAATATGTTGACAATAAGGTATTATTTTACTTACCATTATTGTTATTTCTCTTTTGCAGATATTGAGGTCAGGCACATTATTAACATACATTCGTTTCAATGCACATCGGACTCCACCATGTGTATGCACAAGTAACACTGTGGAAAAGCCACCTGAAAGAACAGAGACTAAAGTTTACTAGGTCTATAAACATATTAAGATGCTTAAGTATAAACAAATGATTTTAAAATATTATTTTTGAGTTATAAATGAGAATCTGAAATGAATGACAAAATAAAGGACAAGAGACTATTATTGTACACACACCCACACACACACCCGGTATGAATGAACTGAAGATTGGTAGTGGGTCCTCAGAGAAAATCTCTACTATGCCTACAGACAGACAGACAGCCTCCTGCTACTAAACAAAACAAGACCTCATCCCTCCTCTGTGCATATGGAGAGGACCTAGAAGAGGCAGAGGACCTAGAAGTCACAGCTGACTAGTAAGCAAACCAATATTTGTTGACATTTTTAATTACACCAATGTCCAAATAAAACAGGAGCAGAGTTGGGTGAAGGATGTGAAATGCTGGATTTCGATGATGGCTCCAAAGATTGAACAGGACACAAAAGAAGGAAAATGTTGTTACAATGGTTCTGGAAACATTTAATATGGATTCAGCTAAGCTTAACACTATCTGGAAAAACAGATTGAAAATCCAAGCTGCCATTGTACCCTCACATCCAAACACTGCAAATTTCAAATGCATTCCAGCAGGTGGATTTGAATACAAACCACAAATTTTAAATCTTTAGCATCTATCAAGGCACTACTTTTTATCTCTTTGGACTATAATATTTAAACCATTCAAGTATTTTTATGTCCTACCATCTTCAGTATGAAAAAAACCATTCTACATAATAGTGTTTATGACTTGCTTTTATCTGTTTACAAGATGTTCAGCAGCACATAAAGACTAAACACATACTTTAAAAGACTAGATATGCATACTATCACTGCTCAGTTCATGTCACAGGCATGGTTCTGGAATTACTGTCCAAATAACTTTGGGGCTATATTTGACAACTCATAACAAGTATCTACCCTGTACCAACTTACCCCCATGGACTTCCGTCCTATTGCCAGAAAAGTAAGCCTCAAAAGGCAAAAAGCATATTATACCTAACTTCTGAAACTGGTCATGTCTCTGCTATTTATAGACAGCAAGACTCTTCACTGCATTATGCCCTATGGTTTACCTTCAGTCAGCTTTTAGTGTGGAAGCAAATTTGACCGTGCAAATACACCTATCTGTCCCAAATCAGTCAATTTCCCTAATCTCAACAGCTTTTGCACAGCTTAATATACAACACTTACGGAGACCATGTACCTCAAGAGATCCAGTAACTTTTCACATGAAACAAGATTTAAGCTGTGGTTGGCCCTATATGAATGAACCCCAAAGATCCTCAGGCTTGCTTGTATTTCCCTCCTCCTTTGCATGCAAAAATTCCCACCCCTCCCTGCTTTGCAGAAAGCCAATTTGTCATTTCATCTAAACTGTCAAATTATGGTCTACTTTTGCCCTAAAACCAAGATCAAAACATGCTGCCATTGCCACTTATGTAATGTGATATCATGGTGCCTCCGGTTACAAACTTAATTAGTTCCGGAGGTCCCTTCTTAATCCGAAACCGTTCTTGGCATGAGGTGCGGTTTCGCTAATGGAGCCGCTAATGGAGCCGCCATGCCGTGCGAATTCTGCTTGCATCCCGGGGCAAAGTTCGCAACCAGGAGCATCTACTTCCAGGTTAGTGGAGCTTGTTACCGGAAGCATTCGTAAGGAGGACAGTACGTAACCTGAGGTTCCACTGTACAGATAAAGCAAAGTGAGAAAAGAAACTTTACTGGGCATAATCAGATAATAAGGACATGCTAGCAAGGAAAGGTTGGATCCAATGCTGCACTAGCGGAGTTCCATTCACCCAATGGATTTTCGGTTTCCTTTTATCTCCCCCTCATGCACTCCCATAGTCTCTCGGCAGGCTATCCTAACCCAACCCTGCAAAACTGATTTTAAGGATGAACAGGGGACTGGAGGGCACAGAAGAGAACAGGAAGTTCTGTTGCACAAACAGATCCACAGTACTGGATACAAGCCAAAGCATTTAAGAAATATATTTTGAACGTGCCTGAAATTCTCTAAGATACTGTTTTGAAAGCAAATCAGATAAAAGCTTAAGACACGTTGCACTTCTTCAACTGCAACATTAGTTCAAGCTTCCTACGTCTTACAATCATTTTTAGATTTAAGGTGCCAAAGAGGCCCTGTTCAGTGCCAAGGACATTTCATGGGCACACATAGTTCCTCCTTGCCCTGCATGAACCACACACCTGCAGCTGTGCACTGTAGGGCAAGAGCAGTAATGGTGGGCAAACTGTTTTTCAGGAAAGTTTGTCCTCCAGTTTTCACCTTCTCACTGGGAAATTGCAAAGTTCCACGGCACACAACATGGAAAATATTGAGAGGAAAGTACAAGCAATTACTTCTATGCCATTAGGTGGCAATATAGCCTAACATATACAGTTTTAATTCCATCACAATTCAATAAATCGTGATGATCTGAAAAATGATAATTTATTGTCGCTCACAGGTAAACAAAAAAGGCTACACGTTATTTAACTATCAGTCTAATCAAGAAAGTGCTTATATCACTATGTAGGTATAGCTTATATAACTATAAGTAGAGTTGAGTGTCCTGCTATATTCTAACGACTGTAGAATATAACTTGCATAGTATAAACAACCTACTTTTCAACAACAAAAAACATTTATTAGAGAAATGTGGGCCCTTTAATATCCTCGATACATTCCTTACTATAAATCATGGAAAGCTAGTTCAGGTTTATGAAAAAACTGAGATATCAAAGCTTTTTCCGCTTGTGTCCAAATATCTTCAAAGAATGAAGCCACTTCCCAAATTTCCAAATTCCATTCACAGTAATACACTCTCAGACAAATTTTGACATCAAACCCATATTCATGACAAACACTGATATGCAACGTTGTTCCTTAATACTTAGGAGCACTGTCTGAACTTAAGTTGTAGTATGCAGAGCAACTTAACATTTATGCAATATTAGTTTTCAAGTTTCCAGACTCTCAGCAACTAAGACAAAAAAGCAGTACTAGTTGAACACACATGACTCTTCATATCCAAGCCTGTATTCCTGCACATACACTTCTGCTTCAAAAAGTTTTCCACTTCTCCCATGCTTTCATGAATCAGAGCAAGGAAACCCAATTGATGTTCGCTCTGATTCAGTGCTAAAGAGCAGGTTTTCCTGGGGAAAGTGATGGGAAAAACAAAAAAAACACTCAGACCCGTGCCTAGAAAGCATGGCAGAAGTGGAAACAACAACAAAAAAGGTAAACTGAGAACAAATCTTGGTTGCCTCATAATTTGTCTGGAGGAAGACAAACCACAACCATAGATTTGGATATGCATCAGCCCCACGCTGTACTGCAGCAGCAGGACTGGAGAAGAGGATCTGAGAACTTTAACGTTTGCTCATGTGTATTAAGCCATGGTTTGGTTTACTACACGCAAACCCAGTAAAAATACAAGTGGGGCAGAAGGCCCAATCAACATAGTGTACAAGCCGCCACCCCCCAAAATAAACTTTTGCAGGCACACCTGACTGTTGTTCATTTTAACAATGGCAAGTTTAAATGAGTCAGCTCCAGCAAGTATAGCTTTAAGCAAACTCTCAGACTAGTCCCCCCAATAATGTTAACACACACACTTTCTGTTATGGATGGCATGACAAGTCTGCTCACCCCTCTTGGTGCAACAGGGTTGCAGGACGGCAGAGGCTTCACTGGGGCCCTGATGAGGGAACTTGAACAGCAGAGCCCTTCCTGGTAGGCGGCTTAAACCCCCTCCGCCTATCAGGAACGGATCCTAGCAGGCACCCAGCTTTGACAAATGGGGATGCAGGCTGGGGACTTGGGCTGTGCCAGGGGGTGGAGCCAACGAAGCAGGTAGGCTTCCCTCAATCCACCCCTTGCCCATTTAAGCAGCCTGTACCTGGGGCACTACCTGTTTGTTCCTTTCCAGGGGTTTTCCCTGCCCGCCCACCCTAGGTTTAAGCTGATAGTCAATGACTATGCTGTGACTACAGTGGTTGCCATTCTTTAAGCAGCCAGGTAGGAATTTGCTCACCGGGTGGTTTTGCCTACCTCATCCGGTGGTTTTGTCTACCTCATAGCAATCGTCTGGTTGGGCATTGGGGCAATCCTTTGCTTTGGATGGAGGGGAGGATGTAGTCTCCATTAACACACACTTGCTGGTTTGGATGACATGACAAAATGCAGTTAAACTAAAGGAACAAATGCTCCCAAACTCCTTTTCTCACCTGCATAGGAAAGATGAGCTGAAAGGGGAGCACGTAAGCCGGCGGCATGCTCCTGTTTAGTGTGGCATGAAAAAATATGGCCATTCTCTCAAAAATCCTTCCCACAAGTTTTCAAAGATTTTGCTTTCAATATGCAACGTATGGCAATTAAAGGGTACTCAAAAACACACCGAAAGAGAATAGGAGCCTGAAACTGATTCAGCACACTTGGATTATGCATACTTTTGGTTTTAATTCACCTACACATTTACAAATAGAAACCTTATACATACACACACACACACACACACACACACACACTATATATATATATACAGTGGTACCTCGCAAGACGAATGCCTCACAAGACAAAAAACTCGCTAGACGAAAGGGTTTCCGGTTTTTTGAGTTGTTTCGCAAGACGATTTTCCCTATGGGCTTGCTTCGCAAGACAGAAACGTCTTGCAAGTTTGTTTCCTTTTTCTTAACACCGTTAATACAGTTGCGACTTGACTTCGAGGAGCAACTCATAGAACGCGGTGTGGTAGCCTTTTTTGAGGTTTTTAAAGACTTTGGTGATTTTGGAAGCTTTTCCAAAACTTCCCCGACACCGTGCTTCGCAAGACAACAAAACTCGCGGAATGAATTAATTTCGTCTTGCGAGACACCACTGTACATACATATACATACACACACACACACATGCTGTACATGATTTACAATGGTTAGTAACTTTGAAACAGCAAAATCTGATAATGTGTCTATTTCTGTTGCTTATTCATTTTCTGGAACAATGTACAAAAATATAACAGAATATTTTCATTATTGAAAGCTTCCCAGCCCACCTCACTAGAAAAGATATTTAAGTGAAAACCTTACAGTATTTTTAAACTGCCTGTATTCAGATTGTATAAATACAGAGTACTTCTAATTTAAATAGAATTTAAGAGTAACACTAGTTTTGTAGCCAGCATGAAAGGAGATGTATAGAATGTTGCAAACTCTTACCACATTAGGAGCCTTTTATTTATATGTTAAGGCACAACGACCTCCAAGCAGCTCCTAACCTGCTGGAAGCAACATGGAATGCTTTCCTTTAAGTGTCTCTGTATTGGCCTGGTTACCATACAGTGTGCATTACATCCAGCTATGCCAAAATCTCAGGACACACTGTGCTGGTTCAGATTATCATATCTTGTATTAAGATATACACAGCCCTGTTGTTCAAGCTGTAATTAAGCCATGAGATTTGTAAGCCGTGACATTTCCCTCCTTTGTCCAAACCAGAAAAGTATGGATATCAAATTAGGAACAAGCCAAGACTATTAGGACCAACTTCAAACCATGGTTTAATACTTCTGGCTTGCTCCGAAACTGGTAACTACAGTTTCCCAGTTTGGGCAAAGCAATGAACTATGGTGAATAAGAAACTTCCTGGCTTCATAGTGAGCGGCTCCCAAAAGTGATAGAAGTTGTTTGTATGGCAAATGGCTCTATGAGACCCAACTGAAATGACTGACAACTTTTCACACTGATTTTAAAGTCTAAGTTGAACAAGTCTGTATCCAAATCCTAAACCCCCATATCCCTCTCTAAGTTAGGGTAATCTATTGGGCAAACAGATATCTCAAACACAGCACAAGGTCAGAGGAAAATCTGATCCTCTATCCAGCTCTAAGCTTAAGTCAGGGTGGGTGGTGGAAAGGGACAAGCTTCTGTCTCTGACAGATCAAGATGGGGGTGGGGGAGTCTAGTCTCTATACCTTCTTGATCTTCAAGCTGATGGGGGGGAGGCAGAGCTAGCTAGTTTACCTCTGCATGTAGCTCCATATTTAGATTCAAGTTGATCTTACTTAGATTAATGTTGTTGATCTAACCATGGGGAAATGGGGGGGGGAGGCCAAACAAAATCTACCTACCCCTGTCACACATAAAGAACCTCAAACAAAATGCTGCAATACAGCTCCAGCTCTTAAACATAATTGTTCCTGTTTTCGGCTCCAGTCAATCTGGAACAAGAGTCAGGTAGCAGTGTTCAGAACTTGAGGGGAGGCCTTTAGGAGAGACCGTAAGAACTCCTGAAAACTTCCCCTTACTGCACTATATACACTAAGACGCAGGGCTAACTTCCTGATCTGATCCCAAGTCCTCTGCTGCTGATGAGCACAAGGTTTCTTGAAAATGGAAAAAGTCAAAGGCACCTATTTTGTCTACCCACCCGCAGAAGTCTCCCCATGGCAAGCACCCACCCCACCCCCTTTTCCAATCTTTCAAGGCTTGCCTAAGCTTGTTACTATCTCAATAAACCAATGTTTATTATGACACGAACACAGAAACTATTTCGGAATCATAAATACAATGTCAATTATGCACTCATTCTGTTTTCTATTTCCCTTAATAAACTTTGTTTGCTAATTCTGTCATACTTTCTCCTGTAATATTTCTTTAAATCAAAACAATTGTGAGAGGGATAATATGGATTAAGGTGTTAGCACTTTCTCTGTACACACATTTCTCCTCAAGATACAATCCCTCTCCTCTCCCATCCAAGCATTTTTTTTCCTTTCTCTCTTTCTCTCCCTCTCTCACACACAAAACCACTTCACCCAGTTTTTCTACTCCTCTCCTTGCTTCCTCCAATCCAGTGTTTTCCCACTTTAAGAAACCCTCCCCACCCATAAACACCTATCTGGCATCTAGAGGTGGGCAGGAGGAAACTGGAGAGGAAAAGTTTAAAAGTCCATTCCTCTGCGCCCCCCCCCAATAGAATGCATCTTCCACATTTCAAGGTTTTAGTACCCTATACTAGTGCTGAGGGCATCAAACATATCTGAACTTCAGAGAGCTGAATATTTAAGCATTAAAAGATACTAGAGCAGAGGTTTTCAGATTGTCTGATGACTAGCTGCATTCAGGTGGAACCACAATAAGGCTGCGTAACAGTCAATAATTTCTATGCTTGGCCCTGTACAGTACTTGATTCTCTCCCTGCCCCACTGCTGAGACCATTTTGACCACCCTTACTTCTTGGCCATCATTACTGCCTTTGGTTTGGCTAGGTCACAATGGCTGCCATGAATGCCGAAGCCACAACTAAAAAATCCATGTATATTGGGCCTCATGGCTTCCCTTCCTCCTGGTTGCTCTTTCAAGTTTCTGAGCTGCCCAACCAAAGTATTCCTATCCTGGGACCTGTGGGAGAATTTGAATTCCATCAAAACTCACTACTTTCCCTCCTCTCACAAAAGAGACTGCACCACTTAATTCAGCCACTCAAATCTTCACCCACAACTGAATCCAAAGGTGTTTTCCTAGGAGTACAAGAACACTGCCTAAGAAAAAGGAACTGAAATCCAGAAGCGGCCCTCTTTTGTTCAAGTCCTTGCACAACATTATTTACTATTTTTCTATTTATTCTGTACCTTTAACTGTTTACAGCTTAAATTCCTTTCTTGTGCACAATCATTAGACATCATAATTATGTCAGGTGATTGACACCTGTCAAAGTTGGCCCATGAGGATGGGAGAGATAGGTCAATGAGGCTTGCTCAGTCCTGTGCACAGCATTTCCCAAACACCTGACTATCAGATGATTGTCAGACTTTTGAGAAGTGCTGCGCACAAGGATGAATAAGCTTTGCAAGCCCTGCACTAGGTTTTTGGTAAGTGTTGAACACAGGCTTGCAAAGTGACTTGTGCAGCGTTTCCCCAATCGGCTGGTTGTTGGGCATTTGGAAAGTGTTGTGGTCTGTGCTAAGTGGTTTCCAAGCACATGGCTTGCAAAGTTATTTGCACAGTATCTGACAATCAGCTGATTGTCTGATACTTCAGAAGTGCTGCACAAGGGGCTTTACATACACAACCAACAAGCAGTGCCTATAAAGCCCTTTCAGTCCAGCCTCATGTCATTTTGGCATCAGGTATAGGACAGATGGGTACGGGTTGCCTGAAACAGCCTTGCAGGCAAAATGGGGAGGCCTTGTGGGCCAAATTTAGCCCTTAGGTTAGAGATTTTGCACCCCAGCAATACACAACAAACCAGTATTTTTTATTTGACCATATGCAGTTTGTTTTGCAATGATTATTCAAATACTGTCAGCCATGCAAGACAGAAAACTACTCAGAAATACTGTGCATCAAATTCATGCCTGTTGGGAAATACCCATTATTCACAACTCTGGCAAACTTTTTTCCAACACAATTTTGGAAAAAATAAGCTGAAGATAATCTGTAATAAGAATAGGGCATCTATCCAATAAAGTTAAGCACCTTCAAGTTCAATTTATTTAAAGACAAGAAGTTTAATTCTGGCTCACTGAAGTCAATGAGACATATGCCTAACTCTAGCTAGTTCGTGCCTGTGGTAACTTTATCAAATGTAACTATCTGCAGCATATCAAAAAAAACAAATTGCTACTATCAGCTTTGCTAATATTTATTTTCTAAATCAACTAAATAAATTACACTCTTATATTATGCAATTTGAGACTTACTTTCAAACACAACCACAGAATAGGGCTAACACACAAGTATTTGCAGGTAACAGGTTATTCACTTGAAGACTTCAATCTATTTCATTTAAAATACGTAAACAAAAAAAATCAACACGAGCTATTTGGCTACTTCAGAGATTCTGGATACTACAGATTATTAACAAAAACTGGAGAATGGGGGAGACCTAATGGCAAACTTCATTATAAACCAGCTACTTAACTGAATACTAGCAGATAAGTAAAGAGCACCTCAAACTTCAATCCACAGGCAAAAAGGAAGAGGAACCATGAACAGGCTTCCCATTCCTACCATCCCATGCACTGCCAGTACGCACATAGGTATGGGAAGAAACAGAGCTCTATTAAATCTATCAGGTTCTAACATGCATGGGTGCTATCCATGGTGCAAATGGATCATTTGCAAAATGTTTTTGAACTGAAGAATGCTCAGGTGTGTGTTTGTTTGTTTGTTACTTTGAACACTTCCCCCAGCATATCTTAAATAAAACCACAAGACATCTATACTAACTCCTGGTGAATGGCATTTATACCTCACACAGGAAAGCATTTAAATGACCACAGAAAATATATTGGAGGAAAGGCACCTTCCCCAATTAAGTGGGTACCAATTAAGATAATTAAGATTTCAGGATAAAAGTTAGACTTGAGACAAGGTTTCACCTGTGCCAATGAAGCTGCCATCTAGCTGCTCTTAAATGGGCATGGATTATGGTACCTTTGTCCCACAGTATGGACTATAAGACTAACAAATATTAAATATTATTTAATGCACCATTTAGGCACCTAAAATGATAGGAGTATTTAACAGGATCTTTACTATCTAAGGGAAGTAACTTCAAATAATCTGTTTTTCAGAATGATACTTTATAATGCAGTTAATTTTACAGATAGGTTTACACATAAGACACACAAAAATATTTCTTTTAAAGGAAGCCACTTGTAATTTACCTATACCCCAGCCATGGGGAAAGAGGACTACAAGTTCTATTACAATCATTGCTTATAAACAGCATTTCCTAAATCTCTAGAAAAAGAAACTCATAAGCTTTAAAGCTTGCATAGACTGGCAAGTGAGTGCTAATAGCACAATCCTAAAGTTCTTTTTTAACATCAATAAAATAGTCCATTTTCTAGGGGTAAAGAGCAGAAATATAGCACAATATAGGACTTTACTGCATCCTATCATCCCCACAAATGACAGGTGTATCTACAATAACCCCCCAAAAGACACATGTTTTTGTTTGGGTTAGCCATGCCCCAAGATGAATGGCACTGCCTGCAAACCTAAAAAAAATAATAATTTTCCCCTCAAGAAAGAAGACACACAATACTGTACATTCATTACTTGATTAACATTATGTCTCAAATGCAGCAGCAGCAACTCTTTTTTGTCAAAAGATATGGACATTTTAAAACTACTACATGTACCATAAACAACACAAGTGTTGTGTTGTGTGTGTATTACGGGGACACACAAATTCAGGGCTACTTCCCTGATTTTTATTAAAGGGATACTCCTGTAAGCAGTTTTTCAGGATAATCCTTTGTTTCATTATTTTATTTACAGCTGTAACTAAACTGTGAATTCTTACGAGTAAACACCACAATATGGCAAGAAATTCTGCCTCACATTCTAGGGCAAAAGTGCACACACACAGCCCCTCTCCCTCTATAAAACCTAGTGTGGCTGGGTCCTCCAAGGCAACACACTCCTGTGTATTCCTCACAGTGCTTTTCACCTGCCACAGGATTCCACCCTCCCTGAAAAAAACACATCCTTATCTAAATGATGTTTACCAAAACTGTGTTCCATAGGATTTACAGTACTTTCTTACTTTTGTGCATGCAGCTGGAGTCTGACCCTGACGATCAAGAACACACAACTCCACTGTTAAAGGACATCAGCGCAGGTAATAATGACCCATGGGGGGGACAATTAGAATGGACGTTGTGGTGGCTTTCACAGACCCAAACAAAAAGGTGGGCGGGGTCTAACTCAGTTTGGGGGCCTCAGATCCCCTCCCTATTCCCCAAAGATAAGAAGAGTGCCTCTCTGAGGCCCGCAGCTGGAGGAAACTACACCACAGGCAGCTGCTTCGGCACAGATCCTTATCATATATACAGTGTTGTCACATTTGCGCCCTACTTCACACGACACCTCCGGGATGAGGGCACCGGTCTTGGGCGTGTCAAAAGGTGCGCTTTTGAGAGCAGTGCATGCGCCCTCCTGGCTTTGCAGCCGATCCTGCTCAAGGGGGCAGCTACGGCCAACGCTACCAGGTGTGCAGGTGTGGCCAGGCGCTGCTGGCATCCGCATCTGGCAGTAGTAGCACTTCTTCCCCCAGAGTAGCATGCGGGGTTCTTACATCAGAAAAACACAAGGGAGGGGAAGAGGGAAAGAGAAAGAGACGGGGGGGGGGGAGAGAACACGTCTGCAGCACTTATCGCAACTTACGGGTTCAGCAACTCCGTGGAGATTCCCACCCACACCCACCATCGGTTTACCAACAGCTGGCGTTGAACGCAGCTGGTCTTGCAAGTCATGGCAACAGCCGAGACCCCACCCCAAGGAGTCCTTGCACCCGATACCGAGGGGGGGGGTCGCAGCGGAGCCCCGGGCGCCCTCCGAGGCCTCTCCGAGAGCCCACCCCGCCTGGAGGTCCTTGCCCGGCCTACTTCCCCAGCTCACCTTCCGCCAGCAGCTCCTCTACCGTGACCTGGAAGCGCCCCACGGCGAAGACCCTGCTGCTGCCCACGGCCGGCCCGCCTCCGGCCACAAAGCCCGACACGGCCGCCGACGTCCCTCCGCCGCCTCCACCTCCGCTACTCGTGCTGCCTCCGGTGCCGTCAGACTTGGGCATGCGAGAAAACTTCTTCATGGCGGGCGAGGAGCTCGGGGAAGTAGACCCGAGGAGGAGCGGGGCGAGGGGGAGAAGAAGCCGCCGCCGCCGCCGCCCAAGGAGCCGCCCCTTCTTCCCTCAGGGGCTGGGACCGCGGAGGCTCGCGCCAGTCAGTCAGCGCCCGGCCCCGCACTAGGGAGCCCCAGGCCGCCGCCGCTACTGTGGGAACCTGCGCTTGACAACCTCCGGCTCCGCCGCGCCTCACATTCCGGGAAGGAAAGCGGCGTGTTATGTGTGTGAGGCGAGCCGAGTCTCGGCCACCCCCGCCTGCAGCGCCGTATCTCTCCTCTTCTCTCTCACACGCGCGCGCTCTCGCGCTTCTTCCCTCACAGGAAAAAAAAAGAGACGCTGTGAGGGACGGAGAGACCCCTCCCCCTCCCGAACGAGGTTGCAGGCGCGCGCGCGCACACGCCGCCCTTTAACGTTTCGCGCACGGCCGAGGGGAAGGACGAGAGGGAAAACCCGAACTGGATTTCAGTTCGCCCTCTCGCGCTGCTGTCAAATACTTCCAACGTCTCCCTGCTTGCTTTTTTTTTTAACCCCTTCGCGCAAGCCAGAGTTGTTGTTGTTGGGGGGGGGCGGGGGAAAGAATCATTGCCCTGAGGGAAGGGAGGGAAAGGCGAGCCTCGCCCCCCCTCCCAAAAAAGGAGGTCTGCGCACGCGCGTGGCTGGCTCGTTACTTTTTTTCCCCCTTCCTCTTCTTAACAAGTCCCCGCCCTCCTCGCTACGCCGCTCTGTGCTGCCGGAAGTGAGGTTGCCACGCCTGGGTAGCACGTGCTTGTGAGGGGTGGGGTGGGGGAAGCTTCGAGGGGGAACCGCTTTGGTTTGGCTGGCACCGCCCATCTCTGCTTCGGTGGGCGCGGGCGCTCACGTGCTGCTGTTGCTGCCGCCGGGGTTTGTTTTTTTTTTCTCTTGCGAGGCGAACGTTCAAAATCGTTGGATGGAGCGGTTGGAAAAGGACCGTTAGGCTAAAGTGGGGGGAGGGAGTAGGGGTGGAAGGGCTATAATGGAGTTTCTGCGCCGCTGGTGTTGCTGATTTTATTTATATTTATTCCTCTTCACTTTATATTTTTAAGAAAAATCTCAAAGCGGTTTACAGCATATTAAATTAATAAAACATAAAATAATCTAAAGAAAGGCAAATACAGTCATACCTCGGGTTACAGATGCTCCAGGTTGCGTTTTTTCAGGTTTCGGCGGTCGCACATGCGCAGATGCGCCCAATCGCAACCCGTGCATGCGCAGACATGCAGCTGTGGGTTGCAAACACTGCGGGTTTTGAACGTGTGTCCTGCCCGGATCACATTCGCAACCCAAGCATCCACTATAGAGTATACAGTGGGCCCTTGGTTTACATTACCTGCAGGTAGCGTAACTTTCTGGTTGCGAAAGCTGCAAACCCGGAAGTGTATACTTCTGGGTTTCACCCTGCACACATGTTCAGAAGCACTCTTAACACGTTGCGCATGTGTGCAGAAGCGGCACCTCATGTTTCGGACTTTTTGTGGTACATAAGGACCCCCGGAACGAATTAAGTTCATATCTCTGGAGGGTCCACTGTATGGTCAAAGCAACATAACACAAAACTGAAATATTATCTTAAAATATTTCAAAGTAAAACATTACAAAGGAGGTCAACCACGGAATACATATTTAACATTTATCTAGTATTGAATACTGCATGGCAGCAGATGTCCCTGCATTTCTTCAAAATCATACTAATAGATTTGTACTACTTACTGATGCAGAGAGTATGGACTTTACTCTTTAGTGTGCACCTGCTCTAAAAAGCAGTCTGCTCTCTGGCATCAAGCCAGAAATTAAAAATTGACAGTTGGATCTTAGTTCCATCCAGGAAAATGTCAGTTTCCCCTAAAAAAAAAAAATCTAGGTTTGCCTTTAGGAATACCTAATAGTTCTCATTTACTTTTTCTGAAAATAGTTAAAAGCTGGTGTTCCATATGTCCCTCAAACTTTAAAAAAACAACAACCAAGAAACTTTGATTTTGATAAACTAAGAATGTACTGTACACCCTCAATTATTTGCCAGAGCTTTAGCAGCTGCCTTCAGTTTTCCATTTGGCAGCTCTGGAAATTCAAGGAACTAATGGCACTTTACCTACTCAGTTGCCTTGGAAATAAGATGCAGCATATGCAGGTTGGATTTACATCTAAATATCACCACCTCCCCCCCCAAAAAAATCTGTAAGTACTTTTTGCAATATATTCCCAGAGTTTGTAATAATCCTCTAAGACTGATCTGTGCAAAACACATGCATACACACAAAAGCAAAAGTCTATAGTGTTCCAAAATCTATTTCCTATTCCCAGGTACAAAGTGAAAAATGTTTAACTGCTGGTTTCAGAACAATATTAATAAAGAAGCTAAAGAGTGGTTGAAGCAAGCCCTCTTTCAATTCCCCAGGTAACAAGTAGATTTAGAGAGCCTGAAAAGAAATCCTAAGGTTTTTAAAGTGTTTTTTTTAAAAGTACCACTATTAAGGAGGTTGTAATAAATATGGCAAAGCTTATATTTGACCAAAATATTGTGCCTAAACAAAATAAATCTTCTCCATACATCAACTAAAGCAGCAAAGGCAAAGGCTTCCTTAATGAAAATATTTATGCAGGTTGTGGTTGAGCACAGAACATTAATCCACTGGGGAGAAGCCTCTTCTAACTCCAGCAGCCTCATTAAAAATGCAATTTCTTATTGCCCAGTTCTCAAGTTCTCTCAATTACTTTGCATACAGTTTTACAGCTGTGTTAATCAAAATTATCAATCTGTAATTGGTAGGTAGCTTCCTATTGCCCACCCCTCTTTAAAAACAGGAACCGTAATACTCAAATCCTACCCAAGAGGGGGGAAATAGCTGCCAAATCAGTATAATCTTAAACCTGGTTACATTTAAACGATCTGTATGTCGTGTATGAGAGCTGGACCATAAAGAAGGCTGATTGCTGAAGAACTGATGCTTTTGAATTATGGTGTTGGAGGTGACTCTTGAGAGTCCCATGGACTGCAAGAAGATCAAACCTCTCCATTCTTAAGGAAATCAGCCCTGAGTGCTCACTGGAAGGACAGATCCTGAAGCTGAGACTCCTATACTTTGGCCACCTCATGAGAAGAAAAGACCAGCTGGAAAAGACCCTGATGTTAGGAAAGATTGAGGGCACAAGGAGAAGGGGATGACAGAGGACGAGATGGTTGGACAGTGTTTTTGAAGCTACCAGCATGAGTTTGACCAAACTGCGGGAGGCAGTGGAAGACAGGAGTGCCTGGCGTGCTCTGGTCTATGGGGTAACGAAGAGTTGGACACTACTAAATGACTAAACAACAACAACAACTTGTCATGTTATCCTTTAGAGCAGGCATGTCCAAACTCTGGCCCTAAAAAAAGCTCAACAACTTTGGTTGGCCTTCACACATGTTCACTTCATAAAATCTGGCCCTCTGAAAAGTTTAGACACCCCTGCTTTAGAGAGATGGCTCCAGCTTTCTTGCCCAAGATCTCTGCCATTCCAGCAGGTCCACCGGCACTAGGAACCAAGATGGATTTGATGCCACGCCAAAGGCTTTGAAAGCGAAGAGCCCTCATCAACCCAACAGACCTTGAGCAAAATAAGGGGGGAAAGCTGCATGGTGTAGCATCCTATCAGGTGCATTACAGAGGAAAGCATGACTGACCACACTGCCATGCAGTGCACCAGTGGAAACAGCCATGTCTCTTCCCACCCCGACCCTGTGTACCTGACAGGATGCTACTTTTGAGAAAGGACTTTACATTGAAGTCCTTTCTCAGATGCAGTTTTGGGCTGAGAATCAGGATGATCGCTGCCACTGTTTTGCTGTTGGGGGGTTAAGAGTGAGTGGGGAGAAGAGCAGGTGAAGGATGGTGGCATGGGTAGAGTCTGGAGAAGCCTGGAGCATCGTGTTAGGCCATGGGTAGGCAAACTAAGGCCCGGGGGCCGGATCCGGCCCAATCTCCTTCTAAATCCGGCCCGCGGACGGTCTGGGAGTCAGCGCATTTTTACATGAGTAGAATGTGTCCTTTTATTTAAAATGCATCTCTGGGTTATTTGTGGGGCCTGCCTGGTATTTTTTACAAGAGTAGAATTCATTCATTTTTAATTTTAATTTTAAATATAGCCTGGCCCCCCACAAGGTCTGAGGAACAGTGGACCGGCCCCCTGCTGAAAAAGTTTGCTGACCCCAGTGTTAGGCCACTGGACCCAAAGTTCCCCAACCCCTGTTGTAAACAGTGTTGCATAGCTACTCTTTGGACTGTTACTGGTGCAGGGGGAGAGAGATTTTCAGAGACTTCCCTCCTGTGACTGTTGCCATTTTGGCTACATAAGTGATGGTCTTCTGAGAATTGAATAATCAGAATGGAGGCTATATGGTACCTTTCCAGGAATCGCATCTTCCCCTGGGGCCTTATCACATAGCAGCTTGTAATTAGTTTCTCTGTGTCAGGATTTATCTACCGGTAGATGGGTCCATAGATCAGTATCACGGAAATTAACATTAAAATCTTGCAAAGCTGGATCAGGAAAGTCTTACCAAATACAGACAGGAAGTGTGATCTCCAGGCAGGTTGTGAAACCCCGGTTGTTAAAATATTGTTATAATAATAAAAAACATAATTAACAATTTCTCAGATGTTGGCACTGTTTGAATTTAGCACTGAGAGAAGCCCAAAGTTGCCTTTGGTAATCAACCTTCCTTTTCAATAGAAATTTTTATTCCTTTTTTGCTTTCTAAGACCCTGGTGGACTATTCTCTCTTAGCTGATTTGCACATTATCAAATCATAAAGGTTTGAAAAATGGTTTATTGAAGCTGGGACCACAGGAGCCAGCTTAATATTTTCCAGCATTTGTTGAAAAGTACCATAAGACTGGAAGAAGCCAAATCTTCAGTTTAAAATCTGATACACAAGGGTTATAGGATCAGATGTTAATAGGTTACTAATATCCACCACAGGCCCATCTCAGTGAAGATATTTAGACTATGAAACTTCTACTGCTATCATATTTGGAATTACAAAATTCCCATATCAGAATATTTTTAAAATTGGCATTGATTGCCTATTGAATGCTGCTTCCATTTTGGTGGTATATCAGATCCCCAAAACTGTCAATAACATATGCATAGCACAAGCACTGGTGGCAGAAATATGTAAATATTTTCCATAACAGTCAATGGGACTTCTTCCACTTAATTTTTTTTAATGTAACGTAGGGCCCATTCCCACATTATATGAAGTGTGTAACTTGCAGTCATGTCAGGAGATTAAAAAAAACTAAATATATGTGCAGTTCTCAATTAGGGTTGCCATATTTTGATGAGCAAAAAAGAGGACACATTTGCTGACTTCTACTTTTGACTATGGATCTCTATGATGACTCTCATCAGGAAAAAGAGGGTGTGTCCTGGAAAAAGAGGACATATGGCAATCCTAGTTGGGAGGATTTAACCCTTCCCAGCCCACCTGTGATCCCAATGAACATTACCTACCCCATGCTGCAGTTAGTGACGGGAAAAGCACCACTTCTAGTGCCAACAAAATACAAGAATCCTAAGATTTCATTAGAGGAAGGGAGAAAATGTCCATTTCCCTCAAGTCCCAGTTTTGCTGTAATAGTCTTGGTATTTCTGCCAATAAATATACCAGCCAACGTTGTAACAGTTTGGATAACTATCCTTGTGAGTTTCAATCATAAAAAAGCAACATTTTTCTAAACAGCATCAATAAAGTATTTGGAATTTCTAAGGGGAATATAAACATTGATTAAAAACTAAGACCATCTGTCTTCATTCTGGATCTTATCTGTGATGTTTATATTTAATGTGTAGTCTTGAGTTGTTTAAAATAACTTATCCTTTTTTCCCCCTTCTGCAACTAGAACTTATTCCCAGGAAACAAAATTTCATCAGTGTCAGGCTCAGTGACCCAAGATTGCTGGAAAGAAACATGTGTTACATCACACTTTTGTTTTTTGATAAACTGAAAATTTCACAATTGCTCTTGCAAGGAGACTTCCAGGCTGGTTGGTTGAAATGCTGCAGCTGCTGAAAGGATCTCCAGAGATGGGGTGTGATCCACCTGCTTCCTTGCCACAAGAGGGGAACTGGATGGTGCACAACTTGAGTTACTGCCATAGGAAAAAATGAGCATTATGAATTAATGACACGTGTTCCTTAATTTAAACTATTCTCTTTTATTCTAGAGTCCCATACAGTGTAAGGAAGAATAGTTTGCTTCATATACAGTACCTCAGTTCTGCAAAGCTACTTTTTCTGCAAATTAGCATATACCGATGTACATTCTTCTGCATTTTCTCTTTGTGTTCTGAGAAATAATTTTATACAATCACAAAGAACAAAAATGGTGCAATCCACTCTCCCTTAGCTTATCAAATGTTCCTTCTTTAGCTCTTTTGCTGATGTCCCTGGCTTATGTACAGTTTCAGTTACAGTTACCAGCCTCCACATCAAATGTTTACTTTTACTGCGGCAACTAACAAAACACACAGGAGTCCTACGGCTTTTGCTCATGTCGGGAGCATAATGTTAAAGATCCAGTGTGGTCCAAGAGATAAGGGCCCAGGCTTACTTCAAATCACATCATGGCAAGCAGGCATACTTAATGGGCTTTGCTGACAAATTATCTGTCAATTTCAGTTTCCCATCTGTAAATGAAATAAACATCCAGCCCACATTGCACAAAGCAAGCATGATGTAAGGGAGGCCTCAAACCAGGAGTGTAGCTGGGACTCTAAGGCAAAGGCTTTAGTCCTGTGGCAAGCTAGCTGGATTTTTGCAACCCCAAGTGCTTTTTAACTTAGGTATTTATAGGATGTCCACAGGAAGGCAATGACGCTCTGGTTGCTACTAGCTCTGCTACCTTTTGACCGTCTTCGGCATGGTGTACTGAATTACTGCAAGTTACTTGTGATCGTTTTATTAAGGGAAGGGACCCTCTGTACTCGCTTGGCTGTCTAGCCACTTAGGAAATACTTTTTATAGTTCTTAATCACAAGGAGGACAGATGTGGACTGGAACCTGGGGAACACATTGAGGCTGGTTCCTGTGGGATGCAAGTACTTGTCAACAGCAATTCTATGGAGTTAGTTTTTAGTCATGGCCTCTAGAGGTTCCATGGTGATTTAGCTAAGGGGTTAGCATTGCTGCGCTGACAGCTGCTCCCCATCTATTATTGCCTAATTTCTAAATGATGATATATTGAAGTTTATAAAGCCATGTAAAAGAGAGATCTCTGGTGTGTGTGTTTGGTGTTATTTTCCATGTTTCTGTACTATTTACCGTATTTTTCACTCCATAAGACGCACCTGACCATTAGACGCACCTAGTTTTTAGAAGGCGAATGCAAGCAAAAAAATATTTTTAAAGGGAGCGCTGAGCCAGTGGCGTAGCGTGGGTTGTCAGCACCCGGGGCAAGGCAAGCAATTTGTGCCCCCTAACCCGTGGATTTGCGCCCCCTAACCCCCAGATGTTGCGCCCGGTGCGGCCGCCCCACCCTGCACCCCCCACACTACGCCACTGCGCTGAGCAGAGCCTGTATGCATCCCAGGCTCTGCTCAGCGCTCCCTTTCACAAGCGTGTGTGCGGCGCTTGCAGGCTTTTCCCCAGGAGGGAGAAGTCCCCAAGAGCATACATGCTCCATGCGGCTCGTGAAACGGAGTGCGGCTCTTGCGGGAGGTGGGGGAAGGGACTGAGGGGCTGCCCTCTGTCTCTTCCCCCACCTCCCATAAAAGCCCCCAAGAGCGGCGTGCTCTTTAAAGGGTGCACGGTTCCTGCGGGCTTTTCTACGAGGTGGGGGAATTCCCCCATATCATAGAAAAGCCCACAGAAGCTGCACACCCTTTAAAGAGCGCACAGCTTTTGCGTGCTTTTCTATGAGGAGGGAGAAGGGATTGACACGGCCGGTCAGTCCCTTCTCCCTCCTCAGGGAAAAGCCCCTAAGAGCGGCGAGCTCTTTAAAGGGTCCACGGCTCCTGCGGGCTTTTCTACAAGGTGGGGATGGGACTGACGTGGCCAGTCGGTCCCTTCTCCCTCCTGGGGAAAAGCCAGCAAGAGCCGCACAGAGCTTGTGGGCTTTTCCTGCCTGCCTCCCCCCTGCATTCGCTCCATAACCGTGCACACAGATTTCCCCTTACTTTTTAGGAGGGAAAAACTGCGTCTTATGGAGCGAAAAATACGGTAACTTGAAGCATAGGAAACTGGCCTTTACCAGGTCAGACTATAAGTCCATCCATCCCAATATTGCATATTCTGGCTTGCAGCTGTCCTCCAAAATCTCCCTACGAAGGTCTTCCACATCACTGACTACTTGATCCTGGAAGCGTCAGAGGTTGAAACTGGGACCTTCTCCATGGAAAGGAAACCGACAAGGAGAAAGTTATGAGCCATGCACTCCTATAATATCAAGGTCAGAATTTGGCCAGGTCAGAAAATATTGCATCGCTTCTGTGTACACATTCCCTGGCAGCAGAACTGCATTGCAAAATTCAGAGGCAGGCAAATTTCAAAGCTATGTTTCAGCTCACATCTTGTGTGAGAAAGTGTGGGTTTGGCAGGTTCATCTTCAAAATCAGTCGAATTTCTCACCCAGCCCTAATACTAACATCAAATGATTTCCTAGCTAAGGTGAGATCAAAGCCAGAGACATTAAAGCTTGCTGATCTGTAAACTATGCTACAGCTGGGAAACAGGTAAATTCTGCAAAATGTGAAACCCAGCCCATTAAAAGTGCTATATGTTCAAACCAGAGCACTGAATTGTCCCTGAGAGACTTGAAAAAGCCAGTGGAAATGAGAACCAGTGTTAATGCGCCTCTAGTGCCCTACTCCCATCGACAGGCAGGCTGCTGCATTCTGGGCCAAGTATCAAAGGATGCACATATAATCTAGTCAGCCTTAACTATTGGTTAAAGCAAGCTTTTAAAAGTTTAATTCTGGAGTGGGTGCATGTTTAAAAGATACATAGAAAGCTAGGACCAGCCAGTAAAATCACACACACACCATTCAATTTTAAAACCATGCCTACTATTTATTCTTGTTTCACTTTATAATGGTCATGGCTTCGCTCCAACCTGCTGTGCCATCAACAATTCTTTATCCTTCATCAGTCCCCAAGGAGCTGTGGTTCAACCCATCACTGTTTAGAACAGGGTGTCAGCTACATAATGACACCAAACACTTCTATAGCCCCTTTCATCTTCAAAGCCATCAAGCATATTAACTTAACTCATTTCCTTGGGAAGTGAGTGAGTAACAAGGTGGCAAGGAATGGACAGAGCTCTGTGTTTTGACTGTCAAATACAAAAAATTCAACATGAAACACTATTCTGATACAGTTAAACTTAAAATGTCCATGGAAATCTTCGTTATCCAAATGACCTAAATTTACCAAAAGACACTGTAATAATAATGCTTCCTGGCTAGTAAAAAAATAACAATAAATCATTATTTCTGTTGTGGAGAAGTGGAGAAATGAAGCATTTTGAAAACAACAACAACTTATAGGTCCATTATCTCCTTAGCATAGTGGAAAATATTAATCTTCCACTTCAGACTACTGGCTCATGTCACTAATGCACTAATGCAATTTTGACTAGCAGAGGTCTTTCCTATCCATTTCCCATGGTCCATTTTGAGTAGAAATATTGAGTCAAATCTGGTGCCTTCTGCATGCAGAACTACCTGTTTCTTTACTTAGTTACAGATTCTCCTATCAAGGCCTGTTCCAGAGATGAATGAGATCATGAATTTATTGGGAACTCAAGAAGAATGAGGAACCCACTGTCCCAGCAGCAACAGCACAGCAGCCCAAGAAAATCAGAAGGGATTCCCAAGCTTGCAGGCACTACTTTTTCTAGGTTAAAGAGTGTGGGCCAAATATCCCTTTCTATGGGCCCCACAAAACCTGGCACCGGAACTGTCTTCAACCCATAGTTCAGGAAAATTGTCACTTGGATGTCGTCATACTGACACCTTTAAATATATTATTGATTTATGCAACACCTGAACATTTCACAAAAAGTATAAATACTCTACTCACAGCAACCTACAGGCAAAAATCAGAAGATACCAAGAACTGGAGTGGGAGAGTGTGCAGGCTGCAAAGCAAAGTGCATTTGCTGGCAATTCTTTCCCTTCTAAGTTGTAAAAGCAGAGGCTGAAATGTTGCCACAAAACACGAAGCAATATAGTGCAGGGGTGCTCCGGGCCCTGTGCATTCTGGTAAACACCTGAGCTTATGCAGCAGGTGCCTTAGGCAACTTAAATTAATTGGGTTTCCATTAGAAGCAGGGCCTATTTACTAGTGGTACCATCTCTTTGGAAAGTGTGCCCCAGGCAGGCCTGCCTGCTCCCAACTCGGAGAGCCCTCAACAGCCAGATAAAATCTGGGATCTTTCAAGAAAGCTTTGGGGATCTTCTGACCTCTATATTCATTGCTTTCCAGCTCTAATGGCCATTCCCTTTTCATTTATTACTGCATGGTGATGTGCATGGGCTGTTTTAAGTGTGCTATTATCTTCGTTCTGCTGTTGTGTTAGTTTGTTTGTCATTCGTAGAAATTGGTTATTCTCTCCAAGTGCAATTCTACGTGTGTCTGCTCAGAAGGGAGGCTAATTGAACCTAAAAGGTTTTACTCCTAGCCTTAATCTTGTTTTGCTAGCTGTGTTGTGTTTTTCAAAACTGAGATGTGATTTTTAAAAAAGGAATAGCTAAATAGCAAGTTGCCTGATACGTATAAAGTCCGTCCATTAGTCCATCTAGCTGAATATTGTCTACACTGACAGGCAGTGTCTCTCCAGGATCTCTCTCCCACCAGGACTCTGAAGTGCCACCAGTCTGAGCAATCTTGAATTTACTGCCAATCAGCTGATCAGAAACTCTGAGTTTAGTTGATCCCAGCAGTGCCTGAAGCCATCATTACTCAGCTGATAAGCACTGTCTTGAATCCTGGCTTTTGGGCAGGAATCGCATAACCTCCAACATTTATCCAATGAAAGTAAGGTAAAGGTAAAGGGACCCCTGACCATTAGGTCCAGTCGTGGCCGACTCTGGGGTTGTGGCGCTCATCTTGCTTTATTGGCCAAGGAAGCCAGTGTACAGCTTCCGGGTCATGTGGCCAGCATGACTAAGCCGCTTCTGGCGAACCAGAGCAGCGCATGGAAACACCGTTTACCTTCCTGCCAGAGTGGTACCTATTTATCTACTTGCACTTTGACGTGCTTTCGAACTGCTAGGTTGGCAGGAGCAGGGACTGAGCAACGGGAGCTCACCCCGCCGCGGGGATTCAAACCACCAACCTTCTGATCGGCAAGTCCTAGGCTCTGTGGTTTAACCCACAGCGCCACCCGTGTCCCCCAATGAAAGTAGTGATGTCCTATTCTACACCCGCCAACATTTCTTTGATGAAAATAGGGACGTCCTAAGGAAAAGCAGGACTTTCTGGGATCAAATCAGAAATTGGAACGGTTTCTGTAAATCCTGGACTGTCTCTGGAAATTAGGGACACTTGGAGGGTCTGGAATCAGCTCCACTTGGGAATGCCAATTGGGAACTCCCCAGTTGAATCAAACCCAGCAGAATTTGCCTTTGGCACCAAATTATACAGTCCCAAATACAGTCCCCTCTCAGTGCCCACAGTGGTCTTACAATCCTGCTCAAACCTTCTCCCTTCTATTGGAGTGGGGGAGGTTATCTGAATCCCTGAATGCTTATCCCTGTGTTGTGCTGATCTCTATATTTCACTATATTTCACTCACAGGAGCTGGGTAGACTGGTTTATTTCTACTTACTTGGCAGCCCTAAGTATTAAGGTCACAAGTTTTGCAGAATTCTGGCTCAGAATATGCATGCTTTCAGGAACCCAAAGCTCTTCATCCCCAACAGTAGCCTTAGACAGATTACGGCAGAACTGCACTCATAAACTTGTTTTCTTTTATTTAACTGTGCAGTTCCAACACAATTCCCACCTTTATCTTTCAACCTTGGCCAAAGGCCACATGAAAGTCTCTTCTTACCTAGCCCATTAACTTCCTGATTGTCTCCTTAGGAACAGCAAAGGCAGCAGGTGATTATGTAAACACCTGGGCATTCCAATCCCCAGCACATCCTGCTGAAACAAGTCCTGCTGACTTGATATAAGGCAGAAAATGTAAGCCAAGGGATTTTTGAGGACTGGCATGCATTTTTCAATAATCACAGCACCGATCAGTCCCAATCATTTGTGAAATAACCACTGGAGCTGGTCCACAAACACATGTATATTAATCTCCCATCTTTAGAATATTAAATGCTTCCTGGCAGGTACTCAGTCCATGATTTGGAGTTATCACCTTCACCTCCCTTTTCCTACCTCCTTCTTCCTCCTTTTTTCTGCTCTCCTTGCACACAGACCACCCCCATTTCCATGCCTTGCCCTCTCTCCTATTCTGCACCCCCCTTTACACAACTCCCCCCCCCCACCATTGAAGATACATGTTACAGTATATTTAAGATGAATAGAATATTAAGAGCTAGCCTATTAATTTGGAGAATGTTCACTGCAGATGCTGGCTAGGGGACATACCTGGGTGTTTGCTTGCTAATAAATTATCGCTTCTAAATCACTAAATTGAATCCGAAACTTTATGCTGAAGACAACACATGGTACCAGAAGTGAAATACATTGTGTGTATGTACTATGGAATATTTGAGGATTTCACGTCTGTTATCTTTCTCACATTGGGAAGGTGAGTAATGGAAGAGGGAGAGGTCTGAGTACAGCAGGAAGGAATGGACACTGAAAGGAAAATAGGGGCTGATAAAACAATGACAAAATTGGAGTAAAGCAGAGGTGTAGAGGCACTGAGGGGTTTTTGTTTTTTTTAAGGAGACAAACCAGGTTTAACAAGGAGAAATAGCAGAGATAGGGACAGCACAGAAACCAACAAACACCAAAAAGCTAACACAACAGAGCCTTTCCAAACCAGCTTCTCACTGTACTCAAACCTTGTTTTAAACTTCCACTTCCCTCACACAACATCACCACCTGCTCACTCTACTCAGACCTCTGACATTTTTTAAACTGCCACTTTTTCACTTCAGTGTTTCTACCTCCATGCTTTATTCAATCTTCTGCTGCTTTTTAAAGCCATCATTTCCCACGCAGTGGCCCTCCATTCCCACTGAAAAGGGTTAGCATCCCCTGTATTAGATTTCAATTCTTCCTTTTTTATGTAAGATTTGCCTGAAAAGAGATGGATCAATACTTTAAATAAACAAGTGAATGATAAATTCCCACACATCCGCATAGGAAATTCTGTTTCCCAAACCATTTCTGAGCTAATGAGTAGCTACAGAGAGCTGAATGATGTGCTACTTTCCCACTAAACTGGTTAGTGATCAGGTTTTCATTGATTAAAAACAAGACATTCATGGCAAGGGGAAGAGGGAGTCTAGAAAACAAACCTTGCTGCTTCTGTTAAAGGAGAAAGGAAGGAAACAAGAGAACACATCATTACTGGCAAATACCCACAATTAACCGTCAGCATTGGAATGTGTTGCATAACAAGTCACTAATGAGGTTTCTAACGATATAATCTTGACTGTTATGTAAATAAGGTATACTTATTGTACAGCCAGGTACTTAAGTCCTTGTTAAAATGCAGATGCAGTCCTGACAGGAAGTTATCCTTCAGGCAAACTGGAGGTGACTTCCAGATGTTCCCCACTCCATTTCCCTCAGCCCCAGACAGCATGGCCAATAGTCAGGGGTGATGGGGGCCCTGATCCAACATCTGGTGGTTGGAGAAGGCTGCTCCAAGCTGTACTGTGGAGCCAGAAATGTACCATATTTTTTGCTCTATAAGACTCACTTTTTCCTTCCTAAAAAGTAAGGGGAAATGTGTGTGCGTCTTATGGAGTGAATGCAGGCTGCGCAGCTATCACAGAAGCTAGAACAGCAAGAGGGATTGCTGATTTTACTGTGCAGCGATCCCTCTTGCTGTTCTGGCTTCTGAGATTCCTTGTTTTCCTCCTCCAAAAACTAGGTGCGTCTTTTGGTCTGGTGCATCTTATAGAGCGAAAAATACGGTATTTTGTTATGCAAATAGTCCTCCCCTGCCACTTCATGAGACGTTAAGCTTCATAGCACGAAATACATTTATTTCTCAATGTATTTGTATTAAAACTGGGCTGAATACCACACACGACTTTCTCGGGACCATTTAGCCCCCACAAAGCAAGTGGAAAATATATTCAGAGGCTTTTCTGAGGGCCGGAGAATTGTTCAAGTGCCTGGGTTTCTCTGCCTGGTCCTTTTATTTTTAGGGTTTTTTAAGTCTTACTGCTAGTTGAAGTGGCAGCTTCGCTGTTCCACCATGTTCCTGGGATAAAATGCCCCAGGGAAAGACTCTGATGTAGTGTCATTCCTAGGCAAGGGGTGGAGGAGCGGGGTGGACAGGCAGTGCTCAGCTTTAAAGCAAAATCAATTCCCCCAAAGAAAAGAACATGCCTTGCAGAACCTCCGGAGCAGGATTGCCAAACAACATTGTTCAACCAAAATCCTGCAGGGCTTTTTGGGTGAGTTTTGGTGACATCCATTGAGAAGGATCCCAAAAGCTCTGCTTTCTCACACTATCAGGGTGCACACCCCAGCCTCAGATTCTCAGTGTTCTTCTGGACAGGTGCCTCACTAGTTTATAATAAGCCAAGGTTTTGTTTTGCTTGGAAATGGGGTACTGCTGGGAATCACAAAGCTGGTGTAGTTACACGTCTCCGTTCCTGGTTGGTTGTCATGAGTCATAAGGACGTCTCCTGGGACACAGGCTTCTCATCCTCAGCTGCGCTTGCAATTTGGTTGGCACGGGCCGCCCTCTCTCTCTCTTTCTTTTTCTCTTCCTGAATTACTTGCAGCTGTTTTCTTCTGTCTCCCGAATTTGTGGCCAAACCGTTCTCTGGGACTTCTTCCCTTCCTGCTTGCCTTGCACATTTTGATGCTTGGAGTCCTGCTAGAGTGATAGCAACCAGGACTTTGTCAAGCATAGGAAGAATACAGGAAGCAACAGCCTTAAGCTGAGTCAGACCATTGCTCCCTCTGGCTCACTGTTGCCTACACTGGCTGGCAGAGGCTCTCCAGGCAGTGGCGTAGGGTGGGTTGTCAGCACCCGGGGCAAGGCAAGTAATTTGCGCCCCCTAACCCGTGGATTTGCGCCACCTAACCCGTGGATTTGCGCCACCTAACCCTAACTCCCAGATGTTGCGCCCGGTGCGGCCGGCCCCCCCTGCACCCCCCACGCTATGCCACTGTCTCCAGGATTTCAAAGCACGGATCCACATGGATTCTCAGGATTTTTGCATTGAGCTACCCCAAACTTACCGTCAAATCACATATCATGTCTGTGGCCAGAGCATGGACCACAAAAATCATACACCCACTGTTTCATTCAGAATTTTTTTTTCTTGTTTTCCTCCTCTAAAAACTAGATCTGTCTTATGGTCAGGTGCGTCTTATGGAGCGAAAAATACGGTGCCTGCCGAAATATTTGCCAACCAGGTACCACTGATAACGTTGTCAATGGCTACTAGACATGATGGCTGTGCTCAGCCTCCATGGTCAGAGGCAACAAGGCTTTGAAATGCAAGTTGCCAGAAACCACAGGAGGGGAGAGTGCTTTTCTGCTCAAGACCTGCTTGCTGGTTTCCCATAAGTATCTAGTTGGCCACTGCGAGAACAGGATTCTGGACTCAATGGGCCACTGGCCTGACCCAGCAGGGCTCTTAATATGTTCTCCAGATGTTTTGAACCTCATCCATAACTTCCATTAGCCCCAGGCTGCATGGTTAGTTATGGCAGGAGTTGTAGTTCAGGGTTATGGGGTCCAGCCCCATATTGGGCAAAAGGTTCCTGCACTGCAGGGAATTAGGGTAGATGGCTCTTGCGACCCCTTCCAGTTCTGATTCTATGAACTGCATCTGGATGGCACCGGGTTGGAGCAGGCTGGTTGACAGTGCCTAGCTACAGAATTCCCAGTCGGAGGTCTCTCTCTGTTTTCTTTGTGAGATCTGTTAACGTTAGTGTCCATGGACTTGACCTTGTGCAGGAATAGCAGGTGCTCTTTTTCTAAGCAGAGGTTGAATGGCCATCTCTCAAGGATGCTTTAGCTGAGATTCCTGGGTTGCAGGGTTTGGACTGGATGGCCCTTGGGGTCCTTTCCAACTCTATAGAGCCAGTGTGGTGTAGTGGTTAAGAGCGGTAGTCTCGTAATCTGGTGAACCGGGTTCGCTTCCCCGCTCCTCCACATGCAGCTGCTGGGTGACCTTGGGCCAGTCACACTTTTCTGAAGTCTCTCAGCCCCACTCACCTCACAGAGCGTTTGTTGTGGGGGAGGAAGGGAAAGGAGAATGTTAGCCACTTTGAAACGCCTTCAGGTAGTGATAAAGCGGGATATCAAATCTAAACTCCTCTTCTTCTTCTACCTGTATCAAATAACAGGCAGAGGAATCTTAAACTGCTCATGCAGGGGTGGACAGTTCTTCCCACTGCAGCACATTGTCCAGTAGCTCCCTTTGACCCTTGGGAGGGGGGTTCTAGTGGTGGTGGGAAACGGGTCTTTATGGCGGAGGAACTTCTTCTTCTTCTTCTTCTTCTTCTTCTTCTTCTTCTTCTTCTTCTTCTTCTTCTTCTATAGTTCTGTGTTTCTATGATTCTGTCACTGAGCTGTGAGTCTTAAAAGACTTGTGTCCTTCAGTTCAAATGTTTCCCAGACCTCAGCCTTAAAGGGGGGGGGGGCATGATCCAGTTTCTGCATACATTCCACAAAAGAGAAATATGTGAGTGTGATCTCTGATGGGATTGAGAGAGGACTGGAGTGGGAAAGGGGAGAAGGAATTGGCTATGGTAAGTTTTTTCCCTTTCCTTTCCCACCCTAAACTCTCCCTAACTCAGCCCACCCCCCTCCTCATTCTGCACTACATGGGTGGGCTCTGTGCCTTCTCCTTCAACATCAAGAGGAGAGATCTGAATTGCCTTTTTGGATTTTTAAACAGTTGCTCATTATTTTAAATTTTAAAAATAAGCAGGTTGCCAAGTTGCACAATTATTTACACATGGTGTTTTGTGAGTTTATGAAGATGCCATGAGCAACTCTGGTTCCTGGCTGACATAGTTCTGCAGGTCACAATGGGAGAAAGAAAATAACATACCCTGATGTTTTGCCTTCAACGCCCTCCCGATGAACTTGTTGGTTTTTTCAAATAGTGTCCGTTTTAGAAAATGCACAAGTTGCTTCCAAATGTCTTGTTTATTGAGCATGCATCGTGATTGGTTTGCAGCTTACCAGTGCAGTTCCTTGTCCCTTTCCTTATCACAAAAAGTTTGATCTTTTGGGAAGGTGGGTTTGTTGCACAAGACCTCCACATCAACTTGAATTGCAAAACCTAAATTTGCCAGTATGTGATTGACTCCCACCTGAAAATATTGGCAGTCTGGAAGCCCCCTGCCCACCCACACGTATTCCCTGGTCTATTGCTATTGCCAAATATCAAAGTACTGGTGATGTGGGAAGATGCACGAGTAGGATCTTTCCGAAATTTTAAAAAGTAAATAGCAGCAGTGGAGTGTCTAGTTCAGAAGGAGATTGTAGTTCTGGGAGTGACCCTTCCTTCTTGAATTATTTTCCCATTAACATCTCCCATTCCCCAAGACTACCATTTTCCCACATTGGGCAAAACATGTAGGCATTTTACTGCCAGCTGTATGTTTTGTCCCATAAGGTAAATAGGAGGTTGTGGTGGGCAGTTAAACTGGGAAAGGGAGAGGAAATTAACCAGCACCCAGCCAGTCACACCTCAGCCATCCCCAAGGTTGAGTGATTGGGTCAAAAGGTATTCGAGACAGTAGAGTTGGCTCTTTAATTCCTATAATGCAATTGTATTTTTTTTAAAAAGACAAGTGGCTACCCCAAGCCTTCTCCCTTCTGGGATGTTTGTGGCTGCAGCTTGGCAGAATGTTGGGGTCCTGGATAGATGTTGTCCTGGGACTGTCTGTCTGCCTCCTTGCTTGCTTCCCCTCTGCTCACCCTGTCCCTTTGCAAGCAAATTGTGTGCTAGAAAAAGTTTCATTAAGTATCATCTTAAATCTCTGGCTTTCTCTTCACAAGGAAACCGACAATGAGAAATGGTGAGCTTCAAATATACATTATAATGTAGAAACATATATGACATTTTTCTTACTAAAGGAGGGTCTCCTGTACCTGAAAAGCAGCCGTATTAATCTGACCAGAGCACTTCTCAGTCTGTATGGAAGGCATCCTGTCAACTTGGTGCTTCAATTGCTCAGTGAAAGCCAGCCATGAGCACAGCACCTGTCTCTCTAGTCCTCTTGTAAGGCTCATTGCTCTGCACTGTGGAACATGTCCTATCTTGACTCTCCAGTTCTCAAGGGTGTGTGATCAGGTCTCTTACAGAAAGAATTTGACAGGATTATATAAAAATATGGTTTTATAACTTAAGTCTAATGGTCAGTATTTAGCACCAAGTTGACAATCCTGCCCCTACCTTTCCCCTGGCATCTAGCATTTAATATTTAATATTTAATTATATATATTTATATATATATATATATATATATATATATATATATATATATATATATATATATATATTTGCTTTCGTAGATTTTCACGGGTACAGGAATGCAGGTTTTGGTGTCTTCGGGTGTCTTCCCGTGTAAGAGTTGGGGTGTCTAGGCGACGTTTCAACGAGGTCTCACTCGTCATCTTCAGGCTGGTGCTTTCGGCTTCTTGTTACTGGAACAGAGCAGGATCTCAGTGTTTGAGTTCCTATAAATACTGTTGAGGGGGTGTGGTGTATAGCCTCCAACGTTCTGGGCAGAGAGGAAGTTCCCAGGTTAGTGTGCCTTTTCTTCTTTTGAAAAGAAGAAAAGGCACACTAACCTGGGAACTTCCTCTCTGCCCAGAACGTTGGAGGCTATACACCACACCCCCTCAACAGTATTTATAGGAACTCAAACACTGAGATCCTGCTCTGTTCCAGTAACAAGAAGCCGAAAGCACCAGCCTGAAGATGACGAGTGAGACCTCGTCGAAACGTCGCCTAGACACCCCAACTCTTACACGGGAAGACACCCGAAGACACCAAAACCTGCATATATATATATATATATATATATATATATATATATATATATATATATAAAATATATTGCAATACTGTTTTAAATGTGAATTTTAGGTTCGACTTGCTTTAGTAATGTTTTCTTTTGAAATGTTCAAGATTTTTTTGTCAATTCATTAAATACGCATTCTGTAGTCAATCTCCTTCATAATGCTTTGTTTTGAAATCTTTTCAGATAATATTTTAGTTTCCTGTTAATTATGCTACTTTGAATGTATACTTTATGGTCGACTCTCTTCAGTAATGTTTTATTCTGGATTGTTTTATATTATGTTTCAATGTGTTGTAAACTACTTTGAGAATTTTTCTTAAAAATGTAAAGTGTTACAGAAATGAAATTAATATAAATAAATAAATACTTGCAATAAGCAGGTGGGGTCAATGGTCTGGGGCACGCAGTCACACTTCTTCCAAATTTCTTGCTAGCTCAACATTATAAATTGATTTCTGAATGTTCTGAAAAAAGAAACTGGAGAGAAAATACGCACTGAAACTGTGAAATTGCCATCAAGTGAAAAGCAGAATGAGAAAACAATGGTCTGACAGGTGGCAAGGCAGATTGCATTGCCATGAATATTCATATTCGTTATAAATCTGGGTGAGTGTCATATACCTCACAGAAAATAGGGCACAACATGCGTAGTGAAACAGTCAAGCACTGATTGTCAGGAGTATGGCAGAAAATTTAAAGCATGTAAAGCTGTTTTCAAAGTGACAATCAAGTTGTTGCTGTTTTTCTAGTATGTAATGTTCAGGCCTGATGCCTGCCTGCCAACAGCCCATACACACCTGTAACATATTCTTGCTGTATAAACTGATTGCTGATCTACACTTCTTATGTTTCTCCCACTACTGGTACATAAGACCCAGATGTATCTATTACAGTGGTTAAGCACAGGCTGCCTGCTAAGACGGGCTGTGGAGGATTGAGCAGATGAGACCAACAGGGGGTTGAATGGTCAGGTTCTTACTGCACATTCTGGAGAAGGAACTAGGAAGGACTTAACTCACAAATTTGTTGACAGCAGCAAGAGTTTCCTCATAGCTAGGAAATGGAGAGAGCAAGGTGGATATCAAATAGAAGAATGGCACAAAGAAGTGTGGGATACAGCGATTAATGATAAATTGGCATGTGGTGTTAAAGGAAGAAGGGGAATATGGAAGAGAAATGACTGAGGAAATAGGGAAAATATTTGCGGAATTTGTATTGATAAAACAGAAAGGGGTCAAACCATCTCAAGAAGTGTTACGTTTTTGGAAAGTTGGCTAACTATGATGAATAATGGTCTCGGGGATGGGGTGCACATTTTTTTATTTGTATTATTATTACTTTAAGAAAATAATAATAATAATAATTACAAAAAAGAAGAAGGAAGTGAGGGGCAGGTGGGGCTTGTCAACGTGGCAAGGTAGCCATGATGTTCACGTCTGAGCAGAGATTCCTCACCCTGGGCTCCCATAGCTGTCAACGTTTCCCCTTTTTTAAAGGGAAATTCCCTTATTCCAAATAGGATTCCTCGCAAGAAAAGGGAAAAGCTGACAGCTATGCCCAGGTCCCAGCCTGACATTCCAACCACTACACCATCCTGGCCTCAAATAATGGCAGCCTCAGCTATTCTTGAAAGGCTTGCGCTATGCAGTTTGTTCCTGGTGCACAGCAATGCAGACCAGAATTAACAGCTCAAGCTTTCTGCTAAAAATGGAAAACTGCAAACAACGTATGCATGTGTTTGCTGGAGGACTTGGGTGTTCCGGACCTGGACAATATAAAAGGAGCAGCTTTGCTGGTTGTGCTTCATCTCAAGCTACACAGAGCACAGACATAGACCATCTCTCCCTCTCTATTCCGCCCTCCCCCCCCCCGCCCAGATGCTGCGTAGCAGCCGTGCTAGACAAGCTGTTTTCCTTTCCAGGGAAATGGCACAAGACACCGTGGCATTTTGCCCTCTGGATGGGGAGTTCCAATCTGTGCGTAAGGCAGACTTGCACGGGCTCTGGAAATCTCATTGATTCTCTTCGGCTCCTTTGGCAAAGCCACCCGTCTGACTGAGCTGGCAGAGGGCTCCATCCTGACAGGTCCACGAGGTGCTGTATTTCTCAAAGCCAGATGGAATACAGACGAGAAGCCAACTGTGAGGTGGCTGCCATGGGTGGGTGGGTCGGAAACCCAACAGAGTAGGGTGGCAATGTTGTATATGTGGACACACAGCACCTATGAAAGACTTAGGCAAAATGGAGTAATTTTTTATGCTATTTATAGTGTGTGTGTGTGTGTGGTGCTATCTGTCTTGTTGAGAAACATATGCATTATTTAGTATTTTATTCATATACACCCCTCCTTTCAAGCTAGTATCTTTCCAAGCTGGCTTAAAAGAGAGTAAAAACAACAGGAAATAATAATGCTACAAAAGCCAGGGGCCTGTCCCTCTGTCTGCCAAGCGGTGGCAACAGCCCATGGGGTCCCAGGCACATACTGTACACTGCGGAGACTGTCGTGCTTTAAGAAATATGGTTTATTCACCTATTTACACTTTCAGTCTGCATGGAGGGAGTTGTTGTAAACAAAAATCTGCCCTATTCCCCCTTATGGGGTATCCAAGAGCCTATATAGAATCCTTATGTAGGTTCCCTATTGGTAGGAGAAAATAACAGAGGCCAAGCAGAGAATACTGAGAAGCAAAGCAGCTAGTAAGCCTGATCTTTATTGATCTGTTGCAACAGGGGGCTCCCCTCACATGCAGGAAAGGAGGAGGAACCCAGAACAATGGCATGCAAGGCCTTATATAGACATTTTAAATTCCCTGCCCTGGAGCTCAAGGGTGTAGCTCAAGACCACCACCACCATACATCATACCTACATCACAGAAAAGGTGGTCTAAAACAGAGATCTGAGTGACTTGTTTGTCTCGTCTGACAGGTTACCTGTTTAAGGGTAACTTGATTGGATTGCCTGCTTACTTGATTGTATACCCTGGGGAGCCTGGCCAGTCTTTTGTAATGATAAATACTTAGTAATGATAAATACTCAGTTCCTGAGTCAGGTCACAGGCTCACCCTATTCAAACACAGACATACCCTTAAGACAGGATTTGTGAAGGAAAAGACAATGGGGAGGCTTTTCCATTTTCCTTTGACCTTGCAGAGAAAACATTGGGACAGTTTGGGAATCAAAAATGGTTCCAGGTTGGTCTTCCTGTGCTGATCTATGTACATGCTTGGTTGGTACACTTATGACCAGAGCTTACAGCATGGCCCATGGCATTGCAGGCAACATTCCCTCTCACTGGCCAAGATGAGTCTCACCCCTTCTTCCCAGAAAACCCCTTGCTTCCCAACTGCCTTTTCCTGTCCCCTCAAACATGCGCTCCATCTATCACCTTGGTAACATCTCAACCCCCAGGCCAAAAGATTCCTCTCCTCAATGGCCCAGGAATTGTTCCCTTAATGGCCCTAGCTTGGCCAGGCTGGTTTACATAAGCCAGCTCAGGAGCCTCCTGAATTCCCTGTATGGCACAGTTCTGCACTTTAATCCATATCCCAGTTAATCAAAATCCTAATATTTATTCATTCCTATGGTTTAGGGGGATCCCCCCCTTATCTATAACAATAATTAAAGGCTCACCAGAGATATTTAGATCAGGAGAAAGGTTTTAAAACAGTATACACAAGTCAGAGCAGAGATGGCAAGGGCTCATTCCCTGTTTAGGGAAGTTTTTAATGTTTGATTTTTTATAGTGTTTTTAATATTCTGTTGGGAGCCGCCCAGAGTGGCTGGGGAAACCCAGCCAGATGGGCAGGGTATAAATATATCATCATCATCCAGACTTCCTTTTGTGCTGCATTTTCTAGGCACAGGTCTGTGCTTTTAAGCTCCACATCTGAGCATGTTGTTATTTGTCTCAGCACTTCCCCCTGGAAAACCTGTGTTTTGACTTGGAGCAAACCTCAGTCTGCAGAAAACCCAGTTGCTGGTTGCTCTGATTCAGTGGTAAAAACCAGGTTCTCCCAGGGAAAGCACTGGGACAACAAACCAAAACTAACAGACAAACAAAAACGCTCATAGAATCATAGAGTTGGAAGAGACCACAAGGGCCATCGAGTCCAACCCCCTGCCAAGCAGGAAACACCATCAGAGCACTCCTGATATATGGTTGTCAAGCCTCTGCTTAAAGACCTCCAAAAAAGGAGACTCCACCACACTCCTTGGCAGCAAATTCCACTGTCGAACAGCTCTTACTGTCAGGAAGTTCTTCCTAATGTTTAGGTGGAATCTTCTTTCTTGTAGTTTGGATCCATTGCTCCGTGTCCGCTTCTCTGGAGCAGCAGAAAACAACCTTTCTCCCTCCTCTATGTGACATCCATTTATAGATTTGAACATGGCTATCATATCACCCCTTAACCTCCTCTTCTCCAGGCTAAACATGCCCAGCTCCCTTAGCCGTTCCTCATAAGGCATCGTTTCCAGGCCTTTGACCATTTTGGTTGCCCTCCTCTGGACACGTTCCAGTTTGTCAGTGTCCTTCTTGAACTGTGGTGCCCAGAACTGGACACAGTACTCCAGGTGAGGTCTGACCAGAGCAAAATACAGTGGCACTGTTACTTCCCTTGATCTAGATGCTATACTCCTATTGATGCAACCCAGAATTGCATTGGCTTTTTTAGCTGCCGCGTCACACTGTTGGCTCATGTCAAGTTTGTGGTCAACCAAGACTCCTAGATCCTTTTCACATGTACTGCTCTCAAGCCAGGTGTCACCCATTTTGTATTTGTGCCTCTCATTTTTTTTGCCCAAGTGCAATACTTTACATTTCTCCCTGTTAAAGTTCATCTTGTTTGTTTTTGCCCAGTTCTCTAATCTGTCAAGGTCGTTTTGAAGTGTGATCCTGTCCTCTGGGGTGTTAGCCACCCCTCCCAGTTTGGTGTCATCTGCAAATTTGATCAGGATGCCCTTGAGTCCATCATCCAAGTCGTTGATAAAGATGTTGAATAAGACCGGGCCCAAGACAGAACCCCGTGGCACCCCACTAGTCACTCTTCTCCAGGATGAAGAGGAACTATTGATGAGCACCCTTTGGGTTTGGTCAGTCAGCCAGTTACAAATCCACTGAGTGGTAGCATAGTCAAGACCGCATTTTACCAGCTTCTTTACAAGAATATCATGGGGCACCTTGTCAAATGCCTTGCTGAAATCAAGGTAGGCTACATCCACTGCGTTCCCTTCATCTACCAGGCTTGTAATTCTGTCAAAAAATGAGATCAGGTTAGTCTGACATGACTTATTTTTCAGAAATCCATGCTGACTATTGGTGATCACAGCATTCCTTTCTAGGTGCTCACAGACTGTTTGCTTAATGATCTGCTCCAGAGTCTTCCCTGGTACAGTGGTGCCTCGCAAGACGATAATAAACCGTTCCGCGATTCTCTTCGTCTAGCGGTTTTTTCGTCTTGCGAAGTAACCCTATTAGCGGATTAGCAGATTAGCGCTATTAGCGGTTTAGCGGCTATTAAAGGCTTAGCGGATTAGCGGCTAAAAGGCTATTAGTGGCTTAGCGGCTTAGGAAAAGGGGGGGGAGCAAAAAAAATCACAAGACTCGCACGACGTTTTCGTCTTGCGAAGCAAGCCCATAGGGAAATTCGTCTTGCGAAGCGCATTGAAAAACAGAAAACATTTTGGCTAGCGGGTTTTTCGTCTTGCGAGGCATTCGTCTTGCGGGGCACCACTGTATTGATGTCAGACTGACTGGGCGGTAATTATTTGGGTCCTCTCTTTTCCCCTTTTTGAAAAACATGGAGCTTTAAATTTCGGACCTGTGCCTGGAAACACCGCACAAAGGGAAGCATGGATGAAGCCTAAAGCTCTATTCATAGAAAGCCTTGGAGAATAAGCAAATATCTAAAGATGGCAAGAAAGGATGAAGCCAGCTGGATTTCCCCAAGGAGGGAGTTCCGCAGGCCAAAATGCCTGAGGTGTGAAAGAAGGATCAGAAAGGGTCATGGCCTGGGAGGATTTCAAGGGCCACATAGAGAGGCATGGAGGGCTGCATGTGGCCCCGCACCTGAGATTTGGCATTCCTGGTGTAGAGCTGTAGGGCTGAGGGTTAAGTAGTACTCTTTCATTGTTGTTGTTTAGTTGTTTCCAACTCTTCGTGACCCCATGGACCAGAGTGTGCCAGGCACTCCTGTCTTCCACTGCCTCCCGCAGTTTGGTCAGACTCATGTTCGTAGCTTCGAGGACACTGTCCAACCATCTCGTCCTCTGTGATCCCCTTCTCCTTGTGCCCTCCATCTTTCCCAACATCAGGGTCTTTTCCAGGGAGTCTTCTCTTCTCATGAGCTGGCCAAAGTATTGGAGCCTCAGCTTCAGGATCTGTCCTTCCAGTGAGCACTCAGAGCTGATTTCCTTCAGAATGGAGAGGTTTGATCTTCTTGCAGTCCATGGGACTCTCAAGAGTCTCTTCCAGCACCATAATTCAAAAGCATCAATTCTTTGGCGATCAGCCTTCTTTATGGTCCAGCTCTCCCTGCCTTGCCATGGCGAAGGGGCTTGAATAACTCAGAGAAGCTATGAGCTATGCCGTGCAGGGCCACCCAAGATGGACAGGTCATAGTGGAGAGTTTTGACCAAACGTGATCCACCTGGAGCAGGAACCGGCAAGCCACTCCAGTATCCCTGCCAAGAAAACTCAGTGGACCCTTTCATTAGCTAGCATTAAAAACCAAGGACAGTTAAAGGCAGAAGCAGTTTCCTCTTTCCCAGCCAGGATTTTGCAGTTGGTTGGTGGTTTTGAACATTTGTGCTTTCTGTGATGGAAGCCTGCCTTTTCGTGGCCTCATAGTCAGGTGGTATCTGGTTGCTGTTTGTCATCCTGACTGCAGAAGGTGGGGGAAACCCTGCAGGGAAAATAATGGCCTTTAAAACTGAAATTGTGCTAGGGAGGGACAGCTGGGAAACAAGAGAGCTGGGGGAAACAAGACACTTTGAGAGAGCATGAATGCCTCCCAAAGGCAAAGTATTGCTTCACTTTTTCCACGGAAGCTGTATTTTACGCTCGCTAACTTCCCCGTTTCAGAACAGCTTCCTCACATTTATTTAAAGTCCAGAATGCGCAAGGTGCTGTATGAGAGTGAAGCAGCAGCAACATGACGCTTCCCCTGATGGGGTACAAACTAAAGGTTAGACAAGACAGTGCTGGGAAGCCTGAACTGCGCGTAGATATCTGCTCAGCTGGGAGCATGGCTGTCAACTGTCCCTTATTTGGCAGGAAAGTCCCGTATCCCAGCGCTGTGTCCTGCTGCTGTCCCTTATTGATGATGTCCCTTAAATTTCCCGGGTTTCAAAGGAAGCAGCTCCTCTCCCTCCCTCCCTGCCGGCCAGGGAGGAGGGAGGCTCCAATTGTGTTGCTTGGCTGCGTTGCTCACCCAATAAGGAGTCTAAGAATGACTGGGGGGTTGAGCTTGCATGCCTTGGCCGATCAAATTGGCCTGGTTGCCTGGGGACTTGCCTTTGCTCAGTGCTTCCCAGCGGAGAGGTAATGGTGGCTTTCCTTGCTGCATCCCCTTTGCTGGGTTGCTGCACTGTGGGAACCACCACTTGAGGCTTTGTTTGGCTGCTGGCTGGGCTTTCTGCCTTTGGCTTGGAGGGGCTCAGAAGTTGAGCCTACCTGTGCTTGGAAAATCCCTTATTTTGGCTGCTGATCCCTTACATTCGAGGCTGCTGGTCCCTTATTTTCAAATCTGTAAGTTGGCAGCTATGGCTGGGACCTGTCTGCAGTGCGTCTATGGTTTGTTTGCAGCACCTGACCATGTATCCATGCCACCAGGCCTGATTCTGGCACACAGTGTTCTTAGCTGTCAAGACTCCCTGCTGCAATGATGCTTAATGTGGCAGGTGAGCAGTACCAGGCAGCCTGCACTGTCAAAGGCAGTGTGCATCTGAATACCAGTTCATGGGAATCCCTAGTGGAGAGAGAGCTCTTGTACTCAGGTCTTACTTTTGAGATTCCCACAGCCAGCTGGTTGGCCATTGTGAGAACAGTGTGCTGAATTAGATAGGTTTTTGATTTGATCTGAGCAGGTTTCTTCATGTGTTTGTAGGCAGCTGGACTGGGAGCTGGTTGCCATTTGCATTCCACCCAGTGCCCCTGAAAGCCACTGTATCGAGGGTTTTGTGGGAAATAAAAATGGTGGCTCTAAGTTGTTGAAGGTGCGTGATGCCAATGGCTAACACCTCCAGATATGCCTGCCAAGGCCCACCAATGGTGGTGGTGGGGTAGCCACCAGAGGGTCCTATGCAACGGACACCCTTCTTCTACCTGGAGTAAGTCCTGTGGTTTATTGGCAACCATTTCTATGTGCATGGCAAACTCCAGTTCCTTCCCTTCCCTCGAACAGCCCTGGTGCCATGTCAGGTTGGAAACGCCCACCCTAACATCTGTGCCCCTCTCAGCCAGAATGTGCATTTAATGCCTTTGATGCTCAGAAGTGAATTTATATTTCTTGTGTGCTAATTCTCACGTCTAACTCCTCAATTACTACAGCAGTGTTTCCCAACCTTTTTTGGGCAAAGGCACACTTGTTTCATGAAAAAAATCTCGAGGCACACCACCATTACAGCCCCGTGACGTCAGCGCGCAGCGTCACGCCAGGAGGGACATGAATTGTTAGCAAATTACATAATCACCTCCTTGAGGGCTGGCTCATCTTCTCCGAAGGCAGAACCCCATTAATTAACAGCACAGACTCACACCATAGCCAAGACGAGGGGGAAAAACCTCAGTCATGCACAGTCATGCACATGTGGGGGCTAAATGAGGACGAAGACCGGGCAGAGAGCAGGGTTCAAATCACCCCACCTGGCCAGGACAATCCCTGGGTGCTCCCTTGGGCCACTCGCCTGACCCACCTCGCAGGGCTGTTGTTGCGAGGATAACACGGGGAGAACCACGCGCGCCCCTGGGAGCTCCTTGGAGGAGAAAGCGGGCGATGAATGCAATGCACAAAATATATGAGAGGCGACCAGGTTTTGCAGGTGAGGGGCCCCCGCCAGCCTCCGCTTCCAACACCTGGCGCAACGACGCCGAAGTTTCCCCCCGGGCTTGGCTCGGGGAGCAGCGCTGCTCCCCCCCGGCTCCCCTTCACCCTCCCGGCTCTCTCTGCCGCCCACTGGGGACCTCCCTCACCTGCCAGGTCCGGAGCGCCGGTGGAAGTTGCATGCATGCATGCAGGGCGCCGCGTTGCCATTGCATTGCACTGCACTCCATGCAACGCCTGCACGCATGCATTGCCTTGCATGCCCGCCAAGGGGTCTCCCCGCGGTCCGATGCGTCCCCTCCGGCGTGGATGCAGCATTGCAAAAATAAAAAAACCCCGACGCAGCCCTACCTGGGGGGCAGCCTCCGCCTCCGCCGCTCCGCCTTCGCGGGGATCCCCGGGCTCCATCCTGCCGCCCGATCTCCGCGGGGGCGCAGGCAGGCTGCGCGGGGTCTGCGCGGAAGAGCCCCTGCCCGCCCGGCCGCCACCGCTGCGCTCATTCCATGGCCGGGAGAAGAGCGCTTCAAACAAAACGCCCGGCCCGCCAGGCCACGCTGGGAAACGTAGTTCGTGCACCCCACGCGGGCGCGGAGCCCAAGGGCGAGGGGACTACGGATCCCGGCAGCCCCCGCGCCGGGGACGGAGGGGGAGAGGCCGGGTGCAGGGATGGAGGGACGGGTGGGCAAGCGAGTGAGTGAGTGGCAGCCGCCAAGCCTTGGCCAAGAGCCAGGAAGGGCCTCCCCGGAGCAGGAGGAGGAGGGAGGCGCAGAGCGGGAGGGAGGGAGGGAACCCCAGGGGTCATCTAGTGACGGCGCCCCAATCGAAAATTTGACTTTAAAAAAAAATCTTCGAATTTTTTAATTTTTCCCGCGGCACACCAGGCAACATCTCGCGGCACACTAGTGTGCCGCGGAACAGTGGTTGGGAAACACTGTACTACAGCACTTCAAATTTCAGCGTGCACTCGCATCCACAGCGCACATTTAAAGTGCATTTAAACCTCATGTCTTCCCCCAAAGAATCCTGTGAACTGTAGTTGATTAAGGGTGCTGGAAATTGTAGCTCTGTGATGGGTAAACGACTCTGGGATCTTTCCTTTAACCTGTCTACTTAGCACTCATTTTCATTTGCACACAGATCGTACAACATCACTGTTTACTGAATATTCATTACTTGCACAGATGCTATATGACATATCACGGTGTAGGAATCCATGTGCTTCAAATATATGCTGTGGATGTGACCAAGTCATGAGTTCCATGTGCCAAAATAGAGCAAAAGTGCCGTCATTCATGCGTCTGCCCTAGTCACATAGAATGGGGGTCTTTAACAAGAAAGGGGGTGGGATGCTGAATCTCCTCTACCCCCCACCCTGTGCAGGGCAGTCTGTCTGTCCAGACTGACTTTCCTTTGTCCCTATCTGCCATGCAGAAACTGAACCAGGCACAGAGAAAGATGCCTGCAAGAGAAGGAAGTCAAGGCCACTACCAGGCCACCAGCATTTTGTGGGCATGATTCAATCATATCCCAGCTGTGCAGTTAGAGTAGATATAATGCTCTTTCGCTTTTGAGCATCCAACCCACTTCAAAAGAATCACACACACACACACACAAACAAACCCTGTTGTTGTTTTGTGGTAAGAAAACGGACGGGAAAATGTACTGGGAAATGCGGCGATATGTCATATGGCATCTGCGCAAGCAGTGACTATTCAGTAAACAGTGATGTTGTATAATCCCTGTGCAGATCAAGATGAGTGCTAAATAAACAGGTTAAAGGAAAGGTCCCAAAGTGTAGGAGGAAGAGGGTTCCACCTTGTCCGTTCTCCTGTCTGCTCCTTTACTGTTAAAGTAAGACTGAAGAAAAAAGCCGTAACTCAGTGATAAAACATCTGCTTTGCATGCGCTGGTTCAATCCTGGGCTGGGAAAATTAATTCTCTCTGAACCCTGCAGAGCTGTTGCCGGACAGTAGACAATACTGAGCAATGGTCTAACTCTTCCTACATTTGTTGTATATGTAAACAAGACAGAAACATAAAAATAAGCTTTTGTCCTAACTTTACTTCTGCCTTATCTTGTTTGCTGCTTGGGAAAGATATGGGGCTGTATAATAAACCAATTGAAATTAGTGGTTCAAAGTTAACAACTATCAATTCGATGGGTCTACACCAGGGGTCAGCAACCTTTTTCAGCCGTGGGATGGTCCATCGTCCCTCAGACCATGGGGTGGGCTGGACTATACTTTGAAAAAAAATAATGAACAAATTCCTATGCCCCACAAATAACCCAGAGATGCATTTCAAATAAAAACACACATTCTACTCATGTTAAAACACGCTGATTCCTGGACCGTCTGCGGACCGGATGGAGAAGGCGATTGGGCCGCATCCGGCCTCTGGGCCTTAGGTTGCCTACCCCTGGTCTACGCTGAGCAGATACAAACCTACAGCCCTGTATCAGAAAATTTTTAATATTTGGTGTTTTATTATGTTTCATTATATGCTGCAAGCCATCCAGAGTGGCTGGGGAAACCCAGCCAGATGGGCGGGGTATAAAGGATAAAATTATTATTATAAATAAGTGTCTGTTTTAGTTTCAAAGCCACTAAACGCCACAGACCTGTACAGTGAATTTGAAAGCAAAAAGCAAAAGCCCCTTTATTTACAGGATTGTACAGCTGAAGGAGCTATCCTTTATTGTTGTGCAATGCAAGTTTCAGTTGTACTCTTGGTTTTCCCCTCGACGTTGCATCTAATTTGTCCTGTTCTGTTCATTTCACCAGTGGGCTTACCCATCATTTCCCGACCAGCCCATGACTCATGTCAAGGACCACAGCCGTTCCATTTCGACACACATCAACCCCCTAATTGCATATCGCTCTTGTGGCTATGTCAGGACGAGAGCCCGTGCTGAGGGGAGATGGTGCTAAGCAGACAGAAGTGTGGGGTTTCGTGGCTGAAATTCTGGCAGCATCTAAGCAGCAGAATATTCCAAGATTACAAGGACCAGAGGGAGGGAGAGAACCACAGGCTGCAACCATGTTGAGGGCAAATTAGGGATGAGTGAATCTGTCCATTTCAGCTTCTCTCAGTTATTCATATTTGGACTTTTCATTTCTCCACATTTCCACATCAGTTTGTGGGTTTTTCAAAAATCCATCGCTATGTAATTTTGCCTAATATATGCATTTATACAAAGCAATTTTCTCAAACATAGCACGTCTTGTATGTCGTTTTTCATGGATATATGCAGTTTTATGCAAATGTTTCCTTCAGATATGTGTTCATGTACACATGACGTGGCTGAAGAACTGCAATGCAAAATTCAGGGAAGCATGAATTTCAAAAGACAGCTGTGTTCATGCATTACTTTGGAAACTGTGATTAAGGGAGGGTTGCCTTTTAATGTGTAATGAATCAACTTCCTCACCCATTGCTTGGGCAAATCAGTAAGTTCATGAGGAAATGGCAAGTGGTCAAATCTGCGCAGAAGAAAAGTCAGTGTTTAATTTCTTCAGTTGCTGGGACTGCATTCTGCAAAATAATAATAATAATAATAATAATAATAATAATAATAATAATAATAATAATAGCAGCAGCTGGATTTAACACCTTCCCCTGCAACTCCAGGTGTTGTCTGGACTAGTTGTGCTTAGTCATTGGGGAGGGAGAGACACATTTCATATCACATTCATTACAGTGCAGAGCTGAATCATAACATTTTTTTAAAATGATGAGACCAGGTAAAAAAATCTCAAACTGGGAATCAGCCTTAGGGCATAAGGGACTAGGAGTAGGTTGACTCATGAAAAATATCCCAAATCAGAATTCAGGGCAGGTCTGATATTTTGTGTCTATCATTTCTGAAATTCTAAACGTCCGTCTAAAACCCACCAAGTTTTTTTATGTACAAATCAGAACGAATGTTCAATAAAGGCTGGAGTTGGGCCACTATTATATCATCTTAACAGTCATGGCTTCCCGCAAGGAATCCCGGTCACTATAGTTTAAGGCAACTAAGAGTTGTTAGGAAATCCCCTTTTCACCTCACAGAGCATAATTTTCGAGTGGTTTATCAATCCCTCTTCCCAGGGAACTCTGAGAACTGCAGCTCTGAGAACTGAACTTTTAACATTTTGGTTCTACTTTCTTCTAATAAACGTGTTTGCATGCCGTTTGGGTGACATATTGGTGAGAGGAAACCAGTCCCCCATTCCTCTGTCCTTCTGTGCTGTGGGGATCCGTAGCTTCTCTATGTATTTTTGCCTTTGGCACTTTTGTGTCAGGAGAGAGTGGTTTGAATGAAGCATTATTAATAAACTGGGCAGGTTGTCGGCAAATGAATAGCCAGTCTTCCTCTCAGCCATTTGTAATGGACTCGGGCACTTTCTCCCATACAAGCTTCTTTTCAGAGTTGTGTGAGGGGTTGCCAGGGAACAGTATCGTTCCACATGAGGGTCAGCCATTAACTCCAATTGTGCTTTATTATTTCTCACACACACTCACTCACTTTCCTCAGGGACCATTACTTTGTTTATACCTCCCTTGATACGAAAAACAACACACACACACACATACCCTTTTCAAGGGGGGGGGATTACAATACCTCCATCTCTGCGTCTTATCCCTCTTGAAGCAGCAGTATGAAATGAAAACAAATGCATAAATAGAAAAGAGGAGAAGAAAAAGTCAAAGCAATGTAGCCTGGCTCTCTGCAAGAAGTGGTTCGTACGGAGAAGCAACAAGCCAACATTTAAAGGGGGCTGGTTTCAATAAAACTCTGAATGCTTTGAATGCATCATTTACATGCATATCCCGATTTTACTTGGGGTATTTCCACACTACATATTTATATTTGTTTTGTTCCAGTCTAGCTGTCATAGCTTCCCCCTCCCACGCCCTCCCAAAGAATTCTGGGAACTGTAGTTTGGTGAGATCACATGCCCCCATCATGAAACAACAGCTCCCTGTGTTCTCTGGAGAGAAGGAATGACTACTGAACAACCACGTAGGACGCGAATTATGCACTACTAGTGCTGTGTACGGCAGCTGTTACAAGCTTGCCAATTTGAGCATCAGGTCCATTTTCTTTGTATCAGAAGAAAACTTTCCTTTCCACCATTAGCAGTGATGATACACGTAAAACACAGTTTACCAAGGGATACTACGCACAACATAAAAGGTAACGAGACCCCTGACCATTAGGTCCAGTCGTGACCAACTCTGGGGTTGCGGCGCTCATCTCTCTTTATTGGCCAAGGGAGCTGGCATACTCCGGTTCATGTGGCCAGCATGACTAAGCCGCTTCTGGCGAACCAGAGCAGTGCACGGAAACTTATTTATTTATACCATGCCCATCTGGCTGGGTTTCCCCAGCTACTCTGGGCAGCTCCCAGCAGAATTGTAAAAACACGACACAAAAAAACACGTTCCACAGGGCAGGTGCCACTACCGAGAAGGCCCTCTGCCTGGTTCCCTGTAACCTCACTTCTTGCAGTGAGGGAACTGCCAGAAGGCCCTCAGAGCTGGACCTCTGCATCCGGGCTGAATGATGAGGGTGGAGACGCTCCTTCAAGTATATTGGGTTATACTATATAGACTATCCAAAGTCTGCTGCAAAAGACACGGGATTTAGGGACCCTGAGACACTCCCCAACATTTTCTCCATGGGAAAATCATCCTACAAAGGTTATCCTGAACACCCACTGCTCTGGGGGTGGAGGAAAAGCATGCATTACAAGTCATGCTTTCCTATGATTCAAAGCTTCCTCTCCCTTTGATGTGGCTCAGTCATGAATGAACGAGAATTAATAAGCAATCAAGGGAGATCATCTCATCCGTTTGGATGGTCAGCTTCTGTACACCTACAGAGAGGTAGGGAAACTGGTTTGCCCCGTCTGTCTGTGGATGGGGTGTGTACACGCAGGGGGGGGGGGGACTTAGCAGAAAAGTTTGCAGTCAGCTGGAAAGGATTGCAGAACAATTTCTGGAAAAAAGCTGTTCCTTTCGGATAATCACAGTGAGCTGCTTTCCTTGCAAATATGGTACTCCTTCGTCATTCCACCTCAGTCTATGTATTTCCTACAATGAACAGCTTCATCATTTTCTTACCTACATTTGTCCCTTTCCGTGATTGCAACAGGTAAAGTCTGCTCTCTAACCAAGGCTAACTAACCAAATATTGCTCACTCTGTAGACGAATAGGTTTAAATACTGGTAGGTAATTGACCCAGTTACTACTTTCCAGCCCCTAAGAAGCAAACCATGGGCAAAGTACAGTGGTACCGCGAGTTAAGAACTTAATTCGTTCTGGAGGTCCGTTCTTAACCTGAAACTGTTCCTAACCTGAAGCACCACTTTAGCTAATGGGGCCTCCTGCTGCTGCCGCCCCACCAGAGCACGATTTCTGTTCTCATCCTGAAGCAAAGTTCTTAACCCGAGGTACCACTGTATATGGAAGTAAGAAAGTCACTAGGGGGAAAGCCCTGGTCTTCACCCCTAAATGCCTGACTCCAGACAGCAAGAGGATCTGAAACACCACCAATCCATTTAATATCATTCCGGTATTAAAAAGAGAGCTTGAATTAATTAAGAACAGAGCTCATGTCATTTGGCTGCCTCCACTCTGGTGAGTTCCTTTGCTTCTGGTTCTTTAATTTCTTTTAATAAAATCAATCAATTACTTTGCTAATCATTTTAAAACGGAGCAATTAAGCAGCTGGCGCTCCTTGCCCAACCTGCTGCCCTCCAGCTGCTCAGAACTACAGCTCCTATTGGAAAGGACCAGAGCTCAGTGGTAGAACATCTGCTTTGCATTTAGAAGGTCTCGGGTTGAATCCATGGGACCTCCAAGAAGAGCTGGGAAAGGCTTCTGAAGAGCTACTGCCAGTCAGTGTTCGCACTACTGAGCTAGATGGGACCATGGTCTGTCTCAATATAAGACAGCTATGTTCCATCCCGGTCAGCACAGCTGTTTTGGCTGTGGCTGATGGGAGTTGAAGTCAGAACATCTGGAGAACATCGGGTTGGGCAATGCTCAGCCAAATCCACCCTTTAATTGGCTGGCCTCCATTATGATCAAATGGACACAAATATAGAGGTCATAATATTATGTTAGAAGATTGGGAAAGGTTATGGAAAATTGACCTAAAATTTATAGATTCTTCTTTGTTGAAAGAAAATTATATGAAGATGATGTATAGATGGTATATAACACCGGTGCAGCTAGGAAGAATGTACAAAACCAATTCAAACATGTGTTGGAAGTGTAAAGAAAAGGAAGGGACCTTTTACCATATGTGGTTGGATTGTATTGAAATCAAAAAGTTTTGGGAAATGATATACAATGAATTGAAGAAAATGTTCCATCTAACATTTGTTTAAAAACCTGAAGCATTTTTGTTAGGGATTGTAGGGAAAGACCTGCCAAGGAAATTGAAAAATATTTTCATGTATGCGACAACCACGGCAAGAGTCTTAACAGCACAAGGATGGAAGAACGAGGAAATCCCGACGAAAGAACTATGGCAAGAGAAACTGATGGATTATGCACAATTGGCAAAACTGACACACAAACTACGGGACAAGGATAACTGTGACTTTAAAGATGAATGGGAACCCTTTACAAAGTACCTAAAGAAGCAACAAAATGAACTGGACTCCTTGGCAAGTTTTGAATAAACACTCTCAAACTTTTTATTGACAATAGCTAGTTAGATAAATTAAGGATCTATACAATTTTGTAACATGCAGAGAATAACATTTCTTGATAAACCAGAGAGAGGAGCTGAGGGAAGTCTGGGGGGAGAGAGGGGAAGGTGGGCTATTTTATGGGGAGGGGGAAAGGGGGGAATTAAGGATGATATGTTTTTTGATAAAATGTCTTGTTGAAATTCCTAATAAAAATATTTTTTTTTAAATAATAATAATTAGCTGGCCTGTATTATTTCTCACTTTTGCCCCTGTAGCCCAGCTCACATATTTACCTCACTGCATCCCATTCAGACTCTTAATCTCCTGCGAAGAACCAATAAGACAAGTTTAAGGCTGCTTGCGAACACACAAACACCAGCTGAGTCATTGCTATGCTTGTGTTTACTTCGAGAGGAACAATTGCACATTGTTCCCCTCTTTTTTTGTAAAGGCACATTGTAACCATTCGCCACCCACCAGAGATCTATGGGGCAGACTCACGGCTTGAACGCTGGCACAGTGGGGAGTGAGCAGTAGACTCAGCAAGGTGGGGGTGACTTTTTGACTAAGCTGGGGATGCAGGTAAAACGCCCACATTTCCAGAGCACCTTCACATCCTTCGTCAGCAAGAAAGCAGCTACAGTACACGTGTTTTTGGCATCAGAGGAGATATACAACGTTACTGAGTCTATTGAGCTTTCTGGGTTCTCTTAATTACCCCCTTTCCTGCTTAAAATGCAGATAGGTTGTTCTTTTTCTCAATTTGGATTGAAGCCAGTTTTGGAAAAATGCATCAAATTGTAGCATGTCCTAAGAAATTGCAGGATAGATACAGGATACAAATTGTGACTAATGTCATAGGCATGCCTCTTCCAACACTTTTGATGCCGAGTCAACCAGAGTGTATCCACAGCCTTAGAAAGAATTGTGTGCCCCACAAAGGCAGAAGAAGAGATGTTTGAAAGACAGATGGAATGGTGTTGAGATATAAGTGGCTTGTAACTCATGCTGTTAATCAACCTGTAACACCAGCTTTGGGTGGATTCCGTCAGCAATGTGGTACCCATGGGGACAATGGCACCCTTCAGGTCTTTCACTGGTTCCCATGAAGCCTCTGAGCTACCACCACCTCTTGATCACATACCCTCCAACATTCCTCAGATGAAAATAGGGACATTTCTCCCTCCTTCCCAACTGACCCTCCTCGACCCCACATTTTGGGGGGGTTCCTACCACAAAACATTTCATATCAGCAGAAGGGCGAGTGCCACCAGCACTCTCTTTGGCGATCACTCGTAGCCGAGTAAGATTGTCTTCCATAAACAGTTTTAAGAGTGAGTCCGTAAGTGACTGTGGAGGCCAATTCTGGATCCACACATCCTTCTACAATGGGGACATTGGTTTCCGGGCGGGAGTTGATCATGGTGTGGATTTGCCAAGCGTGCCTTCCTCTTAGCATGTTTCTCCCCTGCGTCCTGAGTTTGTGTGTCTTCAAAGCCCATGACACCTTTGGTAAAGGCTGCTCTCCAACTGGAGTGCTCGCAGCCCAGTGTTTCCCAGTTGTTGGTGTTTATACTACATTTTTTTTAGATTTGCCTTGAGACAGTCTTTAAACCTCTTTTGTTGACCACCAGCATTACTCTTTCCATTTTTAAGTTCAGAATAGAATAGTTGCTTTGGAAGATGATCATCAGGCACCCACACAACATGACCAGTCCAACAAGTTGATGTTGAAGAAGCATTGCTTTGACACTGGTGATCTTTGCTTCTTCTGGCATTAGTTCGCCTGTCTTCCCAAGTGATGTGTAAATTTTTCAGATACACTGTTGATGGAATCTTTCAAGGAGTTGGAAATGGAGATGGCATTATGCTTTCCATTTTTAAGTTCGGAATAGAGTAGTTCACCAGCACTACACCCAAGGGACACAAAACACACACCCTCCAAAGACTCCTTGCGTTCCAATCCGCTCCCTCTTTCTTCCTGCCCAGGGCAGCCTTGCCCTCTGCCTGCCTAGCATGTCACACAGGGCTGGATCTAAGTGGCTACAGCCTCTTCTCCTCCTTGCCCGCTCTCCAGCAGCCTCTGCAAGCTGCCCAAGGGAGGAGGCTGGCAGCGACAGCTATGGTGAGGCCATGGAGAGGCAACAGAATGCTCCTTTGTAGCTGCCACTGCCACCACAGCTGAGGATAAGTGCCAGCTCCTCCTTCTCCCTGAGCTTGGCGGCACTGGTGGGGTAAATAGGGACATTCCAGGATCACATCAGAAGCTGGGATAGCTTTCATAATTCTGGGACTGTCCCTGGAAGATAGGGACACTTGAAGGGTATATGATCTCCGGATGGGGTCATTGCATGGAGCTGAAGGGGGAAGACGGGAAAATCGGCAGTTTCATGCACTTCCTCATTCACCTCTGTGTGCTTTTCAAGGCTCGTATGAATTCTACTGGATCTAACATGGATCTAGGTGATCCCTGGATCTAGGTGATCCCTGGATCTAGGTGATCCCTGGATCACTGGATTCTACTGGATCTAGGTGATCCCTTTCTCTTTCTGCCTCTGTAGGTGGGATGGGGAGAGAAAATAAACCCCAGGAGGTGGTGCCCATAGCCCAGGGTAGGCAAGCTAAGGCCTGGGGGCCAGATCCGGCCCAATCGCCTTCTCAATCTGGCCCATGGACAGTCCGGGAATCAGCGTGTTTTCACATGAGCAGAATGTGTCCTTTTATTTAAAATGCATCTCTGGGTTATTTGTGGGGCATAGGAATTCGTTCATTCTTTTTCCATAATATAGTCCGGCCCCCCACAAGGTCTGAGGGACAGTGGACCGGCCCCCTGATGAAAAAGTTTGCTGACCCCTGATTAGTCCAAATATGCCCCATGGGTCTAAACATTTCGGCAGCTCCTGCATCAGCGCCACTTGGCTGGAGCATGTGATATGCCTAGCTGCAAGAGGGCCAGGGAAGTTTTGACTCTGGAGCATGGATCCAGGTTTGGGCTAATGCATATGCCTGAATCTAAGTCACTGCCAGCCCCCATAGGCCTTCCTGCTTATCCCCACAGGTGCCCAAGCCAGCCTGTTAATAGCAACTCCCCCAATGTACCACTCACAACAAGCCACTCCCCCCTGCCTTATGTTTCATGCTAGCACTGCATCTTCCACTGTACACAAACAGGCACACGGATTCTCGCAGGGGGATTCCTGTTTCCACGCTTCATATTTCCAGTTCCAATTAATAACAGAAAGGGAAGACGACATCCATCTCCTCTCTTCCTCTTTGTCACAGTGCCAGTCGAGGCCAGCCAATCAGCGGTCAATACTGATCCTGAGATTTAATTACCTAGAGGCAGCTGGCTCACAACTTTAGAACTTTAAAAACAACTGCAGGAAAAGAACCTCCGTCTGGTTCTGGCCAGCTTCACTCCCGCCTGCCAAGTCAGCAAAGTCTGCGTCCGAATGTGATGCAAACCTCGGTTATTTTTCATTTCTTCCGCAAGCAAGGATCTGGGTGAAAAGGGTTGCTCATCTTTCCCTCGACTAAGGAGGAGTTCGCTCGAAAAACTGTTAGGCGTTCATTTGTGAGCCAACTGGGCTGAGTGCCTCTAAGTACAAGAGAGAAAAGAAGTGCTTAAATTGGCTTCTGAATTTCAACGTCTGACTACAGTTATTGTGGGAATGTTCTGGGGTGCGGGAGAGGATATATTGACTAATTATATCCTTATCCAACTTGTGCTAACAAGTTCCCAAAATATCAGCAGAGTTTATATACATTCCCCTTTAAAATAAAAAAATTCCTTCCAATAGCACCTTAAAGACCAACTAAGTTAGTTCTTGGTATGAGCTTTCGTGTGCATGCACACTTCTTCAGATACACCTGAAGAAGTGTATCTGAAGAAGTGTGCATGCACACGAAAGCTCATACCAAGAACTAACTTAGTTGGTCTTTAAGGTGCTATTGGAAGGAATTTTTTTATTTTGACTATGGCAGACCAACACGGCTACCTAACATACCCCTTCTCAGGCAATACAACATATACAAAATATAAACAACTTTATTCAACCACCCAGAGTCCCAGCTTGACACGTAGATTCTGGAAACTCTCTCTTGGTAGGGGTTTCGTCAGGATGTCAGCAGTCATCTCTTGAGTGCTGCAGTAGGATAGCTCCACAAGTCCATCCTGGATCATCTGGCGTATGTAGTGGTATTTAACCCCAATGTGCTTTGTCCTGGCCAGGAACTTCTCACTCTGCGTCAGCTTCAGGCAACTTTGATTGTCCTCTAGCAAGCTGACAGGCCCTTTCCTCACCAACCCAAAGTCCTTTATGAGTTGATCAAGCCAGGCGATCTCTCTGCAGGCTTCTGTTGCTGCAACGTATTCTGATTCTGTGGAAATGAAGGTTTTATAGCCTTCTCAGTAATACAGCTTATGCACTTTGCTGGAGCTTTGTTGCTCTGCTTTACCTGCAAACCTCTTACAAGATTTCTTTTCTGTAGATCCAGAATGACGCTGGCGTCCCTGTGTCCTAGCCTTCTGTGCCATAGGTCCAGATCTGCTTCATGCTTCTGGCTGGAATGTGCCACTTTTGCAGACTGGTTCTCTGAAAGATCAAGCTCATATACACCATTTATTAGCTTTGCTTGAGCAAACACTTTGCCATTTCTAGTCACTTTACATTCTCCATTTCCAAATGTGACCTGGAAACCTTTCTTGTCCAAAGTGGACACGCTGATTAAATTGCAGCTCAGCTCTGGAACATACAAAACTCTAGAGATTGTGTTCTCAATGCATTCATTGTTTATATTGCATTTCAGGCTCATGGAACCTGCACCTTTTGCTTTAACAATGTTGCCATCTGCAATCTCAATTTCAGATCCTTCTTCATCATTTATCTCATTAATCTCATTAAAATAGTCCTTTTTATATGAAAAATGCGAACTCGCTCCTGAATCTAAAATCCATTTGTTACGTTTATTTTCACGATTCTGGACAGCTAAATTCCTTTCTTGCAGTAACCATGTGCATTCACATTTCCCCTTCTTTTCCCCTTTTGACTGAAAGGGGTGGGGTTTCTTGGCTTTAGGAGCTCTGCAGTTCTTTGCAATGTGTCCTTCTTTGTTACAATTGAAGCAAATCACTTTCTTAGGCATCTCTTTGGACTTTATACATTGCCTAGATGCATAACTGCTGTCCTTGCTTCTAGCATTTCTCACTGGAGATTCAGCTCTATCTCTGCATTCTTCTTTTAAATAACCAATCAAGTCTTTAAAAGTCAGACCTTGTCTATGAGCCATCAAACTTACAAATGCGCTAAAGCGTGGTCCAAGTGATGATAACAAAAATGCTATCTTTGTATCCTCATCAAAAGCTTTGGGAGTCAGATCAATTCTTTGAATAATCTCAGTAAACTTGTTGATGTGCTCTGTGAATTCCTCTTTTGAATTCATCCTCAATCTGGTTAATTTACACACCAAGTTTCTGAAGCTGTTTATGCTAGATTCTCCATACACGCGCTCAATATCTCTTAAGATTTGAGATGCATCATCTGTACTATTTATTAATGATAGCTGCTCATCACGAAGTCCACTCAAAATTATGTGTCTAGCTTCACTGTTCATGCGTTTCCAAGCACTTATCTTGGCTAAATCCTCCTCAGACGATCCTGTAGGCTGAGGCTTTAAAGCTTCCAAAATATGCTTATAATCTAAACATGCTATCAAGCGCTGCTTCCAGTGTATGAAATTGTACTCATTCAGCACAGGCATTCCTAGCTTTGCATCACTATCAAAAGCTGCTCTAGCCATCTTAAATTCCAAAAATTTGAAAATTCTTCAAAATTTCAAAATTTCTCAAAATTTTAAAATCAAAATCTCAAAAATCTCAAAATACAAAACAATTCTTCACTGCCTTGGGTCACTGTGAACTCTGAGGGAAGGGGGGGGTTGCTTAATCCCCACTGCACAATGGAACAATGGACCATGTGCTTACCAGGAAGTTAATTCAGAAAAATACTACTCAACTCAAAATCACAATCCAATGCAATCCTTCAAAAATACGCAGAAATATGCAATACTGGGGCCACTAACCCTTTGTGGGAATGTTCTGGGGTGCGGGAGAGGATATATTGACTAATTATATCCTTATCCAACTTGTGCTAACAAGTTCCCAAAATATCAGCAGAGTTTATATACATTCCCCTTTAAGTACGCAACGGTAACGTGTGCACAGGTTCGCTAGAACCTCTATAATAATTACTCTGGTAATTTCCCCTTTTGTTCCCTCTTAAAATACAAGACACAACACAGTCTTTATAAAAGTATAAAAGAGTTTACTCACGATCTGTTCACAATATGATCCCAGATGGCAGACAGGCTTAAAAAGGTAAAATACACTTAGAATCTATCTTATAGGAAGATAGCCCTCTCCTCTCTTGGCTGAGAGCCAAGAGGGCATCCTGCTTCTTCGAAAGGTGATGGCAGAGAGAGAGAGATGGCTACCTGCCTGTGCTTTTGTCATTACCTGCACAGGTGAGGCCACACCCACCTCTGATCACATGTGGAGGAAGTCCGTCCCCAGGAAGTTTACCTGCTTGCTGGACAGACATCCCCACCATGTTCTAACATGTACACTCTAGGAATGTTGTCATTGACTGCTCCTGTGTTTACATCCCACAGTTATGAGAAACGCAATACAGGATAAATCCTCCAGAAATCCGAGGCAGTATGCCTTCAATTGTGCCTTGCATGTTGTCTTCCCAGAGGCGTCAGGGAAAGATGACTTTGGAAGTACAGTCATACCTTGGGTTACAGACGCTTCAGGTTGCGTAATTTCAGGTTGCGCACCACACCGAATCCGGAAGTACCGGAACGGGTTACTTCTGGGTTTCGGCGCATGTGCAGAAGCGCCGAATCGCAACCCGCATGTGCGCAGACGCGGTGCTGCGGGTTGCGGACGCTGCGGGTTGCGGAAGTGCTTCCCTCACGGATCACGTTCGCAACCCAAGTGTCCACTGTAGTAGGGGGAAATGCAAACCATTATGTGACTTCTCAGGATCCTTTGCTGTCAGGGCTGGAGTCAGATGCAGGTCAGTGTGAAAAAACAGAGTCAGTTGTCAGTTAACTATTCAGGGAAACAGCACACAACTCAGCAACACTTCCTGGTGTGTCTTGCCTCCATAGTGCACTTGCCAGGACTGAAGGTCCCTGCCCTTCTAAGGCTCCTCCTCTCCCGGATGTTTCTCCAAAAGCCTCAAACTGCTTCTGTACACCTCTGGTCTCTTTTCTACCCTCCACATTATTCTGCATGTTCTAGGAGACCAACAGGGAGGGGAGATTGTCACAGCAGGAGAGGGAGACTGCCAGGAATCTTCAATAGTCTACTGGGGGCCACAACCTCTGCTTCAACTGCAGAGTCTGAACTGCTCCCTGTCACATGCTCTTCCTGCTCACTAAACCCTTTCCCCTCTTCAGCATCCAGCACCTCCTTCCAATCTTTCCCTCTGACCTCTCCTCGGTGTCCCACCACCAATGCCCGGGCTCTGAGCTTTTCTCCTCTAGGATTTCCCTTGATGTTTCCCCACCACTCCTCATTGTCCAGCCAGTCCCTGACATTTGCAAGGGACCTGTCCCTGGGGTTCTCAGCCCCCCAACTACTCCCATGCGTCCTGACTTCCCCTTAAGAAAGGGAATAGGGAGCCTTTTCTAACGTAAAAGCCATCTTTTCATCTGGGAAATCTTCCAGGGGCTGCATGCCAAGTCAGTCATGCACAGTCATGCACATGTGGGGGCTAAATGAGGACGAAGACCGGGCAGAGAGCAGGGTTCAAATCACCCCACCTGGCCAGGACAATCCCTGGGTGCTCCCTTGGGCCACTCGCCTAACCCACCTCGCAGGGCTGTTGTTGCAAGGATAACACGGGGAGAACCACGCGCGCCCCTGGGAGCTCCTTGGAGGAGAAAGCGGGCGATGAATGCAATGCACAAAATATATGAGAGGCGACCAGGTTTTGCAGGTGAGGGGCCCCCGCCAGCCTCCGCTTCCAACACCCGGCGCAACGACGCCGAAGTTTCCCCCCGGGCTCGGCTCGGGGAGCAGCGCTGCTCCCCCCGGCTCCCCTTCGCCCTCCCGGCTCTCTCTGCCGCCCACTGGGGACCCCCCTCACCTGCCAAGTCCGGAGCGCCGGTGGAAGTTGCATGCATGCATGTAGGGCGCCGCGTTGCCATTGCATTGCACTGCACTCCATGCAACGCCTGCACACATGCATTGCCTTGCACGCCCGCCAAGGGGTCTCCCCGCGGTCCGATGCATCCCCTCCGGCGCGGATGCAGCATTGCAAAAATAAAAAAACCCCGACGCAGCCCTACCTGGGGGGCAGCCTCCGCCTCCGCCGCTCCGCCTCCGCGGGGATCCCCGGGCTCCATCCTGCCGCCCGATCTCCGTGGGGGCGCAGGCAGGCTGCGCGGGGTCTGCGCGGAAGAGCCCCTGCACGCCCGGCCGCCGCCACTGCGCTCATTCCATGGCCGGGAGAAGAGTGCTTCAAACAAAACGCCCAGCCCGCCAGGCCACGCTGGGAAACGTAGTTCGCGCACCCCGCGCGGGTGCGGAGCCCAAGGGCGAGGGGACTACGGATCCCGGCAGCCCCCGCGCCGGGGACGGAGGGGGAGTGGCCGGGTGCAGGGATGGAGGGACGGGTGGGCGAGCGAGTGAGTGAGTGGCAGCCGCCAAGCCTTGGCCGAGAGCCAGGAAGGGCCTCCCCGGAGGAGGAGGGAGGCGCAGAGCGGGAGGGAGGGAGGGAACCCCAGGGGTCATCTAGTGACGGTGTCCCAATCGAAAATTTGACTTAAAAAAAAAATCTTTCGAATTTTTTAATTTTTCCCGCGGCACACCAGGCAACATCTCGCGGCACACTAGTGTGCCACGGAACAGTGGTTGGGAAACACTGGAATAGACCACAAGGGCCATTGAGTCCAACCCCCTGCCAAGCAGGAAACACCATCAGAGCACTCCTGACATATGGTTGTCAAGCCTCTGCTTAAAGACCTCCAAAGAAGGAGACTCCACCACACTCCTTGGCAGCAAATTCCACTGTTGAACAGCTCTTACTGTCAGGAAGTTCTTCCTAATGTTTAGGTGGAATCTTCTTTCTTGTAGTTTGGATCCATTACTCCGTGTCCGCTTCTCTGGAGCAGCAGAAAACAACCTTTCTCCCTCCTCTATATGACATCCTTTTATATACAGTGGTACCCCGCAAGACGAATGCCTCGCAAGACAGAAAACCCGCAAGACGAAAGGGTTTTCTGTTTTGGAGGCGCTTCGCAAGACGAATTTCCCTATGGGCTTGCTTCGCAAGACGAAAGCCCATAGGGAAATCTCCGGGGACCTGTTTTAAATTGCTGGCGGTCGGGAGCAAAGACTTTCGCCCACAGCCGGCCTTCAGAAGAGGTCCTGGACCTCTTCTGAAGGCCGGCGGGGGGCAAAAGTCTTTGCTCCCCCCCCGCCCGCCTTCCCGGGACAGCGGAGAAGTCTCCGCTGCCCCGGGCGATCTTAAAATGCTGGCGGGCGGGAGCGAAGCGTTCGCTGCCGACCCCCAGCATTTTAAAATCTCCCCGGGACAGCAGAGATATCATGGGGCACCTTGTCAAATGCCTTGCTGAAATCAAGGTAGGCTACATCCACTGCGTTCCCTTCATTTACCAGGCTTGTAATTCTGTCAAAAAATGAGATCAGGTTAGTCTGACATGACTTATTTTTCAGAAATCCATGCTGACTATTGGTGATCACTGCATTCCTTTCTAGGTGCTCACAGATTGTTTGCTTAATGATCTGCTCCAGAATCTTCCCTGGTATAGATGTCAGACTGACTGGGCGATAATTATTTGGGTCCTCTCTTTCCCCCTTTTTGAAAATAGGGACAACATTTGCCCTCCTCCAGTCTGCCGGGACTTCGCCTGTTCTCCAGGAATTATCAAAGATTTGGCCAGTGGTTCTGAGATCACATCTGCCAGATCTTTTAATACTCTTGGATGCAGTTCATCTGGCCCTGGAGACTTGAATACATCTAAACTAGCCAAGTATTCTTGTACTATCTCCTTAGTTATTCTGGGCTGTGTTTCCTCTGCTGAATCATTTGCTCCAAATTCTTCAGGTCGGGCATTGTTTTCTTTATCGGAGAAGACTGAGGCAAAGAAGGCATTGAGGAGTTCAGCCCTTTCTGTGTCCCCTGTTTGCATTTCACCATCTTCTCCTCTGAGTGACCCCACTGATTCTTTGTTCTTCCTTTTGCTACGAACATACCCATAAAAGCCTTTTTTGTTGCTTTTGACCTCTCTAGCAAGCCTGGGTTCATTCTGTGCTTTCGCTTTTCTGACTTTGTGTCTACATGTGCTGGCTATTTGTTTGAATTCCTCTTTGGTGGTTTCTCCCCTTTTCCATTTTTTGTACACATCCTTTTTTAATCTTAACTCAGTTAAAAGTTCTTTAGATAGCCACCCTGGCTTCTTTAGGCACCTTCCATGTTTCCGTCTCATTGGTATTGCCTGAAGTTGTGCTTTTACTACCTCCCTCTTAACAAACTCCCAGCCATCATGAACTCCCTGTTGAATGAATGGAATAACGGAATTACAACATAACCTACGTAATTAATTACATATTTTAGGTAAGTTACGTAATTTGGCCACAGAGGACACTGAGATGAGTCACTTTGGTTTCGGTGGAAGGTGAATCGCAGCAGAATAGTGCAACAACTATAGGACAGAATGCAAAATGATGCCTTCTTACATAAACCCTTAATGGAAGGAAAAGAAATTTTCAAAAATATTTGAACATAGTGTATTATTTTGTGGTTCTCTGCCGGGTACCTAGCTCCTTATTTTGGAGCTGGATATCATGGCTGCAGTGGTGTAACTTAGTAATTTTAGAACTAATATAGCTTATTAGTAAGGAAACAGCGTTTTGAATGCATTTATAAACATGCAACACCAGAAGGTTACATAGAGTAAAAAGAATTTCTATGCAATTTTCCATAGTGTGTGGTGGGGTTTTTTTGTTTTTTGTTATAATGACTTAATTGCTGACTTATTTATAGCGGTTTTCCCCTGTGTGTAGATCCACCGTCGGACAGAGGGTATGTCCCTATTCTGCAGGAAGAATTCAAGCATATGTCATAAATCTGTAGCAGGTGTCAGCCAGTCAGACCCAATGTCCACTGCTGAGTTGTGGATGTTTCCAGGACGCATCAGCATTTCAAAATCGGGTTCATTGAAACTGATTTGGCCCTTGTATGCTCGTCTTTAAGTTATCTCTCTCACAAGAACTCGCTCCCATGGAAGGCAGTGATGGCCAAGACTCTAGCTGGTGCAGAATTCTGCAGTCAAGTTGCTCACTGGGCCAAGATGGTTTGAGCATATTACACCCATCCTGGCATGACTGCACAGACTGCCAATATGTTCCAGGCCCAGTTCAAAGAGCTGGCATTGACCTATAAAGGCTTAAATGGCTCAGGACCACAAAAACCTCAAGGACTGCCTCTCTCCATAGGAACCTACCCAGACCCTGCAATCATAATCCAAGGCCCTTCTTCATGTGCCTTCTCCATGAGAGGACCAGAAGGTGGCCACATGAGCAGGGCCGTCTTTAGCAGATGCGGCACCGAGGTGCAAATATCCACTTAGCGCCCCCAAATTACCATGGATGGGGGGGCAGCGAAGCTGTACACTGCCAGCCATGGAGGGGGGTGTGCAACTCTCCCCCATGCTGTTGTGGGAGAGCAAACCCCACAGAGGCTTGGGAGGGAAGCTGTGCGCCCGCCAGCCATATAGTTGATGGGGCGCAGCTTCCATCCTTTTTAAATACAGTGGTGCCTCGCAAGACGAAAATAATTCGTTCCGCGAGTCTTTTCGTCTTGCGATGTTTTTCGTCTTGCGAAGCATGGTCCGTCGCAACTGCGCCTCTTCAAGCGGCTTTAAGAAAAAAGCGCAAGACGTTTTCGTCTTGCGTAGCAAGCCCATAGGGAAATTCGTCTAGTGAAGCAATGCAAAACCGAAAAACTCTTTCGTCTAGCCAGTTTTTTGTCTTGCGAGGTATTCGTCTTGCGGGGCACCACTGTATATATAATTTTTATTATTATTAAACATTTCAACATAGCAATTTATCAAAAATATATTAACCACATTCCCCCCCCATAAATTTCCCTCCCCCCTCCCTGAAGAGAACCCACCCTCCCACCCCCTCCTGGACTTCCCTCAGCTCCTCTCTCTGGTTTTTAATCACATGTTACTCTTCATGTTCCCAAATTGTAATGATCCTTAATTTATCTGTCTATATGTTACCAATAATAAATTTGCGTCTGTTTATTCAAAACCTGCCAAGGAGATCAGTTCATTTTGTTGTTTCTTTAAGTACTTTGTAAAAGGTTCCCATTCTTCTTTAAAATCTCAGTTGTCCTTGTCACGTAATTTATGTGTCAGTTTCGCCAGTTCCACATAATCCATCAGTTCCCCTTGCCATTGCTCTTTTGTCGGGATTTCTTCATTCTTCCATCCTTGTGCTATTAAGACTCTTGCCGCCGTTGTCGCATACATTAATATATTCTTCAGTTTCCTTGGCAGGTCTTTCCCTACAATCCCTAACAAAAATGCTTTGGGCTTTTTTTACAAATGTTAATTGGAACATTTTCTTCAGTTCATTATATATCATTTCCCAAAACTTTTTAATTTCACTACAATCCCACCACATATGATAAAAAGTTCCTTCTTTTTCCTTACATTTCCAACATATATCGGAGCCAGTTTTATACATTCTTACTATCGGAACTGGTGTTGATGTCAGGAAAAAGCAGCAATGCGAGAGCGAGCTGCAAGTTGCTGGAATGCAAAACAGGATGTTGATGTTTGGGACTGTACTATTGGAACAAAGGGGCAGTCTATTCACTGTACTGAGCACCGGATGTTAGCTCAGAGTGTCATCTGACCTGTACTGGAAGTACAGGGGTGGAGTTTCTCTCTCTACTGTTGGAGACTGGAGAGTGCAGACATGTTTCTCTGTACTGCTGCAATGACAGAAATAAAGACATGTAAATAGATTTCTGTCTGTCTCTTTCCCCCCTCCCTGAGGGAAGCAGGGAGGAGGGAGGAGAGGTGTGTCCCTCTCACGCTGAGTGGGATCGCCGATAGTGACCTTGCCTGTGTCCTGCCGGGAGACGCAGACGGGGAGGTCAACAAGGATCTCAAGCCGAATGCCTGGAGTGTGGCCAGTTACCTCTGACTGCGGCCTGAGAATCAGACAGTTATATACCGGGCACAGCTTCCATCCTAAGCCTCTGTGGGGATCGCTTTCCTTCCGCAGAGGCTTGGGAAGGAAGCTGCATGCCCACCAACCATATGTTGACAGGGCGCAGCTGGCGGGCGTGGAGGGAAAGGGGAGGCCACCAGCAAAACCACGCAGCTCCCCCACTCACTGGGGTGCCCCTGAGAGGCCGGAGCCCTGGCGCAACAAACCACTAAGCCCTATGGAAAAGATGGCTCTGCACACGAGAAGGGGCCTTTCCTGTGGTGGCTCCGCACTTGTGGAATGCTCTCCCCAGGGACTAATGTCATTGAGTTGCTTTGACAGGTCAATGGAAATCAATTCATTTTCACATTGTTTCGCTTTTCCTTTAAAACCCTCTGGCCTCTCCCTACCTCTCTCTCTCCTCCCTTTTACGTTAGGAATCCTGAGGCACATTTTGCTGTGTCTGAAGACTCAGACGTGTGTTGTTATGGGCTTTGGGTACACCATGTATTTTTCTTTCCCACTACTTCTGGATTTCTCATGTGGAGAAAGGGAAAAGCTGGCTCTAGGCAGCATATCATAACTGTGGTATTGGGAGTTTTTTGCCAGCTATTTCTGAGATGACTTACAGATGGATTCAGGCTCCTTCCTTTTCTGGGTTCCTCCAGACCAACCAATTTATCTTAAACTTACGTATGTGTATTAAGTGTGATTGATGATGGATCTGGTGATTTTACAGTTTTACATTTTTTATTGATTTGTTTATTGATTTAGCCTACTTTTGCATTTGTATTTGTTATACACTGTGTGTGTGTGTGTGTGTGTGTGTGTGTGTTGCATTAACAATTTCACTTATTTGGGGGCCTTTGAGCCAAAAAAACCGTTATATAAATAAGCCAATGAATGGATGAATGTCTTAAGTAATCATCGTGATTTGCTTACACAAAGCTTACGTAGAGGTTAGATTATATTCAGTCTTGAGAATTCATTCTGGTTTATTTGGAAGGTGGTTGCACAACAGTAAGCATTCGTCCTGATTTGCTTGTGGGGTGTCTGTCTTCCTGTTAACGATTTGTTTGTTCTATGCTTTTCAATTCATTTCCCCAACACTTTTGTAATTGCAAAAAGTCTGTTTCTTAAAAAAACAAAAAACCTGGATCTGTTGCACTAAGCCGACAGAGTGCTTTCAACCACTTTAGTTGTGCAAATCTAAATTCCCCAGCATGCACTTGGCTCCCTCATGCAAAATGCACTTGTATCCTTCATAACGGCACAGGCAAATCCCCTTCAAGTTCTACTCTGCTGATGAGGGACCTAATTCTCTGCATTTAATCCCAGTCCAGATAAGTGGTTCAGATGTATTCAGAACCTAAACCCTAAGCCAGGGGTAGGCAACCTAAGGCCCAGGGGCTGGATCCGGCCCAATCGCCTTCTAAATCCAGCCCACAGATGGTCCGGGAATCAGCATGTTTTTACATGAGTAGAATGTGTCCTTTTATTTAAAATGCATCTCTGGGTTATTTGTGGGTCCTGCCTGGTGTTTTAACATTTTATTTTAAATAAAAGAACGTGTGTTTTAATTTAAAATGCATCTCTGGGTTATTTGTGGGGCATAGGAATTCGTTCATATTTCCCCCCCAAAAAATATAGTCCGGCCCCCCACAAGGTCTGAGGGACAGTGGACCGGCCCTCTGCTGAAAAAGTTTGCTCACTCCTGCCCATAGCCTCTGGGGAATGTTACTATAGCTCTGAGCTGTAGCACAAACGCCATGCAGCATCTTCCTATTAACATGCAATTGCACCAACAGACATGTGGGATTGGCTTCACTGGTGCATTTGCACAGAGCCAACCTCTCTGCTGCCTCCCCTCTCCAGGGAAGCTAAAATAGTGGCCCTGCCCCACCCAAAGAGTCTCTTTTGGATGGAACCCTGAGCTCCTCACCTTGCAGTTCAAAAGCATACCCAGAATAGTCCCGCAGAAACAGAGAATTGTGGAATTGTAGAATCATAGAGTTGGAAGGGACCCTGCGGAGCATCTAGCCCAACCCCCTGAAATGCAGGGATATGTAGTTGTCCCATGCAGGGATCGAACCTGCAACCTTGGCCTTATCAGCAGCACACTCTAACCCAGGTGTCAGCAACCTTTTTCAGCCGTAGGCTGGTCCACCGTCCCTCACACCATGTGGTGGGCCAGACTATATTTTTTTGGGGGGGGGGGAATGAACGAATTCCTACGCCGCACAAATAACCCAGAGATGCATTTTAAAGAAAAGGACACATTCTACTCATGTAAAAACACGCTGATTCCCGGACCATCCATGGGCCGGATTTAGAAGGCGATTGGGCCGGATCCGGCCCCCAGGCCTTTGGTTGCCTACCCCTGCTCTAATCAACTGAGCTATCCAGGCTGAAGACTGGCCACAGCTGAGGGTAGCTAACGCTTACTGCTACAGACTGAAAAAGGGATTTATTTCAACTTCTAACCAAAAAGATAGATAGATAGATAGATAGATAGATAGATAGATAGATAGACAGACAGACAGACAGACAGACAGACAGACAGACAGATAGATGATACCAGAAGTCTGGTAAACAGCATGGATTAGGCTAGATGAGGTTTCTTTCATTTTCTTTTTAAATACTGATGTGACTGTTCTGATCTACAAGTCAAGCTAACAAACAGTCCCTGAAACAATGAATAAAGGCTCCTTGTGTGTTTTCACACTCCGTTGTGTTGGAGATTGTTCTCCCAGAGCTTTTCTTCTGAACTTCCTTCCCTTCTCCATCCCGTCCTGGTACCTTACTTCTGTTGAATACACACAGGCCCAGGGGCAGGGGACCTCCCTGTTATCTCTGCCAGCTGCTAGTTCCTTTGCCTCTGAGCTCATCAGCTGACCAGTTGCTAAACGCTGCCTTATCACGGTCAAAACCAAGAAGGAAGGGGGGGGGGAGAGACAATTAAGAAAAAACGGATGACATTTTTCGTTTTCCCACAATCTTTCGTCAATGCAGGCCCCGTAGATTTCTGCTGTCACCGTAATGCCACCATTCCCCCTTCTAAAGCATCAAGCCAGCTTTGGATCTTTGGAGTTAATAAAAAGCCAGGAAAGTCACGTAAAGTATCTCTGAAGGCTGGAAAAAAATTTGCATCCAGTCCGACCTTCAAGGGTTTTGGACCATCTGTACAAATCACTTTGAAATGTGCTGTGAATGGAAAACCTTTTAGAGATTGCAAAAACTCGCAGGGGAGGCCAAACATAATAGAAGGCCAAACTGCACAAACCTCAGGCAGAATACGTTATCCTTTCCACATGCTTCCACTCTGTCCCATTCCACAGCTCCTTTGCTTAATATAGATTTTCTTTTTTAAAAAAAATTGTGCATAAGCATTCAGAGACTAGCTCAGACCCTCCAATTGTCCATATTTTCCAGGGAAGTCCCTGATTTATAGAAGCCGTCCCGATCTCTGATTTGATCCCGGAATGTCCCGCTTTTCTTTAGGATGTCCCTATTTTCACTGCAGAACTGTTGGAGCATATAGAGTTAACTGACGCCTGAACCATCTGAATGCAATTCTGTATAGGGAAGTTTTAATGTTTAATGTTTCATTATGTTTTTTATATATGTTGGAAGCTGCCCAGAATGGCTGGGACAACCCAATAAGCTGTGTGGGGTATAAATAGTAAAATTATCATTATGGAATGGGATGTCCCTATTTTCATCGGAGAAATGTTGGAGGGTATGCTAGCTTTGTGCTAGACTATGCAGCTCAGTACCTGAGACAAAATGATGGCCAGTTTTGATATTCAACTCATCAGGTTCTTGAGTGACTGACTGGCTAGGGGAGCAATGCTGGAACTTAATACACACAGATGCAAAAGGTACCTTTAGTACAGTGGTACCTCGGGTTAAGAACTTAATTCATTCCAGAGGTCCGTTCTTAACCTGAAACTGTTCTTAACCTGAGGTACCACTTTAGCTGATGGGGCCTCCTGCTGCCGCCGTGCGATTTCTGTTCTCATCCTGAAGCAAAGTTCTTAACCCAAGGTACTATTTCTGGATTAGCGGAGTCTGTAACCTGAAGCGTATATAACCCAAGGTACCACTGTATTCCCAATGTTCACACTGCGAGTGCTGCTGCTTACATAGCCAAAATAGCACCACCCATTCATTTAATTTGCCCTCGTAGCCAAAACGGCACCACCCATATTTATTTGATTCCAGGCATTTGTGAATTACTTCTCATAGAATGTCTGGTTGTAAAAAAACAACAACCACCAACAATAAAATCTGAGAACAATTACGAATCCAATGCAATTCAACATACATTTATGTTTTCCTGATGGAATGATCTCCCCTCTCCTCTCCCCGTGTGCTGTTCTGTGGGTTCTTCTGAACCTCCCCAAGCCAATTGAGGGGGTGCAGGGGGAATGGTGGGGAGGATGGGGGGAAATCCCCATTGTGCCAGCAGATGTTGCAGAATTTTGCAGGTGATGCGTAAGTCCTCAAATGGTCTTCTGCTAGGGGACCTAGCTCATTCAATCCAGCCCTATGCTTCTCCTGGCATGCCTAGTGTTCTCCAGCAATGCTTGCAATAATTGCTGACCCAGTTTTGAATTGAGCCGAGGGGCCTGCGTCCACTAATTCAGAGTAGCTATTTCTGTTACGCCGGATAGAGATCAGTCGACTGAGCATCCTTATGGGGGGGGGGAGAGGGGGAGAGAGATAGAGACCTTAATTTCACAGAGGCTGCAGAAGTGGATGCAAGCGATACAGAAGTTAGCATGGGAGGTTCAATGTGGGTTTTAAAAAGGTAACATCCAAGTGATCACATCATGAACCTGTGATTTGGGCTGCATTCCAAATCAGCATACGCTTCCGTCAAAAGTGATGCTTGCCCCAAATTAGGAATTTATCAAGTCGTAGTTTTTGCCCAAGCATTGACCTGAGAGTTGGTTAGGACCTGGTAACCCTGCAGATGGTGTTAGACTACAGCTCCCATCATTCCTGGCCTTTGGCCATGCTGGCTGAAGCTGATGGGAGATGCAGTCTAGAGTACCTGTAGGGGATCAGTTTGAATTAAGTATGTAACCAGAGCTACCAGTGTAAAGGGAATGATGATCGATTTTGAACTCTCCGCACAGTCTGTACATACACAGAACTTCGTCTGACACATCAAGCTGTGAAAAATAACATTCCAGGGGTCGGGCATGACCTTCAGTTAGTCAAAGAGCTGAGCAAGGAAGCCAAATACATATTCCGAACCAGGGGAGTGCAAACCTGGCAGCATTGCTGAGCCGAACCCAGAACTTTGCTCTGTTGCTTTAACACAGGTTTGACTGGAATGCCGGGAACTGCAGCTCTAAAGAGTGTTAATTAGAGCTGATTGAGTGTCAAACAAACAACAAACAACAGTGAAATCTGAATCATAGAGCAGCTGGGGATCTTCAAGTAGCAGCATTAGATCAGCAAGGAGAAAGAATTCTGATACAAGTGGAACTTCTGTTTGGCCGCAGATATTAAACTCAAGCATCTAAAATCGACCGCAGTGGGTCTATCCTGTGGAATCGTGCATCCAACGCAATCTTAATTTGGATTCAGTGTTGGCCAAGAGAGGATTAGGATGTTCCCTTAATGTGGCAAAGTCAGCAGTTTTTGCTCTTTTTTCTTTCCAAACTAAGCTGTCACAGATTTGAAAATAAGGGCTCAGCAGCCAAAATAAGGGATTTTCAGAGCACAGGTATGTTCAACTTCTGAGCCCCTCCAAGCCAAAGGCAGAAAGCCCAGCCAGCAGCCAAACAAAGCCTCAAGCGGTGGTTCCCACAACGCAGCAACCCGGCAAAGGGGATGCAGCAAGGAAAACCACCATCACCTCTCTGCTGGGAAGCGCTGAGCAAAGGCGAGTCCCCAGGCAACGCGGCTGATTTGATCGGCACAAGGCATGCAAGCTCCACCCCCCCAGTCGTTCTTAGACTCCTTACTGAGTGAGCAACGCAGCCAAGCAACACAGTTGGAGCCTCCCTCCTCCCTGGCCGGCAGGGAGGGAGGGAGAGGAGCTGCTTCCTTTGAAACCCGGGAAATTTAAGGGACATCATCAATAAGGGACAGCAGCGGGACACAGCACTGGGATAAGGGACTTTCCCGCCAAATAAGGGACGGTTGACAGCTATGGGGTGGGGAGGGGATTAAAACGGTGTGCTTCCCACTGGCATGTGATTGGCTATTATGATAACAGGACTAGATGGGCTGTTAGCCTGACCCAGCATCCAGCTTCTGCCTTTAAACTCCAAATGCCAGCCGCAACAACAACTCTATAAGGTAGGGCAGGCAGAGGAAGGGTGTGTGTGAAAGAGAGAGGCTGACTGGCCACAGACAGATGTAAAATGGAGATGACCGCAGACTAAGCAGATCCCCTGAGTGCTCTAAATAGCCAGGAAAGTCATTAGCATATTTCAGAGAAAAAAGAAGACATGCACTCTCATTTCTGTTCCTGGGCAGCTGGCGAAACTGGACTCTCGGTTAACTACACTGCTGCCACTCAACGTTGAAATCTTGCAGCTGCAGAGTTGGAACGACATCATAGCCAGCTGCGCTGGCTACTCCTAGACACCCCACCCCACCCTAGCCCATGACCAATGGCTTTTGAGGCCACAGTGATATCAGGTGCCAGGGGAGGGGGGAGGAGGAAGGAATCTAGGGCCACAGCTGGCTGTTTTGTGGTGATGAGGCCTAAGGGGTATGCGCCAGGGTGGGGGAGAGGCTTCAAATGAATGCAAAAGAGCAAAAACTTAGAAATAAACAAAGAAAAAGGGGGCTGTAACTGCAAGTAGTCTAATGGCTAAGTTAAAGCTATTTCGCCTGAAATCCAATACAGTGATACCCTGGGTTACAGATGCTTCAGGTTACAGACTCCGCTAACCCAGAAATAGTACCTCGAGTTAAGAACTTTGCTTCAGGATGAGAACAGAAACCGCACAGCGGCAGCAGGAGGCCCCATTAGCTAAAGTAGTACCTCAGGTTAAGAACAGTTTCAGGTTAAGAACGGACCTCCAGAACGAATTAAGTTCTTAACCCGAGATACCACTGCACAGTCGTACCTTGGATTCTGAACGCCTTGCAAGACGAACGTTTTGGCTCCCAAACGCCGAAAGCCCGGAAGTGAGTGTTCCAGTTTGAAAACGTTCTTTGGAACCCGTTGTGCCTTCCGCAGCTTCTGATTGGCTATAGGAGCTTTCTGCAGCCAATCGGAAGCTGTGCCTTGGTTCCTGAACGTTTTGGAAGTCAAAAGGACTTCCAGAATGGATTCTGTTTGACTTCCGAGGCACGACTATATGTACTTACCTTGCAGTGAGCCTCATCAAATTTAGTGGGGGCTTACTTCTGAGTAGACCCATCTAGGATTGCAATGTTATAGCAGTAAATGCAAGGAAACTGGTGAAAGTAAAAGCCCAGTCTTCTTTTAAAGCCATCACTGCCTCCTTTGGGAGCAAGATCCATCGTTTAATGTGTGAAGTAACACTTGCTTTTATCTGCCCTGAATCTTCCAGCATTCAGCTTACTGGATGTTCACAAATTCAAGTGTTACTAGAGAGGGAGAAAAGGCTTTTATCTGCCAGTGTTCTCTGCACCATGCATAATTCTATAAACATCTATCATGTCCTCTCCTACTTAGAACGCTGTCAATTGTGTGCACCAGGTGAAGGGGAACTGGAGTATGACCTGGGAGAGCAGGGCAGTGATTTGGGGGGGCGGTCTGCACCAGGCAGGAGGCAGAGGCAGGGGAAGCTTCAGAGCTGGAGTGGGGAGCACAGGAGGGGGCGGAGGAAGAAGTAGGTCAGGCAAGTGAAGGGCCGGGTACTTCCCCACTCTCTCTTGCACCATTGTCTCCCAGAACCAGGAGAGGGTTGAAGAGGGAGGAGCAGAGGCAGCTTCCACACAGGAGTAGTCTCCAGCTGTGTACGTGCAGCCTATCAGGGGAAGCCAGCATGGTGTAGTGGTTAAGAGCGGTGGACTCATAGGGGAAGTCTAATGCAGACTTCCTCAAACTCAGCCCTCCAGATGTTTTGAGACTACAATTCCCATCATCCCTGACCACTGGTCCTGCTAGCTAGGGATCATGGGAGTTGTAGGCCAAAAACATCTGGAGGGCCGAGGTTGAGGAAGCCTGTCCTAATGTAACACTAATGTCTCAACAAATGAAACTGATCTGTAGAAAATGTAACTTGAAAAAGGAGACACTGCACCTACTTTTGTAAACCCAGAAATCTTTAATAAAAAATACATCAAAAAGAATTGAAAGCACTGAGGATCAACTGGGTATGGAAAGGGGGTTAGCAGAAGGTAGCAACTGAGCCACCCATGCAGAAACAGCCAAACCAATAATGGATAGGTGGGTAAATGTGGAATCTGATTTCCCCCAAATTTATCAAATTCTCTTCATTTTGGTAAACCTGAATTTACAAGGGAGAGGGAAACACGGGGACTGGTGTTGTTTGAGGGTAACGTCATGTGGACTATGCACATCAAATGGGAACGCAAACAGTTGCTAACATACTGTAAACTTGGGTGTGGACGTGCCCTTGATTTAATGGCAACAGGACTACCTTCTGTTTGTTTTTCATCTTAAAGGCAGCCGAAAGCAACCAGGGCAAGGAGACCTTTTCTGTGCCATCGAAATTGTTGCTTTGCAATTGCTTTGACCTCTCCGGTCTGCAAGGAAGTTAGCAGCAGGGATGCAAAAGGTCGTCGCTTTGCAACTGAGCTGGCGGGAAAGAAGGAAGAGAAAGGGCAAAGGGCAGAGCAAGGCAGACCACAAAAGAGGAGAAAACAGGAAACCTGGGGCATGACGGGCAGCCCAAAAGGAAAGCCGCAGCTGTTTCCTTGCAAAGCTCTTTACACAGATCCTGTAAAGAGAACCCATATTTTGGCAGAGCCGTCTTCCCCTCAAATACTGATGGGCACAAACATTTGCATGATGGGCTGTTACAGAGTTTTTGGGAGGTTGGAATTGGTAAAAGTGCCAGAGTTATCATTTCTGATTTGCCTTGCTGATCATTTGTTGTCACACATGTGTGTTTGCACATGCATGTGCTGCAAGAACTTTATAGCATCATAACTTGTCATCCAGGAAGCAGAAGAGAGTCCTATCAACCACATATGACTGGATAAACCTCTTGTTATTCTAGCATGCCTGGAACTGAAAATTGCAGGCAGGAGGGGTTTCAAGCAGGCCAGAATGCACACAACTTATTGTTGTTTGTGTGTGTGTGTGTGTGTGAGCTTTTTAATAAGATCTAATCAGAGGGCTTGGCTAATGTGCTTTGGACTCTAGCTCTAGCTCCCACCATCCCCAGCCAAGTTGACCAATGGCCAAGGATGCTGGGAGTGTAAGGCAATGGCTTAGCCACTGTGACGTTAACATATGAGACTGCTGGAGGTGAAATAGTTAAACAGGTTACCCAATCAGAACCCAGGGGGTGGAGTCAGAGGGACTATAAAACCAACTCTGGGAGGGGCGAAGGGGGGAGTTTGTTGGGAGTTTGGTGGTTGGTTGGAGTGGGAGTGAATTGGGATAGAGTCTGTGGGCAGGTTGAGTTAGTGTAGCGAAATAAGCTGAGTCAGGAACAGTTAGGAGCTAGGAAGACAAGTAAATATCTGAGAGGTGGTTTAGTGAGGGAGAGCAGGTAGCAGAAGTTATAGGTCTGGATAGGCACCCTATGATTGTAATTGACCGATACCGTTTATGAAACCACACGCTTGTTAAATTGCAATAAATAAACAGAAGTTTATGTTCCAACTTAACCCTGACTGGACTCAATATTGTCCCAGGTAGGGCCTGGGTGGTGGCAGCGAGAAATAAAGTGGTGGCACAGGGATCAATAGACGGCGAATCGTCTGGGGACCCTGTGTGATCGCCACAGCCACCCGTAATATTGGTGAGAGAGAGAGAGAGAGAGAGAGAGAGAGAGAGAGAGATTCAAGCTGTTATTCCTATTTGACACTTATTTGTCTAGACCCAACCTGCACTCTCCCCCTGTTTTGTGGAGGGAGGCAGGGATGGGGAATCCATTACCTTCCAGATATTGCTGGATGACAGCTTCCATCATGCCTGGCCATTGGCAACAAACAGAATTATCTGGACACAAAATACAGGTGCTCTTGAAAAATCCATTTGGAGGCAGCCCATCTCTGAATACATCGGAGCAGAAAGGCTTTTGCCTTCAAGTCTTCCTGGTGGTTTCCCAAGAATTAGGCTGGATCTACACACGGGGGGGGGGGGACACTATAAATAAATCAGAAATTAAATTGTTATAACAAGAGGGGGGAAATGGCATAGACAAAGTTTTGGGCTCTACAACACTATCTGGCGTTGCAGGTTTCTAACAGTTATAGCATTATAACATGAGCAATGTAGCTGAGTCCTTAAACAGATCAAACACATTATTGTTCTTAATGGTTGCACATGGTCCACAAGGCGACGGCTCATGTTTGCTGCCCTCCTAAAACAGTGCCCTTGGCTTGCTTCCTCCAACAAATAAATCTGGATGCCCATCGTTGCCATAAGAAATTGCTCAGCCAGAGCAACAGCTTCCACGTTGCAACTTAGCAACATCCGAAGCTGCAAAGCCACAACTTTATAAATGTACATTCAGGTGTATTTACCAATCTACTGGGCAATGAAATTGCTGACGATGGGCAGCACCGAGGACTTTGTTTCTGCTTGAGCAGCATTTGGCTTAAACGATCCTCATAAATCACTCAAAGCCAAGAGCTCTTTAAAAGGTTTATGGAGTGAGCGCAGAGCAAAGGCCTCGCCGTTCCGTATCAAAACTCCATAAACAGAAGTTTTCCACAAGCTGGTTTGAGAATTACCAATAGTCCAAGATGTCAAATATTCCGTCTTACTTCCTTTCAGGCCGCACTAGACATTATGGCAAATGTGGAGCTGCCTCTTTAGGACCGCCAACTTTTCACTTACCAAATTCAGGTAACTGGGCAGTTTCTGCATGTGATGTAGAGGGAAGTGAGGGGCAGATGGGGCTTGGCCACCTGGGAAGGGAGCCCATCTAGGAGAAGGGACACTATGATCCTAAACCTCCACTGCCTTGCAGGATATTTTTGGGAGTAGAAAGGGCTAAGGAGTAAACCCTGCACAAATCTAAAGTGGAGTCCCTAAAACAGCTGGATGGCGTCTCCTCCTTCCAGCAAGTCCTGCAACCAAGCTGGTGCCAAACTTTTTGCTCTGCTTTCCTTTGGGCAACATCAGTGGGGCCAAGGAGGTGGGGGTGGGTCTTGTCTTCCAGACACGCTGCCCTTGTGAACCACCTTTGGATGAAGGGCAGTAGATAAATTGAATAAATAAAAATAAATAATGGTTAGGGTGTCAGACTACCACCTGGGAGACCAGGGTTCAAATTTCCACTCCGTCATTTAGCTCACTGGGTGACCTAGAGCCAGACACTGTCTCTCAGTCTAGCCTATCTCATAGGGTTGTCCTGAGGATAATATGGAGGAGGGAAGAATTTATTTGGAGGGAAGGTAGGATATATACCAGGGGTCAGCAAACTTTTTCAGCAGGGGGCCAGTCCACTGTCCCTCAGAGCTTGTGGGGGGCCGGACTATATATATATATTTTGGGGGGGGGGGAGAATAATGAATGAATTCCTATGCCCCACAAATAATCCAGAGATGCATAAAAGCACACATTCTACTCATGTAAAAACACCAGGCAGGCCCCACAAATAACCCAGAGATGCATTTTAAATAAAAGGACACATTCTACTCATGTAAAAACACGCTGATTCCCGGACCATCCACGGGCTGGATTTAGAAGGCGATTGGGCCGGATCCAGCCCCCGGGCCTTAGTTTGCCTACCCATGATATATACATAAGAGACAACATGCATGCATGGGAGATACAGTTTAAGCACATGCGATAAGGGAAACAATTTGAAATAACTCTTTTTAAATAATAATAACCTTGCACTATGGTTGTGGCTTTTACACACACCAACAACTGGCTCTGTTTAAGAAAATATTTGGATCGTTTCTTCATCTGATAAGCTGGAACAGCTCCTTCGCCTCCCCTGCTAGTATCTAGTAACACAAAACCACCCAGTTGTGGGGGCGCTGACAAGAGGTGGGGCTGAGCAAGGGCTGCTGGAAGACAGGCAGCTGCTGGGAACAGCTCCCTCCATCTCGCCTCAGCTGGTGACCCTAAACAGAAACTCTGCAAACAACAGCTGGAGGGGGAAGCGCTCAGTTCCGGCCCATCAGGTCCATGCCTAGAACAGGCAGGCCAGACTCCTTGCTGAGGGAGAGGGAGGGAGAGGGAAAGGCCGACTGGGAAACAACGTAAGAACAAAATAAGACCCGTCTTGTCCAGCATCCTTTTCTCACAGTGGCCGACCACATGAAGAAGAAGAGTTCGGACTTGATATCCCGCTTTATCACTACCCAAAGGAGTCTCAAAGTGGCTAACATTCTCCTTTCCCTTCCTCCCCCACAACAAACACTCTGTGAGGTGAGTGGGGCTGAGAGACTTCAGAGAAGTGTGACTGGCCCAAGGTCACCCAGCAGCTGCATGTGGAGGAGCGGAGACGCGAACCCGGTTCCCCAGATTACGAGTCCACCGCTCTTAACCACTACACCACACGGGCCTGTGGGGAACCTGCAAGCAGGATTCAAGCACTTCTGCACTCTCCCCTCCTGTGGCTTCCAGCAGCTGATATTCAGAAGCATTGTGGTCCCTGATCATGGCGTCAGAGCATAGCCGTCATAGTTAGTAGCCACTGACATCCTTCTCCTCCATGAATTTGTTCAATCCTCTTTTAAAGCCATCGAAGTAGGCGGAGATGACTGGCAGAATCCGAGACCAGGGAGAGGAGACGGTGGAGGAAGATTGGAAGAAATGTAAAATTTATTTGCAGAAATATTGCAAAATTTATGAATGTTAAGGACATTGAAATGAACTGCAGGGGCTCTAGCAACAAAGTAAAATGTAAGATTGGATTAACAACAGATAAATTAATAGGATATGAATTTGCTGAATTGATTTCTAAAAAGGGATACAAGAATGGGAGATGTGAGGAAGTCTGGAAAATAAGTTAATTGAAGATGAAAAATCAAGAAAGAGGGAAAATTTTGTTTTTTGTTATTTCTTTTTTCTTTTTTGATGTGTTTAATGTTTGCATTTTTTGTATTGTATTGTTTTCTGTGACTTCGTATTTTCTTTGTCTTTGTACGCTTTTTCTTTATTGTGAAACTTAATAAAATATTTATATATATATAAAAAATTAAAGACATCAAAGTAGCCATCACTGCCTCGCGGGAGAGTGAGCTTCACCGTTTAACTAAGCACTGCGTGAAGACGTACTTTATAATAATAATAAATTTTTATTTATACCCCGCCCTTGCCGGTTCAAAAACTGGGCTCAGGGCAGCTAACAACAAATTTAAAACACTTAATTGTAAAAGCAGCATAAAATACAGTATAAAAACATGAATAACAATAAAATTCAAAGTTCAGAAATCAATTTAGGGGAAATCCATCTAATAAGCATTAGATAATCCCCAGGGCTAGCTGGCTGAATTAGTCCTACTTGGGCCAGCAAGGAGGCCAGGGGAGAATTAGCTGTGGGGTCTCAGAGCGGGTAATCTTCATAAAAGGGGAGGGAAGAGAAGGGAAATAAAAGATCAGGCTGAATTCAAATTAAAGGCCAGGCGGAATAGCTCTGTCTTACAGGCCCGACGGAAGGAGGTTAAATCCTGAAGGGCCCTAGTCTCATAGGACAGAGCATTCCACCAGGTTGGAGCCATCACTGAGAAGGCCCTGGCCCAGGTGGAGGATAGTCTGACTTCCTTAGGGCCCGGGACCTCTAAACTATGGTTATTCATGGACCTTAAGGTCCTCAGCGGGGCATACCAGGAGAGGCGGTCCCGTAAATACTTTATCTGCCGTGAATCTTGCAACATTCAGCCTCATTGGGTGTCTGCAAATTCCAGTGTTACGAGAAGAGCTTTTCTCTAGGCCCCTTCTCAGTGCTGTGCATAATTTCATAAACCTCTGTCGTGTCACTTCTAACTCGTCTTTTCTCTAAACCGAAAAGTCCCAAACACTGCAACCGTTCTTCATAAGGCAGTTGTCCCATCCCCTAGATCATTTGGGTGGCCTTTTCCGAACCCAAGAAGAGTCTGGATCAGCCCAATGACCCATCTGGTTCAGAATCCTGTTGTCCCAGCGACCAGCCAGGTACGTGTGAAGGAAATCCCCAAAGCATTGTTCCTGAGCTCTGCTCCTACCCCTTGCTTGTCTGGCTGGAGAACAGAGAGGGGTGTGTATAAAACTAGCAGCCTATGCAAATGTAAAATTTACATCCCTTGCCCCACCCACTTTTGTCTCTGTCCCCGCCCACTAGGGGCGTGTGTGAAAGGTTGCTCAGAAAGGAATGTGACCTTCAGGTTAAAAAGCGTTCTGCACCCCCAGCTGCTGCACTAATAATAATAATAATAATAATAATAATAATAATAATAATAATAATAATAATAATAAATTTTATTTATACCCCGCCCTCCCCAGCCAAGACCGGGGCTCAGGGCGGCTAACACCAAGCATAAAAACAATTGATTAAAATACAACTTAAAAACAAGATTAAAATACAACATTAAAATGCAGCCTCATTTCAGTAGAAACTCAAATCAAAAACTTTTTGGGGATGAAAACGTCAAATCTTCACCAAGGCCAACTATTCAGACTGGTCCTACGTGGGCCAGAAAAAAGCCAGGGAAGTCCCCAAATAGGAGTTCCATCACAGAAGGAGAAAGGAGAAGGAAAGAGGGGAAGGGGATCAAGTTGATTCCAAGCCAAAAGAATGGAATCCTTTGGCTGGTATTGACTGTCAGTACAAGCCAGGGGGACTATATTGAGGAAGGACAAGGTACTATTAGTTTTTGTCCTGGTTTCAACAATTTTGCTGGACTGCGTATTTTAAATGTGTTCATATTCTGGTGATGGAATATAAGACTTTTTGGGGGGAGTGTCTCAAAAAGAGGATAAATGTATGGAATGAAATGAATGAAATGAAACAATATGAAATGAAAACTTGGCCCAGTCACCATGCAGGAACACCTATCTTTCAATTCGGTATGTTTAGCCGATTTGCCTATAAATCCAGTGCTGTAACGACAGTGAGAGAGTCGCCTCACCTGCTTATCTTGGGGAAAATATTCCCCGTGAAAAGCAGGACTGGCTGGATGGGAGAGGGAAAAAAGTCATACACCCCCCATCTCCAACAAAAAAATAATAATCTAGGAAAGTAATTAAGATTTCATGTGCATCTGCTGCAATGCTCCACTTGTTTTGACTTCATTAACCGTCAGGGGATTTTGCTGCAGAAGTGAGCCTGCGCCTCTGAGCAAATGTATCTAATCCAGGGATTTCTGTAACAATGAGTGGGTGGAATTTCAAGGCAGACTCTTGTATCCGAGGCATGAAAAAGACTCTTTTGTAGGTCGCTCCTCGTCAGCCGAGGGACTTTACACTGAAAGGAAGAATGCGGGGTGGGTGGGGGTGGAGAATGGGATAATTCCAGTCCGGCTACCGCGGTGAAAACCCCCTTTTTGTCGCCTGAAGTGCCAGATTCCAACTACTGCAAGGGAAAGTTGGCTTTATGACATGAACCCGGCGCAATCCGCCCGGCTCTCCCCTCACCCACCGCACTGCTGCTCCCGGTATAGTAGCTCATTAAGCTTTTAGCTGAGTAACCCTTTTCTCTTCCCCGCTGGCAGAGAAGGCTGCGTTCAGATGGCCATCGCCGGGCGGACGCAAGCGGCGCTGCTAGCGCAAGGTTGCGCAAGCCACAAAAGGAGTTGCTTTCCTTGGCAGATCTCCGAATCCCGACTTATTAAGGCTCTGCCAACCACTTTTGTCCTTGACAAGTGACTCTCTCCGCCGGCAACACTGGCGTCTCTGTGCGAGCCTCTTCTGTAGGGCCTGGTGCTTTCCAGGACAATCTGGCCCAGTGAGAAAAAGCTGTGCTGTCCTTGGGCGAAGACTGTGGTCGCCCTTCAGGAGAACACCCCGAGCTGTTCGGTGGAACGGGAAGAAGGAGAAAATTGGGACGGATGGTTTCCCCCGCAACAGATACAACCATAAAGCAAAGCTCTGGCAATATGCTTACCTTCAAAGAATGTGTGGGGACAAGATAGATCTCAGCATGGTTTGCAATGGTTTTGGCATCCACTGGTTTAAAGTAAAGGACCATTAGTTCCAGTTGTGACTGACTCTGGGGTTGCGGCACTCATCTCGCTTTATTGGCTGAGGGAGCCGGCTTACAGATTCCAGGTCATGTGGCCCGCATGACTAAGCCGCTTCTGGCGAACCAGAGCAGCGCATGGAAACACCATTTATCTTCCTGCCAGAGCAGTACCTATTTATCTACTTGCACTTTTGACGTGATTTCGAACTGCTAGGTTGGCAGGAGCAGGGACCAAGAAATGGGAGCTCACCCCGTTGTGGGGCTTCGAACCGCTGACCTTCTGATCAGCAAGTCCTAGGCTCTGTGGTTTAACCCACAGCGCCACCCGCATCCCTTCTATCCACTGGTTTAACCACCACCAAAAAAGGGGCTTCTGTAGCCTTTCCCTTAAAAGCAGGCTACTAAGAAACTCGGAATGGGTGGGGGAACAGTTGTGGGTTTTTGTGGAAAAGGACACTTTTCAAACTAGGCTAGAGCAGGGGTCAGCAATTTTTTTCAGCAGGGAGCCGGTCCACTGTCCCTCAGACCTTGTGGAGGGCTGGACTATATTTTGAAAAGAAAAAAAATGAACGAATTCCTATGCCCCACAAATAACCCAGAGATGCATTTTAAATAAAAGGACACATTCTACTCATGTAAAAACACGCTGATTCCCGGACCATCTGCGGGCCGGATTTAGAAGGCGTTTGGGCCGGATCCGGCCCCCGGGCCTTACTTTGCCTACCCATGGGCTAGATTTTCGGCAAGTGTCCCCCTGCCCTCCACCGAGCATGACTCAAACATTCATGTTCATTTCCCTAGTGCAAAATGTAACAGCCATATTGCGCTTTCTGATGTATGCTTTTTAGACATCTTGCCATTCCTTTGCCAATTGCACTGGCAAGCAATTTTCTGATTATATACATTTTTCGTACACGTCAGTTGGCCGGGGGACTGCCTTGCAAAATTCAGAGGAGCATGAAGGTCGGAGGAAGGCTGTTTTCCAGTTCACATATTGGTTCAGAAAGTGCAAGTTTACCAGATCCCTCTTTAGATGCAGGTTGAAGCACCTTTCTTGCCCATCCCCGATGATGACCTCCTGCGGCCTCAAACGCAAACAATAAACACCTGTCTGAAAGCAACCTTTGTCCTGATAGCCGAACAGACTCTCCTGCTGTAGACAAAGTATTTCTCCACATAGCAGTTGCTGGGGGATGACACCTCTACACCTCCATTTCCCCTGCGTTTGGGATTTCCCGAGGTATTGGGCTGGCCACAGGTGGAAGCAGAATACTGGGTTAGATTGATTTCTGACCTAATACAGGACAGCTTTTCTTATATCCTTAACTCAAGGTCTCTGGAAAACTCAGAAGGAAGGCCTGAAAGCAATGGCTATCCCCTTTTTAGTTGCAACCAGCCGCTATTCCTCAGGAGGTATACTGCCTTGAACCATGGAAGTTTCATTTAGCTGCCATGGCTAATGGCCACTGAGTGATGTGAAATCCTAGAGCTTGTCAAGTCCCGTTCAGAAGCACCTGAGCTAGTCAGAACATGGCAGCCAAAGCTGTAAGAGAGGGGTTGGGAAAAGCTCGGGGCTGGTGGCCAAATGCAGCCCTACAGGGCTCAAGGTTTTCCCCCAGGCCATGTCCAATTGAGCACTTTTGCCTGGCAGGAATGTGTCCTTAAACTCTGATCATGCTTCTTGGTTGCTGGAAGGGAAGATGATTGGGGGGGGGGTGCATATAGGAACATCCAGGGTTTTGGTTTGTTTGTTTTTCACGGATGGAAAATGCCTGTTGATGGCATTTTACCATTGTACTGTTGAGAGTGTATTAACTTATGGTCTGTGTGTGTGGTTTGGGAGCTGCACGGTCAGGGAAAAAACAATGCTGTCCAGGGTTGTAAAGACTGCAGAGAGAATAATTGGGTGCACTCTTCCCACCTTAGTTCAAACCTATGCTTCCAGGTGCCATAAAAAGCTGCAGAGATAGCGCAGGATAGTGCACACCCCGGAAATTATCTCTTTCAGCTTCTGCTTTCTGGAAGAAGGTACAGGCTTATAAAGACTAGCCACCTGAGAAACAGCTTCTATCCAAACACAATTTTGGTTTTAAACATAGTGTAAGGTAGTCTCTATGGGAGTATATTGTATTTAATTATGGGGTATCAGAGTTTTTAGTGGGCTAACCAGGCTGGGATAGCAGGCTTGTTGGTTTTTGAATGTCTGGTGTAGATTTTTTTCAGTTTCGTTGTTTTGTATGGGAGAATGACAATAAAGATTATCGTATCGGAATGCAGGCTGCTGTACAGGCCACCTCCATTGCCCCGCCCACATTTGCACCTGGCCCTGCCTACTGTCATGGATTGGCTGGACACCGAGGAATGGTGGGAGGAACCAGCTGGGGAACCCCAATGGGAAGAAGGCTCAGAGCCCGGGGATTGGTGGTGGGACGACGATGAGTGGTCAGAGGGAGAAGACTGGGAAGAGGAGGCTTTGAATGTTGGGTAGGTGACAGGGCTTAGTGAGCAGGGGAAGTCTGTGGCAGAGAGAAGTCCAGAATCAGGATCAGAAACTGAAGCAAGGCAGGAAGGAGGCCAAGAGGCAGAGATGAGTCCGGGAGCCATGTGTGGCTCCCTCTACTGCTGTGACAAACTTCCCTCCCTGCTTGTCTCCCAGCACCAGAAGAGGCATGAGAAAGGCGGAGGTGAGGTTAGCTGCAGGCAGTCTCAGTCTCCTTAGGGAAAGCCCTGGAGAGGACTTAGACAGCTGTGGGCAGCTTCAGCAACTGGTTCATGGGGGCAAGACCTGAGTTGCTGTGCCCATTAGGCTTGATATTCCTGTGCAGATCCTACTTTGGTGTTAACTCGAACTTGCTGTGTGTGGTTCACTGCTCGCTCTCCCCTGGCATGTGGCCCCCCAAAAGCCTGCCCACGAGGGAATATGCTGGGAAAGGCTCCCCATGATAAGTTGAGCAAAGACATTTATATGAGTGGTACTTGCTGACCACAGTCCCACCCACCACTGCTTTTGTTCCTATCGAGGATGCTCCCCCATTCAAAGCCATGCTCCAGTCAGAATAATAATAATAATAATAATAATAATAATAATAATAATAATAATAAAATTTATTATTTATACCCCACCCATCTGGCTGGGCTTCCCCAGCCATTCTGGGCGGCTTCCCAAAAAATATTAAAATATTGTAATACATCAAACATTAAAAGCTTCCCTAAACAGGGCTGCCTTCAGATGTCTTCTAAAAGTCTGGTAGTTGTTGTTCTCTTTGACATCTGGTGGGAGGGCGTTCCATAGGGAGGGTGCCACTACCGAGAAGGCCCTCTGCCTGGTTCCCTGTAACTTGCCTTCTCGCAGTGAGGGAACTACCAGAAGGCCCTCAGTGCTGGACCTCAGTGTCCAGGCTGAACGATGGGGGTGGAGACACTCCTTCAGGTATACTGGGCAGAGGCCGTTTAGGGCTTTAAAGGTCAGCACCAACACTTTGAATTGTGCTTGGAAACATACTGGGAGCCAATGTAGGTCTTTCAAGAATAGAGCCACGAAAAGCCTTGTGCTGCTTCTGTCGGTGTTATTAGGGCCATTCATAAAGGGAAATCTCGCACAAATCTATTCCCAGCGCTCTGTCCTAATCAGGGCAGCATCTTAATTGACATTGCCTTGCAAGCCCCGAAAAAGAAGAATCTTGCAGAAAAGCAACAGCACCAAGGTTGGCTGCTTTGAGGTCCCTGCAGCACACAATCTAGGCCAAGCTTTCACCAACCTTGTGGCCTCCGGCTATTTTGGACTACAGCTCCCATCAGCCCCTGCCAGCTCAGACCACCTCATTATCTGATGGGCTACAAGTTCTGAAAACTCTGGCAGAGGAAACCTCATGCCTTGCACCCCTACCCACAAGAAGCCGGCAGGATAAGGAACCAGCATAGATCGAGCCAGCCCTGGGGTGAAGAGCTCGCCTCAATCATCCCCATTTCAGTAGGATCCCTGGGAAAGTGTAACATGTAGCCCAGCCACACCACTGGAAGGCTGGAATGGTTTTGTTGACATTCGACTGTCTCGAGAGACAATGGAGCGTGCTTCCAAGGGTGAGGTCAAACTACTGTGTTAGCAGCAGCAAAGTGACCTCTCAGGGCGCAAGCCTGGGCAATGTGTAGAGAGGTCCTAGTCTGGCCTCTTGGCCTGGTGGATGTGGTCCAAAGGAAGGCAGAACAATATGTAAGGCTGGCCAGTCGAAGCCATTTCTCAGGTGTAGTCACTGTCGTATGCTGACAGCTTCTAGGAGCTACAGGTAGGAGCTGATTGCAAGGTGGGGACCAAAGGTGGACAAACTAGCCTAGGAGGAGCATGATGTGTCCCTCACCAGAGGTACGACCCCTCCCCAAACACCCCTCTAAAGTGGTAGTCTAGGAAAAACTTCATCAATACAAGTAAAAAGGTAAAGGGACCCCTGACCATTAGGTCCAGTCGTGACCGACCCTGGGGTTGCGGTGCTCATCTCGCTTTATTGGCCGAGGGAGCCAGCGTACAGCTTCCGGGTCATGTGGCCAGCATGACTAAGCTGCTTCTGGTGAACCAGAGCAGCACACGGAAAATGCTGTTTACCTTCCTGCCTATTGATCTACTTGCACTTTGATGTGCTTTCGAACTGCTAGGTTGGCAGGAGCAGGGATTGAGCAACGGGAGCTCACCCCATTGCGTGGATTCGAACCGCTGAACTTCTGATCGGCAAGTCCTAGGCTCTGTGGTTTAACCCACAGCGCTACAAATACTTTCTGCTTAATATAGCAGAGAAGCCTGCAAACAGGGTTTTCCATAAGCATGCCACCACCTGGTGGCGACTCGTGAAAGGAACATCAGATTGCTGCCAACAAATTTCATTTTGCATTAGGAAGAGAGAGAATGCTGTTTTGCTACTGCTAAGGCTTGCTCTGATTCCCCCAGCCTGGAAGGATAATTTGGGAGTGGGCGGGCAGGGAAAACAATGCCGTGGGGAGTGGGGAGAGGGGAGAGAAGAAACAGCTTGCAAAATGTGAAAGAAACTGGCTGCAACAGCAAGACAACCCCCCCCCAATCTTTCGCCCTCCTCAGTGGTGACAAGTGAGATCTAACCCAAAGGTCTGGCGGCCACAGCTGCGAGAGGAAGAAGTTGGAAGTGCGAAACAGAGAAGAAGAAAAAGGAGAAGCAGTTTAACTGTGGTATAGCAGCAACTTCTGTTTTTCCTCTACAGTTTGCAGAGGACGAGGGGAGGGGGAAATTTGGACTGTGCCTTTATCTTGCACCAAAGTGTACGCAGCCCCCCACAAGCACACATGGGGTGTATAACTCAACAGGAAAGGCTCCTGTGTCCCAGCCACAACTGAAATGAATTGGGAGCAGAACAAGCTTCCTCCTGGATTTTGCTCCAGGCCACCCAACACTCTCCTTAGCTCTTCTTTAACCTCCCTTGTTTCCAGAAGATATTTCTACTTTAATTGCAGGCATTATTGTCCCTGTTTAGAGGTGGTGGCCATTCAAACCTCCAACTCATTGCCCTCTGGCCTATAAGATCTTCCTGCACCACTCCTAGGTATGTGAGGGTCTCTTCTGTGTGTGTGATTTCTTATCGTAAGGTAGAAAGCACTCTGCACAAGCTCAGGGGCACCTTTAAAGCTACAGTGGTACCTCGGGTTAAGAACTTAATTTGTTCCGGAGGTCCGTTCTTAACCTGAAACTGTTCTTAACCTGAAGACCACTTTAGCTAATGGGGCCTCCCGCTGCCGCTGTGCCGCCACCGCACGATTTCTGTTCTCATCCTGAAGCAAAGTTCTTAACCTGAGGTACTATTTCTGTCTGTAACCTGAAGCGTCTGTAACCTGAGGTACCACGGTACAGGTGTTTCAGATCTGAAACCATGGCACCAGGAACAGGTTAAGGAAAGAGGACTAAGCATGGGCTTCTGCAAAGATAACCCTAATTCTGACAAACTTGTCTGGAAATGCCTGTGATAATGAGGTCTGGAATACTCTATGTGTATATGTGTCAAGAAGATCCATTTCCTTCCCAACTTTTCTCCTCCTAACAATATCTGGGTTCAGCATCCTGAATCACAGAACTGTAGCGTTGGAAGGGACCCCAAGGGTCATCTAGTCTAACCCCTGAAATGCAGGAATCTCAGCCAAAGCAGCCATGACAGATGGCCATCCAACCTCTGCTTAAAAACCTCCACGGAAGGAGAGCCCACAACCTTCAGAGGGAGACTGCTGCACAGCTGAACAGCTCTTATTGCCAAAAAGTTCTTAATGATGTTTAGCTGGAATCTCGTTCCTTGTAACGTGAAACCATTGGTTTGAGTCCTGCTCTCGAGAGCAGGAGAAAAGAAGCCTCTTCCGTCTTCCATGCGGCAGCCCTTTAGATATTTGAAGATGGCAATCACATCTCCCTCTTAGTCTCCTCTTTTTCTGGCTAAAGAGCCAGCGTGGTGCAGTGGTTAAAAGCGGTAGTCTCGTAATCTGGGGAACCGGGTTCGCATCTCCGCTCCTCCACATGCAGCTGCTGGGTGACCTTGGGCTAGTCACACTTCTCTGAAGTCTCTCAGCCCCACTCACCTCACAGAGTGTTTGTTGTGGGGGAGGAAGAGAAAGGAGAATGTTAGCCGCTTTGAGACTCCTTCGGGTAGTGATAAAGCGGGATATCAAATCCAAACTCCTCCTCTAAACATACCCAACGTTCCTCATAAGGCTTGGTTTCCAAATGCTTCATCACCTTGGCTACCCTCTTCTGCACGCATTCCAGCTTCTTAAATTGTGGCACCCAGAACTGGACGCAGTACTCTGGGTGTGTGGTCTGACCAAGGCAGAATACAGCAGTGCTATGACTTCCCTTGATCCGAACACTAGACTGGATCTGAACACTGTTGATGCAGTCTAGAATTGCATTAGCTTTTTTTGCTGCTGCATCACGTTGTTGTCTCATGTGATCTACTTAAGACCCCTAGATCCTTTTCACATGCACTACTGGCAAGCCAGGGATGGGAAATGTGTGGCCCTCCAGATTTTGTCAGGACTACCAACTCCCATTGCTCCCAGTCTGAATGGCTAATGGTCAGGGACAATGGGAGCTGGAGTCCCACAACTCTGGAAGGCAGGATTTTCCAGGAGGTGTTTCAACCACACCTTTTATCGGCTCATGTGGGACCAACATGGATAGCCAGCCCTGATGAATACTTGAGGTTCCCGACCCCTATGGTTATGATTTCATGGGCAGTCATTTAATTTTATCCTGATTCTAATTTTTAAGCTGTATTTTAATCAATTGTTTGATTGTGTTTTAATGCACAGTGGTACCTCGGGTTAAGAACTTAATTCGTTCTGGAGGTCCGTTCTTAACCTGAAACTGTTCTTAACTTGAAGCACCACTTTAGCTATTGGGGCCTCCCGGTGCCGCCGTGCCACTGTAGCATGATTTCTGTTCTCATACTGAAGCAAAGTTCTTAACCCGAGGTACTATTTATGGGTTAGCGGAGTCTGTAACCTAAAGCGTATGTAACCTGAAGCGTATGTAACCTGAGGTACCACTGTACTTGACATTTGATGTTAGCCGCCCTGAGCCCAGTCTTGGCCGGGGAGGGTGGGGTATAAATAAAAATTTACTTATTTACTTACTCATAATGTGTTGCCAGTTGGCAGTGGGCCACTTCCTTATTGCCAGCTCTCCCTCTCCCCAAGAATCTAACTTATAATAAAGTCAGTGTCAGCTACATTGATTCTGCAATACAGCTTGAAAACCACAATGGCTGCATGGTGCTTTAGAAAAAGCAGCATGTGCTGATAAGCTAGATCTTCGCATATAAAAGCAGAAAGCAATAATAATATGGGGGTAAAGGAATTTTTTTTGGCAGGGGGAAGCTGTATTCAAATAGTGAGAGAGAGCACTAGATACTGGATATATACAACTCATTGATTTATGTCTTTCATATATCTAGGCAGATTCCAACCTCACGGGCATCAACAATTTCTTTAGCGCCAGCAGATCTGGCCCGTACAATTTTGGGCACAGGTTTCATCCGAAGGCACAGCGTGTGTGGCGGCAAATGTCATCAATTGCCTGGAGGGAGGTGCTAAAATAAGCATCTGCTTGTTACAGAGCCTAATTGAGAAAGCGATAAAGAAAACGCAGTGGCAATTTTACACTCGTTTAAACATTCAGAAACTCCGCAGAGGAGGACTGCAGCGCAAAGCAGGAAACTCCAGGGCTCGGCGCTTCATCCCCATCAGTCGTCTCCACCGCAGATCCTGAGCAACGTGGTCTCATAATCCCCAGAAGTGTCAGACTGCAAAGGGGGTAAAACAAAAAACAGTCAGGAAGCCACATTAAAGAGGCACGCTTCAATCTCTTAACGTGGTAAATCCATTTATAGACAAAAGCAGCACTGCGCTGTAGTTATGGCTGCCCGGCCACATCACCCATTAAACTATGCCATAGAGCAAGACCGAGGCCATGGGAGGACCATTAAACTGAGCAAAGGCTTTCCTGTCTAGCAAGAGAACGCTGCTGCTATAGAGAGAGGGCTGGCGAAAGGAAACCTTTAAAAAAGACATCTGGATCCCCCATAAAACCACCAAGTTAACAGCTGAGCTTGTTTTCCACTCAACATGATAGCCCGGGGAGGCCCTCGTTATCAGCAGACATCTGGGCAGTGAGCTTGCCTCCGCAGTCTGTCTATCTGCAGGCTCAAGGAAGCCTCAGCTTTTCCACTCATGGGCATCTGCATATGCAAACATGGTTGCTCTCACACAGATTTCCACCACCTGTAATATTTACTTTGAGTTTTATTTTTTAATTTTTGTAGTGGTGGTTACAGTTTTAAAGCATCTTCATTTTTTCCCCCAGGAGTTCAAATTATTTTATTTTAGTCATTTACAGAGTCTAAAAACCTCCCAAGAACCTTTTATATGTCCTTCCCAGCAGCTGGCACATCACCCCCCTTGGTGTTTCGGATGTAGATGACCAGGGCTCTGTGCTTGGACACCAGTTTGATTAGGCCTTTGCTGAGAAGTTCCTCTAGCCAAGGAGCCTCAAATCTTCAGCCTTTCAGAGACCACAGCAGGTGTGATGAGTTTGTGGTTTGGCACCTCCTTGCACAGCTTGTCATAAGTAGCTTTGTCAAACAGAACAAGGTTGTTCAACTTTCCCTTACTTTCTCTTACTTTCCCTTTGGACCACTTCTTCTTCTTGGCTTTTCCGCCGGACTTGTTGACGGGCTCCTTGTCCTTCTTGGCCGACTTGCCCGCGTCCTTCTTCTTCTTATCGTCCTTTGGCGGCATGGTGCAGTCAGAACGGCTACCGTCGCTGCTTCTCCCTCTCCAATAAGCAGCATTGTTCAAGCCCAGAAAAGCGTGAGAATGTTTAAAGCCTGCAGCACAATGCCAGGTTGCCAGCTAGAGCTTGGTAGGTTTACGGGACTCGGGCGGCGCTGTGGTCTAACACCACTAAGCCTCTTGGGCTTGCTGATCAAAAGGTCGGTGGTTTGAATCCCCGTGACAGGGTGAGCTCCCGTTGCTCTGTCCCAGCTCCTGCCAACCTAGCAGTTCGAAAGCACACCAGTGCAAGTAGATAAATAGGTACCGCTGTAGCGGGAAGGTAAACGGCATTTCCGTGCGCTCTGGTTTCCATCACGGTGTTCCGTTGCGCCAGAAGCAGTTTAGTCATGCTGGCCACATGCCCCGGAAAGCTGTCTGTGGACAAATGCCAGCGCTCTCGGCCTCAAAGCGAGCTGAGTGCTGCAACCCCATAGTCACCTTTGACTGGATTTAACCATCCAGGGGTCCTTTACCTTTATCTTAGGTTTACACATGCTATCAGGGCTGGGAGAGGATTGGTCTACTGTGTCATAGAACCATCTGTGAAGAATTAAGAGAGCCCGGGTGACTTTTAGGGATCTGCCCCAAGTAAGAGAGGACAAATGTTCCTTAACTTCCATCACCTTCAGTCTCCCTCTGCTTTCCAACAGTGTCTTTCATGTCCAAGACCAAAGAAGTGGATTCACACACAGAGAGAGAAAGAGTTCTAGAATGTAGCTGAAGCGATTGAGGTACTCACTTTAATAGCAGAATACAAGGAGACGCCATACAGTTTCTTATATTCAGCTCGAATATCCAAGAGGTCAATCTCTGACCTGGATGCCAGAATTCTGTTCAGCGTGAATTCATCTGTCCCAGCCCCCTATCAACAAGGAAAGGGATAATTATCATCATCATCATCATCATGATTATTTATAAAATTTGTATACCGCCCAATACCCCCAGGTATCAGAGTAGTTTCAACACAATATAAAAACACAAAAACACATTATAAAAGTAAAAACCAAAAAGAACCCAGTAACTCCCTCTTCTACAGACTCTGTACTTTGAAAAGCACACACACACACACACACACACACACACACACACACACTATTTACGTGTTTTGCAAAAAACTGCAGAAAACTTCCCTCTAATTCAGGGATGCCCTGCCATTCTCCAGATATTGTTGGACTTCATATCCCATCATGCTGGCTGGGGCTAATGGGAACTGGAGTCCAACAGAGAGCCCTAAGAAGGCTCCTCCCCCCACCTTTGTTTGGCAAGGCTGCTCCATAGCAACACCACCTATACAATCCTCATCCGCGCATAGCTTTTTCCCTTGCAAGATTCAGTGCTATGCTGCCTGCAATCTTGCAGGAAAGGTTCTCCAAGGTTCCAAATTCAGAGAGGTATTGTCCTTGTGGTGTAGGACAGGCCAAGACCATTGCACATGTCTTGTTCTACTGTCTATTTTATGAAGTAAATGGTAAAGGGACCCCTGACCATTAGGTCCAGTCGTGACCGACTCTGGGACTGCGGCGCTCATCTCACTTTATTGGCCAAGGGAACCAGGCGTACAGCTTCTGGGTCATGTGGCCAGCATGAGTAAGCCACTTCTGGAGAAACTAGAGCAGCGCACGGAAACACCGTTTACCTTCCCACCGGAGAGGTACCTATTTATCTACTTGCACTTTGACATGCTTTCAAACTGCTAGGTTGGCAGGAGCAGGGACCGAGCAACGGGAGCTCACCCTGTCACGGGGATTCGAAACGCCAACCTTCTGATTGGCAAGTCCTAGGCTCTGTGGTTTAACCCACAGTGCCACCCGAGTCCCATTTTATGAAGTAATCAACGACAAATGTTTGAGCCTCATTCTGAAGGAGAGGCTAAACTGTTCTGATTCCTACAGGGTTTCTCTTTTTATTGAATAGCTGCGGGCCTGGCAGTATGGAGAAAGGAGCAGAATATGTCAGCAACGCCATGAAAATACGCAGCGCTGGATTTATGTATAAGCTAAACAAGCTATAGCTTAGGGCCCCACTCCCTTGGCCCCTCCCCAAAAATTTCACTATTAATATACTTCTTCTTAATTGTATTTCAGTTCAACAACTACTTTGATAAAATACACATTCTGTTATGTGCAAATGGATTTAGATACCTATTACAGTGGTACCTCGGGATGCGAACGGGATCCGTTCTGGAGCCCCGTTCGCATCCTGAACATAACGTAAGATGCGACAGCGCATCTGCGCATGTCACGTTTCGCTGCTTCTGCGCATGCGCGTGACATCATTTTTACCGTCTGCGCATGCGCGAGCGGCAAAACCTGGAAGTAATGCACTCCGTTACTTCCGGGTTGCCGCGGAGCACAACCCGAAAGCGCTCAACCTGAAGCGTATTTATCCCAAGATATGACTGTATGTCCATAAATTACCATATAATATTCTACACAAAAAACGGCGACAATTTGTTGTTGACAAAGGACAGCTGGACACATAAAGGGCCCCATTACCTTCAGTAGCTTAGGGCCTCATCAAACCTAAATCCGACCCTGAAACGACGTCATCATAAGACCTGACTGGTACTTTTTAACCTTATAGTTTCATCTCAAAGCATCTCCTTCTGTGAACAGATGCCAATTGTATGTTTCGACCCAAATATTCCTGTTTCCTTTGTACGCCGATAAAGGTTGAACGACTGATTTAAGAAGGCAGCGTCTTGTGTCCTTACCTTCAAAGACTTGTGCAGCCTTTCAGCAAAGAACGCTGGAGTGTTGTTTGCACATTTGACTATAAAAAGAAAGAAAGAAGAGGGTTAGCAGTTGACACCATTACTGCATTTTCTCTGCTGGAAGAGCTCTGGAGGAGTGCAAAGGTTGTGCAGAAAAGTGAAATTGGTGGGCATCCACAGCGCTTGCAAAACATCCAACCCTCTATTCAGAGCAGATGCATGTTAATGCATTCTGTTCCGTGCTTGTTTACAATGCCTTTGTCGGTATTTTTCCTTACTCCTGCCCCCTTGTGGGTAATTATGTTAACTGCATTTGCACACAGTGATGTATGGAAGTGAGAGCTGGACCATAAAGAAGGCTGATCGCCAAAGAATTGATGCTTTTGCATGATGGTGCTGGAGGAGACTCTTGAGAGTCCCATGGACTGCAAGAAGATCAAACCGATCCATTCTGAAGGAAATCAGCCCTGAGCACTCACTGGAAGGACAGATCCTGAAGCTGAGACTCCAATACTTTGGCCACCTCATGAGAAGAGAAGACTCCCTGGAAAAGACCCTGATGTTGGGAAAGATGGAGGGCACAAGGAGAAGGGGACGGCGATGTAGCGCTTCTGTGAATGCGCAAGTAACCATTCCGGTACTTCCGGGTTTGGCACGGTGCGCAACCCGAAATCACGCAACCCGAAGCGTCTGTAACCCGAGGTATGACTGTAGGTATATCTCACACAGACCCAATTTCCTCAAGTCCTCCTTACCTATGGCCAGTAGCAGGTCTTCAAAACTTCCGGAGGTTTCGCTCTGGATGCTGTCTTCCAATTTCTTCCCACTGATATTTCTGTATTCTTCAAAGGCTTAGGAATGACAAGAGATAAGAACGCCAGCGCTGTTAAGGGGCATCTCCAGGCGGAAGAAAAATTCGCAAGACCTGCCCTTTCTGTCTCCCTTTGCTGAGCAGCACAAAAAAAGAGAAGACCCCCAGAATGGTTTCTTACTTATTTTCAGCTGAGGGAAACTGCTGAAGCACAGAACCTCAATGAATTTGCCCTCGTCGGTCCCCCACTTCTTCTCGCCTGCGTTGTACAGGATCTAAAAGAAGAAGAAGAAGAAGAAGAAGAAGAAGAAGAAGATGACGACTACAGATTAAAAGCTTGCCTGCATGCTTTGCCTGGTCTCTGTTGCATTCTAAACACTTCCGAGTTAGGTTAGCAAAGGAGGAAGGCTGGGGCTCATGCAGCTTTAGTTGCTGAGGGAATTTCAGCCCCTTCTGCAGCTATTAAAGGTGCAGAAGCCCTCAGAAACCAGGAAGACATTTTTAAATAAGAAATGGGGAAAATATATAATTTACCTTAAAAACCAATGTAAACCATTAAAATTATTAGTCGAATTGGAATAACACTTATAGTTTCTCCCCTGGTCTCCTCGCTGGCCCAAATAGGACTAATTTAGCCAGCTAGCCCTGGGGATCATCTAATGTTTATTGGATGGATTTCCCCCCTAAATTGATTTTTGAATTCTGAATTTATTGTTATTCACATTTTATACGGTATTTTAAGTTGTTTTTTGTTGCATCAATTAAGTGTTTTAAATTTGTTGTTAGCTGCCCTGAGCCCGGTTTTCTGAACCAGGAAGGGCAGGGTATAAATAAAATTTATTATTATTATTATTATTATTATTATTATTATTATTATTATTATTATAGTTTAAAGTTGAAGATAATGGAGATTTAATAGTTTTGGATTAATAGACAAGATGCAGGAGGAAAAGGTTAATATAAGGACCCACAAAGGGAAGGAGGTAAATCCAGGAGATTCTTTGGAATTCTCTTTCCATGTTGGTTGTCTGATAATTGTTTGTAAATTTCAAAATCTGAAAAAACTAAATAAAATTTAATAAAAATCAATAAAGGTGCAGATGCCCTCTTACTTTTTGCCTCTGGCCACCCTCTGTCTGGGGTTCATCATTACTTATGTGAAGAAGTACTTTCTGCCTGTCCTGAAATCTCCTGCCAATCCTTTCCCCTGGCTGACAAGTTCTTACATTATGAGGAGGGAGAAACCCTAGCTGTTTTCTTCACACTGCATACAGTGGTACCCCGCAAGACGAATGCCTCGCAAGACGGAAAACCCGCAAGACGAAAGGGTTTTCTGTTTTGGAGGCGCTTCGCAAGACGAATTTCCCTATGGGCTTGCATCGCAAGACGAAAGCCCATAGGGAAATGCTGGCGGTCGGGAGCAAAGACTTTCGCCCACAGCCGGCCTCCAGAAGAGGACCTCTTCTGAAGGACGGCGGGGGGCAAAAGTCTTTGCTCCCCCCCCCGCCTGCCTCCCCCCGCCTGCCCCGGGCGATCTTAAAATGCTGGCGGGCGGGAGCGAAGCGTTCGCTGCCGACCCCCAGCATTTTAAAATCTCCAAGGGACAGCAGAGAAGTCTCTGTCCCGGGGAGATTTTAAAATGCTGGGGGTCGGGAGCGAAGCGCTGCCGACCCACAGCATTTTAAAACGCTGTTCCGAATCGGGGGGCGGGAACAGCTGCCCCATCCGCCCCACTTCGGAACGATGTTCCGAAGGGGGGAGGGGGGCGGGGACACCTGCCCCAGCCGCCCCACTTCGGAACGATGTTCCGAAGGGGGGAGGTGGGGCGGGAACAGCTGCCCCATCCGCCCCACTTCGGAACGATGTTCCGAAGGGGGGAGGTGGGGCGGGAACAGCTGCCCCATCCGCCCCACTTCGGAACGATGTTCCGAAGGGGGGAGGGGGGCGGGAACAGCTGCCCCAGCCGCCCCACTTCGGAACGATGTTCCGAAGGGGGGAGGGGGGCGGGAACAGCTGCCCCAGCCGCCCCACTTCGGAACGATGTTCCGAAGTGGGGAGGTCGGGCGGGAACAGCTGCCCCAGCCGCCCCATTTCGGAACGATGTTCCGAAGGGGGGAGGGGGGCGGGGACAGCTGCCCCATCCGCCCCACTTCGGAACGATGTTCCGAAGGGGGGAGGGGGGCGGGAACAGCTGCCCCAGCCGCCCCACTTCGGAACGATGTTCCGAAGGGGGGAGGGGGGCGGGAACAGCTGCCCCAGCCGCCCCACTTCGGAACGATGTTCCGAAGGGGGGAGGGGGGCGGGAACAGCTGCCCCAGCCGCCCCACTTCGGAACGATGTTCCGAAGGGGGGAGGGGGGCGGGAACAGCTGCCCCAGCCGCCCCACTTCGGAACGATGTTCCGAAGGGGGGAGGGGGGCGGGAACAGCTGCCCCAGCCGCCCCACTTCGGAACGATGTTCCAAAGTGGGGAGGTCGGGCGGGAACAGCTGCCCCAGCCGCCCCACTTCGGAACGATGTTCCGAAGGGGGGAGGGGGGCGGGGACACCTGCCGCCGCCGCCCCACTTCGGAACAGCTTTCTGAAGTGGGGCGGGGGGGCGGGGACACCTGCCGCCGCCGCCCCACTTCGGAACAGCTTTCCGAAGTGGGGCGGGGGGCCGGGGACACCTGCCGCCGCCGCCCCACTTCGGAACAGCTTTCCGAAGTGGGGCGGGGGGCCGGGGACACCTGCCGCCGCCGCCCCACTTCGGAACAGCTTTCCGAAGTGGGGCGGGGGGCCGGGGACACCTGCCGCCGCCGCCCCACTTCGGAACAGCTTTCCGAAGTGGGGCGGGGGGCCGGGGACACCTGCCGCCGCCGCCCCACTTCGGAACAGCTTTCCGAAGTGGGGCGGGGGGCCGGGGACACCTGCCGCCGCCGCCCCACTTCGGAACAGCTTTCCGAAGTGGGGCGGGGGGCCGGGGACACCTGCCGCCGCCGCCCCACTTCGGAACAGCTTTCCGAAGTGGGGCGGGGGGCCGGGACACCTGTCCCATCCGCCCCACTTCGGAAAGCTGTTCCGAAGTGGGGCAGGGGGCGGGAACACCTTCTGAAGGCGGGCAGGGGGCGAAAGTCTTTGTCCCCCCTGCCTGCCTTCCCAGGGGCTTTTAAATCGCCCCGGACAGCGGAGAAGTCCTCCGCTGTCCGGGGCGATTTAAAATGCCGCCCGCCAGCATTTTAAGATAGCCCCGCACAGCGGAGAAGTCCTCCGCTGTCCCAGGGCTTTTTAAAATGCTGGGGGTGGGAAGAAAAGCCCTTGTCCCCCCCCCCAGCCTTCAGAAGAGGTCCGGGGACAGACTGTCCCCGGACCTGGCCTGAAGGTGGTTTCCCTAGGAACGCATTAATTGATTTTCAATGCATTCCTATGGGAAACCGTGCATCGCAAGACGAAAAACCCGCAAGACGAAGAGAATTGCGGAACGAATTAATTTCGTCTTGCGAGGCACCACTGTAATTCTGAAAACTTCCATTAAGAATTTCATACACCCCTATCGTATCGCCCTGTTTACGTCCGCTTAGAAGTATTTGCCCTCCTTTTCAGTGGAGCTTACTCCCTGGCAAGCATGGGTAGGACTGCAGACAAGAGGCTGTGTTTGCACGAACACACGGATGTGCTGGTATCGCACCTGATTTGCATCACCCCGGGCTTTTAAAGTAAGCACAAGACAAACCTTGGTTTAGTGTGTTGTCTGAACCTGATCTCTCCTCCATAACCATGATCTGCAGCTAAGGTTTGTCCACACTCTGGCTTATGTCTGTACACCTTACCAATGTATTTCCTCCCTAAAGAAAAAAGGTCTCAAATGCAGAAGCGTCCTCAAGCCAAAAGCCTCTGTGTTGCTCTCTTCCACCAGGCTGTTGGCCAAGGCACAGTCTGACCCCCCTCTCTCCTTCTGTAATCCTCAGAGAACTCTAGCCAAATGGTTGTCATTAAATTGATTCTGAATTGATTTTAGAATTAATTGATTTTAGAATGCATTTCAATTAATTGATTGTGATTTTATGTAAACTGTGTTATTGTTACTGTTGTCAGCCGCTCTGAGCCCCACTTCGGCTGGGGAGAGCGGAATATAAATATTTTTTTAAAATTATATCATTATTATTATTATTATTATTATTATTATTATTATTATGCACTTCCTTCCAACTCTCCAATGTCCTTTTGGAGATGCAGACATCCCGCTGTCCCCCCCCCCCAATGCTTCTTCAGAAGGATGGAACAATCCCAGCCCTGCACAGCTTACAATACAATATGATACGATAATCTTTATTGTCATTGTCCCATACAGAACAACGAAATTGAAAAAATCTACATCAGACTTTCAAAAACCAACAAGCCTGCTATCCCAGATATCCCAGCCTGGTTAGCCCCCTAAAAACTCTGATACCCCATAATTAAATACAATATACTCCCATAGAGACTACCTTACACTGCGTTAAAACCAAAATCACATTGGGATAGAAACTGTTTCTCAGGCGGCTTGCCGGCTCAGAAACTCTTAAGAAACGTTTTTAAACAGCTTGGAAACTTCCTGATTGGCCAAACCTGCAGCCGACACCTTTCTGAATTGCTGTTACCTGAGCGTCCTTCTTTGCTAGCTGCTCATCCGGTCTTTGATTCTCATCTCTTCGGCCCTGTGAACACAATGAGAGAGGTTTTAAAAAGCAAAGAGCACCCGTCACATTAAACAGCATTTGGCGCCAGTCCTATGTCACAAGCAAACGGGAGATCGAGAACAGACATGACAAGGTATCCTTTGCAGGAGGGCTTAGGGTACTCCTGTAGCAATGGATTTACGTGCAAGTGGCGCTGTGGGTTAAACCATAGAGCCTAGGACTTGCTGATCAGAAGGTCGGTGGTTCGAATCCCCACGACGCGGTGAACTCCCGTTGCTCGGTCCCTGCTCCTGCCAACCTAGCAGTTCGAAGGCACATCATAGTGCAAGTAGATAAATAGGTACCGCTCCGGCAGGAAGGTAAACGGCGTTTCCGTGCGCTGCTCTGGTTCGCCAGAAGCGGCTTAGTCATGCTGGCCACATGACCCGGAAGCTGTACACCGGCTCCCTCGGCCAATAAAGCGAGATGAGTGCCGCAACCCCAGAGTCAGTCACAACTGGACCTAATGGCCAGGGGTCCCTTTACCTTTACCTATATAGGTTGACCAGGCATTACCAGGCACCAGTCTCCCATGGGTGATGCCCCCACCCCAGGCAACAGATTTGGGGGCAGGAGAAGGGTCAGCTGAAGCAAAGGGCTATGGTGGAACATCTGCTTTGAATGCAGAAGGAGGGGTGGAATTTGGTAATATGGTGCCCTGGGCACGAAATTTGGTGCCCACCGCTAAATATTTCTTCTTTTGACAATTTATTTGGGAAAGAGTCTTGCCAAATGCTGAATAAGTCCTGCCATTCAGTATAAGGTGGACCAATGGTTTGACTCAAGGCAGTTTCCTACGCTCTGAACTGTCTATTTATAAGAGCCAGAGTGACCAGTTACTGTATTTTTCACTCTATAAGACGCACCAGACCACAAGACGCACCTAGTTTTTGGAGGAGGAAAACAAGAAAAAAAATATTCTGAATCTCAGAAGCCAGAACAGCAAGAGGGATCGCTGCGCAGTGAAAGAAGCAATCCCTCTTGCTGTTCTGGCTTCTGGGATAGCTGTGCAGCCTGCATTCGCTCCATAAGACCCACACACATTTCCCCTTACTTTTTAGGAGGGAAAAAGTGAGTCTTATAGAGCAAAAAATACGGTATATAAGCCAATGCAGCTGTGGAGTTCAACATTTATCTCATGCACAGCCTTCTTCTGAACGTGCCATCATTATCGGAACTCAGTGCAGGAGGAGATCAACAGGATTTGGACCCAACATTTGCCATAGGGCCTGTTGAAAGAGAGGTGCAGAATCCCAAAAAGAAAGAAATACCACAAATAAGCTAACAGATTTGGGAATCTTGGAATCCCAACCTGGCCGTAAACGGGCAAGACACAGATAACAAGAGAATTTCTGGAGGCTCTCTTACGTCAGCCAGAGTTAACAGGGCTTGTCGGAAGTCGCCAGATGTGTCGGAGCTGATGTCATCCCCGAGGCTCTTCTTATAAACTGGAAAGAAAAAGCCCATAAGCAAAATTTCAGGGACCAGGAGCAGTAAGGAATGCCATGCGTACGACAATTCCCAGGCTATAGACCCCATCTTTAGCCTCACAAAGGCCACAGGAGTGCCGATCTGAGTCCTCTTGATTCCACAGCTCTAATTTTGGGCCACAGGCAAAGAGAGGTTGCCCCACACAACTAAAGCCTTGTTTTCCATAATCTCAAGTATTATTTTTTTAAAAAATGCTTGCCATCTCACACGAAATCAAACTGGTTCCAACCAAGTTTCTCCTAACAGTTTAAGGAAGGGCCAGACAGCTGCTGTGCCTCAATATCCTAAATCTGAAAGATGCCATTTGCCTGACAATGGCCTTGGAGCATGGAGGAAATTTCTAGAAAGGCCTTAATGGCCGAACTTCATTCTTGGAAGCTCCGGACCACAGGCTAATGTGTGTCCTTCTGAAGAAACTGCAAGGTATCCTGGGAGCTGGATAATGAAGATGCCAGATGTGTCAGATGTGGGAGGAAATTCCACAATTCAAGGGCTGCCACTGAGAATGGCCTCTCCCAGGCTACCCCACTCACGCTGAACCTCTGGAGAACCGGCAAGGACCTTTAGTGGCCGGAATGGACCTGCTTAAATCACCCTGCTGTCATCCCAGTTAGATAATATTCTGATAAAGGCAGATGTTAAGTCAACCCTTTTGTCAATGGAAGAAAGGTATGGCTTTGCCTTAGAGTCAGTCCTAAGGGGCAGATTATGGGACCACTTCAAAGCCATAAAGGGAGCATAGAGTCCGGCATCAAAAGGATTTAACACCCAGTTCAGTGTAGTGTTTAGAGCAGTGGTGTCCAAACTTTTTCAAAGAGGGCCAGATTTGATGAAGTGAAGGGCCGTGAGGGCCCACCAAAGGGCCGGCCAACCAACCAGGAAATAAACTGCCACAGGGGCTGGATTAAACTGACCGGCGGGCCAGATTAGTGTCAGCTTTGCCTTTGAGCCGGTGCCAACAACTGGGCTCAACCTCTTCAGCCCCGACTGGGCCAAGTGAGCTGGGAAAGCACTTCCAGAGACCTTCCACTGCGGGGAAGCAGGTCTAAGTGCAATGGACTTACACCTTTGAGCTGTGAGACCAAACTCAGTGCCAAAGTCACAGCAGAGTATGAACTATACAAACGATGGCTCTGAAGCATAACTTCTTTATTCTTTTACAGCTACAGTGGTGCCCCGCAAGACGAACGCCTCGCAAGACGGAAAACCCGCTAGACGAAAGCCCCACTGCCAGCCTTCGGAATGCTGCTCCGAAGCCTGGCTGCGGGAGGAGGTCTCTCCGCCCCACCGCCAGCCTTCGGAAGGCTGCTCCGAAGGCTGGCGGTGGGGCGGAGAGACCTTCTCCCCGCGCCAGCCTTCGGATGGCTGTCCTGAAGACTTGCGGTGGGAGGAGGGTTTTCCTTCCCACCGCCAACATTCAGAATGCTTCTGAATGTTGGCGGTGGGGAGGAAAAACCCTCCTCCCACCGCCAACATTCAGAATGCTTCTGAATGTTGGCGGTGGGGAGGAAAAACCCTCCTCCCACCGCAAGCCCCGGGAACAGAGGAGAAGCGCTGCGCCCCTTCCCCTCTGTTCCCGTACCTGTCCTGAAGGCTTGCGGTGGGGAGAAAAGCCCTTCTCTGCACCGCCAGCCTGGCAAGCGGTTTCCATAGGAACACATTAATTGATTTTCAATGCATTCCTATGGGAAACCGTGCTTCGCAAGACGAAAAACTCGCAAGAAGAAAAAACTTGCGGAACGAATTAATTTCGTCTTGCGAGGCACCACTGTACTGCAAACTAAAATAAACTAGTAACTAAAGACTAATGACTATCGGAGGCTACTGGACTGCATGAGTGTTACAGTTGCTTAAGCAGTCATCTTACCTCTACATAGATAATACTCAGACTCCCACAGGGTCATAGAATCATAGAGTTGGAAGAGACCACAAGGGCCATCGAGTCCAACCCCCTGCCAAGAAGGAAACACCATCAGAGCACTCCTGACATATGGTTGTCAAGCCTCTGCTTAAAGACCTCCAAAGTAGGAGACTCCACCACACTCCGTGGCAGCAAATTCCACTGTCGAACAGCTCTTACTGTCAGGAAGCTCTTCCTAATGTTTAGGTGGAATCTTCTTTCTTGTAGTTTGGATCCATTGCTCCGTGTCCGCTTCTCTGGAGCAGCAGAAAACAACCTTTCTCCCTCCTCTATGTGACATCCTTTTATATATTTGAACATGGCTATCATATCACCCCTTAACCTCCTCTTCTCCGGGTGAGGTTGGAGCGGAAGAAGCAACGAGCAGATTCCGCCCCCTCCTTTCTGAAAACATTGTCAGGAGATTCTTGCAATGGGAGGGGTGAAATATCCACAATTAGGCCCCCAAAACGGACTTTGGACATGCCTGGTTTAGAGTATAATACTAGGAACTGGGAAAGCAGGGTTCAATTCTGACTTGGCCTTAAGTTCACTGGGTGATCTTGGGCAAGCTGCTGTCTCTCAGCCTAACCTTCCTCACAGGGTTGTTGTGGGATTCACTGCTTGCGCTCCTTGAACAAAAAAAGGTGAGGTAGGGATACAGTAAATGAATAAACATAAATTTGTATTTCTCAGCTGGCTGGCTTAACTCAAGGCGGTGGTCAAGTAGTGAACCGCCTCTTCTGAAACTTGCCTGCTCATACCCCAACACACACATTCCTCCTTAATCGACCTTTCTCATGCTTGGGTCCCCAGCTGTTGTTGGACTATAACTCCCATCATCCCTAGCTAGAAGGACCAGTGGTCAGGGATGATGGGAGTTATAGTTCAGCAGCTGGGGACCCAAGCTTGCGAAACACTGCTTCAATTCAAGAGATACACTTCCTGTTGCTGTGTTGTTTAGTCGTTTAGTCGTGTCCGACTCTTCGTGATCCCATGGACCAGAGCACGCCAGGCACTCCTGTCTTCCACTGCCTCCCGCAGTTTGGCCAAACTCATGTTTGTAGCTTCGAGAACACTGTCCAACCATCTCGTCCTCTATCGTCCCCTTCTCCTTGTGCCCTCCATTTTCCCAACATCAGGGTCTTTCCCAGGGAGTCTTCTCTTCTTATGAGGTGGCCAAAGTATTGGAGCCTCAGCTTCAGGATCTGTCCTTCCAGTGAGCACTCAGGGCTGATTTCCTTAAGAATGGATCGGTTTGATCTTCTTGCAGTCCATGGGACTCTCAAGAGTCTCCTCAAGCATAATTCAAAAGCATCAATTCTTCGGCGATCAGCCTTCTTTATTGTCCAGCTCTCACTTCCATACATCACTACTGAGAAAACCATAGCTTTAACTATACGGATCTTTGTTGGCAAGGTGATGTCTCTGCTTTTTAAGATGCTGTCTAGGTTTGTCATTGCTTTTCTCCCAAGCAGCGGCGTAGCGTGGGTTATCAGCACCCGGGGCAAGGCAAGTAATTTGCGCCCCCTAACCGGGGGCAAGGCAATTAATTTGCGCCCCCTAACCCGGGGCAAGGCAAGTACAGTAATTTACTCTCCCAAGCAGCAGCAGCGAGGCTTCTCTTTCCCCCGCGCTCTCCTGGAGCTGCCTCTTTTCTTTCCTTTTTTCCCCCTTTCTCCAAGGCTTTTCGCTTTCTCTCCTTAATTGATTCCTCCTCCACACCGCAGCGTTTCCTGGCTGCTTCCCCCCCCTTCCCCTCTCTTTCCTCCTCGCTCTGCTTGCCTTGCCCTGCCCTGCCTGAGGGCGCCCTGAGGAGACTCCGCTCTCCTTTTTGACCAGGCGAGGTGGAAAAGTCTCTTCCCGCCCCCTCGCCAGACTCCCTGCTCGGCTCGGCTCACTAGCCAGGCGGCCAGTGGAGAGAGAGCCGCAATTACCATAAAGCTCCTCTCCCTCCGCTTCGCCAAGCTGTCAAAGCCCCGGCAGCAGCAGCAACGGCAGCAGCAGGCGCAGCCAGACCCCCGCCAGCCAGCCAGCCCGCCCGCCCGGCTTCCTCTCCTTTTTTTGCCCATGGCAGAAGGCTTCGCTCTCCCCCTTCCGCGACCTCCTCGCCAAGCCGAGCGAGCGCGGGCTCCCTAACCCGTGGATTTAAGTAGGGGCAGAGAGCTGCTAGTGCGAGCGCGCCCCCCGCCCATGTTGCGCCCGGTGCGGCTGGCACCCCTGGCACCCCCCACGCTACGCCACTGCTCCCAAGAAGCAGGCGTCTTTTAATTTCGTGGCTGCTGTCACCATCTGCAGTGATCATGGAGCCCAAGAAAGTAGCTGGACAGCTGGACAGAATTCCGAGGGCCAAATGGAAAGGGCTGGAGGGCCGGAGATTCCCCCCGCCTGCTTTTAGAGGACATCGCCAAGCAATTAACCACAATCGCTCGCTTGCAATGCCAGCGGGCCTCCAAGAAGTCCATCACGGCTCAATAAACGTGCTCTCCAAACTTGTGTTATTTGCCTGGCTCAGCTTGCAGGGCTCCCCATTAGAATACGACGTGCTCGAGCATGAAGCTAAATGCACTCCTAGTGAAAAGCTTTACCCACTTCACCAGGAAAACAGCCATAAATCTTCCAGATATTAATCAAAGCCATGGGCCTCGCTGCTACCCCCCGAGCTGTACCGGCTCCAAGTATAGACTCCGCTGGGCTGGCTGCATTAAACTGCCCAATCCATCTTGCTCAGCTTCTCTACAGCTCAGCAATTCATCTTTCTGAAACGCAGCAGAAGAGGATCCTTTCCAGGAAAGGACCTCTAAGAACCGAAGCAATCTGGGGATGGGTTGCAAGGAGGAAGACCTGCCAAGCATCCCAGCAAGCAGAAAAGTGGCCAGCTGATGTCAGCCAAAACTGAGTAAAGGGGATGAGGGTTTAATACAGTGGTTCTCAACCTGTGGGTCCCCAGATGTTGTTGGACTACAACTCCCATCATCCCTGAACTCTGGCCTTGCTAGCTAGGGGTGATGGGAGTTGTAGTTCAACAACATCTGGGGACCCACAGGTTGAGAAAGGCTGGTTTAATAGCTACTCTCTTGTTCCATTGGTTTCATGACAATTACAGGTACGAACCGGTTGACTATAGACACAGACTTTGTTTGGACAAATATATTGAAATCCGGAAAGCTTTAATACACAACGTGGTGGGTTATTGGTAACCATATTTAGACTAGGATAATAATGTCACTTATATCTATAGCATTTAAATTTGACTTTACTTAATGTGTTACGTTGCCCTTTTGGCCTTTCTTCTTTTCTCCCTGTTTCCCTTTCCTCACATTTTCTTTTCTTCCTTTATAAATGAATACATGAATAAATGAATATTCAGAACAGGTTGCTGGAGAAGACCCCACAGAATCTGTATATGTAGTTGAACTTAAGAGAATCAAGCCAGGCAAGGATACAAACACTATCAAGAAAAGGGATCTGACTGCCCCAAAACTTTGCACAAAGGGTTTTGAAAGTGTGATCACACCTGAACGCCCTTGACAGCATCAAAAAGCACAAAAAACCATCCTGGACACACATTCAAAAGGATTTCTGGAAGGGCCCCAACTACATAAGTACTAGAGGACTGGAGAGGAGTTTGGCCCCCATTGTTAAAGTGGCTAATTGACACCATGGAGCCGGGTTTAATGAATCTTGCGATATATATTTTCAAAGGGCAAAGCAGCTAAGATTTATAAGGGCCTGACACATTACTCCAGGCTGTTTAAGAGATTGCTCAGATACCTCAGGATAACTTTGCCAGATTTACTCCTGAGATTTATAACATTATTGACTCATCAGAGCACCAAGTAAGTCAGCCTCCAGGAAGCCTCTGTTTGCAGGGAAAGAAGATGCTCAAAATCTTGGTGGAAGAAGAAGAAGAAGGAGAAGGAGAAGAAGAGGAGGAGGAGGAGAGGAGTTTGGATTTGATATCCCGCTTTATCACTACCCGAAGGAGTCTCAAAGTGGCTAACATTCTCCTTTCCTTTCCTCCCCCACAACAAACACTCTGTGAGGTGAGTGGGGCTGAGAGACTTCAGAGAAGTGTGACTAGCCCAAGGTCACCCAGCAGCTGCATGTGGAGGAGCGGAGACGCGAACCTGGTTCCCCAGATTACGAGTCTACCGTTCTTAACCACTACACCACACTGGCTGAAGGGGACGGCATTCCACTGCAACAGACTAGCTTTCGCCTGCTTCATCCTCTCCAAGCCAGCCACTCCTCAGCTATCCAGAAACGTCTTCTCCCCACCCAGCTTCTTGCAATGACTGAAGAAACCTCTTTGACCGATCTCCAGCTAGTATTGTCTGCTGGAAAAGTAGCAATTACAGCACCTGCCTGACCAGAATCCCTTCACTCCAAGTCATCGTTACCTGTGTAATATGCCTGGGCTACTTCTTTCATTTGCTTGCTAGTCCTTGAGGCCAGGATCTCAATCAGAGCATGCTCGTCCGTTCCAGCACCCTAGAAGCAAAAAGAAGAGTAAGAGGATTTGTTTAGCCTGGAAAAGAGGAGACTGAGAGGAGATTGGATGGCCATCTTCAAATATCTCAAGGGCTTTCAGATGGAGCAAGCTTGTTTTCTCCTGCTCCTCGAGGGTAGGAATCGAACCAATGGCTTCAAGCTACAAGAAAGAAGATTCCGACTCAACATTCGGAAAGACCTTCTGACAGTAAGAGCTGTCCATCAATGGAATTGTCTCCCTCGGGAGATGGTGGACTCTCCTTCCTTGAAGGTTTTTAAGCAGAGGTTGGGTGGCCATCTGTCATGGATGCTTTAGATGAGATTCCTGCATTGCAGGGGGCTGGACTAGATGACTCTTGGGGTCCCTTCCAACTAAGATGCTATGATTTAGGCACTTTCCACTGTAGGTTTCCATTGTAGGGCCTCCTTGGGGATCTAGCATTTAGCAAGCTTCTGAAGAGCCAAAAGACAAAATGTCAACAGAGGCGGTAACATCCTGAAGATTCATGGCAGCAGAAGGGAGATGGACTGAAGACAATTCAGCCAAGAACATCTAAGCTCCTAACTGACATCAACACAAGGGCTTTAAGTGAGTGCTTAACTTTTTCACCGAAGCCACAGGGGGCTTATCATTCCCTTGACTGCACCTATCGGGATTGGTTAACACCACTGGCGAACAGTCAATGGTGTGAGCTAACAGTTTAAATGGGTGCCGAAAGCATCGACCAATGAATTGATCAATCCATTAACTGCTGGTCCAAAGTATGGATTTTAGAACTGAGCTGCCCTCTGAAAGGATCGGTGGCATTGAGAAAGATATTTACAGCACATAGCGTCCCAGTTCATTGACACAAATGTGATGGTCCTTGTTGGGACAGAATGTCATGCCTGAACCAGAACATCTGTGTGTCCTCTGGGGCCAAAATCCAGAGAAGAGGCATGCATACACCAGAGGAAACTGTATGGAGAGGTGGAGCTGCGCTTGCTCTTCCTCTGCTGAAGAGGCTAGCTGCTGCTCAGTTTTATGGGGCGGCTTGTCTCCTCCGTTAAGTGACAATTGATGCAAGGGAAATGGCAAGCAGAGGTCCAGCTTTGAAAGTGGCTGCAACCTCCACATGCCTTTTTCTGAATCCCAAACCATGTGCAAAGACAACTTCATTTAAAATGAGACATTCTGTAGGGATCAGATGGGATTACCATGAGGAATTATAAAATATACATCAAGCCATCGTGTCCACGATGAAAGCATTGTGTTGACTGGGTTTGATATATTGACGATAATTTCTGATAAAATCCCATAAGATTCTACATTCATCCCCTCTTCATGCCCTTTTGCCTCTGCTGCCCATTTCTCGTGTCATGTAGACAGCCCAGTTGCTTTGCCAGACATGCATCCTGGGCCATAAAGATAGTGGGCAAGTTTCCTTGATGTAGGATGTTAATCTTAGGATCAGGAAACAGATCTCCCATTAAGGTGAGAATGGTCACTGTCCTCCTGGCCATCCTTCTTATCATATGTATTGCTTGTTTATTACCTCCAGGGTTACCAAATGCTCTTCTTTGTAGTTCTGTTCTTTGTATACCCTGTGATTAATTAGTTATAGTGGTTTAACTTTCTCCCCATGTGGGTTTGTGGAAATGCTCAGAAGAAATCTGATTGGTTCTTACGAACACTCTGTAAAAAGTTCTTTTGTGAATAAAAACTACCTGGGCCAGGAGCAGCACAGGGATAGGCACAGAGAGATACAATTATACGCACCCTTCCCAGAGTCTTGCTGGTTCAAGTCTCTGTGTGTATTCTTATTAATCAGAGTTCAATCCTTCCTTTACTTTGGGAACGCCTCAAGTACCTTATTTTTTGCTCTATAAGACTCACTTTTTCCTTCCCAAAAAGTAAGGGGAAATGTGTGTGCGTCTTATGGAGTGAATGCAGGCTGCACAGCTATCCCAGAAGCCAGAACATCAAGAGGGATTGCTGCTTTCCCTGCACAGCGATTCCTCTTGCTGTTCTGGCTTCTGGGATTCAGAATATTTTTTTTCTTGTTTTCCTCCTCCAAAAACTAAGTGCGTCTTGTGGTCTGGTGCGTCTTATAGAGCAAAAAATACGGTAAATATCCTTCCTTTACTTTGAGAATGCAACACATTCTTGCAATGCAATATGGCCATCTTTTAATTTCCTCAAAACAGCAGCGGATGCAAAAAAAAAAAAAATATGGCAAGCAAAATTTTCCAAACGAGTAAATAACAGAAGGTGCAGCGCTGCCTTCGTAGACTTACTTTCATGGATTTCTTCAGTTGTTTAGCATCAAACACTGCCGGAGGCGTTACAAGAGCCACCATTATACGCTCCAAATTGCCAGAGAGATCTCCCTTCAAAGCATCTTTCATATCCTTTTCAAAAAGAGAAAGAAACAGAGCTGTCAATGTTTCTCGCCGTCAAAAATCCAGGCTCCAAGGACGGCCTGCCCTTTACAACAGAGATAAACCGTCCACCGAATCTCTCTTTTAATTGTAGCTTCATTCTCAGTGAGGACAAAAACCCGTGCCTGGGCAAGACCACTTCACACAGCACATTAAGCAGCCGAAATTTGTTTTAATTGTGGTTTTAAATCTGGGCTGCACGTGGTTTCATTCCATCACTGTTGCAAGCATGGCTTGTTTGTTTTGATGTCTTTCATCGCTGATGCTAACGTTTACATGCTGGGCTTTTAAGAATATGCTTTGTTTGCAAGGTGCCCAGCAAATATTTACTGATGGGTGGCTATGTCAATTTAAAATAATGAGAGCAGCAAGAAAATAAACACGCATGGGAGGGTGCGCTAGGAATGACTGCTCCTCCATCCAAAAGATCATTGCAGCTGGAAAACTAGGAGAAGGTTGTCTACATGGAAGAAGGGGGGGGGGGAGGGAAAGGGGGAGGGAGAGAGAGAGAGAGAGAGAGAGAGAGAGAGGAGAATCCATCATGTGTCACCTACAGCCTGATGTGGTCCAGACATGCAAATTGATAATTAGATCTCTGCCTCATCCCGGACTGAAGAGACCTGACCTCCTTGTCAGGAGCTCAGCCAACACTTGAGTAGGACCTTGGCAGAGACACATGCCCAATTGGCATGTTCTCTCCCTCCTGGTCAATCGTTCGGGAGCTTCATTAGCTTTCTTCAGCCCAAACATCACAGCGACCAATGCCAACAGACACCGGCACACTTAGGGATCTGCAGAGTGTTCGCAGTTTGTGTAACAGACCTCAGCAACTCAGCATTTTGGCTAATCTACTTTATTTACATATAAACACACACACGGAGCACTGCAACATGGCTCCCTCTCTCTCCAGCATCAGACAGCAAAGGGGAAAAGACAAAGGACAAGAGTCCCACTTCACGGAACACAGTAAGACAAACATCCTGTCTCCGTCACTTCCCACTTTGTGGAGTCAAAACATATACCGTCATGTGATAGACAACAATCCCATGACTGCAATCATGGAGCAGGAATTCTAACACGCCTAACCTCCCAGGGATCCTCACTAATCCACCCTGACTGCTGATAGCATATGGCAAGCTTCCTCAACCTCAGCCCTCCAGATGTTTTTGGCCTACAACTCCCATGATCCCTAGCTAGCAGGACCAGTGGTCAGGGAGGATGGAAATTGTAGTCTCAAAACATCTGGAGGGCCGAGGTTGAGGAAGCATATGGCTTCATAGTCCCCCACCCATGTGTCCTACATACATACCGGGCACTACTTTCACCACCCTGTTTCTGCCCAGTCCTTAAAAAATTCAGGATGCTATAAACAGGCTGGATCTCAAGGTAGCTTTGCAAGAACAACTAATGTTAGTCTGAAATGACACCATCTGCAGCAAGCTTCATGGCCGAGTGGGGCATTTTGAAGGCAGGTCTCCTGCTTCTTATGTTTGATAAGAACATAAGAGGCGTGCTGGATCAGGCCAGGCATCTAGCCCAGAATCCTGCCTTACAGTGGCCAGCCAGTTGCTGACACCCTGCTGGGAGTAAGAGATTCCCGATGGCTTCGCTCACAAGGGTCATAGGAACTTGCAAGCCCACTCACCACGACAAGGTGATGATCCAGCAAATGAGCGGTCATATTTAATGGCATCATCACAAGAGAACACCCTCCCCCCCTTATTCCTGATGGAGTCTTTTGCAGCCTAGAGATCATCTCCGAACCATACCTTTCCTGCAGCTGCCCTGTACTCCTTCGCAATCAGCTGCCGCTGAGCATTCGATCTTCCCGTGAGGATGTCAATCAGGGTTTTTTCGTCAGTACCTAAAATGCAAAACAGAACCAATTAAAAAAAAAAAAAGTCTAAAAAGTGGTTCAACTCCCAAGGTAAAAAAATCAGAATAATCACATTCAAATGATGAGTTTAAATCCACTGCAATCTGCTACTCCCTACAACGTATTTTATTGATTCGTTATTACATTTATAGCCTACCCTAAATGAGGTTGCATTTTAATGTTTTAATGTTGTATTTTAATCTTGTTTTTTAAGCTGTATTTCAATCAATTGTTTTATATTTGGTGTTAGCCGCCCTGAGCCCAGTCAGGGCTGGGGAGGGCGTGGCATAAATAAAAAATTATTATTATTATTATTATTATTATTATTATTATTATTATTATTATTTCTCCATGGAGCTCAAAGTGGCATGCATACTGTAGCTTTCCTTCCTCTTTCATTTTAGCCTCACAACAACCCAGTGAGGTGGGTTAGGCCAAGAGACTATGCCTGGCTCAGGGTCACCCAGCGAGCGTCAGGGTTGAATTGAGGATCTGGTCTCCCAGGTCCTAGTCCAGGGGTCTGCAACCTTTAAGACAAAAAGAGCCACTTGGACCCGTTTCCGAAGAAAAAAAACCTGGGAGCCGCAAAACTCGTCATTATAAAAATAACCTTTTTGTCACTTTTTTATTATTTCTTTGTTTGACCCCTCAGAATTACTCCTCCTCATAGAAATAAACGTTAAATTAACAAGTTACCTTGTTAATTCACTCCCCTTCAAAACAGTGACCAGCGTACATGCCCCCTTTCAATGCAGTGACCAGCGTACATGCCCCTTACAATGTAGCGGGCGGGCGGGAAAGTGACGTCGGGACGGTGCGTGACTAACGGCTAAGGGAGCTGGGCATGTTTAGCCTGGAGAAGAGGAGGTTAAGGGGTGATATGATAGCCATGTTCAAATATATAAAAGGATGTCACATAGAGGAGGGAGAAAGGTTGTTTTCTGCTGCTCCAGAGAAGCGGACACGGAGCAATGGATCCAAACTACAAGAAAGAAGATTCCACCTAAACATTAGGAAGAACTTCCTGACAGTAAGAGCTGTTCGACAGTGGAATTTGCTGCCAAGGAGTGTGGTGGAGTCTCCTGCTTTGGAGATCTTTAAGCAGAGGCTTGACAACCATATGTCAGGAGTGCTCTGATGGTGTTTCCTGCTTGGCAGGGGGTTGGACTCGATGGCCCTTGTGGTCTCTTCCAACTCTATGATTCTATGATTCTATGATTCTAACGCACGCACCGCCCCCATGCGACGTCACAGCCAGTACAGCGCCCGCCACAGTGGGGAGTATCGGGGCGCACAATGCGCCTCCTCCCCTCGCTAGTATCCGTCCTGGAGCTGCGACAAAGGTGTAAAAGAGCCACATGCGGCTCCGGAGCCGCGGGTTGCAGACCCCTGTCCTAGTCCAACACTCTAACCACTACACCTCGCTTCCCTGTTCATGCCAGGAGTGTTGTAGAAATTGGCCTACTGCACACAGGTGAAGTTTGCCTTCTTTCTTCCACCCACTTTTGCTCTGGCCCTGCTCAGAAGCCATGTGGCCCTCAAAGGATTGCCCAGGAGGAAATGTGGCCCTCGGGCTCACAAAGGCTCCGTGTTCCTGCTTTATGCCCAACAAAAAAAGAAAACCCTGGTCCTAATCATGTGCGCTACGCAGGACTGGCCACTGCCAGGCTGGGTGTCAGCAGCAAGAACTTAAAAAGTGCCAGTGAAGTTAACTCTTTATCCAAAGGAACAAAACAGCTGGAGTGAGGCTTGAGGGAGATGTGCAGAGATGGGGTGGCAGGATGAGGAGGAACTGGAAGGCCGGAGCGGGGACCCCCAGGAGGAAGATGAAGAGCTTCTGGATCCTTTAACTCCTGTCAGGGAGCATTGTGAACAGATTGAGAAATGTGTGAAAGCTCAGGAACGTTTAGAGGAATGCAATATTCTAAATTTATATATATATATATAGAAATATTTAGATATACTTTCCCCAAAAGACCGGAAGCGTGTCCATTAGGCTTAATAGGAACAGAAATTAAAATGGGAGATCAAGACAGAGTGCGAGATTGGCTTCATTATTATCAAATAAGAGAGGTATATAATTTGGACAAAAAAATTGGCTTCCAGGTGGAAAAATCAAAGTTGGAAACAGAGCTGTTAGATCCCAAAAATGAGATACTTTCAAGAATGTATAACTTGCTGTTAAAATGGAACACTCAAGATGAAACGGTTAAATCTGCTATGATTAAGTGGGCACAGGATGTTGGACATAACATTATGTTTGCTGACTGGGAACAGTTGTGGACCACAGGTGTGAAATTTAGGGCATGTAATGCCCTAAGAGAGAATATTATGAAAATGGTATACAGGTGGTACATGACACCAGTCAAGCTTGCAAAAATCTATCATTTGCCCGATAATAAATGTTGGAAATGTAAAGAAACTGAAGGTACATTCTTTCACCTTTGGTGGACGGGCCCAAGGATTAAGGCTTTCTGGGAGATGATCTATAATGAAATGAAAAAGATATTTAGGTATACCTTCCTGAAGAAACCAGAGGCCTTTCTCCGGGGCATAGTCGGCCAATTGGTGTTAAAGAAGGATAGAACTTTCTTTATGTACGCCACAACAGCAGCAAGAATACTGATTGCAAAGTATTGGAAGACACAGGATTTACCCACACTGGATGAAAGTGATGGACTACATGGAATTGGCAGAAATGACTGGCAGAATCCGTGACCAGGGAGAAGAGTCGGTGGACGAAGACTGGAAGAAATTTAAAGGCTACTTGCAGAAATACTGTAAAATTAATGAATGTTAAAATGATGTTGGAACGGAAAATAAGTGGTATTGGTAAAAAGATTATTAAGAATATGCAAATATGGATCGACAATGGTTGAAAATACATAGTTATAATAGGTTAAGATATTGAGTAAAGATAAATGATAGAGGGTAAGGATTTGCTGAAAGGACTTTTAAACGGGAATACAAAAGGGGAGGTGTGAGGAGGTCAAAGAAATAAGGAAACAAGCTGAAAGATTATTGAAAGATGGATTTTATTCTAAATTTCTTTTTTTTTTCTTTTTCTATTTAGCTACTATCTTCTCTTTCTTGTCTAGATATCTTTTCTATGTGATTTTTTCTTCTTTCTTTCTTCTTTCTTTCTTTTTAGGTTGTTAAGTTTTTTAAAATTTTTCTTATATTGTAAATTTATGATTTTTGTAAACCCTATTGTGCAAACCTATGTTTTGTGTAAACTTATGTTTTATGTTAAACCTTAATAAATATTTTATAAAAAGATAAAATAAAAAATAAAATGGGAGATCAAAATTTGTTCATGTATGCTACAGCTGCCGCGAGAACCCTTCTGGCCCAAAGATGGAAAGTACAAGATATACCAACTATCCAGGAGTGGCAGGTGAAGTTGACAGAATATGCAGAACTTGCCAAACTGTCAGGGAGGATCCGGGACCAGGGAGATCAAAGATACCAAAATAACTGGAGTAAATTTATTGAATATTTAAAGAAGAACTGTAAAGAGGTCAAGACACTAGCAGGATTGACATAATACCTCCAATGTATAATAGTACTAATATGAGAACGATGTGCGTGATGGAAAGGGGTTAAATATACCAGTTGTGGGGAGGGAGGGGGGTCGCGACTCGGCAGAGTCAAAGGGAATGTATGATGTTATTACAATTTGTTGGAAAAGAATATGTAAGGAAAACAATAAAAAATTACTTGAAAAAAATAAAAATAGAGGAATGCAATATTCAAACGTCATCTAAGTCCCATACAGAGAAGTGTACAGAGAACTCTTTGACTTCTTGCATGCTCATAAACTCTTCAGCAAATTGAAATAAATGTTAATATAAGCCTGTGTCCTCCTCAGGCATAGCTGATGAAAACCTGAGTCTGTTCGGTTTGAGTAAACCTGCAGCTCTGTACCTGTGATATGAAAGCGAATGCAACTACCTCTCTGGTAATTCTCAGAGAATTTAAGAGTTGCCAGCAGGATACATCTATGTTATGTAGGAGTTTTGCGGCTGCTTGACAAAGCGTTTCTGTAGACTTTGGATATTAAAGATAAAGGTAAAGGTAAAGGTACCCCTGCCAGTACGGGCCAGTTGTGTCCGACTCTAGGGTTGTGCGCTCATTTCACTTAAGAGGCCGGGGGCCAGCACTGTCTGGAGACACTTCTGGGTCATGTGGCCAGCGTGACGAAGCTGCTCTGGCGAGCCAGCACCAGCGCAGCACATGGAAACGCCGTTTACCTTCCCGCTATAAAGTGGTACCTATTTATCTACTTGCACTTTGACGTGCTTTCGAACTGCTAGGTGGGCAGGAGCTGGGACCGAAAGACGGGAGCTCACCCTGCCGCGGGGAAAGATATTTCCTGTCAAATGTGAAGGGGGAAAGAAACAAAACAGTTCAGGAGGCCAGGCCTACTGAGCACAGCAACTCTTCCCAGTAGGTCTTGCTGCAATGAGTCAGTTGTGAGGACTGAAGGTTCCCACCGTCCCCGAGTTGCCTAATCTCCTCCTCCCTCAGGACCTTCCGGAGCAATCTGAGACTCTGTTGCTTTGTCTGCCTTTGCTCCACTCTCTTCATCCCTCTTCTGGTTCTGGGAAACCAGTGGGGACGGGAGCTGGTCGCAGCAGGAGGGGGAGACACCCATGCCTCTTCACCAGCCAGACTCATCTCTGCCTCTTGGCTCCACCCCTCTTCAGCCTCCACTTCTACCTCTGAGTCTGGACTGCTCTCCACCACAGCCTCTTCCTGCTCACTAAGCCCTGTTACTGCTCCAGCTTCCGACACCTCCTCCTCCCAGTCTTCTCCCTCTTCCCCCATCTGACCACTCATCATCCTCTGGCTCTGAGGCATCTTCTCTTAGGGGTTCCCCAGCTGTTTCCTCCCACCGTTCCTCTGCATCCAGCCATGACAGCTGCCACAAGCCCCTCAATGGCACAATATGGCAACCCCTGCAGAATGTGCATTGGAAGTGTACCCACCAGTCCTTTTGTGATGCTCTATAGGCTAGACGACTTTAAAAGATAAATCAACGAATTCACAGAGGAGAGTTCCGTCGATAGCTATTAGCTATCAGAAGCAGATCACAAAATAATGAATTTGGGTTTTCTGGAAGGGATAAGACCAGGACATGAGATTTAATTAATTTATGACTAATTACTGGCTGCAGAAATTCCAACTGGAGGGAGGGGGGAACTGAAGCTATCACTGAGTGGGAAATTAAGTGCGGAGCTTTAATTAAACGTGTCGTGTTAACTTATTGGATCAATGGCACAGAAGGGAAAAAGGGGAAACCGTGGGAAAATGAATTGTTTAGATAACTTTGTTCTCATTCTTGTACAAGCAACCCTGATTTGGCTGGAATTAATGGAATTAAATTCAAGAACTGCGGATCATCATTTCTGCGGACCACAGGAGAGTTTTAATTGCTAAGCTGGCATGGAATAATTAGCTGTTCGTTTGCAACTGAGTCAAACTCACTGAAATCAATAGTTTCATGGGCACCGAATTCGATGTGGGCCTGCTCTGAATATGACTAACACTGGGAAGGGCCATAGTTCAGTGGTAGAGCATCTGATCTGCATGTAGAAAGTTCAGGGTTCAATCTCCAGGTAGGGCTGGCGGACAACCTTATCTAAAATCCCAAAGAGCTGCTGCCATCCAGTGTAGGCAACACTGAGTCTGATGCCCCAATGGTCAGACTCAGTATAAGGCAACTTTCTTTGACTCACAGCTGTCCATGGAGGCGCAGGTCAATTCTGTGTCCAGGGCAGCTGTCTAGTTATCTCCCGCTTGGACTACTGCAACGTGCTCTACATGGGGCTACCTTTGAAGGTGACCCGGAAACTGCAACTAATCCAGAATGCAGCAGCTAGACTTGTGACTGGGAGCAGCCGCCAAGACCACATAACACCGGTCCTGAAAGACCTACATTAGCTCCCAGTATGCTTCCGAGCACAATTCAAAGTGTTGGTGCTGACCCTAAACAGCCTTGGCCCTGTGTACCTGAAGGAGCGTCTCTACCCCCATTGTTTAGTCCGGACACTGAGGTCCAGTGCCGAGGGCCTTCTGGCGGTTCCCTCACTGCGAGAAGCCAAGTTACAGAGAACCAGGCAGAGGACCTTCTTGGTGGTGGCGCCCATCCTGTGGAACACCCTCCCATCAAAGAAATAAACAACTACCTGACTTTTAGAAAACATCTAAAGGAAGCCCTGTTTAGGGAAGTTTTTAATGTTTGATGTTTTATCGCATTTTAAATATTTTGGTGGAAGCAGCCCAGCCAGATGGGTGGGGAATGAATATATATATATATATATATATATATATATATATATATATATAACGGAAGTTTACGATAATTTGAGTTTTAGTGTCATTTTGTTTCACAGACTATGCAAATAAATTGTCAGCTGTTATGACTAATGTTTGTGTACCTGATACGTATGTTTTAAAAATTAATAGAGCTGAAAGGGTTCTTGAAAGGTCATATAGCAAAAGTGAGGGGCAGGTGGGGCTCGTCAACCTGGGAAGGTAGCCCATGTAGGAGAAGGAAAAGTCTGACACTAAATCTCTGCTGCCTTATGGGATATCTTCGAGAGAACAAAAATGTGAAAGAGTAAACCTACAGAAATCCATAAGACGGTTGGATGGCACCTTGCCAGTGTGGTGTAGTGGTTAAGAGCGGTGGACTCGTAATCTGGTGAACCGGGTTCGCTTCCCTGCTCCTCCACATGCAGCTGCTGGGTGACCTTGGGCCAGTCACACTTCTTTGAAGTCTCTCAGCCTCACAGAGTGTTTGTTGTGGGCAAGGAAGGGAAAGGAGATTGTTAGCCGCTTTGAGACTCCTTAGGGTAGTGATAAAGCGGGATATCAAATCCAACTTCCTTCTGGAAACTCCTGCAGTCAAGCTGGTGCAAAATATTTTGCTCTGTGTTCCTCCCATCAGCAGGGCCAAGAGGGGGTGGGTCTTGTCGTCTGGGCAGCCCAGGCCCCCCATCCATACTGCCTAAGCTTGCACACCAGAGAGGTTGCTTTGCTGCTGCTAATGCAATGGGTTGACTTCACGACCCTGGAGGAACACTACATTTTCTCTTGAGTCAGAGGGAGGCCAATGTCTGTTAACAGATTTGCCAACAGATACAGAAAGTTTTTACTCCTGCTCGGGGGTGCAATTTGCATCAGGCTCTCCACATGAGCGGGTGGTGCTGTGGTCTAAACTGAGCCTAGAGCTTGCTGATCAGAAGGTCGGTGGTTCGAATCCCCGCAACGGGGTGAGTTCCCGTTGCTCGGTCCCTGCTCCTGCCAACCTAGCAGTTCGAAAGCATGTCAAAGTGGAAGTAGATAAATAGGTACTGCTCTGGCGGGAAGGTAAACAGCGTTTCTGTGCACTGCTCTGGTTCGCCAGAAGCGGCTTAGTCATGCTGGCCACATGACCTGGAAGCTGTACGCTGGCTCCCTTGGCCAATAAAGCGAGATGAGCACCGCAACCCCAGAGTCAGCCACGACTGGAGTTAACAGTCAGGGGTCCCTTTACCTTTACCTGCTCCACATGAGCTACATGAGGGTCAACTAGGGAGGCCCTCAGGCTGATCCTAAAGTTAATCTGGGATTATCAGTGGTTGCTTTGCACAGTGTCCTGCAGGTGACTGCAGGCATCAAAGCCACAAGAGCTGGTGCAACACTAAGGCAGCATGAAGCAGACTGAGCCAGATGAAGAAGATGGTGTTTATACAGAAATCCTAGGGTGAGGCAACATCTGACCAGATCTTCTGCCTGCCTGCCTGGAACAGAGAAGGAGGCAGAGGACCGAGACCACTTACCTATTCCCTGAATTGCTTTCCGAATTGCTTCAGCATCTCTCGATGCATTAAAGCCAGGAGCATCCCGAATCGTTCCCCTAGTGCCAACCTAAAATAGGGAGAGCAGGGAGAAAGGAAGTGTCCATTATTATTATTATTATTATTATACCAAAAATGGAAAACCAGCGAGGTCCCAACTAAAGAAGAATGGCAACTTAAACTGATGGAATATGCGCAGCTTGTGGATCTAACATATAGAATAAGAGAACAAGAAGAACATTCGTTTAAAGAAGATTGGAAAATGTTTATCGAATATATGGGGGGAAATTGTGTACACTTGAAAACGTTGGCAGCATTAAGATAAATTCAACAGTGTAAATAAGTTTTGATGGATATAATAAAGGAGAGCCATGGGGCAGGGTCCAGGATGCTCAGATTACTGCCACCAGACCTCCCCTTTCATGATGTAACCGTGATGTATGAGTGATGTAGTTTGGGGTGGGATGTAAAATGGGGATTAGCAGCTAATAAAAGTTTGGGGGCTCTTTTGTTTGGGGCTTCCATCTTGTTACACCTTGTGGCAGGTGGGAGTCCTGTCGCAACAGTCTTCAATAAAGACCAAGCCTACTGGCTGCTTCTTTTGCTCTGGTATTCCTGGCTGGTGTCCTTGTTTTTTTGTCCAAGGGAGCCCTCGGATTTCTCCGTTAACATTATCAAGACATTAGCTACTCTACACAGAGCTATAAAAGTACCTTAATATACAAGTTAAGACATTAAACATTAAAATTTATAAGCTAAAATTATCACATGGCCACTGATATATTAAAAAATAAGGTTAATTAATACAATGTGCAATTATATTCGGAGTTTGGTGATAAAGATGGAATATAGCTTGATGTAGATAGGGTCAAATAAATTCATCTCCTTTACAGTTGGTGGCTACCTTGGCTACATAATTTGCTCTAATTTTCCTAGCGGCAGTTGCAAAAAGTGCTACCCGCCAGGTCACATACTTATCTGTGTCTGCGAGGAGATATAAAATCATGTCAGAGGTGTTCTGGCCAGGAGACCTTGTGATTATAGGTGCCAAAAATCTTTCTCTTGCTTCATTATATAAGGGGCAGCGCAAGATATAATGCATAAGGTCCTCTCCTTCAGAACATCCCCTAATGCAGACACGTTTGTTTGTTTGTTGATATGCCTCTGTGTCTCCCATCTCTATAAGCAGAGTTTATGGTATTTAATCGTGACTCTGTAAAAGCTTTCCGAAGTTGCACAAAAGTCAATTCATTAAAATAAGATGTATGTTCATAAGCCTCTCTAAGTTTAAAATATAATGGGGCAGCAAACAAATCAAAGTCCTGGCCTTTTGCTTATAAGATCTGATCTAACCAGAGGAGGCCAGGGGAAATTCACTTGGGTGTGGATAAGGGAAAACGAACACACACACACACACACACACACACACACACACACACACACCAGGAGCTTATGAGCTCAGCCATTCAGGAATGTTGACTTAGTTCATCCACTGGAAATGAAGAAATAAAAGCAAAGCAGTTTTCCTGATGCCAAAATCCTGCCTGCGTGGGGCTCTGAACATGCTCAAATTCAGCCACAGTCAAGAACAATGAAAGGCACATGTAGCTCGCACATTCCTGAGATTGCTGGTGCGGCAGTGCGCACTGTGCGTGCTAGGCTGAGAGGAAGAGCTGGAAATGTGCAAAGAGAAAGCCAATCCTTCACATCGTGGAGACAAAGTGCGGTTGAAGCCAGGTAGACAGTGAGTCAGGGAAGTCTTGCATGTGGGCATTACTCTGCTTTGTACACAAGCTTTGTACACATTTGCTGGCTCCAGGATGTTTGCTGAAGTGGAGACATGAGCTGCTGTCTCCATCTTCTGCTTCCTTCCTGTTTCTGTAACGGACTAAACTGCCTGTGGCTCTTCAGTTCCCGCAGAGCAGCCTTCTCCTACTTGGTGCCTGCTAGCAGGGGCTGATGGTAGTTGTAGTCCAAAGCTGCAGGGAACCCACCTGGTTAAGGGACCCTGCTGTGATAAGCTTGACAAAACCACAGCCTCATTGTATCTAAAGTATGTGGATGTCCTAGCCACATTCCCAACATATTTGGAAATCCTTCCACAAAAACTGGCCAGGCCAGTTTTTCAGGTCACGTTCCAGCCCTATCACCTCAGCAGGGCCCACATTGCTGCCACCAGCCCAAGACTCCCATACTGGGCTTGGCAACCCCCTGTTTTAATTTTCCACGGTGCCCCAGAGTGCTGCCACATTGGGCATTCTGGAACATTCTGGGAAATTAAAATGGCAGCTCATTGCTGGAGGAGACTCTTGAGAGTCCCATGGACTGCAAGAAGATCAGACCTATCCATTCTGAAGGAAATCAGCCCTCAATGCTCACTGGAAGGACAGATCCTGAAGCTGAGGTGCCAATACTTTGGCCACCTCATGAGAAGAGAAGACTCCCTGGAAAAGACCCTGATGTTGGGAAAGATGGAGGGCACAAGGAGAAGGGGACGACAGAGGACGAGATGGTTGGACAGGGTTCTCAATGCTACTAACATGAGTTTGCCTGGCGTGCTCTGGTCCATGGGGTCACGAAGAGTCAGACACAACCAAACGACTAAACAACAACAACAAAATGGCGGCTCATAGTCGTGGGATGTTGCTCTCAGGTAAAGACACCAAGAGAGGGCACATCAATGTTACCAGAGAGTGACTCTCCTCAAACCTAGAGGCAGTTCCTGAACCTGATTTTTCTGTCACCCTGGGAGCTACTTCTCGAATTTCTTCCATGGCGATATTTTGCCCAGAGAGAGAACTCGGATGTGGGAAACATTTGCTACAATGCCAAGGCTCTTGCTAGCATTGAGGAACAAGGCCCATCTTTCATAGCTTATTCTCTTCTCCCTAAAAGAAAAGTGACAGCTTTGGAGCTACAAGATTAAATGTGGGGTTCCCCCCCCTCCACCTCTGGGATGAGGAGTGACCCATTTGCAAGATAACGTAGGACTCCTGCTAAGGAAAGTGGAATAAATTTCCGGAAAAATGAATGAATGAGCGAGCAAATGAATGAATAGTAGTGCAATCATCACATTAGAGAAACCTTAACAGTTTAACCACATGAGTCTGAATCCATCTTTCAGTTAATTACCCTTGACTGAGAGGTTTGTTACAAATTCTACAAAGAAAGGAAGTGGAGCAAAAAATTTCATTATCAGCAAGATGATATTCTGAGGAGGCTGGGGGAATAGAGACCTTAGAAAGGACTACTGCTCAATGATAGAACACATGCTTTTTCTGCAGGAGGTATTAACTGAGTCATGTTCATTAATTTCAATGGGTCTAACTCTGAGTAAAAGTTAGTTGAATACCACACCTGTCTGAAAATACACCCTGTCTGAAACTAGAGAGGTGCTGCCACTCAGTGTGAACATTACTGAGATAGAAAGACTAATGGATCTGACTTTGGTGCAAGGCAGCTCCCAATGTTTCAGAATTTGCTTTTAGATGATGCCCTTCTCAGAATAGGCTGGCTGGCTGGCTGGGATACTACCAGACTTTAAGCAAAGCTGTGATCTCCAAATGATTTCATTACCCGGCAATAGTTTTTCAAAATGGCACATGAGCAAAACAGCCAGAAGTGTGTCATGCAAAGGACTCAGACTTTCTCTGTTTTTTCTCTCTAAAGTTCAGTCTCCAAGCAAACAGAGAGGATCCCAAATGCACAAGAGTAAGGTATGCAGACGACATGATTTTACTCACCCAAACAGAAGCCATTATGATCTTCTCTCAGAAAGACTCTGGAAGAATAAGCAGATGTTAACAGAATGCAACGCGGGGCATGTTATTATAAAATACACTAACACAAGAAAAGATGTATGTTCTTGTAAAGACTCATCTTTTCCACCGGGCTTTCTCTGACTCCTATGATCAGACCTGGATTAATGTGTATCAAACTCCTGAATCTGTTTTACTTGTTTTTATACAGTTGGGTATTTTTAGGGTCTATTTTTAATTTAATTGACATTGTTTTTATATTGCACATAGTGAGCACTACTTAAGAGGTTTTTGAAATATTAAAGGGCTTAAAAATGCTATAAAATAAAATGAAGACAATTAGCAGTCCATTCTTTCCAATACATTCCTGCGGCAATTCTCCTGATGTTGCTGCTGAGGGTATCCAAACCCCGTTCTGCATTTTTTAAGATTCACAATAACTCTACATCTATAAATCTATAGTGAGGCCTGCACACACACTGTGAAACTGGCAACAAAAAGCAGCTCCCTCTGACTGTTGCGGTCAGTTAGCTATGTCTTCCTGCACTCCGTTCCACTGCAACTGTTTTAGGCACCATTTTGCCTGAATGAAGCAAACCATTGTTTGTTTCCAAACCATAGTATCACGTCTTGATTTGAAAAGAGAACTACAGCTTGTACAAGCCACAGTTTGCTACATTTCGACACAACATCATGTTTCAAGTTTGCAAAGTCTCCATTCCCATACATTCCCACTCCTCAATAAAAACAGGCTTCTGAATAACTCACCATTCTGGCCTGAGTCACAGGCCACAGGGAATGAATAGCAGAGGGAATACACTGTATATCTAACATCCTCCCACCCATGGTTTATTTTATTTTTTTACCCAGAGAACTTTGGAAACTGTCCAAGCTCAAATACACAACACAGGAAAAGGCGTATTGACTCAGATCCTTAAAGAGGGATGTTCGTTTGCCACAAGCACACAGGGCTTAGCTCAGTGTTTTGCTTGGGAGAAATTTGCCCCACCCAACCTGAAGTTATGGAAACAAGGGTTGCAGAGGAGTAAAAGCAGTTAGAGAACTTTCCTCTGCTTCGCAAAACCAGGCTTAGTGAAGGAAGGACACACCAGGGACAATGAGGGAAAAGCCATCTCTTCAAATGTGGGTCTTCCCCAGTATCATATAAAGCACAGGTGGGGTTCTGGTTTAGATAACAAATGGGGTATGTATGCATGCAAGGCATACACCTCTCCAAGCAGGGCTCACTTCAGCACCTGATAAAATACAGTGGTACCTCAGGTTAAGTACTTAATTTGTTCCAGAAGTCCGTTCTTAACTCGAAACTGTTCTTAACCTGAAGCACCACTTTCGCTAATGGGGCCTCCTGCTGCTGCCGCGCCGCCGGAGCCCGATTTCTGTTCTTATCCTGAAGCAAAGTTCTCAACCTGAAGCACTATTTCTAGGTTAGCGGAGTGTGCAACCTGAAGCGTATGTAACCTGAGGTACCACTGCATGCTGCTTTGAGGCGGACTCTAGGCAGTTCCAGATTACTGTTATCTTTTTTAAGTGATTCAGTCACATGCCAGCAAATTAAGGTTGCACACAATCAAAGGCACTACTGATCAAGAAATCTGCTTTAAAAAAAATTGAAACGGAAAGTAGCAATGCAATTTACTAGAAAATATGGGATAGCTTCACACAGTGCTGTCTAACCTTCCCACAAACAGATCAGAATTAAAGGTGTCTAACCAGCCCAGACAAGGGACGTGGGTGGCGCTGTGGGTTAAACCACAGAGCCTAGGGCTTGCCGATCAGAAGGTCGGCGGTTCGAATCCCCGTGACGGGGTGAGCTCCCGTTGCTTGGTCCCTGCTCCTGCCAACCTAGCAGTTCGAAAGCATGTCAAAGTGCAAGTAGATAAATAGGTACCACTCCAGAGGGAAGGTAAACAGTGTTTCCGTGGGCTGCTCTGGTTTGCCAGAAGCGGCTTAGTCATGCTGGCCACATGACCCAGAAGCTGTATGCCGGCTCCCTCGGCCAATAAAGCGAGATGAGCATCGCAACCCCAGAGTCGGCCATGACCGGACCTAATGGTCAGAGGTCCCTTTACCTTTAACCAGCCCAGACACCTTGTGCAAACGACTCAGGAGGAGTGAAAATCAAGAGAATCATAGAATTGTAAAGCTGGAAGGGACCCTAAGGATCATCTAGTCCAACCCCCTGAAATGCAGGAATATGTAACTGTCCCATATGGGGATTGAACCTGCGACCTTGGCACTATGCTCTGACCGATTGAGCCAGCCACTGCTTAGCATACAGGTCATCTAGAAGCGACCTGTGGAGGTAAGCAGGGCAATGAGGGTTCAGCAGCCCTTCTTTTCTTCCTGCACTGAAGCACAGACAGTGTAGATGTCGACTCAAGCTGGCTTCAGACTGTCATAGGGTTATTAAGAGTTTATCAGCCTTCACTATCTCTCAGGGCTCATACAGATTGTTGGTTTTTCAAGAGACCAAGGTGTAATGGGCAGTCATATAGCAGGTTTCCCAGAGAGTTTACCAAGTGTTGATCAACACAGTCTCTATACAAACTTAGAGCATATTAGCAGGGGAAGTTGGGATTACTCCGCCCATACAGAATTCCATCTGTCCCAACACACTCTCTCCAAAAGCGGCTCACTGAAAGAAAGCGTGATTAAGACTGCCACCACACTTTTAACCACAGCATCATATTATATACCAAGATATCCTGCCAAGGTTTCATTAATGTAGGGTTGCCATATTTCAAAAAGTGAAAATCTGGACACAAACGTTGTAAAGCCTTTTTTGGCAAAGTTGCTGAGGTTTTTTTCCTTCTGCATAATCTCAAAAAAGTAGTTTTTGAGCTATTTTAAAGGAAATTCACCAAAATATGCACTTCCAACATAGATTGCCATATGTCCAGATTTTCCCAGACATGTCAGTGACTTCCACCCAAACAACTGTTTTCAACAGCCAAATCCCAGCTATGTCCAGGAAATTCTGGACGTGTGGCAGCCCCAATTAATGTCTATTATAGATAACAGCCACAGATAGACCGATGTTCCATGAACTTCTCTAATCCTTAAACCAAATCAAGTGCCCAGAATTTTTACATGGTATAGTCCTCTCAGGACCACCCTGCTCCAAACTGCAGGTGTGTGCAAGTGTGTGTACAGTCATACCTTCGGTTGAAGTAGCTTTGGGTTAAGCATTTTCGGGTTGTGCTCGTGCATGTGCAGACACGCAAAATGACGTCACACGCATGCGCAGAAGGAGCAAATCGCGACCCGTGCATGCACAGACGTGCGGGTTGCGTTTGCTTCAAGATGTGAATGGGGCTCTGGAATGGATCCTGTTCGCATCCAGAGGTAAGATAAAGGTAAAGGTACCCCTGCCCGTACGGGCCAGTAGTGTCCGACTCTAGGGTTGTGCGCCCATCTCACTTAAGAGCCCGGGGGCCAGCACTGTCCGGAGACACTTCCGGGTCACGTGGCCAGCGTGACGAAGCTGCTCTGGCCAGCCAGCATCAGCGCAGCACACGGAAATGCCGTTTACCTTCCCGCTATAAAGCAGTACCTATTTATCTACTTGCACTTGGGGGTGCTTTCAAACTGCTAGGTGGGCAGGAGCTGGGACCGAAAAACGGGAGCTCACCCCGCCGCGGGGATTCGAACCGCCGACCATGCGATCGGCAAGCCCTAGGCACTGAGGTTTTACCCACAGCGCCACCCGCGTCCCTAGTGCATCCAGAGGTACCACTGTATTAAATATTATGAAGCTCTACCACATTCCCTGCATGCAGAAAGCGTCTCCCTCAAATGCTTGCTTTCCATGAGCTGAGAGGCCTTTGATCCAAGCCAGATCACAAGTATGCAATTCCACTCAGCTTTACCTTGGAACATTACAGTCCCAACAGGAGTGCTGCTAACATGTGAAAGAGCTTCATTCACCCATGATTCCATCCCTATGAGTCATCATGCCCTTTCCCTGCACATTAGCAACACACAATAGGAAGTATATCCTGCACCTCAGAGAGTTTCAAGAAAGCTCTAACAAAAATGGGCGTGGCGAGGGAGAGGAATCCCAAACCCATGTTGGGCAATATCTATATTAGGACTGAGGCTGTTGTATCAAACCAGGCCAGAGATGGAAACCCATCGGAAGTCCTAAGCCAGGCTTGTCGGAATGGCAGGTCGGAGTTTCTCCCGCTGCACCCCTTAAGATTCCCCAGGCAACAGGAGTGTCAACTTGGCTCCGCGACCGTGGATGCCTGGAGCCGTGGGTGCCACGGCCCTGGCACGGAATTTTGTGGGTGCTCGGCTTGGGCATCCAGGGCCCCAGGGAACTCACGCCTATGTTCCCCATCGAACGTTGCCTGGCATAGGCGCCGGGGCCCTGGGTGCCCGAGCACCCACAAAATTCAGGAGCTGGCACTCCTGATGGGGCAAAACTGCTGCGCACCGTTTCCAATAATCCCAGGAAGAAGCCGCGACGGCGCGCCAAGAAGGCGCGGTCGGGGCGCCTCGGGGTACGGCACCGGACGAAGCGCGAGAGGTGCGGCACGAAAGCGCGCGCCCGCTCGCCTCAATGGGGTCTCCCCGGCGCCCGAGAGGTGGAGTAGAAAGTCAGGCGTCCTTTGCTCTCGATGACTTACCCGTCAGCAACAGCCAGACGCGCCCCAGGAGCCGCGAGTTTGCAAAGGGAAAAAGCGCCCCGGGAGTGTAGCTGCTTCCAAGGGAAAGTTGCGCTCCGCCCTCGCTCGGCCCCACCTGCTGAGCCACGACGCCGGGGATGGAGGCAGGGCTCCCGGCCGGCCCATCCCAGCTCGCTGCCGGGTTATTTCTCGTCACTCTTGGTCTCGCTGCAACCCCGGAAGAGCCGGGAGGCTCGAACTGCGGCGACGCTCCTGCGCTTCGCTAAGAGTTGTGAAGCAGGCAGGCATCCCACAGGGAAAGCGCTCCGCTTTAGCACGACGTCTCTCTGCCTTTCTCTGGGCTGCACGGCTGCTGTATTAGCATCCCATGTATTTGCTCAGTGCGCGGGCGCTTGGCCAAAAAGGAAAGGGGCGCCAAAGCCAAGGGGAATTAAAAAGTAAAGGGCGTTTTTACGCAGCTGCAGAGTTGTTTTTCCATTCAGTGAGGAAAGTGATAGGGGAACGCGATGGAAAGCGTGGTATGGCAATTGCTTGACACCACGTCGTCTAATCTCTCCCTAAACAAAGCTGAATGCTCCATAGTACCGCAAAGTTTGTGCAAACTTATAGGGTTCAACAAATGGGTAGTCTGGAAGAGACCTGCGGACTGCAGGCTACTTTCCAGCCATGCAACATGCTAGAGGTGTCTTAACTCCTCACCACCCAGCCACACAAGAGAAATTATCAAAGTTAGAAGATATTTGCAGGCAGGAAAAGATAGCATGGAGCAGGGCTGAAGAGAGGGGAGGCCTGAGAAGAAACCCAGGGCCAGACAAAGAGCCCTGGAGGGCCAGAAGCTCCCACCCTGCTTTATGACACTGCAAAGGTACAACCCTCCTCTTTGTAGCCTTGGCAAACACATTGCTTTTCTGTCTTCTGTTGCCAGCTTACAATATAAAAACACAAGAATATATAACAAGGTAATGGTGTTGAACAAAAGTCTTGTTCCCTTATGGAGTACACAAGAGCCCTTATAGAGTCTTTTGTAGGTTCTCCATTGGTAGGAGAAAATAACAGGCCAACCAGACTACCAGGAAAGGTAAGGCATTATTAGATAACCTGGCAGGCAGGAGATAAACAAAGCACTCAGATTTCTGTTGTAGACCGCCTTTTCTATGATGTAGGTATGATGTATCTGGGGGTGGTCTTGGGGCTACACCCCTTCTGTGATTATGTATAATGTTTCTGGGGGTGGTCTTGAGCTCCAGAGTAGGGAATTTCAAAATGTCTATGTAAGGGGAGGCACACCTTCATTCTGGGTCCTCCTCCGCTCTCCTGTGTGTTGCAACAACATTAATAAAGATCAGGCTTACTAGCTGCTTTGCTTCTCAATATTCTCTGGTTGGCCTCTGTTATTTTCTCCTACCAATGGAGAACCTACAAAGGACTCTATAAGGGCCCTTGTGTACCCCATAAGAGAACAAGACCAGGTTTTGTTTACAACAATGGACAAAAACAATACCACCCCATCTCTCACCCCCGAGAAAGGACACAGATCGTCCTGTGAGAAAAGGAAGATTTTTGCCTGGCACCTATGCTGGTGTCTGCATTGCTCTTTACATCTCTGAAATGTTGGTTGAAGGTGAATGTGATGAAATCTGTATGGCCGATCTGGGTAGGTCTGCGCAACCAATTTAGATTGAAAGGCAAGTTCAGTTGAAAAGTAACCAAATGTGGTTTTTATTAGCAAAACAAAAACCCAGCAACAATGCAGAGAAAAGGGTATCATGGAAATAAAAACCATTCGTCCCGTAACAAAATGACCAATGCTCCAGAATACATAAAAAGGCGAGTTTCAAGAAAATGGGTTGACAGCACCAAATGAGATTTACTCAGAGCAACTTAAAAGAACTTTCTCTCAGAATGGGGGAAGTATGCATATTGAAAGGGGGTAGGGCTTGTATGCCTGCAGGCCTCAACACTTGAACATTTGGTGACAAACAGCAATATGCAATATCCATGTGCCAGCAGTTGTACAATTTAGGAGAACATATGTGTGCTTATTGTCTCTTGTTTCAACAGCATTGCAGTCATTATTCATATAGCAACACCAATGTGCAGGATGCTCTGTACTACTACTGAGATGGATTTTCCATGGTTCCCCTACAGTTTTGCCAACGCCATGCATACACAATGTTGGCATTCCAGCACTAAATAACTTGGCACAAGATCCTGCCTGCCATGGCAGAGTAACTCTCCTGCAGTATCATTTTTGTTACCGTTTTATTCTACCTTTTCAAGGAGCCCAGAATGCCTCTTTAACCCTCACAACCACCCTGTGAGATAGGATAGGCCTAAAGACTTGCCCTAGATCAACCAATCAGCTTGGCTTCTGAGCAGAGACTCATTGTGGTGTAGTGGTTAAGAGCAGTAGACTTGTAATCTGGTGAACCGGGTTCGCATCTCCGCTCCTCCACATGCAGCTGCTGGGTGACCTTGGACTAGTCACACTTCTTTGAAGTCTCTCAGCCCCACTCACCTCACAGAGTGTTTGTTGTCTGGGAGGAAGGGAAAGGAGATTGTTAGCCGCTTTGAGACTCCTTAGGGTCTCCTTAGGGCTTTTGATAAAGCAGGATATCAAATCCAAACTCTCCCCCTCCTCTTCTTCAAACCCAGGGCTCCCTGTTCCAAGACCACTCTAATGTTCTTCCCCAGATTCAGCAGGCTGCTGTGGGCCCAGAGGTTTCAATGTATGCAATGAACTCCACCACCCACATTCACTTCAGTGGAGGGCAGGGTTCGTTGGTGTGAATGAGGAGAGCTCTTAAAGGCAGGGGCTTCTGTGCATTCAATGGCATTGTGTATCAGGCTCTGAAGTGGGGCAACAGGCTAGACCTTGTACACAACATCCTGGTAGCAAGAGCTCCAGTCCCAATCTGTATGATGGTTTTATGCCAACACAAATGGCCTTTCTCCACCTAGGGTCAACCCACTCATGTGAATCGTCCAACAGAATGTTCACTTCATTGTTCGACAAGCCCTGGGGAAAGTCTTCAGTCCAGGGCATACAGGGGAACAATCTGAACACAGGTCAAAGCATTCACAAGACTTCTTCAAAGCATCACGGATGTTGCTTAATTATGAATGGCAGAATGCTGATACTGTGAATAAACGGGCCAGCGTGCGTCTGAGGGAAATCCAATACTGCCTGTTGGCATCGATCAAAACATATACAAAGTGATTGCGTGAATCAAACGAAGTAAAGCAACGATTACAGGTCTTTTGACACTTTCAAGTGTGCATCTACAGAAAATATATTGGCAATCTCAGCCAGGTGAAATATTCCACTACGGTCCGTCAGCTTCATAATTGTCCCCAAACCAGCCGCTATGATGAGACTGTCCCAGCAGATTTGCAGCAGACCAAACAGTAATGAGATTAGGCACACTGCATACAATGCATTTATACCCAACATTTCTGAAATCAGAGTGGTTCTTCTTCAATATCCACAAATATTTGCTCAACTCCTATGGAGGTCACTGTATTTAGGTATGTGCAATCTGATCTTCTGTATGCTTACTCAGGAACAAGTTCTTTGTTGTCAATGGTATGTATATCCAAGTAGGTATGCTTAGGCACTAACAGCAGAACGTAATTGTTCTACAGTCTATTCCAGGCACTGAAGTTCCAATGCATGTGTGAAGCTCCCTCGTGAAATGATTTCCCCATTCATGTCAAGGGAGGGAGCCAACCCACAGACATATACTCCTTTCCGTTTGTACATTGGCTCACCCCACTGAAACAATTGAGAAGGCCTGCTCTGCTTGGATTTCTGGGTGTCCAATGGAACACTCATGGAATTCTGGACTGGAGAAAATTCAGAAATGTATGACAATTCAGACATTTGAGAAATTAACATTAAGTGGAAGAGAAATTAACATTAAGTGGAAGAGAAATTAACATTAAGTGGAAGAGAAATTAACATTAAGTGTTTCTACGGAGGAAGAAACCACTTCTTCTACTTAAGTGGAGACCAGCTGAATATTACCCAGTACATTTTTGGCACTAAATAAACAATGGGAGATAGCCTGCTATTCTGAATACAACTTAGTTGGGCATCACCAAATATATATGGCAGTGGTAGGTCTAGTAATAGTGGTGATCAGATCTTACTTTTGCTCAAAGAGAATGCATTATAAATTTGGCTTAACATGTTACCTGCACCATGACAGCATAACACACAAAGGAAGGAAGGAAGGAAGGAAAGAAGGAAGGAAGGAAAGAAAGGATAATTAGCAACTAAAATGAACTTTAAAAGCTGAGACTTCTGTCATGTGCGACTGGCTCAAAGAGAAGCCCTTAAATCACTGCCCGCTTCCTCTAATGCTGCCGCAACGTGCTTCACTTTCACTCAGGAGCTGGAGGAACCGGTGTGTAGATATGATTGAACCTGAGTTCCAATGTGACTGATGCAATAGTGGCTGCGAGAGGAAGCAGTGGACCACAACAATTACCTGTTGCTTCTTCCACCTCCAAAGAAGCCTCATTTGCATTTGGCACCCTTCTAGTGTTTAATCAACCCCATTGTGCAGTGGAAGATACAGGAAACTGAGCACTGGAGGCTGGATGGGTGTGTGAATGGAATGCTGTCATCCAAGAGACTCAATTCAGCGCCTCAACGCAGGCCTGCTTCTCAGTGAGGTAGCTCCGTTGCGGAGTGGAAGCGTGCAAAGACGTGTCGCTTGTTCACCGCTCAAGCAAACAATGACCAAAAAGGTATCGCTCTTCCCTTTCTCTCCCCACCACCCACGAAGACCGTTACAAAAATATCAGGGATGGTTTCTTTTTTTAAAAAAACCAACAAACCATAGTTTTCCCCCACCCCTACCCCGGCTCCAGTTTCCTTTGTACAATTTATAAAAAAGATATTACAAAAAGGAAAAAGGAAAGTTGTGCATGGGCTACTAGACTTCTGTTCCGTCGTGTAAATTGTTGTGGACTTTCACCGCCAAGTTCACCTGCTTAACCTTTGCCCCTTGGGCCTTGTAGGCCCCATCGCTTTCACAGAGTACGTTCAGGTTCTTCACGGTGCAATACTGTCTGTTGACGTTCTTCTCGACGCCCTCTGTGCTCCTCTTGGCGGCCTCCACTTTGGTGTTGAGAGGATACTGCTCCACGGCGTCCCTCGCCGCCTTTTTCTTTTTCCTGTGCTTCCGACACTTCCTGGTCACGAAGCAGAAGACCAGGAGAACCAGCAGGAGGAGCATGATGGCCGCGAAGGCGCTGCCGATGGACGCCCCCGTCTGCGACAGGGAAGCGGCGGCCACTGCCTCTTGCTGCTCCAGGTTGAGAGACTTCATGTTCGTGCCATTCTTAACCTGGTCTCCTTCGTTGTCGTAGATCAAGGAGTCGTCTAGAATCAGGCCACCCTTAGGGACTGCAAGGTCCCGGCGGCTGCGTCGCAACTGCTGCACCAGAGAACGTGGCACCCGGGGACCCGCGATGGTCTCAGGGCCGATGACGTAAATCACTTGGAGGTACCACTGATGCCCGGTTTCCACCTGTTTGAAAAGCACAAGGAGCACACAAAAATAAACTAAAAAAAAAAGTCTTCACTAGATGCTTCAGTGAAAACCCTCACTGCTCAGCCCCCAAACCTAACTTTTCAGTTACTGGATAAAGGGAATTAATCGTTATTTGTTTATTCCTTATGTTTTGATAACACCCCCTTGAAAGGCACTTCCAGTGATAAAGATACAACAAGGAGCACTCAACTGCAAATGGAAAGGAGGGAGCAGTAGAATTCCAAAAACAGAACTATAATTCCAGACAATTGCCCTTCGTAAGCATATTACTAGACAACATCTTAAAAAGCAGAGACATCACCTTGCCAACAAAGGTCCATATAGTTAAAGCTATGGTTTTCCCAGTAGTGATGTATGGAAGTGAGAGCTGGAACATAAAGAAGGCTGATCACCAAAGAATTGATGCTTTTGAATTCTGGTGTTGGAGGAGACACTTGAGAGTCCCATGGACTGCAAGAAGAAAAACCTCTCCATTCTGAATTAAATCAGCCCTGAGTGCTCACTGGAAGGACAGATCCTGAAGCTGAGGCTCCAATACTTTGGCCACCTCATGAAAGGGGAAGACTCCCTGGAAAAGACCCTGATGTTGGGAAAGATGGAGGGCACAAGGAGAAGGGGACGACAGAGGATGAGATGGTTGGACAGTATTATCGAAGCTGCCAGCATGAGTTTGACCAAACTGCGGGAGGCAGTGGAAGACAGGAGTGCCTGGCGTGCTCTGGTCCATGGGGTCATGAAGAGTCAGACACGACTAAACGACTAAACACAAACACAAAGCATATTACCCAGGAACATTTCCCCAAAGGCATCTATGTGAAGCGGTTGTCTGACAGTCATGCTCCCTTACATAAGCGTATTCAAGAAACAGATGCCAAACTTTAGAAAAGTTCCCTTTCATTTTAAGATTAATTTTATATATATAAAATTTGGTTTTCCAAATTACAGTTTTATAATCACATATCCAACATACAACATAAAGACCAGATTCCATAGAATCTCCTGGACTTCACTCCTCCCCTTTGTGGGTCCTGTTGTTAATCATTTCCTCCTGCATCTTTTATAATAATCCAAATCGTTTACCTCTCCATTATATCCAAAATTCACCATTAAACTACAAGTGTTATTCCAATCCAACCAATATTTTTAACTGCTTACAATGGTTTTTAAGGTAAATTATAAATTCCCCCCATTCTTTATTAAAATTTTGGTTTTCCTGATTTCTGATTCTTCCGGTCATGTTTGCCATTTCAGCATAATCCATCAACTTAATCTGCCATTCTTCTCTGGTCGGGACTTTATCTTCTTTCCATCTCTGGGCCCAGAGAAAAGGACAGATCCTGAAGCTGAGGCTCCAATACTTTGGCCACCTCACGAGAGGAGAAGACTCCTTGGAAAAGACCCTGATGTTGGGAAAGATGAAGGGCACAAGAAGAAGGGGACGACAGAGGACGAGATGGTTGGACAGTGTTCTCGAAGCTACTAACATGATTTTGACTGTGGGACGCAGTGGAAGACAGGAGTGCCTGGCGTGCTCTGATCCATGGGGTCATGAAGAGTCAGACATAACTAAATGACTAAACAGGAACAACAGATATAAACCCATTTAACAGAGGATTGACGCTACTCCCTTGGGCAGATGAACCACCTGCCCACAGTGCCATCTCGTCTCATCTAAGAAAATTGGCAGTGCTTATGAGCACACACCAGCCTTTTTCAACCTGCTGCCCTCTAGATCTTTGGAACAACAACTTGCATCAGCTCTACCCTTGCTGTGATGACTGGGGCTGATGCGAGTTGCTCTGCAAAACATCTCAAGGGCATAATTTTCAGCAAAGTTGGCATACCCAGATCCCCCGCTCCCCCTCAATTTCCACACACCGAGCAATGAGAAGGCATACATTCTGGTGCTCCGTTGCACAATCAATTTGTAGAATTAAAACCATGACATTTGGACACAAGATCTACCCACTCTGGAAGAATGGCAGATGAAGGTGATAGACTATATGGGACTGGCAGAAATGACTGGCAGAATCCGAGACCAGGGAAGAGAGACGGCGGAAGAAGATTGGAAGAAATTCAAGGACTATCTTGGGAAATATTACAAAATTAGTGAATGTTAGAATGATGTTGGTTAGAATTTAAGTGGCTATCAGCTGTAATGATTAAGATAATTGGGGGGGGGAAGAAAGAAAGGTGGAAAATTAAGTGAAAATCAATGGCGAGGATTTGCTGAATGAATAATTTGAATTGGAATACAAAAAGGGGAGGTAAGAGGAGGTCTGAGAAGTAAGTTAAAAGAAAATAACTGAATGGAATTATATGTGTTTTTATTTTTGTATTTTTGTTCTTTGTATAACCTTTGAAAAGTTAATAAATATATTATTAAAAAAAAACACCATGACATTTGCCTGGGACATTAACTTGTATCCTACTCACCTTGTAGAGGGCATCCACCTTCATGATGAAGCCGTCCACTCCGGGCATGCTGCTGACCAGGTGGAAATCCGGCAGCTCAGAAGCAAAACAGGCATCGAAAGGTACATCGTGGAAGTATTTGTCAGTCGCTTCTGGCTGAGTCCTGTCCTGGAATTGGAAAGGAGCAGCAGCCCATGATTAGAAGGTAAATGGAGACAACATGCTCTTAAGAGAGCAGGCCTAGAGAGAAATGCATCATTGTCCAAAGATGGCTCCCTGGAGAAGCAGGCAGCAGGTTGGCCAAAGGGGAGAGATACACAACTACTGTGTGCTGATCCGTATCTTTTTTCCTCCTAGCTAATTGTCCCAATCTATTAAGTTCAGTTTGTTTAACTCAAGTTCTAGTCCAACAGGACTTTTGACACTTGTGTAACTACTGTCAGTCTGCATTTCTTGGTGCAGAAAGTATTGATCTGATGTTTAGAGATCTTTCCTGTTCTAATTAATTCAAGAGGGTTCTTGAAGCTTCTCTGTGTGAAAGAAGCAGAAGGTTCATGATGTTTGGGTTATTCCTCCAGAGAAGCAGAGTACAGCTGGTTTAAACTGATTGTCTAATCTCCTTCTATCAAGGTTATGCTGACTATAATAGTAAGGCCAGAAGGAGTCTGAGTTTCTCTTTCTCTTTCTATCTCTTTTCCTTCTGGTGTGGTGTTCTCTACATAGTATGCTTAGTGTTAAGGTTTAGACATTGTAAGTTATTGTAAGTTTAAGTCTGCTTCAACTGGATTTCTTATGGACACTGCCAATCCTGAACGTGTTGGATTTGTGACCATTATGCTCATTTGCCTTCAGTAGCAGTCAAGCTCTGCTGGATGAAATATAATTGCCTCTGGTCTATTTTTTTTTTTTTTTTTTTTTGGAATCCTGCAACGTGTTTAAGTTGTTACTCTGCTAACTATACAGTATGTTGGAATCTACTCTGGATCAATATTGAGTAGAATTTCAATGACAACTACAATACTAAAACCAACAGAACTACTGTCTGGGGAGAGAGGAAAAATTATCAGTGTGGTGTTTCTTCTTAATTCACCACACTTCCCGCTTCTCTCATGGAACTAACAGTAATTTACATCTATTTAGGACCACTGGCCAATCGAGCCCAGTGCTGTCTGTTCTTGATTGGCAGCAGTTCTTTGGGGTCTCAAGTAAAAGGGCCCTTCTCAGCTCTGATACCTGAAATTAGAATCACAGAATTGTAGACTTGGAAGGGACCATGAGGGTCAATTCCCTGCAACACAAGAATTTTTTTGCCCAACATGGGGCTCAAACCCGTGACCCTGAGGTTAAGAGTCTAATCTTTCAACCTTTTTTTCCAACTTCAGATGCCCTCCAGATGTTTTGGACTACAATGCCCATTGTGCTGGCTGTGGCTGATGGGTGTTGTAGTCCAGGTGGGCAAAGTCTGGTCTAATTCACCTTTGAGGTCGCTTCCAGCTCCATGATTCTATTGACATTTTGCTGTCTTTTAATAACGTCCACCTGAGGCAAATTTGACCTTGCCTGATGCTGGGGGCCAGCCTTGGGGTTTAGCAAGTAGTTGCACTGCACTGTAGTAACCTATACAGTGGTACCTTGGGTTAAGTACTTAATTCGTTCCGGAGGTCCGTACTTAACCTGAAACTGTTCTTAACTTGAAGCACCACTTTAGCTAATGGGGCCTCCTGCTGCTGGCGCGCTGCCAGAGCACGATTTCTGTTCTCATCCTGGAGCAAAGTTCTTAACCCGAGGTACTATTTCTGGGTTAGCGGAGTCTGTAGCCTGAAGCATCTGTAACCTGAAGCGTCTGCAACCCGAGGTACCACTGTAACTTGGTAAATGTATCTTCAGAGGATCCCCTCTGGATATTTTTTCTGTCCCCCCTGCCAGACTTGTGGTACAGCGGCTGTCCACATCCACCCTAAGCCCAGGGTGGTTGCCCTTCAAAGCCTTTCTCCAATATGCTAGAGTTACACAATGTACCAGCAGCAGAAATCTGTGCTTCAGGTGTTTGCTCGGTTGGATGCAGCCATACTGCGGACCCTCGTTATAGATGGTCCCCGTCGGGTCAAAGAAAGGCACGTAACCGTCCTTCCCTGTGCAGAGATAGACTTTTTCCAGCTGCAGTTTGTAGGCAGAGTTGAGATTCTGCTCAGGATTCCACATCACGCGGCCGTAAAGGATTTGGCCTGAGGAAAGAAAACACACAGGGCTCAGACTGAGTCAATATTTGTTTTTGTTTTTTAATAGATATTTATTGAAGATTTTCCATTTTAGTAAATTAAAAAGCCAAAAAGAAAAAAAAGAAAAAGAAAAATTAAAAACATATACAGTTTACCATCCTTATTTTCCAATAACATATTTCCCTGACTTCCCCACACCTCCCCTTCTTATATTCCAATTCAAATTGTTAAGTCAACGAGTTCTTATCCCCATTTTTTTAACCTTTTTATGTTTAATTCATTATAAAAAACCGATTTTACCTTATAAACATCAAAATTTATAGATCAGTACTCATTCTTAAATCCTTTTTCTAAAGTCGACCCAAATTCCCTTCCACGAATTCCCCATTTTTCATACATATAACAAAACAGAATAAAGATAAAAAGACGAATTATAATTATACACCCTTTGGGTCCCCAAACCCCACCCCCCCAAACCCCACCCCAATATTTGTATTAAAACATATATATTTAGAGAGACCAAGAGTTTGTGTTATGAAAGAGGAAGGAAAACTTTTCTCTATGCCATGCATAATTTTATAAGCTTCCCCCATTTTCATCTATTTATTTTTGACAAAGTAATAATCAGAAATAAATAAGAATAAAAATGCGCACCCACCAATGAGACCATTCCATTGCAACTATCCAACCTCCCAAAATTTCAGCACCTCTGGCAATTGTTTGACCTCTTTCCCTTTTAACAGTACAAATTCTACAAACACCCTTTCCATGTCTCCTCAAAATCATGTCTCCCCCCATCTTAACCTTAATGGTGCTTGCTAATTTATAAACTTTTATCATGTCGCCACTTACCAGCTCAGGTTCCATTTCATTTAGACAACAGCTTTTTATCACTGCCCCTCCTGTTTCTGCAGTTTCTGCTGGGCAACAGGTGATGACAGGAAACTGCCACACGATCCAACCAGGAAACGTAAACCCTACCTTTTGAAAAAGCTCCTTTATAGTCCATCTCTGCCATGGACATTTCTGATTTGGTTGGGTCCATCAGAAACACTTTCTCGTTGTTGCAGAGCTGAAACTCCGTGTTCAGGGAATACACCACGGGGACCGGGCGGTTAGTTTGTTGGAAGGCAATTGGGATCAGAAATCTAAACAGGGGAGAGGAAACAAGAGAGAAACGGCCCGTGAGACAATTTCAGAATTAGGGCAGAGTGGAAGGCACACATTTCCCCCAAACTGCCCTGCCCTACTCCCCTTTGCAGCCCCACAATCAGGGCCGGATTTAGGTTTGAGGAGGCCCTAAGCTACTGAAGGTAATGGGGCCCTTTATATGTCCAGCTGTCCTTTGTCAACAACAGATTGTCCCTGTTTTTTTGTGTTGAATGTATGCTATATGGTAATTTATGGACCTAATAGGTATCTAAAGCCATTTGCACATGTTGCCCTGCAACCAGTCCAGGCAGAATGTAGGCACCTTATATATAGAAATGAGCAAACCTGTGATAGTTCAGGGAGCAGGCTAGCAGGTGGAGCCCATAACTTACATCATAGGAGCCTTCACAACACAAAACACTGTTGCTGTATGAAGGTGTTATTTTATTTGTTTTTTTATCTTATATTTTGGAAATGTACATCCACTTGTTTTTTCCTTTACAGTGGCACCTCAGGTTAAGAACTTAATTTGTTATGGAGGTTCATTCTTAACCTGAAACTGTTCTTAACCTGAGGTACCACTTTAGCTAATGGGGCCTCCTGCTGCCGCCGCGCCGCCGGAACATGATTTCTGTTCTCATCCTGAAGCAAAGTTCTTAACCCGAGGTACTATTTCTGGGTTAGCGGAGTCTGTAACCTGAAGCGTCTGTAACCTGAAGTGTCTGTAACCCAAGGTACCGCTGTAATTTTCTTGGGGGCCCCCAAGAGAGTGGGGTCCTAAGCTATAGCTTGTTCGGCTTTGTAATGGGTATGAGTTACTCGTGCGTAAACTGGTGCCTTTCTCGGCTAATTTGCCTTGTTAAACCTTTCTGACTGCACAACCCCTTCTCATGGTGGCTGCCTCAGTCACTGGCAGAATCAATCAGTGGGCGTTTCTTGAACCTCTTCCAACATAAAAGTTGTTTGACACCCAGTCTCCTCCTCCTCTCACTGCGCAGGGAAGGCGTGGGTAGCGGAGGACCTGGGCTCTCCTCACTGATGTCCAGTGAAGAGTCCTGGAGCCCTCTCTCCAATTCCCCCGTCTGCCCCCCTTCATCCCTGGTGTTGCACTGAATGGCTTCCCCCTCTACTGAGCTGTTTCTCCCCCTGCTGCTGGGTCCTTCGCCAGCATCATCTGGGAGCCTCCCCTTCGCCTCTCCCTCCGATGCCAGTTCCCTGACAGGCTTATACGTAAATCTGGCACTGCCCACAATGGCCGCTGTCAACTTGGACAACTGATACCGTGACATCGATTGCCCTGTGCGCTTTTGCCTCTAGGTCTATCAACAACCTGAATGTGGCCCCCACCATGTAACCCAAGAGGCAACACGGCCCTGAAATTGAAAGAGGCTCGTTGTTCTTAATATAGCTCATGCCTCCTACAAATTGCATGTCCCCCCCCCCCTAGAAAATAAAGCCTATTGCCCCAGAGCAAGGCTAGCCATGCCCCTGCCTGCTCCACTGGAATGGGTTGTTTATTGGATTTGGCCAACACTAATAAAATGAGAACATCTAGCATTATTACCCTTCCGGGAAAGAGAGAATAAAATTCAAACCGTTTTCTCCCCTGCCCCGAATGCTTTCAGTCTGACTGCTGGTGTGCTGGTGGTGTTAAGCATCGGCTCCGTCTTTGGAAATAACCCAAAGAAGTCTTTTTGAAGTGCAGCACAAAGGAAAGGCTGTGATCCGAAGATCACAGATTTGAGCCTGCTGTTAGCCTGCACAGTGCCGGATTTCACACGCCGCGTTGGACTATCAGCCAGATGCATTTGCAGGAATGCTGTGAAAAGCTTTGTTTGATTTGAACAAAACAGAAGCACCGTCGTGCAAAGACGGCTGTGCCAATATTTCCTCTTGGAGCAGGGAAAAAGAGCACTGCACATCTCAGGAATTGTATGATTCCTGAGTCTTGGAAAAAAGGGTTTAAACACATCTCCCTCTTAAATTCCCCCCTTTGTGTTTCTCATTTGTCTGAATGATCCTGCAAAGTTCTGCTTGTCTTTTACGCTAGCGACCTGGACACATAAAAGACGCAACATTCAAATAAGAAATCTGTAAGCAACCAATGAAATCAAGCTGTCCAAGAGGCCATGTAATCTCCTTCCTTCAAATGTTTCCTTTAAACTGTTGACTGTTTATTATATACTAGCAAAGCGCCTGTCACTAGAAGTGGGGATGTACTGTATTTTTTGCTCTCTAAGATGCACCAGACCACAAGACTCACATAGTCATTGGAGGAGGAAAACAAGAAAAAAAATATTCTGAATCTCAGAAGCCAGAACAGCAAGAGGGATCGCTGCGCAGTGAAAGCAGCAATCCCTCTTGCTGTTCTGGCTTCTGGGATAGCTGTGCAGCCTGCATTCGCTCCATAAGACACACACACATTTCTCCTTGCTTTTTAGGAGGGGAAGAGTCTTATAGAGCAAAAAATATGGTATTTGCTAGGATGCCTTAATGGTGCAGTGTGCTTTACAAGAAAGGGCTTGTTGAATAACACCCACCCCACCACGATTGTCACGAATGAGTTTTGCTTGCCGCACACTCAGCCTCTTGACCCCCCTCTGCTATTGCCTCTGAGTCTGAACTGCTCTCTGCCGCAGCCTCTCTCTGCTCACTAAACCCTGTTGCCTCTTCGGCTTCTGACTCCTCCCAGTCTGTCCCCTCTTCTCCTTTTGACCACTGATCAATCCCCTGGCTCTGAGCCTTCTTCCCCTGGAAGTTCTGCTGATGGTGCCTCCAACCACTGCTCTGAATCCAGCCAGTCCACTCAATGGCCAAAGAAGAATATGGCACGGTTGGGAGAGTAGAATGGGAGGAATCGCCTTCTGCATGTAGGAAAAGGTGTGCAGGTATCTGTGTGTTCATCCCTCTCTCTCTCTCTCTCTCTCTCTCTCTCTCTCTCTTTTTTTTTTTTTTACTGATGAATATCCCCAGGCATGGTAAATCAAGCCACAAATAAAATAAGCATCTCCTTACTTTTCTGGAGCATGAGCAGTGCAGGGTAAAGGCTTGTCTCCTGGATCAACCCATGATTGCGTGGGCTGCACTGTGCATGGTATTAAGTAGATGGTGTATTCTCCCGAGTAATCCTTCCTGGAAGCAGAGAAGAAGCACCAGAGTTACTGTATTGATTTGTATTGCTATTTATACCCCGAAATCCTTTGTTTAAGGACCTGGTAAGTTTGGCCAGGAGAACAAAACAAACACAGAAATGGAACAGCCTTCTGGGCAAACAATTTGCCAGCAGTGTTTGAACCACATATAGGCCAGAATATAGGTCATTGGCTGCAGCTTGATCTCTAAAAAAAAACTTCAAGTAGGGCCTGGTTCTTTGATCAGAACAACTATGGGCATCAACAGGATTTGTGTATCCTGTTGCTACACTTTTGGGTAGCATCTAAAGTGGCAACTCACTGCAGAGAAATGTGCATCTTCCCATGGGTTGGATAGGTGAGTTGCCACTTCAAGAATTTGATCAAACACCAAAAGAAGATGAAGAAGCCTCTCTCACATGCAATCTTCCAGGTAATGCTCGTAAGAGATTCCGCCTCCTGATGCTCCCTGCTACAGATTTGTTTTCTTTAGTGCACATTTTCTCACTTCGTAGATGCTGCAAAAAAGACCTCTTTGCACTCCCCCGCACAAGCGGCGGGAGCAAAGTGTAACCACTGCACGACCTGATTGGCTTAAATAGTTAAGGAGTAGCACCAATTTCTGTATTTGTGGGATAGAATTCTTAAGAAAATAATGCGGCTGGCATACTATTCAGCCATCTTTAACTTCCCAGTCCTGGGGCTAGGTGGAGTGGAACAGGTCCAAATTCACCAGTTTTATTGATGTCAATTAATTTCTAGCTCACCATCCCTTGAAATTAAAGAGAAAGTTCGAATCTTAGGTCCTATGTCTTCTCTGCTCTGCAACTTTGGTCCAGCAGGGTGTGGAAAAGGACAGCAAATCAGAGAAAGTTGCTCTCATGGAAGGAGAGCTGAACAACAGCCCTCTCAAGTACAAAGAGGCAAGGAGTGGTTCCATAATCCCACGGGAAACCTATTGCCATGAGCAGACTCAGCCATGCTCCTGACTAACCTCCAGACTAACCCCAGAAATGTCAGTGAGGCAGTTAGGTGTGCAGTACCCTCAACTGCCTTTCAAAACCACCATTCCTCTTTTGCCAGGAGCAGCCTTTATTTTCTGCCTCAGCCTTTGCTTTTCTCCAGCAGAATTCCCAAAGCCCTTGTCCCCCAAATTCCTAATAACTGGCAAAGCCCACCCTCCGTCCCACACAGTCCCTCCAAAGTCCTAGTGCTATGCATGAACTCATTCCAGGATCATTCCCCTGCTGCCCTCAACCCTATTATGCCCCCCTTGGTTCTGCAAATTCACCCTGACAGAAACCTAGCACGAAACTGAAGACATCCTGGGCAGCAGAAGGATGGCAGCAGCTTCAGTAGCAAAACATGGCAGGGTTTTTTTGTCTTACCTGCTGTAGGAGCTGGTTGCTCTCCAGAGCTGATAAGGGGAATCAAAAGTCTGGCCACTCCACAAAAGCTGCAGGTCAAACTCCATCCCTCCCAAGTGATCAGGAGTCATGATGAAAGACTTTGCATCTGGCAAAGTGTGGTGTTCCATCACAAAGTGCCCTGCATAGAGAGAGGAAAACTGATGTTCTCGTTGTTGACGATAATAGCGTTAGCATGATTTTGCTTAATCTAAGGCTCATAAGGATTTAGCTTCTGAGCAATCTATGAATACCAGGGCTTAGCCCTAGAACAAGTAAAGGCAAAGGAAAAAGGTGTGCCTTAGAGATTGTAGGGTGCCATCAGGAACAATGCTGTGTTGTTTTTTAACACTCGATTGGGAGCCACCCAGAGTGGCTGGGGAAACTCAGCCAGATGGGCGGGGTATAAATTATAAATTATTATTATTGTTATTATTAATGTGGGTGGTGCTGTGGTCTAATCCACGGAGCCTCTTGGGCTTGCCAATTGGAAGGTCAGTGGTTCAAATCCCCATGATGGGGTGAGCTCCCATTGCTCTGTCCCAGCTCCTGCCCACCTAGCATTTCGAAAGCACGCCAGTGCAAGTAGATAAAAAGGTACCACTGTGGCGGTAAGGGAAACGGCGTTTCCATGCACTCTGGTTTCCGTCACGGTGTTCTGTTGCACCAGAAGCAGTTTAGTCATGCTGGCCACATGACCCAGAAACCTGGACAAACACCAGCTCCCTCGGCCTGAAGTGAGATGAGCGTCACAACCCCATAGTCACCTTTGACTGAACTTAACCATCCAGGGGGAACTTTACCTTTTTAACTTAGGGTGCCATCACCCTGCAACAACCAGCACCTGTCCATATCTGGGATGAGGCGTAAGAGTCAGGGATTCTAGAAAGTGTTACCTTCATCCAAACAGGTTTCCTTGAGAAATCAAGAGCTGTTTACCTCGGAACTTGGCATGAGTCTTGAACTCAATGACTAGCCGACCATCCTCTCGAATGTAGATCCTTATTATCTGTAGCCTAGCAGAAAGGACGCTGTCAGTCTGAATGCCTGGAGGAAACAAGAGAATCAGCTGCCTCTTTCACAAAGGGATAAAGGAGCATTAATCAAAGTGCACTGGTCCTCCTGTCACAACCCAGCGACAGAAAGAAGAGAGCTAAGCCACTTTTCACAGTTGTACTTTGTTCATTTTTCCAAGAACGTGAACAAATACAACAAAAATAACAAGTACGGTTCCCGTGACCAACAAATCATCAGAAAAAAACACTGCAAGTATAAAAGAATGGGAAACAAGAAAAGGAAAGGGGGTGAGATGACAAAATCTGGTGAGTCCAATCCTATCTAACTTAGAAAGCTTCTGCAGAGGTTTCTATGAGTAGCTGGGAGATTTTTCCCTCTCAATGGACTCATTTACAAACAAGAGAAAAGGAAACCAGCAAGTGTCAAAGGTCCCAGGTTCCTTATGACCCCTAGCACTGAAGACTGAGAGGATCAGAGACCAAAAACAAGGGCTTCAAACATCCAATGTAGGGTCTGATAGATCTTACTGCATTCAGCAGGAAGCATACTAAGTGTGTATGAAAAAGTGTTGGGCCCAGTTGCAGAGGCAAAAGACCCAAAGAGGGAGACTTGGGACCCGCCCGTTTTGTAATTGTGGAATCTTGTCAAAAAGAATATCCCAGGATCGGTCAACATTAGGACACTCCTACCACATGTGGAGAAAGGTCCCCCTAGTTGAACAACCGCGCCAACAGTTGGACAACATCTCCTCCTTCACATAGATCAGTTTAACTGGTGTCCACTGCCATCTATGAGTTAGTGCAGCTTTCCATATTGTTTCAGATGTGGTTTTAAAAGGGGGTGGTGTCAAGTCGAGTCAAGGGTGGTGGTGTCTCCCAAATCTCACTTCCAAACCAGCTTCAGGCCATTAAAGTCCCCCTAAGCCTTGGGTTTTTCATTTGATTTAATATTTGTATTCCTCTTTTCCAACAACAAATGCTGAGCTCAAAGCGGCTCACAATCATCACCATAGCATTATTTTTAAAAAAGAAAGAGTAAGAGCACTTTGCTATATTTTGGGGGGTGGGGTGGGTAAATGATATTTATTGAGTTTTCCATTTTAACAATCCAATCAAACCGCATTATACATTCCAAATTATACAAATTATCCAATAATCAAACACTCCAAATATTGTGCCAAATTATAAATTTTTGGGTGGGCTTCCCGTGCTCCGAGGTCAAAGTCCCCCTGCACTTTGCTATTTTTAAGCCTGACAAGGGTCACTTATTTATTTGGGCTGCAATCCTAAGTCTCATTAAATCCAGTGGCTTCTGCATGCTTTTTGTTGATAAGGCTTATCTCCAGCCTTGGTGTTCAAAGTAGCAATGTAAGGGTCCCAGATCATCTAGAGTCTAACCAGACCTATATGCCGCTTAGCACCACAAGGTTCCTGCACCCCATGCTTTCAACTCATGGGACCAGACACACCAGCAATGTTGCTTCATAGCACACTTTTGCGCTACAACCACTTACCTGTTCTCCAGAGGACTGTGTCATAGAAGAAGGAAAACTCCATCTCAGTGTGATGTTCCAGAGAAGCCCATCCTCTAGGCGCGGTCACATAAATGTAGGAGACGTAGAGAGGGACATGGACTGTCAGGAAGGACTGAGCTGAATCACGAACCTATCAGTGCACACAGAGTGAAAATGTTTGCATTTTTCCCCATCCAGGCTTTCCTCCAAAGGAGCTCAGGCAGCATATATGATCCACCCAGTTCTTCCTCAGGGAAACCTAATGAAAATAGGCTTGGCTGCGGCTAGAGCGGAAGTCTTCTGCGCAGGGTGGGTGTGGGCAGTGGAGGACCAATGCTCTCCCCGCTGGTCTCTGGCGAAGAGTCCTGGAGCCATCCCTCCGAAACCCGCCTCTGCCCGCCTTTCTCCCTGGTGTAACGCTGATTTCCTTCCCCGGTCACTGAGTCCCCTCTTTCCCTGCTGGGACCTTCTCCGGCATCGTTCGAGAGCCCTTCCACCACTCCTGACTGCAATGGCAGTTCCCTGACACACACGTTGGGCAAAAAGATTCTTGCATTGCAGGGGGGGCTGCATTAGATAACCCCCATAGTCCTGTTCAACTACAGTGGTACCTCGGGTTACATACGCTTCAGGTTACATACGCTTCAGGTTACATATGCTTCAGGTTACAAACTCCGCTAACCCAGAAATAGTACCTCAGATTAAAAACTTTGCTTCAGGGTGAGAACAGAACTCGTACTCCGGCAGCGCAGTGGCAGCAGGAGGCCCCATTAGTTAAAGTGGTGCTTCAGGTTAAGAACAGTTTCAGGTTAAGAACAGAGCTCCAGAATGAATTAAGTACTTAATCTGAGGTACCACTGTACAATTCTACAAGACCAAGAGAGTGACTGGCCTAAGATCAACCAAAGAACTGAATAGGTGAGTAGAGATATGAACCCCATCAAAGTCCAGCACTCTCAAAGTCCAGCACTCTGTCAAGGGGGTTTGGTGACCTGTGGCTCTCCAGGTATTGCTGGACTACAGCTCCCATCATCCTTGACCATCAGTCAGCTGACTGGGGCTGATGGGAGTTGGCGTCCACGATCATATGAAGAGTCACAGGTCGGATGAAGTTGACAGACTATGCAGAACTGGATAAATTAACAGGGAGGATTCGAAACCTGTGGGACCAGATATTCCTAGAAGACTGGAGTAAATGTACAAAATATATGAAAAGTAATGGTAATGAACAGATTATGCTAGTAGGTTTGCAAGAAGTTTTGTAAGGAGGGCTATTTGAAATATTGAAAGACTATGAGGAGATTTAATAGTTAATGATAATTAAGAGTAATAGAGAAATTAAGAAATGCAGAATAAGTGATAGAGAATGGAAAATCATCAGAGGTGTTGACGGAAGTCTAAAATATTGTATAAGATAAGAAAGAATGTTATATGTCTGTTGGAAATGATATGCCAAAAACCCCCCAATAAAAATGTGTGTGTGTGTGTGTGTGTGTGTGTGTGTATATATATATATATATATATATATATATATATATATATATAAAATGTATATGTATATATGTGTGTGTGTGTGTGTGTGTATATATATATGTGTGTGTGTGTGTATATATATATATATATATATATATATATATATATATGCTTTCGTAGATTTTCACGGGTACAGGAATGCAGGTTTTGGTGTCTTCGGGTGTCTTCCCGTGTAAGAGTTGGGGTGTCTAGGCGACGTTTCGACGAGGTCTCACTCGTCATCTTCAGGCTGGTGCTTTCGGCTTCTTGTTACTGGAACAGAGCAGGATCTCAGTGTTTGAGTTCCTATAAATACTGTTGAGGGGGTGTGGTGTATAGCCTCCGACGTTCTGGGCAGAGAGGAAGTTCCCAGGTTAGTGTGACTTTTCTTCTTTTGTTCCTTAATTACTTGAGGGATATCTTGAGTGATTTCTTGAGTGATATTCTGAGTACCACTTAGGAGGGTCATTAAGTGTGGATTAGTTGCTAAAGCTTTCGTGTCTTGACCTCTTGAGCTTGTGAAGAGTTTTTCTGAGAAGATGGCTGTCTTAATGACCCTCCTAAGTGGTACTCAGAATATCACTCAAGAAATCACTCAAGATATCCCTCAAGTAATTAAGGAACAAAAGAAGAAAAGTCACACTAACCTGGGAACTTCCTCTCTGCCCAGAACGTCGGAGGCTATACACCACACCCCCTCAACAGTATTTATAGGAACTCAAACACTGAGATCCTGCTCTGTTCCAGTAACAAGAAGCCGAAAGCACCAGCCTGAAGATGACGAGTGAGACCTCGTCGAAACGTCGCCTAGACACCCCAACTCTTACACGGGAAGACACCCGAAGACACCAAAACATATATATATATATATATATATATATATATATATATATATATATATATATATATATATATACAGTGGTACCCCGCAAGACGAATGCCTCGCTAAACGAAAAACCCGCAAGACGAAAGGGTTTTCCAATTTTTAGAGGCTTCGCAAGACGAATTTCCCTATGGGCTTGCTTCGCAAGACGAAAGCCCATAGGGAAATCTCCTGGGACAGCGGGGAAACGCAGCGCACCTTCTCCTCTGTTCCCAGACCTGTCCTGAAGGCTTGTGGTGGGAGGTCCGGGAACAGAGGAGAAGGCGCGCAGCGGCTCTCCAAGCTGCGGATAGCAGCCTGCTGCCCCGCACGAGGGGCGCTCTTAAGCAGAGCGCCTCTCGCGCGGGGCAGACATTCACAGCTTGGGGAGCCCTGCAGGACTTCCCCGCAGGGCTCTCCAAGCTGCGGATAGCAGCCTGCTGCCCCGCACGAGGGGCGCTGTTAAGCAGAGCGCCTCTCGCGCGGGGCAGACATTCGCAGCTTGGGGAGCCCTGCAGGACTTCCCCGCAGGGCTCTCCAAGCTGCGGATAGCAGCCTGCTGCCCCGCACGAGGGGCGCTGTTAAGCAGAGCGCCTCTCGCGCGGGGCAGACATTCGCAGCTTGGGGAGCCCTGCAGGACTTCCCCGCAGGGCTCTCCAAGCTGCGGATAGCAGCCTGCTGCCCCGCACGAGGGGCGCTCTTTAGCAGAGTGCCCCTCGCGCGGGGCAGACATTCGCAGCTTGGGGAGCCCTGCAGGACTTCCCCGCAGGGCTCTCCAAGCTGCGGATAGCAGCCTGCTGCGCCTATCCGCAGCTTGCAGAGCCCTGCGGGGAAGTCCTGCAGGGCTCCCCAAGCTGCGAATGTCTGCCCCGCGCGAGAGGCGCTCTGCTTAACAGCGCCCCTCGTGCGGGGCAGCAGGCTGCTATCCGCAGCTTGGAGAGCCCTGCGGGGAAGTCCTGCAGGGCTCCCCAAGCTGTGAATGTCTGCCCCGCGCGAGAGGCGCTCTGCTTAACAGCGCCCCTCGTGCGGGGCAGCAGGCTGCTATCCGCAGCTTGGAGAGCCCTGCGGGGAAGTCCTGCAGGGCTCCCCAAGCTGCGAATGTCTGCCCCGCGCGAGGGGCGCTCTGCTAAAGAGCGCCCCTCGTGCGGGGCAGCAGGCTGCTATCCGCAGCTTGGAGAGCCCTGCGGGGAAGTCCTGCAGGGCTCCCCAAGCTGCGAATGTCTGCCCCGCGCGAGAGGCGCTCTGCTTAACAGCGCCCCTCGTGCGGGGCAGCAGGCTGCTATCCGCAGCTTGGAGAGCCCTGCGGGGAAGTCCTGCAGGGCTCCCCAAGCTGCGAATGTCTGCCCCGCGCGAGAGGCGCTCTGCTAAAGAGCGCCCCTCGTGCGGGGCAGCAGGCTGCTATCCGCAGCTTGGAGAGCCCTGCGGGGAAGTCCTGCAGGGCTCCCCAAGCTGCGAATGTCTGCCCCGCGCGAGAGGCGCTCTGCTTAACAGCGCCCCTCGTGCGGGGCAGCAGGCTGCTATCCGCAGCTTGGAGAGCCCTGCGGGGAAGTCCTGCAGGGCTCCCCAAGCTGCGAATGTCTGCCCCGCGCGAGGGGCGCTCTGCTAAAGAGCGCCCCTCGTGCGGGGCAGCAGGCTGCTACCCGCAGCTTGGAGAGCCCTGCGGGGAAGTCCTGCAGGGCTCCCCAAGCTGCGAATGTCTGCCCCGCGCGAGAGGCGCTCTGCTTAACAGCGCCCCTCGTGCGGGGCAGCAGGCTGCTATCCGCAGCTTGGAGAGCCCTGCGGGGAAGTCCTGCAGGGCTCCCCAAGCTGCGAATGTCTGCCCCGCGCGAGAGGCGCTCTGCTTAACAGCGCCCCTCGTGCGGGGCAGCAGGCTGCTATCCGCAGCTTGGAGAGCCCTGCGGGGAAGTCCTGCAGGGCTCCCCAAGCTGCGAATGTCTGCCCCGCGCGAGAGGCGCTCTGCTTAACAGCGCCCCTCGTGCGGGGCAGCAGGCTGCTATTCGCAGCTTGGAGAGCCCTGCGGGGAAGTCCTGCAGGGCTCCCCAAGCTGCGAATGTCTGCCCCGCGCGAGAGGCGCTCTGCTTAACAGCGCCCCTCGTGCGGGGCAGCAGGCTGCTATCCGCAGCTTGGAGAGCCCTGCGGGGAAGTCCTGCAGGGCTCCCCAAGCTGCGAATGTCTGCCCCGCGCGAGAGGCGCTCTGCTTAACAGCGCCCCTCGTGCGGGGCAGCAGGCTGCTATCCGCAGCTTGGAGAGCCCTGCGGGGAAGTCCTGCAGGGCTCCCCAAGCTGCGAATGTCTGCCCCGCGCGAGAGGCGCTCTGCTTAACAGCGCCCCTCGTGCGGGGCAGCAGGCTGCTATCCGCAGCTTGGAGAGCCCTGCGGGGAAGTCCTGCAGGGCTCCCCAAGCTGCGAATGTCTGCCCCGCGCGAGAGGCGCTCTGCTTAAGAGCGCCCCTCGTGCGGGGCAGCAGGCTGCTATCCGCAGCTTGGAGAGCCCTGCGGGGAACTCCTTCTTCCCCCGCCAGCCTTCAGAAAAGGTCTGGGGACAGACTGTCCCCGGACCTGGTCTGAAGGCGGTTTCCCTAGGAACGCATTAATTGATTTTCAATGCATTCCTATGGGAAACCGTGCTTCGCAAGACGAAAAACTCGCAAGAAGAAAAAACTTGCGGAACGAATTAATTTCGTCTTGCGAGGCACCACTGTATATGGAAAGATGGAGGGCACAAGGAGAAGGGGACGACAGAGGACGAGATGGTTGGACAGTGTTCTCGAAGTTACAAACATGAGTCTGACCAAACTGCGGGAGGCAGTGGAAGACAGGAGTGCCTGGCGTGCTCTGGTCCATGGGGTCACGAAGAGTCGGACACGACTGAACGACTAAACAACAACACCAATGTGTGTGTGTGTGTGTGTGTGTGTGTGTATAACAATGTATATGTGTGTGTGTGTGTGTGGAGAGAGAGAGAGAGAGAGAGAGGGAGTGTCATAGTCCCCCTGCTGTAACTTCTATGCCACACTGGTATTACTAATTCACCACATTTACTATTAATTATGATTGATAAGTCTTGAAAAAACAGTGTTCCTTGACTTCATCGTCAAACCAGGTTGCTACCTTTGGATACTGTTAGGTAGCAGAGCCCCAAGGCCACACAAACTGAAGGTAAAGGTAAGCGTTTGACCTCTGTCTTACTGCTCCAGAGCTCTGCGATCCTTGGTTCTCATGATTTAGGTTTATGCAATTTATAAATCACTCGCCACTAAAAAAACAAAACAAACCAGAGTCCCAAAGCAATTTAAAACCAAAGTAAAGGACTACAATAAAAGTCACATAAACATGATTAAAAACAGATTTAATCTGGCATTCGAAGATCTTTTGGAAAGAGAAAGAAAGCAGCAAGGACCCTGTTCTGTCTACACAACACTTTGGGCAGAAACTAACATTCAAAGGCAAGTGTGATTATCCATTTTAGTACAATTCCTGCGCATATGACAGCATCAAGCCACCTCCTCCTTTACGGAAAAGCCATAAAAGAAATCTGAAAATCCACTTATTTTACTGCTGATTAATAAAGCAAGCATGGCCAGACACCCAGGTGCCCTTTTTATCTTCATCTCATAACGATTTCTATAATTGAGGTGACAGGTGAATAGGTTTCTGCAGCTATTAGCATCACAAAGTAACTATGGTTTCATTCTTCTCCAGTATCGCTGAAAGTCTCCTAATTTAAGGCCATGGTGGAGCCCATAGCCTCTCTTTTCATGCTCTCTACAGATCCTGAAATGGAAACAAATGATCCCGGGGTATAGTCTGAAGGTGTATGATGCAACCACCTTGCTGAAGCTAAGCAGGGCTGGCTCTGGTCAGCGTCTGGATGGGAGACCTCATGGAAGCCACAGGCATGCCACTTGGATGCCACGACAGGAGAAAGGTGGGATATAAATGCAGGAAAATAAATAGCTAATAAATAAGCATGCATCCTGCAACTACTTGAATTCCAAAGCCCCGTCCCACACTAATCAGGGGAGCCCCTCTGACCCTCAAGAAAATGTCACTAGTTGGAAACCAGTTGAGATTGCTTCTACCTGGGGGGTTCCTGAGCCAGTACATTTCCAAGCACAATTCAAAGTGTTGGTGCTGACCTTTAAAGCCCTAAACGGCCTCAGTCCAGTATATCTGAAGGAGCATCTCCACCCCCATCGTTCAGCCTGGACACTGAGGTCCATTGCCAAGGGCCTTCTGGCGGTTCCCTCACTGCAAGAAGCCAAGTTACAGGGAACCAGGCAGAGGACCTTCTTGGTAGTGGCATCCGCCTTGTGGAACGCCCTCCCATCAGATGTCAAAGAGAACAACAACTACCAGACTTTTAGAAGACAACTGAAGGCAGCCCTGTTTAGGGAAGCTTTTAATGTTTGATGCATTACTGTATTTTAATATTTTGTTGGAAGCCACCCAGAGTGGCTGGGGAAGCCCAGCCAGATGGGCGGGATATAAATAAATTATTATTATTATTATTATTATTATTATTATTATTATTATTATTATGCTCCTTAGTGGAACCAACCTCCAGCAAAAGCAGAGTTTGCATTCAGCGGCCAGGACTTGAATACAAGCCAGGACTGCAAAGGATGGAGCAGCTCCTGATTCTTCTTCTAAAGATTTCTAGTAACTTCCAGGGGGGGCAGCCCCACTGAGTTGTCAAAAGAGTAGGCCTGTTCTGGATCTGGCTCATGAACTAGATCCAGGTCATCACCCCTGCCTCTTTAGTAGGGTCCAGCGGCACATTTACAAATCGAAGGGACTCTCGTTGGTACCACAGAATGCCAGTTTCACAGAAGAACAACCGATGATATTTACTGATGACTTCGTAACTTGTAAAGTAGCACTATATGCGTCGGCAGCTAAAAAGATCAGGAGAAAAGAACTAAATAAAATAGCGGTCAATTGCAAAGGTGATTTGGACATTTAAGCTGGCACATTCTAACTGAGAACCCCTTGCTATTCTATCGTATGCAACAAATAATTTTTAGGAGAAGTGAACGTGGTTTATTGTATCTGCAGTGCCTGATGTTTTTATGGTTTTTATGCTTATTGTTGCTTTTCTTTTTGTTCCCATTGTGAATGATGCCATGGCCTTTGGCTAGTGCAATAAAGTTTATGACGATGATAAACTGATGATATTCCGAACCGACACCCTTGCCCCGAAACTGGCAAAATATCTACACTACTTCCCCCAAACCAAACAGATAAAAAAGCAGGCAGATGCCTAAAAAAGGAGGGAGTGAAAAGCCTTCCGGAAACTCATTAAAAAATTAAAATTTGGGAGCGGCAGAGGGTCTTAACAGGTCCTCAAGTTGGGGAGGGGGGTGCCCTGGTGTCCACAGGAATCATACAGTAGCCGCCAGAATAGTTCTAGCCAGCAAATAGAAAGCCAAGACAGTACCCTCTAAATAATAATAATAATAATAATAATAATAATAATAATAATAATAATTTATTTGTACCCCACCCATCTGGCTGGGTTTCCCTGGCCACTCTGAGTGGCTTCCAACGAAGATTAAGAATACATTAAAACATCAGTCATTAAAAACTTCTCTGAACTTATCCAAAGAAGAATGGATCTATAAGCCAAATGAATACACAGAGTTGGCAAAATTAACAGCAATTATAAGCTCTCAAACAAATCAAAATTTAAAATCAGAATGGAAATGCTTCGAAGAATACATGGAAAAATGCTGCTCTAAAAAGAATATGTTACTATGCATAAACGTGTAAAGGGGATGTGTGAATATAAATATACAGCTAGCAAGTATAGATTAAGTATGTAAGTATGTAAAGGTGAAAATAAAACCAGAAATGGTTATAAAAGATGAAGACGAAGGTTTATAGAAATGCAATGAAATAATTAAATTAAAAATTAAGGAAGTCGAGCCGTGGTGGAGGGAGGTCATGGGGGGGGGTAAGGTGTCTTGTTTTAGTTTGTATATACAGTGGTACCTCGGGTTAAGTACTTTATTCGTTCTGGAGGTCCGTTCTTAACCTGAAACTGTTCTAAACCTGAAGCACCACTTTAGCTAATGGGGCCTCCTGCTGCTGCTGCGCCACCGGAGCACGATTTCTGTTCTTATCCTGAAGCAAAGTTCTTAACCTGAAACACTATTTCTGGGTTAGCGGAGTGTGTAACCTGAAGCGTATGTAACCTGAAGTGTATGTAACCCGAGGTACCACTGTATAGCATGTGTGTTTCTATGTGTATTTGTGGTATCTGTATGTCTTTGTTCATGTATTCCCCCCATAAAATATTTTTAAAATTAAATTTAAAAATTAAAATTAAAATTTGGGAGGGTCAGAGGGTCTTAACAGGCCCCCAAGTGTGTGTGGGGGGGGAGAAGGTGTTCTGATGTCCCCAGTATTCATACTGGGGACCCCAGCATTCACAAGAAACCCAATAGGAGATTTTCCTGACTGGCCCCCAGCTGGACAGCATTACCTGGAAGTCGGCAGTGACCGATCCTCCGCAGACGTCAATTAATTCTGTCATGTCATAGTACGCGTCAAAAGTCCAGATGCAGCTCTTCAGGTTCAGGTGCTTGTACAACTGGATGGTCTTTGGCTCTCTCACACTGGGGTCAAACTGGTACGGTCGATCGTACCCAGGTCCCAGAACGATGCTATTGTAGGTCACTTCATCTAAGAATCCAGCTTCTGGGATGGAAATCAAGGGATACATCAAGGTTTCACTATGTTACGCTTTGGTTATACATCAGATCTGCTGTGAAATATATTTCATGTGTGATATATCCAGCCAACATGCTTAACTCAAATTAATGCATGAAGGGGTTAAGACCAGAGAGTAAGCTGTCCTGCCAGGCTTAGCTAGGCCACACCCCCTAACCTTGGAAGGAAGATCTATCAAACTCTTTGTTCTCCCAGTTACCACCTTTATTCCACCATGTGGACCTCTCCATTAAGGACGTCTAAGGTGGATGCTTCAAGCTTAGACTGCATGGCTTTAAGAAGCCACTTTTGTGCTTCTATACCTATAATTTAGAAACACTTAGCTTTGGGGAGCTAACCTCTCAGTTTTGCTGCCTGACTTTTCTTGCTGCTGTATGGAAAAGCACATGAATCTAACATGTGAAGATTTAAGTAAACTATTTTCAGTTTACCAAACATGTGGTCTCTTTCTATGCTAAGGGAAGTGGGAAGCTTTGGAAGAAACTCAGAAGGGGATAATTTAAAGGTCCAACAGCCTATATTTCCACTTTCCTGCAAGTTTTTTCTTCTTCCAATCTCTGCTGGGGCTCTCTCACCAAAGAGTACTTGCCCTAATCTAGGCACCCGGGGAATTCTCCTTTTATTTTACCTACCTTTTATTTCCTTTCTCCTGTACCAAAAAACATTTCGTGCATAAATAGGCAGATAATATCTGCTATTTACAGCATCAGGGTCAAACTGCTCATTGAACACACAGAACGTTTGTTTCAGCATCCAGCATCATGCAAGAAGCTGACCTGCAACCCTTTTCAAGAATGAGGGCAGACGAGGACGATTGCCTTTTTCTCTGCCTGCATCTTTGTGCAAATGCCACGGGGTCTGGAGACGTAGGGCTCAAGAAACATCACAGGCCAAGCCCCCTATGCCCATTGATCTATGCCCACCTGGAGGTGGTCTTCTGGGCCTCTCTACAGGGACCCCTGCCATCAAGGACCATCAAGGACCCAGCCATCAAGGACCAGCAAGAAACTGCTGCTTCACGAATGCGCACATTAAGTGGCAGCGGCCCGTAATTGATTACCTGAGATGCCCTTAAGATCTTGGATGCTGACCAGGTTAGAACAGACATGCTGGTGCCTGTAGATGGACTCCGACAGGAGGAAGTGCAAGTTGTGCAGAGGCATTGTGGAGATGAGAGGGAGCATCCCGTCCTGGTGTGGAATCTGCACTGAGATATGGATTCTGGAAAACCACAAAGCGGCAGGAGTTGAAGTGGGGAGAGGAGAGAGGATGCACTGGGTAAAAGACACACGTATTGCATGAACATAACAAAATGCAAATTGCACTGCCTTGCAGCACAGGACCCTGTTTTAATCCCTGGAAGGACTGGGAATGTTTCATTCCTGAAACCCGGGGGAGCAGCCGCCTTTGTTGTTGTTTAGTTGCTTAGTCGTGTCCGACTCTTCGTGACCCCATGGACCAGAGCACGCCAGGCACTCCTGTCTTCCACTGCCTCCCGTAGTTTGGTCAAACTCATGTTCGTAGCTTCGAGAACACTGTCCAACCATCTCATCGTCTGTCGTCCCCTTCTCCTTGTGCCCTCCATCTTTCCCAACATCAGGGTCTTTCCCAGGGAGTCTTCTCTTCTCATGAGGTGGCCAAAGTATTGGAGCCTCAGCTTCAGGATCTGTCCTTCCAGGGAGCACTCAGGGCTGATTTCCTTCAGAATGGAGAGGTTTGATCTTCTTGCTGTCCATGGGACTCTCAAGAGTCTCCTCCAGCACCATAATTCAAAAGCATCAATTCTTCGGCGATCAGCCTTCTTTATGGTCCAGCTCTCACTTCCATACATCACAACTGGGAAAACCATAGCTTTAACTATACGGACCTTTGTCAGAAAGGTGATGTCTTTACTTTTTAAAGCAGCTGCCTAGCAGAGTAGAAAAAACTTTGCTGGATGGACCAATGGCCTGTCTTGGCATAAGGCAACTTTCCAAGTTTATCATTTCACACATGTCTACTCAGAGGCAAGTCCCACCAAGCTTGATGTGTCTTATCCCAGGTAAATGGGCAGAGGGTTGTAGCCATAAAATTAGTGGCCAGCATCCAGAATTGCACACACTTCAGACCTGCACATGCAATCAACATTGTTCAGCCTTCTGGTTCACTGCCAAATGTAAGAGAGGACCTACATTCAGTTAACAGTGGGATGTCGAGGTGTGGAGGAGCTATTTGAATCCGAGACTCATTCCTAATATAGCAATGCATGAGGGGCTGAAATCTAAACAGCTCCCAATTTCCTGCCCCCAGCTTGCTGATGCTTTCAAAAACAAATTCACCAAGCTGGTTTAAGAAATATTTTCACTGATACTTTATTAGCAAAAGCTTTTGGTCCATTTTCTATTTTCAGCCACAAATTCTTTCATTAGCAATACCCGAATGTTGAAGTGTTTGGGAATTTTTTCAATGTAGACCCCTGGAAATGGATTGCAAATGTGTTAACTCTCCCAACACCACCCCAAGTAGCAATATATGTCTGTTTCATCTTTTGATCTTCCCTTCATTTAAAAAAAATGCAGTAAAAGTTCCAAATAAAGAAAGCAGGGACCATAATTGCCTTTCATTCCTTTCTCTCTTTGGGTCAAAAAGAAAAGTTTTGGGTCAGAGAAAGAACCGAGTCATTTCAGAACAGACCTCCTCAAATCAAGGGGCTGAAGATTTTAATAGTTCTGCTCCAAGTATGACTAATGTTGGATATCATCCTTTATCTTTCTTTTTTTCTGAGAATCATTTGGGAACATTTCTAAAATTAGCATCCCATACTATCTGTACATTTGTTCCCTTGTTCAAATTTAGCTCAAAATAATCCCCTAATACTTTCCCCACTTTTTTAAATAAAAAAAATGGTCCTCTAATAGATCTTCATTTAATCTTCATCTGAAAGTGGTTTGTTTCTCATTTTGCATTTCTAAAATTAATGGATTATGATCTGATATTGTTCTTGGCCATATTTCTATTTTCCTCACCTTTAACTCTAATTCTTTGGATAGACAAATTGCATCTATAATTGCAGTGCTTTTATAAGCATTTGAATAAAAAGTGAACTCTCTAATAAATGTTTGTTTCTCCAAATATCTATTAAATTCAAATTCTCTACCATTTCCCTGAAAGTTTTTGGAAGTCCTCTACCTGTTGGGGTGTTCCTTGTGCTTAACATCCAGATACTTCAAAGTGGCAACGAAGGACTGTGCTTGAAACCCCCGGGCTGTTCCAGCCACTATTGGTGTGTGGCAGATGGCGCTGTCTGTCCCAATTGTAACTATGTTGCTTCTCAGTGGGGTGCCGGCGTGACCAACCTTGTCCACGGCTTTGGCCACACAGCGAATGTGGAATCGCCGGCTGAAGTAAATGCTGTCCAGCACCTGGGAAGGAAGGAGAGAAAAAGAGAGAGGAAGGAAGGAAGGAAGGAAGGAAGGAAGGAAGGAGGAAGGAAGGAGAGGTGATTCTCAGCCTAAACAACTGATAGCCTTATACAGTGGTACCTAAGGTTAAGTACTTAATTCATTCCGGAGGTCCGTACTTAACCTGAAACTGTTCTTAACCTGAAGCACCACTTTAGCTAATGGGGCTTCCTGCTGCTGCCGCGCCACTGGAGCCCGAATTCTGTTCTCATCCTGAAGCAAAGTTCTTAGCCAGAGGTAATATTTCAGGGTTAGCGGAGTCTATAACCTGAAGCGTATGTAACCTGAAGCGTATGTAACCTGAGGTACCACTGTATATATTTTAAAATTCTTCAATATATTAATAGAACATTATTACTTTTCTGTCCATCCACATTTAAAGAGGCTTAACTATGCCACGCACATATTAAAACAGTAATACAGAAGTATAAGGAGATGGAAACAAAGCAGAGAAAGATCAGGAAGCCAGCTATGACACTCTCTGCTCTGATCACCAGCCTCTCCAGTTAGAAAGATCAAAGGCAGCAAGGGAGAAAAGCTCTTGCTCGTCAAAGGCAACCTTTTGCCAACTTGGCAGCGAGGGCCAGTGATTTGTGGGGAACTGTACCAGAAGAGGAAGAGACAGGTCAGGCAAGTGAAGGGCCAGGTGCTTCCCCACATTCACCTGTTCCACTGTTTCACAGAACCAGGAGTGGACTGAAAAGGGAGGAGCAGAGGAAGCTTCCATGCAGGCATAGTCTCTAGCTGTGTGCATGCATCCCATTGAGGGAAAGTACATAAATTGGTGGAGAATGAATAGTCCCCTGCTGGTGCAACTGCTCCCATAGAGCACAGACTTGAGAATAGCTGCCTAGATGCTAGATTGACATGCGTAGGTATCCAGAGCTATAGAATCGACTGCGTTATCTTTGAAAATGAAGAGTTAACTATTTGCCGCTTGCATTCCTTTGGCTGCGAAGCCCCCTTGACAGCCTCTGCACATACCATGTGATTGACACTGGTGAAGGGAGTGTTGTCTGTAATCGTTTCAAAGGGAGATCTGGCTCCATTCCCGTCCGTGGGCGTAGCCACTTCCCAACTGAACTGTATGGAGGACTGGTTTATCCCGGCATCACCGCAGCGCTCTTTCATCACCGAGTACTTGGGGAAGTGAGGGTCGCAAGGCGTCACACAGACCAACGGGTAGCCCGGAGAGGGAGACTTCTTAGCTCCTTCTTTGGCTTCTTCTTCTACGTGATCATACTCGGACAGCGTAACCACCTGCAGGGACACAATACAAGGCTTGGGACTCCAGGGAAGGGACCTTGCAACTGCAGCTAATGGCTAATCCCAAATAACTCAGGGATCCGCAGGTTAAAGCCACTTACAATAGGAGGAGCTGGCAAAATGAGGCTCCCAGCTGCTTCCTGGTCCAGAATGGTGACGATTGTAGTGGTGATCTCCCCCAGGACAGCTTCAACAGGGTCATCTGGCCCTAACACCAGGGAAAAGGACTCGTGCCACTCCCTGTCTTCATTGGACATGATCTCTACCTTAAATACGATGTGGTCCACTCCTGCACAAACAAACACGAGAGAGAGGGTTGAGTCAAACTAGCTTGTCATCTGACGAGACTTTTAAATGCTTCCATAAAGCAATGCTGAGGTCAGATCCACTAAATCATTGTGATTAACAACACACACACACACACACACACACACACACACACACACCAGGTTTTATCGTAACCCCTTTGGCTCTAATGATGTGGCCCGGGAGCCTTTAGAAAACTAAAAACTACAAAATACAGCATGCCATCTGATGGATTGCTTGGCAGATTTACTAACAGATGTCATGTGAGGATTAATGGCGCCTGTCCGACTTTAATAAAAATCTGTGATCCAAAATATACCTCCCATATTATTGCTGGAGGGCACGTCTGCATTGATTCTTTACGATAAGCACAGAACTCTTGGCCTTGCAAGATTTTCTGTAAGGCCTTTAAGAGTTGCTGTGGATTGACGCATTGGAAAAGGGCTGGGGAAACCTGTTCTGAGAGAAAAGCCTCACATCAGATGGTGAACTGGGCCACGAATGGGAGCAGAAGGGGCCTTGGGAGGAAGGGAGGCTGAAAACAAGGGAGCCAAGTGAACTGTAAACTGGGGAGCAAAGGAAGGTTGTGGGGATAAGCAAAAAACATGGACCCCAGGAACAGACAACCACGGGGACAACCCAGCCACCATTGAAAGCAATCTTAGGTCCCGCTGACTTCAAGAGGACAGCTTTGAGCACATTGTTACTCAAGTGAAATGAATGGGCCTTTAATTTCAGCAGGAATATATCCCATGTGTTCTGCAGGGGCTTGGGAGCTGGGCAGCACTGGGATGAAGGAAGCAGACTGGGCAGAGTTAAGGGAACGGAAGGGCTTTAAGGAAGGAGAGTCCTGCACGTCTCCTTCCAGCAACTCTTGCAACCAAGCTGGTGCCAAACATACTGCTCTGCTTTCCTTTGGACCACAACAACAAGGCTGAGAGGAGGGTCTTGTTGTCTGGGCAGCTCAGGATCTCCGTACAAATGGCCCAGGCTTGCACCCCAGGGAAGCCACTTCACTTCAGAGGTGCTACTGCAGCAAAACAATGTGGGAGGCAGAAGTTACGAGTTAGCGGTCTCTGCAGCCACAGCAGGCGCTGTGAATCTCCAGTGGGTTGACTTCACCCCTGGAGGCGCACTCCATTGTCTCTTGAGACAGACAGATGCCAGCAATTTTGTTCCATGTCTTTCGGATATTAGCCTTTCCGGACCGCCCCACCCACAATGGCCTTCAAAGAAAAGACATAAGCAAGCTTATTTTTTGCCTCCAAACAATGTCCATTATTGCAGAACTTGAGGACTTTCTGTGCTTTACCAGGACTGAACTTGAGGACTCGACTCTTTGGGTAGTAATCAATCCCAGACTGAGCAGAGCCGTCCCGGGTGCTGCAGCGAACTTTGGAGGTCCTGTTTTGGTCCCCTCTCCGTAGCACCTTGACATTCAAGAAAGCAACCCCTTCAGGCCCAGGAGGTTCACGGACTTGGTAAGCAGCTTCCTCAAACTCGATGGTGGGAGCTAGAGAAACAGAAGAAAAATAGAAGCTGCTTCTTTGTGTCTCCAGATGTGAAGAACACTTTGAGTTAGGTTTATACAATTAAAACTATACATGTGTCTGCTGGAACTATGTAACCAGAATATTGGAGCCATGTGCTGTATATATATTAACCGTGGCCAGGTTTCTACATGTTAAATTATGGGGAAACTCCCATAAACTAACTAAATATGACTTAGTTAGGAAACTCTGGGAGCAGATAAGCCCAATTAAGTTGAGAACGCTGTTGAAAAGCAGAGATAAATACTCAGAAGTTATGCACAAGAGGAACGTGGTGACCTAGTAGATAAAAAAGGAATTATAAATATCTGGGAAAGGGATGGGTTATATGGTTTTTTTAAAGTGCACTCAGGCTGTAAATAAATACATAAGAAGTTAACTGCAGGTAAGATTTCTTATGAATTGCAGTTAAACGTTACTACTTATCAACTCTTGTGAGCCACTTGTTCTACAAATTGCATTTAAAGGCCAATCGTTATTTGTAAATGTTTGCAAGTTATTTTTAAGTCAATTGATTGTTAGGCACTTAAATATGATCTTTTAACCTCTGTGCCCTGGCTCCTGCCCAAGAACAGTGATACAGGCACTTTCTTGTAGGTGAAGAAGCAGAGTTTTGTTCTAGCAGGCTGACGGTGCAAACTCGGCAGCAGGAGGAAAGCAGGAAATTAGCACAGATGCCCCGAGGCTCCAGCAATGTGGCAAGGCTCAAACCAACTAGGGAGAGAGGAGCTTCAAGGTTCCCCAAGCACAATTCGGGGACAAGGCCAGAGGTCCACTGGTCCAGTGGGTCCGAAAACACGTAAAGGCTGGCGCATGCAGGCCAGCTCCTCTTACCATCTTCATCATTGGAGATAATAATGGAGGCCATATTATTCTTGCCAACTGTAGCCCCACTCCAGTGGTTTCCAAGAGGGTTGCTCAGGTATATCTGGAACTTCTCCTCCGGTTCAAAGGCAGAGTCGTCATTAATAAAGATAGTGCAGTTCTTTACCTAGAGCCAAGGATGCCAACGGTTAAGGACGAGGAGGTAGGTAACCCGGCTAACCTGTTTATTAAAAACACAAATACGCTGCCTCTCCTGCAAAACGTTCATAGCAGCTCCCAGCACAATAATAAAAAAATACAAGAAATCAGTAATAAGTAGGACTATCTGGAAAAAGGAAGACTGGGATCAGTGGCGTAGTGTGGGGGTGCAGGGGGGGCTGGCCGCACCGGGCGCAACATCTGGGGGTTAGGGTTAGGGGGCGCAAATTATTTGCCTTGCCCCGGGTGCTGACAACCCACGCTACGCTACTGACTGGGATAGCAGATAAAATAGCTAATATGCCCAGCATGCTAGCATTGATTGTTAGGCAGGCCAGGTTTTCGCATGCTGCAAACCATTTGGAGACTGCTTTAAAATATGAAGTGGTATAAAGGTAAAAGTAAAGGGACCCCTGACCATTAGGTCCAGTCATGAGCAACTCTGGGGTTGCGGCGCTCATTTCGCTTTACTGGCCGAGGGAGCCAGGGTTTGTCCGCAGATAGTTTTTCTGGGTCATGTGGACAGCATGACTAAGCAGCTTCTGGAGAAACCAGAGCAGCGCACGGAAACGCCGTTTCCCTTCCTGCCACAGCAGTACCTATTTATCTACTTGCACTGGTATGCTTTTGAACTGCTAGGTTGGCAGGAGCTGGGACTGAGCAACGGGAACTCACCCTGTTGTGGGGATTCAAACCTTCCGATCGGCAAGCCCTAGGCTCAGTGGTTTAGACCACAGTGCCACCCGCGTCCCTTTATGAAGTGGTATATACAGTGCATTTTTCGGGGGGGGGGGATGCAGGGGTACGCATACCTCTAAACATTTTGTGAATCTAACGGGAGAAGAAACTTTTAAAAAAATAAAAATTGTTTCTTCTCTAGCACAGTGAATCGTCAGCTCCATTGAATAGCACTGTGAACCGTCAGTTCCGTTGCTACCCCCAATGGCGACTTCATTTCCTTTCCCGGTGTTTCCTGAATCTTAGACAGAAGTGAGCGTTTAATGTGTGAAGCAGTGTGGAATGTGGATGTGTGGAATCAGGAAGACGTTAGTGCACACAACCTCATGCCAATGTGGAAGTTACTGTGATCTGTCAGCTGTGTAATATGAGGTAATGCATGTTCTTTGTACTTTTGTCAATTTACTGTATTTATTTTCCCCGATTTGAACTATAAAATGGTGATTTTCTCGAGAGTACCCCTAAACATTTTTTTTTTTTAAGGAAAAACCACTGGGTATATAAATAACCGAAGTAAATAAATGTCTGTCTGTAAAAAGAAAGCACTTTGCAGTGCAGTGAAAGGGAATGGTAAAGATGGGCATTCCTAGGCAGGGAGTTTCACAAATCGGATGTGACCACCAATTCATTGGCTGTTGTTTCATTGTGAGCTACCGTATTTTTCGTCCCATAGGACGCACCTAGTTTTTTGGGGGGGAAATAAAGGGGAAAAATTCCCTTTATTTCCCCCCCAAAACCAGGTCGGGGAAACCGAAACAGGTTGAGGAACAGCGGGATGGCGGCGCTGGGCCTCCCTGCTGTCCCCCAAGCTTGTGGGGCTGGCCGATGTCTGCCCGGCGCGCGGGGCGCTCTGCTTCAGGGCGTCCGTCACGCCGGGTGGCAGGCTGCTATCCCCACGCTGCGGATGTCTGCCCGGCGCGAGGGGCGCTCTGCTTCAGGGCGTCCGTCACGCCGGGCAGCAGGCTGCTATCCGCAGCGTGGGGAGCCCTGCGGGGAACTCCTGCAGGGCTCCCCACGCTGCGGATGTCTGCCCGGCGTGAGGGGCGCTCTGCTTCAGGGCGCCCCTCACACCGGGCGGCAGGCTGCTATCCGCAGCCTAGACAGCCCTGCGGGACCTCCCGCAGGGTTGCCTAGGCTACGGATGTGTTCCCGAAGCGCCGGGCGCTCTGCTTTCAGCGCGCCTGGCGCTCCGTGAAGCAAGCTGCTATCCGCAGCCTAGACAGCCCTGCGGGACCTCCCGCAGGGTTGCCTAGGCTGCGGATGCATTCCTGAAGCGCCGGGCGCTCTGCTTTCAGCGCGCCCGGCGCTCCGGGAAGCAGGCTGCTTTCCGCAGCCTAGACAGCCCTGAGGAACCTCCCGCAGGGCTGCCTTGGCTGCAGATGTCTTCCTGAAGCCTGGAGAGCAAGAGGGGTCGGTGCGCACAGACCCCTCTCGCTCTCCAAGCTTCAGCGAAAGCCTGCATTTGCCCCATAGGACGCACCCAGATTTCCCCTTCATTTTTGGAGGGGAAAAAGTGCGTCCTATAGGGCGAAAAATACGGTACATAGACTCACCTTCTCCCCTTTCAGAAAAGTGACACGCGATTCCTCCGTGTTTCTCCTTTCCTCAAAGTCCTCCATGGCTTTCGCTGTCTGGCCCTGGGTGTAGCACCTGACAGACGACTCATAGCTTAAGTCTCCGGTGCGGATGATGGGAATGTGGAGGATGCCCTCCTTCTCTTTCACAGGGTACAATTCTTTACTAAATTTCATGTTCGGCACTGCGGAGGGAAGAAGAGGAATCACTCAAACTTCTGCGGGCCTACAGTATGCTGAAAAACGAGGGCATAATTTCTCAGAAGCTGCAAGCTCAGGAATGTATGACTCCTGTTTTAATTACCAGGTCACAGGGGTTTTTGGTGCCTTGAACAGGGGACAGTGGGGTCCAGGCCTTCTGCCACCATGGTAGGTTGTAGACAAGAGTGAACAGGTAAAAGGTAAAAGGGTAAAGGACCCCTGGATGGTGAAGTCCAGTCAAAGGCGACTATAGGGTTGTGGCGCTCATTCAGGCCGAGGGAGCCGGCGTTTGTCCACAGACAGCTTTCCGGGTCACGTGGCCAGCATGACTAAACCGCTTCTGGCGCAACAGAACACCATGACGGAAACCAGAGTGCATGGAAAAGCCATTTACCTTCCTGCCACAGCGGTACCTATTTATCTACTTGCACTGGTGTGCTTTCAAACTGCTAGGTTTGCCTCCAGGGCTCTTTCGGCTGTGGCTCCAATCTGGTGGAACGCTCTGCCACAAGAGACTAGGGCCCTGCGGGACTTGACATCTTTCTGCAGGGCCTGCAAGACAGAGCTGTTGTTAGCCGCCCTGAGCCCGGCTTCGGCTGGGGAGGGCAGGATAAACATAAAATTTATTCTTATTATTAGGTTGGCAGGAGCTGGGACAGAGCAATGGGAGCTCACTCTGTCGCAAGGATTCGAACCACCGACCTTCTGATTGGCATTCACAAGGTCAGCTGTTCCCTCTTAGGGACGTGGGTGGCGCTGTGGTCTAAACCAAGAGGCTCAGTGGTTTAGACCACAGTGCCACCCATGTCCCTAAGAGGGAACAGCTGACCTTATGAATGCTACTTTGCAGTGCTTCATCTCCCCATGACTGGAGAATGTGGTACAGATTTGAGGCCCGGCAAGATGAGGCAATCTGAGAACCTAAAAGGTGGCTGCTCAGGCTGACCACTGGATCAGACCAACAGCCTATCTAGTCCGTCATCCTGTTTCCCAGATACCTCTGGGAAGCCCAGAAGCAGGGCAGGAGAACAATCACCCTCTCTCCTCATCATGTACCTCAGCAACTGGCATTCAGGTGTGAACTGGCATCCAGGTCTGAATGCCTGTGAACCTGGAAGGAATGTATAGCCAGCATGACCAATAGCCACTGATATTCTGATCCTCCCTGCATTCATCTTTATCCCCTTTTAAAACCATGTCAGCTATTGGCAGCCATCCCCACATCCCACGACGGTGAATTCCATAAATTGACTATCCACTGCTCAAAAACATGAGCAAGTTGTTGCTCAGTGTAAGCTGGACTGCTGTATACTGCCTTGAAAATCTTGCTGGGAGTTATGGAACCACATTAAGGGCAATTCCAGTGCTCAAAATTGAGTACTGGAATTGCCTTCACTCCATATATATAATTTTTATTTAGCCTCTAACAATATTATCATCGTATACATTTTTTTTAAACGTACAAAGCTTCTTCTTGATTTCCAACCGCTTCTTTCCTGATGTTCGTTTTTTGCTTTTTATTAGCTGTTTTAGAACACACACGTTTATTATCTAAACCCTGCGACCGTTAAATCTTTAGTAATCCACTGCTTATATTTCAAATCCTGCCCGCGACATCATATATTGGAGTTAATTTGATTAGGTAATCCATCTGGGATCTCCATTCCTCTTTAAACACTTTGTCATTATGTCCTCTTAATTTGGCAATTAATTTTGCCATTTCAGCATATTCCATCAGTTTCAGAAGCCATTCCGATGGACTTCTTCACTCCCAGTTGCAGACAATAAACAAATAAATTCTGCATGTGGTGTATTCCAACAGATCATGGGCAGGGAGCTGCTGTGCATGTACACATTTTAAAATGCCCTTCAGCCCTAAGCTTGCCAAGAAAGTTGTCTTACTGAAGCTCAGTTACATAGCTTAGTCGGTAGAGCATGAAACTCTTAATCTCAGGACTGTGGGTTCGAGCCCTACATTGGGCAAAAGATTCCTGCATTGCAGGGGGTTGAAACAGATGACCCTTGTAGTCCCTTCAAACTCTACAATTCTATGATTCTATGAACCCTAGCCAACCTAAAATATTGTTGACCCTCTTACCATCCTGGAAGGTGTCATTAATGGCCACCATTGCTTGAAAAGGCCTGGCCAGCTCTGCTCCTTGTGGCGAGCTCAAGTAGACGACAAACGTCTCCACCCCTTCGATGACTGGGTACTGTGCATCATCCAGAATTGTCAAGGTGCAGTACTAGAGGAGATGAGAGAAATAAAAAGGCCTACTTTCTTAATATATAAAACCGACCAAACAAGCAGTGTCAGATTTACGTATAAGCTAAACAAGCTATAGCTTAGGGCCCCACTCTCTTGGTGGGGGGGGGGGGGAATTTAAAGGAAACAAACCTGGATGTACATTTCCAAAATGTAAGATAAAGTATATATAAAGGTAAAGGTAAAGGGACCCCTGACCGTTAGGTCCAGTCGCGGACGACTCTGGGGTTGCGGCGCTCATCTCGCTTTACTGGCCGAGGTACAGCTTCCAGTGTACAGCGTACAGCTTCCGTGTTATGTGGCCAGCATGACTAAACTGCTTCTGGTGAACCAGAGCAGCACAGCCGTTTACCTTCCTACCTATTTATCTACTTGCACTTTGACATGCTTTCGAACTGCTAGGTTGGCAGGAAAAGTATACATAATTCTTCTTAATTGTATTTCACTATTAATATACTTCTTAATTGTATTTCAGTTCAACAATTACTTTGATAAAATACATATTTTGTTATGTGCAAATGGCTTTAGATACCTCTTAGGTCCATAAATTACCATATAGCATATATTCAACACAAAAAACAGCGACAATTTGTTGTTGACAAAGGACAGCTGGACATATAAAGGGCCCCATTACCTTCAGTAGCTTAGGGCCTCATCAAACCTAAATCAGGCTCTGCAAACAGGTATGTGTGAGAAGGAATGCCAGAGGATATGAGAGGAGTCAATGGTGTTGGGCTCTTCTAGATTCACAAATGGCACCTGCTTTCATCTGTGCATCGCTGCTTATCTCAGATGCACGAAGAAACAGCCAAAAACATCCGGACTGTTAGGTTTACCTGAGCAAAGTTCTGTGCATGTCTTTCCCAGAACATCTGATACCTGGGGCACAGATTGTTTTCTGGATTATGTAATAGGAACCAGATGACAACTTTCAGGAAGAATTTGGGGAAGGTCAGCCAGGGGCTCAGACACAGTATTTTTTGCTAGGGGAGGGAACTCACCCTCACTTTCTGAAGTTCCTTCCAATAACTGCTGGCTGGCGGTCACCATTTCCCCTTACCAAAAACAATGACAAATGACCACACAGCCTTGTTCCTCCAGATGTATCTGGGTGCAAAAAGTGGCAGCCCCCAGGGAAGGAGTTCTGAGTGGCGGTGGCAAGTTTTAGTGTGGATTTAGGCTCATCATAACCACCCACCAATGTCTCTAGTTTGGTACTGTGCTTTCTAGGTACAATTAAAAATGGTTTCGTTCCCATCTTGCAAAACACTATGCAAACCAAACCGCAGCTATCCTTCAAAATCTGAATTTCTCTGAATTTTGTTACGCAGTTATCCAACCAAAAAATGTCTGCAGAAATGTTAGGAGAACATGGGCATTAAAATGTATATATTAGTGAAAATAAATGTATTGTATTAGGGGACATTACTTGTAAAAATGTGCATGTTGAGCAAAGATAAATAAATAAATCACATGTATATTGCTAGGAATGCTCACTAAAATGCTGACAAATTTTTGTAAAGACATTTTTCTTTTTAAATCACAAACTGATGCAAAAATGTGATGATCTGAACTTCAGGCTGGAAAAAACGAGAAAGTCAGAGAAACCAAAACTGACAGTGCCATCCATCCCTAATTACCATTTTTTCCTGATTTAACGTCTAGTTTGGTTCTTTGTTTGATCTGCACCATTTCTGTACAGACTAAAACACACAAGATGCATGACAGAAATGCGTTTGAATGCTCCTTATGAAACAATGCTTAGTTTGGTCCCAGGTACTAATTGCTTGGTAATAGCAAAAAATGTAGTGATACCTCTTCAGTTCTTCCTGGGCGAAATTCCACTTTCTTGGAGCTGGGTATGTAGTCGACACCCGGAGTTGCCGATGGCGGATCCGATGTACGAGTGGCGCACCATACGGACGTGGGGGTCGAGAGGTCAGGGCCGTGCCTAGTAACGGGGATTTCAATGATTCCTGCAAGGAAGGGAGAGAAGGGAGGAGTTTGTGGGAAAAGGTGACTACTGGTAGCATCTCTAAAGCAGCGTCTGCCAGCCTGGTTGCTTTCCAGATGTTTTGGGCTACAGTTCCTATCAGCCTCAGCCAGCACAGCTGTGCTGCCCTAAAAAAAACCTGGGGAAAGATTTTCAGAGAGCACAGTCATCCCTCCTTGAATCAGCGTTAAAGGGAAGGTATTACTAAAGCCACTTCCGCCCTACAGAGGAGGTGGGGTTGCGGGCTTCCCAGCCCCCGCGCGATTGGGGGGATTTCTGGCCACGTCATCGGCTGGCTCTGGGGTCATGGCCTGCCCTATTTAAGGCAGGATGCAGCCGGGGATCTCCCTCTTTGCCGCCTGCCAGCTGTTCCAGTTTTTCCCACCCTATAAGGTTTTCGTTCCTTGACCTTGCTATGGACCTTGGTTCGTTGCCGTTGAGGGGCCTGGAAGGAATTTTTCCACTTGGCAAATTGGCACCAGCCACTTGGTTTTCCTAGCAAATTGTCACAACTTTCTTGGTATTGGCATTGGTATTGTTCTGTAGATGGAAGAGGGGAGGTAGTGCCATCACCTGCCCCGCATATTGAAGGGTAGTCCGGTAAAGGATTCCAGGGGGCTTGGCCCTGTCCGAAGCCTAGGGAGGTGAGGGCCTAAGGAATGCCCCCTGTCGGTGACCCCAGGGGAGTTCCTAGTTGATGTGCATCAGCAGGACTCCCCCTACTGGTGGTTAACCCTTCCCGGACTTCAAGCGGACGGGCTGAAGTCAGATATAGTTGGTTAGGACCAATGCCTAAGCCAATACCACTCATCACCTGTAGCCAATAAAGTTGTGGCCTTATTTAGCCGATTAACCTTAATAATTGTGTCAAGTGTCATTATTTCCACTGGGGGAGGGCGTGAACGCGCCACTCAATGGATCATTATTGCATGTCTAGTTAGCTCATCAAGGAAATAATGTCAGACACCAGCCTGGAACCCAACCATGACAGCAAATATTCTTTTCTTTTTTCTTTTTAACCCATCTGTACTTTATTTTCCACATTTGCAGTTCAAAATTAAGGATTCATACAGCCATTCTCCAACAAACTGTTGCCCCAGTCAGGTCACTTCCCTAAATTTCAGCACCATTCTAACATCCAGTTAATCAAGAATAATCCCATTTTATTCATTCTCATCAATAAACAACATTAGAAAGGGGGTGGAGAGATACTACATTATGTTTATAATAAGCTGCCTTAAATTGTTTATAAGGATAACTAGGAAGTCAAAGACTATGAAAGAGTAGCTAGCTTATGTTGTGACCTTGAAGCAAATATTCTAACTGCCTCTAAATGGCGCACTCCAGCTGTATTATCTACTGAGGAATTTGCTGAGTAAAACATGGAAAACTCCTGCCAACATTTACTGAGATGGTCCAGTTAAAGAAAGGAAGGAGGTGAAACACATACCGTATTTTTCGTCCCATAGGACGCTCCGTCCCATAGGATGCACCTAGTTTTTTGGGGGGGAAATAAAGGGGAAAAAATTCCCTTTATTTCCCCCCCAAAAAAAACCAGGTCGGGGAAACCGAAACAGGTTGAGGAACAGCGGGATGGCAGCGCTGCGCCTCCCTGCTGTCCCCCAAGCTTGTGGGGCTGGCCAATGTCTGCCCAGCACGCGGGGCGCCCTGCGCCTCGCGCACCGGGTGGCAGGCTGCTATCCGCACTCTGGGGAGCCCTGCAGGGAACTCCTGCAGGGCTCCCCACGCTGTGGATGTCTGCCCCGCACGCTCTGCTTTCAGCGCACCCGGCGCTCCGGGAAGCAGGCTGCTATCCGCAGCCTAGACAGCCCTGCGGAACCTTGCGCAGGGCTGCCTAGGCTGCGGATGTCTTCCTGAAGCCTGGAGAGCAAGAGGGGTCAGTGCGCACAGACCCCTCTCGCTCTCCAAGCTTCAGCGAAAGCCTGCATTCGCCCCATAGGACGCACCCAGATTTCCCCTTCATTTTTGGAGGGGAAAAAGTGCGTCCTATAGGGCAAAAAATACGGTACTTTGGAAACAAACTGGCTAATATTTATCAGTTGTTGTTGTTTTAAAAACATTTTTTAATTTTGTATTCTTTATCGAAAAATAAAAAGTGCAAAATTACAAGTGCACTTGTAAAAACACTGATGCGTAATAGATGCAGACAAATATGTTTTATCTTAACATGGTGGAGGACACCCATTTGCCCATCACTTGATGTCACCATGACAACAGGCAATAGAACTTCGAAGGGTAGAATTTGGAGCACACTCTTCGGGTGCTCTCGATTCCTCCTTTCTTCCTTTGCAGGTGTGGCTTGCTTTTAAGCTGCACCTGCAAAGGAAGTCTTTTTCTCCTTGGCAGCCCAGCTTGAATCCAAGCACTTGTTTCATATGCAGAAGACATCTGGTTCAATCCTCAGCATCTCTGAGTAGGCCTTGCCTGAAACCCTATAGAGCCACTGCCAGTCAGACAATACTGAGCTAGAAGAACCAATGGACCAAGGCAGTTTCCTATGTCTGAATTTGCTGGCCCTTGAAGAAATAGCTCCTAGGCAGGTAGCCTAAAAGTCAATGGACACAAAGATTCCTGCATTGCAAGGCTTTGTACTACAATAAATGAACCGTGGGGTCCCTTCCAACTCTACAATTCTATGAAAGAAACCATGGTTTCCCTGGTTAATTAAACAACCTTTGGCCTTTGAAACTGGAGGGGAGGTTATCGTTTTTGTTATTACAGTGGTACCCCGCAAGACGAACGCCTCGGAAGATGAAAAACTTGCTAGACGAAGGAGTTTTTCGTTTTCTTAGCCGCTTCGCAAGACGCATTTCCCTATGGGCTTGCTTCGCAAAACGAAGCTTGCCCCACAAGCTCCGGGGATAGCGGGGAAGCGCAGCGCGTCTTCCCCGCTGTCCCCGGACCTCTTTTGAAGCAAGGGGCGGCAACGGGGAGAAGCGATTCTCCCCGCTGCCCCTTCCCTTGCTTTAAAACAGGTCCGGGGAGAGAGGGGAAGGCGCGCGCACCTTCCCCTCTGTCCCCGGAGATTGCGGGGCAGGCAACGGGGAGAAGCAATCTTCTCCCCGCTGCCCCTTGCTTTAAACAGGTCCGGGGACAGAGGGGAAGGCGCGCGGCGCTTCCCCTCTGTCCCCGGACGGTCTCCATAGGAACGCATTGATTGATTTTCAATGCATTCCTATGGGAAACCGTGCTTCGCAAGACGAAAAACTCGCAAGAAGAAAAAACTTGCGGAACGAATTAATTTCGTCTTGCGAGGCACCACTGTATGGTTTTCTGTGTTTTTATTTTGCACACCACCCTGTGATTCTCAGATGAAGGGAGGTATCAGTGTAATAAATAATAATAAGAGCTGAACTTGAACTCGCATCTCCCCCCATTAAAGTGGGCAGATGCCAAACACATAGATGCTTGGAAGTGGGGACATTTGGTGCCTTCTTTAACTATACAGTGGTACCTCCGTTTTCGAATGTCTTCATTGACGAACATTTTTGTTTATGAACTCTGTAAACCCAGAAGTAAATGCTTTGGTTTTCGAACACGCATTGGAAGTCAAACATGCCATGTGGCTTCCGCTGAGTGCAAGATCTGGAGGCCTGGCTGTTGGCTGCTGAGTCTGTGGTTTTCAAACATTTCAGAACATGAACAGTTTTCCAGAACGGATTGTGTTCGAAAACCAAGGTACCACTGTAGGCTTATGCACTCTTTGAAAATAAACTTGAGCCCCATAAGAAGAGAGGAAGGGTAAAATAATCATAGCTCAGGAATGGCAGATGAAGATGATGGACTTTTGGGAGCTAGCCGACCCGACCGGAAAAGTCCGCGACCAGAAGGTGGAGGAGTACCAGGAGGAATGGAAGAAATTTAAAGACTATTTAGCTAAATATGTTAAGATAACTTAAATAGAATTACTTGCAAGTATCAGATTGGCCTAGGATTTAAATATGTGATGTTATAGAATAATATGTTTAAAGTTAAAATGTAAAGAAGAAAGAGGTTAATTGACTAAGTAAATTTTAGGTGAAAATAGTTTTGGAAAACTGCTACAATGATATATATGGAAATTCAGCCAGGGGGCTTCGAGGAAGTCACCCAACAATGTTAACAAAAGTGGGACTATTACAGTTAGGATCTATGTTTGCTTGTTTTTTTATGTTTTCTTTTTGTATTTGTTGATATGTTTGTTATAAATTTGGGAAATTAATATTTTTTTTGAAAATAAATAAATAATCGTAATCTCTCACCTGCATCCTCGCTGACTGTAAAAGTAGCCGTTCCAAGTGACACTGTTGAGGCATCGTTGGGACCGCTAATCATGACCTTCGCTGAAGCTATGCTCCCTATGCGTGCGTTCTCCGACGCGTCGGCAAGCGCAATTTCAAATTCCTCCTCCTCTTCGTACTCGCTGTCGTCAATCAGCTTCACGTCGCAGGTGGTCATGGTGACACCAGGCCCCAGCACCACGCGATTCTCATTGGACATCCCTCTGGACTTGAAGTCTGATCCAGACTCTAAGGCACGTGCACTGCTCCCTTTGGCACTTTTGGGGACTGTGTAGCAAACTGCAGACACGGTGCTGCTGGAGTCGCCTGTAATGCAATGCACAGCACAGAGTTATACAAAAGTTGCTTTCCAGGGCAACTGGTTCAGAGAATCGCAGAGTTGTACAGGTGGAAGCGACCACGTGGGTCATCTACTCCAACCCCCTGAAATGCACAACTCTTTCGCCCAATTGGGGACTCGAACCCACAACCCTAAGATTAAGTGTCCCCTGTGCGGCATAATTCTTTCCCCCCCTTTTTTTTCAAATGATTTTTTATTAAATTTTCCACAAACAACAAATAAAACAATCTTTTACAATCAACATTTTGGGTCATCTTATTTACATTGCGTATCTTCATGCCGCGACTTCCTTTCTTCCCTGCGTCGGTTTTCTTAAAACATATCTTCTCTTGTAGATTCTTATTGACCTTCTATACACATCACAGGATTTATGTTAACCCTGCCGTAGTTTTGAAACTTCTACAGTTATTTATTATATATACCACAAATTTACCCCACACTTCTTCGAACTTTGTACCTTTTTGGTCTCGAATTCTATATGTCATTTTAGCTAATTCTGTGTACTCAAAAAAATTGGCCTGCCATTCTATTATCGTTGGGGTCTCCTGTAATTTCCATTTTTGGGGTGTGGCATAATTCTTACACGGTTGGACCCTGGAGACCAGGGATGGAATCCCCACTCTGCCATGAAGCTCACTGTGTGGCCTTGGGCCAGTCACCACCTCTGAGTCTAACCTACCTCACCGGGTTGTTGTGAGGATGCAATGGGGAAGAAAAACCTGTACACCACCTTGGTCTCAATGGAAGATAAAGGTGGCATATAAATGTAATAAATAAATATAAAATTTCTACTTTCATATTACTTTATACAGAGTTTAGACCCTTGAGTGCAGACTTAGTTTTGCTTAAAAATTTGCTAATGAACTGAAACTAGATCCTACCTTTTGCTTCATACTGTTGTCTGCTGGTTGTTCATTTGGGTTGCTATATGACTTTAATGCGAATCTAGATTCCCTTTTAGGATTTCTATTGCTAGGCTTCAGTACGAAACGTTAGTGAATTGTCCAGTCACAGTGTAACGTTACATTTATTTCTGACATCTATATTTTGGCCAAATATACTGAATTGTTAATGAAGGGGCTTGGAATGCTGCTGTTGGTTGTTTCAAAGTGTGCAACCTTAAAAAGTAAAGGTAAAGGGACCCCTGACAGTTAAGTCCAGTCGCGGATGACTCTGGGGTTGCGGCGCTCATCTCGCTTTACAGGCCAAGGGAGCCGACGTTTGTCCGCAGACAGTTTTTCCGGGTCATGTGGCCAGCATGACTAAGCAGCTTCTGGCTTAACGGAACACCAAAACTAGAGCAGCGCACGGAAACGCCGTTTACCGGAGTGGTACCTATTTATCTACTTGCACTGGTATGCTTTCGAACTGCTAGGTTGGCAGGAGCAGGGACCGAGCAACAGGAGCTCACCCCATCGCGGGGATTCGAACCGTCAACCTTCTGATCAGCAAGCCCAAGAGGCTCAGTGGTTTAGACCACAGTGCCACCCGCGTCCCTTAGGATTGTATTATTTACTGGAAGTCAGTTTGCACCTTCTTCCCATCCCCTACACTAAGCTGTAATGCAACACACCTTTCCTTTCAATGGGGGCAGAGAGGATGCCAGCACTCTCACTGATGTGGTAGACTTTCTTGTCAAACTGCAAGGTAGGCTCATCTTCCGCATCATTGATGAAGACTTTGGCCTCGGTGATGTCCCCCAGCAAGGCATAGGCTGGCATGCTGAGCTCCACAGTGAAGCTCTCCGTGTTCTCAAAGACATTGTCGTCGTTTATCAGGATAGTGCAGGATTTCGTGTCCTCCCGTTCATCAAACTGAACCTGTGTGGAGCAAGGTTGTGCATTGACTAAGTGCAGAGAGGTTTAAAAGGGTGAAACAGACCTCAACTGGGAAACAGGCCTGCTGCTGCTGCTATTTTATGAGTTCCACGGCAGCGAGACATTATTTGGGAACGGTCATTATTGACTCAAAAGTGAGGAGGAATTAAAGAACCTTTTAATGAGGGTGAAAGAGGAGAGCACAAAATATGGTCTGAAGCTCAACATCAAAAAAACTGATATCATGGCCAGTGGTCCCATCACCTCCTGGCAAACAGAAGGGGAAGAAATGGAGGCATTGAGAGATTTTATTTTCTTGGGCTCCATGATCACTGCAAATGGTGCCAGCAGTCACGAAATTAAAAGACGCCTGCTTCTCGGGAGAAAAGCAATGACAAACCTAGACAGCATCTTAAAAAGCAGAGACATCACCTTGCCGACAAAGGTCCATATAGTTAAAGCTATGGTTTTCCCAGTAGTGACGTATGGAAATGAGAGCTGGACCAAAAAGAAGGCTGATCGCCGAAGAATTGATGCTTTTGAATTATGGTGCTGGAGGAGACTCTTGAGAGTCCCATGGACTGCAAGAAGATCAAACCGATCCATTCTGAAGGAAATCAGCCCTGAGTGCTCACTGGAAGGACAGATCCTGAAGCTGAGGCCCCAATACTTTGGCCACCTCATGAGAAGAGAAGACTCCCTGGAAAAGACCCTGATGTTGGGAAAGATGGAGGGCACAAGGAGAAGGGACGACAGAGGACGAGATGGTTGGATAGTGTTCTCGAAACTACCAGCATGAGTTTGACCAAACTGTGGGAGGCAATGGAAGACAGGAGTGCCTGGCGTGCTCTGGGCCATGGGGTCACGAAGAGTCAGACACAACTAAACAACTAAACAACAACAACATTATTGACTCAGTGTTGCTACACCTCTTAAGCTGCCCTGTATGTTTTTCTACTCTTGCCTTTCTTAATCCTATTCTGTGATCCAGTTCCCCTCCACACTAAGGCACATCTCCCCATCCCAGAGGTTGTCAGGGACTGCGCTGAGGAGGGCTGCACTGAGGAAGAATGGTGGGAGCCACCACCACCCACCCCAATCCTGAATCTTCCCAGGAGCAGGAGGACAGTATAGATTTGGAACAGGGGTTTGCAGAAGGGCATAGTTCAGAAGGCAGAAGCTGGGAAATACTGGATGGGGAACAGATAGGAGAAGAAGCACTGGGAGAGAGAGGGGTAACAAATTTACAGTCGTTGGACAGCATTCCTCCCAAGGTCGAGAAGAGCTCAGAAAGTCTCAGAACAGAAAGCGCAGATGGTACAAACTCAGATTACAAGATGTAGGAGTGACGTAGATTAATAGGGACTGATGGGGTGTGAGCCTTAATTGGGAGCACCGCCATTCTAGGTAGATTGGTTCTTTTGTCTCTCACTGTGATTATTAAAGAATCTAACTGGTAATACGTTCCTTTCGTTTGATCTCTTCTTATTTACTGCCATGGGGGAGGAAGTCGATTCCCCAAAGCCTGACAGAGATACAGTTAAACAGTGGGATGTTAGGGACTTTGGGGCATAAACTGGGTCTCACATGGGACGAGAAGGAAACTTTGCTTACTGAGATACCTGAGATGCTCAGGCGCAGTGGGAAGCAGAACTGAGGAACATCAGTCTCTGTGACTGGCAGACAGTAGGAAGCACCTGGGGTTTTCCAGGTCTGGCAGCCTGGACTTCTTCCCTTATTTGAGCGACAGAAGACCATCCCTTCCCTGATGGACTCCAGCCCTTGCCTTCAGCTATGTCTGACTCACGTCCCCAAACCTGACATCTGACTGCAAGTATGCCAAACTGAAGACGCCCTTCTAGGTCTGGATTTGGGTACAGCTGGCCTGGTCTTGACATCGGACAAGAGCTGCCAACCCCAAACTGGAGATGCCCAGTTTAGGTGGCTCCTGACTCAATACTCTCTGCCACGTTTTTCACAGCTGGGTGAAAGGAAGAGGTTCAGCCCAGGAAGCTTCTCTGGGCTTCTTGCCATGCCCACCTAACACTTCACCCTTTGGGTAAGACATTGTAGAGCAGGGATCAGCAAACTTTTTTCAGCAGGGGGCCGGTCCACTGTCCCTCAGACCTTGCGGGGGGCCAGACTATATTTTGAAAAGAAAAAAAAAATGAACGAATTCCTATGCTCCACAAATAACCCAGAGATGCATTTTAAATAAAAGCACACATTCTATGCATGTGAAAATATCAGGCAGGCCCCACAAATAACCCAGAGATGCATTTTAAATAAAAGGACGCACTCAACTCATGTAAAAACACGCTCATTCCCAGACCGTCCGCAGGCCAGATTTAGAAGGTGATTGGGCTTAGTTTTTGCCTACCCATGGGCTAGAGTTTCGGCAAGTGTCCCCCTGCCCTCCACCGAGCACAACTCAAACTCAATGGGTAGTTTGCCTACCCATGGTGTAGAGCATTCCACTGTGGATTTTCCCCCAAGGTGTGCAGTGTTTTTCCTGAACCCACCTGGCCTGCATATTCCACGTAGTCCTGTTCTCCTGGCCGTGAAGCTGAGCTGGAGGTGGCAGTTCCCTGCTCCGTACGGCACAGAACAATAGCATATTGTTTGAGGTTACCTGTCCTCTTCACTGTGACACTGATGGAGCCTGCCTTTTCACTGACATTGTAGCTGGAAAGAGAGAGAGGAGAGAATGAGTTTTCCCCCTCCCCTCCATGTAACCAAGAAGATGCAGCCCAGAGGCTGTGAAGTGCACAGAAACCAGTGGGGCTGAATCCTGCTAAATTGTGAATTCATGTCCCACTGATTTCAGGGGGCTGAAGTCGATCGCTACATTCAGTTTGTATCGGTTTAATTAATTTCAGTGCATTTGCTTCCTCTCGTTCAGCAAAGAATGTGCAATCTGCCTTAATTAGGGTGATTCGCCATAATTGAATTGGCGTGATCTGACGCCGGGGGAAAAAATAAGTAAATAAAAGTGCCACGAAAAAATTCTTCTTGTCAGAAATCTAGTTAGTACCAATCTGGTTGAACAATGCATCCTGTAGTGTGTTGCTCGTTATCAGCTAATCAGATGTAAATATTATCTGTTGTAATCTGATCTGTGCGCTGCCTTGAGTTCCCCTTGGGAGATTAGGCGGGATAACAAAATATGCAAGTAAATAAAATAAATGAGCAAATACAGAGGCTGAAGTTAGACAGATCCGGCTGATTAGTTTAAGTCAGCAAATGGAAAGTCGACCCCATTTCGCCCCCATCCACAACACACATGCAGACCCATCAGTCTTCGTCTGGGGCAGGTGGCACAATGGGTCAGTGCATCTGGCTGTTAACCAGAAGGTTGGTGGTTTGAGCCCAGCCAGGCAGCCCATCCTGCCTGCCCACCCGGTACCCCTGCCGCTTTCCCTTCTTCTTGTCAATGACACACCTATTTTTCTGTCCCTGTACCTCATACATATGTTCCCCTCCCCAAGCTACTTGCTTAGTTCTTCAACTCTACAGTCTCCTCGGGTTGCCAAGACTCCTCCAACCACCCCTTTCTGTTTCTTAACCCACTGCACAAGGGCTATTTATTCCACACACTCCCTATCTCCTGGGTCTTCTTGCTGTTCGGCTTCCAGTTCCCAGGTCTCTCTGGCACCTTTGCCCGGGTCCCTGATTTCTGATAACATCACAAAGCTGACCTCCGGAAGTTTTCCCTCCTGTTTAAAGTGACCTCACCCCCTCCCTCCTGTTTATCTACCGTATTTTTCACTCTATAAGACACACTTTTTCCTCTCCAAAAATTAAGGGGAAATGTGTGTGTGTCTTATGGAGCGAATGCAGGCTCCTTGGCTTCAGCGAAAGCAATGCGAAGCCTCCGGAGTGCAGCGGGAGCACTCCTGCTGTGCTCCAGAGGCTCTGGGAGGCTATCCCTGAAGCCAGGAGAGCAAGAGGGGTCGGTGCGCACTGATCCCTCTTGCTCTCCTGGCTTCGCTTTGCTGGAGAGGCGCTGTTTTCCATCTCTGCACAGCGCCCCTTCGGCGAAGCGGGAGGAGAAATGGAAGGGGCTCCGCTTCTCCTGCCGCTTAGCTGAAGGGGCGCTGTGCAGAGAGGGAGAGATTTTTTTTCTTGTTCTCCCCCTCTAAAACTAGGTGCGTCTTATGGTCAGGTGCGTCCTATAGAGCGAAAAATACTCTATACTCTATTTGAAATATTTATAGATTGCTTTTCTATTAAAATAACACCCAAAGTGGCTTACAAACAATTAAAACGACAATCCTCAAAGACAAGCAAGCTTCTAGCCTCCGACTGTTTGTGAACATTCCATGACATCACAGCAGCAAGGACTCAGCCAATGACTGAAGCAGATTAAAGTTGACAGGCAGCTGCTAGATCTTTAGCATTCTGAAGTATAGCATGCCTTAATTTTCTGTGCTGCTCGGCTGAGTAGCTTACCTGGTGTGCTGAAAGCTGATAAGAGACCACTGGATATGGAAGGTATTGTCTGTGACCACACTGGGTTTGCTGTCCTTTACAAGAAACTGAAAACTGTCTTCTGTCTCTTGAGTCTGCTCCTCGTGTAGCACGTACTCGATCAATCCCAAATTCACTTCCTCTGTTGGGAAGAGACGCTTCAATGAACTAATCTTCGAACTTAACAATTTTTGCATACGTAGATACCAGCCTCCCCCAACTTGGTTTCCCCCCAGATGTTTTTTTTAAAATGCTTCTTGTTAAGTTTTCTTTAACACAAACAAAACAAAATAAATACACTAATGTTCTACAATCTTATGTGCACTTATTTTCTCAACGCTCTATCGAGCATGGACTTCCCTCCCTCCCTTCAGAGGTTTTCATATTAATCTTTCCTTTTTTCACAGATTCTGAACATCATCCTATTCATGTCATAAGATTTATTTTAATCCTACTACAGTCTTTAAACTTCTACAATTATTAGGTATATACTCCACAAATTTACTCCATTCACTTCTGAACTTTGTTTCCTCTTGGTTACGGATTCTGTGGGTCAGTTTTCCTAATTCGACATATTCAACCATTTTTGTCTGCCACTCTGTTGGTATTTCCTGAGTTTTCCATTTTGGGGCTACTAAGATTCTGGCAGCAGTCGTAGCATACATAAATAATCTCTGATCTGCTTTTCTTATTTCATCTCCTATCAACCCCAGCCAAAATGCTTCTGGGTTTTTTTGGAAAGTATATTTAAACAATTTTTTCAATTCGTTGTAAATTATATCCCAATTTTTTTTTCATTTTCTCACACGTCCACCACATGTGAAAAAATTCTCCATCCTTCATTCTACATTTCGAACATGCTTTACTGCTCATTCTGTACATTTTTCTAGCTTGACAGGTGTTAAATACGAGCGGTACATCATTTTCATTATGTTTTCTTTTAAAGTAGTACACGCCGTAAATTGTAAACCTTCGTTCCAGTTTCACCCAAGCATCATATTCGATGCTATATCCAAAATCTATTGCCCATTTTATAATTACTTCTTTTGTCAGTCCACCTTTGTGTTCCATTCCAGTAAAAAGTTATACATTTTCGATAACCCTCCAGATGTTGTTGAGACTCCCATTCCTGCTTTAGTAGAGCATGCTTTTGAATTCTGGTGCTGGAGGAGACTCTTGAGGGTCCCGTGGACTGCAAGAAGATCAAACCTCTCCATTCTTAAGGAAATCAGCCCTGAGTGCTCACTGGAAGGACAGATCCTGAAGCTGAGGCTCCAAGACTTTGGCTACCTCATGAGAAGAGAAGACTCCCTGGAAAAGATCCTAATGCTGGGAAAGATTGAGGGCACAAGGAGAAGGGGACGACAGAGGACAAGATGGTTGGACAGTGTTCTCGAAGCTAACAGCATGAGTTTGACCAAACTGCAGGAGGCAGTGGAAGACAGGAGTGCCTGGTGTGCTCTGGTCCATGGGGTCATGGAGAGTCGGACATAACTAAATGACTAAACAACAACAAAAGATTCTTGATCTTAGGGTCGTGGGTTTGAGCCCCATGTTGGGTAAAAGATTCCTGCACTGCAGGGGGTTCCACTACCTATCCCTTGCGGTTCCTTCCAACTCTATGATTCTATCAGTCCCTGCCACCATGACCAATTTATTTATTTACTTAATTTATATACCGCCTTATACCCGGCGGTTTCAGGGTGGTTCACAGAATAAAATCAAGACATAAAACCACAAAATACATAATAAAAATAAAAACAACAACCCAATAGCCCCCCCCCAGCATATTTTAAAAGGACATGGGACGTAAATCAAATCAACCAAAGGCCTGGTTAAAAAGGAATGTTTTTGCCTAATGGTGTACAATGAAGGCGCCAGGCGAACTTCCCTAGGAAGAGCATTCCACAGACAGGGAGCTACTGCAGAGAAGGCCCGTCAAGAGATGATGGGAGCTGGAGTTGAACAACATCTGGAGGGTAGCAGGCTGAGGAAGTGATATAAGTCATAAGGATATCCTGGTTTCTGGATGTGGCTTGCAAATTGATGTAAAATGTTTGAATAAAGCTGGAACGACACAAAGAACTACAAACAGCCCTGATGGATGTGGCTTGGAGATGGCTCTGAGATTTCTCAGCCTCCTCATTCATTCATTTATGCAATTTGCATTCCCTTTCAAAAAAAATGCATGCAATGCAATGCCTTCAGTCCCTCCTTGTGAAATTCAGAAGCCCCACTGTGTTGTTCCAATTTGTGGAATGTGGACGAGACTTAAAACCAAACACATGTTGAATTGGCACAAACCAAATTTAGACCGATTGGTTCTTCCCTGGCCTCCAACATACAAAAAAATAATAAAGGTAAAGGTAAAGGGACCCCTGACCATTAGGTCCAGTCGTGGCCGACTCTGGGGTTGCAGCGCTCATCTCACTTTATTGGCCGAGGGAGCCGGCGTACAGCTTCTGGGTCATGTGGCCAGCATGACTAAGCCGCTTCTGGCGAACCAGAGCAATGCATGGAAACGCCATTTACCTTCCCGCCGGAGTGGTACCTATTTATCTACTTGCACTTTGACGTACTTTCGAACTGCTAGGTTGGCAGGAGCAGGGACCGAGCAATGGGAGCTCACCCTGTCGCAGGGAATCAAACCGCCGACCTTCTGATTGGCAAGTCCTAGGCTCTGTGGTTTAACCCACAGTGCCGCCTGCATCCCCCGAAAAGTAATACAGTGCAGTTAAAACTGTGATGAAGCACAAAAAAGGGCAAAAGTCTTTCCTAGCATTGCTTTCCTACCTTGAGTAAATGTAGTCACTGACACTCCCGGCTGCAACTTCTTCTCCACATAACCGTGCTCTGGCCCAGCTGTTATCTCATAGATCAGCTGTTTGTCTTCTGTATCGGGATCCATAGTCAACAACTCTTTCTTGGTGATCAGATTTTTTGGCTGGATTGAAAACACGAAGCCAGTGTTTATACACTTATAGAGATGGTATCAACAGTTCCTGGGTCTGAGCCTGAAAGCTGGAACTAAGAGTTTATTCCAATGGATAAAGGCTATTCCCTTGGGCTACATTCGTAAATCTGAATGTCCGTCCCTTAAGAACTGGCTCCGAAATCTACCCTTCTCAGAAGGAAGCATAGGAAGAGACGAGTTGCTTTGGAAGAAGAGGGAGGGGAAAGGAGGGCAAGGAAACTAGAAGGAGTTCTGGAAAATCAAGGCTCCACTATGTGGTCAGTTAAGCAGTTTGATTGTTTATCTATTTATCCAGTTATTCTTACCCTGTTGCTCAGCCAAGACGATTAATAAGTTCAAACCCACTTGGCTGCTATGATGCCTGTATCTAGGAACACAGAAAGCTGCTTTAGGCTGGGACCACAGAGTCCATCTAGTTCAGTGTTGTCTACACAGATTGGCAGCAGCTCTCTAAGGTTTCAGGCAGGGAATCTTTCACATCCCTACCTGAAGACATTGAAGATGCCATTTCCCTATATCCACAGCAGAACATGTGATGGGAGGAAGCAGAAAGCAGGGTCCAAGGCTGGTATCAGTTTTATTGGAGAAGGAAAACTCTGATCCTTAACCTCTGCTGCTTTGCAGCCATACTCACTTGTGAGAAAGGCTTCGGGAGTAAACCTCCAAGGAAAAATCTGTACCCACCGCCTTGCGGGGTATATTTGGGAGAAGAAAAGGCTAGGGAATAAATCCTACACTAATCTGGAATGGAGTCCCTAAAATGGTTGGACGGCGCTTCGTACACCTCCTTCCAGCAACTCCTGCAGCCAAGCTGGTGCCAAACTCTGCTTTCCTTTACGATACGATAATCTTTATTATCATTGTCTCACACAGAACAACGAAATTGAAGAAATCTACATCAGACATTCAAAAACCAACAAGCCTGCTATCCCAGCTATCCCAGCCTGGTTAACCCCCTAAAAACTCTGATACCCCATAATTAAATACAATATACTCCCATAGAGACTACCTTAAACTTGGTTTAAAACCAAAATTGCATTGGGATAGAAACTGTTTCTCAGGCGGCTAGTCCTAGTCTTTATAAGCCTGTACCTTCTTCCAGAAGGCAGAAGCTGAAAGAGATCATTTCCGGGGTACGCACTATCTCTGCAGCTTTCTTATGGCACCTGGAAGCGTAGATTTGATCCAAGGTGGGAAGAGTGCACCCAATTATTCTCTCTGCAGTCTTTACAACCCTGCACAGAATTGTTTTTTCCCTGGCCGTGCAGCTCCCAAACTACACACACTTTGGACCTCAACAGGGATGCTGGGGTGGGGGAGTCTTGTTGTCTGGGCAGCCCATGACGTCCATACACACTGCCCAGGCTTGCGCCCCAGGGAGGTCACTTTGCTGCTGCTAATGCAGCAAAAACAACGCTGGAGGCAGCATTTACGAGTTACCTGCCTCTGCAGCCACAGTAAAGGTAAAGGACCCCTGGATGGTTAAGTCCAGTCAAAGGCGACTATGGGGTGCGGCACTCATCTTGCTTCAATTGCACTCATCTTGCGGCACTCAATTGCTTCCGCCACAGAATCCAAATGGATGTGACCAGAAAACACCACCGCTTACAACGAAATCTAAACTACCAATAACTAACTTAGTTGGTCTCTAAGGTGCTACTGGAAGGAATTTTTTATTTTATTATTTTATTTTGTTTCGACTACGGCAGACCAACACAGCTACCTACCTGTAACTGGCTCTTGAAGGTTTGAACTTACACCAAGTAGGGTGGGAAACAGATGCTAGCACCAACACCTATCCACATAGCAGAGCTTCGAATTTATTTATTTTTAAAAAGCACCAGCCTTCATTTCCACACCTTTTAATTGGTGATGGAAGAATTGCTTGATTAATCACAGCAATTAATCAACGAGCACTTCAGGAAGGCAAATGCCAATAGCAGCAGAGTAAGACATCGGAGTGTGCAGGTCTACGGAGTGGGTGGGAAGGAACTGTGCTGTCAGGGACCTTAGTCCTGCAGTTTAAGATGGATGGCTTTGTTTAGCCACAGCTGCTGATGCAACAAGCAGCGGAGCCCTGCTCCATCCATCATCGCGGCTGGCAGCATTAAGGAAGAAACACAACTCCCCCTTCGCTTAAAGCACTCTTAACTCCAGAACCACCCCCCCCCCCGTTTTTTCAGTCAATACCACATGGCAAGGTTTATAGATTTCATGCCCCAGAAGATCTGGGCAATGAGGCACAGCTGTAAGGACAACCTGTGGGCATTTAATCATCAGTGATGCTGGAGAGTAAGCAAGGAGGCAAGATGTTTCTCCAGTATGCGTTTCAACCCACGTAACATTTGGTGTGGAAAAGCTCCATGCCAGGCCTGAAATAAAAGAGGAAAGATGGAGCTCTTCTCCGGTGAGTCGGGAAAAGGTATCTTCCGTTTGGAGAGGGGGTGCATCAAAATGCGAAGTGCCCCCACTTGAAAGAAGAATTGCACGCACTCCCATTTTCAGTTGACCACAGAGTGAGTTTGGGGCTTGTTCAGAATGGGATTTGCCCAGGAACTTTGGGGCTACAGACTCCACTTGGCCAGGCAGCAACCCCACAACAAAGAAGAAGAGTTTGGATTTGAAATCCCGCTTTATCACGACCCTAAGGAGTCTCAAAGCGGCTAACATTCTCCTTTCCCTTCTTCCCCCACAACAAACACTCTGTGAGGTGAGTGGGGCTGAGAGACTTCAGAGAAGTGTGACTGGCCCAAGATCACCCAGCAGCTGCATGTGGAGGGGCAGGGAAGCGAACCCGGTTCACCAGATTACAAGTCCACTGCTCTTAACCACTACACCACACTGACTCTCAGAGGTGGGGAGGGCTCACAGTGCCAGCCTTGTCTCTAACAGGTGTGTCGTTCGCAGCTGGAATTATGGCGTTTGTCATTTTTAATCTACCTAGCTGATTCATATCCTGGCTTTCCATCATTTAGATCTTCAAAGTGATTTGCAAGCATGTTTGAATACAGTGTCGGTGGAGGGCTGGAGCGGCGTATCCCATTTCACAGTCTGAGGCAAAACAGGAAGGTGCCTCCCTGCCCCTGCTGGAGCCTCCCTTATGTGGGTTCTGCAGCAGCGCCCATAAAGTGAGAACAGCAGGTTCAAGAAGATCTCATGAAGCTCTTGTGAGAACTTGCAGAGCGCTGCATTCTGGGTTTCTGCCATGCAAGGCAGCTTCTTCAGCCCACTGCATGGGTAGACCAGCCCTGGCAAGGGCTGCCTTTCCACACAGAATCACAGAATTGTAGAGTTGGAAAAGACCACAAGGGTCATCTAGTCCAACCCCGAGCAACGCAGGAATCTTTCACCCAGTGCAGGGCTCGAACCCACAAACCAGCCTCATGCTCTACCAACTGAGCTATCCAGCATAGAACATCTTCTGCGTAGAACAAAGGAACAGAATATCTCGCCCTTCTCCTGATGTCTATGAGGACCCTAGTTGTCTTCAACATCACTGATTGACCAGCTACCTTTCCACAGTTAAACCAAGCTCAAGACAGCTCACAGCATCAGAAAATTAACGCCCTTCACTCTTAACAGTTGCAGAAATGTAAACAAACCGCAAATGCTCATAAACAATAGCCTAATGAAAACATCTAAATAAATATAGAATAAATTTAAGCAATACCCACATACTTCATATTAAGGTTTAACAGGGAGGGCAAATCCAGAATTGGGGCAGGTAAGAATATCTGGGTCAGGAGGACTGGGCTCAAGCCCAAGTAGTCTTCAAATTATATTGCCAATGCAACTTTCAAGACCTGGAAAAGTTGCCCATTTTCTGTTCTGCATCTCTGACACCTATCCAGTAGCCTTTCCCAATTTTCTCCATGCACCAAAACGTGTGACTTGAAAGCAAAGCAAACGTGAAAATCTACCTTGCCATCCATGTACTCCAGCCACTGCAGGCCCAAGTTTGTGACAATTCTCGGGGTTCCATCATCCACAGGAAGAATTTCCACTCTGAACAACTGGGGCACAGCAGTCACAAGCTGAGAAAACATTTGTGCTGTTATTTCGTAAAATGTATATACCGTTTGAACGTAACCCCCGCCCTCCCTCTCGAAATATCCAGGAAATATTTCTCGGGATTGATTACACCGTTTCTGCTACTTATATTGCATTCTGAGGGCAGAATTAGACTGACTAACCCATCATAGTTACACTGGCAGCAGAATTGCTGGACTGCATCATTTCAGACTGTCGGTAGGGAGAGCACACATTTGAAAAGTCCCCTACGAAATCAAGGAAAACTAAGGCACAGTCTCACAGCCAGCTGAAAACTTACAGGACAGGGAGAAAGGTTCTTGACTAAGTTTTTCCCCCCTTAACATGTTAGCTTTCTGTGGATATGGAGGTCTCTACCCACCACCAGCTACCCACCCAAAGGGAAGCGCTGAAATTTGCGCTTCTCAACCTGAAGCTACATACGATGCTACCACGTGTCAGGATGGACTCAGACTGAGCTCTAAAGCCAGCACGGTTTCCCCACCAACCTCTTTCCTGTCCTCCTCCACGACGAAAAAGGGATTGGATCCATCGGAAGCAGTGAAGGTGAAGCGGTCCTCCAGGGAGTTGCTCCCGTCGTGACTATAACTGATCCGGTTCTGGAAGACATCCTCCATTGTGAAGGTGTGGGTCTGACGATAGCGGTGCCCGTCGCTGGTCCATTCGATCAGGCCATGCCGTGGCGGCTGCACGATTGTGAATGTGATGGATCTGGCCTGCGAGCAAGAAGGGAATGTGTGAAGGGGACCTGAAGAGCTGGGATCAAGATAAGTGGAGACTATGCATGTGTGAAAACTCTTCCTCTGCTCCTCCCTTTTCAACCCCCTCCTGGTTCTGGGAGGCAGTGGTGCAGGAGATGGTGGGGAAGCACTTGGACCTTCACTTGTCTGACGTGCCTCTTCCTCCTCTTCCTCCAACCCCTCCTTGCTCAGCCTTCCAGCTCTGGAGTACCCCCTGCCTCTGACTCTTGCCTCCTGTCTGGTACAGGGCCCCCCACAAATCACTGCTCCCCTCTCCCGAGTCAGACTCCTTCCCTCCCTTCTCCTGGGGCACACTAGACCCTGACACAGGACAGTTCTCATTCCAAACGGATTTTGCAGAATTCTGCAGTGCTCCAAGGAGGAAAGACACAAAAAGGGCTTCACCTCTGTGTCCATGTCTGTGGCTTTAAGCTCAAACTCTGTGATGGTCTTCCTCACTCCTTCTTGAACCCTCATCCCAGGGCTGTGCACAACAGGCAAAGAGTCGTCTACAGGGTTAATGGTGATGTCAAAATTCTGGCTCACCTACAGGGGAAAACAGATGAAGCGAAAATAAAAACCAGATTCCCATCTAACGCGACTTCCATGGACAAACTCTGCCTGAGCATTTAGGGCACTCTTGAAATTTTGCAGGTGGAATTCAGTTGCATACTGGCAAATTCAGGTTCCATTTTGTTGTTTAGTCGTTTAGTCGTGTCCAACTCTTCGTGAACCCATAGACCAGAGCACGTCAGGCACTCCTGTCTTCCACTGCCTCCCGCAGTGGAGTTTTGGTCAAACTCATGTTGGTAGCTTCGAGAACACTATCCAACCATCTCGTCCTCTGTCATCCCCTTCTCCTTGTGCCAATCTTTCCCAACATCAGGGTCTTCTGGGTCTTTTCAGGTTCCATACTTAAGTGGATTTGGCAATCTCTTACACAACTTGCCAACTTCCCCCTTTCCCCATAAAATCCGACTAAGTCACGGGAAAATGCCCTGGAAAGTGTGGGTAAAATGATTGCTTTCCACAACGTTGACCAACCTTCCTACAAAAAAATTCAGAGTGTATGCTCAATAAACAGCTGGCTTCAGATAACCTCCCTGCAAACTTTGTGCAAACAAATATGGATGGGCGCCCGCCTGGAGCTGACTTTTGCCAAGAACAAAAGGAAATCCACTCACCTCGTGTGTGCCATCAGAAACGGAGAAGGCAAATGTGTCAGAATGTTTCTCCTCCTCGCTGGTATGGATGTACTGTATGTTGCGGGAGACCAGGTCTGCCTGTCTGAAGGAGCTAATCCTTCTGCCTAGAGTAGCAGGAAATGGCAGGGGAAAGAAAACAGCAGCAAGCTGATGATTCTGCAATCTTATGGACTAGAAACTTCCCTTAGAGAAACAAAACTTTTTAGGGCTGCCCTGCTCATGATTTGCGGTTCGGTAGATGAGTCACCTACCCCACAATCAACCCAAAGAAGAATGCAGAGTAGTTACATTTGTACAACTCAAGCACAAAATTCATTTGTCATTCGGGACATAATACTGGGCATATCAGTGTCCGAGGTGGGAAATCCGAACAGCACCCCTTCCCGCAGGAATTGCTTCCTCTACATATGTGTGCACACACGCAAAAGCGGTGGAGAAGGGTTGGTATAGCACAAAGAGAAGGAACAGTTCCTCAAAGGCTGTCCAATTTTGATTCTGTCTCCGCCCATCCCACGTTAAGTATAATTGTATACTGAAATGGAAAATAACTCTGCAATGGGTCTGCATGCATACTGTGATGCATGGCATGGAAATTTCCACTGAAGCTAAAGAAGAGCTGAGAAGAGAGCCTAACAGATTAACAACAACAACAACAACAACAACAACAACAATAATAATAATAATAATAATAATAATTTATTTATACCCTGCCCTCCCCAGCCAGGGCCGGGCTCAGGGTGGCTAACACCAAATTCTGTGGGGCTGTATCATGGGACCGTATCTCTGTGCTTCATTCACAAGGCAGCAGGATGTATTACAAGTCTATGCATATGCTAATCTGTTGGCTTCCATCTTGGGTGGAGTGACTCTTTGTTCTCAAGCTACTGGAGAGAATGGATGTGCTAATCTCTTCTCTAGGAAAACAGCCTCAGGCTAATGGAGGCTTGAATGCAGAAGAGACAGAGCTTTGATTTTTAACTCTGGGTGGAAGATGTTCATAATCTAACATATTTTACCTATGCTGTGATCAGTATAATATATTATGCATCTATCGGAATGTAACTTTATTGTTAATAATAATAATAATAATAATAATTTATACCCCATCCATCTGGTATAAATGTTTGTTTTGGGTCGGCGCTGTGGGTAAAACCTCAGTGCCTAGGACTTGCCGATCGTATGGTTGGTGGTTCGAATCCCCGCGGCGGGGTGAGCTCCCGTCTTTCGGTCCCAGCTCCTGCCCACCTAGCAGTTCGAAAGCACCCTTAAGTGCAAGTAGATAAATAGGTACTGCTTTATAGCGGGTAGGTAAACGGCGTTTCTGTGTGCTGCGCTGGTGCTGGCTCGCCAGAGCAGCTTCGTCACGCTGGCCACGTGACCCGGACGTGTCTGCGGACAGCGCTGGCCCCTGGCCTCTTAAGTGAGATGGGCGCACAACCCTAGAGTCGGACACGACTGGCCCGTACGGGCAGGGGTACCTTTACCTTTACCTGTGAGTAAAGCTTTTGAACTGTATTTTCCAGATTAGAAAATTTATTATTTCAAAGAGTCAATTTTAATTCACTCAACTGCTTCTAAACACCCAATATTAATAATCTCAGTATCCCAGATGGGCTTTTCCCATTGGTTAATGTTCCTTCATTGGGGGGAAATATTGCCCACCCCTGCCTTAAAAGTGCACAGTTAAGGCTTGTCAAGTGCTTGCCTTGATATTGCTCCAAAAAAACACTGAACATTTCCAAACCTGGTGTTGCAGAGTGCTCTAGGTGCCCCAGCTGGGGCTGCTTAGTAATCCTGTACAGGAGATCACTTGGCTCACTGTCCTGATCCACAGCGGACAACTCGAGAGTGGTGATCTTCTTCACTGAGTTCTCGTCCAGGGCCAGTCCTGTGTTGACAATGACAGATGGTGGCAACCGATCTTCTGGGAGAATCAGAGGCAAAAGGATAAGATCAACGGCTTCCCTGCTTCCGTTTTCCTGCCTCTCGTGAATATTCTAAACTAGGTTGCTACCCGGTTAAAGAAATCTTAGCCAATTGGCCATATGCGTTTTAGCATATCAATCAGTTAAATTTGCATACATTTGGCATCATCTGAGAAAGGTGTTTCCTCCTGAGGAAAAGGAAAAGGGGGACTACGTCTTCTAAGATGGTGTTTGTCATCTCCACTTTTTATATATACTTGCATTAAATATCCCAAAGAACAAATTAGAGCATCATTTTATAGTTCAGCAAACAGTTTTTAGCAAATTAACCAATTAAATGCTTTAATTCTAATTTGCCCCACTCCAGTTAACTACTGCACTATTGTCTATTTTATTGCATTTCAAATATACCTTATTTTTTGCTCTATAAGACTCACTTTTCCCCTCCTAAAAAGTAAGGGGAAATGTGTGTGCGTCTTATGGAGCGAATGCAGGCTGCGCAGCTATCGCTGATGCCAGAACAGCAAGAGGGATTGCTGCTTTCACTGAGCAGCGATCCCTCTTGCTGTTCTGGCTTTTGAGATTCAGAATATATTTTTTCTTGTTTTCCTCCTCCAAAAACTAAGTGCGTCTTGTGGTCTGGTGCTTCTTATAGAGCGAAAAATACGGTATTTCAAGCCACCTCGAAAACATATATTCACAGTTCTGTTAAAGCCCTTTCCGAGCCTGCAGAGCAGAGGGTGTTGCGGGCAGGACCCTCCCTCATTCGCGGGGGCTTCCCTTGCCCCCGCGAGAGTTGGGGAATCCCTGGGGCGTGCCTGCAACCCAGTCTGCCAATTGGCGGGCGGGGGAGGCACGGCCTAGGCTACTTAAGGCCAGGCACGCCCAGGGACCGCCCTCTTTTCCCCCTCGCCCAGCAGCTGAGCGGTTTGCCCATCCCACCCACCCTTAGGTTAGCTAGACTTGGCCTTGCTATGGACTCCGGTTGGTCGCCGCAAGGGGCCTGGTAGGAATTTTTCCAAGTTGGCGCACTTCTCGCCTTTTGGTTTTTTCGCCTACCTCGTAGCAATCATCACAACTTTCGTGGTATTGGCGGTTAGGCATTGGCATGGGGCAATTGTTATGCAAATGGTGGGGGGGAAGGAAGCGCCATCACCTTCCCCCAATGAGAAGGGGTAGTCCGGTAGAGGACTCCCAGGGGGGGCGTGGCCTTGTCCGAAGCCTGGAGAGGTAGGGCCTCCGGCACGCCCCCGAGCGGTGACACCCGTGGGATCCTAGTTGACGTACTTCAACAGGACTCCCGCGGTTTGTGTTGATATCTGTATCCTTGGTCTACAGGTATGTCTTACTCTACAGGTATGTCTTCTCTCTAATTTGCATCGTTTCTTCTATACTTCTGCATGTTTCTCTGTTTTAGCTTCCTTTCTTTTAAATATTTTTGTGATAAAGTCTAAAATTCAGTAAAAACCTTTATGGGCAAAATAAAACCCCTTAACAATTTGCGTATTGTGCTTAAAAACAATAGTTCTGAAGTAAAAAACAAAACCCAAAGCTTTATTTGTTTTTAGGTGATGTGGAAAAATGCTGCAGCTGGCTTCATCTTGGAAGGTGGGATAAAAAAATACTGCAGAATAATTAAGAAGCTTGTAATGGTACTTGACTGGAGAAGAGCCATAACTCATTGTAAAGCTAAAGGTAAAGGATCCCTGACAGTTAAGTCCAGTCATGGACGACTCTGGGGTTGGGGCGCTCATCTCGCTTTACTGGCCGAGGGAGCTGAAGTGGGGAGTTTCTCCACAGACAGCTTTCCGGGTCATGTGGCCAGCATGACTAAACCACTTCTGGTGAAACCAGAGCAGTGCATGGAAACACCGTTTACCTTCCCGCCAGAGCGGTACCTATTTATCTACTTGCACTTTGACGTGCTTTCGAACTGCTAGGTGGGCAGGAGCTGGGAACAAGCAACGGGAGCTCACCCCGTCGCAGGGATTCGAACCACCGACTCCCTGGCGCCTCCAGGTATGGCTGGGAGAGACCATTGACTGAAATCCTAGAGCAATGCTACTAGTACATAACACTGAGCTAAATGGACCAAGTTCTCGACTCAGCGTAATGCAGCTTCTTATATTCCAGGAGGTGGCTGACTTTCCTGTTTTTAAGCATGGCCATCTGTCATGTATGATCTAGCTGAGATTCCTGAATTGCAGGTAGATGTTCCTTGCAGTCCCTTCCACCTGTACCTTTCTATGATTCTATGATTTTGAACAACAAGACAGGGGTGCCCCAAGTGATACCCCCCAGATGTTGTTGGACGTCAACTCCCATCAACCCCAGCCAGTGTGGCCATTGGCGAGACTCAGCGAGGATGGGTCTCTCAGCTCAAAATCATATTGAGATTTCCACTTTGTCTACCCCTAACCTAATATGTCAGGGGATAAAGCAGAATTAACCTGTGAAACCCTCATGGTAACATGTATATTACTTACTATTAGGGAAAATAAGAACATCAATTACTATTAAATGAGATGTTGAAGCTATGATGTTACAGAATTATATCCCCTGCCTTATTCTCTTAATGGCTCAGAATCCTTCCCCCCAGTGCCGGATTTACATATAAGCCAAACAAGCAATAGCTTAGGGCCACACTCTCTTGGGGACCCCCAAAAATTTTAAAGGGAAAAAACCTGGGATGTACATTTCCAAAATATAAGATAAAAACAAATAAAATAAAACCTACATACAGCAACAGTGTTTTGTGTTGTGAAGGCTCCTATGATGTAAGTAATGGGCCCCGCCTGCTAGCCTGCTCCCTAAAATATCACTGGTTTGCTCATTTCTATATATAGGGTGCCTACATTCTGCACGGATTGGTTGCATGGCAACATGTGCAAATGGCTTTAGATACCTATTAGGTCCATAAATTACCATACAGCATATATTCAACATGAAAAACAGTGACAATTTGTTGTTGACAAAGGACAGCTGGACATATAAAGGGCACTTCAGGAGCCTAGGGCTTTATCAAACCTAAATCTGGCCCTGTTTCCCCCTCTGCTGAAACCATGTTCCCTCCTTAATTTCCCTGTTTCCAGCTAACAACAGCCAAGTTGCCTTCCTTGCCAAAGAGAAAACGAGGGTTTGCAGCAGAACCCGTTGGCCTTACCCATTACCCGAAGCGTAAATGCCTGGTCTGCCATTTTGTTTCCTTCTGCATCAGCCACATCGAAAATGAAAGCAAATGTCCCACCGGGATGCCCTTTCTCGTGGCTGTACTCCACCTGTCCTGTGGGGAGATAGAATGAGAATGAGCTTGTGTTAGTCTTCTTCTTCTTCTTCCCCTAAATTTTTATTGGTTTTCCACATTTATAACAAAAAAGACTTTACAAAACACACAACAAAGAAAAACACTTTACAATACAGTAAGCTAAACACAGAAAAAGAATTATTTCTTCAGATATCTAATTCTCATAACATTAATAACTGACTTCCTCGCATCCCCTCTAACTGAATTTCATTCTATCACCTGTATGACAGTTCTCCAAATTCGTATTTCTAATAATATTGACTACTAACATGTGTTACTGTCTTCTTGGTGTCTGTGACGAGCAGAGACACCCAAACGACAAGAAGTCAAAGTAATTTTGGGCAGGGTACATTATGCTGGTGTAAATGATCCCTATTCCAAACTCTACTGAGGAGCGAGACAACTACCCCACCGAGCCAGCACTAGCCTGGCAGAGGGAAAACAAACCTTTTTAGAAATCCAGTTTTGTACTAAAGCATCAATCTGGGAATGTGAGACTTAAGTGAACACACATACACAACGGAACTCTCTTGTGGAGCAGGGACTGGGAGTGCTCACCTTTATTTATATCCGCCTGTGTGAAGCTTTTCACTGGTCCTTTGACAGAGATCTGATCAAGGAAATCTCTTTTACGGATACGCAGAACTCCAAGCACAGGGTCTTTCTTCATGATGTATCTGATGGCCAAGTCATCTGAATCTGAGTCTGTGGCCTTCAAGAGCTGGTCTGTAAGGACTGCCACAGAGCCTAAATGGCAAAAGAAAGTCAAATTCCTGGGATTCCTCCTTGCAGAATCATTCTGAATATAATCAACATCTCTGTGGTATAACCACATTCATCCTAGATAAACAGGGATAACATCCCCAAAACATTCAGATAATTCAGAAGTTCAGATAAACAGAATTGTTGTTTTAGATGAGATGGAAGGGTGACTTGAATGAAGGGCCACAAATGGGAAGGTAGAACTAATATTTGTAAAAGTTTAAAAGTCTAAAAGGTATTCAATGTGAATTGTGTGTGCTAATTCTTATTTGCTATTGCCCCTGCCCCTTTTTTGCCTCCACTTTCTCTACTGAAATTTACACTGGCTGCATCTGGACATTGCAATAAGCTTAGGGTAGTTTACTTGCTTATATAGGGTCACATGCATTGAAATGATAATAATAGGTGTTGAACTGTACACAAATTATGTTAAATTTGCAGTTTAAGCTATGGGCAAATCAGATCAGAAGTAGAGGCCAAATGATGCCGAAGAACAAAATATGGGAGAGGCAATTTGTTGCCAGAGGTATAGTTAAACTTCAGAGAAGATCTTGCACAGGGCATAAGTCATGGGAGCATTTTGAAGGCAGAAAATTGCCAATTGTGCAAGAAAGCATTGCAGGCTTAAAACTTGTTGTTGTTGTTTAGTCATTTAGTCATGTCCGACTCTTCGTGACCCCATGGACCAGAGCACACCAGGCACTCCTGTCTTCCACTGCCTCCCGCAGTTTGGTCAAACTCATGCTGGTAGCTTCGAGAACACTGTCCAACCATCTTGTCCTCTGTCATCCCCTTCTCTTTGTGCCCTCAATCTTTTCCAAACATCAGGGTCTTTTCCAGGGAGTCTTCTCTTCTCATGAGGTGGCCAAAGTCTTGGAGCCTCAGCTTCAGGATCTGTCCTTCCAGTGAGCTTTAAACTACTTGAATAATTATTCCCTCTTCCTAAGGGGACCTTGAGAATTGTAGCTCTGGGACAATGAACTAAGAAGGAACTCAAAGAATCTCTCAACCAGACTACAGTTCCTATTTGGCTCTATGAATAAGCTTTAGCTGTTAAAATGATATAAAACCATAATACACATGTAGTGAGTTAGAGTGAACTTGGATACTGGATCTTTCTTTGCACACAGAATGTATTGCATTTTTTTAAAAAAGCTTTTATACAGAGAGTTAAGTTCTGATTGTTCAGTTGGCTGTCAGCATCACTACCACTGCCACAAAAAGTGTGGCTGATGCCCATCCCTTACCAGCAGAAAGTTGCAAGCCCCTGTTCACAACTAATCTGGGTGGCTCCGACTTGGACAACTCAATGGAAAACTCCACCTTCCCAGTCTGCGTGTGGAGGCCGTCAGAGAGTGAAAATCTGAACTCATCAGACTGGACACTGGAACTGCCCGGTGTGTAAATAATTAGTTCATCCAGGACATCTTGGTAGGTAAAGGTGGAGCCCTCGGACAGGGTTTGACCATTCTCCAAGGGATCCAGATGAGACTGTCTCTTGCGGAGATAACCTGAGAATAAGGTGAACATACCTTTTATCATATGTGGTGGTCATGTAAGGTAATAAAAGCATTCTGGGAAATGATATATGATGAATTGAAACAAATGTTTAAATTAACTTTTGTAACAAAAACAGAGGCTTCTCTACTAGGAATTTTAGGTGCTGATATTACAAGGGAGCAGAAAATACTCTTTATGTATGTGACGACAGCCACACAGATGCTGTTAGCCCAGAGATGGAAAGAAGATAAAGTCCCTACCAGAAAAGAGTGGCAAATCAAATTGTGGGACTATGCCGAAATGGCAAAACTGACCAGAAAGCTCAGGAACCAAGAAGACGATGACAACAACAACAAAAATTTATTACTTATACCTTGCCCATCTGGCTGGGCTTCCCCAGCCACTCTGGGCGGTTTCCAGCAGCAGATTAAAAATACATTAAATACAAAACTTTACATCAATACATTAAATACAAAACTTTAACAAAGAACCGGGAAAAATTATAACTTATCTTGGAGACCACTGTAAGCAGATGGAAAAATTAGCAGGATTGCAATAACACTTGTAATGCAGCAAGTACTATGGAGTTAATCGAGTTATATAAAATGTGGACTATTGAAAAAGATGCAGTAGAAAAGGTGTAATAAATAGGACCCATGGAGGGGAAGGTGGGAAGTTCAGAGATTTGGAAGAATCTTTTAACTGTGGATGTGTATGGTTGTATTGTCATAATTTTATATTCATAAAATCAAATAACAATTATTTCAAAAAGAAGACGAGAGAGTAAGCTGAACACAACTGAGTTAGGTCCTGCAGACTACATCCTTCCCACTTTCCCATGTCCCAATTGTACTTCCTACCATCAGTGCTATTCTACTATAAAAAGAAGGGCTGGAACTCACCATGAACGCCTCCCTCTTTCTCTTAGAAGGGCAATGGCAACCCCCTGAGAGGTTGCCGGAACTGAGTTCTGGCATGTTTCCCCTGAAAGAAAAGCTCTGCCTACCATTGTTACTCATTCCTCAATCAATGTTTGACTAACCTATGGAATTACCGTAGCTACCAGAATATGAGGCAACAGTCACTAAGAACTTAACAGCCTTCTGGATCAAAACAATGGCTTATCTAGGCTAACATCTAGTGTCCAACCAGATGGCAGTAGAAAACCCGCAAGCAGGACCTTAGCACAGGACCACTCGTGGAGCGAGGCTGAAAGAGGACATGGCCAGGGTCTCCCCCAGCGTGACGCCATCCCACCCCGATGCTGAGGGGAGTGGCTAGGAGGCCAGACCACAACCCGGCTCCACTCAGAAGTGGACCCAATTTCCAGAGAGATTAGATGTGACCATACTTTGCCTGTGCTTTATCAGCTGCACTGAGCTTGGGGATGCTTTTGAAAACACCTGGGTTTCGTTTAGCTCGGGTTTTGGCCATCTGAATGAAGAAGGTGAGACTCTAAGCCAGCCTTTCTCAACCTGTGGGTCCCCAGATGTTGTCGAACTACAACTCCCATCACCCCAAGCTAGCAAGGCCAGAGCTCAGGGATGATGGGAGTTGCAGTCCAACAACATCTAGGGACCCACAGGTTGAGAACCGCTGCTCTAAGCCATGGGTAGGCAAATTAAGGTCCGAGGGCTGGATCCTACCCAATCGCCTTCTCAATCCGGGTCGCGGATGGTCTGGAAATCAGTGTGTTTTTACATGAGCAGAATGTGTCCTTTTATTTAAAATGCATCTCTGGGTTATTTGTGGGGCCTGCCTGGTGTTTTTCCTGAGTAGAATGTGTGCTTTTATTTAAAATGCATCTCTGGGTTATTTGTGGGACATAGGAATTTGTTCATCTCCCCACAAAAAAATACAGTCCGGCCCCCCACAAGGTCTGAGGGACAGCCCCCTGCTAAAAATGTTTGCTGACCCCTGCTAAGCCAAGATTTTGGGGGTTAAAAATAGGAAGAGCTCTCCTGGATCCGACCAAAAGCCTATCTAGTCCAGCTTTCTGTTCTCACAATGGCCAAACTGATGGCGTTAGGAAGGCCAAAAGCAGCTACTGAATTCAGAAACGTATAGCCTCCATGAATTGGTCTAATCTCCCTTTAAAGGCATCCAAGTTGGTGGCTGTCAACAGCATATCTTACAGCAGTCAATGTCACAGCTTAACTGTCTTCTATGTAAAGATATACTTCTTTTTGTCTATTTTGAATCTTGCACCAGCTTGGATAGCTCCAAGTTCTACCGTCATCAGACCGTTTGCTTGCTGGGAAAACCCTAAAAAAATAATTCGAAGTGCACTTGCTCAGCAATATCAGAAACTTGTCTCTTACCATAAGTGGGTTTCTTGGTCACTACAAAGACCAGCTGGTTGTCCGGAGTGTCCAGGTCTTTCATGCTCAAGGAGGAATTTGTGATCACCACCCCTGTGCTTTCCTGCACTTTGACAGGCTCCACCTCCATTTCTGGGGGCTCATCATTTAGACGCTACAATAACACAAAGACGTTTGTAAAAGACAGTGCACTCGTGCAATGCCACAAAGATAAGGGGGTCGGGGATAAGAAATGCAAGTAGAAGCTGCAACATCTGATTCAAAATTCGTTTTGCAAATGTAAACACATACTAACAGCTTCGGCTGAATCTGGGACTCTGTGTGTCCAGTTTTGTTGGGTAAATCTGATTGGCAACTTAATTCTAAGTTTCTAGAACATTAAGGTATCACAAACAGCACAAAACATACCAGCAATGTGAATTGATATCCCATATTAATATTTGTGGGGTTACATATATTCAAGAAGGGAAAGCTAATCGCAAGAGAGGTTTCAGATTTCTAGTGGATAATGCACACATCCTCTCTAAACTAAACAGGTTTTATGAATCAAACCCAAGAAGTGAGCTCACCTTGATGGTGATGTTGACGCTGCTGGTTTCCGATTGGCTGAAGCCATCGCTGACATAAAAGCTAAAGGTGTCCGTGGATGGCTCAATACTTTCGTGGACGCTTTGAAAGTAATAGATATGGTTCTCTACCACATCTTGAATTGAGAACGAGAGGTCTGAGCTCGCAGTGTGTCCGGGACCAAGTCGCCTACCTGCAAACACAGCATTGCCAATAGGAAATAATACTTTATTTCATTTTAAAATGGTACCACGCTTTCAGGCAGAAAGAGAAGACAAATTATTTTTTTGTTGCTGCTGTTTTTCAAAGATTAAGTGGGGTGCACTGTGGAGCCTCATCTGCCAGTGCGTATTTTAAGATTCAAAGGAGCCACCTTTCCATTTTTTACGGTTCCAAACTTACCTGTTTTGGTGTTTTCAATGTACCCATATCTTGGGAAAGATGCAATTGTCACCACTAAGCCTTCCTGGGCAAGATCGGAGTCAATGGTTAGGGAGTGGTGAGCTCTAAGTGGTACCCTCCCTCCTTCATCCACCTGAAAACACAAAAGCAAAACTGAGGTTTACATCTGAAGTTTGCTCTAGCAATGCTGTAGCTAATGTTCTGCCATTCCACTCCTGGCCTAACACGTGCAAATTTTAATAACATGGGGGAAAGGGCTGGAAACAGGAAAATCTCCCCTCTTCACCATCAGCTCCTTCCTAGAGGACTGAATCAAGACCAGGCAGTGGTTGATGGGAAATATCTTGCCGCATGAGACCCTGAATAGTCACTATCTTCCTTCTAAGTCCCATTCAGAATTTAAAATGGAGGGTGTTTGGAGTCCAGCGTGTGACAAGCAATGCTCCTCTTACAACTTTGAACCTGCACCCCCAAGTCCCAGCTGTTTACGCACCACAATATGGTCAGCAAAAGTGATGACTGGAGGCTTGCTCTGGCCAGCAGTGATAGTGATGGTGAACATCTGGCTGTCAAGCCGGTTGCCGTCCTCGTCGAAAACAGCAAAGTGGAAAATGTCGGTGACTGGCTGACTGAAGGCCTCAAACTCTGTGAGGTATCTGCAAAGGAAAGGCGAGGAGTTGAGACGCAGTGACAGCCAGATGAAAGGCTTTCACATCGTGTGCTTGAGAACCTTTCTGCAACAATTTAATCTTTGCCACTGTCTTATCTGGTTGGAGGGAAGGAGAAAAGGACTCGCACTTCCTTGTTACTGGGTGAGACAAACCGACTGGGAAAGCTGTGGTCTAACAACTCCAGAAGAAGAGGCAGAAACAACAAAGAACTGGGTCAGAGGCAGGAGACATGTTGTTTTCCAGATGAACTACAATTCCCATCATCCCTCACCACTGTCCATGCTGACTGAGGCTGATGGAGGTTTGAAGAGCCACAGGTTCCCCACAGCTAGATTAAGTTTTATATAGCAGGACTGGGGAACCTGTGGAGGGCAAATATAAAATGATATTTGACTCTAACTCATATCAGCATAGTCAGTGGCCAGAGGGGGATTGGAAGCTTTCACTTCAGCTTTTTTAAGAAGCCACAGTTTCCCATTACATCTGAGCTCCATAAACTGTGGCTTGTTAGATCAGTACAGGATCAAATTGTATTCTGATCCCAGTGCATTCTGAAACCATAGTTTAAACAAACCACAGTTTTCAGAGTCCAGGTGCAATGGAGAATGATGGTTTGATTCAAAGTGGCTGTGAACATTTCCAATTTCATTCTCATGGTTTTTTGGGGGGAATACATGAGCCCAAAGCTCATTTATGTCTTCCCATTATGCCTATAGAGGCCCCTGTCTTTAACTCACTGGGAAAAAATATTGATTTTCTTCAGTGCTAAATTATACTGTACATCATACAGTGTTAGAGGTAATGTTGAGAAGAAGGATTTGGAGTCCCGAAATGCCGTCTGCCTTAGGAGACGGGCACTTTAGCAAATAATTTCACTAGCCATATTCCTCTCAGTTATCTTTTTTTCCAAGTCCAAAAACACCCAACAGCTTAACACTTTCTTTAAACAGAAAGCTTCTCCATTTTCTCTTCCTGCTCTATCCTTCACATTTGTGCTGGAAGAATAATTTTTATAAGCTTTGTTTGTGAAGCGCTTATTTGCAGTAGTAATTCAGTCCACAAAACATGAAAAGATCGGCACTCAATCATTAGACGTTCTGCGAGACAGGCTATAAAAGTATTGTTGATGTTCCGTGGCTGTCTTCCCTGTAGGTGGCACTGTGGATTTCTGAATGAGCAGGGAGGGTTTACGGTGCTTGGAAGAATTTTGCAAATCTCCCTAGGATTACCTGATTCTTTTATTGTTGATGTCTTCCATTGTGAAATTATAGACCTCAGAAAACTCCTGAGAATGTTGTCCGGGTATTATCCGCACCAGAGTTCCATACATGGGAAGGGAAATTAACTGAATCCTTATCTTGGAATCAGGAGAGTTATTATCCTAAGGAGAGAAGTGAGACGAAAAAGAGCAGGAGTTAAGTCGGGCTAAAATGAGGGGAACAAGACCAGGTGGAGAGCAGAACTCTTGTCATTTAGAGTATACATGATTTCTCTCCCTCCTCATTTAATCCTCACAACAACCCTGTGAGGTAAGTTAGGCTAAGAGACAGTGACTGGGTTCAAGGTCACCCAGTGAGCTTCACAGATGAGTGGGGATTCGAACCCTGGTCTACTAGGTCTTAGTCCAACACTCTAACCACTACACCAAACTGGCTTCAACCATTTGTTGTTCAGGATGAGAACAGAAATCGTGCAGCAGCAGTGTGGTGGCAGCAGGAGGCGCCATTAGCTAAAGTGGTACCTCAGGTTAAGAACAGGTTTCAGGTTAAGAACAGACTTCCAGAACGAATTAAGTTCTTAACCCGAGGTACCACTGTATTAAATGTTAGGCAAAATCAGAGGAATTGTGCAATGTCCCCCTCTGATCTGCATAATTTCATGCAGAAGTTAACTTATTCAAGGTGTGGGCTGCCTGGGCATGAAACTGTCTCGCACAGTATAAACACAGTCCTGCCTGTAACTGATAGTACATCTCCCAAGTTAGGTAAAGGTAAAGGGACCCCTGACCATTAGGTCCCGTCGTGGCCGACTCTGGGGTTGCGGTGCTCATCTCGCTTTACTGGCCGAGGGAGCCAGCGTACAGCTTCCGGGTCATGTGGCCAGCATGACTAAGCCGCTTCTGGCGAACCAGAGCAGCGCACGGAAACGCCGTTTACCTTCCCGCCGGAGTGGTACCTAATTATCTACTTGCACTTTTGACATGCTTTCGAACCGCTAGGTTGGCAGGAGCAGGGACCGAGCAATGGGAGCTCACCCCATCGTGGGGATTTGAACCGCCGACCTTCCGATCGGCAAGCCCTAGGCTCTGTGGTTTAGACCACAGAGCCACCAAAATGCAAAGTCTGAGCAGCCCTAAAATTCATTGGATTCTAGGTCTTTGATGCTTAGTTAATAAATCTGCTAGAGGTTGTGGACTCTCCTTCCTTGAAGGTTTTTAAGCAGAGGTTGGATGGCCATCTCTCATGGATGCTTTGCAGGGGGCTGGACTAGATGACCCTCAGGATTCCCTCCCAAGTGTACAATTCTATGATTCTATAAATTGATTCAAATTAGGTTGATCACAGGGGTGGGGGGATGCCCTTGATCAGGAAGCAGACTTTTGAAGAGAAAAAAAGCTAATATTTTTTATTGCAAGTACAAACAATTCCATTAGCCCATAGGGTGGGGCCCCCAACCCCTGTTCCAAAATGAATGAAAGAATGCTTTCCTCTTCAGAACTAATGTTCTATTCACAAGCAAAGTTATGCAGATTAGTCAATTAGCCAATTAATGATTAAAACTCACACAATGAATCAACAAGCTGCATACCCAACCTAACAGCTTTGCAGCTCAGAATTCCTTAACACACCCACCACCCTCCTTTTTGGCTTTGTAGTTTTTTCCAAATCAAAGTTATTTTATTAAGGATTTTGCCAGTAACCTCAACACGCCAGCTGCACGCCCAGTTTAGTTTGCCATCTAAATCCTTAAAGAACAGGATGAGGAGATATTTTAGGTGCAAACAGTATTAAAATAGGACCAGCAGCATGAATAGCATGTCCTGCATTCTGACCGTTATACATATACATATATATTTAAACATTGTGTTAAGCAACAGTCCTGAATACTCAAAATGCCAACAGTCTTCCAAGTTGGAGCGTCACATGGGATGAGCATAAGACCATAGAACTGGAGGAGCTGGAAACCCAAGTCCCATATACTGTATGCTGTAAGCCACCCAGAGTGGCTGGGTATAAATAATAATATTATTTATTATTGTAATCTTTTCTCTTCAGACCTTCATAGGCTAAATCCACAAAATCCAGACACACAGACATACAACTCACAGTATGTATACAAAGACTTCACCTTCTGAAAGAGGAGTGGGACAGTTGCCATTCCCCCCAGCCCAGATTTTGGTAATGGAGAAATGGGAAAAGTTGGCAGAGATGTAGTGGTGTAGCGTGGGTTGCCAGTGCCCAGGGCCACATGGAGGGGGTGGGTGGGTGGGAGGGAGGGAAATGGATGGAGTACATATGTGATTTCAACTCCCTTATGGCATCCCACATCACCCAGGAGATTGGAGCCACAGAGATAAGAAAAGAAGAGTTGTTCTGTTGTCTGGAGAGGTCACTTCCTAGTTCACAAGGAGAAGCCGTATACAATGAGCCCAGCGACAGATGGGCACAGCTGTATTGAGGCACCTCCAGCTGTTGAAATTCTTTGCCCCCTAACCATTTTGCACACAGGGCAACCACCCCTGTGCCCTCCATGCTACGCCACTGTCATAACCTCAGGGTTATGGGTTTGAGCCCCACCTTGAGCAAAAAGATTCCTTCCTTGCAGGGGGTTGGGCGAGATGACCCCCCACGATCCCTTCCAACCCTACAATTCTATGATTTGGAGGAGGATGCTAAACCATCCTGATTCAGCCTTGGATGTAGGGGTGGCAAGAGCTCGGCGGTAGAGCTCATGCACCGCACTCAGAAGCTCATGGAGATGCAGGATGCAACCCTTGGCATCTCCAGTCGAAACCGTCAAGTTACAGGTGACAAGATGGAAGACCTTTCTCCACCTGAGTCCCCGGAGAAAAACTGCCAGACGCAGCATACAATACTGATGGACAAATGATCTGACCCGATGTCAGGCAGCTTCCTGTGAGCTTGTGTGTTCCTTCCCAGGTGAGCCTACCTTTTGCTCAACACTTCAGCACAAGAGGAACCTGGTGAAGTGGCAGTTCCAAGGTGCTTTTGAAAGAACAGGTATGTCAGGCCCGACCCCAAGGAGCTCATACACAAGAAAACTGGGGAAACGGGAGGTGTGAGCAGAATAGGTGATTTTTTTTCATCGACACATACTGTATTTTTCTGTGTATAACACGCTCCCGTGTATAAGATGATCCCTATTTTCTGGGACTCCAAATTAATTAAGGAAATGGGGGGGGAGATTGCCCACAGTTGTTAAGCTTTTTTGGGGGTGGGATTTGCTCAAAGAGTTGCCAACCATCGTCCACCTGCCTGGCCACCGCTGCCAACCGCATGCCTCGCCGAAGCGCCAATCACCCGCCCAATTGCCGCAGCAGCAGCCAATCGACAGCAGGCCTTGCCGCAGCCATCAATCACCCACCGATTCGCCGCTGGCAATCTCCTGCTCACGGCTGCCACCAATCGCCCGTCCCCCCTCTGCACTATCCTTGTATAAGACAACCCCAAATTGTCTCATACACAGGGGGAATATGCTACTTTAGCTTAGGTCCCATCTGCACTATACATTTAAAGCAGAATCATGCCACTTGAAGTAGTCATGGCTTTCCCCAAAGAGCAACTTGTTAAGGATGGTGAGGGTTGTTAGGAGAGACCCTATTCCCCCTCACAGAACTACAATTCCCAGAGTTCCTGTGGAAGCTGTGCCAGATTAAACCCTGTGGAGACCCCTAGGCAGTTGAAATATTTTTTTTTGGGGGGGGGAGGCCCTCATGCGTGTGCTTTGGTGGGATAACGTTGAACTAAGGATGCTTGATTGTAATTTTGCTCCAAGATCAAATCAATATTATTTTGATCTGTTGTCTCCTCTGCCCAGTGGCGTAGCGTGGGTTGTCAGCACCCGGGGCAAGGCAAGTAATTTGCGCCCCCTAACCCGTGGATTTGCGCCCCCTAACCCTAACCCCCAGATGTTGCGCCTGGTGCGGCCGCCCCCCCCTGCACCCCCCACGCTACGCCACTGCCTCTGCCTATTTGGTAAACCGGCGCTGCGTGAAAGGGGGGTTGATTATTAAACCACTCTGGGAATTAGTTGGGGTCGATGGGATCTGAAAGGGAACCAGAGTTAAATCTGTGTCTGTTTAGGTCTACAAACTGCTCCACACCCGGCTAGGCATGCTTTCTACTGCCTCCATGGTGGGCCCGCAAACGAAAGAGGCTTAATAGCACCTGACTCTGGGATTAGCTTAATTTTCGTTTTACCTTTGCACTCCACCTCTACCTTCATGTAACAGGCACGGTCCCAAACACCTGGTTAGAAATAAAGAACTCATTCTTCCCCCCACTCGTACGCTTTTTTGGCAGCCGCAAGCAGGACACGGCAGAAAAGGTTGAAACTTCTGCCAAGCGAGAACATTGAGAGGGATGTCGGCGGTTTATGTTACAGCGGTCTCCCTCACACTTTTACGGCTTTGGAATGCAGCCGCTGGCTCCGGGTCAGCTTTTGTCTCCAAATAATAAAACGCGAAGAGAGGCCAGGCTACGTGCCAGGGCTGCGCTAGAAGCCCCTTGAAACGCCGGGGAGAGCGGGCCAAGAGTCACATTTCTCAAGAAACCGCCCTTCACACCTTAACACAATCGTAGGAAGTGTTTCCTCTGCAAGTACACGGGCCCAGGGAGTGTCAAGGAGGCTCAAACTAATGGCAGGCCCCGAGCCTGGGAAGACATCAAGGAGCCTGGACATCTTCACTGAGGCGTTGCTAAAGGAAGGGAACTGCAAGAAGATTGAGCCAAATGTGCAGAAGACAAACCAGGCATATGGCAATGCCTGCCCTGCACAATAACCTCCGGGTCAAGCTTGGTTCTTTAAGGCATTCAAGTTTGCCACATACCTTCCAACATTTCTCCAATGAAAATAGGGATGTCCTACTATTATTATTGGGATGCAGGTGGCGAGATGAGCGCCACAACCCCAGAGTTGGTTATGACTGGACCTAATGGTCAGGGGTCCCTTTACCTTTATTATTATTATTATTATTATTATTATTATTATTATTATTATTATTTCACTATATCACAACCCATCTGACTGGGTTGCCCCCGCCACTCTGAGCAGCTTCCAATACGTATTAAAAACATAATAAAACATTAAATATATTTTTTAAAAAAACTTCCCTATACAGGATTGACTTCACATGGCTTGGGGGTTGGATAACTCCATACCCTCCAACATTTCTCAACTGAAAATAGAAAAGAGGGCTTTTTTATGTCCTCTTTGACTTTTCGCATTGTCTTTGTCCATTTTCAATAAGATTGTTCTTCTTCATTTTTTCCATTAAATGTCCATAAACAAATAAATCTTTCTATGTATACAAGTTCTTGTTGTCTGTCTATATTCATTTACAAATATTGTTCAATAATAGTCCTAATATACATTTTTAATTCATTTTGATATTATTAGCCAGTAAATTTCTTGTATTTTCTCATTATGAGATATTATTTTAATTCTACTGGTTCCCTATTTCACATCATCTTCTCTATATATAACATAAATTTCCCCCATTCTTTTTGATATGTTTCATCCCCCTGATGTCGAATTTTTACTGTTAATTTGAGATCAAATCACAAACCAGGATGGCTTCTGTAAAGCCGGGACTGTCCCTGGAAAATAGGGACACTTGGAGCGTCTGTTACCGCTCTTTCTTTTCATATACTTGGACTGTTTTGGCTCCCCAACAGCAAGTGTTCAAACAAGGACAGAGGAGGTCATGGTTCAAATCACTGCTCAGTCATGAAACTCACTAGAGTGATCTGGACCTTTCACTCTCCATTATTTATTGCAACTTTTCTCCAAGGAGGTTCAAGGTGGTGTGTAGCTCTCCATGCCCTCTCCCCAATTTTTCTTCACAACAACCCTGTGAGGCAGGTTAGGCTGAGGGTTTGTGACTGGCCCAAGGTCACTCAGCGAGCCTCACGGGGGAGATTGGACCCAAACCCTGAACTCCCAGGCCCTAGTCCAACACTCTAACCACTAAACCACGCTGACTTTCTGGGCCTTATCTGCCTCACAAGGTCGACATAAAGACAAAAGAAACAAAAAGTGAGCAGTCCTTTGAACCTTGTGAAAGTCATAGAATCATAGAATCATAGAGTTGGAAAAGACCACAAGGGCCATCAAGTCCAACCCCCTACCAAGCAGGAAACACCATCAGAGCACTCCTGACATATGGTTGTCAAGCCTCTGCTTAAAGACCTCCAAAGAAGGAGACTCCACCACACCCCTTGGCAGCAAATTCCACTGTCGAACAGCTCTTACTGTCAGGAAGTTCTTCCTAACGTTTAGGTGGAATCTTCTTTCTTGTACTGTAGTTTGGATCCATTGCTCCGTGTCTGCTTCTCTGGAGCAACAGAAAACAACCTTTCTCCCTCCTCTATGTGACATCCTTTTATATATTTGAACATGGCTATCATATCACCCCTTAACCTCCTTAAATCATTCCATGTATTACAACCAGGCACCAATGGACATTCTCCTCCTTCTAACGTTTTTAAAACAAACATAGGAAAATGGACAGAAACCATCTAAAACTATCTCTAAGTACTCCACAAATATAAGAACTTTGGAACTCTCTGCCTATCGATATCATACAGGCTCCTTCACTGTACAGTGGTACCTCAGGTTAAGAACTTAATTCATTCTGGAGGTCCATTCTTAACCTGAAACTGTTCTTAACCTGAAGCACCACTTTAGCTAATGGGGCCTCCTGTTGCCGCCGCGCCACCAGAGCACAATTTCTGTTCTCATCCTGAAGCAAAGTTCTTAACCTGAGGTACTATTTCTGGGTTAGCAGAGTCTGCAACCTGATGCGTCTGTAACCTGAAGTGTCTGTAACCCGAGGTATCACTGTACTCCTTTTAGCACCTGCTAAAAATGTTGCTGCTTAGACAAGCCTACGCAGATGCTTTGGAAGTTGAGGAAATGTTAATCTTTTTTTAGTATCTTTTGTTACGTTTTAAAGTATGGCTCTAAATTTTTTTCCTCCTCGTCCATGCAATCCAACAGAGCCTGTCTTTGCATGCAGTGGAAGTCCCTAACTCACTGAGGGTTTGAGACTCATCAGCTCCCCTCACCTGGTTTAGCCGGTCAATCAAAGCTGTTCCCAGGTTGTGGATGCTGTCAAATGCGGACAGCTTCTAGGTGCCACAGGTGAGAGTGGAGTGCAGGATGAGGACAAACTACCCCAAATGTGTCCCCCACCAGAGGTACTACCCCCCCCAAACACCCTGACAGGCTGATAGACTGGTACATTATCAAGGCTAAGAGGCTGGAAACGAATGGTGCACTTACAATATAGGCAAAGTGGGATCGGGTGATGATCACAGAGCTTTTAGCAGCCACCGTGATGGCGAGTGAGCAGCCGGGATCCAGCCTGGGGCCTTCACTGTTGATCAGGGCTACTTCGACTTTCAGTACGGCTGTCGCTGTGGTGATGCCGTCGGTCACTGAAATCTCCATAGTGTCTTCCGCTGAGGACGAACCATCATGGATATACTGCAGAGCATTCCTGGTGATCTCCTCATACGTGAATGTGTCTCCTTCTCAGTAAGAAAGATTGAAATCAGAAGTTTCCCGTGTACAACATGGTGAGAACTGTGGTGCAAGGGTTTATTTGGTCACAAATACACAGGCACCGAAAAGAGAGACCTTCCAAGAAACGTGGACCCCTTTCCTTAACAATGTTCATGACCCAAATCAAGACCTTGTTATGCCAACCGCTCAATCTTCTCAGTGGAGAGGTTACGTTAAGTGCAGTCGTACCTCGGAAGTCGAATAAAATCTGTTCTGGAAGTTTGTTCGACTTCCAAAACATTCAGAAACAAGACCAGGCTTCCTATTGGCTGCAAGAAGCTCCTGCAGCCAATCAGAAGCTGCGGAAGCCGCGTCGGACATTTGGGTTCCAAAGAACGTTCACAAACCAGAACAGTCAGTTTGCAGCGTTCGGGAACCAAAACGTTCGAGTCTCAAGGCGTTCGTCAACCAAGATACAACTGTAATAGGTTTGAATATTGATTATTCATTGGATAGAACAAACACCATTAGATGTACTGCTGGATAAGTGTTGAATGGCTCTTGTATTTGTTTTATTTAAAAAGCAATACAATTTGTTTAAAAAAATACATGAGCCCAGCCACTGTGACAAACAGGGTATGTCTACATTCCAAGAAAAATAAGCACACACAGTTTGATGTAAATGCCACACATTTTTCCTTACAGAGAAATGTGTCTTAGTCTACAAAAAATAAAAAATAAAATAAATCACACATGCCTACCTGCACTCAGGCGGCTTGGGAATGTGGAGCTGTGCTTGAAGAGATCTCCATGAAGAGGAGGATCCACCACCTCAAAGAAAAGGTCTTCAGGAGTTGTGTCCACATCGCTCACTGTCAGCTGTATCCCTGAGGGATCCAAGTAGGGGAAGCAAAATGCATTTATTTGGGTTTTTATCCTCTCAGAAAAGCTGGAGTATTTTAGTATGCGCAGCTTACAAAGGGAGAAGAGTGAAGCATATGACACAAAAACAACACTATAAACAGGAACATCCCCAACCAATGAATGCTAAAAGCACAGAAACCAAAGCACTTAACAGTATTTGACTAAATTCTGAAAGTTGTCAAAACAACTGATAAATGCAAATGAGAGAATGTGTGATAATGAACGCTATCAAAAGGTGATTTTTAGCATATTGCCCAGTTAATGTTCACTGTCTCCATGCGTTAGTGGAAAATTTGACTATTTCCCACATTGACCAATGAATGTGCATAGGTGAATATAACATGATTAGGAAACAGGCAGTGTAAGAAATACTACGTTCATGATCAATAATGTTGAAGAATTCCGGTGGACATAGAGGTGAAAAATGCTGATACTTGCTTACTCGTCCCTTGTGCAGAACAGAACATACAATCAGCAAATACAGTCGTACCTTGGTTTTCGAACAGCGTAGTTCCTGAACGTTTTGGCTCTTGAACGCTGCAAACCCAGAAGTGACTGTTCCGGTTTGTGGACTATTTTTGGAAGCCGAACATCCAATGGGGCTTCCGGGGCTTCTGATTGGCTGCAGGAACTTCCTGCAGCCAACCAGAAGCTGCGATTTAGTTTTCGAAAATTTAGGAAGTTGAACGGACTTCCGGAACAGATTCCAACCGAAACCCTGGCAGTTACTGCAGACAAACTAAGCTAGATGGACACACGTTTTGACTCAGCATGAGCGAGATTCCAACGTTCCCTGCTTTTCCCAACTAGGATTACACACATGTCTTTTGTTTCCCAAAACTAGGAGGAAAGCGGCTGGAAGAGGGGAGTACAAGGTGTGGTGTGGCAGGTAACGAAAGGTTCTCCAGGTGGCTTCCTGAAAAACTGTGTCCTGCTTCTTAGATGTCAGCAGCAAATCAAACTTCCAAACCCACATCTCCTCTACCAAGCACCCAGTTTCTCCAGTTGCCACCAGCTTAGGGTTACCAGATGTCCCTGGTTTCCGGGGACAGTCCCCGGATTTGCAAATCTGTCCCCGGACAAATTCCGTCCCCGGACTGTCCCCAGATTTGCAAATCTGTCCCTGGGAAACGTGGCAGTGGCAGCCTCAGCAGCCTGGAGCCAGCCTGGTAGCACAGTTGGCTCTGGCTGGCTTCAGGAGCTGCTTGCTGCCACCGCCACTGCTGAGGGGGAACCAGGGACATCCGGTGGTACAGATCTCCTGCCTCCTTCCCCCTTTGTTTTGGCAGATCAGGGGAGGCTTGGGAGTCACAGGCAGGCAGCCATTGCCCAGGAGGGGTGCAAGGGACGCAGTTTCTCTGCCAGGCAAGGTGCAAAGACCTTCTTTCGCACCCTGTGATACATAAATACACAGGTTTTTTTTAAAAAAAACCTGGGAAACCCTGCGACTCCCAAGCCTCCCTTGATCAGTCAAAACAAAGGGGGAAGGGGGAAGGAGATCGGGGGAGGCTCAGGAGTCACTGTTGCCCTGTTTTTAAAAAACTGAGCATTTATGTTTCACAGGGTGCGAAAGAAGGGCTTTCCACCTATATACAATATGCATGTGTGCTTGGGCCCAGAGTCTTTTGCCTCACCATCCCCACTACTGACTTCCTGTTGCTAAAAGCTAAAGGTAAAGGGACCCCTGACCATTAGGTCCAGTTGTGGCCGACTCTGGGGTTGCGGCGCTCATCTCGCTTTATTGGCCGAGGGAGCCGGCGTACAGCTTCCGGGTCATGTGGCCAGCATGACTAAGCCGCTTCTGGCAAACCAGAGCAGCTCACGGAAACGCTGTTTACCTTTCTGCCGGAGTGGTACCTAGTCATCTACTTGCACTTTAACGTGCTTTCGAACTGCTAGGTTGGCAGGAGCAGGGACTGAGCAACGGGAGCTCACCCCGTCGCGGGGATTCGAACTGCCGACCTTCTGATTGGCAAGTCCTAGGCTCTGTGGTTTAACCCACAGCGCCACCTGCGTCCCTTTTGCCTCACCATCCCCACTACTGACTCCCTGTTGCTACTCAGCTTCAAAAAAACAAATAAACAAATAAACAAGTGTCCCCAGATTCATTAAAAAAAATCTGGTAACCATACACCAGCTAATTTATGGAAAGATCCTGAGCGGACTGCAATGTGTGTGAATTGCAACTGGGTTGTGGGCTGCAGCTTGAGTCTGCTGGATTTCTTGCTCCTTCTCCTTACCGATAGTGGCTCTGCCTCCTTGGCTGACCTCAAGGACTGGAGCAGTGATCTGGAATAATGGCGATCCATCACCAGTGGAGAGCAAGTGGATAGTAAATGTCATCTCAGGGCTTGTATGTTCTCCATCTGAGACTGAAGGGAAAACCATTTAAATGAATTTGCCTTATATATAAGAACCAGCCCTAAAAAAAACCCCCACAATTCTCCCCTACCTGCTTGCAAGTGAAGTAAATGACTCGCTGCAATTCAAAGTGCCAGTTTTGACCTATAGTGTTACAAATGGCCTAGGATTGGGGTATTTGAAATATGGCATCTTAAATGATGCACCCTAGATGCACCCTATATGCAGGTGGGTGGCTACTAGGAACGGTCTTTTCTGTAGTGGTGCCCTTGCTGTGGAACATCCTCTCCAAACATATTTGCTGCTTCACTGTCCTTTAAACACCAGGTTTACAATACAGTCGCACCTTGGATCCGGAATGCCCCGGAACTTGGACGTTTTGGCTCTGAACAGCACAAACTTGGAAGTGAGTGTGACCATTCTTTGGAACCCGAATGTCTGCCGCAGGTTCCGTGGGTTCTGATTGGCTGCAGGCGCTTCCTGCAGCCAATCAGAAGCCGTGCATTGGTTTCCAAACGTTTTGGAAGTTGAACGGACTTCCAGAACAGATTCCATTCGACTTCCGAGGTACGACTGTAGTTTCATTCACCAAACCCCTCTGGTGGGTTTTAATTGCCGTTGGGTTTGGCTGGATATGGTGTACTGTTCCTTTTGGTGTTGCATATTTGTTGATATGTGGTTGTTGTTTTTTACTTTGTTTCCCACCCCCCTTTCAATATTGCTAAGTAAACCGCCTTGGACATTAACCTAACGTTAAAGTAGGATATTGTTAAAATCATCATCATCATCATCATCTAGGATGTGTGTCTCTAAAAATCTACCCTCTCCCCCTTTGTCCTTCATAATAAGCATTTTGCTAGTCTGTGATAACTAATTTACTTTTATGTAAAGGGTTATAATAACTTCAGTAAGTAAAGGGTTATAATAACTTCAGTAAAATTTATCCTTGCCCCCCTACCTAGGATTTGCCCCCACCCCCACCCCCCAAAATACCCAAAACTGTCTTCATCATCTGCAGGAAATGAACTAATTCACACTTTTATAGAAAATGCAATCCTCTTTAAAAAACACACATAACAACAACTATAATAGCTTCAGTAACTGTTCCGCCCCCTAAAAATAACTGTCTTCCATTATCTGCAGGAAAGTTGCCTATACGTATTAGGTCAAAGCTTTACTTTCTTATTCTGGAAATCTATTATTTCCTGGCAGAACCCAGCTCTAGAATCCTGAGGCCCACTAAACAGCTGCAAAGCACTGTGATAGAATGAGGACATTTGACAGCAACAAGGTAAATGAGAAGGGTGTGCTTAAGAGCTTTCTCCTGCCTACTGCATGTCCCTGCATCTTCCTCTCCCTAGTTGGAGGTGTGTGGAGAAAAGCAGTTGGTGGGAAACAACAGGAGGAGGAACGGTTAAGCACCCCCTCACACGATCACTTCTCCCTGCTAATTTCCTTTCACATCCCTTGATCTTTTTTTTTCTTGCTAAGATTGCTAATCATGCTGTTTCACCTTCATCGCAAGCTAGGATTTAATCACTGTTATTTTTAAACTAGCAGGTATTAACAACATACTAAACAAGCTCGCAACACGTTAGAAAATGAACTGCAGGGTGATGTGTACCTGTAAAACGAAAGCTGACGGATTCTGGAAGGCCTAGAGGAAATTAAACACAAAAAGAGAACGTAATTGTTTTCAGCGTGTGGCAAAATACAATGTCGCCTTACCTGACCTACAAAACCACTTCAGCTAGTGAGGCCGATGAGATTTGGTGGGACGAGTTCCAGAAACAAACTCCCTCCATTTTGAAATAATGAGCATATTAAGAATTTGAGCCAATAGCCCCTTGGATTTCAGCTCATCTTGTAAATAAACAGCTCACTCCAAGTTGTTCTGCCTCCTTCCAGAAGCACTGAACATGTGAGGTCAGTGGGAGAAGGCTCATCAGTCCTACAGTAGGCGCTAAAACTCCAGAAAAAATTGTGGGAACTCTTACTACCCACAGCGTTTGAGCCTAAGCCTTCAATATGCCTATAAAGCACACATGCACCTCTCAAAGAACTGTAGTTTACCCATCACAAAGTACATTTCCAAGCATTCTTAGCAAACAACTGTGCCCAGAATTCTTTAAAGAGAGAATGCGCTTAAAATGCTTGGTGTGTACGGCTCTCTTAGATCTAGTTGAAGGATAGCTGACCTGTGGCCCTCCATTTGTTGCTGGATTACTACTCTCATCAGCCCTGACTATCAGCCACGAGGGGTGGGTCTGATGGGAGTTGGAGTCCAATATCTGAAGGTCCACAGGCTAGGAACTCTTGAGCTAGCTCCGTGCCCTTCAACCTTAGGTTGAAGGTTAAGCTGGCTGGGGAGGTCGGGAGTTGTAGCTTGACAACATCCGGGACCCTCAGGTCAAAGAACATTGATGCGGCGGAAATATTTTGAAGCATTTCATCTGAAGGCAAACCCAAGAGTACTATCGTTAAGAGTGTATTTAGCGTGGGTGACCTATTCAAGGTCCTACATCTAGAAACAGTCAAGCGGTTTGTGTCTCTTAAACTGCCACATGGGCAAAGTATAGCCCCTGTAGCTTCAATCTCAGGCATTTGCAGACAGAGAAGCAACGGCTGGACAAAACAAATGGCTTCTATACCTGCTTATGGTGCTGCACTAGGTAAAAGTAAAAGGTAAAGTCAGTTAAGCCCAGTCAAAGATGACTATGGGGTTGCGGCGCTCATCTCGCATTCAGGCCGAGGGAACAGGCGTTTGTCCACAGACAGCTTTCCGGGTCATGGGGCCAGCAGGACTAAACCACTACTGGCGGACATAGGACTGTGACGAGTCTCAGAGCGCACAGAAATGCCGTTTACCTTTCCGCCGCCGTGGTATCTATTTATCTACTTGCACTAGTATGCTTTTGAACTGCTAGGTTGGCAGGAGCTGGGACAGAGCAATGGGAGCTCACCCTTTTGCAGGGATTCGAACCACTGACCTTCCAATCAGCAAGTCCAAGAGGCTCAGTGGTTTAGACCACAGCGCCACCCGCATCCCGCTGCACTAGACGATTTATATGCCTGTTGATAACGTTTCTAAAAATGGGATCCAAATATTGCTGCTTTCTTCCAGAAAGTTCAGTTAGTTAGAGCTTGGTGATGAACGCCAAGGTTGCAGGTTCGATCCCCGCATGGGAGAGCTGTATATTCCTGCTTTGCAGGGGGGTGGACTAGGGGATTGGTCCTCAGGGTCCCTTCCAACTCTACAATTTTGTAGAGTGCAACCTAAGACATCCAGCACTAGCAGAGACTAAGGTTGCTTCCAGAAAACCTGTTTATTGAGCATTTCCTCCGATTTGCTACATGAAGCTTAGAGGATGTTGCAGTGAGTGTAATCCCATACTTAATCGTGAATTTTCCCTTCACTTTCCTTATTGCAAAAAGTCTGATTGCGATGGTGAGACGGGACTGTTGCACAAGAGCAACTGACTGTGCCAGTATCCCACCCGACTCTCATGCGTAAATAGCAATAGTCCAGAAGCACCCTAAGGCTTCAATTCTACCTACTCAAATTTACGCTGTGGTCTAAACCACAGAGCCTAGGGCTTGCCGATCAGAAGGTCGGTGGTTCGAGTCCCCGCGACGGGGTGAGCTCCCGTTGTTCGGTCCCTGCTCCTGCCAGCTAGCAGTTTGAAAGCACGTCAAAGTGCAAGTATATAAATAGGTACCGCTCTGGTGGGAAGGTAAACGGCGTTTCCGTGTGCTGCTCTGATTTCACCAGAAGTGGTTTAGTCAAGCTGGCCACATGACCCAGAAGCTGTCTGTGGACAAATGCCACAGCGAGATGTGCGCCATTACCCCTGAGTCATTCACGACTGGACTTAACTGTCAGGGGTCCCTTTACCTTTACCTAAGCACCATTTAGTTCAACAGGAGTAGACACAATTAGGACTGCAACCTTATTCAATCAAGGCTGCAATCCCTATATTGAAAACAAGTCTAGATATAGATGTTATGGATATAACTCCAAGGCATTTTTTTCTCCTCTTCCTACCAGTTCTTGCAGACTGAAAGCTCTGCTTGTGATTTTGTAACATTTTGGTTAGCCCTAAAAGGCATTGCTGCAGATTTACAAGGCAAAAATCTCTCTTTCTCTCGCTGTATGTACTATCAGGGTTCCCACGAGGGACCTCTTTGAAACTGAAACATTTTTGGCCATGGACTGCAAAGCTCCGAAACCATTCTGGGATTGGAATAGGCCTTCTAAATGAACATTCATTTATACTTGTCATTTGCCTCTTCCTTGGGACCGGTAAGAACAATTTAAAAGCACATTTTAAAGAAACGAGATATTTAAAAAACGGTAACAACATAATAAATCCACTCATGGCCAGCTTAAGTATGGGAACCAAATCCCAAAGTTAAAAAATGCTGAAAAAAATGCTCAGATGTGTGCTATTGTACGGTTTCAATTCTAGACGTGTGCTGTTGAACAGCTTCCATTCATTGTCACTGGGGCTTGAGCAGAAGAACTTGCTAGTGAATGGTAAAGGCAAAGGTAAAGGGACCCCTGACCATTAGGTCCAGTCATGACCGACTCTGGGGTTGCGGCGCTCATCTCGCTTTACTGGCCGAGGGGGCCAGCATCCAGCTTCCGGGTCATGTGGCCAGCATGACTAAGCCGCTTCTGGCGAACCACAGCAGCGCACGGAAACACCATTTACCTTCCTACTGGAGTGGTACCTATTTATCTACTTGCACTTTGACATGCTTTTGAACTGCTAGGTGGGCAGGAGCAGGGACAGAGCAATGGGAGCTCACCCCGTTGCGGGGATTCGAACAGCCGACCTTCCGATCAGCAAGTCCTAGGCTCTGTGGTTTAACCCACAGCGCCGTACTCCACCTAGAATCATAGAATCACAGAATTGTAGAGTTGGAATGGACCCCAAGGTCATCTAGTCCAACCCTCTGCAATGCAGAAGAAGAAGAGTTTGGATTTGATATCCCACCTTTCACTCCCTTTAAGGAGTCTCAAAGCGGCTAACAATCTCCTCCTCCTTCCTCCCCCTCAACAAATACTCTGTGAGGTGAGTGGGGCTGAGAGACTTCAAAGAAGTGTGACTGGCCCAAGGTCATCCAGCAGCTGCATGTGGAGGAGCGGAGACACGAACCCGGTTCACCAGATTACGAGACTACCGCTCTTAACCACTACACCACACTGGCTCTCAATGAAGGATTCTTTTTGCCCAATGTTGGGCTTGAACCCACAACGCTGAGACTACGAGCCTCATGCTCTACCGATTGACCAGTCATCTGATCACAGCCTTCCCCACTATGGTGAGATGTCTTGTATTCCCATCTGAAATATAGTGGTTACTTCTAAATTTGCATGTATATGCAAATTTTATGCAGATCCGTGCTTTCTCTTTTGACCACACCAAGCCTCATTTTTTTCCTATCCGTAAACGGGCATTTTCTCATTTCAGGCCCATTGGGAGAATTGGGTTGTTTGTTTGCTTTGTACTTTCAAAAATGGCAGCTGTTTGCATTGTAATATACCCCCGAGATCTATGTCTCGATGTCCTGCGCTACAAATTATTTGACAGTGTGCCAGGGAGTTTCATGAACTGATAATTTTATGTCCTGGTAAAATCCAGTGATTTAGTAATATAATTGCTTTTAGATTTCATTGCCTTGGAACACGCAGTCCAACAAATGAGAGACTGTATATATCATCAGAACTGCCACATATCATTTGGAAAGGCATTATAACGAGCTGATCGCATTGCGGATGGGAAGGATGCTGTTCTAACAAAATGGAAGGAACGTTCGGGACAAGAGGTGCCCATGGTTAATATAATTCCCTTTGAAAATGGAATTTCTCATGCAGAGAACATCAGAACAAGCTCCTCCACCCAGTGTGGACTTCCAATCTCTCTCACAAAGGAAAATTCACAACATGTATCTACGTATTTTTCCTTATCAGAATTCTGTGAAAGGAGCAGCTATGGAAAGAGAGATTTGTGCAAGATTTTGTGTAAGAGACTTTGATGCTGAGCAGCTCTTTGAGCCTGCATAAACCCCATATTCAACGCATATTCTGGTTCTCTTAGGGAAGCCATCCCAAATCTGATGCCTCCGGGATACTTTGGATTACAATTCCCATCAGCCCCAGACAGCACGGCCAGTGATGGGAGTTGTATTCCAAACGATCTTAAAGGCACCAGTTTAGAAATGACTGCCCTGGGGCCAATGAATGTTACATGGGGAAAAAATGGAATTACTGTAATCCCAATAAAAGCTGCTTCAGGAGAGTACGGTTTGGAAGGGGGCAGTCACAGTTTGTACCTTTTCCTGCTCCAAATCACTCATCCCAAAGCTGCTTCCACCCAACCCAAGCACATCTGCAAAGGTAAACAGCCCGTTTAAACACATGGAAAGATTGATTTTGGAGAGGTAACAGGTAGGGAGAGGTCAGCTTCTCTGCTCCAATTTGCAACCTCAAATCTCTCAACCTCGCTTTTTTAAAAGCAGCCTGGGCTTTGACGTGTATCAGCTGTACAAGGAGGACTATGCCACATTAGGCTGTAAGTGTGGACTACATGCTTAAATGCGCTGCAGTGCTGTCATATGGAAAGCTAGGATGCCAAAAACAAGGATTTGTCCTTTCTCACCTTAGCATCTATTGAAGGGGCATCTGTTGAAGCCCTGGTCTATACTGCAAGCTATGGCACTGAATGATGACTACAGGAATGTGCAACGTGGAGATTCCCCCAAGCAGATATCTGCCTGCCCGTGCTACCCAATTCAACTAGCTTCTTACCAGCAAAGGAGAATTCCATCAGCTCTCTGATATGAGGGGCTGCAGTAGGTGGGCGGTACACGATTTTGCCATGGTTAATGTCAGCCTGTGTAAAGTACTTTACCGGGGACAGTGGCTTATCCCTGTGCTCCACAATGCCTGCAGAGAGAGGGAGAGTTTCGTTTTCAACACACAGCATATGTTACGTTTCTACAAACATATCTTGTTACCAGATACAGTGCTGATGTCTTTCCTGTATTTCATCCAACGACCACCCAATTAATTGTCAGTTTGTATGAGACTTGAACCAGGAACTCTCTGGTCTTTACATTGCCACCTCTAGTGATGAATACAGACGTCACCGATATCAGTTCGATATCAGGAGCTTGTAATTGTAACTCAGCTACAAGGGGAATAGTACATTCCATGAGTTCTTCTCCAGCTCAGATTTTAATCTCACACAGAGAAGAACCGCACTTCCCACTCTCCCCCATCTGCCCAGCCAGTCCTTAACATCCAATATCTCTTGGGAAAACTCCATTTCCCAGGTCTACTTGGGCCCAATGTGTTTGCGCAGCGGTGTGAAAACCCCCCTTTCTAATAAGACTGAAGAGAGCCTAATGGGCATCTCTGCAGTTCCTAAAAGAACAAAATATTTTCCTAACCTCAACCTTGACTTGAGAAGGGCTGACTCATCACAGGGGTGATGCCAGCCCTCCAGCTCAATATGCCACTATTTTACTATGCCAGCTCTCCAGCTCAATAAATCTAGTTCCGTAAACTCCACGGGAGACAGAATTCACATTAGGCCTTTTGTCACTCCTCATAGCACTTCTGCTGCTCTCTGCACACAACCCACCCCCTTTGCTTGACACTTCCATGCTGTTTATATAGCAGTCACTGCAGCCGGGGCAGGCTGCTCATCCCTGGCGCTTTGCCAGGAGTCATTTCCGAAATGCCAAGACTGTGCCCTGCAGAGTCTCCAGCCTTGCACAATTCTTCCGAAGCATCACGCCAGGTGCCAGAAGGGGGGCCTTGATTCAGTTTGGCTCTGCTTAACCATAACACATTTTACAGAAAAATAACTCTGCTTAATCTAAGCCAATCTGATTCGAGCCTAGGAATTTCACCATAAATAAAGGTAAAGGGACCCCTGACCATTAGGTCTAGCCGGGCCGACTCTGGGGTTGCGGCGCTCATCTCGCTTTATTGGCCGAGGGAGCTGGCGTACAGCTTCCAGGTCATGTGGCCAGCATGACTAAGCCGCTTCTGACGAACCAGAGCAGCGCACAGACATGCCGTTTACCTTCCCGCCGGAGTGGTACCTATTTATCTACTTGCACTTTGACGTGCTTTCGAACTGCTAGGTTGGCAGGAGCTGGGACCAAGCAACGGGAGCTCACCCCATTGCAGGAATTCATACTGCCGACCTTCTGATCGGCAAGTCCTAGGCTCTGTGGTTTAACCCACAGCACCACCCGTGTCCCATAAATAGTGGGTTGCAAAAGCAGAGAAAAAGAAGCAATAGTCTCATCTTTAGGCTTCACCTGAAGACAGCTCTTTGGTCTTCCCTGAGCTGGCTTAGCTATAAACATTATTCTAGGCAAGCCCTGATTCATTGCTTCTATCCCCCACAATCCATCCCCTCCTTGATGCTTTTTTTGCCACTCTCCAGGTTTCAACTGTCAATAAAATAACACAACAGCTCCTTTACTAGGTTATCTTGCCTTGATTTGGTGGCAAAGGTACAGTCACATTGTACACGACTTTCTCAGTTGGGCTCTCCGAGTTGACAAAGGAGAGATGAAGGGGTTCTATCGGGGTCACACGATCTTCCAGAGCCTGAAAGAAATTAAGAAGTGACAAGCTGAGACCAAGATGCTTAGGAGAGTTACCCCCCGCAAAAAAACCCATGAGGGACAAATTAAGGGAGCAGCTGATATACGACAGAGATAGGGAGTTATATGTCAGTGTTGGGATTGAGTGACTTCATTTTTAAAAAAAATATTTTTTATTACATTTTCAGATACAAAGTCAGAGATATAAGAACCATAGAAAAGAAGTAAAAGAAACAAAGAAAGTAAAAAGAAAAAAATCCAACTTTCAAAAACATTTTTACATAACCAACTGGACTTCCCCGCATCTCCCTCACCATGCGTTCTTTACAATAAAGAATGTCAGCAAATTATTACCTTGTTTCATGTCTTATTTTGTACCTTTCAAATATTGTATTTTTAAATTTAAAATACTTTTTATCAATTACTTATACCTTAAATCAAACTTAATATTACTTTAAATTTCAACCTTTTCTTACTTATAACTTAGTTTCCTGTTTCACCAAATCTAGTTGCTGAAGCTAAAACTTCCAAATCGTACAATTTTTTAACAATCATACAACTTATAATATTTTTGTAAATAGTCCTTAAATTTTTTCCAATCCTCTTCCATTGCTTCTTCTCCCAAATCTCGGATTCTGCCAGTCATTTCAGCCAGTTCCATATAGTCCATCAATTGCGTCTGCCACTCTTCCAGTGTGGGTAGATCTTGTGTCTTCCAGTATTTTGTGATGAGTATTCTTGCTGCTGTAGTTGCATACATAAAAAAAGTTCTATCCTTCTTTAACACTTTCTGGCCGACAATGCCCAGGAGGAAGGCCTCTGGTTTCTTGGGAAAGGTATACTTAAATACCTTTTTTAACTCATTGTAGATCATTTCCCAGAAGGCCTTCACTTTTGGACAGGTCCACCAGAGGTGAAAGAATGTCCCTTCAGCCTCCTTACATTTCCAACATTTATTATCAGACAGGTGATATATCTTTGCAAGCTTGACTGGGGTCATGTACCACCTATATATCATTTTCATAATATTTTCCTTCAGGGCATTACATGCCGTGAATTTCATTCCGGTGGTCCATAACCTTTCCCAGTCCTAGATGAGGTTTCTGTTTTGAGTGACTTCAAAACAGAAACCTCATCTATCTGAAAGCATGATGAAGCTAGAATTCTGCCAAACTTCACTTGACCTCCCTATGTAAGTTATTTAAAGCAGTTTCGACATGGCACTGAGCACCTTCTTTCCTGCAGGCAGCAGCCAATCTATTCAGAAAGAATTTAGGAAAGCATCACACAGACTGGATGACGATGCAGGAAACCATTTTATGAAGGATAGATTGAAAAGCACGGTCCCTCTGCGCGTGGGCGCGCGCGCGCACACACACACACACACACACACACACACTGCCAGAGAGCAGGGAGAATCCCATCAGTAAAGCATAATATGTCATTAAATCCTCAAATTCCATAGCAAGCAATTTGCCATAAAACCCCAGAAATGTTCTGAACAACCAATCCCGCTATCATTAATTTTTTTTGCTTTATAAAAGGATCAAAATCAAGTCACCATAGCATGGCGCAAATAGTCATTCCCACACAGCTGAAAGCTGAGCTGGAGAAAATGCTTTTATCTTCAGCTCTTGAAGAGAAACTTCAGATGAGTGACTCTGTGTCAGGGACTGGACTGAGGAGGAATGGTGGGAGCCACATACACACCCTTTTCCTGAACCTTCCCAAGGGCAGGTACTGATTTAGAACAGTGGTTTGCAGAGGGGCATAGTCCAGAGGGGAAATGCTGGGAAATACTGGGTGAGGAACAGCCAGAAGAGGAAACACCAGGAGAGGGACAGCTGGCAGATTTGGTGTCCTTGGACAGCATTCCTGACCCCCCTTTGCCCAAGACTAGATGGGCTTTGAGAGTGATAGAAAGCTACTTTTGCCCTTCGGAGGAGGTGGAGTTGCGGGCTTCACGGCCCCAGTCCTGCGCGATTGGGGGGATTCCCGGCCCTGTCACCTCCTGACCAGCTAATTGGCTGGCTCTTGGGGTGTGGCCTGCCTTATTTAAAGCAGAATGTGGCTGGGGATCTCCCTCTATGCCGCTTACCAGCTGTTCCTGCTTTTCCCACCCTCCCGCCCTTTAAGGTTTTCGTTCCTTGACCTTACTATGGACCTTGGTTGGTCGCCGTTGAGGAGCCTGGTAGGAATTTTTCCACTTGGCAAATTGGCACCAGCCACTTGGTTTTCGCCTACCTCGTAGCAAATGGTCACAACTTTCTTGGTATTGGCGGTTAGGCATTGGTATTGGCGGTTAGGCATTGATCTGCTTATTTACTACCACCAGTTCCCTGAAGCCTGACATTCGGGCACTCCTGGAGGTGCCAACCAGACCCCATGGAGCTGTTTTTCATGGAACCTGGTGCACTATCAACACCAACTCTGCAGGTAGTGTTATTATACTAATCTTTGGCCCAAGCCCATCTCTCAGAGCCACTTTTGCTTTCAGCTGCTAGCTCCACCCATTTTGCACAATAAGGCAAAATGTCTCATGGGAAACGAGCACTTCAACACGTACAACAATAGCCTCTTGGTGTATAAGTCTGCTGGCCACAGACAGGAGTGCTCCTTGGCCAAATGTAGCCCAACTGTTTGAACATCAGCTTTGCATGGAGAAGGTCTCAGGTTCAATTCCTGGCATCTCCAGGTGGGGCTGGGAGAGTCTCCAGTCTGAAACCCTGGAGAGACAAGTCAGTGTAAGACCAGGATTTCCCAAACAGAGGTTTTTGGACTACAGTTCCCATTATCCCTGACCACTGGTCCAGCTAGCTAGAGACGATGGGGGTTGTAGTCCAACAACAACTGGAGACCCAAGTTTGGGAAACCCTGATGCTGGTAATTGTTGTTGTTGTTTAGTCGTTTAGTCGTGTCCGACTCTTCGTGACCCCCTGGACCAGAGCACGCCAGGCACTCCTGTCTTCCACTGCCTCCCGCAGTTTGGTCAAACTCATGCTGGTAGCTTCGAGAACACTGTTCAACCAGTGCAGACAATAGTGAGTTAGATAGACCACTAGTCTGACTCCATATAAGGCAGTCTTTTTAGATGACTAATCCACATGGAGTCTGCAATGGGACAGGCAGGGGGAGAAACAATATTTTGCAGCCATTCTCTTTAAGTAACCTGAAAATCAGCTTAGGATCGTGTGGAGTTACCGGTAAGTTACACAACCAGGGATTTGTTTTCATATTTCCTGAACTAACAGTGCAGTCTTATGAATATATCTACTCAGAAGCTCCCTGGAGTTCAATGGTGACCAGATACCGGATTGCAGCTTTAGTTGCAGAATATTCTTTACCAATGGATAAAAAACAAACAAACCAGGAAATACATAGGAGTGACTTCTTTTCACTGTTTATTGCCTTGGGTTGGACTTACGGTCATGTGGAAAGAGGAGCCCAGGGAGATCATGGGGGACTCTGGAGTGTGTGGCAAGATGGCAATGTTGAGCAAGTGCGTCTCCAGGTGGGCTTGTGGGGCGACAGCACTAGAGACCTGCAAATGTGGCAACACAGAAAGGAATGAAGATTTTTTTACACATCATAACAAACAGGTGCAGCAGCTGCCTTCTAAGGTTTATTGCGTAATCTGCGCATCTCCAAAAATTGCCTTTTTTAAAAAAACCTCTGCCTAGTTTCCTATAGGCTAAACACTCATTCTGTGCAGGAAGATACAAATAAATCAATTCATAGTCTTTTCTCAACCAACACCACTGTTGTGTTGTGTTGTTGCACTCTTCAGAAGATTATTAGGGGTCCCTTGATGACATCAATTACAGTCATACCTCAGGTGAAATGTGCTTCAGGTTGAGTGTTTTCAGGTTACGCTCCGCGGCGACCAGGAAGTAACGGAGCGTGTTACTTCCGGGTTTCGCCGCTCCCTCATGCGCAGATGCTCAAAATGACGTCACGTGCATGTGCGGAAGCGGCGAATTGAGACCCGCACACGCGCAGACGTGGGTTGCATTCGCTTCAGGATGCGAACGGGGCTCCGGAACGGATCCCGTTCACATCCAGAGGTACCACTGTATGAACTTCCCTGCGAGTCAGCTTACCAATTTTCTTCTGCAAAGCACATCAAAAAGGGAGCATTGGGATGCTCCAGAACATACTCTCCATTCATGTAAGGCAACCATGAGGTCCCAAAGGCTTGGCCAGAGTGCCATTCATGAACTGAGAATGCACCTGAGAATGTGCCACAGAATGGCGGACATGCATTCTGGTGAGCAGGAATCCCATGGAAGACCAGAAGTTGATGTGCAAACTATGCTCTGAATTTAGAAAGACTGAGAAGCACTGAGAAGCAAAATAGTAATAGTAATAATAATAATAATAATAATAATAATAATATTGCAGCTCAGAATTTCCAACTGTATTCCCTTGAGCAAGAGAATGGGCTCAGAATGTTGCAGCATGGAATGTCTGTGGGGACATGGAGAATTTCCCTCTCGCGGATGGGAACAGACAGCCCATGTATTCTACTCAGTTTTCTGGACTGCAGCCAAATGTTTTATCAACGGAACCATGGGAAACGGCAACATAAAAAAAAAAATTCCAACAAGTAAATAATAAATCCATAAATTGACTTGTGGGATCTGTTTTTATTAGAGGTCACTGGAAGCGCAGTTCCCTGAGCGCTAACAAAAAAATAATTCATCTGCATTTCCTCCGCAGCGCCAACCCCATTCATCAGGAAGCCGGCAGATGGATTATTGTCTTGCGGTAGGATAGAGCTAGCTGTGGCTTCTCTCCCCTGGCACAATTTACCGTACAATTATGGCCCCAGCAGCAAGGTGCTACAGCAAGGAAAACAGCACCCCTCAGTCATGCAAAATGCATGCAAGTTAACAGCAACACAGCCATTAAATTAAAGATTAGCTTGTTCAACATCCGGCACTTCAACACTTCCTCATTATCACTTATGTTAATTACCTCAGAAATTACTTTAATTGCCTCCCGAGTGCTACCGTAACTGCTTCTATGCGGTGAGGCAAACGTACAGAACGCGGCACACAAGCGTTCGAGTTAGCTTAGCCTTTCAGGAGAGTGTTAAACCTAATGAGAGGGGCCTTGTTGAGAAACACAACTTGGCATTTTTAAAAAAATAATAATCGTATCTTGGGAAAGAGGCCTGATAGTAACACAGTTCTATGCCTGAAGGGACTAGGGCTGGGCGATATATCAATAGAACATCCAAAACCAGTTTGAAATCCATATCGTGATATTGGTTTCATAATTTTTGGCCATCAATATATTGCGAATATCATGATGTGCGTGTATCTGTGTGCTGTGTAAAAAGCACAATGTGGGGAAAACCGTGAAGCCAGCCAACGCCTCTGCGTAGCTCCATCCTTATTTCAAACATTGTGATATATCAGTATATGCAGGGGTAGGCAACCTAAAGCCCAGGGGCTGGATGTGGCCCAATCGCCTTCTAGATCCAGCCCACGGACGGTCCAGGAATCAGTGTGTTTTTACATGAGTAGAATGTGTCCTTTTATTTAAAATGCATCTCTGGGTTATTTGCGGGGCCTGCCTGGTGTTTTTACACGAGTAGAATGTGTGCTTTTATTTAAAATAAATCTCTGGGTTATTTGTGGGGCAGAGGAATCCGTTCATTCTTTTTTCAAAATATAGTCCGGCCCCCCACATGGTCTGAGGGACGGTGGACTGGCCCACGGCTGAAAAAGGTTGCTGACTCCTGAGTATATGGCAAGGTTCAGTTGGTGATGCACCACAATGCTGAAAACCAGATATCGCCCAGCCCTAGCAGGGACCTTTGCCAACAACTATGAGGAATCTGACAAGTGCAACTGATGCCGTGGCTGGCAAGCGGTCAGGAAAGCAGTTCTGCGAGGGATTAAATAAGCAAGGAGTTTGGTGACGCATAACATGCCTGGAAGCGAAAGGAGTCGCTCTCCGTCTCGGATCCAGAGTGTCTGTACCAGATCACGCCTTCGTTGATGTCTCGCTGTGTAAACGAGGTGGTTGGTGTGGCTCCTCTTCCATCAGGCAGAGGCTGCCATACTGGCCCGGGGTCATCTGCTGGCATCGGGACCAGGAACACCACTTCACCTGAGGAAGAAGAGATAAAAAGGGACATGGCCTTTCTGTTAGATTTCTGTTATGCCACTGTGCAGTTTTTGGAGTCACAAGGACACTGACAAACTGGAACGTGTCCAGAGGAGGGCAACCAAAATGGTCAAAGGCCTGGAAACGATGCCTTATGAGGAACGGCTAAGGGAGCTGGGCATGTTTAGCCTGGAGAAGAGGAGGTTAAGGGGTGATATGATAGCCATGTTCAAATATATAAAAGGATGTCATATAGAGGAGGGAGAAAGGTTGTTTTCTGCTGCTCCAGAGAAGCGGACACGGAGCAATGGATCCAAACTACAAGAAAGAAGATTCCACCTAAACATTAGGAAGAACTTCCTGACAGTAAGAGCTGTTCGACAGTGGAATTTGCTGCCAAGGAGTGTGGTGGAGTCTCCTACTTTGGAGGTCTTTAAGCAGAGGCTTGACAACCATATTTCAGGAGTGCTCTGATGGTGTTTCCTGCTTGGCAGGGGGTTGGACTCGATGGCCCTTGTGGTCTCTTCCAACTCTATGATTCTATGATTCTATGATTCTATGATTCTATGATTCTATGATTCTAAGACTCTGTTTACATTCCAGACGGTTGGAAGTCTCACAGAAGACGGATGTTGATGTTACTGGTTTCCTGTTTCTTTGTTCCGGTTGTTCTCTGACTCTCACAGAGAGCAGATGCATATTCTTTTCTGTCCTGCGTAGTTAGAAATAAACGTAGCGATGTAGCACATATTTCCAGCTCCTTCTGCTGTCTGCGTAAAGAGGAACGTGCCTGAAGCCTCATTAAAGGCTTAGGTCGTTAATCACCATCAGAGGAGGAGAGCCTGATGGATTCCGGCATCGGGACCAGGAACACCACTTCGCCTGAGGAAGGAGAGATGAAGAGGGAGATGGCCTTTCAAGCAGCAATTGTCAGGAATGACCAGGACGCCAACGCAGAACCCGCAGCTTTTTGCTAAAGGTTGGCGGTATATGGTGGTACCAGCGTTGCAGTCTTTTGAGCACCAGGCAAGTGCATTATTTGCCATAGCGTTTTGTGTTGTTGCCGTTGTCAACAAAGAAGAAAAAAAGAACGCAGAACTATACTGATACAAAATCTTATACCACTTGTTCTTCTCCCATTGAAAAGTTAGTTCCACTTATTTTAATGGATGAAAAGGAATTAAAAAGCACAATGTTATCATAGCTCAGTTGGTAGAGCATGAGATTCTTAATCTCAGGGTTGTGGGTTCGAGCTGGACTAGATGACCCTTGGGGTCCCTTCAAATTCTATGTGCACTCTATATATTCCCCTCATTCTAAAGGCTGGTGTATAATGCTCATCTTTCTATACATTTCTTTGTTTTCTAACAATTCAGTTTAGTTAACCACTCTGGCATTTTAAGGGGTTTTTGTTGCCTCTCTGTCTACTTTTAAGTTTTTATACTATTTCCTATTGACTCTCGGTCTGCAAACAGCTATGATTGCAATGGGTTTTTGTGTTTCATCTGAATAATTTTTTTATGTTTTTGTGTTTCATCTGAATAATTTTTTTATGTTCGCTGCCCTGGAATCCATTGAATGGAAGGGGGGAGTTTAGAAATATTTCAAACAACCGAGAAAAGGAGAAAAGCGCCCGCAGGACATGTTCACGCCTTGCTGGATTTCAAGGCCTGCCTTGCAAGGAACGCCGGCTGAAGCATCCTACATTAATCCTTTGTAACATGCACATCTAACAACTATACTGATCTCTACAAAAACACCAGATGTTACTTATGCTCTCTCTTCCAATGAAAGAGGACTTTTCGAAGGCAGTCCCAGGGAAGCGAGACGATAGTTAAGCAAAGCCAAGGGCAGCTTCAGACAATGCAGATGAGCAGTAGCAGCTGAATAGGCAATAATTGCAAGCCCCACACATTTGAATATGGGAGGCGGGGGGACAATCGGACACCAAAAGGGCGACCATCTTCAGGCCCTGTTGGTGGGCTTCCCAGAAGCAGCTAACCCAACTGGCCACTGTAGGAAACAGGACACGGGGAAAAAGGTCAATCTTTTCATTTGATCCCACAGAGCTCCTCTTACATTCTTTTCATTGCGGGATGGAGATGCAAAACATCTCCTGCTCATGATGTGGGAAAACATGACCAGCCAAAGGCATAAAAGAAGGTGCATTCGCTCTGCAATTCTTCCCCACAACGTTGTGGAGCACACTGGTTACCTGGCTGAGAGCTGGATTTAACAAAATAAAAAAAATTCCCTCCAGTAGCACCTTAGAGAGCAACTAAGTTTGTTATTGGTATGAGCTTTTGTGTGCATGCACACTTCTTCAGATACAGGTATCTTCAGATACAGGCATCATGTGTACGCACACTTCTTCAGGTATCTGAAGCAGGTGGCACTGTGGGTTAAACCACAGAGCCTAGGACTTGCCTATCAGAAGGTTGGCGGTTTGAATCCCCGCGACGGGGTGAGCTCCCGTTGCTCGGTCCCTGCTCCTGCCAACCTAGCAGTTCGAAAGCATGTCAAAGTGTCAGTAGATAAATAGGCACCGCTCCGGCGGGAAGGTAAACGGTGTTTCCGTGCGCTGCTCTGGTTAGCCAGAAGCGGCTTAGTCATGCTGGCCACATGACCCGGAAGCTGTACGCCGGCTCCCTCGGCCAATAAAGCAAGATGAGCACCGCAACCCCAGAGTTGGTCATGACTGGACCTAATGGTCAGGGGTCCCTTTACCTTTACCTTAAGGTGCTACTGGAAGGAATTTTTTTATTTTGTTTCGACTACGTCAGACCAACACGGCTACCTGCCTATAGATGGATTTAAGTTCCATGAAATCAGGCAGTAAAGGGGAAAGGTTAAGGCTGAGGGTTGACCGGGTGTTGGGGGAGGCAGATCTCACCTGACCTCTGAGTGAAGAGGCTATAGCATCATTCCCTCTATTTCCAAAGTTCAGGGGATGTGAGTCATGGGTTATGTAGACAAAATGGCATCACCTGAACACTGGAGGGATGTATCAGCAGACCCTGCAGATTTGCAGAAGTACATAGAATTGAGGAGTTGGCCTACTTGGGAGGAGGACCAGCTGAGGAATAGGAATGGGTGGCCTAACTGCACAGAACCTCTCAGCGTCTGCCAGGCCGTTGCTGGAATGAATAGCTCTTCTCTCAGCCAGCTGCTGTACTTCCAGCCTCGGCTCCCACCTGTCTATATTTACAGCACTTGTGTCTGGTTCTGTCTGGGCCCACTTCAGCTCTGAGGTTGCCTTCAGAGAGCACCTGTTTGGCACAAAGAAGGTACCAGCATCTTCAGGTAGGGCAGGGAGAGAACGCTGCCTGAAATCACAGGCAGCCACTGCCAGTCCGTGTTGACATTACTGAGCTAGACGGACCCAATGGTCTGTATAAGGCAGCTTCTGTGCCACAGTTCCTGCTCCTACGCTAATAATAATACAAATAATAATAATATTTGTATGCCGTGCATCTAACTAGGTTGCCCAACACACTCTGGGCATCTCCCAACAGAGTTTTGAAAACACAATAAAACATCAGACGTTAAAAAGCTTCCCTATACAGGGCTGTCTTCAGATAAGTCAGATAATTGTTTATTTCCTTGACATCTGATAGGAGGGCATTCCACAGGTCAGGCGCCACTACCAAAAAGGCCCTCTGCCTGGTTCCCTACAACTTCACTTTTTGCAGGGAGGGAACCGCCAGAAGGCCCTCGGAGCTGGAGCTCAGTGTCCGGGCAGAACGATGGTGGTTGAGATGCTCCTTCAAGAATACAGGGTATGAAAGGTAGAGGAACCCCTGACCATTAGGTCCAGTCGTGGCCGACCCCGGGGTTGTGGCACTCATCTCACTTTATTGGCTGAGGGAGCCGGCGTACAGCTTCCGGGTCATGTGGCCAGCATGACTAAGCTGCTTCTGGTGAACCAGAGCAGCGCACAGAAACGCCGTTTACCTTCCCACTGGAGTGGTACCTATTTATCTACTTGCACTTTGACGTGCTTTCGAACTGCTAGGTTGGCAGGAGCAGGGACCAAGCAATGGGAGCTCACCCCGTCGCGGGGATTCGAACCGCCGACCCTTCTGATCGGCAAGTCCTAGGCTCTGTGGTTTAACCCACAGCGCCACCTGCGCTTTCTCCTCAGCCGGCTCGGACCTCAGGAAGCAGAACCGACCCCTCAGACACTCCTGCTGAGGCTGTGCCATTCTGTATTTATGAGGCCAGAGAGGGCTCAGCAACACCGGAAGCTTTGTAAAACCTGTACTCCTCCAGCATTATTACAGACGTTGGGACAACTCTCAACAGAAATCCTATCACGCTGACAATAATATTGGGATTCAATATTAGCGCCGCTGCCTGCAGCTGTCCTCTGGGTTGCTGATGGGACGCAGCCACTGAGGCCTGTAATCTATTTTGACACCGGAGTTACAGATTCCATTACGCTGACAGTTTGGAGGCCGCTGTCTCGCGGCCCGTGTTTGTGCTCCTGACAGATCGAGTCCCATCGGGGCTTCCGCGATGTCTATTTAATATCTAACTGCTGAATTATTTAAAATGCATACATCTCAATTAAATAAACCCACACACCAAGCCAATCTGGCATGTAATTGATACTTCCTCTGTCCTTTGTGAAATCACACTGTGGTAGCTAAATTTAGCTCGAATCATTGCCGGGGATGTGGGAGGGACATTGACCGATAGTAATAATGATGATCTCTCTCTTTCTCTATTGTAAGACTTGGGGGAGTTGGCGAAGAGAAGCTTACTGGAGCCAGAAGTGTTGTTGGTTGCCTTAATGGTCGTCGTGTAGTGGGCAAATATCTCCCTTGTTAGATAAATAACACAAAACGACTAGGAAAGAGTTATAGGAAATAGAAGGCTCCACTGAAAGGGCTGTAGCTCAGCAAAAGAGCACACGTTTTCCATGTGGACAGTCTCAAGATTCAGTCTCCAGCTTCTCCAAATAGATCATGGGAAAACCTTTATCTTAAGTTTAAAGGTTTTTCCATGCTCTAGCAGAGAGGAATGGCAGATCAAGTTGATGGATTATGCCGAAATGGCTAAAATGACCGGAAGAATCAGAAATCAGGAAGATCAAAATTTTAATAAGGAATGGGGGGAATTTATAATTCATCTTTAAAACCACTGTAAACAGTTAAAATCGTTAGCAGGATTGGAATAACACTCGTAGTTAAATGGTAGATTTCGGACACAATGGAGAGGTAAAAGATTTGGATTATTATAAAAGGTGCAGGAGGAAATGATTAGGACCCACAAAGTGGAGGAGGGAAGTCCGGGAGATTCTATGGAATCTTGTTTCTACCTTTATCTGAAACTCTGGAGAGCCACTTCCATGGTTAAGACCAGAGATGGGCAACCTTTTTGGTCCTGCGGGTCGCCTGCTGTATTGTTTTAGAAAAAGCATGCCCTCACTATCTGTCTGTCTGTCTGTCTCTCACTCATACACGGGAATGTTTCTCCTAAGATGGTACTTTGCTGACATATTTGGCATAAAAACAAGTGGGTGGTGTTAAGTTTTGCTCAGGGTAGATCTATTGGGTCTAAAACTGGTTACACATCCCAGCGTTCAAATTTCTACAGCATCATGAAGCTTTCAGGTTGGGCCAACTGAATTCTCTCTCTCAGCTGAGCCTAACTCACAGGGTTGTTGTGAGGTTAAAGTAAAGGTAAAGGTACCCCTGACCGGTAGGTCCAGTCGCAGACGACTCTGGGGTTGCGGCGATCATCTCGCTCTATAGGCTGAGGGAGCCAGCGTTTGTCCGCAGACAGCTTCCGGGTCATGTGGCCAGCATGACTAAGCCGCTTCTGGCGAACCAGAGCAGCGCAAGATAACGCCGTTTACCTTCCCGCTGGAGTGGTACCTATTGATCTACTTGCACTTTGACATGCTTTCAAACTGCTAGGTGGGCAGGAGCTGGGACCGAGCAACGGGAGCTCACCCTGTCACAGGGATTCGAACCGTTGACCTTCTGATTGGCAAGCCCTAGGCTCTGTGGTTTAGACCACAGTGCCACGTGCGCCACTCTCAGCTGAGCATAACTCACAGGGTTGTTATGAGGTTAAAGTAGCCCGCATCAAAGCACACCACCCTGAGCTCTGTTGAGAAGAGGTGGGGATACCAATGTAAACTTCAGCAAACCATCTTCTGCTTCACATCTAATTTAAATGGGCCATCTCTAGAGACCTCCCAACATGCTGGGAAAAGGGGGCATCCGGGGGGAATGTCTATAGGCTACACATTATTTTACAAAAACCCTGCTGTCTGTGCTTCCCTAAAGTTTATTTATTTAAGTCCTAAAAAGAATGTATCACAGGAAAAAAGTAAAACCTGAGTATTTGTGATAAGTTCCAAGTTCAGGGGTTTTCATCTACTTACTCCTGTCCTGAAGCAATAGCTTCCCTTGTTTGTGTCATCAATTAGTTGTCGAGGAGATAATTGGGACGATACAAGGAGAGGAATTATAACTTCAGAAAGAGAACAGGCTCTGGGAAAATAAGAACCCCTGAGGATAAGATTGCTGTCTTTTACAATAATGCTTCTCGTTCATACTAATTAGCAGAGAGACCCCATCAACAGCATAAGGCCTCTGTTAAAGTCACTTCGACTGCGGCGGTTTTATACGTGAGCTTTCTCTCTGCCAGCCATTGCTTTAAACGGCATCTGGTTTGTTACACACACACACATATATATACACACACACAGCAAGAAAACTGTCACGATAAACTGGCTCCATAAGCAGACATGGAGCTGTTTCCTGGATTTTGGGTTTTTAACTGAGAAACCTAAGGCAGAGGTGAAGAAATGTGCAGGAATATCAAAGGAAGCTTCGGTGGTTAGTGAAAATTCCCAGGCACCTCCTGCAGACCTCTGCACTGCCGCCTAATTTTATCTAAAACGAAGTTCAAGGCAAATGTTCTGCTCAAGCAAGGTGGCCCTGGAAATTTCAGGAAGAGGGAAGGTATTCTGTAAGGTTCGCTAGATTCTTCAGGGCAGTTTCATACACCCGCTGCTTACCGTATCGTGGCTGATCTCTAATGGTGTAGACGATCGCGGAATCGCTGACCCCTGGCACCTCAGCTTGCAGAATTCTGTTGGTGATTTGCAGCATCCCTCCCTCCGGGACCCACACCATCGAGCTGGCAACCAATCGCGGCAGCCCATTGCTCTGCAAAGAGGACAGAAAGCGACCACAGTCATTAAACGCTGACCAACAGAAAACACATTTCGAAGACACGAATAAGGCTGACCATCTTAGGTGGTATTACAGTCACACCTCGGGTTACAACTGCTTCAGGTTGCATTTTTTTGGGTTGCAGACCGCCAAAACCCAGTAGTACCAGAACGGGTTACTTTCGGGTTTTGGTGGTCACGCATGCGCAGAAGACCGAATCTTTGCACATGCGCAGAAGCACCGAATCGCACAGATGCAGGTTGCGGGTGCACAGATGCAGGTTGCGAACGCTGCGGGTTGTGAATGTGCATCCCGCACGGATCACGTTCACAACCCGAGTGTCCACTGTATTAGAAGTTTAACTGAAAACCTGAACCAGCCACCACTTACTTTTTTCTCAGGGATGCGGAACCCTTTCTCAATCCAAGGGCCACATTCCCTTCTCAGCAACCATCCAGGGGCCAGAAAAGTGGGTGGGGCAACAGATGTAAATTTTTCCTTTGTAAAATAGGCTGGGTCCTACATACACTCTCACACATCTCTGTATCCTCCTCCCAGGTGAAAACATTTGGGGTGCGAAGCTGAACCACTGAGGGGTGTGGCTTGGAGACAGAGGGTGTGGCTAAGTGTCCTGAGGGCCAGACAGGGATGGAGGGCCATGTTCAGCTCCTTAGGCTCCCCACCCCTGCAGTAAGGTGTCAGGAGACTTGATTCAGGGAGACCAGGGATTTGGGGAAAGAGCACAACCACCTTAAATATTGAGGAACAATCTTAGTAGGAACATCTCAGGGGTCTCTGGCAGTGGGATAGTGGCCCCAGTGTGCTCATTAAAATAGGGAAGGTAAGTACTAGCTAAAGGCTGCTGCTGTTTGATATTTTTTTAAAAGCTCTTAGTTTTAAAATGTTTCAAAATGTCATATGTTAGATTTTTGTATTTGCATTTGTGGGGTTAGGGGCTTTTGTTGGGGGGTATATTTTTATTAGTTTGTAGTTTTGTTAATTGTCTTAATAATTTTTATAATGTATTCTGTGCTTTTATGTTGTCACTTTGTGTTGTGAACCGCTCTGAGACAGAGGACTGTATATATAATAATAATAATAATAATAATAATAATAATAATAATAATAATAAAAATATTAATGAAGTAACAATAACTTTATAGTAATGAAATAAATATGTAATAATAGTAATGTTAAGCAGAACATTAAAAAAATTCTTTTGCTGCAGAATCCACTGCACTTAAGAGAAGCTTAGTAGCAGGTGTTTCATAGAGAGTGGACCTCTTAAAAAGGTGAAGAAGATTATCAGAATTATTACATCAAGGGAGAAAACAGAGAGTCTGGATGTGCTTTGAAGTCCTATAAGCATGTAGGATCAAAAAACTGCTTTACTTAAGTATCAAGGAATACTCTTAAGTATATATGTATTTTTAAAATTTCAAGTTCCTAGATTGACTCCATCTTACATTCACTTCAACTATACGTTGAAGCAGTCCTGAGGGCCAGGAAGAGAGGTTTGGAGGGCCACCTTGGACCTAAGGGTCCCCACATACAACTGTAGGCATAAAGGGCTCTCTCCTCAGTCATGTACAACTTCACTTGCTCCCCTCCACAAATCTAAAAGGGGCTAGGATTTCATCAGTGGAATGCTGGAGAGTTTGCTTTTATTTCTCCTAAATGGACAAAAAGAAGAATTCGTCCCCCCTCCCACACTTATCTAATCATTTCTCCATTCATTTTTGAAACAACATTCCTTCTTGGCAGACTTTGATGCTTTAATCCAACAAATAAATAATAGTGAAGGAGGCTCTTATTATTATTATTATTGTTACTGTTCATTTCATTTCTATACCGCTTTCTTTTTAAGAATGGAACCCCAAAGCAGTTTACAATACATTAAAACATCAATTAAAACAATCCAGAATAAAAAATTGCTGAAGAAAGTCAAACATAAAATATAAATTAACTGGAAACTAAAATTATTACTTTAAGATTTCTTAAATTATCTTTAAGATTTCAAAATAAAACATTACAAAGGAGGTGAACTACAGAATGCACATTTAACACAGCAAACTTAACAGTAACAATTATCCTAAATGCTTCAAAAGAAAAGGAAGTCAAATGTAAAACGCACATTTTAAACAGCACAAGTAACAAGAGAACAAACTATCATCATAAGCCAAAGCTGCTAACCCTCCAAACTTATTACTTTTGATTCACCACTTCTAAGCCAGCTTTGTAAAAAAAAAATCTGACAGGATTTGGTGTCAGCAATTTACAATGGAAGTATTTGAACCCAGCACCAAAATAACCAAAATCCTGCACCGAGAAAATTGGTGTTCCCCCAACACATTATAAACAGGTTGCACATTAATTCCTGCATGTCCAGCTTGATGCTGCCTTTACAGCAGATGTCATCAACCTTTTCAGAGCTGAGAGCAATTTTGAAGTTTTGAGCATGTGATGTGGGTGAAATCGTTCTGCTAGTTTCTTGCCCTCCTTCTCCAGATCAGCCCTCTCCACCCCCATCCTTCGAGGCAATTTTGATCCCCTGCTTCTTCCTTCCCCAGAAGCAAACATAGCCTAGCTTGCTCCAGAACAAAGCCTTGCTCAAACGTTTACAAGCCCTAAGCGGGCTGTGAGCTGCAGAATCAGAGGACCACGAAACAGCACCCAGGACAACTGGTTTTCATTGCTGTTTCAGATCCTCAGAAAATCACAAGCCCAGGCCACTGCCATTTCTGAAATTGCCACCAGGGCTCAATGCGGTGAAAAAGCAACAACAACTCAGATAGACCAGATGGTCCCATTTGGCATGGCAGCTTTAGTTGCCCTAATTTAAAAAGATCAGTCTGAGGACTGGGGTAAAGCACTGAAACCGCTGAGAGAAGATATCGTAAAAGTCACCCAAATGTCTCAGATGTTTCCACAATAGATAATGAAGCAATGGAACTCAGCAAGGAGAACAGAACTACAGTCAAACCTCAGCTCCCGAACGCCTCTGTTTTGGAACGTTTTGGCTCCCGAATGCCGAAAACCTGGAAGTAAATACTCCGGTTTCCGAACATTTTTTGGAAGTTGAATGTCCGACATGGCTTCCGCTTGAGTGCAAGAAGCACATGCAACCAATCGGAAGCCGCACCTCAGTTGTCGAACATTTCGGAAGCCGAACGGGCTTCCGGAACGGATTATGTTTGACAGCCGAGGTTTGACTGCATGATGAAAAATGTATTTTAAAAAACACTCCATCTGACATCAAATTGCAGTTCAAGGATGCGCAGAATCAGGACTGTCGCCAGAATCTACGCCTCTATGGAGAGCTTTGGAGACACCAACCTACGTGAGGCTTTTGTGTCCTGGTTAAAGAAAATACTTCCTGACGCCATTATACAAGCCGGCCATTTCGAGAGGATACACAGAGCACTCCATCCAAAGTAAAAAAAAAAAGGTGAGACATCATTGCTCACTTTAAAGGTAAAGGAACCCTGACCATTAGGTCCAGTCATGACCGACTCTGGCGTTGCGGCGCTCATCTCGCTTTATTGGCCGAGGGCGCAGGCGTACAGCTTCCGAGTCATGTGGCCAGCATGACTAAGCCGCTTCTGGTGAACCAGAGCAGCGCACGGAAACGCCGTTTACCTTCCCGCCGGAGCGGTACCTATTTATCTACTTGCACTTTGATGTGCTTTCGAACTGCTAGGTTGGCAGGAACAGGGACCGAGCAACGGGAGCTCACCCCGTTGCGGGGATTCGAACCGCCGACTTTCTGATCAGCAAGTCCTAGCCTCTGTGGTTTAACCCACAGCGCCACCCGCGTTTAGCTCCTCCATAATTAAAAATGACTTAATTCAAAAGTTCAGAACACTGAGAAAAACTGTAACAGAAAATTCAACAATGAACACCTACCAGGATCTCTGCACAAGAACACTGCAACGCAGCTGTGAACTTAAAATTTGCACCACGGTAGTCCATGAAGCAGGCGTAAGGTACCAATGGGGCTGCCATTCAAACTCCCAATAACTTATGAAGGAGTAACTAAAGACGTTTCCACACAACCGGACATTTTTTTTAAAAAAACCACTGAATCAACTGGGACTGCAACCAAATGAAGACAAACAGCTGGGAGAAGTAGGCAGTGGAGAGGAAAATTCAAAGGAGGAGACTGGCAGCAAAGAAAAAAAGGAAGAAAAGCAAGACAAAAAAGACAGCTGCAAAAAAACTCAACAACAACAGCAAAAACAGCACACAGATGGCTTCTTCTCTGCCTACTGAAATTACCATCTATAACACACCTTCCAACATTTTCGCCCCCAAAATAGGGACGTAAGGAGGGGAGTACCTTCCCTTCTATTGCTCATCAGCAGGGTCGTGCCACAGCGCTGGACCCTCAGCATTTTGGTGCAACCCTGCTGACAAGTGCCAGACTGAAAAAGGGACATCCTGGGATGCAAAGAGAAGCCAGGATTGGCTTCTGGGGTAATAATAATAATAATAATAAATTATTTATATCCCGCCCTTCCCAGTTCAGAAAACTCAGGGCGACTAACAACAAATTTAAAACACTTAATTGATGCAACAAAAACAGCATAAAATAAAATATAAAACATGAAGAACAATAAATTCAGAATTCAAAAATCAATTTGGGGGGAAATCCATCCAATAAACATTAGATGATCACCAGGGCTAACTATTTGGGCCAGCGAGGAGACCAGGGGAGAATTAGCTGTGGGATCCCAGAGTGGGTAATCTTCATAAAAAGGTAACAGGATGTCCCACTTAAAACGGGACAGTTGTGGGGTATTGTCAAGCATGTAGAGTCCTCTCCTCCCCCGGTAACTTCATAGGAAGAATCACAAGCCATTTATGTTTCATGGTCCTTTTATTTCAGTCATCTGGTTGCAAAGCAAGAACCCATGTCTCTCCACAAGGAGAGGGGTTGGCTACTCTGAGCCCTTCCCCTTCCGTCCCCAGCAACATCCTGGGCGCCAATGGGAAGTTCCACTCCTCTGTATTCTCTGTTCTCTTATATGCAGAGACCTATGAGACCGAGGGGAGGGGGATCACCCTTGCTCTCTAGGGAGGTCTCTGCTGGCTGTTCCCTCCCTTCTCCCTCTTCTTTCACTATTTTATAGCTAGGTAACTCCTGCAAAGACTGTGGAACGTTCTGTCTCCTACAGAAACCACTGGGGACAAGCGGGGCAAATCTTCCCCCTCTTCAGAGAGAAGCTGATCTGACTGAGGATTCACTTCCAAATCTTCCTGTTTGGACCTTTCCCTGACAGGTTTGCTATAAGTTCGACAAAAAGCAATAATCTCTTTAACCAAAAAGGGCAAGAATTGGCTTTATACTACGGGTCCCCAGCCCAAGTTTTGGTGACTGGGGAACCCTCTCCGACATTTCCCATTGACTGGAGCAGTGGCATCGCAACAGGGAGAGGCAGCGTGCCCCGGGTGCGATGTCTGGGGGGTGACAAAAAGGTACCCCGTGGGGACTTGCGGCGGCGCAAGCAGCCATCGCTTCTCCATTTGTGGCTGCAGCTGCGAGCAGAGGATCCCGGCGCTGACGGCAAACCACTATGTATAATGCATGTGCGGCATCGCTACATATGGCGCATGTGCTGTACGTAACGATGCCGCACATGTGCCATACACAGCGGTTTGCAGCCCCAGATGTCACGACGCTTTTGTTCGCCCCTGGACTGGAGCATCAAGCAAGGCTGCCCACTGTCTCCCCTGCTTTCCCCTCTGGCTATGGGACCCTTAGCTTTGGTACTGAAAACAGAATTTGATTTGGAAGGTTCTGAATTATTTGGAGAAACCTATCCCATCAATAAGGGACGTGGGTGGCGCTGTGGGTTAAACCACAGAGTCTAGGACTTGCTGATCAGAAGGTCGGTGGTTCGAATCCCCATGACGGGGTGAGCTCCTGTTTTCGGTCCCTGCTCCTGCCAACCTAGCAGTTTGAAAGCACGTCAAAGTGCAAGTAGATAAATAGGTACCACTCCGGAGGAAAGGTAAATGGTGTTTCCGTGCGCTGCTCTGGTTCGCCAGAAGCGGCTTAGTCATGCTGGCCACATGACCCGGAAGCTGTACGCCGGCTCCCTTGGCCAATAAAGTGAGATGAGCGCCGCAACCCCAGAGTCGGCCATGACTGGACCTAATGGTCAGGGATCGCTTTACCTTTATCCCATCAATATGTTGGCAGATGCTGTTGCTCTATTCCTTTCTGATCCTGAAACCTGCTGCTATGCACCAATTTACTATATATGGGAAGATATCTGGCTTCACCGCTAACTTCACCATATCTGAGCTGAGCTATATACACAACCTGCCAAAACTACGACTGCATTGGCACAAAAGAATAGGTTTGGAACTCTACCTACTTTATATACCTGGGAGTGGATATACCTGAGAATATACCTAAACTAGAAAAAAATGAACTTCACTGCCTTGATAAAAGATTTAACAACTAAGCTCTAGAACTGGTCAAAGCTATCATTCTCAAGATTGGGCAGAGTTTCTATAATAAATATGTTGCTATTACTGTGTCTTCTTTACTTATTCCAAGTCTTACCAATAAGCAGACCCATCTCTCATGTTAATAGTTGGCAAAAAAAAAAATCTATTAATTTTTTAAAAAAATATAAATTTTTGTTAGTTTTTACACATATTTTCCAAACAGAACATATCATCTCATCTTATACAACATTTTAGCTATTTTAGCCTGAGACTTCCATCAACCACATCTAATGATTTTCAAACCTCATCTCTTAATCTTACATTTGTTATCCTACCTATTACTTTTAATAATCCGTAACTTAAAATCCATTCTCATAAATATTTTCTGCAATATTTCATATAGTTCTGCTTACAAAACTTCTTGTAGTCCTACAAGCGTAGTCAGTTGGTTACAATTGTCTTTCACATAACTCTTATATTTACTCCAATCTTTCAAGAATTTCTGGTCCCGCTGGTTTCGAATTCTCCCTGTCATCTTATCCAATTCTGCTTAGTTCAAAAACATCTATTAAATTTCATTTATGCAAACAAGAGACCTCAACTACCTCATAAGACCCTTTACAGGGCAAAGAAAGAATGGTGTATAAAAACTTTGGTCACCTGAAGGATATCCTTTTGATTTTACAAGGTCCCATGGTTAAGAAGGGATGATGGAGGTCAAGACTTTATGTGTTCCCTTATCAGAAAATGGACAAGACACTAGAAGGCATTATTAATCCCTTTCTAAAATCAAAAAGAGATTTGACCATATGGAAAAAATGGAGACTGCAGTTCTTTACATGCTCTGGGGTATTTTCCCGACATGCAACAAATGAAAGGCCATTTTCGTTCGCCTCTGGAAAAAGAACTCTGCACGTGACCCAAGCAACAACAACATAAGTGGGGAGGGGAGCCCTGCTTGTGTTTTGCAAAGATTTTGGAAGTGCAGCTCTCCTAACAACTGGATTGCTTTCAGACCCAAGCAGCTGAAAAAATTCCTCGCAGCAGAAAATCATCCAGCACAGATTAAACACTCTCAGTTTCTGCCATCACTCTTTCTTTGTTAATGCCTTTACGATAATGTGTTTTTATATGGCTTTTTTAAAAAAGGTGTTTTTTAAAAAATAAAAAGATATATTAGACTGTAAGCTGAAATTCTTCAAATGCCCTTTCAAATCAGGGCATACCACACTGAAATTGTTCAGCCTTTCATTCTAATAAGGTGCATGTTCACAGATAAGCAGCGTGCGTAACAGGAGGCCTCCAGCTAGGGTTATACCAGCATCCGTAACAGCTCTTGGATAACAACCAAGAAAAAGAGGAGGAGGGAGGGAGGGGAGAAAGAAAGAAAGAAATCTTCTTTTATGTATGTCTAGACGCCGCTTCTCCAAAAATAAACCTGGCATCTGGTTTGTCTCCCAAGGCTATTGTGGAAAGGTGATAATTAGGCTAAGGCAGAAACTGGGTCCTTGCCAGCCCTACCTCACACTAAATCCTCTAGGGGGTTTCCGCGGCTCTCAAACCAGCGGTATCTTTTGCTCTTTTCCCCCCAAACGCTTGCAAAGTGGGATTCAGAAAATAATGAGACAAGGGAGTGTGAAATTGCCTAATAAAGCAAATTATATTCCGCAATCCACCTTCATCATTGTTTGTTAACAAAACCTGCGTGATCAACAGAAGGTGGGGGAATAGTGTCCTCAACGCCTTCGAATCAAACACCCAGCAGTTTGTTGTTCTGTGGGGAAACTGAGATGTGAAAGGCGAGAGATTTATACTATCTGAAGAGAAACCAGAGGATATGAAACTGAGATACGAAAACTAGGAGCTAAATGGGACCTTTAACCTAGGTTATGGGCGCAACAACAGAATGTCTAGGCGTGCTTTTTCTACAACAAGGATACAAAGCTGAAAATGAACGAATTGCACCTGAAATATGATGTTCGTTTTTCACATGGTCTAGTGCATGGGTAGGCAAACTAAGGCCCGCGGTCGGATCTGGCCCAATCGCCTTCTAAATCTGGCCTGCGGACAGTCTGGGAATCAGCGTGTTTTTACATGTGTAGAATGTGTGCTTTTATTTAAAATGCATCTCTGGGTTATTTGTGGGGCATAGGAATTCATTCATTATTATTTTTTCAAAATATAGTCCAGCCCCTCACAAAGTCTGAGGGACAGTGGACCGCCCCCCCACCCCCCGCTGAAAAAGTTTGCTGGCCCCTGGTCTAATCCTTCCCCTGCCCACCCACCTAATATTCTTAAGATGGTCTCTTTCCCATTCTTGAGGGAGTAGCTGGAAGTGGGGAGGCAGAAAAAGGACCTCCTTTCCTTCCACTCTGCAGTTTTAATCTGAAATCTAAGGCGCAGTACTGCACCCAGAGGGACGCGGGTGGCGCTGTGGGTTAAATCACAGAGCCTAGGACTTGCCGATCAGTAGGTCGGCGGTTTGAATCCACGCGACGGGGTGAGCTCCCGTTGCTCGGTCCCTGCTCCTGCCAACCTAACAGTTCAAAAGCACGTCAAAGTGCAAGTAGATCAATAGGTACCGCTCCAGCGGGAAGGTAAATGGCATTTCCGTGAGCTGCTCTGGTTCGCCAGAAGCAGCTCAGTCATGCTGGCTACATGACCCAGAACCTGTACGCCGGCTCCCTCGGCCAATAAAGCGAGATGAGCGCCGCAACCCCAGAGTCGGCCACGACTGGACCTAATGGCCAGGGGTCCCTTTACCTTTACTGCGCCCAGAGATCAGAAACTGCTCATGCTAATGAAATTCCCCGTCGCAAAATGTGCTTAGAACAATGGGAGTTTCAAACACTGAGGGCACGGCATTAGATACACTCAGTGGCTGCAGTTACATGTCACAGTAAACCATGGCTTGCTGTGCATGAGCGGATTGCACCAGCTCTCCTCCTCCTCACTAGCCCTGGGGAGAAATAAACCACAACCCTCAGTTTAGCATTATGTACAGCTTGGCAATCATGGTATGCTTCGCTCCAAGGCTTGTTCTTGGCTTTCCAATCGTGGTTTGCTTGGAGTCCCAAGTGCTAAGCCAGAGCTTTTTGGTTCGTTTCATTCCCACACTAGTGGGGAGAAGCAAGGCAGCCCAGACAAGCGTGCTTTAACCATGGTTTACAAAGCTTTGTGAGCTGGACCAGGGCCATGGTACACAATCTGGGAGCAAATGAAGGGTCCTTGGGAAAGACAGAGCAGTTTTTCTTGAGTTACCTGGCAATGAATGGTTTCTGTGTCACCTACTTGCCTGTAAATGTTTGACTAGTACAGATGAATCCTAACCCATTTCTGGAGGGAGTTACCTCTGGTCCCCCAAAAGACTGGTGCCATAAAGCCACACAAGCAAAAAAAATTGTGGCTAGGAATATTTCCTTTTGCAAGGAAATTAAAAGCGGAACTGAAAATCATATTTGAACTTAGCCTGATCTTTTATTCCCCGTCCTTCCCTCCCCTTCCCCTTTTTATGAAGATTACCCGCTCTGGGATCCCACAGCTAATTCTCCCCTGGTCTCCTCGCTGGCCCAAATAGGACTAATTTAGCCAGCTAGCCTTGGTGATCATCTAATGTTTATTGGATGGCTTTCCCCCCTAAATTGATTTTTGAATTCTGAATTTATTGTTATTCACGTTTTATACTGTATTTTATGCTGTTTTTTGTTGCATCAATCAAGTGTTTTAAATTTGTTGTTAGCCGCCCTGAGCCTGGTTTTCTGAACTGGGAAGGGCAGGGTATAAATAAAATATTATTGTTGTTGTTGTTGTTGTTGCCCAGATGATGCACAAACATTTGGAATGATAATGTGCAGTTTCGGCAACTCTGTCTCAAAAAGGAGACAGCAGAGCTGGATAAGGGAAAAAATGGCAATGGGATAGAGCATCATCTCTTCAAGGTGGAGCAGAAGGAAAGGCAGAATGGAGATGGAAGAGCAGGCTGACAGCCAGGATCAACCCCTGGGCTAGTTGTAAGTGAGAATTTAGGCAGATGTGGATGACTGAGAGCAGATTGAGGTTGGTGAGGCCATTGTTACTAAGGAAGCAGCCACCATTGGTAAGACGAAAGATGTTGCTTCATTTTCTTGAGGGGGGTAGACATTAAGCAAGGAGGGATATGCTGGAGGTATCAATATGCTTGGAATCAACTTGATCCCCTCCCCCTCTTTCCTTTCTCCTTCTGTGATGGAACTCCTATTTGGGGACTTCCCTGGCTTTTTTCTGGCCCACGTAGGACCAGTCTGGATAGTTGGCCCTGGTGAAGACTTGACGTTTCCATCCACAAAAAGTTTTTGATTTGAGTTTCTACTGAAATGAGGCTGCATTTTAATGTTGTATTTTAATCTAGTTTTTATGTTAATCAATTTTTGTATACCTGGTGTTAGCTGCCCTGAGCCCAATCTTGGCTGGGGAGGACGGGGTATAAATAAAATTATTATTTTTTTTATTATCATCATCTGCATCATCATCATCATCATCATCATCATCATCCAAGGATTAGAGCAAGCATAGGCAAACTCGGCCCTCCAGGTGTTTTGGAACTACAAATCCCATCATCCCTACCTAACAGGGCCAGTGGTCAGGGATGATGGGAACTGTAGTCTCAAAACATCTGGAGGACTGAGTTTGCCTATGCTTGGATTAGAGGGCAGTTTGCAATATAAAAACTCAAAAAAACAACATAACAACAAACAAAAGCTATATACCCTTCTCACAGTTTAAAATGCCATTGTTTGCTTAATTAGTCAAAGGCATTGTTCCACTGCTGGAGGGGCTGAAAGAGAATATTCCCAGGTCAGCCCTGGGTCTGCAAAATCCAAAGCCCCCTCATTCTCTCCCCCAATAAAAACAGGTCCCAAAACTGCAACACTGGTTCAAAAAGTGTGTACAGTGAGAAGTTGCTACTCTCCAACTCAAAACACTAAAACTTTACACTATCCCACAAGACTGAGCAGCAGATTCTGGACAAACAGAAGGACACACATCTAAATGCAAATCACAATTACTAATTGTATGGAATTCACTGCCACCAGCTAGCTTAGGTGGGTTTTGGAAAGCATTAGGCAGGATAAGCAGCAAGTTCTGAAAGATATAATTGGAGATTCTCTACTCGAAAGCAGCATACCGCTAGTTTTCAGAATATCAGGGAGTTCCCAAAGGTTCTCTGGCTAGCCACTGCTGGAGACAAGAGCGGACTTTTGAGGAAGAACATGGAGCACTTCTCATTGTCAAGTACATTGGGTTCTGCTGTGTTGCAGCACGCCCAAATTGCACAAGAATCGCTCTGTGCCATTAAGGGCTTTTCAAACATATGCAGAGCGAGAACAATCCATGCCTCTTACACATGCGAGGCCTCTTGAGTTGAGGGTTTGGCAGACGATGAAAGCCGAGCCCCACCTTGCATTGCTTGCTAGCAAGCCACAAAGCCCAACTGACAAGTTACTACAAACCAGTGCCAGCTGTGCATGCAGTGGGGGGTTCCCCAACACACACACGCCTCTTTTTTCTTTGCATGGGTTTCTGTTCAACAAGGTGATCATAAGTCTTATGATCATAAGTCCAAATGACAGCCAGAAACAAAGAAGTACACAGCAACCACAAGGAAGACTGCAGCCACTTCCCCTAAAATATGGCAGTATTTCTCCCCTAGCTAAAATTGGAATGATGAAATAAAGGCCTGGAAGATGCTTAAATGCCATCTACCTGATGCTAATATCAACAACCTCAGAGATGCAGATGACACAACATTGATGGCAGAAAGTGAGGAGGAATTAAAGAACCTTTTAATGAGGGTGAAAGAGGAGAGCACAAAATATGGTTTGAAGCTCAACATCAAAAAAACGAAGATCATGGCCACTGGGCCCATCACCTCCTGGCAAATGGAAGAGGAAGAAATGGAGGCAGTGAGAGATTTTACTTTCTTGGGCTCCATGATCACTGCAGATGGTGACAGCAGTCACGAAATTAACGCCTGCTTCTCGGGAGAAAAGCAATGACAAATCTAGACAGCATCTTAAAAAGCAGAGACATCACCTTGCCAACAAAGGTCCGTATAGTTAAAGCTTTGGATTTCCCAGTAGTGGTGTATGGAAGTGAGAGCCGGACCATAAAGAAGGCTGATCACCAAAGAATTTATGCTTTTGAATTATGGTGCTGGAGGAGACTCTTGAGAGTCCCATGGACTGCAAGAAGATCAAACCTCTCCATTCTTAAGGAAATCAGCCCTGAGTGCTCACTGGAAGGACAGATCCTGAAGCTGAGACTCCAATACTTCGGCCACCTCATGAGAAGAGAAGACTCCCTGGGAAAGACCCTGATGTTGGGAAAGATGGAGGGCACAAGGAGAAGGGGACGAGATGGTTGGATAGTGTCCTTGAAGCTACAAACATGAGTCTGACCAAACTGCGGGAGGCAGTGGAAGACAGAAGTGCCTGGCGTGCTCTGGTCCATGGGGTCACGAAGAGTCGGACACGACTAAACGACTAAACAACAACAACACCTGATGCCACCCCAAATTTTCAATACCATTAAGCTCCTTAGCAGGAATGCATCTGACCACAGGTGATCGAATGCACCTTTACATGCAAAATTCCATCCATGCAGAAAGCTAGTTCTTTAAGATTAGGTTGGAATCGTTCCCCGCCCCCACACACATTAGTTTTCTACATGCATGGAGATATAAGATTATCTAGATACACACCATGTTCTGGCTGCTCCCCTATAGTGTGGAACAAGCCCCACTTAACCCAATAGGATTTAATTCTGAGTAAACGGGCACAGAGTTACACAGCGCATTTATGGCATAGGAACACTCTGTGGGGATTTCCATCATGGCACTTACTTTCGGCATAATTTTGATGTGGAAGAGTATATTCTGAAAGTGATAGCCATCGCTTGCCTGCAGAACTGCCGTGTCTTCCGAACTGTCGGATCCATCGTGGATGTAATGCACAAATCCCTGCAAGAGGTCATCAAGGTGGAAAAGATTCGTCGCCAGCGAGGTGTCCCCAGAAAGCTTGGCCAGCTGCCCGTGTTTTGGAGGATCTAAAACAGCCAGTGTCACGCTCTCAGGATTATCACTGTCTCGAATATCAAGCAAAAGGTTGGTGATGGCTCCAGCTTCCCCTTGGCCAAGAATGAGTGCTTCGTTCCTTAGGACGTAGGGAGCCTGAAATGTAAAGACAGCGTTCAGTTCCTTGCTTGCATAGGTAGGCAAACTAAAGCCCGGGGGCCGGATACGGCCCAATCGCCTTCTAAATCCGGCCCACGGACGGAATCCAGGAATCAGCATGTTTTTAGAAACCAGAAGCATTATTACTTGGCATTGTAGGAGATGATATAAAAAGAAAGGATTGTAAATTATTTTTATATGCAGTGAGGGCAGCAAGAATATTATTGGCACAAAATTGGAAGCAAGAAGAACTACCGACAAAAGAAGAGTGGAGGACTATGCAGAATTAGATAAATTAAGAAGAAGAATTTGAAATCTGCGGGACCAGAGATTCACAGAAGACTGGCATAAATTTACGGACTATTTGGAAAGTAATTGTGATGATCAGATTACGCTTGTAGGTTTGCAAGAAGTTTTGTAAGGTGGACTATTTGAAATATTGCAAAAAACAAACAAATGAGGGGGACTGTTAGTTAAGATAATTAAAGGCAATAGGAATTTAAGAAATGCAGAATAAGTGATAAGAAAGGAAGATCATCAGAGGGGCTGATGGAAGTCCAAAAAGATTGTATAAGATGTGAAGTTTTATTGTATGAATGATCATTAATATGTAAAAATTAATAAAAAATTATTTTAAAAAGGAATCAGCATGTTTTTACATGAGCAGAATGCTTCCTTTTATTTAAAATGCATCTCTGGGTTATTTGTGGGGCATAGGAATTTGTTCATTTTTAATTTTTTTTCAAAATATAGTCCGGCTCCCCACAAGGTCTGAGGGACAGTGGACCGGCCCCCTGCTGAAAAAGTTTGCTGACCCCTGTGGTCTATGGTTTAAACCCATTGCCACAAAATCACAGCTGTACCAACAACCACTCATTTCCATGGCCTGTGTAAATTTGCGAGCATAGATGCACTTAACTTGTTTTACATAGATCCTTACAGCCACAGGGAAGAAAAGAGAAGCACTCATTCAGATTCCTAACTAATTCTGTTCTGAGGGAAGGGAAAGAAAGCAACTTAAGGGGTGACAGGTGAAGTCATGGCACTGACTGAGTTGGGAAAGAGGCAGGAGAATGGACAGGGCCACTGCAGGCTACAGGTGAGGAGCCATCATGTGGTTTTTTAAAAAAAATGTTTCCCTACATAAAAATAAAATCCTGCAAGTAGAAAGCTAGCACAGCAGTGAAAAACCTTGACCAAAACATTTCCCCCCCCTTGATGTGCTGGTTTTGTTTGTTTGTTACTTTTCAAAATGCATTTGCTTTCATCTGTTTAGACAGGTTTATATACCATGTAATTGTTTTGCCTCAAGTGCCAGGGTACTAAGGAGAGAATTGCAAAGGGGACTTGAATATAGTTGAGACCTGAGAAAGGATCTCTGCCACTCTACTGAAAGCCTTGAGATCTAGTGGGCCATCTGTCTTCGATGCTCTGGTTGAGATTCCGGCATTGTAGGGGGCTGGACTAAAGGAAGAGGACAGCTGGGATAGCTCCATCAGCAGAACTGGAGATTATCAATTTCAGAGTCGTGGGTTTGAACCCCACATTGGGCAAAAGACTCCTGCATCTCAGGGAGGTTGGACTAAATGAACCTAGTGGCCCCTTCTAACGCTACATTTCTATGATTCTACTAACTCCTATAAAGTTGGGATATTGGTCCATTTTGCTCAGTATTGTCAGCATCTAACAGTGTATGTTAGCAAGCAAGTTGTCTGCCTAACTTAGGTGCTGGTGTTTCAGCCAGAGAGCTGTGTTGCTTACTTTCCTACCCAATAAGTAAAGGGATCCCTGACCATTAGGTCCAGTCATGGCCGATTCTGGGGTTGCAGCGCTCATCTCGCTTTATTGGCCAAGGGAGCCGGCATACAGGTTCTGGGTCATGTGGCCAGCATGACTAAGCTGCTTCTGGTGAACCAGAGCAGCGCACGGAAACGCCGTTTACCTTCCCGCCGGAGCGGTACCTATGTATCTACTTGCACTTTGCCGTGCTTTCGAACTGCTAGGTGGGCAGGAGCAGGGACTGAGCAACGGGAGCTCACCCCGTTGCAGGGATTCGAACCGCTGACCTTCTGATCAGCAAGTCCTAGGCTCTGTGGTTCAACCCACAGCGCCACCCGCGTCCCCAATACTGAACGATAAACAAGGCACCGAGAGCCCTGGAATCTAAGAGGCTACCAAAGGAAAGAATTAAAAGGAACTAATAAACACTTCTTGAAAAGGCTGATGAATCAGGCTTCTTCAGCTAGATAGCAAGGGTCATCACCTCAAGGTCTTGCTTGGACTGGTGGAAATAACACATTACTGTATGAAGGACACACGTTGAGGTTATTGCTAACGATTGGCGATGCACGTATCTTCTGAAGGGGAAGGGAGAGGCTTAGTTTAGAACCATGAAATTGGAGCTGAAGAGAAAGGAAAATAGCGCTAAATCCAGAAGGCAGGACAGAGCAAGAATATTGGGGATGGGAGCCATGAAGAACAATGAAATCTTATTCCTTACGCACCAGAATCACCTGGTGTTAAAGACAACGGAGGACACAGCCAATTCATTTCAATTCAGGTACTGTGTTTTTGTTTTGCTTACTATCCTTTTACATTGCTCGTTTACATTACGCTAACATGTTTTCACCTGTTTTGTGTAATTTGAAGAAAGGTGTGGAAAGCTACCTTACACCAGGCCAAGCTATTTGTTCCTGTAGACCTGTACTGTCTACCTTGACTGGAAGCAGCTCCCCAAAACATCAGGAAGAAATCATTTTCCAGCTACCTGATCCTTTTAACTGGAGGTGCCATGTATTGAACCTGACACCCTATGCATGCGACAAGCACTGAGCCATGCATCACACTCTAATGATGGGATTATTAGTGGAGTTCGTCTTGCTTACCTTCATGAAGGCTAGAGACATGGGTTGTTGTTTATGGCTTTTAAATACACAACACCTCGTTTCTCAGGATGCGAAATCCTGATAGCCAACACTCAAGTATCTGCACAACTCTACAGTGATGTGGTAGAGTTACAGAATACACGTCATTCTTAGTGGGGGGGGGGAGGAATGTTTTAAAAGTGGGGAAACTGGGATGAGGGGGGGAAGGAGATGATCACTAGTCCGGCTCTGTTCTGTGATTCACTTTCACTCTGGCCAACTGCCCCAAAGGACTAACCATCAACATAAAGTGGAAAACGAGCAGGGAGTAATGCAACGATGGAAGATAACAAAACTTCCGAAATGCCTGGAAAGTTTGGTGTGCAGGAAGGCTAACCGTCATACGGAAAGCTCTGTGGCCTGCAAACAAACGGGGAATCAAATATAGATCTGGATACATATTTTCCCTTCACATTTTTGAAAAAAATATATACAGATCATAGCTTACCTTTGTTGATTGTGCTTGAACAGTGAACGTTTCTGGTTCAGAGAAGTACTGTTGATGGCTGATCTTTAGGGAAAACTGCCCATTCCTACATGAACACCCAAAGAAGGTTATATAAATAGATGTTGCTTTTTGATAGGAATATAGGTGCACAGCATGATTCATCCACTACAGCAGAGGAGTTGTACAAAAAAAAAAAATTAATGCTCAAAAAAGGTGCTAAACCTTTTTGATCAGTGATAACAGCAGACTAGAAAATATCAACCTTGGAAGCGTTCATTCTGATCTGTCGGTGCAGAGGTTATATGACATTGCCAGCGAGTGGTTGCTATTCTGCACTTTATAGAGCAATTACCCATCACATTTCTTACTGGACATATTGCAGCTGGAAAAATGATGGGATGATTGCCCTTGAAAGTGAGAGATAACAACCAAATTTTGTTGGAATAAAGAGCCCATCTGGAAGAGCCCCTTGTGATCACAGCCAAAAATGGCTCTGCCATAGCGCCTTCAAGGCTGCATGTGTATACTGAGATTTCACCAGGCACTGCTGTCTTCTTTTCAAGCTTCCCGCCTCAAAATGAAATGAGTCTTGAGGACCAGAAACTTGCATGTTTTTAAATAAAAACTGCGATTCTCAGACCACTGCAATCTGTATTTAAACCAGTCTCAATTTCTGCACTTGTGCCCCAATCATATATCTGGTGGTATCACTTCAATTCTAATCTTTCCCTTCTTCTCTTATTATTATTATTATTATTTAATAAATTTGTATACAGTCATACCTCAGGTTACAGATGCTTCAGGTTGCATTTTTTCAGGTTACGGACCGCTGAAACCCGGAAGTACTGGAACGGGTTACTTCCGGGTTTCAGTGGTCGCATATGTGCAGAAACGCTAAATCGCACTTTGCGCATGTGCAGAAGCGCCGAATTGCAGCCCGCAGCTGCGGGTTGCAAATGTGCATCCCGCACAGATCATGTTCACAACCCGAGCGTCCACTGTACAGCCGTATACCCCTAGGTCTCAGGGCAGTTCACAACATAAAGTTACTATACAAAAAATACAAAATACGTAGTAAAAATAACAAAGACAACCTGATAATCCACCCTTCCACAACGCATCTAAAAGGGCATTGGATGTCAATCAGCCCAAGGCCTGGTTAAAGAGATACGTTTTCGCCCGCGCCTCAAGGTGTATAATGAAGGCACCAGGCGAATCTCCCTGAGGAGAGCAGACCACAAGTGGGGAGCCACCAAAGAAAAGGCCCATTCTCGTGTTGCCAGCCTCTGGACCTCTCACAGAAGAGGCACAAGAGATCATCAGAAGATGATCTCAGGGTCCAGGTACCGTATTTTTCGTCCCATAGGACGCTCCGTCCCATAGGACGCACCTAGTTTTTTGGGGGGAAAATAAAGGAAAAAATTTTTTCCTTTATTTCCCCCCCAAAAGCAGGTCGGGGAAACCGAACCAGGTCGAGGAACAGCGGGATGACGGCGCTGCGCCTCCCTGCTGTCCCCCGAGCTTGTGGGGCTGGCCCATGTCTGCCCGGCGCGAGGGGCGCTCTGCTTCAGGGAGTCTCTCGCGCCAGGCGGCAGGCTGCTATCCACGATGTGGATGTCTGCCCGGCGCAGGGGGCGCTCTGCTTCAGCAAAAGCCTGCATTCGCCCCATAGGACGCACCCAGATTTCCCCTTCATTTTTGGAGGGGGAAAAGTGCGTCCTATAGGGCGAAAAATACGGTAGGTTCATATGGAGAGAGTACCCTTGGATAACTTCCGTGCACTGACATCAAGAGATGTAAGGAAGCAGCAACTCACCTGGATTTCTTCTTATCATGCATGAAACGAACTCTCTGCCCCTTCACGTCTTCCACGGTGAAACGGTCGCCCTGCCTCAACTCTGTCTCTTTCCCATTTGCCACAGTCAGCAGTCGGCCGTTGGTGGGAGGGTCAACCACATGAAACAAGAAACCTTCTCCTTCGCCAACAGGGCCTTGCAACTCCAGGATGGAGAGGTCAATGGGCTTCACCTCGCCAATTCCTAACTGGAGTGAGCCATTTGCCCTGAGAACAGGAGTTTGCATGACAACTAAAACAAAACAAACAAAACCCAGTTAATATGTAGACCTCAGCTTTATTTCACTGAAGATTTCTATGCAGCTTTCACAGTGCAGCTAACAGAAGTTGCAAAACTGACCACAATGCTGACCCTTCAGCCCAGCCCATCCCTGCCCATCTGCAACACAAAAAATACACAACGCCTTATGTCCCATTTTTAAAAGAAAAAAAATCCAGCAGTTTTCTAGATCTCCCTTCGACCTTAAGTGAAATACATAGGATTGTTGCGGTAGAGAACACCAGAAAAGAGAAAAATGGACGTTTTTATAGTAGCAAAGCCATTAATTTTAGGTAATATACCAGGAAGTTATAGGTTTGAGAGTTGTGATGCCTTTTATCAGAGATCCCCTTGCCCACACTTCTGTATATATACAACACACATATATTGAACTACAATTCCCATTGTTCAGTAAGACTGATAAAGAGAAATGGATCTGTCTGTTAAATCAGATTACCTGTGGTGTAGATTGATTGATTGATTGATTGATTGACTGATTGATTGATTGATTGACTTATTTATTATTACATTTCTATCCCACCTTTCCTTCAAGACACTAAAGGTGTCATAAGTGGTCCCGGTTTTTATCGCAACAACCCTGTGTGGTAGGTTGGGCTGCGAGACTATGACTGGCCCAAGGTCACCCAGCGAGCTGGATGGCCAAGTAAGGATTTGAACCTTGGGTCTCTCAGGTCCTATTTCAATGCTCTAACCACTACATGCACTGTCTCTGATCACCAGCCCTCCTCACAACCCATGAGGTTCACTGTTACTTCATATGAACAGATGAGAAACTGTAAGTGAGAGAGTGACCCACACTACCCGGGTGCCAAGGAGAGCGTTATGGGAAAATACTCACTTTCACACTCTCTGCTCCAGGGATTTCCATAGAAACCATGGCTGCAGTTGGAGACACAGCGGCTTTCCTGCAAAAATGTAGTGGAGTCGCAAACTCGGCACCGACTTGATTTGTCGCATTCCAAACATCCTTTGGGGCAGGCTAGCATGAAAAGGAAAGGAACAAGCCTTTCAAATAAAGATCAAATGCTACCACTGCCGTTTTCTAGTCTCGGAAAACAAGGCCACAACTGTGTTATTACTTTATTAATGGTCAACGAAACAAGAGTCCAAGCACAAATGGCTTGTTGAGCCAACATTGCCCTGAGCGCTGGGGGGTGAAAGGCAATGCAACAAACAGGACTCTCAGACAATAAAATCTTCTCGTTCATTTCAGGAAGCACACATTCCTTTACATGTGGACACCAGTGTCTGGGCACATGAGCGCATGAATACACACACACACACACAAAGTTTGAGATCACACTTGATTGTGCCTCAGGAGCTCCTGTGGTTGGCTTCGCAGTTAAGCTCACTAAGCAGCTATTGTTATAAAGAATTACATTGTCTTAAATATGAAGAATGCAAAGGGACACATCTCCACGCTTTAACAAAAAGGGAGCCTGCTTGTTCAACATTTTTAAATTTGCTCCAGTTACTGTCGCTTCCAGATAATCTGTTTATTGAGCATTCTTCCTGATTTCTTTGCACAGTGTTTGTGGTGAGGTTATACAACGCTACCAGTTTATTGAGGATTCACTCTGATTTACTTGTGAAGCTAAATGACGTTGCATCAAGCAATTGTTATCTCACAGCCTCCAGTGCATATCCCTGTCACTTTCCTTACTGCAAACCTACCCCTCCCCAAAATACATTCTTTTTTGTTGCTCAGGAGTGTCACGTTTGCCAGTATGCCGCAGAATCCCACTCACAAAATAATGCCCCAAAGAAATTATTATGAAGGCCTGGGTGACCTGGAGGGTTTGGATGAGAAGGCAAGAAAGTTTAGGCAGGATTAGCAACCAGTAGAACACTGATATATTGAGTTAATTGTTTTGCAAGATTCATCTATCTCTCGACTGTAAAACGCCTCAAGGCACTTTACAAAAGAAGCATGAGCAGCTTGGACACCTGTGGCCAAGAGGCCGTCTGGTGCGAGCAAAGTTCAGTTGAGTAAGCACTTCCAAAAGCCAGGTATAAATCCACTTAAAAAAGATTCTTCACCCCTCCTTCCCTAGTATTCTCTATGCCAGGCTTCCTCAACCTCGGCCCTCCAGATGTTTTTTTTGGCCTACAACTCCCATGACCCCTAGCTAGCAGGACCAGTGGTCAGGGATGATGGGAATTGTAGTCTCAAAACATCTGGAGGGCCGAGGTTGAGGAGGCCTGATCTATGCCAGCTGGCAGCAATTCCTAGAAATCTACCAGGGGTTGATGCCCAGCCCTTCACGGCCTAGGACCCTCGTACCTACAGGACCGCCTCTCCCGGTATGCCCTGCGGAGGACCTTAAGGTCCATAAAAAGCAACACCCTAGAGGTCCCGGGCCATAAGGAAGTCAGATTAGCCTCAACCAGAGCCAGGGCCTTTTCAACACTGGCTCCAGCTTGGTGGAACACTCTGTCTCATGAGATGAGGGCCCTGCAGAATCTGATTTCTTTCCGCAGGGCCTGTAAGACAGAGTTGTTCTGCCTGGCCTTTGGCTTGGAATCAACTTGATCCTCTTCCCCTCTTTCCTTTTTCCTTTCTCCTTCTGTGATGGAACTCCTATTTGGGGACTTCCCTGGCTTTTTTCTGGCCCACGTAGGACCAGTCTGGATAGTTGGCCTTGGTGAAGATTTGACGTTTTCATCCCCAAAAAATTCTTGATTTGAGTTTCTATTCAAATGAGGCTGCATTTTAATGTTGTATTTTAATCTTGTTTTTAAGTTGTATCTTAATCAATTGTTTTATATCTGGTGTTAGCCGCCCTGAGCCCAGTCTTGGCTGGGGAGGGTGGGGTATAAATTTATTATTATTATTATTATTATTATTATTGAGCAGAGAGTGGCGGCTGCTTCAGGTGACAGAACTGGGGAGCGGGGAGCAGAGGTTGGCTGTTGGAGGACAAATACAATGGTGGACATTGTCCTGCTGCTAGTGTTGGAAGTAGCTTCCTGATGTGGAATGGGAGGGGAGGGGGGGCTATCTCCTTCATTGGAGGTTTTTAAGCAGAGGTTGGATGGCCATCTGTCATGGATCCTTTAGTTGAGATTCCTGCATTGCAATGGGTTGGACTAGATGACCACTGGGTCCCTTCCAACCCTACAATTCTATGATTCTATCGTATTCTTTGCCTGAGGCAGCAAAATGTCTTGGGCTGCCCTACTGTAAGCCACACATATTCAGAGAAAGAGTTCTCATCCGGAGATGAGTACAAAGTAAGATAAAGGATCAGAAGCTTTGCTACAGCTCTTCATGTCCTAAAGGTAAAGTTAAAGGGACCCCTTAGCATTAGGTCCAGTCGTGGCCGACTCTGGGGTTGCAGCGCTCATCTCGCTTTAGTGACCGAGGGAGCCGACGTACAGTTTCCAGGTCATGTGGCCAACATGACTAAGCCGCTTCTGGCGAACCAGAGCAGCAAACGGAAACACCGTTTACCTTCCCGCCGGAGCGATACCTATTTATCTACTTGCACTTTGAGGTGCTTTCAAACTGCTAGGTTGGCAGGAGCAGGGACCGAGCAACAGGAGCTCACCCCGTCGCGGGGATTCGAACCGCCGACCTTCTGATCGGCAAGCCCTAGGCTCTGTGGTTTAACCCACAGCGCCACCCAGTTTTCAGAGACCAACAACACCAACAGGTTTCTTTAAGTGAAGCACATAAGCTGGAATATTATTTTATCCAGCCCATGGATTCTCGAGTCCTCTTTTTGCTCAGGCTGCTTACCTGTGAACTCAAGTGTGTTTTAAGCTTTAATCCCCTTATTGATATTCACCTGAGCACCTTTGCTCTCCGTGGTCTGCATAAAACCGCTTTCCACATGTCGAGACGCACTGGGAACCCATGAGGAGAAACGGGGATTCACAGCGGGCACATTCACTTGGGGCACGGCACTGCAGGCAGCGGTCATCATCACATCCTGGAAAACACGCACAAATAACTTAGGAACAAATTCCTCTAGACATAAACGCAGGGCACAGTTCTGTGTCTCGTGATCTGATTACACCCTGACCAACGCAGTATACACAGTTAGCTCATTCTGTCCTTACAATACTCTCGCAGGGCATGGCATGTCCAAGGTCACACAGTGAATTCTATAGCCGAGCAAGATTTTATATATATATATAATTCTTATTTTCTGTTTTACAATTTAGAATATTCGTTTAAGCAACCTTAAAATATCAAAAACTTCCCTTCTTCTCTTTCCATGGTTCACTTTGTGTAACATAAACCCCTGCATATTTTATATAAACCAAACCATTCAGTATTCCATTATTACATCCATCAAAACTTATTTAAACTGTTGAATTTATCTTAATGCTGCCAACATTTTCAAGTGTACACAACCCCCCCCCAATATATTCAATAAACATTTTCCAATCTTCTTTAAACCTATGTTCTTCATGTTCTCTTATTCTGTCTGTTAGGCCCGCAAGCTGCACATATTCCATCAGTTTAAGTTGCCATTCTTCTGTAGTTGGGACCTTGCTCATTTTCCATTTTTGGGCTAACAAAACACAGGCCGCAGTAGTGGCTTACATAAATAACCTTTTTTGACACCTGGAAAGCTGAACAAGAATTTGCACTTGGATTGTCTACATCAAAGCCCAACATTCTAGCTACTGCAGCGTGTACAAGTGTACGTATGTATGTGCATGCAGAGAGAGAGAGAGAGAGAGGGAGGGAGAGAGAGGGAGAGAAATATTGAGTATAATAGATGCTACCGGATGATTAGAGCTGGCAGGACAGAAGCCACTCAACACAAGCAGACAGCGGTTCCTAGCTCAAGTGCAGGTGGACATTGTCTCAGGGTCCCAGTTTTTGGCCTTAGGAGAACTCATTCAGGCGATGCACCAGTCTCCTGTCATCCTTGGGGTTTGCCATTCCTGCAGTCTCTCGTGCTCCACAACTATGCAGGAGCATGTGGCTGAGGAACAGGCTGCAGGCCCTTTAAATAGTGCAACCAGGTCTTGCAAGGTGGAGCCACTGTAAGGTCCAGACATGTCAACTTTTTAAGGCTTCAGATGACTCTTAAGCCTTTGCTGAGAGAGCATCTTCCCAAGTGCAGATATAAGGTCCTACTGGGAGCTGTCCAGGGTGCTGATCTGCCTGGACCTGGACAGGGCTTTGTATCCATTACCACTTTCCTTCAAGATCCCAAGCCTCAGAAGAACATTATAGATATATGCCAGCTTAAATGCCGTTGTAGGTCTTGAGGTGACAGCGCAAATTTGCGGCGAAGGTTTTCTGAGTAACGGGCTCTTTACTGTTCCCGTATGTCCTAAATCACAACAGACAGGCACTGTAAACCCAAAACGCTGTAAGCATAGCAGGGATCACATTGACAGGTCTCATTTGAAGGCAGAACTGCCACTCTGAATAGGATACCGCTGTCATTACAGTCAGGCCCAGAATTCACAGATTCAGACCATGAATCTGGAGGCTGAGGAATGTCAGGGCACTCAGGGCAGCCCAGTGCTAAGCTCAGGCCAAAGTGAGCAATTACAGGGTATCAGTAGGTTGAAACAGGTCATATAGAAAGCTCTGAACTATAGAAAAGCTTCCAAGTTGGACTTGCTCTCTGGTATCAGTAAGAACAGAAATCTGTTGTTGCTGCAATTGATGCTCCCAGTTCTAGCCACCGAGCAAATCCATCCCACTTATCATTTGTATTAGTATTCTGTATTTCACATGTACCCCACTTTCCTTGAAGGAGCTCAAGGAAGCATACACGGTTCTCCCCCTCTCCATTCTAGACTCGCAACATCCCTCTGAAGTAGATCAGATTGAAATACTAACCCAAGGCCACCCAGTCAGCCTCATGGATGAGCAGAGATATGAACCTGGGTATTCCAAGTCCTGTGGGATGCGGGTGGCACTGTGGGTTAAACCACAGAGCCTAGGATTTGCCAATCAGAAGGTTGGCGGTTTGAATCCCCATGACGGGGTGAGCTCCCGTAGCTTGGTCCCAGCTCCTGCCCACCTAGCATTCGAAAGCACGTCAAAGTGCAAGTAGATAAATAGGTACCAATCTGGCGGGAAGGTAAACGGCATTTCCGTGCGCTGCTCTGGTTTGCCAGAAGCGGCTTAGTCATGCTGGCCACATGACCTGGAAGCTGTATGCCGGCTCCCTCGGCCAATAAAGCGAAATGAGCGTCGCAACCCCAGAGTTGGCCACAACTGGACCTAATAGTTAGGGGTCCCTTTACCTTTTACCTATTCCAGGTCCTAGCTCAGCCCTCTCACCAACACACCAAACTGGCTGACTTTGCTCCATCTCACTTTGCCTTGGGGAGGCCCTTAATCCAGGCTTGCCTTCTCCTTGTAATCTGTTCCCTGACTTGGCAGCAACCTCATTTGGCAAGTAGAGGCACCAGGGCAGGAATGGAGAACCCAGGTCCACAGGTCAGCAATATTTCACCCAACCCTCTTAAGGCTCCCCACCTCTGCACTAGTGAATCAGGTAATCTAATCCCTTGGCACTGCCACTCACTACATTGATACTGCCTCCTTATATTGTGCACATGCGTGCACCACATACACCGAGAACCTCAGTCCCAGTGGCCAAATCCAGCCCACCAGACCTCTCTGTTTGGTCCTTGCGTCTCTACTCCATCCCACAGGGCACAAGAGTGACTCTGGCTGACCGGGAAGCCTCCTTGAATTGTGATAATGCCTCTTCCTCGCCTGGAAGAAGGATGGGGTGGAAACCTCTGACTTCTGCCTTACAGCAATGCAGCCTACTCTACACAAATAAGAGTCAAAGGATCATAGAACTGTACAGTTGAAAGGAATCCCAAGTCCCAATCCCTAGTCCAACCCCCTGGAATGCAGGGGGAAAGGTCTGCCCACTTCCGCACCGGGCCCCGCCCACTACAAATATGCGGCCCTCAAAAAGTTGCCAATGGTGGAATGCTGCCCTTGGATTGTAAAAGATCTCTCACCCCAGTCATGGACTGCTACATTCCCGTGAAGGAATGTGGACACCACAGCAACTGTTTGGCATGCCCTTCTCAGCAATGAGGTAGTGCTGTGGGTTAAACCACAGAGCCTAGGGCTTGCCGATCAGAAGGTCGGCGGTTCGAATCCCCGCAATGGGGTGAGCTCCCGTTGCTCAGTTCCTGCTCCTGCCAACCTAGCATTTCGAAAGCACGTCAAAGTGCAAGTAGATACATAGGTACCACTCCAGCAGGAGGGTAAACGGTGTTTCCGTGCGCTGCTCTGGTTCACCAGAAGCAGCTTAGTCATGCTGGCCACATGACCCGGAAGCTGTACGCCGGCTCCCTCAGCCAATAAAGCGAGATGAGCGCCACAACCCCAGAGTCGTCCGCGACTGGACCTAATGCTCAGGGTTCCCTTTACCTTAACCTTTTTTCTCACCAATAGCATGAGCTCTCCCCCTTCTCCTTGTGTCCTTTACCGCCCAGTCCAAAGCAAAATCTCGACTGGTCTCGCAAAGTGGCAGAGGACCCACCCCACTGACTTGTCTCAAATGGGGGCACAAGACACAATCTGCCCAGCAATTCATTAGTGAACTTCCATAGCAGTATCTGACAGAGGTCGTTTGTGGATGGTGTCCTTGAGAAAGGAAATCAAGTACACTTACCCTGCAGGCAAAGGAGCAGAGACTTACTTTGGCAAGTGTCGGATTCCTTGTAGAAAGCAGGAGGGCAACGCTCCACACAGGAACCTTCGTGGAGAATGTATCCCTCCATGCACTGCAAGCAATCGGTGCTCTGGGGACCACTACAAGCGTTGCAGCTCCAGTCACACTCTGGAATACAAAGAAGGAAGAAAATACACACACATCCTAAGCAAAGCCCACGGTCTGCTCGGCTTCCACCCACCCATTTTAACATACCAAACGGTACTGACTGCAGATGCATTGAAGGGCAAAGAAAGAACAGCGGAACAGATGCAAGCCAGGAGAGAAAATGCCTAAGGAGATGTTCTTAGAATAACACAGATCTTTCTCTGGGGTTTAACACTTCCCAATTATGTTAAACATGGACACAGGAGGCTGCTTTTCAAAGGTCCAGTCAGGCAATCGCAACGGCTACTCCCTCGAGGTCCTTGCGGTTGCTGTCGGCTGACACTGCTCCATGGCGTCTCCTGCCACGGTTAAACTGTAAATCTCTTATCTTCCACTCCTGCGGACTTCTGGGATTTCCCCGCAAGCGCTGCTAATTAAGCAGGCCGAATCAATGACGAAGGTGACATTGCCCTGAAGTCAAAAGGAATTTCGGAAGAGAGCGTGGCAAAGTTAATAACAGGGAGGCAGGGACATCTCAGCCGCGCTGCTCCAGGCAGCTGCTGTGTTCCTCCTGGGAGACGCATGCAATAACTGTGAGAGAACCATGCGACTGTGAAAAGAGCTGAGCATTTATTCAGCACCAACAGAGCGCCAAGTGCTATACATCAGGGTGGGCTTAAGAACATAAGAACAGCTCTGTTTGATCCAACCAAAGTCCTGCATCCTGTTCTCAGGGAGACCAACCAGAAGGTTATGGGATGCCTGTAAGCAAGACCAAAGAGCAACAGTCCTCTCTACACCTGCAGTTCCCATCAAAGGCTTACTGCCTCCATCTAGCAGTCAGAAATATGGGATCTAATCTGCTCTTTACTAGGCAGAGGGCCTTCTCAGTAGTGGCGCCCACTATGTGGAACGCCCCCCCCCCATCAGATGTCAAGGAAATAAGCAAATAACTGACTTTTAGAAGACATCTGGGAAGTTTTTAATGCTTGAAGTTTTATTCTGTTTTTAGTGTTCTGTTGGGAGCCGCCCAGAGTGGCTGAGGAAACCCAGCCAGATGGGCGGGGTATAAATAATAAAATTATTTTTATCATTTGCTAGAACCTCATGATCTATTAACCAGGGCCATGTGTACAATTGTGAAAGTAATGCGGTTAGAATAAAAGACAAGGTGTCTCTGAGCGTTCTGAGATTAGGATTTTGTTTTCAGCACCAGAACTCAATTGAACTCGACCTCCACTCCTTTCACACAGAAGTCTGTTCCTGGATAACTTGCTTCATTCCAGCAGATTAATTTCAGAAGAAAGAGCTGCTTTCTTGCTGCTTAAACCTTGGCTAATCGCCCAGAGATGTTGACAGGAGACCCCAGCCTACCTTTCGCAAACCCCTGCTGTGCAATACAGAAAAGTGAAGTGGATTACAATCCCCAGAATGAACAGAGGATGGGATATGGCGATGGGGGTGTGGAACGGGAGAAAACCCAGCACAGGATATAGCAATCACAAAAGTCCTGGAGGAACAGGGTGGCATAGAGATAGAAGCTGTCCTAGTCAGGTGTTACACAGACGCAGAGAGGATGATGAGGGAGCCCTGCTGAGTCTAAGAATAGCCCCTTCTCCAAGCTTAAGAAGGGGGGCTGTTGTAAAAGGAAACCAAGATAGCACTGGCACTCTAGTTTTCCAGACCTCAAGGTGAGCCAAGGTGCAAAAACATATGTGCAATAAGAAGTTGGAGCTGTCCTTGGGTGTCCTGGCAAGAGAAACTTGAGCAGAGCAGAAACGGTGAGAGTGGGCATAAGAGGAGAGAGGGGACATGGGGACACTTTACAAATTGACGTTGCCCCTAGAGCCCCAGTGGCAGCATTTAGAACTATTTGGCATGTTAGATGGCTGGCATCACACTGCAAGTCTGTGCAACACCATCCCACTTCCTGGAAGGCACTCTCAGTGGTGCTGAAACAACGTCTGCATAGCTCCTCTCCATGGTAAGTAGTTCTGGGTGCTGCAGCTAGATCAGAGATCACTTGTCATGGGGGCAAGGGGGCTCTTTTAACCTGCGCCAAAGCAAAAGAATTTCTCCCATGGAATCCACATCCTCCAGCCACATGAAACATCAGCTCAGTACTCCTTTTGAAAATCCTGAGCTCCTTCTCCAAAATACATCAGGAAAAAATACAGCCCGGCGAACTCCGGAGGATTTATTTTACATTCTAGGTTAGCTTGGGAATCAGGGTAGGAATTTAGGATTATAGATGGATGCCAATTTAGGTTTCTTTCTGTTTCTCCCCTTTTCAGCCTTAAGTTCAGCTCTCTGCATTTCTCCATCGGTTTGTGTCTTTTTAAAAGCCAGCATGAAAATTCACCAGCATCTTAGTGCAAATTTCTCCTGATCTATTTGTATGCAACTTTACCCTGATATGCACATTTTTGCAAACAATTTCCCATAATGTAATGCATTTTTGCATGCTATTTTCACTAACTTGCACATTTCTAATGCATGCCTCCCCCAATACACACATTTATGTACATCTTGTTCGGTTAGAGAACGGCATCACAAAATTCAGAGAACTGTGAATTTCAAAGAGAAACCCGTTTCGGTTCCTGTGTTGTTTCAGGAAGTGCAAATTAGGATGTTTCATATTGAAATGGGAACTGAACTGAATTTCTTCCCCACCCCTAATTAGGATAATAGTAAAAATTAGCAGGTTGCTGGATTCTGTCTGGGGTCAAGGGGGGAAGAGCTGTCCTTCTTGACTCTCCCCTGATTTCACTGCTAAACTGTTTGAATTTTGAACTCCACACATCTCTATATGCTCATATCCTGCTGTGACATGAAAGTGAGTCAAGAGTCTTTTACGAGTCCTGGGATCAAGTTCCTTAGCTTTAACTTTCTTCCACCTTGGATAGTTAAAAAGAGTCCCAGTGTTTCAGGTTAGTTAATTATACAGCAAGCCTTCTGAGGGTGATGCACAGGAATCTTTGATGGTGGTGCATTTGCAATGTGGCTTTATACAAATTTAATAAATAATAATAATGAAGGTATGAAGAGGGAAGGAAGAAAATATTCATACTGGGCCTGATTTTCTTCCTCAGAAAACACAAATGTGGAACCGGCAGCATGTGCTGAAGGCTTGTTCCTTCAAAGTTCTCTCTTGAAATATGTATATTCAGCCTTGCAATATTTATAAATCAGAGAAAACTCCAGCAAATATACAAAATCTTATATAAATGTTAAAGGGGAGGAGGAGAGATTTAGCAAGTTAAGCTCACCCATCAATCGACTGAACAGCTAGCTGAGCAAATGGCAAATCTTGACCCTCGGAAGAGAGTTTGATGGCTCACTTACTCAATCATTTACGAGGGAAGGATTTGCAATAATCTTGTTTTTCACTGGGAGCAGAATCCCATGAAAGCAGATAACCAGGGGAGCGAGGGAAGCAGCAAAGGGTGGGAGGAATGTGGTTTGGAAGGAGAGAGTGAAGAAGGCTTCGCTGTGACTTAAACTAGACTCTTAACCATTGTTACTGTGATCCAAGACGAGAACATCTCTCTGTTTCTTTCACCTTTGCAGGTCTTGGTGGAGAAGTCAAGGTAATATTGTGGAGCGCAGCTGTCATCCTGGCATTCACCAAAGAGCAAGACGTGGGACGGGTCTTTGCAGGATGTGCAACGGGTCCCCGAATCACAGCTCAGGCACTGACTACTGCAAGCTGTAGAAGAAGATAAAAAGCAGGATGACTGATCGCAGTTATTTTTAACAGCTGGAGCACAATCACCACCAAGAACACGAGCTGGGAGGTCTCTGGTTTAAAGCAAGCTTCAGCCACCAGCCCGAGACAAGCCATTATCTCTCAGCCTACCCATCTGCAGTATGGGAACAATAAGTGTCTGAAATGCTAGAACAATGATGATTGACTGAGCTATTGTACTTAGAGCACTTTGAACACTTCAAACAACTACAAAACTATGCAAAGTGATGGAAAGTGGCTAGGGAGAGGTTGGGCGGACACAGGCAGAGAAAGAATTATTCAATCCTGCAGTGCTACAAACTCCAACTATCCTGCCCAACGCTGAGTCCAGACCACAAATAACTTTACCAATGGGTCAACAACTATTCATACACACACACAAAAAAAGGTTTCCCCTCCTCCATGACACAGAAGTGAATAACACATTCAGGAAGAGAGATATGTACTTCTCTGTAATTTTTGTGAGTCGTCTACTGAAACCCTTCCTCAGTTGCCTTTTCCCTGGGAAATTCAGCCACAAGAGACTTCTCACCAATGAGGGATGCGGGTGGCGTTGTGGGTTAAATCGCAGAGCCTAGGACTTGCCGATCAGAAGATCGGCGGTTTGAATCCCCGCGACGGGGTGAGCACCTGTTGCTCGGTCCCTGCTCCTGCCAACCTAGCAGTTCGAAAGCACGTCAAAGTGCAAGTAGATAAATAGGTACCACTCCGACGGGAAGGTAAACGGCGTTTCCGTGCGCTGCTGTGGTTTGCCAGACGCAGCTTAGTCATGCTGGCCACATGACCCGGAAGCTGTACACCGGCTCTCTCGGCCAATAAAGTGAGATGAGCGCCACAACCCCAGAGTCGGTCACGACTGAACCTAATGGTCAGGGGTCCCTTTACCTTAGCCAAAGAGGCCCAACTCACACCCACACAACAATTCTTTTGGCGCCAGGCTAAAACATTTTTTTAAAATTTGCCCAGGTGCTTCAAATGCTCTCTATACTCCTAAGCCCACATAAGGGTCTAATCTGCTCTCTTTTGTCATTTATTTCTGTTGTTACTGCACTACGATGTAAATCATTTATTATATGTCTATTTCACTGCGCTGGAATCCAAGTCAGATGAAAGGTGCCGTACAAAGCTTTTAAATCAATAAATATTGAACCATTTATTGTCGCCTCCTTTCCATCGTCTCTCTCCAAGGTGGTTCAAATGTTTTGAAAGTTCATGCAGCTCTCTTATGAGGCGAAAATGTAGGAAAGGGATTGTTTCTTTGATCAAAATGGCCCGCATAGCAGAAACTCCCTGCATGAAGAAAGCTAGCACATCAGGGGAAAGGCCTGACTATGCTACATTACCTTGCTAAATGTTTGAATAGATTCCCATTGAAGAGCCAAGAAGGGAACTATTAGAGTTAATGCAGTTCCAGGGTTTTCATGTCTGGATAGTCTTTGCCCCTTAAGGGCACACAAATCTTCATCCACCTCCCCACAACCCTCCATCTAAAATCTCTTATATACCTAATTTTCTATGATACAGCATCTGACTCATTTTGTGTCACAAGCCTTAATTAATTCACATTTGCAACACATCTAAGAAGCTGTGTGGATTAACAGAGTGAAGAAGTAGCTAATAATTAGATGTTTGATGAGGCACATTTGCAAACCTCAAAATATACCACTGACACATTATACAAAATGACAAAGAAAAGGCAAAATATATTTGCAATGTAAGCTAGTTAAGACAGAGCTGTCTTTACACTGCATGTCTTATTAACATTACTTATTAACATGAAGTGTTGTTTTTTAAAATGCAAACCTGTTTTGTGAAGTGTCTTAAATATAAATGTTAAGTTAATTCCCCCATTTCAGCTATTTCTCCCTGCCCCTTAAAAACTCTTCCCCACTCCAGTTTTGGAGGCTATTTCAAGGCTGATATGCTTGGATCTGAATCACAGCAACTTAGAACCATATAATTTTAGAGTTGAAAAAGGTCCCGTGGATTATCTAATCCAGGCATGGCCAAACTTGGCCCGCCATCTTAATTGGGACTACAATGCCCATCATCCCTGACCACTGGTCCTGTTAGCTAGGGATGATGGGAGTTGTAGTCCCAAAACAGCTGGAGGGCCAAGTTTGGCCATGCCTGATAACCCCCTGCAATGTTTATTTAAATCAACTTTCCATTTTTTCTTTGTTTAAGCAACAAACAGATACAAGCAATAGATAGGTAGCCGTGTTGGTCTGCCATAGTCAAAATAAAAAAATTCCTTCCAATAGCACCTTAAAGACCAACTAAGTTAGTTCTTGGTATGAGCTTTCGTGTGCATGCACACTTCTTCAGATACCAGATATCTGAAGAAGTGTGCATGCACACGAAAGCTCATACCAAGAACTAACTTAGTTGGTCTTTAAGGTGCTATTGGAAGGAATTTAGATACAAGCAAGAAGCAGAAGGACGTACGTTTGCAATGCTGGTTCTCATCCCTGTAGAACCCGAGAAAGCAGGCCGAGACGCACGTGCCGATGTGAGAGAGAACAAGGTTCGAATCACAGGAGGTGCAAGAGGAAGGCCCCTCGCCTCGGCAACTTCTACACGAAGCGTCACACTCTGGAGGGGAAAGACATTGTGGAAACGTACTTCTGTGAGAAGCAGCCTCTCTGCAAACAGGCCATTAAGAGCATTACTGTAACTCTGTGCATCAGGGAGAAAAGTGTGTTGGGTTTGGAGCGGAGGAGGCAGGATTCAAATCCTGGTTCAGCCATGAAGCTCACTGGGCAACCCAGGTATAATAATAATAATAATAATAATAATAATAATAATAATAATATTTATACCCCGCCCATCTGGCTGGGTTTCCCCAGCCACTTTGGGTGGCTGTCAACGGGATATTAAAATACAATAATCTATTAAACATTAAAAACTTCCCTAAACAGGGCTAGCTTCAGATGTCTTCTAAAAGTCTGGTAGTTGTTTTTCTCTTTGACATCTGGTGGGAGGGTGTTCCACAGAGCGGGCGCCACTACCGAGAAGGCCCTCTGCCTGGTTCCCTGTAACCTGGCTTCTCACAGTGAGGGAACCGCCAGAAGGCCCTCGGAGCTGGACCTCAGTGCCCGGGCAGAACGATGGGGTGGAGACGATTCTTCAGGTATACTGGGTTGAAGGCATTTTTTTCAGGTGCTACTCACTTCGACACTCTCCGCCAGCCTTGTAATATCCCGTGGGGCACTCAGGCAAGCAGCGCTCTCTCAGGAGCAAATGATGGAGGTTTTGGCACTTCAAGCAGATGCTTCCCGTGTCCTGGAGATCTGCCACACACTGTGCACACGAAGGGTGGCAATCTGCAGAAGGAGAAGAGAACATTGGCATGAACGTGAGATAAGTCTATGAGACCACTGCCCAAAGCACAGCACAGTCATAGGAATGTACGAAGAGCTGGCTGGATCAGGCCAACGGCTCACCTGGTCCAGCGTCCTGTTTTCATAGTGACTGAGCAAATGCCTGCAGGAAAACCGTAAACAGGATCTGAGCACAAGAGCAACTTTCCCCTCCTGTGGTTCTAGCAACTGGGATATCAGGCTATGACCGTCACAATGTTTCAGAAGCTTCTGCCAAATGCTTTGGTCTCCCATGTTGATCTTGGCCTGTTTTAATAGCTAAATGGATACTTTTCTCCAAGGGATGAAAATCTGGGATGTAATGATTATGGATAGCTGTAGCAAGGACATGGGTGGCGAGTGGGATGTGGGTGGCACTGTGGTCTAAACCACAGAGCCTAGGACTTGCTGACCAGAAGGTCGGCGGATCGAATCCCCGCGACGGGGTGAGCGCCCGTTGTTCGGTCCCTGCTCCTGCCAACCTAGCAGTTCGAAAACACATCAAAGTGCAAGTAGATAAATAGGTAACGATCCGGCGGGAAGGTAAACAGCGTTTCCATGCACTGCTCTGGTTTGCCAGAAGCAGCTTAGTCATGTTGGCCACATGACCCGGAAGCTGTCTGCAGACAAATGCTGGCTCCCTCAGCCTATAGAGCAGGGGTCGGCAACCTTAAGCCTCATGGGTCACAAGTGGCCCAGGGGAGTTGTTTAACCAGCTCATGGACCCCTGCCACCCACTCGGTTGGCTTCCGTGTGCCATGCTAAACCGGCATGGAGCAGAGCAGGGACTGCCTTCCGCAATGCTGGCCGGCTTCCCATTGGCTGCAGGAAGCTCCTACAGCCAATGGAAAGCTGTGCACCCCTCCTCCTCACTGGAAGGAGTGCCAGAAATAGTATTTGTGCTTGCATGTACTCCAGCCCACCACGGAATCTGCGGGACTGTGAACCGGCCCAAGCCACAAAAACTTTGCCAACCCCTGCTATACAGCGAGATGAGCATGCAACCCCAGAGTCGTCCATAACTGGACCTAACGGTCAGGGGTCCCTTTATCTTATAGCAAGGAGAGAATCATTCTGTGGAGACTGGAGGCAGAGGTGGATTAGATTGGGGGGGTAGATATTCATGTAAAAAATAGTTATTAAAGATGCATTGACTTGATTAATTGAATAACTATACTTGTTTGTGCATTATGGACATGGAAGAAGAAAGAGGCAGATTGCCTGTTCAATGTAGAAGTAGCATCAGACGGTTGAAGTAGACAATTAACAGCAATTACCAGACTCAGTGTGGCTTCTCTTCCCTGCTTCCCTTATGTTCATCCTGCTTTTATTTTCAAGCACTGAGGTGTTGAACACATTTCCTTCCCCTCCCAAGGCTTGTGCCTTGCTTCATTGCCTCGGAGACTCCTGTACAGCCTTCCCTAACAAGCACAGAAAATGTTTGGCTTGAGAGGACTGCCTGGACGCTCAGTTGCCAAAACCACTCTGTCACTTGGAAACTATTTCTGAAAGCACGGCAAATGTCCAGGGTTGGTTCCGATATGAGATAAAGGGGTGAAACTGCCTTCAGGCACCACATTTCCTTCAAAGCAAGCTAAGTCTGAGCCTCCTAAATACTAAATCAAGTATGATTTATTAAACCATGGCTTAGCATTATGTGTGCACCCTGCCCAGCACCTAGAAGAAGAAGAAGAAGAGGACTTTGGACTTGATATCCTGCCTTTCACTCCCCTTAAGGAGTCTCAAAGCGGCTCACAATCTCCTTTCCCTTCCTCTACCACAACAAACACTCTGTGAGGTGAGTGAGGCTGAGAGACTTCAAAGAAGTGTGACTAGCCCAAGGTCACCCAGCAGCTGCATGTGGAGGAGTGGGGAAGCGAACCTGGTTCACCAGATTACGAGTCCACCACTCCTAACCACTACACCACGCTGGCTCTCATGGTTTGCTTACTACCAACAAACCAGGATCTGAAGCCATGGTTTGCTGTTGACTTACAAACCCTGGTTTGTTTTAACTATAGCTTGCCATTATGCGTGAACTGATTGATTTGCAAAGCCCTTAAGAACTTGGGTCCACGATACCTTAAAGTCCACCTAAACCTTAATATCCCAGCTTAATTGCTAAGGTTTGTTGGAGGAATGCTGTCAACTCTCCAACGTGTGAATGAGGTCCACTTGCCATCTACAAGAAATCAAGCACTCTATATGGCTGCTCCAGCAATGTCGAATGCACATCCATTGGAAACCCACCAAGCACCCTCTTTTTTTATTTTTAGGCAGCGTCTAAAGACTTTCTTGTATCAACCAGCTTTTCAGACTGGATGTGTTTCACGCGAGTGGCGAGCTTCTTATACCGTTATCTGCTTTTATATTTTTCTTGTGTTTATATTTGCTGTTGGCCACTTAAGACATTTCCTACACAGGCTAGATGTATATAAACATTTTTTTATAAATAAAACAGAAACTTAAAAGTGGGAAGATTTTCCGTTCTTCACTAAAATGTTAAAAACTAATTTAAAAACAGTGGCAAAAGCCCATCTAAGTACCTGCAGCCAGGAACACGAATCAGCTGATGATGCCATTTAAAACGAAGGAGTTTTCAGAGGGTAAGAATCTGATAGGGTAAAGGCACAGAGCCCTTTAGGAAGAGAGTGCCACAAGGAAGGTGCCACTAGTAAGATTTATTAGGGAGAAGATAGACAGGCCTTCTCCATTCGAAGGAAGCAGCCTGAACACAAGTTCTCTTGTCCTGAGAAAAGATGCCTTGAAATACGGTTAACGTGGAACTGAAAAGACTGTTTATGTACGCTACAACAGCTGCAAGGATGCTGCCTGGAAACGATGCCTTATGAGGAACGGCTAAGGGAGCTGGGCATGTTTAGCCTGGAGAAGAGGAGGTTAAGGGGTGATATGATAGCCATGTTCAAATATATAAAAGGATGTCACATAGAGGAGGGAGAAAGGTTGTTTTCTGCTGCTCCAGAGAAGCGGACACGGAGCAATGGATCCAAACTACAAGAAAGAAGATTCCACCTAAACATTAGGAAGAACTTCCTGACAGTAAGAGCTGTTTGACAGTGGAATTTGCTGCCAAGGAGTGTGGTGGAGTCTCCTTCTTTGGAGGTCTTTAAGCAGAGGTTTGACAACCATATGTCAGGAGTGCTCTGATGGTGTTTCCTGCTTGGCAGGGGGTTGGACTCGATGGCCCTTGTGGTCTCTTCCAACTCTATGATTCTATGATTCTATGCTTGCCCAGAGCTGGATGAAATTACTGGACTATACAGAGATGGCAAGATTAACTGGGAAAATCAGAAAACAGGAGGATCAAAATTTATAAAATTTATAGGGAATTTATAAAAATTTCTAATATATTTCTAATTGTGTTGCATTTATATATAGCAAAGGGAAGTCTATAGCAATTAGGTATTGTCAGGGAACTGCCATCAGAGCATCAGGTGGTGGAGGGACTCAGGCAGGATGAAAGAGACTCAACTGCTGAAGCAGGGACCAGCAGGGGGAGGAGTGGGTCTCTGAGGGAATGCGAGCAGGAGGGAGGGCTCAGGGAAGCTTCCAGCGAGAACAGTGGGGAGGTATCGGAGCCTCCCATAGGGAGACCCACACCTCGCCGGAAACTGTCACGCCGTGAGTCCAGGAGACGCGTTTCCGTTAAGGAACTTCTTTGCTGGAAACGCTTCCGCAGACAGCCACTGTCGGACTCTACTAGTGACTAGAGCAGACATGTCTGAGGAGCTCCGTCACACACGGAGGTTTGTGGGGTCGCACAAACTCTGAGGGAGCACGTTTTCACGCACAAGCAGCTAATCAAACCCTCACAGCAGTCCGACAGTCTTTGTACGCTGCCTGTGCAAGAGAAAGCATCATGAGTGAACCAACCGGAACCGGAGGAGCAGGGGCTGGAGCTGGTCCAAGCTTGGAAGATAGATACCGAGCGTTGGAGGTTCAATTGGCGCTGCAGACGGCGAGGCTGGAGGAGAGAAGGGCTCAGGATGCAGACAAGAAGGGGAGAGCCACTCAATTCCCCAGAAAGGTACCAGGATTGGTGCAGAAATTTGGGGGGGACCCCAAGGACTACCATGCTTTTAGGACAGAGATGCAATATGCCCTTAATGTGCAGTTTGATGAGTTCCCTGATGAGGAATCGCGAGTTGCTTTTGTAATTGGGCATCTTGAGAAAGGGGCTAGAGACTGGGTTCGACCCCTAATGGCAACGCACAATGACATACTAAAGGACACAATGAAGTTCTTTCGTGCAATGGATATCATGTTTTCCAGCGATATTGAGGAAGGGGTGGTGCGCAGACAGCTAATGGCTTGTAAGCAGGGAAGTCGATCTGTCCGTGAATATTGGACTGAGTTTACCATGCTGATTCACAGACTGAGTTGGGATTTATCGGCGGCACCCGTTCAAATGCTATTTGAAGAAGGTCTTTCTTCGGGGGTGAAAGACGAGCTGGCACGGAGCCCCAGGGCGGAGTCTATGGATCAGCTGACCAAATCTGCGCTGACCATAGGAGCGCGGCAGGAGGCAAGAGCCTTGGAGAGGCGGGAAGGGAGAGGGGAACGTTGGAAGGAGTTCCGCATTCCAGACATTCCTGAGCCAGCTTTCCCGCCGGCAGAGCCGATGGAAATCGGAACAGCGCGCGCGCGCGCATTTTCAAAAACCAGCGAGGGGGCTAAGAAGGAGGGAAAGGGCCCCCGGAAATGTTATCTCTGCCAACAGCCAGGCCACTTTGCCAGAGTCTGCCCCCAGAGGAAGGAATGGCAAGGGATGGTGGGAGCTGTTGAGGGGGGAGAAGAAGGGGGAGCGGAGCAGGTAAAAGCCAACGCCTGGTTGCCACAATTGGGGCACTGCAGCCAGGCCAAAGAGCAGTGAAAGTGCCCGTGCCAGAAGCTCCTCGACCTGCTCTAGTGATTGAAGTGTCGCTAGAGCTGCAGAATGGGCACCCCCTAAAAATAAAGGCGCTATTGGACTCAGGCAGCTCCTGCAATTTTATGAGCAAGGAGTTTGCTGCTGAACACCAGATACAGACCATCCCTTTAAGCAACCCCCTGCAGGTGACCACGATTGATGGCAGGGAGTTGTTGGGAGGAGGAGTCCGCTTGCAGACTGTCCCAATGATAATGAGGGTGGCAAGGCACACAGAACTGATAGCGTTTAATGTGGCCACCCTGGGAGGCGCTCCCATTATTTTGGGAATGAGCTGGCTAGCTCTACATGATCCGCTAGTTGGCTGGCATCAAAGAGTGGTGTCCTTTGGTTCAGCACATTGCCTAGAACACTGCAAAGGGGAGAAGGGTTCAGCAGGGGCCCAAGCCACCCTAGCAGGGACTGAAGTAATGGGGAAGGTGAAGGTACCACCACAGTATGCAGATCTCAGCGACGTGTTCAGCGAGAAGGAAGCTGACCAACTACCACCTCATAGACCCTTTGATTGTCAGATCAATTTACTCCCTGGAGCACAGCTTCCCGTGGGCAAGTTGTATGCCATGTCAGACAGGGAAATGCAGGAGTTGCGAGGGTTCATTGACAAGAACCTGAAGAGAGGCTTCATCAGAGAGTCCAAAGCAGCAGGGGGGAGCCCAGTGTTCTTTGTGGACAAAAAAAATGCGGACAAGCCGAGACTTGTATGTGATTTTAGGCGGCTAAATGCAGTGACTGAACCGGTGGCGTTCCCTATGCCCAGAATTGATGATATTTTGACCAGGGTGAGGAAGGGAAAGATTTTCACAAAGCTGGATCTAAGGGGGGCGTACAACCTGATACGCATAAGGAAAGGGGATGAATGGAAAACCACCATGTTTACCCCTTTGGGGGCGTTTGAATACCTCGTTATGCCATTTGGATTACAAGCAGGCTCCGCGTGTTTTCAATCTTTTATGAATCACGTGCTGGGCCCTTTGCTCTACAAGAATTGCGTTGCCTTTCTAGATGATGTGTTGGTGTATTCTGAGAATGAGGAGCAACATGTGAGAGACGTCAGAGAAGTGTTGAGCAGACTGCAAGCCAACAGGCTGTGGGTCAAACTGGAGAAGTGTCGGTTCCATACCGAGGAGGTGGAATTCCTGGGGTACCGCCTGTCAGACAAGGGATTGGCCATGGATCCCGGCAAGGTACAGGCAGTGCTGGAATGGAAAACACCCAAAACCAAGAAGGATGTGCAGAGGTTCCTAGGGTTTGGAAACTTTTATCGTAAGTTCATCCGCAACTTCGCCCATCTGACGGCGCCCATCACTGACTGTCTCAGCAGTAAAAAGAAGTTTGTATGGACGGCGGAGGCGGAGCGAGCGTTTGAGGAACTGAAAAGGGCCTTCGCCTCTGAAGAACAACTTCTGCATGTGGATTTACGAAAGAAGCTAAGGGTTGAAACAGACGCATCTGACAGAGCCATAGGGGCGGTGCTTCTTCTACAGCCGGGGAAGGAGGAGTCAGAGTGGCGTCCGTGTGCCTTCTTCTCGCGAAAGCTGAACAAATCCGAGAGGAACTACACGGTGTACGACCGAGAACTGCTTGCTATTCATGAGGCGTTCCGGAGATGGAGGCATCTGCTAGTTGGTGCACAACATAAAGTGCAAGTGTGCACGGACCATAAAAATCTAGAGTACTGGAGAACGGCGCGAGTGCTCAACCAAAGGCAGTTGAGATGGGCCCAAGAGTTCTCCAAATTTAACTTTGAGATTTGTTATGTGCCAGGCCCAGAGAATGTTAGGGCGGACACTCTCTCACGCAAACCTGAATATTTGGAGGGGGAGGGAGCACCCGAAGAAACCCATATCATTCCAGAGGACCGCTGGGTGTGTGGGGCGACTTTGGTGGGGCAAAGGGAATTGGTAGAGGGTACGGTGCAGGATGCATACGCCCAGGGGAAACTCAGGGATCTCAGAGGGGAGGAAGACAAATCCGGTGGTTTTGAGGAGAGAAATGGGGCATTGTATTATAAGGGAGCGTTATATATACCTGAAGGGGAATTGAGGGAGAAGGTACTCAAGCAGCTGCATGATAGCCCCACAGCAGGGCACTTTGGGCAACACAAAACCATGTGGCTGGTTACCAGGGAATTTTGGTGGCCCAAGGTCAGGGAAGATGTGCGGGAGTATGTGAGAGGGTGTGAACAATGCCAAAGAGCCAAGGGGGAGAGGCAGGCGCCGGCTGGTTTATTAGAACCACTGCCCACACCGGAGAGACCGTGGGAAGCAGTGGCAATAGATTTCATGACTGATCTGCCAAGGTCTAGAGGGAAAACAGCCATCATGGTTGTAGTAGACCTGTTAACTAAAATGGCCCACTTCATAGCCTGCTCACATGCGGTTACAGCAGAAGAAACCGCCAAATTGTTTGTAGAGAATGTGTTTAGGTTGCATGGCGCCCCCTTGAGGGTGGTTTCAGACCGAGGGAAACAATTTACTTCCAGGTTCTGGAGGAAGCTTATGAGCTTACTGCATGTAGAGGTTAATTTCTCGACGGCCCGTCATCCTGAAACCAACGGGCAGGCGGAAAGAGCAAATGGGGTTCTCCAACAATATTTGAGGTGTTATGTTAATGACAGAGAGAATGATTGGGTGGAGAAGCTGGCGTTGGCAGAATTTGCCTACAACAATGCAGAGAACGTGTCCACGGGGATGAGCCCCTTTTTGGCTAATCACGGGTGCCATCCCAGAGCCTTCCCAGGGGGGGAGGGGGAGAACTGGAGCGTTCCAGCTGCAGAACAGTTCGTGGAAGAAATGGAAGCGATCCATCGCCAGCTCCAACTCAACTTAAACAGGGCTAAGGAGGAATATAAGAGGCAGGCAGACAAAAACAGAAGGGAAGGTGAAAGCATCAGGGTGGGGGACCAGGTGTGGCTGTCAACCCAAGGGTTGCCATTCAAAGGAGGTTGTAAGAAATTAAGACCCAAAAGGCTGGGTCCGTTTGAAGTCATACAGCAGGTCAATCCAGTGGCTTTCAGGCTCCGGTTACCGAACCACATGAAGCTGCACCCAGTTTTTCACAGGTCGTTGCTGTCACCGTATAGAGGAGACAGTGAGGGGAGGGTCACTAGGGGACCAGCAATGGAGGAGAAGGAACACAGCTACCATGTAGCGGAGATCCTCGATTCCAGGTGGAAGGGAGATCAAGTAGAGTATTTGGTAATGTGGGAAGGGGAACCGGAGTCGGAAAACACCTGGGTTAGGGCAGAGGATGTCAATGACGAGGTTTTAATAGAGACTTTTCATCAGAGGTTCCCACGTAAACCTCAGCCTGTAGCGAGGTTCCGAAGGGAATACTTTGCCACCACCGACGAGGAAGAGGAGTTGGAGGGGTTCCCAGATTCTGAAGAGGAGGAGGATTCAGCTGGCCAGGACGACGATCGATGGAGAGAATTGTTCGAGACGTCAGAAGATGAGGAAGATTCGTTTCGGGGTTTTAGCCCTTCACCTCCCGGGGGGGAGGAATTGGGAGGGGGTGAGGGGGGCCCTGGAGGGGAGGTGGATGTCAGGGAACTGCCATCAGAGCATCAGGTGGTGGAGGGACTCAGGCAGGATGAAAGAGACTCAACTGCTGAAGCAGGGACCAGCAGGGGGAGGAGTGGGTCTCTGAGGGAATGCGAGCAGGAGGGAGGGCTCAGGGAAGCTTCCAGCGAGAACAGTGGGGAGGTATCGGAGCCTCCCATAGGGAGACCCACACCTCGCCGGAAACTGTCACGCCGTGAGTCCAGGAGACGCGTTTCCGTTAAGGAACTTCTTTGCTGGAAACGCTTCCGCAGACAGCCACTGTCGGACTCTACTAGTGACTAGAGCAGACATGTCTGAGGAGCTCCGTCACACACGGAGGTTTGTGGGGTCGCACAAACTCTGAGGGAGCACGTTTTCACGCACAAGCAGCTAATCAAACCCTCACAGGTATATTTTAATCTAGTCAACTATGTACCGTAATAGGCTTATGTTACAAAACAAATATGGATTTTGAATTGGATGTTTGCAATTCTTTTTCGGTTTTGGAATAAAGTTTTTTTTAAAAAAAAAACTTCAACAGAGAATGGGACAAATATATATTATATTTGAAAGACCACTGTAAACACTCAAACACTTTTGTTGTTGTTGTTGTTTAGCCGTTTAGTCGTGTCTGACTCTTCGTGACCCCATAGACCAGAGCACGCCAGGCACTCCTGTCTTCCACTGCCTCCTGCAGTTTGGTCAGACTCATATTCGTAGCTTCGAGAACACTATCCAACCATCTCGTCCTCTGTCGTCCCCTTCTCCTTGTGCCCTCCATCTTTCCCAACATCAGGGTCTTTTCCAGGAAGTCTTCTCTTCTCATGAGGTGGCCAAAGCATTGGAGCCTCAGCTTCAGGATCTGTCCTTCCAGTGATCACTCAGGGCTGATTTCCTTAAGAATGGAGAGGTTTGATCTTCTTGAAGTCCATGGGACTCTCAAGAGTCTCCTCCAGCACCATAATTCAAAAGCATCAATTCTTCGGCGATCAGCCTTCTTTATGGCCCAGCTCTCACTTCCATACATCACTATTGGGAAAACCATAGCTTTAACTATATGGACCTTTGTTGGCAAGGTGATGTCTCTGCTTTTTAAGATGCTGTAAAACACTTTGGCAGGCTTTAAATTACTCCTGCAATGATACGTAGATTTTGGAGTACAATGGAGTACTGTTAATTAGATGGACTTATAATATGCAGTTGAAAAAGTTATTTAAAGAACCCACGGAGGGGAGGAGGGGAGTTCTAGAATTGAGAAGAATCTTGTGTGAAATTCTAATATTTGAAGTAACATTATTTGTGTGAATGAATTTGTAAAACCAAATTTAAAAATGAAATACGATTAATGTGTGCTCAACCCATTTTCACCACACTTAGAAGGTCAATGATCACTCTTTTTGTATTTTTACCACTGAGAGCCAGAAGTGAGAGAGGGCCATTTGGGGTTTCTGCTGCTGGCATTCTCCACATGCCCGAACCTGCAGCGCCACCAGGTCTCCACACTGACCATGTTTTCAGAAAAGCACTGGGCATGTTGTCCACCTCCAGCCACCTATCAGCCTAGAGAGGATGGAGTTCACAGCAGGGAGAGGTGGACTCAGACCCCCTCCTACTTTGCCAGCAACCCATCAACAAGTTGCTCATGACCTTCCCCTGAACCAAAGGAGTTTCAGAAAGTTTTACAAGAAGTCTTTTGTGCACAATGCAGGGACAATGGAAGGGATCCTGGAAGCCAAATTATTCCTCATTACGGTGATTCAGAAAATTATATGGGAAATGATGGCTGTCTTGAAAGCAATGCAATCAAGCTGCTGCCTTCGAAGTACCATGCATAGCTTGCTGCCAGGTTTCCTGCTGGAAGTTAACCTTTCCGTCCGTTTCCAAAACTTCCACTACAAGTGAATGAAAAGATATTGGGATTCTGCAACCCAGACCTGGCACCCCAAAGGAACCGAAGAGAATCAAGGAGCTCAAATTCCAACAGCAATAGATTGGCAATGAATGAACAAAGCAAAGACCTTTGGGAGATACCATAACCCAGCATGCAACCCAAAGTTAGCACATCTTTAAGCCACACTGGTTCCAATGGGAGAAATCTAGGAGCATGTTTAATGTGCAGTAATCAAAAAGTGTTGGGAGTGCTTAATATTAGGCTCAGCCTTGCCCTGTGCTCCTAGCCCGATCCTGTAGGGCTTGGAAACAGGAGCCACTGAGATCAAACACTGGCTCCCTTTGCCACAAGGGCTTGCTGGCTGCAGGGGAGAACCTACAGACATTTCTAGCCAGGAGATTCATAACAGCCCTGACAAGTCCTGGCCTGGGAAATCAAGTGACAGAAGAGGGTCAATCAGGAGCTACCAGAAAGTAGAAAAGCTTGGTGCCAGCTTCCTCAGTTTGGGCAATGTCTTGCTGGGAGAAGCCATGTGGTTCTTCCTGTATGCATACAACTACCGTATTTTTCGCCCTATAGGGTGCACTGGCCCATAGGGCGCACCTAGTTTTTTGGGGGGGAAATAAATAAAAATTTATCCCCCCCCCCCAGTTACGGGGCTGGGGCAGGGGAAGCCCAAGCTTCCCCAACCCCAGCCCCCAGAACAGGCTGCTATCCACAAGCCTTGCGAGCCCGGCGGGAACTCCCGCCGGGCTCACAAGGCTTGCAGAAATCTGCCCGAAGCCCGAGGTGCGCTCCAGAGCGCGCCCCGTGCTTTGGGCTGCAGGCTGCTGGCCGCAAGCCTTGCGGATAGCTTCCTGAAGCCTGGAGAGTGAGAGGGGTCGGTGCACACTGACCCCTCTCGCTCTCCAGGCTTCAGCGAAAGCCTGCATTCGCCCCATAGGACGCACACACATTTCCCCTTCATTTTTGGAGGGGGAAAAGTGCGTCCTATAGGACAAAAAATACGGTATTTCCCTGAACACCGTATAGATTAAGATGCTTCCTTGCTCTCAATTCAGTAGCCTAAGGCAGACTTCCCGAACCTGGTGTGCTGCAGATCTATTGGACTACAACTCCCATCAGCCCCAGCCAGCCATGACTAAGCTAGAGCTGATGGGAGTTGTAGTCCAAAATAGAATGCACTAGGTGTCAGGAGCAGGTGTTGGGAATAAATCACACAGAGCAAGTAAAAGTACAGTATTTTTCGCTCCATAGGGTGCACCTGACCATAGGGCACGCCTAGTTTTCAGAGGGGGAAATCAAGGGAAAAAATATGATCCCCCCCCCCCAGCTCTGGGAGCAGCGGACAGGCTGCAGGCAGCCTGAGGCTGATGGGACTTATATTTTGCCCTATATAGCATGTACCTACTAGTTTGTCCAGGTGAAATGCACTGCAACACAAATAAAGAATTGGTATTTTGACTTAAGTCTCTGACATGCTCCCACACAACTCCCAAACATTAAACCAGGACAACTTTTGCTTCCATGCCATTGCACAGACGTATGTCTGCACAATTTGTATGCTTTTGCCTCTGTGTGCGAACACAGTTCCCATAAGTGAGTCTTTCCTTCCTGAGGGGAGCACAGATCTCTCTCTATCCTGCAGCACTGCTTTGACCACGGGGACATCAAAGGACGTGCGTTCACGCTATTGATCTCTCTCAGAGGGGAAGAAAAACGAGAGAAAAGGAGAGGCTTGTAGTGAATTTGATGGACCATGGGGAACCAGGGATGGAGGGATGAGGGGAAAGAGGTACTTTATACTGTAGAAACTTGTTTGGATTTTTCACAGCCATTTCCCTTTGAGCTAAAGAATAAAAAAAAACCTGAAAGGGAACACAAAATTCTCTTTAATGTTTTCCGCTTCCACCATAATAATATTTTCTCTTTATATTTATCTTTCTGTCCTTCACAACACCCATTGGAATGAAGGGGAGGGAGAATTTGCTTTCAGTTTAGTCTAGCATCAACCTCAAGCGGTTAAGATAATGCACACCATTGTTCCAAACACATTGCTTATAACCTGAAGGATGCTGGAATCATAAAAACAGAGAGCAGGAAGGGATGTTGGGGTCATCTATTCCACATCCCTCGCTCAGCGCAGTAATTTTTCTACAGCATATCTGCCCATGAGTTTACCACAGTTCCAAAACCAGAACTCCTCCTCATGTATCTTTGGAGCATTTCTCCAGCGTAAATAACAGTAAACTCAGAATTCAAAAATCAATTTAGGGGGAAAATCCTTCCAATAAACATTAGATGATCACCAGGGCTAGCTGGCTGAATTAGTCCTGTTTGGGCCAGTGAGGAGACCAGGGGAGAATTAGCTGTGGGATCCCAGAGCGGGTAATCTTCATAAAAAGGGGAGGGGGGAAGGAAGGAAGGGGAATAAAAGATCAGGCTAAGTTCAAATTGAAAGCCAGGCAGAATAGCTCTGATTGAATAGGCCCTGCACCTCTTCCGCAAAGCCACTTCCGAGCTAGAGAGGAGGTGGGGTTGCGGGCTTCACGCCACTCCCCCACGCTCGCGGGGGCTGGCTTCAGCCCCCGCAATGCCAGGGAATCCTCTGACGTGTCATCCCTGGGCCAGCCAATCAGCTGGCCCAGGGGGCGTGGCCTCGCACATTTAGGTCTGGCGCGGCCGAGGGTCTCCCTCTTTCCTCGCTGCAGCCAGCCAGGTTTTCCCTGCCCGCCCATCCGTTAGGTTAGGCTCTACGACGATGCTATGGGCTTCAGCCGGTCGCCGTCAAGGGGCCTGGTAGGAATTTTTCCATTTGGCCCAGCCACTTGGTTTTCGCCTACCTCGTAGCAATCCATCACAACTCCACGGTATTGGTGGTTAGGCATTGGTAGGGGTAAGGTCTTTTGTTATGCAGATGAAGGGGGGAGGAAGCGCCATCACCTCCCCCCAAATCAAAGGGTAACCCGGTAAAGGATTCCAGGGGGCGTGGCCTTGTCCTAAGCCTATGGAGGTGTGGGCCCACGGCACGCCCCCGAGCGGTAATTCCGGGGGGAGCTTCTACTTTACGTGCCTCAGCAGGACTCCCCCTACTGGTGGTTAACCCTCACCGGTCTTCCAGCCAGCGGGCTGGCTGAAGCCGGTTAACTGTTAGGACCAATGCCTAAGCCAATACCGCTCAATTCCTGTAATCAATAAAGTTGTGGCCTAATTTGACCCATTAACTCGAATTCTTGTGTCTCATGTCTTTATTTCTATTTCTGAGGGGGGAGGCAGGAACTCGCCACGCAAGCCAGCATATGGTTCAGTCTTTTACAAAACGGTAATAACTCATTGAGGATGAGTCTACACTCTGTCCTCCCTCAAGAAAAAAGGAAGGGGTGGAGAACTAAATAAATTGTGCTCACATCGCTTCTCCAATAAATTCACTGGCAAATGCTTAGGCCACAATCTTCCAGAAATTTCATCGGGTCTACCATGAATAAAACTTAGTCAAATGCCATCCCACTAACAGCGCACAAGATATGACTTGTGCAACGTTCCTCCACGTGTTACAAAGTTCTGTTTGGATTCTTAAAAATGAAGGTGTCTGGGATATACATAAGTAGGCAGGCAAATGTGGGGTGGCAGACTGACACTGGTGGGGCAGTGCTCCACTTGCGTTAATGGACAAGCCTACGCTATGCAATTTGTCTTTCTTTCCCTTCTGCAACTATTACCATTCCTCAGCAATTCCCACCCTCAAGTTTTTCAGAAACATCCTGCCAATTAAATTTACTTGCGCTAATTGGTTCACGTAGCCCAGAGTCTCCTTTAAACCTGAGGAACTGCCACCCACTCTGAAAGATAATGATAGTTGCCTTTCTCGCAGCCGTAACACTCTCTCTTTGCCACCGGCTTCCTCGCTGAAATTAATTTGCAATTGGCAAACAATTTCCCTTCAAGGTACTGAAAAGAGTCATATTTGGCTTTGAGTTCCCTTGAAGTCCCAAATACATAGTTCCACCTCAAGGGTCTGAAGGAAAATTCTCGATTAACAAGCAGCATTGATGGATGGGAAGATAGCTACAAAAACATTATTATGAAAGCGGAGTTCTTGTGGGGGTTCCCCCCCCCCTCTTAAAAAAAAAAGAACCTTATAATAGTTTCTGTGGTATAATTTAATGCTTTCAGTTGCATGGTTTCATGTGACAGCTACTTGTTAACCCATGATTAATAACCTCTGAAGGCAAATTCACATGGTGACATTTCAATAAGTGTTGAAGAGATTGAGGTGCGGCAACAGCCCAGACAGAGACAAGCCATTCATTAAAGGAGAAAAAAGCAACTTTCATTGACAAGCCAAGTCAAACCCTTCGAGCTCTCAAGGAACCAAATAATATATGCAAATTATGCCGCTTGTGGCAATATATGATTATTCCAATCGATCAGGTTTCAGTAATTAGGCGGCGGGAACAAATGACCAAACTTTATGAACTGCGAGGGGAGAAGAGGTGAAAGTTTCACTCAGGGTCACGCAAGTCAACAAATCCCTGGACAGGTGTTTGCTTCAAGGCTAATATAACCATTATGCTACACACAGAATATAGAATAATGGTCCCAGGAAGCTACAGTTATATGGGCCAATTGCCTGAACACCTCATTTTGCTTTCCGTGCTTTCATTTGTTTATTTATATTTCATAGAATCATAGAATCATAGAATCATAGAGTTGGAAGAGACCACAAGGGCCATCGAGTCCAACCCCCTGCCAAGCAGGAAACACCATCAGAGCACTCCTGACATATGGTTGTCAAGCCTCTGCTTAAAGACCTCCAAAGTAGGAGACTCCACCACACTCCTTGGCAGCAAATTCCACTGTCGAACAGCTCTTACTGTCAGGAAGTTCTTCCTAATGTTTAAGTGGAATCTTCTTTCTTGTAGTTTGGATCCATTGCTCCGTGTCCGCTTCTCTGGGGCAGCAGAAAACAACCTTTCTCCCTCCTCTATATGACATCCTTTTATATATTTGAACATGGCTATCATATCACCCCTTAACCTCCTCTTCTCCAGGCTAAACATGCCCAGCTCCCTTAGCCGTTCCTCATAAATTTATATATTTATTAAACTTGTGTTTCCAAGCTCCCAGACTATTCTTTTTAATTAAATATCACTTTGCCACTAGCTGCTTCTCCTTTCCCTTTCTTCCTTAGTCTGAGCTTATCTGCCTTTTTCTTTTTCTCCTCCTCCTCCTCCTTCTCAAGAATCCCTTCTTTGAGTAAATCTTTTCTCCTGCCTCTTTCTCACTTGATCATTCACTGCTGCCCAAGTCTGTCTCTCGCCCAGGTTCAAGGAGAGGGCACCAAAGGAGTACTACCAGTCTCCTCCCAAATAACAGCCTGGACACTGAATTCTGCACCAACTGCACTTTAGGGACTGTCTTCAAAGGAAGCCTCCCCCCAAAACGAATTATGCACATAGCGTGAATGTGTAGTTTTCTGCTGCCCATCCTTTTTGGGTCACAGCCCCTTGGTGCCACAAACTCATCCTCAGCACCCCCTACTCTACCCTATAAAGAGCATTATTCAGAATAGAGGTTTGCATGACCCACTAAGGAAGAGAATACAACACAATTCAAAGAAGTAACAATTCACTGCACCTTTATTCAAAATCCAATTACAGTGGTACCTCTGGTTGCGAACAGGATCCATTCCGGAGCCCCGTTCACAACCTGAAAGGAACGCAACCCACAACTATGCGTCTGCGCACACGCGGCTCACAATTTGCCGCTTCTGCGCATGCGCATGATGTCATTTTGCGCATCTTTGCATGCGCGAGTGTCAAAACCTGAAAGTAACCCTTTCCAGTACTTCCGGGTCACCGCGGGACGCAACCTGAAAAGACGTAACCCGCAGCGTTTGCAACCCGAGGTATGAGTGTAAAACTGTTTAGTTTAATTGATTCAACAAAATTGATGAACTTCATCCAATGATACCAGCTATTCAAAGTCTGATTCTTATTTACCTCTCCAGCACCCCTCTGCTGTCCTCTCACCTCCTAGCACCCTGCTAGGTAATTCCCCCAAGGGGTGGTACCATCCACTTTGGGAACCAACGTTCTAGGTTCATCAAGTCCATCCTAGTTGGCGGCCATCTTTGTCATCTTGGATCACCTGTTTCCCCCAACTGTTGGCTGCCAAAAGTGTTCACTGGGCAGCTGATGATGGCCTGTGCTATAAACCACAGGTGGGAAACCTGTAGCCCTCAAAATGTTTGAGGAACACAACTCTCCACCATCCCAGGACAAAGTGGCCATGTTGGCTGGGGCCGATCTGAGCTGGAACCCAACAACATTTGGGGCACACCAGGTTAGAGATGGCTGCACTGTCATGTCTAGGGATGGAAAAACGTGTCCTTTGTGGTTTTCCTTAGTTCCTCGCATTTCCAGCTTTAAGTCCGTATTCCAGATCAGTTTGAGATTTTTTTAAATTTTGATCCTCATGAAAATTTATCCACATTTTTTATTAAATTGTTTATTGATACATATTCATAGATATATGAAAAAATACATACCAATTACAAAGTATCTTTTTATAATATACTAAGATAAGACAGCCACTTGGGTCTAAAAGAGAACAAAGTCAGAAAAATAAAAAACAAGGAAGGGAGAGACCTGAAAGGAAGAGAAAGGGGAAAAAACTACAGAAAGATAAAAAAGAGAAAAAGGAGTTCTGGCTCTGTGTCCTGCAGCTACATATAATATTCATTCCTTAAAATCCAACCATTCTACCTGCTATAAACCAGCATTAAAAAAAATCTTCAAATCCCGATATTACAAGTGAAAGAGAAAATTCACCAGCATTTAAGTGCTAATTTCTCCTAAAATTCACATTTTTTTACGCATTTCCTCCAAATGTAATGCACAAAGGTAAAGGACCCCTGACAGTTAAGTCCAGTCGTGAACAACTCTGGGGTTGCGGTGCTCATCTCGCTTTACTGGCCGAGGGAGCTGGCGTTTGTCCGCAGATAGTTTTTCCAGGTCATGCGGCCATCATGACTAAGCCGCTTCTGGCAAAACCAGAGCAGCGCATGGAAAAGCTGTTTACCTTCCCGCTGGAGTGGTACCTATTTATCTACTTGCACATTGACGTGCTTTCGAACTGCTAGGTGGGCAGGAGCAGGGACCAAGCAACAGGAGCTCACCCCGTCATGGGGATTTGAACCGCTGACCTTCTGATTGGCAAGCCCTAGGCTCAGTGGTTTTGACCACAGTGCCCCCCCGTCCCAATGTAATGCATACTGGTGAGCTATTTTCATGAACGTATGTACTCCCCCCCCCCCAGTATGTGCATTTTTGTACACTTCGCTTGGCTAGAGAATGGCATTGCAAAATTCAGAGACGTGCATATTTCAAAGTGTGGTTGTGTTTCAGTTCATGTAGCATTTTGGAAACTGCAAATTAGGAAGGTTTGCCTCCCGCATCCCTAATCCTCCCCCTCCATAACTCATCTTTTTCCTTAGGTCAACGCAGCTCAAACTATGCAGTCCTTCTTCACAAGGAAGGTACGCCATCCCTTTCATTGTACAGTGGTACCTCGGGTTAAGTACTTAATTCGTTCCGGAGGTCTGTTCTTAACCTGAAACTGTTCTTAACCTGAAGCACCACCTTAGCTAATAGGGCCTCCTGCTGCTGCCGTGCCACCGGAGCACGATTTCTGTTCACACCCTGAAGCAAAGTTCTTAACCCGAGGTACTATCTCTGGGTTAGTGGAGTCTGTAACCTGAAGTGTCTGTAACCCCCGAGGTACCACTGCATTGCCTGCCCTTTCTTTTTCTACAGATACAAACTACAGCTGCTGCACCCTCCATGGCTATATGAAGGACAACGTCAGTCATTCTGGCAGCTCTGGCCCTCTTTCCTCGGAGTCTCGCCTGCAAAGCCGACCACTTGTAGAAAACTCGGGAGGGATTTGCTGATAAGCGTTGCTGCGAATTCTTGCTGAAAATACTTGTGGAGAATTCGGGGGGTGGGTGTTCCTTACTGAGAAGTCAAGGATGGGAGACTGGAGGAAGGGGCAGATAGAAACCAGGCTGAATTATGCCAAATGATAAGGCTATCTTTCATAATAAAGCTGCAGACAAGCAGAAGTGTGTGTGCTGTGGGGTGGGGTGGGGGAGAGGGGGACATAAAATAGTTTCCATCTCTCTCACAAGCCAGCATTTCCTGATTAACTGAAGCTGCCTTTCAGGCCCAGGTAATGGTGGTGAGATCATAGGACATACAGAAGGCAGGACACAGTGTCTTCCCTCCTGGGCCATTGCTGCTTTCTGTCCCCTGTAACCTTTGTTGCAGGGCCAGCCCTACCACTGGGCATTGGTGCTCTACGTCCCTTGTCAAGCTTGGTTGCAAGGCCAGCCCTACTGTCATGGTCCGGTTCACGGGCAATCGAAGTCCCAGCTGGGGACATTGGGACCGGGGGCAAGATGGTGGGGTGGGAACAGGAATGGGAGGCCAGGAGTCAGAAAGCCAAGAGTCCAAGGGTCAGAGAGCTGGGAGTTAGGAAGCAAGGAGTCATGAAGTCAGGGGTCCGAGGATCAAGAAGCAAGGAGTCATGAAGTCAGGGGTCTGAGGATCAAGAAGCAAGGAGTCACAAAGTCAGGGGTCCGAGGATCAAGAAGCAAGAAGTCATGAAGTCAGGGGTCCGAGGATCAAGAAAGCAAGGAGTCACGAAGTCAGGGGTCCGAGGATCAAGAAGCAAGGAGTCACAAAGTCAGGGGTCCACGGATCAAGAAGCAAGGAGTCAAGGAGTCAAACGCAGCAAGGCAGGGAACGTGTTGCTGTGGCAAAGAGCCAAAGGGAAAATGCTGACCTTGCATCCCTTCCCGGCTCTTACCACCAGGTGATGTGAGTTGCCAATCAGCCTCACCTGTGAGGCCGCACCGTGCCTCTTCAGAACAAACTTAGGAAGGCCCCAGTCCTGCAGAGTCCTATTGGTCACAGGGCTTGGCTCCTGCACGCACACCTGACACCTACCATTAGGCAGAGAGAGAACCTCCTCTGTTCTCTTCCCCCAGGATGTTCCCATTCTCCTGAGCCACTGCCCTTGTGGCAATCGTAGAATCATAGAATTGAGTTGGATGGGAGCATGAGGGTAATCGGGTCCAACTCCCTACAATGCTGGAATCTCAGCTAAAGCATCCATGACAGGTGGCCACCCAACTTCTGCTTAAAAACCTCCAAAGAAGGAGAGTTCACCACCTCCAGAGGGAGTCCGTTCCACTGCCTAACAGCTCTTATTGTCAGAAAGTTCTCCTGAATGTTTAGTCAGAATCTCCTTGCTTGTAACTTAAGGCCATTGGTTCGGGTCTACCCTCCAGATCAGGAGACATCTAGCTTACTCCATCTTCCATGTGACAGCCCTTCAGATATTTGAAGATAGCTATCATTTCTCCTCTCAGTCTCCTCTTTTCCAGGCTAAATATACTCAACTTCTTCAACCGTTCCTCATGAGGCTTGGTTTCCAGACTCTTGATCATCTTGGTCGCCCTCCTCTGAACATGTTCCAAGTGTGAAAAAGGCTGCGGTGGACATAGCGCCTGCCTTCAAAACAGGAGTGGACAGACAGACTTACGAGTAGTCAGACCTTCTCTGCACCTCCTTGGTGGGTAGGCGGGGAAACTTGTTGGAGCAGCTTTGCGGGTCCGTGCACACTTGAAATCCTTGTTGATCGTTTTTGCTCATGAACATTGGGCCCTTGCTCCTAAACAGGACTTATTCCCTCAAACCCTTCACCTTGAAAAAGCTCCTGAATGGTATTCAGCTCTTTCAGAGTCTGTACAGTGGAACCTCGGGTTAAGAACTTAATTCGTTCTGGAGGTCTGTTCTTAACCCGAAACTGTTCTTAACCTGAAGCACCACTTTAGCCAATCGGGCCTCCCGCTGCCGCTGCAGCATGATTTCTGTTCTCATCCTGAAGCAAAGTTCTTAACCTGAGGTACTATTTCTGGGTTAGCAGAGTCTGTAACCTGAAGCGTCTGTAACCCGAGGTACCACTGTGCCATTATTCTGTTCCGATGAAGTGTTACTTCCTTACATATAAGTAAGCTTGGGACACCCATGCCTGCAATTTTTTCTTAGTCTTGTTTGGTCCTCATTATTGTCCACTCTGACCAGAATCAGCTAACCTAGGGCTTCAGGTAGCTGCTATCCTTCAGCTGGGGATATCAGGAATGGACGCAAATCCCTTCTGCATGCGAGTTGTGGCCTCCACCACCAAGCTATGGCCCCCTCCCCAACTACAGGCCCTCCCCTCCTTTAGATCCTCTAATGAAAAACTTGGAGAATTAATCTGGGTACAAATACTTCGCCCTTCTTTTATCTACACCGATCTCTTCATTCCTAGCCTCTGCTGCAAGGAGACGAAGCAATAACTTTGCTGTGGGTGGAAAACAAATAAGCCGTGGAAAAAATTACTTCTCGAGATCAAAGAAATAAGTCTTTTGGCTCAAAAGACGCAGGAGAACTGTTGCGAAGGGGAGTCTGGATGATGAACTAGAGAATGATACCATTTAAATCTTTTCACATTTCCCCCTTTTTTCGGATCCATTATCTTTCTTGGAAGCTTCGAGTGCTGGCATAAGCTCTGCAACTGTTATCTTTTCTTTGATAAGCTAAAAAAAATGGCCGCGGTAAAGCTCTGAAGTGACTGGAACGGTTCCCAGGCAGTGTTTATGCTTGTCCTCCTGATAGATTAAAATGTGATTAATCTCCCTTAAATAGGTAAATGCAATTAGCAACTTCTGGCAGAGGTTTCACAGGGGCGCACAGGGCCCACAGGGCCCAATCCACTAGGAAAGATATCCTGCATGACCCCCAATGAAACAGCGAAGCTCTTGGGCAGCTAGCTGGCATTTGGGGCCACAGTGGATTCTTCCTATGTAAGAATCAACCCCTTTATTTCCAGTGCTCAGAGTGTGAGTGCCGTTGCTTACGGGGCAAAAAAGGCATCACACACAAACACACCGCGGCAGCAGCCTTTGGGGAACTGCAATGCTTGCAGAAGTACAAAAAATATATATCTTAATATTGGAGGGGAGCAGAAAGAGATTAATGAGGATTGTGCATGCTCAGTGGCCACAGAATCCTGAATGGCCGTTGTGGAGGTGGTGATGTGGAATGGAAAATCGGGAGGAGAAAATAATTAAAATACATCAGAACACGGCCTCGGTCCAGTATATCTGAAGGAGCGTCTCCACCCCCATCGCTCTACCCGGACACTGAGGTCCAGCACCGAGGGCCTTCTGGCGGTTCCCTCGCTGCGAGAAGCCAAGTTACAGGGAACCAGGCAGAGGGCCTTCTCAGTAGTGGCACCCGTCCTATGGAACACCCTCCCACCAGATGTCAAAGAGAAGAACAACTACCAGACTTTTAGAAGATACCTGAAGGCAGCCCTGTTTAGGGAAGCTTTTAATGTTTGATGCATTACAGTATTTTAATATTTTTTTGGAAGCCGCCCAGAGTGGCTGGGGTATAAATAATAAATTATTATTATTATTATTCAGCAACAAGAATAAAGTTGCATCTGGTGTGCCGGCTGAGACCCTGCTTGCCTGCCTGCGCCCTGTCTGGCCAGAGTGGTGCATGCTCTGGTTATCTCCCACTTGGACTACTGCAATGCTGTGGGGCTACCCTTGAAGGCGAGAGCCAGTGTGGTGTAATGGTTAGAGTGTTGGACTAGGACCTAGGAGAGCAGGGTTCGAATCCCCACTCAGCCATGAGGCTCACTGGGTGACCTTGGGGCAGTCACCCTCTCTTAGCTTAACCTACCTCACAGGATTGCTGTGAGGGTGATATGGGGAGGAGAACCATGTTCAGTGGTACCTCGGTGTCAGGGAACTGCCCTCGGAAGGAAGGGAGGTGAAAGGGCTCACACAGGTTGGGAGAGACTCAGCAGCTGAAGAGGGAACCAGTAGGGGGAGAGGAGGTGAGCTGAGGGAAAGGGAGCTGGAGGGATGGCTCAGAGACACCTCCAGCGAAAACAGTGGGGAGGTTTCAGGACCTCCTGTAGGGACACCCACTCCTTGCCGGAAACTGTCACGCAGAGAGTCCAGAAGACGTGTTTCCATTAAGGAGCTTTTATGTTGGAAACGATTCCGAAAGCAACCACTGTCGGAATCTGCTAGCGACTGACGGAGCCATGTTTAAGAGGCTCCGTTACAGACAGAGGTTTGCAAGCTTGATCAAACTCTGAGGGACTTGTATTTTACGCACAAGCAGCTCATCGTCCCATCACACTCGGGTTACAGATGCTTCAGGTTACAGACTCCGCTAACCCAGAAATAGTACCTCGGGTTAAGAACTTTGCTTCAGGATGAGAACAGAAATTGCGTGGCCGCGGCAGCGCGGTGGCAGCGGGAGGCCCCATTAGCTAAAGTGGTACCTCAGGTTAAGAACAGTTTAAGGTTAAGAACGGACCTCCAGAACGAATTAAGTTCTTAACCTGAGGTACCACTGTACACCACACCTTGAGATAATGGTGGTATAGAAATGTAACAAAGAAGAAGAAGAAGACTCGGAAACTACAATTAATCCAAACTGGTGACTGGAAGTAGTCACTGGGACCATATAGCCCTGGTCCTAAAAGATCTACATTGGTTCCCAGCACGATTCCGAGCACCACAGTGTTGGTGCTGACCTTCAAAGCCCTAAATGGCCTTGGCCTTGTATACCTGAGGGAGCGACTCCGCCCCCATCATCCAGCCCAGACACTGAGGTCCAGCTATGAGGGCCTTCTGGTCATTCCCTCGTTGTGAAAAGGTTCCAGGGAACCAGGCAGAGGGCCTTCTTGGTAGTGGTGCCCGCCCTGTGGAATGCCCTCCCATCAGATGTCAAGGAGATAAACAACTATATGACTTTTAGAAGGTGTCTGAAGGCAGCCCTGTATAGGGAAGTTTTTAATGTTTGATGTTTTACTGTGGTTTTATAATTTTTGGGGAAGCCGCCCAGAGTGGTTGGGTCAACCCAGTCAGATGGACGGCAGACAAATAATAAATTATTACAGTGCTACCTCGGGTTACAGATGCTTCAGGTTACAGACTCCGCTAACCCAGAAATAGTACCTCGAGTTAAAAACTTTGCTTCAGGATGAGAACAGAAATTGCGTGGCGGCGGCAGCTAAAGTGGTACCTCAGGTGAAGAACAGTTTCAGGTTAAGAATGGACCTCCAGAATGAATTAAGTTCTTAACCCAAGGCACCACTGTATTATAAATATTATTAGTAGCACAGATTGCCCTGATAAAAGCCCAGTATCAGCACTGCCTGCACCTTAAGGCGGATCCACACCATAGATTTAAAGCCCTCTGAATTGTAGAATTTCTCTTCAAAATGTTTGATCTGTCTTTCACCACCCTCCTCTCGTGGCGTAGACTTCATACATCACTCAACACTCTGCCAATATACCACTGAGGATCCCTTTCTGAAAGTCCTGGCATTTCATTTTTCTCTCCATATAACGAAAAACTCACGCTTGATTCAGACCTAATCAAATTCATCTCACAGGAGACTGGTGGCAATAGACTCAGCCATACATTTTTAAAGTGGTATTTATTTGGGTTTGCAGTTCAGCCTATCCCAAAAAAAACCTTTTTTAAAAGGGGAGGGGGAGAGAAGTGTTTGAAAAAACATACATGCAAAAGAGGCCAGTTAAAAATTAAATAAAAACTATGACCAAGCACATTAGTATTAACCAAAATGCAACCCAAATAAAATGGCCTTTTGGAGTTTCTGAAAGAAATTCACAGCTGAGCTATTCAATAACCTTAGGAAAATTGCAAAGTGCACTCTTCCCCAGTCTCTACTATTTGCTAGTTAGAGAAGTGCCAATATGTTGGCATATAAACATTTTTGGCACGGGTTTTCTGGGAGATAAAATATATCCTGACATACACACTTTTGCTTATCTTGTTTGTAGCCCTCAGCACCTCTCCAAATTTGCTTGCTCTTATCTGCTGCTTCAGGACTATTTTGGGTTGTTTTACCTCTTACTTCCTGGAAAGGTGTTCCGAGTCAATCAGGGATCAGACCTCAATCATTACGACATTACGGCACTGCACAACCCATCAGATTTGACTATGTAACAAAGCCAATTCAGAACAAGAATCGCCTTCACTCTGAACAGGCTTCTTGACAAGGCCAAGTAGCCAAATCAGATTGGAGCAAACATTGAAGGGGAAGAATTTTTCCTCAGGGAAAAGTCTCCTCAAGAGAGGGAGGCATTTGGCTGGGTTGTAAACAAGTTTGAGGAAAACATGCACATCTCTTTTGGTCTCAGAACCCCACACCAGTAGGCTTCACATCACAAGATCCCTGCGTGTAGTAAACTGGCATGTCAGAGAGAAAGTTCTAACGTTGACCCATGAGGGAGAAACTAAATATTCCAGTCTACTTCGCCTTCGCAAGCATATAGAGTCTGAAAGGAAGCTGTGCCATGGGAATTTCACCTTGTGCTTTTTCCCTAAATGCCTAAAATGGCTCTGACACTAGGACTTTGGGAAGCCTCCAGAGATTCTAGCACAGAAAAGGCCTCTTAACACACCTATTTCGACTTTACCATGTTAAGAGGCTTCATGTCAACCTGTCGATGGCCGTGGCTGGTGGCTCTGCAAAAATGCACCCCTTTGCGAGCTTATTACGAGGTCTTGCTGAATACCCATCACAGAGACAATGAGGCCTGGGAATTGCCCTGTGGTGAGCTGGTTCAGGACTTGCCAATCTACAAATTACACCAAGAGATGCATCCCTTGCTATTCATCATGGCAAGGAGAGGGCCAGCCTGGTCAAATCCAATGGGATAAGAGGAGAAGGTGCAGAAAGCTTGCTTCCCCATCTCCCGGCATGAAAAGACATTGTTCCAGTTGCCAGTTACCTGGCACTGCAGAGTTGAAGGAAGGTATACTCTGGCTTCTGCCACCAGCCAGGTGGCCCTTAGGTCCTTGGGAGGCAGAACCCCCTGCCACCCAGGAAGAACACCATGGCAAAGAGATGATCAATCTGGCCCCATCTGTTAGTCAAAGGAGCAGCAGCAGGGAGCTTGCGGCTCACTCAGCCCGCAATACCTGCCAGAAAGAACAACCGGCTTCAACCGGTAGAACAGAAAGGAGGCACACTTTGTTCCCTTTAATTGGGCGCGCACACACACACACAAAATTTACAATCTGTTGGAAGCTACCTTGATGATCAATGGGTCAAAAGACAGGATATAAATGAGCTAAACATAAACAAATAAATCAAAACACTGTAATCTAATGTTTATACTGGGCTGGCAGTGTGCTAGGTGTTGTCTTCATGGGTCAACTGTTGCTTGCTGATTTTTTAAAAGCCAACCTTCACGGTGCTGTGCCCAGAGTGTAGGTCAAGGGAACCTGGATGCAAACCAGCATTCAACCACAAAGCTTTAGTGAGGAGCCTCGGACAAGACACAACACCCAAGACCAATGCACTGCAGGAAGCTGTTAATAATGATGATGATGATGATGTATTATTACTTATTATTATTATTATTATTAGCAGTTGTATCCTGCCATTTTCCCAAGCTGGGATTCAAGGCAGCTTACAACATTACAAAATGCAAAGTAGCTTAAAACAAACTAGTTAAAAACAATAACTAAAATACATCAGAACACATTCAGATCAGCAACAAAAATGCAGTTTGCCCTGATAGAAGTCCAGGTCCACACCATATATTTAAAGCACATCCTCCGCACATTTAAAGCACATGACTTTCCCCCAAAGAATCCTGGGAACTGTAGTTTCATTCTCACAGAACCGTAATTCCCAACAACCTTAACCAACTACATTTCCAATGATTTTTTTTTGGCGGGGGGGTGTCATATGCTTTAAATGCTCATTGAATGTGCTTCACATGTATGTCATTGATCTCCTCTCCGTTTTCAAGGGCCTCTCTCTGAATAGGAAGGTCTCAGCCTGCTGGTAGAAGGGTAACTTAAAGGGAGCCAATCTAAGCTCTCTTCGGAGATAATTCCACAATATAGGGGCAGCCACTGAAAAGGCTCTGCCTCATGCGCCGCCACCAACCAGGTTTCTGATATTGATGGGACAGAGAAAAGGTTTGATTTACCCACCACCCTGAACTCCCTTGGGAAAGACATAGCACAAATGTGGAAGACAGAGAAGCAAGAAATAGCGCTGGAGACTGTAATGTTCCTCTTGCACTTACCAACACAGTAGCCCACCAGATTGAGGTATTGTTCCGCCTTGCAGGGAGTCCTGCACCTTCCTTTGGCCTGAGTGGCGTGAGGGTGGCAGGTGGCGCAGTCCGCATCTGACGGCCCATGGCATGTCTTGCAAGTGGGATGGCACACTGGGTGGCGGCAAAGAAGACAGAGAGCTCTGCTAAGACAACCCACGTCTTCGACAAAGGCAAAGAAACATTGACTTTGCAGCTGGCAAAGAAGTACGTGACTAGGAACACATGTGTGTCTAATGCACACATACCGACGTACATGTACAAAGAGCGAAAAGGAGCAGATGTTTCCCTGAGCTGCAGCATTGATGAGGGAGCTCTGTAGCGGAAGTGTGACATTCAAGTGCATTCTGTGCAATGGATGTACATCATATACAAAAGTGAGAGCAGCAGCTGTTCATGGAAAGGTGAGTTATCCTACTGGGAAGCATCTGGGGCTATTGTCAGGGCAGGATTAACTCTCATGCAAAGAGGGCTACAGAGCTGGGTCTCCGCCATATCCTAGCTACCTGGAGCTTCTTCCGTTCAGCTCCTTGTGCCACAGATCGAAATGCAACCATCTGTTGCGTACATATGGGCTCAGATCTTCTACGTACCCGTAAGAGAGCGCGCCGGCTGCATGAAGAACTCTCCTGCGGCCAGATAATAACTAACTTCAATAGACTCTTCCCCCTGTATCTCATTGCAATGTTTCCTCCTCCATAAACTTCAGAGCCTGTAACAGGCTCTAAATGAAAAACAATAACCCAATACACTGCAACAAGAGGTTTATCTCGCCTGTCGGCTCGTGGCAAATAAGACTGTCCTCAGGCCACCCGAAACATTGGCGGCGTATTTTCCACAACCGTTTCCCATTAATAAAATAAAAAGAGCAGCTCTTTTGTTATCTGCACAGCTGCAAGGGAGGCATTCCTCTGGACCTATACTCACAAACTCAAGCCTGAAATTAAATGGGATCTTAATGGAAGATTAAGGTCCACATTAATCTTTGGCGTTTCAAACAAACATAAAGCAAGGAAGAGTCAAGACTACCAACGCTGTCCCCAACACCCTTCCAGGCTGTTTTATTTATTTAGGAGGACAGACAAATATATATTTATATAACAAGCATTTGAATCATTTCCCCCAAGATGCTCTGGAATGTTTTCTAGATATCTATATAGTTATAACCAAGTGGAGTGGGAAGGACATAAGAACGTGGGAGGGTTTGCTGGATAAGGTCAGATGCTCATTATGGGAAGCTCATAGCCAGGATCTGAGCACAAGTCCCCCTGTGGTTTCCAACCAATGGCATTCAGAAGCATTCCTGCCTCCATCTGATAGCCTTCTCCTCCACAAAAGCCTTAAATCTAATAATAAATATAATCAATTAAAAAAAACAAAAAAGGCATGCAATGCCTGCAAGGCTACCCCATCCACAGAGCAATGCACCCTCATTCTGCACAAAGCAATTTTGGGTTTTTCCTTATTTCCCCATTTATATTGGTTTCCTGGAGACTGTGTATATCTCACAATCCACGAAGGGATAAGAACCCCACAGCAAAAGGGATGGCCTGATGAACCAAGCTGTTGCTCATGCAGGCAGCCCACAGCACCCATTGATTTTACACCGTGGCAGCAGATGACACCGTTGTCTCTAAAATAAAATATGGGAAGGAGGTGTTTTCCCCCCTTGGTAATATTTTTTGTTAAGGCATTACATCCGAGCCGCGATCAAATGTGCTGGTGGCAGGCATGCAATAGGCAGGTGTTCAACGTTGCGGACTCACGGTAGCACCTCGCCTCCTGTTGGTACCATCCATCCAGACATTCAGAGACACACCGGCCTTCGTGAAAGGTTTGTGGGAGTGCGCATGTGGTGCAGTTCTCTGGTGATTTCTCCACACAGGATAAGCAGGAGGAGTGGCACTCTGCAGCAAAGAAAGAGATGGGGGAGAAGGACAAGAATGTGAGCGCAGCCAACCGCATTTGCCTCATTTTGTTTTGCTCACAGCACCTTCTCGCACGACGCTTGGAAAGGACGCTGCACAACTTTTCCCTCTGCTACAATTTTCGCTCACCCTCTCCAAAACGTGGGCGGGGTTTGCGATACCGTGTGGGCTTCCTGGGACCAGGGAGCCGCCCACCTTGCTACAGGGTGGCTGTTGCCCCGCCCCCATCTCAGCAGGCCAATGGGCTGCTGGCTGGAGCTGGGGCGAGGGCCGGGGAAGGGGGCAATGCTCTTCGGCCCAAGTTCACTTGTTTTCTTTCCAGTTTCACCCACTGGACTGCCAGGGAAGGAGAAAGCTCCACACTCGATTCCTTCTCAATCCGGCCCGTGGAGGGTCTGGGAATCAGCGTGCTTTTACATGAGTGGAATGTGTCCTTTTATTTAAAATGCATTTCTGGGTTATTTGTGGGGCCTGCCTGGTGTTTTTACATGAGTTGAATGTGTGCTCTTATTTAAAATGCACTTCTGAGTTATTTGTGGGGCATAGGAATTCGTTCTCCCCTCCCCCCCAAAAAATATAGTCCGGACCCCCGACCCCCACCCCAAGGTCTGAGGGACAGTGGACCCAGCCCCCTGCTGAAAAAGTTTGCTGACCCCTGACTCAACCCAAATCTACACCTGCAATGGCCTGCAATGTCCACAATCGTCTACCCTGGGCCAGTTTTCTCCAATTCAGTTTTGAAACTGAACGCAAACCCTGAGCTCAACAGGTTTCTCCGCTGCCAATTTCTGAAATATCTATATCGTAAGCAAAGTTATTTTCCGTGGAGCGTTTTATTTGGGGGGGGATACAAATGCTGACCTGGAGATTTTGAGAAGGAATCTGATGCAGCCTTGTTAAGAGAAGACCCTTGAGCGCAACAAAAGTGCTCAGAACTACCTTTGGAAGAGGCCGTCTCCCAATAAATGTCAACACAAAGTAAAACAGCGAGCAAAACAACCTTTTACTAGTCCATCATTTCTAGACAATTTATTCAACCAGATGGGAGGAGGGAGATATCTAGGTCAGCAGAATCTCCCTGCTTTGAAGATGGCCCACAGCTGAATCTATCTAGACTGTTTGGTTTTCTTTTAGGAAATAATTTGAATAGTTGAGTGCTTTGGTGGGGTTGCTGCCCTACTGCCCTTCTGGTTTCCCTTCACCCCCCCTCCAGCCCCCCTCCCATAAACCCACAATATCTCTCCCCAGAATATCCCCCAAACTTCTAGAGCAGATCTGAGTGCCATGCAGGAAGCTGGAAGGGAGAGAAAAGGAAGGAAAAGTCCCACATGCGGTATGTTGGGTCTCACCCTGTGACTTTTTTAAAAGTGTGAACCAATGAAGATAAGATTCCTTCATTATTATCCTGGGAGTTTCTTTCACTCACCTTTGCATATCCCATCACTATGGAGGTAGAAATGGTCTTTGCATCGGGGTAGGCAGACACCCACAGATGTCCCCTTGAGCATCGTTCCAGGTTGCAGCCCCTCCTCTGGCTTCATGCACTTCGTACAGTGCGAATGTTCAGGGCCAAGGCACTCGCGGCAAGACGAATGGCATCCTGCAAAACAGCAAAGCCACTGTGAAATCCCAAGAAAAGCTGTGCTGTATCTGTGGAAGAACGAGAAGCAAATACTCCTTCCGGAAAAAGGAAGATGGAGCATATACGGATATATGTATGTGAATGTATATATGAAAGAGATTTCATCAAAGAGAGACAGGGCTGGCCCTACTATTTGACAGAGCGATGCAGCTGCCTCAGGTGACAAATGCTGAGGGACAGGGATCAGTGTTGAGGTACCATCCATTTTGCTCTGGACCTCCTAAATTACTCTGTAGCTTATTTTGTTGTTTTTAGATTTTAGTTTGTTTTAAGAGCAGCAAAACAATACAGCTTTATCAAAGCCAGAAAGACTGTGAACAGCCTCTTCTGATTCAGGATGATTCAAGGGTAAAATTATAGGTAGAATTCAGGACTAAAACAATAGATAAAGAGACATGCAGTGAGGAAAATCAAGAGTGGAACAAAGGAAGATGGTTATAAGGGGCCTCTGAAAATAACAAATAAAACCAGTACCTAGTAGACATATATGATCAAGGGCCTGGAAACCAAGCCTTATGAGGAAAATTTGAGGGAATTGGGTATGTTTAGCCTGGATAGGAGGAGACTGAGAGGAGATGTGATAGCCATCTTCAAATATCTCAAGGGCTGTCACATGGAAGATGGAACAAGCTTGTTTTCTCCTGCTCCGAAAAGTAGGACCTGAATGGATGGCGTCAAGTTACAAGAAAGGAGATTTTGACTAAACATCAGGAAGGACCTTCTGACAGTAACAGCTGTTCGACACTGGAACGGTCTCCCTCGGGAGGTGGTGGACTCTTCTTCCTTGCAGGTTTTTAAACAGAGTTTGGATGGCCATCTGCCATGGATGCTTGAGTTGAGATTCCTGCACTGAAAGGGGTTGGACTTGGGATCCCTTCCAACTTTACAGTTCTATGAGAGCCAAGGCATGGGCAGAATGAGTGGGACAGAACCCTAGTTAGCTCAGTTTGGGTGCCTATCTTTCAGTTTTCCACCAAAAACGCTCAACAAACACAACTGCTTCCTCCAGGACTGTCGGCCATTTGGATTCAATGGAAATCTTCCAAGGAAGTCAGTGAGAATACTCCGATACCAGGCTTCCTCAACCTCGGCCCTCCAGATGTTTTGAGACTACAGTTCCCATCATCCCTGACTACTGGTCTTGCTAGCTAGGGATCATGGGAGTTGTAGGCCAAAAACATCTGGAGGGCCGAGGATGAGGAAGCCTGTCCCATACAGTCATACCTCATGTTACATTCCCTTCATGTTATGTTTTTTCAGGTTGCGTCCTGCGGCGACCTGGAAGTACTGGAAAGGGTTACTTCGCTGTTCGCACATGCACAGAAGTGTTAAATCATGCTTCACACATGCACACAAGCACCAAATCACGCTGTGCAACTGCGCTCTTTCCATGTTGCAAACGGGCCTCCAGAATGGATCCCGTTTGCAACCAGAGGTACCACTGTACAATAAGTTTATTCACATGAGCGCGGCGGTGGCAACCTCCCAGCGGCAGCAATGTCACACTCATTGAGACAGGGACAAGATGAGAGATTTGTGGACTGGCAGCAGCAGCCCTGGAGCTGAGGTTGTCAACCCAGACCTTCCCCTGCCGCAACCTCGCCACCCCTGCCTCGCACCCTCCCTGGGTGCAGTCCTCCTGCCACTTAAAAGCTATCTCTGCGACCCCTACATGAGCCACGGCTGAAATTAGAGCCTAGTCCTGTTGAGATCGAGCTGCAGGCTTTCCTTTCCTTTTAGGCCTGCAACTAGAAGCATATACACAAAGTATCAAATGTGGTGACAGTAATGTATACAGTAATGTATACGTACCGTATTTTTCGCTCTATAAGACGCACCAGACCACAAGACACACCGAGTTTTTGGAGGAGGAAAACAAGAAAAAAAATATTCTGAATCCCAGAAGCCAGAACAGCAAGAGGGATCGCTGCGCAGTGAAAGCAACAATCCCTCTTGCTGTTCTGGCTTCTGGGATAGCTGTGCAGCCTGCATTCGCTCCATAAGACGCACACACATTTTCCCTTACTTTTTAGGAGGGGAAAAAGCGAGTCTTATAGAGCAAAAAATACGGTATATTGTTGTTTGGTTGTAACAGAAAAGTGATGCTGCACCTTTAACCATGTAATCATGTGATGATTGATTCTATACACCTGTACTGTACTTAACTGCTTGTTATGAGTCTGAACAGTAGCAAACCGTTTTGTATGACTGGGTAAGGTATAGTATGAGACTGATATTTTCTAATTTTTATGGTTTACCACACATTGTAATTGGAGTGCTGTTTTGGACTGATGAAGCGTGTAGCGAAACCTGTAATATATCCGGAGAACAGGTCTGCTTTTGCCCACTTGCGTTATTCTCACCAGGGTGGTGATTTTGATTTGCCTTCCTGTGATTGATCCATGCATACGGCTTTGTGTTTCCAACTCAAGACCCATTGAAGAACATCTCAGCCAGTTCAATCTTTGAAAAACAGCTTTGAAAAACTTTTTCATGTTCTCCAGTGTGCTACCCTTGCCATTGTGGCGGCACAGGGTTGCCGTTCTGTGACTGGACTTATGCTACTTGTTGAACGGTTCATTTATCCAGTCTGTATAACGTTTATTGCACATGTAACTTGTTAAGATACAGTTGTACATTTATCCACTCCATGTTTACAGTATCTCCAGGCTTTGTTTGCACATGGCACCTTAGTATGTTTGTTGCTTGAATGGTTACAAGTCTATCTCTGTTCTAGCTATTATTCTAGTAAATTTGGTTTTATACTTATATGCCAATTTGTGGTGTTGTTGTTTTGCTGCAACTAGAAGCAACATTTCTCTTACCTTTGCAGATGGCGTGGTCCTGGTAAAAGCCCTCTCCGCATGCAGAAAGGCACTGACCCCGGCGCAGGGCTAGGGGAAAGGAACAGGAAGCACACTGAGTAGACAAAGGTCCGACGCAGCTGCTACAGGAGCGGTGGCAAGCTGGTAAAGAAGGAACAGAGGAAGTTTGTAAATGGGACATACTTGACTCTTATTCCATCCAGCCACACTGTTTCCTTCCCGTATACAGTGGTACCTTGGGTTACATACGCTTCAGGTTACAGATGCTTCAGGTTACAGACTCCGCTAACCCAGAAATAGTACCTCGGGTTAAGAACTTTGCTTCAGGATGAGAACAGAAATCATGCTCCGGTGGCACGGCAGCAGCAGGAGGCCCCATTAGCTAAAGTGGTGCTTCAGGTTAAGAAGAGTTTCTGTTTAAGAACAGACCTCCGGAATGAATTAAGTACTTAACCCGAGGTACCACTGTATTTTCACTGTGTATTACCACTGTATTTTCTTCCACATTTCAGAACCCTAAGGAGAATCCTACTAGATCAGGCCTAGCTCACCAGATACCTGTAGGAAACCCACAAAAAGAAAGACTGGGCACAGCAACCACTCTCCCCTCCTGAGGTTTCCTGCAACCGACATTCAGAGGCATAAAAGGTAAAGATAAAGAACCCCTAACAGTTAAGTCCAGTCGCAGATGACTCTGGGGTTGCAGCACTCATCTCGCTTTACAGGCTGAGGGAGCCAGTGTTTGTCCGCAGACAGTTTTTCCGGGTCATGTAGCCAGCATGACTAAGCCGCTTCTGGCGCAATGGAACACCGAAACCAGAGCAGTGCACAGAAACGCTGTTTACCTTCCCACCGGAGCAGTACCTATTTATCTACTTGCACTTTTTGGCGTGCTTTCGAACTGCTAGATTGGCAGGAGCAGGGACCGAGCAACAGGAGCTCACCCCGTTGTGGGGATTCGAACCGCCGACCTTCTGATCAGCAAGGCCAAGAGGCTCAGTGGTTTAGACCACAGCGCCACCTGCGTACTTACTGAATACCATTTCTTCTATTGACCGCATTAGTGAATTTATCCATGTAAAGCAATTTCTGGTGCTTTAAATGATCGCTTTCTAGTGGTTGGAATTGTTGAGCTTCCTAAGGGCTCGTTGAGCTCCTGCTCTATCCACCTGAGGCCAGTTGACCTTCCTTGTTTTAGTTCCAGCTAGGGAACCAAATTCATGTTTTGGGAAAACGCATACAATTATGTGTACAGTGTTACATATAATGATGCATGCAATTTGCGCAAACTTTTTATGTATTCCCCCCGCCAAAAAAAAATCCGCCCCCAAATGGGACAGATCAGGCCAGTGACTATCAGCCAACATGAAACACAACAGATTTGTGCATTCCTAGTTGTTGTTGTTGTTGTTATCTGTTAACTTTTAGAAGATATCTGAAGGCAGCCCTGTTTAGGGAAGCTTTTAATGTTTAATAGGTTATTGTATTTTATTGTTCTGTTGGAAGCCACCCAGAGTGGCTGGGGAAACCCAGCCAGCTGGGCAGGGTATGTATGTATGTATGTATGTATGTATGTATAAATAAATAAATAAATAAATAAATAATAATAATAATTAATTTGATTTATTTATTCAAATATCTCAAGGCAGTGTACATTAAGAACATAATTTATGCTGAATAATGCTAAAAATACAATACACAGCATCATAATAAAATAATCATAATAACAGCCCTCCCACCCACATTTAACAGACCACAAATGATGTCCAAAGGCCTGAGTGAATAGGAATGTTTTCACCTGGCCTAAAGATATGTAATGATGGCTCTGGGGAGAGCATTCTGCAGATGGGGAGCCACCACAGAAAAGGCCCTCCTTGTCTCTCAGCAGCTCCTATAAAAGGAAGCATCTGCTGGTAGACGAGTTAGGAACTTGTGTTTGGAGTCTGATAGTCCTGATTTCACTGGCCTGTTTGTTTTGGTATGGGATGCTTTGGCTTCTCATATCACTGCTTGAAAACTAATCTTTATAGTCAAGGCTTGACAGCTGTCTCTCCCCTCCAGCCTCAGCAAAACTAGAAGCTTTAGCGAATTCCAACCAGACTGCCGGGACACCTTCAGCTTGGTGGACCCCAAAGCTGAGCATGCCTGCTCCACAGATTCAGGAAAATTAAAAGCAAAGGTTTGACTTTCCACAAATAGCATTGCCTTGAGTCCAACCTGTGTGTGTGTGTGTGTGTGTGTGTGTGTGTGTGCTTGGAACTTTTAACACACAAATGATTTCCTTTCCTCTTAACCGCTCTATGAAGTAGGTCACTGGTGTTCCCCACAGGGCTGAGAGAGTGAACGAGTTGCCTAAAGGAAAGGAGAAGGGAGGGGACGAGACCTGGATCATGGGATAGCTAGAGGCTAAATTGACTGATTGTCAAGAGAATCTGCAAGTGGAGGAATCTTTCTCTAACCGCAGGAAGTTATTCATAGAGTCAGCCATGCTATTACAGAGGATGTTGTATCCATCTCAGATGCTGGGGGGGGGGGGCAGGGGCAGTAAGGTGTCAAAGAAAATAATGCTAATAATGCTAATAATAATAATATTTATATACCACCCATCTGACTGGGTTGCCCCAGCCACTCAGGGTAGCTTCCAAGAAATTATAAAACCACAATAAAACACAGTCAAAACATTAAAAACTTCCCTATGCGGTGCTGCCTTCAGATGTCTTCTAAAAGTCAGATACAGTGGTACCTTGGGTTACAGACGCTTCAGGTTACAGACGTTTCAGGTTACAGACTCTGCTAACCCAGAAATAATACCTCGGGTTAAGAACTTTGCTTCAGGATGAGAACAGAAATCGTGTGGCAGCGGCGCAGTGGCAGCGGGAGGTCCCATAAGCTAAAGTGGTACCTTAGGTTAAGAACAGTTTCAGGTTAAGAACAGACCTCCAGAACGAATTAAGTTCTGAACCCAAGGTACCACTGTAGTTGTTTATTTCCTTGACATTTGACGGGAGGGCATGACTACCAAGAAGGCCCTCTGCCTGTTTCCCTGTAAACTCACTTCTCAGAGTGAGGGAACCGCCAGAAGGCCCTCGGAGTCCGGGCAGAACGATGGGGGTGGGGATGCTCCTTCAGGTATACTGGTCCAAGGCCGTTTAGGGTTTTAAAGGTCAGCACTGTGTGCACCACATGGCCTGCTAAGCTAAGTTAGCCCTCAGGTGCTGGTGTTTAAATAAGACTCAACAGCCAGGCAGCTTCTGAACATGGAACGGAACGGGGTACCATTTTGTTCTTCACCTCAGGCAAATCAGTCAAGCACTGCTCTGAGCTTCTGTCCTTGCAATCGGGAGGGGATGCCTAGGGTTCAAGCTCGAAAACATCACAGAGCCTTTACTCTGGTGCATTTAAATGTTCTTTCATCAGCAGTTCTGGAAGGGAGTTTCCAAAAAAAGGAAGAAAAGAAAAAAGAAATCCCCTACTGTCAACTTAAACGCCTCTGTGAATAACAAAGAGGCGGAATCGATAGATCACGTTCTTCTGCATTGTTCCTTTTATCATGATATATGTAAGATTTTTACTGAACCCTTTTTATGTGAATTCCCAGGATGATCAAATGCATTTTTATGCTTTCTTAATTCTTTCGGCTCAGAATGCATTCTCCTCTTCCAGGGTGGCTAAATATTGTGTTGCTGCGGGTAAAACTCTCCAGGGACTGATTTTAGTAAGCTTATTACACTGTTCTCTGTGCCCAGCATTTTATAGTACAGTCACTAATAACTTTATTGTTATGGGTCTCTAGTTTGTTTCTTCGGCACCATTTTATATACTTGCGCAAAGTTTCTTTTTTGAATGCCGGCCATTCACCGTAACGAAGAAACTCAGTGACTGACAGTTGATCAAGCGACAAACACAAGCGTAAATCATTCTTTCCATTGTACACTTGATACAGTTTTGAGTGGAATATTCCTTCACTTTCAACCCAAAAGAACAGCCCGACCTGATGCATGTTTGTTCTGAAGTCAGCCCCGCACTGCGTTCAAAGGGACTTGCACCCAGGTAAGCATGCAGCTGATGGCAGCCTAAATTGGCGAGCTGTCAGAAATCTGAGAAGCCCTATTCCACGGTGAGCTGTTGGATTGACATAAAGGTCAGAAAGGCTGAGAACACCAATGAAAGAACGCTAAAAGGTATCACCTAAATGTCTGTGTCTGAGTGACTGCTCTCATTTCCCCCAGAAAGATGGTCCAACTTGGATTTGACGGCTGTTTATCCTGCATAGCTATAAAGCCTTTAGCATCTTCCTGCAATTTAGAAATGGCTCAAGTATTTATTTATTTATTTTTAAAAAAAAGCAAAGGCTCACTTTTTAATTATTATTATCCATTGTCAGGAAACTGACATCGGAGCTAGAGGCGGAGGGAAGGCTCTCAAATGATGCTGGAGAAGGACCCAGCAGGGAGAGAGGCAGCTCCGCAGATGGAGAAGCAAATCAGCGCAACACCAGGGATATAGAGGGGCTGATGGGGGAATCGGCGAGAGGGCTCCAGGACTCTTCACCGGACACCAGCGGGGAGAGCACGGGTCCTCCGCTACCCACGCCCACCCTGCGCAGAAGACTTCCGCACAGAGAGAGTAGGAGGAGACTGGGTGTCAAACAATTTTTATGTTGGAAAAGATTTAAGAAACGCCCACTGACGGATTCTGCTAGCGACTGAGGCAGCTATGAAGTGAAGGGCTGCCCAGACTGAAAGGTTTAGCAAGGTAACAAAGCCCGGAGAGGCGGCAACTTACGCACGAGCAACCCATACACATTACATCCATTTCTAAAATGTATTCCCTACCCTTCGGTGCTCATTAGCATCCTCGGGACAGCTTACAACAGCAAACAATAAAAATACAATCATACAGAACAACAATATAACGCAACAGCTGTGTGCATGAATAAATCTCCAACAGAATCAGATCAGTAACTTTAACATCTCCCAGCGGTCACTGGAAAGGTTACTGGAAACAGTGCTCTGTCTGTCATTGTGTGTGTGTGTATCTGTATCAATAGATAAACACACACAAAAAACATCTTTACATTTTCCTGCTGACAGTGCCATGTAAACACAGTGTAAGGTAGTCTCTATGGGAGTATATTGTATTTAATTATGGGGTATCAGAGTTTTTAGGGGGCTAACCAGGCTGGGATGGCTGGGATAGCAGGCTTACTGGTTTTTGAATGTCTGATGTAGATTTTGTCAGTTTCGTTGTTCTGTATGGGACAATGACAAGAAAGATTATCATATCATATCGTATCGTATCGTATCGTAAATCTAATCTTTAGGCTGCAACATGACGTCCGCATCTGCAAGACAGAGGGCATTTAATGCCCCCGTGCTTAGGTTGTGGGACTCCTTTCTATTACAAGGAAGCAAACACCACCAATGCTTTGCTTCAGACGCCCATTTTGAGACTATTCTTGTTTACGTAGGGCTTTTCTGATACAGGGCTCAACCGCCGTCGATTGTGTTTAATGGATGGGCTGCCTTCGCCGCCTGGGCTCTTTTGATGACCACGCAGGATGCAAGCCTATAAATGAAATAAATAATTAAAAGCAAGCCTCACCTCTGCATCTTTGAGAACTGTCTGCGTAGTAACCGCCGGGGCATTCCGACACGCAGTCCCCGCCGTGCAAAAGTCCGCCCGGAGGACAGGCTGAGCATCTGGGCCGGTCTGAGTAACATTTACCACAGGTCTCATTGCAGACTAATGAAGGCAAGAATATGAGTCGTGAGTTGCAACAGGCAAAGGGAGGGAAAAGGCAAGAAAAGTCGTGTCGCATTTGGTGTACATAGTCTCAACGCTGCAGAATTTTCAGGGGTTTTAAAAAGCCCTCCTTTTCCAGAATGTTCTCCCCCCACCCCTAAATAAGGCCAGGGCATCCTCTCAGGGCCTTATTTTAAGAAGGGGAATTTCAAATATGGTGTCAATTCCATCTACATGTCACAACAGGTTTTTAGATGGCTCTAAATAATGCTGCTATTGTGAGTTTTTTACACCGTGTGTGGCTTTTAAAATTTATTAATGATACCATAAGCCGTTTTGGGTGGGCTATATGACCAAAGAAGGGTCATATAAATTATTTTATAAATATTTATACTATTAATAAAGCACAAGAGCCACATGCCATAAATTTCAGGGTGTTTTCCAAAGGGGAGTGTAAGGATATCGGGGGTTGCTTGAGAGCAATCAGGCAAATGCCTCCCTGGTCTGTTGTAAAGCCTTGTTATTGGTGCCAAAAAAAAACCTTCACCATGTAGAGCACCTCTATTCCGTGCCTTGCTCATTCACTGGCAGAATCTGAGAGTGGGCGGTCCTTAAATCTTCCCCAGCAGAGTAGTTTCTTGACGCCCAGTCTGCGCTTCCCCTCTCTGCGCGGAAGCCTACTGCGCAGGGAGGGCGTGGGTAACGGAAGACCTCTCTCCTCCCCGCTTTGCCCAGGCGAGGTGTCCTGGCACCGCCTCGCCTCCTCCGAGCCCTGAAGCTCCTCTCCACTGGAGGCGTGGTTACTGTCCTCCACTGAGGAGGTGCTGCTTCCCACGATCTTCGGGGGCTCTCTCTAATCCATCCGGCTTTTCCCCTCTTGCCCCTGAGCCGATGGCAGTTCCCTGACAGGGAGGTAAAGCAGGGCTCACCAAGCTGGTCACATCCAGTTAACCACATGTAAACCTCGTTGTTTGGCTGGCTGCCGAGAACTGCCATGACCCTTCCCCCCCCCCCCAAAGGAGGGGGGTCAAGCATGTTGAAGGCCACATGTAGGGTTGGAAAGGACCCCAAGAATCATCTGGTCCAACCCCCTGCAATGCAAGAATCTCAACAAAAGCAACCATGACAGATGACCATCCAACCTCTCTGCTAAAAACCTCCAAGGAAATAATCATTTAAACATTTCCATTGTTTCTGGATTATATTTTTTTGTTCTTTGTCTTATCAAATCATTTTTAATTTATTTATGTAGACAAGGATTAAATGTAAGTTACTGGTTGCGTTTAGAATAGATTTAGGAAAGATTTAGAAAACCTATTGATTAGAATATTAGTGTGAGATTGTATGGAGGAAATATGGAATAACAGATACAGTCTTGCTTAAAATGTATAGAGGAAGTGGAGTGTAAGCGATGGAAGTCAATCAATGAAATTTTATTACTATTTTCATATTGAGGTATTTGTAGAATAAACTCGGAAGAAATTCTTCCAACTTTTCTAATTCTTTTTTCTCTTTCTTTTTTCTTATCTTCTTTTTTCTCTTTTTCCCCTTTTTCATATATATGTGCTTATTTGAGCTCTATGTATGTATTTGCAATATTTTGCTTATATTTTATAACAATTATGTTAAATAATTAAAAAAAAAACCACCTCCAAAGAAGGACAGTCTACCACCTTCCAAGGGAGACTGTTTCACTCTCAAACAGCTCTTACCATCAGAAAGTTCTTCCTAACATTTAATTTAGGCTTGTTGCTCCAGAGGTTTTATAGGCACGTGCCAAGGGCTATCTGATTAGCCCTGGAGAGTAAAACATTTTTAAGGACCAACCCAAATCAACCCTATTAAATAGCTACAAAACAGCAGGAGCAGGTCGCAATATAAACTAATAGAGAAGCAAAAGGCATTTGGTGTAGGACACACCTCCATTTCAAGGCCTGTCAGGGGTTTGCCTTGGGTTTGAAGGCGCCCTCTGTTGGAAGGGCTGCCCAGTCCGAATCCAACTGAAAGATAAAGACCCCCCCCCCCCGAAGGGAGAGCAGGGGACAGGGAGGTTTGCAGCAGTCTATCAACAGGTAAGGTAAAGGTATAGGAGCCCTGGACGGTTAGGTCCAGTCAAAGGTGACTATGGGGTTGTGGCACTCATCTCACTTTCAGGCCGAGGGGGCCATGTTTGTCCACACACAGCTTTCCAGGTCATGTGGCCAGCATGACTAAACCGCTTTTGGCGCAACGGGACACTGTGATGGAAACCAGAGTGCATGGAAATGCCGTTTCCCTTCCCGCCACAGCGGTACCTATTTATCTACTTGCACTGGCCTGCTTTCGAAATGCTAGGTTGGCAGGAGCTGGGATAGAGCAACGGGAGCTCACCCCATCATGGGGATTCGAACCGCCGACCTTCCAACTGGCAAGTTCAAGAGGCTCAGTGGTTTAGACCACAGCACCACCCACCCACATATATTAGTAGTAGTAGTAATAGTAGTAGTAGTAGTAGTAGTAGTATTTATACCCCACCGATCTGGCTGAGTTTCCCCAGCCACTCTGGGCAGCTGCCAATCGAGTGTTAAAAACAATACAGCATTACGGAAACCAGAGTGCATGGAAACGCCGTTTATCTTCCCACTACAGAGGTACCTATTTATCTACTTGCACTGGTGTGCTTTCAAGCTGCTAGGTTGGCAGGAGCTGGGACAGAGCAATGGGAGCTCACTCCATCACAGGCATTCAAACCACCGACCTTCTGATCTGCAGGCCCAAGAGGCTCAGTGGTTTAGACCACAGCGCCACCCGCATCCCTGTGTCAACAGGTAACACCTGGAGAGCAGACTGAGCAAGCACTCAGATCACCTGGTCAGCCTTCCCAACTATGGGGAGATGTACCATATAAATTAACATATAACATAAATTAACATATGCAATGCAATGCAAATTGGTGCCTTCCCTTTTTGACAATGCGTAAGCGGCCACCCTGTGAGGAGTGCTCAACCCTTCCTCGCTGGACGTTTTTTGGTTTTCCGCCCACCCCCAGCTGCTTTCCTTCCAGCCAGAGTTGAAAGAGCTAAAGAAGCCAGCCCAGTGAAGAAGTTGGCAACTGTGGTTTTTGCCAGCAATCTCTGCAACTGCAACAATCCCTCTTGCTTTCCACTTCTGCCCCAGGGATAGGTAGTCCTGAAACCCAAGACGCCTGTGTGCAAGGAATCCTTGCTTAGACAGACCATAATCATAACATTATCTGGGTGAAAGGGTTGGTTTCTCGGCTGAGGACAGACATGCCCGATAGCATACATTGCTGGTACTAAAAACGCCACTCCTTTTTAAAGAGGACTTGGTTGTTATAAATAATCAGATGCTGAAAGATTGGAGGTTCTCTTGATTGCCAAGCAGCAATGAAAGGATAAAGGAACATATTTTCAAGTTGCACAAGACCAGTCGTGGGGAAGGTTCAGGAACAGACCTTGCCAACAGTTGATTTCCAATTGTGCAATTTTTCAACCTTATGGGGACTAAAGACTGCTGTTGGTGTAATTAAAAAAAAACACACAGAAGGGAAATGTGGAAGGAAAGCAGAGAATAAAGAAGAGTGGAGGGAAAATACTGTTACAAAAGTTGGGGCCAGTCTCTGCCGAGCGATGGCACGAGTCCATGGGGTCCCAGACACTCACACAGGGTCTATGCTCCTTTGGGGAATTGAATAGGTGGCAGAGACTGTCGCACTTTAAGAAAAATACAGTGGTGCCCCACAAGACGAACGCCTCGCGAGACGAAAAACTCACAAGACGAAAGGTTTTTTCGTTTTCGAGTTGCTTCGCAAGACGAATTTCCCTATGGGCTTGCTTCGCAAAACAAGGCTTGCCCCCGCACCCCGGACCTCTTTTGAAGCAAGGGGCGGCGGGGAGAAGATCGCTTCTCCCCGTTGCCAGCCCCACAATCTCCGGGGACAGAGGGGAAGGCGCGTGCGCGCCTTCCCCTCTGTCCCCGGACCCCTTTTGAACCAAGGAGCGGCAACGGGGAGAAGCGATTCTCCCCGCTGCCCCTTCCCTTGCTTTAAAACAGGTCCGGGGACAGAGGGGAAGGCCCGCGGCGCTTCCCCTCTGTCCCTGGACGGTCTCCATAGGAACACATTGATTGATTTTCAATGCATTCCTATGGGAAACCGTGCTTCGCAAGACGAAAAACTCGCAAGAAGAAAAAACTTGCGGAACAAATTAATTTCTTCTTGCGAGGCACCACTGTAGTTTCTTCACCTATTTACACCTTCAGTGTGCATGGAGGGAGTCTAGGTCTTACGGCATGGTCATTCCAAGAGGCAACAGAACAAGCTGCCTGCAGTCAGCCTCTTCCAAAGATGGATCTTATCTCTCCCTCCTGCCTCTTCTTCCCAGAATCCCTTTTCCTGTCCCCTCAAACATACAACCCATCGCCTTGGTAACAGGTCCCCCCCCCCAATGGCTCATCCAGGGCCAGATTTAGGTTTGATGAGGCCCTAAGCTACTGAAGGCAATGGGGCCCTTTATATGTCCAGCCGTCCTTTGTCAACAACAAATTGTCGCTGTTTTTGTGTGTGTTGAATGTATGCTAATTTATGGACCTAATAGGTATCTACAGCCATTTGCACATAACAACGTATGTATTTTATCAAAGTAATTGTTGAACTGAAATACTATTAAGAAGTTTATTAATAGTGAAATACAATTAAGAGGAAGTATATTAATAGCAAAATAATTATTAAGCACTAGCTTAAAATGATTGGGGGCCCATTACTTACATCATAGGAGCTTATACAACTCTTAACACTGTTGCTGTATGTAGGTTTTATTTTATTTGTTTTTCATCTTATGTTTTGGAAATGTGCATCCAGGTTTTTTTGTCCTTGAATTTTTTTGCCCCCCCCCCCAGAAAGTGGGGCCCTAACCTATAGCTTGCTTAGCTTATACGTAAATCCTGCACTGGGTTAATCAACACCTTTTGTCATGTTAACAGGTTTGCTCTTCACCCAGCCAACCGGGCTGATTTGCATAAGCCAGCCCAGGAATTCCCTATCTGGAACAATTCTGCCCTTTAATCCATATTAATCAAATGCCCATTAATTGAAGGTAAAGGTAAAGGGACCCCTGAGCATTAGGTCCAGTCGCGGCCGACTCTGGGGTTGAGGCGCTCATCTCGCTTTATTGGCTGAGGGAGCCGGCGTATAACTTCCAGGTCATGTGGCCAGCATGACTAAGCCGCTTCTGGCGAACCAGAGCAGTGCACGGAAATGCCGTTTACCTTCCCGCCGGAGCGGTACCTATTTATCTACTTGCACTTTGATGTGCTTTCAAACTGCTAGGTTGGCAGGAGCAAGGACCGAGCAACGGGAGCTCACCCTGCTGCGGGGATTCGAACCACTGACCTTCTTATCGGCAAGCCCTAGGCTCTGTGGTTTAACCCACAGCGCCACCCGCATCCCATATTAATTGAAACCCTGACATTAATTTCTGGAGATCAGGGAGATTCCCCCCACCCCTTAAACCTATACCAATACAATGTTGGAGAACTCCTCATAGCTTGGATAAAGAGTTTCACTGAGGGAATGGCATTTCCCTGACTGTCACTTTGCATGTGGAGGCGCTGAAGAGAACTGAGGGTGTGTCCTCATTGTCGTGAATCCACTGGCTCTCTCCATATGTGGACGCTGCCACCAGAGATGTCAGCTGATGAGCAGGACAGACATGGTTTAGGTAAAATGTTCTGGCAGCCCATAAAGGACTCCTAGGAAATTTCCCACCCCTGCTCTAAAGGAAGCAACCCCAGTGGCGTAGCGTGGGTTGTCAGCACCCGGGGCAAGGCAAGTAATTTGCGCCCCCTAACCCATGGATTTGCGCCCCCTAACCCGTGGATTTGCGCCTCCTAACCCTAACCCCCAGATGTTGTGGCCGGTGTGGCCGGCCCCCCCCCTGCACCCCCCACGCTACGCCACTGAGCAACACCCCCCCAAGAGACTCCTACCAAAATGTGAAACACAAAAATGGATACTAGTTCCACTCGAAGAAGTCTGCAGAAGAAAACAAAAACAAATGAAGGCCACTAGAGAGCTTGAAGCTTTTTTACCTTTGCAAACACCATCCTGGATGTAGAACCCTGTACCACAACTCGCACCGCAGGAACCTTCCCGTAACACGTCAGACGGGTCTTTGCAGGTGAAGCAATTGTTAGCGTGTGGGCCCCAGCAAGTAGCGCAGGATTCATGGCAAGCTGAAGTCAAGAAAAAAGTTTGCAGGTCAGAGGATAACAGAGTTGCCTCATCCAGTCACTGGGCACCGGAAACCTCCCTTATAGGATTGCGAACTTCTCATTTTGCCCCTGTAGCAAAGGTTTATAAACAGCAGCATGTCCCACAGACATGTGAAAACATTCATCCCCATTCAGTGGAAAGATTCCCTGGCTATTTTCTGTATGTCAAGCTACCAGACGCTATGGAGGATGATCGAACAAGGAAACCAAATCACCTTTACATATTACTGTTTCGGTACAGACCAAAACCTTATGGGTGTATGTTCAATCTCATGTCTCACCTGCAGCTGGTCTATGCTGGACATTAAACATGAGCTGATTTTGCCGAAGCAGTTTTAGTGTAACTAATATCATGCACACACCAAGAGCAAAATCAGGGTTTTTGAGTTACATCAGCTGTGTAGGCGTCAGTATGCTCGGCGAAACTAAGGCTTGCAGAAGAAGAAAAAACTCTTTAGAGGTATGAAATAAAGAAGACAAAAGAATCACCCCAAGTAGCCCAACGGGGACTGAGAATGCTCAGTGGCCACGGAATGGTGAGTGTTTTGTTGGGCGGTAGGAAATCAGAAAATGGGTAGGGAGAAGAAAAAGAAGAGTTTGTATTTGATATCCTGCTTTATCACTACCCTAAGGAGTCTCAAAGCGGCTAACAATCTCCTTTCCCTTCCTCCCCCACAACAAACACTCTGTGAGGTGAGTGGGGCTGAGAGACTTCAAAGAAGTGTGACTGGCCCAAGGTCACCCAGCAGCTGCATGTGGAGGAGCAGGGAATCAAACCCAGTTCACCAGATTACAAGTCCACTGCTCTGAACCACTACACCACACTGGGAGGGGTTCATGGGAATTGAATAGAGTATCCTGGAAGAGGCATGGCTGGAACACTGAGCAGGACCACCCGCACTGCAATGTTTTTGAAGTGTAAGTGGGTTCCCACGAGGCAAGGCACAATGATAACAGCAAGAACCTTTGTTGGACTATCTCACGGGGCAAAGCAACTGCATATATACATTTCTGAAAGCCTGGGCCACTCCCACTCCCAACGTGATTGGCTGTCTAAACTTCCAAGCTGCAAATCACGACTCAGAGTTCAAGGGCCAATGGCAGAGGCCCAAATCCTGAAATGTTCTGTGACTAGACATCATGTATCGAATCAGAACACAGGAGTTCAGAATCCTTAGTCCAGACTCAAGCTCATGCAAACGCAGACCACTGAATACATAACAGTTTTGTTGCAGGTTCCAGCTGTTTACATTATTATTATTATTATTATTATTAACACGCAAGCCTGGTAGACTTTCATTTCTCATTCCCTTTTGGAGAGGTGAGCCATCGTGGAGCTAAAAGCCAGCTTGCAGCAGCAACAGATATGTGTCTATTTTCTGGGAGAGGCGGCAGTTTGCGCTCAATTGTGTACAATGAAATAAAGGAAAGTTATGGACATCGGATCTACAAGAAGACACGCATAGGGAGCACAGCGGGTGGAAGGAGACAGCATGCTGCTATGATCTGTGCAGAACAAGACAGATTTATCTCTGGCATTCAGTACGGCTGTGGCATGTTAAGTCATGTGCAGCCAGCGCTTACACAAACACCGCAAAATCTCTTTACTTTTAGGTATTTTTGCTTTTAAAAAATTGATTACGCCCAAGTTTTGTCCTGAAGAGGTTCTTAACTTTTATTGTTCCTCAACAAGGCACGTCTTTGCTTGCTAAACAGACAGGAATGAACCCCTGGTGACATTTGCTCCTGACTTGTCCGGGGGGGGGGGGGACGAATGGGTATATAAAACGAGCCCAGAGGGTGAGAATCGTACACTGGCAATTTGCAGGGCTGGTAATTCGCTAGCGTACCTTTAGGCATTTTATAAAGGTATAAATTATACAAACTGGGTCAGGGTCAGGGTAGAACATAGCTACCATTATGATATGGCAGGGCTCATTTTATGATCGGAGGGCATGGGTTGCTGGTGTATTGTTAAAGCTAAGCAGATCTCGGCCTGGTTAGTCTCTGGACGTGGGGCCTCCTGGGAGCACCACGTAAGGCTCTTTAATCTTCCCGTAGGAAAAAGATATCAGGGATCAAAGCATAATTCAGAAATAAGATTAGCAAGCAACTCTTACATGCAGCCGTTTAAATCTCAGCTCATAGGATAGAGCCTAGGTAAAGGTAAAGGGACCCCTGACCATTAGGTCCGGTCGTGACCGACTCTGGGGTTGCGGCGCTCATCTCGCTTTATTGGCCGAGGGAGCCGGCGTACAGCTTCCGGGTCATGTGGCCAGCATGACTAAGCTGCTTCTGGCGAACCAGAGCAGCACACGGAAACGGCGTTTACCTTCCCGCCCGAGCGGTACCTATTTATCTACTTGCACTTTGATGTGCTTTTGAACTGCTAGGTTGGCAGGAGCAGGGACCGAGCAACGGGAGCTCACCCGTTGCGGGGATTCGAACTGCCGACCTTCTGATTGGCAAGTCCTAGGCTCTGTGGTTTAACTTACAGCGCCACCCGTGTCCCCAGGATAGAGCCTAGTCACTAACAGAAACAAATTATTCAAGAGAGGTTGATCACTAGGGCAAGGTAAGGGGGCAAAAGACCCTCTACCATTTTTTCCTGCAGCCTAAAATCCAGTCCTGAAACAGGCATTGCAGGGGTTGGAATAGATAACCCTCCAGGTCCTTTCCAACTCTACAATTCTACAATTCTATATTCACAGTCTTCCTATCACACAGAGACTCCCTGGTGTCTTTTCTGTCTCTATCTCTTGGCATACGCAGACCTGAATAATCACAGGCACATCTACGTGTTGGATGCTGCCAACTTTTCTCCTTGTTCTCGAATATCTGATGCTTGTGTCTGAGAATGGCTGAAATGCTCAAGGGAGAAGGATGGGGAGAAAAGCCAAAGTCAGTAAGACTCTGCCTGCAGTGGCTGCCTGGCTCTGCCTCCAATTAGTTGTATTAAATGCTGCCCTGCATTGAAATCAAGAGTATTTAAACTCAAGGGTCATATTCCAGTGGTGAGCAGGGCCAGAGAAGGAAAAGTGGGTGGAGCAATAAATGTATATTTTACCTTTGTACAGCTGGCTAGTTTCTACACACACACACACACACACACACACACACACACACACACACACAGCCCTCTACCCAGGATAGCAATAATCAGAGTTCAGGGACACATTCCATATCTGTCAACTGCCCTGGAAAAAAAAACAGGACACCCCATTTTTCCTCGTGAGAGGGCAGTGGTCAAAACAGCCACTGAAATCTTGTGTGATTTGGGGCTGCACTTTTTCTGGGAAATACGACCCAAAATGATCATTTTGGGGCACCATGCAATATCGCCCCCCGCCCCCCCCCCAAGTGCTTTTTTTGAGGTGGCAATCTTGCACATTCCCTGAAACATGCATTTTGGGGTACTGTGCCTGGGGAAAGCACTTTTTGGGAGCTATGATCTCATGCAGGAGTGCAGCCATGGAAGGTGGTGTTTGGGTTTCGGGCTGTTTCCTATTGCAAGGTACGACATTTCAGTCAAGGAAAAACATTCGAGGAGGATGCAAAGCCGCTGCAGTGGGGGGCACAGCCTGGGGAAAGGGGGTGTGGCCCAGGAGAATCCCAAGGGTAAGATAAAGAGAGACTCGGAGGGGTGAATTTGAGCTCTGGGTCTGAGTTCCCCACCCTTGCGGTTCTCAGCCTGTGGGTCCCCAGATGCTGTTGGACTACAACTCCCATCATCCCTGAGCTCTGGCCATGCTAGCTAGGGATGATGGGAGTTGAAGTCCAACAGCATCTGGGGACCCACAGGAGGAGAACTGCTACTTTATATAGTTCAGTTCCTTGGAGCAGAGATGTTGACTTCTGCTTATCCTACTTCCTAAAGTGCCACGTAGATGGTTTAATAATGACCCTTTTTTGGAACACAAGCTGGGATCCTACCATATCGGATCGCAAGGGAACAACTGCCCTCATGTCACTATCAGAAGGAGCCATAAGAAGACAAAAGGATTGCGAGAGGATGTATCTAACGCCCATTATTAGCCATAATGATGATCTCACACATAAAACTCTGAGCTGGCTCACCTCCAGAGAAGGGAGAGAGGAGGTGTCTGTCTCAATTTGCAGGCCAGATGAGGACAGCGAGGTGTAGGAACTGTAATTAGGAAACAAGCCTACTCAAATTGTCTTGTTTCTCAGATCCATTCCCCTCACTACCCTTTCCATCCCCTCCTTATTGGACGGTTTTAAAAGCAGAAATCGTTGCAAGGCTCTTGCCTAGCGGGATCAGGACGTCTATATTTAGTGCTGCGAGGACGGCGCAGATCAAACAGGAAAGGTCCATAGGATCGATATCTGCCTTGGGATTGCCTTGCATAACACACACTCCTAAGGTGACTGAGGAAGCATGTGAATAGGTACAGAGAGTCTCAGCTCAGGACTGAGTCCCCATCCATCCCTCAATGATTGGTGGCACATCCTCTGTGCTGGCTGACAGTGGTGCTGGAGGGTTCAGAGCAACTAAGGAGAAGGAAAAGTTCTGCTAACCCAAGCAGATCTACAGGGGGGGGGGAGAGATACAGAAGGAAGCTACAGCGCCAACTGCAACCTTTCCAAATTCCACTGTGAGGTCTATTTAGAGCATCGCCGTTGTGAAGCATCCAACCTAATCAGCACAATAGTTTTGGGAAACACGGATCATTAATCTGCCCTAAAAGCCGATCACGGTCTTTTCTAAAGAGAAAAGGCACTGAGAATCTGATCAGCGCATCCAGTGCAAATTCTCCATATATATATATATATATATATATATATATGCAGGTTTTGGTGTCTTCGGGTGTCTTCCCGTGTAAGAGTTGGGGTGTCTAGGCGACGTTTCGACGAGGTCTCACTCGTCATCTTCAGGCTGGTGCTTTCGGCTTCTTGTTACTGGAACAGAGCAGGATCTCAGTGTTTGAGTTCCTATAAATACTGTTGAGGGGGTGTGGTGTATAGCCTCCAACGTTCTGGGCAGAGAGGAAGTTCCCAGGTTAGTGTGCCTTTTCTTCTTTTGTTCCTTAATTACTTGAGGGATATCTTGAGTGATTTCTTGAGTGATATTCTGAGTACCACTTAGGTGGGTCATTAAGTGTGGATTAGTTGCTAAAGCTTTCGTGTCTTGACCTCTTGAGCTTGTGAAGAGTTTTTCTGAGAAGATGGCTGTACTGCACTTAGTTGTGCTCTGGCTTGGCTTCGTGTATAGGGGCGAGCTGTGGTTTTGTGCCCTGTGCCAGCCAGATCTGTGTAGGGATTGTAGGGGGGTGCAGCATCCGGAGGTGCCACTATGGTTTGGCTACTGGATGGAGTCTGTAATTTATCTGTGGAGAGGGTCTGGGTTTGGGTCTGGTGTGGTTGATTGGTGATGGCGTTCTGTGTGCCTCTGGTTCTGGTGTCGGTTTTTGTGGGGAGGGCTAATTTCCAGATGTCTGGCAGGCGGGACGTGTCGTCACGCTTGTTCATGTTGTGAGGGTGTTTCTCTATCTCGATGGCTTCCATGATTATTCTCTTGTGGTGATGTTCCATGTTAAAGAGCAATTTGGAATCTGCAAAATTAATTTCGTGTCCTGTTTCTTTCATGTGTTGGAAAAGAGAGGAAGCTGCACCCCCCTACAATCCCTACACAGATCTGGCTGGCACAGGGCACAAAACCACAGCTCGCACCTATACACGAAGCCAAGCCAGAGCACAACTAAGTGCAGTACAGCCATCTTCTCAGAAAAACTCTTCACAAGATCAAGAGGTCAAGACACGAAAGCTTTAGCAACTAATCCACACTTAATGACCCACCTAAGTGGTACTCAGAATATCACTCAAGAAATCACTCAAGATATCCCTCAAGTAATTAAGGAACAAAAGAAGAAAAGGCACACTAACCTGGGAACTTCCTCTCTGCCCAGAACGTTGGAGGCTATACACCACACCCCCTCAACAGTATTTATAGGAACTCAAACACTGAGATCCTGCTCTGTTCCAGTAACAAGAAGCCGAAAGCACCAGCCTGAAGATGACGAGTGAGACCTCGTCGAAACGTCGCCTAGACACCCCAACTCTTACACGGGAAGACACCCGAAGACACCAAAACCTGCATTCCTGTACCCGTGAAAATCTACGAAAGCATATATATATATATATACATATACACACACACACACACACACACACACACACACACATATGCCCAAATACAATAGCAGCTGTTGTGCAATTTGAGCTGCTGTTCGAGCGTGCAGCTTGAGTTCCTGCGCCCACGAGGAAAGCCGCCGAGGCAATTTATCCTAGGCTGCTTTTAAAGAAATAAATAAATCCTAGCAACTATTGATTGCTCCCCCTCCCCTGCCCACACTTCACTCTGCAATGTCTCTTTTCCCATTTGTCTGGGCGGTCCTGAAGACTCACAGAAGGGAGACTAACTAAAGGGAAACAGAGCCAAGCCTCAAGACATGGGGGCTTCTGTGGTCTCCAGCTCTTCCTTCCGAGAGAGAGAGAGAGAGAGAGAGAGAGAGAGGATTCTTCAGGTGCAGAGGAAGAAGAGGTGGGAAGGTGACCACTAGTGTCCGGGCATTTTTTGCAAAACAGAAAATGACACAGCCCAGGCCACCCACCCGCCTCTTCTGCCTAGCAAAGAAAGAGCATCTCTTCAGAAGTGCGCTCCAGATTGGTTAGAGCCATTGCAAAGAAGGCAACCCTCTATATCTCTCACCGCTCCACCCAAGACAGAAGTGAAGTTAGTTTTTCCTATGGATTTTAACCTGTGCTGAAACCAAGCATCAAAGAGAAACGATGGAAGCAAGAAGAAATTTCGACGAAAGAAGAATGGCAGACAAAATTAATGGACTATGCAGAATTGGACAAAAATGACAGGAAGGATTTGAAACCTGCGGGACCAGAGATTTACAGGAGATTGGAAGAAGTATATGAATTATTTGAAGAGCAACTGTAATCAACAAATTACGCTAGTAGGAATACAAGAAGTTTTATAAGGAGAAATATACGAAGTGTTACAGAGTAGAAAAAGGTAGAGATATTGGTTATGAGTTTGAAATGTAATAGGGAAAATAAGAAATGCATACTAAGAGATTAGACTGGAAATTTTTCAGACAGGACTGATGGAAGTCAAAAAAACTGAATAAGATGCATAAAGTATGTTTAATTACTGTTGAAAATGATATGTTAAAAAAACAATCAAAGAGAACCGAGCTCCCAGGCTCCCAACTCTCTCTCTCTTAGTCTGGGAGGAAACCCTGCTTCAGGCCCCGGTGTTGGCAGCTCTGTTGACCACCCTGTTCAAAATGTTGTTTTGTTACCAACATCTGCATGGAGCCTGAACCATTAGCTGAGGTTCAGTGTGCTGCATGGGCCTATATGGGGAGAGCTGCCCTCTGAGACAGGCAGTTCCCCGTGCCCTAACCCTCTCCCCCTGTCACCCATGGTTCCAACGAGCCTTAATTGTGCAGTTAATGTCCCTTACAGATTTCCAATTTCCGCTTTTTAATGCATTTATCGTTCTTTAAAAGAAGTGTCTGTCAAGGAAGAAAGAGCCATAGCAAATTAGTTTGCGCACAGATCTTCATTCTGGAAGAAAGCATGTCGTGGGGTGAGCGGGGAAGGAATGATTAAAGGAACGTGGTTGCTTCTTGATGAAATGGGGAAAGAAAAGTTGGAAATGGAGAATAACTGGCAGGTCTCCCATTCAACTCTGAACATGCCTACAGACTCAAACCGGCCTCTCCCATCTGAAATTGCCCTCCAGCTGCTCACGGACTTGCTCCCACTCTCATGCCTCATCCTTTGCATTTGGGGGGTGGGGGGTGCAATTATATTGGCTGAGTGTCATTAACCTTAGGGGAGGGAGTTCACATGGGTAATGATGAACCTAGAGTTAAAACCCAAAAAAGAACAGGCTCCCTGCAGACATAACCAATACGTTTCCGAGCACAATTCAAAGTGTTTGTGCTGACCTTTAAAGGCCTAAATGGTCTCGGTCCAGTAGACCTGAAGGAGCGTTTCCACCCCCATTATTCAGCCTGGACACTGAGGTCCAGCGCCGAGGGCCTTCTGGCGGTTCCCTCACTGCAAGAAGCCAAGTTACAAGGAACCAGGCAGAGGGCCTTCTTGGTAGTGGCACCCGCCCTGTGGAACACCCTCCCACCAGATGTCAAAGAGAACAACAACTACCAGACTTCTAGAAGACATCTGAAGGCAGCCCTCTTTAGGGAAGCTTTTAATGTTTGATGCTTTACTGTATTTTAATATTTGGTTGGAAGCTTCCCAGAGTGGCTGGGGAAGCCCAGCCAGATGGGCAGGGTATAAATAATAAATTATTATTATTATTGTTATAACCACAAAAGACTAATAATAATAAATTTTATTTATATCCCGCCCTCCCCGGCCAGAGCTGGGCTCAGGGCAGCTAACACCAGTAAAATTAGAATAGAAACATAATAAGGGGCAGGGAAACAACCCAATTTAAAATACAGGTTAAAATGCAATTTAAAAAGCAGCCTCAAATTGGTGCGAGTGCATCAATCAGACGTGTGTCAATCGGTTGTTGCCTGAACACATAAACTCTGAGTTCTAGCCCCCATGGGTCACATTCAGAAATGATCCCAGCCAGTGGTTCTCAAACTTGCCCCCACCTGGACCACTTGAAAATTGCTTTGCGAATCACTCAAAGACTTTTCTTCCCATTGTTTAGCGATTGTAGTGCTTGGGACCTTGCCATGGCTAGCCAATAGCTGTGGCTATAATCTTCTGAGGAAGGCAGAGCTTCCTTCTGCCATTCTTCACACACGTGGAGCTACGCAGAGTCCCAGCACAGACCACCTGAATGAAGTTCATGGGCCATGCCTTGGGAACCCCTGTTCTAGATAGTTGTTTCCAGAGGCCATCACAGAGAGGACTTTGCTGCAATCCTGATACAGTGGACGCTCGGGTTGCGAACGTGATCCATGCAGGATGCACATTCGCAACCCGCAATGTTCACAACCTGCATCTTCACGTCTACGCATGCATGGGTTGTGATTCGGTGCTTCAGCGCATGTGCAAAGCGCACTTTAGCGCTTCTGTGCATGCATGACCGCCGAAACCCGGAAGTAACCCATTCTGGTACTTTCGGGTTTCGGCAGTCCATAACCCAAAAAAACGCAACCTGAAGTGGCTGTAACCCGAGATATGACTGTACAATGGTACCTCGGGTTACATACACTTCAGGTTACAGGGTCTGCTAATCCAGAAATAGTACATCGGGTTAAGAACTTTGCTTCAGGATGAGAACACAAATCGTGCTGTGGCGGTGTGGCGGCGGCAGGAGGCCCCATTAGCTAAAGTGGTGCTTTAGGTTAAGAACAGTTTCAGATTAAGAACAGACCTCCGGAACGAATTAAATACATAACCAGAGGTACCACTGTACTTAGTTTCAATTATACTTTCATTATCTCATTGATATAATATTTTTTCCCAGTGCTGCTTTTTTAAAGGCTCCTTGGACTTTTCTAATAAACATTTAAAAAAAAACAAGTAATAAACATTTCTAATACAATCGTACTTTGGTTCTCTAACAGAATCGGTTCCGTTCAACTTCGGAAAACGTTCGAAAACCAAGGTGTGGCTTCCGAGTGACTTCAGGAGCCTCCTGCACTCAATCGGAAGTTGCGTCGGACGTTTGGGTTCCAAAGAACGTTCACAAACCGTGAGCACTCATTTCACTCATTTCAGGGTATGCGGCGTTCGGGAGCCAAAACGTTTGAGTCACAAAGCGTTCAAGAACCAAGGTACAACAGTATACATTTTAAATTTAAAAACCAAATAAATAGCTCAAACGATGAAGTGGCATGAGTCAGACCACTGGTACTATCTGAACCAACTGGCAGCAGGGAAAGCAGTGACCAAGCTGATAATCATCATCATCATCATCAATCAATCAATCAATCTTTATTACGGTCCAGAGACCCAAGAAATCATTACAAGTCAATACACAATTCATACAGCCTTCCTCCAGGTTAATCAAGCATTTTGTTTAGAATATAGGGCTCATTTGTTCTTACAACCACCGATAAAAACTTTGCCAATGCTAACATTCTAGCATTTGTCCGGTCTTCCAGTAGGAACCTGACATAGTGAGCCTCTGATTTTCCCGGGAAAGGTACCAGCAAGGGTAGTATCAGTTCAGCCCTGGCCTGCTCATATTTTGCACAATGCAACAAAATATGATTTAAGGAATCGATGTCTTGAGCACACGAGCAAAGTCTGTCCTGGTAGGGAACGCCTCTCAACCTGCCATCCAACACTGCAGAGGGAAAGACATTTAGTCTGGCTTTGCTGAAAAGCCTTCGGTAGTTAGGTACTGTCAGGTTTTTGGTGTAAGATGTTAACTTAAAGACATACCCATACTGAACTCCTACTGCCAGTGGACTACAGACTGCGTGTGATCGAGATCCCAAGTCACTGTGTGCATTGTCCCATAATCTTTGCTTTAAGCCACTCTGGGCAGCTTCCAAAAAAAATATTAAGATACTGTAATACATCAAACATTAAAAGCTTCCCTAAATAGGGCTGCCTTCAGATGTCTTCTAAAAGTCTGGTAGTTGTTGTTGCTAAGAGAGGAATCTCACCACTCGGACGCTTTCCCAGATTTCTGACCGCATGGCTAGGAAAATTCTTTTCACCACCTCGTGGGACTTAACGGATGGCCGTCGTCTCACGAGGTTTTAGCACTGAGCATCAGAGAAAAGTGATCGCTGGGGAAGTTATCCATTTGTAGACACTCTGTACGAGGGCACAGAGAGGGGCTTAATGTCAGCTTAATCTGTCTTCTTCCCGCTAATGCCTCGAGCCAAAAACACACACGTGGTGAGGGAAGTGGATAGCCTACTGAGTTATGAACAAGTTCTGAAACCCAGCACTTTCTTCCGTGGGTTTTCTCTCCCCCCCCCTTCTTCATTTTATGCAGAAAAGTGCAGTCAGGCAGAACTAAAACAAATTGCTTGAACTCCTTGGAGGAAAAGAGAGAAGAAATTTTCCCAGCAACTTTCTCCCGCCGACATGCATGAGTGCAAATGCGGATGAAATGCGGGGCGAGTGAGCTGCAAAAGCCGTAATAAGGTGAAACGAATAGCCATATTTGGCTGCAGGGGGGGCCTCGCCAATTAAGAGACGCTGAAGAAAGCCGAGCAAGAGGGGAAATGTAAAACTCAGTAGGTGTAGACTGGAAAGAAAGCCTGCTCTGCTCAGCCACATGGGAAAGACCACCTTTTCAATCAATGAGTGCAAGACTACAGTGGTACCTCGGGTTAAGTACCGTATTTTTTGCTCTATAAGACCCACTTTTGCCCTCCTAAAAAGTAAGGGGGAATGTGTGTGCGTCTTATGGAGCGAATGCAGGCTGTGCAGCTATCACAGAAGCCAGAACAGCAAGAGGGATCGCTGCTTTCGCTGTGCAGCAATCCCTCTTGTTGTTCTGGCCTCTGAGATTCAGAATATTTATTTTCTTGTTTTCCTCCTCCAAAAACTAGGCGTGTCTTGTGGTCTGGTGCATCTTATAGAGCGAAAAATACGGTACTTAATTCGTTCCAGAGGTCCACACTGTACTTAACCTGAAGCACCACTTTAGCTAATGGGGCCTCTTGCTGCTGCCACGCCGCCGGAGCACGATTTCTGTTCTCAGCCTGAAGCAAAGTTCTTAACCTGAAGCACTATTTCTGGGTTAGCGGAGTCTGTAACCTGAAGCGTATGTAACCTGAAGTGTATGTAACCCGAGGTACCACTGTATGTGTGTTTCGCTCACATCCATTAATTCACTGGGCAAGTGCAAAATTCAGATTTTGCCATCAATATTTGCAAATTCTAAAGGAACATTGATTTGTGCACTGTGCATATTCTAAGTGGGGACTTTTTTAAAATTGAATGCCATCTTTAGAAAATCCCAGCTTCCTTTCCCCAGATGCAATAAATTTCTAGACCTTGTGATTCTAAAAACCTTGGACCCAGAGGCAGCACATTTCTCACGCAAGGCAAAACGACAACATGAAGAGGACTTTCGGTAGCAGCCTGGCTATGAAACCAGTTTTGCAGGAAGGCTACTTTCAAAAGGATTTCGGAGACCACAGCTCCCACCCTGCGAAGTATCAGCCAATGTAAACTCCTTCCAGGTCTCATTTCGGTCTCAGTGTGTGTGCATATGCATGATTTGGCCCAGGGGCTGTCTAATTCTGACCCCCGTTGTAAGAACTATTTGGTAACCCATTTGCAAATTATCAAGCCACACATGCACAGGGTCGCACAGCGTGTAAGAACAGTGCCTCTCAAGCTTTCAATCCTCTAGCCAGAGCTTCAGGAGGCTGAAAATTACAGAGATCCATTGGTCCTAAAATGGTGGCAGACAGAGGCAGTGTTTGGCATAATCAGCTGGCAAGTACTGGCATCATGCAGCTACCGTATTAACATGCAGATTGCCAGCTGCTTCCTACTCAGAATTCCATCTTGCATAAAGATGGAGAACCACTTAGAAGCAAGAGGGGAACCTCCTGCGGTCCTATTGCCTGCTGAAAGTGTGCTATTATTAAGGGCAGCATGTTGCAAATGGTTCAGAGGGTCAGAAGTGAATCTATTAATTTTTTTCACTGGAAGGACATCAGGGTTTGCAGGACACTGTCAGACAACGGCATGATGACCATAAAACTCCCTGTTATTTCGGGGAATGCGGCTCTTCCTTCTACAGAGCCCTTCTACAGTGGTACCTCTGGATGCGAACAGGATCCGTTCCAGAGCCCTGTTCGCTTCCTGAGTAGAGCATAACCCACGACTGCGCATCTGCACATGTTGCGATTCACCGCTACTGCGCATGCGCATGACGTCATTTTGGACATCTGCACATGCGCAAGTGGCGAAACCCGGAAGTAATACGCTCCGTTACTTCCAGGTCGCCGCGGAGTGTAACCTGAAAACGCTTAACCTGAAGCAGGTATGACTATACTTGTGATTTTCACAATGTGACCATTTTTTAAAAATGGATTTGTGGCCTAAATTAAGCTAGGGTTTCCCAGCGACTGGGAAATCAAGCTTACTTGAGAGTAAGCCCCACTGAAGTCAGTGGAGTTTTCTTCAGAGCAGACATGTTTGAACCGCTCAAATTAAATTAGAACAATCCAGCAATGGGTGGGTTGAGCTGGGCTTGGCTGCCAATGTTTCATGTTCTCTCCCACTTCTCTCAAAATGTCCTGCCCAGACCCTGCTGACTGCCTCTGTGCCCTCATCTCCCCCTGTTCCCCTCTGTCAGCCTTTGCCAAAACACATTCTAAATTCCTAAGACGCCTGGATCATGGAAAGAAAATGAGTTATGCCTTTTCAAGCCTACGCAAGTGCGCTCTGTTCGCAGAATGCTTTCTACCCACATAATATATGATTTCTCAGCAAAATGCAATTTGGGCCAATTGTTAACAATGTGGTAATTAGGCCAAATATGACCTTTTAAATGAGACTGGGAAAATACCTAAAAAGCAACCGCTCTCTCTCTCTCTAACACACACACACCAATTTTTCTTGAGGCTGATTTCAACCATCACGAAATAACGTGCTTATTATTAGATCTGTACACAATGGGTGGTATTCAATTTACTCAAAGTTAGCCCATTGAAATTAATGAACATCAGTAAGTCAGGTCCATTAATTTAAAAAGGTCTGTTCTGAGCTTAATTTACAGTGTTATCCTGTGCATGTGTACTCAGAATTAAGCACCATTGAGTCTAATGGGTTTTACTCCCAGGGAAGTATATGAGCATAGGATTGCAAACTTAGCATAGATTAGCATGGCCAGGGTATTGTTTAGGGGTTTTTGTTGGGGTGCATGTGTGGCTTTTATTAACTTTTTTGTATCATTATTTTAGGTGCTATGATTTATGTGGAAATTGTTTCAATGTGGTTGCGTATTTTTGGATATTTTATTATGTTATGTTTGCAATTGTCTATTTTTTCATGCTGTAAACTGCCCTGAGCATGGTTTTAACTGTAGAAAGGCAGCTTACAAATAAAATTATGTGTGTATCAATATACCCTAACATTCTTCATATATTTCGTTTCCACTTAGTTATGGCAATTGGCAGCCGAAATACAAAATCTTCCATTGTTCTTGTTATTTTTAAAACCTTTTTTCTGTATCAGTTTAATAACAGCAGCTACTGTTTGACGTTTTTGTTTTGTATTGTTATCAAGCATCTCTTTTACATAAAATATTAGTAGCCTTGTACTCAGCATTGCTTAGGAATTCTAATGTTCAGTCCACCATCTTGATTCAAAATGGCACCCAACTGTATCCAAAAACAGATGGGAAACATCTCCTTGATCTCCGGAAACCATCATGCACATTGTGGCTGAAATATTGTAAGAGGTGTCCAAATGCATAGAGGAAAAACAGCTTTCCAAAACATATAGTAGAGAAAAAGTCATTCAGAGTTTAGAGGGCATTTGAGACCAGCTCCACAACAAACATGCTATCTATTGTTGAGCCATACTGGCTGTCCTTACTAGACCAAGGAGAATACACAAACAACTCATGTCATCAAACATGGGTATCTATCTTACCTGAGCAATGGAGGGGTCCTGGAAAGAATCCTTCACCACATGATGACACACACTGGCCATCCTTCAACTGCAGCGAATCTTTGCATGCTGTACACACAAACCCGTCAGTGCAATTAGAGCATGTCTTCTTGCAGGCTGGCCAAGACAGGAAAGAAAGAAGAGTTTCTTACAGAACAGGAATCTGCAACTGGTAGCCTTGGGGCCATATCTGCACACTTTGGAGACTGCCCTTCCACTCGATACGATACAATAATCTTTATTGTCATTGTCCCATACAGAACAACGAAATCTACGTAAGACATTCAAAAACCAACAAGCCTGCTATCCCAGCTATCCCAACCTGGTTAGCCGCCTAAAAACTCTCATACCCCATTTTTAAATACAATATACTCCCATACAGACTCCTTACACTGCATTTAAAACCAAAATCGCATTTGGATAGAAACTGTTTCTCAGGTGGCTAGTCCTAGTCTTTATAACCCTTTCCAGCTGAAAGAGATCATTTCCGGGGTGCGCACTATCCTGTGCTATCTCTGCAGCTTTTTTTAATGGCACCTGGAAGCACAGATTTGATCCAAGGTGGGAAGAGTGCACCCAATTATTCTCTCTGCAGTCTTTACAACCCTGGACAGCATTGTTTTTTCCCTGACCATGCAGCTCCCAAACCACACACACAGACCATAAGTTAATACACTCTCAACAGTACAATGGTAAATGCCATCAATAGGTCCTTTGAGTGCATACAGCACTCCCTCCTTGATATGGCCTTTCAGGTGCTTACGAAGGATCTAAATCATCATACGGGGATCAGTAATCTCGGTAGAAGGCTCTGCTATGGATGATGATGAGTGGTTCCTCATCATCCTGGGGAAAAGTGACAAGAGGGGTGCCGCAGGGTTCTGTCTCGGGCCCAGTGTCGTTCAACAACTTTATGAACAACTTGGATAAATGAGTTGATGGGATGCTCATCAAATTTGCAGATGACACCAAACTAGAAGGGGTAGCCAATGCTGCAGAAGACAGAATCAAGATTCAAGATGACCTTCACAGATTGGAGAACTGGGCCAAAACTAATGAAGGGAATTTCAATAGGGACAAATGCAAGGTTCTGCACTTAGGCAAGAAGAACCAGCTGCACATATATTAAGATAGGGGACACCTGGATTGCCAGTAAAGGTAAAGGGACCCCCCCCCCGACCATTAGGTCCAGTTGCGGATGACTCTGGGGTTGCAGCGCTCATCTCGCTTTACTGGCCGAGGGAGCCGGCGTACAGCTTCTGGGTCATGTGGCCAGCATGACTAAGCTGCTTCTGGCAAAACCAGAGCAGCGCACGGAATCGCCGTTTACCTTCCCGCTGGAGCAGTACCTATTTATCTACTTGCACTTTGTGCTTTCGAACTGCTAGGTTGGCAGGAGCAGGGACCGAGCAACGAGAGCTCACCCCGTCGCGGGGATTCGAACCACTGACCTTCTGATCGGCAAACCCTAGGAACAGTGCTTTAGACCACAGTGCCACCCGCGTCCCATGGATTGCCAGTAGTACATGTGAAAAGGATTTAGGGGTCTTAGTAGATAAGAAGCTCAACATGAGACAACAGTGTGATGCAGCCGCAAATAAAGCTGATGCTATTCCTGGTTGCATCAGCAGAAGTCTAGTGTCTGTTTGGTCTTGGTCAGACCGCACATGGAGTGAGTCTTTGGACCACAATTTAAGAAGGATATTGACAAGATGGAACGCATACAGTGGAAAGCAACCAGGATGATCAAGGATCTGGAAACCAGCCTTATGAGGAATGGTTGAGGGAGCTGGGTATGTTGGATGGCTCTAGTCATCCAACGTCCAACTCTACAATTCTACGATTCTGTGATGTTTCTGACCAACTGAAAAGCACAAAGGCATCCCTCTTGTTGAAAAGCACACACTGACGAACTTTGAAAGTCAACACAACTCTGGGCATGCTGTCAGCACCCTTTTTTCTGACAAAGGGAAGCCACAATTGACAGATTCATCCTTCCTTACCTGGAATCATCTGCAAGGAAGAAGGGCAGGTTATTAAGTCATTATTTTATTTGTAGGGAAAAGTTGATAAGTAAGTCTGCTTTTCATTATTCAGAAAAGCACCCCACAGAATGTTACAGGCATAAAAAAACATGAAAATGTTTTATTTTTCTGCAGCTAAGTAGAATATTTGAAATACAGTGGACGCTCGGGTTGCGAACATAATCTGTGTGGGAGGCACGTTCACAACCCACAGCATCCGCAACTTGCAGCGGCGCATCTGCACACATGCGGGTTGCAATTTGGGACCTCTGTGCATGTGCAAAGCGCGATTTAGCACTTCTGTGCATATGCAACCACTGAAACCCCGAAGTAACCCATTCCAGTACTTCCGGGTTTTGGCGGTCCGCAACCCCCCCAAAAAAACGCAGCCTGAAGCGTCTGTAACCCGAGGTATGACTGTATTGTAAATAATAAATAGATTACCTAAGCAAAGTCCAGCTTCCTGATAATACCCGGATCCACAGCTGGCCACACAGCGCCCAGCCTGCAGCAGCTTGGTTGTGTCACGGCAGACGTCACAGAGGTCAAAAGACTGTGAGCAGGTCACACAATCCGCATGGCACCGACCTGTTGTTGGTGAAGAAAAGGCAACTCTGGTTCAGTATAGGTGAGTGTAACAATCAGAGGGCAAAGGTTTTATCAGGCCTTTTTCCCTCAACTGTCATTTGGGGGCAGCCATTTTATCAGTGGGAGAGATATGGGTAAAGGTAAAGGGACCTCTGACCATTAGGTCCAGTCATGGCCAACTCGGGGGTTGCGGCGCTCATCTCCCTTTATTGGCCCAGAGAGCTTCCGGGTCATGTGGCCAGCATGACTAAGCCGCTTCTGGTGAACCAGAGCAGCGCACGGAAACGCCATTTACCTTCCCGCCAGAGTGGTATCTATTTATCTACTTGCACTTTGACGTGCTTTCAAACTGCTAGGTTGGCAGGAGCAGGGACCGAGCAACGGGAGCTCACCCCGCCACGGGGATTCAAACCGTCAACCTTCTGATCGGCAAGTCCTAGACTCTGTGGTTTAACCCACAGCGCCACCCGCTAGAAATTGGGGGCTGAGTTTTTGAATTCTCCCCCTTCCCTCCTTGCCCCTGTGTTGTATTTTTGTTTGTTTGTTTCTTAGAATGTAACCTTGTGGGTAAGGAGTGTCTTGTTTTGATTTCATGTAAGTTGTTCTGGGAGCTTTGCTGGCTGAAGAGTGGGGTACAAATGCTATTATTATTATTATTATTATTATTATTATTATTATTATTATTATTATGCCACCCACTCTGGGTGGCTCCCAACATAATGTTAAAAACACAATAAAACATCACACATTAAAAGCACGAAGAAATAAAAATATATATGCACATATGCAGTATTTGTTGCAGTTGTTATTACAACCACAGTTAATACACTTCTTCTTCTTCGGCGATCACTTGTAGCCAAGTAAGATTGTCTTCCATAAACACAGTTTTAACAGTGAGTCCATAAGTGACTGTGGAGGCCAATTCTGGAACCACACGTCCTTCCACAGAGGGGACATTGGTTTCCAGGCAGGAGTTGATCACGATATGGATTTGCCAATCGTGCCTTCCTCTTAGTACGTTTCTCCCTTGCGTCCTGAGTTTGAGTGTCTTCAAAGCCCATGACACCTTTGGTAAAGGCTGTTCTCCAACTGGAGCGCTCGCAGGCCAGTGTTTCCCAGTTGTCGGTGTTTATACTACATTTTTTTTAGATTTGCATTGAGAGAGTCTTTAAACCTCTTTTGTTTGACCACCAGCAATACGCTTTCCATTTTTAAGTTCGGAATAGAGTAGTTGCTTTGGAAGACGATCATCAGGCATCAGCACATGACCAGTCCAATGAAGTTGATGTTGAAGAATCATTGCTTCAACACTGGTGATCTTTGCTTCATCCAGTACACTGATATTAGTTTGCCTGTCTTCTCTCTCTCTCACACACACACACCCTTTTGTGTTGGAATCTTTGTAAGGCGCCCTTTCCGGCTGAAGAGCAGGGCAAAGACTCTTCAAACAAACAAGAAAAACGATTAAACAAACACAGGATACCTGCGCCCGAGCCTTCAGGGACAAGGAGGGGCGAGACATTTGAAAAGAAACAAAGTTCAACAGTCATAGAAATACCTGGTTCGCAAGGAGGGCAGCATTGTCCTGCCGCGGCAACTGCCACGCTGCCTGTGGGGCAAGTCGGACAGGACGGAGAGGAGCAAATCACATCGGAATCCTGGCACTCGCATTCGCGGCACAGACCCTCTTTCCATTTTTCTCCGCTCTGCATGAGAAAACGATAACAGCTACGGCCTATTGCATCTTTTCAGCACTGTGTTATTTATTAAATTTTGTGGTAAGTGGAACAAGAGCCAAAAGGGGATGGAGCATGGGTAGGCAAACTAAGACCTGGGGGCCGGATCTGGCCCAATCGCTTTCTAAATCCGGCCCACGGACGGTCCAGGAATCAGCGTGTTTTTACATGAGTAGAATGTGTCATTTTATTTAAAATGCATCTCTGGGTTATTTGTGCGACGTAGGAATTTGTTCATTTCCCCCCCAAAAAATATAGTCCAGCCCCCCCCCCAACAAGGTCTGAGGGACAGTGGACTGGCCCCCTGCTGAAAAAGTTTGCTGACTCCTGATGGAGCAACAACTGTCAATTTTACCTTTGCACAGTAAGGTGATTTCTTAACACACAGCTGCAGCTCCCAAAGGGGTTTCACAGTCAACCCCTCTTCACAGGGAACTCTGGGAGTTGTAGTTCTGAGAGGGGGATGGGGGGGTCTCCTTACAGCTCTCAGCACCCTTAGCAAACTACAGCTCCCAGAGGAGGGCTAGGGGAAGACATGACTGTTTAAAGCAGCATCGTTGTGCTTTCAATGTGTGGTGTGAATGAGGCCACACATGTGCGCATGTGTACATGTCTTCGGATATAAAAACAGGCATCCCATTCCTTGACAAATGGCTAAACTAGCCTTGGAAAGGGAATGCTTTGCTCCACCGGCAAATGCTTTGATGCAGGCTTAGATGTTACAGTTCAGACAACATTGATCTTTTTCCCCTGCCTGTATTGATTACACTGTTAGGAGCCATTCAATTGTACAAATGTAGCAGCTAATATCATCATTCAATTGCCAGAATAAGGAAAGCCCTCAAAATCTGATCGCATCAAATTATGATAAAACAGCTAAACATTTGGGAGCAAGAGTGCTGTAAAACATTATCGAATGAGGTAATCCCATTCCAATAAAGCTGCCAATTGACAGAGAACATTTCAAGATTGTTTCCAAGGATCCTGAAAGTGCCTTTCTGTTGTGCAACCTCTCTCTCTCTCTCTCTCTCTCTCTCTCTCTCTCGACTTGAAACACACTGTGATCAGACTGCAAGTGAGCAGGATAGTTTTGCTGTTGAGCAAAGGGCTGGAATAAATTTCCTTTGGGTACTTCTGCGATATATAATATTATGAATTTGGCAATCCTGGCTACTGTGGATCAATCTTGATTTTTGCCTAGGGTGGCTGGGGCAACGCCGTCAGATGGGTGGCATTGGGCAGCAATCATCACCTGATTGACAGTCCAGGAGGCCTGACAAAACATGATGGACTAGTTGAAGTGCAGGAAAAATCAATAGTCTCTCAGGGGTGGCACTCACAATTAATCATGGTAGTAGCCCAGCATGCTTATTTGTTCCTAAGGTGTCTATTGATTGCTGTTTTGGCTGCAAGCTGTTAGCAGCCTGCCTACCATTTTGTATCCTCCATCAGGCCATGGTTCTATCTTCAGTCAATCAAAATGTTATTACGGTCATAGACCAGCATAAGTAGGTGGGGATACAATCATTTAAAGTCTGTGAAATGCTTTGGAAAGCTAAAATTATTTAAACAAAAGGTACATATAAAAGATAAGAAGCTAAAAGAAGGTGTAGGGGCATTAAACAAATGTGGAAAAGCATAAAAGTTTAGCATATAGAAGGCTATGGCTATCAATTTACAAAGCACTTGGATATGAGTGTTCATTAAATCTAGTTTGCATCATTCCAGGGATACATTCATTGCAGTGAGGAAATGGCAGGTGCCGCCAAAAAATGGCGGAGAATATGGGAAGGGGGGAATTCTGCACATTGGCCTACTTCTAGGGGAGCAAGAAAAACCTCAGAAATTTTCTCAGGAAAACTGAGAGTTCTCTGCTTAGCTCCAGTTTCCAAAGCCCTTTCACCCAGAGGAAACAAAAAACCGGAGCGAAAGGCTCCTGGAATGTCTCTCATTACAGAGGAATGGGGCAAGAACCTTAGGACTGATTGATAGACACAGCCAGTTCCCAACATCCCAGCACACTGAAGCATGGCCAAGAAACAGATCCTGGGCAATTGAGACAAGAGCTGGCGTGACTCTCACTGCAGACAAGGGCTAGCCTGGTATGCAGTGGCTCCCCGTGAGTTCTCCAGAGCAAAGTTACACTTTTCTCCAAAGTTGCCCCACGGCAGTCAATGGGGTTTACTGCCAGGTTAGTTGCACATAGAACTGATTGCTGAAAAGGGGAAAGGACCACAGAAGCTGCGAGTCATGCTAGCTAGGAACTCCATTCTGTTCCTCCTCTCATTTCAGATTCGTCAACAAGGAAAGTTTGTACAGTGGTACCTTGGGTTAAGAACTTAATTTGTTCCAGAGGTCCGTTCTTAACCTGAAACTGTTCTTAACCTGAAGCACCACTTTAGCTAATAGGGCCTCCCACTGCCACCGCACTGCCACTACACGATTTCTGTTATCATCCTGAAGAAAGTTCTTAACCCGAAGCAATATTTCTGGGTTAGTAGAGTCTGTAGCCTGAAGCGTATGTAACCTGCAGCGTGTGTAACCCGAGGTACCACTGTACAGTGGTACCCCTGGTTGCAAACGGGATCCGTTCCGGAGGCCCATTCACAACCTGAACAGAACACACCCCAAGTCTGCGCATGCACGGGTCGCGATTCGCCGCTTCTGCACATGCGCGTGACGTCATTTTGCGCGTCTGCGCATGTGCGAGCAGCGAAACCCAGAAGTAACCTGTTCCGTTACTTCCGGGTCACCGCAGGACGCAACCTGAAAACGCTCAACCTGAAGCAAATGTAACATGAGGTATGACTGTATACTTTCCAGCACTCACTAGCTTAAGTGCTAGAATATTGCTTTTTTAAAAAGAAAAAACAACAGATTTTTGGATGCAGAAACACGTCTTTCAGCTAAGTAGATATGTGCAAGTTATAAACCTACATGGCTCAGGTTACGTAGCCTGTGATTCTACACTGATGGCTCCCATTTGGGTGAATATCATTCTTCAATCCATCACCCAAACAGTTCTATGTGCCCCAAGTTGTCAGGCTACTTACATATTTGGTACGCCCTTGGTGAACACAAGGCCTGCCTCTGGGAATGCATTCAGGACAGCACTTGCCTTCTAAACGAACTAATTCTTCACCCTGTGGAGAAAGAGGCAGCCACAGCATGATACCCAGAATTAGCGTTTTTTTAAAAAAATAAAAATACAATGCTGGAAGAAGACAGTGGGAGCCCAAACTTTTTTTTTTTTACTGGAATGCAGTCTTTAAGATCCTATTTCCCTTTATCACTCCTGGAGCTCATTCCATCACTCTTGGTTCTCTCCCAAAAGATATGTGTGCTTAAATACCTTTGTGGCTGCAGAACAATTCCCGCAAGCTCCCAGCCGAAATGCCACAAAACTGGCAAGGGATCAAAACGGGGATCCAGTTTCATGGACTGAATCCAGCCTGCATGGCTATCGCAATTGGCTTGCTTGATTACTTTGTCGTCCATCGCAAAAGTTTCCTCCAAAGAGCTCAAGAGTGGTGGATAGGGCAATGGTCCCCTTTTTAGCCTCACAACTCCCCCCTGTGAGGTAGGCCAGGTATATTTTAGGCTGCTGAGAGAGCGCAAACTGCATGATTGCCGCTGAGCCGCGAAGGCAAATGGGGACTTGAACCCAGGTCAGGGCAAGGAGATAAAGGTAATGAACATGGCTGGGAGGAGGTAGCTGGCCTAAGGTTACCCAGTGAGTTTCACTGCTGTGGGGGGATTTGAACCCGGGTCTCCCAGTTCCTAATCTGACACTCTCTCTTTTCCCCCCCAATAATTTTTTCTTATTTTCTTTACACATTCATTCTTACAGTACAGTGGTACCTCGGGTTAAGTACTTAATTCGTTCCAGAGGTCCGTTCTTAACCTGAAACTGTTCTTAACCTGAAGCACCACTTTAGCTAATGGGGCCTCCTGCTGCCGCTGCGCTGCCAGAACCCGATTTCTGTTCTTATCCTAAAGCAAAGTTCTTAACCTGAAGCACTATTTCTGGGTTAGCAGAGTGTGTAACCTGAAGCATATGTAACCTGAAGCGTATGTAACCCGAGGTACCACTGTACATTAATCAACCTATAAGCCTTATGCTCTGCCGAGCTTGCAACTTCCCTCCTTCCCTTCAGTTGGTATCCCTTATCACATCCTGTTGCGTATTTTATCTTTTTACACCTAAATCATCCTGTCCACATTGTAGAAGTTACCTCAATCCTGCTAGTGTCTTTAAGCTTTTACAGTTGTCCTTTAAATACACAATAAATTTACTCCAATTTTTCCGGAATCTTTGATCGTCCTGATCTTGAATCCTGCCAGTCAGTTTGGCTAACTCCGCATAGTCTATCATTTTCGTCTGCCACTCTGCAATGGTAGGAACTTCTTGTGATTTCCAGTTTGGGGCCAACAAAGTCCTTGCCGCAGCTGTGGCATACATGAATAATCTTTGATCTTTTGAATTAATCTCCTTTCCCATCAGGCCAAGCAAAAAAAGCCCCTGGCTTTTTAGGGAAAGTATATTTTAATATTTTCTTAAGTTCATTGTAAATTGACTCCCAAAATGTCTTAACTTTATCACAAATCCACCACATGTGATAATATTCACCATCCACCTCTTTGCACTTCCAACATTTCTTATCCTTCATCCTATGCGTTTTTGCCAATTTTGCCGGCGTTAAATCATCTTCATTAAATTTTCTTTCAGAGCCATACATGACATAAATTTTATACTTTCATTCCATAATTTTATCCAATTCGATGTTATGCCCAAAACTGATAGCCCACCTAATCTGACACTCTCACCACTAAACCACACAGGCTCGGTGGATATAGCCATGGGCAGATATATGTGTGGATCCGTGGCTGGATCTAAATTCTCAGCCACATATGCTAGCTGTATCCCACAAAAGTCATCTTCACAATGCATATATAAATGCAGTAATATTCTAGGTGCCGAAATCCCAATGGAGCAGAAAATACTCTTTATGCATGCGACCGCCACTGTGCGGATGTTATTGACCCAGAGATGGAAAGAAGATAAATCCCGACCAGAGAAGAATGGCAGATTAAGTTGATGGCTTGTGCCGAAATGGCAGAAATGACTGGAAGGGTAGGACTCGAACCGGTGGCTTCAAGTTGCAAGAAAAGAGATTCCGACTATACATTCAGAAAAAGCTTTCTGACAGCATGTAATGGGAATTGGGGGTTGCTCGTGCGTAAGTTGCTGCCACTCTCGGTGAGGTTGCCTGGATAAACCTTCCCCTGGCTGGACAGTCCTGATTCCGCGTCTGTCTCAGTCACTGGCAGAATCCGTCAGTGGGCGTTTCCTGAACTTCTTCCAACATAAAAGTTCCTTGACGGATAGTCTCCGCCTAGCCTCCCTGCGCGGAAGTCTTCTGTGCAGGGTGGGTGTGGGCAGTGGAGGACCAATGCTCTCCCCGCTGGTCTCTAGCGAAGAGTCCTGGAGCCATCCCTCTGAAGCTCGCCTCTGCCCGCCTTTCTCCCTGGTGTAACGCTGATTTCCTTCCCCGGTCGCTGAGCCCCCTCCTTTCCTGCTGGGACCTTCTTCGGCATCGCTCGGGAGCCCTTCCTCCACTCCTGACCGTGATGGCAGTTCCCTGACACAGCAGGAGCTGTTTGGCAGTGGAACAGACTTCCTTGGGAGATGATGGACTCTTGTTCCTTGGAGGTTTTTCAGCAGTGGTTGGATGGCCATCTGTCATGGATGCTTTAGCTGAGATCCTGGCATTGTGGGGGGTTGGACTAGATGACCCCTGGCTCCCTTCCAACTGTACAATTCTATGAATCTATGGTTCCTCTGAAGGCAACATTTCGTTGACCCTTCAAGGGGAAAGCTTTGATCAATGTTTGATCACCTCTGGGAAGTGTGCTTCTAGGAAAGGGAGGTTAAACTATTTATACATCTGTTGCAAAATTATGCGGTGTGGAAAGAGCCCTTGTCACAGTACATATTGTTAACATTCCCGGTTGGTGCTGTTACCTTCCCCAGCACGCACAAGAGCCCACTTCATATAACAAGCAAGGACAAATATGTATGGGGTGGGGTCCTCCCTGCCAAAAAATGCCCGCCTGCCTGCCAAGATTCAGAGCTGGGGAGGATTGTTTAAGATAACGGTCTCATTTTTCGCTGCCCAGCTTACAATGCAACGCCAGGGGCCACAGTGGTGGCAGCGAGGCTGTTGAAATGAAAGCCTCTTCAAAGATCTACACAACAGTTTGCGCCTCGTGCGATCCCTGAGGCGACGCTATGTTCTGAAAAGGAAAAAACGAAGAAAGAAAGCACTTGTTCTCTAACGTTTTCTCCTCAGAACATCGTGGCCTCCCACTCTGTTGGGTGGGGACCCTCTTAAGAGCAGTCCTGCAGGATCAGGCCTGGGGTGGCATTCAGCTAAGCCCTACTCAGGGGTTTTATAAATCGGTCTCTTGGTTCCATATATAGGGGGCATTGCAATAAATAGTACTACAGGTCCTCTACACAAGGTTGCCCACACAAAGTCTCTCCTTGTACTGTACTTTGCTGTACTGAAGAAGAAGAAGAAGAGTTTGGATTTGATATCCCGCTTTATCACTACCCTAGGGAGTCTCAAAGCGGCTAACAATCTCCTTTTCCCTTCCTCCCCCACAACAAACACTCTGTGAGGTGAGTGAGGCTGAGAGACTTCAGAGAAGTGTGACTAGCCCAAGGTCACCCAGCAGCTGCATGTGGAAGAGCGGGAATCGAACCCAGTTCACCAGATTACGAGCCCACCGCTCTTACCCACTACACCACACTGGCTCTCTGACCATCCACCACCATCGAGGGCATCGATTGGAATCATAATTGGGAGTTTTGTCAAATAACTACTTTGGATGCGCTCCGTTTTGATAAGTGGGAACCATGGTGAGCTTTTGGTAGAGGCAATCGTGGTTGAATCCCTTTCTGCATCGGACCAGAAGAGACAATCTCTTAAGTGCCTCTTCTCCATCTTCATGATCACCTAAAGATCTTGTAACTGATATTGGGTCAAGAGGCGTTGGGTGGCATCCTTCCAACATTTGGTCTGTTCCCGTTCTGTGTGCTAAGCCCTACTCAGAGTAGAACCACTTGAAATTAATGATCCTAAGATGGGCATGTCCATTAACTTCAAAGGGTTTACTCTTAAGTAGGATGAGCGTGGAATACCACCTCAAAGGCCTAGTTGGTCCAGCGTCCTTTCTCACCGGTGCCAACTTAGGGCCTCTGAAAAGCCCACAAGCAGGATAGGAGCACAGGGATGTTCTATTGCTCAGGATGTTCTATAACCAGCATTCAGGAACACCCTGCCTCTGAGCCTGGGGGGAACATACAACCATCCTTTCCTTAAGTGGGGCTACCTTTGAAGGTGACTCGGAAACTACAACTAATCCAGAACGCGGCAGCTAGACCGGTGAAAAGGAGCAGCCACTGGGACCATATAACACCGGTCCTAAAGAACCTACAGTGGCTCCCATTACGTTTCCGAGCACAATTCAAAGTGTGGTTCTGACCTTTAAAGCCCTAAATGGCCTCGGCCCTGAATACCTGAAGGAGCATCTCCACCCCACCATCCACTAAGGTCCAGCTCCGAGGACCTTCTGGCGGTTCCCTCACTGTGAGAAGTGAAATTAGAGGGAACCAGACAGAGGGCCTTCTAGGCAGTGGCGCCCTCCCTGTGGAACACCCTCCCATCAGATGTCAAACAGATAAACAGCTATTTGACTTTTAGATGACATCTGAAGGCAGCCGTATATCAGGATGCTTTTAATCTGTGATGTTCTGTTGTTGTGGTGGTGGTGGTGTTGTTGCTGCTGTTGTGTTACTGTATACTGTATTATGTTGGAACCCATCCAGAGTGGCTGGGGCAATGCAGTCAGATGGGCGGCGTATAAGTACCGTATTTTTCTGTGTATAAAACACTGCTTTTTGCTTTTTAAAAAATTAGGCAAAAATTGGGTGTCGTCTTACACACAGATAGTGAATGCAGAAGGGCAACATGCGGTTAATGGCAGCAGCAAACAGGAGACTGGTGGTGGTGATTGGGCGGGTGATTGGTGGCTGCGGCAAGGCCTGCTAGCGATTGGCTGTGGCTGTGCCAATTGGGCAGGCAACTAGTGGCTGTGGAGAGGCAGGAAGGCGATTGGCGGCTGTGGCAAGTGGGCGGGTGGGCTGCTGGTGGCGCCGAGTGGGCAGACAATTGGCGGCTGTGGCGAGGTGTGCAATTGGAAGTGGCTGTGGCAAATGATTGGCAGTGGCGGACAGGTGGGTGAGCGATTGGTGGAAGTGACCTCCCCCACCCCACCCCAAAAGCTAAACAACTCAATTTCTGAATTTGGGGTTTTAAAAATAGGGGTCGTCTTATACATGGGGGTGTCTTGTACATGGAAAAATACATTATTATTATTATTATTATTATTATTATTATTATTATTATTATTTGCTGGGCCTGAACTCCTTTTCTACAAAGCTATTGTGGAAATATGAATAGTTCACATTAGCGCTGCTCATCCCACACAATGTGCTATTGCCGCTTCTCAAACGCAGCTGCAGCTGTTCATTGTGAGGGAACAGGCATATTAACCTGAGCCTGAGGAAAAGATCTTAAACGCCCACAGTGGCACCCTTTTAAAAATATCCCAGACTGCCTAGGATACTGCACTCTCACTCTCTCTCAGAACAGCAGAGCTGAGGATTGTGGGATTTCCCGGGGCAGTTCAATGCCTGCCAACAAACTTCACCCTTCTCCCAGTCATCTGGTAATAAATAAATGCAAGCCCACATTTGTCAGAGAACTTAAGAGACAGCCACCTGAAACTCGCTGCTTGTCGAGAGGCTCATCCCAACCAGTTTGCTGGAAGCGTGTGAAATGAGTTTCTTTTCTTGCATAGTCTCCATAATCCTGTCCCTGCCTACCTGCCCTGCCTATGCCAGGGGCCTCGTTGCAGCTTAAACAGAGTTATGTGACCAGAAAAGTTAATTCTTCCCCAACGAAGGATGAAACCCGCGGAGACCTGGCTTCAATTTAGCTCCGGTTTACTGATGCAAATGTCCTAAATACAGAACTAGCTGGGAAGATTTGGGAGGGTTTTGAAAGCAGGCGGAAGGGAGAGAGAAGATACCTGCTGCTTTTGTTGCCGACTTTATAAAATATTTCGGTGGAATGGCACCGATGACACCTCTGGGGGCTGCTGAGCTAGAATACATCACTGATAATAAGCCGCGGAGTGTGCACTCTGGACTAAAAAATACATAGCTATCCATCTAAAGTTAATCCAAATTCCACATCCAAATGAGCCGAGTTCGGCTGCCCCTGTAAATAATGCAAATTTGCGAAATGTCTCGTACTTTGCATAATTGATGCTGTGAATCCTTACATACACACACATACACACACTGACTATCTAGCGTCATTTTTTCTGCTTATCATGAAGCAGGGGCAAGAAAGGTCACAAGAGGGTATGGACCAGATGTCAGGAGCAACTGCAACTAGGGCTGGGACCCCATAGCTCTTGTGTACAGCTGCCCCGTAAGCTGCCAGGGTTGGGTATGTGGGCACCTGTGGCAGGAGGGGGGGGAGAAAGTGGGCAGTCCCACTGTCGAGAACACATGGCAGATACTTAACTCTTTGTTGTCAAAGATAACACTAATAACACTAATAACAATAATAATAATAATAATAATTTATTATTTGTACCCCGCCCATCTGGCTGGGTTTCTCCAGCCACTCTGGGCGGCTTCCAACAAAGATTAAAAATACCTTAAAATGTCACACATTAAAAACTTCCCTGAACAGGGCTGCCTTCAGATGTCTTCTAAATGTCAGGCAGTTGTTCATCTCTTTGACATCTGGTTGGAGGACGTTCCACAGGGCGGGTGCCACTACCGAGTAGGCCCTCTGCCTGATTCCCTGTAGTTTTGCTTCTCGCAATGAGGGAATCGCCAGAAGGCCCTCAGCGCTGGACCACTTGCATCACTTTTACAGCTCTGGATATCTGTGAATACCAATCTAGTGGCTAGGCAGCTATTTCAGGTCCATGTTCTGTGGAGCAGTTGTAGCAACAGGGGACCACCCCCTTTCCACCAGCTGGAGACTATGCCTGCATGGAAACTTCCTCTGCCCTTCCCCTTTCAGCCCCTTCCTGGTCCTGGGTTACTGTTGTGCTGGAGAAGGGTGGGGAATATTTCACTTGCCTGGCCTGCCTCTTCCTCCAACCCCTCCTGCGCTCCACCCTCCAGCTCTGAAGTTTCCCTTGCCTCTGACTCTTGCCTCTCGAGTGATTGTCAGAGACTGGCATAATGAGGATGAGTGGTGGGTGCCGCCTGCCCTAGAGCCCCCCCCCCCCAGGGATGACACCGAAGACGACTTAGACCCTGGATCATGGTGGTGGTGTCACGGTCCGGTTCACAGGCGATCGAAGTCCTGGCAGGGGACTTCAGGACCAGGGGCAAAATGGCAGGGTGGGAGCAGGAACGGGGGTCCAGAAGCCAGGAGTCAGGAAGCCAAGATTCTGTGGGTCAGAGAGCCGGGAGTCAAGAAGCCAAGGGTCCGAGGATCAAGAAGCAAGGAGTCAAGAAGCCAAGAGTCCGAGGGTCAAGAAGCAAGGAGTCACGAAGTCAAGGGTCCGAGGATCAAGAAGCAAGGAATCCACAAAGTCAAGGGTCCGAGGATCAAGAAGCAGGGAGTCAGGAAGCCGAGGTTCAAGGATCAGGAAGCAAGAAGCCAAACACAGCAAGGCAGGGAACGTGTTGCTGTGGCAAAGAGCCGAAGGGAAATGTTGACCTTATATCCCTTCCCAGCTCTTGCCACCTGGTGCTGTGAGTTACCAATTGGCCTCGCCTGTGCGGCAGCGCCTTGCCTCTTCAGAACAAACTTAGGAAGGCCCCAGTCCTACAAATTCCTATTGGTCACAGGGCCTGGCTGCTGCATGCACACCTGACAGGTGGGACACTGGAGAGCAGTCTGAGGAAGGGAGGAGGTGGGAGACACTAGAAGCAGGAGCTTGGAGCGGTCAAAGGGGGGTGGGGTGTTAGAAGAAAGAGGCCCTTCAAAGACAGGCTGAGAATTGTGGTGTGAGTGCAGACTCAAACAGAGAGGAGTCAGAAATTGCTACCCAGCAGCGGGACAGTCCCAGTCTGCTGGCTCACCTCCCCCTCTGACACTGCGACCGAGGAGAGTCCTGCACATTGCTGAGCAACAGGCCAGACATGCCCAGAGGAGGAACCACCACCACCCCACCCCACCCTGCTTGACGCAGCCTTCGTCTGCTTTTGAGGGATACAGAGTGCAAGGTTAGAGGGGAAGGGTGGGGGCAGTGGTCAGTTTCAGCAATGTATCCTTCTGGATTAGGCGGAGTCAGAGGAACTCTGTTGTGTAAAGTATTGCACTTGGGCAAAAAAAATTGAGAGGCACAAATACAAGATGGGTGACACCTGGCTTGAGAGCAGTACATGTGAAAAGGATCTAGGAGTCTTGGTTGACCACAAACTTGACATGAGCCAACAGTGTGACGCGGCAGCTAAAAAAGCCAATGCAATTCTGGGCTGCATCAATAGGAGTATAGCATCTAGATCAAGGGAAGTAATAGTGCCACTGTATTCTGCTCTGGTCAGACCTCACCTGGAGTACTGTGTCCAGTTCTGGGCACCACAGTTCAAGAAGGACACTGACAAACTGGAACGTGTCCAGAGGAGGGCAACCAAAATGGTCAAAGGCCTGGAAACGATGCCTTATGAGGAACGGCTAAGGGAGCTGGGCATGTTTAGCCTGGAGAAGAGGAGGTTAAGGGGTGATATGATAGCCATGTTCAAATATATAAAAGGATGTCACATAGAGGAGGGAGAAAGGTTGTTTTCTGCTGCTCCAGAGAAGCGGACACGGAGCAATGGATCCAAACTACAAGAAAGAAGATTCCACCTAAACATTAGGAAGAACTTCCTGACAGTAAGAGCTGTTCGACAGTGGAATTTGCTGCCAAGGAGTGTGGTGGAGTCTCCTACTTTGGAGGTCTTTAAGCAGAGGCTTGACAACCATATGTCAGGAGTGCTCTGATGGTGTTTCCTGCTTTGCAGGGGGTTGGACTCGATGGCTCTTGTGGTCTGTTCCAACTCTATGATTCTATGATTCTATGATTCTGTGTTGCCATTTTCTGTGACTAAAATCTAATTGCATTTCATGCCTCACATTCTTCCTGCCCTGTGGATGACCTGCGCTTGCCTGACAATCCCTTGACAATGATACAGTTCCCCACAAATCAGTGGCCCCCTCTCCAGAGCCAGACTCCAACACCTCTTCCCCACAGTGCACAGTTGCCTGTATCCTGCCAGTTCCCGGTACCCACCCCAAATAAACAATAGTCGGGGAATATTTGTGGAATATTTGAAAAATCATGGTATGCAACTAGGTGCATTGGTAGGGTTTACTTAAATCAAGCAGTTAAAAGTATTGTCAAGATTAATTGTAGAACAGTTCAAAAATGGAATGAAGTGGAAAATCCAGTGTTGAAAATTTAAACAAGAGAAGAAGCTGCAAAAGGGAGGAAGGGAAGTCTGATATGTATCGATATTGGAAATATGAGACTTTAAGATGTGTATTCATAAATTATTGAAAACTGAAAACAGAATTTATAATGGTGTTATCTAAACAAAAAATAAAACAAAACAAATAAAACACAATCCCAAGATTCCCAGCTTTCATTTCTGCTTTTCCTGTTGGGTTTTTTTGTTTTTAGTTAGTGTTTCTGGGAATGTTCTATGTAAATAAATAATAGAACTAGATAGATAAAGTTGCTCAAAACGCGGTCATTTTCTTACCGGGGCACACTCCACCTTGGCACACCCTCCGTGCCAGCAAGAGACTCGCCCTCCGTCACACATGCAGAACTCGCACCCGGTACCGTTCCACATCTCGTCGTGGTACCTTACGATGCCATCATGAACGCAGCTCCCCTTGGAGGGGACGCATTCCTCGCAGCAAACTCCAGGACGCTGTATTTTGCTCTCCCCCTAGGAACACGCAATTCAGATGCCTCGTGAAAAGAGAGAACAGCAAACTGCTGGGATTCTCCCAGGATTCCAAGCTCGGAAATTACCTTCTCGCAGGTCACAGGTGTGCAGGTCTGCCTCAGACACCTGGGCTCCCCTCTGTCGCAGACACAGGTTGTGCAGGCATCTTTCTGCCACTGCTCACCGTGCTGTGCAACAGAAATAAACGTAAGTACTCCATTCAGGTTAACCGCTGATGTCCACATGGGGTGGACAACACCACAAAATAGCCTGATGGAGACTGGGCATCCACAAGATGGTGGCTGGCTGTTGGGAGGAGAAAAATGAAAAACTGGGCGGTAGGAGGAACCAAATAGAGTATCCTGAGTAAACAGAATAATAGAATTGTAGGGAAGAGAACATGAGGGTCATCTAGTCCAAGCCCCTGGAACATGTGCAGAGGAGGGTGATTGTTATGAGTTGAATAGGATCCAAAATGCAGCAGTCTGATTGGTCCTAGAATAGGATCCAAAATGCAGCAGTCTGATTGGTCCTAGAATAGGATCCAAAATGCAGCAGTCTGATTGGCCCTAGAACAATAGGATCCAAAATGCAGCAGTATATTTCAGTGACCAAGGTGATCAAGGATCTGGAAACAAAATGTATTCTAAAGAGGAAAGTCTTCACTTTTTTATGATGGAGGAAATCTACATTGTTTTTAATTGGACACTTTGATTTCTAAATGAACTGATGGGGTACGCCAGCCACCCAAAAACAACAAGCATTTGCTTGGGTTGCTGCTAAGGAGGGTAATACTCGTTGTGCTGACTCAAAAAGGGGGTGGGAACAGAAAAAGGGGTTCTGCCTTCTGCACTTCTGGGGCATTAACCATACTCTGTTTTTTGCTAGCTGTGGATAGCAAGCTCCTTCTCAGACCTTCCTAGTTTACAACTTGATCCTTTTTTAATGAAACACATTGTATAAATGGTCTTATGTGTCTTAATTTTAAAATAAAATGCTATCAGCTGCAGCGGGGCAGGGGGAAGGATCTGGAAACGAAGCCTTATGAAGAATGGTTGAAGGAGCTGGGTATGTTTAGCCTGAAAAAGAGACTGAGAGGAGATGTGATAGCCATCTTCAAATATCTCAAGGGCTGTCCCATGGAAGAGGGAACAAGCTTGTTTCTCCTGCTCCGGAGGGTAGGACTCAAACCAATGGCTTCAAGTTGCAGGAAAGGAGATTCCAACTAAACATCAGGAAAAAGTTCCTGGCAGGAAGAGCTGTTTGACTTTGGAATGGACTCCTTCAGAAGGTGGTGGACTCTCCTTCCTTGGAGGTTTCTAGGAAGCTTGGACGGCCATCTGTCATGGATGTGTCAGGGGACTGCCATCGGAACAGGGCAGGGAAGAAGAAGAAGAAGAAGAAGAAGAAGAAGAGGAGGAGGAGGAGGAGGAGGAGGAGGAGGAGGAGGAGGAGGAGGAGTTTGGATTTGATATCCTGCCTTTCACTCCCTTTAAGGAGTCTCAAAGCAGCTAACATTCTCCTTTCCCTTCCTCCCCCACAACAAACACTCTGTGAGGTGAGTGGGGCTGAGAGACTTCAAAGAAGTGTGACTGGCCCAAGGTCACCCAGCAGCTGCATGTGGAGGAGCGGAGACGCGAACCCGGTTCCCCAGATTACGAGACTACCGCTCTTAACCACTACACCACACTGGCAGAAGAGCAGTTGGGATACAGGGAACCTCTGAAAATCTTGAGAAGCAGTTCCTCTTCCTGCGGTGGAGAAAGCCACACCTCCAATGGAGAAGAGGGGAAGGGGCTAGAGGATGCTGCTGGGAGCTCCAGCGCCGCACCTCATCAGTCTGAGGGTGGGGAAAGCCACACCTCCTGGGTAAAGGAGGGGAAAGGGCTAGAGGATGCTGCTGGGAGCCTCGGCACTGCTCCTGGCCAAGCCAACCAGGAGGGAAGCATGCCTCTTCCGTCACCCACCTTGCGCAGAGGCGTAAAACGCAAAGAAGGAAGGAAAAGGCTGGGGGTGACTAAGCTCTTATGTTGGGGGAGGACCCAGAAACGACCACTCCTGGATTCTGCTAGCGATTGAGGCAGACATGAACTTGTGGTTCTGCACTGTAAATAGTTTTGCACCAAAATAAAACCTGTAGAAGACAGGTCGGAGTCCTGACTGGTTACTCATGAGCAACCACCATTGCCATCTGACAGGATGCTTTAGCTGCAATTCTTGCATTGCAGAGGGTTGGACTAGATGACCCATGGGGTCCCTTCCAATTCTATGATTCTATGAATGCAGGAATCTTTCACCCAACTCGAGGTTCAAGCCCACGACCCTGATATGAAGAGCCTGGTGCTCTACCAACTGCGCTATGTTTCGTCGCATGCCCTGCTCGCATAACTCTGTAACGCATCAAATGCATTCCTGATTTTTTGAAAATATATATTTTTTTTTTGCAAAGCTCTGTCCTGGATCGCCAGAGCCTGTTATCTCCAACCTGCCCTCGCCCTCCTCTTGCACACCACTTTTCAAACTATGTTAGCAGGAACGGCCTTATCTACACTGGCCTGTGAACTGAGTTGTCTCTCGCCAGCACATTCCTTTCTACTTCTTAATCCCCTTCATTTCGTCAGGCTTCCCAGGAAGAAGAAAAGCAGCAGGTTGTAAAAAGGAGAAGGAGAAGAAAGGGGGGGAAGAAGTTCACGCCGGCAAAAGCCTCCAGTGCCGGGAGAGGAGCAGAAATGTGTCATATGCAGCCCACGCCAAGTCAATTCCTGCCTGCCTTCATCAAAAGGTTTCCTTACCTCATATGCTCTCCCAGGTGTAGAGCAGGATTTCGGAGTGCATTGTGGGCAACACCTCCCAGCAGGTACAACCACACTTTCATCCTGAGCATTGGGGAAAGGGAGGGTGGAAAGAAAGAAATTGCATATAATAAGAGAGACACCAGACCTGGGAATTATAGGGACAGGACCAGTGGCGTAGCGTGGGTTGTCAGCACCCGGGGCAAGGCAAGTAATTTGCGCCCCCTAACCCGTCGATTTGCGCCCCCTAACCCGTCGATTTGCGCCCCCTAACCCGTCGATTTGCGCCCCCTAACCCGTCGATTTGCGCCCCCTAACCCTAACCCCCAGATGTTGCGCCCGGTGCGGCCAGCCCCCCCCCCCTGCACCCCCCACGCTACGCCACTGGACAGGATGACCCAGACCATATAGGAATTTATTCATGTATGCAACCACGGCAGCAAGAATGTTACTTGCCCCCAAAAAATGGAAAAGAAGAAGTCCCAGCCAAAGAAGAATGGATAAAAACATTTATGGAATAAGCAGAAAAGGCGAAACTTACCGGAAAAATAAGAAAGTCAAGATAGCAAACGCCTTATAAAAGAATAGAAATGGTTTATTGAATGTTTGCAAATAAACTGTAAACAGATAAGAACATTGGCAGGATTATTGTAATAATCTGCAGTTTTGTAAGAGTAGACGAATAAATGGTAAAATTAAGTGAATTTGGATATGCAGAAAATATTCAAAATAAACTGAAGGAACCGCAGAAAGAGGGGGAAGGGAGTTTTGAAATGCGGAAATTATTATAAAATTGAAAATCATAAATAAAATCATTTTTAAGAGAGAGAGAGAGAGAGAGAGTATATCAAGGAAATGTTTCACCTGGCAGGTCATTTTTGCAAATAACTAAAGCTCTCAAATCAAGCAGCCCTCTTGATTTGGGACCTTTTGTCCCTGAGATCTAATGCCCTCCATAGACCCCAAAAGACAAGGTACAGAGGGGCCTAGATCTCCCCTTAACTTTGCCCCAGGTAGCTAAGCCCCTTTCCCCCAGGATGACTACAGCTGTAGGAATTGCTAACTGGTAAAGGCAAAGGATAGATACAGCCTATTTTCTAGCAACCAACAACCAATTCTGCCATCTTACTTGCTGGCCCTGGGGGGCCCAGCAAGGGAGAAAGGATGTGAACTGCACTGAGCACTAAATATGTGGCAAGAGAGATACAGGCAGAGACTGGAGTTGAGGCTGAGGGCAAAGAGGCCACTCTGTTCTGTTGCTCTACAATATTAATGAAATGTGTCTCGGGATCCCTTTTGCATTTAATTTTTGATTCTGCACGCTGCATCACCTTGACATATCCTCCTCCAGCACTTCCAAAGCACATCCAAGGGTCCCCGATTTCAGCCCTTGGAGACTCCAGGGGGACAGCTGAAGCTTTGCAGCTTCAAGTCCAACTCTGAGATCTCTCAAATCTCAAGGGGAGCCACTGATTCCATGTAGAAAAGTGAAGGCGCAGGTATCTTCAGATGATGGGGAGCCCATAGCACCCCATTCTATACTGTGCTGGTTTGAGGGTGGGCGTTTTTGCCCTTGTTTGAGGATGACTCCCTTGCAGGCTCTCCTACTTCACAACCGCACAGCAGCAAATGAATGCAGAATAGGCTACATGCCCTGGAAAAACTGTTCATGGCTCTCCCAAGGGGCAGCAGCTACTTTTTATTATTATTATTATTATTTATTTAATCATTTTTAATACAAACAACCACAAAAGACACATACTATAACAAAAACCATAACAACACTAATAACACAATTTGGCAATACAGATTTGAATACACTGACTGCACCTTTTAAACAATATTTTCCCACCTCTCTATCCTCCCCCTACTTCCCACCACTATCCGCCTTACCGCTTAAATATTCCTTCCAGATTTCTTCATATTTATCCATTCTTAATTTGCATCATATGCAGCTGTCCATATAATCTGTCCATATTATCAATCCATGTGCTCCATGGAATCTTTTTGCGGCTCTTCCAGTTCATCAAAACAAGTTTATTTGCTTCTAATATAGCAATCTCCCACGTAATCTCCCCTTGTAATCTCCCACGTTTCCGGAATATAATTTAGAATTCAATTCAATTCGTAGGGGCAGCAGCTACTTGAAAGGGAGCCCTGCCATCTTTGTCCCCATCTTGCGCAACTCAGCCAACAAGGCTCCCTCGGGAACTGGCCAAGGTCCCGTGAATCGCCTTGCCTTGGGCTGAGCCGGAAGAGTCTCTGGCAGCCATCACCGCTTGCCCTGGGCACCCCTAAGCCCCAGCAAAACAGGGTAGCTGTTGTCAATGATGTCCCTTGAAGAGGAGACAGGTCCAGCCTTTGCCGGCCTCCTAGCCTCGAGGAGGCAATGGAATCATAGAAGTGTAGAGTTGGAAGGGACCACAAGGGCCATCTAGTCCAACTCCCTGCAATGCAAGAATATTTTACCCAACGTGGGGCTTGAACTCAGAACCCTGAGACCAACAGTCTCATGCTCTACCAAGTGAGCTATCTCTCACTTTGGGAGAAGGAATGAAGACGCGGTGTTGCCTTACTGATGGACACTTTACCAGTACGGGAATGAAAAATGAGAGAGAAGAATGAACAGGGTAGGAGCCTCACCGTTAAGGTTAATGCATTTTCCATTAGAGCCTCATCTTAGGAAATCTATCAAACATTCTCAAAATTAGCTAAAGGGGGAATTGGGTTGCTGTTGCTGCGTTAACCCCAGAGGCCCACAGGTCTGATTATTCACACCCTCCTTGTCTCACCGATACATCTCTTCCACATTCTAATGACTGGCTGATTAAATAATAGTGTGATCAGTGGCAAAGATGTGGGGTGAGATGAAAATGTTCAAGAATCTCCCATCAGCTTGTCCTGAAGCTCATTTCTTCCGACTCTTCGTGTTTTGCGCAGAGCATTTTAGCATGCTGCCTGAAAGCAGTTTTATGCTCTCGTCAGAAAACTGGCATTAATCTGTTAGAGGAAATAGGCTGGTTACATCTTTATGAACTAATCCTCTGACATGACAATACCCTCTGAAAAAAAAAGGTATTTGGCTGTTAACTGCCGTTAAATGTTACTGCGTTATAAATTCTTCTAAAATTGGGAGGGGGTGAATCTAATAAAGGAACTGGGTATTACTAATGTGAACACCTGGCTGCTTCCGACGCAGGTGAGAAGATGTGAAGAGTGAAAATAAATTTATGAGGATGAAGATTGTTTGCTGAATGCCTTCCCCGGCCAAGGTTTCAGCTGCTAACCTGGATGACTAAGCCCACATATCAAGGGCACTGTTCAGTGAATGTAAAAAAGGAATGTGCAGAATAGCAAAAAAATAATAAAGGCAGCAACCTCCTGACACCAACTGTAATTTGGAGGGTGGTACTCAGCAATAAAGAATGGAAACAGGGCTGTCTACAAATGAGATGGGAGGAAATGTAGCCGCCTCATTTCTTGGCAGGAACATTTTGTATTGATCTGAATAAAGGCCACACTCTGCCCCACCAAATCCAGCTTGTATGAAATCTGAGTGTGGCCTAGAATTGTGCTCTTACAGGCCATAAAGTTAAAATGGATATATGTGGCATGAGACAACTTAGGCCAATGGAATAAAAGTAGGTTGGAGACCCTACAATTTCAAAAGACCAGGGGGCGAAGGTTGGTTTATTTAAAACCAACAGAAAGGCTGATGTGGATACAGGAAGGAAACAACAGAGAACGCTGGAGAGAACTTGAAGAGGTGCTTCTCCAAAAATGGACGTGAGATGCTGAAGGAGGAAGAAGGCAGAGAAAATTTAAGACATCTCTTTTTGGGGTGTGGCCTATATTCAGGGGAAGCTTATATTTGGACCCAAAGGGATGCAGGTGGCGCTGTGGTCTAAACTACTGAGCCTCTTGGGCTTGCCGATCAGAAGGTCAGCAGTTCAAATCCCCGCGACGGGGTGAGCTCCCGTTGCTCTGTCCCAGCTCCTACCAACCTAGCAGTTCGAAAGCACACCAGTGCAAGTAGATAAATAGGTAACGCTCCAGCAGGAAGGTAAATGGTGTTTCCATGCACTGCTCTGGTTTCCATCACAGTGTTCTGTCATGCCAGAAGCAGTTTAGTCCTGCTGGCCACATGACCCGGAAAGCTGACTGCGGACAAATACCGGCTCCTTCGGCCTGAAAGCGAGATGAGCGCTGCAACCCCATAGTCGCCTTTGACTGGACTTACCATCGTGGGGTCCTTTACCTTTTACCTTTTACTTATATTTGGACCCAATCAGAACATGCTTTTTTTAAAAAAAAAGTCACATTGCCAGAAAGTGTCTGTTTTCCAGAAATGGTGACCATAGCCATGGGTCACTGAGGAAGCAGTCCCTAATAATTGTTTCCCATAACAGGCTACAAAATTCACAGGATATTTTGGGGAAGGCATGGCTCTTAAAGTGGTACAAAAATGCTTTAAATGTATAGTGTGGGTGTGATTTTAGTCTCTCTTGTATATCCTGTTTCTCTCCAAAGCTTAAGCACGCAAGTGTCTCTGTCTGTTCCTACACAAGTATCTTCTTATTCCACCCTCATTTTGGCTTTTCTAATCCAAGCCTCACTGAACCTACTGTCAGGAGTTCAGCCTACACTCGAGTAGGACCCTGGCAGAGACACATGCCTGACTGTCATGTTCTCTCCCTCGTGGTCGATCGTTCAGGAGCTTCAAAAGATTTCTTCAAAAGCGACCGATGCCAAGAGACATCGGCAAATTTAGGGATCCGCAGAGTCTTCGCAACTTGCGTAACAGACCTCAGCAACTCAGCATTTTGGCTAATCTGCTTTATTTACATATAAACACACACGGAGCACTGCAACATGGCTCCCTCTCTCTCTAGCATCAGGCAGCAAAGAGAAAAAGAACAAAGGACAATAGTCCCACTTCACGGAACACAGTAACATAAACATCCTGTCTCCGTCACTTCCCATTTTGTGGAGTCAAAACATATACCATCATGTGATAGACAACAATCCCATGACTGCAATTATGGAGCAGGAATTCTAACAGTCCTAACCTCCCAAGGATCCTCACTAATCCACCCTGACTGCTGATAGCATATGGCAGGCTTCCTCAACCTCGGCCCTCCAGATGTTTTTGGTCTACAACTCCCATGATCCCTAGCTAGCAGGACCAGTGGTCAGGGATGATGGGAATTGTAGTCTCAAAACATCTGGAGGGCCGAGGTCAAAACATATACTGTCATGTGAAAGACAAAAATCCCATGACCGCAATCATGGAGCAGGAATTCTAACATCTACTTCTGCTCAGGGTGAATTGGTTCCATGTCGTCTAGAACCACGGTGGGGGCACCTCACTGTTATCAATAGTAATAGGACTGCAAACATTTTCTCACTCAAAAGTGAGGTTTGGCATCACGTTGCAAGCAATGTAATGCATGTCACATTGCCATGCAGTCAAACTAAACTACATGACGTCAACACGAAGCCAAGACAGAGTCAAGGCAATAACAGTTTTGCTCCATTCCTCTCCGAAACTGGGGAATCATTTTGCAGGGTGCAAAAGTTTTCATGAAATGCCTGCCCCACCTTTTTTAAAGCTCAGCTCCAGTTAGTCACAGTAGAGGAAACAGATAAAGTTAAGACAATGCCTTGTTTTTTCAGTACCTGGATGACAAAGTTGAACATGAAAATAAATAATAACCATTTTTTTAAAAGTTGAATAAAATGCAGAGAAGTCATGCATGATCTTACCTCTTTACACAATGTAGGCTGACAAACTACGGTGAAACACTGCGCAGTCCCGTTCTGACAGACACATCTGGCACACTTGCTGGGTTTCCAATCCTCACCATCCAGGTACGTTTGACCATCGAAAGAGCAAGGCTCTAAAAGGCATTGAAGACAATTGGTTTTTTCCTAGGTTCACGGAACATTCTAGAGCAGGGCTGGTGAACCTCTGGCCTCCAGATGTTCATAAAGCCTGGCTCCCCATCAGGTCCAGACAGCGTGCTGAACATCCAGCAATGGTTCGGAAACATCTGGGACGCCAAAGGATTCCTACCCCTATTCTAGAGTCCATGAGGTTATGCTCTTTGTTTTTCAAACAGCAATCTCACAACATCAGGCATATCTGTAACACTTCCATAGTTATGTTGTCCTCTGAATCTGTCCCTTGTGGTCAAGAAGGGACGCAGAAGCACATGGAAAGTCTTGTGTTTCAAATGAGAAATGTGTGTTCCTCTGGTGTATCCCTATATTCCCCCTTTCCCAAGAGGAAAATAATCTCGGAAGAATGGAAAGATGCCTTCCGCCATCATGATGAAGGGCGAAGGAGGGGAGTAGGTTGTTGTTTTCATTTTTATTATATATATTTGTGGCTTTATATTTTGATTTTGTTCTGTGAACTGCCCTGAGACCTCCAGGTATATAGGGCGGTATATTAATAATAATAATAATAATAATAATAGATTGCGCCTCCATTCCCAGTTCTCATGCTCTGAGTTATAAATCTGCACAGAATTGATGCACACACAGCTGAACAGGCATGGAATTCTGCGTGATCTTGAAAGTTCCCTCGTTAAAGGTATCATGTAAATGCAAATCAGAAATTACACAGGAAGCCAAAAAGTTGGTCTTAAATGATGCATAAATGTGTGTGGCAGTCAATCCCTGCTGCTACATGTCTCCTCAGAAAGGCACATGGCCAGGGACATGCAAAGAAAGAGATAGTCTGTGTAGTGTAGTGGTTAGAGCGTTGGACTAGGACCTGGGAAACCAGGGTTCAAATCCCCAAGTAGCCATGAAGCTCACTGGGTGACCTACATGGTTGCTGTGAGGATAAAATGGAGGGGAGAACTATGTACTTGAATTCCTTGGAGGAAAGGGATATACCGTATTTTTTGCACCATAACACTCACTTTTTTCCTCCTAAAAAGGAAGGGGAAATGTCTGTGCGTGTTAAGGAGGAAATGCCTACGGGTGGCATGCCTACGGATTTTCCTCCTCTAAAAACTACGTGTGTGTTATGGTCTGGTGCGTGTTATAGAGCGAAAAATACGGTAGATGTTTTAATAATGAAAGAGGCAGATGTGAGCCACTGAGAGGCCAGCCCAGCACAAAACAGGTTGCGGTGGAAAAAGGTGAGCCTAGGTTGGCTTTTTCAGGGCACCAAAGTTAAGCCAAGAGGACACTAAAGGTAAAGGTACCCCTGCCCGTACGGGCCAGTCGTGTCCGACTCTGGGGTTGCGCACCCATCTCGCTTAAGAGGCCGGGGGCCAGCGCTGTCCGGAGACACTTCCGGGTCACGTGGCCAGCATGACGAAGCTGCTCTGGCGAGCCAGCACCAGCGCACGGAAACGCCGTTTACCTTCCCGCTATAAAGCGGTCCCTATTTATCTACTTGCACTTAAGAGTGCTTTCGAACTGCTAGGTGGGCAGGAGCTGGGACCGAACGATGGGAGCTCACCCCGCCGCGGGGATTCGAACCGCCGACCATGCGATCGGCAAGTCCTAGGCGCTGAGGTTTTACCCACAGCACCACCCGCGTCCCTCTCTATCAGCACTTAAATAATTATGAATCTTTGGCCTATTAAAATGGGGGGGGGTGTTTGTTTGTTAATATGCTAGATATTTTTGTGTTTTTATATTGTAAACCACCTTCTGATCCCTTGATGAAGGGCAGTATAATAAAATAAAATAAAATAAAATAAAATAAAATAAAATAAAATAAAATAAAATAAAATAAAATAAAATTTGGTTTAGCAATCAAATGGATGGATAGCTGAAGCGCCAGATTTTCCTCCCCTATTTAAAAGTGGCTGTATAAATCCTGCAATAAGCAACAGCTTAATGGACAAGCTTAGATTACATTTGGCTAAGCCGCGGCAACGGCGGCAAGTCTGCTTACGTTTTCAAGACGGGCAAATCCAGGGCGAATCCCCTCTCCCTTCACCACCCTTTTACTCACTCACCTCCGCTGCCGCCACACCGTGGGCAGCACTCTCCTTGCTTGGGGGGGCCCACTCCCTCGCAGGAGAGGGCAGGGCAAGCCTTGGGGGTGCAGGTGATTTCCCCATTGGCACAAGTGCAGGTCGTACATTCGGAGCCAGCCCATTCCGTACCATGCTACAGGGGGAAACAGAGCGGGGAAAACAGGTAACTGTCAATTGTTGGCAACAGAAGAAGCTGTGGGACTTTGCTGAACTATATTTTCCCGTCTCCTAATCCCATCATAAATGGGATGCCAAGGAAACCAGATCATTTGACTATAAGGCGAGCCCTGCTAGATCAAAGACCAATAGTCCATTCGGGTCAGCATCCTTTTCTCCTAGGGGCTAACCAGAAGCATATGGGAAGCAGGACATGATGCAGAAAACTCTCCCCACCTGTGATTCCCAGCAATTGGTATTCAGAGGCACATTGCCCACCTCCCAAAAAGCAGAGGTACTATACAGCTGGCCAGTATGGCTAGTAGGTGCTGAGGGTTTCACCCTCCATGAATTTGCCTCGTCCTGTTTTAAATCCATCCAAGCCACCATAGCATCTTCTATTCTGTACATACAGTGGTACCTCAGGTTACAGACGCTTCAGGTTACAGACTCCACTAACCCAGAAATAGTACAGTGGTACCTCGGGTTAAGAACTTAATTTGTTCTGGAGGTCTGTTCTTAACCTGAAACTGTTCTTAACCTGAAGCACCACTTTAGCTAATGGGGCCTCCTGCCACCACTGCGCCGCCGGAGCACAAGTTCTATTCTCATCCTGAAGCAAAGTTCTTAACCCGAGGTAATATTTCTGGGTTAGCGGAGTCTGTAACCTGAAGCGTATGTAACCCAAGGTACCACTGTACCTCGGGTTAAGAACTTTGCTTCAGGATAAGAACAGAAATCGTGCAGTAGCAGCGCAGCAGCAGCGGGAGGCCCCATTAGCTAAAGTGGTACCTCGGGTTAAGAACAGACCTCCAGAACGAATTAAGTTCTTAACCCACTGTACTTTTAAGGGTGTCCCACTTCCTCAGGCACTATTAAAACCTCAGACACCCAGACTTAGGTTTGCTGGATTGAAGGTGTCTCTGTAATATTTGCAATGGAGGTGCACAGATTGGCTCCTACAAGCTGGAAACCCCACTGCCCCACCTCAGATTTCCAGAGAGAGGCAATTCTGAGCGTGCAGCTCCTACCTCGCTCGGTCTCAGTCTGTTTCCCAGTCTGTCTTACATCATCCTTAGTTGGCGGGGGGGGGATATATCATCTACCTCCCACCCTGCTCAGATGGGTTTCAAACCCCTGGGTCTGATAGTCATTGTGACTCTACCACAGAAGAGGACACTGCTTTGCATAAACTGTACATGTTCTAATGTATTAAATGTATACAGTGGTACCTCGGGTTACATACGCTTCAGGTTACAGACTCCACTAATCCAGAAATAGTGCTTCAGGTTAAGAACTTTGCTTCAGGATGAGAACAGAAATCGTGCTCCGGCGGCGCGGCAGCAGCAGGAGGCCCCTTTAGCTAAAGTGGTACCTCAGGTTAAGAACAGTTTCAGGTTAAGAACGGACCTCCAGAATGAATTAAGTACTTAACCCGAGGTACCACCGTAGATGCAAATTTAGAAATACCCTGATTCTGGGATGTTTCTGCTATTCCCCGGCCACTGGTTCTGATAAGGGACATTTTCCTAACCACTAAGCCAGCAGTCACTAAACTCCCTACTAAAAGTATGGCCAGATCTGTATGGCAGGCTCGACCGGAACTCATAACATCATCGCCCTTCCTCCTAGCCCTGGGTTGAAAATAAAGCCAGGCTCATATATTTTAATGTTTGCATTTGCTGCAATAATACTCTCGAACATACATTATAACTGGAACCATTATTGCCTTGCTTTAAAACTAAGGAGGACATTTAAATCTTTATATTCTGCCATGTTTCTCCATTTTATGCCCCCGTTTAGCCAGCTGGCAAAGAACACCCCTGAGAGACCCTTTAGATCTCAACTTTCTCTGTCGGCGAAGCAAGCAGAGGAAAAGTTATATAAGCAGCAAAGTGGGCAGAGACCAAAAGCGTAGAGCTGTAGCCGGAGAAATTGCTGTCTGAGCAGAACAGCTTCTGCTCATGCAATGGGAATTCCCATTCCTCTCCTTCCCATGACGTGCCCGCCATCATACTCCCAAAAAACTGCTGTGCTCCAGAACAGATTGGTGGGTGCAGGGCAGCTGCTGTGGGATAGGAATATTTTGTTTACAGAAGTTGTTCTGCCCGCACAATGACTTTCATTGAATCATAGACTTGGAAAGGATCACAAGGGGGATCTAGTCCAACCCTCTGCAACGCAGGAATCGTTTGCCCAATAGGGGGCTTGAACCAACAGCTCTGAGATTGAGAGTCTCATGCTCAACCAACCAAGCCATCTCAACTGCAGCCTTTGTGGGATTCAGCCCATAGAAACTGTGCTTTCTGAGCCACACGAGAGGTCCATCCATGCCCAGTATTCTGGGCAATGGCTGGCAGCCAGATCCATTTGGTTTTCACAGCCACCTGCCCTCTTGGACCGTGGATGGGGAAGCTGTGATCTAATAACATCTGGGGGTCCCAAACTCCCATCTTCCCAGACCACTGGCCATTCTGGCTGGGGATGGTGGGGGGTGGATTCCCAGCAACGCACTGGAGGGAGACATGTTCCCCATTGCTGTGTTGCATCCATTCTCTCTGAAAAGTCCACCCTGTTGATTCTTTTTCTTCTAATGGAAAGACAGGAAATACTAGAAAAACAACACTCTAATAATAGTCTAATCTAGAGTGGTGACTGGTCCCTGTTTATCCCTAGCAAATAAAACTTGGGAGTTACACTGCCTCTGCACAAGAGGATTCCATAGTTGTCAATTGACAGATTTGAAAATAAGGGACCAGCAGCCTCGAAAAATAAGGGATCAGCAGCCAAAATAAGGGATTTTCCAAGCACAGGTATGTTCAACTTCTGAGCCCCTCTAAGCCAAAGGCAGAAAGCCCAGCCAGCAGCCAAACGAAGCCTCAAGCGGTGGTTCCCACAGCGCAGCAACCCGGCAAAGGGGATGCAGCAAGGAAAACCACCGTCACCTCTCTGCTGGGAAGCGCTGAGCAAAGGTGAGTCCCCAGGCAACACGGCCGATTTGATCGGCACAAGGCATGCAAGCTCCACCCCCCAGTCGTTCTTAAGACTCCTTATTGGGTGAGCAATGCAGCCAAGCAACACAGTTGGAGCCTCCCTCCTCCCTGGCCAGCAGGGAGGGAGGGAGAGGAACTGCTTCCTTTGAAACCCGGGAAATTTAAGGGACATCATCAATAAGAGACAGCAGGGGGACACAGCGCTGGGATAAGGGAGTTTCCCGCCAAATAAGGGACGGTTGACAGCTATGGGGTTCTATTTTCTGCTAGCATGGTGAAGACTCGTTGAGAGGCCTACTAGTTGGAGCAATGGCTACTCCTTGTGAGCCCCAAATTTTCAACAAATGGGAGATACTACAATGAGCAAACAAATGAAATGATTAATTGTTCTTCCTCTATACTTATGCAATAAGCCAGCTCCTGGAAACGAACATACTCATATTCTCGCAGCGAAAATGCCAAGCTTGTGAAATTGACCCAGTTGGCAGCAAGTGTGCGCCAGTTATTATTATTTTTTCCCCCATTCCTCTTCTCATCTTTGGGTATCTGCCCAAAAGTTAATTTGCAGCAATAACTTTGGTTAGACCATGTGTGAAGCCGCCTAAGACTACTCTGACCTAGTTCCCCGAATGGAAGAACTGGAGAAAAATCTAAGGCAGCCAAAGAATTGGCCGAGCGGATCAATGCAACGCTTTGTGGATATTAAGAAAGCCCAGCCATCAAGCAAACAGACTTCTCTCGGCCCGGCATACCAGACAAGCAGCTAGATCTCACTCAGATTGTGTTTCCCGCATGAAGTTCTCTGAATGTCTATCTGAAGCAGCAAGGCAAGGTCCCAAGAGGGAACGAGACAAGAGTTATTTCCAAGAAGAAAAGCCAACTACAAGTTGAAAGGGATACACAAGAAATGCTCACCTCGTGGACCCGTCCTTCATGCTCACAATATCCCTCCGTTTGCGAAACGCACTCAGGGCAGCAAGCGTTGGCAGGTGTTTGTAGCACGTCCCCCTGAACGGGAAAAAGCCATTCAGTAAGTGTCACAAATCCATCTGTCTAGAAAAGCCCATTCCTGGTATTCCAACACACAGTCTCAACAATATAGGCCTCCTCTGTTCAGAATGGAAAGGTGCAATAATAATAATAATAATAATAATAATAATAATAATAATAATTTATTTATACCCCGCCCATCTGGCTGAGTTTCCCCAGCCACTCTGGGCGGCTCCCAATCGAGTGTTTCTAATCCTAGCATCCATAAGGGTATTATTATTATTATTATTATTACAGATAGGTAGCCATGTTGGTCTGCCATAGACAAAATAAAAAAATTCTTTCCAGTAGCACCTTAAAGACCAACTAAGTGGCATGCACAAGAAAGCTCATACCAAGAACTAACTTAGTTGGTCTTTAAGGTGTTACTGGAAAGAATTATTATTATTATTATTATTATTATTATTATTATTATTATTATTATTATTATTTTGTGGGGAGCTGTGTTCAATCTAACAAAAGAATGCAAATAGGAACTGAGCAGGGAGAGGAAGTAAGTCTCTTGTGCATTGTAGAGACCATATAAAACAGGTCCTGAAAGACCTACACTGGCTCCCAGTATGTTTCCAAGCACAATTCAAAGTGTTGGTGCCGAACTTTAAAGCCCTAAACAGCCTCAGCCCAGTATACCTGAAGGAGCATCTCCACCTTCATCATTCAGCCTGGACACTGAGGTCCAGTTCCAAGGGCCTTCTGGCACTTCCCTCACTGCGAGAAGTGAGGTTACAGGGAACCAGGCAGAGGGCCTTCTTGGTGGTGGCGCCCACCCTGTGGAATGCCCTCCCATCAGGTGTCAAGGAAATAAACAACTATCGGACTGTTAGATGACATCTGAAGGCAATCCTGTTTAGGGAAGTTTTTGATGTTTGATCTTTTATCGTGTTTTTAATATTCTGTTGGGAACTGCCCAGAGTGGCTGGTGAAACCCAGCCAGATGGGCGCGGTATAAATAATAAGTTGTTGATGATGATGATGATGATGATGTGGGTGCCATAGGAGGTACCACTGGGCACCTGTCGCATTGGTAACCCCTGTAATAAACGAAAAGCATAGAATCATAGAATTGGAAGGGACCACAAGGATCATCTAGTCCAATCCCTTGAAACGCAAGAACCTTTTGCCCAATGTGGGGCTCAAACCCACAACCCTAAGATTAAGAGTCTCGTGCTCTACTGACTGAGCCACACTTTCAAAGAAAGAAGAGACAATAGGAATATGCCTTAAGGTAAAGGTAAAGGGACCCCTGACCATTAGGTCCAGTTGTGGCCGACTCTGGGGTTGCGGCGCTCATCTCGCTTTATTGGCCGAGGGAACCGGCATACAGCTTCTGGGTCATGTGGCCAGAATGACTAAGCCACTTCTGGAAAACCAGAGCAGCGCTGTTTACCTTCCCTCTGGAGTGGTACCTATTTATCTACTTGCACTTTGATGTGCTTTCGAACTGCTAGGTGGGCAGGAGCAGGGACCAAGCAACGGGAGCTTACCCCGTCACGGGGATTTGAACTGCCGACCTTCTAATCGGCAAGTCCTAGGCTCTGTGGTTTAACCCACACCGCCTTAGATGGAGTTAAACGACTGGTCCATAGAGTTCAGTGCTGTCTGCACTGACTGGCAGCAGCACTCCAGGGTTACAGGCAGAAATCCTTCCCAGCCCTATAAGGAGATGCCAGAGACTGAACTTGCCATGACCACTCCATTTCTCCACGCGGACGTCATTCCGTCGCCTTACCTTCCCAAAGTCGCAGCGAGGGTTTTTGCAAACGACGCCTTTGCACAGGACAATGTCGCCATGGCAACTGCACTCCCGGCAGGAGTCTGGCTTCCAAGCGGTGTTGTTCTGCAAACAAGTCATAAGCTCGGAATTAAAATTGCATTAAAAAGCATGAACACTGCACACAATTACGGGGCAGCAAAGAGTTCAAACAAATTAAAAAGGGAAAGGGCCCTTAAAAATTGCAGAGGCAAACTTGGCAAGCCAAGCCTATCTGCTACACGCCGATTAGTACCCATGGCTGTAACAAGTCCAAAGCTATTCATTCCGTACTTCCAAAACATGTAATCAAAAGGCTTGGGCCTGCGATGAAAAGCAATCAATTCCAGCTGCAAAATAATTGATCCACCTAAGACCCGGTAGCTACAATCTGATTAGAGCTTCTCTTCCATCCAGCGACGGCTTCCATAAACAGACTCGGGCTGGGAATTTAACAGCCTCCAAAGGAGCTTTTGACGCTCCATTCATATTAAAATTAATGTGCTAGGAAAATTACCTGGGGTGTCAAACAGCTTCTCTGGTTGGAGAGGAGGCAGGGAATGTATGTAAGAAGAGAGGAAAGTTCCTGAGCTGGAGGAGCAAGGAAATGTAGTCTTTGGTAAAATGATTTTTTGTAGGAGCGGCTTGGGAAAATTAAGAAGCCGAGAGGGGAAAAACAGCATTTTTTTTTCCTTTTCTCTTTGCACTCGATATACCCGAAAAGTGACTCCATTTTTGTGTGTGCATTTCCAACTACCCTCTCGAAATTCCGGGACAGGGTGTTGCGTGGCGATTCCCGTCCCCCCAGTTGGAATAAAGACACAGGACACCATTAGTTTAGGTTAATGGGCAAAAATTGGCCACAACTTGATTGGTTACAGGTAAGAGCAGTGGCGTAGCGTGGGGGGTGCAGGGGGGGCCGGCCGCACCGGGCGCAACATCTGGGGGTTGGGGTTAGGGTTAGGGGGCGCAAATCCATGGGTTAGGGGGCGCAAATCCACGGGTTAGGGGGCGCAAATTACTTGCCTTGCCCCGGGTGCTGACAACCCACGCTACACCACTGGGTAAGAGCGGTATTGGCTTAGGCATTGGTCCTATCAGACTATCCGGCTTCAGCCTGTTAGCATAAAAACTGGAAAGGGTTAACACCAGCAGGGGGAGCCCTGCGATGCACATCAACTAGGAACTCCCCCGGGGTCACCGCTCGGGGGTGTGCTTTAGGCCCTGGCCTCCATAGGTTTCAGATGAGGCAACGCCCCCCGGAATCCTTTACTGGACTACCCTTCAATATCTGGGGGAGGTGATGGCGCTCCCCCCCAAACATCTACATAATAATACCCCTATCTAACTGCCAAAACCAAAGACGTTGGGACGATTTGCTACGAGGTAGGCAAAAAACCAAATGGCCGGTGCCAATTCGCCAAGTGGAAATCAGCTGCGTGGTCTAAAAGGGGAGATCCCGGGGCCGCACCGGCCTTAAATGACCCAGGCCACACACCCGGAGCCAGCCGATTGGCTGGCTCTGGGGCTGACACGGCTCGAGGATTCCCCTGATCCCCTGAAAGCCAGCCTTCGTGCGAGTGTTGGAGGCGTAAGCCCACAGCAACACCACCTCTTCCTGATGTCGGAAGTGGCTTTGTCTTAAGCCCAATTAAAAAGGGAGTGGGCATTTTCCAGCATCTGCTCTAACTAAAGTCCTACACACCCAGACAGTTCAGATCATGTCTACCAACAAAGACCCCCAGTCTGAGCTCTAACGTTAGACTGCAGGTATCCAACCAGCAACCAACACACTGAGCGATCCGAGTGTGAACCAATGGTATGCTCTGACATTTCTGTGTCATCTTTCCATGTTCTATTTGAGCTAACTAGAAGTTTCATGCAAACTCAGCCCCGATGTGCTTTTTAAAAATGAAAAGCAGTTTCAAGAAGGGAAATCCACGCGCACACACGTCATTTCTCTGCTCTAAGAAACCCTCTTTCATATTTTTTTTGTTAATTTTTTTTAATTAATTTTCCAATTAAAAACATCCAATTACCGTATTTTTTGCTCTATAAGACTCACTTTTTCCCTCCTAAAAAGTAAGGGGAAATGTGTGTGCGTCTTATGGAGCGAATGCAGGCTGCGCAGCTATCCCAGAAGCCAGAACAGAAAGAGGGATCGCTGCTTTCACTGTGCAGCGATCTCTCTTGCTGTTCTGGCTTCTGAGATTCAGAATATTTTTTTTCTTGTTTTCCTCCTCCAAAAACTAGGTGCGTCTTGTGGTCTGGTGTGTCTTATAGAGCGAAAAATACGGTAACCTACCGTATCAAATCCTAATCCAATTAAAATAAAAAAACTAAAATAAAAAGACCAAATTATCATCCAAATTAATTTATTTATTATTAATAAAAAATAAGCAACCTCTTTCAAAGCTGCATTTAAATAAATAAAAAAGTGACACTGGGGCACTTGCGCACATTTGCGATTTTCAGGTGGGATTCAGCCACAAGCCAGCAAATTCACAATACGGAACAGAAGATAATTTGGAGCTCTTGCACAACAACCCTGCTTTTTTCCGCCACCCTGTAAAAACACGTCAGATAACATTTTCTTGATGCAAAATTGTCTAACGCTCCAGAAAACAAATCAGAATGAATGCTCAGTAAACAGGTCGTTTGGAAGCAACCTGGGAATCAGTTATATGGATTTGCATGTTAGCTTCCATGGAAGGAGAATATATCAAGCTCAGAGCTCAGGCATTGTTGCTACTGCCACATCAGTTTCCTCCAATGCAGTGTCCACTTCATAGCGTAGCCTTGTAGAGCTGGAAGGGACCACGGATGTCATCTAGTCCAACCCTCTGCAGGAATCTTTTGCCCAACGTGGTGCTCGAACCCAGAACTCTGAGATTTACAACCTCACTTCCAGAGGGAGATGTTTCCCTGTGTTAAACACCACCCTTTCAGTCACACTGATATGCAGCTATAAGATCGGAGACTTCATTCCTTCTCAGTGAAACAGTACATGAAACCAAGTCCTCTCTAATAAAGCTGATGAGAATATTAAAGCTAAGTACTGCCACAGATCGGTGCAAATTTACAGCCCTGGAGCTCAGGAAATAAATGATACGGGAGAGGGGCCGTCATTTTTGCTCTGATAACATAACTGACCCAACGTGCAGCGGCAGGAGCAGTAACAGGGGTACCCTGAGGAAACTGTCTTCCTGGGGCTGATTTACTATACAGCTGCAGAATCAATTGAGGCCAAGTTATATGGGTGTCAAGCTCTGCCTAACTCTCACGCTGTATTTAATCCATTCCTGTGCCTTAAAAAAAAAAAAGGCGGGGGGGGGGAATAAAGCTGTTCCGTGTCAGACATGAGGCTTTTTCCAAAGATACCTGGAGCACACATATCTGCCCCCTTTGGAAGAATGATGCTCTGGTTTTGCGCCAGGATTAATGGCCTTACCTGGCTGCTCATTGCCATAGCTGTCAACTTACAGATTTGAAAATAAGCGACCAGCAGCCTTGAAAATATGGGACCAGCAGCCAAAATAAGGGACCTGCAGCCTCAACTGTTCCAGGCACTCCAGTCTTCCTGTCCTCCTGCAGTCTGGTCAAACTCATGCTGGTAGCTTTGAGAACACTGTCCAACCAACTTTGTAACCAGAGGTTCAACTGAATAGAATCTGAATCACATGCACCACAAGGCCTATGCAGCCTCAAGATGGCTCCCCGGCCTGGCTTTGCACTGCAAAGTTTGCAGCAGCACATGCAACAAAATGGCGTCCAGCATTCAAAAACCCCCTCAGCTTGCATTAACTAGCCACACACAAGGCATGCAAGCTCCACCCCCAGTCGTTCGTAGACTTCTTATTGGGTGAGCAACACAGCCAAGCAACACAGTTGGAGCCTCCCTCCTCCCTGGCCGGCAGGGAGGGGGAGAGAGGAGCTGCTTCCTTTGAAATTTAAGGGACATCATTTAAGGGACATGCATCAATAAGGGACAGCAGCGGGACATGGCGCTGGAATAAGGGACTGTCCCTTCAAATAAGGGACACTTGACAGCTATGCTCATTGCGTTCCTGTCCTTGCTCATTCCAGCAGTACAGGGGTGGGCAGGGTGTCAACACAAGCAACAAGGGAGTTGAAGAAAGGCGCGAGGAGATATCAGAAGTTGTTACGAAGACTCTTGCAGCCTGCTGCAGAGGGGCGATTGCACTGTCTGTAAAGAAGGCAACTGCTTTGTGTAGCGGATGGGAATCTTGGGCCTCCAGCGCCCAGGTTCTGTTAGGGCACCAGTAGCAGTGGTGGGGCAGAACTTCAGAGGTGTCCTCCCAACACCAGTGTTTGCGAAAGCTTGTCTAGATGGGCCAAGTCAGGGTTGTGTGTGCACTATCTCAAGACATGGTCCATATCTTGAGTTAGTGCACACACCGTATCTGAACATTCTGGGGTATGTGGCGTTCATACGGAGCCCCCGGTCGTCTCACGGACTATTGACCCGTACACCACTAATCCGCTGCCACCAACCAGGTCCTCCCTGGTAAAATTACTACAGTCTCAGTCAGCTTCTCAATTAATAAATAAGAGTGTATTTTATTTCAGACATAAACAAAACATTCACAGCATTCCAAACGTTGTTGCTCTTCACTTTCTTAGTCTTATTTTCCTCTCTCTATCTCTTCTACCTTCCCCACACTCAAGAACCCACTGCCCTAACTGTCTCTCTATTACCAACTGCCTTTCCCAACCAGCCAACTCATGAAATCCAACCAACTACCCACCAACAACTCCCAACGAACTCCTCCAGAACTGGTTTTATAGACCCACTGACTCCACCCCCCCGGGTCCTGTCTGTGCAACCTATTTAACTATTTCCCCTCCAGCACTCTCTCATATATGTTAACGTCACATGGTAAGGGTACCAGGTGCCCTGGGTTGCCATAGCAACGTCAGCAAAGTCAAGCGTATGACTTGCTGAGCCATTCGCCCTCCCATTGGCTCAGGAATGTGTAATGGTCTCTAGAGCCAACTTGCTTACATTAAGCCCTGTTGCAAATCCTGATGCTGCCCCAATTTCTGTCAGGGTCTGACACACAATCTATGAGAGTCAGGGGAAGAGGTTGTGGGTTAGCATGTTGATAGCATTAGCAAATCTCTCTGTACACATGCATCTTTACTTCAAGACCAGAAGAACTGAAGTGTCTTGTGTCTGGAGACAATGCTAGGATACTTGCAGACCACGCAAGACTAGGTGGACCCCAAAGTAAGTAATATGATTACTTAACACAAAATAGTTCATCCTTAAGTCAGGGGTAGAGAACCTTCTTTTTGCTCAGGGCCACATACCATGAGGCATAATCTATTAGGGGCCGCATGGCGGAAGTGGGTGAAGTCAAAGCTGGCGACGGGCAGAGTTTTCTAGAGTAACTCATTGGAAACAAAGCATGGCTTGCTTCAGTTTTCACCATGGGTACCTCAGCTTCGAATTCCCAATCCTACTCAAGAGTAAGCCCCACTAGGTTTGATGCAGTAACTCTTAAATAAATACAGAGAAGGCTTTCTTAATTGGAAAGCAACTCCCACTAGGGCTGGGCGATATATCGACATACAGTATTGTCCAAAACCAGTTTGAAGTCCACGTTGTGATACTGATTTTTTGCCCTGGCGATAACTTGCAAATCATGATGTTTGTGCATGTGCTATGCAAAAATCACAATATAGGGAAAACCATGAAGCTAGCCAGTGCTTCTCTCAATTCCTGCAGCCCCTGTTAACTCTCTCCCCTGTCTCTTGCAGGGGGCAGCAAATCACAAGAGCAAGCACCAGTAAAAATTGTGATGCAGAGAAAACCATGAAACCAGCCAATGCCTCTACATAGCTCCCTCCATCCTTATTTCAAACATTGTGATATTTGCGGTGTTTGGCTGGTGATATATCGTAATGTTGAAAACCAGATATCACTCAGCTCTAACTCTCATTGACTCCGACCATTTGCCATGTTGGCTGAAGCTGATGGGTGTCTAACAACATCTGGAAAGTTGCTGATGAGCCATGACTTACAGTCAAGGTGTCCCTATGCCAGTCAAGGTGTCCCTATGTTGGATGTATCTGTTGCAATGATCCTCAAGCTAGATGGTTACTAACTCCCAGTCCCAACTGCAAATCTAGACACCTTAGTAGAGAAGGGATTGGCCTAGACTGTTGTGGTGGCCTCCACATGACTAACCAAGGTGGACATCTGATGCATGCAACAGCTGCTTTCTCTTCCAACTTATCCTATGTTTCATGGGGCTGTATGAAAGCATTCATGCAGTGCCTAAAATGTAACTAGAGGCCAGCTCCTGGGATATGCTGGAATATGAACGCTGGGCATCTGTTTGATGGTATCTCTTTCACGGCATAGTGGAGGTGGGAGGAGAGGCACTGGTCAATAGTTGACGCAAATGGCGGGGGGGGGGGGAGTTCATTCCTGATTTGTTGGTCAGCATCTGTGGGTACAGCTGAATGATTTGCACAAGGCAGGTGTGACCCCTGTGTCTGTCCATTTTGGGTCACCACCGTCATAAAGGGAAAGCGGTGGAAGTCATCGTCGCAAATCACTCTTGTGCATTAACTTGGAGGACTGCTTTTGATTACCACCATCAATGGGGACCAGGGCCGTTGCTCGGCAGAAGAGCATCTACCTAGAAGATGCCAAGGGTTCAAGGTTCAATCTTTGGCATTTCCAAATAAGAACATATGAGCATACAGCAGTGGAGGCAGAGCATAGCTGGCAGTCACCAATAGCCCTTTCCTCCATGAATTTGTATTATGAACACTGGGAGAGACCATCATCTGAACCCTAGAGATCTACTGCCAGTCAATGCAAACACCACTAAGCTGGAAAGATGCAATGGTAGTGTCAGGAATGAGCCAGCTCCTAGTGGAACTTTACAGCCTGCTGCAGAACACAGAGTCTTAGATTTGACGCAGGCTGAGCAAAGAACACAGCAGTCAGTAGTGACTCCTTCAGACACTGGAATGCCGATTGCCAAGGGAACAACTGAGAGCAGGCTGGAATACAGCCAAAGCTCTCAGGAAGCTCAAACAGACGCAAACAGACACAGAGACAGTCTGTCAGAACAGGAAGAGGCTGGAGCTGATCCAATAAGTCCGAAGAGTCGGCAAATGGGAGGGCTGCTAGATAGGAAGCAGAACAAGCGACGTAAGGGGCGAGGTTCAATATATTCTGTAAGAACCGGAAGAAGTCTTCAGAAGGGTCATCTTGAGTGATAATGCTATAATAATAATAATAATAATAATAATAATAATAATAATAATAATAATAATTTATTATTTATACCCCGCCCATCTGGCTGGGTTTCCCCAGCCACTCTGGGCGGCTTCCAACTGAATATTAAAAACAGTACAGCATCAAACATTAAAAACTTCCCTAAAGAGGGCTGCCTTCAGTTGTCTTTTAAAAGTAAAATAGTTGTTTATTGCTTTGACATCCGCGGTGTGATGGCCTGGGATTCCGAGTCTGAGAGTGATCCAGAGGAATCCCAGCCGGCACAGGAGTCCCCGCCTCCAGGGCCGGCTGAACTGGGGCAAGGCCTAGATGCTGAGGAGCCTGCACCTGTGACAGATCCTCAGGGGCAGGCACCAGGTGAGACCATTCTGGCCCCAGAGGTGCTGGAGGACTCAGTGGCTACAGGTGAGCCTCCCCCGGGGCCCAGTAACCCTTCGGCCTCTCCTGAACTGCAGAGGCTTAGGGCAGAGAGGCGAAGGGAACTGGTCTCTCCCAGGAGGAGTGCTCGCCTTAAGGCCAGGAGAGGCGGGGCTCCTGGGGGCCGGGACCGCCCCTGGCCTTAGAAGAAGATAAAGGTCAGGCAGCCCGGTCCCAGGTTGCGGGAGCAACATCGTTGTGGAGTACCTGCTTTATCCAGACCTAGATCTGCACTCCCAGTGTGCCTGTTCCTCGCCCGGCTTCCTGCTCCTGACTCTCCGGTGTTCCTGTTACCCGCCTGGCTTCCTGCTGCTGCCCTACCAGCGTTCCTGCTCCCCCGCCCGGCTCCCTGTTTCGGACCTCGCGTCTCATCTAGTGATTGTCTACCCTGCTAGTGACTCTGGACTGAACTTCGGCTACGGTATTAGTACCTCCCCCCCCCCCCCCCCGGGACCAGCACACACTGGGAGGGCGTTCCACAGGGCAGGCGCCACTACCGAGAAGGCCCTCTGCCTGGTTCCCTGTAACCTTGCTTCTCGCAATGAGGGAACCGCCAGAAGGCCCTCGGCGCTGGATCTCAGTGTCCGGGCTGAACGATGGGGGTGGAGATGCTCCTTCAGGTATACAGGACCGAGGCCGTTTAGGGCTTTAAAGGTCAGCACCAACACTTTGAATTGTGCTCAGAAACATACTGGGAGCCAATGCAGATCTCTCAGAACCGGTGTTATATGGTCCCGGCGGCCACTCCCAGTCACCAGTCTAGCTGCCGCATTCTGGATTAATTGCAGTTTCCGGGTCACCTTCAAAGGTAGCCAGCTGCCCTGGACACAGAATTAGCCTGTGCCTCCATGGACAGCTGTGAGTCCAAAATGACTCCCAGGCTGCGCACCTGGTCCTTCAGGGGCATATTTACCCCATTCAGGGCCAGGGAATCCCCCACACCCACCTGCCCCGTCCCCCAAAAACAGTACTTCTGTCTTGTCAGGATTCAACCTCAATCTGTTAGCCGCCATCCATCCTCCAACCGCCTCCAGACACTCACACAGGACCTTCACCGCCTTCACTGGTTCTGATTTAAAAGAGAGGTAGAGCTGGGTGTTATCTGCATATTGATGAACATCCAGCCCAACCCCCCTGATGATCTCTCCCAGCGGCTTCATATAGATATTAAAAAGCATGGGGAAGAGGACGGAACCCTGAGGCACCCCACAAGTGAGAGCCCAGGGGTCTGAACACTCATCCCCCACACCACTTTCTGGGCACGGCCCAGGAGAAAGGAGCGGAACTACCGTATAACAGTGCCCCCAGCTCCCAGCCCCTCTAGACGGTCCAGAAGGATGCTATGGTCGATGGTATCGAACGCCGCTGAGAGATCCAGCAGAACTAGGAAACAGCTCTCATCAACCAGCGCGACCAAGGCAGTTTCAGTCCCATGGTGAGGCCTGAATCCTGATTGGAAGGGATCCAAATGGTCCGCTTCTTCCAGGCATGCTTGGAGTTGTTTGGCAACCACCCGCTCAATCACCTTGCCCAAGAATGGTTAATTTGAGACTGGGTGATAGTTGGCCAAATTGGCTGGGTCTAAAGATTTTTTTTTTTAAGAAGTGGTTTAATGACCGCCTCTTTCAGCAGGTCTGGGAAGGCCCCCTCACAGAGGGAAGCATTCACCACCCCGCAGAGCCCGTCGCCCAGCCCTTCCCGGCTCGCTTTTATCAGCCAGGATGGGCAAGGATCAAGGAGACAGGTGGTCGGTTTCACTTGTCCAAGCAGCCTGTCCACATCCTCGGAGGTAACAGATTGGAATTGATCCCACTCAACTTGACTAGACAGAACTCTGGCACTCTCCCACCCTGGCCCTGCTCCCACGGTGGAGTCTACCTCCTTCGGAATCTGAGCGACTCTATCTGCAAAGAACTTTGCAAAAGCATTGCAGGAGATCTTGGGGTCCCTACCAGGCCCTGGTGGTGCAGGTGGTTCCGATAGATTGCGAACCACCTGAAAAAGTCTCTTGCTGCTGTTTTCTGCAGATGCAATGGAGGCGGTGAAGAAGGCCCTCTTCGCCGTCACCATTGCCACTTGGTAGGCTCAACGTTGAGCTCTAGCCTGTGTCCGGTCTGATTCAGAATGAGTTTTCCACCACCGGTGCTCTAGCCGTCTCAACGATTGTTTCATCACCCTCAGCTCCGGGGAAAACCATGGGGCTGTCCGGGCTCCATGCAATCGAAGAGGGCGCTTCAGAGCCAGACAGTCAATAGCCCTGGTTAACTCCGCATTCCAGCGGGCCACCAGGGAATCAGCTGAAAGGCCATGAGCTTGGGATAAAACATCCCCTACCACTCTCTGGAAGCCAATTGGATCCATTAAGTGGCGGGAGCAGACCATCCGAATCGGTCCCACCTCCCTGCAGAGGGGAAGAGTCGCAGAGAAGTCCAGTTGCACCAGGAAGTGGTCTGACCATGGCACTTCTTTTGTTTCGCTTTTAGTTAATGTCAGATCACCAACATCCGTAGAAGTAAACACCAAGTCTAAGGCATGTCCGCGGCTATGAGTTGGGCCAAACTTATTCAGGGACAGCCCCATGGAGGCCATGCTTTCCACGAAGTCCCGAGCGGCCCCTTGTAAGGTCCTGTTGGCATGGATATTAAAATCTCCCAGGACAACCAAGCTAGGTGTCTCCAGGAGCATATCCGCCATGATCTGAAGCAGCTCGGGCAGGGAATCCTTGGTGCAGCGGGGAGGTCGGTACACCAATAGGAATCCTGTACTGCCCCTATTGCCCAACTTCCAGAACATGCACTCAGAGAACTGGGTCTTCCCAATAGGACGCCTGGTGCAGACTAATAACTTCCTAAAAATCATTGCAACCCCCCCTCCCCGCCCACATGACCTGGGTTGCTGTGCGTAAGAGAAACCTGGTGGACAAGCAGCAACAAGGACAGGCCCATCTGCTTCATCCAACCAGGTCTCTGTCACACATGCCAGGTCAAATCCTCCATCCACAATCAGGTCGTGGATGGCAGTGGTTTTATTCATCATTGACCTGGCATTGCACAGCAACACTTTTAGGTCATGTGGGTTTCCCTTGCTGATTCCAGTATCCTTCCGGTCAGGACCAGACCTGGAGGCAGGGATAGTCCTCAAACAACAACTAAACCTGCCTCCTCGGCAATGACATGGTCTGGTCTTAGCGTAACTCCTCCTCCGGCCCGTAATCACTGAGATCGGGTGTCCCAATACATTCCCTCTTGTGGAACCTGCCCCAGCCATTCTATTGGCCGAGGCCCACTCCCAGGCAGCCCTGACCCTTCCCCTTAAAAGGCAAAATACAAACAATATAATCTTAACAAAATAATAAAAATAGAAGCACAGCAAAAAACAATAGTGCTAAAATTAAACTATTCCCCACCCTAACTAAATACTTAACCAACGGCAAGCAGAAATAAAATTATAAAATTATAAAACATTATCAAAAACAACCACCACCATTTAAGGTGCAGCAAATTAAAAGCAGTTAAAACGTTTAAAACCATTTTGTCACTTGCTGCAGGTAGCTGCTCAGGCTTCTAAACTGTAGTGGTGAGTGCAGGCCCCGCCCCCTAGGCCAGATGGAATTGGCAGGAGAGGGAGCGGCCCACACAGCACTCACCAGAGCAGCAGCAGCAGCAGCGCTGGCGGCCGTGTTAGAGCCATCTGGAGCTATCTGTTTGTTTTTGCAACAAGTCCTCCTTTTTAATTACCTACGCTTACTGTGTTATCAAGCTGGGAACCTGGACTCCTGACAGGTAGCTTCCTATGTTCTTCCTCCATAGCAGATATCCCTTGTGGCTTTTACAGATTTCCAGTTTCCAGCACATAGACGATCATGCTTATGGTGAACATGTTCACACGTAGGTGACCGTGTCTTGTTTTTAATCTTCATATAGCACTTAGAGAGCATCTTAAGAAGCAGATACATCACCTTGCCAACAAAGGTCCATACAGTTAAAGCTATGGTTTTCCCAGTAGTGATGTATGGAAGTGAGAGCTGGACCATAAAGATGGCTGATCGCCGAAGAATTGATGCTTTTGAATTATGGTGCTGGAGGAGACTCTTGAGAGTCCCATGGACTGCAAGAAGATCCAACTTCTCCATTCTGAAGGAAATCAGCCCTGAGTCCTCACTGGATGGACAGATCCTGAAGCTGAGGCTCCAAGACTTTGGCCACCTCATGAGAAGAGAAGACTCCCTGGAAAAGACCCTGATGTTGGGAAAGATGGAGGGCGCAAGGAGAAGGGGATGACAGAGGACGAGATGGTTGGACAGTGTTCTCGAAGCTACCAGCATGAGTTTGACCAAACTGTGGGAGGCAGTGGAAGACAGGAGTGGCTGGCGTGCTCTGGTCCATGGGGTCACAAAGAGTCGGACACAACTAAACAACTAAACAACAACAAAACACTTTGTAGATTTTCATTGCTTCAACAACAAAGATGTTCAGGCTGTTGGCATATGTAGAATTCAGAGTCTACCAATGCAAGAACTCACAAAATAGCTCCCCCCAACCAAGTCGATGTACTCTTCATCCTACACATGCCATCAACAGGGACACAAATACCTCCATGTACTCCATGTTGCATCTAGAAGCAGCGTTCTTTACCCTCCGGCATTTGACAAAGTCTCCCTTTGCCATACATTATTAAGTTCAGCCAACTAAAACGTTTGGCTTTTTAGTCATTTGGAAGCAGATCAAGGGAGAGTAGCTAAAGCAGGTGCCAGAAATAGAGAATCAGCACATCCACACAGCAATTTTCCACTCTTGTGGTTCGGCATAATCCAGGAACACGCGATCCGTTCCTAACAAGAGGTCAGCTACCTTTTCTCTCTCTCCAGAGCAGGTCATTTTGTGCCTAATGTTACACCGCCATTTCTGCTTTTACTATATTGAAACAGGGGTTTGAATCTTTTATGCAAGCCGCCCAGAGAAGCAGCAGTACTGTGATACTTATATGTGTGTAATATTTCATGGTAAACAAATCAGGTCCATTGGACAAGCCACTCTTAGCTCTGGTTCCTTCACATCAATGACCTCTTTCATAGTGAGAGTGGTCACTGTGATGCGTGGGGAAGGGTTGGGCATTGTAGAGTTGGATGGGACCCAGAGGATCAGCTAGTCCAACAGTTTGATCATGATCCACCGGTCGATCACGGGGCATCCCTCGTCATTCGTGTTATTGCCTCCCCCCCCAAAAAAACCCTCAACTTTGGCTCCCCCAAAAAAGCTCAACAAGTTTTGGTCAATCCAATGGGTAGATCACTGCAAGCTTTTTTTATAGTGGGAGTAGATCACAGTCCCTTGGGAGTTGGGCATGCCTGATCCAGTCCACCCTCTGCAATGCAGGAATATGCAGCTGTTCCATACGGGGATGGATCCTGCAATACATACAATATTAGTGAATATTGTATTGGGTCACCTGTGCACCATAAAAATCATAGTCAGGAAAAGAATTATGAGATCTCTTCCACATCATAAAACAGAACACTCAATGAAAACATTATCAATTAACTTTGCGCCGGGCCTCCTGCACACTGCCTGGAAACGACTGCAGTTAAGCAACATGGTAGCACAGTTGGTAGAACAGGAGGTTCTTAATCTCATGGCCATGCGTTCTAGCCCCATGCTGAGTGAAAGTTTCCTGCATTGCAGAGGGTTGATTCTCATCTTCCCTTCCAACACTCTTTTTCCGTGAAATTATTTAAATAAATAAATAATGTTGCAATCATTATGATGCAATCAACTGCCAACAATAATATAACCACCAGCTGTTCCATGGCAAATGGATAGGCCAAATGGCACAAAAAGCCCTAGGGCTAAAACTTCTGGTCAAGTGATACAGCTCTTGTCAGACTTGAGGAATCCTCTTCTCCCCCCCCCCCCCCCGCACAATGGCACCAAGTGGGAGGGAGGGAACAAGAAAGCTCTTACTTATTATTTATTCAGTCATCGCAACAAAAGACAAAGAATTCCTCCATAATGGAGTTGCTCTCACTGAGCTCCCTCCCTTTCCCTCTCTAGCAACAGCGCCTGCTTCTACGGCGTCTGTCCGTGGACAATTGTCTCTGTGCTCTTTGTTCTAGCACCCTCAACAAACGTCGCATTTGGGGAGAAGGGGGGGTCAGGTATGCTATCCAGCTAGCCGCTCTGTCTCCCCTCCTCCTTCTCCTAACACAGCATAACTCAGCTGTTTGCCTGTCTCTGAGCTGCTATCTTCCTCCAAGCCCTATTGTAATTCAAGACTGCCTTCCTCCTCTCTGGCAGCTACAGGAGAAAGACGGGGGAGGCCTCCACCATTCCTCCTCCTCTTCAGTAATAATAATAATTTTATTATTTATACCCCACCCAACTGGCTGGGTTTCCCCAGCCACTCTGGGCGGCTCCCAACAGAACACTAAAAACAGAATAAAACTTCAACAATTAAAAACTTCCCCAAACAAAGCTGCCTTCAGATGTCTTCTAAAATTCAGATAGTTGTTTACTTCCATGACATCTGATGGGAGGGCGTTCCACAGGGCGGGTGCCACTACCAAGAAGGCCCTCTGCCTGATTCCCTGTAAACTCACTTCTCACAGTGAGGGAAATGCCAGAAGACCCTAGGCACTGGACCTCAGTGTCCGGGCTGAACAATGGGGGCAGAGACAATCCCTGACACCTATGCATGACATAGCTGTCAACCATCCCTTATTTGGCGGGAAACTCCCTTATCCCAGCGCTGTGTCCCGCTGCTGTTCCTTATTGATGATGTCCCTTAAATTTCCCGGGTTTCAAAGGAAGCAGCTCCTCTCCCTCCCTCCCTGCTGGCCAGGGAGGAGGGAGGCTCCAACTGTGTTGCTTGGCTGCTTTGCTCACCCAATAAGGAGTCTAAGAACGACTGGGGGGGTGGAGCTTGCATGCCTTGTGCCGATCAAATCGGCCGCTTTGCCTGGGGACTCGCATTTGCTCAGCGCTTCCCAGCAGAGAGGTGACAGTGGTTTTCCTTACTGCATCCCCTTTACCGGGTTTCTGCTGTGGGAATCACCGCTTGAGACTTTGTTTGGCTGCTGGCTGGGCTTTCTGCCCTTGGCTCGGAGGGGCTCAGAAGTTGAACATACCTGTGCTTGGAAAATCCCTTATTTTGGCTGCTGATCCCTTATTTTCGAGGCTGCTAGTCCCTTATTTTCAAATCTGTAAGTTGACAGCTATGATGCATGACAATCTAGCATCTAGGCAGCTCTGTGGTGCAGTCGAAGCAACTGGAGACCACTCCCCCTCCACCAGCTTAGGTACCTTCCCTCAATGTAATGCACAGATGCAACCAGGGACTATACCATGTGGAAACTTCCTCTGCTCCTCCCTTTTCAATCCTCTCCTGGTTCTGGGAGACAGTGGTCCAGGAGAGGGAGGGAAGCACCCAGCCCTTTCAGTTGCCTGACCCGCCTTTTCTTCCTCTACTTCCAACCCCTCTTGTGCTCCACCCTCCAGCCCTGAAGCATCTCCTGACTCTTGCCTCTTGGCTAGTGCAGGTCCCCACAAATCACTGGACCCTTCTCCCGAGCCAGATTCTGACCCCCTTCCCTCGGTGCACACTCCTGGCAGTCCCTTGCCAGCTGTCGCCTTAGTGCCCAGCTTGTGTGTTTCCTGGAAACACCTGATTGGCTGCTGTGGAGTGACAGGATGCACGGCTGCTAGATGCACGCTTGGTCCAATGCAGCTATTCTCGCGCTATTCCGCGGCCATTTGCAGTCACCAAATTCATCCCTCCTGGGCAAAGCTGCCTTTCTGTCGCACCTCTTGCAAGGACAGACTGCCGTTGGTTGGCACCAGCTTTTTCCGCATCGCTGAGCCTGCTCTGGCCGCCGGCCATGATTGGCATGTGACAGTGGCATCTTCACTCCAGGGAATGGAGACAATGCAGCGCACGAAAGCAAGGGGGGAAATTAGCTGCCAGTTTTGCTGGGAATGACATATTGACAAAGTACTTAGCCTGTGTTATCCACTTCAGCATTCAATGGCACGCACAGAGAGAGAGAGAGAGAGAGAGAGAATGAGAGAGGCGGTTTCATCCTCTTTCACAGTGCAAGAGTCCACAATTGGATTCACTTCAAGTGCGGCATTCCGTCAGAGAGTATCGGAGAAATCCAGTATCGGATGTCTCCAGATGAAGGATACTGGACTTGCTTTGTGAGAAAAGCTCGAGGCAGAGAACGCAGAGCAATTATAACTTCTGGTACAATTACCAGAAGCCTTCCCTTGCTCTCTGCCAAGCGAGGAGACTTGGCAGCTTAATAATATGGCTTTCCATTTTTTGCACTTCCACTCCAATTAGCTGACAATACCAGGCAATTGGCAGGATCAACCAAAGTCCCTAAGGGACCCTGAGAACCGCAGAAGGGGGATTATAGAAATACAGAACTGCTGGAACAGGAGAGAATTAAGGACCGCCTGCTAGCGAGTGGAGGAGGGAGTTTTACACCCTTTGCGCCAGGATCGGAGACGCTGGTGTGATGTCCTCTCCCCAGGAAAGGGTGGCCGGCCTGCTGCAAAGAAGATGGAGCGGTTGGGTACATGATGTGATTGCACTGCAGTGCTGGGAACTCAGAGTTCATCCACATGCTTTCTGGGCACAGGGCAAGCAAAGTGGATACACCCTCGTCCTAGGAAGGACGGCCACTTAGAAATGTACCACCAAACAGGGGGGAAAGGCAAAAGATAAGGCATATTGATCAGCAATATGGAAATGCTAGTTTATATGAAAAGATGTACATTTAGGAGCAACTGCTGTGATTTCAAGAGGAATAAGTTGTTGGGAAAATGTCTGGGAAGGCCACCACCTTCCCAAGACACTGGGTGGTCTCTCCGGTGGTCACCCTCTGGCTGTAAATCTTCCTCAGTCCAGAGAGACCGGTGATAAGCGACCCCTCCCTCCTGAGAGGAGCCCGCTCGTCTTCTGGCATCTCATTGCAGAAGAAAGAGACAATCGTAGTTCTAAAACTACTTTATTTACAGTCTATATACAAAGAATCCACCAGCATGCCTGTGCTCTCTCAGCAGCAGTACAGAACAACAGCTCACACAGAAGTGAAAATAACTTCTCCAGCAGTACTCCAACAGTACTGAGACTTCCTGTCTCATGCCCTCAGACACTCACATGATATAAACAATATAGTGCTACTTGCTGAGCAGCATGGTGAGATAAAAATCCTAACATAGGTAAGGTAAAGGACCCCATGACAGTTGAATCTAGTCAAAGGCGACTATGGGGTTGTGGTGCTCATCTTGCTTTCAGGCCAAGGGAGCCAGCGTTTGTCCACCGACAGCTTTCCGGGTCATGTGGCCAGCAGGACTAAACTGCTTCTGGCATGACAGAACACCGTGACAGAAACCAGAGCAGTGCACGGAAACGCCGTTTACCTTCCCGCTGGAGCGGTACCTATTTATCTACTTGCACTAGTATGCTTTCAAACTTCTAGGTTGGCAGGAGCTGGGACAGAGCAACGGGAGCTCACTCAGTTGCGGGGGTTCGAACTGCTGATGTTCCAATTGGCAAGCCCAAGAGGCTCAGTGCTTTGGACCACAGCCAGGAATACAATGCATCTCACCACAGTGAGGAAAACTGTAGGGCAGCGCCAAAAAAGGGAAATAATAATAGAATAGAATAGAATAGAATAGAATAGAATAGAATAGAATAGAATAGAATGGAATAGAATAGAATAGAATAGAATAGAATAGAATAGAATAGAATAGAATTAGAAGGGACCACGAGGGTCAGCGAGTCCAACCCCCGGTAATACGGAAATATTTTGCCCCTTGTAGGGCTCGGACATTTTTCACCAAAAAGAGGAAGGCAGAGATCTGCATAAAATTTGCATATGCCAACTCTGGGCAGTTTCCAACAAAATATTAAAATACTGTAATGCATCAAACATTAAAGGTTTCCCTAAACAGGGCTGCCTTCAGGTGTCTTCTAAAAGTCTGGTAGTTGTTGTTCTCTTTGACATCTGGTGGGAGGGCGTTCCACAGGGCGGGCGCCACTACCGAGAAGGCCCTCTGCCTGGTTCCCTGTAACTTGGCTTCTCACAGTGGGGGAACCGCCAGAAGGCCCTCAGCGCTGGACCTGTGTCCGGGCAGAATGATGGGGGTGGAGATGCTCCTTCAGATATACTGGACTGAGGCCATTTAGGGCTTTAAAGGTCAGCACCAACACTTTGAATTGTGCTCAGAAATGTACTGGGAGCCAATGTAGGTCTTTCAAGGTGAGAATGGCTGTAGCTCAGTGACAGCGCATCTAGTTTGCATGCAGAAGGTCCCAGGTTCAGTCCCCGGCTTCTCCAGATAGGGCTCCTACCTGAAACTTTGGAGTGCTACCACCAGTGAGAGTAGGCCATACGGAGCTATGTGAACCCATTGCCCTGGGCCTCTCAGTTCTGTTGGAAACTGAAATGTCTTGGCAGCCATTCAGAAGGAAGAGGAGGGGAGAAGATGCAGAGGGAAGGCTGTAAGACTGGTACCCAGGGAGGTTCTCCCCTTGTGACTCTAGATGTCAGAGAGGGGAAAGTAGATCTGCCGGCTTTCCTCATCACCCCTCCTGCTGAGCCTCATTCAGGTAGGGGGGAGACTTGGTCCAGCCAGCAGGAGATGTTGAGCAGGAGATGATGTCAACGGAGCTGGAGTCAGAGAAGCTGGAGCTGGAGTCTTTAGCATATGCACCGCTGGGGTGCAAAGATCCGCCCAGCACCCCCAAATTTAGTTTAGCCGCTCCCAGATTTGGGGGGGGGGGCAAACTCAAAGTTGCTGAGCTTTTTTCGGGGGGGGGGAGCCAAAGTTGTTGACCTTTTTTGGGGAGGAAAATCATTCACCTGTAACGACACAGCGGGAATAACTGCTTTTTTTTCCTGGCTCCGCGGGAATATTTGAGGCTACGGAGTAACAGAGGGACAGAGATGGGGGGAAGGGTGTTTTCACTGCCACCAATCAAGAGGGACTGGTATACAGTAGGTATACATTTGGCGCCCCCCAGAATTCAGCGCCCAGGTGCACCGCACCCTTGCACCCCCCAGGTAAAGACGGCCCTGAGTCAGAGACCCAGGACACAGTGTTGCCACCAAAATCCAGGCGACACTGAATCGCGGAAAACGGGGTGGAAACTATGCCAATATCCTCAAATTGCATCATTCATACAGGTCACAAAATTTTATTTTTTCTTGGCACAGAATTCCAATGGCGGAATTTATTTATCTTTAGCAGGCAATATACACAGCCCCGCTGTGCAAAGATAGTCTTATTACCAACTTCTTGTTTTTTCCAAGAGTGAAGACTTCGCTTCATCACTGGAGCAAATGACGTTTTCAGAAAAAGAATGCTCATTAGCATTTTTCTTTGCTTATCGCCCAAATGCCTAAATGTTCCTTCAAAAAAAAAAATGTGGAGCTCTTATGCCAAACATACATGGATCAGAGCTTTAGTGCAAATGCTGAACGAAGCCATTATGGCTAATGCTGCAGATTTGGAAAATAGGAGCATGCTGAGTGTTTTCATGCAAAATGCTTATGCATATTCCATCTGAGAAATAATTAGAAAGCTTTTCCCCTTTTCTCTGAGGTGTGTGTATATGTGTATATATATCATTTACGTTTGATCTCTTCTATAATGAGTAATAACAATTTTTATGTTGCGTTATTACTACACAGTAAAATCAGGGGCTTAACTTGGACATAAAATCTCAACTAAGGGTAGAAAAGGGAAAGATAAGCATTTGGAGATTCTCCTCCCCCCATTCATTTGCCAGATCCTACTTGGTTACCGTATTTTTTGCTCCATAAGACGCACTTTTTTCCTCCTAAAAAGTAAAGGGAAATGTCTGTGCGCCTTATGGAGCAAATGTGTGACCCCTGGAGCTGAATTGCCCAGGGGCAAAAAGCAGATTGTGCTTTTTTTTTTTTTTTTTAGAAAGAGGGAAGGGGGTGTTGAAACAAAGCCGCCGAGCAGCTGATCGGTAAGTGATCGGGAAGGAGATAAGGGACACTATCGATAAAGGAGGCTGCCTGGGAGGGGGAAGGTAAAAGCCCATGGATCCTCAGGATTTTTGCATTGGGTCACCCCAAATTCACCATCCGATCACATAGCATGTCCATGGCTATAGCCTGCACCAAAAAATCACGCATCCACTGTTTTGTGGGGCCGCAATGGCACAAAAATGTGGTTACAAAGCATGGATCCACGTGGATCCTCAGGATTTTTGCATTGGGCTACCCCAAACTCACCCTCAAATCAGATGTCTGTGGCCACAGCATGAACCACAAAAATCATACACCCACTGTTTCGTTCAGAATTTTCCCCCCCCTTGTTTTCCTCCTCTAAAAACTAGGTGCGTCTTATGGTCAGGTGCGTCTCATGGAACAAAAAATACGATAAATCAGAATATCGGCCCCCTTTTGTTTTATAATCTGAGAGCCAGCAAGGTGGAGAGGTCAGGCACAGAACACCAAATGTAACTTTATACAGCCCAAATCAATCTCCAGTTAGCCACCCTTCAACAACGGCTCCCTTTTATTTTTATTTGCAATTTTTATTTTAATCTGGAGGCTGTGTGAGTTTTTGTCTAATCAGCTACTCTGGGTGCATAAAGTGATAGGCCGCGGTTTTGTACTAAGGGAGATGAATTGTGGGTGAGTTGAACAATGGAATGCTGTTTAAATATGGTTTTTTATTTCATTACAGTGGTGCCTCGCAAGACGAAAAGAATCCGTTCCGTGATTCTCTTCGTCTAGCGGTTTTTTCATCTTGTGAAGCAAGCCCATTGACGGATTAGAGGATTAGCGCTATTAGCGGCTTTTAGCAGCTTTTAGCGGCTTATCTGCTGATCGGATCAGCTGATAAGCGGCTTAGCGGCTTAGAAAAAGGGGGGAAGGAAAAAAACCCGCAGGAACTCGCAAGACATTGTCGTCTTGCGAAGCAAGCCCATAGGACATTCGTTTTGCGAAGCACCTCCAAAACAGAAAACTCTTTCGTCTAACGAGTTTTCCGTCTTGCGAGGCATTCGTCTTGCGGGGCACCACTGTATTACTATATTGTTGTGAGTAGGTTTCTGTTTTGTACGTCGCGTTGAGGTTCTTTCGATTGTAAAGTGAATAAGAAATTTTCTAACTTTTCTGCTGGAAGGGTTGTGAGACTAAAGTGGCTTTTTTTTTCTATCTCTGGTGGGAATGCCCAGAGGTTGCTTTATTCTAAAATGAAATTTATTAGGGGTTACCAAAGATTATTACAGCACATATTTGAATTTCTCCCCTCAATATATGGACAGATACTATGGAGACATTCTGCCAAAAGGAGTTTTTGAAACAGATGCAGTTACCTGCCAAGATCTCTACAGCACAATGGTGGAAATAGTTTTTTAAAAATTGGACTATATCCTTACAGTATAAAACTCTCTGGAATTTATTTTTATTGCAGAAAAAAATAATACGGAAATTGTGGGTCTCTAAGGGACAGAAAGATCCTAATCACTTCTATTCATTATGGTGGTATTTAAATTTCATATAGTTTCATTTCAGGTCTACAGGTATCTCTCCCCAGGCAGCCTAGAGAAATATGGTTGTCATGATTTTAGACTGGGTGTCGTTCTTTAAAACAGCTTGGGATTTGTATGCCTTGCCTTTAGTTGGATATATTACTGAATTTTTGTTATTGTTTACAGTCATATCTTGGATCCCAAACGCCACAAACCCAGAAATGATAGTTCCAGTTTGTGAACGTTCTTTTGGTACTCAAACATCTGACAGGACTTCCGTGGCTTCTGATTCGCTTCAGGAGCTTCCTGCAGCCAATCAGAAGCCGCAATTTGGTTTTCAAATGTTTTGGATGTCGAATGGCCTTCCGGAACGGTTTCTGTTCAACTTCCAAGGTACGACTGTACTTGTTTCTGTGGTCCCATAATAATTTGAAAGCTGATGTAAATACTTTTAAAAAAGGAAAAAAGGAAAAAATTAAATAAGTAAACGTAGGTCTGCCATAACTTGCAACGATATCATGGATGCCACGCAAGGTCACGTGAGTATGTTGTTGTTGTTTAGTCATTTAGTCGTGTCCGACTCTTCGTGACCCCATGGACCAGAGCACGCCAGGCACTCCTGTCTTCCACTGCCTCCCGCAGTTTGGTCAAACTCATGCTGGTAGCTTCGAGAATACTATCCAACCATCTCGTCCTCTGTCGTCCCCTTCTCCTTGTGCCCTCCACCTTTCCCAACATCAGGGTCTTTTCCAGGGAGTCTTCTCATCTCATGAGGTGGCCAAAGTATTGGAGCCTCACCTTCAGGATCTGTCCTTCCAGTGAGGACTCAGGGCTGATTTCCTTCAGAATGGAGAGGTTTGATCTTCTTGCAGTCCATGGGACTCTCATGAGTCTCCTCCAGCACCATTATTCAAAAGCCTCAACACGTGACTATAATGGCTTAAAAAAACAAATGGATCAGGCCAAAGTTCCATGTAGTTTTACATTCTGTTCTTAGATGTCGTGAGAAGCCAAAAAGCACAACTTGAGTGCAAGAACACTTCTCATTTGCAATTGTACTATTCAGAGACATTTCACCGTCAACCCTGAAGGCACAACACAGCCATCATGGCTAGAAATCACTGACAGACTTAACCACCATGAATTTGCCTGACCCTCTTTTAAAGTCAGCCAAGTTTCTGGCCATCGTTTCATCTTGTGGCAGCGAGTTCCATAGTCTGTAGGCGAGTGGTGTGAAGAAAACTGGTGCAACCAAAGGGGAAGTGAACCCAGACAGACGACATTTTTACAGTCAATTCTTGGACTTGTAGTTTGAGGGCCGGACAGACACAGCATGTCCATGCAATTAGCTGTTTTGTGAATGGCTTTTTTTAAAAAAAAAGAAACAGTGGGTGTCGAGACCCAAATATTTATTGGAACTACATGGGGGTAAAGGGCGGAAGTTCCCTGTCAGTTATCTTCAGATTCCAATACAGCACCTGCCTCCCTATGAGGGGGAGGTTATGGGTGAAGATGTTTCTTAAATGCCCCTACCAGCAGATGGCACTACCCCCGATACCCCAAACACAAAGGGGGTTGCAGTCTACTTACTGTGCCTACTTACTTTTTCAGTTGCAAAATTGCTAATACTTGCGTGAAAGGTGCCTCATATAGTTTGGTCCCAAGAGAGACCGAAAGCTGTGTGCCACCCGACACATCCTTACACTAGGGGTCACCAATCTTGTGGGGCCACTGGGCATATTTGGGATTTTGAGAAAGTGTCATGGCCGCCAAGCGCAAAATGGCCGCTCTGTGGTATGTGTTGTAACTGGAAAAGGCATCTGTGAGGGTGTGGCGTAATGCAAAATGGCTGGCACATCTAAAAGAGCAAAGGAAGAGACAGGAGTGCAAAATGGTGGGGCCATCCCTGCCTGGACAAATCTCATGTATGTAGGGTTTTGGAGGGGATATTTACAGTCATACCTCAGGTTAAATATGCTTCAGGTTGAGCATTTTCAGGTTACGCTCCGCGGCAACCCAGAAATAACGGAGCGTGTTACTTCCGGGCTTCGCCGCTCGCGCATGCGCAGATGCTCAAAATGACGTCACGCACATGCGTAGAAGTGGCGAATTGCGACCCGTGCATGCGCAGACCCACAGATGTGGGTTGCATTATGCTCTGGGTGAGAACAGGGCTCTGGAACGGATCCCGTTCGCATCCAGAGGTACCACTGTACTTAGATATTTCACACACGGCATAGGAGGTACTGCCAGGGCAGGTGCTGGTATAGTGATTCCTGCCAAACGCTCCCAAAAACAAGAAGTCCCAGAGTTCCTTGGCTGTTGCTGGCAAATGCCATCTATACACCGGCAAATGCCATCTATACACCGGCAGCCCTGTAATAACTGGAGATATTGGCATCCCAAGGACAGTGGGTCAGGACTGCGGATGGGATTTAGAGATGCCAGAACGTGTCAGAGGAAATGAAGCAAGACTTGTGGCCTCCAAAGCGCATAGAAGAAGTGACAATAGCTCTCGGACACCAGAAACAAGAATTTAAAGGTCAGTTGCAAATGTAAACACCAGCCAGCTAGCTACATTTTCATAAAATAGGGGAGCCCTACTAGAACACAGAACTCAGAGCCACCAGTCTAACTGATTTAGAAGTTCTCCTAGCCTACTTATTATGTAAATGGACTTGAAGTGTCCTTAGCAAAAAATTAAACTCATGCAACCACAACAAAAAATAAAAAGGTGGAGAACGTTTGTTTTTTAACCTTCCACCCACTTTGTAAAACTGGAGCAGTTTCCAGCTCCGCCTTCTGCCTTCCCTCCCTAAGATTATGGGAAAATTTAAGGCCCGCCAGGCTGGTTTATAGCCTGTCACTGAGAATGACTTGTAGTAATTACTCGATTCTTCGCCTGAAATGAAAGGACCTCATTCTTGGATTCCTGCCTAGCATGGAGTGAGGCACTTCACTCTCTAGAGAGACAGATGTTGAACGGGAACCGAACACACAAGAAACCTTGACAAATTAATGTTGATAGAGAGGTATGAATAAATCAAACAAAAGATAATCGCTAAATAAATCTGCAGGAACATGTCATTTAATTCCATAGAATTAAGAGGAATCAAGGTGCACTGAACACCGAAGAAGGCTGTGGACAAGGAGTTAGTTTAATATAACAATCCTTTTTGGCTCAAAGCAAGGCGCTGTTCCAGAAAACACAAGGGGTGGTAAATTACACCGGCAATCCAACCTCTGTACTGGCTCCTCGCTGTCTTCAGAGTACAATTCAAGGAGCTGGTTTTAAACTATATTGTTTCCAGTGGCTTGGGTCAGCCATATTTTTTACATATTAAATTTGTCCACATCCCAGTTCCCCCAGTGGCTATGACCTGACTATGACAGAGGGGCTTCTCAGTGATGGCACACTGAAACAAGCTCCCTGTGAAGATCCAAGAAGGTCTAAGAACAGGCTTCCTCAACCTCGGCCCTCCAGATATATATTATTTAAAAGTTGATGACTTCTAAATTTTGGATGACATTCTAACCACTAATAATAATACATTTACTATATTTATTGCCACGTGTTGCAGCTGTATTTGAGATTATTCTGTATTGCAACACAGGGGTTTGTTTTTGTCACTATTTTTAACAGCTTGGCATGAAGGACGTGTCAACTGTTGGGACACCTTCATAGCTTCTGTTCAGTTATGAACTTCTTGCGTAGCTCATGGACCTTGGAATCTTGGCTTCTGGACCTTGTAACTGCTATTGAGCCAGTACTGCTGTTAGCCTGACTAAAGATCTCTTTTTATTTAGATTAGTTTGGGTTTTATTCTATGGTTTGGTTTCTTTATTGTGTTCTATGCTGAAAACCTTCCATTAAAAAACAGGAAAAACCTGAGGCGGCGGAGATCTCTTCCTTACTTGCAAGTAAGAGTCAGTGTTGTGTTTTGGGACACATCCCACTTTTCCTTCGTAAGAAGAGGCCGGCTGGGTCAGGACAATGGCCCATCTTGTCCAATGTCCTGTTATCACAGTCAGGGCTAGCCCAAGACATTGTGCCACCTGAGGCAAACCACAAAGTGTCACCCTCCTCCCTTCCAAGGAAGAAGGGGTGAGTGAAGATCTACATCAGGAACAAGGGGGGAATGAAGAGATAAATTTGGATCTGCTGCCCCTGAGGATCTTGCCGTCTGTCACGGTCTGGTTCACGGGCTATCGAAGTCCCGGCCGGGGACATCAGGACCGGAGGCAAGATGGCAGGGTGGGAGCAGGAACGGGGGCCCAGAAGCCCAGAGTCAAGAAGCCAAAGGTCCGGGGGTCAAAAAGCAAGGAGTCACGAAGTCAGGGGTCCATGGATCAAGAAGCAAGGAGTCAAGAAGCCGAGGTTCAAGGATCAGGAAGCAAGAAACCAAACACAGCAAGGCAGGAAGCGTGTTGCTGTGGCAAAGAGCCCAAGGGAAATGCTGACCTTATATCCCTTCCCAGGTGCTGTGAGTTACCAATTGGCCTCACCTGTCCGGCCGCGCCTTGCCTCTCCAGAACAAACTTAGGAAGGCCCCAGTCCTGCAAAGTCCTTTTGGTCACAGGGCCTGACACCATCCGAGGAAGTCTCTTCACCTTGCTTCATGGGTGTGCCAGCCCTGATCACAGTAGCCAACAAGATGCCTATGGGACTCTTGCAAACAGGCTGCTCAGAAAAGGGTTAGCTTATTCCAAACTCACAACAACCCTGTAAGGCAGGTTAGAATAAGAGAGAGATTTGCCCAAAGGACCATGCGATGAATTTTTTTACTATACTTTTGTACTTTGCTGTGGATACACAGCACATTGAAGAGGTTCCATATATTTTCTATATAGCACAACTAAATTTCTGATGAGTCACAGGCAGTTGTTTCATAAGAAGGCTACCAAGTTTGGAAAGAAAAATGAGTTACTTCACTGCAGCGAAGTGGGAAACTTACTCAATAAAGAAGTGGGTAGCAGGGAATCTGGGTGAATTGTCAGAACACATTCTGGCAGATCCAGCAGGATGATTGATCAGTCTGCAGATGTCACAGCACACAGAGGTTCGCGAGCAAGATTACTTTTTCTTTTTAGCAACTAAGCCTTGCTTCCCTGCATTTGTAGACCACCATCACTTCTCCCTCAACCTGAGACATAGCTGAAAGACCGCTGAACCTGCCCTGAAAGGGCATTCGGGGAAAGAACAAGGTTATCTCCACTCATACACTCCAATGGTCTACACAAGGGCAGTCCTTTATTTTCTCCTACATAAAAAAGTGGCCGCAACTCCACTGTCGTGAGCCCCATGAACTGTGTGAGTGCATTGTGTCAACATGCACAGGTGCAATGCGTCTTTGAGGGATGCCTGCAATATACAGAGCCCCTCCCGTCACACATTCACCTACCATTATGGTGTGGGGGACTCCCTGGTCCTGAATGGGGTAACTGTGCCCCTGAAGGACCAGGTGCACAGCCTTGGGGTCATTTTGGACTCAGTTGTCCATGGAGGCCTGTGCCAACTCTGTCTGCCACCTTCATCTGTTGTACTGGCTGAGACCCACCCTGTCTCACCAGAGTGGTACAATTCAAAGTGTTGGTGCTGATCTTTCAAGCCCTAAACAGCCTCGGCCCATTATACCTGATGGGGGATACACCCCCATCATTCAGCCAGCTGAGGTCCAGCTCTAAGGGCCTTCTGGCGGTTCCCTCACTGAAAGAAGCAAAGTTACAGGGAACCAGGCAGAGGGCCTTCTCGGTAGTGGCGCCCGCCCTGTGGAACGCTCTCCCACCAGATGTCAAAGAGATAAACGACTACCTGACATTTAGAAGACATCTGGGAAGTTCAGGGAAGTTTTTAATGTGTAACATTTTGATGTATTTTTAATCCTTGTTGGAAGCCGCCCAGAGTGGCTGGGGAAACCCAGCCAGATGGGCAGGGTACAAATAAATAATAATAATAATAATAATTATTATTATTATTATTATTATTATTATTATTATTATCATCATCATCATCATTATTAATGATCCTAGGGGTCACTTCCAACTCTACAATCCTATGGTTCTATAATTCTGTGGCTGTAGGTTCCCCATCCCTGGTGTAGACAGTACTTAGCTAGATGGACCAACGAGTCAGACTCAGTATGTAGCCTTATTGGAGTTCACCAAATGGGTCTGCGTTGCTCCCGGACAGGAGGAAGGAAGTCAAATGACACCGAGGGTTGGTTCAAAGAGTTCTTTATTTCTGCTCTCCGGAACAGCAGAAAGGCACCTGCGTGGTGTGTCCACAGCAAGTCCAAAGAAATGAGAAATTTCATGCAGTATATATATCCTCCAGACACCCTCTCCCTCCTTCCCCAGGAATCCAACCACGTCAGCCTATACACGCAGGTTGGCATCACATATGTTCCTGCTCCGGTATTCTTAACCATTAAAGGGTATTCCTTCCTGTACTTCTGACCATAGAAGGGTATTCCTTCCTGTACTTCTGACCATAAAATGGTATTCCTGTTCCTACTCTTATCTTGGAGCAAGAGGTCACCAACTCTAAGAACACACTCGGCCCTGTTCCCAGACTAGGTCTGTGCATCAGGACATAAGATAAGACCTAGACATGTCATCCCTACTCCACTGAAACAGCCAAGGTTATCCTTGCCGTCATGAACTGATAAAGGAGAAGGCTCTGAGCCCTTGTTTATAGAGCCGGGGTTTTTTGACTCAGAGCTCAAGTTAATGGATTTTAGCTAAGGAAAAATAGGGATTTTTGTGCCTGTTTCAAACTGCTTGCACAGTCAGTTTTGGGTTTGGGAAACCTATTCCTTCAAGTAGAAGGCACATTCCTAGCTTCCTCTACATGAAGAGAATAATCCCAGTTTGGGCATAAACTCTGCAGCCGTTGATTCTTCAAGGCAGAGCTTCACGTCCGGTGCCGTTCACTGCACAACCCATTTCACTCAGAGGCTTCACTCCATGTGCACAAATTGGTTCCTTTGGTCAAAAAGCGAAAAGGTTGTCAAGATGATTTGCGGCCATCATTGGATTTCAAAGGCTACGGAACAGCAGGCCGCTACTGTCTATCGAACCACCGCTTGAAAAACCATCACAGCTTCCAAATAGGTTGAGCTATAAAAACAGCCTTAATCTCGCGCATAAATTACCCTTGAATTACTACGGTCAGCGGAGGAGAGGGAGACAGGAGGGACTTCGGCTGGGAAAGGGCCATTTCGCTACAAGTTCTAGGAAAGCTAGACGGAGTTGCTTTGGGAGCAAATTAACTCCTGTTCCAGGAAGAAAAGCCCTTGGTACACTCGCACTGACGGCATGATTAAAGCAGGCACTCCAGTGAGACAGATAAACTTTAAATTCATCCTGTGTCACACTGCAGTGAACAGCCAGGCAACGCTTGAAATCTCAGCTGCAGCTGGCCAAGCCACAAGGTCTGTTGATGGCATAAAACCTTTCATTCCATCTCTCTACTTAAAAAAATAAAAATGAATCAACAACAACAAAATTGTCTATTAAAACAAGCAATACAGCTCCAGTCAACGAGCTGAATGAGGTCTCCAGAAATTCAGCGAAATCGCTGCACATCCTATCTGGGTCGATTAGGTGCCTTCCTGGAGAGCTCTCCAGATGAATTTGGATGTCCACTCTTGGAAACAAGATGCTAGAATTGTTTTTTGTTTGATCCAGCAAGACTCTTCCTATGTCACTACTGTCCTCCTTCTACTGGCAGCTTATGCGCTAGAGCTAACTTTTATGTCTTCACTTTTAATCCAAGTTTCCTAAGTACGAGATTAATAAACTGGTTCTCTTGTTCCTCGGGAGGCAGAAAGAAAAAAGGAGGAAAAAAGATTGCAAAAATCTTGCAGAGTCATTAATCTTTGCGAACAAAGACTTCATTACTGAATGAAAATGATTAGCAAGGTCGGAAGCAAATAGGCTTTTGTGAGCTCTCTTGCCGTCTTCCAGGCATGTTGCAAAAGCTCACCCCTGCCCCACCAAGTCCCCCAGTTTATTCATGGCTGTCAAGATCTTAACTATAATTTTACACTCAGCCACATCGAAATAAACGACACTAAAGTTCTGCAATAGCCCAGCATTTGCCAGAAATTAGTAAATGAACCACAATCACTACAATTGTGAACCTGTGCAGCAGGTCTAAATCTACACTGAGGAAGAAGGTGTTTCCATTTTTAGTCTTCAGAAGGAGGAAGGTGGACTTTGGTTTTGTGTGCCTGATGTCAACCCACCAAGCTCTGGAGTCAGACATCTACTTGGGAGTGTCTATGGAAATCTTTTTTGAGACGCCCTAACGGAAGATTCTGCAGAGCCTGACCTGGAAGTTGGCACCAAACTCTGGGTGTTTTTGAGTTGGCACTGTCATTCTACGGCATGGGTAGGCAAACTAAGGCCCGGGGGCTGGATCCGGCCCAATCGTCTTCTAAATCCGGCCATGGACAGTCCGGGAATCAGCATGTTTTTACATGAGTAGAATGTGTGCTTTTATTTAAAATGCATCTCTAGGTAATTTGTGGGGCACAGGAATTCGTTCATTTTTTTCTTCAAAATATAGTCCAGCCCCCCACAAGGTCTGAGGGACAGTGGATCAGCCCCCAGCTGAAAAAGTTTGCCGACCCCTGTTTTTGGTGCGGCTTCAAAATGTACCTTTCTCCCCAAGCCTTGAAAATGATGTATCGATGGTATATAACCCCCGTAAAGTTAGCAAAAATTTATAAGACAAGTAACAAATGTTGGAAATGTAAAGAAAAGGAAGGTACTTTCTTTCATATGTGGTGGGAGTGTAAGAAGGTAAAATGCTTCTGGGAAATGATTTATAATGAATTGAAGAAAATGTTGAAATATACATTTACTAAGAAACCAGAAGCATTTTTACTAGGCATTACAGGGAATGAGATAAATAAGAAAGAGAAGAAGTTGTTTTTATATGCAGTGACAGCAGCAAGAATATTGATGGCTCAGAAATGGAAGCAAGAGGAGCTGCCTACGATAGAAGAATGGAGAACTAAAATGATGGACTATGCGGAATTGGACAGAATGACAGGAAGGATCCAGAATCGACGAGATCAAAGATTTACAGAAGATTGGGAGAAGTTTATTCAATATTTGCAAAAACTAAGTCATAACCAGATTACGTTTGTAAGTTTTAAAGAAGCTCTGTGATGTGAAAATGTAACAATAAGTAAAAATAATAAATTGAATCTAATAGTTTTAATAACAAGGGGTAGGAATGTGTTAACAGTGATAAAATGAAGGAAGCTCGGACAAATTGAGGGAAGTCAAAAATGGAATTAAGATGTAATTAAGAAGTTGAAATGTACAATTTTGTTTTTTTATATTTGTAAACCAATAAAAATATAATTTTAAAAAATGTACCTTTCCCCCCCAAGCCTTTGGGGGAAATTGATTCGGTAAAGCCGGTTGTCATTGAGGTCTGTCTGCTGTAGTGATCAGGTTTGCTTTTAATTTTGCCATATTTTCACAGAATCATGGGATTGTAGAATTGGAAGGGACACCAAAGGTCATCGAGTCCAACCCCCTGCAATGCAGGAATCTCAGCTAAATTTTATTGCTTTACAGTAAACCACCCAGGGACCTTAATGAAGAGTAGCTTATAAATTGAAATAACAGGAACAATAATGGTAAAATGCGGTCTTGACTATGCTACCACTCAGTGGATTTGTAACTGGCTGACTGACCGAACCCAAAGGGTGCTCATCAATGGTTCCTCTTCATCCTGGAGAAGAGTGACTAGTGGGGTGCCACAGGGTTCTGTCTTGGGCCCAGTCTTATTCAACATCTTTATCAATGACCTGGATGATGGACTCAAGGGCATCCTGATCAAATTTGCAGATGACACCAAACTGGGAGGGGTGGCTAACACCCCAGAGGACAGGATCACACTTCAAAACGACCTTGACAGATTAGAAAACTGGGCAAAAACAAACAAGATGAATTTTAACAGGGAGAAATGTAAAGTATTGCACTTGGGCAAAAAAAAATGAGAGGCACAAATACAAGATGGGTGACACCTGGCTTGAGAGCAGTACATGTGAAAAGGATCTAGGAGTCTTGGTTGACCACAAACTTGACATGAGCCAACAGTGTGACGCGGCAGCTAAAAAAGCCAATGCAATTCTGGGCCTCATCAATAGGAGTATAGCATCTAGATCAAGGGAAGTAATAGTGCCACTGTATTCTGCTCTGGTCAGACCTCACCTGGAGTACCAAAATGGTCAAAGGCCTGGAAACGATGCCTTATGAGGAACGGCTAAGGGAGCTGGGCATGTTTAGCCTGGAGAAGAGGAGGTTAAGGGGTGATATGATAGCCATGTTCAAATATATAAAAGGATGTCACATAGAGGAGGGAGAAAGGTTGTTTTCTGCTGCTCCAGAGAAGCGGACACGGAGCAATGGAGCCAAACTACAAGAAAGAAGATTCCACCTAAGCATTAGGAAGAACTTCCTGACAGTAAGAGCTGTTCGACAGTGGAATTTGCTGCCAAGGAGTGTGGTGGAGTCTCCTTTTTTGGAGGTCTTTAAGCAGAGGCTTGACAACCATATGTCAGGAGTGCTCTGATGGTGTTTCCTGCTTGGCAGGGGGTTGGACTCGATGGCCCTTGTGGTCTCTTCCAACTCTATGATTCTATGATTTTATGATTCTATGATTCTATGATTCTATGATTCTATGATTCTATGATTCTATGATTCTATGATTCTATGATTCTATGATTCTATGATTGGCTGCAAGGGTGGAGTTCCTATATCCCATGACGCCCATTGCCTAAGTTATGCCCATAAATGTCAGGTGTGTGGCAGGTAAAGACACAACTCCTTGCTGAAAGTGGAGTTTGCAGGCCCCAAATATCACCTGCGAAGCCCTGTGTTTTTGGCTGCACCCAGCCGGTAAAATGGCTTCCTCCCCTTGTTCCTCCTTGCTCTGTTCCGCTGCCACTGAGAAGGGCTGGACAGCTCATAATATGCCAGGTTAAAGGCTGGCAACCCTGATCGACCTTAGCAGCCTCTGATAACAACAAACACAAGCTGGTTTTTCTTTTCCGCATATTGCTTCCTGGACTCTTGTTTTACAGAAAGCGCTTGGTTTGACACTTCAGCTGTGTTCTTCAGACCTAAGAGACAAAGAAAATTACCACAGGAGCTGGGCATTTATTGTTGTGGTTTCATTTTCTTTCTTTCTTTCTTTTGTCTGAAGACCTTTTGTCAAACCAATCTCTACCCACTCAGTTCCTCATGGGTCATAATTTTCTACCCCTGCAATTTCTCCGGATTCCAGCATGCTGTCATACACACTGAGTCATTGTACCAGCCCATATTCCCAAGGGATGGAACTAAATTAATTAACTTTAACGATGAGAAAAGATGGGCCCTCTCTCTGTCTCCCTCCCCTGTCCAACATCTGAGGGAAGCTGAAATGCTGTCGGAGAGCAAGGGCAAAAGGGCAGAGAAGCAGGGCTCCCTCTGACTTTTTGCCAGCTCTGTCCCACGGCATTGACGTGACCTTGGGATGTCTGCCTTTGTCACCTTTCAACCCCAGCTAGGAATCTCCCCCTACCCTGGTACCGAAAAGCCAGGCATCTCTTTAAACAGTGATTTCTTCGTTCCTCACAGCTCACGTGTTTAAATGGGTAGAATGAAACATATTGTGAGTAATTTGAAACCATCCTTGTCTTCTCAGTCGTACCATCCAATTGTGATTAGGGTTCCTCTGGTCTACTTTTCATTTGTTTCACAAAGGATATATCTCATTCAACCCCTTCTAAGTGAGATCAGGGATACTGTCCTGCCCTCAGTAGTTCCTTTAGCTCCAGGGGGAAAAGAGCATTAGATCTGGATCAAGGACTCATGGGTGAAATAATGTGATGGGCCCAAGGTTACCAGTAGTGGAAGCCGAGAATCAGAAGGAGGGCCAGACCTGTCCATAGGCAGAGGGAGCAACTGTTTCTCATATATATATATATTTCTGTTTTACAATTTAAAATACTCATTTAAACATCCTTAAAATATCAATGACTTCCCTTCTTCTCTTTCCATGGTTAATTTTGCATATCTTAAATCCCTGCATATTTTACATAAACTAAACCATTCGGTATTCCATTAATGCATCCATCAAAACTTGTTTACACTGTTGAGTTTATCTTAATGCTGCCAGCGTTTTCAAGTGTACACAATTTTCCCCACATATTCAATAAACATTTTCCAATCTTCTCTAAATGTATGTTCTCCTTGTTGTCATATTCTGTGTGTTTGGTCCGCAAGCTGCACATATTCCGTCAGCTTAAGTTGCCATTCTTCCTTAGTTGGAACCTCGCTCGTTTTCCATTGTTGGGCAAACAAAACACGGGCCGCAGTAGTGCCATACATAAATAACCTTTTAGTTTCAGGTTAAGAACGGACCTCCAGAACGAATTAAGTTTGTAACCAGAGGTACCACTGTATTAATGTTTAATTGTTTTTTAGTTGTTTTTCCCTATGTTTTCAGCTGTTCTTATTTTATCCGTAGTTAGGGGGAAATATAGGGTATGAATGATAATAATAATAATAATAATAATAATAATAATAATAATAATAATAATAATTAATAATAGGACACAGGAGAGATGGAGGAGAGAAAGGTGAGGAGAACTGCTACCAAACACACACACAACGTTCGCTTCCAATTAGTTGAGGGTGGTCCGTTGAAGTGAATGAGGCATGGCCCTGCCAACCTCAGTTTGCCCTCATCTGTCTGCCTTCTTATGGAGGGCTGTGAGGTGGGTGGCAGCAAAACTAAACCTGGCTCTGACGCCACCTACTGCTGACCTCCTGCGTGACGCCCTACTAATGGCTACCACTGCTTCAAATATTTATGCGGCTAACAGAAGGAAAACCATAGCTATGGTTTTCCCAGTAGTGCTATATGGAAGTGAGAGCTGGACCATAAAGAAGGCTGATTGCCGAAGAATTGATGCTTTTGAATTATGGTGCTGGAGGAGACTCCTGAGAGTCCCATGGACTGCAAGAAGATCAAACCTGTCCATTCTGAAGGAAATCAGCCCTGAGTGCTCACTGGAAGGACAGATCCTGAAACTGAGGCTCCAAGACTTTGGCCACCTCATGGGAAGAGAAGACTCCCTGGAAAAGATCCTGATGTTGGAAAAGATGGAGGGCACAAGGAAAAGGGGACGACAGAGGACGAGATGGTTGGACAGTGTTCTCGAAGCTACCAGCATGAGTTTGATCAAAATGAGGCAGTGGAAGACAGGAGTGGCTGGCGTGCTCTGGTCCATGGGGTCATGAAGAGTCGGACACAACTAAATGACTAAACAACAACAACAGAAGGAAGCAGTTACTTCAGAGCAGGAGCCGACATGATTTCAAATGAATCACTGTTTCATGAGCATACTATCAGCTTTGCTTTAAAAAATGCAGGGGTGGGGGTTATATTTTAAACAGTTTGAAGTTAGTGTACACGTTAAAGGGAGATTTATAAAAGGCAGCGAGAAAAACAAAACTTACTGGAGGGGAATCCTTAAAACAATCAGTAATGAGGGAAACAGATGTAGCAGATTAATATGTTTAATATTAAAAAAAACACACAACTGTGCATAATATTAAAAAAATCCTAAAATGAAAACATTTTGTATAAAGAACACAATAAAAGCTGAAAGGCCACATTTATCATCAAAATCTTGCTTTAGCTTAAACAAATGAAAAAGGCTAAGTGGAATATTAAGAAAAAATTGTGAATGTACGTAGTGGCAATCCTTGCTTTGTGTGGGGGTTATGTTCTGGACACACCTACGCTATGCTGCCCCTTTTCATGGTGTCTTTATGATGTTTTGGGGTTACTTACAGGTTTGGCGCATGTGTGCACAAAGAATCGCGCATCGTTCAGACGCACCTAAATCAGCCATTGCCTGCACTGTAGTTTCTGGAGCGAGATTTTCCCCGCGACGGGGTGAGCTCCCATTGCTCGGTCCCTGCTCCCGCCAACCTAGCAGTTCAAAAGCACATCAAAGCGCAAGTAGATAAATAGGTACCGCTCCGGCGGGAAGGTAAACGGCATTTCCGTGTGCCGCTCTGGTTCGCCAGAAGCGGCATAGTCATGCTGGCCACATGAACCAGAAGCTGTACACCGGCTCCCTTGGCCAAAATAGCGAGATGAGCGCCGCAACCCCAGAGTCGGCCACGAGTGGACCTAATGGTCAGGGGTCCCTTTACCTTTACTAAATAATAATGATAATAATGGTGCGTATTTTACCATGGGACTACATTTGTTCCACCTGATAATGTCAAAAGCGAAAAGGATAATGAACAGCTAATCCATTCAATGATTGCAGACAAGGGAAGGTGAAGGAAAATGAAAGAAAGCGGCTGAAGGAAAATGAAAGAAAGCAGCTCTTGACTGGTTAAATACAGGACCCTGTGAGCTGCCTGTAATTCAACACACCCTGAAAGCACATACACTTCCTTGTTAATATTTGATTTAGGGATTACATCTGTCCTGCTGTTATCTGCCTTATCAGCAGATTCTGCCATGCAGGAAAACTCTAAGGGTATCACTCCCGCCTCCCTCCCTCCCATACACACTCATACAATTTCCCCTTGAAATACGCTTGACAGCTCCTGGCATCCTCCCTATCTGCTTTCCAAGAAGGAGGAGGAAAAAGGTGAGTGCCTCACATGCCGTAAAAATAAAAATTTAAAGGCCAAGCCAAACATCTCTCGGGTGTTAACATTTTCAGATCGGCACAGATCATTGAAAACGGAAAATTGCCCTCTCCCAGTCTGGTTTTGTGTATCCAAAAACAAGTAGGGGACTTGGTGCCATGCAAAACTTAGTGTTGCAGATGCAAGTTTGAAAGAATGTGGGAAATGCCATGTTAAATCACAGGAGTTAGAGGGGAAATGGTTGGGCTTTATTCCCAGTGTACAAATGCAATGGGTTCGTGCATGCTGAGCCATATGCGGTCAAGCTGTGGAAGACCCCTGAGTTAACACAGTCCTTCGACCCATCTCACACTGCGGTTCTTTCCCTCCTTTCCTGATCTAAGGCTAAACTAAGGTTTGCGATTTCTTCCTAACGGGAAAGCAATGCTCACCTTGCAAACCAGGGTTACCAACCAGGATCAAAGTGTGGTGGGGCAAGAAAACCAGGTCATTTCTACAGTGTAAGTGGGGAGAGGGAGAAGAGAGGATGTGAGCCAAAGGATCCAGCGGTTCTCAACCTGTGGGTCCCCAGATGTTGTTGGACTACAACTCCCATCATCCCTGAGCTCTGGCCTTGCTAGCTAGGGGTGATGGGAGTTGTAGTCCAACAACATCTGAGGACCCACAGGTTGAGAAAGGCTGCCTTAAGGCTTACTGGTGTGGTTCCAAACCATGTCTTGGCTTTATATGTCTGAACCACCACATTTTTTTTGATGGGGACGATGAACATCAAGGCAGAGTTTTGTGGGTGGCTGAGAAAAATCCTCCAACGCTGAGAGCCAAATTCAACTTTACAAGGGTTCCCTCCAATAAAACGACACAGTGAACTCTGGTTCAGAGTTCCAACCAGCCATACCCCTTTCCAGGATACTCCATTCCACCACCAGCCCTATTCTTCTGCCCATCAGGAGGATATGAATGAGACCAGAAGAGAGGCAGCAGCACTTTGCCCCCTAGCTGATTTGCCAATCCAAATTGTCTTTCTACGTTATTAAGCTCACAGTTACGGCACAGAACATGACAGATAACTAAGTTCCTGCTGAAGAAGTTTAGAATTTGACCTAGGGATGGCCAGCATTTGGACTGGAAACCTCCCATATGGTAAGATGACTTTTGGGGGGGGTCTTCCTTTCCAATTACAGTGGTACCTCAGTTTTAGAACGTAATCCATTCCGGAAGACAGTTCCAGTTCTGAAACGTTCGAAAACCAAGACATAAAGGGCGGCCTGCAAATTTAATTGAGAAAATTGAGAAACACTCAGCGGAAGCCGTTCGACCTCTGAGGCGTGTTCAAAAACAGAAGCATTTACTTCCGGGTTTTCAGCATTCGAAAACCGAAACGTTCGTCAACGGAGACGTTCGAAAACCAAGGTACCACTGTACTTCTCAAAGATTTTTTTTTAAAAAAATGGTCAAATTTCTTCTGTACTAAGGCAAGAGAAATAAGCACTTTATGATCCCTGGCTTGTCTTAGCATGCATTTCCTTCTCAAAATATTATGGCATAAAACCACTGTATGCCACTTGCCAGCAGGTATTTCAATCCCAAAATATTGATGTTTTCTGATTTGTACTGGAAACTGGGCAATCCAATTCCTAAGAAAAGGCAGCTCTGGGGCGGGGGGGGGGCTTGCTTTAATAAATCCTGTTAGCTTTGCCGTTTTTATTATACATATTTTATTGATGCTTTTATTGCTCTTGCCCTTTTACTGTTTGTATTTATTCTATTTTATTTTTCAAAAACTGCCTGGTATAAATCCATAAAACAAAAAATATTCCCTGAAAACAAGTACAGGCGCTGGGTTTGTATTTCCACTTGCAGCCTATTTGATGGCTCTATTCATGCTTACCCTTTACAAGAGCATTCAAATTTCAGAACCTTTTGTCCAAGACAGTTGGACAAGTATCTTCAAAAGAATGGCCTTTCTTTACAGACAGAGCTGATTCACAGGACACGGAAACCCAAACTATGGATTGCAGAGACCACACAAACATGCTCATGGCTTGTGAGGAGAAAGCTCATCATGTCATGCAAACCAAGTCAGGGGCTCAGTTCAGACATCACATGAAACCATGATTAAGGAAGCTTAACTATCTTGGAAAATCAAGTTGATGGACTACACCAAAATGGCAAAACTAACTGGGAAGCTCAGGGATCAAGAAGACAAGAAATTTTAAAAAGAATGGGACATGTTTTATAATGTACATACAAAATCATTGTAAACAGGTCAAAACATTGTTGTTGTTTAGTGGTTTAGTCGTGTCCAACTCTTCATGACCCCATGGACCAGAGCACGCCAGCCACTCCTGTCTTCCACTGCCTCCCACAGTTTGGTAAAATTCATGCTGGTAGCTTCGAGAACACTGTCCAACCATCTTGTCCTCTGTCATCCCCTTCTCCTTGTGCCCTCCATCTTTCCCAACATCAGGGTCTTTTCCAGGGAGTCTTCTCTTCTCATGAGGTGGCCAAAGTACTGGAGCCTCAGCTTCAGGATCTGTCCTTCCAGTGAGCACTCAGGGCTGATTTCCTTCAGAATGGAGAGGTTTAATCTTCTTGCAGTCCATGGGACTCTCAAGAGTCTCCTCCAGCACCATAATTCAAAAGCATCAATTCTTCGGCGATCAGCCTTCTTTATGGTCCAGCTCTCACTTCCATACATCACTACTGGGGAAACCATAGCTTTAACTATACGGACCTTTGTTGGCAAGGTGATTGTCAGGGAACTGCCATCAGAGCATCAGGTGGTGGAGGGACTCAGGCAGGATGAAAGAGACTCAACTGCTGAAGCAGGGACCAGCAGGGGGAGGAGTGGGTCTCTGAGGGAATGCGAGCAGGAGGGAGGGCTCAGGGAGGCTTCCAGCGAGAACAGTGGGGAGGTATCGGAGTCTCCCATAGGGAGACCCACACCTCGCAGGAAACTGTCACGCCGTGAGTCCAGGAGACGCGTTTCCGTTAAGGAACTTCTTTGCTGGAAACGCTTCCGCAGACAGCCACTGTCGGACTCTACAAGTGACTAGAGCAGACATGTCTGAGGAGCTCCGTCACACACGGAGGTTTGTGGGGTCGCACAAACTCTGAGGGAGCACGTTTTCACGCACAAGCAGCTAATCAAACCCTCACAGCAGTCCGACAGTCTTTGTACGCTGCCTGTGCAAGAGAAGGCATCATGAGCGAACCAACCGGAACCGGAGGAGCAGGGGCTGGAGCTGGTCCAAGCTTGGAAGATAGATACCGAGCGTTGGAGGTTCAACTGGCCCTGCAGACGGCGAGGTTGGAGGAGAGAAGGGCTCAGGATGCAGACAAGAAGGGGAGAGCCACGCAATTCCCCAGAAAGGTACCAGGATTGGTGCAGAAATTTGGGGGGGACCCCAAGGACTACCATGCTTTTAGGACAGAGATGCAATATGCCCTTAATGTGCAGTTCGATGAGTTCCCTGATGAGGAATCGCGAGTTGCTTTTGTAATTGGGCATCTTGAGAAAGGGGCTAGAGACTGGGTTCGACCCCTAATGGCAACGCACAATGACATACTAAAGGACACAATGAAGTTCTTTCGTGCAATGGATATCATGTTTTCCAGCGATATTGAGGAAGGGGTGGTGCGCAGACAGTTAATGGCTTGTAAGCAGGGAAGTCGATCTGTCCGTGAATATTGGACTGAGTTTACCATGCTGATTCACAGACTGAGTTGGGATTTATCGGCGGCACCCGTTCAAATGCTATTTGAAGAAGGTCTTTCTTCGGGGGTGAAAGACGAGCTGGCACGGAGCCCCAGGGCGGAGTCTATGGATCAGCTGACCAAATCTGCGCTGACCATAGGAGCGCGGCAGGAGGCAAGAGCCTTGGAGAGGCGGGAAGGGAGAGGGGAACGTTGGAAGGAGTTCCGCATTCCAGACATTCCTGAGCCAGCTTTCCCGCCGGCAGAGCCGATGGAAATCGGAACAGCGCGCGCGCATTTTCAAAAACCAGCGAGGGAGCTAAGAAGGAGGGAAAGGGCCCCCGGAAATGCTATCTCTGCCAACAGCCAGGCCACTTTGCCAGAGTCTGCCCCCAGAGGAAGGAATGGCAAGGGATGGTGGGAGCTGTTGAGGGGGGAGAAGAAGGGGGAGCGGAGCAGGTAAAAGCCAACGCCTGGTTGCCACAATTGGGGCACTGCAGCCAGGCCAAAGAGCAGTGAAAGTGCCCGTGCCAGAAGCTCCTCGACCTGCTCTAGTGATTGAAGTGTCGCTAGAGCTGCAGAATGGGCACCCCCTAAAAATAAAGGCGCTATTGGACTCAGGCAGCTCCTGCAATTTTATGAGCAAGGAGTTTGCTGCTGAACACCAGATACAGACCATCCCTTTAAGCAACCCCCTGCAGGTGACCACGATTGATGGCAGGGAGTTGTTGGGAGGAGGAGTCCGCTTGCAGACTGTCCCAATGATAATGAGGGTGGCAAGGCACACAGAACTGATAGCGTTTAATGTGGCCACCCTGGGAGGCGCTCCCATTATTTTGGGAATGAGCTGGCTAGCTCTACATGATCCGCTGGTTGGCTGGCATCAAAGAGTGGTGTCCTTTGGTTCAGCACATTGCCTAGAACACTGCAAAGGGGAGAAGGGTTCAGCAGGGGCCCAAGCCACCCTAGCAGGGACTGAAGTAATGGGGAAGGTGAAGGTACCACCACAGTATGCAGATCTCAGCGACGTGTTCAGCGAGAAGGAAGCTGACCAACTACCACCTCATAGACCCTTTGATTGTCAGATCAATTTACTCCCAGGAGCACAGCTTCCCGTGGGCAAGTTGTATGCCATGTGTGCTGGTCCCGGGGGTAAGGTACCTTGGGTGTAGCAGAGTCCACACGAAGAGGGGCAAGGTCCGACGCAGAGAGCCGGGCGGGGAACAGGTACGCTGGAACAGGAGGCTGTGCAGGGAACAGGAACACCGGATGGTCGGGAACAGGAGGCCGAGCAGGGAACAGGAGTACCGAATAGTCAGGAACAGGAAGCCGAGCAGGGAACAGGAGTACCGGATAGTCAGGAACAGGAGTCCAAGCAGGGATCAGGAACACAGGAAGGTCCGAAGCCAACAACGACGTTGCTCCCGCAACCTGGGGCCGGGATGAGTGGGCTTTTATCCTCTTCTAAGGTCAGGGGCGGTCCCGACCCCCAGGAGCCCCGCCTACTCTGGCCTTAAGGCGAGCACTCCTCCTGGGGGCAACTAGTTCCCTTCGCCTCTCTGCCCTAAGCCTCTGCAGATCAGGAGAGGCCGAAGGGTTACTGGGCCCTGGAGGAGGCTCACCTGTGGCCATTGAGTCATCAGGCCCCTCTGGGGCCAGGAGGACTTCACCTGGGCCCAGCTCCTGCTGCACTGCCACAGGTGCAGGCTCTTCAGCCTCTAGGCCTTGCCCCAGTTCAGCCGGCCCTGGAGGCGGGGACTCCTGTGCAGGCTGGGATTCCTCTGTTTCATCCTCCAAATCGGAATCCCAGGCCATCACACCATCCCCCCTCCCAGGCCCCCCCCTCAACCGAGGGTCCGGACCCGGCTTGCCGGGGTACGTCGCATGGAACTCTCGGAGGCAGGCAGGTGCGTGGACGTTGGCTGCTGGTTCCCAGGAACGGTCCTCCGGTCCGTACCCCTTCCAGTCAATGAGATACTGTAGCTTTCCCCTGCGGTATCGGGAGTCCAGGATGCGTTCCACCTCGTACTCAGGCTCTCCCCGAACCAACACTGGCTGCGGTTGGGGACGGTTCGGGTGGAACTCGTCGGGTGGGGCCACAGGACTCAAAAGGGACCTGTGGAAGACCGGGTGAACCTTCAGGGTTGCGGGTAACCGGAGACGGAATGCCACAGGAGAGACTTGGTCCACGATAGGGAACGGGCCGGTGAAGCGGGCGTCCAACTTCCGCGAAGGTCGAGAGGGGTGGAGATGGCGAGTGGAGAGCCAAACCAGGTCACCGATGCGAAGTTCCGGCCCCACCTGGCGGTGGCGGTCGGCCTGGGCTTTGTACGCTTCCTTGGCCTGGTGCAGTTGCTCCACCAAAAGCTGTTGCTGGGACTGGAGCTCCTGAAGCCACTCCGTCACTGCCGGGACCGCGGATGCCGGCAGCACCTCTGGAAACAGCCGTGGATGATAACCATAGCTGGCCTGGAACGGGGTCTGCTGGGTGGACGCATTCACCGCGTTGTTATAGGCAAACTCCGCCAATGCCAGGTGGTCGACCCAGTCATCCTGCTGGTAGCTGCAGTAACACCGGAGGTACTGCTCTAGCACCGCGTTCGCCCGTTCCGTCTGGCCATCGGTCTGTGGGTGGTAGGCTGACGAGAGGCAGACCTCTGTCCCGAGGGTCTGGTGTAATGCTCGCCAGAACCGGGATGTGAACTGAACGCCCCGGTCGGACACCACGCGCTCAGGTAGTCCATGCAGGCGGAAGACATGCTGAAGGTACAGCTGCGCAGTTTCCTTGGCTGTGGGTACAGATGGACAGGGAGCGCAGTGTACCATCTTGGTGAAATGGTCGGAGAAAACCAGAAGGCAGGTACAGCCACGAGACGAGGGTAATTCCACTATAAAGTCCAACGAAACCGTGTGCCAAGGGCGCGGTGGAACTGGCAATGGCTGAAGTAGGCCGGGGGGTCGCCCGGTAGGACCCTTGGCGCGACGGCAGACATCACAACCAGCAACGTAGCGAGCCACGTCAGCCTTCAGGCGGGGCCACCAAAACTCCCGACTGACCAAATGGGTGGTCCGATACCGTCCAAAGTGCCCCGCTGCTGGGGCATCATGGGCCATCCGGAGAACCTCCAGCCGTAGTGGCCCTGGCGGGACGTACAGACGACCGTGGTGCAGCAGCAGGCCCTGATGCAGGACCAGCCCCGGATATTGTGGACTGGACCCTTCAGCCAGCTCCCGGAGACGATCCTGGGCCCAAGCGTCGACCCGCTGTTGTTCCCGCACCCGAACCTGCAGTGGCTGCGCCTCCTGGGTGGCCAGGAATGCAGCCGGAGGTAGAATCGTGGTGGGTTCTGCTTGCTGTACCGTGTCTGCGTTGTCTTCAGGTTTCCGGGACAGAGCATCCGCCTTCTGATTCTGAGAGCTAGGGATGTAGCGGATCCGAAACTGGAACCGGGAAAAGAACAACGCCCACCGGATCTGTCTTTGGTTCAGCTTGCGGGTGGTCTGGAGGTACTCCAGGTTCCGGTGGTCGGTTCTCACCTCCACCGGATGTCGTGCCCCCTCAAGATGGTGGCGCCAGACCTCAAAGGCTACCTTGATGGCCAGTAGTTCCCGCTCCCACACAGTATAGTTACGCTCCGCTGGGAGGAGCTGGCGGGAATAGAAGGCGCAGGGTAAAAGTGGCGCTTCCGGTCCGTGCTGCTGAGACAAGACGGCACCGAGAGCCGTACTGGAGGCGTCAGTCTCTACCACAAAGGGTCGAGAAGGATCCGGATGTTGCAAGATTGGCGCTCTCTGGAAACAGGCCTTCAACCCTTGAAACGCCTCCTCCGCCTCCTTGTCCCAGGAAAACGGCGTCTTGGGGCGCAGTAGTCGGGTCAACGGGGTGGTGCGGTGAGCATAGTCCGCAATGAAGGTTCGGTAATAGTTGGCGAACCCCAGGAAACGCTGTAGGTCCTTGCGGTTCCGAGGTGCCGCCCATTCTCGAACCGCTGCCACCTTCCCAGGATCCATCTGCACCCCACCTGGTGAGAGTCGGTGACCCAGGAAGTCCACTGACCGCTGATGAAACTCGCACTTGCTGAGCTTTGCATACAGACGATGCTCGCGCAAGCGCTGCAGCACGGTCCGGACATGGCCTTCGTGGCACGCCGGGTCACGGGAGTAAACCAGAATGTCATCCAAGTACACCACCACATACTTGTCTAGCAAGTCCTGGAACACGTGGTTGATGTACCGTTGGAACACAGCAGGCGCGTTGCACAAACCAAAGGGCATAACCAGGTATTCGAACTGTCCGTACCGGGTCCCAAATGCGGTCTTCCACTCATCCCCGGCACGGATCCGAATCAAATTGTAGGCACCCCGGAGGTCTAGCTTGGTGAACACCTGCGCCCCTTGCACCCGCTCCAGTAACTCCGAAATAAGGGGCAAAGGGTACCGGTCCGGGATGGTGATTTTGTTCAGGGCCCGGTAATCATGGCAAAGGCGGAGCTCCCCACATTTCTTTTTAACAAAGAGCACTGGCGCAGCAGTGGGCGAGGTAGAAGGCCTAATGAACCCACGCTCCAGGTTCTTGCGCAAGAAGTCCTGTAAAGCCTCGCGCTCTGGCTCGGTTAACGAGTATAAGCGACTCACCGGTAGAGGCGCTCCGGGCTGGAGGTCTATGCCACAGTCAAAGGACCGATGCGGCGGCAGCTGGTCTGCCCCCCGTTCCTCAAACACGTCGTGATAGTCCCGGTATTCAGCGGGGAGCGTTGCAGCAACCTCCTCAGTGGGCGCAGCTGCTAGCATCTCAGTCTCAGCCGGAGAACTGGGGTCTGGGAAGTGTACAGTCCGTTTGACCCAGTCAATCCGCACATTGTGAGCCTCCAGCCAGTCCATCCCAAGCACCAGGGGGAACCGGGGCATGGAGGCAATATCCAGAGTTCGCATCTCACGGTGCTGCTGGAGGCACAGGACCAGGGGCTGGGTCTCCTGAGTGACGGCACCCGAACGCAGGGGCCGTCCGTCGATTGCCTCCACCTGCACCGGTTCTGGCTTGTTCCGCAGTGGCACCCGATGCTGGGCAGCAAAAGCAGCGTCCATATAAGAGCGGGTTGCGCCCGAATCCACCAGCGCATGGGTAAGAATCCATGGCCCTCCTGGAGGGTATAGATGTACCGGAACCATAAGGTGTTGTAATTCAATTGGTGCGGCCCCATTCTGTGCTGTTTGGGACCCCCGGTAGCCAGGGCCATCAGCTACTGGGGTTTGGTGGTTTCCCTGCGGCTGGCGTTTCTCAGGACAGGACCTTGCATAGTGTCCGCTTCCGCCACAATAGAGACAAAGATTCCCCTCCCGACGCCGCGACTTCTCTGCGGGGGAGAGGCGTGGCCGCACTGCCCCAAGCTGCATAGGTTCCTCCAATGACTTAGCTGGACCCGTGGGGCTGCTGGTCGACACTGGGGCCAAGAACTGGAGGTGCCGGCGGTCCCGAGCCTGACGCCGGTCCTCTAGCCGATCGTCAATCTGTAGACTCCATTGGATAAGGGTGTCTAGCGTGGTGGGGCGTTCCATCGTGGCCAGCTGGTCCAGTATCTCATCTGAAAGCCCCTCGAGATACTGGTCCCGGAGAGCCGAGTCGTTCCAGGTCAAGTCCTGTGCCAGCAGCCGGAATTCTGTGGTGTATGCGGCCACCGTGGACTTGCCCTGTCTCAACCGCCGAATCGCCCGGTTGGCTTGACTCCCTTTCTGGGGGTTGCCGAACGCGGCCTCCAAACGATTGCAAAACCCCGTATAGTCTGCCAGCAAGGTGGAGTCTTGCCTGAGTAGCGGCAACGCCCACTTGGCCGCCTGGTCCTTTAACAAACTAATCAAAAAGTGCACCTTGGTGCGGTCGTCAGGAAAGTTCCGGGCTCGCCCCTGAATATATAGCTTGGCCTGGGCCAGGAACATAGGAAAGCTGGCCGGGGCTCCATCAAATTTCTCAGGCAAAGCCACTGGGTACTTGCCAGGAGTCGGGGCGTCGGCCCCAGGAGCCGGTAGGGCTTCTAAGCGTTGCTGGAGTGCCACGACCGCGTCACTGAGCTGCTGCACGGTGTGAGTTAAGGCCTGGTTCTCCTGGGCCAAAGTCACCAGTGCAGCCGCCTGGTCCTCCATGGCCTCTGGCTCTTCCCGAACGCACCCCTACGAAGGGGGAGTGCGGGTGTGGCGGGAGCAAACTGTGCTGGTCCCGGGGGTAAGGTACCTTGGGTGTAGCAGAGTCCACACGAAGAGGGGCAAGGTCCGAGGCAGAGAGCCGGGCGGGGAACAGGTACGCTGGAACAGGAGGCTGTGCAGGGAACAGGAACACCGGATGGTCGGGAACAGGAGGCCGAGCAGGGAACAGGAGTACCGAATAGTCAGGAACAGGAAGCCGAGCAGGGAACAGGAGTACCGGATAGTCAGGAACAGGAGTCCAAGCAGGGATCAGGAACACAGGAAGGTCCGAAGCCAACAACGACGTTGCTCCCGCAACCTGGGGCCGGGATGAGTGGGCTTTTATCCTCTTCTAAGGTCAGGGGCGGTCCCGACCCCCAGGAGCCCCGCCTACTCTGGCCTTAAGGCGAGCACTCCTCCTGGGGGCAACTAGTTCCCTTCGCCTCTCTGCCCTAAGCCTCTGCAGATCAGGAGAGGCCGAAGGGTTACTGGGCCCTGGAGGAGGCTCACCTGTGGCCATTGAGTCATCAGGCCCCTCTGGGGCCAGGAGGACTTCACCTGGGCCCAGCTCCTGCTGCACTGCCACAGGTGCAGGCTCTTCAGCCTCTAGGCCTTGCCCCAGTTCAGCCGGCCCTGGAGGCGGGGACTCCTGTGCAGGCTGGGATTCCTCTGTTTCATCCTCCAAATCGGAATCCCAGGCCATCACACCATGTCAGACAGGGAAATGCAGGAGTTGCGAGGGTTCATTGACAAGAACCTGAAGAGAGGCTTCATCAGAGAGTCCAAAGCAGCAGGGGGGAGCCCAGTGTTCTTTGTGGACAAAAAAAATGCGGACAAGCCGAGACTTGTATGTGATTTTAGGCGGCTGAATGCAGTGACTGAACCGGTGGCGTTCCCTATGCCCAGAATTGATGATATTTTGACCAGGGTGAGGAAGGGAAAGATTTTCACAAAGCTGGATCTAAGGGGGGCGTACAACCTGATACGCATAAGGAAAGGGGATGAATGGAAAACCACCATGTTTACCCCTTTGGGGGCGTTTGAATACCTCGTTATGCCATTTGGATTACAAGCAGGCTCCGCGTGTTTTCAATCTTTTATGAACCACGTGCTGGGCCCTTTGCTCTACAAGAATTGCGTTGCCTTTCTAGATGATGTGTTGGTGTATTCTGAGAATGAGGAGCAACATGTGAGAGACGTCAGAGAAGTGTTGAGCAGACTGCAAGCCAACAGGCTGTGGGTCAAACTGGAGAAGTGTCGGTTCCATACCAAGGAGGTGGAATTCCTGGGGTACCGCCTGTCAGACAAGGGATTGGCCATGGATCTCGGCAAGGTACAGGCAGTGCTGGAATGGAAAACACCCAAAACCAAGAAGGATGTGCAGAGGTTCCTAGGGTTTGGAAACTTTTATCGTAAGTTCATCCGCAACTTCGCCCATCTGACGGCGCCCATCACTGACTGTCTCAGCAGTAAAAAGAAGTTTGTATGGACGGCGGAGGCGGAGCGAGCGTTTGAGGAACTGAAAAGGGCCTTCGCCTCTGAAGAACAACTTCTGCATGTGGATTTACGAAAGAAGCTAAGGGTTGAAACAGACGCATCTGACAGAGCCATAGGGGCGGTGCTTCTTCTGCAGCCGGGGAAGGAGGAGTCAGAGTGGCGTCCGTGTGCCTTCTTCTCGCGGAAGCTGAACAAATCCGAGAGGAACTACACGGTGTACGACCGAGAACTGCTTGCTATTCATGAGGCGTTCCGGAGATGGAGGCATCTGCTAGTTGGTGCACAACATAAAGTGCAAGTGTGCACGGACCATAAAAATCTAGAGTACTGGAGAACGGCGCGAGTGCTCAACCAAAGGCAGTTGAGATGGGCCCAAGAGTTCTCCAAATTTAACTTTGAGATTTGTTATGTGCCAGGCCCAGAGAATGTTAGGGCGGACGCTCTCTCACGTAAACCTGAATATTTGGAGGGGGAGGGAGCACCCGAAGAAACCCATATCATTCCAGAGGACCGCTGGGTGTGTGGGGCGACTTTGGTGGGGCAAAGGGAATTGGTAGAGGGTACGGTGCAGGATGCATACGCCCAGGGGAAACTCAGGGATCTCAGAGGGGAGGAAGACAAATCCGGTGGTTTTGAGGAGAGAAATGGGGCATTGTATTATAAGGGAGCGTTATATATACCTGAAGGGGAATTGAGGGAGAAGGTGCTCAAGCAGCTGCACGATAGCCCCACAGCAGGGCACTTTGGGCAACACAAAACCATGTGGCTGGTTACCAGGGAATTTTGGTGGCCCAAGGTCAGGGAAGATGTGCGGGAGTATGTGAGAGGGTGTGAACAATGCCAAAGAGCCAAGGGGGAGAGGCAGGCGCCGGCTGGTTTATTAGAACCACTGCCCACACCTGAGAGACCGTGGGAAGCAGTGGCAATAGATTTCATGACTGATCTGCCAAGGTCTAGAGGGAAAACAGCCATCATGGTTGTAGTAGACCTGTTAACTAAAATGGCCCACTTCATAGCCTGCTCACATGCGGTTACAGCAGAAGAAACCGCCAAATTGTTTGTAGAGAATGTGTTTAGGTTGCATGGCGCCCCCTTGAGGGTGGTTTCAGACCGAGGGAAACAATTTACTTCCAGGTTCTGGAGGAAGCTCATGAGCTTACTGCATGTAGAGGTTAATTTTTCGACGGCCCGTCATCCTGAAACCAACGGGCAGGCGGAAAGAGCAAATGGGGTTCTCCAACAATATTTGAGGTGTTATGTTAATGACAGAGAGAATGATTGGGTGGAGAAGTTGGCGTTGGCAGAATTTGCCTACAACAATGCAGAGAACGTGTCCACGGGGATGAGCCCCTTTTTGGCTAATCACGGGTGCCATCCCAGAGCCTTCCCAGGGGGGGAGGGGGAGAACTGGAGCGTTCCAGCTGCAGAACAGTTCGTGGAAGAAATGGAAGCGATCCATCGCCAGCTCCAACTCAATTTAAACAGGGCTAAGGAGGAATATAAGAGGCAGGCAGACAAAAACAGAAGGGAAGGTGAAAGCATCAGGGTGGGGGACCAGGTGTGGCTGTCAACCCAAGGGTTGCCATTCAAAGGAGGTTGTAAGAAATTAAGACCCAAAAGGCTGGGTCCGTTTGAAGTCATACAGCAGGTCAATCCAGTGGCTTTCAGGCTCCGGTTACCGAACCACATGAAGCTGCACCCAGTTTTTCACAGGTCGTTGCTGTCACCGTATAGAGGAGACAGTGAGGGGAGGGTCACTAGGGGACCAGCAATGGAGGAGAAGGAACACAGCTACCATGTAGCGGAGATCCTCGATTCCAGGTGGAAGGGAGATCAAGTAGAGTATTTGGTAATGTGGGAAGGGGAACCGGAGTCGGAAAACACCTGGGTTAGGGCAGAGGATGTCAATGACGAGGTTTTAATAGAGACTTTTCATCAGAGGTTCCCACGTAAACCTCAGCCTGTAGCGAGGTTCCGAAGGGAATACTTTGCCACCACCGACGAGGAAGAGGAGTTGGAGGGGTTCCCAGATTCTGAAGAGGAGGAGGATTCAGCTGGCCAGGACGACGATCGATGGAGAGAATTGTTCGAGACGTCAGAAGATGAGGAAGATTCGTTTCGGGGTTTTAGCCCTTCACCTCCCAGGGGGGAGGAATTGGGAGGGGGTGAGGGGGGCCCTGGAGGGGAGGTGGATGTCAGGGAACTGCCATCAGAGCATCAGGTGGTGGAGGGACTCAGGCAGGATGAAAGAGACTCAACTGCTGAAGCAGGGACCAGCAGGGGGAGGAGTGGGTCTCTGAGGGAATGCGAGCAGGAGGGAGGGCTCAGGGAGGCTTCCAGCGAGAACAGTGGGGAGGTATCGGAGTCTCCCATAGGGAGACCCACACCTCGCAGGAAACTGTCACGCCGTGAGTCCAGGAGACGCGTTTCCGTTAAGGAACTTCTTTGCTGGAAACGCTTCCGCAGACAGCCACTGTCGGACTCTACAAGTGACTAGAGCAGACATGTCTGAGGAGCTCCGTCACACACGGAGGTTTGTGGGGTCGCACAAACTCTGAGGGAGCACGTTTTCACGCACAAGCAGCTAATCAAACCCTCACAGTGATGATCCATGAAGGGGGTCAAAACATTAGCAGGATTTTAAACACACTTGTAATGTAACTGAACGTATAGATAATTTAGGAAGATGAAAAAGTGGAAAGGTGCTGATAGGTAGTTGAAAATAGAATCAGCAGGACCCATGGAAGGGATAGGGGGAAGTCAGGAGATTCAGAGTAATCTTGATAATTAGATTGGGAATTGTGGTACAGAATTTTTTTTAAATACCAAGAAGCAAAGTGGCGGCAAACTTCCTCTGCAGAAGTCTACACATTTGTGTGCTCCTGTTAATCTGTAGTTTGGCTTACTGTTCAGAACGCCCTCTGGCTTGACAAAGCATGCTTTGTAATCAGCTAGCAAGCCCATGGTTTGAAAGATAATGGTTTGCAAATCACGGTTTGCAGATGAAAAAGGGAAGGGAGCAAAAAGCTCTACGCCATGGTCTGCCTGACAATTTGGGACGTCAAATCATGACTTGGATTTGAAACTATGGTTTGACTTGACCTGCTAAGTGAGTGATTAATATTACTTAAAAACAAAAGAACTTCGGCGTGAAGCAAGCTACTTATGCAAGCTTCAAGCATTCGTTTTATTTAAAGTAAAAGCACCATCATTCTGTTGCAAAAGGTATTGGAGCTTCGCTATGGGTTCGTAAAAAAATATGAGCTGATGGCTGATTCATGCTGTTTTATTGCCACTGTTCCAAACTTTATAGCATTGAAGAGATTAATAAATTATAAGCATTTGCTTCTTTCTTTATTAAAAGGTGCATCTGAGAAAACCCATCTATTCCACAGAATGGATTTTTCAAAAATTTGAAAAGCTCAATTTTATTGAACTCCGTGTTTGCAAAGAAACAAATGCAGAAAGAGATGTGGAAGAACACCGTTTCATAACAGCCTTAATTCTCAAATGATACAGAGCTTTACACAAACAAGCACTGAACAACGGAGCCCTCTCCTAGCAGAATAAATCAGGAACAAAATACCGCTATGCAGTTTATATGGCAAGTACATAACAGTGATCAGAGCAGGAAGAAAGAGAGAGAGAATAGGGAAAATAACATGTTTAGCTAAGCTCCTGCAAACGGACCAAATGGCCCTTATATCTTCTCAGTACTCAAGTCTTTAAACTGGGGTGCTTTTTATCTCAATTCACTTTATTCTTTTACTCTGCCATTATATTGATCAACAGGCTCCATGACTATAAAATATTTAATGTGGCACACAAGATGTTTGAACAAAGTAGAAAGAGGACATAAAAAGCACTTTCATTTCACACACACACCCCATCCCAAGTGGTTAGAGCAAGCAGAGAAAGCAATTCAAAGCAACACCTGGGGGAGTTTAAAAACACCTCTGGAAACCCCTGCTGGAGCCACTTAAGGTCTGGCCTCCTAAAGAGGAGTAAATTAATGCAGCCTGGCGCGTTTTTTTCAAAAGCAGGCCTTCTGGGTTGCACAAAATCATGGTGTCACACTCAGGGCAATCTAATAAAGCAATGCTTTTGCTCTGTTTCAGCCCCAGTGTTAGAAATTCAGCAGGTGCAGGAGGATATAGAAGAAGAAAAAGAAATAAGAAATAGAAAAAGAGATAGAAGACGATTTTATTTACAATAAAAAATAACCTTCCGACTATACCCATTGTACTATTTTGAGATTAATTATATTTCTCCTTTTTGATTCTAGTTTCCTCCAATAGTACCTTATGTTACAAGACTCATTCTATCTGCCACAAAGCTTTTGTTATCACAGTAACCTTTGAAATATTCTTTGATTACTATCCATTCTTAATTAACATCTTGTATCGAGTTTCCTCTCCTCTGAAATGTAATGTGTGTATTTTAATATTTCTGTATAATGAAGGTTGGTTTAAATAAAAAGGAAAGGGGGGGGAATCGGCAGGTGCTAATTTTGCGACTGGTGCCCATCAAAACTTTTCATACTTCACCAGCCCCAAAGGTTTGGTGACTCCTAAAGGAATTGCCATATGAAAATGAAAATATTTTTGTACTACTGGAACACAGGAAGCATTCCTTGGTCCATCCACCTCAGTATGATCTGCTATACAGCTGCTATACAGCAGCATCTCTCCACGGTTTCAGAAAGGAATATTTCCCATCTTTGTCTAGAGAGTGAAGATGGAACCTTCTGCATATGCAAAGCCTGTTTTCTGTCCCAGAGCAACAGTCGTCCCTTCAGATGGACATTGGTCTGGATCAAGCAGGACCAATCGTACATCATCATCATCATCATTATCAAACCTTTTATTGGCATCACATACAAACGCAACACGAGGTATGACTGTACCTGCCTTCCTGCAGGTATGTGCAGAGGACTGTAGCTGGCAGGTGTCAATAGACAGAATAATCGACTCAGCAGAGATATGTTTGCAGGCAGCCAAGTTGAATCAATAAAGCCCATCACATCCTGTCCATTTAGAGATGAGGCATGTTGTGCAGTCAGCTGGGTGGAATGGCAGAAAGGTTTTCTGTGGTTTGTTCAGAATTAGAAAAGTGTGGGGCGTTTCTCATCAAATTAGACTCAAACACCAGACAGCTTTTATGTCGTTAAAAAAGAAACAGTACCAGGATGTCTGTCTGTCTCTCTGAGACTCCTTTTCTGCCCCCTTTTGTCATCAAGGGAACAGATGCACACATGAAGTTACAATTTTATGTGTATTTATGTTATTTTTAAAGATATATATGTATCATTTGCTTGTTAAAAACACAAACAGAACTTGAAGCAGTTAAGCATTAAAATGATTGATAAACAGCAGTTATAAAAAAGTATTTAAAACTAGTCAAAAGGCGGTTAAAATAAACAGTAGCTAAAAAGATGTAAATGTAACTTCTGCATGTCTAAATAGGCTGGCCTAAACAAAAATGTTTTAAGCAGGTGCCCGATATATGGGGTAAGGCAGCTCCCCCAATAAACTGGTCCCAAGCTGTTAAAGAGCTTTATATACCAATATTTACACATTGACTGCACAAAGCAATGGGGCAGATTGCTCAACTTTACCCATACATAAGCAAATGCCTTGTGTGTTTCTAATTTGGAACAATCCATTTTCCTCTGCCCACAGGTGCTCTGAAAGCGCAAGTGTTCCAAAAATAGCATCGGTGATGGCAATGCTTCTGTTGCCAACGGCCAGGTTCTGCGCATGACACCTCCCCTGGGATCCAAAGAACCGCACAGCTACATTGAGCAAATACATTATTCCTCAACAGGTACCTCAGCAATGTTCCATTTGCCCCTTCTTGCCTGAAACAATTGTGGCCGGCGACTACTTTGCCGGGGGCCAATCTGAAGAGCTGGTTTCAGATGGCAGGCCAGGTCTTCCCCCACTGTTGGCACTAGAGGCTGGCATAGCTAGACATCTGGCAAGGCTCACATTTCATTTTTAAAAAAAATAATATTTATTAAACTTTTCCAGACAATAAAAATTACAAAATTGTAGATAAGAAAGTAAAAAAGAAAAAAAACTAACAATAGTAAAAGAGAGAGAGAGAAAATACAAAAATAGACAATAAAGAAGAAAATTAGGCAAGAAGAGAAAAACAATCAATATTTTCATGTTATATCTTTCATTTACTTATTTCCTGACCTCCTCACACCCCCCTTTTCTGTATTCCAGTTCACATAGTTAGTTCAGCAAATCCTTACCCTCTATCATTTATCTTTACTTATTATCTTAACCTTTTATAACTATATATTTCAAACCATTGTCAATCCACATTTACATATTCTTATTCGTCTTTTTACCAATACCGCTTATTTTCAGTCCAACATCCCTTCAACATTCATTAATTTTACAGTATTTCTGCAGGTAGTCTTTAAATTTCTTCCAATCTTCTTCCACCGCCTCTTCTCCCTGATCTCAGATTCTGCCAGTCATTTCTGCCAACAAGGCTCACATTTCAGCAGAAAGTGCTCTATCAACCTTCAGAGGCTTAGCTCTTCTCTTCCTTGGTGCCATTACCTGCTCTCACCTGTCCTTTCCGAGTACAGCAAAAAGAAAGAACAGCAAGGTCTACTTGCCTTGCAATCTACTTAGGAACACAGGAAATTGCCTTAAAGTGAGTCACACCACTGCTTCTCCTAGCTCAGTACAGTGGTACCTCAGGCTACAGACGTTTCAGGTTACAGATGCTTCAGGGTACAGACGCTTCAGGTTACAGACTCTGCTAACCCAGAAATAGTAGCTCGGGTTAAGAACTTTGCTTCAGAATGAGAACAGAAATTGTGCGCCAGCAGCACACCAGCAGCGGGAGGCCCCATTAGCTAAAGTGGTACCTCAGGTTAAGAACAGTTTCAGTTTAAGAACGGACCTCCAGAACGAATTAAGTTCTTAACCCGAGGTACCACTGTATTCTGACTGGCAGAAGCTCGTCAGGAGTTCAGACAGGGTTCCCTCCCAGTCCTAAATGGAGCAGTGTTTGAAATTAGCCAGGCGTCAGTCACATTTCAGGAGGGGTGTGGGTGGCGCTGTGGTCTAAACCACAGAGCCTCTTGTGCTTGCCGATCAGAAGGTCGGCAGTTTGAATCCCCACCATGGGGTGAGCTCCCGTTGCTCGGTCCCAGCTCCTGCCAACCTAGCAGTTCAAAAGCACGTCCAAGTGCAAGTAGATAAATAGGTACTGCTCCAGTAGGAAGGTAAACGGGATTTCCGTGCGCTGCTCTGGTTCACCCCAGAGTCGTCCGCGACTGGACCTAATGGTCAGGGGTCCCTTTACCTTTACCTTTACCTTTACCGGCGCATTTCACACCTGGTATTGGCCACTTGCAACCAAGTGAAGATGCCTGGGGGCCAGGATGGTGCCTGATATCTCCACCACCTGGGGATCACTGGATCTGGACTGTTTTTACACACTAATATAATTCTGTATAATTCTATCAATTACATTTTATCTGCACCATCAGAATGTATTTCAGAAGAAGAAGAAGAAGAGTTTGGATTTGATATCCCGCCTTTCACTCCCTTTAAGGAGTCTCAAAGCGGCTAACATTCTCCTTTCCCTTCCTCCCAAAATGCTTTTTCTGGGCAGCCTGAGCAGGAGCAGTGAGAAGCATTATAGTGAATTGTTGCCACTTGTCTTCACTTACCCCACCAGACTGCCCTTCGTTCATTCACAGTAAAATTCATTCATTCACCAGATTGCCCTGCTCACAGTTGTGAAGAATATCCCTACCTTATGAATGGTTCATGTCACCTTTAAGAAACAGAGGTAGAAACAGGTCAATATATACGTAATGTAGACTGTCTCTGGATCCAGGGACTTTTTTTCTTTAACTTCTCAAAGTTCTTAACCTAGCTCAAAGTAGTCATCTGAACTTGCTAGATATTCAGCTGACAATCAATCACAATCAGTGCTTCATTTGAAAAATAATAAGACTTCAGAGCCGTCTTGTCCCCAAATGACAACTAGACATTTCTTTTTGTTGACTGTAGCCTTGGTTTAAGGAGCCATTTCCCCCTAGATTATGTATCTGAGTGTCTAACACGGAACTGGAGGTGTCAGGTATTGAAACTGATGCTGTAACACTAAGCTATGGTCCTTCCTTCCTACTGGGAAGTGCTGGGCATAACTTCAAGAGATTGTAGGCAAAGGGGCAGTGGTAGTACTGGGAGGGGGCTGGCACTGACAAATGCCATACCGACCCTGGAGCTAGCAATTGCCTCCCGTTCAAAATAAGCTGCAAGCAAGTCCCATGACTTCTACTCCCTCCATGCAACCAGTGTGGTGTAGTGGTTAAGAGCTGTGGACTCGTAATCTAGTGAACAGGGTTCGCTTCCCTGCTCCTCCACATGCAGCTGCTGGGAGACCTTGGGCTAGTCACACTTCTCCGAAGTCTCTCAGCCCCACTCACCTCACAGAGTGTTTGTTGTGGGGGAGGAAGGGAAAGGAGAATGTTAGCCGTTTTGAGACTCCTTCGGGTAGTGATAAAGTGGGATATCAAATCCCAAACTCCTCCTCTTCTTCTCTCTTGACTGCTGTTGATGGCATTCTTCAAGGGGCTAGTTGCTGATGTTTGCCATAACAGAATTTGCACCTCTTACTCTTAACGTATATATGCCTCCCCTCCCTGGAGGGCCTCTCATTGCAAAAGACTTGTCGTTTTCACAGCACACCCCTCTTCCAAGTGAAGAAGAGATCCCAGCCATCATTATTCAGGAGAACACACCGACAACAATTTGCTGGAAATGATTTCAGCAGGCAGATGCCTCCGTGGCTTCTCTGCCAGGTAATTGAATGAAAAATGTAATTCCCGGAGCCATAACAAGTCTGGATTTATCGCTTCACTGTATAGATCATTGTCAGCACTGTACATGCTTTGTCATCTCCCCAAGTAACACAAGCAAAAAGCAGCTGAGGTCAACTTTCTGAAAGCACCCTCGCTGCCTCCCCTCTGCAGGCCTCAGCGGCCCGAGTCGAGTCTCCTTGCTGGTGCCAGAAATCTTCAACTTGAAAGCATTAGCTCTTCACATTGCCTCCTAAGCCTAACTCCTTCCCTCTTGGAGGAGTAAGCCACACCTCATCATGTGCAAATAACCCCCTGTAGTCCCTTCCTGTTGTAAAGTAGCTGTGCTGGGCCCGGGGGTAACCCTTGAAACATGGTCCAGGACTGGTCCAGAATCAAGAGGTTCCACTAGGAGTCACTCTGACAGGGCCAAGGCAGGATACGAGGCAGGAAACCAGGCAAGGACAGGTACAGGATCTCAGGCAAGATCTGGCATACAGCAATGTTGCCCCTGCAACCTAGGGTGGGGTCCATCAGCCTTTTATCTTTGTCAGGGTAACGGCCGGTCTTGCTCCCCTGGCGACACACCTCCCTGCTTCGCCCGAAGGTGAGCATTCCTCCTGCGAGTACTCAGGTCTCTCCTCTCAGGCATTAGTCTCTGCAGCTCGGGAGACGTCGGTGGGTTACTAGACCCAGGGGCCGCCTCAGCCTCCCCTGACCCAACCGGTAGTGGAGCAGCTGTAAGTGATGGCCCAGCTGAAGGCAACGAGGTAATCCCCACATCTGGAGCCAGGGCAGGCTTGGCCCAGCTGGTGTTTGTTGCAGGGGAACCTGTGCAGACTGGGACTCTTCAGGATCAAGCCCCAGACTTGGTTCAGATGATGCCTGAGGCAAAGGATCCGGTACAGACTGAGACTCCTCTGGTTCCGAGTCCGAGCCCGAGTCCCAGGCCATCACAGTAGCCTTAGGAAGGGGGTGGCTTGAGCTGGAGAAGAGGAAGGAGGGGAATGCTTGCCCCTTTCCATTTGTCCCCAAATTGGGAACATTTTGCCCCTGTGTGGTTCCAAAGGTTATCAAAGGTCCATAGCACAAATGGAGGTAGAAACCAAGGGGGGAGTTCCATGAGAAAATAGACTGGTATGGAACGGGTTAAACATTTCCATCCTTTCTCCAATCATTCCTATTTAATACGGTGGTCCACACAAGCCTTATGAGGAACGGTTCTGGGTATGCTTAACCTGGAAAAGAGGAGACTGAAAGGAGATATGATGGCCATCTTCAAATATCTCAAGAGCTGTCACATGGAAGATGGTAATATCCAAGGCAACACGATAACGAAATACAATGATACAATATCAATATCAACACTCTTTATATAATATGAAATATATGAAATCGCATAAACAGAAAACTTACGAATCTCTGAAAGTCACAAAATATGCACTCTTAATGGATTCTCTTGAAAACATAAAACCAAATAAACATAAGTCTCTGAAGAGTGCATATTTTGTGACTTTCAGAGTGCATATTGATATCCTATCAATGTACTTGGTCATCACGTTGCCTTGGATATTACTGACATGGAAGATGGAGCAAGCTTGTTTTCTCCTGCTCCAGATTTAAGTTACAAAAAAAATGAGATTCCGACTAACCATCAGGAAGGACTTTCTGAGAGTCAGAGCTGTTTGACAGTGGAAAGGTCTCCCTCAGGAGATGATGGACTCTCCTTCCTTGAAGGTTTTTAAGCAGAGGTTGGGTGGCCACCTGTCGTGGATGATTTAATTGAGTTTCCTGCAGTGGGTTGGCCTAGATGACCCTTGGAGTCCCTGCCAACTTTACAAGTCGATGATTCTACGAACTGTGCTCCTCACAGCACTTTGCACAGAAAAAGGGCCACGGGGAACTTATTTACACGTCGCTGCAATGTAACACACCTCTTGCTCCTCAAATGGAGCAATATCTCCTGTCACACTGCATGATAATCTGTTCACTAGGCTTCCCTAGTGAATTTTTTTTTTAAAAAAAATCATAAATTGCATATCTTTGTTTCTCGATCCGATCCTTTTACATGGTTTCATATGTATTGTGGCATTATTTTTAGTGCCCTTGTTTTTAGCGATTATAGTTTAGTAATTATTTATTGTAATGGTTAAGAGTGAATTCTGGTTTAATGATTTGCAGGTGTTTAGAAAGTTGTATACTGCTATATTCTAAGGGAGGAGACTCTTGAGAGTCCCATGGACTGCAAGAAGATCAAACCTCTCCATTCTTAAGGGAATCAGCCCTGAGTGCTCACTGGAAGGACAGATCCTGAAGCTGAGGCTCCAAGACTTTGGCCACCTCGTGAGAAGAGAAGACTCCCTGGAAAAGACCCTGATGCTGGGAAAGATGGAGGGCGCAAGGAGAAGGGGACGACAGAGGAGGAGATGGTTGGACAGTGTTTTTGAAGCTACAAACATGAGTCTGACCAAACTGTGGGAGGCAGTGGAAGACAGGAGTGCCTGGCGTGCTCTGGTCCATGGGGCCATGAAAAGTCGGACACGACTAAACAACTAAACAACAACAACATATTCTAAGGGGTGACTGAATATTATTTTATTTGATAGAAGATGCTTATTTTAAAGTTATTTTTATTATGACTTTTTTTCCCTACTGGATCAGTTTATTATAAGGTGTGTGATCTTTGTTGTCTATTTTGTTGTTGTAAACTTCCTTGTGTGTCGTAATATAGATATGCTACCTTGCTTTCGAACAAATAGATCTGTAAGAGCAAGCCAACTGGATCAAGCCAATGGCTGGATCTCATCCTGAATCCTGTTATCACTGTGGCCAAGCAGATGCCTGCGGGAGGTCTGTAATAGCAGCATATGAAAAATTAGGAGACATTATTAAAATGACAATAAATAATAACAATGCACAACATCTTAGTTTGCTTTTGTGATTTTGGCACCTCTTTTGGAGCCTTCCTAATACAGAATTGAGATTCCGAGGAATGCAAGGCGCATTCCTGCTTCTGACCTAACATGAAATTGCAGTTCACGGAAAAGTGCTTTGTGAAAGAATAAAGATCAAGTTTGCGCTGGGGAACTCCCTTGTCCGTTGGCTGAAGCAGATATAGCGTCATGAAATATTCACCAACACTCCCAACTGCTCAGGGAAGGGAGCAGCCAGCAAAGAGAATCTGACAATCGATGCCGCAGCTATGAGTGAATAGAAGGTCAGTTTAGATAGAAGGAAAAAACCTTGTATCAGGCCTAGAAATTTGAATGACTGACAGTTGACCAAGCAACATGAGACAGAAAGGAGGTCCAGACACCAGATGGGCAGGGAGGAAGAGGAATAGGAAGCTAAGTGGCAAACGTGGGCATATTTGGAAGTAGTAAGTGGCTAATAATAATAATAATAATAATAATAATATAATTTATTATTTATACCCCGACCATCTAGATGGGCTTCTCCAGCCACTCTGGGCAGCTGCGGAATTATTATTATTATTATTATTGTTATTATTATTATTATTATTATTATTATTATCCACCTTTTCCCCTGGTGACACTCAAAGTGTTGTAAGCCAAAAATAGCTTATCTCCTGAGTTTATGCCAATAAAACTCAGAAACACAGGAAGTTAGGAGTCCAACGTAGTTTATTGCAAAGCAATAGGTTACAGTCGGATCGTTCCGCAAAACTGTAACCCATCTGGTGGTCCAGGCCGTGGTTTTTATAAAATTTCAAACAAAGCATTTCAACTTCCACCAATCATATATACATCATGACCTCGTTTCATTTTTAATAAAGGTAGAGATAAAGGGACCCCTGACCACTAGGTCCAGTCGTGGCCGACTCTGGGGTTTACAGGGGTACCTCGCGTTACATACGCTTCAAGTTACATACGCTTCAGGTTACAGACTCCACTAACCCAGAAATATTACCTCAGGGTAAGAACTTTGCTTCAGGATGAGAACAGAAATCGTGCTCCGGCGGCACGGCAGCAGCAGGAGGCCCCATTAGCTAAAGTGGTGCTTCAGGTTAAGAACAGTTTCAGGTTAAGAATGGACCTCCGGAACGAATTAAGTACTTAACCCGAGGTACCACTGTATTGGCCAAGGGAGCCGGCGTACAGCTTCCGGGTCATGTGGCCAGCATGACTAAGTCGCTTCTGGCGAAGCAGAGCAGCGCACGGAAATGCCATTTACCTTCCCGCCGGAGCGGTACCTATTTATCTACTTGCACTTTGACGTGCTTTCGAACTGCTAGGTTGGCAGGAGCAGGGACCGAGCAACGGGAGCTCACCCCGTCACAGAAATTCGAACTGCCAAACTTCTGATCGTCAAGTCCTGGGCTCTGTGGTTTAACCCACAGTGCCACCCACGTCCCACGTTTTTAATACACATGTGCAATACGCACTGGCAATTTCTGCTGATGAAGTTCTGATTCCCACCGTGTTGTGTTACATTGTGTTAGTGTGCATGTTGGGAACCTGTGTTACGTGTAGCCATTTGCACCATTTAGCAACTTGTGTTCTAGCTTTCAGCTCTATCTTTGTGATTCACATATTAGCTGTATTTCCGCCCCAATGCAGGGCAGCAACTTGCAAAATCATCAGTTCCCTAAAGTAACAGGCTACCATAACTTCTCTATTAGAAGCTCACTCAAGGATTTACAGGGGTACACATTATCACATTTATTGGGCCACTACCACAAAGGCAGCTTACAGCAAAAACAGAAACAGCTAAAACAATATAAGCAACCGTTGAAAAACGATTAAACATTAGTAGAATTAAAATCTACACGTGTAAAAGATCACGTACGGATCTTTACAATAAAAACAGTCCAGCACCAGCCCTTTTGTTTGAAGCAGACAGCTCCCAAAAGCCTGTTGTCCTCACCTGCCAGCAGAAGGGCAGCAAGGAGGGAGCTGGTCTAGCTTCTCCAGGGAGTTCCAAAGTCTGGGAGCAGCCACCGAGAAGGCCCTGCCCTGCATCCCCACCAGGTGCCCCAGACTCAGAGCTTTCATTTAAACAAAAAACCCTAACTAATAGTCAATAGCTCAGTCGGAGCATGGTGCTAATAAGGGCAAGGTTGCAGGTTCGATTCCCATATGGGACAGCTGCAGATTCCTGCATTGCAGGGGGTCAGATCAAATGATCCTTGGGGTCCCGTCAAGTTCTACACTCCTATTATTCTAACCCTCCTAAAAAGAAGGGTATGAGGCAAAATACAGATACAACAGTAACTTGGTTCTTAAACGCCTTGGTACTCAAACAACTTGGAACCCAAACACTGCAAACCCGGAAGTAACGGTTCCGGTTTGCGAACTTTTTTTCAGAAGCCGAACGTGCTCCGTTTTGAGTGTTAATGCTGAGGTCAGTCTGTTTTTGCTATTTATTTTGTGATTTTGTTTTTGCGGCTCTTTTTGTTTTTGCTTTTGTGACTGTGTGGAACCCAGTTCAGCTACTGATTGATTGATTGATTGATTGATTGGATTGTGTGACTGCAGTACATTGTCTATTGTTTTCATTTTATGGATCAATGGTCTTGTTAGATAGTAAAATCCATGTTAAATTGCTGTTTTGGGGGTTGTTTTTAAAAGTCTGGAACGGATTAATCCATTTTGCGTTACTTTCAATGGGATAGCGAGTCTTGTTTTTGGAACGCTTTGCTTTTCGAATGGACTTCCGGAACGGATTAAGTTTGAGAACCAAGGTGCCACTGTATAACTAGTGATTTCCTTGAAATCAGAACGGTGTGGCTACCTGGTATATTTTTCCTGGTACTGAGGAATGGAAAACGTAAGATTGCCGGGGGTGGTAGACTCTCCAAACTTGTTCTATGCCATGCTCACCCTGACAGCCATCTTTGTGTTATGCCACACACACACACCCTCCCTAGGAAACATTTTTTGGCTGGTGCCCCAGCACTCTCAAAATTCAAAACGTGCCCATTAGCCCAAAAAAGGTTGGCAGCTCCCGATATACATCACCTCACCGTTTTCTGCTTTGTTAACACTCTTCATTGTCACGTTTTAAAGCCTTCCTTATAACGCCTTTAAGAAGGCATTTAAAGCCGTGCATTTGAATTTTTTATTTATTCCATGTATTTAAAAGATTTATAATCTGCTTTTGGAGCACCTGCTCCACATTTAATCTCACTTTCGTATTCTGGCACCCAAAGAACAGGTTTATGGCTTTACTCTGTGAGGTGAAAATGCTGCTGAGTAATTCTCGTAAATCTAAGCCCTCACCAGATACTCAGCCACAGCCTAAAAGGGAGCATTCCTTCTATAAGACTCTATATATGTTGAAAAACAAGCATCCTATTTTTTTTTAACCGTTGTTCAATTCGTTTCAGCTTCTGATGAGGTGGGTTGTAATCTACAAAAGCTCACATGCTTAAAATAAAATATGTTCATCCTCATGTAAAACCTGGCAGACCGAGCTTTTTCCTATTTTAATAAACATTCGCAGACTCACACGACTCTGCACTTGAGCTACATAAACAGTGCTGATGCTGCTTTGCTGTTCATCTAATCTCCCTTTTGCACACCTAAAAGCATAATTCTCCATTCCATTTTCCTAAGTGATGGGTGATACTGACACAGCAACATTTTCCGGGGAAGGAAATTACAATATCTCGTTTGGCTGATGTCGCACAGAACTCCAGCTAAAGTAAATAGGTGTGTCACGGTAATGAAAAACAGCTGTCTATGGCTGCAATCCTAAAGGCGCTTAAAGGTAAAAGGTAAAGGACCCCTGACAATTAAGTCCAGTTGCGGACAACTCTGGGGTTGCGGCGCTCATCTCGCTTTACTGGCCGAGGGAACCGGCCTTTCTCCGCAGACAGTTTTCCGGGTCATGTGGCCAGCATGACTCAGCCGCTTCTGGCGAAACCAGAGCAGCGCACAGAAACGCCGTTTACCTTCCCACCGGAGTGGTACCTATTTATCTACTTGCACTTTTTTTGGCGTGCTTTCGAACTACTAGGTTGACAGGAGCTGGGACCGAGCAACGGGAGCTCACCCTGTCACGGGGATTTGAACCGCCGACCTTCTGATCGGCAAGCCCAAAAAGCTCAGTGGTTTAGACCACAGTGCCACCTGGGAGTAAGTCCCGTTGAACTCAGCCGGGCCTGTTTACAAGGAGACGTGCACGGAATTGTACTATATGCTTCCAGCACCGATTTTAACACTGAGCAATTATTTCAGGCAGCAAAAATTCCAAAATGGGTGCAATATTTGAACTTCCAGACTTTTTACCTTTTGTGTTTCGAATGAATCAACTGCTGTTCCATAGTGGAGGGTGGTTGTTGTTTTAATCACACTTGAATAAATTAATAATAATAATAATATGCAATGTATTTTTACTTTTAGTGAACGTAATTGTAATACAGGCTACTCGGAAGCAGCCATTGCATCTTCTGTTGCTTGCGAACGTAAAAGGTTAGGAATCTCACCACTGTGGGAGTTCAAAAGTTCTGAACGGAAAAGGGGAGAAGAGCAAGATTGCCCTGGAAGCTTCTAAATCTGGTACCACTTTGGATCTCTTACAAATACCACCTCTCATCTGTTCACGGTTCCACAAATACTGGACGGCATCATCCTGCACAACTATATTGGTGGTGGTGTCAGGCTACATTGCAGGGAGAGGAAGGCATTTTTATTATTAACAGAGAGATGGCACAAGGATTAGCTCTCGGTATTTGGCTGTCTATTTTAGGGGGAATGGCTTGTATCCACTTCTGATGCCCTCCTACCCTAATCCATTCATCTGCTAAGGATGGAAAAGATAACGACAAATACATTCAGGTAGTAGGGTTAAACTGGTGCGATCTGCAACAAAATGTTGCAGCGTGGAGAGCTTCTGCTTGAAGGTCCCAGCCGTTTCATTCCACTACACTTCGCTCCATCCCGGTTTTCTGTTTCATTACTTATGTTATTCTATTTCAGAAAATCATCATCATCATCATAATCAATCTTTATTACAGTTCAGAGACCCAACAAATCGTTACAAAGCAATACACAATTCATACAGCCTACCTCCAGGTTAAACAAGCATTTTGTTCAGAATATAGGGATCATTGGTTCTTGCAACCACCGATAAAAACTTTGCCACTGTTAATGTTCTAGCGGTTGTCTGGTCGTCCAATAGGAACCTGACATAGTGAGCCTCTGATTTTCCCGGGAAAGGTACCAGCAAGGGTAATATCAGTTCAGCCCTGGCTTGCTCATATTTTGCACAGTGCAACAAAATATGTTTTATGGAATCAATGTCTTGAGCACACGAGCAAAGTCTGTCCTGGTAGGGAACTCCTCTCAACCTGCCATCCAACACTGCAGAAGGAAAGATGTTTAGTCTGGCTTTGGTGAAAAGCCTGCGATAGTTTGGTACTGTCAGGTTTTTAATGTAAGATGTTAACTTAAAGACATGCCCATATTGTACTCCTACTGCCAGCGGACTACAGACTGCGTGTGATCGAGATCGCAAATCACTGTGTGCATTATCCCATAATCTTTGCTTTAAAGTCTTTAGGGCGCCTTCATAATGTCAACACTGCTTCAAATGCCTACACCGCTTGATTGTACCCTCAAAGCGGGATTGTGTTTTTCCCCTTCTCCCATCAGTTGGCATTCCATGGCCCCTGAACACAGTCACTCCTCATGGGGGCAATTTTCAGGGTCTCCCTCAATAGTCTCCCCTATATATTTTGTATAGTTCTATAAACTGCAAAATCTGCAGACACCACTTCTAGCCTCATAAGCAATGACACTCACGAGCCTGAACATCAGAAACAGAGGGAATAATTAGATGTGGCATGTGAATTCTGTGACTGAAACTCTCAAATATTATTTAATTCACAAGATTTATGTACCGCTTGGTCGTGGCAAAAAACCTCTAAGAAGTTTACACGAAATAATAAAACCATCAATGAAAATGGTTAAAATCTATTTGAAAGTGTTAAAATTAACAACAAAAGAGAAAACACACCACCATTTCATCAGATGCTGAAAATATAGCTCTCCACCTTTTTAAAAAAGAACATGAAACAGCTCACCAGAATATCAAGAAGCCCAAGAAAAGATAAAACCATCTTATTAACTAACTCATTTTTATGCATTTAGCTCCGTGATATATCCAGACATAGCCACCTTTATATAGGTCAGTGGTTCTCAAACTTTTTTCCTCTAGGCTACATTTTCAGAATAAGTATTTGCCTGCGCCACACCAAATTTTTATATTGATAAGAAGTACATTAGGAAACAGAAAGAAACAACTCCTAACAGTGCTTGATTTTTAACTACCGTATTTTTTGCTCTATAAGATGCCCCAGACCACAAGACGCACCTAGTTTTTGGAGGAGGAAAACAAGAAAAAATATATTCTGAATCTCAGAAGCCAGAACAGCAAGAGGGATCGCTGCGCAGTGAAAGCAGCAATCCCTCTTGCTGTTCTGGCTTCTGGGATAGCTGCGCAGCCTGCATTCACTCCTTAAGACTCACACACATTTCCCCTTACTTCTTAGGAGGGAAAAATTGAGTCTTATAGAGCAAAAAATACGGTACTTTTTAACATGATCATGGGATGTTCAGGAAGTATTAAACAATGCAGTTAAATCTGAACAGAAATCATTTGCAAAATGTAATGATTTGCCCTCGAATCTTCCCACCACCCCTCTTGCCACCCTCTCCTGCCACACCCTTTGAGAACCACTGAGCCCCCAAGACCATAAATCCTTTACTGCATCAGGGCAATGACTCAAAACAGAAAGGTTGCTGTAACACAACACCGTTGACCTCTCCCAGCACGGCAGTATTTTATTTTTGCTTGTTTCCAGGTATATTTTTCCTTCTGAAAGGGAGGAGCGTGAACAAACAAGGGGGGTGCGAGTTGCAAAGAAAGAAAAGCATGGAGATCAGGAGACCTCTCAGTGATTTATGGTTCCCTCGTACCATCCCTATCTCAAAGTCCTGTTTAATATACGAAGCAGAGAGCTTCCTACGCAAAGGCCTTGATTTGTCTTAATGACTTGGAGATTTGCACGCTCAGCATTTCTGAGGCAAATGAGTGTGTCCAGACCGCCTTCCCTCCTTCGCCCCCTTCATATCTGCTTAAACCCCAAGCAACTAACCCTTTAATTAAGCCAAGGTAAAGTTTTTTAAAAAGAGAGAGGAGGAGGAGGAGAAACGGTGTGTGCAAGGCTTATGTTTATATCTCCCCCATTTCAGGGGGCCATTACCATCCATTCACTTGTCAAAGAGGCTTTGTTATCATGTGGTCAAGGCGCTGCCTTAAAATTCCCCCAAGAGAAAATGCAAGAAGAGCCATTTATCTGCTCAAGGTATGGAGTTGGGAGATTTGTAAATAAATGGACAAGCTCAGCCGTCATCTTAACAAGATGCAAGGATCATTTTTCTAGGATCAGTGCTGTTTTTCTAGAAAAAGAGGTGCCAGAACTCATCGTGAACACCACGTTGTTGTTGTTTAGTCATTTAGTCGTGTCCGACTCTTCGTGACCCCATGGACCAGAGCACACCAGGCACTCCTGTCTTCCACTGCCTCCCGCAGTTTGGTCAAACTCATGCTAGTAGCTTCGAAAACACTGTCCAAACATCTCGTCCTCTGCCATGCCCTTCTCCTTGTGCCCTCCATCTTTCCCAACATCAGGGTCTTTTCCAGGGAGTCTTCTCTTTTCATGAGGTGGCCAAAGTATTGGAGCCTCAGCTTCAGGATCTGTCCTTCCAGTGAGCACTCAGGGCTGATTTCCTTAAGAATGGATAGGTTTGATCTTTTTGCAGTCCATGGGACTCTCAAGAGTCTCCTCCAGCACCATAATTCAAAAGCATCATACGCTCCAACATTTCTCCAATGAAAATAAAGACGCTTCAGGTTACAGACTCCACTAACCCAGAAATAGTACCTAAGGTTAAGAACTGTGCTTCAGGATGAGAACAGAAATCGTGCGGCGGCAGCAAGAGGCCCCATTAGGTAAAGTGGTGCTTCAGGTTAAGAACAGTTTCAGGTTAATAATGGACCTCTGGAACAAATTAAGTACTTACCCCGAGGTACCACTGTAGGGACATCCTATTCAAGCAAGATGGTGATGATGAACATTGAAAAAACTTCCCTATAAAGCCTTCAGATGTACAGTCATACCTTGGAAGTCGAACGGAATCCGTTCCGGAAGTCCGTCCGACTTCCAAAACATTTGGAAACCAAGGTGCGGCTTCCGATTGGCTGCAGGAAGTTCCTAGCAGCCAATCGGAAGCTGCAGAACCCCTCCGGACGTTTGGACTCCAAAGAACATTCGCAAACTGGAACACTCACTTCTGGGTTTGCGGCATTCAGGAGCAAAAACATCCGAGTACCAAGGCGTTTGGGATCCAAGGTATACGACTGTATAGTACGAAACCTCAAAGCAGCCTTCAAGTTATATAGTTACTTGCCTCCTTGGCTTAGGGATCAAATAACTGACACCTCCCTTGTTCTCTGATAATGGCAACGGTGCCCACCTGAGAGGGCTTTAGAGGCCCATTCAGTTCCGGCTTTAGAAAAGCCCTGTCTATTATTATTGTTGTTGCTTAGTCATTTAGTCGTGTCCGACTCTTCGTGAGTCCGTGGACCAGAGCACGCCAGGCACTCCTGTCTTCCACTGCCTCCCGCAGTTTGGTCAAACTCATGCTGGTAGCTTCGAGAACACTGCCCCACCATCCCGTCCTCTGTCATCCCCTTCTCCTTGTGCTCTCCATCTTTCCCAACATCAGGGTCTTTTCCAGGGAGTCTTCTCTTCTCATGAGGTGGCCAAAGTATTGGAGTCTCAGCTTCAGGATCTGTCCTTCCAGTGAGCACTCAGGGCTGATTTCCTGAGGAATGGATCAGTTTGATCTTCTTGCAGTCCATGGGACTCTCAAGAGTCTCCTCCAGCACCATAATTCAAAAGCATCAATTCTTCGGCGATCAGCCTTCTTTATAGTCCAGCTTTCACTTCCATACATCTATTATTTATTAAATTTATATACCACCCATCCAAAGATCACAGGGAGGTTTGCAACGTAAAAATGCAAAATGTAAACACAAAATACATAACGTGATAAACCCCCCCCCCGAACAATTCCCCCTCCCAGAAACACATTTAAAAGGCCATATATTGTTTAATCAGCCCAAGACCTGGTTATAGAGGAATATTTTCACCTGGCGCATAAAAAATATGTAACAAAGGTGCCAGCAGAGGCTCCTTGGAAAGAGCATTTTGCAAACAGAGAGCCACTGCAGAAAAGGCCCTGTTCTTGTGTTGCCACCCTCCGGACCTCTTGTGGAGGGGGCATATGAAGGTGGGCCTCAGATTATAACTGCAGGGTCTGGGTTGCTTCGTATGGGGAGAGGTGGTCCTATGAACGTCCTCTGCAAAGGAAGCGGCCTTCTCGGGAGTGGCCCCTAGTTTGAGAGGATCATGTCATTATGACACCAGCAAAATACCTTTCTATATTGGCAGGCCTTTATACTTACAGGTAGGGAGAGCAGAGAAATGTAATTCAATTCACATTAAAAGACAAATCTACCTGATTCACACCAAAACACAGCCATCCTTCAAAATTCACACTGACTTGACTTTCTCCAACCAAGTAACAGGTGCAAAAATGCACAGATTAGCGAAAATAACATACATAAATAAATTATATCCAGGAACATTGCTTTGCCAAAATGTGTATATTGAGCAAGTTGCAGACAAAACCTGTGTGTATCGTGAGAAATTCAGCACTAAAATGCTGGTAAATGTTCATGAGGACTTTACAAAAAAAATTGCTAGCGTATTTACTCGAGACCAATGCACCATTGAATCTAATGCGCACCTCAATTTTCAGAACCTCGAAACCCAAAAAAGTATTTTCCGGCGAATGTAGATGTGCCATTGAATCTAAGGCACACCTTAATTTTCACAGCGTAATTTGGCCCAAAAAAGGGAGCATTAGATTCAAGTAAATGCTGTAAAAATGCGGAGAACTGAATTTAAGATTGGACAAATGAGAAATTGAGAGAAACCAAAATTGATAGATGTGTCTTAAAATCCGGTTTTCTTTTATCCCTGTTTTACGTCTGGAACATTTTTAGGCTATTGATATGATTTTTGTTTTCTCTACTTTTATACTGATTTCAGTCATACCTCATGTTACGTTTGCTTCATGGTACGTTTTTTCAGGTTGTGTCCTGCGGTGACCCGGAAGTACTGGAAGGGGTTACTTCCGGGTTTCACCACTCACGCATGCGCAGAAGAGCTAAATCGTGCTTCACACATGTGCACAAGCACCAAATCGCACCGCGCAGATGCGTCACTTCAGGTTACGGGCTTTTCATGTTGCGAACGGGCCTCCAGAATGGATCCCGTTCTCAACCAGAGGTACCACTGTACTTGAATGCTGCTTTTTATAATTATGTGCTTGCGTGTTATGGTTTTATTGTTTGTATTGTATGTTGCCCGACAGGTTGGCTGGCTAATAAAAACATCAACAGGAAGCCAATCTGAGCATCCTACACCAGAAGTCAGAGAGCAAATTATGCCCTCTGCCCTCTCTTAAGCCTGGACCATAGCTGTCAACCGTCCCTTATTTGGTGGGAAAGTCCCTTATCCCAGCGCTGTGTCCCGCTGCTGTCCCTTATTGATGATGTCCCTTAAATTTCCTGGGTTTCAAAGGAAGCAGCTCCTCTCCCTCCCTCCCTGCCGGCCAGGGAGGAGGGAGGTTCCAACTGTGTTGCTTGGCTGCATTGCTCACCCAATAAGGAGTCTAAGAACAACTGGGGGGGTGGAGCTTGCATGACTTGTGCCGATCAAATCAGCCGCGTTGCCTGGGGACTCGCCTTTGCTCAGCGCTTCCCAGCGGAGAGGTGACGGTGGTTTTCCTTGCTGCATCCCCTTTGCCGGGTTGCTGAACCGCTTGAGGCTTCGTTTGGCTGCTGGCTGGGCTTTTTGCCTTTGGCTTGGAGGGGCTCAGAAGTTGAACATACCTGTGTTCGGAAAATCCCTTATTTTGGCTGCTGATCCCTTATTTTTGAGGCTGCTGGTCCCTTATTTTCAAATCTGTAAGTTGACAGCTATGGCCTGGACCCCAGTTTCAACTCACTCTAGCTACAAATGTCCAGGTTTCTCTCTGCAATTCAGACTGCAAAATGGCTCCAAATAAACTATTTCTTTGTCTGTTCCCCCTCCCCGCTCCCAGTTGGAGGGGAGGGGGTCACCTTCCCAGATTCTAATGGGTATTGCATACCAAAAGCTGGAGGGAGATTCACAGCTATCAGAAAGCAATCTCCTTTTATTACTTCCCATTGATGAAACATCAGCTATCTTGGATTATTGGAGCCAAGCAGACATGGTGTTTTCATAATGTAAATAGCAACTGCAAGGGAGGGGGGAGCAGGAGTGGCACTGGGGGCAACGTTTAACCCTTTCCCTGCCTTCTGTGATCCCCACAAAAACTGCCCCTCCCTCCCAAGCTGGGATACACATAGGGACAAAGCTTCCATCAGTGCTGGATGGGATCTGCGCAATTAATTCCCTCATGGGCCATTTTTTAATCTTCTCACATAACACTGCAATTAGTCAACCAGCGTAGCTGAGCGGCTATTTTGAAAGGTGCCAGGATAGAGCTCTGGGCAAGAGGAAAGGTTACTTAGGCTTGCAGCATTAGTGCTAATGGCTCCTGGAAGATTAGGCTCCTAAAAAGCTTACTCTGCTATTAATACTTTTTGAAAACTTAATAAGATCTCACTGGCACATCACGAGATCTGTGGAAATTTAAACTGCGCACTGCACATTACAGAGAGCATCTCTGGCTGGGTTTTTTTGTGCAATTCAAAAACAGCTGCTCTGTTGCTGTTTAATATTCCCTTCAAAAGTATTCCTACACACACGGCTGCCCCCCCCCCGCAAAATCAAGTAAATAAATAAAAATACCGTATTTTTTGCACCATAACACTCACTTTTTTCCTCCTAGAAAGTAAGGGAAAATGTCTGTGCGTGTTATGGAGGGAATGCCTGCGGGTGACGGGGGGGGGGGGATCTGCTGCAGTCGTGAGCAGAGGATCCATGGTTCCCCTTCCTTCCCTCCTCCGTGGTTACAAAGCATGGATCCACATGGATCGTCAGGATTTTTGCATTGGGCTACTCCAAACTCACTGTCAGATCACATGTCTGTGGCCACAGCATGAACCACAAAAATCATATATCCACTATTTCGTTTAGAATATTTTTTTATTGTTTTCCTCCTCTAAAAACTACGTGCGTGTTATGGTCTGGTGCGTGTTATAGAGCGAAAAATACGGTAACTGACCAATAGCGTCGCAGATACCTCGGTTCTTCCCCCACCCCCAACATAAATCCTGGCTACGCCCATGCAGACACACACCTATCTTTATACACTTTTCAGGAATTATTATTATTATTATACCCCACCCATTTGACTGGGTTGCTCCAGCCACTCTGGGCAGCTTCTAACAAAAATACAAGAAGAAGAAGAAGAAGAAGAAGAAGAAGAAGAAGAAGAAGAAGAAGAAGAAGAAGGAAGAAGAAGAAGAAGAAGAAGAAGAAGAAGAAGAAGAAGAAGAAGAAGAAGGAGGAGGAGGAGGAGGAGGAGGAGGAGGAGGTGGAGGAGGAAGAAGAAGGAGGAAGAAGAAGAAGGAAGAAGAAGAAGAAGAAGAAGAAGAAGAAGAAGAAGAAGAAGAAGAAGAAGAAGAAGGAAGAGGAAGAAGAAGAAGAAGAAGAAGAAGAAGAAGAAGAAGAAGAAGAAGAAGAAGAAGAACAACAACAACAACAACAACATTAAAGGCTTCATGAAACATTTTTTTAAAAATAACAAAAATGAAAAGAAGCATAGCTGCAAATAGAATATTTGAATGTAAAAAACTAGTACGTTTCATGAGCTGTGCCCAAACAGGCCCATATAACTGTTCACGCAAGCATGGGTAATATTGTCACCTGGAAATATGAAAAAACAAGGTTTGTTTTTACTTGCATTTTAATTCCCTCCCGCACCTTACACACCAGTCCAAGTACATGTAACACAGCCAGGAATAATTCCAAGGGGTTGTTGCCAGAATCAGAAGCATTTTCCTACCACTCCAGCCTTAAGTCACAGTGTCCTGAGGTCCTAAGGTTGCACAGGTTAACTCTTTGACTTTCTTTTATGCCTGCAAACTATTTTTTTTTCTAGCATTATTTATTTATTTATTTATTGCTTACTAAATTTTCATATGTACCGTCCTTCCTCCAGGGACCATGGGGCGGTTTACTGTATGAAAACACAAAAACACACAGCATAATAACAAACAAGCAGTGTTACTCCTGCCACAAAAACTCCTATCCCTTCTCCTATAGACTTACAGGAGCGGGAGGAAGGCACATTTTAGATCAGTGTTTCCCAACCGGTGTTCCGCGGCACACTAGTGTGCCGCGAGAGATTGCCTGGTGTGCCGTGGGAGGGAGGCGGGCGAGGCGGGCAGTGAGAGGCGGCGTCGGCGAGGATCCGCGTCGAGCCGGGGGCGGCTCCGCGGTGGTGGTGCCGAGGTTTCTCTCTCCATTCTCCCCTCACACACACACACAGGAAATAACACAGGATCAGCTGACAGGACCCGGCCAATGGGGCGGCGGCGGGGCAGCGCGTGCAAAAGGGAGGAGCGCGAGACAGCGGACGAGGAGGAGGCCGGCATGTCCGGGCAGCAGCAGCAACAACAGCAGCAGCAACTCCCGGCGACGGCTCCTCAAGCCCCGGGCAACCCTACTCCCTCACCGGCCTCGGCCGCCCTCCTGCTCCACTTGCCGCCGCCTCCCCCGCCGCCGCCGGCCACCTCGGCCCCGCCGCCGCCCCCTCCTCCGCCCGCTATCGCCGCCACCACCACAACAGCCGCCGCCGCCTCAGCTGCCGCCGTCCCTCAGTCCCTTGCTTTGCTGCCTCCTCCCCCCCCACCCCCAAAGCTTGGAGGTTCCCCGGCAAGGGGGAGGGGAAAAAATTGAAACTTACACTTTCGTGCGTCCCTCCCGGCGTGACGCTGCGCGCTGACGTCACGGGGCTGTAATGGTGGTGTGCCGCGAGATTTTTTTCATCAAACAAGTGTGCCTTTGCCCAAAAAAGGTTGGGAAACACTGTTTTAGATATTTTAAAAGGGCGGTTAAAAAGAGTTCTCTGTCAAATCTGCACAGCATCGTATAACCCACACTGCAGAACGCTTAGGAGAGAGCAGGGTTTTACGAATCTGCCCCAATTTGTAACGACACTTTTATATTCCTTTGCTAGTAGGAGACGATTTCAATCTCAACTCACATTCGTGGAACTTATTAATGGGATGCTACACTTGATTTTTTTTTGTTTTTGACTGAAGATATGCCAATACGTGTAAGTCAACGCTAAGGACTTTTTCTTTCACTCATCATAATAATTCCATCATCCTGTTCATTACGCCAGACATTCTGCACACAAAGTAACTGCATAAAGAGAAAACGAGGCTCTGAATTAACAGGACAAACTGGTTCCACCAAGAGGAGACCCTCCAAAAATCTTTTAGCACCGGCACAATCTTTTAATCAAGGTCTTTTGATTCTACAACCAGGCTTCATCGCACAACAAACAGGTCATTCATCTCTCTCAAGCTAACTCCTGCACCCCATTCAAGGAAATGAATTGGGCCCACTTCAAAGCTCATTGAGGATAATAGGATGCTTCTCCGTGATTGTGGGAAGGTTTTGGGTCCAAGCCAAAAAGATGCAACCATCTCGACTCCTTTATATGATTACCCTGATTCAAGTATATTCTACACATACTCGACTTTCCTTCAAGGAGCTCTGAGCATCTTACACATGGTTTCCTTTGTTGTTGTTGTTGTTTAGTTGTGTCCGACTCTTCATGACCCCATGGACCAGAACATGCCAGGCACTCCTGTCTTCCACTGCCTCCTGCAGCTTGGTCAAACTCATGCTGGTAGCTTCGAGAACACTGTCCAACCATCTCGTCTTCTGTCGTCCCCTTCTCCTTGTGCCCTCCATCTTTCCCAACATCCGGGTCTTTTCCAGGGAGTCTTCTCTTCTCATGAGGTGGCCAAAGTCTTGGAGCCTCAGCTTCAGGATCTGTCCTTCCAGTGAGCACTCAGGGCTGATTTCCTTCAGAGTGGAGAGGTCTGATCTTCTTGCAGTCCATGGGACTCTCAAGAGTCTCCTCCAGCACCATAATTCAAAAGCATCAGTTCTTCGGCGATCAACCTTCTTAACGGTCCAGCTCTCACTTCCATACATCACTACTGGGAAAACCATAGCTTTAACTGAGGAGATTTATTGGAGTAAATCAACTTAGCTCCTGCAGTGGACGACTGCTTGGGGTCTCAGAGCTCAAACACCCTACAACATACACAGATCTGCTGCATGGGAGTTGAGGTGGGGGGGGGACGGGACATTTCCATTCCCTCCAAAGGAAGGCATGCATCAATTGGTCTTTTCTACTGAAATGTGTAGAGACGCCCTTCCAGATAGGCGATCTGTTTTTCCAAGACATTATGGTGCCTGAGGTGAAATGGCAAATGGCACTGTCCTTCCCATCCCCCTCAAGTACCCAAGGATGGCCAGGTTATTTTGGCCTCCGAGGCAGAAAATCCACAAACTTCCTGGTAGTGAAAAACAAAAAAAGCAACCAGTGTTCACAGTGTTGAAAACCAGATATCGCCCAGACCCAGTGAAAATAAATATTTGGCGATCCCTCTTCCCTTCAGAGAGCTACCATTCCCAGAGTTCCCTAGGAAGAGGGATTGATGGTTAAACCACACTGGAACTATAGCTTTGTGACAGGAAAAGGGGACTCCTAACAACACTTTACAGACTACAATTCCCAATATTCTTTGTGGGCAGCCATGACTGTTTAAAGTGGCGTCATAGCGCTTTAAATGTCTGGTATGGATGTGGCCAGACATACTTTCATACAGCATTCCAATTCCCTCTTTCCAAAATGGCTTCTTCGTGGCCATCAGTGAGTCTCCACTGGACTGGAAACTTAACTTAGATTTTTCAGAGAAAATACTACATTTGCAGGACAATCACCAAGCGTGGGGCATGTGCGGTCCTTCAGAATTTGATGGATTCCAGCTCCCACAAGCCCCCATGGCCACCCGGGTTGTCTCTACCATCTCCCTATTGCATTTTGCTTTCAGAATTAATTTCCTGAATCTCACCCAACTATGAGGATGGTGGAGAGAAAGAAAGAATTGCATTTGTTATCCAGTCTCCTACACTGGACCTCATGAATCTCTTTTTCTGAAACATTCGTTCAGTAGAATTTCCTGGATTCTAATTGGGATTTATTTATTTTTTTAATTGCTCCCTCTTAGTTGAAACTCATTTATTAGAGCATCCTTAGATTTATGCCACATGCAAGGGTACCATTTCAATACTAAACTCATAACAGTGTTTATACTCTGTCTCATGGAACTGTGATCATAAACTAGCAATGAAATGGATGCAACGTCATCTGATTTTATTGTAATAAATGCATGTGCTTTAATTGTTCCAAAGTACGAGCTGTTTGTATATTCAGAGCATCATCATTAACTCTGATTAAGCAGCTAAAAACCCATTTATTTGTGTGTGTTTTTCCTCCTGCCTGCCCCCCACCACAGAAAAACAATGGGTGCATTTTCTAAGAAGCAGTTGCAAAACAATCTGCAGATTGATTGTGCCTGTTCATTCATGTCCGCAGCTTGCCAAAGAATTTCTCCATACTCATACGACATTCCAAGTGGTGCTCTCTACCTAAACCAATTGAGAGAAATTTAAGATCAGGCAACCTAGTCGGCTCCTACAGATCCCAACGGAACCCGATCCGGATTAATGCTGGCACTCCTGTTTCACTCACATGCGCATATATATGTATTCTGAAATCTGGCTCAACCTTTCCGAATCGAGGCAACTGTATTGTTTACGCCAGAAGGCCGTAACAACACCATCTGAAAATATACAACTCATATAAACATAAAATGGAATTCTATGAAATATATGGACCGGAAAACAGACATTAAAAACCCACCGTGACAATCAATTTCAGAATGGTATTCCATCCGATATTACTTATCATCTTGGGATCAGAAAGCCCATCATACACAGCATACCACAATTCTCTTTATAATATTTTTTCCCCCACAGGCTTCTGCCAAGGAGGCTGGAAAATAAGGAGTACCACACTCTGGGTAACAAATGTGTCCAAACCATTAAACAGGAAAAAATATATTCTGTTAGCTCTCATATAACACTGATAGTACAGTTACAATAATTAGTAGCAGTAATTTACACAGTCAGCGTGAACATGATAAAGCCCAACTCGTAGCCTGCATATATTTTACAGGGTTCTTATCCTGCAACTATCTTTAAATGCTTTAAATGCTAAGTTTCTTTGGACCCGATTCTTATTCAACGACATTTTAGGCCACTACACAAATATAAAAAACCTTATAGGAGAGGCGGCAATAATTCGGAAAGGATCTGGGTGCCAATTCCCCTCCACCTTCCAGTCAGTCCTCTCTGATATTCCCACACTTCTTCCTATAAGATCCTACACCCTTTAATATGAGCTAAGAGCCTCCTGGATCAGGCCAATGGTCCATGCAGTTCAGCATGCTGCTCTCACAGTGGCTACTGAACTCTCAAGCAGCACCCAAGCATCTTTCTGGGAATTCTCCTTGAGATACCAGGATTTGAACCTGGAACCTTCTGCATGCAAGACACTCTACCACTAAGCTACCATCTTCCCAAAAGTTTGCTCCATCCCGCATTCCTGTTCCTCCCAGATTCTAGTTTAAATTTTTAAAGATTATGCAGCATGGAATAGGTTCCTGTTGCTCCTTCACTGAATCTTCCCTCCTCCCCTTCCTGTAAGGCAGCCCAGTGGCGTAGCGTGGGTTGTCAGCACCCGGGGCAAGGCAAGTAATTTGCGCCCCCTAACCCTAACCCCCAGATGTTGCGCCCGGTGCGGCCGGCCCCCCTTGCACCCCCCATGCTACGCCACTGAGGCAGCCCTTCTCAACATGTGGGTCCCCAGATGTTGTTGAACTACAACTCCCATCACTCCTAGCTAGCAAGGCCAGAGCTCAGGGATGATGGGAGTTGTAGTCCAACAACATCTGGGGACCCACAGGTTGAGAACTGCTGCATAAGGACCCTGGATGGTTCAAGTCCAGTCAAAGGTGACTATGGCTTCGCAGGGCTCATCTCACTTCCAGGCCGAGGGGAGCTGGCGTTTGTCCACAGACAGGTTTCCGGGTCATGTGGCCAGCATGACTAAACCGCTTCTGACACAACGGGACACCATGACAAATGCCAGAGTGCACGGAAACGCCGTTTACCTTCCCGCCACATACATATTTATCTACTTGCTCTGGTGGGCTTTCAAACTGCTAGGTTGGCAGGAGCAGGGACTGAGCAACAGGAGCTCATCCCGTCGCAGGGATTCGAACTGCCAACCTTCTCTTCGGCAAGCCCAAGAGGCTCAGTGGTTTAGACCACAGCACCACCCACATCCCAGTATCCCTTCCTATACAAGACACTAGGGAAAGCAAAGGTGATGTGATCATACAGTATACAGCCAGTGTGGCATACTGGTCACAGAGTTGAACCTGGGAGACTAAGATTCAGCCACGAAACTCACTGAGTGGCCTTGAGCCAGCCATTGTCTCTCACCCTAAGTTCCCTGCCACGAGTAGGTCAGAAATAAAATACCTAGTATCAGTGAAGTTAACCATTTATTCAAAGAAACCAAAACAGCACAGACCTAGTGATCCCAGCAACTCTTCCCAGTAGGTCTTGCCCCGAAGAAGCAGTTCTGAGGACTGAAGGTCCTCGCCTTCCCACCGCTCTCTAAGACTCCTCCTCTCCCTGGTTCTTCCACAGCAACAGCAAGCTGAGGCTCTGTCTGGTCTCTCTTTGCTCTGCCCTCTTCATTCCTCTATGGGAGACCAGGGAGGAGAGGAGCTGGTTGCAGCAGAAGAGAGAGAGTCCCTGGTTTCTTCAGCAGCCTGCCTCATCTCTGTCTCCTGGTCCCCCTCCTCTCCAGCCTCTGATTCTGAACTGCTCTCTGCCACAGCCTCTTCCTGCTCACTAAACCCTGTTGCTTCCTCAGCTTCCAACGTCTCCTCCTCCCAGTCTGGTCCCTCTTCTCCCTCTGACCACTCATTGTCCAGTCCCACCACCACTCCCCTGACTCTTGAGTCTTCTTCCCTTGGGGGTTCCCCAGATGGTGCCTCCCACCATTCCTCTGTGTCCAGCCAGTCCACAACACTACCTCACTGTGATGGCCTGGGACTCGGACTCGGAACCAGAGGAGACTCAGTCTGCACCGGATCCCTTGCCTCAGGCATCATCTGAACCAAGTCTGGGGCCTGATCCTGAAGAGTCCCAGTCTGCACAGGTTCCCCTGCAACAAACACCAGCTGGGTCGAGTCAGGGGCCTGAGCCTGCCCTGGCTCCAGGTGCAGGGATTACCTTGTTGCCTTCAGCTGAGCCATCACTTACAGCTGCTCCACTACTGGTTTGGTCAGGGGAGGCTGAGGCAGCCCCTGGGTGTAGTAACCCACTGAAATCTCCTGAGCTGCAGAGACTAAGGTCTGAGCCAGTGTGGTGTAGTGGTTCAGAGCGGTAGATTCATAATCTGGGGAACCGGGTTCGCGTCTCTGCTCCTGCACATGCAGCTGCTGGGTGGCCTTGGGCTAGTCACACTTCTCTGAAGTCTCTCAGCCTCACAGAGTGTTTGTTGTGGGGGAGGAAGGGAAAGGAGAATGTTAGCCGCTTTGAGACTCCTTCGGGTAGTGATAAAGCGGGATATCAAATCCAAACTCCTCCTCTTCTTCTTCTGAGAGAAGGAGAGACCTGAATACTCGCAGGAGGAGTGCTCACCTCTGGGCGAAACAGGGAGGTGAGTCGCTGAGAGATCAGGACCAGCCGCTACCCCGACAAAGATAAAAGGCTGTCGGACCCTGCCCCAGGTTGCGGGAGCAGCAATGCTGTATGCTAGATCCTGCCTGAGATCCTGTACCTGTCCTTGCCTGGTTTCCTGCCTTGGCCCTGTCAAACTGTCTCCCAGCAGAACCTTTGGATTCTGGACCGGTCTTGGACCGCGTTTCACGGGTTACCCCCAGGCCCAGCATACTCACAAGGTTGTTTGTGGGAAGAGGAAACCATGTATAGAATAGAATAGAATAGAATAGAATAGAATAGAATAGAATAGAATAGAATAGAATAGAATAGATTCTTTATTGTCATTACACAAGTGCAACATTGCACAAAGTGCAACGAAATTGGATGCCATCCCTTAAAACAACAAAAGCAAAACAACAACAACAACCAAACAAACCACATTCCAGCCACACCCACACCACACCCATCAAACTCCCAGGTCACACTATCGAGTTACAGCATTTAAAAAGGCCACAGCTCTTGGATAGAAACTGTTTTTCAGTCTATTTGTCTTTGACTTGATGTTTCTATATCTCCTGCCAGAAGGCAGTAGTGCAAACAGACCGTGTCCCGGGTGAGATGAATCCTGCAGGATGTTATTTGCTTTCCTAAGACAACGGGAACCGTACAGTTCTTCCAAAGATGGGAGAGGATGACCAATAATCCTTTGGGCTGTGGTTATGACCTTCTGGAGCACCTTCCTCTCCCTAGCTGTACAACTGGAGAACCAAGCACAAATACAGTATGTAAGAATGCTCTCTATGGAGCCTCAGTAGAAGGACACCAGCAGTCTCTCACTCAGATTGTTCTTCTTTAAAAGTCTGAGGAAATAAATTCTCTGCTGGGCCTTCTTCACCAGAGCAGTGGTATGTGCGCTCCAAGTCATGCCCTGATCGATAGCTACTCCCAAAAACCTGAATTCCGCCACCCTCTCCACCCCGTTCCCCGTTGTATCCTACATTGAGTTCCTAGGCGGACCGATGGGATAGCAATGGAAGCAAAAAGAAGGCAAATAAATGAAGCACATGCCTGGTGAGGGTCCTCCTTTGTAAATAGGTCCATTAAGCTAGTGCAGAACACACCTGCATTAAAACAGCTGGTTGGAGGTAGCCCTAGGTGAATCTGAAAGCAGCCGTCCTGTTGGAGGTCTGCACTTCCAGCCAGGTACGTAGCCAGGTAACCTGAATGCTCAATCATAATCTTTCTCCCCCACCTCGCTGCGAAAGTTTCAACCGCTCCCGAGCAAAGTCATGATGATTAATTTCATCCCATAAATTTCCCCCTCGCCTTGTCTGCATTTAGCTTCCTTAACATCAAGAGGAACTGCTCTGGCCCGATCAAATAAGGCAACGGTGTGTGCTGACTAAGAAGAATCGGGAGCAGACAAGCCAAAAGAAGATTATTCTCCATTCCGACTATGTGGCAGTTTTTAAAAGGTGGAGGATTTTTTAAAAAAAAAAAGTTTAAAAAAATCACCCTAAATGAAAGTGTAGCTTTGAAGGATTTAGAGAAAGGAGAATTTTAAAAAGGGAGAAAAAGCTTTCCTAAGGTGAAATTCTACCTCTATTAATCTTATCGGTTCTTCCTCCTTGTTGGGAGAAAAGTGTGTTTCCTTGAACTTCATGCACCCTGTTCAGGGGTCTTGTTCTTAAACTACAGGGTGGGGAATAACTAGGGGGAGTGTTCTTGTGCCCTCATAAAGCCTCCTTTAAGGAGAGTCAGGGGCTTATGTTTGCCATAGGAATGGTCTACTCATACAGGAAAGTTAGCTGCCCTGGTGGCAAGCGCCTCCCTCTCTGCAAAGGATCTGGCTTCCAGCTCACGTTTTGAAATATTTCTACAAGTTAGGTGCAAACTCCTAGGAATTCAGAAGTAATTTTCCGGCCCTGGTAATTTATGCCATCACCTGCCAGGAATGCCCTTCAGTGTTTCGCATCAGCCTAACAGGAAGTTGAGAACGAATGAATTGCAAATCAGACCTCTTTGTTTTTTCCGCACGCATAAAAATGGACAAGCACCATTTGCCTCCACTGGCGTTTAGAAAATGGGAGCCTGGACTATATTTGTATTGACAAATGATTTATCGGTGCACAGTCAACATTGCTATCTGATTTCTCCTTGGAGCTGAATTAATATTGTTTATCTTGGGCAACCTCGAGTCCTGCACATTCATTTCTCCTTATCTTGCGGATGAGGGCTGGTCCTGCTCCACAGGCCTGTCTCCCTTCCTCTCAAACTTAACTTTGCTAGAGAAGTGGAGAGATTAGCGGTCTTAGGGAGAGAACACTGGGATCTTCTCCAAACAAAACATTTACATTTTTGCTTATCTGAATCATCGGTGCCAATGCCTGACCTTGAAATATGTTTCTGTGCCTTGTATAGTACAGTCGCACCTTGGTTTTCGAATTTAATCCCCTCTGGGAGTCGGCTGGAATCCTGGAACAGTTAGAAAACCAAGACACGGCTTCTGATTGGCTGCAGGAGCATCCCACAGCCAATCTGAAGCCGTGCTGGACGTTCGGCTTCAAAAAATCGTTGGAAAACCGGAACAATCATTTCCAGTTTTCAATCGTTCGGGAGCCGAAACATTTGGCTTCAAAGGTGTTTGGCTTCCGAGGTTTCACTGTAGTTAAATGAGGAGATTTTCTAGGAATTCTGCTTCTCCCCTATGATGGCGACAAGGAGAAAACAGCCCAGTCTACCACACAGCTGTGAAAGGCAAAAGAGCCTTCCTTGCACCTGGAGTTGCTCAATGTGATTAGCAGTAACCTAGGAGGGCCAGAGCAGACTGGATGGTACCTCAACACTGCTCCCTGTCCCTCAGCATTTGTCACCTGAGGCAGCTGCCTTGCTCTGTCAAACAGTAGGGCCACCCAGCCCTGTCTCTCTTTGATGAAATCTCTTTCATATATACATTCACATACATATATCCATATCTTGGAATCTGACACTAGGAGTCATTTTATCTTTACTCAGATATTCAAGAGTGCCTAAAATGGTTGGGCTCCAAGCTAAGCCGAAATCCTTGCAGCCCTGGCATTTTTGGATCACGTATATAAGCCCTTATGAACCGCTTCAAAGGTGCAACCATTGCTTTTGAGATCTCTCCCGCTACAGGAAAAGCAGCAGACATCAGACCCGAGGAATTAGCAGGTTCTACCAAGGGACCACAGTTAATGAGAGAGCCAAGGGCAGGGGGTCTCATTTCCTGTCCTCAGTCGTAAGATGTTAAGGTTGATAAGCAGCTTGACACGAAAAAGAAATATAATTAAAAAGTAGAATCCAGGTGCCGCAAACCAATGGGAGCTTCTTTCTGAGGGGAGAAGGGGAACAGCTGCCATAACCTACAGCATCAAAAGCTGGGGAAGACTTGCCTTTGCTTTTATAATTAAGTGTAATTCTAAGGTACAGAAGTGAGCAGAGACGTCTTTGGCTGGTTGACATCCGATGCCCTTCTAAATGTGTTGTGGCAGGGAGCGGTGATTATTGGTTTGGCTTTGTTCTTATTTTTATTATGTGTTTTCCGTTTTCTGTTTTGTAATGTTATGCTGTGAGCCTCAGAACGTAACCCCCATATGGTGTTGACCTTTAAAGCCCTAAACGGCCTTGGCCCAGTATACCTGAAGGAGCGCCTCCACCCCCATCATTCTGCCCAGACACTGAGGTCCAGCTCTGCGGGCCTTCTGGCGGTTCCCTCATTGTGAGAAGCAGAGCTACAGGGAACCTGGCAGAGGGCCTTCTCAGTAGTGGCACCCGCCCTGTGGAACGCCCTCCCATCAGATGTCAAAGAGATAAACAACTACCTGACATTTAGAAGACATCTGAAGGCTGTTCAGGGAAGTTTTTAATGTGTGACTTTTTAATGTATTTTTAATCTTTGTTGGAAGCCGCCCAGAGTGGCTGGGGAAACCCAGCCAGATGGGTATGGTACAAATAATAAATTATTATTATATTATTATTATAAATGTGGAGTTGCCTGTAAATGCATTTAACTGATAAATATCCACACACACAAAGGACAACCTCAAAATATTGCCAGCAGTCATCTTTTGATTCAAATGTTTCTCATCAGAAGAAACAGGCCTACATTTTTGGATCTAGGGTCCCAGAATATGCCATTGCAGTTTTGGAGTTTGGGGACCAGTATAGCCTGCCTATGAATTTGAATTTGCTACCTATTCAGATAGTAGATTTTTAAGCGACCAGCTTAATTTCTAAAAGCATCAAAAGAGCAGAACCAGAGATGAGGCAGCTACAGGTCCTGTCCTTCTCACCGTAACCCTTTAACAGATCAAGATGTGATCTACTCTGTTTATCCATCCAAGCTCCATATATCATTGGCTGCTGTTGATCGCGATGATGAAAAGACACAGGTGAGTCCACCTAAATGCCACAGCGAGAAAGCGAGGAGCTCAATATGGGGATACTATTTTTGGCAGAAGCCCCGCGTTGAATGTCACTTCTAGTTATCTGGCACTTTGGCTGTAGTGCTGTCTAGAGCTCAGCTTGGTAAAAACCTCCCCTTAATTCCCGCTGGGAAATTCTAGGGTATGTGGAAGCACAAGGAAATGACTTGCTGGCTAGCTCAGAATGCAAACATTTACGCTTAGATGTGGTGACACCATACCTTTGAAAAACATGGCTTCCCTCAAGGAATCCTGGGAAGTATAGTTCATCCCTCAAAGAGCTACAATTCCCTGCACCCTTAACAAACTACGGCCCCCAAGGTTCTTTTGTGGAAGCTATGCGCTTTAAATGTATGGTGCAGATACAACTTTCGCATCTAAGTGTAAAAGTTTGAATTCTGAGCTGCAGGGTGAGTTATTTCTTTGTGCTTCCACATACCCTAATTTTTTCCTCTCTTTTTTCTCATTCCAGAACATCGCTCTAAAAACTAGATTTTTGAAATTCAATACACAACAGCAAAGTTATTTTGCTATGCAGGGGAAGAGCTGTAGCTTATTGTTGGAGCATCTGTTTTTGAGAACCGGTTTGGTGTAGTGGTTAGAGTGTTAGACTAGGACCTTGGCGACCGGGGTTCAAATCCCCACTCAGTCTAACCTACATCACAGGGTTGTTGCGAGGATATATGGAGAGATGGGGAAACCATTCAGGCCACCTTGAGCTCCTTGTATAAAAAGATAGAAATGGAATAAACAAAATAAAGTTGTAGCCGACCAGATAAGCAACTCTTTCTCTCCCCATCTGCAGTTTCCTTTTCTAACTTAGTTACTAAATAATTGTAATTGTTGGAAATGCTGAAAAATTTGACAAACGATGACATTTTACTGGTAACACTTAAGAGTTCAAGAGGCTTAGAGCGAAATGTCAGACGATTCTGACATTTATTACTAAAACTCAAAGGTAACGGAATGCCCTGCCAAATGTCATGTATATATTTATATTTATAAAAACACCTTTATACTGCTTTTCAGCCCGAACACAGATTCCCCAAGACAGTTTACAAAGCAGTGAACGAAACACCATCAAGAAGCAGAAGCTAAAAACTGCAGCTTTAGGATCAAAAGCATTTAGAATAAGAATGTTTTCACTGCCTACCTAAACATCATCAGGGATGGAGCCAGTGGGGGAGTTCAACAACCAGGGTTAAGCCACAGAAAAATATCTTCCCCACATTCCAACAAACTGATCCTCTTTTGGTGGTGTGACATTTTTATCATTTTTACTATTATTTTGATTTCAATTTAATACCTGCTCTTCACCATCAGATCCCAGGGAGGGTTACAACCATTTAAAAACTCAATATTAGAAACAGTTAAAACAAATTTCACTTACAGCAATAGCGTGGAAATACAACAGGGCAGTTACCATGCCATAGGTGTAAAAGAAGGCCTTAAGTCTAAACACTATTGACAGACACATTTCTGACATTTCCCTCTTAAAATCTTAAGAATTACTGGTAAATGTCTACATTCACTATAAAATAATAAAAATAAAAAATCAGCCCTCCGGTGTTTCTGACAAAAGTGATTTGGAAAGTTCTGATGAGGTTCCAAAACGCACATCTAAACAGGCCATCTTCAGAGTATCTTCTGGAAATAATCAGTGTTCTGTCTTTCAATGCATACTTGAAACAAGTTTGATCACGTCTCAGTTTTATGTTTGCAGAACGCTTGGTCTGCAGATATGAGGGGTGGGGAACAAGGCAGGGTGACCAAATTGCAGTATAGATACTGAAAAAGAGGGCAAAGTCCCTGCACCTTTAACAGTTGTGTAAAAGAGGGAATTTTCATAAGCACAGGCTTGCACAACTTTGCCTGCTGAAATTCTTTCTTTCACACAACTATTAAAGGTGCAGGAATCCTGCCCTCTTTTTCAGTATCTATACTGCAAAATCCAGAGACAGCTAGGTGAGCCTCAGAACTACAGAGATGAGCGGGATAGGCTTGCAATCCATAATCCAGACCCTCCAAATGTCCCTATTTTCCAGGGACAGTTCCAGCTTTACAGAAGCCGTCCCAGTTTCTGATTTGATCCTGGAATGTTCCACTTTTCCTTAGGATGTCCATATTTTCATCATAGAAATGTTGCAGGTTATGGAGCTATGTGACCCACCCCACCCAGCCAAGGATATCAGTAACTATACAACCTTTAGAAGAAGGAATTAAAGAACCTTTTGATGAGGGTGAAAGAGGAGAGTGCAAAATATGGTCTGAAGCTCAACATCAAAAAAACGAAGATCATGGCCACTGGGCCCATCACCTCCTGGCAAATAGAAGGGGAAGAAATGGAGGCAGTGAGAGATTGTACTTTCTTGGGCTCCATGATCACTGCAGATGGTGACAGCAGTCACGAAATTAAAAGATGCCTGCTTCTTGGGAGAAAAGCAATGACAAACCTAGACAGCATCTTAAAAAGCAGAGACATCGCCTTGCCAAAAAAGGTCCGTATAGTTAAAGCTATAGTTTTCCCAGTAGTGATGTATGGAAGTGAGAACTGGACCATAAAGAAGGCTGGTCGCCGAAGAATTGATTCTTTTGAATTATGGTGCTGGAGGAGACTCTTGAGAGTCCCATGGACTGCAAGGAGATCCAACCGATCCATTCTGAAGGAAATCAGCCCTGAGTGCCCACTGCAAGGACAGAACCTGAAGCTGAGGCTCCAAGACTTTGGCCACCTCATGAGAAGAGAAGACTCCCTGGAAAAGACCCTGATGTTGGGAAAGATGGAGGGCACAAGGAGAAGGGGTCGACAGAGGACGAGATAGTTGGACAGTGTTCTTGAAGCTACCAGCATGAGTTTGACCAAACTGCGGGAGGCAGTGGAAGACAGGAGTGCCTGGTGTGCTCTGGTCCATGGGGTCACAAAGAGTCGGACACGACTAAACAACTAAACAACAACATGTCTATATATATCGTATGTTGGCAGCTGCCCAGTCAGGTGGGTGGGGTATAAATAGAAGGAGGAGGAGGAGGAGGAAATAGGACATCCCTATTTTTATTAGAGAAAAGTTGCAGGGTATGTAAATTCCCTTACTCACTAGGGAGTAAGTGCCACTGAACACAGCAGGGCTTACTTCTGAGCAAGCATGAAAAGAATCAGGGCTTGAGTAAACACGCCATAAAATTGGGCCATCTCGAAGCCTTTAATGGCATGCTGAGGTTTCCCTGGTCGCCAAGGGGCAGAGTGTGGCCAGCTATTGCCGCCACAGGATGCCATCAGAAGATATAAATGCTCCAACTCTCCGATGAATGGTTAGGAAAACAATTCGGAAGGTCTGTTTATTGTAGAGATTTCAAGTGTTGGCTTAAAAACAAAAAGCAGCTTGGAGAGCCACACTTCCTGGTCACCTTTCAACCTCTCCAGCTGCATTCAAACCACTTTTGACATCTTCAACAATGGCTGGCAAAGGATGATTTAGTGTTTCACTAACTAATTAGCTGATCTGCATGTGGCATCTGTTTGGGGTTCTTTCTAACAGCTGGCCCTGAAAGCAATCCATACCTCTGATATATAGCAAAATGGATGGTGCAGAGAAGGTTAATTACAAGCGCTTCTTTTGGCTTTAAGTATGGATTTTAGCAAAATCTCCTGGTTGCTTTTTTCTTTCTTTTTTTAAGCCAGCCATCTACTTATCCAAGCCCCACATATCACATTTGAGCAATTTTGGGATGATCCATAACTGACTTCAATTTGCTGTAAGCTCATAATAGTGCAAACAAGGCTGATGCAGGACGTTTTAAAGAGCATTGTTATTAAAACTACTTTGTGCCTCCTTTCCACACCCCAAGGCAGTTAACCGAGAAGAAGGAAAACCCAAAGATCACATCAAAAGCAGCAGAAGAGAAGTCACGAGAACAACAATGCAATGACAAGCAGAAAACAAAATAATGACCCAGAAGATGTGAACAGCAGGATGCCTTCTGGAATTCAAAACAATCTGCATTGTTTACAAAAAGAAATGAGAGACTAATAGCTTTGCACCATCCCAGAACCTTCAAGCAACAGGAGAAAAGGCCCTACCAAATTATGCTTCGTTCTGACCAAACCGCTACCTTGACAAAGGCCCAGTTTGGACAATCTTAAGCAGAGGGGTGCATGAGCCTTTTGGTGGCGCACTCAGCCACTTTGCAGTGTGAGCAATCATACCAGGGAATCTCTAATAGGGCTGGGCGATATATCAACACATCACCCTAAACTAGTTTGAAGTCCATATCGTGATATCAGTTTCATAATTTTTGACCTGGCAATATATATCACGAATCTTGTTCTATGTTACGGCTGGGTGATATATCATCCAAAACTGTTTTGAAGTCCATATAATGATATTGGTTTCCTAATTTTTGATCTGGCAATATATTGTGAATCATGATGTGTGTGTGTGTATGTGTGCTATGCAAAGATCACAATGCGAGATAAACCATGAAGCCAGCCACATGCCTCTACACAGTTCCATCCTTATATCAGGCATGGTGATATATTGGTATATCACAATGTTTAGCTGGTGATATATCACAATGTTGGGAGAAATGAACGAATTCCTATGCCTCACAAATAACCATTTTAAATAAAAGGACACATTCTACTCAGTAAAAACATGCTGATTCCCGGACCGTATGCAGGCTGGATTGAGAAGGCGATTGAGCCGCATCCAGCCCCCGGGCCTTAGTGTGCCCACCCGTGCACTAAGCTGTGAAAAATAGCTGGTGTAAATATACCATTTCTGTATTCCCATTTCTCCTCCCATGATACATTATTTTTGCAACCAAGTCAGAGAACCAAACTAGCAGCAGTGACGCTTTCTGGAAGAAGCTGTTACCGCTGTCTGCAAACACCGAATCAAGCTTGCGTCTAATAAGCCAATAATAAGTCAACTATGGAAGCAACATTTATCTAACAAGAGACGCCTGATTTGTTCTGTTCACTGAGAATTTTGCAGCATTCCCATTTTAATTCTCAACGATCAACCAATGCAAACATCGTGGAGATAGTCAGCTAAGGGTAAATTTCATTGAAATAGCAAACACTTAGTGGATTGAATGTCAGGAGCAAAAAAAAACGCAGATTTCCTTATTTAAAAAATAACTAAATAAATTCATGGAAGTTAGACCAACCAATGGATAATTTAGTGATCGTCCCATCCAGACAGTCAGACCGTGTATCCACAGCAGTGACCAGAGGAGGAATGACCGCTGGGAGGAGCGCAGACAGGAGCAATGCAGTGGTGCATCTGCAACAGCACAACCGGATGCCTTCGTCTGCCCCAGCTGCAACAAAACATGTCTCTCCTGTACCGGTCTCTCCATTCACAGCAGGCAATGCAACCTTCCAAAAGTTTGACTTCACCCCTGAAGGTGCATGCCTCTATTGTTGCCCAGGACAGACAGATGTCAATAAGTGGGAAATGCCTCAACCCAGTATACCTGAAGGAGCGTCTCCACCCCCATCGTTCAGCCTGGACACTGAGCTCCAGCGCCGAAGGCCTTCTGATGGTTCCCTCACTGTGAGAAGTGAGGTTACAGGGAACCAGGCAGAGGGCCTTCTCGGTAGTAGCACCCTCCTATCAGATGTCAAGGAAATAAACAACTATCTGACTTTTAGAAAACATCTGAAGGCAGCCCTGTTTAGGGAAGTTTTTAATGTCTGCTGCTTTATCATGTTTTTAATATTCTGTTGGGAGCCGCCCAGAGTGGATGGGGAAGCCCAGACAGATGGGTGGGGTATAAATAACTTAGTAGTAGTAGCAGTAGTAGTAATAAAAAAATGTGATTTTTAATGGATAGTGTAATTTGTGAGTTTTAGGGCTGCAAACGCACACACGCCGGAGGCACACTCCATTGTCTCTCGAGACAGGCGGGTGCCAACAACATCTTTTAAATTTGAGTCTCTCACTACATATATTAGGATATAAACATCTGTGCCCTTCCTTGTCCTCTGTTTTGGGATCAAGGCAGCTTCCTGTGTTCCTATGGATTGCATATTGAGCGGTACCTGACCTCCAGACAACAGTCGATGTTTCTCTAACCAGGAAAGAGACATACAGGGGTACCTCAGGTTACAGATGCTTCAGGTTACATACGCTTCAGGTTACAGACTTTGCTAACCCAGAAATAGTACTTCAGGTTAAGAACTTTGCTTCAGGATGAGAACAGAAATCATGCTCTGGCGACGCAGCAGCAGCAGGAGGCCCCATTAGCTAAAGTGGTGCTTCAGGTTAAGAACAGTTTCAGGTTAAGAATGGACCTCCAGAATGAATTAAGTTCTTAACCCAAGGTACCACTGTAGCTGTCAACTTTTCCCTTTTCTTGCGAGGAATCCTATTCGGAATAAGGGAATTTTCCTTTTAAAAAGGGAAACTTTGACAGCTATGGGTAGGCGAAGGGAAGGGGCACCCCCCCCCCCACAGAGCAGAAGGAAGATTTCCCCAAACCGTAAAGTTTTCACATTGCATGTGGTTGGAATAGATGTCTCTCAGGGTCCCTTCCAACTCTACAATTTTATTCTTTGCCATTGCAGAATTCTTCTCCTCCAGCCTTATTCCGTTCTGGCCTCTTAAGCCCAGCAGTTGCTGTTAACTGCAAGGCGGTCTGGAATCAACTTCCAAGTCTGTTCTCTCTGCTCCGCGAACCGGTTCACAAGGAGCCCAATGATTCCTGAAGAAGAGGAGATTTCAATAGAAAGGAAATTGCTTCCTTTCCCCGTCTACTCCCAACCCCCTTCTTCATTCCACCCTCCTCCCTTAATGATCACCATGCTAGAGACTTCCAGAGGCTTTTCTTATGAGATTCTGGCCTCCTTGTGTTTCAATTGCCGGTTTATTGAAAACATCTTGCGCAAGGTGACCTTGGGAGCCCCAGCTACCCAGCAAAGCTGCCTCGATAAATGCGGCTGCATGCAAGTAGCAAGAAGGCACCAGGGATTTCTCCAAACCCATCTAACTTTTCAGAGGGTTTCTGTTCCCTTCTCTCCTCCCCTCCTTGGATATTTTCACAAGGTCATACAGGAGGAATCTAGCCCTGGAGAGTTCATGTGTTCTGCTGCTCCTCAATTAAAAAAAAAAAAGTCCTCTGTTTGAAGGGCTGGTTTAAAGATAGAATCATAGAACTGTAGAGTTGGAAGGGACCTCCGGGATCATCTAGTCCAACCCCCTGCAAAGCAGGAATATGCAGGTGTCCCATATGGGGATCAAACCTGCAACCTTGGTCTTATCAGCACCATGCTCTGACCAACTGAGCTGTCCCAAGCAGGAAACCGGGGGGGTGCACATACCATTGTTGTTGTTGTTTAGTCGTGTCCGACTATTTGTGACCCCATGGACCAGAGCAGGCCAGGCCCTCCTGTCTTCCACTGCCTCCCACAGTTTGGTCAAACTCATGCTGGTAGCTTCAAGAACACTGCCAACCACCTCATCCTCTGTCGTCCCCTTCTCCTTGCACCCTCCATCTTTCCCAACATCAGGGTCTTTTCCAGGGAGTCTTCTCTTCTCATGAGGTGGCCAAAGTCTTGGAGACTCAGCTTCAGGATCTGTCCTTCTAGTGAGCACTCAGGGCTGATTTCCTTAAGAATGGATAGGTTTGATCTTCTTGCAGTCCATGGGACTCTCAAGAGTCTCCTCCAGCACCATAATTCAAAAGCATCAGTTCTTCTGCGATCAGCCTTCTTTATCGTCCAGCTTTCACTTCCATACATCACTACTGGGAAAACCATAGCTTTAACTATACAGACCTTTGTTGGCAAGTTGATGTCTCTGTTTTTTAAGATGCTGTCTAGGTTTGTCACTGCTTTCCTCCCAAGAAGCAGGCGTCTTTTAATTTCGTGGCTGCTGTCACCATCTGCAGTGATCATGGAGCCCAAGAAAGTAAAATCTCTCACTGCCTCCATTTCTTCCCTTTCTATGCACATACCATACATATAACTAATTGTCCATACATATAACTAATTGTCCAAAAATGCAAGAAGGGCCTTTACACTCGCCAGAAGCTTGGCTCTGCCCTCGCCAGTCCTGGAAGGAGCCTTTAAAAAAGTCCCATATGCTCAGAGACTTTGCACCTGTTCATTGGGGGATATAGGAAGCCCAGAGCACTTGTTCTTTAGATGTCCCTTTTATGAAGAGGCACTTAGTAAGACCATTGATCCCCTACTGGTAAGGCTCGCTGACCTCCCAGAAAAGCAAAAATTCGACCTTTTCCTGTTAGGCAAAGATCAGAAGACGACCCGGATGGTCGCCAGATTCTGTGTACAGATCTGTAGGCGCGGACCATCCCCCGACTCAAACTAGTTTGTCAAGAAAATCCCCAAACTCGGTTCCATGGGTGACTCTGGGTCATCTCTCTGCAGTAGTTTATCTTAAAGTTTTAAGTGTCTATACGCTTATCGCATTTATAAATTTTAAATTTATGTTGTATGTTGTTGTAATTGTTTGTTCTCCTTCTGGGACTGTACCCCCAACTGTTTTTTATAAGCTGCTCTCCAATCGTAATAAATTATCTATCTATCTATCTATCTATCTATCTATCTATCTATCTATCTCTATAATTAATTGATACATTACCCCACCCTTCATTAGCAGGCCCCAGGGAAGGTTACAACAATTTAAAATTCAGAACATAAAAACAATGAAACCAGATTGCGGTCATGGGAATAAGGTGGGCCCTGAAAGCACATTCCGGAGAGTGTTGGGAACTGCAGATTACCCATAACAAAGCTACAGTGTTTTGGCCTTATGATCAGGGGTCTGGAAACCAAGCCTGATAAGGAACGGTTGAAGGAGCTGGGTATGTTTAGCCTGGGAAAGAGGAGACTGAGAGGAGACAGGATAGCCATCTTCAACTATCTCAAGGGATGTCACATGGAAGATGGAGCAAGCTTGTTTTCTCCTGCTACTTAAGGGTAGAACTCGAACCAATGGCTTCAGGTTACAAGGAGGAGATTCCAACTAAACATCAGGAAGAACTTCCTGACAGTAAGAGCAGTTCGACAGTGGAACAGAAGGAGGTGGTGGACACGCCTTCCTTGGAGCTTTTTAAGCAGAGGTTGGGTGGTCATCTGTCATGGCTGCTTTTTATCAGAGATCCCTTCATTGCAGTGGGTTGGACTAGATGACCCTCAGGGTCCCTTTTAACTCTTCCAAGTTTATGATTCTATGATTTGTCTGCATCGTCACCACAGAGAGGTATTCAAGGTGGAGTAAAGCCAGCCACCAGCCAGTAGCTGCCCAAAGATTGTAGTGTGCTGTCAGCGGTTTGGTCCCACCCTTAATATATGCCCCACATGGACGGCCGTTTTAATTCAGCAATACTTCACACAGCATATACAGTGGTACCTCGGGTTACATACGCTTCAGGTTACATACGCTTCAAGTTACAGACTCTGCTAACCCAAAAATAGTACCCTGGGTTAAGAACTTTGCTTCAGGATAAGAACAGAAATCGCACGGGGGCGGCGCGGCAGCAGGAGGAGGCCGCGTTAGCTAAAGTGGTACCTCAGGTTAAGAGCAGTTTCAGGTTAAGAACGGACCTCCAGAACGAATTATGTTCTTAACCCGAGGTACCACTGTAGAATGTAAGCTCCTCAGGGCAGGGAACTGAGCTTTTTCGCTAGGTTGCTGTGTAAGGGGTTGTGAACATCAGCGATGATCCTGGGCTCCACCTCCCATCAGCTCCAGTTGGCGCAAGTCGACAGTCAGGTACAATAATATCTGGAGGGCATGAGATTTCCCCATCCCTGATTGGGACATTGCTGGCACACTGCATGAACAATAACACGAATTTAATCTCGTCTTCTCACAAGAGAGCAGCACTGGCTACAAGTTCAGGAGTCTTTCCTTCCCATTTGAACCAATATTGCCTCCCTTTCTTTGAAGTGAAAGGGTGTCTCACAGAACACACACACACACGGCTCTGGAATGAGAAGACATGACGTCAAGGAGGAGCTGCGTGGGAATCGAGAGAAAGGCACAAGATGGATGGCTTTGAATTTCTGCACCCGAAGCCAACTACAAACCTGACACAGCAGGGAGAAGGAAAAAGAGCTTCTTCTTTTTCTTTTCTTCTTCCCTGGCCAGGAATCAGAAAGCATCAGAAACCCTGAGCAACGCTGATGTCCGTTAAGAGAACCTGGACTACGCAACAACGCCTTCCAAATCTGGCTGAAGGGACTGAGCCGTGAGCCTTAGCTGGAACATTAAAAGCTTTTTCACTGCTCCCTCAGCACTCGGTTGCCTTTTGGCAAACCTGAAAAGACAACTCGTGAAACGTTCCGGGAAATCAAACGAAAGCAGAGGTTCCCTGTGCTGTGCGAATGAGCACGAAGGCTTCTTTGACTGATGACGATCATCAATCATCATCACCAGACTTTATAATATACTGCACAACAAAGGCGCGTGTTGCCATTTTTAATATAACTTCAGGAAAATGGAAAGGAGAAATTATTGGCCGATATTTGACAGATCGTTCTTACACATGTTGTGGGGTGTTTGAGGACGGATAGTACCTCTGGTGGGGGGACACATCACACTCCTACTGGGATAGTTCATCCACCCTGCACTCAGCTCTCACCTGTGGCTCCTGGAAGCTGTCAGCATGTGACAGCAGCCGAACCCCAGGCATGGCTTTGACTGGTCGGATAAACCAGGTGAGGGTAGGCAGTGGGTCTCAAACCCACAGTGAATTAGGGATTTGCAAAGATAGGCTATGGTGGATTGAGCGGACGAGACCAATTGTGGGTCCAACAGTCAAGAAGGCAGTTTCTGCACAAGGTGTACAGTGGTACCTCTGGTTGCGAATAGGATCCGTTCTAGAACCCTGTTCGCAACATGAACAGAATGCAACCCGCGTTTGCGTGTCGCAATTCGCTGCTTCTGCGCATGTGCATGACATCATTTTGAGTGTCTGCACATGCGCAAGTGGCGAAACCCGGAAGTAACCCTTTCTGGTACTTCCGGGTTGCCGTGGGACGCAACCTGAAAAGATTTAACCTGAAGCAAACGTAATAAGAGGTATGACTGTATAGGAAAGTGAGGGGCAGAACAGGGTCATCAATCTGGGGTGGTAGCCCATCTAGGAGAAGGAAAAGTCTGGTCCTAAACGTATTCCGCTTTGCAGGCTATCTTTGGGAGAAGAACAGGCTCGGGAGTAAACCTTACACAAATCTGGAGTGGGGTCCATAAGACAGATGGATGACGCCTTGTACGCCTCCTTCTGGCAACTCCTGCAGCTCTGCTTTTGTTTGGTCCACATCAGCAAGGCCAAGAGGGGGTCTTGTCGTCTGGGCAGCCCAGAACCTCCATACATTGGCTTCCAGTATGTTTCCAAGCACAATTCAAAGTATTGGTGTTTAAAGCTCTAAACGGCCTCAGCCCAGTATACCTGAAGAAGTGTTCCCACCCCCATCGTTCTGCCCGGACACTGAGGTCCAGCGCCGAGGACCTTCTGGCGGTTCCCTCACTGTGAGAAGCAAAGCTACAGGGAACCAGGCAGAGGGCCTTCTCGGTAGTGTCGCCCGCCCTGTGGAACGCCCTCCCACCAGATGTCAAAGAGATAAACAACTACCTAACATTTAAAAGACATCTTAAGGCAGCCCTGTTTAGGGACGTTTTTAATGTGTGACATTTTAATGTATTTCTAATATTTGCTGGAAGCCGCCCAGAGTGGCTGGGGAAACCCAGCCAGATGGGCGGGGTACAAATAATAAATTATTTTTATTATATACACACTGCCCAGGTTTGCACCACATGGTGGTCACTCTGGTTCTGCTAACACAGTGGTTTCACTTCCTCCCCCCAAAAGCACACTCCATTGTCTCTCGAGATAGACAGATGCCAACAACTGTTATTTTACAAATAAAAATAATTAAACATCCTTCAGCAATGTTCACGTTCGAAATCTAATCATGATTCATAACTCTCTCTTCCATGGTTGTCTTGGTATTAAACCAGATGCATACTGGTATATAATTTTCCTGGGGAAAACGATCAGCCTCGCCGAGGAAGAGGTGGAGACGGGGACTCGAGTATAATTGGAAATTCACCTCTTGTTTTTACAGCTGTTGTAGCTAAGCTCTGTTGCCTTCATTGGGAGATGGCAGAGGGGGGAGCATGCTGGCAACACTGCCATGACAACTCTGACTGTATTTAATACTCAATCCATAAATAAATAAAAACTTAATGCAGCTACGGAAGGGCAAGAAGATTCAATTACCAGGATTAAGATTATTATTATTATTATTAGATGGCCAACCAAGAATAACAAGAGCTTAAGGGATGAGTCCTACCAGATCAGAGTGCCTTCGTTTCCTTTATAAAGGTTTCCATTTTTATAGGGAAAGAGTTTGCTGCCAGGCTGGTGGGCGGAAGGAATACAATATCTATAAAAACACACAGCAAAAATCCATTCCAGAATCAAGCCACTTAAGAAACGCGAGTGCCCTATTTTTCAGGGAAGAGTCATTTCTCTGAGGAGCTATCCAGTGCAAATTCACGGGGGATGCGTAACATCGCCCACAAGTCCACAAGGGCTGTCTAGTTTAAGCCCATTTTAAAGATAAAGAACAGTAAGAAGACAGAGCTAAAGGAACCTTGAAGTTGCCCTCAACAGTGATCACCTAGGCAACAAACTGAGCAGGCACATAGGTAACGCAGCCTTCCCTGCTATGGTGAGAATAGGTAAAGGTGAAGGGACCCCTGACCATTAGGTCCAGTCGTGGCCGACTCTGGGGTTGTGGCGCTCATCTCGCTTTATTGCCTGAGGGAGCCGGTGTACAGCTTCTGGGTCATGTGGCCAGCATGACTAAGCTGCTTCTGGCGAACCAGAGCAGTGCACAGAAACGCCATTTACCTTCCCACCAGAGCGGTACCTATTTATCTACTTGCACTTTGGCATGCTTTCGAACTGCTAGGTTGGCAGGAGCAGGGACCGAGCAACGGGAGCTCACTCCGTCGTGGGGATTCGAACTGCCGACCTTCTGATCGGCAAGTTCTAGGCTCTGTGGTTTAACCCACAGTGCCACCCACGTCCCCTGCACATACTATATATATAACTAATTGTCCAAAAATGCAAGAAAGGCCTTTACACTCGCCAGAAGCTCGGCTCTGCCCTCGCCGGTCCTGGAAGGAGCCTTTTAAAAAGTCCCATATGCTCAGAGACTTTGCGCCTGTTCATTGGGGGATATAGGAAGCCCAGAGTACTTGTTCTTTAGATGTCCCTTTTATGAAGAGTAAGACCATTGATCCCATACGGGTGAGGCTCACTGACCTCCAGCATCCCTCATGGTGAGAATAATGTATTCCTATTAAAATTATTGTAATTCTTTCTCAATTCACCTCGATTCTTTCACATCACCGTGTCTAAACTTTAAGCAATGTGTTAGCGGCTAAAACCCGCCTAAAACCCACCACATGAATTAAGCGTCAAGAGGAAGCGACTCCATATATACTAATGGGATCTTAGCCGTGATGACTAAGCAGGAAATAGATTGCAGAGTCGTGGTGGTCAGCTCAATGAAAATATCAACATAGCGTGAGCAGTTGTGGGGGGGGGGGGGATGAAAATTCCATGCCAGGAATAGTTAGGAAAGGTGTGGAAAATAATCCACAAGCACCATGCCTTTCTAAAAAGCTGTGGTGCAGCCCCTCACACACAAACACACCTCAAAAATTGTATTGTAGAGCAGGAAAAGAAAGCAAGAACGGCAATCAAGATGACTGGGGTGGTGGAGTATCTTTATTTAGAAAAGGGTAGCTGGGCAAAGGCATGATAATTACAAAATTATGCATGCTAAGCAGAAAGTGGAGGTGGTAAAGGTAAAGGGACCCCTGACTACTAGGTCCAGTTGTGACCCACTCTGGGGTTGTGGCGCTCATCTCGCTTTACTGGCTGAGGGAGATGGTGTACAGCTTCCGGGTCATGTGGCCAGCATGACTAAGCCGCTTCTGGCGAACCAGAGCAGAGCACGGAAACACCGTTTACCTTCCCGCCAGAGCCGTACTATTTATCTACTTGCACTTTGACGTGCTTTCGAACTGCTAGGTTGGCAGGAGCAGGGACCGAGCAACGGGAGCTCATCCCGTCGCAGGGGTTCAAACTGCCAACCTTCTGTTCGGCAAGCCCTAGAGAGATGAGCACCACAACCCCAGAGTCGGTCACGACTGGACCTAATGGTCAGGGGTCCCTTTACCTTTAGGGATGTCAGAGAATTCCAACAAAAATGGAAAAGGGAGCAGAAGATGCTATAGTTTGTGTGTTCTTCTGTGGTTCGGAACAGAAATCACCCAAATATTCGCATCACCGTTGTTTTTAAATCCACAAACAGTATGCAATCAATGACTTTTTCTTTACATTGTTTTGACATTTTCTTTAATCTAAATGAATGTAAGTTGCATAACTGAGGAAGATTGTTATGTGACTTATAGCAGGCAGAGAGATGAACTATGTAGTATTTGGTGCAAACTGAACTGCAGCAGAAGAGAAACAGCGCTGCTTGTGACAAATGCAGGTTGGAAGGGAACCCGCTGCCTCCTTAAATCTCTACCTCTATCTAAAGGAATTGTTGCAGTTGGCAACTTTTTATCCAGAAAAAGTATGTACTCCAGAAGTGTATTGTGAGTGGACATGAATGCAAAGTATGTCATTATTTTATACAATACAGAAAGACGACAGTGAGGATGATCTAAACTTGGCTTTATAGAATGAGAGCCTTATTCTCCAAATACAAATGATCCCTGTCATGATATATAGGGCTGGCTTTAGTGTCTGAAATTCTCCCATTCTGGCTGACCAAGCAGCACTCCTGGAAATGAGTGCAAAATCCTTACTGCTATAATTCACAGTCTATCTTGAAATAGAGAAACAAGGTTGGATGGTTAACGATCAACCAAGACAGAAGCATAAGATGAAACAGGATAATAAATTCTAAATAAATGGAAAGCAAACTGCCTGAAAAACTCTGCTTGTTACCTTCTCGTGCCTCCAGGGGAAAATTTAGCAAAACATTCTACTTACTAGGTACAGTTCTGCATCCAAATTATCCTCCTTTTTTCATTTTTTGTAGTGACATTACGCTCAGAATAAATGAGTTACTGCATGCTTGTCCTTGATTGCTCCAGACTGAATCACACACAAAACAATCTACCCTGCCTGCACTTTTTTGTTGCGGAATTTACACCGAAGTAGGTTTACAGCAGTTTCCCTAGGCTGCAAAAAATAAACAATCTCCCAACATTTCACCTTTTACAAAAAAATAAAATAAAATAATCTGTACACAAAAGGTGCCTGGGACATAACAATCTTTCAAGTGTAACATAATGGGTAATCTTTTCCTAATAACAAGGAAAGTGCCCATATAGAGTTTTATTTTAAATAACCAAAAACAGTGTGGGTCAAAAAGAAATCTGAAACCCACTGATATTATTATTATTATTATTATTATTATTATTATTATTATTATTATTATTATTATTGCCATTGGGGTTGTTTTATTTTTGTTGTCCCAACCAACAAAAAATGATCCAGAAAAGCAGGCTTAAATAACCTTCCTCTGTTTGTGGACATTTTACCACCATGATGTTGAATCTGCCTTTGAATAGATAAATAGGTACCGCTGCGGCGGGAAGGTAAATGGCATTTCCGCGCGCTCTGGTTTCCATCACAGTGTCCTGTTGTGCCAGAAGTGGTTTAGTCCTGCTGGCCACATGACCCAAAAAGCTGCCTGTGGACAAACACCGGTTCCCTCGGCCTGAAAACGAGATGAGCATCGCAACCCCACAGCCACCTTTGACTGGACTTAACCATCCAGGGGTCCTTTACCACTACCTTACACTAAGCTGTTCCAAAGAATTCAAATCAATTCTGTTTGCCAGTGTTCTGGAGAAAAAGGCTACTAATGAGATTTAATTTCTATTTAGCACCCACCCACCACCATCTTATTATACTGTCCTAGGACCAGAAGCTAAATTCATGAACCTAATGCATACCCTCCAACATTTCTTCGATGAAAATAGGGATGTCCTATTCCATAATAATATTAATTTTGCTATTTATAGGACGTCCCTATTTTAGAAACCCATTTTGCTATTTATAGGACGTCCCTATTTTAGAAACCCATTTTGCTATTTATAGGACGTTCCTATTTTAGAAACCCATCTGACTGGGTTGTTCCAGACACTCTGGGAGGCTTCCAACATATATAAAAACATAATAAAACATGAGACATTTTTTAAAAAGCTCCCCTATACAGGGCTGCCTTTGAATGTCTTCTAAAAGTTTGTATAGCTACTTATCTCCTTGACTCGGGGATCACATAACTCCATACCCTCCATCATTTCTCCGATGAAAACAGAGACATCCTAAGGAAAAGTGGGACATTCCGGGATCAAATCAGAAATTGGGTTGGCTTCTGTAAATCCAGGACTGTCCCTGGAAAATGGAGACACTTGGATCGTCAGCTACTGTGCTATTTTCTCCACTAGACAAGGGGCAAGGAAGGTTCTGCTCATACTGCAAAATAACTTGGACTGAGTAAGTGTTTTCAAGGGCTGTGGTTGGATGGAGAGATGGTGAAGTGCTGGGGTGCCAGAAAGTGGTTGACTAGGAAAGAAGCTTTTGAATTATGGTGCTGGAGGAGACTCTTGAGAGTCCCATGGACTGCAAGAAGATCAAACCGATCCATTTGAAGGAAATCAGCCCTGAGTGCTCACTGGAAGGACAGATCCTGAAGCTGAGGCTCCAGCTCATGAGAAGAGAAGACTCCCTGGAAAAGACCCTGATGTTGGGAAAGATGGAGGGCACAAGGAGAAGGGGATGACAGAGGACGAGATGGTTGGACAGTGTTCTCGAAGCTACCAGCATGAGTTTAACCAAACTACAGGAGGCAGTGGAAGACAGGAGTGCCTGGCGTGCTCTGGTCCATGGGGTCACGAAGAGTCGGACACAAATAAACAACAACAGGGAAGAAACAGACAAGATGATATATATTTCCTACATAGGATGTGAGCCAATGCTTTTACAGACCCTTTTGGACACTGTCCTGTAACGCATTACTGAATAACGCCTGGCTAACTGAGAATCTAGTTTGATCCTCCCTACTGAACCCCCAAAGGGAATTTTCTCCCACACATTTACTCAGCATGCTGACCCATTGATTGATTATCACGTTAATTTTGGGCCTTGGGTCTTAGGCGGCTGTTGGTTTTGTGCATTTTAACTTGCCAGCCTGCCTATTTTAAAACCATTACTTGAGGCACCCAAGCAAGAATTTACTTAATGCCTCTATTAACGTGGAAGACGATGAAATATTTATAGCACTTACCAAGTTATTCGCCGTTTTGTTCATGGGAATGTAAGGACACCAGATATCTGATTGCAGGGTATTCTGAGTTTACTTATAAAGCTGGTGGCCCTCTTGGACAGGATTTGTGACTCACTTGGGGGTTGCGACCCACAAATTAGGAAGTGCTAGTATACATAATTCTAAGCTAGATAGGCCAATGATCTGACTCAGTATGGAAGCTTCCTATGATCCTACGAACTGGCCACATTTTGGCCTGAAATATCAGTAATTAACCAAGTCTGGTTCATCTGTCTAGAATTCAAGTGAGTCAACTGTTTACCTTGAAGGAGTGAGGATTTCCTTTGCCTCTGCTTAGTTCTGTCCCAACGCCACCAGCATGAGAACAACTAGGAACAAAGGACCTATGCAAGACCCGCCTACAGGGTCCATGGTCAAGGAGATTTATCCCAAAGTAGATTATGTAGTTACAAGTATAACAGAGTAGTAATAGTACCACTCTAATCTGTCTCAGTCAGATCACATCTGGAATACTGTGTCTAGTTCTAGGCACCACAATTTAAGAAGGATGTTGACAAGCTGGAACATGTGCAGAGGAGGGTGACCCAGATGATCAAGGGACTGGAAACCAAGCCTTATGAGGAATGGTCAAGGGAACTGGATATGTTTACCCTGGCAAAGAGGAGACTGAGAGGAGATATAGATCAGGGGAACGCTGTGGATGTAGTGTATCTTGTTTTCAGTAAGGCATTGGAGAAAGTCCCCTATGATATTCTTGTGGAGAAGCTAGTAAAATATGGACTGGATGAGATACCTTTCAGGCAAATTTGTAGATGGTTGACTGACTGAACCCAAAGAAGGTGACCAAGGTGATCAAGAGTTTGGAAACCAAGCCTTATGAAACAGTTGAAGGAGCTGGGCATGTTTCGCCTGGGAAAGAAGAAACTGAGAGGAGATAGGATAGCCATCTTCAAATATCTTACGGGTTGTCACATGGAAGATGGAGCAAGCTTGCTTTCTCCTGCTCCAGAGGGTAGGACTCAAACCAATGGATTCACATTACAAGAAAGGGGATTTGACTAAACATCAGGAAGAGCTTTCTGACAGTAAGAGCAGTTCGGTAGTGGAACGGACTCCCACGAGAGGTGGTAGACTCTCCTTCCTTGGAGGTTTTTAAGCATAGGTTGGGTGGGTGTCTGCCATGGATGCTTTAGCTGAGATTCTATGAATCCAATTCGAAATCCCAATTCCCACTAAAGGAATCGGAGCTAAAATTCAGAGACCCAAGCTAAGTAAGGATGTTGGCTGCAGCTTCAACCACTTACCATTTTGACTATGTTTTGAGCACTTTGTGTTGTGAGGCAGTAAACCCACAGCAGTGTTTCGCAACCTTGGGTCTCCTGCTGTTTTTGGACTACAGTTCCCATCATCCCTGGCCACTGGTCTTGCTAGCAAGGGATGGTGGGAGTTGTAGTCCAAAAACAGCTAGAGATCCAAGGTTGGGAAACACTGACCTAGACCAAGCATTCCCAATGTTGTTGGACTACAACTCCCATCAACCCTCACCATGCTGGCTGGAGACTGATGGGCACTGGAGTTCACCAGCTGTTTTACTAAACCTGCTGTGGAGACGGTGGCCAGTGCTGAGAACACTTTTAAGTCCTAACCTTATCACAGACCCTCCAAGTTTCCCTATTTTCCAGGGGCAGTCCCAGATTTACAGAAATGTTGTGATTTGATCCCAGAATGTCCCACTTCTCCTTAGGACGTCCCTATTTTCATCAGATAAATGCTGGAGAATAAGAAGTTATCTGATCCCTGAGCTATCTGAAGGCAGTCCTGTAAAGGGAAGTTCTCTCTTTTTAAAATGTATTTTTATTGAACAATTTTAACAAAACAAAGTATCAATCAATATATCCAATTACATTTCCCCCTTTTTTTTATTCCCTCCCATCCCTCCCTCTCCCACCCTCCAAAGACTTCCCTCAGCTCCCCTCTCTGATTTGTTTGCACATATTATTCTCTGCATGTTAAAAAGTTGTACATATCATTACCTTATCTATCCTATGTTCTACTAATAAATTTGTGGATGTTTATTCAAAACCTGCCAAGGAATCCAAGTCCTTTTATTGTCTTTTTAAATAGTTTGTAAAAAGTTCCCATGCTTCCTTAAAGTCACGGTTGTCCTTCTCTCGTAGTTTATATGTTAACTTTGCCAATTCTGCATAGCTCATCAGTTTTTCTTGCCATTGTTCTTTCGTTGGGACTTCCTCATTCTTCCATCCTTCCGCTAACAAGACTCTTGCTGCTGCTGTAGCATCCATGAATAAGTTCTTTGTTTTCCTTGGCAAGTCCTGTCCTAAAATCCCTAACAGAAATGCTTCTGGTTTTTTTTTACAAATGTCATTTTGAACATTTTTTTCAATTCATTATATATCATCTCCCAAAAATTATTGACTTCTCTACATTCCCACCACATATGATACAAAGTGTATAGGGAAGTTTTCTATTGTTTTATTTTGTTTTTATATATGTTGGAAGCCGCCCAGAGTGGCTGGGGAAACCCAGTCAGATAGGTGGAACATAAATAGTAAATAATAATAATAATAATAATAATAATAATAATAATAACAACAACAACAACAATAACGATGATGATGATGTCCTATTATTGAATAGGACATCCCTATTTTCATCGGAGGAATGTTGCAGGGTATGCTGTCATGACTGGGAAAGGGTTTTTTCCCCCCCCCTTCCTTTTTCTTTAAGTAACAAACTTCCTTTTTATCCTTTCTTGCTTTAGGGCAAGCAGGAAGCTGGGCAACTGACATTCCAACAGACCGACCTTTAAACTTAGCAGCTGACAAGTGTTCAGCCCTGCCGGTACATCTGCAGAAAGCAAAGAATTAAAAGGACCTTGTAAAAGAGACTCACAGTGTTTGCCAAAGGATGCGAAAACACTGCAGTGCCCAAGGGGAAGGGACACAGTTGGAATAAACCACTAATGTCTTCTGGAGCATGTTACATTTATCCAATTTCCTTGCCCTTCCTGTGAAATAGCAGCAGGTCAAAAGTGCCATGGTGTGTGTGTGTGTGTGTGTGTGTGTGTGTGTTTTAAAAAGTGGGGGTAGTACCAGAGCAGACAGCGTTTCCCAAAACTATTCAGCTTGCTCCTGCCCTTGGGCAAAAAATAAATATTAGACAAGAACAGCCTGAGGTTGAAGCTCACCTGATCTTAGCACTGCAATCTCTACAGGGGGAAATGGAATGGAGGCTTGATAAAGACTTGCTTTATATCAAAAACCATCAAAAAGTTAAGACTGGAGGCTGTGGCAACTCCCTCTGGACTTCTGCAAAACTAAATAAGTTTTTGGATGATTCTGATGTCCTAGGAGTAGACTTGCCAGTTTATTTCCAGTCACGGGAGGAAGAGGAGTGGGGGGGGGAGTGCACCACCCCCAGCAGCGCAATCCCGGCGGGGTGCCATCACGGCTGCCCCCAGACCCGCACTGGGCGCCACGCCCCCGGGACACACGCCACTGTTTCCAGGCATGATTTGAAGTGCTAGATTTGACCCACTAGCTGCATTCACATCTAGCACTAAGCCATGGTTTGTTGTGACAAATCACAGGTCACCTGACAGATGAGCAGAGAAACCATAGCTTGTTTCTCTAAAGCTTACCTTGTGTTCCAGCTGCTCTTGTCGTGCGCCTCTGTTGCTTGATGAGTGCCTGGATTGTGTGGCCTTACATACCATGGTTAAGACTGTTTTGGTTTGGACATAATGCCAAACCATAATTAAAACAAGCCACAATTAATAAGCTGACAGCAAACTATGGCTTTACAATATGATTGATTAGTGGTGGGGGGAAAACATGTTAGTTTGCTGGGCTGGGTTCACATGTTCAAACAATCCATAGTTAGGCTACACAAACCATGCCTTGCTATTATGTCTGAACCAGACCATAAAGCCCTCAAATAACTGGGTTCTGGGTTCCTTAGCTCTCATATGAACCTCCCCAAAGTTTAAGAACAACCAGAGAGGCCCTACTTCAACTTCTACTTTATTCAGAGTTTTGATTGGTTTCTAAAATAAGCAGACTCTGAAGATTTGAAAACCCCTGAACAGGCTCGTTCTCTTAGGAAATTCCAAAGAATGGTAAAAACATCCCATTTTCAGCTGCATTTGGGGTGTTTCCCCTTCTATTGTTTACTATCTACTAGGGTGGCCATTTACACACAGCCAGAAAATGTGAAAATGCATCACCAAAAAAGAGGATGAAAGAGGATTTCAATTTGCCTGTGCTAATGTATACGGATAGGTGCAAAATGAGAAATAATTGGTCTAATTTAGATAGAAATACAAAATATCTCATCACAGTGGGGAAGACCTACTTGCCTGCTCAGTCTACACCCAGGTGCTATTAATCCCCGGACCTAACCAAAGAGGCCCCTTCTTTTCTTACAGCAAAGCTCCTTTTCCTTTTTTTATCAATGCATATTTATAATCTACATCAAACTAAAGCAAATACTCTCTGTCTAGCAGTGCCTGGGTTGTATGTACAAACTTTGCAACACAGATTACGGATCCTTTTTAAAAAGCCATGCACTGAACGTTGATATAATACCATATTCCCAGAAGTGCAATTAGAGGCCTCCCACTTCTATCATAATTATTATAAGATGCTGTTTTGTGCAAATTCATTCCCAACTAGAGCTTTTCTGTGGCTGCTATTATCATCCAGAAGACAAGACAAGCCTACTCGGTGGGATCTTGTTTGCCAGAAATTTAATACGCAAGCAAGAGATAATGGATCACCTTTTCCTTTTTTAGAACCAAAATAAATTCCTCCAGCATCTGCTTGCATAATGACAGGGTGAAAAATCTCCCCTTTTTTTGTTAAACTTTACGCCGCGCACATCAGTCATCTTGGCATTAATGGCCTTGTGCTTCAGATGACAATCGCTTGGTATTTTTCTGTGTCACAAATGTCCTCATCAGTCTGGGCTCTTGGAAACAGTGGAAAAGACGTGTTATGGTCCCACGCCCCACTTCTCTGAGCAAAGAAAAGTTCCGGGACGAAGCAGTTCACCCAGGTTTGGAGGTCTTTGGCTAGCAGTCATGATGGCTTCACATATCAGAGACTGTGCTTGAAGACTGTGGGAACAGAATGATGGTCGAGATATGCCTTTGATCTGATTTAGCAAAGCTCTCCTTATGCAGCTTATAGGCATTTTGGGATACAGTGGTACCTCGGGTTAAGTACTTAATTTGTTCCGGAGGTCCGTTCTTAACCTGAAACTGTTCTTAACCTGAAGCACCACTTTAGCTAATGGGGCCTCCTGCTGCCGCCGCACAATTTCTGTTCTCATCCTGAAGCAAAGTTCTTAACCCGAGGCAATATTTCTGGGTTAGCGGAGTCTGTAACCTGAAGCGTATGTAACCTGAAGCGTAGGTAACCTGAGGTACCACTGTATTTGAGTGTACAGTCGTACCTTGGTTTACGAACGCTTTGCGACTCGAACATTCGGCTCCCGAACGCTGCAAACCCGGAAGTGAGTGTTCTGGTTTGCGAACTATTTTGGGAAGCTGAACGTCCGACAGGGCTTCCAATTGGCTGCAGGAGCCTCCAGTGTGAGCCAGTGTGGTGTATTAGTTAAGAGTGGTAGACTCGTAATCTGGTGAACCGGGTTCGCTTCCCCGCTCCTCCACATGCAGCTGCTGGGTGACCTTGGGCCAGTCACACTTCTCTGAAGTCTCTCAGCCCCACTCACCTCACAGAGTGTTTGTTGTGGGGGAGGAAGGGAAAGGGGAATGTTAGCTGCTTTGAGACTCCTTTGGGTAGTGATAAAGCGGGATATCAAATCCAAACTCTTCTTCTTCTCTTCTTCTTCTTCCTGCAGCCGATCAGAAGCCGCGCTTTGGTTCCCAAATGTTTTGAAAGTTGAACGGATTTCCGGAATGGATTCCGTTCAACTTCCAAGGTATGACTGTATGTACAGAGGCTACGCAGAAGAGCTCAAACACACTGATAAATGACCCATCCAAGGATCTCACCTCAGAGCTCCAGTCACATAGGCCAACTTCTAGGGGCCAAGGTTCCTTCAGCACCCCCAATAAAATATTTGAGGGGGCTACCCCCCCCAAAAAAAAATTGATGGGCATTGCCATTCAAATGGTATGGCATTCAAAGTGCCACATCTGTTGAATGATTATGCCAGGCAGAGCTTACCTGCCCACCCCCAAAATTTCGGTTCGAGCTGTTCAAGAGAAGGGCAATGAACATCCCCAAACAACAGAACTCCATGTTCCAAAATTGCGGAGACCCCTAGATTACAACATCCTTACTTAAGAGGTGTGGAGAGAAAACATGCCTTCTTTCAGGCATTGCCTAGACGTTCAGAAGACTTGAGGATATGATTCTATGCAGCGGTTTTTTCCTGAGGGGACACAGTGGTACGCATACCCCTAAACATTCTGTGAATCTAAGTTTGGCCTCATTAAGGGGCAGCATTTCAATATGAGTAGGAAAATGAGAGTACCCCTCAACATTTTTTTTAAGAAAAAAGCACTTATTCTATGAATACACAGCATAGTAATAAAATAATCAAAATAAGAGTGCCTCCCACCCATATTTAACAGGCCATAGATCAGGGGTAGGCAATCTAGGGCCCGTGGACTGGATCCGGCCAATCGCCTTCTCAATCTGGCCCACGGATGGTCCGGGAATCAGCGTGTTTTACATAAGTAGAACGTGTGCTTTTATTTAAAATGCATCTCTGGGTTATTTGTGGAGCATAGGAATTTGTTCTTTTTTTTCAAAATATAGTCCTGCCCACCACATGGTCTGAGGGACGGTGGACTGGCTCATGGCTGAAAAAGGTTGCTGACCCCTGCTATAGGTTATATAACGGCTGAAGGCCTGGGTAAGGAGGAATTTCACTTGGCATCTGTCAGGGAACAGACATCGGAGCGAGAGGCGAAGGGGAGGCTCCCAGATGATGCTGGCGAAGGACCCAGCAGCAGGGGGAGAAACAGCTCAGTAGAGGGGGAAGCCAATCAGCGCAACACCAGGGATAAAGGGGGGCAGACGGGGGAAGTGGAGAGAGGGCTCCAGGACTCTTCACTGGACATCAGTGAGGAGAGCCCAGGTCCTCCGCTACCCACGCCTTCCCTGCACAGAAGACTCCCGCGCAGTGAGAGGAGGAGGAGACTGGGTTTCAAACAACTTTTATGTTGGAAGAGGTTCAAGAAACGCCCACTGACGGATTCTGCCAGTGACTGAGGCAGCCACGATGAGAAGGGGCTGTGCAGTCAGAAAGGTTTAACAAGGCAAATTAACCGAGAAAGGCACCAGTTTACGCACGAGTAACTCATACCTGTTACAGCATCTAAAGATATGTAACGAAGGCACCAGGCGAGTCTCTCTGGGGAGAGCATTCCATGGACAGAAAAGGCCTTTCCTCACGTTGTTGATTAGACAAATCCATGGAGGACGAGACAACGCATGGCTCCTTGCCGCAATGGCTATGTGCTACTGATGGAAGTGGTGTGCCTCTGAGTAACAGTTGCTGTGAATCTCAAGCAGGGAAGGGTACTAATGTGCTTAGATTCAGCTTCTGGGCTTCCCGTTGGCATCAAATTTGGGGGGCAACAAATCCCAGACTTAACCCTGTGCACTGTGTCAACAATTTCGTCTTCAGGCCGCCCTGAATCTCTTGCTCAGGAAAGGCTCTGCTCGGGGGCTTCCTAGAGGAATCTGGCTGGGCCCCTTTGGGGAAACGGATGCTTCCTTGGTTTGATCCAGCAGGGCTCTTCTTTTCATCTTACCTGAAGGGCATTTGGAATCCTCCAACTGTGGAGGATTTTTTTTTAATGAGATTCCCCACACACACACCTTTGCTGGTTTTGTTGCTGTCCTGCTGCTTAATTGATTGTTTGGGGTTTGACTTTTTTTAATTAGTTTGAATATTGTTAACCGTCTCCAAGTGCCTGTGGCCCACAAGGCAGGATGCAACGGCTTTAATTAATTAATAAGTAACACGTCGTTCACTGCTGCAGATTAATGCATGACGGAGGTGAGGGGGGAGAGAGAGAGAGAGAGAGAGAGAGAGAGAGAGAGAGAAAGAAAGAAAGAAAGAGGGGGGTTCAGCAGCCCCTAAAGTCCCATGTTAGCTGAGAATCATAGAATTGTAGAATCACAGAATTTTTGAGTTGGAAGGGACCCAAGCGTCATCTAGTCCAACCCCCTGCAACGCAGGAATACAGTGGTACCTCGGGTTAAGAACTTAATTCGTTCTGGAGGTCCGTTCTTAACCTGAAACTGTTCTTAACCTGAAGCACCACTTTAGCTAATGGGACCTCCCGCTGCTGCTGCGCCGCCGGAGCACGATTTCTGTTCTCATCCTGAAGCAAAGTTCTTAACCTGAAGCACTATTTCTGGGTTAGCGGAGTGTGTAACCTGAAGCGTTTATAACCCAAGGTACCACTGTATGCCGCTGTCCCAAATGGGCCTTGGCATTATCAGCGCCATGCTCTAACCAACTGAAACAAGATGCTAGACAGGATAGGACCTCAGCATCTACGTGACATGAACTGAGCTAGCAAACAGCATTTTTGTACAGTGGTACCTCAGGTTACAGACACTTCAGGTTACAGACTCCGCTAACCCAGAATTAGTACCTCAGGTTAAGAACTTTGCTTCAGGATGAGAACAGAAATCGTGCGGCAGCAGCAGGAGGCCCCATTAGCTAAAGTGGTACCTCAGGTTAAGAACAGTTTCAGGTTAAGAACGGACCTCCGGAACAAATTAAGTTCTTAACCCGAGGTACCACTGTATCCTACATTCCATTTTCCCAAACTATCTTTGGGGAAGGAAATCATTCAAGAAGAAGAAGAAAAGGAAATAATTCAAAACATCCCTGCCATTAAAAAAAAATAATCCTGACTTTCACAGTCTCCTACTTTAAAAAAATCAAATTAAATTAAATTACGCAGCTTTCTCTTTCCCCTTCCTATATATACAAACCGCCTGCGAAGTGTGATGGACCCCATGCACTAAACTCAAGCACTTGCAGCGGCTGAAATTCAATATTCCTCCTCCCACTCGGTATAATTTTAATTAGTTCACAGCACGACACGCTGCCTCCCTCCCTCCCGGGTCAACCGCAGAGAAGCAAGCGACGTCTAAAAATTCCTAATCATCACCAGGCACACAAGTGGATTCCCACTTCAGTTTCTCTCCTTGGCTGGCTGCAATTAAGCGAGAGGCCAAAAATAAAAGATATCAGCCTGTAAAAACTTACTTTGGGCTGCTAGAGTTCAATAGGGCAGAAATACAAGCCAGATATGTCTTATGTCTGTCTTTCCCTTCCTTCCTTCCTTCCTTCCTTCCTTCCTTCCTTCCTTCCTTCCTCTCCCCAGTTCAATTTCTGGTTTCCATGCACAGTCTCTCTGCTTATTAGGACCACACTTATCTTTTAAAATATATATATTTGCCTTGTCACCTTTTTAAACAGGGTAGTACTTGCTTAGCCGTTAGTCCCAAAAAATGTGGAAAACCTTATAAAAGCAGCCCTTCAATGCCTTCTTTTCCTTTTATTTAAGCTTCACCACAGCATCCATTTATAATGTGAACTCCATAGTTCCATCGATCTTTTTTAAAAGAATGTCATTTATTTTTAAAAGCATGTTTCGAAGCTATCTGAGTATCAAAAAACCAGAAAGCAGAAAAAAGGCTTGACAATACATGGGGAAACCTCAGAAACTGAGGTCTACGGTAGCAGCTGCTAAGATTTCAATTGATCGGCAGGGATTGTCTGAAAATTTGCCAGCATAGCTCCTTGTTCTCAGGAAAGATTGTGAAAAATATTGTGGAAACAGTGAGAAAATGTTGCAGCAAGGAATGCTACTGTTCACGAGTTCCTGACACCCTATTCTATCCATTCCTGGTCCAATCTTCTTAACTTCCTGTAAACATCAGTCACTGTTCCACACCGTACCCCACATCACCCAGACGGTAAAGATTTTCTTGTACTTTTCTTGTAAATATCAGTGTTTTTCCAAACCATCTTGGTTACATAAGCAAATGGCAATCTTGGCCTGAATGCCAGGGCAGAGGGCCTTCTCGGTAGTGGCCCCCGCCCTGTGGAACGCCCTCCCACCAGATGTCAAGGAAATCAACAACTATCTGACTTTTAGAAGACACCTGAAGGCAGCCCTGCATAGGGGAGTTTTTAATGCTGGATTTTTTATTGTTGTCAGGGGTTCAGGGACAGAGGCACAGGGGAGGCAGGAGATGGAGAGCGATGGGGATGAATCGCAGGACAGCGAGGAAGAGGATGACAATGACTCAAGGCATTCCATGAGCCTTTCCAGCGAATCAGAGGATTCCCAGAAGGGGGCGCCGGTGGTCAAGGCAAGGGGAGCCCCAGGGGGGACGTGTCAGGAGCAGGGGGCCAGTGGGGGATCCCAAAGTGGCAGCTGGGCGTCTGGACCAGCTTCCCCGCCAGAGTGCAGCGAAGGGGGAGGAGGTTCCAGTGTATCAGGAGAAGCAGCTCCGGCAGCAGAAAGGGAAGGGGGGTCGGAGCAAGCCACCCTCCCGGAAGGGGAGGGGAGTAGTGTAACTGTCAAAAGGAAGGTTAGAGGTTGGGCGCGCGCGCCAAGTTCAAATGTGGAGGCGCGCGGAAGAACAGGGAGCCCGGAGGAGGAACCAAGTCCCAAAGCCCGCAGGAGGGAGGGAGAGCAGTCTGGGGATTCCACGGCAGGGGAATCCAGGAGGGGCGAAACCCCAGCGGGCAGGAAGACCCTGCGGAAAAGGAAAGAAAGGAAGAGGTGGAGCAGCGTAAGCCTATTAAACTGGTGCAGGGGAGGGACTGATTCAGAGGGGACTTCAGCGGTCTAAGTGTAACAGACGTGGGGCTGCACGCCTCGGTTGTGGAACTAATAATGAACTGCAATAAACATCCTTGTATATAAGAAGAACTTGGCGTTGGTCTTTTGTGAGCTGAGACCTGAGGCAGCCTTGACAATTGTGTTTTTAATATTCTGTTGGGAGCCGCACAGAGTGGCTGGGGAAAGCCAGCCAGGTGGGCGGGTTATAAATATAACAACAACAACAACAACAACAACAACAACAACAACAACAACAACAACAACAACGGGAATGAGATGCATGTCGTATAGGTAGCATGTATACAAATTAATCAACATGCTTATCAACACGCCTTTATTTCTGAGTGTACAGTGGTACCTCAGGTTACATACGCTTCAGGTTGCATATGCTTCAGGTTACAGACTCCGCTAACCCAGAAATAGTGCTTCAGGTTAAGAACTTAGCTTCAGGATGAGAACATTAGCTAAAGTGGTGCTTCAGGTTAAGAACAGTTTCAGGTTAAGAACGGACCTCCAGAACGAATTAAGTACTTAACCCGAGGTACCACTGTATGTGCAGCAGAATTCATGCTGCATCCACTGGAAAGGTCCTTTTTTGCATGGCGCTCTCCCCTTTGCGGCACGCCTAAGTCACCAAAACATTTGGGCATTGGGGCACAGACGTGTGATATGGGAAGAAGATAGGGGAGTTTTTAATGCTGGATGTTTTATTGTGTTTTTAATATTCTGTTGGGAGCCGCACAGAGTGGCTGGGGAAAGACAGCCAGGTGGACACTGACAAACTGGAACGTGTCCAGAGGAGGGCAACCAAAATGGTCAAAGGCCTGGAAACGTTGCCTTATGAGGAACGGCTAAGGGAGCTGGGCATGTTTAGCCTGCAGAAGAGGAGGTTAAGGGGTGATATGATAGCCATGTTCAAATATATAAAAGGATGTCATATAGAGGAGGGAGAAAGGTTGTTTTCTGCTGCTCCAGAGAAGCAGACACGGAGCAATGGATCCAATCTACAAGAAAGAAGATTCCACCTAAACATTAGGGAGAACTTCCTGACAGTAAGAGCTGTTCGACAGTGGAATTTGCTGCCAAGGAGTGTGGTGGAGTCTCCTACTTTGGAGGTCTTTAAGCAGAGGCTTGACAACCATATGTCAGGAGTGCTCTGATGGTGTTTCCTGCTTGGCAGGGGGTTGGACTCGATGGCCCTTGTGGTCTATTCCAACTCTATGATTCTATAATTCTATGTAAAATGTTTTCAGAGCATGCACTGTGAATGCCTTCCCTTGCCATAAAGACACATCTCACATTTCTGGCATTAAGGAGAATGTTGGGGATAACATAGAATCATATTATCATAAAATCGCAGAGTTGGAAGGAACACAGAGATTCGTCTAGTCCAACTCCCTGCAATGCAGGAATCTCAGCTAAAGCAGCCATGACAGATGGCCATCCAAACTCTGCTTAAAAACCTCCAAGGAAGGAGAGTCTACCACCTCTCGGGGGAGTCCGTTCCATTAGTGAACTACTCTTATGGTCAGAAAGCTCTTCCTGATGTTTAGTCAAAATCCCCTTTCTTGTAATGTGAATCCATTGGTTTGAGTCCTACCCTCTGGAGCAGGAGAAAGCAAGTGTGCTCCATCTTCCATGTGACAGCCCTTGAGATATTTGAAGATGGCTATCATATCTCCTCTCAGTCTCCTCTTTACCAGGCTAAACCTACCCATTTCCCTCAACCACTCCGCATAAGGCTTGGTATCCAGACCCTTGATCATCTTGATCGTCTTCGTTGGGTTCAGTTAGTCAACCATCTACAAATTTGCCTAAAAGGTATCTCATCCAGTCCATATTTTACTAGCTTCTTGACAAGAATATCATAGGAGACTTTGTCCAATGCCTTACTGAAATCAAGATACAGTGGTGCCTCGCAAGACGAAAAGAATCCGTTCTGTGATTCTCTTCGTCTAGCGGTTTTTTTGTCTTGCCAAGCAAGCCCATTGACGGATTAGCGCTATTAGCGGTATTAGCGGCTTTTAGCGGCTTATCTGCTGATCGGATCAGCTGATAAGCGGCTTAGCGGCTTAGAAAAAGGGGGGGAAGGGAAAAAAACCCGCAGGAACTCGCAAGGCATTGTCATCTTGCGAAGCAAGCCCATAGGAAATTCGTTTTGCGAAGCACCTCCAAAACGGAAAACTCTTTCGTCTAGCGAGTTTTCCGTCCTGCGAGGCATTCGTCTTGCGGGGCACCACTGTACTCTACATCCACAGCATTCCCCTGATCCACCAAGCCTATAACTCTATTTAAAGAAATGAGATTCGTCTGGCCCTAGCCTGTGCCCAGACAAAACTGATTGAAACCTATTGCCATTTGCACATTATTTCTCAAACAGTGGGCTGCGATCCACCAGCAGTCCTTGAGCCAATTCCAGATTCTCCACAGAACCACTGTTACAGACCCAGTTTGGGGTGGACCTGGATAGTGGCCTTTTAACAACAGCCCTGCTGTGTATGCCAAGGGTGATTGGGCCTGAGAGACACAGGGCAGAATCTTTTCTTTGCAAAAGGCAAATGCAAGGATACCGGGGAAACAACCAAACCAAAAACCTAAGTTCAAAGCTTTATTACCCAATCAAGTATTACACAGCTTAGGATTTTGTCTCCCTTGCGAAGAGAAGCCCTGGGAAAGGGGAACAGAGATCGGAGGAAAGGAACTGTCCCACTAACACACTAACTGTTTGCCTGATCCACTGGAAAGAGAGAGGAAGGGAATAAAAGAAAACTGTTACGAGGAGAAGAAGGGAGATCAAAAAGATCAGGCTTGAGAGCAGTACATGTGAAAAGGATCTAGGAGTCTTGGTTGACCACAAACTTGACATGAGCCAACAGTGTGACGCAGCAGCTAAAAAAGCCAATGCAATTCTGGGCTGCATCAATAGGAGTATAGCATCTAGATCAAGGGAAGTAATAGTGCCACTGTATTCTGCTCTGGTCAGACCTCACCTGGAGTACTGTGTCCAGTTCTGGGCACCACAATTCAAGAAGGACACTGACAAACTGGAACGTGTCCAGAGGAGGGCAACCAAAATGGTCAAAGGCCTGGAAACGATGCCTTATGAGGAACGGCTAAGGGAGCTGGGCATGTTTAGCCTGGAGAAGAGGAGGTTAAGGGGTGATATGATAGCCATGTTAAATATATAAAAGGATGTCACATAGAGGAGGGAGAAAGGTTGTTTTCTGCTGCTCCAGAGAAGCGGACACGGAGCAATGGATTCAAACTACAAGAAAGAAGATTCCACCTAAACATTAGGAAGAACTTCCTGACAGTAAGAGCTGTTCGACAGTGGAATTTGCTGCCAAGGAGTGTGGTGGAGTCTCCTTCTCTGGAGATCTTTAAGCAGAGGCTTGACAACCATATGTCAGGAGTGCTCTGATGGTGTTTCCTGCTTGGCAGGGGGTTGGACTCGGTGGCCCTTGTGGTCTCTTCCAACTCTATGATTCTATGTAAAATGTTTTTAGAGCATGCACTGTGAATGCCTTCCCTTGCCATAAAGACACATCTCACATTTCTGGCATTAAGGAGAATGTTGGGGATAACATATTATCATAAAATCGCAGAGTTGGAAGGAACACAGAGATTTGTCTAGTCCAACCCCTTGCAATGCAGGAATCTCAGCTAAAGCAGCCCTGACAGATGGCCATCCAAACTCTGCTTAAAAACCTCCAAGGAAGGAGAGTCTACCACCACTCGGGGGAGTCCGTTCCATTACGGTCCGGACTCTTACGGTCAGAAAGCTCTTCCTGATGTTTAGTCAAAATCCCCTTTCTTGTAATGTGAATCCATTGGTTTGAGTCCTACCCTCTGGAGCAGGAGAAAGCAAGTGTGCTCCATCTTCCATGTGACAGCCCTTGAGACATTTGAAGATGGCTATCATATCTCCTCTCAGTCTCCTCTTTACCAGGCTAAACCTACCCATTTCCCTCAACCACTCCTCATAAGGCTTGGTATCCAGACCCTTGATCATCTCGATCGTCTTCGTTGGGTTCAGTTAGTCAACCATCTACAAATTTGCCTAAAAGGTATCTCATCCAGTCCGTATTTTACTAGCTTCTTCACAAGAATATCATAGGAGACTTTCTCCAATGCCTTACTGAAATCAAGATACTCTACATCCACAGCATTCCCCTGATCCACCAAGCCTATAACTCTATTTAAAGAAATGAGATTCGTCTGGCCCTAGCCTGTGCCCAGACAAAACTGACTGAAAGGTGATAGACTATATGGGACTGACTGAAATGACTGGCAGAATCCGAGACCAGGGGAAAGAGACGACGGAAGAAGATTGGAAGAAATTCAAAATTTATCTTAAGAAATATTGTAAAATTAATGAGTGCTAAAATGTTGAGGTTATAGAAAAAAGGGGACTACAGCTGTAAAAGATTAGTAAAAGAAAAGAACAAGGGAAAATTAGATAAATTCAAGGGGGAGGATTTGCTGAAACAAATTTGGAAATTGGGATGCAGAAAGGGGAGGTACGGGGAAGTCGGTGAAGTAAGGTTTAAGAAAAAAGGATTTGAAATTATACATGTTTGTTTATGTGTTTGTTTGTTTGTATTGTGTTTTGTTTGTGTTTATATAAATGTTGAAAAACCAATAAAAAAAATTTATAAAATAAAAAGACAAAACTGATTGAAACCTATTGCTATTTGCACATTATTTCTCAAACAGTGGGCTGCGATCCACCAGCAATCCTTGAGCCAATTCCAGATTCTCCACAGAACCACTGTTCCAGACCCAGTTTGGAGTGGACCTGGATTGTGGCCTTTTAACAACAGCCCTGCTGTGTATGCCAAGGGTGATTGGGCCTGAGAGACACAGGGCAGAATCTTTTCTTTGCAAAAGGCAAATGCAAGGATACCGGGGAAACAACCAAACCAAAAACCTAAGTTCAAAGCTTTATTACCCAATCAAGTATTACACAGCTTAGGATTTTGTCTCCCTTGCAAAGAGAAGCCCTGGGAAAGGGGAACAGAGATCGGAGGAAAGGAACTGTCCCACTAACACACTAACTGTTTGCCTGATCCACTGGAAATAGAGAGGAAGGGAATAAAAGAAAACTGTTACGAGGAGAAGAAGGGAGATCAAAAAGATCAGGAAAGAAACTAGTAGTTTAGAGGGGGTGAGGGATAAGGTACAAATTGAGTATGACAAGAGAATGGGGGCATGGCTGTGAGGGCTGTCAAAATGAGCTCCTGAACTTCAAAATTCACTCCTAGAAGCCCAGGAGTGAGGGAGGCATTAGAAGAGAGAGAAAACATTGCATTTCACACTCGTTGTTCTAAAATAGTGAAGCGTTGCTCTTTTATGGCATTCACTCTCTTGTCATATAAAACGGAATTATTATGCAGCTTTAAAACATGTGCCTTAATCCGCAAAGTGATTTGTTTCCGATTAAATAGACAAAATTATCCTTAAACCCTCTGGGGATTTACCCTTCGGTTTGCACTTTCCATCTCTTTTGCTTCGTGTCATCAAAACAGAGAATATCCCACCAGTTGTGGCAATTTATAATCTTTTCTTCTCCTCCTCCTCGACAGAAACGGCACATTGCTCAAAAAATATTTTATCCTGGATCCCCTATTTCTTTAACATTTTTATGTAAACCAGCATATTACAGAACACAAAAATCCATGAGGAATGAAGAGCTGTTGGCAAGAACTTTAATGGTAGTAACTTCTTCATTGCGGACAATTCATGGAACAGTTTCATAGAACAGTTTTGCCCTGGTGAATACAGCTTTGAAAAGCCAAATATGACCATATGACTAGCCTACATGTCTAGGTTGGGATCCTAAGATTTGTGGTCTGCTCAATGTGAAGTCGGGATGCGGGTGGCGCTGTGGGTTAAACCACAGAGCCTAGGACTTGCCGATCAGAAGGTCGGCGGTTCGAATCCCACAACTGGGTGAGCTCTCATTGCTCGGTCCCTGCTCCTGCCAACCTAGCAGTTCGAAAGCACGTCAAAGTGCAAGTAGATAAATAAGTACCGCTCCGGTGGGAAGGTAAACGGCGTTTCCGTGTGCTGCTCTGGTTCACCAGAAGCAGCTTAGTCATGTTGGCCACATGACCTGGAAGCTGTACGCCGGCTCCCTTGGCCAATAAAGCGAGATGAGCGCCACAACCCCAGAGTCGGCCATGACTGGACTTAATGGTCAGTGGCCCCTTTACCTTTACCTTTATCAATGTGAAGTCAAGACATTTTCCGATGGCCCAGTTCCAACACTGCATTTCCAAAGTACCACCCTGGAGGAAAAGGATCCACAAAGTGGAATTAAGAAGGAAGAGGGCAAATATAGCTAGCTACCCACCATTTATTTCTCTGTTGGTTTGTTAACATGTTAACATTTGTTTCCCACCTTTCCATCCAATGGTGATTCAGGCACCTAACCAAAATACAAAATACCTAACCTCAGGTTAAGAATTTAATTTGTTCCAGAGGTCCGTTCTTAACCAGAAACTGTTCTTAACCTGAAACACCACTTTAGCTAATGAGGCCTCCCACTGCCGCCGTGCCGCCAGAGCACGATTTCTGTTCTCATCCTGCAGCAAAGTTCTTAACCTGAAGCACTATTTCTGGGTTAGCGGAGTCTGTAACCTGAAGCGTATGTAACTTGAAGCGTATGTAACGCGAGGTACCCCTGTAAACCCCAGAGTCGGCCACGACTGGACCTAGTGGTCAGGGGTCCCTTTATCTCTACCTTTATTAAAAATGAAACGAGGTCATGATGTATATATGATTGGTGGAAGTTGAAATGCTTTGTTTGAAATTTTATAAAAACCACTGCCTGGACCACCAGATGGGTTACAGATTTGCGGAACGATCCGACTGTAACCTATTGCTTTGCAATAAACAACGTTGGACTCCTAACTTCCTGTGGTACTATTTCTGGGTTAGCGGAGTCTGTAACCTGAGGTACCACTGTACAGCAAAAAAAGCACTAAATGGTTAAGAAACAAGGTAAGCAAATGCCTCAGGCGAAAAACTAAAACAGAGATGGGAACCTGTGACCCTCCAGATGTTGCTGGATGCCCCAGTCAGTAATCACACAGTTCAAAGATGGGAGTTAACTCTTTATTAGCAAAAACACAACCTCCACAGACTTAGTTGAGTGTGAAATGTAATGAGCAAAGCAGCTCATTCTTCTTTGGTCTTCCTCTGTGAAAATCAGTTGCCGAGACCAAAAGTCCCTGCCTCCTCACAGCCATTGAAAGTCCCCTCCTCTCCAGGGCTTCTTCCAAGCAATCAGAGACTGTGCCTGAATGCAGCCTGCCGATGCTCTGCCCATTTCAGCCCTCTTCTGGTTCTGGGAGACAGAGGGGGAGGGGAGCTCATTGCAGCAGGAGAGGAGACACCCGTGCCTCTTCTCCAGCCTGACCCATCTCTGCCTCTTGGCTCCCCTCCTCTGCTGCTGCAGCTTCTGCCTCTGATTCTGGACTGCCCTCTGCCACAGAATCTCCCTTCTCACCAAGCCCTGTTACCTCTTCAGCTTCGGACACCTCTTCACGGTTTGCCCTCTCTTCTCCCTCTGACCACTCATCATTGTCCCACCACCACTCTCTGGGCTCTGAGAGTTGGGGGTTCCCCAGCTGATTCCTCCTGCCGTTCCTCTTCATCCAACCACTCCATGACATTGGACTGCAACTGCCACCATCCCTGACCATCAGCCATGCAAGGAGTTGGAGTCCAACAACATCTGGAGGGCCACAGGTTCCCCATCCCTGCTTCAGGAAAATGAAAGCATATGGACATAAGCAGAGCCTGCTGGATCAGCCCAGTGGTCCATCTGGTCTTGAATCCTGTTCTCACAGTGGCCAACTAGATGCCTGTGGCAACACCCCAAGCAGGACTTGAATGCAACAGTGTGCTCCGCACTCATTGGTTCCTAGCAACTAGTATATATTCTCAACCTGTGGGTACCCAGATGTTGTTGGACTACAACTCCCATCACCCCTAGCTAGCAAGGCCAGAGCTCAGGGATGATGGGAGTTGTAGTCCAACAACATCTGAGTACCCACAGGTTGAGAACCGCTGATATATTGGGTTATTGCCTCTGACAGTGGGGGCAGAACATCGCCATCATGGCTAGTAGCCGCTGGTAGCTTTCTCCTCTATGAATTGGTCCAATCCTCTTTTACAGCCATCCAAGTTGGAGGCCCAGTGATGTATGGAAGTGAGAGCTGGACCATAAAGAAGGCTGATCGCTGAAGAATTGATGCTTTTGAATTATGGAGCTGGAGGAGACTCTTGAGAGTCCCATTGACTGCAAGAAGACCAAACCTATCCATTCTGAAGGAAATCAGCCCTGAGTGCTCACTGGAAGGACAGATCCTGAAGCTGAGGCTCCAGTACTTTGGCCACCTCATGAGAAGAGAAGACTCCCTGGAAAAGACCCTGATGTTGGGAAAGATGGAGGGCACAAGGAGAAGGGGACGACAGAGGACGAGATGGTTGGACAGTGTTCTCGAAGCTACCTGCATGAGTTTGACCAAGCTGCGGGAGGCAGTGGAAGACAGGAGTGCCTGGCGTGCTCTGGTCCATGGGGTCATGAAGAGTCGGACACGACTAAACGACTAAACAAAAGTTAGAGGCCATCCAAGTGGGAGCAAATGGGAGCCATCCTTTTTAAGCAGTGCAACGGACAGATTTGGGCTTCGTCCAAAACTTGCAGACACACCCAAAAGTTCATTCGTTCCCTTAACTTTCTCTTTCTCTCTAAGCCCCGGTGAGACTAATCCTGCTACCTGCCAGAAAGGAGGAAGGAAGCGGCTCGCATTAGCAACAAGCAGGCTGCCAGCTTTCTGCAAGGCAAACAAAGAGGTGGGAAATCCAAGCCCAGTTTTTAAGAGAAAAGCTGAAAAGGTCAAACGCCTTTGGAGGCCTCACCTCAGAAGGAAAACAGAGCCTGAACACAAGTTGACCCTCTGGTATTTAAATGAGGAGCTAACTAAGTCAGGTGAGACGCGGGGTGAGCTCAGCCGTAAACATTTGTGTCACAGTGCGCTCCTTGTGTCTAGTTACAAATTCAGAGACCGGAGGGGGAAAACACTTGCAAAAGAAGCATATCCGTTCAAAAGCCCAGCTGCTGCTTCAGTGGGCAAGGAGCAGAGACCAGCCATTACATTGACCTACAAGGACCTCTGGTCTTGTTTTGTTTTTTCCCCTTGCCCACAATAACACTCTCAGCAGTGCAGCCAGGGTTTTCCTAGAGGCAGGGCTGTGCTTGAGCAGTCTCAAAGAATTCAGCAGTGTGTGCCAAGACAAGATGCATTCCATGATCTGCGTAAAACCATGCAAGAATCCGTGCCTTGGCTTATCTTGCTTCATCCCCGCAGTCATGCATACAGGCACAGCGCCAGAAGCCCTGGAAACCCTGCTCAGCCATCTCACCCCTTCTGACATTTCACCAGCCCCCTCATAAGGACTAGAAACTTCGAAATGAAAAGCAAGTTTCTCAGGGCGCCAAATCTCACCATCAGTCACAAACTCCACCCATTGCACAGGAACTATGAAATGCGCATAGATACAGCATGCAGAATCCACAGATGTCCCAGACCTCTTGACCAATACAGTGGACGCTCGGGTTACAAACGTGATCCATGCAGGATGCACGTTCGCAACCCTAATCTGCGCACGAGTGGGTTGCGATTCGGCACTTCTGCGCATGCGCGGCTGCCAAAACCCTGAAGTAACCCATTCCGGTATTTCTGGGTTTCAGTGGTCCACAATCCGATAAAACGCAACCTGAAGCCGCTGTAACCCGAGGTATGTCTGTATACAGAAGTGGTTGCTTTACTTCAAAAGGGCATGAGAACAAGTTGCACCTGGGAAGACTTTGAAAAGAAGAAGCAGCTCAACAAAGCATCCCATGAAAGTGGCAAGAATTTCCCACCACCGTGTTAATTCCACAAAAGAGCAGGAGAGTTGAAAGGAAAATGGCACTGGAACCGGCTGGAAGGATACCTGTTGGGTTGCATTCAAGCCTAGTGATGGGCTAGCATGGAAGAGTCTCCCACCTGGTGCAAGGGGGCAGTGTGACTGCTAAAGTGGGGAAAGAAAGACTTGCAAGCAGATCATTAACTGAAGTAGAGATCAGATGCCCCAGTGAATTTAATCATCAACTGCAAGATTTCAAGGCACAGCAACTTTTTAAATGCCTGTTACACAGCTTCCCCGAGGAGGAGGAGGAGGAGGAGATGATAAAGGAGATGAAGGAGAAGAAGGAAAAGGACACTGAGGTCCAGTGCCGAGGGCCTTCTTCCGGTTCCCTCACTGCAAGAAGCCAAGTTACAGGGAACCAGGCAGAGGGCCTTCTCGGTAGTGGCACCCGCCCTGTGGAACGCCCTCCCATCAGATGTCAAAGAGAACAACAAATACCAAACTTTTAGAAGACATCTGAAGGCAGCCCTGTTTAGGGAAGCTTTAATAGGTTATTATATTTTAGTGTTCTGTTGGAGGCTGCCCAGAGTGGCTGGGGAGGCCCAGCCAGATGGGTGGGGTATAAATAATAATTTTTATTATTATTATTATTAATGATAATAATAATAATAATAATAATAATAATAATAATAATAATAATAATAATAATAATAATATAAGGAGAAGAAGAAGATGACCCCACCTATCTGAGTGGGTTGCCCAAGCCACTCTGGGCGGCTTCCAACACATATAAAAGCACAATGAAACATCAAACATTAAAAACTTCCTGATACAGGGTTGCCTTCACATGTCTTCTAAAAGTTGTAGTTTTTTATCTCCTTGATATCTGATAGGAGGGCATTCCACAGGGTGGGTGCCACTACTGAGAAGGCCCTCTGCCTGGTTCCCTGTAACCTCACTTCTCACAATGAGGGAACTGCCAGAAGGCCCTTGGAGCTGGACCTCAGTGTTTGGGCTGAACGATGGGGGTGGAGACGCTCCTTCAAGAATACAGGGCTGAAGCTGCTTAGGGCTTTAAAGGTCAGCACCAACACCTTTAATTGTGCTCGGAAATGTACTGGGAGCCCATGTAGATCTTTCGGGATTGGTGTTCTATGGTCCCGGCAGCCACTCCCAGTCACCAGTCTAGCTGCTGCATTCTGAATGCTCTCCTTCCAGAACGGGGGAAGCTGCAGGAGCTCAGAGCATTGGGTTCGTTGCCTTCCTTCAGACACCCTTCAGCTGTTCCACCGCATGGCAGAGCAGGGACTGCTGTCTAGCCATGAGCCAGGCTAACAAAAGACAGTCTTTCCGCCAAGCTGGAAAGCCTCGTGATCCTTTGCCGCTGCCGTGAAATGTGGCACCATTCACAAAAGGCTGGCAGCCTTCGCTGCTAGTGCCAGCCAAGCTTCTCCGGGCGAGATGCACCTCATTACCACAAAAGCAACAAGGGAGGCACTGGAAATCAGGAGCCATGATCACCGTGCAAATCAGACCTTGACACCTGGACAGCCTTTGCTCGGCTTCCAGACTGCGATGCTGTAATAACAGATGGCAAAACGAGCAGGGAAAGGGCCGCGTCAGAAACAGCGGCTGAGCTAGGAGGTTTTGCAAGTTTTCATTCCATCGCAACTGCGGGAGCTTAAGTTCACAATTTGAGGCAGCCTGGGGTAGTGGTTAGAGAATTGGCTTAGCCTCCTGGGAGACTCAGGTGCACATCTGCTCTCGACCACAAAGCTCATGAAGTGACTTTGGGCCAGTTGCTCTCCCATCTCAGCCCTAATAAATGATTTTAGAGTGTTGTGTTGTGTTGTACTGCTGTACTGTTTTATTGTTGTTAGCCGCCCTGAGCCCGGCTTTGGCTGGGGAGGGTGGGATATAAATAAAATTTATTTATTATTATTATTACCCTACCTCACAGGGTTGTTGAGAGGGAAATGACAGCATGCACTGCCTTGATGAGTTTGCAGGCAAGTGTCCCAGAAGTGATTTCAGCATCCAAGCTGAGCTCCAACCATCTCATGGACGGCAGCCTTTTTAGATTCAATGGTTGTGCTAGTTGAATGAAGGCTGAAATGAAAGGGGGGTTCCTTTTTTTTTTTAAGTGGAGAAGAAACTGGGAATGTTCAGGGTGGCAGGAGAGGATATATTGTTTAATAATATCCTTTCCAACTTGTGTTAACAAGTTCTATGATTTAGCAGAGTAACATTCCCCTTTTTAAGCTTATACAGCGGATAGGTTTACCAGGCTTGCTAAAGCCTCTAAAATAAGTTTCCTGGTAATTCCCCTTTATTCCCTCCTAAAAAGAATAGACACGACACAGTCTTGTATTAAAGGTATAAAATAGTTTACTCACACATTCTGTTCACAGATGGATTCCAGAAGGCAGACTTAAGTTACCAAATATATACACTTGGAATCTATCCCATAAAGAGATAGTTCCTTTGTCCTCTCTTGGCTGGAGGGCCAAGAGAGCATCTCAGGCCAAGGAGATGTTGCTTCTTCGAGTCAAAGAGAGAGATGGCTGATTGCGCTGTGCTATTTTGTTACCTGCACAGGTAAGGCAACACCCACCTCTGGTCACATGTAGAGGAAGTTTGTCCCAGTGCAGGAGGAAACAGGAAGTTTATCTACTGGCTTGACAAACATCCCTCTCTAGGAATGTTGTATTTGACTGATCTGTGTTTCACATCCCACAGAAACGACCCCCAAAACTGCCATGCAATAAAATGATGTGGGTTCTTTAAAAATAAAAATAAAAAGCCCCCCCCCCACACACACACCTATCTCCTGAGCCCTCATCAGAATTCTGTGCTTCCTCCTTGAAAACCATTTCAAACCTGAAGCCAATATCCTTCCTTCTTTTTCACGGACACTGTGATTATTCTGTGCCACTGTGAACTTCAGCCTCTTGAACCATCCCATTTCAACTGCCACATCCTCTAGTAATTAAGGTCATTCTCTCTCCCCCACCCCCAATCTGCTGGATCTGCAGGAAGAAATAATTATCCTGTCTGATCTTATTTTCCTTCAAGCCCAGTTCTAGTTTCACCTGCTCGGCTTTTCCATCTCGATCAGGGAGTCGGCAAGGGGGAGTACGCAGAAAACAAGAAAAATCCAGAAAACCCACAGACCTCACGAAATTCAAGATCAGCGGCGCTTCGGTGTAGTTTGAGGGTGGGTGGGAAGATTTTGAGCACAGCAATCAAACTGGAAATGCTTAATGCTTTGATAAAGCATATTTTATTCCCAATGTTCATAGCTGTGTGTATTTCCCCATTATCCTCACCTTCATTATCATTCAGAATTCTGTGCAACAACCAAAAAGCAGAAGCAATAATTATGCTAAAATGCACTAGCATATATTTGCTTCTTTCCCATGGTTTATCTTGGACCGAAAGCTATGCAGGACCAGGACTCTCTACCATTGGCCACGGGAAGTCCTGTTTAGAGCCACATTTAAGGCCTAGAAACTTTGTGCATGTGTGAAAACTGGGATTATCAGAATTAAAACCATGTCCTCAAATAATAATAATAATTTATTATTTATACCCCGCCCATCTGGCTGGGTTTCTCCAGCCACTCTGGGCGGCTTCCAACTGAATATTAAAATACAATAACCTATTCAACATTAAAAGCTTCCCTAAACAGGGCTGCCTTCAGATGTCTTCTAAAAGTCTGGTAGTTGTTGGTCTCTTTGACATCTAGTGGGAGGGCGTTCCACAGGGCCGGTGCCACTACCGAGAAGGCCCTCTGCCTGCTTCCCTGTAACTTGGCATCTCGCAGCGGGGGAACCGCCAGAAGGCCCTCGGAACTGGACCTCATTGTCTGGGCAGAAGGATGGAGGTGGAGACGCTCCTTCAGGTATACTGGACCGAGGCCATTTAGGGCTTTAAAGGTCAGCACCAACACTTTGAATTGTGCTCGGAAACGTACTGGGAGCCAGTGTAGGTAATAACCAGGTAAACCAAAGAATCACATGCAAAAGTAGAAATCACCTCCATCGCTCTGTAGACACCTGTCTCTGATCCTGCTGTCCATTGGCATGTGGCCTCCAGGAGGTTCACTGTAAGGGAATGTGGCTCTTAGGCTGCCCAAGGTTCGGCCCGCCTGCTAGGAGTAGCAGCCAGAGAGCCCTTCCTTCACTTATCTGAACCACAAAATCATTAAAAGAGGACTTCTTCTGAGTGTCCCCTCAACCAGAAATTCGGAACGTGGCAACCAGGAAAGGGTCTTTGTCTCCCTCTCACGTGCAGAAGTTTCCAACTAGAGAGAATTGTAGAGTTGGACCCCTAGGGGTCATCTAGTCCAACCCCCTGCAATTCAAAAATCTCAGCTAAAGCATCCATGGCAGATGGCCACCCAACCCCTTTTTAAAGGCCTCCAAGGAAGGAGAGTCCACAACTCCCCCAAATGAGTCGATTCCACTGTCAAACAGCTCTTACTGTCAGAAAGTTCTTCCCCATGTTTAGTCGCAATCTCCATTTTTGTAACTTGAAGCCACAGGTTCGAGTGCTGCCCTCAAGAGCAAAAGAAAACAAGTGTGTTCCTTCTCCCCATTTTATCTGCAGGGCAACCCTGCATAGTAAGCTAGGTATGAGAATGATCAGGTTGTAGGACTGCGGTATCACAAAGTCCAGGCTGAGGACATCGGGACTGGGGGCAAGGTGGCAGGGTGGGAGCAGGAACGAGAGTCCAGAATCCAGGGGTCAGAGGGTCAGGAAGCAGGGAGACATGAAGTCAAGGGTCCGAGGGTCAAGAAGCAAGGAGCTGAGGTCCGAACATCAGGAAGCAAGAAGCCAAACACAGCAAGGCAGGAAACGTGTTGCTGTGGCAAAGAGCAGAAGGGAAATGCTGACCTTATATCCCTTCCCAGCTCTTGCCACCAGGTGCTGTGAGTTACCAAGCAGCCTCACCTGTGCGGCCGCGCCTTGCCTCTCCAGAACAAACTTAGGAAGGCCCCAGTCCTGCGAAGCCCTACTGGTCACAGGGCCTGGCTCCTGCACGCACTCCTGACATGCGGAAATTATAATGCATGTTATGCATTCACAGAGGTGCCTTTTTATGAGATGACATGCAGGTAACTCACAACTTGCATGAATTTAACTTGGCAAAATAAAATAAAAATTGGAAAGAGGGCAGAGAATTGTGGGGGGGGGAACCTTTGGCAATCCTTCCCGACGTTTTCACTGTAAATGATTTTGGCCCCTGGAACGCAAGCCCTGAGGACGTTAAGAGTCGCCTACACTCCAGGGATGAACTGGAGTCAAAGATTCTGGAGCTTAACCTCAGCAAAAATTAGGCCCATGCAGCTGAATTCTACCATTTCCTCACAAAATGAGTCTCCCACCATCACTATTGCGACCAGGCGTTTGACCTTCCTGGCTTTTGTCTTCCTTCAACTATAAAGCGGTGAATCTTCGAGGGAAACGTAGGCCGCCTTCAGAAGTCTCAAGAAGGACCGTGCAGCTTTGAGAACACGGCGAGGGACAAGTTTGATTAATCCATGCGACATGCGGCCGTCCCTCTGCACAAACGCAGCCGTCGCCAGGCTTCAAAGCCGCCGGAGGGAGAGGTTTTCGCAGGCAGGGAGCCCCATGCGTGTCCGGTCGATGAATCGCCAGCAACATCTCCCTGGGCACCATCGTTCAAAGAAGAGATGGAATCATTTGAAAATCAAACAGCGGTGGCTAAAACGCTACAGAGCACTGGTACCCAAAGTGGGTGGGCTCCCTATGTGGAACTGAGAGGCCAAGGGGAGGGAGGTATGAAAATGACCTATCCCGACTTTGAAAAGCTGGTATCGCTGGATTGTTTTGTTGAATCAATTAAACCAAGTCGTTTCAACTGGATTTTGAATAAATGCCCAATTAATCGAATTTTATTGTGCTGTTATCTTCCGTAGTGAGCAATGCAACTGGCTACTCTGAACAATACTTCCTTATAGGCAGTGTTAGAAACTCAGATATATAAGCTCCATCACCAAATGGAACCTTAAACCAGGGTTATGGTTGCCACCAATGAATATCTAGGCGTCTTTGTTTTTTTGCAGAAAAATTTATTACTATTATTATTTTTCATTCCATTTCTATACCCCTTTATATTTTAAAGGGGGGGGGGAATCTCAAGGCGGTTTAGAAGACGTTATAACATCAAATAAAACAACCCAGAAAAGAACAAATGCAAGCTTCAAGGAAAATATTTCAGATCCTTCTCTAAGTGACATCTTGCTTTCCCCATATATTGTTTTTACCTACTTAATTTATAGAGCTGCCCCATAGCAGAAGGACGCTAGGAAGCCAGTGGGGTATAGTGGTGAGTGTGTAAAACTAGGACCTGGGAGATCAGAGTTCAAATCCCCCACTCGGTCGTTACGCCTCTTTACCTACCTCACAGGGTCGTTGTAGGGATTACCGTATTTCTCGCTCTATAGGACGCACCCGACCATAGGACGCACCTTGTTTTAGAGGGGGAGAACAAGGGGGAAAAATTCTCCCCCTCTCTGCTCAGTGCCCCTTCAGCGAAGTGGCAGGAGAAACGGAGCCCCTTCCATTTCTCCTCCCGCTTCGCTGAAGGGGCGCTGCGCATCTCTCCCTCTCAGCTGAAGCCAGGAGAGTCTTGCTCTCCCGGCTTCAGCAAAGGGAACCCGAAGCCTGCGGAGCGCAGCACGAGTTCCCGCTGCACTCTGAAGGCTTCAGGCGGCTATCCCTGAAGCCTGGAGAGCGAGAGGGGTCGGTGCGCACCGACCCATCTCACCCTCCTGGCTTCAGTGAAAGCAACGCGAAGCCTCTGGAGCGTGGAGGGAGTGCTCCCTCTGCACTTCAGAGGCTTCACATTGCTATCACTGAAGCCAAGGAGCCTGCATTGGTTCCATAGGACGCACACACATTTCCCCTTAATTTTTGGAGGGGGAAAAGTACGTCCTATAGAGCAAAAAATAAGGTAACTGAGGAAGGGGTGAAAATTGTACCAATGGATAAAAAAGGGAGGGTATAAATGAAATTAAAAAGCTCTTCAAGCTTACCTGCTTAAGAAAGATGGAGTCAGCCAGGTGGAGATGCCAGTTGTCAACTTGGCATCCAGAGATGTCCACATGGTCGCCATTTTCCCTATGCCGGTAGCAAAACGCGCCTGGCGCCTGGCTAATTTCTATCACTCCCTAAAGAGGGCATTGGAGATGAGTTTGAACCAAGAATGTGGTGGACCCAACAGCATCCAGCACATCCACAGGAGGCAGAGACAGTCACCATCCTTGGTGGCTTCAAAAGAGGATTGGACAAATTTGTGGGGGACAAAGCTATCCATGGTTCGTAGCCACGATGGCTCTGCTCTGCTTTCACGGTCAGAAGCAGTAACGCTGCTGAATACCAGCCGAGGGAGTGTCAGGCTTCAGGGAATTGGCTTCCTCCCTTGTGTCAGTAGATAAGCAGAACAAAGGAAAATGAGCCTTCTTACCAGTTAGAAACTTTAATAATCACAGCAAGAGAACAAATAAACAACAATAATAATAATTTTTTATTTATACCCCACCCTTCCCAGTTCAGAAAACTGGGCTCAGGGCGGCCAACAACAAATTTAAAACACTTAATTGTACAGTATAAAAACATGAATAACAATAAAATTCAAAGTTCAGAACTCAATTTAGGGGTAATCCATCTAATAAGCATTAGATAATCTCCAGGGCTAGCTGGCTGAATGAGTCCTACTTGGGCCAGCGAGGAGACCAGGGGAGAATTTGCTGTGGGGTCTCAGAGTGGGTAATCATCATAAAAGGGGAGAGGGAGGGAAGAGAAGGGAAATAAAAGATCAGGCTGAATTCAAATTAAAGGCCAGATGGAATAGCTCTGTCTTACAGGCCTGACGGAGGGAGGTTAAATCCTGTAGGGCCCTAGTCTCATGGGACAGAGCATCTCCCAGAATGGCGGTGCTCCCAATTAAGGACTCCACCCACTTCTGTCCCAATTAATCTACGCCACTCCTACGTCTTGTAATCTGAGCTTGTACCCTCTGTGCTTTCTGTTCTGCCACTTTCTGAGCTCTCCGTGACTTTGGAGATGGGGGCGGGGGTGTGAATGCTGTCCAGAGACTGTGAATCTGTTAACCCTCTCTCTTTCTGTGTTTCTTCTGCGAGCTGTTCCCCATCCAGTATTTCCTAGCTTCTGCCTTCTGAACTATGCCCCTCTGCAAACCGCTGTTCCAAATCTATACTGTCCTCCTGCTCCTGGGAAGATTCAGGATCCAGGGGAAGGGGAGGCTCCCACCATTCCTCCTCAGTGCAGCAGGGAGACTGCAGGAGGGGAGAGCGCTCGTGCTCGGGTCCTGCAAAGGTGGTTTTAAGGTAGCATGATTGGCTTGGCCGCACTAGGTGCTGCACTGCAGGCGGTGCTACAATAATGGAGTAGAGGTGGGACAAGATGACAAATTTTAGCATCACACAGGGCACCACTGAAATTTGAGAGCCCAAATCTGCCACTGGGTCCTGCTTGTAGGCTTCCCATAAGCATCTGTGAGTAACAGGATGCTGGACAAGATGGGCCGGTGGCCTGATCCTGCAGGTCTCTTCTTATGTAATGCAAAAACAGGCAAATGCATCATCCCCTATGGGATTTTCAAGATTCAGAGTGCCTTTTTTTTCTCTTTTCTTGCACAAAGCTTAGGAAGAGTTCCTTCTCCCCACCCACCCCCATTGAGTTCACTGGGGTGGGGGAAGGGAACGCTTTTGCATAAAATATTGTTTTTCAGCATTTACCATTGTACACAGCCGTTAAGTGCTTAGGAAGCAGGATACAATAGCACATAATCAATCCTTTCTGTAATGCGCTTCCTTCAAAGCCTGGTGAAGACAAAGAGGAATGTCGCTGACTGAAAAGGAAAGTAGCTGACTTAGACACCTATTTATCTATTTTATTTTTTTAAAAAAATAAAATGAGCAGAACGCCTCAGAGGTGCAGGAGGGAAGAGACGCTGAGGAGGAGGAAGACGAAGGGAAGCTCGCGGATCCGAAAGGTAGAATTGCTTTGCTCAGGGAGCAATGTTTAAGGTGAGCACTTCTGCATCACACAGAATCACAGAACTGTAGTCAGAAGGGACCTCTGAGGGTCATCTAGTCCAACCCCCTGCAATGCAGGAATCTCAACTAGATCATGTCAGGAGTTCAGCCTACACTTGAGAAGGACCCTGGTAGAGACACATGCCCAACTGCCATGTTCTCTCCCTCCTAATCTTTCGTTCGGGAGTTTCAAAAGCTTTCTTCAGCCCGAACATCACAGTGACCGATGCCAACAGACATCGCCACACTTAGGGATCCGCAGAGTTTGTGCATCATGCACGTGACAGACCTCAGCAACTCAGCATTTTGGCTAATCTACTTTATTTACATATAAACACACACGGAGCACTGCAACATGGCTCCCTCTCTCTCTAGCATCAGACAGCAAAGAGAAAAAGAACAAAGGACAATAGTCCCACTTCATGGAACACAGTAACACAAGCATCCTGTCTCTGTCACTTCCCACTCTGTGGAGTCAAAACATATATACCATCATGTGATAGACAACAATCCCATGATTGCAATCATGGAGCAGGAGTTCTAACAACCCTCAGGGAAGTTTTTAATATGTAACGCTGTACTATTTTTAACACTTGATTGGGAGCCGCCCAGAGTGGCTGGGGAAGCTCAGCCAGATGGGCGGGGTATAAATAAATTATTATTATTATTATTATTATTATTATTATTATTATTATTATTATTCCAACTCTAGGATTCTATTTCCAGATGATGTTAGAGAGAAAAGGAGAGCCCTGGAGAGCATCATTTAGGGAAACGGCTTTAGCTCAGTGGTAGACCCCAGATTCAATCCTGGCATCTCCAGGAAAGGCAAGAGATGTTCTGTCACTTACCACTCTGTAGAGTCAAAACATACACCGTCATGTAGATAAAGGGAAGTAATAGTGCCACTGTATTCTGCTCTGGTCAGACCTCACCTGGAGTACTGTGTCCAGTTCTGGGCACCACAATTCAAGAAGGACACTGACAAACTGGAACGTGTCCAGAGGAGGGCAACCAAAATGGTCAAAGGCCTGGAAACGATGCCTTATGAGGAACGGCTAAGGGAGCTGGGCATGTTTAGCCTGGAGAAGAGGAGGTTAAGGGGTGATATGATAGCCATGTTCAAATATATAAAAGGATGTCACATAGAGGAGGGAGAAAGGTTGTTTTCTGCTGCTCCAGAGAAGCGGACACGGAGCAATGGATCCAAACTACAAGAAAGAAGGTTCCACCTAAACATTAGGAAGAACTTCCTGACAGTAAGAGCTGTTCCGACAGTGGAATTTGCTGCCAAGGAGTGTGGCGGAGTCTCCTTCTTTGGAGGTCTTTAAGCAGAGGCTTGACAACCATATGTCAGGAATGCTCTGATGGTGTTTCCTGCTTGGCAGGGGGTTGGACTCGATGGCCCTTGTGGTCTCTTCCAACTCTATGATTCTATGATTCTATGTGATAGACAACAACCCCATGACTGCAGCCACGGAGCAGGAATTCTAACAGATCATACATGGCAGGTGGCCACCCAACCTCTGCGTAAAAACATTGAAGGAAGGACAGTCCACCACCTCTCATGGGAGTCTGTTCCACCCCAACAAAAAAGAAACTAGTAGGGTTGTCTGGAAAGGTTGCCAGCCTTTTAAATTTTAAAAATGTTCTGCTCCTGTGCCTTTTGCATGACACAGATGTCACAAGTGAAGCTTTCCACACTTGTCTCTATGCCAAGAATACCTTCCTGTGCTTAGTTTCATCCGTGTCAGGCTACTGTAAAGGGCACAGCGACGGAGCCTATTAAAAAATATGGCAACTAAAAATATATATGAATATGCCCTTTAGCATGCAGAAAAAGCAACCGACGAGATCCACTCCAGTGACCCAGTTACTGCCAACCTTACAATATCTGACAGCAGCCCATGCATTAGTGATCACTAATATTGCTTCCCTTCCACGGCTCACACTTTTTTGTTTTTATTGCATGAAAACGCAGATTCATCAAGGAATTCATTTCTATCAGTTACTTGCTGATGGTAGCATGAAGAGTTGTCAAGATTCTAAAATCTTCAAGAGATCACTTACCGTATTTTGCGCTCTATAGGACGCGCCCAACCATAGGACACACCTAGTTTTAGAGGGGGAGAACGAGAAGAAAAAAATATCTCCCTCTCTGCGCAGCGCCCCTTCAGCGAAGCGGCAGGAGAAACAGAGCCCCTTCCATTTCTCCTCCCTCTTTGCTGAAGGGGCACTGCGCAGAGAGGGAAAGCTGTGCAGCGCCTCTCCAGCGAAGCAAAGCCAGGAGAGCAAGAGGGAGCTCCCGCTGCGCTTCGGAGGCTTTGTATTGCTATCGCTGAAGCCATGGAGCCCGCATTCGCTCCATAAGATGCACACACATTTCCTCTTAATTTTTGGAGGGGGAAAAGTTCGTCTTAAAGAGCGAAAAATACGGTAGATGCTGCTTTTGACCTAAGGAACGCATTCACCCACGGATATCATGGATGCAGAGGAAGGCTTGGACAACAATGAGCGGTGAGAGGGAGAAAACTGGGAGGAGGTGGTGTCAGAACCTGAACAGGTAACGAGGCTTAGAGAGCGGGGAGAGTCTGTTGCAGAGAAGTCCATAATCAGAGGCAGAAGCAGAAGGCAGTGATGAGTCATGGATGCCTCCCCCTCCTGTTGCGATAAGCTCCCTTCCTGTCTCCCAGAACCAGAAGAGGCATGTAAAGAACGGAGGAGAGATTTGCGATGCGCGGGCGCAGTCTCCGATTGCTTGGGGAAAGCCCTGGAGAGGAGGGGGCTTAGTCATCTGTGAGGAAGCAGAGGTCTTCAACAACTACTTCATGGGGACAAGACCTACCAGAGATGAGTGCTGTGCTGATAGGCCAGACACTCTTGTGTCCATCATGTTTTTTGCTAATAAAGATCTAACTCCAACTTGCATGGTGTGATTTACTGTTAGCTCACCTCTGTCAAAGGACAAACCCTCTGGGGTGAAGGAATACTGGGTGTGGCCCTCACCTCCACTCTCATGGACCCTCTTGCATAAACGAAGACAGTTGCTTGATCTGGGGGGCAGGGATGTGAGAAGGCACCGATTTCTCACTTGCCCCATATTCATCACATCACACAGAACCGTTTCCATTCTGCTGCGGTTCAGCTTCCACCCAAAACTGTGTCATTCGTCTTCTTTCGCCGCTGTCCACTATGGCGACATTTTTCGCAACCCGTGTAATTGATGACGTCGTCCTTACATTATGCCACACCATTTATTTCAACGCGAGGGAAACAGTGCAAACCCAGGGAATCCCAAAATCAATTATGTGCCGTTTGCGGACTGAAAACAACAACAACGGATAGCGTTCACATTTGCTGGATTGGATTGGGACAAATCAGCAAACACCAGCCATTTCCACTGCTATGGGAATTGTACTGCTGTGGGTCCCGGGGGTGATATGCTCCTCCGTCAGGCACTGAGCTTCTCTCATTCCAGCACTGTATCTTCTTCTTTTGCCACTGCCACCAAGATCTTTGTACTTGAGGCACCAGATCACACTGCTCAACTGGGGTTAACACCCCCACATTGCCCACCTCCCTTTTTAGACTCAGCTGATTGTTTCCAAGCAAAACATTTCTTGCCAAACACAAACTCTGACCTGGTTACAGCCAGCAAGCGGCAACATGCAAGGAAATACCTATGCGAGAACAGCAGCGGTGATCTCCTTTTATTTTTGGTCTTGACTGTGGATGTTCTTCCCATCGTAAAGGAATTTTTTGATTATTTGGACTTGGAGAAGTGGTGCAGTTGCTAAACTAAAAGTATTGGACTAGGACAGAGGTCAGCAAGCTTTTTCAGCAGGGGGCCGGTCCACTGTCCCTCAGACCTTGTGGGGGGCCAGACTATATTTTGGAGGGGGGAAATGAACAAATTCCTATGCCCCACAAATAACCCAGAGATGCATTATAAATAAAAGGACACATTCTACTCATGTAAAAACACACTGGTTCCTGGACCATCCGCAAGCTGGATTTAGAAGGCAACTGGGCTGGATCCAGCACCCGGGCCTTAGTTTGCCTACCCATGGACTAGGATCTTGGAGTCCAGGGTTCAAATCCCCACTCAGCCATGAAGCCCACTGGGTGACCTTGGGCCAGTCATTGCCTCTCAGCCTAACCTACCTCACAGGGTTGTTGTGAGAATTATTATTATTATTATTATTATTATTATTATTATTATTACACTTCCCCCCCAGAACCAGGACTCAAGGAGCTTCACAAAAATTAAAACACACAAGGGGGGCAGCTGTAAGAAATGTTTAATGGCAAGTGAAGTGCCGACAACTAGAGACTAATAAGAATTGATGCAGCGATGTGAACATATTACGCAACGGGGGAGGGAAACCTGATCTTTTAGAAATTGTATTAAAATAAATTAATTTGGTTTGATTTGTAATAATTTGGAAGTGGGGAAAATTAGCGGAAGGAACAAAAATTCAAAACACAGATTAAGACGCAACTAGCCAAGCTACAGCTCTTCCTGCCATTATCTGGTTCAGCGTAAGGCAGATGTTCAGTCCCCCCACCCGCAGCCATGAGAACTTTCCTTCCTCAGTACATCCCACGACATCTGCGGAGATACATGGAGAGGAACCAGCAGTCTATCATAAGCGGAGGGCTAAGAATCCGTCACTGAGGCTGTGCCACATGATGAAAGGGAGCTCTGTACGTGTCTGGCATCCACACTGTCTTTGCTACCTACGAAAACCTACAAGCCTGGTGAAAAAAAGTCCTGCAAATATCAGCCGCACGTCAACAGGCAGGGGTGACATCCTGATGTCTCATTTCCGCGTGTTCTGAGCACCAGTATATTACAGTACTTATCGAGCCAAAATGTGGAGGGGAGAATTATCTGCCGCACAATTTATTAGAGTTGATGGAGTGTAGGCAGATTTCTCAATAGCCTTTAAAACATTGTGATGCTCCACAGTATATTTTTAATGGAAACAAATGCATGCAATCTGCTCGGGCTTTTCGTCGAGCCGTCCGCCAAAGACAACGGGCCGTAAATCAATTTCATCTCATCCCCTCTCTCTCTCTTTGCAACAGGACGGCTTTAAAGGGACAATGTCAAAGTTGGGAGGGAAGAGCAATTTTAACTCTAAGAGGGTTAGACGCAGGGAGCAACTGCCAGGATACGGCAAACCGCGTTTGCACAAGGGCACTAAACTGAGAGCTAAATCTCAGTTAGCAAGGTCAGACCCAGAACAGTGGGGGCCAATTCACACCTCACAAGGTAGGGGATAAAAGAAGGAGTTGCATAGAAACCACCGAGTCCATGGATGCCGGAAATAATTGGAACTACATCTCCAGGAGGGCTGGGCAATATCTGGCTTACAACTTCTTGATATATTACCAGCTAAACATTGTGGTATGCTGATGTATCACAATTTCTGAAATAAGGTTGGAAATATGTAGAGGCGGGATGCAGGTGGCACTGTGAGTTAAATCACACAGCCTAGGGCTTGCCGATTAGAAGGTCTGTGGTTCGAATTCTCGCGACGGGGTGAGTTCCCGTTGCTCAGTCCCTGCTCCTGCCAACCTAGCAGTTCAAAAACACATCAAAGTGCAAGTAGATACTCCCGCTCCGGCATGAAGGTAAACGGTGTTTCTGTGCGCTGCTCTAATTCGCCAGAAGTGGCTTAGTCATGCTGGCCACATGACCCGGAAACTGTACACCGGCTCCCTTGGCCAATAAAGCAAGAGGAGCGCCGCAACCCCAGAGTCGGCCATGACTGGACCTAATGCTCAGGGGTCCCTTTACCTTTACCTTTATGTAGAGGCGTTGCCTGGCTTCACAGTTTTTCCCCACATTGTGATTTTTGCATAGCACACACACACATCATCATTCGCAATATACGCCAGGTCAAAAATTATGAAACCAATATCTTGATATGGGCTGGAAACCAGTTTCAGATGATATATCGCCCAGCCTTAACACCCACCATGATTTGTGATATATTGCCAGGTCAAAATCACATGCTGGTGGAATTCACAATGCGTCGTTAAAGTAGGTGCGGATCTATTGTACAACAAAACTTCCTCCCAAACAGATCAGCGTTCTGCCAAAGATGTAAGCAACGGGGAAATACAATGCAAAGTTTGGGAAAACACTTGGGTTGATGCAACATTGTCTAACCTCTCCACAAACAAATCAGGATAAATAGTCCTCAAACAGATCAATTTGAAACAACCTTAGAATCTCACACCACTTTCCTCCCATTGAAGACTGACGGGAGCATTTTTTGTTAAGCACGCCATGCAATGAAATGTTAAAAAAGACCCACAGCTGAGCCCAAAATTGGTCCAGCAATATTAAGGGCAGTTCACCCTTCTAAGTCAGAGATTAAAAATCAGACCGTACCCATCTCTCAGACACTTGCTAATCCCACATGCCACACTCTACATAGGGGAAAGGTTTACATACACATTTCCTGACACAGCTAATACTTTCTCTTACAGCATGGCTAAGCCGACAAAGATCATTACTCTTGAAAAAAGCAAAACCACTCAGCAACAATTTGTATCATAAAACCAAGGCTTTAAAAGTATTATCTGAAAATCGTCTCCCGTACTCACTCCTTCAGCCATGGACAAAAACACAGCTGGCTGAAAAGGGGAAATTTAATGAAGTTTCGGAAATCTCAAACATGTTCTGTACCTCAGGGCTTACAAAACACACAGCCCTATATGCAGTGGAATCCTATGCATGATTCTTCGTCTACCCAAAATCAAGCCCCATTCAATTTAAGGGGACTTACTCCCAGGTATGTGCATATAGAGTTGCAGGGGTTTTTTATGACACAAACAAATGCATAGAATAGTTAAACACAGTTCTGTAACATTTTTTTTAAAAGTTTACTTACAACCAAAGTATAAAAGGACCATGTAACAAATATAAGAGTTACCTTTCAGATCAATAAACAGTGCAATTCTATGAATGTTTATCCATAAGTTTTCCTGAGTTCGAAGGAGTAAGTGTGTTGAGGGTTGCAGTCAAAGCCATGCCTCGTGTGTGTGTTTTTAATGATTTTGCAACTTCGTAAAAAGGTAACGTTGCAATACCTGTAACTGTTGCAATGAAGTGATAGCATTGGGGAAAGAAGCAGACAGGCCTTTTGCAAAATCTGCAAATTCTCCCTCCCCAAGCCCTCTCCCCCTCCAGCCACTTCTAGCCAACTTGTGCCCTATAGTAGCCACCTCAAAAACAGTAGCAGAGGATGCCATCGCAACAGGTATAGGCGCTAGGACCTCTCCGGTCCCACCATCGTCTGAGCGCTGTACTTCCGTTCTTCCAGGCTAGAATTTGCTTCAAGGACAAAGCCCCTTCCGTGCCATAAAATGAAATCTAATTCAGGCACAGCTAGTCACAAAATAACATTAAATCTGACCTACCTGAAATGATGAGCCTCCGTAGACGCATACACCTGAAAGACCAGAAAGAAAATTGTGTTAGGCAGACATAAAAACCAACTTGTTAAATTAGGAAGTGCTGGAGAGAGAGGGGGGGAGCACTTTTAACAGTCCCTACAACAAAGTAAAGGGACGCGGGTGGTGCTGTGGTCTAAACCTAGGGCTTGCCGATCAGAAGGTTGGCGGTTCTAATCCCCGTGATGGGGTGAGCTCCCATTGCTCGGTCCCTGCTCCGGCCAACCTAGCAGTTTGAAAGCATACCAGTGCAAGTAGATAAATCGGTACCATTCTGGCAGGAAGGTAAATGGTGTTTCCGTGCATTGCTCTGGTTCGCCAGAAGCGGCTTAGTCATGCTGGCCACATGACCCGGAAGCTGTACGTCGGCTCCCTCGGCCAATAAAACAAGATGAGCACCGCAACTCCAGAGTCATCCGCGACTGGACCTAATGGTCAGGAGTCCCTTTACCTTTACAACAAAGTAGCCCGTTTTCCACAAGCAGCACAGTTTCTCCAACTATCCTTAGTGTCTGGACTCGCAGACTTTCTCAACCTGTGGGTCCCCAGATGTTGTTGGACTACAACTCCCATCATCCCTGAGCTCTGGCCTTGCTAGCTAGTGGTGATGGGAGTTGTAGTTCAACAACATCTGGGGACCCACAGGTTGAGAAAGGCTGGGAGGGAGCAAACTCACAACAGGAGTATCTGAACCTTCAGATGCCAACGGGATACAAGGCAAAAGTCCAATCTCAGGCCAGTGACGGATTTAGGGTGCTGCAGGCAGTTCCCCTGCACAGGTCACTGAACCAGGGTGGATAAAAATCAATGGTTTTTTTACAAAAAAAATTCAAAAAAATCAATTTTTTTATTTAAATTGGATTTTTAAAATAAAATGCTTTTGGAGGAAAAATCTTTCTAAAGATAATTTTCTATTTAAGTTACATTATAGTCCAAAGGCTATTCATCAGGAAATAAGGGTTTGTTTTAAGTTTTTCATGCGTGCTAAAATTCAGTCTAAGGTTTTTTTTAAAAAAAATTGTTTAACCACATCAGTTAGCATACATGGATACATATGCTTTAATGTTATTGTTTCCTCTGCCCTCCCTATTCCTTTTTCCTTTTGTGTGGTTTCAATTGGGTTCTGAGCTTGCAAGCAGGGACAGTTTTATACAGTATTATTATTTTTTCCTTTACATATAAGGTGCTATTTTTAAATGAGGAAGATAAAAGTAAGGAAAGGAAAATAGACACATATATATAGTATATCACTATAACAGTTGTTAACGATTACCATTAAAATTGTTTCAACCTACTGTATTTTGTATAAATGAGCTCCAGGTTTCATTACACTTGTCCATGCAAAGTCTGAACTTTTAATAGCTTCCTAGCCCTTTGAAAAAGTTGGGTGCTTTGTAAGTGAGAAAGAAGCACAGCAGAAATGAGTTTATCCTTTAATAGCTTGTCTTCCACCAACTTCAAGCCTGGAAGAGTGCTTGTTTCTGTTGAAAGGAGCCTAGGAACCCACAGATGTTCCTAAAATAAGTTATCATCCGTTCTAAAATGTATCTCAGCAGCTGCAGGGCATGAAATGGAACACTGCAATGAACTATGCGCAGCACATTGGTATGAATACACAGAACATGCTAGAAAGGATGCCTTTGACCCAAACGCTAGAATTTTAGCTTCTGCAGATATTAGGGGTTTGGGGCAGGACCTGAACTCAGATCCAAGGGAACACATCACAAGAATTTTAGAAATTCACGCAGAAAAAAGTTAACAGGGTATCATAGGGGCAAAGCAGAGCCAGTGAGAGATTGTGCCGGCCAAAATAGAGGCAGAGGATTAAAATAAGTACAGTATTTGTGCTATTAACATCACATCTAGTTTGACCCTGATTTAGGAGGGACCAGAAAATAGACGCTGACTTGGTAAATAGGACAGTTGGAGCATATGCAATACGAGGTCTCGGCACGTCCCTCTCAATCCGATTCAGGGCACAATCCAGTGCTCTGGATTGCCCCATCCAAGCTGGGACAAATAGGGACCAATTGCTCCTGATCGATTGAGAGTCTTGCAGTCTTTGATTAGGGTTGAACCCCTAACTAATCACAGAGGTTGCACAAGTATTGGAATTCCGCCTTGGCCCACGAGAGCAAACTAGACGACTCGTCCCCATTTTTATGCAAAGGGCATCTTTTGTTTTGGCAGAGGTCTCCTGGGAGACAGGTACAGTTTCGTGTGCAAAAGACTACACTTCCCATCATCCACTGAAATGCTGAAGGGAGGGAGTGGAAGGCAGCCAGAGAAGGAGGTGGGGCTATAAATGGCCGTGCCAAAGCATGAGCCGAGTTCTGTCAATGGTGGAGCCACGTGACTCCATTTGACAGCCCCATATTGCTCTGGGTGGACCCAATCCAGGACTGTCTCAACCTTTTCTGGTCAAATTCTGGGTCAAACTGGGTCACACCAGTAAGGTAAAAGGTAAAGGTAAAGGACGCCTGGACGGTTAAGTCCAGTCAAAGGTGACTATGGGGTTGTGGCGCTCATCTCGCTTTCAGGCCAAGGGAGCCAGCATTTGTCCACAGATAGCTTTCCGGATCATGCGGCCAGCATGACTAGATCGCTTCTGGCACAATGGGACACCATGATGGAAACCAGAGCACACAGAAACGCTGTTTACCTTCCCGCCACAGCAGTACCTATTTATCTACTTGCACTGGCATGCTTTCAAACTGCTATGACCCATGTACCTATGGGACCGCCTCTCCTGGTATGCCCCGCGGAGGACCTTAAGGTCCACAAATGACAACATTTTGGAGGTCCCAAGTCGCAAGGTGGTTAGATTGGTCTCAACTAGGGCCACGGCCTTTTCAGTACTGGCCCCGACTTGGTGGAACGCTCTGTCACAAGAGACTAGGGCCCTGCGCGACTTGACATCTTTCCGCAGGGCCTACAAGACAGAGCTGTTCCGCCTGGCCTTTGGTTTGGACTCAGTCTGACCCTTACGTTTCCCTCCCCTTATGGTAATTGATCTATGGGCTATTATTAAAATGAGGCTGCATTTTATATTGTATTTTAACCTGTATTTTAAATTGTGGGGTTTTTTCCTCCCTTATATAGGGATGCGGGTGGCGCTGTGGGTAAAACCTCAGCGCCTAGGACTTGCCGATCGCATGGTCGGCGGTTTGAATCCCCGCGGCGGGGTGCGCTCCCGCTGCTCGGTCCCAGCACCTGCCAACCTAGCAGTTCGAAAGCACCTCCAGGTGCAAGTAGATAAATAGGGACCGCTTACTAGCGGGAAGGTAAATGGCGTTTCCGTGTGTGCTGCGCTGGCTCGCCAGAGCAGCTTTGTCACGCTGGCCACGTGACCCGGAAGTGTCTGCAGACAGCACTGGCTCCCGGCCTCTAAAGTGAGATGAGCACACAACCCTAGAGTCTGACAAGACTGGCCCATACGGGCAGGGGTACCTTTACCTTTTACCTTTCCTCCCCTATTATGTTTTTATTGTAATTTCACTGGTGTTAGCCGCCCTGAGCCTGGCTCTGGCTGGGGAGGGCAGGGTATAAATAATTTTTTTCTAATAATAATAATAATAATAATAATAATAATAATAATGATGGCAGGAGCTGGGACAGAGCAACAGGAGCTCACCCCATTGCGGGGATTCGAACTGCCGACCTTCTGATCAGCAAGCCCAAGAGGCTCAGTGGTTTAGACCACAGCACCACCGGCATCCCCATGAGCCAATGCACAACCCCAGCACACTATCCACAGAGGGCTGAAAGGGGCACTGGAGCCCCTCTAGTCTAACCTCCTGCTCAACATAGGATCTGCAACTCAGGTTGTGACAACAGCATCCTTGGCAGATGGCAGCTGAGTCCCTGCTTAAATTCCTCTGACAAAGAGAGCCCAGCGCAGCATGGAAGCGTTGCAACCTGAAAAACATTTCCCCACTTGAAACTGCGGGCAAGCGTTTCACTGTATCTTAAAGTAAAATGTAGCAAGGATTAAATCACACACTCCTGAGCTGGCAAGCTCTTGCTTAGAATAAGTCACAGCTGACACTCATGCAAAAATCACAGGGTTGCTGCTGTTGCTTTTTCATCTGCTACAGTTATTTTTTTTAAATACACCTTCTACAAATGAGACTTACAGGGAGGACTATGAATTATTGCGAAAAAGGACTAAGAAGGAGTTTATTGAGGATTTGAGTTTTATAGCAATAACTATTAAAATAAAATACAAAATCAGAAAGAAGGTTAGAAAACCATTAGTCGAGGTTGACGGAAGTCCTAGGCTGTGATAGCCAAAGGTTTGTTGTATTGTATAAGATGGGATGTTGTGTTTGGAAAATATGTGCAAAAACCAATAAAAATTATTTGAGAGAGAGAGAGAGAGAGAGACTTACAGGGAGGACATCCTTTGCCAACCTGCCACCTTCCAGATGTTTTGGACTACAACTTCCATGAGCCCCAGCTGCTAGTTGGGACTGATGGGAGTTGTAGTCCAATGCACCAGGCTGAGAAGGCCTGGGTAGGAAATAAAGCCTCTTGGATTTCTAAGAGAGTAAAGCAATGCTTTTATGGAAATCACGATGCACCACACACGCCTTTATTCTCCAAGCTTTCTTTTCTTTCTTTCTTTCTTTCTTTCTTTCTTTCTTTCTTTCTTTCTTTAGAAAAAGAGAAGTGCCTTCGAAAAGCGCCTAAAGGGAATTGCAAAAAACGTCAAGCCAGACGACACTGGCCATTTGTTTGGTGAAAAGTGACGCCTCTCTCGTCTTCGAGGCGCAAGTGGCTCTGCTGCAGGATGCAATCGCTGGGGGTTCTGAAGGACACGAGGATTTGGTTCAATGCCGCCTGGGGACGCGGAGACAAAGGAAGGGTTTATGGCCAGCGCTGCAGTTGGTCTCCCCAAGGAGGCAGCAACAGCCACTTCTGCACCGCACCTGCCAGACCGTTAATAAAAGTGTCAAGGCCAGGGCCTTCGCAGGAAGCTGATTGCCTGCTTCCAACGCTATGGAATCCAAAGTGAGAGGGCAGTTTTGAAAAGCAGGAGACGGGCCTACGAGAACATGCCATAAGAAAGCAAAGTCCGGAATGCAGCAGGGAACAAGGCATTCATTGACCACAGAACCAAAGATCACCAGGGGCCTCTGATTATCACAACGAAGTTTCCCACAGTTTATTCCTGCCAAAATGGCCCAATCCATAGACTCACAGGGGACCCCCAACGGTCATCTAGTCCAACCCACTGCAATGCAGGAATCTAAACTAAAGCATCTATGGAGGATGGCCATACAATCCTGGGCAGGTTCGTGTTTTATTTTCCGCTAACAAGCCACCCACGTTATGTTAACTCTGCTGCCCTAATTGCAAAATAAGTCGTCGTTGCTGTTGTCAACAGCAGCCGTAACTCATCCTTCTTCCAAGCAGTTCAAGACATATAGCTGCTCTCCCGTTTTATCTTCACAACCATCTGACAAGGTAGGCTGGAACAAGAGAGTCCCAGAGTGGTTTAACCCGGAAAAGTCAATCCCTCTTCTCAGGAAAACCTGGAGAACCGGAGCTCTGGGCGGAGAATCTGGGGCCTGCTAGCAACTCTTAGCGATCTTAACAAACTACAGTTGCATGTTGAGGTCCCCAAGCCACCCCCTAAATAAATCACAATTCACACAGAATTTTTGTTTAAGGTTTTTGGCACAATTTTGGCCACAACTTTATTAAAATAGATAATGTGAGTGGTTGCTTAGGCATTGGTTACGACTATCTGTCCCCACCCAGGGACAGAAATGACTTCCGAAAGCCAGAAAGGGAAAACAATATATGGGAGAGAATGGGACTGGACACCATACTGTCACCCCTCCCTGCATGCTCCCAGGGGCTTGCACGGCCCTAGCCCCTTGCCGGGGATACAGGCAAAAGCCTGGCAAACCCCTGGAATCCTTTAACGGAATTCCATTGCAGCAGCAGCATTGGAGGGGCAGGCCCAGCCAACCATACCCCCTCCACCAACCAAAATTAACCAGGGCCTAACCGCAACCTTACAAGTTGTGATGATTTGCTACGCAGTAGGCAAGAACCAAATGGTGTCAGCCAATCTGCCAAATGGACAAAATTCCTACCAGGCCCCTGCCCCAAAAGCAGACGACCCCATGACAGGCATAGCAATGTCAAGTGCAACAGCCCTAAATTAGGGAGGGTGGGCGGGCGATCTGATGCACGCAGCAAAAGAGACTGAAAAAAGCTGCGTGCCAAGAATATATAACCTTCGGGCCAACCCTCTAAATGGTAACATCAAAATCTCCCCAACAACCCAAACTGGCCCAATCACAGTCATGGCCATCCAAACGGTCCTGCCCAGTAACCAAGTGTCTTGTTAGACCCCCACCGCAACACGTGCTCTCCATGAAGGAGAACATGCTCTCCCAGAAATATTTGGCGGAAGCCAGGGCTGCTTAAAGTAGAGACATCACCTTGCCAACAAAGGTCCGTATAGTAAAAGCTATGGTTTTCCCAGTACTGATGTATGGAAGTGAGAGCTGGACCATAAAGAAGGCTGATCGCCGAAGAATTGATGCTTTTGAATTATGGTGCTGGAGGAGACACTTGAGAGTCCCATGGACTGCAAGAAGATCAAACCTATCCATTCTGAAGAAAATCAGCCCTGAGTGCTAACTGGAAGGACAGATCTTGAACCTGAGGCTCCAATACTTTGGCCACCTCATGAGAAGAGAAGACTCCCTGGAAAAGACCCTGATGTTGGGAAAGATGGAGGGCACAAGGAGAAGGGGAAGACAGAGGATGAGACAGAGGACAGTGTTCTCGAAGCTACCAGCATGAGTTTGACCAAACTGCGGGAGGCAGTGGAAGACAGGAGTGCCTGGTGTGCTCTGGTCCATGGGGTCACGAAGAGTCGGACACGACTAAACGACTAAACAACAACAACAACAAGGGCTGCTTAAAGCAGCATCACAACACTTCAAATTCATGCTGTGGGACTTCAACTGTTGGCAGCACCCACCCACCCACCTCCCAAAAAGCAACTGGTGCAGCCAGCCAGACGCAAAGAGCATGTGGATAGAGGGGAAGAGAAAATTTAATTTGGAAAGCTGCCTACTCTTTTGCCGGGGATTGTGAGCAGAGAGCCAGGAGTTCATTATTCCAAACTAATCCATCACAGCAAATGCCCACTTCGGACAGCGGAAGGAGCAAGGAAAACTGCCCTGTGGACAATCTTTAATCACCCTTATTGCAGGACGAAATAGTTGCCGTTTGTTGAAGGGTAACTAATAGGAACATAGGAAACTGCCTTATCCTGAGTTGGATCGTGGCTCCAATTGAGTTCAGTGTTGTCTACACTGGTGGGCAGGGCCTCAGTCTGCAAGGTTTCAGTCCGGAGGCTCTTTCCAGATCTTCTGCATACAAACATAAACACACACTCTGCCCCTGGAATACAGAACCTCCCTAAAGAGGTCCGCTCACACAGAGTCAGGTCACTGGTCCAACTAGCTCCATTCTGTCCACACTGGCTGGCAGCAGCACTCTACTGTTTTAGACAGGAGACATTCCCAGCATCAGCATCAGCATCATTATACCACCCATCTGGCTGGGTTTCCCCAGCAACTCCGGGCAGCTTCCAACAAATTACTATTATTATTATTATTATTATTATTATTATTATTATTATTATTAATAACATCAAACATTAAAAACTTTCCGTCAGATGTCTTCTAAAAGTCAGGTAGTTGTTTATTTCCTTGACATCTGGTAGGAGGGCGTTCCACAGGGCAGGCGCCACCACCGAGAAGGCCCTCTGCCTGGTTCCCTGTAACTTGGCTTCTCGCAGCGAGGGAACCGCCAGAAGGCCCTCGGAGCTGGACCTCAGTGTCCGGGCAGAACAATGGGGGTGGAGACGCCCCTTCAGGTATACTGGACCGAGGCCGTTTAGGGCGTTAATGGTCAGCACCAACACTTTGAATTGTCCTTGGAAATTCATTGGGAGCCAATGTAGGTCTTTCAGTGTTAATATGGTCTTGGCGGCCACTCTCAGTCACCAGTCTATCTGTCAAGGATTTAGAAGTGTGAAGGATAGAGCCTGGGGCTTTCTGTGTGCAAAGCATGTGCTCAATCCCTGAGCTAAGATACAGAATCCTAGAGCTGGAAGGGACCACAGCGGTCATTTAGTCCAACCCCCTGCAATGCAGGAATCATTTGCCCAATTTGGGGCTGGAACCCACAACCCTGCGATTGAGAGTTCTCCTGTTCAATAGACTGAGCTATCCCTCATCCTGCCTGCACCCTGCCTCCAGGCCCAGCTCCAGGTATTATTTTATTTTATTTGTTAAATCTGCATCCAAAGATCTCTGGGCAGTTTGTGGCATAAAAACACAAAGCACAGAACAGAAATAAAGAACGAACAAACCCTCCCCCAAACACATTTAAAAGGGCATCGGATATTAATCAATAAAGGCCTAGTTGAAGAGGAACATTTTCACCTGGCACCTAAAGATATGTAATGAAGGAGCCAAGCAAGCCTCCCTGGGGAGAGTGTTCCACAAATGGGGAGCCACCACAAAAAAGGCCCAGTTCTCATGTTCTCACCCTCCAGACCTCTCGTGGAGGAGGCACATAAAGAAGGGCTAGGTCAGCTCGTAGGGGGAGAGACGATCCTTGCATTGCAATCCTGAGCCATTTAAGCCCTTATAGGTCAAAACCAGCACTTTGACTTGGGCCCAGAAACTAATTGGCAGCAAGTGCAGTCTAGCCAGGATCAGTGCCACTGGTGGATGAAGGGTCCCTTGTGTCAGATCCTGCTGCATCAACTTTTATTATTTTACTTCTGCTTGCTTCCCCCTCCCCTCCCTCTTGTTTTATCTTGATTTGATTGCTGCCTCTTTACATTTATATCCCACTTTTCTTCCGACATGCAGGTGGTCTCCCATCCAGACCCAGACCTGCTTAGCTTCAGCAAAATGCGTAGTCGCATATGCTCCTCTGCCTTCAAAACATCAGCTGGAATTACCCTGAGATTTTGCTAAATTGAAGGGCAGCATATAGAGAGTTAAAAAGGACCCCTCTTAAGTAGGAAAGCAAAAACAGTCAACTCAGATTGCAATTAAACTTAAGTGGGGTGGAAGTCATTTGTCTGCACAAACATTTGTTTTCAGGGCATCCAATGTGTGTTCAAACCACCTCTGCCGCATTGCCAATTTTCACCGGCGAGAGATATTTACGGCGTAACATTTATAGAGGGCATTTCAAGTATTCTGGGACTCTCCCAGATGCCAGGGACTGAACCAGGCAGAGGGCCTTCTTGGTAGTGGCACCCTCCCTGTGGAACGCCCTCCCATCAGATGTCAAGGAAATAAACCACTATCTGACTTTTAGAAGACATCTGAAGGCAGCTCTGTTTAGGGAAGTTTTTAGTGTTTGATGTTTTATTGTGTTTTTAATATTCTGTTGGGAGACGCCCAGAGTGGCTGGGGAAACCCAACCAGATGGGCGGGGTATAAGTAATAAATTTTTATTTTTATTTTTCTGCATGCAGAGCAGATGTTCTCTGCCACTGAGAAACAGCCCTTCCCTTAAAGCTTCACATTCATGAGCTCTCTTCAGATGACTGCTCCTTATATATTGCACACACAGAAGGAGGAATCATGCCTATCGGTTCTGCTCTCCATCTGTTCAGACAAACCCATGGAAAGAGCCCATGCATAGCTTGTACATACAGCTTGTCTGCGTGCACAATGTCTGAACACACAATCAGGAGGAAAGCCTGCAAAACCCCCCCAAAAAACACCCACATACCGTATTTTTTCGCTCTATAAGACGCACCTAGTTTTTGGAGGAGGAAAACAAGAAAAAAAATATTCTGAATCTCAGAAGCTAGAACAGCAAGAGGGATCGCTGCACAGCGAAAGCAGCGATCCCTCTTGCTGTTCTGGCTTCTGGGATAGCTGCACAGCCTGCATTCAATCCATAAGACACACACACATTTCCCCTTACTTTTGGGGAGGGAAAAAGTGAGTCTTATAGAGCAAAAAATACAGTATTTTGTCAGCTGGGTTCACAGGTTTAGCTAAACAGAGGGAGGTCCGGGAGGTGGAAATAGCAGGCAAGAACTCTGCTCCCTAGTCCACGGACTGGTCAGCTGAACAACATTTTGTTAGTGAAGGTTAGGAAAAGAATAGGGGTGCGCAGAGCTTTTGGTGGACACTGAGCTAAAGCAACGTATCCCATCAGGACACCTGAACTCTGTGGATATGTGAACACCAGTGGTTTAAAACCCAGTGAGGTCCTTCCCACTGCATTTCAAGTTGCGATTGCACATTGTTGTACACCCCAGAGAAGGGAAGGGAATGCCTTCACCTGTTGCACATTACCTGTTTGGCTTCCCCCGCCCCCCTGCATTCACACACTGTTCGTGAAGGTTTAATCTGAGCATGATGCGCAGGGGCTCTCTCAAATGTACGCACCTCTGCTTAACCGCAAAGTGGACGTGGCTTTGGTTAAAGCTGGTTTGGCGGGAAATGCGTCAAACAGTGGCATTCCTCAAGAAACTATGGGATAGCTCTTCAATGTGGATAAGGTTGTGTGAGCTCACTGGGGCCAGAGTAAACGCTAATGTATACCCAAACTGCATTTCCCCCAGAAGAGCTTCTAGGAGCTCACAACAGAGTGTGAAAGTGGCAGCCTTGTCCTTTTGTTGGTCCTCATATAGACTGCAATGACAAACCTAGACAACATCTTAAAAAGCAGAGACATCACCTTGCCGACAAAGGTCCGTATAGTTAAAGCTATGGTTTTCCCAGTAGTGATGTATGGAAGTGAGAGTTGGACCATAAAGAAGGCTGATCGCCGAAGAATTAATGCTTTTGAATTATGGTGCTGGAGGAGATTCTTGAGAGTCCCATGGACTGCAAGAAGATCAAACCTCTCCATTCTTCAGGAAATCAGCCCTGAGTGCTCACTGGAAGGACAGATCGTGAAGCTGAGGCTCCAATACTTTGGCCACCTCATGAGAAGAGAAGACTTCCTGGAAAAGACCCTGATGCTGGGAAAGATGGAGGGCACAAGGAGAAGGGGACGACAGAAGACGAGATGGTTGGATAGTGTTCTTGAAGCTACCAGCATGAGTTTGACCAAACTGCGGGACGCAGTGGAGGACAGGAGTGCCTGGTGTGCTCTGGTCCAGGGGGTCACAAAGAGTCTGACATGACTAAACGACTAAACAACAACATAAAGACTGCCACTGTAGAGAGAGGTTCGGATTTTTTTAAAAAGTTTTTAGTTTTCAGCATTAATAGCTAAAAGACTGGTTCTCCATGAACCGTTTTTAAATAGATCTATCCTCTCTGAACTAAAAACCCTGCAAGTTAGTTGGAATCATCAGATTCTGTGGAAACGTGTTCCACAAGTTAATTATAATTTGCACAGTGGCTCCCTTCATCTCTAACCTCCAGCCAATCGCTTTCTTTGAAGAGCCTGAATTCGGGTGAAAGTGAGCAAGCGAAAGAAAGGAGCATCGATTTACAAAGTTCTACTGGGGGCTCTCACTTGGATGAAAACTAAGCAGGCATAAGACCCCAAAATTGTTGAGCTTTTTTAAAGACACTTTCAAATGTATACACCTCTGCCCAAAGTAGGTTTTTGGGCTTTTAAAAACATTTTATAGCATTTTTATTAGTAGTATTATTTTAATCGCCCTACTTAATATACATCCAGGTTTTCCCGGACATTTTGCAGACTCAGCAAAAATCATAGGACGCTGCCATGTACCAAACTTAGTACAGTGGTACCTTGGTTCTCAAACTTAATCTGTGCCGGAAGTCCGTTCCAAAACCAAATCGTTCCAAAACCAAGGTGCGCTTTCCCATAGAAAGTAATGCAAAATGGACCAATCCGTTCCAAACTTTTAAAAACAACCCCTCAAACTGCAATTTAACATGAATTTTCCTATCTAACCATTGAGCAATGATCCATAAAATGAAAGCAATAAACAAAGTACTGCAGTCACACAATCAGTCAGTAGCTGAACTGGGTTCCACACCGTCACAAAAACAATAAGAGCCACAAAAACAAAAACGCAAAATAAATAGCAAAAAGAGACAGACCTCAGCGTTAGCACTCAAAATGGAAGTGTGGCACTCAAATCGGAAGCATAACACTCAAAACGGAGTACGTTCAACTTCCAAAAAAAGTCTGCAAACCAGAACACTTACTTCCAGGTTGCAGTGTTTGGGTTGTTTGAGTACCAAGGCGTTTGAGAACCAGTATTGTCCACACTGACTGGCAGCAACTCTCCAGGATTTCAGGCATTTTTTCCCCTACCTGGTGACTGAACTTGGGACCGTCTGCTTGCAAGGCAGATGCTATACTTCTGAGCTACAACCCTCTCCCTGGTACTTTGATGGCCGGTCCACGCTCGCATCATCTCCGACTGCGACATCAAGCAAGGACTTTGTGAGCCACCCCAGGAGTAATCGCCACAGACCAAAGGCCCGTATCCCCTAAAGTCACTTCCAAGAAGCAGCGGAGGCAGCTCATGCGTTCAGCAGAGAATCGCCAAGTTCAGAGAAATCAAAGAACTAGTGAAAATTGGGTGAAGTAAAGAGAAATCGAGCAAGCGCCCAGGTCAAATGGCAGCAAAGCACGATGCTGGGATCAGAAATGTGGCTTTTGTGGGTGAAACGACTCTTAGAGTAAGAAGGGGGGGACTTGAGCATGAGAGCAGGTAAGAGAGTTTTTATGCACAATTAAACTCTCCAGGCCTTATGTCATCCAGCCACTTTTTCCACTCCAGGCTGCTCCGAGACGGCAATAAATCTTACTGTTCCCTGCATGCGCTCCAGGAACAGGCGGGATCGGTGGGTAGTCCATGCCGAAGTAATGTCAGCCGTAATGTTTACCGCGCACTGCCTTGATGGATTGTTTTCCAAACAAACAAGGCGTCTAAAAATTGATATTGGCATGCCTAATGCAGGCGGCAAGACCTCCCGACACACGGGCATATCTTGCACACCGTCGAGTGCAGAACTGGTGTTAAAATAGTAATAGGACTAGTAAATAGGGAGTCACGTTTTCACTTCACATTTCTGGTTTCTAATGAACATGTAGCAAAAAAAACTCTTAAGCGTAACAGCAACTGCCAGGGGCGAAGATGTCTCAGCTCCCGGAGCTTTCAGACAAACATCTTTGAGCTTCTCATGTGTGAATGTCGTTACTGCCAGGCAGAAAGCATAAAGGAGCTGGTTTTATACAGCCAGTTGTGGGTTAAAGTAAAGGTAGAGGGACCCCTGACCATTAGGTCCAGTCGTGGCCGACTCTGGGGTTGCAGTGCTCATCTCGCTTTATTGGCCCAGAGAGCCGGTGTACAGCTTCCGGGTCATGTGGCCAGCATGACTAAGCCGCTTCTGGCGAACCAGAGCAGCGCATAGAAACGCTGTTTACTTTCCCACCAGAGTGGTACCTATTTATCTACTGCACTTTGACATGCTTTCGAACTGCTAGGTTGGCAGAAGCAGGGACCGAGCAACGGGAGCTCACGCCGTCGCGGGGATTTGAACCGCCAACCTTCTGATCAGCAAGTCCTAGGCTCTGTGGTTTAACCCACAGCACCACCCGCATCCCTACCCCTAATTGTGGGTTACGCATCTATTAAAGGTGCACTGGAAGCTAGGTACCCTCCATAGCTTTATGTACAAACACAGCCTGGATATGCTCAGTTGGCTACAGCGTGGTGCGGATATGGCCAAGGCTGCTGGTTCGATCCCCGTTTGGGACAGTTGCATATTCTTGAACTGCAGGGGGTTGGACTAGATGACCCTTGCATCCCTTCCAACTCGATTCTACAATTCCATGATTCTATTCCTTGGGAAGGACTGCATCCCAGTGGAGCAGCATCCCAGTGCACGCAAGAGGTCTCGGGTTCAACCCCTGGCATCTCGAGGTAAGGCTGGGAGAGACTCCTACCTGAAATCCTGGTGAGCTACTGCCAGCCAGTGCAGACAACACTAAGTGTGATGGTCCAACTCAGGGTAAAGGAGCTTCCTGGGTTCACAGTGCTGGCGCAGGACATATTCTGGCAAGACTGAAGAGCAATTTGGAAAGGCATGGAAAGCATTCTGCTTTTCAAGGTGTGCCACCTAAAGGCAGAACTTTGGAAGGGGGTAATGAGTGTTGAAGTAAGTAGTTCAAAGATGTTCAGGGCACGATGTTGTAAAAAAAGAACGAACAACCACGCATTTGGCAAGTTTGCTGCCACGCTCTTTACACTGCCTGTGCAAAAATGATAAGGGAGAGTGCCTAGGCTTGATCCAATTGATTAAATGCTCTTTGCAGACACTAGATCAGGCATCCCCAAACTTGGCCCTCCAGATGTTTTTGGGACTGCAACTCCCAACATCCCTAGCTAACAGGACCAGTGGGAATTGTAGTCCCGCTGGGAATTGATGATGGGAACTGTAGTCCCAAAACAGCTGGAGGGCCAAGTTTGGGGGTGCCTGCAATAGATAGTTCCGTAAGGGAGACTGGGGTGCAATTTCTGGTGGCTGCCGGGCTAAGCAGACCTCAAAGGGGTGTGGCTCAGTGGTACAGCACCTGCGCTGCATGCAAAAAGGTCTCCGGTTCACTGTCCCTAGTGACTACAGATAGAATCATAGAATTGTAAAGCTGGAAGGGAACCCCGAGGGTCATCTAGACCAACCCCCGGCAATGCAGAAATCTCAACTAGATCATGCATAACAGATGCCCTCCAACCTCTGCTTTAAAACCTCCAGCACTTCTCATGAGAGTCGAACAGCTCTCATCTCTAGGGAGCCTGTCATAAAACAATCCTGAAGTAGACAGGACAGGGGTCTGACTCAGGATAAACCAGCTCCATTTGTATGACAGAGCCACCGATCTGTGGCAGAAGACCTGCTCTGCGCACAGAAGGCACTGGGTTCAATTCCCGCCATTCCCAGATAGGGCTGGAATAAGAATTCCTGCCTGAAACCCTGGAGAGCTTCTGCAAGTCAGTGTAGACAATACCAGGCTAGATGAACTGGTGATAAGGCATCTTCCTAAGCGCTTTAGTCTGATCCTACAAGGCACTTCTTGTGCTCTTAAGCCAAGAAGAGTTGAAGGCTCTGGGCAACTTAACACAGAGACTTAGCAGCATTTTTTGCTCTTGGGAGAGTCCCCTAAGCATTCTTCCTCAAGAGGATCACAGAGATTCTCAGGCGGTGGTCGGGCTTGTTGCTTAAAAAAACTAAAAATAAAAAAGCAAGACGGTGCCAGCCCCATAGATCATCCCCAGCCCAACTTCAGCAGGGAAACCTCGCCGCAGAATCTCATTAAGCGGCCCAACTTCTCTCTGTAAAGCGAAATCAATGAAGTCCAGAGCTGAAGCTTTTACTCACCTTCAGCCTGATGGGGCAAAACTGCAAAGGCAGCCAAGACGAGCAGCAGACGCATCCACGCCGCCAGGAAATCCATAGTTAAGCAGAGGTTATATTTTAAAAGGGGGAAAATTTGTTTCTTTTTTCTTAAGCCCCAAAGGACCTTCTCTCGGCAGGAGCTTCGTGCAGCATCCGAAGGCAGCTTTTAGGGGGGGAATCTAAGCCTTTTTCTATCCCAGGAACAAAACTAACAGCAGGTACACACCCTTTTGGTTCCGGGGGTGGGGAAGAGTCCCTGGTTTTTTGGGGTTCGTGGAGATGTCAGGTGGCGCCCCAGCCTTGCGCTCCAGTCTTGGTGGAGAGGAAGAGGCTCTCTCCGCGCTCTGGCGACCCCAGCGCGTATTTACAGTGCGGGCGAGCCGTAGGGCAGAGAGCAGCCGTAAATCACCCGGCGGTGGGTCACCTTTGCGCCCAGGGACGGAACCGGGGGAAGGAGCAGGACGAGAACCGCCACCGCCGCCGCGCGTCTCTTCGGAGAGCTGCCGCCCTCTCCAAGTTGTCCCCCAGCCCGGCAAAGTTCCCCCCGGCGGAGCGATTGGTCGACAAACCCCCGAGGCGAGGAGACCTCTCGCCCCTCTCCTCGCCCTCTTAATTCCTGCTTTCTCTCTATCTCGGAGACCCTCCCTCCTTTTCAAAGTCCACTTTGGGGCGCCGCCGCCGCGCCACCCACAAAGGCGCCTCGGATCTTGCGGATCCTCCGCCTGGCGCGCCACGCGCCCTGGGTCGGGCACAGCGCCAAAGCGCGCCCCCTTCCCACCCCGCCCGGATCCTTCTTCCACTCCTCGCCCTTTTTTGGGGGGAGCTCCTCGAGGAAACTTTGCAGGTCCCCTCCAGCAGAAGCAGATCTCCTCTCACGCCGCTTCTCCTGCGAAGGCAGCAAGGGGAGGCTGCCTGGCTGGTTGGGGAGAGGGGGAGAGAAAGAGGGGCGTTTCTCCAGAAAGAAAACACAGCAGGCGTTTTGGGGTTTTTTTAAGCGGGGCTTTCCCTCCCCTCCCTCCGCCTCGCCGCGCGTGTGAGATGGTAGAATTTCTTCCCCTTTAGCGTAGCAGATCCGCGCAAAAATAGGGAATTTTTTTAAACGCTCCCCCTGCAATACGTCCTGGGAGCAGAGAGGATAATTTCAGTCTGCAGGTGATTTGCAAAAGAGATACCATAAGGCAGGCAGGCAGCCGCAAAGACTCTCCAAAGCGCCTGTAGTCGAAATCCACTCTCCGTAGGAGGGAGAGGGGCAAGGTCCGTCCTTCTCTTCCTCTCTCCTGGCTTTCTTCCTTCCTTCCTTCCTTTCTTTTTTAAAAGAGGTTCTCCTCCACCTCCCTCTCCCATGCAGTGCGAAAATGGACCCAGGGAAAAGGGGCTGTGGTGGTGATATTGCTGGCAAAGATTCCTGAGAAAGTCACGTGGGGAAGAAAGCGTGGGGGGGGGGGAGAAAGAGAGCAACCTGATCCCCTTATTCATGCTGCAGAAGTTTATGTTCCTATAGGCTTGTCTGCTTTTGTCTTGAGATCGGGTGGAAATTGGACGGAGAGAAAGGAGAGATGGGGGGGGAAGGAAGAGGGCAAGGCACATCTGTTCATGGGGGGCACACCCACCCCTGCGCCACCCAGGACGAACTGCTGCTGCTGCCATGGTTTAAAAAAGTTTAGCATTGCAGGATTTCTTTCCTGCCTGGCGAAGCGGCACCACCCAGGCTGAAATCACCTCCATCAACATTCCTGCGTTGCAGGGGGTGGGGCTGGATGACCCTCGGGGTCCCTTCATCCCCCTACTCCCTCCCCCCCCACACACACACACCTTAGTGAATTTGCATTGCAACCATTCATGCTTTCCTTGCACCCACTGACAGCTATCTCAGATGAAAAAAGCTCGCTTGGTCCATATTGCCTTGTGGCCAGAGATGGAGATGCTGTCCTGTCCCCCTGATGAGCTTGGTCAAACTTTTTTCAGTTCACTGTCCCTCAGACCATGTGAGGGGCCAGACTATTTTTTGGGGGGGGGGGATGAATGAATTCCTATGCCCCACAAATAACCCAGAGATGCATTTTAAATAAAAGAACACATTCTTCTCATGTAAAAACACACTGATTCCTGGACCGTCCGCAGGCCAGATTTAGAAGGCGATTGGGCCGGATCTGGCCCCCAGGCCTTAGTTTGCCTACCCATGATCTTGGTGATAGCCAAGCAATGTGTAACACCGCAGCCCCTGTGATCTGTCCGCCGAACAGCCCCACCGCCATTTCCTCTCTCCATCCAGTGAAACTGACAAGGTCAAGGAAAGATTTTTCTCCATGCCGTCCATTCACCCATCTGGTCTCTGGTGAAAGTAGTTGAGTCCCTGGTCCTGTCCTTCAGTGGAGGGATTTCATTTCCCCATAAATGGTTGTGTGTAGCAAAACCTGAGCTACAAGGACAGCCCAACAGGGAGGACATCAGGGAAACTGACAAGGCTGTCTTGCATACTTGGATGCAGCTCTGTGGAAGCGGGACACGAGTGTAAAGATGTTGTTGGCATCATTAAGAAGACGGACCAAAGACTATACATGTATGATACGACAGCCGCCAGAGTTTTGATAGCCCAAAAGTGGAAGACACAGGAGGACCGTGGGAGGGATAGGATTCCCTGCAGCCTGACAGCTGCCTACTCATAAAATACAGGGACATTGTTGACATTTCCATTCCACCTTAAGGAACAGACATGGGACTGTTACGTGTCACATGTCTGTTTACATTCCAGCACAGTATGCTGGGAACTTCCGTTGTGTATAGTTTTTATTTTTAGCTGTTCTCTCTGAGACGACATGAGAGAGAGACGACATGTTTCTTTGTCCTGATTTATGATTAATAAATCTGTAGTTGTAGTATGCTTCCACAAGCCTCACACCTATTCTGTGTGTGCAGATCTATCTGCTGATAGTGTGCCCTGGCTGAGTAAGCCCGGGTCGCTGATTTATGTCGGGTAGAGGCGATGGTCTTCGCAGCGGGACGGCTGGAAGGGAATGGCCCAGCCAAGGTTAGCCAGCTGGCCTCCCGGCCCTCTGCATGCCGACAGACATGTCTTGTTTCGTCTTAATAACACAAGAACAGCTTGTTGAACCAGGCCAATGGTCCATCTAGTCCATCATCATGTTCTCACAGTGGCCAACCAGGTGCCTGTGGGACACCTCCAAGCAGGACCTGAGTGCCAGTGAAAGCCGACCCATTACGGTGAATGAGCCCAAGCTCATTAGGCAGCCCCCATTTGCTTAGCTTCCTACTTGCAACCGGTTCATGCGAGATGCACTGGCCATCAGTTCCCTCCTTAGCAACCATGTTGCCCTAGTAGCAAGGAGGAGAATGGGAAAAGAACGAGAATTATTTGGCTCTGCCTGCCATGGGCTCTGGCACTGCATCCTCTTGGCCTCTCTGCCGTTCCTCCTGACGCCACTGCCGAGTGCAACAACAGATCCCAGCAACCGGCCTTTGGAGGCATGCTGGCTCTCAATGAGCCCAGCGATGATGGCTTGTAGCCATCAAAAGCCCCCTGTGAATTTCTCTAGTCTTCTTCTGAAGTCTCTCAAGTGGGCGGCCATCACCACATATGGTGGGAGTGAGTTCCATAGTTTTAACTATGTATTGGGTAGAGAAGTTCTTCCTCTTGTCTGTCTTGAGTCCTCCAACATTCAGCCTCATTGGAGGAGCCCCAGGGACCTACTGTTAGGAGAGAGAGAGAGAGAGAGAGAGAGAGAGAGAGAGAGAGAGAGGTCTCCTGGTCCACTTCACATGAGAACCTAAGAAGAGCCTTGCTGGATCAGGCCAATGGCCCATCTAGTCCAGCATCCTGTCCTCAGTGTGTTGGCCTGGGACTTGGGCTCGGACTCGCAACCAGAGGTGTCTCAGTCTGCACCAGATCCTTTGCCTCAGGCATCATCTGAACCAGGTCTGGGGCCTGATCTTGAAGAGTCCCAGTCTGCACAGGTTCCCCTGCAACAAACACCAGCTGGGCCAAGTCAGGGGCCTGAGCCTGCCCTGGCTCCAGATGTGGGGATTACCTCGTTGCCTTCAGCTGGGCCATCACTTACAGCTGCTCCACTACCGGTTTGGTCAGGGGAGGCTGAGGCGGCCCCTTGGTCTAGTAACCCACCGACGTCTCCCGAGCTGCAGAGACTAAGGTCTTAGAGAAGGAGAGACCTGAGTACTCACAGGAGGAGTGCTCGCCTTCGGGTGGGACAGGGAGGTGAGTCACTGGGTATCAGGATCAGCCGCTACCCCAACAAAGATAAAAGGCTGTTGGACCCTGCCCCAGGTTGCGGGAGCAATGTTCCTGTTCGCCAGAACCTGCCTGAGACCCTGTGCTTGACCTTGCCTGGTTTCCTGCCTTGGCCCTGTCGGGCTGACTCCTCGCGGAACCCTTGGATTCGGGACCAAACCTGGACCGCATTGCTTGGGTTACCCCCAGGCCCAGCACAGTAGGCCTCTTCTCCATGAATTGGTCCAGGCCTCTTTAAAAGCCATCCAGTTTGGTGGTCTTCACCGGGAACAGTTTTAACTCGTGTGTTGCACGAAGAAGCCCTTTCTGTTACCTGTCCTGACTCCTCCAACATCCATCGGACGTTCACGAGTTCCAGAGTTATGATAAATTTCTCCACTGCACTTTCTCCAACATGCACATAATCTTACAAACCTCTATCATGTTCCCCATCATAAAGTCCCTGGAAGGACCCATACCTGGGGTCCCACCCACTCACGAAAGCACACAATCCCATAAACGAGAACCTTGAGCAAAATGTGGTCCTGGCAATTCACGGCTTTGAATTCACATGGGGTTTCCTTGTTTGGGGTTGGGGGCCCCCTAGGTGCTATGGCAACAGAAGTAATAATTAACTGTGCCCTGCTCGGTTCGTTAGCATTAAAGCTTGCAGGGGTGGCCTTCCCGCTTTGATCTCACCCTCTTCGGCCCTTGAAAATGCTTCGCTGCTGCTCCTTCTCCCCTGCCCTCAATGCCAGGGAGCGGAATATGTAGGGGCAGAGATGGCTTGCAGACCCGCCTCTCTTTTGGGCAAGAGGATTTTGCCGTCTCAACTTTTAATCAACAAATTAATTATTTTCCCTCTTGGCGCTGTGGGGCTTTAATAAAAAGCCGTTTCTCTTGTACAGAGGCTTACACTTTTGATATTAAGAATATGGTCATTAGCTCTCCAGGGAGAGCCGAGAAGTGAATTTTTTTGTTCCTTTTAAAAATGCATCTGAGCACTAATGTCAGGGAGAGAGAATCGCGTTGGCCTGGCATAATGGTCTCCTGGAGGGGCATACACGCCGCTTAATGGAAAATAAATGTCAGGGCAGAAACAGGGCATCTATTATCAAGGCAGGAGGTGCTGATCCTATGCCAGGCTTAGATTCTCCAAAGCCTTGCTTTCATTTATATCAAGTGAATGACTGGCAGAGGGTTTCTCGCTTTTATTCAGATTCCAGCACTGGTAGAAAGAATGGTACCCAACTCTCTCAAGCTCTTCCACTTCAGAGCATACAGAACAACTCCTCAGCCAATCCTCAACAGCTGACTCCTCCTCGGCCAATCCTCTGTGCCCGACTCACCTCCTTTCGCTCTGATTGGCTGCCATCAGCACAACGGGTGAGAAGACATCTTTTCAGAGGCTGAAAAGCTCCCATTTCATGCTGATGGGGACCCTGCTGCAGAAGGAGTACAGTGGTACCTTGGATTAAGAACTTAATTCATTCCAGAGGTCCGTTCTTAACCTGAAACCTGTTCTTAACCTGAGGTACCACTTTAGCTAATGGGGCCTCCCGCTGCTGCCGCACTGCCAGAGCACGATTCTGTTCTCCTCCTGAAGCAAAGTTCTTAACCCGAGGTACTATTTCTGGGTTAGTGGAGTCTGTAACCTGAAGCGTATGTAACCCGAGGTACCACTGTAATGGGACTTTAGAACACTACACCTTTGCTTAAATTAAAACATTGTTTTCATCATTTCAGCAAACAGACACCCCAGGAAACCAGGGTTCAGATCTCCACTCAGCCATGAGGTTGTGGACTCTCCTTCCCTGGAGGTTTTTAAGCAGAGATTGGATGGCCATCTGCCATGGATGCTTTAGCTGAGATTCCTGCATTGCAGGTTTTGGACCTCAGGGTCACTTTCAACTCTACAATTCTATGAAGCCCACTTTGGGCCTGTCATTCTCTCTCCACTTAAGCTACCTTACAGGGTTGCTGGGAGGGTAAAATGGAGAGGGGGTGGACTGTGTACAGCAGGGGTCAGCAACCTTTTTCAGCCGTGGGCCGGTCCACCGTCCCTCAGACCATGTGGTGGGCCGGACTATATTTGGGGGGGTGAACAAATTCCTATGCTCCACGAATAACCCAGAGATGCATTTTAAATAAAAGGACACATTCTACTCATGTACAAACACCAGGCAGGCCCCACAAATAATCCAGAGATGTGTTTTAAATAAAAGGACACATTCTACTCATGGAAAAGCACGCTGATTCCCGGACCGTCTGCCAGCCAGATTGAGAAGGCGACTGGGCCGCATCCGGCCCCCGGGCCTTAGTTTGTCTTCCCCTGGTGTATACGACCTTGAGGTCTTGGGAGAAAGCTCTTGGGTGGAAGAAGATTGGAATAAATTTAAAGACTATCTTCAGAAATATTGTAAAATTAATGAATGTTAGAATGATGTTGGATAGAAATTAAGTGGTCTTGAGCTGTAATGTTACAAGAGAATACGAGAAAATGGTTATTAACAGGTAAAAACTTAATGTTATAATATTTTAAAATTGAAGATTAAGATGATTGAAGAGGGGAGGGATTTGCTGAATTAAAAATTTGAATTGGAATACAGAAAAGGGAGGCGTGAGGAGGTCCAGGAAATAAGCAAATGAAAATATGTGATGGAAAGATTGAATTGTTTTTAACTATTTTTATTTTGTATTTATTCTTTTTTTTTCTTTTTTTTGGTAACCTTTTTTTTGAAAATCTCAATAAATATCTTAAAAAAAGAAAGAAAGCATGGAATATTATTGTAAGAACAGGAGCACACCGGGTGTAGGATAAATGGGACTATGTAGACAACCTCAGTCAGTGTAAGACCAATTCTGGCTTCTTACGACGTCCCAAGACACTTTCTTTAACATCTCTCAGTTAAGGACAGCAAGCTCACCTGTATGCAGTACTCTGAAGTATTAAATAGTTCTCTAGCAATTATTATTATTATTAGTAGTAGTAGTAGTAGTAGTAGTAGTAGTAGTTAAGGATGGCCTGGGAAAGTGTGGAGGGGGAGGAAGATTAGCCAGCAGGGGAGAAACAGGATCCTTCCTTTCAATGGTCCATTTAGGTCAAGGTGAGGAGCATTCGCAGCCTGAGGGCCACCTTCCCTCCTGTGCAGGCATCTGGGGGCCACATGCTGATGGTGAGTAGGCTCAGAGGCAAAAGTGGACACAGCCACAAATGTGAATCCTAACTCTGTCCGGTAGGCTAGCTCCAACCCATACCTCTCTACCCTCCTTCCAGGCAAGCAAGAGGTGTTATTAGAGTTCCAAGGCAAATTTCAGCCAGGCAAAAACATTTGAGGAGGGTGAAAAGCAAGGCCAGGGAGGTGCAGGATCATAGAAACAGAGTTGGAAGGCACCCTGAGGCTCATCTAGTCCAACCTTGACCATATGGGGATCAAACCCACAACCTTGGCGTTATCGGCACCACACTCTAACCAACTGAGCTGTCCAGGCTGAGCTTCAGGAGAATCCCAAGAAGCAGGTAGAGCAGTTATCTTCAACCTTCGCAGACTCACTTTTAACCCATTTGGAAACGCCTTTCTTAATCTGTCACCAGGTATGTATGGAGGTAGTGCTCCTGTTGCAACCCACCTTGGATCAGGTCAGGACCCACTAGCAGGAGCCGACCCACCAGTTGAAGACCAGTGAGGCAGAGGGTCCTCTAAGGGCTGTATTTGGTCCACAGGCAAGAAGTTCCCCACTCTTGATGGAGATCAACTTTATATATCTCTGTTTCCTAGAATCAGGATTCCCAAGTGGCCTTCTTGCGCGGCTTTATTTTGGAGTGGGGGGTGTGTGAATTCCATCCCTGTTTATTGTGGCACATCTCTCAAGAGCATCACCAAGAAGGATGCAACATGGATCCCCGTTGCAAATGACAATTTGCATGATGAGTTGCAGCGCTTTAAATGAGCCATTATTCATTAGCAACCAGCAGGAGATATTCAAGGCATGAAGGCAAGCGCCGAGGCAACTTAGCACAGTAATAAAGAGCAGGACCCATTTTTAAAACATTAAAGTTAATTAATGCGGTGCGCACTAGTTTAGAACACCGTAGGAACAATTACCGTCAGAAGAGGTGTCGGAGGCTGATTTTCCTCCTGTTCAGAAACTCATGGAAATATTGGAATACCGTATTTTTCGCTCTATAAGACGCACCAGACCACAAGACACACCTAGTTCTTGGAGGAGGAAAACAAGAAAAAAAATATTCTGAATCTCAGAAGCCTGAACAGCAAGAGGGATCGCTGCGCAGTGAAAGCAGCCATCCCTCTTGCTGTTCTGGCTTCTGGGATAGCTGCGCAGCCTGCATTCGCTCCATAAGACGCACACACATTTCCCCTTACTTTTTAGGAGGGGAAAAGTGAGTCTTGTAGAGCAAAAAATACGGTAATTAAAAGTGGTTCACTATAAGGGGACATCTTTTCTTACGCTTTGCACTTCCGTCTGTAAAATCAACACAGACCCCCACACCCTGGTCAAATGCTGAATGATAGCAATATTTGCCTCCAGTTGACCTGATTTTTTTATTTTTATTTTTGCAGGGAGATTAGACCATGTTGGAGATTTAACAAGCACTCGTTCCTATTTATTTGCAGGTTCAGGGGGTGTTGAATGATGTTGCCTCAAAGCAAGAGTCTTCCCACACTTTACAGTGCCTCACTTTCCTTACAGCAAATGATCAGGTCTTTGGGGGAAGCAGGTTTGTTGCGCAAGACATCCCAATCAGCTTTAATGGCACGACTTGGGTCTGCCAGTATGTGACTTGATCATAAATAGTGAGAGTCTAGAAGTCCCCTCATTGAGTTCAATGGGACTTCTCTGCAGGTAAGTGACTATTATGTACTAACCTTGGATCCTAGAACAATAGGCAAGTAGGATCCTAGAATGCAACAACTGATTGGCTTGCAGGAGAAGACCAATCAGGCTCCAGCAGGGAAGCAGAATCAGCCAACCAGACGGGACTCATTGTGTAAATAATGTATATAAAAGCCTGAGGTTTGGGGGTCAATTCAATCACTGTATTACAAGCTGCAATAAAGAGCATGAAATCACTACAGGACTCCAGGTATATTTCAGTGACCATACTAGGAGTACAGACTCAGTCTCATGTTTGGTTGCTTGATCAAGGGGTTTAGCAGAAGATCAGAATGAACTGAAGGCAAGAAGAAGAAAAATCCTCTTGTTATCCAGGGGCTCCTTTTTCTTACTTCTGGTTTAGTCTCAAAATAAGAGACTGTGTAAATAACATGGGAGTTGCACCCACAGAAGCTAATGGAAGTGACTGGGTCTGTTAGTTGGGTACAAGCCACAGGCAATAACACAGAGAGTTGAAATTCACAGACTTGTCTTTATAATCAAGAACTTTATATGTAATGGGCATGTACCCTGGTAAAGGCTTTATGGGAAATGATATACAATGAATTAAAGAAAGTGTTTAAAAATACCTTTGTTAAAAAACCAGAAGCTTTTTTGATAGGTATAATAATAGGTGAAGAGATACCAAGAAGGGATAAAAGACTTTTTATGTGTGCAACGATGGGAGCAAGAATGCTACGAGCCCAAAGATGGAAGGAAGGAGAACAAAGAAGAATGGCAGTTGAAACTGATGGAGTATGCAGAGGCGGCGAAACTGACAGGGAAGATCAGAAACCAAGGAGATCAAGTATTTTTAAAAGACTGGCGTAAATTCTTAATTTATTTTAAAGACTGCTGTAAACAGTTAAAATCATTGGCAGGGATGTAATGACACTTGTAATGTGGAATTAACTATGGTAACTATGGATATATAGCGGATGGATAATGGTAAAAGATGCAGAAAATCTAATCTTAAATATGGAACTCATGGATGGAGAGAAGGAGGTACGAAGGTTCCAAAGAACCTTTCACTTAAAAGTTTGAAATGGTTAAAGTTAAAATGTATAAAATTGTGTAAAACCAATAATATATATATATAAAAAAAGAATTTCTGATTCAGAATACCAGTCTACAATCAATAAACTCCAAAATAAATGGTTGCATCCATTATATATATTGGCCTTGTTGTTTAAATCTCTCTCCTGCTCCAGCCATTTGAATTCTCTGCTTACGATTTCCATTTCTGCCCCTGCAAGTTTCCTTTCCTTCCCCTCCAACACATTCTCAAGATCTTCCCACCTGTCTCGATCCTCTTGCTTCATATCTTTCTCCCAGCAGGTCCTCACAAACTTCTCTCTTTTTTTTGGCAATTGCTGATGCTTCGACAGCTGCAAAGTGACAAGACACAAGATCCATCTGCTCGCCTAGGAGCAGAAGACAAATGTACCTGGTATCTCTTGCCGGCTTCACGCTGCTATGGAGACAGCAAGAGTTTCTTTTCTCAGCGCCGCTAACAAAATATATAGAAAGCGGCAAGGCGCAGATAAGGGCCTTGACCTGCTCAGCTATACATTGCAAAAAAGCAAATGAGACGCTTGGGGGTTCGATGAAATGAAACTTGCCTGTTAACAATGGAGGTAGCAGGGCAGCAGTTGAAGAAGGAGCAAAAAGGGTTTTCTTGTGTGTGTGTGTGTGTGTGTGTGTGTTTCTTTGTGGCTGATTAGCTGTTCTCCCTGTGCAAAGGTCAGAGGGGGCAGGGTTTCTGTTGAGGAAGGTGATTAGCTGTGGGAGGAGCTTATCAGAGGTAGCAGGGCAGCAGTTGAAGAAGGAGCAAAAAGGGTTTTCTTGTGCGTGTGTGTGTTTCTTTGTGGCTGATTAGCTGTTCTCCCTGTGCAAAGGTCAGAGGGGGCAGGGTTTCTGTTGAGGAAGGTGATTAGCTGTGGGAGGAGCTTATCAGAGGTAGCAGTTGAAGAAGGAGCAAAAAGGGTTTTCTTGTGTGTGTGTTTCTTTGTGGCTGATTAGCTGTTCTCCCTGTGCAAAGGTCAGAGGGGGCAGGGTTTCTGTTGAGGAAGGTGATTAGCTGTGGGAGGAGCTTATCAGAGGTAGCAGGGCAGCGGCGCGCGCCTAGCGGCGCGCGCAGTTTGATCCATCTTTTAGATTTAGGGACACTAGTCTCAAACGTTTGTTGGGGGAGACCTCGGTTTTTTGTGGGGGGAGTTATTTGTCCTGTCTTCACGCTTTTTATGATGGAGGACCTCTGTAGCCACCCCAACGACGTTCTCAAGATGGAGGGGGAGGGAACAGCTGCAGTCGCCTGCGGTTCCTGCGCAATGTTTGCCATCTTGCCAAAGGTTGCAGGCAGCTTTACCTGCAGCAATTGCATGATGATTGCCCTCTTAAAAGACAAAGTCCAGCAACTGGAGGAACGTGTAGCTACGCTCCAAAGAATTAGAGATCTGGAGCTCTTCTTGGAAGCAACAGAGCACACCGTCTCCACCAAGGAGGAGACAGGGGACTCCCCTGAGAAGGAGGCTAGTTCATCAACACAGGAGCCAGATATATGGAGAAACGTGACTCAAAGAAGTAGAAGGCCCAGGGTTCGTTCTGATAGTTTAGAAATACACAATCGCTTTGAGGTCCTCTCCCCTAGCATGGAAGACGAAGAGCAGACTCCATTTGAGGATCTCTCCCTCATTTCAGTCGATCAGGTATATGAAGATGAGCAGCAAAGTCAGTCCTCAGGGAATGTGCAGGCGATCTTGGAACGGACAGCTCATGGAAGAACCCCGACCAAACCTAAGAGGAGGCGTGTAGTGGTGATAGGGGATTCCCTACTGAGGGGAACAGAAGCAGTGATCTGTGGGCCTGACAAGATGTCTCGGGAAGTGTGCTGTCTCCCCGGGGCTAAGATCCAAGATGTAACTGAACGACTGCAAGGAATCATAAAACCCACTGACAAATACCCCTTCCTCTTGGTTCATGTGGGAACCAATGACACTGCAAGCAATAGCCTCCAGAAGATCAAAAGAGACTACGAGGCTCTGGGCAGGAAATTGAAGCAATTAAATGCACAAATTGTCATCTCATCTGTCCTCCCAGTTGAACGACGTGGCCCAGGGAGAGAGGGAAAAATAGTGGAAGTGAACAGCTGGCTTCGCAAATGGTGTAAACAGGAACGGTTTGGATTCTTAGATCATGGACTGCAGTTTCTTGAAGATGGACTTCTGGCAAGCGATGGGCTGCACCTCACAACGGTTGGGAGAAATGTTTTTGCCAAAAATCTCAGAAACCTCATCAGGAGGGCTTTAAACTGACTAATGTGGGGGAGGGAGACAGTGCTCCTGAAGGTAGGAGTCTATCAATTGATGATGATCATCCAAATGTCATAGACCAAATGGAGCAAACAGCACGCAGACCTAGTGGTGGGAGGAAAAAATCCTTAAATAAGAGACATGGGGGAATGATTAATGGACTTCAATGTCTGTACACTAATGCGCAAAGCATGGGAAATAAACAAGATGAGCTTGAGCTCTTGGTACAGCAAACTAAATATGACATAATAGGCATCACTGAAACCTGGTGGGATAAGTCCCACGATTGGAATGTAATAATGGGGGGATACAATCTATTTCGGAGAAACAGACCGGACAAGAAAGGAGGAGGAGTGGCATTATATGTCAGGGATGTGTATACCTGTGAAGAGATCCAAGATTTAGAACCTCAAAGCCAAAGTGAGAGCATTTGGGTCAAAATTAAGGGAGAGAAGAATAACAGAGACCTCATTGTGGGAGTTTACTATAGATCCCCAAGCCAAACGGAGGACATAGATGATGCCTTCCTGGAACAGATGGCCAAGCGTGCAAAAGGAAGGGAGATAGTAGTGATGGGGGACTTCAATTACCCGGATATTTGTTGGATGTCAAACTCAGCCAAGAGCATAAGGTCAAACAGATTCCTCACTGGCCTTGCAGACAACTTCATTGTCCAGAAAGTGGGAGAAGCAACAAGAGGAACAGCCATTTAAGATCTGGTCCTAACCAATGTTGATGAGCTGGTTAGTGGGGTAGAAGTGGAAGGATCATTAGGCGCGAGTGATCATGCTCTTCTGAAGTTTACTATACAGCGGAAAGGAGCAGCCAAGCATACTAGGACTCAATTTCTTGACTTTAAGAAAGCCGACTTCATAAAACTTAGGGAAGTGCTGGGTGAGATCCCATGGACAGTAATACTAAAAGGAAAGGGAGTTCATGATGGCTGGGAGTTTGTTAAGAGGGAGATACTAAAAGCACAACGTCAGGCAATACCAATGAGACGGAAACATGGAAGGTGCCTAAAGAAGCCAGGGTGGCTATCTAAAGAACTTTTAACTGAGTTAAGATTAAAAAAGGATGTGTACAAAAAATGGGAAAGGGGGGAAACCACCAAAGAGGAATTCAAACAAATAGCCAGCACGTGTAGACACAAAGTCAGAAAAGCTAAAGCACAGAATGAACTCAGGCTTGCTAGAGAGGTTAAAAGCAACAAAAAAGGCTTTTATGGGTATGTTCGTAGCAAAAGGAAGAACAAAGAAACAGTGGGGTCACTCAGAGGAGAAGATGGTGAAATGCAAACAGGGGACACAGAAAGGGCTGAACTCCTCAATGCCTTCTTTGCCTCAGTCTTCTCCAATAAAGAAAACAATGCCCGACCTGAAGAATTTGGAGCAAATAATTCAGCAAAGGAAACACAGCCCAGAATAACTAAGGAGATAGTACAAGAATACTTGGCTAGTTTAGATGTATTCAAGTCTCCAGGGCCAGATGAACTGCATCCTAGAGTATTAAAAGAAGTGGCAGATGTGATCTCAGAACCACTGGCAGTCATCTTTGAGAATTCCTGGAGAACAGGCGAAGTCCCAGCAGACTGGAGGAGGGCAAATGTTGTCCCTATTTTCAAAAAGGGGAAAAGAGAGGACCCAAATAATTACCGCCCAGTCAGTCTGACATCAATAGCAGGGAAGATTCTGGAGCAGATCATTAAGCAAACAGTCTGTGAGCACCTAGAAAGGAATGCTGTGATCACCAATAGTCAGCATGGATTTCTGAAAAATAAGTCATGTCAGACTAACCTGATCTCGTTTTTTGACAGAATTACAAGCCTGGTAGATGAAGGGAACTCAGTGGATATAGCCTACCTTGATTTCAGTAAGGCATTTGAGAAGGTGCCCCATGATATTCTTGTAAAGAAGCTGGTAAAATGCGGTCTTGACTATGCTACCACTCAGTGGATTTGTAACTGGCTGACTGACCGAACCCAAAGGGTGCTCATCAATGGTTCCTCTTCATCCTGGAGAAGAGTGACTAGTGGGGTGCCACAGGGTTCTGTCTTGGGCCCAGTCTTATTCAACATCTTTATCAACTACTTGGATGATGGACTCAAGGGCATCCTGATCAAATTTGCAGATGACACCAAACTGGGAGGGGTGGCTAACACCCCAGAGGACAGGATCACACTTCAAAACGACCTTGACAGATTAGAGAACTGGGCCAAAACAAACAAGATGAATTTTAACAGGGAGAAATGTAAAGTATTGCACTTGGGCAAAAAAAATGAGAGGCACAAATACAAGATGGGTGACACCTGGCTTGAGAGCAGTACATGTGAAAAGGATCTAGGAGTCTTGGTTGACCACAAACTTGACATGAGCCAACAGTGTGACGCGGCAGCTAAAAAAGCCAATGCAATTCTGGGCTGCATCAATAGGAGTATAGTATCTAGATCAAGGGAAGTAATAGTGCCACTGTATTCTGCTCTGGTCAGACCTCACCTGGAGTACTGTGTCCAGTTCTGGGCACCACAATTCAAGAAGGACACTGACAAACTGGAACGTGTCCAGAGGAGGGCAACCAAAATGGTCAAAGGCCTGGAAACGATGCCTTATGAGGAACGGCTAAGGGAGCTGGGCATGTTTAGCCTGGAGAAGAGGAGGTTAAGGGGTGATATGATAGCCATGTTCAAATATATAAAAGGATGTCACATAGAGGAGGGAGAAAGGTTGTTTTCTGCTGCTCCAGAGAAGCGGACACGGAGCAATGGAGCCAAACTACAAGAAAGAAGATTCCACCAAAACATTAGGAAGAACTTCCTGACAGTCAGAGCTGTTCGACAGTGGAATTTGCTGCCAAGGAGTGTGGTGGAGTCTCCTACTTTGGAGGTCTTTAAGCAGAGGCTTGACAACCATATGTCAGGAGTGCTCTGATGGTGTTTCCTGCTTGGCAGGGGGTTGGACTCGATGGCCCTTGTGGTCTCTTCCAACTCTATGATTCTATGATTCTATGATAAGCAGAGAGCAGAGGCAGATACAAGCGAAGGTTAAGCTCTTGCCTGGCTACTGTTCATCCCAAATGGGCTTAGCACCAGCACAAGCTTCTGAGATGCTCTCAGAGGGTCCCTTCCCAGGGCATGCTCTCCTCCTTCTCCTTGACCATCCACTCCAATCGTTCAGCCGGGACACTGAGGTCCACTACCGAGGGCCTACTGGCAGTTCCTTCATTGCGAGAGGTGAGGTTACAGGGAACCAGGCAGAAGGCCTTCTCGGTAATAATAATAATAATTTTTTATTTATACCCCGCCCATCTGGCTGGGCTTCCCCAGCCACTCTGAGCAGCTTCCAACAAAAGATTATACTACATTAATGAATCAAACATTAAAAGCTTCCCTAAACAGGGCTGCCTTCAGATTTGGTAGTTGTTGTTCTCTTTGACATCTGGTGGGAGGGCGATCCACAGGGTGGGTGCCACTACCGAGAAGGCCCTCTGCCTGGTTCCCTGTAACTTGGCTTCTCGCAGCGAGGGAACCACCAGAAGGCCCTCGGTGCTGGACCTCAGTGTCCAGGCAGAACAATGGGGGTGGAGATGCTCCTTCAGATATACTGGACCAAGGCCATTTAGGGCTTTCAAGGTCAGCACCAACACTTTGAATTGTGCTCAGAAACGTACCTGTGGAACACCCTCCCATCAGATGTCGAGGAGATAAACAATTATACAACTTTCTATAACACCCGGAGACAGTGCTGTTTTGGGAAGTTTTTAATACTTGATGTTCAGTTGTGGCGTTTATGGGGCAACCCAGTCAGATGGGTGGGGTATAAGAAATAAATCTTCATCCTCGCCATCATCATCTCTCTGGGCTGAACCTGCACAACCATTTTAGGGGGGGGGTATTCTGTTTCTCATTTTAACTTCAGCCCTCCACATTTCCATTTCAGTTTGCAATTTTTTTTTTTAAGTCCTCATAAAAACTCACCAACAATTTACTGCAAATTCATCCCAATACACACATTTTTTTGTGCAATTTTGCCTGATGGCCACCTTTTTGCAAAGCAACTTTCCCTAATCCAGTGCATTTTTCTATATTATTTCTCACGAGTCTATGCATTCTTATGCACACTTTAGCACATACATTTCTGTACACATTACTCGGCGGGATAACTGCATTGCAACATTCGGAGAAGTGCAAACTTCAAAGGATGTTTGCCTGGTCAGGGATGTTCGCTTTTGCCTGCAGACTGAATCAAATCTCTCCCCCTATCCCTAGTGAAGAACTGTGGTTTCAGCTTCCGTAAGAGCCGCTTGCTTCATTAGTTTTCCCCCTGCGTATCTTTGAACAAAAAGTCCTTGTCGGCCACAGGGAAGAATGGCCAGCGCATGTCTCTCCACTGACAAACGTGTCGCTTAAGACTCACCTGACAAGGCCCTCAATGGCAAAGACGTTCGGCTTTAATAGCAACAGGCTGCTAAACCGGAAGGCAAATAGCAGCTCCTTTAGAAATTTAGCAAAACCCTCTTTTGTTTGGGTGTTTTCCTTGGCACAGGACAGTAATTCAAGATCAGCTTTGTGTCTGCCATGGCCACAAGCGCCAATTGTGCCTGCCCTAATTCATGGGTTTCGGAAGGAGAGCAAAACAAACCAGAGGCAGAAAATGGCAACCCCGGCTTTCCATTGTTTTTCCAGATGTACGTCCCTGGGATTCTTGCCCTGGCAGCATCTAATCACAGGTTTGGCCGTTATTAATGCCTCTGTGCTTCTTATATAGTTCCAATGTAGTATGTTATCAGGAAGCATGACAGATTAGCAGTGCCTTTAATTACAAGACAGACAGAAAGGTGTTCAATTGGGATTAACTTGTACAAGTGATCACCGTTTATGAGTCAGTGCCATGATCTGGTTTCCTTCTGGGCTTCCGATATCAAAAGTGTTGTTTTCGCATTCCCCACCTCACCGGCCTGTGGGAAGTTCCACTGTACAGTGGTACCTTGGGTTACAGACCCTTCAAGTTACAGATGTTTCAGGTTACAGACTCTGCTAACCCATCAATAGTACCTTGGGTTAAGAACTTTGCTTCAGGATGAGAACAGAAATAGTGTGGCGGCGGCAAGGCGGCAGCGGGAGGCCCCATTAGCTAAAGTGGTACCTCAGGTTAAGAACAGTTTCAGGTTAAGAATGGACCTCCAGAACGAATTAAGTTCTTAACCCAAGGTACCACTGTACAGTATGTCATTCCCACTGTTGGAGACCATATGCCTTGGAGCACCAGTTGTTGGAAATCATGAGCAGGGAGGAAGCAGTTGTGCTCATGTTCTGTTTGCGGGTTTCCCAGCATCATCTTGTTGGCCCCTGTGAGGACACAATTCCGGATTACGTGGGCCTTTGGCCTGATCCAGCTACCTAGCCAGGACTTTCTTTTTGCAAAATATATGCTCTACCCAGCAGTGGGGGAAGAAAACGATTCATTGTAGACGTACCTGATTTGCACTTTCGGAATCAACCTGCAAACTGAAACACAGGAATCCACTGCTCTCTGAATTTTGCAATACGGTGCTTCAACCAAAACACACGTACAGAAATGAACGTAGGAGGCAAGTCAGAACCTTGGCTGGCAGTCTTTGTTCCAGTGCAGTGCGTAATAAACTGGTGCCCTTGGCCATCACCTTCAATAATGCAGTCAAATGATCTAAACATTTGCATGCCACATCTGCCGTATGGCGATATCTAAATCTTCTGAAATGGGCCACCTTCCTCGTGAGTAATTACTGGAAAGCACTTCCATTACAAGGTTATTAGTATGGATTGGACGTGTCGGGGAATGAAATTTAACGGTGACAGTGCAGAAGGGCTTCGATGGGCACTCCAGCCTCTGCCACCCCCCACTGCCATTTCAACATATCGCATTTGGCTGATATGACGAGCCAGCAGAAGCTGAATATCTCCAGACTCGCGATGCCGCAAAGACAGACTGTGGCTTATCGAAAACTGAAGCACAACAGGCATAGGCTCAGTCTGGTTGCAATCAAACATGGTTTATTGTGGCATCGTAGTTCTGCCACTGAGTGCAGAGAAAAAGGGGCACAGAAGTGTTTGGAAGATAGCTAAGTCACTGTAGCTTTCCAGCAACATGCAAGACCTAACTTTCTTAGGTTATTGTCAATATTATTTAATCAGTTGCCATGATTTACACCAAACCTCGTTTTCCCTCTCAGATACACATAGGATTGCTAGACCTCTAGGACTGACCTGAAATCTCCAGGTTTTCCTGGCCTTCTTCCAAGTGGTATGTGGACAGGCTGAATCTCTCTGGGCTGGGTGTCCATCAATATGCGGATGACACCCAGCTCTACCTCTCTTTCAAATCAGAACCAGTGAAGGCGGTGAAGGTCCTGTGTGAGTGTCTGGAGGCAGTTGGGGGATGGATGGTGGTTAACAGATTGAGGATGAATCCTGACAAGACAGAAGTACTGTTTGGGGGGGACAGGAGGCTGGCGGGTGTGGAGGACATCCTGGTCCTGAATAGGGTAACTGTGCCCCTGAAGAACCAGGTGCACAGCCTGGGAGTCATTCTGGACTCACAGCTGTCCATGGAGGCACAGGTCAATTCTGTATCCAGGGCAGATGTCTACCAACTCCACCTGGTACGCAGGCTCAGACCCTACCTGTCCGCAGACTGTCTCGCCAGAGTGGTGCATGCTCTAGTTATCTCTCGCTTAGACTACTGCAATGTGCTCTATGTGGGGCTACCTTTGAAGGTGACCCGGAAACTACGTACAACTAATCCAGAATGCGGCAGCTAGACTGGTGACTGGGAGTAGCCACTGAGACCACATAACACCGGACTTGAAAGACCTACATTGGCTCCCAGTACGTTTCCGAGCACAATTCAAAGTGTTGGTGCTGTCTTTTACAGCCCTAAACGGCCTCGGTCCAGTATACCTGAAGGAGCGTCTCCACCTCCATCATTCTGCCCGGACGCCGAGGTCCAGTGCTGAGGGCCTTCTGGTGGTTCCCTCACTGCGAGAAGCCAAGTTACAGGGAACCAGGCAGAGGGCCTTCTCGGTAGTGGCACCCGCCCTGTGGAATGCCCTCCCATCAGATGTCAAAAAGAAAAACAACTACCAGACTTTTAGAAGACATCTAAAGGCAGCCCTGTTTAGGGAAGCTTTTAATGTTTAATAGATTATTGTATTTTAATATTCTGTTGGAAGGGGAGGCCCAGCCAGATGGGTGGGGTATAAATAGTAAATTTATTATTATTATTATTATTATTATTATTATTATTATTATTATTATTATTATATTAGTATACCACTCTATACGTGAAGATCTCAAGGCGGTTCACATTATCTCTGTGAGGACTGTCCAAATTATAGCATAGACATTCTGTGAGGTCTGCTCTTGTCCACGTCCCTCTCCCAATTAACCTCCATTTCCAGGGCTCACCAACATGACATCACCAGGTGCCACACCTAGATCTCAGGTACGGACCCTGAAATCTCATGATCTGAGATGCCTCTGACCTGGCAACCCCAGACAGACATATGCTTTAGAAGACTTTCAAATCTTTATATGATCTAAAAGAGGAAATGTGCTACAACAGCAGGGGGACTTCTTCTGCAGAAAAACTGTATATCTCTCATAAACAAGAAAAGGGACAATACATCACAGCGTTCCCCAGCCTGGTGCCCTCCAAAGATTTTAGGACACAATTCCAGCCCCAGCCAACACGGCCATTCTGGCTGTGGCTGGTGGGATTTTTAGTCTAAAACTTCTAGAGGGCAGCAGGTTGGCCAAGGCAGATATGCTGTATTGGGTTTGTGGCAGCGAAGCCTCTGGCAGGAGGGAGAATACACTGCAACATTTTGTCGCAGGGCTTGCTTGTAGGGTCTTTATGTGGCAAAGTTGCTTTCAATAAACTGGAGCCAGCCCTGAAGACATGGATTACAGCTCTCTTGGACTACCCGGATCAATAAACTATCAGCAGCAAACAATGTAAGATCAACACATAAAAACCGCTAGTTATTTATTTTTTAAATGTCAAACAGGTAGGCTATAACTTTCAATGAGGCAGAACTCCTAGTCCCACAAAAATGGCTTTGTTCAGCACTTTGGGAAGAGCTGGTCAAAGGCAATCATTCCCCTTTTGTCTTTCGTACAATTCTTTCCCCGCATTACTATCAGCCATTAATTAATCTGTGAAGTTTCCCTTACTCAGTATTTTTTTTAAAAAAAAAAAACTTAATTATTTTGGCAAAGGAATCTTCAAAAGAAAAACCCCGTTCTCTCTTGAGATCTGCAAGCTGTATATAAGCCTGTCAAAATCCGGGTGCAATCTACCCCCTGTGCTGGTCCTGAGGGTTAGCCATGTAGCAAGGTCTGAGTCCAGTCCGAGGTCGAGGGTGCGGTATGGAGGCTGTCCATCAAAGCTGAAGCTGGGTCCAAGGCAGGGAGTCAGGTGAGGCAGAAGAGCAGGCAGGAACTGGCTCCCGCAACTTGGGACTAGGGCTGACTGGCTTTTATCTGCCCCGAGGCATAGGGCAGCCCCGGTCCACAGGTGACTCACTTCTCCTGGCCTGGAGGCAAGCACTCCTCCTGCAAGAACTTAGTTCCCTCCGCCTCTCTGCCCTGAGCCTCTGCAGCTCAGGAGAAGATGGAGGGTTACCAGACCCAGAGGCAACCTCAGCTTCCCCTGACGGGGCTGGGAGTGGAGCACCTGCAGGCAATGGGTCCTCCATCCCCTCAGGAGCCAGAGCAGACTCAGCTGGTGCCTGCACCTGAGGATCCAGCACAGGTGAGGACCCTGCAGGCCCAAGCCCCAGCCCTGGTTCAGCTGGTTCTGGAGGCGGGGACTCCTGTGCAGGCTGGGATTCCTCAGGTTCAGCCTCCGAGTCTGAATCCCAGGCCATCGCACCCCCTTTCTAACACACACACACACCTTGAGCTGAAAGAGTGGAGAGAAGGCACAGATAGAAGGGAGGGCAGTGATATGCAATGCTTCAAGCTCCACCCACTTTTGGCTCTGGCCTCACCCACCAGTCTGACATGCAGCCCCATGACATCTGACCTGTGGGCAATCTGCATCCTCATACTATAAGCCCCAGAAGACACATCAATCTGGAAGCTAGAAAGGAACTTTATTGTCTCTTTTAAACGAGAACAGAACAACCCTAAGGAAGTCACAACTCCATCCTGGTCCAGCGCCACAAGTGGACGAACTGTATAATGACACTATCCACGCAGCCCCTATTTTCTATAGTAGTGAATTTCTCCTTTGGGGGAAAATAAGACAGGGGGCTTGGGGATCCTATTGTATCTCAGTTTGCTTATTTCCTGTTCCCTCCCAATCCATTTTCCATTTGAGCCATGTCTTCTTTTTAGATTGTGAGGACAGGGGCTATGTGGTTTAATTGTACCAATCTGTAAGGTACTTTGGGAACAGGATAAAAAAAATATTAATGACTGTTTTGCTGGTAACGAGTGGGATTCTCAAGGCAAAAAGAGAGAGCACCCTGACTGTTATAAGCTTGAGAAGAAAACATAATATAGTTATTTTAGGGCTGCCATACACCTGAATTAGGGACATGGGTAGTGCTTTGGGTTAAACCAGAGCATAGGACTTGCCGATCAAAAGGTCGGCGGTTCAAATCCCCGCGACGGGGTGAGCTCTGTGGTTTAACGGGGTGACGGGGTGATTGAACTTCTTCCAATCTTCTTCCACTGTCTCTTCTCTCTGGTCCCGGAGTCTCCCAGTCAGTTCGGCAAGTTCCATATAGTCCATCATCTTCATCTGCCATTCTTCGATAGTTGGTAAATCTTGTTTCTTCCAATTCTTTGCTAGTAATATTCTCGCAGCTGTTGTGGCATACAGAAAAAAGGTAACATCCTTTTTGGGGATTTCACCCCTCAAAATGTCCAGTCTTGGTGGGTCAGGTCAAGGTTCTAAAACCGCCACTGAAAAGAGAAGAGGAAGGCATTCTAAGAAAACTCTCTCAGCGTGCCACGCATTCCATACCCCAAATTCATAAAGGAAATACTATCCAGCGCTGGCATGCTCCATATACATGGCTTCATTTTCTTGTCTCCAAACAATTGGGATTGATGCCCCATGACAGCTGCTTCTTGCAACGTTCACAAGGTTAAGCATAAACATTCATTCATAACATTCGCTCAGATTCTGCAAGAGAACAACCTATTGTCTGTACTAGGGTTGCCATATTTCAAGAAGTGGAAATCTGGACACTAAAGTTGTTGAGCTTTTTTGCAAAAACTCCAAAAAAAATAATAGGTAAAAAAGGTAAAGGAATCCCTGACCATTAGGTCCAGTCATGACCGACTCTGGGGTTGTAGAGCTCATCTCACTTTATTGGCCAAGGGAGCCGGCATACAGCTTCCAGGTCATGTGGCCAACATGACTAAGCCGCTTCTGGTGAACCAGAGCAGCGCACGGAAACGCCGTTTACCTTCCCGCCAGAGTGGTACCTATTTATCTACTTGCACTTTGACGTGCTTTCGAACTGCTAGGTTGGCAGGAGCAGAGACCGAGCGACGGGAGCTTACCCCGTTGCGGGGATTCGAACCGCCAACCTTCTGATCGGCAAGTCCTAGGCTCTGTGGTTTAACCCACAGCGCCACCTGCATCCCACAGTGTAACATGCTGTGTTTCAAATGGAATGAGAGCCAGTATGTCAAAATCTGCATCTGTATTAGCATTTAGAAATGCTATGCACACCTGTATCTCCTTTCGCCATCTCTTTTGATGATGCCTTCCACTGGGCAGTTGGTTAGAGCGTGCTGCTGATAACACCAAGGTTGTAAGTTCGCTACCCATGTGGGACAGCTGGATATTGCAGGGGTTGGACTAGATGATCCTCAGGGTCTCTTCCAAATGATTCCGATTTTTTGGAGATGCGTAAATGGGAGGGTATGAGAGCCAGAGTCAGCGGCAATTTTTACACAGCCGGAGTCTGGTTTGGCCTAAGGAAGTTTCCTGCATTAATAACATTGCTTATCGTTTGAAAAGAAGCAAGGCTTGATTGGTATTCTAAAAATCCAGGCTGCTGCATGACAAAACATATAAATTATGTTACTGAGTTAGGGGAGGAAAGCGAAAAGATGTCCCATTTATTGAAAAATGGTTTCTGCGTGTTGCTTTATGGAATGAGAAGCCAACAATCTATTCCTCTTATTTCCTGATACGTCTCAGTATCATTCTCCCACCCGCCCCGACCATAAGTTTGGTTAGAATGCCATGCTCCGTATTAACTCAGGGTGTCTCCAGACTGTCACTGTTTTGCAGGGAGGAATTTAAACGCATACTGCAAATGTAAGTTTGCACAATTAAAATAAATTAAATCATCTGTCACTCTGGTGCAACAAATCCACTCCCCCCCCCCGGTGGGGTGGGGCAGTTTTTTTTGCAGTTGGGAAAGTGATGGGAAAATGTACTGAAAAGTATGAATGAATGGCTTAATGGAAAGCAAATCAGGATGAATGGTCATTGTTGTATAGCGGCCTTGCAAACAAATTGCAATGAATGCTCCATAAAGACGGGACATAATCTAGCAACCAAGTGCAAACTGTGTGCAAGCTAATCAAGATGAACGCTGAATAAACAGGGTGTCTGGAGGAGTCCTTAAGCTATATTAAAAATCATTCTGAAAGCTATGGTAGTCTCATCCCCCTGAGATTATTTCCTCCCCAAGACCTATTTACATAAATTCCTGTTTTGCCCCGTTAAAAATAAAAACGACGTTCTGCATCTGCTATGCAAGATTTCACTCTTTGACGGATCGCTAGGAACTTGGAACAAGTGTTTGCAGTTTTAGACGATGCATGACCTTAGCTGTTGTAATCCGATTCTCTCCTTTTAAAAAACAGTATTAATAGATTGGAAGCCCCAACTATGGCGCAGCTTTGACAGGCACAGATTTAGAGGCTGCTAAACATTTGACAAACGGGGAGAGGCTTTCCTCCCTAGTGAGCAAATCCTTCGACTCGGAACCAACGCCTGAACAGGGCAGCCCAACTCCTGACATGTCGCTTTGCAGACTCTACACCTCCCTATAGCTGCAGACATGTGCCCTTCTCATTTTCCCCCGGGAAATCTCCGCTAGCAACCCTTTTCCATGTGCGGACTCTGATGGAGCGACTTCAGAAGGAGGGATCAGATAAGCGCCAAGCATTATATTGCAGTCGGCTGCTCTTTGATGTGATTCGAGTTTGTATCTGGCCATCGTCAGCTGCACCATTTCCCCCTCTGAAACTTTTTGCATTAAAGTTGCATTTGTTATCAGAGCATAGCAAGAGCCTTCTGGATCCGGTTATGACCCATCTAGTCCTTCTGGATCCAGTTGTGACTCATCTAGCTTTAAAGGTCAGCACTAACACTTTGAATTGTGCTTGGAACATACTGGGAGCCAATGTACCGCATTTTTCGCCCCATAGGACGCACCGCCCTATAGGACGAACCAAGTTTTTTTTGGAGGGGGGGAAATAAAGGGGGAAAAATTATTTTCCCCCCCCCAGGCACGGGGCTGGCGCGGGGGAAGCCCGAGCTTCCCCCGACCCCAGCCCCAAGAACAGCCTGCTATCCGCAAGCCTAGGGAGCCGCGCCGGTCTCCCCAGGCTTGCGGAGAGCTGCGCGAAGCCTGGGCGTGCTCTTCAGCGCACCCGAGGCTTCAGAATGCACCTTTGGGAGCCTGGCGCCGGGCTCCCGAGAGTTGCGGAGAGCTGCGCGGAGCCCGGGAGGGCAGGCAGCTCTGCGCAACCCTGTGGAGCCCGGCGCGGCTTGGCGCCGGGCTCCCGAGGGTTGCGCAGAGCTTCCTGAAGCCTGGAGAGCCTGTATTCGCCCCATAGGACACACACACATTTCCCCTTCATTTTTGGAGGGAGAAAAGTGCGTCCTATAGGGCGAAAAATACGGTAGGTCTTTCAAGACAGGTGTTATGTCTTACAAGAAAGGAGATTCCTACTAAACATCAGGAAGAGCTTTCTGACAGCAAGAGCTGTTTGACAGTGGAACCCTCTCCCTTGGGAGGTTGTAGACTCTCCTTCCTCAGAAGTTTTTAAGCCGAGGCTGGGTGGCCATCTGCCAGGGATGCTTTCACTGAAATTCCTGAAATGTAAGGGCGTCCCTTCCAACTCAATGATTCTATTATACTAAGTCAGCGCTGCAGCAAAATGTTGCAGTACAGAGAGCTTTTCTTAAGCCATGCTCCTCTCCCAGTCTCCCAGGTTTCCACCCTCTCCTGACACTCAGAATCCTGAGCCCAGCACACATGCTCAGTCCCCCATTAAGTCATTTTGGAATTTCACCCGCATTGGGGTTTATGTTCCATTTAGAAAAATATTGGGAGTTTTCCCCAAGCCTCTTGGTGCCAGACTTATGCATGGAAGGTGGCATTTGGGAAAGGGAAGGATAATCTTTGGCAATCACTCGTAGCTGAGTAAGATTGTCTTCCATAAACACGGTATTAACAGTGGGTCCATAAGTGACTATGGAGGCCAGTTCTGGATCCACATGTCTTTCCACAGTGGGGACATAGGTTTCCAGGCGGGAGTTGATCACGGTGTGGATTTGCCAAGTGTGCCTTCCTCTTAGCACGTTTCTCCCTTGCGTCCTGAGTTCGAGTATCTTCAAAACGTATGACACCTTCGCTAAAAGCTGTTCACCAATTGGAGCGCTGGCAGGCCAGTGTTTCCCAGTTGTCGGTGTTTATACTACAATTTGTAAGATTTGCCTTGAGAGAGTCTTTGAACCTCTTTTGCTGACCACCAGCATTACGCTGGATAATAACACAGTAAAGGAGAATATAAGCAGAGGTTGCAACCGTTGTTCTGCCAAGGGACAATTTTCAGTTTTTCCCATGGCTACCTCAGGTTAGAATTCCAAGTCCTGAGCTACATTACCTTGATGGGGTTATTCTCAGATTAGTGTACAGTGGTACCTCAGGTTACATTTGCTTCAAGTTACATGTGCTTCAGGTTACAGACTCCGCTAACCCAGAAATAGTACCTCAGGTTAAGAACTTTGCTTCAGGATGAGAACAGAAATCGTGCTCCAGCGGCACGGCGGCAGCAGGAGGCCCCATTAGCTAAAGTGGTGCTTCAGGTTAAGAACAGTTTCAGGTTAAGAACGGCCCTCCAGAACGAATTAAGTACTTAACCCGAGGTACCACTGTGTGTGCATGCGTGTGTGTGTGTGTGTGTGTACAAAATGCACACAAGAAGATGGGTTACAATGATAAAATAAATAAATCGACCATAAAAAAGAAGTTGTTAAAACACATTAAAAACAATTCCATATATAAAACCAGTGCTTTTTTTCTAAAAGAAATTGTTTAGGGGTACTCTCATTTTCCTACTCATATTGAAATACTGCCCCTCAATGAGGCCAAACTTAGATTCACAAAGTGTTTAGGGGTATGTGTACCCCTGTGTACCCCCAGAAAAAAGCACTGAATAAAACAATGTGTGCTTCCACCAGCAGTTTCCTTCAGAGACTGTGCAAACAAATTCCATGTATAAAAGCAGATTTTAATGTGTGGTCCTCCCTGCTACCGTTTTATTGTTACAATAACCCTGTAAGGTAGGTGAGGCTGAGCATTACTAAGTCAGAATCTGGAAACTTGAGGATTAGAAATTTGAATTACAAAGGAAATCTGGCGCGAGGGCTGAATTCTGCAGCCAGGATCAAACGATCCACTGTGAACATATAGATGTCCTGGAAATATTGTTCACACTCAACGGCTGCTTTCCTCGGCAGAAGCACCTCCATCCATAGCCACTGGATTAGCTTTAATTATTCTGATAGATGCTAATAAATCACTGTTGTCATCCTCACTTTCATAGCCGCAGTGAATTCTGTCTGCTTAAAGACCCATGAGAGGAAAGGGGTTGTGCTGTGTGGGGAATGAGCACCCTCTGGTGGCAACAGTGTTTTATACCTTTATTTCTCACCAAAATAAAGGTACCGTATTTTTCGCCCCATAGGACGCACCGGCCCATAGGACGCATCAAGTTTTTTGGGGGGGAAATAAAGGGGGGGATTATTTCCCCCCCAGGCGCTTGTGGGGCCGGCAGCGGGGAGAAGCGCTCTTCTCCCCGCCGCCCACCATGATATCAGGTCCGGGGACAGGGGGAGACGCGCTGCGCCTCCCAGCTGTCCCCGGAGCTTGCGGGGCTGGCAGTGGGGTCTCCCCGCCGTCAGCCTCCAAACCACTTTGGGAGACAGCGGGATGGCGACGTTCCGCCTCCCTCTGTCCCCCGACCTTGTGGGGCTGGCGCTGGGGCTCTCCTGAAGCCTGGAGAGTGAGAGGGGTCGGTGCGCACCGACCCCTCTCGCTCTCCAGGCTTCAGCGAAAGCCTGCATTCGCCCCATAGGACGCACACACATTTCCCCTTCATTTTTGGAGGGGAAAAAGTGCGTCCTATAGGGCAAAAAATACGGTAGTCATTCCTGGACCAATAATGCAATTGCACAGGGATTTTTTTCCAGTAGGAAATTATATTCGGACACCCAGATCTAGCGAGAAAGCTGTGGTTCTTCAGATTATGCCAGTGTGTGACGCAACGAGTACACCGCAGTCAAAAAGCATAGCTGTCAACTTTTCCTTTTTTAAAAAAGGGAAATTCCCTTATTCTGAATAGGATTCCTCGCAAGAAAAAGGAAAAGTTGACAGCTATGTCAAAAAGGAGAATGTTGGACTCAAGACTTGGAATGGTTAAATTTGTTGCTCGTTGGTGGGGAAAGTGACTGACCAAACCAAATAGTGACTAACAACTAGCTTTGGGGGAAAAGCAAAGTCCACGGTAGGGATAATTAAGAACAAGATCGTGAGGTCACGCCACCGTTTATGATCGTCGGGCACCTTCCTGGAAGGTGCTTTGGCAATCGTAAAGGTTGTATCAAAGCGCCTCTGGGAAGCTGGACCTGCAGCCGTGGGAAGCAGAGGACAGTGGCATAGCATGGATTGCTGGTGCCCGGGACAGGCAAGTTGCTGACACTGCTGGAGTGTCCTCCCTGGAACCAAATAGGACCCAGAGAAGCCCAGCCAGCCAGCTGCCGTGTCCCTTGGTGGGCAAATGCCCCTTACGCCTGCAGAGAGGAGCACCAGGCCATGCTAGGTTTACCCCTTGCTCACTTTCTTCCATCTGCATTTGCTTACACTAACTAGGGAGAAGTCTTCAATAGGATGCACAACAAGGTTGCTGAGGGACCTGGCATGGAGGGGTGTCCCAAGGACCAGCTGGTGGTTTGTGCAGAGGAGACAGTCCTCTCCCCCTCTTTAGGAATAGAGAGTGGCACATTCCACCTGGCCCGTCTTCTGCACCCTAAGCTAGCCAGTGGCCTGCAGATGGACACAGCTGTCTCACCGCCAGCATTGATGCAAGATTCAGCTGATGTCAGATTCGGCACACGGAATGGAGGCCGCCATCTTGTTTGTTGCCTCAGGCAGCAGAATGACTTGAGCCGGCCCTGCTATCCCAGCAGAAGCTTTTTGAACCTGTTGTGTTGATTGAAAGAGGTAGGGGCGCTCAGTCTTCTGCCCTGAACAGTCACAGAGCAGCCCACATTCCCCCGGGCTCTTGGCCACCTATCTCTAGGGCAGGGATGTCCAACAGGTCGATCCCCGGGAGGCTGCAGTCGATCGGTGAATTCCTCCCCCAAATCAGTGCATTCCTCCCTAAAAAAAGCTCAACAACTGAACCCCTAAAAAGGGGGGTAGATCGCTGCCAGATTTTAATTCTGAAAATAGATCGCAGTAGATTGGCCACCTCTGCTCTAGGGCAACAGAGTTCCATTGCTTCTGGCAAGCAGCACTCCTTGTTAGGAAACATTCTTCCAACCAAGTGTGGAAGAGCAGTTCATGTTGCACTGCTCAACAAACTGGAGCTGCTTCCATAGCAAAGACTACCCAATGGATTGCATCCAATTGCAGAACCAGACCCTTCAAGGGTTCCTATTTTCCAGGGACAGTCCCAAATTTACAGAAGCTGCCCTGGTTTCTGATTTGATCCCTGAATGTCCTGCTCTTCCTTAGGACGTTCCTATTTTCACTGGAGAAATGTTGGAGGGTAAGGACTTATGTGACCCACAAGCCCAGGAGATAAGTAACTATACAACCTTTAGAATACATCTGCAGTTTTTTTTAATGTTTAATGTTTTATTATGTTTTTTATTTACAGTGGTACCTCTACTTACGAACGCGATCCGTTTAAGTAGAGTGCCACTACCGCGCGTGTGCGAAGTGTGATAGAGCACTTCTGCGCATGCGCAAAGTGAGCAGATCGCTTCTGCGCATGCGGCGAACCCGGAAGTAAACACTTCCGAGTTTGCCGCATTCGTAACTTGAAAAGCCGCAACATGAAGCAAATGTAACACAAGGAAAACTGCCCAGAGTGGCTGGAGCAACCCAATCTGGTGTGTGGTTTATACCTATTATTATTATTGTTACTATTATGGACTAAAGGTAAAGGGACCCCTGACCATTAGGTCCAGTCGTGGCCAACTCTGGGGTTGCAGCAATCATCTCACTTTATTGGCCAAGGGAGCCAGCGTACAGCTTCCGGGTCATGTGGCTAGCATGACTAAGCTGCTTCTGGTGAACCAGAGCAGCGCACAGAAATGCCGTTTACCTTCCCGCCAGAGCGGTACCTATTTATCTACTTGCACTTTGATGTGCTTTTGAACTGCTAGGTTGGCAGGAGCAGGGACCGAGCAACGGAAGCTCACCCCATCACGGGGATTCAAGCTGCTGACCTTCTGATCAGCAAGTCCTAGGCTCTGTGGTTTAACCCACAGTGCCACCTGCGTCAAGGACGTCCCTATTTTCATTGGAGAAATGTTGGAGGTTACACAGAACCCGAGCACAATCTCCTTTTTACAAAAGTAACATTGACAGCGATAGCTTTTCATCTCGAAATTGTTGTCATTTTTTAAAAAACATCAGATTTTATTGATATTTTTAGTGTCTATCTCATTTTATCTAAACTACATAGCGGTTTGGTCAATTAAACTGTATACACATCCTGTTAAATATATAAATACTTTGGAAGCAGTTAATATGCACCTTGCCTCTGTTACTTTGATTGGTTGCCGCAATTTTCTTTGTTTCGAAGATGGCATGCTAATAAAAAGGGAATTAAAAGTTTTCCTACTTCTAAAAGTCTAGGCAACTAATTGGGGGGGGGGCGGCAGCGGCTATAAACTCTTTCCTAGAGATTCTCACCACTTATTGTCCTCTTGCCCCAAGAATATGGAAGACAATCTTACTCAGCTATGAGTGATCGCCAAAGAGAGAAAGAGAAGGTCAAAACTTTTTTCAAAGAGGGCCAGATTTGATGAAGTGAAGGGCCGTGACCTTTTTTTAGGATTGAAGTTGTTGAGCTTTTTTTTAGGGTTGGAATAGTTGAGCTTTCTTTAGGATTGATGTTGCGTGTTTTTTTAAAGATTTTACCCCAGGAAATAGACTGCCACAGGGGCCAAATTAAACTGACTGGCAGACCAGATTAGGCCCCTGAAATGGACTTTGGACATACCTGCCCTAGAGACTTCCAACATTTTTGTAGACAGGTCTTTGACTAGTCAAGGTGTTTTTAAACTGGCTACAAGCAATGACAAACCTAGACAGCATCTTAAAAAGCAGAGACATCACCTTGCCGACAAAGGTCTGTATAGCTAAAGCTATGGTTTTCCCAGTAGTGATGTATGGAACCATAAAGAAAGGCTGATTGCCGAAGAATTGATGCTTTTGAATTATGGTGCTGAAGGAGACCCTTGAGAGTCCCATAGACTGCAAGAAGATCAAACCTATCCATTCTGAAGGAAATCAGCCCTGAATGCTCACTGGAAGGACAGATCCTGAAGCTGAGGCTCCAATACTTTGGCCACCTCATGAGAAGAGAAGAGTCCCTGGAAAAGACCCTGATGTTGGGAAAGATGGAGGGCACAAGGAGAAGGGGACGACAGAGGACGAGATGGTTGGACAGTGTTCTTGAAGCCACCAGCATGAGTTTGACCAAACTGCAGGAGGCAGTGGAAGACAGGAGTGCCTGGCGTGCTCTGGTCCATGGGGTCACAAAGAGTCGGACATGACTAAACAACTAAATAACAACAAGCATAGACATAGCCAGGGTTTATGTTATGGGGGTAGGAGTTATGCTAGGGGGTGGGGCAGAACCGAGCTGTATCTGACACAATCAGTTAATTATTTTTATTTACTTAGAATCATAGAATCATAGAGTTGGAAGAGACCACAAGGGCCATCGAGTCCAACCCCCTGCCAAGCAGAAAACACCATCAGAGCACTCCTGACATATGGCTGTCAAGCCTCTGCTTAAAGACCTCCAAAGTAGGAGACTCCACCACACTCCTTGGCAGCAAATTCCACTGTCAAACAGCTCTTACTGTCAGGAAGTTCTTCCTAATGTTTAGGTGGAATCTTCTTTCTTGTAGTTTGGATCCACTGCTCCGTGTCCGCTTCTCTGGAGCAGCAGAAAACAACCTTTCTCCCTCCTCTATGTGACATCCTTTTATATATTTGAACATGGCTATCATAGCACCCCTTAACCTCCTCTTCTCCAGGCTAAACATGCCCAGCTCCCTTAGCCGCTCCTCATAAGACATCGTTTCCAGGCCTTTGACCATTTTGGTTGCCCTCCTCTGGACACGTTCCAGTTTGTCAGTGTCCTTCTTGAACTGTGGTGCCCAGAACTGGACACAGTACTCCAGGTGAGGTCTGACCAGAGCAGAATACAGTGGCACTATTACTTCCCTTGATCTAGATGCTATACTCCTATTGATGCAGACCAGAATTGCATTGGCTTTTTTAGCTTGATTTGGGGGAGGGCAGCTGTCCTCCCCCTGCCCACCTCCACGCCAGTGATGCCCACGGCTGCAAATTCATGCTTCATTCTGTATTGTTCCAGCTCTTGAGTGGCTGTTGTTTTTATCTGCTCCTCTACTTTAATATTACACATTTTTATCGCTGGTTTTTAAATTGTGCTCTTATTGCTAACCAACCCAAGTACCAAGCATGTGAACCAACTACAGGACTCATGTCCCGCTTGTGGGCTTTCATAGACATCAGGTTGGCCCTCTGAGGACAGGAAGACAGACCAGATAATCCTTTGGTCTGATCCAGCACAGATCTTCATATGCTCCTCTGCTTCGTGACAGTGCAAGATATTTTTTTTAACCTCTCGGACCAGTTCTTGTAAGGATTTAAGAGAACCAGACATGTCAAAGTAGAGGAACCAAGATTGAGAAACTGGTTTGTCCAATGACACCCAATTTGTGGACCTGGGGTGAGATCTGAATTCAGGTCTCCAAGTGACTTCAAGATCATGCTGGATCTTAGCAGCTAGCATTGGCCTAGGAATTCATGCAGGATGAGGGCGTTTAGACCAGTGTTTCCCAACCGGTGTTCCGCGGCACACTAGTGTGCCGTGAGACGTTGGCTGGTGTGCCGTGGGAGGGAGGCGGGCGAGTCGGGTGGTGAGAGGCGGCGGCGGTGAGGATCCGCGTCGAGCCGGGGGCGGCTCCGCGGTGGTGGTGCCGAGGTTTCTCTCTCCATTCTCCCCTCACACACACACACATGAAATAACACAGGATCAGCTGACAGGACCCAGCCAATGGGGCGGCGGCGGGGCAGCGCGTGCAAAAGGGAGGAGCGCGAGACAGCGGACGAGGAGGAGGCCGGCATGTCCGGGCAGCAGCAGCAACAACAGCAGCAGCAACTCCCGGCGACGGCTCCTCAAGCCCCGGGCAACCCTACTCCCTCACCGGCCTCGGCCGCTCTCCTGCTCCACCCGCCGCCGCCTCCCCCGCCGCCGCCGGCCACCTCGCCCCCGCCGCCGCCCCCTCCTCCACCCGCTATCGCCGCCGCCACCACAACAGCCGCCGCCGCCTCAGCTGCTGCCGTCCCTCAGTCCCTCGCTTTGCTGCCTCCTCCCCCCCCACCCCCAAAGCTTGGAGGTTCCCCGGCAAGGGGGAGGGAAAAAAATTGAAAACTTTCACTTTCGTGCGTCCCTCCCGGCGTGACGCTGCGCGCTGACGTCACGGGGCTGTAATGGTGGTGTGCCGCGAGATTTTTTCATCAAACAAGTGTGCCTTTGCCCAAAAAAGGTTGGGAAACACTGGTTTAGACAGACACTTGTGTGAAATCTCTCATGGTAACGTGTCCATGTGCTAAGTTAAGAAACAAAAAGACAGACCAACTGATGAGGTCATGACAGAATCTAGTGGGTTTTTTAAACAAACAAACAAACAAACAAACATGTTTTTGGAATGATGCAATCAATTCTTATGTTGATTACACAAATGACTGGAGTAACAAGGGAAAGGAGTGATTTTACATTCCTTGGCTTGGGGGTCACATAACTCCATACCCTCTAACATTTGGATGTCCTAAAGAAGAGCAGGACATTCAAGGATCAAATCAGAATCCAGAACAGCTTCTGTAAATCTCCTTCGAAGACATACACACACACAAATTGAACAATGACTGTTCATTTATAGTCAAAGGCAATAGGGCAGTACAACTGCTCATATGAACTGAGAGAGGTGCGGCTATGCAAGACATTTTCATAAAACAATTGGCTCCCCAAATATCAGGCTGGACTCTCAACAAAACTTTTAAAATACATCTTATTGCCAATTCCTTATGCCCTGACAGGAGAACAGTTGGGAGGTCTTGCACTGCCGCAAGGCCCCTGTACACAGATTAGGACGCTGTCACAGATTTGCTTCTGTAAAAGGGTTTTGTACAGAGAGAAGGATAGACATTTGTGCAACACTCAAGTTAGCTGGACTTCTGCCTTTCTTCTTCTTCATCATCATCGCTGTCATCGTCTTTCACCTTCTCTTCCGCTTTCTCTTTCACTTTCTCTTTCACAGTTCTTTTGGGGAGAAAGCGCTCGACTTTTAAATCCAAGCTTTCGCTTGTTGAACTGCAAATGCTCAAGTGTGTCACAAACGGGCCTAGAAAAAAAAGGAAAGGGGGAGGAAAAACCCAGCTTATCACTTTGGTGCTCTTGCTGACAAGCCAAACAGCATGCGCTGCGAGATCTGGAACACTGATCACACTGTCCTCAAGTTATTAAAAGTGTTGTAGAAAATAGTACAGGGCCAGGCCTAGCCAAAAGTAAAGCACTTTTAAGGCTCTTAAATTTCAATGTGAGAGATTTAGGAATGTACTAAACTTGCCTATGGAAAATGGACATCATGTATCTGTTCTCAGCTTTGGCTGAGAAACTTAGCTTTGACCTAAATGCTGTAATGAAATGTGTAAAAATAAAAGTTTGCTGCCGTCAACCGAATTGATATCTGATAGATTGAGCTCTTTCACCTCCACATCTGGTGACAAGAGAAGCCCCTGCTTTCATGCTGGGATTGTGAATGTGGCAATCTGTATTACTTCTGTAAACACGGTTATTTACAGTATCTAGGGGCAAACCTTGGCTTTCAATTTGATTGTTGAGCTGGTGTTGTGGAGCAGATTAAGAGTGTGAGCTGGAAAGTCCCACAATTTCAAAGCTTAGCTCAAGAGAAAAAGGGAAGCAGCAGCAGGAGACACAATTTCTGTGGGGCACTGAAAATGGATTAAAAACACACTTGTGTTGGGGCGCAGTGTTCTGCAGTCTGAAAAGGAGAGTAGTTGCTCAAACTATCCATCTGCAACAGGGGTAGTTAACCTGTGAGGCAGGGCGAACAGAGAACCAGATCGGGCCCACAAAAGCTTTTCGAAGTGGCCTGCCAGCCCACAGCTTCCTGCCCATAGCAAGTTAGGAGGAAAGCCTCTTCCACACTCCCCATGCAAATTAATGGAGAGATTGTGCTTACCATTAACTTGCACCCACAACAATGCTGGGGATGGGATTATACCCACTCAACCGCCAAAAGGCCCTGTTACACCAAGGATCTCTGATTGATGGGAGTGGATAGGCTTCTCCCCCCCACACCAGCTATTTTCAGGGCTGCAACCTCTTGCATCTCTCTATTCCTCCCCCCCCCCCACCTTCCGCCCCCACCAAGTTAATGGCATGCAGCCTTGAAAGTCTGGCGCACCTTGAATGTAGCCCTCAGGATGAAAAAGGTCCAGCACCGAGGGCCTTCTGGCGGTTCCCTCACTGAGAGAAGCCAAGTTACAGGGAACCAGGCCTTCTCGGTAGTGGCACCCGCCCTGTGGAACGCCCTCCCACCAGATGTCAAAGAGAACAACAACTACCAGACTTTTAGATGACATCTGAAGGCAGCCCTGTTTAGGGAAGCGTTACTTTATTTTAATATTGTGTTGGAAGCCGCCCAGAGTGGCTGGGGAAACCCAGCCAGATAGGCGGGGTATAAATAATAAATATTATTATTATTATTATTATTATTATTATTATTATTATTACCCCTGAGCTGCAATATGGGGGGAGAAATTCTCACCGGCCTTTCAACGTTATTGCTGTTTGATATTCTCTCTCTGTGTGTGAGAGAATTATTTGTTCCAGAAACAGAGAGGAACAGAGGATAAGTTTCAAGAAGCAGCAGAAGGCCGAGATTGTTTTGTCTATGCAAGGACTTTTTCTGCGAGGACTGTTCCTTGGAAATGTGCAGCGTGACAGGAAGCGCTGATAACAACAGTTCTGTGTAACTTGTTGTGAGTCTCTTGCTTGCAGTGAGAGAAGAAGAGAGTTAGACCCTGACCACGTCAGGGGTGAATGTCTGTATATATTTGCTACCAATATGCTTTAATGCCTGTCAAGTAAACCTCTACACTTGACTGAATCTTTATGGCGTCCATGAGTGTTTATCGCCTACTGTGTGTACCTTCAACCCGGAAGACGCTTCCAAGGAAGAAGATGCATTGAGATGCAACTCTGCTGAGGATAAATCCTGGCACACACAGGCAGTGAAAGTGATGCCGGACCCAGCCCTTCTAAATCATCCATCAGAGGTTGATGGATTGATCCAACAATTGCAAATATCCCTGAGATGACGTGCATGGAGTGCTCTGAGCACTCTTTAAAAGGTAAACGTACCCCCTGACCATTAGGTCTAGTCGTGGCCAACTTTGGGGTTGTGGAGCTCATCTCACTTTACTGGCCGAGGGAGCCAGTGTACAGTTTCCAGGTCATGTGACCAGCATGACTAAGCCGCTTCTGGTGAACCAGAACAGCACACAGAAACGCTGTTTACCTTCCCGCCGCAGCGGTAGCTATTTATCTACTTGCACTGGTGTGCTTTCGAACTGCTAGGTTGGCAGGAGCAGGGACCGAGCAACCCGGGGAGTTCACCCCGTCGCGGGGATTCGAACCTGAGCACTCATTACTGCCATGTTAATGTTTATTATGTGACTTCTACTCAAGGAGGTGTAAGGCTTAACACAAGCAGAGAACAGAATGGCTGCCAGTCCCTGCCTGGGTTATCTTTATTCTTGGTGCCTATCCTGTATTAGCTGGAGAAGGGCAAAGGAACAGCAGGCAGAAATCTCCAGGACAATGGAGTATAGAGGCCCCGTATAAATGTCACACCCAACCATGGATTTTGTTACGTGCAAGAGCCTAGAGCTTGCACCCTCCTTCTCCTCTCTGTGCACGGCAGGAAGAAGAAGAAGAGTTTGGATTTGATATCCCGCTTTATCACTCCCCTTCAGGAGTCTCAAAGCGGCTAACATTCTCCTTTCCCTTCCTCCCCCACAACAAACACTCTGTGAGGTGAGTGGGGCTGAGAGACTTCAAAGAAGTGTGACTGGCCCAAGGTCACCCAGCAGCTGCATGTGGAGGAACGGAGACGTGAACCCGGTTCCCCAGATTACGAGACTACCGCTCTTAACCACTACACCACACTGGCTCCCATGTGGAGGAGCCCAGGAGGAGCCATGACTGTTCGTATTTTAGAATAAACTGTTTGTTGTCGTGTCTGAACTCGGCAAAAATAGTGGTTTGTTCAAACCACAGTTTCTTAACAGGCCAGGATACCAAACCATTCTCCCTTGGTGCACGATGGTTTGAACAAACCACCCTTTGCCAAGTTCAGACGAACAAAAAAATAATAATTGTGGTTTCTTCTAAGACGCGAACAGAAGTTTTAAATCTCTTTCCTTTGAATGCAAGGGGAAGGTGGGAGACCAGGCTCCAGCGGATTCCTGGACAGATCAATGCCTCCTGGTTGGTTGCTCCCTCTGAACTGGGTCAAAGGTTATGCTGGTTGAAAATTTTAGAGCTGCTACTGGGTCCCAGGACCACCCAGCTTTCTCACATGAGGCCAATGAGAAGGTATTTGCTAAGGCAGCCAAGTGGAGGTTGCCGCTCTAGTCGTTACAGGCAGTGAAGAGGGTGCAAGGGCTGAATGACAACCATCCAATTAGCATTTATATAGTGTTTCTCGTTTCATCCAGTACAGTGACTTTAAAGTCCCATATTGCAGGTGTGTGCAAGGGCACCCCCTCTAAATTCATAGCCAAGCTGAGGTTGGAACTGGGGATTCCAGCCTAAAGTGTATGTCCTTAACTGCGAACACCACCCCTTTTTAAAAGGACTTCCCTAAGGCAAAACCAAACTGCTTAAATCATAGAAGAGTTGGAAGGGACTCTGAGGATCATTGCAGGAATATGCAGCTGTCCCATACAAGGACTGAATATACAGTGGTGCCTCGCAAGACGAAAAGAATCCGTTCTGTGATTCTCTTCGTCTAGCGGTTTTTTCGTCTTGTGAAGCAAGCCCATTGAAGGATTAGCGGATTAGTGCTATTAGCGGCTTTTAGCGGCTTATCAGCTTATCGGATCAGCTGATAAGCGGCTTAGCAGCTTAGAAAAAGGGGGGGGGGAACCCCGCAGGAACTCGCAAGACATTTTCGTCTTGCGAAGCAAGCCCATAGGAGATTTGTTTTGCGAAGCACCTCCAAAACGGAAAACTCTTTCGTCTAGCGAGTTTTCCGTCTTGCGGGGCACCACTGTATATCAACACTTGCAGATTTAGGGACATACCCCACCTTAAACTTTTCAGATAATAATTCGTTCTTTTTTAAAAAAACAGACCAATATCAAAATTTGCACTGGGATTCCATAGGAATCTGCAAAAAGATGGTGTTTGATGTTTCAAAAGCTTCCAGGATTAGGCTGGAGCCAGGAAAACGTCACACACCATTCCAAGAGGATGAGAAAATAGCTTCCAAAAGCTTCCCTCTGAAAGGAAAGAAGCAGGCATACTACTGTTAATGATATCCTTTAAGTACATCCCTCTTGACATAGCGCTGCCTGTTAAGTGTTCCTTATTGCTGGGCTTGTCTGCGTGGGTTTTTAAAATAATAATAATAATAAAGTCATTTCCCCTCCTCAATGGTAGAAAGGTGCTCCCTTTATTCATCTGTGTAATATAATTAGCTTTTAGTGTCAATTAAGGGACTAAAAGAGAAGAGCAGCTTACCATAGCTCAAAGGTTTGTATTTACAAACGTCTTTAATAACCGCGTCCAGATTGGCAACGATCTGATCATTAGGCATATCCAGCTGAAAGAAGTTAATGCAAAATTAATGAAGCAGAAAACATTAAACGCTCCCGGATTAATAAAAACTGCAGCGGCTGGGGTAAATATTTAATCAGAGTTCTGGGCTTTTGTTTTTTTAATAAAAAAGGGGGGGACATTTTCCTCTCTATTAAAGATGCAAAGTGCCATAAATGCCATTAGCGTCATTAGCTTAAAGATATTCTGCTGTGAAAAAAAGAGAGATATCTGTACTCCAACTCAACCACTGTAAATATATAGGTGTATATACCACCTGCTTAGGCTGCCTGCTATGGGATTGACTCTCAATATGTAAGTCCTCAGATAAAATCAAATCTGTAAGGTTTAATATGCAGCAAGCTGCCTGGGAGCCTAGGGGAAACATCATCTCCTTGGGAGTAAAGGGGAGGAGAGGAAGGAAACTGGTCAGACAGAAGCTGTGGTCCTAAGTAAATCAATCTATCAGTCTTAGTTAAAATATGGATTGAGAGAAAATTACATACTGCACAAAGATCAGCCATGGATTGTAAAATTCTCATCTGCAAGCAAAACTGTTTGTGAACATTCCATAGCATCTCATCAACAAAGGGCTGAGGGCTGACTTTGAGCATCAGTGGTGGCGAAACCACCAGCCCTCCAGGTTTTGATGAACTACATCTCCCATCAGCCCCAGCAAGCATGTAGCCAATGGCCTGGGATGACCAGGGTTGTAGTCCCCCACACCTATCTTACACAAATATTGGGGCAGTATTGTTCAGGAAGAGGGTGAGGCTGGCAGTCTGAATTTTCCCTGGGAGACTTTGCAGAGCGGTTTGCAACATGGAAAACACAAAAGCCCACAACACACTTAGCAAACGCAAGCGATACCTCTCCCCCACACAAAGACACTTGAAAAGGCCACGGGCTGTAAGGCTGATTTAGTACAGGAGACTTTCCCAATGTAGAGCAGGGCTTCCCAAATTTGGGTATCCACAGTTGTTTTTTTTGACTACAACTCCCATCATCCCTAGCTAGCAGGACCAGTGGTCAGGGATGATGGGAACTGTAGTCCCCAAAACAGCTGGAGACCCAAGTTTGGGAAACACTGATGTAGAGGAAGAGTGAGGGGAGACCAACAGCATAAGAAGAGCTCTACTGAATTGGGAAAAGGCCTACCTAGTCCAGCATCTCATTCACACAGTGGCCAATTTGATGCCTATGGGAAACCTGAAAGCAGGAGCCTTTTCCCACTGGTGATTCACAGCAACTGGTATTCAAAGTCTCTGACAGTGGAGTGCCTTTAGGGAGTAAATGGGAGATTCTTCATCCTAGCCCAGCCACTAAATAAATATTTCTTCAAAAAAAAAAGTGCTTTCTGGTAGGCACATAGGAGAGTACCCCTGTGCCCTAGGCCACTGAGAAGCAGCAAATAGGGAGAACAGCTCTCTTTCTTCCCTCGCTTCAGACTCACATAAAGGTAAAGGTACCCCTGCCCGTACGGGCCAGTCGTGTCCGACTCTAGGGGTGTGCGCCCATCTCACTTAAGAAGCCGGGGGCCAGCGCTGTCGGGAGACACTTCCGGGTCACGTGGCCAGCGTGACGAAGCTGCTCTGGCGAGCCAGCACCAGCGCAGCACACGGAAACGCCGTTTACCTTCCCGCTAGAAAGCGGTACCTATTTATCTACTTGCACTTTTTAGGGTGCTTTCGAACAGCTAGGTGGGCAGGAGCTGGGACCGCAGACGGGAGCTCACCCCGCCGTGGGGATTTGAACTGCCGACCATGCAATCGGCAAGCTGAGGATTTACCCACAGCGCCACCCGCGTCCCTCACATACGTGGCTACAATGACAATCTCATCTTGGAAACTCTGAAGACTTTCCCGTATCATTCCAACCACAGTGGAACCTCATGTTACGGACGGGATCTGTTCTGGAGGCCCGTCCGCAACATGGAACTGACGCAGGCCGAAGCGCTGTGTCTGCGCATGCGCACATCACGATTTAGCACTTCTGCGCACGCATGCAGCATGATTTAGCGCTTCTGCGCATGTGCGAGCAGCGAAACCTGGAAGTAACCGTTTCCGGTACTTCCGGGTTGCCGTGGGACGCAACACGAAAACACATAACCTGAAGCGGATGCAACGTGAGGTATGACTGTATATTTCAGGCATTCACCAGATCCACAGGTGGCCAAACAGATCTGAACACAAAATAGTTTTTAATATACAGAACGTATATTAGAAACGCAAGCGGCTGACTCTGTCTTCATGTGAGTGGAAGTGCCTCTTCTAAGCTGACGGGCCACAAAGCACCGGTACACTGTCAAACGAAGTATGTTTATTCATGTGTAGCTTTATTAAATTAAAAGGCACATGATTAAAGTCACTAAGATTTCTTTAACTACGTGACAATCCGATTTTTAGAACACATGGTTTTCTGCCAGGTATTACAACTGGCAGTTGCTGAATGTCACCTCGACACTGCATTTCAACGCTATTTTGTACAGTATGTTTTACAGAGGCAAATCCACTCAGATAACTGAGTCACCACCCCCCGCTGCCCAGGGGACTATCCCATAATCTGAGAAATACTGACCTATTCAGTATACAGTTTGTACCCACCCTGGGCTTTTAGGATAGGGCAGGCTATTAATGTATATTATCAAGGGGCTGCTCCTTGCCAATGTGATGTAAATCTTGCTTTCTGGTGTATTCAGAAAGGAAACCTCTTACGTTAGCAGAGGGTAATGATTTGCAGACTTTCCCCCCTAACTGACTGTCCTGTGGGATGACCCATTTCGAAGTGTTCCTGAAATGCAACGGAGAGAGCGAAGAACAAAAGCTGTGTACCTGTGCGTACTTTCGGTAAATGATTAACAACGGCTCGAATTCGGCCGGACAGGCTGCCAAAATCCCTTGTGAAACTTACCATTCCGATGGGAGTGTGGATGAGGTTACCGTTCTCTACTTCGTATTCGTGGCACACTTTAAAGAACTCGAGCATCTGGAGAATGTCGTAACTGAGAGAACCTGGTTCAAAGTGGGAAAAGAGGTGGAGGGAGGTGTCAAGACAAAATGCTGCAGGACAAACAGAGCTGTGTGTCAACAGGCGTTCTTTGGTGAGGCCGAGAAGCGCGTCACACGCCACAGTGGGGACCTGTGTGCAGAGTATCATTGGTAAAGGTAAAGGGACCCCTGACCATTAGGTCGAGTTGTGGCCGACTCTGGGGTTGCGGCGCTCATCTCACTTTATTGGCCAAGGGAGCCGGCGTACAGCTTTTGGGGCATGTGGCCAGCATGACTATACTGCTTCTGGCGAACCAGAGCAGCGCACGGAAACGCCGTTTACCTTCCCGCCGGAGCGGTACCTATTTATCTACTTGTACTTTGACGTGCTTTTGAACTGCTAGGTTGGCAGGAGCAGGGACCGAGCAATGGGAGCTCACCCCGTCGTGGGGATTCGAACCGCCGACCTTCTGATCGGCAAGTCCTAGGCTCTGTGGTTTAGACCACAGCGCCACCCGTGTCCCTTAGAGTATCATTCCCTGGTGCTAAAAGAATGTGAGGAATCCTGTCTGCATGGCAAAGCCTTGCTATGGCCAACATTTGCAAGTTGAGCAGGTTCCCAATCTAGGTAGTAGGGGGAGGAACTGGCAGCCCAACAGCTGACTTCCACGTCTTCTCACCTGATCTCTAGAGGACAAGGGCTCCACTGAGGAAGGGGGGGTATCCTGCACCCCTGATCCCTTTTACAACCACTCCTTGCTCTGCAGGATTCTCTCAGCACCCTTACGCTGCAGCAGCTCATCACCATTAAGGCTTAGGGTTGCATTCGACTAAATCACAGAGCGACTCACAAGTGCAGTGGAAATTCCCCATTCCCACAACGTCCCCTGTGTTAAGCCTTTTGCAGGAAGAGTCCTGTGACTCTTCAAAGGCTTAACAAATGGAGGCCAAGACCTTTAGGCCTTCCAGATCTTGCTGAACTACAACTCCCATGGGTAGGGGTGGTGGGAGTTGCAGTTCTGGAGGGCCACAGATTCCCTGCCCCTGGCCTGCCTCCTGTCGCTGTTACAATTTGTATAATGCCCTTTATCAAAATATCCAGGGCAGTGTACAACCTTAAAAACACATTACAGAACATCAAGGATATGTAAAGAAAAAAGAAGGAACACTTTATCATATGTGATGGGAATGTAAAAAAGTAAAGAACTTCTGGGAAATGATATATAATGAGATGAAAAAGATGTTGAAATATAAATTTTTTAAAAAACCAGAAGCATTTTTCTTGGTATTATAGGTCAGGGTATTAATAGGCAAGATGTTAAATTGTTTTTATATGCAACAACTGCAGCAAGAGTATTGTTAGCCCAGAAATGGAAACAAGAAGAAATTCCGACAAAAGAAGAATGGCAGACAAAATTAATGGACTATGCTGAATTGGACAAAATGACAGAAAGAATTGGAAACCTGTGGGACCAGAGATTTACAGAAGATTGGAAGAATTATATGAATTATTTGAAGAGCAACTGTAATCAACAAATCACACTAGTAGGACTGCAAGAAGTTTTGTAAGGAGAAATATACGAAGTGTTACAAAGTAGAAAAAGATAGAGATATTGGTTATGAGTTTGAAATGTAATAGGGAAGATAAGAAATGCATACTAAGAGATTAGATTGGAAAAATTTCCGACAGGATTGATGGAAGTCCAAAAAAATTGAGTAAGATGTAAAAGTATGTTTAATTACTGTTGAAAATGATATGTTAAAAGACAAATAAAAAAATTGCATAATAAAAAAATAAAAAACAGAACATCAATGATAAGAACATAATAAAAAGCATGCTGACAGACAGCCTAATAAATCGGCCTATTGATGCGGCTTGTGGAACATCATCGGGTGTGTCTGCAGCTGATTTCACGCCCGCTTTACGGGGTGTGTTGAATGTTGAAAATGCTTCCTACAGAAAAACCCCGGACATAATTACTGGAAAGGAAAGTTAAACTCAGGCAAGTGTCTACAGTGTTGTAGCCTTACACAGCATGCTCACTAAAATTTTGACCCTCACCATTTCTGGTCTTGGGGAATCTTTGCTTCAGCATCCCCCTTAGAGGAGTAATCTTGGATGACATTGTCGGCACGCCAACATAAAAATCTGCCTTGATTTCACCATCCAAAATCTGGCGGGGAAGAAGAAAAGATTATTATGATTTGTGCTTATGTCCCTTTTAGAAATTAAGTCTAGCAAAAGTAAATACAGTGGTACCTCGGGTTACATACACTTCAGGTTACAGACGCTTCAGGTTACAGACTCCGCTAACCCAGAAATATTACCTCGGGTTAAGAACTTTGCTTCAGGATGAGAACAGAAATCGTGCTCCGGCGGTGCGGCGGCAGCGGGAGGCCCCATTAGCTAAAGTGGTTCTTCAGGTTAAGAGCAGTTTCAGGTTAAGAATGGACCTCCAGAATGAATTAAGTACTTAACCCGAGGTACCACTGTAATAAAAAAACGAACACCCAGTTTGCCTCCTTACTTCCTTGCTAGGCCTAAGAAGAGCAAGGAGCGGAGGGGAGAAGAGATGTGGTCCTCCAGGGGATTTCAACTCCACCAGCCCCAGCCATCATGGGCAATAGTCAGGGATGATGGGAGCTGTGGCCTAGCAACGTGGGATGGGCCACGAGCTTCTCATCCTTGCACAAAGGTAACAAGGACGAAAATGTGGGAGCTGCATCCTCTTTAAAACAGGATAATGATAGCACCAGGCCATGCACAACAGCCCTTTCCCATGCTAGTTCTGTTTAGCTGCTGTGACTTAGATAGACCTACATTTCCTTCCTTGTTTTTTGCTGCTCCTATATCTATGTCCTTCATGAGACGGTCTCCCAGTGGGGATTCACTTACCCCTCCCATGAAAGCAATGATGCAAATATATTGCTTAAAGTTCAAAGCTTAGCATCAAGGCCAGAAGTCATAACATTCAGAAGCTGACGATAACTTTTTCAACGGCTACAAACGGCAGCAAGAACGTGTTTCTTATACATAAAGTAGTAAGGGTTTGGTCTACTTAATCAGACACACAACAACCCCGTGTTGGAGACAAATATTTAAGGATTTGTCAAGATGGCAATCTAACATATAAGCTTCAACAATACTTAGACAATGCTAGTACAAAAAGGGCATTTATTTTCATTTGAAAGCAGGAGGGCTGCTTTTCTTTGCTTCTGCATAAATGACCACAATGTTCATGATCATTTTGCAGCTGAGGCAAATATTTACTTTGTGCACTCTCAGTTCTAGGACAAAAAAAAAAGTGAAGTGGAACGGCCTCTATTTTCTGTCTCATAATGTGTAGCTTGTAGGGAATATTACAGTACATTCCCACTACAACCAGGGACAGCATTTGCTAAAATCCAAACACAGCAAGTTTCTCCATGTGCAAACTGCAGCACAATTGGCTAAATAATTTTCAAGACATAACAATATCGTAGCATGTCAAGGTCCTACTCTGGCATGAGCCAAAGAGGCTGAAGCAATCTGTATATATAAATATTTTAAATTCTTTTTTTCTTTTTTTTTCTTTTTTGGTTCACAGGAGCCATCCTCATTCTGGAAAAACATCCAACCAAGAAATCAAAAAGCTGAATCTTTTGTTCTAATCTAAGCTCTGAAACAGAAAGATGCAACTATTCAGCTGAGAACACATTTTAATAATAATAATTTTATTATTTTTACTCCGCCCATCGGCCTGGGGTTTCCCCAGCCACTCTGGGTGGCTTCTAGAACATATAAAAACATGGTAAACAAACGTCAAGCATTAACAACTTCCTAATACAGGGCTTCTAATAGATGTCTTCTAAAAGTTGTATAGTTATTGTGCTCGCTTCGGCAGCACATATACTAAAAGTTGTATAGTTATTTATCTGCTTGACATGTGCTGGGAGGGCATTCCACAGGGTGGGTGCCATTGCTGAGTATGTCCTCTGCCTGGTTGCCTTTAACTTCACTCCTCAGAATGCGGGAACCACCAAAAGGCCCTTGGAGGTGGACCTCAGTGTCTGGGCAAATCTTGGGTAACCCGTCCTGACATACATGCATCAATTTGAGCCAATAATTAGAAAATTACAAATATATCTTCATTTCAGTTGGCAGAATCCTTTAAAAGAAACATACGCACATACACATAAAACCCAGAAGGGGTACTTTTTAAGGGAATTTATAACAGTCTGTAAAATTCTGTTCTGCAACAACTTCAGGAGACCCTTGATGCCAATATATCTCTGCACTTATACGGAATCTGAAAATATACTTTAGATTTAGATTCTAACCTTCTGAAGTTGTGGGTTCCTGTTTGCCTTCCTAGTAGCTCCAGAATTCAAGCAGCCTTGAGTGGCACCACAAACAATGATAAGAGTTCCTATACTGGGGGGAAATGTGATCCCCAAAAAAGGAGCAGGAAGTAACATAATACATGTATCTCAGTAGGTTCTGGCAGTGGACTCTTTTGGAGGGCTGCAACCAGGCTGCTTGTAATAATAATACTAATAATACTACTAATAATAATAATTTTACTTATACTCTGCCCATCTGAATGGGTTTCCCCAGTGCTAGTACTCTCCCGCAAGGCAAGACACAAATGATCAAAAGCGAGAAAGATTAAAAGAACTTCTTCTTTAGGTCTTAATTAACGTCATCTGTTAATTACCGGCTTGATTAATTCAGTCCCTCCTGCAAATGTAGCTCCATTTTCTCTTGCTAGGGCAGCTTGCTCTGCATCCTGTAAGGAAACGAAAGTTCAGAATGTAGACAATAGGAGCACTAGATATTTTCCCCATACAGCTGGTGTTTCTTCAAGGCTTTCTTAGGCAGGCGAAGGTGCTGCTAGGTAGGAAATGCAGACCCCCTCCCCTCTGGCCAAGTTATAGGTGTGTTTTGACTGGGTGACCCCAATGAGTGCACCAGAAGTTGGATGGGCACAATGGGCACGGCCATGATCTCTTGAGGTATCAGCTAACCAGTTAGAAATCTTGAGAATGCATTAATGCTTTAAAAAGTGCCTTGGATGTCAAGACAAAGGCCAAGTTAATCGATCATATTTTGCAGGAATCACAGCACCCAACAGAACCAGAATGATCTGCAGGCTATTTGACAGGTCCACCAGCAGGCTGTGGTTTTCCTTCTGCCCAGCACCACTTAATAGGGCCATTGTAAGGGGTTATGGATGGGACGCGGGTGGCGCTGTGGGTTAAACCACAGAGCCTAGGACTTGCTGATCAGAAGGTCAGCGGTTTGAATCCCCACAACAGGGTGAGCTCCTGTTGCTCGGTCCCTGCTCCTGCCAACCTAGCAGTTTGAAAGCATGTCAAAGTGCAAGTAGATAAATAGGTACCGCTCCGGCGGGAAGGTTAACGGCGTTTCCATGCGCTGCTCTGGTTCGCCAGAAGCGGCTCAGTCATGCTGGCCACATGACCCGGAAGCTGTACGCAGGCTCCCTCAGCCAATAAAGCGAGATGAGCGTTGCAACCCCAGAGTCGGTCACGACTGGACCTAATGGTCAGGGGTCCCTTTACCTTTAAGGGGTTATGGATGTGAAGTACTTTAACATTCTCTGATATCACTTCACCCATTCCAAGATCAAGCTCTGGCTCAAGTGTTCTCAGAAACATCATAATCTAGTTACAGATAGGTAGCCGTGTTGGTCTGCCATAGTCAAAATAAAAAAATTCCTTCCAGTAGCACCTTAAAGACCAACTAAGTTAGTTCTTGGTATGAGCTTTCGTGTGTATGCACACTTCTTCAGATACACTGAGCCAGGATTTTTTTTATTTTGATCATAATCTAGAACACTGTACCAAACGCACACCACGGAGAATAAAATATACATTTAGAAAACCTTCCGGATATATCCAAAAAGGGTGAGATATCTGCTAGATTCTTCAAGAGTGGCATCGAGGTCACTGCCTCAAAACACTTGCCTGACTAACCTATACATACAGGCTCAAGGAGGCATTGCAGCAACATGCTGTAACTCACCGCTGTGAATACTACGACCTTATGGATGTCATCTGTGAAAAGGTGAGGCAGACGAACCGTACCAACGAATGGTTCCAAAGGTTTCTGAAAGGTGCCAAAGCAAAATTGAAAAGCCTCACATTATTGAATTCAGCAAAATAAATTTACTTAATTGACAAAGGCAAGTTGGTCAAAATTTAGATATGTGCTCTGTATTTCTTTTCACATGCACAGAAACCACATTAAGATTTTTAAAACTATTTAAAATATACACAAAAATGCATGATAGTCAAGGTCCAAATAACTGTTCAACTACCTTCTATGAGCCAAAGGAAGCCCCTGAAAATACCCCTATAATCTTCTTCAAAGATCATCACCACAAGCCAAACATTCTGCGGTGTGTTGCAGAAAATATCCTGGATGACTAGAGGCTTCCACCTCGTCTTTGCTTCCCCTTCCGTTAGCATTTTTGCATCGATAATTGCATTGACACAAATTTAGAGAAAGGTCTCCCCAGTGGAATGAAGGCCCAGGGCAGAGAGGGGCAGAACTCGCAATTCAGTGCAAGCTTATAAAATACAAGTGAAGATATTTCAGCTAATCAAAACTTTATTAGCAAAGCCAACAGGCCACAGCTGTACAAGAGTTAAAAGTGAGAATGGGGATAAAAGGAAGAAAAGAACAGGCAAAAGGAGGTCCGTCGGGTAAACAGGTCTGTCACTCAGATGGTGGCCCTCAATTTCGCAGCTCTCTCGATGTACCTCGCGACCTTCTCTGTTATCTGACTATCCGTATCAGATAATAGAAAATACAGTGTAATGTCTGGTGAACGGCCGGGGTTGGAGAGAATGAGTGGAGTAATAATCTCATTCCTTAGGTCTTTGTAAAGGGGGCAAGAAAGAAGGACGTGGGACACTGTTTCCGTGTTACCATCTCCACATGGGCAGAGTCGTTTTTCAAATGGAGTCTTTTGGTAACGCCCTTCGAGTACAGCAGAGGGAAGAACATCCCATCTAGCCAATGTAAAGGCACGTCTGTATTTTGGGATGGTTAGTTTAGACAAATATGAGGCTGGAGAGTCAAAATGAGAAGGAGGAAAGTAGGTATACCATGGGCACAGTTTCTTTAAGATAGTCAGGTTGTTTTGTCGTTCAATGTCTTTCAGGCGCTGGCCTATTAGACTCTTTGCTTTAATGAGGCCCATTGATAGTAGGGACTGTGAGTGCAGACCGCATGTAAGGAGTTTTTGATGCACAGTTTTAAACCACTTGCTTTTGTGAGGGTCTTGCATTACTAACGGCAGTAGACCAGGAGGATTCAGATTAAGACGAAGCCAATAATTAAATGTTCTCTGCCAGGTCCGCGTTTCCACAGATGGAAGGCAGGCCTCGAGTCGTAATGCTGCGTTTGGAACACAGGAGGGGACACCGAGTATCTGCCTTAGAAATTTGGACTGGACAGTTTCAGCTAAATGTTTTGGGAGCCCTTCTTCGGGCATCATATCTGAATGAGCAACCTCTGAAAAATTGCGCTGAATGTTTTAAAAAACAAACTAACTTTCAAAGTCCCAGAAATAACTTCAGTTTGGCCACCAATACTTGCAAACTATGGGCCTTTTCCAGCATACCTTCTTCTCCATTGCCATGTCCAGGGTCATATCGATGTAAACGGGCTGCTTGGGGGAAGTGAAGTCCAGTTGCTGAAACGTCTTCAGCATCTCTAAAGCCACTTCTGCCTCATAAACTGGCCTTTGATAGCACCACGTCAAATAAACATCGTCCTTTGGCTCACTTGGCAAGGGAAAGGTGTAAGGGTTCTTTTTTTTCTTGGGCTCTGATTCTGCGGCCTTCTTTTTGGGGTCCCTTCTGGGTTTTTTCTCTTTTCTTTAAGGAAATGGAAGTGATAAATAAAACAGCCCAGCTCAATACTCTTACTATAAAAACACTTCTGAAGAAGTGTGCATGCACACGAAAGCTCATACCAAGAACTAACTTAGTTGGTCTTTAAGGTGCTACTGGAAGGAATTTTTTTATTTTGACTATGGCAGACCAACACGGCTGCCTATCTGTTATAAAAACACATGTTTCTGATGTCTGGAAGTTGGAACTAAAAGAGGAGAGCTGCCTCAATCTGTGGCAAAACAGAGGAAAACATTTCAAGGTGCCACAGGAGGCTGATTTGTTTTAGAAAACTGCCTACCAGGTTTTGAACTCACTGCTTTCCCTCCCCCTTGGATACTTTTAAAAAAAAAATATTTTCCCAAGATAATAGGTACAGGTTCATTTTACACCTGGAAATAAAACCAATTGTCTAGCACAGGGGTAGGCAACCTAAGGCCCGGGAGCCGGATGCGGCCCAATCGCCTTCTCAATCTGGCCCATGGATGGTCCGGGAATCAGTGTGTTTTTACATGAGTAGAATGTGTCCTTTTATTTAAAATGCACCTCTGGGTTATTTGTGGGGCATAGGAATTCGTTCCTTTTATTTTTTCAAAATATAGTCTGGCCCACCACATGGTCTGAGGGACAGTGGACCAGCCCACGGATAAAAAAGGGTGCTGACCCCTGGTCTAGCACTAATCTTCAGCTAGTGGATTGGGGCCCGCAAATGTGTCACATCATTCTCTTATTTTGTTGAGAAGAAAATCTATATCCTACCTTGTTCTGCAATGTAATAAGGACCCTAACTACAATACAAACAAAACAACAATTTAAAAAACAGATATGAAAACAATTTTTAAAAAAAAGTATGGGGAGATCTTGGGGACTGAGCCCTGCCCCAGAAACAGGTTGCCTTTCTGAACTCAGCTACCCGCGACATGCTTGCCTGAACCTATTCAATGTTGCTATGCTATTTATACTTTGATTTCAAGTGTCTTTTATTAGTAAGTTTAAAAGAAATAAAAGTTATTTACTTACTTTGCAGCATAGTGTCTATTGGAAATCAGCAAACTGGCAAAACTGGGAAGCACTGCAGAATGCTGACCAATTCTGGGGAAAATACGGCTAGGGCATTGAGCTGAAACTGTTTAAAGACGGGGGGGGGGGTAGAGAAAAACCATGCTAATGAGAGCCAGGAATCAGAAAAGCTACAAATGAAGTTATGTGACAGAACTGGCATGAATAGGCCTTTGCATTTAGTGATTCCAAGGATATATGATTTCTTACCCTCCTTGCACCATAAGGTCCCACTGCAGGTTATAACAATATAATTACACAATTATAACAACAAATAAAACAATTCCAAACAAAAGTACAATATAGATTAAATGTGACACCAAAAGGCCTATGTAAGGTTCAAGACCGAGCACACTTGAGCTGCCTACGTACTTCTCTCCACCACTAGTTTGGGAAGGAGTGCATACACATTAGTCAGAATTTATATTTATACTGCATCTATCCGGTCATTTCTTACTATATGCTGCATTTTGATGAGCTTTGAAGTAAACTAAGAAAAAGAACAACCTAACTGCATTTTGGGACGCGGGTGGCGCTGTGGGTTAAACCACAGAGCCTAGGACTTGCCAATCAGAAGGTCGGCGGTTCGAATCCCCGCAACGGGGTGAGCTCCCGTTGCTTGGTCCCAGCTTCTGCAAACCTCGCAGTTCGAAAGCACGTCAAAGTGCAAGTAGATAAATAGGTACTGCTCCGGTGGGAAGGTAAACGGCTTTTCCGTGCGCTGCTCTGGTTCGCCAGAAGCAGCTTAGTCATGCTGAACACATGACCCAGAAGTTGTACACCGGCTCCCTCGGCCAATAAAGCAAGACGAGCACCGCAACCCCAGAGTCGGCCACGAATGGACCTAACGGTCAGGGGTCCCTTTACCTTTAACTGCATTTTAAGCTGGTAATATGTACACAGCCTTACTTGGAAGTAAAATTTGTTGAAATCAATGGTCTATGCTTCGACCTAGAGAGATTTCTGGTACAGTTCTCACTTATTTCTCTGGCCTTCACCGCTCCTGACTGCAGATGGGTGCTCACATATCTGAACGTTCATCCATTAAAACATGCCTCCACACAGAAAACGAAATGTCATGTTTGAGGCTTAAGTTAGAACACATTCTTCCCTAGTCTTCTTTCTGAAAGGAACTTTTTGTGTAGAGGAGCATTCAGTCTGCTGCCAGAAATGATAAAGCCAAAAGGCTTATTATTTCACTGAGAGTTAGAATCTTTGGAGAGAATAACTGTTTTTACTCCAGTCATCAAAATCCATTTGGCTGCTTAGATAGAATGAATTGGTCCATCAGTAAGCCAAAATGTGCTATGATATGGGATGTTTTCCAGGTTAAAGAAGTAACTCTAGCACCAGGGAGCTCAACACAACTACCTGAGGGGTGGTTACGTTGAGTACACCTATTAGGAATATGGCATGTAAAATGTGGTATTTAACTCACGCACCATTCTAACTCATGTTTGTATTTTAATGAAACTTATTGATGCTAAAGTTATCAGCCCGAGTTCCTGTGTGGGAGCCTTCCAAGTTCAATGGGAGTTATGGGCCACCACACATAAAAATCATGATTGGTTCACCAACTTTAGTCCTTTTAAATAAGTGACTAAACACAGTGTGCAGCACTTAACACTACCACCCATATGGTATAATGCCGCCATAGGGTTCTCAAGAACAAACTACAGTACATTAATAGTACATTCCTTTAATTTAGGGAAGAGAAACCAAAACCTGGCTCTGGAAAAAGAAGAAAAATCCCAGCAAAACAAAGAGCATCTCATTACGTATTTTTATGTTGTGAACCTCCTTGTGATCTCCGGTTGAGTGGCAGTATGCAAATTTAATAAATGAAATGAAAATTCCATTACTATACTGATCCTTACACACGTCTTTCCCTACAAGCCTTTCATAAACTTTTGCATGCTTTAAAGCAGTGTGGCAAACCTTTCTTTCGTTTCACTGTTTTCTCTTATTGTAAACTACTTCGAGGTTTGTTTGTTTGTCAATCAAGCGGTGTATAAATCTGATCAAGTAAAATAAATGTATTCAATTTTTAATGATTTTCAATTTTATACATTGCAATAATTCTACAATCATTTCAACATTTCAAAACTCGACTTCCTTCCCCCTCTTTCTAAAGTTCCTTAAATTTATTTATTTTTATATTTTCTGCGCATCCCGATTAACTTAATTTGCTCATTTGTTCACCTGCTTTAAATATACTGTATACTCTTATAAAACTGCAGGTTGTTTCAATAATCCTGCCAATGCTCTTATCTGTTTACAGCTTATTTGTAAATAAATGCAATCCAAGCCCTTATTGCTGGAAATATTTGCTTCTCTGCCGCCTTTTCTGGCAGCCCTGGCAGTGCAATCCTATTATATACGTCTACTTAGAAATAAGTCCCATTTGAGTTCTCTGGGGTTTTGCTTACAAGTGGAGGAGCAGAAGACCCTGCTAACTACGGCGCCTTCTGTCTTAAAACCTCGCAAAAGGGAGACCGAGCACACACAAAAAACCCCAAACAAACCCAAAAACAAAGCACGTTTTCCAGGACCGGGGAAGCGGGGACGCCCCTCTCACCTAAAACCCGCATGCACCGACCTCAATGGGAGCCGGCTCTCGGGAAAAGAGACCCTCAGCCCAAAAATATTTCGAGGAGGGGCTGGGGGGGGGGGGACACAGAAAGCAGCCGCCCCACTTCTCAGCTCTCACCTGTCCTCCAGCAGCATCTCAACACGGGCGCCACCATCTTGCTGGCGGGAGGGAGGAATCCGAAATGTGCAACGGAAAACTGTCCCCGGTTGCCTCGCGAAGCCAGTCAAGGAAGGTTCCGCCCCTAAGGCGAAGGGTTTAAAGTTCCTAGTCTTATTCAATACATTTATATCCCCACCTTTCTCCTCAAGTGGGGATTCAAGGTGGCTTACAAGCATGTGAAGACAAAAATTACAAAAGACAGAGAGATATAAAGGAGCTTAAAAGGTAAAGGGGCCCCTGACCATTAGGTCCAGTTGTGGCTGACTCTGGGGTTGAGGCGCTCATCTCGCTTTATTGGCCGAGGGAGCAAGCGTACAGCTTCCGGGTCATGTGGCCAGCATGACTAAGCTGCTTCTGGGAAACCAGAGCAGTGCACAGAAATGCCGTTTTACCTTCCCACCGGAGTGGTACCTATTTATCTACTTGCACTTTGACGTGCTTTCGAACTGCTAGGTTGGCAGGAGCAGGGACCGAGCAACGGGAGTTCACCCCGTCGCAGGGATTCGAACCGCCGACCATATGATCAGCAAGTCCTAGGCTCTGTGGTTTAACCCACAACGCCACCCAACTTAGTTCAAAGCAATAACCAAAATGCGCCAGGGCACAGAGCAATAATAATGGACCAAATAATGCACCAAACAGTTGATGGTGAGGCCCTGTGTTCATTTATCTGCATCACTTGGGAAGACAGGCGAACTAATGCCAGTGTACTGGAAGAAGCAAAGATAACCAGTGTGGAAGCAATGATTCATCAACTTGGTTGGACTGGTCATGTTGTGCGGATGCCTAATTATCGTCTTCCAATGCAACTACTCTATTCGAAACTTTAAAATGGAAAGCGTAATGCTGGTGGTCAATAACAGAGGTTTAAAGACTGTCTCAAGGCAAATCTAAAAAAAAGGTAGTATAAACACCGACAACTGGGATACACTGGCCTGCAAGCCAGTGTCATGGACTTTGAAGACGCTCAAACTCAGGACGAAAGGGAGCAACGTGCTAAGAGGAAGGCACACTTGGCAAATCCACACCGCGATCAACTCCTGTCCGGAAACCAATGTCCCCACTGTGGAAGGACGTGTGGATCCAGAATTGGCCTCCACAGTCACTTACGGACTCATTGTTAAAACCATGTTTATGGAAGGCAATCTTACTCAGCTACAGGAGATCGCCAAAGAAGAAGAAGCAGCAGCACCATTAAAGCTGGTTTTGACTTTTCTGGAGAAGGAAATTGACAAGGTGAGGAGGTGGGGAGAGCAGCAATGCAACGTTGTCTAGTCTCCTCAGTCGGTAAAGCGTGTAGCTCTTAAATGTAGGTTCGAGCACCACATAGGGCAAAAGATTCCTGCATTGCAGGAGACTGAACTAGTTGACCCTCAAGGCCCCTTCCAACTCTACAGTTTAATGATTCCTCGGAAATACCATCAGAATGGATGCTCCGTTAACAGGTCTGGCCCACCTATGGGGCAAGGTGAAGAGGTTGCCTCAGGTGGCAGGATTCCCTGGCGCAGCAGATCACGGTGTCCATCTTTCTTTCCCCTTCACCTTGTTCCTGATGTAAACGTTCACATCTTTTCAGTGGTGGAAACTATTTTACAATCCCATCAATTTTTTTCAATTACATTTTTTCAGTTAGTGCTAAAATGCTATCCTGGCTATAATAATTATTTTTAACCGGTATTTAAATATTAGTGAAATATTCCTGAAATGAAAGAATGTTATAGCACTATAACTCTTTAATGCTAATTAAGAAAAAACAGCAACACTGCAACATGTTCTTTTCCCTAATTAAACACTTCCAATCTACGCTTATGGTCCATTAAAAAATAATTAGCATACTATTGCTTAAACCAAAGTGATATGTGTAATGCTGCAATACTAAAAGCAGTCTTACCGGTGGCCATCATTCTAGATTCAGGTAGGTAGCCGTGTTGGTCTGACGCAGGTGAAATATATATTTTTAAAAAATTGTTCAGTAGCACCTTAAAGACCAACTAAGTTTGTTCTTGGTATAAGCTTTCGTGTGCATGCTATCTGAAGAAGTATGCATGCACACGAAAGCTTATACCAAGAACAAACTTGATTGGTCTCTTAGATGCCACTGGACAATTTTTTAATTTTTTTATATATATTTGGTGGCCATCATGTTAGAGATGCGGTTTCACCCAATTAAACCCTTTTGATCCACGCTTCCGGTCCACAACAAGTGTTTTGGTTTTTGACATTTCATGAGTAATAATGGGCAATCACACTTAAATGAGTAAGTACTTAGAGAGGTGTGTAGCTGGGTAGATCTAACTATCATCTATTTATCATGGCTTGGGAGTTATTGGGATAGGTCAGTCGGTAGAACACAAGACTCTTAATCTCAGGGTTGTGGATTCAAGCCCCACACTGGGGGCACTGCAAGGGGTTGGACTAGATAACCCTCGTGGTCCCTTCCAACTCTACGATTCTGTGATTCTGGTGAATCAGACCACCACTTCCCCACCCACAACAAATATGCTGCAACTGCTGTTACAGAAAGAATATGATGATGGTGGTGGTGGTGGTTTATTTATATCCCACCTTTTTCCATCACAGGCAGCTTACAACTCAATGCAGCTTACAACTAAAATAAAAACAGCTACAAACATAAGGGAAAAAGCAATCCTTAAAAAAAATAAAAATTAAACATCAATTTGTTGTTTAGTCGTGTCCGACTCTTCGTGACCCCATGGACCAGAGCACGCCAGGCACTCCTGTCTTCCATTGCCTCCCGCAGTTTGGTCAGACTCATGTTTGTAGCTTCGAAGACACTGTCCAACCGTCTCGTCCTCTGTCGTCCCCTTCTCCTTGTGCCCTCCATCTTTCCCAACATCAGGGTCTTTTCCAGGGAGTCTTCTCTTCTCATGAGGTGGCCAAAGTATTGGAGCCTCGGCTTCAGGATCTGTCCTTCCAGTGAGCACTCAGGGCTGATTTCCTTCAGAATGGATAGGTTTGATCTTCTTGCAGTCCATGGGACTCTCAAGAGTCACCTCCAGCACCATAATTCAAAAGCATTAATTCTTCGGCAATCAGCCTTCTTTATGGTCCAGCTCTCACTTCCATACATCACTACTGGAAAAACCATAGCTTTTACTATACTGGCCTTTGTTGGCAAGGTGATGTCTCTACTTTTTAAGATGCTGTCTAGGTTTGTCATTGCTTTCCTCCCAAGAAGCAGGCGTCTCTTAATTTCGTGGCTGCTGTCACCATCTGCAGGGATCAAACATCAATAGATTAACTTTTAAAAATTCATCCTAATTTTAATCCAAATTAAAACATTTTTCTGCCTGTTGCACAAAAGGTCCTTCAAGGCAGTTAACAATGTTAAAAATAAAAACTATTAAGAACAGCAAACTTGAAGAGCTCCAACATCTAAGGATCCTCAGGGACTCCAGAAGTTTTGATAACAGGTACACCATCTCTGACACTACAATAGCATGGAGTCCATGGTGCTATTGGGAGCTTTTTGTACAGGAATCTTTTCAGTTCATCCCCCATGTTGTCAGAAATGTTCAAATGAACAGTCCAAACTTTGCTGGTCCCACAGCGACACTCGAGGGCCAACATTTAGGAAAAGCCCCGATAATGTGGGAGGTCAATTGCAATTCCACTTGTATCATAGAATCATAGAATCATAGAGTTGGAAGAGACCACAAGGGCCATCGAGTCCAACCCCCTGCCAAGCAGGAAACACCATCAGAGCACTCCTGACATATGGTTGTCAAGGCTCTGCTTAAAGACCTCCAAAGTAGGAGACTCCACCACACTCCTTGGCAGCAAATTCCACTGTCGAACAGCTCTTACTGTCAGGAAGTTCTTCCTAATGTTTAGGTGGAATCTTCTTTCTTGTAGTTTGGATCCATTGCTCCGTGTCCGCTTCTCTGGAGCAGCAGAAAACAACCTTTCTCCCTCCTCTATGTGACATCCTTTTCTATATTTGAACATGGCTATCATACCACCCCTTAACCTCCTCTTCTCCACTGTATCTTACAGTGGAAGACAGTTTCAGCTCCAGGTTTTGGAGAACTCTTAGGCAAGACACTCTCCATGGTCCCCCACCTCAATGAGCCTACCTGCGCATTGCGGCAGATACAACCAGCTCATGCCAATGCTCCCCTCTGCTGGAAAGTAGACCCACAGCAGAGGCCCAGCTACGCTGTTCCTTGGTGCTGGCCCTGGCAGAAGAGAAATGTTTGTTATTTATCAGGATCCGCCTGTCTGGAAGCAGCCCTGCGTACACACTTTGGCTTTAAAGCACATTCAAAGCACATTTCCCCCCCTCAAAGAATTCTGGGCACTATAGCTTGTTTAGGATTGCTGAGTTTTGTAACTCTGCAAGAGGGAAACAACAGCGCCAGGTCACTCCTCCTGAAATGAAAAGGAGGTGAATCATCAAGCTTGAGATTTCACAAGGGATTCTTGACCTTTTGAGTTTAGTTCAACCCCCGCATTACTTCTTCAGAATCTCAGAGTTTGGCAAGGATTCAGGGCGTTCCATCCCAAGACTGCGGTTTTTATAATCCGCCTGTGCTCTTATTACGGGAACAAAGCCCGCACGGTTGGGCTAAATCAAAGTTTTTAGTTCACCTGCTGAGTAAAACACTAGGGACTTGCTTTAAGCATTCATTATTCTGTTTCCTTTTTTAATTAGCTCAGCTTTGGTCTCGGGTCAAGTGAGTTTAAATGGGATAATGTACTCCAGATTTAACTACTTGTGTTTTCTTAATACTACAGTAATTGCATGTGGGAACAAAACGGGACAACCATGGAGAGGGGACGGTTATCTGATCTGGAGCAGGCCATTTGTGTGTGAATGCATATCTAGTCCAGGGTTGTGAACCTGGCACCCATGGGAGATGTGGCACCCATGAAGTCTTGCACTGGTACCCCCAGGTACCCCCAGACTCTGAGCTTTCATATAAAAATATAAAGTACGTCTCTAGCCCTCCTACGAAGAAAGTTATAGGGCAAAATGTGCAGGTATCTTCTGAGTGAATTCTGTGAAATGAGCTTGAGTGTTGTGTGGCCACTTTGTATATTTTCCCGGGGCTGAGGAATGTTCCCTGTGGCTGTCTCTAATTTTGTGTTACGCCACACTCCCCATGGAAGCCACTTTGTTATGCCATGCCCTCCATAGCATACCCTCCAAGGTACGCAGGTGGTGTTGTGGTCTAAACCACTGTGCCTCTTGGGCTTGCCGATCAGAAGGTCAGCGGTTCAAATCCCCACAACGGGATGAGCTCCCATTGCTTTGTCCCAGCTCCTGCCAACCTAGCAGTTAGAAAGCACACCAGTGCAAGCAGATAAAGCGGTACCATTGTGGGGGGAAGGTAAACAACATTTCTGTGCGTTCTGGTTTCCGTTATGGTGTCCCGTTGCGCCAGAAGTGGTTTAGTCACGCTGGCCACATGACCCAGAAACCTGTCTGCAGGAAAACGCCAGCTCCCTCACCCTGAGAGCGAGATGAGTGCCGCAACCCCATAGTCACCTTTGACTGGACTTAACTATCCAGGGGTTCTTTACCTTTTCTTTTTTTAAAAGCATACCCTCCAACACACCGAGGTGAAAAATAGGGACGCTGCCTTCCGGGGCACCACTCCTGCGTGAGTTACGTGATCCAGGGGAGATCGCGGCCCCCGAAATAAACACTTTTTTCATGGCAGCTGCCCAAAAGCACATGTTCTGGGGCACTGCATGAGATTGCAGCCCCGAAAAAGGGGCCTGATATACTGCATCTCTTTTTCCTTGCCCTCTTTTGCACTCTTCAGGTACGTACTTTAATGCTTGGGGGGGGGGTGATGAAGGCAGACAAAGAGCTATAACCTGAGATATAAAAGTGTGATACGGAAATTATGAGGCCACGAGCAAGAAAGGTCAGGGTAAACCCACAAACAAAATCAGAGTAATGGCTGTAAGAGCAGATCCAAAGTCGCTTACTTGGAAGAAGGCGGATCTGTATCAAGTGTTGGTGGGGGCGAGGAGAGTTGGTTGTATATATCCACTCGAGTTTCATCTGGATTCCACCGTTAATTATCTGTCTGCATGATGACACCGAGGGAAAAAGCAAAGCAAAACCACAGCCCTGCGTGAGTCACTTCCTCCTTCCATCATTCCCAAAACATCATCTTAATAACAGCTGCTCATACCTCGTAGGTTATAATTATTTGAAGCGTTCCAACTGATACCAAAAGGCAACTCGTCAGATTGTAGTTTGGCCTGAATAACTTCATCTGTTGCTGCTCCAGATAAGATCTAAGAGGACTTGTGGAGAAGCTAGTAAAATGCTGGTTAGGCGATGTTACTGTTCAGTGGATTTGCAGCTCGTTGACCTCCAAAAGTGCTCACTGAAATCCCCACATTTTATTTAAATTATACAAATGCTTTTCACCCTTCGTTAGAATTTACCAGCATTTCTTTCTCCTATACACTCGCAGCATTTTCAACAATCAATTTCAGTCAGAAAAGAATATGTTTTAAATAGGTTTTCGTTGTTTTATCACTTGCTGTTTTGCTGGCCCAGGGCTTCTTTGGGAGGAAAGTCAGGATGCAGATTTAATACGTAAAGGGTTAGTTTCTCTCACACACACCCTACACACGCCAAGAAAATTGTCAATGGGTATGCATCAACAAAAGCATAGTGTCCAGATCCAGGGAAGTAATAGTGCCACTGTGTTCTGTTTTGGTCAGACCACACATGGAGTACTGTGTCCAGTTCTAGGCGCCACAATTTAAGAAGGATATTGACAACCTAGAACGTACGCAGAGGAGCACAACCAAGATGATCAAGGGTCTGGGAACCAAGCCTTATGAGGAACGGTTGAGGGAGCTTGGCATGTTTAGCCTGGAGAAGAGGAGACTGAGATGAGATATGAGAGCCATCTTCAAATATCTCAAGGAAATATCTCAAGGGCTGCCCCATGGAAGATGGGGCAAGCCTGTTTTCTCCTACTCTGGAGGGTAGGACTCAAACCAATGGCTTTAAGTTATGAGAAAGGAGATTCCGACCAAACATCAGGAAGAACCTGTGGAAGAGTCTTAAACCACATAATAAAATAACAAATAGGGTTTTTGTAAATAAATAGGGGTTCTTATTTGCTCATCCTAGAAGCCTCTGAATCGTGACAGAGGAGGTGTGCCTGGTTATATGCAAAAATAATAAATCTTGGGAGATGGAAACAGAAACCTGATGGAATGGAGATAGTCAGTGATAATAATCTGAGGATGTAGACTCTGTAAAGGAGAGAGATGATGTAACTCTGTATGTGAGGGGGAATACAAACTATATATATATATATATATGCAGGTTTTGGTGTCCTCGGGTGTCTTCCCGTGTAAAAGTTAGGGTGTCTAGGCGACGTTTCGACGAGGTCTCACTCGTCATCTTCAGGCTGGTGCTTTCGGCTTCTTGTTACTGGAACAGAGCGGGATCTCAGTGTTTGAGTTCCTATAAATACTGTAGAGGGGTGTGGTGTATTGCCTCAAAAGTTCTGGGCAGAGGGGAAGTTCCCAGGCTAGTGTTCTTTTCTTCTTTTGTTCCTTAATTACTTGAGGGATATCTTGAGTGATTTCTTGAGTGATATTCTGAGTACCACTTAGGTGGGTCATTAGGTGTGGATTAGTTGCTAAAGCCTTCGTGTCTTGACCTCTTGAATTTGTGAAGAGTTTTTCTGGGAAGATGGCTGTACTGCACTTAGTTGTGCTTTGGCTTGGCTTCGTGTATAGGGGCGAGCTGTGGTTTTGTGCCCTGTGCCAGCCAGATCTGTGTAGGGATTGCAGGGGGGTGCAGCATCCGGAGGTGCCACTATGGTTTGGTTACTGGATGGTGTCTGTAATTTATCTGTGGAGAGGGTCTGGGTTTGGGTCTGGTGTGGTTGATTGGTGGTGGCGTTCTGTGTGCCTCTGGCACACAGTTTTTCCCAGAAAAACTCTTCACAAATTCAAGAGGTCAAGACACGAAGGCTTTAGCAACTAATCCACACCTAATGACCCACCTAAGTGGTACTCAGAATATCACTCAAGAAATCACTCAAGATATCCCTCAAGTAATTAAGGAACAAAAGAAGAAAAGAACACTAGCCTGGGAACTTCCCCTCTGCCCAGAACTTTTGAGGCAATACACCACACCCCTCTACAGTATTTATAGGAACTCAAACACTGAGATCCCGCTCTGTTCCAGTAACAAGAAGCCGAAAGCACCAGCCTGAAGATGACGAGTGAGACCTCGTCGAAACGTCGCCTAGACACCCTAACTTTTACACGGGAAGACACCCGAGGACACCAAAACCTGCATTCCTGTACCCGTGAAAATCTACGAAAACAAATATATATATATATATATATATATATATATATATATATATATATATATGCAGGTTTTGGTGTCTTCGGGTGTCTTCCCGTGTAAGAGTTGGGGTGTCTAGGCGACGTTTCGACGAGGTCTCACTCGTCATCTTCAGGCTGGTGCTTTCGGCTTCTTGTTACTGGAACAGAGCAGGATCTCAGTGTTTGAGTTCCTATAAATACTGTTGAGGGGGTGTGGTGTATAGCCTCCAACGTTCTGGGCAGAGAGGAAGTTCCCAGGTTAGTGTGCCTTTTCTTCTTTTGTTCCTTAATTACTTGAGGGATATCTTGAGTGATTTCTTGAGTGATATTCTGAGTACCACTTAGGTGGGTCATTAAGTGTGGATTAGTTGCTAAAGCTTTCGTGTCTTGACCTCTTGAGCTTGTGAAGAGTTTTTCTTATCCACACTTAATGACCCACCTAAGTGGTACTCAGAATATCACTCAAGAAATCACTCAAGATATCCCTCAAGTAATTAAGGAACAAAAGAAGAAAAGGCACACTAACCTGGGAACTTCCTCTCTGCCCAGAACGTTGGAGGCTATACACCACACCCCCTCAACAGTATTTATAGGAACTCAAACACTGAGATCCTGCTCTGTTCCAGTAACAAGAAGCCGAAAGCACCAGCCTGAAGATGACGAGTGAGACCTCGTCGAAACGTCGCCTAGACACCCCAACTCTTACACGGGAAGACACCCGAAGACACCAAAACCTGCATTCCTGTACCCGTGAAAATCTACGAAAGCAAATATATATATATATATATATATACACACACACACACACACACACACACACACACACACGAGATGCAGCCTACACCACAGACCAGCAGCGTAGCGTGGGTTGTCAGCACCCGGGGCAAGGCAAGTAATTTGCGCCCCCTAACCCCTAACCTGCCGCCGCTGCCAGCTTCTTCTTGCTGCTGCCTGGGCTGGTCTGGTGTGGTTCTCTCCCGTGCTCAGCGCTGCGCTGGGCGGCCGCTGCACTGTCCCTCCCCCAGATAGTCCCTCGCTCTCTCTCCACACAGCACGCCTGGCACCCTCCCCCTCCACAGTGGGCGGCGACCCAGTGGCTCGGATCGGATTCGCACAGCCAGCACTGCAGTGAGAGTGAGTGAGTGAGCCAGGTAGGGGCAGAGAGCTGCGAGTGCGAGCGCGCGCCCCCCAGATGTTGCGCCCGGTGCGGCCGGCCCCCCTGCACCCCCCACGCTACGCCACTGCCACAGACTCATCAGAATGGTTTAGTAATTCTGCGCCCCATTAGTATTTTAATATTTGAAATATTATTCTGAATTCTGAAGATGTTTACTTATGACAGCAATGTAATGAAAGCGAAAATGCTGAAGATCTAGGGGCTACAGATTGGTACATGTTGTTCACTGTGGCCAAAACAAAACATAACTTAACTGTGTTTTAGTATTATGACAGGAATGTTTGCAAAAATAAAAAGCCTTCGTTCGCATGCATGCATGCATAATTTCCCGTTAAGTCTGTAACAGAAGGGTCATGGCAACAGAATGTTTTTCCAGAGAAAAACATTACTGGGAAGTGGAGGCCCATAGGAACAAAAAGTAGGATTAGAGGCTGACCTTGAATCTTCTGCCATTAAAAAAATGAAAATTTGCACTTTCTCTTCAGAATGGCTACTGTGTCATTGGACTCGATGGTAGGAACAGTTATGGGGTTCGGACAGAGCAAGTGAATGGGAAACCTACAAAAGGAGGGATATTCCTAAACAGATCATCTTGGATTCCACTGTTAATTATCTGTCTGCATGAGGACACCAAGGGAAAAAAGCCTTGAAGCCTTTCTTTATATGATATTCACAGAAAAAGTAAATCACACTTTTATAATCCATTGTCCCGAAAAACTTTATTTCGCCTTCTCCACAAGATCTGTAACCAGAGAGAGTCTGAGCCCTCAATAATTCCACCATGGTTTGAAAATGAGATTAAGGAAGGTTGGAGAAATTGAGCATTTCAGAGATGGCCAGGGATTAGTGCAGATTAATTTCAACAAGTAATTGTGCTTTTAGTGGGCGCACAGTATGAGAGACAGAGGAGGGATGTAAAAAACACCCCCCTAGATTTCAAGAACCTTCTGGTCTGCATTTCAAAGGTTTGTATTATCACAACTACTGCTTTCAATAAAGGCTTACAGAGACCTTGGCATTCTCATTAGTGACGGGAAAGGAGCCTTGTCGCCTAAACAACAGGGAGAGAGCTTCACATGTTTTGGTAAACTAACCCCGGAAGTGCGTTAAAGGTCCTTGATACAGCAGAGTTCCCAGCTGCTCATTTCTCCACCTCCCAGATGGATGGTGATAATTCACAGTCCATGTTTTATGAACAGTAAAATTGACGGAAAGTTTTGATAGAAAGGTCCAGCCTCCTTTTTTTTTTTTTTTTTAGGTGCTAGGCATTGAGGGGAAGGCTCCAGAGTGAAAGAGAGAGCTCTCTGACACACAGCTGTAGAGCGGACCTGTACCTGGAAACCACAGGCCAAAAGGTGAGTGTGGATGCTTGGAGATGTCCTTTGGTAGAATATGAGACTCTCAGTCTCAGGGTTTTGGGCAAAAAAATCCTGCATTGTATTGACTTCATGACCCTCGTGGTTCCTTCCAACTCTGTGATTTCCTTCCCTGCTCTTACCTGCCTTGCTTTGCCTACGCTAAGGATTTCATGTCATTTCCATTAAGCTTTGTATATCCATAAATGGAGTAATGAATTTATGTTACACTCAGGAGCCAAGGTGTGTGTGTGTTATTTGCAAACTTGTCAGTGTAAGCTTTGCTCCTTGTTCTTCTGGGTTGCTACTAAGCAAAAGTGAATTTGACTGGAATCCAATGAACATTGGTGCATTGGTCAAGATTTGGACCAGTGTTGATTGGATCTCCAGTTTAACAGCACTGAATTATGCTAATGTCAGAATGGTCCTTCCAAAGCACTAATGTGTTTGTGTGGTCCACTATGCTGTGAACACATCCATTTCTAATGCAAGTATAGAAAATAAAACACTGTAGTTCTTCTTCTGTTGCAAAATGGTGAACAATTGAATGTGTATGCAGAACTGTAACATATCATAGGTATTAGTCAAATCAGTGATTTAAGGGTTGCCAGGCCGTGAGAATTGGGGGTGGCCGGGGATGTTTTAAAAAAGATATCTTACCTTTGACTGAATTGTTCGCAACCAGTCTCTGAACATAATTTGGGCTTCCAGTTCACAAAGGCAATACCTTTAAGGAAACCTGATACTTATGCCTTAAGGCCAGATCACATAACATATACATTGCTTACCTCGCTCGCTGACCTGCAGCTAAATGTGTGAGCTGCCTCCTTTGTAAAAACTATATGTGTGGCAGAGATATTTTTATGAGCTAAAGGAGCAGATGCTCAGGGCGGCAGATTGAATAGGGTAGCAACAACTGTTCCTTGTGCGGATTAGAAACTCGTGCAGTGTGAGTGAAACTGGGGGGGAAACCTTGCTTCCCCCATAACCGCGGCCTTGGATTCAAACAGAAATCAAACATCACTCTTGACTTTCTCAGTTCCCAGCTTGCTGCTTTGCTTCTGGCTCACATCACTCCAAACTCAGAGCCCTTTCCTTTGATTCCTTAGCAGCCCATCACCTCAGCAGAAAGCTAGCTTGGCTATTCCAAAAAATTAGAAGCCAAGGCATACAGCCAACCAGTGGCGTAGCGTGGGGGTGCAGGGGGGGGGCCGACCGCACCGGGCGCAACATCTGGGGGTTAGGGTTAGGGGGCGCAAATCCACAGGTTAGGGGGTTCAAATTACTTGCCTTGCCCCGGGTGCTGACAACCCACGCTACGCCACTGCAGCCAACACCCTGCCCCCCCAAAAAAACCCCACATAGCAGTATTTTTGTGTTCTTATATTGTAATCCACTCTGTGCTCCTCAGAGTGGGCAGTTTAGAAATCCAACAAATGAAATGCAGTAAATGGAACTTCTGGCAAGGATAAATCTGAATTGAATTAGAAGTAGAAGGGAGCCAAGGCATTCAGCCTAAGCCCCAACACCACCACCAAAGGTGGTTCTTATATTCTTGTGTTCTTATATTGTAAACCACCTCGTGCTCCTTCGAGGGAGGACAGTACTGTATAGAAATCCAACAAGTGAAAACAAATGAAACTCCTGGAAAAGGCGGGGAGGGAAATAAGAGAGCTGCGTTCCGGCATCGTCTTCCGCACTGGGCAGCCACACGCCCGCGCGACGCACCCGCAAACAAACCCCGCGCGTGTGGAAGCGCCCCTGCGCGGGGGTTACGCGCGTGTCGCGGGCGAAAAGCCTCGAATCTGGGTCGCGCGCGAGTGGGGCTCGTCGGGACGCCTTAGCCGAAGAAGAAAGAGGCGGGAAGAAGAAGCGGCGGCGGCTGAGTCCGTCCCTCCTCGCCGTGTCATCCAGGCCCCTCCTCCGTTATTAATCCCTCTTATTGAAGGGGGGAGGGTGGAGAGAAGAGGCGGCCTGGGACTGCCCGCTTCCCCACACGCAGTCCATACCGTCCTGTCAGCGGCGGCGGCGCCGCCTGCCCGCGCTTTCTTTCCCCCCACAGACACGCGCGCACGTCTGTATTCCTCTAGGAGAGACACCCGGGCGCGCCTCTCTCTCTCCCCCTCCTCAGTGCCAGGCCCGCGACTCCTCCGCGCTCGGCTCGGCCCGGCCCGGCCGCCGCCTCCTGCATGTCTTTGCTGCCCTCAGCCCCGCCGCCTGAGCAGCCGCCTCAGCCCCCTCGACAGACGCCCAGGCTGCTGGATGCAGGTGAGCCGCCCGAGGGGGGAGACAAGGCCGCGCGCGTCCCGCCCACCGACAGACCCACCGCCCGGCTCGGGTGGCTGACGGGTGGGGGGAACTGAGGCGGCGGCGGCGGCGACCCAGAGCGAGGCCTTGTTTGTTTCCGAGGCGGCCTGTGGTGGAAATGGCCGCTTCTTCCCCGCGGCCTCGGCCCGGTGGAGGTGAGGAGCCGCGCGAGAGGCCCCGGCGCCCCCTCAGGCGACCCCCCCCCCGGGGACGGAGAGCCTGCCCTTCCTGACACGCGGGGATTGGGGGGGGGTTGTGTCTGGCCGTGTGGCGGAGACGGTCGGGACGCGTGGAAGTGGAAGCGGGGAGACGGAGGAGCGTGTGAACCCGCGCGCGGGTCGGACCCTGGCCGGAGCCGGTGGCGCAGGAATCCACGGGACTTCGCTCCCAAGTGGGTTGTGGTCACGGCATGGTGGCGAAAGGCTGCCGGGTTGTGTCCGTGGCGGTTGCACGGAAAGTGACGGGAGCGTCGTGCTTCGAGGAGGAGGGGTGGCCAGCGTGGCCGACCCAGGCAGTTGTGCTTTTAAGTGCGTGTTTGGGTGTGTGTGTGTACACACATGCTTCCCTGGATAGCTCAGTTTGGTTAGAAAGCGGTGTTGTGAGCACCAAGGTAGCAGGTTCCTACTAGAGGGCTGCAATAATAATAATAATAATAATAATAATAATAATAATAATAATAATAATAATAATAATTTATTTATACCCAGCCCATCTGGCAGAGTTTCCCCCGCCACTCTGGGCAGCTCTGAATCGAGTGTTAAAACAATATATTTCTGCATTGTAGGGGGTTGGACTAGATGATCCTCAGGGTCCCTTCCACAACTCCTACGATTCCATGTGTTGCAACCGCTTGCTGCATTTTAACGTGGCAGTTTTGGTTCCTAATCTCTCCTCGCTCACAGGCACTCCTGAAACGATTAACTGCGCCTGAAATTGCAGGGCACTGAGCACACACACACACACACACGGGGTTTGGTTGCACACAAACCAAACCCCGACTTGGAAGCTGCCTGCTTCCAATACTATAAACTTATGAATGTAAGGGTTTAGCTCATGTTTGTCCTTGGGTGACTTCACTGTTGTAAGCCTTCTCTGGCTGGAGAGGAGGGATAGAAAGGCTTCGAAATAAATATGTGGCTCAGTCTGTAGAGCATGAGACTCTTAAACTCAGGTTGTGGGTTATTGCCCCACGTCGGGCAAAAGATTCCTTCATTGCAGGGGGCTGGACTAAATGACTCTCTTGGTCCCTTCCAGCTCTTCAGTTCTAAATATGTTGGTGATATTCTGAGGATAACTATTAGATTGTGAGTGGGGATTGCGATGTGATTTTATATTGGAGTGGGCCTGCTAGGACAATTTTCCATGTAACATGGCCATAAATCATGCTCAACAGAATTATAGGCTGAATGCAGCTTTCTGACATGTGTATTTTCAATTCTTGTCTGTCACATAATTTCCATCTTTGGGTGACCACTTAAAAATCCCTTAATATGTGAAGGGGCCCAAATAAATATGTTGTATGTGTTCTAGATTGAAACACAACCTGATCCAGTGTAGATTTAATTGTTAGGGTGTTGGAGCTGGACCAAGCAAGGAGAGCTGGATTTGAGTCACTTCATAACCATAAAGCTTCCTGCCAATTGCACTTCACTTAGTGTTGTTGTAAAATGGGATCATAACATCTCCCTCTGCCTGCATACCAACCTGAGATCCTTGGAGGAATGGTGGAAATGTGAGATATAGGCAGCTGGTGTCCATTATGTTTTCTATTAGCATGTAATACTGTGTTGTAAGATGCTCTGGAATAAGGAAATCAGGGGGATTTGACAACTGTGCTCTTTAAGAAGTGCATGTGTTCAGAGGAAATCTGGGCAGTTTATATGGACTGTTCCCTAACAGCAAGAACACTGTGAATTTACACATCAAGTCTGGGCTCAATCCTACATCCATTTACCTGGTGTAATCCCACTGAACCCCAGTGGGACTTACTTCTGATTAGACTTGGATAGGATTGCAGTGTAAAATGGTGTGAGTAAGGAGGGGCTGTATGCACGTGGATATATCTTGGGGCACGTCCTGATGTATGTACTTGGTGTGCTGAAACTTCTGTGTTTTGTTCCCCGCCTTTGCAAGGTTAGTGTTTCTGCTGTCTTGAAAATAATGTTTTAAAATCTCCCCACGTTAATTAAATTGAATAAGCATACACACAGAGCTTAAAAAATGTAGACATGTAGAAGGCATGGCCCCTGAATGAACATTTGGTTTGCTGATGCATATGTCTGTCTAAAGCAGTGCGAAGGAGAGGGGAAGCCAGGCTCATTCTACAGGACAGAAAACCCTGGCTACTCCTTTTCAGTCTGCATACACTCTTAATGTGAGAACTTTCAAAACGTAGTAGTCACTCTAAATGTTAATATTTGATTTGCAGCTTCCTTACTACTTCAGAACTGTTGCTCTCTTCCACTTTTCTTTGGAACATGTACAAGTAGCAATGCTGCCCAATCAAGGTGTCATATTTCACGATATTTTCAAGATCAGGGTGAGGTGGAAAACTCCACTAATCCCCCTCTTCCCCAATATACTATTTGGACTAGTAGGGCTCAGGCAAAGGACCTGAAGTTGCAGTCCCCATGTGGACTAGTGCTGTCAGGCCTGCTGAATCTGGGTATGTAACACATGAGAAAGCCACCACTGATAGGCCTTATCTAGGATATTTGGCAATGTAGTTGTGTTTTAATTCTAGGTTTATCATAGACCTGTAGAGTTTTTATAAATGGATCTTGGTAGTCTCAGGAGTTTTTATTTTAGTGTCTGTACTTTAAGACAGGTTTATTTTCACATTTTATTAATTTATGTCCTGTTAGACTAACCTATTTGTCATGCACAGTTTTGTACCGATAGCTTATTATGTAAAATTACCTAGCATATTTGACAGGTACAGACAAATACGTAGCATGTGAAAAGCATGACAAAACCAATATATGCTTTTAAAGTGTTAACTAGTGTATTCTGACTGTCCATAAAATACTGGAAACAGCTTTAAGGCACACAGTGATTTCAGAAGAAGTTGGAAATGAAATTTAGAATGAAGCTCCAATGGGAAGAGATCTGTCTTTTGTTTATGGTGTTCTACAAGGTGTAATGAACACTAAAGTTACGAAAGTTAATAAGTTTCCAATGTTGAGTGGAAAGATTTGTTTCAGCATGGCAAAATTGTGAGTTTGAGCGCCTTCCTTTAATTACATAGCTATCTTTATGCTTCTGAATAGACCCTTGGATTTCAGTAAATAGTATGGTTGCTAAACATACCTTTGTAAAAAGTTTGTCAGAATGAGATCAGGTTTAGTATATGGTAGACAAACTTTCATGTAAGTGGACTGAATTCCCTTTGTTTATCTGATTTTCTCTAGAGCTAATTATTGGAAGAAACATTGGATTGGCCTTGTCTTTAAAGTGAGGAAAAACACCAAGAGAAAAACACTCAAAACTAGCCGTGAGCTTAGAATTTAATATTGTTGCTCTGACTCTTGTTCCACTACAAACTTGGTGGGTTTGCTGTTTTCCATAACCATGGTGAAATAATCTGTGCAAACAAGAATTAATGCAACGGACACTGCTAAATGTACAGAATGACCTGGAAAAATAACTTTAACTGAAGAACCTGTATCCTATTTAAACATATTACCAAGCCTAGTCACTTCAGTCAGCATTGTGCCTAGTTACTGACTAATAGGAAGTGAAGCTGATTAAAGAATGGATACTGCTTGATCTGATTTCACCATTTGCTCCACTTCTACCCTGCCCACCAGATGTAAATAAGTTACAGCATGTCAACCTTTTTACTGTAATAAGACTTGACACGTGGAACTATTTTTTAAAAAATTAAATAATGCAGGCAGCTTGGCCTAAAATTCCTGTGTTAGCATTTAAACTTTTGGCAATCCTCTACATTGATTAGGCACATTAACTTCAGGCAAGCTAAAATCAACTCTGACAATGATAATGGTGTCCTTTGTGTATTCAGTGTTTGCTGATCTCAAGTGAGTGGGTCTCCGGCATAGTGAGCATATTCATATGCAACAGGTGCTTCTGAGGAACCTATCCTTTTTCACAGAACAGGCATTACTCACATTCAGGCTGTATACCAGCTGCAGACTGGCATCTAGCACATTCAGCTAACTTTGTTTGAAATGCACTATGGATATATAAAAACACACAAAATAGCTCCTTATTTGAACGTGTTGGATTTCTTAAAAAACCTCTGGTGCTCGACCTTCCAACTCCTATTTTCAAGCAATTTCACCATCATCTTTTGTTCATAGATATTAGCTTGTCCTAGCTCTGGGGTGGCCAACGCTCTGACATCCAGGTGTTGTTGCACTCCCAACTGCCATCAGCCTCAGCTGGCATAGCCAAAGGTCAGGGATTATGGGAATTGTAGTCCAACAGTATTTAGAGGGTGCTACATTGGCTACCCTTGCTCTAGCTAGGCAAGGATGCATGAACAGGGTGTTCAGCGGTTGCACCTTCTTAGTCTAGTTTTGTATAGCATTTTTGCTTCTCTTATAAGGAAGAAAATAGAGTTTGAATGTATTATGTAGACGGTCACAGCATCAGGAAAAATAAGGGTTCACAGTATTTTTCTGATGAGTGACCAAGTTGTCTGGATTAATCCATCCACATCTTACTCATAGGCCAGAAACAGAAACTTCTGTGCCTTATGTATAGACTGATGTATAGATTCTCCCTTCACTGTTGCCACAATGGGGGGAAAATATAATCTTCCTAGCAAATAGCTTATTGGCACAGAAACCTTCTTAGATATCGTGTTAACCGCCTTGTATTCTTAAGGCTTTTATCGATACCTGAGTGTCTGAATTCATAAACTTGGTACGAACTTTTAGGTTACACTTACCAGGATAGTCACAATCCTGTGGTTTCACTATTATTTCATGGTGATTAAAAAAAATGACATCTTTTAATGAAATACTTGTTGGATATTGAAACAAAATGGGAGAACAGGATACAGTATTGGAAGTACAATGCTGGATTTTATTTACCTGCAGCTGGTTATGCAGTGATAATTGTGGGTATGGTCTACAGATAAAATTAAGCAAAGGCAAGGTTTATAATGGTCACATTTAATATATTGCAATGGTTTGAATTTTTAATCTCTCACTGCATGGCTTGATTTCCCAATACACCCTTTCCTCAGCGTTTTCCCCCGAGAGAGCTGTATTCCAAGAATTGTTTTGTTTGCCTTTTCTGTGTTGTACAAGGTTAAGACCTTTAAGCAAAGCTAGTACACGTTTAATAGTAACCTCATTTGGAAGCAAAGCTTCAGTTCCTTCTTAAGTCTGAACAAGTTCAGTGGCATGCAAAGTACTTCACCAGAGGACGTGATTGATCGGGTGTAATTCAGATAAACATAAAGCCCCACAAGCTAAGCTTGGTTGTGAATAGGATTTGGCAGTTAGTGTCCTTCCTTGACAAATAATGTAATGCAAAATAAGAAGGCCAAACGTTCACCAGTCCAACAAATGGTATGAGCTATGCTTTACTAGTGGAATAACATGTGCGCGCCCCAATTGATACTCATGCAAAAGTGTGTTTAATGGCACAGTCTTACTATAAAAATGGAAATCTCATCACTGCCCATTTAACATAGCATAATTATGCAGCAATATTAAGCTACTGAAAAGGAAAACATCTGCTTTTGGCACTTTAGTAGAGGCATAAGTTTGAGGGCTAATTAGAAATGATGCTTATAAGATGTGAGAGAGCTTTGAAGGCTGTCATGGGTGTTACATTTTGTTAACTCCTTCCAGTGTAAATGTATTAGTCGATTTTCTTAGGGATTGGGAGCTCATAAGCCGTGTTGTGTATCTATCCATAATAGAATGCACCAGGTTTCCAGCTCTTTAGTCTAACCACCAGTTTGCAAATGCTTCCCAAAAAGAACTGAACAGAGTGTTTGCTTTGTAGAAAACATAACATCTGTGCTGTTTAGAATTAATACTTCTGGGGAAAGTAGTTGTTGCATTTTTTAGGTTTTGTAATTTTCCAGGCAGAACTATTCCGTGTCAGGCCATTTGTAAGTACCAAGTTTTTGGTAAAGAAAGTGAGAACAATTGAATAAAAAATGTCAAAACTAGAAACACCCTCCACAGAGTTAGTGGGTCACTGCAGTGTACTACTGAGGAGTAAGAAATACCTTCTCTAGTACATTCAAATGGGATTTCTGTTAGACTGGTTTTTGACCGCTGACACTTTGGACTGGTAGTCCGTGTCTCTTCATGCTTAATGCTTCAAAGCTAGGACTTGGTAGTTGGTTGAACTAAGTTCAGTGTTTTTAATAAAACTTGGAATGATCCGATGAACTTTTTTAAAAAGTGTGTAAGCATATAAAATATATTCTCAGCCTTTTGGCTAAGAAATCATTTTCTGTTAAGATAAAGTCAAACAGATATTATTATGTATTAATCAGCATAGCAATTTATTAGTGTTAGTTTTCTTTGTTTACCACTATAAATATTTCTCAGCATTTATAGATAATTGCTGTAATGTAAGATAGCTGATGAAGTTATTAATCCCTTAGACTAGAACCACTGTGTTTGTTTGTTTGTTTGTTTGTTTGTTTGTTTGTTTGTTAAATTTGTATGCTGCCCTTCATTGAGAAATCTCAGGGCGGTTCACAGCATAAAAATGTAAAATAAAAACACTAAATACATGATAAAAACAAAGCAAACCTATAATTCTCCCGCCAAAAAACACACACCACACTTAAAAGAACATAGATTATTAATCAGCCTGGTTGAAGAAGAATATTTTTGCCTGGTGCCTAAAGGTGAAGGTGTCAGGTGAGCTTCCCTGGGGGGAGAACATTCCACAAGCAGGGAGCCACTGCAGAAAAGGCCCATTCTTGTATGACCATTCTCAGGGCCGTCTTTAGCATATGCGGCGCCATGGTGCAAAGATCCGCCCAATGCCCCCAAATTTAGGTGTTTTTTTAGGGGGGCTCCCCAAAGTTGTTAAGCTTTTTTTTTTTAGTAGGGGGCCTCCCAATACAGGTGAAACTTGAAAAATTAGAATATCTTGGAAAAGTTCATTTGTTTCAGTAATTCAACTTAAAAGGTGAAACTAATATATGAGATAGACTCATGACATGCAAAGCGAGATATGTCAAGCCTTTCTTTGTTATAATTGTTATATTATGGTGTACAGCTGATGAAAACCCCAAATTAACAATCTCAGAAAATTAGAATATTGTGAAAAGGTGCAGTAGCTATTCAATCCATAACACCTGCAATGGATTCCTGAGCCTTTAAATGGTCTCTCAGTCTGGTTCAGTAGGAAGCACAATCATGGGGAAGGCTGCTGACCTGACAGTTGTGCAGAAAGCCGTCATTGAGACCCTCCATAAGGAGGGAAAGCCTCAAAAGGTAATTGCAGAAGAAGTTGGATATTCCCAAAGTGCTGAATCGAAGCACATTAATGGAAAGTTATGCAGAAGGGGAAAGTGTGGAAGAAAAAGGTGCACAAGCAGCAGGGATGACCGCAGCCTGGAGAGGATTGTCAGGAAAAGACCATTCAAATGTTTTGGGGACTTTCACAAGGAGTGGACTGAGGCTGGAGTTAGTGCATCAAGAGCCACCACACACAGACGGATCCTGGAGATGGGCTTCAAATGTTGTATTCCTCTTGTCAAGCCGCTCCTGAACAAGAAACAACATCAGAAGTGTCTTACCTGGGCAAAAGAAAAAAAGAACTGGTCTGTTGCTCAGTGGTCCCAAGTCCTCTTTTCTGATGAGAGCAACTTTTGCATCTCATTTGGAAACCAAGGACCCAGAGTCTGGAGAAAGAATGGGGAAGGACACAATGCCAGATGCTTGAAGTCCAGAGTGAAGTTTCCACAGTCTGTGTTGATTTGGGGAGCCATGTCATCAGCTGGTGTTGGTCCACTGTGCTTCATTAAGTCCAGGGTCAACGCAGCCGTCAACCAGGAGATTTTGGAGCACTTCATGCTTCCTTCCACAAACGAGTTTTATGGGGATGCTGACTTCATTTTCCAGCAGGACCTGGCACCTGCCCACTCTGCCAAAAGTACCAAAACCTGGTTCAGTGCCCATGGAATTACTGTGCTTGATTGGCCAGCAAACTCGCCTGACCTGAACCCCATAGAGAATCTATGGGTCATTGCCAAGAGAAAGATGAGAGACATGAGACCGAGCAATGCAGAAGAGCTGAAGGCTGCTGTTGAAGCATCCTGGTCTTCCATAACATTTCAGCAGTTGCCACAGGCTGATAGCATCCATGCCACACCGCACTGAGGCAGTAATTGATGCAAAAGGGGCCCAAAACAAGTACTTAGTACATATGCATGCTTCTACTTCTCAGAGGTCCAGTATTGCTCTATTTGCAATCCTTGTTTTGCTGATTTCATTTAATATTCTAATTTTCTGATATTGTTAATTTGGGGTTTTCATCAGCTGTACACCATAATCATCATAATTATAACAAATAAAGGCTTGACATATCTCGCTTTGCATGTTGTGAGTCTATCTCATATATTAGTTTCACCCTTTAAGTTGAATTACTGAAATAAATGAACTTTCCCATGATATGCTAATTTTTCAAGTTTCACCTGTATACATGTGCAGTGCTCCTCTCTCAACGTAGCTTAGATGTTCAGCAGCTTGTAGATAGAGACAGCAGTTCCATGTAAATACCGGTAGTTTGTAAAGCAAGTTAAAACCTGTTAATAGGCAGGCTTGCTGGATCTGATCCAAGTTCTCTAGTGGATTTATGACTGTGCGGTATGAATTATTACACACTTGTGTGAGAATTTCTATCACATGATGATACTGCCTCAAGTGCCTTCGCAACTGCTTTACAGTTGAATAAAGTTTAGCTTGTTTCTCTGCCTATACATAGTTTTGTTTAAAAAAGGGAAGCCAAACCTCTTGCTTTGCAGACTTTCACTAGAGCAAATTAGTGAATGAAGACTTGCTTGCATATACAATGCTTCATTTCTTGGAGCAAGTACTTGGGTTTCAAGGCTGCCTTCATTCTATAGAAATCTGAGTAAACAAAAAACAAATGGAAGAGCTGCTCAGTCTCTTCAGCTATGTGGATTCAGTGTCTCACATTTGCTTTTAAGTTAGATGAGAAAATAGAACTGTAAATTGAAACTGTAAAATAAAGGGATCTGATAAACAAACAAGCAAATTGTTTGGCAATTTAATGTGAGGGGTTGTAAAACTGCACATGTTTTATTGAAGCAAAAATGGTAGAAATATTTGAAGGTCTAATTTCATAACATATTAAAATGGTTGTCTGCATTTTCACTATCTTTGTTGTGTCCTGCTACAATTGAAGTGTGCAGCTTGTTTGTATTTCAATGTTGCACAACTATGTGTCCTGGAATTAAATTTACAGAAGTATTTGTGTCTTTGAAACTGAAGACATCAGGTGATGCAACCTGTTGTTGACTAAGGTCTTGATTTATAGACCAGCTGGTTGCCATCTATGTGACCTCTTTCCTTACAGCTCTTGATCAGACCTCAACTAATAGTGGGTTTGCAGTCATTCCAAATAGATTTGGAGGCCTCTCTGAATTTCAGTTTGATAAGCCAACCCCTGACAGCCCTTTCAGAGCCTAGAAATAGGGATGACCTCGGGGAAAAGTTGGTGTTCCCAGAGAAAAATGCATGTTTGAGTGTCTCTTTGTCCCCCTTCCTCCCATCTCCAGCCAAAAGACACTGGAGACATCTAAATGGCTACCATACAGGACTCTGCATGTTTGATTAATCAATGCCTGATTTATGTTGTTATCAAGAATAGGCAAATTATGGTAAAGCATTATTGGTAATTCTTTTATTTGAAGTTGTTGCAGCTAACCAAGGGTCGGAGTTGGCCTGCTAAGTGATATTTTCTCTCCCCCCTATCACCACTCCAAGATTCTACCTAAAATGACACAGTGCTGTAGTGGGCAGAGCCCAGTAGCCTCATATTGCCCCCCTCCCCAATCATCAGATTGACCATTCAGTAGGAGGCTGTATGCCTGTGTGGGTCCACACATGCAGTGTGAGATACCCACAACAATTTTTAGCTGTACCCACTGCTGGCATGCAGTTCCCAGAGATTTAGCCAAGGGCAAAAGTGGCCCTCTGGACAAAAAAGTTAGCCACCCCTGCTTTAGATGATGATGGAGGTGCAGAATTATCAGTTCCCACTATTGGAAATGTAACCTGACAAGTTCTTGTCTTTCTTTTTTTTTCTTTTTTGGAGCGCTGGGATTTTACTTTTCTTGTTGTTTGGTCTATTTGTAAATGCAAAGTGTGGCTAAATTCTGGAGATTCAATAATCAGCACAAGAGGCATTCCCCACCCAGTAGAATGTTCCACTTTGTGTGAGACTTCTTTTGCATCTTTTTGTTGTGGAAATGTAACAAATTTGCCCTTTTGAAGGGTAAATTAAGACTAAAAAATTAAGTGGTAGAATGGAGTGCTGGTAAGACCCAGGGCCAGATTTCAGCTGATACACCTTATCCTTGCCTCAGGTTTTGGCTAGCACACATTTTAAATAGACAAGCTGCGCCAATTAAGGCTCTGATATCACAGGTTATTTTCCCCAGGTATTAAGCGCACCCCTGTACTCTGCCAGCTTGAGTCTATTTGAGGAAAACAGTATATCAAGAGTTGCTAAATATATTCCAGTATTGATTGTGGTTCTCCTCTGGGCAAGTATATAGCCATTTTCAAAGTTCATCTTTGAGTAAATTTTGTGAATTGCTCTTTTTTCTTTCTTTCTTTACACATAACTTGCATAGCATGTGAGACGCACCGGGTTAATAACTTATTTGCAAGATTTATGTTAATAGTTGTGCTGACTGCAGGCGGGGGGGGGGGGTGAAGGAAGAGAGCAATTGCTAGCAAACTTGAGCCCTGTACTGAAGTTTCTATTTATTTGAATCATAGAATCATAGAGTTGGAAGAGACCACAAGGGCCATCGAGTCCAACCCCCTGCCAAGCAGGAAACACCATCAGAGCACTCCTGACATATGGTTGTCAAGCCTCTGCTTAAAGACCTCCAAAGAAGGAGACTCCACCACACTCCTTGGCAGCAAATTCCACTGTGTTTTTTTTTCCATTTGTGGTATGCTGGCTTTTTTACTTGTGTTAGAAAAACTCTCAGAAACATAATCTTGGTATTTTTTATAATAAAAACAACTAACCTTTTTGTAGTAAGGGTCATATTTACCCTTGGCCAAGCCTTTGTGGGTGCCGGTGTTGGGTATGGCCACCTTACCACCTCACAAGGTACATGCAGATACACACCCATTCCCCTTGGCTGATCCATGCAGATTAGTTGAGGTGGTGGAGGAGCTATTACCCCCTCCCAGCTTATCAAATGATCAATTGGATCATTGGGAAAGGGTTGATTTGCTTCTCTGTTCAGGTGCTGGGAGAAGCTTAAATGTCTGCTTCAGTGTTGCATCTACTCTTTAATTTTATTTTTGCTGCCACCAGAATCAGTGGGGTCTTAGGGAGGGGGGGGATATTGGGAATAGGGCCAGATGTGCAACTTAGGCTTAACATGTTAAAATAACAGCCGATGTGAAACTTCACAGAATGTGATAGAATGAAAGTTGCTTTCAGTAAACTACAAGGCAATTTTTTTTAAAAAAAATTACATATTCTAAAAGGGACTGGACAGATCTTCAGGTCAAAGTATTTATTTAACCTGTAAAACAAAGCTTTTTAAAATGAACAGTTAGAGCCCATAAATTAAACTAGGTACCCCAGATTAGATGACAGAAACTATATTCTTAATTGTGCCCATGTTCCAACTTTCCAGCTGCTCCATCTTAAGGTTTTTTTTGTCGGTATTGAGTCAGGTCTGGTGGTTAAGGGGCTTGTGCACAATAATAATTAGTGTCTACAGTAGTTTCTATCCCTTATTTATTGGAAAATAGCATGTAACCCTGACCAAATTCTCTACAGAGTCATGTGCTTTCCCAAGGATTATTTTTGCGTTATTTATAAAACTTGCTGTAAATTGTTCAAGGCACATTTTGTAGAAAACATACAGGGGAACCTGCATCAAAGGATTGCGTGTGTGAGAAGGGGGAATTGCAGTGTCCACCACAGTATATGTAGCCATATGGCTGGCATAAAATCACATTGTGTTTACCTGGCATGTTGTTCATACGTTTGACTAATGTTTTAACATGGACTAGCCATCGTAGCCGGGGGTGGGATGGTGGATTCTCTGTCATATTCACTTCCCTGCTGACTTCTGCCAACCAGGGGGAAAGTGAGCAAACTTTCTACCTATTTCATTGTGCCAACTCCAGGTTGGCACAGCACAGGGGTCTATTTTGTGTCCCTCACCAAAGCTGGCTTAGGAACCAGTAGTTTCATAATCATTTTTTGCTTTTTTAAATCCATATTCCACCTTTTTATGACAAGGTCTTTGCAAAGTGGCCTTCAAAAGTTAGCTTTAAAAGAGCACAAGACAGGCAATGACATTTCCGCTGGGGTTACGTTCCTGACTCACGTGCGCATCGGTAGAGCGCTCATAAGTCCATTATGCCCCTTTTCCAGCCACTTCCAGGTTGCAGCCATGCACTCATGCACGGTCACACACATCTTGGACAAGCGTAAAAACACAACAGCTATGAACCAATTCAGCCAACAAAAAATAATTCAAGGGCAGCCTTAAAAGCGTTCTTTTTAAAAGTTTTTAAGTTATTAAAACAATGTCTGGCTCCTAACCAGAAGGTTGGTGGTTTGTGCCCGCCCAGGGAGGGATTCCTGCATTTCAGGGATTAGGCTAGATGACCCTCAGGGTCTATTCAAACACTACAGTTCTGATTCTATATGGAAATAGGTTATGTAATTCCAAAGAGAGAGCAGGGCCTCAGGCACCAGGAAACCATATAGATCCAGAAGTATTTGTGCGCAAACCATTTTAATAGCTGCCACTGCCACCTCACTAAAGCATCAAGAGCAGCATGTGGTGCAAACCTAACCAGTTACTGATCTGATCACGACAGCAGAGTAATTGAAGGCTCCTCCAACCACCATTGTCTTGGTCTAACCCAGTAGTGGCCAAACTTGGCCCTCCAGCTGTTTTGGGACTACAATTCCCATCATCACTGACCACTGGTCCCGTTAGCTAGGGATGGTGGGAGTTGTAGTCCCAAAACAGCTTTCCCTGAGATTTGTAGTTCTGTATCAGACGATCCAGGACAGAAGAGTTAAGCACTTGTGTCTCTTTTCTGATGCAAAGAAAAAGGGGTTTTTCCACTTCATGTTGCAAGGCGAGTTGAAAAGTGGGCTGCTTTGGTGGTACCATTCCACAGTGTCAATAACCTTTGAAATGGAGGGGCAGGCAGGATATGGCTGTTGCCCGTACACTGGAGAAACGGCCTGCTGAAATTTCTCAGAATAATCATGCCCAAATGGGGCAGCTTCACATAAAGATTTTTCCTACATGCTTTTTTTTTTAACTTCTCTTTAGGAAAATTGTATGTATACTGTATATAACTGCAACAGGTTACATGCAAATATGGATTAATCTATACAGTAGCTCTTCTATTCAGTGTGAGGAATGGAAAGAAAGAAGATGGGATACTGTTCTCAAAATGTGTGTCCGTCATGAAGTGGATGGGGAAAGCTTAGCAAACTTCTGACAGGTGGAAGAATGATGTGTACATTGCAACAGAGTATAATCCCAATTAGCATTGCTTGCTGGGGCTAATGAGATTTGGAGTCCAGTAACATCTGAAGGGTCACAGGTTTTCCATCCCTCCATCCATAAAATATTGTGTATTTTATGCTTGAGTTGTGTGTGACTCATAGGTTCTCCTGACTTGCTAACTAAGCCCTAGTGGTTTCCTACTTGCTGGCCTTTGTATTCTGCATCTCTAAGCACACATACATAGTAGTGTGTTCATAGAAGCTAAAGCATTTTAATTACCTGTGGAATTTTTTAGGAGTCAGGTGTAAAAGCATAAATAATTAAATGTATAGTATATATTAAAGCCTGTCATCTGCACCAGTTTGCAAAACATGTGGTGTATGCTAGCAAGGACAATCTGTATCACCAGAACCTGTAGGCATCAACATAATCTACTTCATGTGATCTGTGTACTATATTAGGACTTGAACAAACAGAAACTTAATGCATTACTTTTTATGCCATGAGTATTAATATCTATACCAAGAAAAGCATGCATAATATAGAAGTTCTGCCTAGTGCCAGCTTCGTAAGCATATTGCAATGGAAAAAAACCATTCACCCAGCCATTCCCTTGTGAGATGCCTGCAACACACACATGAACCGTGCCAATTGTCATTCTGAAAGCTGTTGCTCCACCTCTTGCAAGATGAGTGTGGGGCAACCATAGCGCAAAACCAATTACCAGAACCTGGCCAAAAACCCAGAACCTGTTAGTATTTCTTTCATAGGGAAGTAGTCTTCTCAAAGCAGAATATCTTGAATGGAAGTTTGAATGAAAGTCCCAAACTTTCCCCTCATGGGCCACTTGAAAATCGCTGAGGGTCTTGGTGGACTACTTAAGGGTCATTCCACACCAATTTTGGACCAAAAAATCTTTAAAAATTAATTAGCGATTATCTCATATGTATGTACACACACAAAATTTTTGAACAAAATCTGAGACATGAGAGCACAATCGAGTATTAAAATCAGGTGATTTGGCGTGAAATGACCCTTAACTGTTTTTCTGTTTGATTGCGATTCCATAGCGTTCAAGTTGTAATACAGCTGGCAACCACTTCACATGTGACTGATGGATACATGACTGCTGACACATGCTTTTGACCCGAGAAGGTGGCAGGGTGAGGGTAGAATGGGCTTATGCATGACTGCTGGTGTGTGCTGGTGTACCCAGAACACAGCCCCCATGCAAACTGGGGGTTGCCTGTAGAATAAAATTCAATATAAGAAATAAAGGAAACAATAAAAAGGCAATGTGAATATGTAATGTGCTGGATATGCCATCTCCTGTTTTCAACCACATTCACAGAAACATCATGTCCCACCTGATTGAGGTTTGGGGGCCAGAGTCTAGAAACCCTAGGTATAAACTTTAGTTACTTGGAGACATTACTCAGCACCAAACCACATATTTCATACAGTATTGAGACAACAGGAGACAATGCCAGTTTTCTGATGTATCATGCGCAAATTCCTGAAACCCTTGTTTGTCATGTTCACATCCTGCCTTTCTAGGTGTGTGCATTAAAATTTTAATTTGTTAAGAAGACCCTTTTATACAATTTCTGCAGTTGGCACTGAGAAAAACACCTTGTAAACGTCTCTTAGGCTTCAGACAAATGCTCATTGAGATGTTTGCCTATATTTTAGCGTATAACCTTTAATTTAGTAGCAAACTGTGCCTTTTTTTATAAGGCAAAGAAGGAAACGGAAATTATTGCTGTGTCTCAATTAAGGTGGAAGTTTTTAGATGGCAAATTTCTGAGTTGCATTTCCAACCATGACGGCATATCTCTACAAAGTCTCAAACACCCTGAGATCTTTTGTGAACAGTTGGGCAAAATATTTTTTATGTTTATTATCTAAGTGACTTAACAAGATGCTGACCTTTATTAAATAAACCTAGAGTTCAAATAACAACAGTCAACCAGCTAAACATAAAATCCAATATTCGGTCAGATGAAAGCGGAAAATAACATCCTAAATCTACCCTCTGGTGCAGTTTGGCCGTCTGCAATAGCCAGTGTTTTGACTCAGCTATATTTTGTTATAATTTATATGGCTCCTTAACACAGATTTTAGAGCCAACACCTGCCCTGAGGTCTTGCTTAGCCTTAGATCAAAGCAACTGGCCTTCATCCACTGCTATTTTCTCAGCTGCTAGACATTTCTGTAGCTGCCCCAGGAAAAGGGGCATGGGTGTCAGTATGGTGGTGTATAAATTATGCAATCCTTTATTCTGCAAGTATCCCACTGTTGCAGAAATCAGTTTTTAAAGAGGAAATGGTTGTGTGAATTGGCCTTTGATCACTCTTCTTTATAGGTGTTTGTCTGGTAGATTCATAAAGGATGTTTGGGGATACCATCGTGTAAATCACTTGGCAGTGTATACAGAGAAAAAAGTTGGCTTCCTCTTTAGAGGCAGGAAACTCCCCACTCCAGATAATCAAAGCTGCTGACCAGTGTCCAGATAGGAACAGCACAGCTGCTTATAGCGTTCCTCTGGCAAGCCATCAGTCATCTACCACAAATATCTTTGCACAGCAATCTAGCTGGCTCTCCAGGATAAATAAGCCTTGAAAGCAAAAATATCAGTCCACCTTTTTTGGTCAGTTTTCTGAAACTGTATTTAGAGAATCTGACAGTGTTTACATTGCTTAAAATAAACCTTTTAAACATTAAAAGCCTAGAGTTAAGATTTAGAGGCTAAACTTTAATGGCTAGCTGAACTTCACCTGGGATCTTTCCTTTGTCCTACTTCATTGATGTTTTTGAGAACAGCCTGCAGCTGCTGATTGTGTGAGGAACTAGAGGCATATCTTCTCTTTGGAATGTTCACAGGACATTGCCTCTTTTTTGTTTTGCATACTTATATCTGAGCAGAGCTTGTGTTAGGACTAGAGGCTGCTGTGTGGCCTTTTTGCAATGAGTCCGGCAGCTTTCCTGCTTTGTAGCTTTTCTGTTTTCCTTCCCTCTGCACAGCTCTGAAAATTAACACTTAGTTTCAGTGGGAATTCACTTAAAATCTGATTGTGACTCTGTGAATTCAGAATATTACAAACATCCTTTGAGTTGATCCTAAGAAAAAGAAATGTCTAATCCAGGGGTCAGCAAACTTTTTCAGCAGGGGGCTGGTCCACTGTTGCTCAGACCTTGTGGGGAGGGCAGACTATATTGGGGGGTGTGAACAATTTTTGCCTGCCCACAAAGAGGCCTGAAGATGCTTTGCTTTACCTGTCCCAGTTGTCATCCCAATAGCCGTACAGTGGTACCTCGGGTTACAGACGCTTCAGGTTACAGACTCCGCTAACCCAGAAGTATTACCTCGGGTTAAGAACTTTGCTTCAGGCTGAGAACAGAAATTGTGCTCCGGCGGCGCGGCAGCAGCAGGAGGCTCCATTAGCTAAAGTGGTGCTTCAGGTTAAGAACAGTTTCAGGTTAAGAATGGACCTCCGGAATGAATTACCGTATTTTTCACTCTATAACACGCACCCGACCATAACACGCACATAGTTTTTAGAGGAGGAAAACAAGAAAAAAAATATTCTAAACGAAATAGTGGATGTATGATTTTTGTGGTTCGTGCTGTGGCCACAGACATGTGATCTGATGGTGAGTTTGGGGTAGCCCAATGCAAAAATCCTGAGGATCCATGTGGATCCATGCTTTGTAACCATGTTTTTGCACCACTGTGGCCCCAGACAACAGTGGATGTGTGATTTTTTTGGTTCAAGCTGTAGCCATGGACATGCTATGTGATCTGATGGTGAATTTGGGGTGACCCAGTGCAAAAATCCTGAGGATCCATGTGGATCCGTGCTTTGTAACCAGGCTCTTTGTCCCTCTCTTTTCCCCACTCAGTGGCTCTTCTCCCGCTTTGCTGTTTCAAAGCGAGCCACGGAGGAGGGAAGGAAGGGGAACCATGGATCCTCTGCTCACGACTGCAGCAGATCCCCCTGCCATCCGTAGGCATTCGCTCCATAACACGCACAGACATTTCCCCTTACTTTCTAGGAGGAAAAAAGTGAGTGTTATAGAGCAAAAAATACGGTAAATATGTAACCAGAGGTACCACTGTAGTTGGGCTTCTCCAGCCAGTCAGGCGCTGTGGTGGGGTAGCAGGCTGTGTTGGCCAGTGAAGACAGAAGCAGCAGCCCTGGCGGAGGAGCCACAGATGGAGGTAGGGGAACCGGAGCATTGCTGGAGCTTTTACCCACCACCTGCTTCTTCCAGAGAGGCACCGCGGAGAAGACAGAGCCTGCCACCAACCCGCAAGCGGCGGCCGCGGCCACCGCAACTACCCACCTGAACGCCATGGGAGGAATGAAGGAGGGAGGGAGGCAGGTGGCGGTGAAGAAAGTGCGCAAGGAAGCGGTGCGGAAAAGGGGCACGGAGAAGGAAGGACAGACGGACTGAGGGAGAGGGAGGAGAAGGAAAATGCAGCAGCAACTGGCAGCCAGCGTCACACGCTCCCTTCAGAGCACCACCCTGCTGAGGCGGGCAGGCAGGCTAGCATACTCAACGGCACCCAGTGTGGGACAAGATTGCTCCGTCCCTGAGGAGAAAAGTGCCACCGTGTGGGGGAGAGGGAATGAACACACGCGCTGGCGATCCCCGGACCGTCCGTGGGCCAGATCTAGAAGGCAGTTGGGCCTGATCCGGCCCGCAGACCTTAGTTTGCCGACCCATGGTCTAATTCAGGCATGTCCAAAATCCGTTTAGGGTTGGCCCTTTGGTTGGCCCTCACGGCCCTTCACTTCATCAAATCTGGCCCTCTTTGAAAAAAGTTTGGACACCACTAGTCTAATCGGAACTTGAAGAAACAACATTTTCTGTGTGTTTTTGGATCCTTGCTGACAGAAATTGGATTGATAACGGAGCTAGAGCCTGTCATTCTTGTATTACTGTAGTTTATTTGTTTAAGGCTGCAATCCTTACCACTTTTCTGGGAGCAGACTAATTGAGACTATTGGAACATGCCATAGGCTTGTACTGTAAATCATTTGTATCCCTACTGTCCCATGCTCTCATGGTGGGTTAACATAAAACCAAACCATTAGGCTTTAGAAGAAAACACACAGCAGTGGAACTCTGTAATAATGGAATAAAGCAGTTATTCATCAACAGCCACATCAGCACCCAACTCCAAATGGCAACAGCTCTCTAGGATGGGGAACAGAAATGCTTCTAGTTTTTCTACCCAATATCTTTTTAATTTGAGAAGCCAAGGATTGAATCCCATCGGAGGGCGCTGGGGAGGGATGCAGCAAAATTCGTGCATGAAAAATGGGAGGCGGGGAGAGACATATAAATAGAAAGAAAGCTGCCTCCCCCTCTTTGGGGTGTGTGTGGAATGCATACAAAATAATGAATGAAAAAGCTCAGGAAAAGCAATGAAGCAAAACAGCGACTTTTTATGTAGAAGGAGGAGGAGGAAGAGGAAGGAAGGAAGGGGGAAAAAGTGAATAAAAGAAGAGAGAGGCTCCTCATCTTCCTCATCCAGGGTCTCTCCAGCTCCATTGGGTGAAAGGAAGCCAGCGTGCCGTGGGGAGGCAGTGAGCGAGGCCGGGCCAGGGGCAACCAGGCAGAGTAAAAGCCCGTCTCGGGGTGGGGAAGGGTCCGGACAGAGGCCAGGCAAGGTGAGGGCTGGGGGGCAGCGGTAGGGCTCTGCCTTGCCTCTACTCTCAAGTCTTTTATTTGGATGCGAGATCTGCAGCTACTAACTTCAGGGGCCACAGGCCGGCCTGCCCCTGTCACACCATCGTTCTCCCGCTCTGTATGAATGAGTAGTAGTATGGTGGAGATTGTCTGTTTGTTTTTAAAAACCTTGTCACTTTTTTCTGAGAGTATTGTGCAGAGACTTACAGCTCAAAGCAGCCACGTTAATAAGTATAAAACATTGTGATAATCAGTCCCAGATGGGGCTCCTGTCTCTTTGAATAATTCCGTGAAAGGAGTATTTCACCATTTGTAGCTTTTCCTCTCTTTGCGTGGCAGCACTATGCTGCCCTTTCAAAATCCTTTTCTCAAACACTGTTAAGGGTACAGGAGTCTTTTCCACAATGGATGTGTTTAGAACGATAACAGCTATTTTAAGAAAATGGTTGCTTGTTCTAAGTACAATTGTGTTTCAGGCTGGAATGCAATTCTTTTGGCGACTTGTATTTCCAAGGATGCCTTTGGAAATTTGTAGCCTGGAGGTTTGTTTTGTCTCCATTAAACACAAATGCCAACTCTTGAGATACATACGTGGGATGCAAGGTCTTTTCAACATGTTTCTGCCAAACTGGATCGCTGTACATTCAGTTCTTCAAACCTTTTTGTGGACATACAGTAACTGACATGTACTCTGAACTAGGACTAACAGCATTATTCACTGGAAGAAAGCAGCGTACATCGAGTTACAATGAAAGAACCACCAATAATCCATGAATCTTTTGCTAATTGGAATTTTTTTTTAATTGTTTTTAAAGATACACCATTTTTTGTAGCAGTCCATCAGGGTGAAATGGAAACTTTCCATTAAAATTTCTACCAGCAGGTCTGGTTCTAAATTTCTCTCTCTCTCTCTCTCTCTCTCTCTCTCTCTCTCTCTCTCTCTCTCTCTGATTTACAGCTATTAGATCTAAGGCAGTAATCATGATATTTGCATGGGAATTAGTCCCATTGAAATTAGACGTACTTCAAAAGAAACATACTTGGTTACATGTAGCTTGCAGAACACAGATTTATTATAACCAGGGTGGAAGGTGGAGGTATTCAAAGGGCTGTTGTTGACTTCCATCTATCCTTAAAGAGCCAGCAGTTTTTAAGGGCAGAAAGGGTGACTAGGGACTTGCCTGGAGATTTAGATTTGTACACTGCAGGGACTAGCTAGCTACAAGTTCATTTCAAGACAGTTAGTTACAATAGAGCTTTGGAGCTATCAAGTTCTCTTCGTCTTTCCCATCAGATCATGGGTGGGCAACCTGTGGCTCTGCACCTAAAGACATGTGGGTGGATAGAGCCAGGTGGGGAATGGTGGAGGGAGTCAGAACAGGTGGAACGAGGGAGGAGGGGGTGAAAGCCTTCTGCAGGGAATCGGTGCACCTCTGACGAGAGTGAACTTTCCCTGCCCTAGCAGCCTGTTGGATGGTGGTGAAGAGGAAGACTGGGAAAGTGAGAGAAGGTGGCAGAGAGGGAAAAGCTACTTTGGGGTCTGGCCTGCCCACTGCCAGCATCTGGTCTTGCACAGATTCTCCCCCAAGGGAATGTGGTCCTCAACCCTTTCTCCTGACAAGTTAGAGTTCAAAGCCAGGACTGATAAAGTGGGAGGTCAGCTTTCTTTGAAGGTGGAATAGAAGGGAGACTTACGACCACTGAATACCTTGATCTGGGGTGGGAGAGGATCCCTCTTCTGCTCCATAGTGTAGCCTGCTGGCTATTATGAAATGAAGTTGAAGACCCTGGATCTCAAAATTTCCTAAACACAAGTTACTCACTCTTGTATCTCATAGTCTACAGTGTCAATCATCATCATCATCATCCCCCAAATTGTGCTTTTCTTCACTAACTTGAATTCAGGGAGAAAGAACTTTTCTGTCCACAAAATTTTGGTTCAGTACTCTAAAGGAAAGCATAGTTCACTAGCTTTTTATAATCGTTAGGCTAAGAAACAATTAATTGTGTGATATATTCCAAGGTTTGAATGTTTTAAGTTAATCAAGATCACTTTTGTTAACAGCACACTTTGACTAGGAAAAAAATACCTAGTTACAAGTTTTCCAGAAAATTTTTGTTTTTAGTTCATGAAGAGAAACTGGGAATCATCATTAAATTGCTGCAAAAATAGTATCTCTCTTGGGATATTATGCTGAGGCCAGAAAAAATAATTTTATCAACCATAAAAGATTGAATTGTGAGCTTTTGGGAAGAAACATTCATCACTTTAATTCATGTTGCTCATCTTGGGTTTTCTTGTTTGTGTGCTTAGTTCAATTCTTCTCCAGCGTTTGCTTAAAGGCCAAACTAGACATGACAGTTGCAGGCGCTGTGGTCTAAACCACTGAGCCTCTTGGGCTTGCTGATCAGAAGGTTGGCAGTTCGGGGTGAGCTCTCATTGTTCTTTCCCAGCCAACCTAGCAGTTTGAAAGCACACCAGTGTAAGTAGATAAATAGGTACCACTGTGGTGGGAAGGTAAACAGTGTTTCCATGTGTTCTGACACATGTCACGGTGTCCCACTGCACCAGAAGCGGTTTGGTCATGCTTGCCACATGACCCAGAAAGTTGTCTGTGGGGAAACGCCGGCTCCCTTGGCCTGAAAAGCAAGATAAGCGGCGCACCCCATAGTCGCCTTTGACTGGACTTAACCATCCAGGGGTCCTTTACCTTTACTGACTCGTGTGGCTAAAACATTTAACTGCTGAAATGATGGCAGAATCCCAGTGTGGGGTGTTGAACATTCCCTGTGCTTGCCGTTTAAGTCTTTGTCCAGCTGTTGTGATTTCTAGTATCTGAGCTAAGATCAGCTGAAAGTGCTTAAAGAGAGAGAGAAATTTGAAGCAGCAAACGTGACTGGGTGGAGGATTCTGTGCTTCTCATGTATGTGCCCCGTATTCTTCTCCCAGTTCTGCCTTGCATACATAACAGGAATAGTTCTGTTTAAACATGCAGAGTGTCTGCCATCATGTCTAGTTCATTACTCACTGGGAGGGATGCTTGTAACAGACAAGGCTTCTGTCTTACATGTTATACACTAGGGTTCTGTCTCAGTCTGGTGGGCCATTTAATGATAAGAAAAATATTGGTAGCACAATGTGGTGATCATATGGTTTCTTTTTCAGACTAACAGGGATGCCAAAGGAAAAATATGATCCTCCAGATCCTCGCAGAATTTACACCATCATGTCAGCAGAGGAGGTAGCCAATGGGAAGAAGTCCCATTGGGCAGAATTGGAAATCTCGGGTGAGTTATGAAATGATTTGCCTATCAGGTGGGAGGTGGAGGTGGTTCTCTCTGGCTTTAGGCCAGGTATCTATCCACCTGCCTGATAGAACTTGTGAATGGATCAGCAGGTCCTCAGAGGCAAGTTCATCAGTGTGTGAAAATCTTGCCTTCAAGATACCTGGTTTCAGTTTGCCTGCAGTCTGAGCACTTGAAACCATTCACATTATTAAGATGCAAGTGGGCATCCCTTATGAAATGCCTTAGAAAAGGCACTGTAAGAGTTAGAGATATGAATCTGGGGTGATTGGACAGAGAAGTATGTGTGTTTCTATTGTTCTGCCCCCTCTCAGATCTGAAATTTGGGGGGACGGGACCATCTAATGTTCATTTCTGAATAAAACATGTTTTCCATTTATCACTTACTTCCAAAAGTGGCTTCAAAGTGGTTTCATGTACAATTTTCTACAATAAGCTCAAGTAACTTGAAAGTTGCATGGCTCCATTAAATAATAATAATCATTAATTAATATGAATTCAGAAGGGATTGGGTTAGACCCTTGTTGGTTATCGTTTATAGTTGGGGATGAAGGTGAGGGATGTTAATGGGGAATAATAGAACTCAACCCATCTGATATCATCAAATTAATGTAATATTTGTGCATTATTTCAATTTTAGATAGCCTGCATCTGATTTTCTCTTCCTTCGTTTTTATGCTTTTGCTGTTATGAGAATCTGTATTATATCATATATTTTTATTATAATTGTATTTATGTAACTTTTGATTTCTATAATGTGTAGATATTAAGTTATGTATTATGTTGTAAAGTACCCAATGGTTTTTTTGATGAACAGCAGCATATAAATGTAGTTAGTTAGTTAGTTAGTTAGTTAGTTAATAATTAAAATACGTGACTACAGTGTTGTTTCCTTCCCACTTCCAAATTGGAGGGAAGCCCTCTTTCTTCCCCCTCCCCTTGGCAAAAAAAAAAAAACCCTTTTAGCTGCCAAAAAGTTTTTTGCCAAAAAGTCATAGCAGATATCCTGCCTTTTATTATGTTTTGTGGTGGGCATGAGAGATAAATCAGCACATTTTTCTTGCAAAACTATCAGTATACTTGTAGAAACAGCTGCCTGGATGCTTAACATTCTCCACATGCTCTTCATTTTAGGCAGAGTGCGGAGCTTAAGTACGTCTCTTTGGTCACTAACACACTTGACTGCTCTCCACCTCAATGACAACTATCTGACTCGCATTCCACCTGATATTGCCAAGCTTCATAATCTGGTTTACTTGGATCTCTCATCCAACAAACTCAGAAGTTTACCAGCAGAACTAGGAAACATGGTATCTCTCAGGTGAGGAGTTTCACTGCCTCTTACAAAATAATTACAGAAAGGTTTTAGACTGCAACTTTAGCTTTGGTCCAGCTATTAAACTGATGTTGCAGTTTAACTTGGCTGTTGATGTACTCAGATTCTGTACTGGGTGGTGCTACATGGTATGATACTCAAGTTCTGGTGGCTCATATTGTACCTTGCCCACATGATGCCAATGATGATGGAGGGGGTGAGGAAATGGACAATGCTAGGATGTCAGCGTTACATTTTACTACACATTACAGGGGGAGAGAAGAGAACGCAGCAGCAGCAGCAACACCCTCACATTTCTCCTAACGTGGTTATGTCATTAGGCTACCTTTCATAATTACACCAATCTTCACCTCTCTCAGAGGTGATGGTTAGGGGCTATAGTTCAAAGCCTCTAGAGGGCACCTGGCTTGGCGGGCTTTTCCAGAACACCAAACTACAGACACTTAACCACTGTATAGCTAATTTATTTGTGGCCATTAATGTGTGCATTAATGCGCACATATTTCCCCTTCGGCAATGGAGCCACTCAAAGGAATATCAGAACAAAAGTTGGCATTTTGCAAGATAAACAGAACATGCAATATTTGAATTCTTTTAAAGTTGACCCTGCTAACGTGTTTCTTCTGTCTTTAGGGAATTGCTTTTAAACAACAATTTGTTACGAGTTTTGCCTTATGAACTTGGACGGCTATTCCAGCTGCAAACACTAGGTTTGAAAGGTAACTGAAATATTAAACCATACATGTCCATGATTCCTTGTTCTCTATCCTTTCTTTCCTTTATCAATTCCTTGATCCGTCTTCTCACCAAAGAAACCTGTAGGGTTGAAGGACAAAACCTTGTGCAAAGTGTAGGTAATGGGTTTCTTAGACCACTATTTTGTTTGTTATCTATTTATTCATGAATAAGCTTTGGGAGAAGTCCTGAACTGTCCTTTTGGGTTTTTGCTGGGCCCCTTGTCTTGCTGTCTTCCTGCTGCATCCAGACCAGACAAAGCCCTTGGAATAATAGACTTGTAGAGTTGGAAGGGACCCCAAGGGTCATCCAGTCCAACCCCTGCAATACAGGAATCTCAACTAAAACATCCATAGCAGGTGGCTATCCAATCTCTGTTTAAAAATCTCCACTGAAAGAGAGTCACCACCTCCCAAGGGAGCCTATTCCACTTTCAAACAACTTTTACTGTCAGAAGGCTCTTCCTAATGTTTAATTGGAATCTCCTTTCTTATAACTTGAAGTCTGACGCTCTGACCACTCTTTCACTCCTCTGGAATTCAAATTCAGCTTTTGGACACCCCTTTCAAATCTACCGTCCTCCCCTCTGACAGAATGAGAAGTTGGGCTCTAACTGATGTTAAATGTCTCCCTTTTATCCTAGGCAATCCTTTATCACAAGATATTCTCAGCCTGTACCAGGACTCAGATGGAACACGGAAATTACTGAACTACATGCTTGACAATCTAGCAGGTAAGAAGTGTTTGCCTTTACAGTGGTACCTCGGGTTAAGAACTTAATTCGTTCTGGAGGTCTGTTCTTAACCTGAAACTGTTCTTAACCTGAAGCACCACTTTAGCTAATGGGGCCTCCTGCTGTCACTGCGTGATTTCTTTTCTCATCCTGAAGCAAAGTTCTTAACCTGAGGTATTATTTCTGGGTTAGTGGAGTCTGTAACCTGAAGCGTCTGTAACCCGAGGTACCACTGTACTTTGATAGCAGCGAAATGCTTGTCTTATATGACAGATGGCATTTGTGTTAGAGGGGGAGTTTTCCTACTGCAGGCACTCCTAGAAGGGTGCAGTGGGTGTGCTATGCATTCCCAACACAGTGTGCCCCTTTCAGTACACTACACAATGCTAATTGGGAGGATTGCCTTTGCCTATTATGACAAAACTGCCACAAATGCAGTATACTTTACTGTAACAAAACATGGTGGGCATTTGGTTATGTGGGCTAAAGTAAAGGCATGCACTTTGATACCATTAGGATAGAAGCTAAACCCCTGTTCCCTTTCCCCAGTGATCCCAACCATTCAAAATCAAGCCTGATCCTACTCCCGCCTGTATATCTCTGTCTTGGGTCTTGTTTCTCGGTTACACTGCAGGGGGATGTAATATTGGGAGCTGGCTCTATCTGTCTAACTTTATACCTAACCACCTGCCCAATGATGTTGAGTGCCAGCTCAACAAGAATCTTGAGTTCAAAGGTCCACGTAGTAGCTATTCCCAGATCAGGGATTCATCTCTTACTTGGTGAGGGTTTCCATTCATTCAGTGGAGGAACTGGCCTGTATATATTGATAATTCCTTTTTAAAAGAGACCATTTGTAGCTGGGATACTTATGTGTGTACACCAGGTCTTCCATACTTAAAACAGCTTTCTGGATCTGGCTTCAACTAATCTCAGTTGATCTGGATTGAAGAGCCTAGTGGAAACCATGCTCTATCTTTTAATTAAGCCTGCGTGGGGTGATTCTCACTGGAAAAACCCTTCAATATGGAAGGGATCAGCAGGCTGTTGGTATGAATTGTTTACCCTGCAACTTATTCCCATCACATGGAATGTTGCATGCCTGTTGAACCTCTTTTGCAGTTGCTGATAATGGTTTGTGATCGTTCAACCTTATGGGCAAAATAATAACCTATTCATACATTTTCCCCCAGCACTTTTGAATCAGTTTTGGGTGGCAACTATGCCAATAGGGTAGATGTTACACAGGCTTTAGTTGATCCAACAAAGTGATCACACCAAAATGTGGCTGTTCCTTTAGGTTCCTGTGTGCATGTTTGAGTGAGTGAGTGAGTGAGTGAGTGAGTGAGTGAGTGAGAAGGTGAAGGAAATCAGGCATAATTGTTCCCAAATAAAATTGGTACTACCATTGGAGATCTCAGTGAGGATAAAAGTGAAAAGGTAACTAAAGGCTACTTAAAAGACAAAGCAGTGCTGTTCAGGGCCCACCTATATCTAAAGGTACGAGAAACCTGCACCCTCTAAACATTGTCTCTACCCATATCCCACTTTCAGCTTGCAGTTAAATGCTGAACTTCTGTACTACAATATGGAGTGTGACTATTGCAAGTTCTTGAGGGATACTGGGCTTTCTAGCGCTCATTAATGTTTACTTTCTCAATATTTCAGTTCATCCGGAGCAGCTGCCTCCAAGGCCATGGATTACTTTGAAAGAGCGAGACCAAATTCTGCCCTCTGGTAATTATGTGACTTTTTCTTCTTCCTGTAAATTAAAGATAAGCAAGGAGATATCTTTTTGTACAGCTGCACTCCTCATTTGTCAAGTTTTATTCATCCTTGATGATGATTGAAGAAACCTCACAGCCCACAAAATAGAGTTCTCCGCCTGCTTTATTTGTGTAACCAAGCAGCTGCCTGGGACAGAAACAGGAAGTTCCTTGAGGGTCTGAAGGCAGCAGAAGGCAAGGAGAACTCAGTTACTGGAACCCCAGAAAGACCCCAGTTTTGTGCTGCTGCAGAAGGTGAAGCCAAGGGGCAGGGGTTGAACTGTCTGCAGTAGTATCATATGGCTTGTAACATGATACAAATCCACATATTTATTAGTCCTTTTTTTAACTACTCAAAATCTGCTCCCAGAAAGGGTCATTGGAACATTTTTCTCCATGGCCATCATAAGACCATGTGCAGAAGTGAGGCTTGCAATCTCGTTATCCAGTTAAGAGAATGAGGAAGATGTGCTCCTTCCCCCAGCTGGTTACCAGATCCTGCTTCAAGAGGCTTCATTAGAGTTTGCTCTGGATAGGGCCAGTACCAACATAAGCCTTAATCTCAGTGGAGAAGCTATGGGGCAGGAGCATGTGATCACCATTAAGAGATTGGCAAATGGGCTGGTGCTGAAGTTACTGTCAGTGTAACTGAGCAACAACTGCTTCCACTTGTAGAGAGAGGACCAGTTTGTGTGCTACAAATCTGTTCAAACTTGCTCTGTGCATGTGATCAGTGAAATATCAGAACAGGGTTCACTTGGAAGAATGTGTGGCTACTTCGTGAGGAGTGCTGAGAAAGTGAAAAGTCCTTTTAACAGAAATATCAGAACGGTCATCCTCGGATGTTGTACTGCTCATATGAACCGTTAAAGGTGAAAGGGCCAATTCATAATGTATGAATCTGTCTGTTGAATCTAAGTTTTCACCTGAGGTTCTTAGCAACTTGAATAATTTAATTCGCAACGAGCTGCAGCTTTATCTCATTTAAGATAAACCTAATAGCCTTTTATGTTATCTGTTCTGGCTGAGGTAATGTGGAAAAATATGTAAACCTGAAAAGTATGCTAGATCATCTCTGCAATGTACTGTATAAGTTTATTTATGCAGATAGTTCCACCTATGCAAAGCAGTTAGCCATGTAGTTAAAATAGAGGTTAATGAACTCTAGCTTCTTAAACTAGTACTTGGCATCTGAAAGAAGTTTCTTTTTCTTAATCTTATGATTTAATTACAGTCTTTATGTTGGCCACACAACAACTTAGTTCTCTGGGTGGCTCACAAAAATAAAATACAACATTTAAAATACAAATAAAAGAATTGCAATGTAAAAATTAGAGAAATTCTGGAAGCTTTTGCAAAACTGACCTTTAAGTCAGAGATACCTACTTAATTCCGCTGAAACTCCTTGTTCTAAGGGGTGATAACTTATGTCAAAAGTGTGTGGTACCTCAACGTTCTCTTCACCAAATATTTACTTTCTCTCCTTCCAGCTTCTTTTACAGTGATGTGTTATAATGTGTTGTGTGATAAATACGCCACCCGACAGCTCTATGGCTACTGCCCATCATGGGCATTAAATTGGGAATACAGAAAAAAGGGAATCATGGAAGAAATTGTGAACTGGGATGCAGATATCATTAGTCTTCAGGTAATGATAACAGAATATAGCCCTTTGATTTTCATCAGGAAATAGTAGGAATAGGGTTCCCGTATTCTCTTCTTAAAATGTTGATAGAAAGTCAAGGGCATTTCTTCAAAGTACTTCTTCATGTTTTCTTCTGTAGTCTTACAGCTTAAATTTTTTGAAAAGCATCTTAAAAACATGTTAAGATGTGAAAATAACAAAAGATTGCCATTGGCCAAATACTTTTTGCAGGGCCCTTTGTCCATTGTTCATTCTGAATAAAGCATAATAACTTGGCAACCGTGGCTTATGATGACTTGTGAATGTGACTGCTCAGTCCTTCCCATGCCAATGTAACTCTCCCTGAAACAGGCAAAAATGAGACAGCCTACATTTCTCAGCACAGTTTTCTTCAATGTTAACAATCATAGAATCCCAGAGTTGGAAGGGACCCAATGGTCATTTAGTCCAATTCCCTACAATGCAAGAATCCTGCCCATGGCCATCCCTGGATGGATTCAAACCACCAGCCTTCTGGTTAACAGCCAGACACACTTACCCACTGTGTGATGTTCCTTTTCAGGAAGTAGAAACTGAGCAATACTTCACCCTCTTTCTGCCAGCATTAAAAGAGCGTGGATATGATGGATTTTTTTCTCCGAAGTCACGTGCCAAAATCATGTCTGAGCAGGAGCGAAAGCATGTGGATGGTTGTGCAGTATTCTTCAAAACGGAAAAGTAAGAGACTTTTGCTGATTTGACTTCATTGTTTCATGCCCATTCCTCACACGTGTCTGATAAGTTTGCAAAGCAGCATCTGTTGTTGCTTTAATGTGGACATGAAATTGACCTTTGTATTTAAAAAATGAGAGGGAGAAGTTTTATATCCTGGCTTTCTAGTGGTCTTTTTTTTCCCCTTTACCTTTGTGCATTTATATATCTGTTGACTGAGTTCTTGGGTATGTTTTACATGTTTCAGGTTCACATTGGTGCAGAAGCACACGGTAGAATTCAACCAAGTGGCAATGGCGAACTCCGAAGGATCAGAAGCTATGTTGAATCGAGTGATGACAAAGGACAACATTGGCGTTGCTGTCGTGTTAGAGGTGCATAAGGAACTGTTTGGGACAGGTGGGTGTCAGGCATTTTCAACACGAAGGGGGAGAGACTTCATAAGGCGTACTAATGTTTAAACAAGTGAAACTTTCCTGTATAGAAATAATGCCACTTTATTAAGTACAAATTAAGTGGAGACAAAACAGTACCAGCTCAGTGGGCTGCTTTGCTGAAGCAACTTCTGAAACAGATCCGTTCATCCCTATGAACAAAAATGCTGTCTTAAATTGAGTATGACCATTGGTCTATCCAGTGTTGTTCTGGCTGCTATGACTTGTGGTAGTGCTCAGTCAGGGGTCTTTCCCATCAGTAATCCTTTCTACAGGATACGTTAGAGCTTGAACCTGGTACAGGCGGCCCCCCACTTGCGCAACGGCTACATTCCGGCCCCTGCATAAGTGAAATTGCGTAAAGTTGGGAGCACCTTCTCAGCACCCCTTAGACACCCTCTTGGCCAACTCTCTCTTCAATCCATACTGCTGCTGCTGCGCTACTCCACGCCACACATCAGCTGTTAGGCAGGGAGGCGGAGCAGCGTAAACAAAGCCCTGCTGTGCCTCTGGTCTCTTCAGGGCTCCTTCCCGGATTTCCTCTTCAAACTCCGGGGAGGGTCTCCTTGCAAACCACAAGGACTCTCTAGCTGTCTCTCGTGCCATTTCCGGATTTGATTTGAATTATTTAATTATTTGTTGACACCATGCGTACGTGTTTTGTGGGGTGTGTCTGTATTTCCTGCATGCAGTGTGTGAGTTTGTCCGTGCAGGTGTGGCCTTTGCCACTCCAAAGCACATAGCTCATGCTAGAGCAGTCACTCAGGAAGAATGTGTTCCTTCTTACTTCAGTCTGACCTCATTTTTCGTAGCATTTTGTTTCTCCTAACACGATTCTCTCTGGAACTCTGCATGGATGCCACTAGGTGTGCCGCATGACTAGTACACAGTACTGTTTGGTCTGAATTGGCACAACCATGTGCATAGTGTACCCTCAACTGCCTTAATTTCTATCATAATTTCTACCAGGCCACCACTGTCACAGAAATTGAGACAAATACAGATACTCTGGCCATGGGGAGGTGCTCTATTGTTCACATAAACCTTCCCAGGCCACAAGTCCAGCAGTATCTGCACAGTGAAGAACATTTCCTTTGCATGTAATTAAATGCTTTGTTTCTGTATCATGGAAGGAGTTGAATTAACTTGGAATTCATTGCCTTTAGGTATGAAGCCTCTCCATACTGTGGACAACCAGCTGCTTATTATAGCAAACGCCCACATGCATTGGGACCCTGAATATTCAGATGTAAAACTTGTCCAGACAATGATGTTTGTCTCGGAACTGAAAAGTATCCTTGAGAAAGCCTCTAGCCGGCCTGGAAGCCCAATAACAGATAAGAATTCCATCCCTCTGGTGCTGTGTGCAGATCTCAACTCACTGCCGGATTCAGGTATTTAGAAATAGCAGTTTTGCTTTTACTTCAAAGTTAAGACTTACCTTTTTTATTAAAAATGTATTTATTGAAAGGTTTTATTCGGTAACAGTAGTACATGCAGAGTCTCCGTGTTTAAGTCACAGAATCCTTCAAGTCGGTCACATTCAGAGTGAGACATTACTGTTACAGACAATATGGAATTGAGGGGGGAAGAGGGCAGGAAAAGGGGAGACAGTAAAATTCCATTCTTTTATATAGTATATGAGTAAAGCTTTTGTGTGGGACGCAGGTGGTGCTGTGGGTTAAATCACAGAGCCTAGGACTTGCCGATCAGAAGGTCGGTGGTTCGAATCCCTGCGACGGGGTGAGCTCCCGTTGCTCTGTCCCAGCTCCTGCCAAGCTAGCAGTTCGAAAGCACGTCAAAGTGCAAGTAGATAAATATGTACCGCTCCGGCGGGAAGGTAAATGGCGTTTCCGTGCGCTGCTCTGGTTCGCCAGAAGCGGTTTAGTCATGCTGGCCACATGACCCGGAAGCTGTACTCCGACTCCCTCGGCTATTAAAGCAAGATGAGTGCCACAACCCCAGAGTCGTCCGTGACTGGACCTAAGGTCAGGGGTCCCTTTACCTTTAAAGCTTTTGTGTTAGCATCACTTAAAACATGTATTTTATTTTTGTTGGTGGAACAAGAGACCAGAGGGCCCAAGGCATGGCTGGTTGCAGTCGGTGGGCTGCAAGTGTGTCTTGTTTGTGTGTGGTTACTGGATCAGATTAACCATATCGATTTGTATGCTGTCGAGGGTGGGGGGAGGGACATGGTATTGAAAGTCAATACTATCTTGTATCGACTTTCCACCAACGTTACACCTAGTGGGAAATGATCTTTTTCAATGTCTTGTGTCTCAAGGTGAAATTTTAATGTGAATTGCTGAATTGTTGTCTTGCATTCTAAAATGAGGAGAGGAGGTAATAGGGTAGATTTGGGGGTTGGTAAGGTGAACAAGTGCAAACCCTCTGTTAAACCAGTGTTGTTTGCCCAGGGAAACTGCTATTTATAACCAGATGAATGATAAATTACATTTAGTACATAAATAATCACTTCCCTTCTAATTACAAATGCTGTCACCCTTAACCAACTACTGGTGGTATTTCTCTAACTGCTAAATAGCTTATTTCTTATTTCAAGCAGGTAGTTATATAGCTACTTGGGTGATAATTCTTCCCTCCTGGTCATGAAAACATTTGCAGCGTTAATAATTCCCTGGCTGCTGTTGGTGTGCATAGAGCTCCAGAACTGAGTTCATGTTAAGCTACAGGAAAACAGGTGGCACAATTCAGCATTAGCATCCGGCAGCAACAGATTGACTGTTTTGTTTTGCAAACAGGTGTCGTGGAATACTTAAGCAATGGAATAGTAGCTGACAACCATAAAGATTTCAAGGAGCTGCGTTACAATGAGTGTCTCATGAACTTCAGTGGCAGTGGGAAGAACGGGGCTCCTGAAGGAAGAATCACTCACGGCTTCCAGCTGAAGAGCGCTTACGAAAACAACTTGATGCCTTATACCAATTACACCTTTGATTTCAAAGTAAGTAGAGCTGTGGCAGAAGCAACTAAGAATTTATCAGCTGGGTACTGGAACGACAGATGATTATATTTACTGTGATTCAAACCAAACACATTTAAACCTATGGGTAGTTGCAGCTTAGACCGTGATTCAGTTGCAGATGCGTTGAAGTGCACAGATGAATGGCCACTGTTGCAATCTGCCTGCCACAATCCCTGTGGTTGTTGCAGGAATACCCTGCTTCATGCCATTTCTGTATGAAGAAGTAAATGCAAGATTTAGGTTCTGATCTAATAATAATAATAATTTATTATTTATACCCTGCCCATCTGGCTGGGTTTCCCCAGCCACTCTGGCCGGCTTCCAGCAAAACACTAAAATACAATAACCTATTAAACATTAAAAGCTTCCCTAAACAGGGCTGCCTTCAGATGTCTTCTTAAAGTTTGGTAGTTATTTTTCTCTTTGACATCTGGTGGGAGGGCATTCCACAGGGCGGGTGCCACCACCGAGAAGGCCCTCTGCCTGGTTCCCTGTAACTTGGCTTCTCGCAGCGAGGGAACCACCAGAAGGCCCTCGGCGCTGGACCTCAGTGTCCGGGCAGAACGATGGAGGTGGAGACGTTCCTTCAGGTATACTGGACCGAGGCAGTTTAGGGCTTTAAAGGTCAGCACCAACACTTTGAATTGGGGAGCCCAGTCCTGGCTGCAGCTTCCAAGGCTGTGCCCACTGCATGTTTTCCTTGAAGCATCTCCTCCAGCTTTTATTAACATGTTGCAACCACCTTTGCTGTTTATAGGATTGGTGGAGCTGCAGCAAGTTCCAGGTCCCCCCCCTAGCCAGCTTCTAAGCAACCTTGCATTTCTCCCTGGGCTTCAGTTGAGACGCTCCCAACATCTCTTACTACCTAGCAGTTCAACAGGTGCTGCAGGGATTGCATTGGAACAAAACAGGCAGCATAGAAGGTTCTTGGTGGCTTGATTTGTTCATAGGATCCCGTTCTGAATTGACTTTTCCTCCCTCCCTTCTGCAGGGTGTGATTGACTACATTTTTTATTCCAACACTCACATGAACGTGCTTGGTGTCCTGGGGCCTTTGGACCCTCAGTGGCTGGTTGAGAACAACATCACCGGGTGCCCCCACCCTCACATCCCTTCAGACCACTTCTCACTGTTGACGCAGCTGGAGCTCCATCCTCTGTTCCTGCCTCCTGTCAATGGCATCCACTTGGCCAGCAGGCGGTAGTGGGGCCCCTGCCCCTTTTGAGGGCTGGGACCCGTTTGTTTGTTTATGGACCTGTACAGTTGTAAATCAAAGTATGTAGGAGTGAAGTATGGCTGACCTTTTAAAAGCTGCTGCTTCAAGCTCCTCTCATTATATGTGTTGATGATACAATTTTGCACTTTTTCCCCCCCGGTGCATATTGGTACCATTTGGCACTAGGGCTGGAACCAAAGTTTTTGTTTGTTCCCTTTTTCCAGGTTTTTGCTTTTAAGGTATGCATATATATATAAAAATATATAAAACCCACACATTTTAAGCTGGCGGGCTCTTGTTTGTTTCATTGGGGAGCTGCCTTTGTAAAACGACGTCAGACAGCGGGGTTTGCGTATGCTTTCTTTCACATCTTAGCAAAATGAGCCATACCTCTCTTCCCCCAGCCCACTCTCATATTTTATTTTATTTTAAACAGCATCCTGAAATAGAGTAGGTCTATTTGATGTTTCGGTCCTGTTGGGAAAGGTTTGGTAACTGGAGATAGCACTTGCCGTTGTAAATTATTTGCAGCACAGACTGCGCTCTTATCTCTACTGAAATGTTACGTTAATTTAGAAAGCCAAAGGTGGTGCAAGACGCAAGACTTCCTGCTGTTTTTGTGCTGTTCCAGTGGAGAATTTGCCTGGGAGCATCTAATTGCATATACCAGGGTCCACTTGTTCATTGTAATCTTCATTTCTGATCAGTAGAAGGTCGCATCCTGTCCAAGCCCATGAAAACAAATTGGGCTTGTGTACAACCTATAGATCTCTGACTCCAGTGAGCTCTGTGTATTACTATACAAGGAACAAGCCTAGCTGACAATGGGGAAGCTCCAGGCGCCATCATAAGGCCCAACTACTGGCTTATAACTGCGGATTCTTACCAAAAGAGAATCATCTCCCTTGCAAAAAAATTATGAAGGATGCCAGCATAATGGATGGGATCGGTTTGACCGTAACCAGCAGAGCAGCACTGGCAATTCAACAGACCGCTTTGGGGAACAGACACTGCAATAACTGGAGGAGAATTTGGGATTGTCAGCAGTTTCCAGGAGGCAGGTGCGGGGTCCTCCATTAAAAATCTGCGGCTAGGATTCCTGGGTTTGATTTTCACAAAGTGAAAATGCGTTTCAACCCAATCCACTGGTCCCTTTTTTGTTGTACCTTTTCCATCGTCCTCCCCTTCCCCCGTCAAACTTTTAGGATTATTCAGCTGAGAAGAGCAGATGAGGAAATACCTCCGAAAGCCATCTTGCACCTGCCACCTCTGTGCATGAGAGCTGGTTTTCCTGGGTGCCCTTTTCCCACGTGAAGGTGAGAAAGTGTTGGCCATCATCAATCCTCAGATTCATCTTCCTGACCTAGTCGCCAAATAGTCATCCCATGCTTTTAACTGCTTTTGTTTTCTATCAAGGTTTTTTTTTTTAAGCTGCTGGTTCATTCCCAACAGTTAATTGCTCCCTTTAAGATGTACTTGGAAACTTTTCTTCTGCTTTCCTTCCCCCACAATTCTTCCTGGTGGCCATTAATAATAATAATAAAAAGCTTTTTGCCTTGAAAGAGCAGAAAAACCATACATGCCATCTCTTCAGAAAGCCGTGGCTGCAGTTTGCTCAGAGGAGCTGTCAAGCTCTGTTCATTTCGGTGGAGCTTGTGCAAGGTTTCATGCATACAGCCTGTTAGAATGAACGGATGTTGCTTCAGCAAAGCCTCTTGAGCAGATGGAGCCTGACTCTGCCTTTCAAACAGCAAAAAGTCGAGTCGACAAGGAAAGGTTGTGTCTGTGTTCCTTTAAGTTTTTCTGTATTCTGCTTCTTTGCTGCTATATACGATTCCTTGAGCTTCTATTTTAAACTTTTCATGCACTTTACTGTTTCTAGTCTCAAAATGTGATATTTTTAATAAATGAGAATTTTTTTTCCATTATGTGAATGAAAATTTATATCTGCCTCATTCATACGCTTAAAAAGGAAGAATTAAAAAAAACAAAAGCAAAACAGCTGAATCAGTTTGTTGCACAAAACATATACCTTAAGTTAATTTCTTCCCACCTACCCGCACTCACTTTGCTAGCTATGTATAGAATGGCAAAGGAAATTTGGAATCGGGCTAAAGAAGGAAATGATGCCTCATTTTTGTGCATGACTATGGGGTGTAGAGGAAGGAGTTGCTTTGGTGACGGCCACAATTTGCGCTCGGAAGTGCCTACAGCCGACAGTTCCTCAGCGACTGGAACTGGTTGTATTTATGTGAAACTTTTCAGGATGGAACTACATTAGGCAACAAATGCAGGGCGGCGGCTGCTCAAAAGGGCAGCCCTGGGTCGAATTTTCCCTCTGTGTGCTTGCCAACCTTTCACATCACCTCATTGGTTCCCTCCCCCCAGTGGCAATGGGGAAACACCAGACATCTTGGCAGCAGCAAAGACGGTAGATTGTATTGGATATGGAAGGGATTTGACACTGAGCTGCTCCTTTTTTTTCCTTTTTGACAGCCGTCCTGTGTTTCTTACAACATGTAGCTCCATCCAATGTGTAGAACAGCTTATAAAGCACGGCAAAGTTATCTCCTTTTCAGTGAGAACATTTCCCCCTCCCCAATATTGGAGCAGGTATCTCTTCTTATATACCTCAAAAGTGTTACTTGCACGGCTGTGTATATATGAATTGATAACTCAAAGAAAATATAGTACTGGAAAGTAGAATAGCATGAAAAACTTAATTTGGTGGACATTGGCCTTTTCAGTTCTTTTTATTTTTATTTTTGTAAGGACCCAATCCGCTGGGAAGTCCTCCTGCTCCAGCCCCACTGAAATGTGCAAGAGCTGCCCAACTCCCTGTTCATTTCAGTGTGGCTTGCGCAAAAGACTTCCCTCCTGGAATGTGTTCCAAGTCATCTGCTGTATCTTCACTTGGGAGGTATGCACTAACAATTTCCCTCCTTTTCATATGTGCATGTTAACTAGCAATGTGAGCAATATTTCCTACCATACTTCACTCCCAACTATTTTTTTTGAGATGTTTGTATAAAATGGAGTTTTAAAAAAAAATATCGCCTGTGATTGTATATGAACTGCAGAGGAGCCGGTTTATTAAATAATTATTATTATTATTAATAAAAACCCACCAATCTTTTGTAATGCTGTTGGGAGGTTGGGGGTGGGGAATAAAATAAAAATATTGGGAAACATTGCAAACAGTTTAAGTTCCTCTTTTTGTTTAGTTGTAATTAGCCGATGCAGTCGGGGGTTGAGATGGCTTTCCTCTGCTTCAAAGTTGACTTGTATCTTAACCTGTGTAACTCTCTTGGTTTTTCCTCTCCGTCTTTAAAAAAAACAAACCACCTGTTTGAAATGTTGCACAATTCTTTTCTTTAAGCAGTTGTTGTATCGTTGGCCATAGAAGCGCCAGGAGGAGGTTTCCGTTGCTGGAAGGACTTTGTGCCTTAAAGTTTTCCACATACCAAAGTGTTGGTTTAAAAGCAGGGACTGGAAATATTTGTTCAGAACAAGGGCTGAATTTTCTTCTGGGGCCACATACCAATGCTGGGTGGATCCAGAGGCAAAAAGTAGGTGGAACAGTGAATGTAATCTTACATTTGTACAGTCGACTAGTTGCTACACACACACACACACACACACACACCATTCAGGGAAGCAAGAGAAATTAACAGCGTTCGATTGCAAGAGGTGTTCCAATCAGGCTGGAACACTCGAAGACGGTGCAAAGTGTGTGTGTGGCTGAGGATACTAGCAAGACAGAGCCTCTTCTTTCCAGGCACTCTCCCCATTTGAAGAGACAAGTTCATTAAATCAGGGCTGTTTCTATGGGGACAGCTGGATGCACTGGGCATGTCCACCTAGTCTTAATGAGAATAAGCATTTCCCCCCCTATTTTCAAAAGGAAATATTGCATTGCACGTGCTCAGTTAATCGTAAACACTGCTGTCAGTATGCTGAGATGTAGAAGCTGGTTCATGTTAAAGTGTTTCCTCCACAGAAGCCCCTTAAAGGGCTATTGTGACCCTACGTTGGGGTGGAACCTGGAAAGGACATTGCAGTTGAACAAATCGCAATGGTTATGTGTGTAAAAACCCCAAGTGTCGGAAGTCCCACTCGTCACGCACAGCAGCACCTCCATGTGTCCTAAGGCATTGCTGGGAACTAATAAAATATATACAGGTGTCTCCCCATTGACACACATCTGCGTGGTGCCAGGAAATAAATAAATCAGTTTAAACCGCAGAAAGGCAAAAAAAGAACAGGGAAAACTGCAAAAAGAGAGGGGAAATGATTAGCAACACAAATGCCATTGTACCACCCTTAAGAGTCCTGTGGATGGTTGGCGTTTGAGAAAGGCGGTTTGGAGGGAGCGATTGTGGTGGAGTTTTGGCTTTTCAGATGGTGTTCCCCACTATACACAATTTCACGGTACCCAGGAATGTAGCCCCTGTGTAAGTGGAGAGACGCTTGTATACCGTTAAGTTGGCACACGGTATGTTTTCAGAAGAAAAGTTGATCATTGAATTTATTGTGAGCCCCCAAAAAACTTTTTTAACTGGCAGAACTGTGAAAAAACTAACCCACCCACCTACCCGAAGTTCTACTAGTGTGGATTGTAGGCAGATAGGCAACCTGTGGGTTGATCCATTAATGGCTCTGGGAAAAGGTATTGCGCATTGCCTATTGCCTATTGCTGACATTTTGAGGTAAAAATGGCTTGCTTCTCTGTTTTCCATTCTGATTAAACAAAGCATAGGAAGAAGGCTGGTATTGTAATCCACTTTCCCGTTAACAGACTTGAAAGGTTTTTTTCCTTATCTACAAACAGGATCGTCAACAAAGAATTTAATTCCTCTTTATCAATAAGCATATTGTGTGAGAAGAAGAAATTCATTCTGTCAGAAATCCCCAGTACTACTTAGATCCACGCCCTGTTCAACATTACATTTTTAGGTAGAACTAGCCATACACCTCGCTGAACCTGAGAGATCTGTGTTCATGATGCAAACTACGGATTACCACTGGTCAGAGACGAAGCAGGGAGGGTTCGCATTTTGCTTCTTTAATGCATCAGTATTATGTATTTGACTCTGAATACATCTTAACACTGAAGAGGAAAAAAACCAAACTTGGAACGCATCTGCATGCATGTGTGCAGGCTTCTGTTCTCTTGCTTTGGTAAAATGGGACTGGACAAATTAATTGAAAATAAGCCTGAATGGCTGTCAGGCGTCACATATGCAAGGAGGACCCATAAATAACATATTTCAGCCATGCCATGCTAGAGTTTCATTGCATTTGGTTCAGAGTTTTCCAGGTATAGCTGGATGGCACCTCTTTGAAACCGAATGTAGAACTTCTGCACCAAAACGTTGTGTTCTTACAGTACCATTGACACTTGTGTTAGCAGATAGGAATTCATTCCCAACACACGTAGCAAGGACCACTGGCACAGATACGGCTTCAGAAGAGGATAACGTGAATGGAGGACTATCAGTGGAATAAGAATAATGCTATCAATGACTACTAGCCATAATTTCTATGTTCTGCCTCCACTGTTGGGGGTAGGTTGTGTCTGAATGTCAGGGAGGGAGAGGGTGCTGTTGCATTCATGTCCTGCTTTTGGACTTCTCATGGTCTTCAGTGGTCAGCCACTGCAAGAATTGGATGCTGGAGTAGACGGGCCTTTGTCTGATCCAGCAGGATCTTGCGTTCCTATTAGGGCAAGAGTTTGGAAACTTTTTAGAAAGACAGCCCTGCAAAGAAGACAACAGTGCCTGGGTGTGGGCAGGACTTGGGGCTCAGATTTGGAATTTGTGCTAGAGCAGTGTTTCCCAAACTTGGGTCTCCAGTTGCTTTAGGACTACAACTCCCATCATCCCTTGCTAGCAAGACCAGTGGTCTGGGATGATGGGAATTCTAGTCCAAAAGCAGCTGGCGACCCAAGTTCAGGAAACCCCGGTCTAGACTCATGAGTAATGGAAGCTTCCTTAACTAGAAGAGGAGCTCTCTTTCCTTTTGCAATGTAACATCGCCCAATTATCCGAGCTATTTGGCACATTTTGAGTAACATCTCAGTTGATAATGTAGAAATTGCACAGTAGCCGTTCAGTATAATTGTTTAATGGCTGCTGGAAGCATTCGTCTTTCTTAGTGCTAATTTGCATTCTTTGTGCTTTATTCCAAATGAGCCAAAGCAGTCACTGATGTCCACCGTTCAACCATCTCAGAAGGGCACAGTGGTTTAAAAGTGTGGTTTTGAATATATATATATATATATATATAATTACAAGATAGAAAGCATGACAACAGGGCAGCACTGCATCACTGTTTCTTCGGGCTCCTTGTGCATTTTTCCACCTTCAGGAAGACTCCCATTTGCGGTCACTGGCTGCTATATGTTGAAATTAGTAAAAGAGAAACTGGTTAAATTCCATTACTTAAGCCATGACTGTCACAGATGTTCTTCGCAGTAAGGATGGCACATTCATAAGTGGTCCTATCAGAAGTGATAAGGAACAAGTGTAGTGCCCTGGCTTGTTGTGGAGGGATTTCGGCACCCTTCACCCCCCCAAAAAAGTAAAAATAATACCTCTTGAGTGTTCAAATTAAGCTACTTTATAATCCTTACACAACCCAGCAAGGTGAGCTAGTATTGTCCCCATATTGCAAATGGAGAGCAGAGATTCCTTGCCCTAAGGTCAGCAAGTGACGGCTGCATACTTAAACCATACATTTAAAGGACATGACTTCCACCTTGGGAGCCGCAGTTCGTTGAAATTGTAGCTCTGTCGGGGGTAAGCTGCAATTTCCAGGAATCTTTGGGAGAAGTCATGTGACTTCCTTAAGGTGTGTAAGGCTTTAAAAGTGAGATCATGGTAGATGGAACTGCAGACTTCCTCATTCATAGCACTGTCCATTTGCTAAAATAAAAAAATTCCTTCCAGTAGCACCTTAAAGACCAACTAAGTTAGTTCTTGGTATGAGCTTTCGTGTGCATGCACACTTCTTCAGATGTCCATTTGCTGTTAGTGTTCAGGCTAAACTGGACATATAGGAAAATCATAACCTTTAAAAAACAACAACCACCACCCTACAACCTGCTTCTAGAATGAAAAGTAGCACCTGGAGAGGAACCATTTTCAGAAGAGAAGCAGGAGGAGGGAGGAGGGACTTGGCCCTTTCCCATAACCACTTTCCTGCTGCAACCCTCCTCGACTGCTTCCCCCCAGCAGAATTCCAGGTGTATGCTGAGCTTGAACCCCATGGGAATGGTGCGTAGAAGCTGTGAAAAAGCAGGATGTTGGGTTAAGCATCCCTTGCTGCAGCTCCTCTAAAAGGCACCTCCTACTGCTTTTCAGCAGAAAACCGTGCATGGATTATCTCAGCGATTCATGCCATCTACACAGGGATTTTGTATTCTCTGTTCTGGGACAGGGGACATAAAAGAATGCTTGGTTTTTCATATTTTTCCTATGATTCAGGTGACCTGGACTATTCAGCAATAACACACAATCATATTTTAAGGGACAGGTGTGAAAGGTCCCCATTTCTGGAATTTTTTGCTCATCGCGGTGCCTTGGACGATGTGTGTGCCAAGGGGTAGTTTTTCTGGTTATACACTGAGAGTTTGGGCTGCTTGGCTTGCATTTCCCCATGTAGCAAATTTCAGACTTCTGCATGAAAGATGAAGGGAAGAGCTTCAGCTCAGTGGTAGAGCATGCAAATATCCCTGGATTAAGTCTCTGGCATTTATAGCTGGGGCTGAGAAAGACTTGTGTCTGAAACCCTGGAGAATCGCTGCAAGTTCTTCTAGATCAGTGTTTCCCAAACTTGGGCTTCCAGCTCTTTTGGGGTTACAACTCCCATCATCCCTAGCTAGCAATTGTAGTCTGTTCTAGATTATGGTTACCAGATTTTTATCAATGAATCTGGGGACAACGTGTTTTTTTTAAAGCTGAGTAGCAACAGGGAGTCAGTAGTGGGGATGGAGAGGCAAAAGACCCTGGTCCCAAGCACACATGCATATTGTCTAAAGGTGCAAAGCCCTTATTTCGCACCCTGTGAAACATAAATGCGCAGAGGTTTTTTTTAAAAAACTTTGCAACAGCGCATCATGTGCCCGTGACTCTGGAGCCTTCCCCAATCTTCTTCCCCCTTCCCCCTTTGTTTTGACAGATCGGGGGAGGCCCGGGAATCACGGGCGGGCGGCCATTGCCCAGGAGGGGCCAACCTGGTAGCGCAGTTGGCTCTGGCTGGCTTCAGGAGCTGCTTGCTGCTCACTGCTGTGGCACAGAAAAATGGCGGGTGCCACAGCAGCGGGCAGCTCCTGAAGCCAGCCAGAGCCAACTGCACTACCAGGCTGGCTCCAGGCTGCTGAGGCTGCTGCTGCCACATTTCCCGGGGACAGATTTGCAAATCTGGGGACATCCCAAGGACGGAATTTGTCCGGGGACAGATTTGCAAATCCAGGGACTGTCCTGGGAACCGGGGACGTCTTGTAACCCTAGTCTAGATGATACTAAGCTAGATTTGTGAATGCCCTGACTTGGTACAGGGCTGGTTCTTGCACCAGTGAGCAGCTTGATTAAGCATATAATATCTACATTGGCTGGATGCAGGTGAGAACAATATTAGGACCACTGCTATTTGCGTGTTGCTGGAGTTTTTTCTTATCAAAGAAAACTCCGCATTCTGCTAAATCAGGAGGCCCTCATATTTTGGGAGGCTTGGGAGCACTTCTGCAAATCTGTTGCGGGCAACATATAACACCTGTTTTGCAGAAGGAAAACTGGCACAGCTCAGAAAGTAAAAAGAGCAGAATATCTACAATCTCCCCTCAAACAAGCAAAATTCATACAAAAAAGTCAAGCAAGCCCTTCCACCAAGCAGCTAAACAAACAAGCAAAAACCTTTTTTTTAAAAAAAATGGAGGGTCTGAGGGCCTTGGTAGGTGCCAAGGGAAGTCACCAAGGAAGCCCCAGCTGTAACTGAATATGCAAAATCGTACCTCTTTATCAGCCTCTTCAGCAATTTCTGCACCCACTGGGCAGTAGGTGCCACACAGACCTGCCATTTGCTTTTCAGGGTTAATCTGAAACGTAAGGATGAGGTCATTATTAGCGTTCTTCCTCACCCTCTTCAAAATGGTAGGATGTGGGTGTGCTGGCTTCACTTACATTATTTCTGTCCTCCCGCACTGTATTCCCTTGGGAATGACTTGAATGGATTGGATCTGTTTCGGGCCAAAGGCCGTGGAGGTGTGCTTCTGGCATTTGCAACTTCCCATGTGGACTAGGTGACCCTCCATAGCAAGACCTTTGTAAAAAAACACCATGAGAAATGCTCAGATTCCTGCACGCATAATGTTAATTTCATTCCGTGTTTATGCTTCCTTTACTACAAAGAGTTTCGGGTGACATGGGAGGTCCCCCTGCATTGATCCTCCCAGTAGCCCTGCGAAGTAACTTAGGCTGAGATATACTTAACAGATAGAGCAGGTCCCTGTGAGCTTCACTGCTGAGCAAGGGTTGAGCCCAGATTCCCCCAGTCCTAGCAAGGGGTGGACTTGTAGGGCAGAAGGTAAGGGACCCAACGTTAGGTGCAGCCAGAGTCAAACTAACTCTAGCTTTGTCCCCATCCTCCCTGCTGAGCTTGACAAGTCACAAGAGCAGCGGATAGTAAGGAAGAAGGAGGCTGATAGGCAGTACTACCCCCCTGGACCAAGATTGTAAGAAAGAGGTCAGCCAAGTGAGATTGACTTAAGTTGGTGGGTCAGGGTCCTATTAACTAACGGAGCGGCCTCCACTGGTCTTAGCCCAATGCTCTTAGCAAATTATTATTGTAGGGGGTATGCAGTGGACATACAGTAGGTCCTTAAACAGCAAGAAAGAGATGCGCCGTTTTGCCTTACGTCCCAGCCCAATCCCTAAAGCAATTTGCAGAGCCTGTCCCATGCTGGTTCTGCAAGCAAGGGCAGACATATTTGGCTAGCTGAATAAATGACTAGCAGTGCTCAGAACCCTAAAAAGAGCAAAAGACCTACAGATGTTTCGCACGTGAGCTGGAGGGACGCTGCAGCTTGCACAGCTGACGCACGAGGAAGCGGAGGCTGCTGCGCTACCCTGCAAGTCAGCTGTTAGTCGGGGAGGCCTCAGCAAAGCCCTGCTGTGCCTCCAGCTTGCAAGGACACCCTCCCCAGAGCCTGATGCGGATGTCCTCTTCAGGCTCCAGAGAGGGTCTCCTCGTGAGCCAAGAAGACTCTCCAGGATGCTCCCAATATACGCAATTTCAGTTACATGTGCAAAGGCGTAGAGCATAACCCCCACATAAATAGGGAGTTGCCTGTACCATAAGCCTGTTGTGCAATGGGATAAACACACGTCCTTTTCATACAGGAGCGTGTACCCTAAAACCATTGAGTCCTTGTTGGGCTTTCCTCTTCATGCACTTAAAGGTAAAGGGACCCCTGACCATTAGGTCCAGTCATGGCCGACTCTGGGGTTGCGGCGGTCATCTCGCTTTATTGCCCGAGGGAGCTGGCATACAGCTCATGTGGCCAGCATGACTAAGACGCTTCTGGCTAACCAGAGCAGCGCACGGAAATGCCGTTTACCTTCCCGCCGGAGCGGTACCTATTTATCTACTTGAACTTTGATGTGCTTTCGAACTGCTAGGTTGGCAGGAGCTGGGACCGAGCAACGGGAGCTCACCCTGTCGCGGGGATTCGAACCGCCAATCTTCTGATCGGCAAGTCCTAGGCTCTGTGGTTTAACCCACAGCGCCACCCGTGTCCCTCACTTCATGCACTTCCAAGGGCATAAATGGGAGACTGGGGTCACATTTCTTGGCCTCATCTTGACCCTTCTGGTGCCTCAGCCCATGTGCCTCCAGCATGTTGCAAGGGTAACGTTTTGCAGCAGGAAGTCTGCTGTAAGCCTAAGGACTTCAGAGCACGAGAGAGACAGACACCCCAGGCGACAAGGGCGCATCAAATGCGGCGGAGGGCAGGAAGCGCAGCCCTGCTCTTCCCCCTTGTGCAATTGAAATTGCATGAGGGAAGCACCCAAAAGGGGCTGTGGAAAGAGGAAGGATTGCACCTGCCCCCCAACCTTTGAAACATTCGCTTGACCCATATTTTGATTGTTTGGTGTACCAATTCATTTTCTCAAGTCCCAGAGCTTTTATGTTGTTCTGCAGCTGTGCCTTGCGAAATCCGATCTTACCTGCCGAATCAGATCTTACCAGGTGCACAGAAAATCCAAAGAGAAGTTTTGCTTAAAAAACGAGCTTCAGTTCAGCGGGTAAGATCTGATTTTTGAGAGGCACGGCTGCAGAAAAATGAGAAAAGCCCTCAGAACCAGGGGAATTAAACAATACCCAATACGATCAAAATACGGGTCAAGCAAAAATGTGAATAAGCCCTAAGAACATACAGCTAGGTGCATGGCAGTTCTTTTTTATTGTTGAATGACAAATTATGAATGAAAGAAAGAAAGAAAGAAAGAAAGAAAGAAAGAAAGAAAAAGAAAACACACATAAGTTAATGTTACATGAGTTATTTATGCTTCTAATAATACCAATAATAATACTACAATAGTAATAGGACAGTCAACTAAGCATTGACTAAATATAATGACTTTACACAAACACACAAAGAAGTTTCATATCTTGTTTTTCTGTCTTATTTAAGATGAAAGAATAAAATGTGAAGTCTTCTGTATAATGACGTGAAATTCCATTGTATTTCTATATGTCTCCAAACAGCAAATTCAGATTTATTTGTTCTTCCCCAGTTACATTTGCGAACAGAGTTATCTTTGATTTTGCCTTCCTTCTCTTTCTCAATTTGGGGGTTTATTCATATGTGGCAGACTCTGGTGACCCCGGAATTTACTGCCAAGAGGAAGAGGTTTCTCCAGGTTCTGCAAATTTCGTCCCCAACTTCTCTACGTTTAATCAAAGGTCAGCGCAAACAGTTGAGTGTATTTCAGCTCTGCATCATGTACAGTAGAATACTCTGTTATTTGTGGAGTGTGTGGTCATGTGGAGAGAGCCTGTGCCCTTGCCACTGACACATGTATACATTCTGTTTCTACCTTCCGCTGAAGTTGGTGAGAGTTGTGAGCAAATGTAATAGGTGTGATCACAATTTTCATTCAGCCACCACCACCACCCAGCTTTGCAGTCACCGAATATGCAAAAATGAATTTTGCAAACAATAATGCAACATGTTTGAGACCCGAGAGACGCAAAGCCTGTTTTGCAAGGACAGGGTATTCGTGGATTTGTCTCAGTTAGGGATGGGTGAATTTGCCAGTTTCAGTCTTTCTCAGTTTCTCCTTTTTTCTGCCCTAAATCCAGTTCTCCCCATTTCCACATCGGTTTGCAATTTGTAAAAAAGTCATCATGAAAATTCACCATCATTTTAGTACATACCGTATTTTTCGCTCTATAAGACGCACCAGACCACAAGACGCACCTTGTTTTTGGAGGAGGAAAACAAGAAAAAAAATATTCTGAATCTCAGAAGCCAGAACAGCAAGAGGGATCGCTGCGCAGCGAAAGCAGCAATCCCTCTTGCTGTTCTGGCTTCTGGGATAGCTGCGCAGCCTGCATTCGCTCCATAAGACGCACACACATTTCCCCTTACTTTTTAGGAGGGAAAAAGTGAGTCTTATAGAGCAAAAAATACGGTATTTCTCCTGGTGCATTTTAATGCAGTTCTGCCAAATATACACATCTTTGCCTAATAATTTTTGCATCCCTAATATACATTTTTAGGCACACCTGCGGTACATGCATTTTGGTACACATTACTTGGCAGGAGAATTGCACTGCAAGATTCAGACAAGTTCAAATTATGAAGGAAAGCTGATTTTTGGTTCTCACATTAATCCAGCAAGTGCTAATTAGGTAGGTTTGCCTTTAAATGCAAACAGGATCAAATTTCTCCCCTATCTCTAATCTTAGTACTGTCTGTTCTGACTACACACAAGCCCAAGGTCGCTGGCTGAATCCTTTCCCCAGCTGCCTGATCCCTTTGAACGCCAGGGATTGAAGCGGAGACCTTCCACATAAAAAACATGTGCTCTACCAATGAGCTCTGCTACCTCCCCCCGGTGCACATCATTTCAAACAAAAAGCCATCAAATAAAGTTCACAACGCAAGCAATAAGATTGCAAACATAGCTCGCTTCACAAAAGGAGGAACACTGGTACCCAAAAACTCTCTATCAAGCTGACCGTGACTGTTTATTTATTTTACGTTTCCATCCCACCTTTTCTCCCAGGTGCTCAAGGTGGCATAGATGATTCTCTCGCTCCCCATTCCAGCCTCACAACAACTCTGTGAGGCAGTTTGGCTGAGAGAGAGTGTGTGTGTGATGGGTTCAAGGTCACCCGACGAACTCTGTGGTCGAGTGCAAATCAGAACCCCAGTATCCCAGATCCTACCAGGACAATGTGTCCACTAACCACTGAACTGACTCTTTTACATTACAGTGGTACCTCAGGTTACATACGCTTCAGGTTACAGACTCCGCTAACCCAGAAATATTAGCTCAGGGTAAGAACTTTGCTTCAGGATGAGAACAGAAATCGTGCTGCGGCAGCACGGCAGTAGCAGGAGGCCCCATTAGCTAAAGTGGTACCTCAGGTTAAGAACAGTTTCAGGTTAAGAACAGACCTCCAGAACAAATTAAGTTCTTAACCCGAGGTACCACTGAATTGTTTTATGACTCTCATTTTTGCACTCTTGTTTCCTGCTGTAAAGGGCTGGCTCTGCCATGCGGCAGAGTGAAGCAAAAAAGATCCCCTGTGTTGCAAACAGAACAATCTGACAATCCAAAAGCAACACAGTAGGCCAATAACATAATTGCAATACCGTACTTTTATATCACAAGGGACGCGGGTGGCGCTGTGGGTAAAACCTCAGCGCCTAGGACTTGCCGATCGCATGGGCGGCGGTTCGAATCCCCACAGCGGGGTGTGCTCCCGCTGCTTGGTCCCAGCACCTGCCAACCTAGCAGTTCGAAAGCACCCCTAAGTGCAAGTAGATAAATAGGTACCGCTTTATAGCGGAAAGGTAAACAGCGTTTCCGTGTGCTGCGCTGGTGCTGGCTCGCCAGAGCAGCTTCGTCACGCTGGCCACGTGACCCGGAAGTGTCTGCGGACAGCGCTGGCTCCCGGCCTCTAGAGTGAGATGAGCGCACAACCCTAGAGTCTGTCAAGACTGGCCCGTACGGGCAGGGGTACCTTTACCTTTACCTTACTTTTATATCACTCCTGTATGTAGTGTACGTTATCTGATTGTAAATTAAGATATAACTCAATAGTGATATAAAAGTATTGTAATTATATTATTAGCCCGCTGTGTTGCTTCTGGATTCTCAGATGTGGCAGAGTGAGGCAGCTGCCTCGGTTGGTAGATGCCGGGAGACGACAGAGAGCGATGGCAAGGGATTAGAGGGCAGAGTGGTCTATATCCCTCAGCCTGCCCTGTTCCCATATCCCCAAGCTCTTCCACTGCCATTTGGAGAGTGCAGGGTGCTTCCCCACTGCCATAACGTCATAGAAAGATCGCTCCAATCCTCTGCCCCTCGTCACTTTTATGTTGGCTTCATTTCCGATCAACGCAGACCCACCCACCCCCCAACTCCCTGCCAAAATCCCTTAACTTCTCACACCAAAAATGCTCTGGCTTATTTTTGTCCGGCTTTGGTTGCGCTAGAGCCCCTTCGGACAGCAATAATGTGGAAGCCTTGGGGGACAAACCAAAGAATAAATTGCGTTTGCTCCAGCTAGAGACGCTGAACTTACACGAATAGTTCTCCTTGCAATTGTGGATTCTAGCCCCAAACAGGTGAGTGATGGAAAGACAGTTTGCACTAGCTCAGAACACCGTTTTCATAATTAGTTAACACCTTCCAGGGTTGGCTTCTATCAAAGCCCAGCTTCAGATTCGGAGAACTGACAGTGCAAAGCTGAAAGCAGACCCATGCTACTCACCACAGAGAGGGACTATGTTGCTTGCAAGCAGCGCTAAGCCCAGGAACACCACCATCAACGACTTCATTGCGGCCGCACCTTGATATTCAAAGCGATTGTGCTTTGTGGGTGGATGAGGGGAACCTCCTCTTTATAACCACCCTGGGAAAGGGAACTTTCAGATACAGTGTTAGGTGGGTGAGAGGGAATCCACACAACACATCAACAAATATATTTGTGTGAGTCTGAAAATCCCCCATGCTTTTGTGCTTCCTCAAGTCTAAATAAAGAGATGCAAATGGGAAAGAGAAACCAGGAGCCCATCCTACCCATTGAACACAAAACAGCCCTCTCCTGCTGCTCCTGTTTCTGCCGATCTCCCATTCTCTGGCCAAGCAGTGATTTCCATGTCTTGGCCAATCCCAAGGGTTCCCATTTGCACCTGCAAAAGCTTTGGGGTGAGTGAGCTTCCAATTGGCCAGAGGCTCGCGTCCTGTAGCTTCCTCCCGAAATCCTGCAACTTTCGCGGCCGCAAATGTTCGTGGTTGGACATGGTTGTGTCCTGTTTTTCTTGCGCTGTAGTTCAAGACTTGTCCCTCCAAATGGAAATAACACAGAAAATTTGGGGAAGCATCGCAGAATAATAATAATAATAATAATAATAATAATAATAATAATAATAATAATTTATTATTTGTACCCCGCCCATCTGGCTGGATTTTTCCAGCCATTCTGGGCAGCTTCCAACAAAGACAAAAAAAACCCAGTAAAATGTCATACATTAAAAACTTCCCTGAACAGGGCTGACTTCAGATGTCTTCTGAATGTCAGGTAGTTGTTTATCTCTTTGACATCTGATGGGACGGCATTGCACAGGATGGGTGCCACTACCGAGAAGGCCCTCTGCCTGGTTCCCTGTAGCTTTGCTTCTCGCAATGAGGGAACCGCCAGAAGGCCCTCAGTGCTGGACCTCAGCATCTGGGCAGAACGATGGGGGTGGAGACGCTCCTTCAGGTATACTGGACTGAGGCCGTTGAGGGCTTTAAAGGTCAACAGCAACATTTTGAATTGTGCTCGGAAACAAGTTAATACAGCGGAATGATGTGCAGACACTCTGATATAAATCCGTCAGCAATGTGCTGCTATTGCTTCAGTAACATGTTGCAGAGGACAAGCTAAAAAAAACCCCAACTCACCAGTCTGGGGCGCCTTTAATAGATGGTGTGGGAAGGAGGGAAAGTTGGTTAGAGAATGTGGCACAGGCCAGTGGCGTAGCGTGGGGGGTGCAGGGGGGCCGGCCGCACTGGGCGCAACATCTGGGGGTTAGGGTTAGGGGGCGCAAATTACTTTCCTTGCCCCGGGTGCTGACAACCCACGCTACGCCACTGGCACAGGCAGAGGGACTCATGACCCTTTGCCACTGTCTCCAGTCTCAATCAGAGTCACCCATTTCATGCGGACGCCTTGTGACATGCTTGTGTGAAGCGAACACGTCCTGTTGCATGCGCAGGTAGCCGCCAGAGGACTTTGGTGGAGCCTCAACCCCCATGGCCTCACACAGATGGCGTACCTAGCCTGTGGGGTGGGGCTCAAAGCCAGTTTCTCCTCTGTGAAAAAAGACAGTCACGGAACCAAGAAATCACACAAAGCAAAAGAATTACCGTGAAAATCCCTGAAACGAGAAGTAATCGACTATAGAATTGAATTAAATAACAAAAATAAATAAATAAACTAGAATTAAACAAAAACTTTACGGGATGCCGGCTACAAAACTCGTTGCACTAAACTAATCAGTTTCCTCAGAAGGAAATTATAAGATTTTAAGTGATATCAAACAAGCTCAAGAGCAGGACTGAAAACGCTTCCTCGAGTTTACAAAAAAGGTATGAAAACCTCAATGACAAGTTTTAAACATAGCCCTATTTAAGAGAATCAGGCAGTAGTGATAAGAAATTGAAGTTTTAAGTTTCAAACAAACTCAAAAAACAGGGCAGAAACTCAAAAAAGTTTTAAACATAGCCCTATAAAGAAATTGAGATTTAACATCAGCAGTTGGGAGCGCTTCAGCCCTGTTTTTGAGTGTCTGCCCTGTTTCTGAGTCTCTTTGAAACTTAAAATCTCGATTTTTTGTGTGTGGTTTCTTCTCTGTGGCATTGGTATTCCATGGTACCTTTGGCAGCTGGTTAGGCTTCCAAATTCCTGCATTGCAGGGGGTTGAAATAGATGACCCTCAGGGTCCCTTCCAACTCGGCCATGCTATGATTCAAATGTGCCCTGGGCTTGAAAAGACTGGCGACCCTTGACCTAAGAGCAACTCCTGAGGTTCCCACATGGACTGACTTCTTTACAAGTAGGGTAATTCCTGCTTTTGTCTACAGTACTATTTGTTTAGCGTTTTACAGGAATTGGTCACGATCAGGCACAATAAACCATTCAAGATCTTTCCTCTTTGGTAAGGCTGGCTTTCAACTTGTACAGTGGTACCTCGGGTTAAGAACTTAATTCGTTCAGGAGGTCCGTTCTTAACCTGAAACTATTCTTAAACGGAGGTATCACTTTAGCTAATGGGGCCTCCCGCTGCCGTTGCGCCACCAGAACACGATTTCTGGTCTCATCCTGAAGCAAAGTTCTTAGCCCGAGTTACTATTTCTGGGTTAGCGGAGTCTGTAACCTGAAGTGTCTGTAACCCGAGGTACCACTATAGTTTAATACAGCAACTCTACTGAGAATATAAGTAGTAATAATAATAATAATAATAATAATAATAATAATAATAATATATTGTTTATACCCCGCCCATCTGGCTGGGTTTCCCCAGCCACTCTGGATTGCTCACAACAGATTATTAATAACACAATAAAACATCAAGCATTAAAAACTTCCCTAAACAGGGCTCCCTTCAGGTATCTTCTAAAAGTCAGATAGTTGTTTGTTTCCTTGATATCTGATGGGGGAGTTCCATAGGGCGGGCGCCCCTACTGAGAAGGCTCTCTGCCTGGTCCCCTGTAACCTAATTTCTCACCGGTGTGGTATAGTGGTTAAGCGCGGTAGACTTGTAATCTGGTGAACTGGGTTCGCGTCTCCGCTCCTCCACATGCAGCTGCTGAGTGACCTTGGGCTAGTCACACTTCTCTGAAGTCGCTCAGCCCCACTCACTTCACAGAGTGTTTGTTGTGGGGGAGGAAGGGAAAGGAGAATGTTAGCCGCTTTGAGACTCCTTAGGGTAGTGATAAAGCGGGATATCAAATCCAAACTCTTAGAATCATAGAATCATAGAGTTGGAAGAGACCACAAGGGCCATCGAGTCCAACCCCCTGCCAAGCAGGAAACACCATCAGAGCCCTCCTGACATATGGTTGTCAAGCCTCTGCTTAAAGGCCTCCAAAGAAGGAGACTCCACCACACTCCTTGGCAGCAAATTCCACTGTCAAACAGCTCTTACTGTCAGGAAGTTCTTCCTAATGTTTAGGTGGAATCTTCTTTCTTGTAGTTTGGATCCATTGCTCCGTGTCCGCTTCTCTGGAGCAGCAGAAAACAACCTTCCTCCTCTATGTGACATCCTTTTATATATTTGAACATGGCTATCATATCACCCCTTAACCTCCTCTTCTCCAGGCTAAACATGCCCAGCTCCCTTAGCCGTTCCTCATAAGGCATCGTTTCCAGGCCTTTGACCATTTTGGTTGCCCTCCTCTGGACACGTTCCAGTTTGTCAGTGTCCTTCTTGAACTGTGGTGCCCAGAACTGGACACAGTACTCCAGGTGAGGTCTGACCAGAGCAGAATACAGTGGCACTATTACTTCTCTTGATCTAGATGCTATACTCCTATTGATGCAGCCCAGAATTGCATTGGCTATTTTAGCTGCCGCGTCACACTGTTGGCTCATGTCAGGTTTGTGGTCAACCAAGACTCCTAGATCCTTTTCACATGTACTGCTCTCAAGCCAGGTGTCTTCTTCTTCTTCTTCACAGTGAGGGAACCGCCAGAGGGCTCTTGGAGCTGGACCTCAGTGTCTAGGATGAACAATCGGGGTAGAGACATGTTTTGCTTGGTCATACCTAAATGTCTCAGTGGAGACCCACTGATGCTGCCCCATGCATCTCAGCTTGTCCGCAGCCATTTTCCCTGCCCACACGTGCCTGCCTTTTTACTTACAACCAATCCTGGGGGTGGTGTTGCCCACCAGCTCCCTCCTCCTTAGGTTTGCCCTTGTAGAACTTAGCAGGGAGGATGAGTCAGCTCTGCCAGCTGCTGGCTTGGGCGCCCCCTGCTGTTGACCTCCCTGCTTTCTGCCCCACCAGCCCCCACTGACGAGTCTTCTTTCTTCTACATCAGGATGTGTGGAAAGGGGTGGGGCCCGGATTCACACCCACACATATGTCACGACTTGTATAGGTCAGTTGGCCCACGACCTGTCCAACATGGGCCTTATATCTGTTGCTATGTCACCACACTTCAACCGTTGTGACCAGCAAAGCATGTACAATCCCAGCAAAACATCAGGAGTTTTCATGCTTTCCAGCAGTTAGCCTTCTCCAGAATTAAGAACTCTCCTTCCCTACTCAGCAGAAATTAAAGTATGAAAATACCTAGGCTAGAATAAATCACAGGCATGCAGCTCTGCCACACACTCCCTGGCCAGTTGCAAGAGGCGGGTAGTTAGGTGTGGGACCGGATAAGGAAAAGTGGAGCTTGGTGGGCCAGTGTCCCCCCTTAACCTCTGCTGCACTAAAGGCCTGATGTCGAATGGTGCAGAATTGCACACATGCTATTATACATTGCAGATACAGTGGTGCCTCGCAAGACGAAAAGAATCCGTTCTGTGATTCTCTTCGTCTAGCGGTTTTTTTCGTCTTGCGAAGCAAGCCCATTGAAGGATTAGCGGATTAGCGCTATTAGCGGCTTTTAGCGGCTTATCTGCTGAACGGATCAGCTGATAAGCGACTTAGCGCTATTAGCGGCTTTTAACAGCTTATCTGCTGATCGGATCAGCTGATAAGCGGCTTAGCGCTATTAGCAGCTTTTAGCAGCTTATCTGCTGATCGGATCAGCTGATAAGCGGCTTAGCGGCTTAGAAAAAGGGGGGGGGAACCAGCAGGAACTCGCAAGACATTGTCGTCTTGCGAAGCAAGCCCATAGGAGATTCGTTTTGCGAAGCACCTCCAAAACGGAAAACTCTTTCGTCTAGCGAGTTTTCCGTCTTGCGAGGCATTCGTCTTGCGGGGCACCACTGTACCAGCAGCAGGCTAAAAACTTTGTAAAAGTATAGATTTTCAAAACCCACATATGTGAAGTTTCCAGAATACACACAAAGAGGGGGCCTGCTGCTGGATTTCCCCTAAGGGGAAATCCTGTTTGGGGGGGTGCCACCACCGAGAATGCATGGCAGGCACCTCTGAATGTAGCTGCAATCAGGAGATTAACTGCCCACCAGAGTTGCTCAGAATCACAAACTGTGTCAGGAAGTGATCGCAATAGTTTAAGGTTTTTTTGGGTTCTTGGGGGTACCCCCTGCTCTTGGGGTTAATGCGGCAAGGGAATCACCTCAATGTCTGTACCACTTCTGCTTCTGAGTCCCAGTTGAAAAGCCATTCAAATTTTTCACACGTCACATATGGCAACATCCAGCAAACTTCTCTTCTGCTGAAGTTTCCCTTACAGGGTGGGGGGAGGATGGAGATTATCTTTACCTTAATCTTTAACTCAAATCTAACTCCCTACAACAGCAGCAGCAAAAGGTAGCCATAAGTCACGGGTAGGCAAACTAAGGCCCGGGGGCAGGATCCGGCCTAATCGACTTCTCAATCCAGCCCGCAGATGGTCCAGGAATCAGCGTGTTTTTACATGAGTAGAATGTGTGCTTTTATTTAAAATGCATCTCTGGGTTATTTGTGAGGCCTGCCTGGTGTTGCAATACATATATAAAATATTGATACATATACATTATATTTGGAAATTCACATTTTCACATTTCATTATGTACCAACATTTATTCATTTCTTATTTCTTGCCCTGTGTCTTACCTCCACCTGTGCATGTTATTATTTTGTAACTTTATTATTGAGACTGTAATTTTGTATCTTAATAATTAAACATTCAATCTTATATATCTGCTTAGCTTAACTTAACTGCCTGGTGTTTTTACATGAGTAGAATGTGTGCTTTTATTTTAAATGCATCTCTGGTTTATTTGTGGGGCATAGAAATTTGTTCTTTCCCCCCCCAAAAAATATAGTCCGGCCCCCCACAAGGTCTGAGGGACAGTGGACTGGCCCCCTGCTGAAAAAGTTTTCTGACCCCTGCCATAAGTCCTTTCGTTGGTTTATTTGTTACCTGATCTAATGGCTGTAATTGTTTTTTTAACAGCTTTAATTACTATACTTTTCAACTGGCTAGTGATGATGATTAGATTTATTCATGCTTTTTCTCAGCACAGGCAACTGAAAGCAACTTTGCAAAAGCAAAACAAAACTTGGATATTCATTAAAGCCAAAGGGAAGAAATGCATTTAAAAAACTCTCCCCACACACACTTTAACATGAGAACATTCATTAACAGCCAAAGGCCTGGTTGCAGAGGAATGAAGATCGTGCCACAAGCAGAAGGCAAAAGGGCACCTCATTTTAGGGGGTGAAAATTAATTTTTGCAAACTTCTTCAGCGAGGGATCTTAAAAGTATGTTTTTGGGTGTGAGGAATTCAAATCTGCGATTATTTTTTTGACGGGACAACATTTAGCTTGGTAAAGTTGCGTTTGATTAGAAAGCACAAACTGTTCTCAGAAAACAAAGAATTATAATTTTACCTTCTGAAAATGTCAGGTAATGCTAAACAACAATAACTTTGAGAACAGCAGCAGCTGGAAGAGAGGCGTTCAGAGATTTTTTTAAATAAAAAACTTTGTAAGTTGTGTGTTTTTGTTTCTCAATTTGATCCTTTTAGATGGTTTTGTATGTTTTGTAGTATTTTATGAATTGTGATTTGCTGTTATTTTTATTGATTATAGACTGGTAATTATTGTGGTTGATAAGTGTGAACTGTTAAATTATTATTTGCTGGTGTTTAATTTTACTGCTTAGTATTAGAATCTGATGGATTGTTGAATATTGCTTTGTTTGATATAAGCTGTTTATTTTAAAGTTATTGTGACTTTTATATTGGATCAGATTGTTACAATTAATGCTTGATATTTTATTGTGGGTTTTTTATGTGTTGGAAGCCACCCAGAGTGGCTGGGGAAACCCAGTCAGATGGGTGGCGTATAACTAAATAATAATAATAATAATAATAATAATATAATTATCATCATCATCAGTATATTGTATAACTGCAAGTAAATTTTAAATTTAAATTTAACCCAAATATCTTTTGCATTCCCAAGTCAGGTTACAACTTCTTAGCACCTCTCATTTTTGGAATTTGAAAGTTGAAAAATTCACAGTGCCTTATGGGCACAAGCTCAACAGCATTTCCCACCCTTGTGATCCCCCAAAACTGGTGTTCAGAGGCATAGTCTTTAATATTGGAAATTATAAAGCAATCACGACTAGTAGTGGCCATGGACTGAGTAGCCAAATATGTGGGAGCGATACGGAACATCTCTTTTAATTTTCTATTCTCTGAGACGCAGGAGGACAAGAAAGAAACGCAACTCAGGTTATTTTTGTTCTTAGCAAAAAACCTTTCTTCCTTTTGAGTTCTGCAATAGAAAGGAAACAGGGAAGGACAAAAACGGGGGGTTTCTTGCCAAGACCTAAACAGAGCCACAAAGGAAGTCGTTGTTCTGTCTTCACCTTTTACAACAGGACCGGCCGAGGTCTCAGGGCCTGCAAAACTGTGCAGTGGGAAAACCCTTCGCCTGTGACTAGTGGAAGTCAAACAGCGAATGATGCAAAACCCGTGCAAATTGAAGAAACATCAGAGCAAATTTCGCAGTCCAATATTCAGAGTTTTGGCAAGGCAAGGATTTCCACTTGTGCTGTGGAACTTTCTCTCTCCCCCCGCCCCCCACTTTTTGCCATTCCCTCCAAGGGCCCAATTTTCCAGGGACAGTCCCAGAATTACGAAAGCCGCCCCAGCTTCTGAATTGTTCCCAGAATGTCCCTATTCCCACCAGTGCCAGATTTACGTATAAGTTAAACAAGCTATAGCTTAGGGCCCCAAAAATTTGAAGGAAAAAACCTTGAATGTACATTTCCAAAATATAAGACAAAAAACAACATAAAACCTACATACAGCAACAGTGTTTTGTGTTGTGTAGGCTCCTATGTCGTAAGTAATGGGCCCCGCCTGCTAGCCTGCTCCCTAAAATATCACTGGTTTGCTATTATTATTTCATGTTATAGCAAGTTTCTAGAGACTAGATTATGAGTCTTTGTAAATTGTGTTTCTAAAGGAACTTTTGTTATTGTCAAATGCCAGTTTGTTCGCATTATTAAGTTGTTACGAATAAAAAAATCATTTTAAGTTAGAGCTTAATAATTATTTCGCTATTAATATACTTCCCCTTAATTGTATTTCAGTTCAACAATTACTTGGATAAAAGACGCGTTTTGTTATGTGCAAATGGCTTTAGAAACCTGTTAGGCAGATAAATTACCATATAGCATATATTCTACACAAAAAAACAGCGAGAATTTGTTGTTGACAAATCACAGCTGGACATATAAAGGCCCCATTACCTTCAGTAGCTTAGGGCCTCATCAAACCTAAATCTAGCCCTGGTTCCCACCTACCCACCCTGCAGTGCTGCCACCACTGAGCGCAAGGCGGAGGTTGAGGCAGCGCTTGCCCTGAGTGCGAGGGAGCATCCTCTTGCCTCTCCATGTCTGTTGCTGCTGCCGGCCTCCTCTCCTGGGCAGCTCATGGCGGTGGCTGGAAAGCAGGCGAGGAGGAGGAGAAACTGCTGTCACTGAAGCCCAGCCCTGTGTGACGGCCAGCTCTGAGGGGCAGGCAAAGGACAGGGTCCCTTGGGCAGGATGAAAGAGGGAACAGAGCAGAGCGCAAGGAGTCAGGTGTGCATGCAGGAGCCAGGCCCTGTGACCAATAGGATTTTGCAGGACTGGGGCCTTCCTAAGTTTGTTCTGAAGAGCCAAGGCGCGGCCGCACAGGTGAGGCCGATTGGTAACTCACAGCACCTGGTGGCAAGAGGCGGGAAGGGATGTAAGGTCAGCATTTCCCTTCGGCTCTTTGCCACAGCAACACGCTCCCTGCCTTGCTGCATTTGGCTTCTTGCTCCCTGATCCTTGAACCTCGGCTTCGTGACTCCTTGCTTCTTGATCCTCGGATCCCTGACTTTGGGTTTGTTTGTTTTTTGCAAAAATGTTATTAGTTTTTACAATATCAATGACAAACAAAAGCATAAAACAAACAAAACACAACAAACATAAATCATAACCTTATTGAAAATAACAGTTATTTACTTTGTAAAACGACTTCCTTGTTTCCCCTTAGTTGAATTTCATTGCATATCCTTCTAACGGTTTTCCAAATCCCAATTTTAATATCCTTTAAATTAAACATTAACATCTTTAAATCTTCTCCTTCTTGTATTAAACATATTATTTTATCAGTTAACATAGATACAATCCTAAGCCCTTTAAGTATCTGGACGCTATTTCCAGTTATTTTAGCTTAACAAATTTAACTAAATAATCATTAAATTTCTTCCATTCTTCGTGATGTTCCTCCTCCTTCTGGTCGCAGACTCTTCCGGTTAGATCGGCTAGCTCCATACAATCCATCATCTTCATCTGCCATTCTTCTACTGTTGGTAATTCTTGAGTTTTCCACTTTTTAGCTAACAAAATACGAGCCGGAGTTGTGGCATACAAAAATAGATTAACATCTTTCTTGGGCAATTCCGAACCTGTTATTCCAAGAAGAAAGGCCTCTGGTTTCTTTATAAATGTATATTTCAACATTTGTTTTCAATTCATTATAAATCTTTTCCCAGAAGTCTTTCACCTTGGAGCAGGTCCCCCACATATGAAAGAATGTTCCTTCCTTTTCTTTACATTTCCAACATGTATTATCACAATTATGATACATCTTTGCTAATTTTACAGGTGTCAAATACCATCTATACATCATTTTCATAATATTTTCCTTTAACAAAGTACATGCGGTGAACTTCACCCCTTTCTTCCACAATCTTTCCCAGTCCTCAAACATTATGTTATGTTTTGTGATGGCCCAGCCTCCTCAAATATTTTATTGTGGGGGCCAAAGTCGCCACAGCCCCTAGAAGTCAGCTACTATGTTGGAGGATAGCCTGCTACTTCTTCTGTCTCTCGTCTCCTGGCTGTTATAAGCTCCCCGTTTACCGAACCCCTCTTCCAAGCCAATCTCTAATCCCTCAGTGTCCTGCCAGTTCCTTGCCAGTTTAAAAAGGTAAAGGGACCCCTGACCATTAGGTCCAGTCGTGACCGACTCTGGGGTTGCGGCGCTCATCTCGCTTTACTGGCCGAGGGAGCTGGTGTACAGCTTCCAGGTCATGTGGCCAGCATGACTAAGCCGCTTCTGGCGAACCAGAGCAGCACACGGAAATGCCGTTTACCTTTCCGCCGGAGCGGTACCTATTTATCTACTTGCACTTTGATGTGCTTTCGAACTGCTAGGTTGGCAGGAGCAGGGACCAAGCAACAGGAGCTCACCCTGTCACGCGGATTCGAACCGCCGACCTTCTGATCGGCAAGTCCTAGGCTCTGTAGTTTAACCCACAGTGCCACCCGCGTCCCAATGTGGAAGTAGGGCATCTCTAAAGAAAGAAACTATCAAGCAGTCTTGCCTATCATCAATAAAGCGTGTTCTCCTTCATGGAGAACATGTGTTGCAGTGGGGGTCTAACAAGACACCCCCTCTTGGTTACTGGGCGGGACCATTTGGATGGCCATGACTGTGATTGGGCCAGTTGGGGTTGTTGGGGATATTTAGATGTTACCATTTAGAGGGTCGGCCCGAAGGTTATATATTCTTGGCACAGCTTTTTTCAATCTCTTTTGCTGCGTGCATCGGATCGCCCGCCCACCCTCCCTAATTTAGGGCTGTTGCGTTTGACCTTGCTATGCCTGTCATGGGGTCGTCTGCTTTTGGGGCAGGGGCCTGGTAGGAATTTTGTCCATTTGGCAGATTGGGTGGTGCCATTTGGTTTTTGCCTACTGCGTAGCAATTCGTCACACCTTGTAAGGTTGCAGTTAGGCATTGGTTAAAATTTGGTTGGTGGAGGGGTAAGGGTTGGCGGTGCCTGCCCCTCCAATGCTGCTTCTGCAAGGGAATTCGGTTAAAGGATTCCAGGGGTTTGCCATGCTTTTGTGCGTCTCCCCGGCAAGGGGCTAGGGCTGTGCAAGCCCCTGGGAGCATGCAGGGAGGGGTGAGGGTCTGGTGCCCAGCTCCATTCTCTCCCCAATATTGTTTTCCCTTACTGACTTTCGCTGGAATCCGGAAGTCAGTTCTGTCCCTGGGCGGGGGCAGATAGTCGTATCCAATGCCTAAGCAACCACTCACATTATGTATTTTAATAAAGTGGTGGCCAAAATTATGCCAAAACCTTAAACAAACTTTTTTTGTGTGAAATGTGATTTATTTAGGGGGGTGGCTTGGGGACCTCGACACGCAAGATCCCTTTGGCTCAGAAGGGATATAAAGGGAGTCAAGGCTAGCCCTACTCGGAGCAGAACCACTGAAATTAATAAATTTAAGTTTGCCATTACAAAGAGCTTTGACGGGTCTGTTGTGAGTAGGAACAGTATTGCCTGCAAGCATCACTATTGCATGTCAGGATTAAGCAAAATGTGCAAGAAAACTCTGGGTGTGGGCTGGCCCTTGAGTCACAGAATTCAAAGTCTACAGATAGCTGAAGAGATCTACACATTAGCTCAAAGGAGGACTGCTTGCAAGGCTGATTTGCACAACATTTGGCAAATGAACTGCTAGTCACTGAAAAGAACTCATTGCAACGGGACTCTCTGCCCACCAGAGCGCAGTGTGGCCTTGTGTTTATGGAGGAAAGTTCAGTGTTCTCAGACGCCTCAGACAAATAGAGAACAAGGTTGAAAGCAACACAGGGGGCGCAACTTGAACATTTCTGCTTCCCTACATCTCCTCCTGAAAATGTACCCTGTGATAAAGATGTTTGCTGTTTTTCTCAGCGAGAAGTTGAGTCCTTTAAAACTCGAAAGGACTTGAGCTTCCATAGAGATCTGTGGTTCCTAGGCTCTGTGGTTTAACCCACAGCGCCACCCGCGTCCCTAATTTCAGCAGACAAGAAGGCAAATGTATCAATAAAACTAAGGATAATTAACCTCTTGGAGAGCTCTTTAACACAACTTTAGGGGGTGGGGAACAGATAAATTCTTAGTCAATATTGCATGCCATATTTTTGGTTGTTTTACACACAAGTAAAATGTCTGTTTGAAAAACTATTGCCAGGTAATGAAACTTAATGAAAAATCATCTTTAGAATGATACAGACTTATATATGAAAATAAAAGAGTCTGCAGGTTGACATTTTCATAGAATTGCCCTGCTAGCAAAATATAAGACTTTCACTTCTGAGCTCTTCTGTAGCTGGCACCTAATGCTTGTTGTGTGAATGCCAAAACCCAGTACTCTCTAAAATCCGATTAAAAGGAGACACATCACTTAGCGAGATAAATTTTATTGTTTGACTTTTATGTACTTAAACATAGAGTAACAAAAAAACAAAACCCAATCACTTTAAATATGATCACATTCTAGCGGGATTGTAAATTAAAAAAACAACAACAGATTACAGGAAACAGCAACCGTCTGCTAGAAGATATAATAGCACGTTTTTGTTTTTTCAAATTGCCTTCCTTTATGCTAACAAGTGAATTGCCACATTATTCTTCCGTGGTTCTAATCCTATTGCAATACCTGCTCCAGCAGTATTTTAAATATATTTCGATTCTGCTAGAAAGCAAGTGGTCAGGCTTCTGAAAACAGACTCAACCAAAAAAGGCAAAACCTGAGAATTTTGGGAACTGTGTTTATGGGAAGGGAGAGACCTGCATTTCAAAACACAGAATGACAGAGAAAAATGGAGGGGGTGGAGGAAAGATATAGGGCTACAATGGCACATGTGGAACAGGCAAGCAGAACTGGGGCACTGAACCCAACCTCCATCTCTACTTTCCTGCTTGACCCAATCCCAACCCAATCAGATTTTCTTCCAACCGCACGGTGGGACAACAGTTGCCACTTCTCAACTTCAGGCGAACCTCCCTGCAACCACCCATATAGTTTATCGCAATTTTGCATTTCTGAAAATCTCGCACAGTTCATACTAACGCCGTGTTAAGATATCCTGAGGATCTGCAGAAGTCTCCCTGAGTCTCACCAAAAACTACAATTTTGCGGGAAGGTGGAGTTAGAATCATAGAGCTGGAGAGAGAGAGAGGCAGATTTTCAGAAATGCAAGCCCAATCTAATTTACGGCTCCGACAAGATTGGGGGTCTCCCCAGCGGTGGAGCAAGCCGATTGGGCGGTGCGTGTGCCATGCGTCCAGGGGCAGGACCAGCTGCCATGGGGGTGGGGCCAGCCGGGGCAGGACACTCCGGGGGGCACTGAGGCGTCTGTCTGCCTGCCTCCTCCCACTCAACCGCCCTACAGCTGAGGGGGAGGAGGTGGGCGGACCGTTTGGGGTGTGATGGCCTGGGATTCGGACTCGGAGGCTGAACCTGAGGAATCCCAGCCTGCACAGGAGTCCCCGCCTCCAGAACCAGCTGAGCCGGGGCTGGGGCTTGAGCCTGAAGGGTCCTCACCTGTGCAGGATCCTCAGGTGCAGGCACCAGCTGAGTCTGCTCCGACCCCTGAGGTGATGGAGGACCCATTGCCTGCAGGTGCTCCACTCTCAGCCCCGTCAGGGGAAGCTGAGGTTGCCTCTGGGTCCAGTAACCCTCTAGCCTCTCCTAAGCTGCAGAGGCTCAGGACAGAGAGGCAGAGGGAACTAAGTTCCCGCAGGAGGAGTGCTTGCCTCCAGGCCAGGAGAGGTGAGTCACCTGTGGACCGGGGCCGCCCTATGCCACCGGGGCAGATAAAAGCCGGCCAGCCCCAGTCCCAGGTTGTGGGAGCAACGTTGTTGCTAGCCTGTTCCTGCCTGCACCCTGTCATGCTCTTCTGTCAAGTTCGTGGCCTCACCTGACTCCCTGCCTTGGACCCAGCTACAGCTTTGACGGACAGCCTCCATACCACACCATCGACCTCGGACTGGACTCGGAACTCGCCTCTCGGTTAGCCCCCGGGCCAGCACATGGGGACCAGCATTTTGTCACCCCCCCTCAGTGGGGTGGCCCACCCCCACTGCACCTCCCTTCCTCCGCCCCTGGGTCTCCCCCTCCCACCATTTCCTTGGGCAGACAGAATTTGAAAAGCAGAGAGGAAAAGTGTCAAGCTTCACATTTGGGACTGCCCAGGGCACCATCCATCCTTTTGCCTTCCAAGGCCATCACAGACGTCGGTTCGCAGCAGCAGCAGCAGACTTTTGAGTTCCTGCAATTGAATTGTAAATTTAAAAAAAGAAATGGAATATGGTTAAAATCACAAAAGTGCGTTTTCTGTGTTGACACGGCCCTGCGGAACTTGTGACCCCCAGCCAAGGTGAACAGAGAGGCTGAGGATCAGTAAACTTCCTCTTTTCTTTTCGTGGCAGGCCTGTGGGCAAGAATCCAGTAATACTGCGGTCAGCTTGGCGGCCTGCACATTCTGCAGGCCGCTTATTTAAAAGATAGGGAAATTCCGTTCTAGGGCCAAAGTGCATGCTATCCAAAATGCATCCTTTATCAGCACTGGAGGGCGGCAGGGGCATATCCAAGTAGGAGAGCAGAGAAAGATCGCTGCCTTGACCTTGAGGTCCAGTGCCAAGGGCCTTCTGGTGGTTCCCTCGCTGCGAGAAGCCAAGTTACAGGGAAACAGGCAGAGGGCCTTCTCAGTAGTGGCACCTGCCCTGTGGAACGCCCTCCCACCAGATGTCAAAGAGAACAACAACTACCAGTCTTTTAGAAGACATCTGAAGGCAGCCCTGTTTAGGGAAGCTCTTAATGTTTAATAGGTTGTTGTATTTTAGTGTTCTGTGTTCTGTTGGAAGCCACCCAGAGTGGCTGGGGAAGCCCAGACAGATGGGTGGGGTATAAATAAATTGTTGTTGTTGTTGTTGTTGTTGTTGAATGTTGCTTCCAGGCTGTTAGAGAATGCTGGGCTGGCTAGACAGACCAGTTCGCAGGCTCAAAGCCAGCCAGGGAGGGGAATGTCTATTGGAATTTACATACCTTTAACTATCTTCACTAAATTCTGCACCCATTTTACTTCGGGATTGACGCATACTTTGGTTCCTTTCTCCCTGATTGTGATTCTGTAAAACAAGAAAAGTGGAAAGAATTTGGAATTAGCAGTTTTGTGCAAAGCAGACAAGCTGAACTGGAAGCCTCATCAAGAAACCTTTGAGAGGAGACTGCTTGATGGCCACAGAGACTAATCTCCAGCCCCCTGCTAAGCTATGAGCTGAACGCTGGCTAAGTCACCGACCTATTTGTCTAATCAGTTTTGTGTTTCCTTCTATGATAATAAGGAAGGACAACTTGCAGCCTGCACACAGGAACAGCAATGCAAGTACAGCAGCGCCTGCAATTGCTACTCTACATTTTTTCAGGCATCTAGTTGCTATTTTGACTTTGAAAACCAGCATCTGTGCAGTCATAGAACCATAGAATGTTGGAAGAGACCCCGGGGGTCATCCAGTCCAACCCCCTGAGATGCAGGAATGTTATTCACATAAAGCACCTTTACATGTGTGATGCATAATGCGTGAACATCTCTTGTAACCAGAATGACCTCATGGGCCAAATGGGGACCACATAGGCCAGAGGTTTCCCACCATAGGCATGATACAGCACATGCCAGGGTGATATTTAATGGCAAGTAATGCGGATAGCGGGATGTGGGTGGCACTGTGGGTTAAACCACAGAGCCTAGGACTTGCCAATCAGAAGGTTGGCGGTTCGAATCCCCGTGACGGGGTGAGCTCCTGTCGCTCGGCCCCTGCTTTTGCCAACCTAGCAGTTTGAAAGCACGTCAAAGTGCAAGTAGATAAATAGGTACTGCTCCAGCGGGAAGGTAAATGGCGTTTCCGTACGCTGCTCTGGTTCACCAGAAGCGGCTTAGTCATGCTGGCCACATGACCCGGAAGCTGTACGCCAGCTCAAACGACCACGAGGGTCGTTTAGTCCAACCCCTGCAATTCAGGAATCTTTTGCCCAACATGGGGCTCAAACCCACAGCCTTGAGATTGAGAGTCTCATGCTCTACCGACTGAGCCGTTGCAGTGCAGGAATTGCCTGTCTGCAAAGAGGAAATAGAGGAAATCTGCTAATGAGGGAATAAGACCCACTGAAGAGAGTGAGGCTTACTTCCAGGTAAACCTGCGAAGAATTGTGCTTTTAAGTGTCAGTGAACTTAACCCATTGGGCTTAACCACAAATAACTTTAGCGTGTTCTTTTTATATACAGAACACTTACACGGGGCTTGTTTCCACACCAGAAGACAGAAATCAGTTGAAAGATGGAGGGGGGGAGTAATTAGTTATGTTACGATTGCCATAACAGTGAAAATCAGGGCAGAAAAGTTGTTGAACTTTTTCTGGCAAAGTTGTTGAACTGTTTTGCCCAAAATCATTGAGCTATTTTTTTGTTGTTTGATGTATTTTTTTAAGAAAACATAGGTTGCCATGCCTCCAGATTTTCCCAGACATTTTTAAGCGATTTCTGCCTGGACACTGCTTCCGACTGCAGCATTTCGGAGAGGCTGGCGGGGGTGGAATTCCGGACATATGGCAACCCTAAGTTATGTAGGAAATGCGGAAGTTTTTTTGGATCTTTGCTATGATGGTCATGCACGACTGAGGTCACTTACATTACTTCCATCTTGTTGCAGGCGCTTCCGGGCGGAAAAATACTGACACTTTCGTATTGAGAAGGAGGGATGAATCTGGACCTTACTTTGGCACATTTGCAGCCTATTGTCGGATCAAAGATAGCTGCAGGCAGAAGATTGAGAATTTGAGAGAGTTCTCTTTTTTAAAATATATATATATATATATTCATTTTCCAAACAAGTTTTATACAGTCAACAAATTATTTTACACTCATGCTTCAATTTTTGACTTCCCTCAGTTTCTCTGTCAATCTTTCGAAAAATTTCTATTTATTGACGCATTTCTAAACATGATATTGCCTTTCCCCACTCCTTTTCCTCCTACTCACTTTTTTGCAGTATTTCTTACTATTTCACAGAGTCTCTTCAAAACCAACAAGCGTTGTCTGTGCATCACATATATTTTTCAGATATTCTGTAAATTTCCCCCGGGGGGGGGGGGAGAATTTGAGAGATTTCTAGGCAGACATAAAGGCATTTCAAAGCACCTGGGACTTGAGAACAGCATCTCTACATTGTTTAGCACTAATCCTATACAGTGTTACCTCGGGTTAAGAACTTAATTTGTTCTGGAGGTCTGTTCTTAACCTGAAACTGTTCTTAACCTGAAGCACCACTTTAGCTAATGGGGCTCCTGCTGCCGCTACACGATTTATGTTCTCATCCTGAAGCAAAGTTCTGAACGCAAGGTAATATTTCCGGGTTAGCGGAGTCTGTAACCTGAAGCGTATGTAACCTGAAACGTATGTAACCTGAAGCGTATGTAACCTGAGGTACCACTGCAGTTTCTCAATGATTTATTGGGAAGGGAGGCAAAGGCTGCCAATATAATAATAATAATAATAATAATAATAATAATAATAATAATAATAATAAATATATTTATACCCCACCCATGTGGGCAGCTTCCAACAAAATATTAAAATACAATAGTCTATTAAACATTAAAAGCTTCCCTAAAAAGGGCTGCCTTCAGATGTCTTCTAAAAGTCTGGTAGTTGTTTTTCTCTTTGACATCTGGTGGGAGGGCGTTCCACAGGGCGGGTGCCACTACCGAGAAGGCCCTCTGCCTGATTCCCTGTAACTTGGCTTCTCGCAGCGAGGGAACCGCCAGAAGGCCCTCGGCACTGGACCTCAGTGTTTGGGTAGAATGATGGGGGTGGAGAAAACCAGGAGAAGGGCAAATGCTCTAGAGGAGGCACAATAGTACAGTCAATGTTTGCTGCTTCCTTTCACCTCACTGAATAGGGTCTGGTCTTTAGTTTCTGAGCGAGCAAGCAAGCAATTGTGGGGGGGAGCCCTGTCCCACCTCAAACTCTCTGGAGCAAAGGCAGTATAGAAATGTAAAAGTAAATAACATTTCTGGCCGGTTCAGAATTCTGCCCACCTCGAAGAGAAAGGGTGTCTCTCAGGCCCAGCCCTCCCTCACAGGATTGTTGTGAGGCAAAGACTCGAGCGGGTGGCAGAGAAACAAAAGACAAAAGCAGTTTGGTTTATAAATTTGATGGTTTCTAACCTCCATTCTGTAAATTGGCCAGAGGACCTTGGTTACTGGGCAGTATAGAAATACATTAAACGAATCGAAGGGATAAACTTAAGATTGTAATCATGAATGACCAATCAGAGGGGGGAAAGCAGGAGAAGAAAACCGCACGATGGTACTTACCTGCGTAGCTGATATGGCAGGTAAGAAGCAGGGCAAACAGCAGAGCCAGGAAGCGAGATCCCATTCTGGATTCGGTTGTCAGCTGCACACTCAGCGAAGGGAGAACTCAGCCTTCAGCGCTTGCCGGGATGCCGTTTTGGTGGCCAAGACGGGCTCTATTTATTCCATAGAGCCGGCCTCTACATCATCAGCCAAGGGGCTATTTTTAGAAATCATATACGCAAAGTTGCATCATAGTCCACTTCCCACCCTTTGCCTCAGAATTTGCATTGCTGAATTGGCAATTTGAAGCACAGAAAACTTCCAAAAAACCGATGTCCTTTTTCACTTCTCCTTTCTAAGCTACCTTTCCATTACAGGTCTTGCCACCTTCTTTTCCAAGATTCCATCGCTTCTGTCTTCCCTCTGCTTCAGCAATTTACTTTATTTTGCTGCTGCTGGTCTTCTGTCGTCTCTTTTTTCTGGGCACCCCATGGTACGAAGGCAACCTCTGCACATTTGAAACACTACTCTGCCCCTTTAAACAGCCGTCGTTTCCCTGCCATGAATCCTGGGAACTGTATTTTGTTCAGGGTGCTGAGAGATGTTAAGACCCCCCTAGGATGCTTGTATCTACGGGACCACCTCTTCTGATATGCCCCGTGGAGGACCTTAAGGTCCACAAATGACAACACTTTGGAGGTCCCAAGCCTCAAGGGGGTTAGATTGGTCTCAACTAGGGCCAGGGCCTTTTCAGTACTGGCCCCAACTTGGTGGAACGCTTTGTCACAAGAGACTAGGGCCCTGCAGGACTTGACATCTTTCCGCAGGACCTGCAAGACAGAGCTGTTCCGCCTGGCCTTTGGTTTGGACTCAGTCTGACCCTTATGTTTCCCTCCCCTTATGGTCTTGATTTATCGGCTACTTTAAAATGAGGCTGCATTTTAAATTGCATTTTAACCTGTGTTTTAATTTTTTGTTTTGTTTTGTTTTCTCTCTTTTCCCCCTATTATGTTTTTACTGTGATTTTATTGGTGTTAGCCGCCCTGAGCCCAGCTCTGGCCAGGGAGGGCGGGGTATAAATAAATTTTAGTATTATTATTATTATTATTATTATTATTATTAGTCCTCTCCCAGAGCTACAGCACTCAGATTGGTTTCCCAAATCAATCCCTCTTCACAGGAACCTCCGTAAGAACTGTCGCTCTTTGAGGGGGATAGTGTTTTCCAAACAGCAGTCAGCAAACCGCAGTTCCCATAATGCTTTGGGGGGGGAGAACCGTGAGTGTTTAAACTGGCATGAGGCTGCTTTTATAAAAGTCTCGTGTGGACAGAGCCCAAGAGATTCCAACTGAACGTTAGGAAGAACTTCCTGAGCTGTTCGACAGTGGAATGGACACCCTCAGAAAGTGATGGACTCTCCTTCCTTGGAGGTTTCTAAAGAGAGGTTGGATGGTTGTCTTGTCCAGGATTTTTTGGCTGTGATTTCTGCACTGAAGGGGGTTAAACTAGATGAGCTTTGGGGGTCCCTTCTAACTCTACATTCCTATAATTCTATGATTAGTGAGTAGCATCCAAACCTGAGGTTGGAAGAAAAGAAACACATATAAGTGTCAGGAGTTCAGCCTACACTCGAGTAGGACTCTGGCAGAGACACATGCCCGACTGGCATGTTCAGGAGCTTCATAAGCTTTCTTCAGACCAAATATCACAGCAACCGATGCCAACAGACACTGGCACACTTAGGGATCCACAGAGTTTGCGCATTTCGCATGACAGACCTCAGCAACTCAGCATTTTGGCTAATCTACTTTATAAATCTACATATAAACACACACAGAGCACTGCAACATGGCTCCTCTCTCTCTAGCATCAGACAGGAAAGAGAAAAAGAACAAAGGACAATAGTCCCACTTCACGGAACACAGTAACACAAACATCCTGTCTCCGTCACTTCCCACTCTGTGGAGACAAAACATACACCGTCATGTGATAGACAAAAATCCCATGACTGCAATCACGGAGCAGGAATTCTAACAACAAGTAGCAAGGGGGAAATGACAGCCAATTCAAGCAGCTCCTGTGATTCTTCCTCTAAGTTTCCTCTGTGTGTTCTCTGTCTCTCTCTCATGGCTGCAAAACAGTCTGAAACCTCCCTTCTGCTAGTATTGTCGTCATCTTCTTTGGTGATCCCTCGTAGCCGAGTAAGATTGTCTTCCATAAACACAGTTTTAACAGTGAATTCATAAGTGACTGTGGAGGCCAATTCTGGATCCACACGCCTTTCCACAGTGGGAACATTGGTTTCTGGGTGGGAGTTGATCCGGTGAGGATTTGCCAAACATGCCTTCCTCGTAGCACGTTTCTCCCTTGCATCCTGAGTTTGAGTGTCTTCAAAGCCCACAACACCTTTGGTAAAGGCTGTTCTCCAATTGGAGCGCTTGCAGGCCAGTGTTTCCCAGTTGTTGGCGTTTATACTACATTTTTAAAGATTTGCCTTGAGAGAGTCTTTGAACCTCTTTTGCTGACTACCAGCATTACGCTTTCCATTTTTAAGTTCAGAATAGAGTACAGTGGTGCCCCTCAAGACGAATGCCTCGCAAGACGGAAAACCCGCTAGACGAAAGGGTTTTCCGTTTTTGAGCTGCTTCGCAAGACGATTTTCCCTATGGGCTTGCTTTGCAAGACGAAAACGTCTTGCGAGTGTTCCGGTTTTTTCCGCTCCCCCCCTTTTTCTAAGCCGCTAAGCCGCTAATAGCCTTTTAGCCGCTAATCCGCTAAACCTTTAATAGCCGCTAAGCCTTTAATAGCCGCTAAACCGCTAATAGCGCTAATCCGCTAAGCCGCTAATAGGATTGCTTCGCAAGACGAAAAAACCGCTAGACGAAGAGACTCGCGGAATGGATTAATTTTGTCTTGCGAGGCACCACTGTAGATTTTTTTGAAGACGATCATCAGGCATCCACACAACATGACCAGTCCAATGAAGTTGATGTTGAAGAATCATTGTTCCTCACAGAGTGACAACTCCCAGAGTTCCCTGTTAAACTACTTTGGGAACTGTAGCTGTGCAGGAAGAATAGGGATCAAAGTGCCTGTAGACCAGGAATGGCTGCCCTGTGGTCCTTCAGAACCCATCAGCCCAAGCAGACATGGCCAATAGTCAGGGCCGATGAGCAGTTGCAGTCCATAAACATCAGAAGGGTTGCAGTTCTCTGCTGCCACTGGCATGATCCTCAGGAGCAATGGGGACAGTCCTCTACCTCGCCCGAAGACATGGTTTGGCTACCCGAGGGCAACAATTATAGCCCGATCCTGCCAAGAAAGGAGGAAAGGAGACCAGAAGCGCTGCTGTTGCATCTTAAGCCACCAGATTGCAGCACAGAGCAAGACAGTGGCAGCCCCTTAGTTAAATACGTTAAGTTACATTAATTGGAAATAGCTTGCAAGTACTAGATTGGCTAGGGACGCGGGTGGCACTGTGGGTTAAACCACAGAGCCTAGGACTTGCCGATCAGAAGGTCGCGGTTTGAATCCCTGTGACAGGGTAAGCTCCCGTTGTTCGGTCCCTGCTCCTGCCAACCTAGCAATTCGAAAGCACGTCAAAGTGCAAGTGGATAAATAGGTACTGCTCCAGTGGGAAGGTAAACAGCATTTCCGTGCGTTGCTCTGGTTCACCAGAAGCGGCTTAGTCATGCTGGCCACATGACCCGGAAGCTGTACGCCGGCTCCCTCGGCCAGTAAAGCGAGATGAGCGCCACAACCCCAGAGTCGGTCACAACTGGACCTAATGGTCAGGGGTCCATTTACCTTTACCTACTAGATAGGCTTAGGATTTAAATAAGTTAAGTGATGAATCAATATGTTTAATGTTGAATTGGTAAGATAGAATGATGTTAAGTGTTTAAGTTAAGCTTATAAGAACTTTGTTTGGAAAACCGTTAAAAGGATATGCATTGAAATTCAACCAGGATGATGCAAGGAAGTCACTTAACAATGTTAATAAGATTAATTTTAATAAGGTTATGATTTTTGTTTGTTTGTTTGTGTGTGTGTGTGTTTACAATTTTGTGAAAACCAATAAAAAATTTTGGGGATAAAAAGACAGTGGCAGCCCTAAAACCAAGCCCTTGCTAGGTATCTACCACACCGTTCTTAAAGGCACAAGGACTACAGTCCTGCATAAAATTACCTGGAGGTAAGCCCCATTACAAGCAAAAGGACTTACTTCCGAGTAAACACATATACCGTTGCATGTATTCCAGGGACTTCTTTCAAAGAGAGCCAGATTGATGAAGTGAACATGCATGAGGTTCCTGAGCTTTTTAAACAATCATCTTACCCCAAAGTTGTTAAACAGACAGGTGGGCTGGATTAGACCCCCAAATCGGACTTTGGACATGCCTGTCTTAATGAGTACCTTTGCAGCAGAAGACATTTAAGGATCTCGGATCTCTGCAAAGAATTCAGTTTGCATCGCCATTTGGGGAGAGTGGGGGGTTCTTTGACATCCACACAAACTCATTGTGTAGCGTCTTTTTTGTTAAATTTCTAGAGAGTACCTGATCTCAGAGAAAACCACCACAGGAAAGATCCAGTTGCTAGAAGAAAAGGAAGGGCGAACTGCAGTGATCCCAAGGACTAGGAAATGATACAGAAGTGTACTAAAGGGAAGGGGGAAACAACAAATCTTTAGGGACCCCAATGATTCCTCTTGTCTGATGACTAAACAACTCACTTGTCAGTCACTGCTCTGACTTGACTCAGTGGCTACAAATGACGAAAGGCAGGAGCATTTTTCATTCTGGTTTTTTTTAAAAAAAATATGTTTAGAACTGTTGCAGGAACCCCCCCCCCCCCCAATCATTCAGTTTGTACAAACACGACACACACACGCTCACACTCACACACGACATACGCAACGTTTCTGTTATAAATTCATAGTAAATCAACCATACATCGGATTTACACCTGTCCACTTCTATTTTACTCCATGAAGGAAGGAGTATCAAAGGGGGATGGTTTGATACAAGACGGCCATAATCCCTTAACCATACCAGCACATACACAGGAGCCCCGCCCAGTTGGCATGACAACCTTGATGGTCCCAGACAGAAGACCATCAAGGTCACAAAGGACTTGCATATGGGAGTGGATTCAACATGGACTGGAACAAAGGGCAATGATCAGATCTTCCCTCTGGTGGCAGGAAACTGCCAGCTCCCCTTTGTCTCCTGGAAGTGACTCATGGGGAGGGGGAAAGGAGGAACCAGCCAGGTGACAGGACACTCTGGTTACCTCCACAACTCCTCCCTCAACCCCTCCTTTTTGTGATCTGTCAATGATGTAGTCATGATGTAGTTGTGATGTAGTTCTAGGGGTGTAGTTTGGGGGATTAGTAACTAATAAAAGTTGGGGTCTTCTTTTGTTCTGGGCTTCCATTTTGTTTCACCTGGTGGCAGGTGGGAGTCCTGTCGCGACAGTCTTCAATAAAGACCAAGCTTACTGGCTGCTGTTTTGCTCTGGTATTCCTGGCTGGTGTCCTTGTTTTTTTGTCCAAGGGAGCCCTCGGATTTTTCCGTTAACAGAGCATTATCTATCTATCTATCTATCTATGGGGGGGGGGAAAGGTTCCCAAAAAGTGGGGTGCAACAGCAGAACAAACCTTCAGACAAAAGACAATAGTTTAAAAGGAAGTCATACTCTTGATCTCCCACAATCATTCAGACAGGGGAACTTGCTTCCTTACTGGTCTGGTTTGAATGCATGCATTCTGAAATTGGAAAAAAAAGCCCCTAAGATGGTTATTGGCAGAGTTAGGGGTCTAATCTGTAAACTGAACCAGCACTTTTTTTCCATTTCCCTTTCTCCTACCCTAATTATTCTCGCAAACAGGGCATTTTGGCATCTTCAATAGAAAAGAGCTCATCCCCTTCCTCTTTGTTGTGATAACGGCTTTCTTGGGAATGCCCCTCTCTTCAGAAGTTTGCTGCCTCTAAAGAATGTTCGTGAGAGGGGATTTACAACCACCATAGAAAGAAATCAGCAGAAAAATGTCTTATTGACAGTTCAAGTGGGGAACAGAAGGTACAGAAAACTCAGAATCTGTGCTGGAAGCTGGATATATTGTCTCTGATGAATTCAGAAAAATCCTGTGCTTAATAGCTGATGATGATGGCTGGCTGCCTGAATACCAATGACCATGACACTGACTGCTTACATAAAGGTAAAGGTAAAGGGACCCCTCACCATTAGGTCCAGTCGTGACCGACTCTGGGGTTGCAGCGCTCATCTCGCTCTATAGGCCGAGGGAGCCAGCGTTTGTCCGTAGACAGCTTCCAGGTCATGTGGCCAGCATGACTAAGCTGCTTCTGGTGAACCAGAGCAGCACACGGAAACGCCTACCTTCCCGCCGGAGGGGTACCTCTTTATCTACTTGCCCTGGTGTGCTTTCAAACTGCTACGTTGGCAGGAGCAGAGACCGAGCAACGGGAGCTCACCCCGTCAAGGGGATTCGAACCGCCGACCTTCTGATTGGCAAGTCCTAGGCTCTGTGGTTTAACCCACAGCACCACCCGCGTCCCCTTTAAAGCACACCCTCCCTGTTGCGCAGCGGTAAATTAATGAAGGAAGAGTCTTCTTCACAAACAGAAGAAAACTTTTTCTTGAGAAAATAAAGTTGTTCAGAAACAGCATAGTTAAAGAGCATACACAGAGTGCTCATAGCAGCTGTCTGACTCCACAGATGCACAGGAACTAAGACTGATTTACTAGAGTCCTGGAGCCACTCTGTCTGCCTTAGCACTATTCCACAGACTACTCCATACACAATCCATACAGCTCTCTGACTAAAGCCCATAGATCGGTTGACTACTTTTTATTAGGATAATGCGTCATCACCCAAGATGGGTCACGAGTCACATTGACTTAGCAGTTTGTTGTTAAACAGCAATTAGCAGGCTTGAATAATTGTGTAGGTCTTATAGGCCTTCCTGCTTCTGCTCTCAAGAACCTTTCTCCCAAGAATCCTGGGAACTGTAGTTCACCCCTCACAGAACTACAGTTCCCAGCAGCCTTAACAACCTACAGGATCCGGGATACTTCAGGAGAAAATGTATGCAGTGCGCACATCCACCCATCTTCAGAAACAGTGCCAGATTTATATATAAGCTAAACAAGCTATAGTTTAGGGCCCCACTCTCTTGGGGGCCCCCATAAAATTTAAAAGAAGAAAAAAAACACTGGATGTACATTTCCAAAATATAAGATAAGTTCAACAATTACTTTGATAAAATACATATTTTGTTATGAACAAATGGCTTTAGATACCTATTAGGTCCATAAATTACCATTTAGCATATATTCAAAGCTAAATCTGGCCCTGTTCAGAAGCAGATTCTGTTTTACTGTCAAACTGCTCCTACCATCCGAAATTCCTAGTGCTGAGTCCAAATCTCCTTTCTTGTAACTTAAAGCTGTCGGTTCAGGTCCTATGCCCCAGAACAGGAGAAAACATCTTTCATGTGACGGCCCTTGAGATATTTGAAGATGGCTATCATAGAGGAGGGAGAAAGGTTGTTTTCTGCTGCTCCAGAGAAGCGGACACGGAGCAATGGATCCAAACTACAAGAAAGAAGATTCCACCTAAACATTAGGAAGAACTTCCTGACAGTAAGAGCTGTTCGACAGTGGAATTTGCTGCCAAGGAGTGTGGTGGAGTCTCCTCCTTTGGAGGTCTTTAAGCAGAGGCTTGACAACCATATGTCAGGAGTGCTCTGATGGTGTTTCCTGCTTGGCAGGGGGTTGGACTCGATGGCCCTTGTGGTCTCTTCCAACTCTATGATTCTATGATTCTATGATTCTATATCTCCTTTCAACATCCTCTTTTCCAGACAAAACATACCCAGCTCCTTCAACCGTTCCTCATCAGGCTTGGTTTCTGGACAGAAACACCTGGACAGCCACAGGGCCCCCTCCCCTAAGTTATAGGATGCTTGTGAAAACCCATGACAGCCTGTCATTTTTTATGGCACCATGGGAGGTGTTTCATCTTCAACAATAGCAGAAGACGGGCATATGTGTTTTCGCATATGTGTTTGCTCTGCAACTGTCCCCCTCTCAATCAGGTTGCGAGAAATACCTTATAGCAATTAGCCATGTTCAGTAGCTGCAAACACTCTTGAACAGGATCGTAGGAGTGTTTTGCTAGCCCAAAAATGGAAAACGAGCGAGGTCCCAACCGAAGAAGAATGGCAATTTTAACTGATGGATTATACACCACTTGCAGATTTAACATATAGAATAAGAGAACAAGAAGACCATACGTTTAAAGAAAGACTGGAAAATGTTTACTGAATATATGGGCGGGTGTTCATTTAAAAATGCTGGTAGCATTAAGATAAATTCAACAGTGTAAATAGGTTTTGATGGATGTAACAGTGGAATACTGAATGGTTTAGCTCATGTAAAATAGGCAAGGATGTATGGTATGCAAAATGAACCGCGGAAAGAGAAGAAGGGAAGTCGTTGATTTAAGGTTGTTTAAATTAAGGTTACCAGATTTTTTTCAATGAATCCGGGGACACTTTTCAACTTCAATGGATTTTGTATGGGGGCTGTTTTGTAAATTTGGGGACTGTCTCCGGGAAATGGGGACATCCGGTAATCTTAGTTTAAATGAATATTTTGAAATGTAACTTAGAAAAAAATAATAAAAATTAGTAGTAGTAGTGTGTGTGTGTGTGTGTGAGAGAGAGAGAGAGAGAGAGAGAGAGAGAGAGAGAGAGAGAGAGAGAGAGAGAACAGGAGCATAGGAGCATAAAGAAAACATAGGAACATTTCACCCCAGACACTTAGATCTCTGAATACCTCTTAGGTAAAGTATGCTGCAACCCAAAGCTTTTTGTATTGTGACACCAAGTCTCTGGGATTTTCTTGCCTTAGACATGAAGCAAGCCCAATACTTGTGTTTTTGACATTCGTTGAAAACTGCTCTTCTACTCCCCACCCCCCAAGTCTTCCCAAATTAAGTTTGTTTTGATTCTGTAGCTTTAAATCCTTGTTGGCTTCATGTTTTAAACATTATCTTATGGTTTGTATTGTGTTTTGTATTCTGTTCTGTTTAAATGCAGAGCAGTTTACATATTCGGAAAGAAATGAAACAAATAAAAATTGTAAATGAATTTTTGCCAACATAGGTGCACAAGGATCTTCGCTCAAGACGGTCTAGTATTACTAATATAATGGAAAGACTTGAAAATTCTGTACAGGAGTTGCACAAAAGTTTAGTATCCAACATGCCCTAGAACCAAATCCCGTTATTTCCTCTTTCTTTCAAGCTGGCACAATGACCTCGGTTAAGTTTTTTTTTTTAATGTTGGCATATTTGCTTTTGCTGTGCATTTTTGTGTGAATGCACAAAACTTCCGTCTTCTTGTTATAGCTTAACATTCTCTGGTTATCGTAAATAATAATGTAAATCAGAATTTTTCAGTTGATGGTTTGGTCAAAGAAGGAGTTTCGCTTTGACAGGGTGTCTATAGGGTGATGCAGATGTTCCAAAACATGTTAGATAAGCACAGACAGGAAGTCTGTGGGGATAAATGTGCAAGGTCTGTGCCCCCAGTGCTGTTTGATGAGATTCCTACAGAGGCTGAATACACACAGCACATTAAAATTCATTTGGTGTACCCAGTGCAAGTGTCTCTTCCACACTGTCCACACAGCATTATCCATCTCTCATCCAGATCCTTTTTGGACAATTTCATGTGTTTCTCCTCATTCTTGTTTTAATGCAAAAACAGAAGAAGTGTTTTAACTGCAAATTTATTTTTAAAAAGCAAGGAGAAAGAGTGAGACGCCTCACCTCACACGAACAATACAATAACTGTCAATACGTCTGTCAGGGGTTCAGGAGCAGAGACGCAGAGAAGGGAGGAGACAGAGAGCGAGGGGGAGGAATACGAAGGAAGGATGAGCGGGGATGACGACCCGAGATCACCGAGCCTGTCTAGCGAGTCCGAGGATTCCCAGAAGGGAGCGCCAGCAGCCAGAGCAAGGGGGGAGAGCAGGGGGACACCCCAGGAAGAAGGGTCCAGAGAGGGATCAGAAAGCAGCAGTTGGAGATCGGGACCCACGTGCCCAGCCGGGAGCAGCGGGGAGAAAGGGGACCAGATATCAGGTTCCGGAGACTTTCAGAAAGAGGGAGGGCATGAGTCAGGAGTAGTCACGCCCACCTCGGGGAGCGATGAAACGATCAAGAGGAAAGTGGAGAGTTGGGCGCGCGTGCCAAGTTCAAATGTAGCGGAAGCTGGCGCAGTCAGCAGCCCAGAGAGTGAGCCGGGTCCCAAAGCCCGCCGCAAGGAGGCGGAAGGGTCAGGGGGGTCCGCGTCTGAAGAGAGTAGGAAGGGAGAGACCCAGGGGGGCAGAAGGACCCAGAGACGGAAGGAAAGGCGCAGGAGGTGGAGCAAGGCTAGGGTATTAAGCTGGTGCGCTAGAGGCGGAGACTCAGACGGGTCTTCGTCGTTCTGACCTAGAAGAAGTAGGGCTGCACATTGCAGTTTGGAAATGGAACCTGTAATCCAATAAAGACTCTTTGAAACTGAACGCTGGCTGACTTGGTCCTATGTGAGCTGGGACTGGGCGGCAGCCCTGACAACGTCCATCTTAGTTTACACTTCTTTATAGTTCAATTCACTGCTGGATTTACGTATAAGCTAAACAAGCTATAGCTTAGGGCCCCACTCTCTTGGGGGGGGGGGCAAAAAATGAAAGCAGAAAAAAACTGGATGTAAATTTCCAAAATATAAGATAAAAAAAATAAAATAAAACCTACATACAGCAACAGTGTTTTGTTTTGCGTTGTGTAGGCTCCTATGTCGTAAGTAATGGGCCCCGCCTGCTAGCCTTCTCCTAAAATATCACTGGTTTGCTATTATTATTTCATGTTATAGCAAGTTTCTAGAGACTAGATTATGAGTCTTTGTAAATTGTGTTTCTAAAGGAACTTTTGTTATTGTCAAACGCCAATGTGTTTGCTTTTTAAGTTTGTTACGAATAAAAAATCATTTTAAGTTAGAGCTTAATAATTATTTCGCTATTAATAGACTTCTTGATTGTATTTCAGTTCAACAATTACTTGGACAAAAGACACATTTTGTTATGTGCAGATGGCTTTAGATACCTATGAGTTCCATAAATGACCATATAAGCATATATTCTACACAAAAAACAGCGACAATTTGTTGTTGACAAAGGACAGCTGGACATATAAAGGGCCCCATTACCTTCAGTAGTTTAGGGCCTTAATCCGGCCCTGGTTCAATTATCAGGGAGAGTACCCAGAGATATTTAATGGGGGGAGAAAGGGATTTATAAGAGGATAGTATAATTTGTGAGTTTGGGCCCAACACGCCAAAGTTGCATTTTGGTCCACCATCTTGCCATGCTCTGCTTCTGAGTGCCAGTTGCTAGAAAAACACAGGAGGAGAGAGTCGCTCTCGTGCTCGGATCCTGCTTCCAGGTTTTGCCGCAGGCATCTTGTTGGCCACAGTGAGAACAGGATGCTGGACTAGATCGGCTACTGGCCTCATCCAGCCAGCTCTACTTATTGTGGCCCCCACAATTTAAGAAGGATGTTGACAAGCTGGAACGTGTGCAGAGCAGGGTGACCCAGGTGATCAAGGGACTGGAGGCCAAGCCTTATGAGGAATGGTCAAGGGAACTGGGTATGTTTAGCCTGGTAAAGAGGAGACTGAGAGGAGATATGGATCAGGGGAACGCTGTGAATGTAGTGTATCTTGATTTCAGTAAGGCATTGGACAAAGTCCCCTATGATATTCTTGTGGAGAAACTAGTAAAATATGAACTGGATGAGATACCTTTTAGGCAAATTTGTAGATGGTTGACTGACTGAACCCAAAGAAGGCGACCAAGATGATCAAGGGTCTGGAAACCAAGCCTTATGAGGAATGGTTGAAGGAGCTGGGCATGTTTCGCCTGGGAAAGAAGAGACTGAGAGGAGATATGAGAGCCATCTTCAAATATCTCCAAGGCTGTCCCATGGAAGAGGGAACAGGTCTGTTTCCTCCTGCTCTGGACGGTAGGGCTTGACCCAATGGCTTCAAAATACAAGAAAGGAGATTCTTCAACATCAGGAAAACTTTCTGACAGAAATAGCTGTTTGATGGTGGAATGGTCTCCCTCGGGAGGTGGTGGACACTCCTTCCTTGGAGGATTTGAAGCAGAGGTTGGAAGGCCATCTGTCATGGATGCTTCAGCTGAGATGGCATATCCACTTCCCAAGAGACTGTGATTGGAAGACACAAGACTTACCCACTCTGGAAAAATGGCAGATGCAAGTGATGGACTACATGGAATTGGCGGAAATGACTGGCAGAATCCGAGACCTGGGAGAAGAGACAGTGGAAGAAGATTGGAGGAAATTTAAAGACTATTTACAGAAATATTGCAAAATTAAGGAATGTTAGAATGATGTTGGATTGAAGTTAAGTGGTTTCTAGCTGTAATGGTTTAAAAGAATATGGAAAAATTGGATTTTTAACAGGTAAAAATTTAATGTTATAATATATTAAGATTAAAGATCAGGATAATAAGGAGGGAAAGGAATTGCTGAACTAATAAATTGAACTGGAATACAAAAAAGGGAGGTATGAGGAGGTCCGGGAAACAAGTAAATGAAAGATAAGTGATGTAAAGATGGAATTATTTGTAACTGTTTTTTATTTCCTATTTTTTCTTTTTTCTTTTTCATTATGTAATATTGTGAAAACTTTAATAAATATTTATATATATAAAAGAGAGAGACTGTGATCTACTCCCAGTATAAAAAAACTGGTGGTGATCTACCCATTGTCATTGGAGGGAGGAGGAGCGTGCGTGGGGTGAGGTGGGTGGATTGCCCAGAATTGTTGAACTTCTATTAGGAGGGGAAGTGCCCAGAGTTGCTGAGCTTTTTTGATGAGGATTGCACAGAGTTTTTTGGCTTTCCCCCCATAACTTTTTGTACACCATAAGGATCCCTTGATCTACCAGGATCAGCTGGGGATCTACCGGTAGACCGCGATCTACTGGTTGGACATCCCACCCCGGCCAACTCTACAATTCTATGCTTCCATGTTCTTATGAGAGTACTCAATACACCTGTCTATTAAGGCCCTTGTTGTTGTTGTTTAGTCGTTTAGTCGTGTCCGACTCTTCATGACCCCATGGACCAGAGCACGCCAGACACTCCTGTCTTCCACTACCTCCCGCAATTTGGTCAAACTCATGCTGGTAGCTTCATGAACACTATCCAACCATCTCGTCCTCTGTCGTCCCCTTCTCCTTGTGCCCTCCATCTTTCCCAACATCAGGGTCTTTTCCAGGGAGTCTTCTCTTCTCATGAGGTGGCCAAAGTATTGGAGCCTCAGCTTCAAGATCTGTCCTTCCAGTGAGCACTCAGGGCTGATTTCCTTAAGAATGGAGAGGTTTGATCTTCTTGCAGTCCATGGGACTCTCAAGAGTCTCCTCCAGCACCAGAATTCAAAAGCATCAATTCTTCGACGATCAGCCTTCTTTATGGTCCAGCTCTCACTTCCATACAACACTTTCTCCCAAATCCAGCTGGCTTGCCTGCCTCAGTTTTGTCCTGAAGATGTCTTTGGTGGTGATGATTCAATGGAAGAATACTCTTCCCTCACGTAGGTATCTTCCCCTGCTGCTGAGGTGGAGGGTTCCTCTGACCAAAAAGCGCCAATAGGCTCGCAGTCTCGGTCACTGTGCTGTTGATTCACTCGACTGCTGTTCTGCTGAGCTGTCAGATCCTTTGGAAGGTCATGAAGCAGGTCTGGGTCCAGTGAGGACACTGCTGCATCTATATGTTTGGCCGAGAGTGCAGGCAGCTCCCAGCTGTAGAAGCACATGCACAGCACATTTTCAGAGGACACCAGCGAGGGGTTTCACGCTTCCTGCTGCAACTGAGTGCCGGTTGGAAGTCTTGGCTAATCGCATTGTGCAAGGTCTCGTGTGGAAGGAGCATGGAGGAGGCTGCGGCGCAAGAAGGAAAGTTGCAAAGTGGGGAAGAGACTTCAGGAGTGAAGAAGTGAAAATGACCAGGAGGCAAAGCAACCGCTGACTTTGGAGGGAATGGAAAAGAAGGAGGAAAAGATGGAGGCCATGTTGAGGATTGAGAATCTGAAGGAGATTCATGCATAAAAGAAAAGCAAGTGACTGAGGAAGCCTTGGTGATGGGAGAGAGAGAAACTTGATTCAATTCATATTTAAAGCTGCACAGACTTATTTTGTGCTTTCTGGGGGAAAGGTACAAATTGGGATACAGACATCCTTGAAATTCCACACTTCTCCGAATTTTTGCAATGCAAAATTCTCCAATGTGTACAGTGTGCCATATTAACGCAGACATCAGTTTTAAAAATGCTGTTGGGTGCCCAGAAATGCTGGTGAACTTTTGTGAAGCCTTCTAAAGAAAAAATTTGCAGCCTGATGTGGAAATATGGAGAACAACAGAAGATTTGGAAACACATTTCTGAGCAATAGCAAGATCATAGAGGGTTCCAGGGTGTGTGTTCCTTTGGAGAACTGAGAAGCGGCAGAGACTGTCATAGCTTGAAGAAATATGGTTTTTTCACCTATTTACACCTTCAGTCTGCATGGAATGAGTCCAGATCTTACAGCACGGTCATTTCAAGAGGGGCTTGTCCTCCACAGAATTGCAGCCCTCGAGTCCAAGGCCTCTCTCCCAGCCAGCCTTCAGCCAGCCTGCCCAAGATGGATCGCAGTCTTTCTTCTTCCCAGAACACCCTGCTAAAAATTCTCTTTTCCTGTCACCTCACACCCAGTTACCCTGGCAGCCTTACAAACCCCAATCTCTGTTCACACCTCAGGGCAAGGGGTGAGGACAGTTCTCTTGCACTGCCAATGGCCCTCAATGGTTTCTTTAATAGCCCTAGCTCGGCCTGGTCATTTTGCATAGGCTGGCTCAGGAATTCCTCTGCAGTTTGTATTTCTCCCTTCCTACCATTTATTAATTTCTAAGGTTTAGAGGGCAGCACCCAAAAAAACCCTATAACGATACATGCAAAATGCATTACACTGGGGGAGCTTGTTTTGCAAACATGCGTATATTAAGGCAAAATATCAGGCACGAATGTGTGCATTTGGAGAAGTGTGCCCAGAAATGCTGATGAGCTATCGTGAAGCCTTCTAAAGAAAAAAACTGCAGACTGATGTGGAAATATGGAGAACAACAGAAGATTTGGAAACACTGAGAAACTGAGACTGACAAGTTCACCCATCCCTAGGTGAAGATAGAAGAAGAAGAAGAAGAAGAAGAAGAAGAAGAAGAAGAAGAAGAAGAAGAAGAAGAAGAAGAGAAGGAGGAGGAGGAGTAGTAGTTTGGATTTGATATCCCGCCTTTCACTCCCCTTCAGGAGTCTCAAAGCGGCTAACAATCTCTTTTCCCTTCCTCCCTCACAACAAACACTCTGTGAGGTGAGTGGGGCTGAGAGACTTCAGAGAAGTGTGACTGGCCCAAGGTCACCCAGCAGCTGCATGTGGAGGAGCGGAGACGCGAACCCGGTTCCCCAGATTACGTGACTACCGCTCTTAACCACTACACCACACTGGCTCTCCTTCTGCAGTGTTGGATGGCAGGTTGAGAGGAGTTCCCTACCAGGACAGACTTTGCTCGTGTGCTCAAGACATCGATTCCATAAAACATATTTTGCTGCACTGTGCAAAATATGAGCAAGCCAGGGCTGAACTGATATTACCCTTGCTGGTACCTTTCCCGGGAAAATCAGAGGCTCACTATGACAGGTTCCTACTGGAAGACCAGACAAACGCTAGAACATTAACAGTGGCAAAGTTTTTATCGGTGGTTGCAAGAACCAATGATCCCTATAGTCTGAACAAAATGCTTGTTTAACCTGGAGGTAGGCTGTATGAATTGTGTATTGCTTTGTAACGATTTGTTGGGTCTCTGGACCGTAATAAAGATTGATGATGAAGATGATAATTAATTTATTATTTATACCCCGCCCATCTGGCTGGGTCTCCCCAGCCACCCTGGGCGGCTTCCAACAAAGTATTAAAATACAGTGGTCTGTTAAACATTAAAAGCTTCCTTAAACAGGGCTGCCTTCAGATGTCTTCTAAAAGTCTGGTAGTTGTTTTTCTCTTTGACATCTGGTGGGAGGGCGTTCCACAGGGCGGGTGCCACTACCGAGAAGACCCTCTGCCTGGTTCCCTGTAACTTGGCTTCTCGCAATGAGGGAACCGCCAGAAGGCCCTCGGCGCTGGACCTCAGTGTCCGGGCAGAACGATGGCGGTGGAGACGCTCCTTCAGATATACTGGATCGAGGCCGTTTAGGGCTTAAGGACTTTGCATCGAGGAAGGAAAAGGAAGGAAAGGGACAGGTGATTCTGGCTGTGGCGAAGGCATCATCATCTTGACTGACCTCCTCTGCACACACTCCACCTTTTCCACGACTGCTTTTACTTCCCATTTTGCTTATGAATAAAGAATCCTAATACGAACGAGCACATGATGAACATTCTACTTTCCTGAATGTTGCCTGAAGATGCTGAATAAATGTAAGCAAAACTGTTCCACTGAATTGGATGTTTTGCAATAGCAGTTCCGTTAGCAACATCCCATTGCACAAGTAGCTTCTGCTACAGCACCTTGGTTTTAGGTGGCCCTGCTGTGCCAACTTGAGAAACAGCCCTCTGCTATTGCCAGAGCCCTTGTGCCAGCAGAGAGAATATTGCATATGCACAACCCGAAGTATTTATTTTGATAGGTTTGCCCAAGTACAGTCGTCTGCTGGGAATTAATTTTTTTTAGCAAAATTTTTTATTGCTTTTCCACATTTATAACAAATTTAACATATAAAAAACACAAAACAAAACATCTTACAATACTAAAAGAAAGAAAGAAAGAAAGAGTAAAAACAGTCATTACTTTCCGAAATCCAAGTTAAGTTTCATTGTAGTCTGACTTCCTCGATTCCCCTCTTAATGAATTTCATTGTATCTCCTTTGTAGCAGTTCTCCAAAATCTACTTTCTAATACAATTAACTCCTTCAACTAACTATCTTCATCTCTTTTCTTTTTTGACTTAAATCCATATTACTATACAACATTCTTATTCCACTCCTAGGCCTATCAGATACTTTCAAGTATCTTCTAATTATCTTATATTACTATATTTAGCTAGATAATCTTTAAATTTCTTCCAGTCTTCTTGGTATTCCTCTTCCTTCTGATCGCGGATTCTTCCAGTCAGGTCGGCTAGCTCCAAAAACTCCAACCGTCTGCTGGGAATTCTTAGGGTGTCCTGTGATTCCTCTATTTTTATCTGATTCGCTTAGGCAACGTTTCTGAAACGCGTGGGGAAGCTTCCTCGCTACTGAAGGCTCTCTGCCAGCTTTCATGAATCTGCAGGCTTCCTCAATTTCGGCCCTCCAGATGTTTTGAGACTACAATCCCCATCATCCCTGACCACTGGTCCTGCTAGTTAGGGATCATGGGAGTTGTAGGCCAAAAACATCTGGAGAGCTGACTTTGAGGAAGCCTGCAATAGTGGATTTGAGGTTTTGGTGACATACAGAGCAGTTCAGATTTGGAATTATGTACCGTATTTTTCCGTCTATAAGACGCTCCCATGTATAAGATGCCCCCTATTTTTGGGGACTCAGATTTAAGAAAATGGGGGGAAATGGCCCCGTGTATAAGACTCCCCCTAATTTTTGACATTTTTTAAAAGGAAAAAAAACCTAGTCTTATATACGGAAAAATACGGTAAATATTCTCAGCACTTTTCTTTCTTATGGATGTGGCAGCTGTTTTAAAGTAGTAACAACCCTGTTATATGGTGGTTTTCTATATTGGGCTAAGAGGCATGGTTTAGCCTGGCATATGTATATGTAAGAACTTGACATTGACTTTGAAACACCACTGAGCACAACCATTGGTGATTAATAATAATAATAATAATAATAATAATAATAATAATTTATAATTTATACCCCACCCATCTAGCTGGGTTTCCCCAACCACTCCTATGCAAGTGTTCCGCTTATCTATTCTTTATGCTTTAAGGTATTTGTTTTTACATTTTTGTGGTTATAATTGGATATTATTTAGTTGCACAGTGTTGGAGGGGGCTCCCCCCCCCATATATTTTATTTCCCAGCTTGCCAGGAGTGGAAATGAACACACCCAGAATCAGAGCCTCATCCGCCTGACCCAACCTTCAGATCTCCTACGCATCCATCTCTATTTATAATTGTTTAATTCACATTGAAATAGAAAGTAAAGCTTTGAATCAAACTGAGGGGCCTGGGCAATGTTTCATTCCAAAAAGAGTTAGGTTTTTATGCCCCAAGCTGTGCAGTATCTGCAATATTCTCTTGGTCTGAAAAAGTACCGTTTCTACTGTTGTTTCATTCATATACTTCATTAATGGCAGAGCTCTGCATGGTCACCAGTTCAAAGAGCTTCTTTGAAAACCTTGAAGCAGCAGCTGGAGATTTCGTTTACTGCAACGAAATGTGCTGACTAGGTAGGGAAGATACATTGAAGAAGTGCTTCTAAGCAGGAAGGGAGGAGGTTAAACTTCCTGGAGACCAGAGGGAAGGCTGCACCTAATCTGAGTGTTCCCCAGTGGCTCAATGACCGTACTTTCCTTGTTGGGACGTGGGTGGCGCTGTGGTCTAAACCACTGAGCCTCTTGGGCTTGCCGATCAGAAGGTCAGCAGTTCGAATCCCCATGACAGAGTGAGCTCCCGTTGCTCTGTCCCAGCTCCTGCCAACCTAGCAGTTCGAAAGCACGCCAGTGCGAGTAGATAAATAGATACCACTGCGGCGGGAAGGTAAATGGCGTTTCCGTGCACTCTGGTTTCCACCATGGTATCCGGTTGCGCCAGAAGTGGTTTAGTCCTGCTGGCCACATGACCTAGAAAGATATCTGTGGACAAACGCCGGCTCCCTTGGCCTGAAAGCGAGATTAGTGCCACAACGCCACAGTCACCTTTGACTGGACTTAACTGTCCAGGGGTCCTTTAAAGGTAATGGTAAAGGGACCCCTGACCATTAGGTCCAGTCGTGACCAACTCTGGGGTTGCGGCGCTCATCTCGCTATATTGGCCGAGGGAACCAGCATACAGCTTCCGGGTCATGTGGCCAGCAGGACTAAGCCCCTTCTGGCGAACCAGAGCAGTGCATGGAAACACCATTTACCTTCCCGCCGGAGTGGTACCTATTTATCTACTTGCACTTTGACGTACTTTCAAACTGCTAGGTTGGCAGGAGCAGGGACCGAACAACGGGAGCTCACCCCGACACAGAGATTCGAACCGCCGACCTGCTGATCGGCAAGTCCTAGGCTCTGTGATTTAACCCACAGTGCCACCCGTGTCCCTTTACCTTTACCTTATTTTCCTTGTTGATACCACTGGTCATCTTTCAGATCTCAATGTGAAACTAGAAAAGGGGGCAGGAATCACATGCACTGTGAATGCCGCAATAGATACGGTATGAATGCTTATGGGATGGTTAAAGCTTTTCCAGACACCAGTGGCGTAGCGTGGGTTGTCAGCACCCGGGGCAAGGCAAGTAATTTGCGCCCCCTAACCCGTGGATTTGAGCCGGGGCTGCTCCAGACTCCCCCCCCCCATCTCTCCCATCGCCGCTGGAGGGGTCATGGAGGCACTGAGCCCGGGAGGCGGGTAACCAGCCAGGGCGCACCTGCCCAACCTCGCCGCGCCCAGGCCCGCTGCTCTTTCCAGCTTCCTCCCGGCTGGGCCAGCAGCTCCACCTCTTCCTTTGCCTCTTTGAGCCGCTTAATTCCCAGCAAGCAATTAGCAGGCTCGGATCGGATCCTGCGGCAGGCGGCGCCTCCACCTCCTCCTCCTCCCGGCTTTGCTGCTGCTGCTGCACGGCTCTTTTCCCTCCACCGACGGCGCGCTGCGCCTTGGAGAGGTTCCCGCTTCCTCGAGGGGGGCCGGCCAAATGGAGACGACGACCCCCCACCCCAAACAAGCCTCGATTGCTTGTCCCTTCCCTCTGGACTCGCCCCCCCCCCAGATGTTGCGCCCGGTGCGGCCGGCACCCCTGGCACCCCCCACGCTACGCCACTGCCAGACACACCTACCCTTGCTGAGCGGGGGGGTCCAAACATACCAGAGATGTTTAGTGCATGTTTTAAAGACCTTACAAATGCAAATTAGACCCCTTTGAGAAGCTTTTCAGTTTCAAAGTGGAAGATGTACCACCTGATACTCAATCTGAGCTGTTAAAATCATAGAATAATACAGTGGTACCCTGATTCTCAAATGCCTGGTTCCCAAATGCCAAAAGCCCAGAAGTAAGTGTTCCGGTTTTAGAATGTTTTTCGGAAGATGAAAGTCCAATGTCGGCTATTGTTTCCGGGGCGCCTGCACCAATCGGAAGCTGAGCCTTGGTTTTCGAAAATTTCGGAAGTCAAACAGGCATCCGGAACAGATAAAGTTTGGAGCTTTTGTTTTTGCTGTTTATTTTGCATTTTTGTTTTTGAGGCTTTTTCGGTTAATTTGTTTTTGTGGCTGTGTGGAACCCAGTTCAGCTACTGATTGATTGATTGATTGATTGTGTGACTGCAGAAATGGATAAAAGCCCCCCAGCCAAACAATGACTATCATCAGTGCAAGTAAGGAAAAAATTAAATTTTAATTTTTATCATCTACAATACTGTCTTATTTACTTTACAGTACAGCACATTGATTGTTGCTTTCATTTTATGGATCAGTGGTCTCGTTAGATAGTAAAATCCATGTTAAATTGTTGTTTTAGGGGTTGTTTCTAAAAGTCAGGAACGGATTAATCCGTTTTGCATTACTTTCTATGGGAAAGCGCGCCTTGGTTTTGGAACGCTTTGGTTTTGGAACGCTTTGGTTTTGGAACAGACTTCTGAAACAGATTAAGTTTGGGAACGAAGGTACCACTGTACTGGCCAAAAGGAAGGTGGTGTTTTAATATGGCTTGGGTCTTTTAAGTATGGAACCGAATTCATTCTACCATCATGTCATTCGTGCACATGTTGTCCCTGAAATTGCTTGGCATTCAATGGCTTAATAAACAAGATAGCCTTAATGTGCCATTTTTTTTCAGCTGCAGATCATCAGCTTTCCAAAGGCACGCATTTTTCCCAACTTCACATTTTATGTCCAGCTACACACAAAACAGCAATAACAGACATAGAGCATTTCCCCTGGGAAATTTGGCCAAAACAGGCAGCGCTTCTCCCACAGAGCAAGGAAGCTCCTAGCCAAAGACAGTAGCCCTACACTGACACCCAGTGGCGAAAGAAAGGAACTGTGCATCGAAACTTCTGTTAGGTTTCTGTTTTGGTCAAGGGGAAGACTAAGCAGAGCAGCCAAAACACTTTTTATAAAATTGGTAAGAGCTGGGGGTTCAGCATTCCCAGATATTAAAACTAAACACAGTACTACATCACATGATAAATTGGTTTATCCACGAAAAACTCCAGTAATGCAACCAGGCAACAGTACTTGGCTTATTTATGAGCTTAATAGCGCTTACTTTATCTTCTGTTTTGTTAATGCTGCTAATGTTGTTTTATAGATTACAAATGCTGTATCGAATTGTTAATCGGATAATGTGACATTTGCCTTAGCTTCTTCTTGTTGCCTCGTTAACAGTGTTTTATAGATTGCAATTGTTTCAACGACAATTTGTTAATCATTCTGTATGATTTAGGCTGTGTTTGTGATGTTCCATTATGTGCTACTGTGCTATTGTTGTTTATTGTTTGCAAGCCGCTTTGGGGTTCATTTGGATGAAAAATGGCATAGAAATATAATAAATCAAAATTAAATCAAATGGAAAATGCCCGGCAGTGTTTTCCTGCACAGTAAGGGACAGGTGGGACACGTCCCCAACCTGACACATAGGGAACGTCCCAGGGTGGGTTACAGCATTAAAACAGAATATTAGAAAATATGCAAAGCAATTTACAATCATAAAAACAAGATTAGTCCTAAATACATATGTGTTCATTCATAATTTTCTTGGTATGCCGCTTTTCAACACGCAAAAAAAAAAATACTAAAAGGGGCTTATAAAAAAAGAAACAAACAAAGAAATACATTACAAAAACAAACAAAAAAAGGAATCAATTTCAAAATCAACCATCACAAGAATAGCTTCAGCTCAGGGGCTCATAAAGAATTGCTTTCCAGAGCAATTGTGTTATTGCAGCAACGGCTGCTATTGTGGGATGCAGGAAACTCAACAACTTCTACAGAAGAGAGAGAATGAAGAAACTTAGAACAATCGCTTGGAAACTCCCTGAAATTACTTTAGTTTAATTTTCCAGAGAATTTACTCCTTTGACCCAGAAGGCTCTTTGACCTACGGGGGTTCCTTGGGCATGCTTAGCAATGCAACCAGGCAGAGGTTAAACACTTGCAACAGCAACAGCAAAACCTTTGTACTTGCCAGCTACATGGCTGGCCAGTTTACAGAGCAGTAGGTCAAGAATGTGGTGGAAATGTGAATAAACATCTATTATTAATCATCATCATCGTTGTCATCATCATCTCATTTATTGGTGGCTTTTTACAGTCTCAAAGGGACTTGACAAACAAATGAAACGCAGTATATGGGGAAAAAATTAAGAGGAGAGAAAAATTAAAGCACCAACAATACAATATACACAAATGCAGAGTAAAATAAGGATCTAGTCCTAACCACCCATCTAAAAGATGAGCACCAATATAGGAGGCAGCATTGTGTCCAGAGGAGGGCAACCAAATTGGTCAAAGGCCTGGAAACGATGCCTTATGAGGAACAGCTAAGGGAGCTGGGCATGTTTAGCCTGGACAAGAGGAGGTTAAGGGGTGATATGATAGCCATGTTCAAATATATAAAAGGATGTCACATAGAGGAGGGAGAAAGGTTGTTTTCTGCTGCTCCAGAGAAGCGGACACGGAGCAATGGATCCAAACTACAAGAAAGAAGATTCCACCTAAACATTAGGAAGAACTTCCTGACAGTAAGAGCTGTTCGACAGTGGAATTTGCTGCCAAGGAGTGTGGTGGAGTCTCCTACTTTGGAGGTCTTTAAGCAGAGGCTTGACAGCCATATGTCAGGAGTGCTCTGATGGTGTTTCCTGGTTGGCAGGGGGTTGGACTCGATGGCCCTTGTGGTCTCTTCCAACTCTATGATTCTATGATTCTATTAATTAACAAAAGACCTGGATAAACAGGAAAAAGTTTAGCCTGGTACCTAAAAGCTGCCAGAGATGGTGCTAGGTGTCTCCCTAGAAAGAACATAGGCAAGGGGGCCAACACTGATAAGACCCTTCTTGCCTTACCAAGACCCATACATTTTCCCACAAGTGGGAAACACAGAGAAGGGCTGGTTCATATACAGAAAGTCCAATCGGCGCTTTGGGGCAAATATAATATTACCCCGGGACTTGCACATATTACACCTGTGCTGGACACAGAGGAATGGTGGGAGGCACCAGCTAGGGAAGAAGGCTCTGAGCCAGGGGACTGGTGGTGAGACGGTGATGAGTGGTCAGAGGGAGAAGAGGAGGCAGACTGGGAGGAGGAGGTGTCGGAAGCTGGAGAGGCAACAGGGTTTAGTGAGCAGGAAGAGGCTGTGGCAGAGAGCAGTCCAGAATCAGAGGCTGGAGAGGAGGGGGACCAGGAGACAGAGATGAGGTGGGCTGCTGAAGAAACCATGGAGTCTTCCTTTCCTGCTGCGACCAGCTCCTCTCCTCCCTGGTCTCCCATAGAGGAATGAAGAGGGCAGAGCAAAGAGAGACTAGACAGAGACTAGACTAGACAGAGCCTCAGCTTGCTGTTGTTGTGGAAGAACCAGGGAGAGGAGGAGTCTTAGAGAGTGGTGGGAAGGCGAGGACCTCCAGTCCTCAGAACTGCTTCTTCGGGGCCAGACCTACAGAGAAGAGTTGCTGTGATACTAGGCCTGAGCTGTTTTGGTTTCTTTGAATAAAGAGTGAACTTCCCTGACACCTGTTTTTTTTATTGCTGACCTACTCCAGACTCCAGCTCCTGACATCAAGTGCCGTTAAACTATCTGAACAGTGCAATGCAGTAGAAATGGGAACCAGTTTTATTCATTTTATTCAAAAATGAATAAAACATATAATAATAAGTACTGGAGATGCAAAATACAAAAAGGAACCTTCTACCATATGTGGTGGACATGCCCCGAAATTGGGAAATTGTGGAGCATGATCCACGAAGAAATAAAGAAAATATTAAGAATATCATATAGTAAAAGGCCAGAGGCATTCCTTTTAGGAATTTTAAATGACAATATTCCAAAAGACAAAACTATTTTTTTCTTATACACAATGTCTGCAGCAAGAATCCTGCTGGCTAAGTACTGGAAAAGGAATCAGTTACCCACTAGGAGAGAGTGGCTATGTAAGCTCTCAGAATACTTAGAATTAGCCAAATTGACAGATATAATAAGACAAAAACCAAAAAGTGAAGTAAAAAAAAGAATAGGAGTGCCTAAATGAATACCTCAAAAGCCAAAGTTCGAGGGCAGAAATCTGGCTGAGTCTGGAATAACCTTGTGAAGTGAAAGGATATGAAAGAAGGATATCTATCTAGATGTTAGGATAGAGATGATAAAGAAAACAGGAAAACAGGAAGACAGAATGAGAGATAAAGGAGGTGCTGTGGGATTGGTGGAAGTCAATGTCTTGTTGTTGTTTTAGTGTTTATAATATTAACTTGTAAGATATGGATTTGTTTGGTTTTTTTGTCTTTTTTAGTTTTCGAATGTTGATTTTTGAGTGTTGTGTATTGTTATCTTTTGATATCTTTCGTGTTGTTGTTGTGTGGAAAATACTAATAAAATTCATTTATTAAAAAAAAAAGAAGAAATGGGAACCAGTTACGTAACAAATGAATACACATCAATAGTCATGTTTCAGAAGAAGCAGACCTAAAAAAAAGTCTTCACCCGTCTCAAAACGAAGGGTGAGAGTTTCCAAAACGGTGCAAAAACGATACCGAAAAAGCGATCCCCCAAACTTTAAAAAAATGTCTGTTGTTACCCAGTCTTGCTCAATGAATAACTCCTCTCAGAGAACCACCTGTAGGATTTCTCCTTTGTGAGGAGTCAGGCCTCACCGCTGCTTCGCTTTCCTGGTCACCTGCGCCGTACAATAGTGAGAAATAATCTGAACGAGGATTGCGCAGTTGATAAGGAGGAAGAGCAAGCCTGCTAGCCAGATAAGCAAGAAAGTGTTTTGCCCTTTGAACTCCAGAAAATAGGCTGGCGCCAACCACAGACCCTGTCCGAGAAGCCACAGCAGGAGAAGCGTAGCAGCCCGAACCCAGGATATCCTCAGGCGAGGCAGCACAGGTGGAAGGAGGCAAAGGTACCAGAGGAAATACTGGGATGTGCACACTTTGTTGAAGCTCACAAACACCGCAGTCTGCAGGAAGCAGCAGAAGACAAGGTCCTGGTAATAAGCCAAGGATATGACCAACAGGAGGAGGAGCTGCGGGAGGAAGGCTGCAAGTCCGAGGGGAAAACTCCACTTGCTTTCCGCCGTCAGGTACAGCATGTAAAAGTAAGGCGAGAAGTTGTGGCGGATGTCTCGGCGCGTCAGGTGGTAGAGGTAGGTGTGCTCCAGAAACTCCCAGCCGTAACGGAGGTAAAACGCGAGGCCTAGGGCTGCAAACATGGAACCGGCCACCGTCCCGAAAACCAGGACGTCGCGGCTGGCCAACAGCCTTAAGAGAGGCCGCAGAAAGTCGCCGGCGAGCGAGAGCTTCCGCTTCCAAACATCTGCTTCTCTTTGCTCGGGGTTCCCGCAGCTTTGCAGATGGAGGGCTAACGGCAACGCATAGGTTGCTGGGTAAATCTTCATATGTACGGAGAGGCCGTAAAGGACGGCCGCCATCACCAAGCGCCTCTTCTCCACGTAGTACATGGTGCCAAGGACCAGGCTTGCGATGAGAGATTCCGCATTCCCCCGGCTGGACACGGCCATTGGCAGGGGGTTGAGGAGCCAGAAAGCGCAGAAGCCACAAGCCTCCCTGTCTCCCAGGCCTCTGAGAAGCAGCATCTCGTAGATGAGGTAAGCGGCAACCATATCCCCAGCAACAAAAAGGATCTTTCCGTACAGATCAGTCAAGTGAATGTTTGGGGTCAAGATCCAGGCCAGCAGCGGGGTGTAACGGTAAGTGGCTCTCAGGTAAGGAGATTTCCCTTCCGTGACGTACTTGGCGCCGTCGGTGAAGACCTGATAGTCGATGTCCGTATATTTCACCAGCATCGTCCTGTCCTGATAAACTCCGTAGAAAACAAGAGCCAGCCTGATGGCGAAAGCAGCGCTGAATAGGAGTTCTTTCCTGAGGAATCCGGAAAGGATTCGTTTCCTGAATGTCTGATGTGGCGCCATATTTGGGTCTCTTTAAGAGGGGGCGTTAAAAGAAGAAGCAGATTCCATCCTTCACGGCCACTCCTGCCTTGCTGTCGACTTCTTCAGATGCAAATCAAATCAAAAGAGCTCTGCATAAGTAGCAAACAACCCTGTTTAAGAGACAGTAAGAGGCAGAGAAAGGTCAGTTGGTATTAGCATTTTGCAAGGGCCTAGCTATTTTACCCAGTGCTTGGGGAACCCTTTGGCCTGCTGGCCATGCTTCTTTGTTTATTCAATTTGTATCCCACCCGAAGTAGTCCAGTTTATATATGATCATTGTAATGGGAATTGGGGTTGCTTGTGCGTAAACTGCAAACTGCTCCAAGCTGGTTGTATAGCTAAACCTTTCCCTGGTTTGACAGCCCTTACAACGCGACTGTCTCAGTCACTGGCAGAATCCGTCAGTGGGCATTTCCTAAACTTCTTCCAACATAAAAATTCCTTGACTCCAAGTCTCCTCCTAGATTCTCTGCGCGGAAGCTTTCTGCGCAGCGTAGGCGTGCCAAGCGGAGGTCCTGTGCTCTCTCCGCTGATCTCACTGGAAGAGTCTCGGAGCCTCCCCTCCGCAGTACTCTCAGCCTCCCCTTTCTCCCTGGTGTCCCCTGGATTTCCTTCCCCAGCGGAAGCTCTCTCTCTCCTTGCTAGTTCCCTCCCCTGCATCATTGGAGAGTCTTACCTCTCCTCTTGCCTCTGATGGCAGTTCCCTGACAATCATATTGTACCAACCGCACCATATTAGCAAAACTTGAGTGATACTTGTAAACACAACAAATACCGTTTGTGGAGTAGATGGGAACAATATTAAAGAAAATAAAAATGTGCGAAGAAAACAGCTACAGTATACACAGTACAATGAGAACGATTGGAAGACTCGTTTTGTCAGAAGTCTTTTTTATTTAAGTGTTTATTTAAGTATTAGGAAGATTAAGTTTTTATGCATGTAAATCTGCTTTTTCTTCTTTCTTTTTTCTGTATTTTCTTCTTTTCTTTTTTCTTAATTCTTTTTTCTTTAATTTTCTTTTTGTAGTATGAGACTGTAAATTCTTTGTATATGTATGTAGTTTAAATTAATGAAGATTATAAAAAAAAACAAAGTAGCCCAGAGTGGCACACATCAAAATGTCAAAACGATACAATTTAAAATAAGGTGGAAAGCCTATTAAAAGCAATTAAAAACTACCCAAAACATATTTGCAAACATTGGCAAGGGTTCAAAATTGGGCCACAAAGCAGATTTCTCCAGGCTGACCAACATCACAGTTTTTAAGGAAGGGTGAAAAGCAAATTTGAAAGAATAATAATACAAGCAGCTCCCCACTAGCACACAATCTGTTTGCGTGTGACTGAGCACCCCACAGTGCTGGAAACCCGGAAGTGGAACCTAGAAGTGGGGAGTATCTGGGAGAGGCCTCGCAAGGAGGCCCTTTGGGCTCTGCGGAGGCTCCACTGCCCTTTCTGGGTTCCCGGTGCTGCATGTGTATGCAGTCGCACAGAAGTACATCGTGTGCAAGTGGGGAGTTGCCTGTACAGTGGACACTCGGGTTGTGAACGTGATCCGTACGGGAGACACATTCGCAACCCGCAGCGTCATGCCTGCGCATGTGCAGGTTGTGATTCGGCTCTTCTGCGCATGCGCAAAGCGTGATTTAGCGCTTCTGTGCATATGCAAAGCGCCAAAACCCAGCAGTAGCCTGTTCCGGTACTACTGGGCTCGGCGCAGTGCACAACCCAAAAATGTGCAACCCGAAGAGTCTGTAACCCGAGGTAAAGGTAAAGGTACCCCTGATCATTAGGTCCAGTCGTGGCCGACTCTGGGGTTGCGGCACTCATCTCACTTTACTGGCCAAGGGAGCCGGCGTACAGCTTCTGGGTCATGTGGCCAGCATGACTAAGCCGCTTCTGGCGAACCAGAGCAGCGCACGGAAACGCTGTTTACCTTCCCGCCAAAGTGGTACCTATTTACCTACTTGCACTTTGACGTGCTTTCAAACTGCTAGGTTGGCAGGAGCAGGGACCAAGCACCAGGAGCTCACCCTGTTGCGGGGATTCGAACCGCCGACCTTCTGATCGACAAGTCCTGTGCTCTATGGTTTAACCCACAGCGCCACCTGCGCCGTAACCTTAGGTATGACTGACAATTAAAGCAGAAGCCTGGCTTTTGATTAGTGGAGCTTCCTTGTCTTGTTTTGTAAGCCGCTTGGGAAACACGGCCACAAGCAGGGAAACTAGGAATCTGAGAGAACGGTGTAGAAGGTACATAATGCAATTTGATAGGTGGTGCTAAGCGGGTCTTGTCTTGTGAGCTGCCAGGGCAGGGATGCCATTTCCCCCTACCTGTTACGTGCAAGAACAGGTTGGGAAACCTCTGTCGGCCTGAGGGCCAGATTACTTAAGTGGAAACCTCTCGGAGGCTGTGTTTCGACAGCGGGCCGGACCAGACATGCAGAACCATAAACACGATCAGGCACACATTTCTAACGCATAACCTTAGAACACAACAGGGCACATTCCCAACACACACACACTCCTAACTCACACTTTTAACTCAAAAAATCAGAGGCACAATTCTACTCACATCCTTCGGGCATGCGTGCATGCACAGAGAATGAGGTACGCATTCCAAACTCACACCTTTTGTGCGCACACATAGGGGGAAAAATCAGACACAGAGTTCTAACACACAGCCTGCATGCATGCACACAAACAAATGAGGAGACACACACTCTCAAGTCACCTTTAGCATACACTCACAAAGAGTCAGAGCCACACAATACACTGAGGAGAATCTGCACGGAAAGAACAGCTAGACTGGTGAGTGGGAGCAGCCCCAAAACCACATAACACCGGTCTTGAAAGACCTACATTGGCTCCCAGTACGTTTCCAGGCACAATTCAAAGTGTTGGTGCTGACCTTGAAAGCCCTCAACGGCCTCGGTCCTGTATACCTGAAGGAGTGTCTCCACCCCTATCTTTCTACCCGGACATTGAGGTCCAGCGTAGAGGGCCTTCTGGTGGTTCCCTCATTGTGAGAAGTGAGGTTACAGGGAACCAGGCAGAGGGCCTTCTCGGTAGTGGCGCCCGCCCTGTGGAACGCTCTCCCATCAGATGTGAAGGAAATAAGCTGCTATCCTATCTTTAAAAGACATCTGAAGGCAGCCCAGTTTAGGGAAGCTTTTAATGTTTGATGCATTACTGTATTTTAATATTTTGTTGGAAACCGCCCAGAGTGGATGGGGAAGCCCAGCCAGATGGGCGGGGTATAAATAATAAATTGTTGTTGTTGTTGTTGTTGTTATATAAATGGTAAAATAAGACCCAAGCAAAGAACAGGAAAGACGGAGTATTGAATGGATTGGGAGTGGGAATAAATTGGGAGGCGAGGCCCAGGGTGGGGTAGAAAGGAGGGTCTCATCACTTGGGAGCAGAGGGGGAGTGGTGAGACCCTTCCTCTGCTGCTGAAAGAGAAGGATCTGCTTGAGAATAACTAGAGGGCTGTCCCTGCTGTTGCAGAGTTGCAGTAGCAACAGTGACACAGAGCAGAGAATCAGGAAGCATTTTGAAAAAAACGGATGGCAAGGAAAGGAAGGAAGGAGCCGCCCGCGGCTGTCACTGTGCAGAAGCAGATCATGCGCAAAAAATGATTGACAGAAACCCACTCTTAACGATGACTAAACTTCTGCATTAGAGGTTTTTTTTAAGCAGAGGTTCGGTGGTCACCTGTCATGGATTCCTGCACTCTCGGGGTCCCTTCCAATTCTACAGTTCTATGGCTCTATGCATACCCTATTCCATACCCTCCAACATTTCTCCAATGAAAATAGGGGCATCATACCAATTGTCCGTATAGTTAAAGCTATGGTTTTCCCAGTAGTGATGTATGGAAGTGAGAGCTGGACCATAAAGAAGGCTGGTCGCCGAAGAATTGATGCTTTTGAATTATGGTGCTGGAGGAGACTCTTGAGAGTCCCATGGACTGCAAGAAGATCAAACCTCTCCGTTCTTAAGGAAATCAGCCCTGAGCGCTCACTGGAAGGACAGATCCTGAAGCTGAGGCTCCAATACTTTGGCCACCTCATGAGAAGAGAAGACTCCCTGGAAAAGACCCTGATGTTGGGAAAGATGGAGGGCACAAGGAGAAGGGGATGACAGAGGACGAGATGGTTGGACAGTGTTCTCGAAGCTACAAACATGAGTCTGACCAAACTGTGGGAGGCAGTGGAAGACAGGAGTGCCTGGCGTGCTCTGCTCCAGGAGTTGGACACGACTAAACAACAACCACCAGTCACCACTGAGCTGCGTGCATTTAATGTGCACACGTGCCCACCTTTCTATTTATGTGCATTTAGCCCGGATATGACCATTTCTTCAAGGAAGGAGAGGGAGCAGAAGTAAATAATGGGGAGGAACAGCGAGCAGGGCAGGAGTAGGACCTTTGCAGGAAACGGTACCTGTGAGGGTGACTCCGCCGCGCAGGTTGCTCCGGGGAAGAAGGTCCGCGAAGCTGCTTTGCAGCATTTGGAAAGCAAATCTCCTCGCTTGCAGGAAGCAGGAGCGGCTTGGGGAAGCGCATGCGCATTTGCGGAACTGAAGCCCCAGGCCCTTCCTCGTCCTGCTTCGCCAGGAGAGCGAGAGCGGATGGGAAGCGGGCAGGAGAAGCAAAGTGTGGGCAGCGCCAGGGCTACATGGTGCCGCACGGCGCATGCTCACCGCTGTGAAGGTAGGGGTTTGTTTTATTCTTGGGTAGAAGGGACGTGGTTCTATGCCGCTTTTCATTCAGACGACTCTCAAAGCCGCTCACGAGCAATAAATAGCAATGCGGTAATAGAGCATCGCAAATGCAGCCCAAATCACCCGAAACAACAAATCATCCATAAAACAGTTGCAGCCTAAAAATCAGCAAAACACAACGACCGTAAAAGTCGTCACATGTGATGAACATGTCACATGTATAGCATTGGTGGTTCAGTGGTAGAATTCTCGCCTGCCACGCGGGAGGCCCGGGTTCGATTCCCGGCCAATGCAACTTGACTTTTGGGTTTAATTTTGGGACGCAGGTGGCGCTGTGGGTTAAACCACAGAGCCCAGGGCTTGCTGATCAGAAGGTCAGTGGTTTGAATCCCCACGATGGGGTGAGCTCCCGTTGCTCGGTCCCAGCTCCTGCCAACCTAGCAGTTCAAAAGCACGTCAAAGTGCAAGTAGATAAATAGGTAACGCTCCAGAAGGTTCACCAGAAGCGGCTTAGTCATGCTGGTCACATGACCCAGAAGCTGTACGTTGGCTCCCTGGGCCAGTAAAGCGAGATGAGCGCCGCAACCCCAGAGTCAGACACGACTGGACCTAATGGTCAGAGGTCCCTTTACCTTTACTTTATAGCATTTATAATCTGAAATAATAATAACATCAAAAAAGCAGCTAAAAAGATAAGCATTGTTGTTATTGGGCACATGTTCTGTGGTGTTGTTTTAATTCACATATTGTAGGATCAAGCTCTGGTGTTGCAGCCAAGTCAAACGCAGAAAAAGGTGAGCATGAATGCAAGAGGGGCGGCCCACCCCCTTTTATTGCAATGGCACAGCTATGGAGGCAGGATGGCCATTGGTTTATTATTATTATTAAAGAGTTTCTTGATATACAAAAGTGTGTGCAATGTCTCTCTCTCGTATTCCCCCCCCCCGTAACATTTTTACAATTCAGTTTCATTTGTTGAGACATTAGGAAGAAAAGGGGGAAAGTGGTGGAGGGGGGAAAGATGGGGTGGGGTGGGGCCAGGTGGTGATATTTCTATTTTACTTCCTATATGTAGGGTTTGGTGTCAGCGTTGCTTGAGCAGGTTCTTTGCTGTTCACTTGTGTTCCTTTGGTGGTGAGAGAGGTTGGGGTTGGCCTAGGGTGTGGTTATTCATTTGTGGTTGGCTGTGATGGTCTTTGTTTTCATGTGTGATGTGAGTGGGGTGGGTGGGTGTTTTGGATAAGGTTTGTTGTTGTTGTTGTTTAGTTGTTTAGTCGTGTCCGACTCTTTGTGACCCCCTGGACCAGAGCATGCCAGGCCCTCCTGTCTTCCACTGCCTCCCGCCGTTTGGTCAATCTCATGCTGGTAGCTTCGAGAACACTGTCCAACCATCTCGTTCTCTGTCGTCCCCTTCTCCTTGAGCCCTCCATCTTTCCCAACATCAGGGTCTTTTCCAGGGAGTCTTCTCTTCTTACTCTAAATCTCAAGGTCGTAGGTTCGAGCCCCATGTTAGGCAAACATTTCCTGCATAGCATGGGGTTGGACTAGATCAGTGGTTCTCAACCTGTGGGTCCCCAGATGGGAGTTGTAGTTCAACAACATCTGGGGACCTACAGGTTGAGGAAGGCTGGACTAGATTATCCTCTCCAACTCTACAGTGGTACCTCTGGCTGCGAACAGGATCCGTTCTGGAGGCCCGTTCGCAACTTGAAAAGAACGCAACCCGTCTGCACACGCGCGGATCGCAATTTGCCGCTTCTGCGCATGTGCGATGTCATTTTGCACGTCTCCACATGCGTGAGTGGCGAAACCCCGAAGTAACCCTTTCCGGTACTTCCACGTCACCACAGGACGCAACCTGAAAACGCGCTACCTGAAGCAAAGTAACATGTGGTATGACTGTACGATTCTAGTCTGGGGTTTCTTCCAGACCCAGCACTGTCTTGGGAGGGTTTTGCTCTATGGATTTAGGAACTAGAGCCCTGTTTGGACAGAGGTAGCCTTGTTACAGTTCAGTTTCATAGGTTGTCATTCATAAATAGCATCAAGTACCGTATTTTTTGCACCATAACACTTTTTTCCTCCTAGAAAGTAAGGGGAAATGTCTGTGTGTGTTATGGAGGGAATGCGTACGGGTGGCATGCCTACGGATTTTCCTCCTCTAAAAACTACGTGCGTGTTATGGTCGGGTGCGTGTTATAGAGCGAAAAATTTCCGTTCTGTGATTCTCTTCGTCTAGCGGTTTTTTCGTCTTGCGAAGCAAGCCCATTGACGGATTAGCGGATTAGCGCTATTAGCAGCTTATCTGCTGATCGGATCAGCTGATAAGCAGCTTAGCGGCTTAGAAAAGGGGGGGGAACCCGCAGGAACTCGCAAGGCATTGTTGTCTTGCGAAGCAAGCCCATAGGAAATTCGTTTTGCGAAGCACCTCCAAAACGGAAAACTCTTTCGTCTAGCGAGTTTTCTGTCTTGCGAGGCATTCATCTTGCGGGGCACCACTGTAATCCAATTTCCTACATGCCCTTTTAATATATGCCCCAAAATTCCCCTTCTTCAGGTTTCAGCTCTCCTTGACAAGCTATTTGGAAGTTGAATATCTGAGAGGCACCACCACACAGAACCCTTTTAGTATACATGAATTTACGTTGTGGCCTTTGAATAAAGATTCCTACCTCCTGTTCAGGGAATGAAAACATCTCCTGCCCATAACTTTTGACCAAGACTTATTTTCCCCTAATGGAGTTCACCTGGCCACCCCAAGATTTCAGAAAAATCATGCAGGCCTTAGGTAGACTGGGTGGTAACAGGGCTGTCTTTGACTGAACTGAAATGTTTTGACCAGTTACTTAACTTATAAATTGAAAGTGTTGCTTCTGTTGTAGCGGTAGTTAATTAGAAACCTCTATGTGAGCAAGATAGTAGACAATTGAGCATGACCATTAAAAAAAAAAATTAAAATTAAATATAAGTAATAAAGGTAGCCATTTTTACATAAAATAATATACCATGATTTGTTAGGGTAATACATTGTGTTAAGTAAATAATCATTTTTCCCCCAAGTATCTGAAAGCAATAAGATCATATGGCTTGGATCATGGGGCAACCCAAATATCCTCCATTTAGTCTATATAGAATAGTTAAATCTTTCTAACCCTGAAATCCTAGTACGGTTCCTGCACATTTTTTTGCCAAGTCCTGGGAGCCAATGGGACTAGTAATTTGCCTCCAAATTCTGGGAAGTGCATTTCCCCATTAAGAAAGTTTTTGTGTCCATTACTTACATTCTAATTGATAAAAAGCTATCATATTCCAAAAAGGACACCCTGGAATTTCTGACTTATTCCCAGCCATATTTCCATGCTGATTTCCAAAATCACAGCTGAGACTTAGTTAGGAAAAGCATTTGGTTTTATTGAACTGAAGCAAAGAGATCTGAGTTATCTTTGAGAGAAAATAGCTTTCAGAAAACGTCTTTTGAGACTCTGGCTTGCAGTACCAAAAAGGCAAATCTTCAATGTACAGTATTTATATCATATACAGAATACAATAAATTAATATCTACATGCAACATACATGAAAGTTACATACACACTGTAAAAATACAATATTTTTCAGCTTATTTTGTTTTTTAAAGTTTTTATACAGATTTTAATTTACATTTTTACACAATTTTTGTAAACTTTTTTTTCCTTTATAAAAATCAGAGCACACCATACATCACCATTCACATCTGCACTTCAGCCTAGACACGTCGGTCACACAATGCTACAAAATCCTAACTTACGCAGGCCCTTCATTTCTACCATGACATTGCTTTTACATTATTATACTACGGAGTAAATTTCTTCTTTTGCTCACTTTGCATATATTTGAAAATATTAAGTAAAGCAACCATAAAAGTCTGTGCTTTAAGAGAAAAGAAAAATGGCAAGCAATTAAGTGTCATTACAACCACTTTCATCAACTTCACATTTACCAACACTTCTGCATAATCAAATAGCCTTTCCGCTAACAGCTTTCACTTAAGCATGCAAACGTGTTATGATTAAGAAATTATTTATGACAATGTAAAATACTGGGAAAAAGCTACAGGAGTTAGTAGTAAAAGGGAAAGTAGACTTTACATTGAATGTCAAAATTTCTAATTTAATAGTTTGCTTTTTCACATTAACACTAAGGTTTTCTGAATACACTTCAGTTCCTAAAATGGATAGGAAAGCCGACCCTTGAGAAGTTTTAACACTAAAATATACCTGGCACATTGAACCAGATTACCCTCTGGTTTTCACTTTAAAAGGAGACATTATTCATCCCTAAATAACACAAGCATATTCCTTATTTAATACACTTCCTGAAATTCAACAAAGCTTTAAAAAAAGGAGAGAGAAACTCCTTTCTTAAAAAAGAATGCACAACTAAAGTTTTGGTTAAAAGTACTTCAGTCCAGACAGAAACAAGCATACACTTCTTTGCAACTCAGTCTATCCCAAAAATAGTTCCCCATATTCAAACTCTAATTTCAGCAAGGCGTTCAAGCACATATCAAGCTTTACAGCTCTCTTATAGCCTGCTAACAAACAGTGTGCACTTGTTCATGCTCCTCACTTGATAAAGACCTAAATGGTTGGTTGGATCAACCCTGCTACATTTGACTTTTGCCACAGTAAGTGGTGTGTATGTTTTGGGTACTGCATGAGACCTTGCGTCAAGGTACAGAGGGTGCTTAGATACTTCCTGCCTGTAGTACTATAATGCATTAAAAGCTCAGCCTAGCACACGGAGTTGATTTTGGCTTGAGGTCAAAGAAGAAGGTGCTTTCCAGGTCACTTGGTGGAGAACTGCTAAGACTTTCTTCTCCACAGCTCATATCTTCACAGGAGTCCTCACTAGGGGGTAAAATATGAAGAGTTATATACAGCTCACATAAGTGAAAAACGATTTAAAAACAAAAGTATTTTAAAAACCCACTCCAAATAGACACTGTTTATGAGGGTCTTTTTCTACTTTTGGGTTGCATTATTTGCATCACATTTCTTAGCAGCATCTGAGTGCTTATTTATTTATTTTAAATTCCCTAGCAGTCTGCACTGCACCCAATTGCATTAAGAATAGATTCTGCTTTCATGGTTTGAGGGTTCTGTTAATGACATTATGCACAGAATTCCCAGCGCAAAATCAACAAGAACTTGACTCTGATTATCAGTTTCTCAAGTGATTAAAATGTTCGTCACTGTCTACAATTTTAAACTAAGCAGTGTCAGCTGCTATAATTCAAATAAGTTCTTTCACTTTAGATAAGGTCAATCAAGGTCTGCACAGCTGCTAACTGCCTTATTGCACATTGGTCTCGTATTTCATTACTGAGCATCTAACTCCTGCAGCCTCAAAGCTTAACTGGCCAATTCAAAATGCAGCATTGCTTTAAACCAATTTAAACAGCACAGAGTGCTTGTAGTCTCCTCAAAACATTTACTGTCAGAGAGACCCACATTATAGTACAGTGGTACCTTGAGTTAAGAACTTAATTCGTTCCGGAGGTCCGTTCTTAACCTGAAACTGTTCTTAACCTGAAGCACCACTTTAGCTAATGGGGCCTCCCGCTGCTGCCACTGTGCCGCTGCTGCACGATTTCTGTTCTCATCCTGAAGCAAAGTTCTTAACCCGAGGTACTATTTCTGGGTTAGCAGAGTCTGTAACCTGAAGCGTATGTAACCCGAGGTACCACTGTACTCCAAAGAATCTGCAGTAAGTTATTAACATTTACCTATGTTTTCGTCACTTGTTAAGTTCAAGAATTAAGATTGTACTACTGCTATTGCAGTAGTGATTTCCACTTGCTTACAGAATCAATAGCCCTTCCACATGTAAAAGGAAGTGTGCTCTGAGGTATGATTCCTTCCCACTAATGTATGTAAACACCCTCACAACGGATGCAATACAAGCTGTTTGGTTTTATGGGATCTGGAATCCACCAAGATAGTAAATGTAGCTCTAATATTTGAAATGCTAACAAACCAATACTACTTGGTTATCTAATCTTAAATTACACACATGCCACAAAAGAAAGTTACCATTAAATTTATTGAGATGCCATTACTTGAAAGATGAGCAGGTAAGTAGAGAAAGCCCCATGGGATATACCTACCTCTCACTCTCATCAATACATCCAGCCTCTGGAATAGTGGGCAACTCAGGAACACTGTAGTAGCTGTTTTGAAGATTCTGAGCAGTACGCCTTGAAACAATCCAAACTAGTTTCTTATGGTCTGGCTTGCAACAGGCAGGAGACGAGTAATCCACTAAGCATTTTGAAACCAGCTCTCTCCAATAGAGCAAATCGCTGTCACTTATCTAAAAACAAGAGCAGACACTCATATTTATTTGTATTCATTCAAGAGACCTCTACTACTAATCCACTATGCCTGTAATCTCATCCACAATAACCCGAGTGGGGGGCTTGTGTTTAAAAAAAGACCAGCTGGAATCGTAGTCTGAGGGATGTGCTGAAAAGCTCATCACCAGAAAAGCTGGATGCCTAAACACACTGCAGTGTTTGCATTCTGAAACACTTTCTGTGTGTCAGCTGAGCTCAACTTTCGCTTCTGGCCTAGTTCTCATACAGTTCCCCTAACATACTGTGCTAAGATTCTACAAAAGAACAGTAATTTAAAAGACCCTCACTTAGTCTCAATTGCAGATTCAGCCACACACCACATCTGCAAAGACTTTACATATTTAACTGAAATCCCAGCACTGGCACTGTGTGAGCTGATGAGGTACTGCAGTTAATGACAGTTTATAGAACGCTTGTGGTTGCAGTATGTGAAATCTCATACTGCAACAAATGTCTCCTGTATAGAATCATATGATGCAAGATGGGTAAAATGGGAATGTCTTTCATTTTTGGGTTCTTATTACACTTTTACTTCTGATACTTGCCTCTGCAAAGCTATTTCAAAGCTTTTCAGCCATGTGACCTCCCCAATCTCCCTGCATCATGCATTTGGAAACTAATTCCCATATTCAGAGGAGCACACTGTACTGTATTAGGATTGCTGGGTCCAAGTGATATAAAGCAAAAATGGTTGAATCTCTTACCTTTGAGTGCTTCTGAACATACAGAACCATCTCGAACAATTCAATGGATTTCAGAGCCTGCACTTCCAGGGACAGAAGGCACAAGGCCAAGATGGATGGCTGAAAGTAAAAACACACATATCTAGCTCAGTAACACATTACTGGATTCCATCTTTTGCTTGTCAACTACGCATTTCAGGTTTACTTTTGCTTTAACTTATAAATAAATTACTCCCACCACCACCAACACATAAAAGCCATAGTACAGAGACAAGTAAATGACTGTTTTATATTTCACATTAATGATATAGTAATATTTCCTTTTTTTTCCCTGGGGATCATTCCAGAGTGTACCATGAGAAAGAGGTGGCAATGGCAAATTAAGACTGATCTCATGCCTACTACAAGAAGACAAACTACTGAGATTATAAAGCCAACTTAATATTCTTCATGCTGTTATCACTTTTGAATGTTTGCTAGCATCTCCAGTTTAATGGCCAAATATAATTGTGCCATTCATTATATTGCCCACACTCCTCCTATGCTTTGCTGTTATTTACTTACTTTTGCTTTTGAAAAGACTAGTCGGCAGTTGCAAGCTTTAAGTTGTGCTTCCAGTTTGTCAAGATTCAACAATTCTTTCCTATACAAGGGACAAGATGGGGAAAATGTAAACCTGGGTCATCTAGCAGTGTGGCAGAGTTCAACTCAGCTAAGATGCCTGCAGCGTTACTCAAAATGTAAGGCGGGTGCACGGATCCTATTTTCCAGTCTACAACCCTCTTTTTTTTAAAAAAAAGATATTTATTAAAAGTTTTTAAAATATAACAAGAAAAAAGAAAAATAAGCATACAAAATAAAAAACAGTTAAAAACACACATTAATTTTCAATAACATAACTTCCATACACTTATTTCCTTGGACCTCCTCATACCTCCCTTCTTTGTATTCCAGTTCGATTTGTTAGTTCAGCAAATCCTTACCATTAAACCTTTACCCATTTCCAGTCTACAACCCTCAATGCACCTGACCGCTCCCATTCATCTTGTAGACTACGGGCTCTCCAATCTTGGCTGCATTTCCTTATCTCACTGTGCATGAGCACATATTATTGGGAAACAATAACTGGAGCATCTGCAGCCACAGCAAGCAGGAAAGTACAGGCAGCAATGGGAGAGGGACGATCCAGAAGGCTAACAGACAGAAAGAGGGCTTCAAACTACCCACTGAACAACAGGGAATAAGGCTGATCCCACACGTACCTTTCTGAGGTATGACAGAGTACAATAGTATGGTACAAGTGCAAAAAGGTTAAGGCAGTAGTAGCTTTGAAGTCAAAGTGCAGCTTTTCTGAGATTATTTTCTCCATCCGCTTCAGGTCGGACACAGTGCATTTGCATTGGCTAATCCGGATGACATCATGGAGGGATGGGATGTTGCATTCCTCTTCAACCACTCGAGCAGCCAGCTGGAAGCAACAGACCCCAATGCAGGACAAGTGCTTAGGTTTCACCTAGGGAGAAGGAAAAGAACGTTGGGAACAACTAGTAGCATGGATGGTAAGCTACCTAGCAGCAATGTGTAATGGGCAAATAATGAAAAAAGGTACTGAAAATCCATTCATAATTATCTGGGTTCTGCTGCATGCCCTTATTGCCTAGAACAATAAGACCCTTATACTAAAAAGCTGGCTCGTACTATGCAATACTAGGACATGGTTTAGTAAGTTCAGCCTGTAACAGTACTCCTGCTGGTAGTGGGCATTTACTACAAATTCAGCAATATTATTCACTAGGTGTCATCTGGAATGGTGCCATAGATTCAGATAACCTCACTAAGAAGTGTAATATGATTGCAATTTGGCTTTGGAGCAAAAAAAGTCAGAGACAAAGACAGGGAACTGAGGAAGCCAAGGAAAACGTGGGAATGCTATTTTGTGTTTCAGTCACACACCTATAATAAGGCAATTATCTTAGATTACCGTATTGCCTTAAAGTCAAAAACAAATGCCAAAGACAATAGAAACATATTGTTACTGGATATGTGCAAAAATGCATACAGCTGCTCCTTCTAGATGTACCTTCATGAGTGCCAAAAATCTGTCTAGGATGTTGACTGCCAAGACAAATGTTTCTGTGGCAAACCCGAAGAAGTTGGTAAGACTCCAGAGATCTTCAACTTTTGCATTCCTCAGTCTTGGACATAAGGCGTTTTCATTCTGTGTAGCAAGAGAAATAGCTTCGTGTTATATGTATAAACCCTGCACAGAAATGTCTTAGAAGCTGATCTATACATTCTGATGTGGTGTGATAGCCAACCTCATGGCGATTTGGAGTGGGGATGAAGAGTGCAGGCAAATACTCCATAGTTAAGCTGTCCAGAAGCCAGAAGGCCTTTCCGCTCAACATGTCACTGATTCGTCAAACAGCTTGTCAATAACAGCTTTTTTTTGCGGGGGTGGGGAGTTCCGTTGCACCACTGGAAGTCTTTGCACCAACAGGACAAATTAACTGGATACAACCCAAAATCTCTTTTCAAAATAACACAATATATAGAATGAAGCATGTGCCAATTTCTTTTCTTCTGAACCTAAGTTTGAACAGGAACCTTTGGGGGGAAATGAAATGCAGTTCAGAAGAAGTCCTGGTTTAATCTTGGACTACAAGCCACAAAATGAATATATAGTTTGTAGTTTGGGTATAATGTCATTGGAACAAAGCGTGATAAATTCAGCAAAGCAAGCGTACAAGGAAAGGAATGAGTGCACAGTGATCATTCTGCATTGTGAGTGCTACATCTGATCAAGCCTACGGTATGTGATGTGATCTGAACACCCTATAGCACTTTTAATACCAGTCCTACAAGCTAGCCAGTGGGGTTAGAGTGCTGGACTAGGACCTGGAAGTGCCAAATCCTCACTCAGCCATGAAGCTCACTGGGTGACCTAGAGCTAATAACTTCAGAGGGTTGTTGTAAGGATAAAAGGGGAAGGAAGAGAATCAATAGTGCACCTTGAGTTCCTTTGAGAGAATGTTGAATATATATTTAATAAGCTACATGAAGAGAAATCTATGGTTTTGGTCATTTCCCTATCAAATCTCTCACATGCAACCAAAGTTCAATCATGCAAATCATTAATTCCCAGACCCAGAGAAAAGCTTTTCCTCACCTCAACAGTGCACTCAATCAAGCTAAGCCCCTTTTCCCGAGGCTGGTATTTCCATTCTTGCTCCAAATGGATTTTCAGCTGCCTGAAGAGCCAACTGCTCATCTGTTCTTCGACTCCAAGGTCCTTCATCTTAGAAAGTAGGGGAGAGGAGGAAAGAAAGACAAATTGAACATTCTCAGGAGGGAAAAATCACATCCATTTCAGAGGTTAAATGTGTGTTACAACAGCAACATAATCACCACTCAGAAGCAAATAATTAATGCTGTATTTCCAATTCACCCAACTTGTGTTGAGACCAGGGAGATAACAAGCCTTACAATTAAAGAGCATAGTATTCTTTGACAATTTCAGATGACACATTTCTCTGAACTGCCCACATGCCCATCTATCTAAACTGTTTACACTGTATCATACTAAAACCATGCAATGGGAGAGGAAAAACACTCCTCTCTCTCCAGCTGAAAACCTGGGCCTTTCACCCAGTGCTTGACTAAGAGGCCAGTGCATAGGGAGTTTGGGGGGGGGTGAGGGGGGTGGAGCATAGCTGAATGCTGTCACGTACACACAGTGGAAGCAGCTTCCAAATGACTGAAGGGGGCAGCAGCGGAATAGACATACAGACTTACCAGTAAGAAACATCATCAGGCTACAACACTCTGAATATTTCCCTGGGAAGCAGACCCACCACAATAAAAGACAGCTTACTGTTGAGTAACCTGGCATAATGATATCAGGCTGCCCAAATGATAAGGCATTCTAATAAACTCCCCTGACCCCTTAAGCATATAACTCTGCAATTCTACCTGCTAAATTTTGGCTTTTACCCATCTGGCTTTCCAGTGATCCCAATACAGTGGGAGCTTTGCAGTATCTTGCTACTCTTTCCTTATTAGGTCTCAAATTAATTTGTTTGTTTCTAGTCCTTAGACCGTTACAAAAGAAAAAATAACAATTTAAATTCCTTATAGGTAATCTGTCAGACACACACACCCAATCACTCACTTTGAGTCAGCCTGTTTTCAATTCCACCCTAAGCAAAGGGATAATCTTTGTTCAACCTCGAAACAACAACAAAAATCTGGGGAGCAGAGATGGGTGGGTGGTGGCAGGGAGGGACAGACGGAGAACTATCAAAACATTTGTCCCAAGGCCTAGATCATCTGCTGCCATCCTCAGCTAAGCCCTGACACACAAAACCTGTAAAACACATAAAGGGTTTCACTCTCAACCAACAGCTTGGGGTTTGGATAAGAAAATGCCCTTTAGACAGAAGGTGACAAGGATTGCTCTGCACAATCTGCATCTAGCACAAGAGCACCTCAAAACACAAGAGATGCCTTTTAATCCTCTTTGCTGGATGTGAAACCAGCCAAAACCTCCCTCAGTTCTCATTTTTTGCCCTACTTCTCTATTTCTGTTCCGCTGATATTTTTCTTGAAAGCCCCACCTACAGCACTGCCAGAGACATTCCCCTCAAATACACATCCCAACCTCATCCTGCTTATCCCACATGCAACCATTTCCTCCTTTCTGGGGAACTTACACGGGGCCTTCCCCAACCCATGACGCACTTGTCCAGCTCTACGTGCCTCCTCCCAGCTATCAAAGACTGGACAGTTATTGCAAAATACTTTCTGGTGTCCTCTGTTCACCTCCATAGCCCTAGTGAAGAGTTCTAGCAAACTCTTCCCAAACACACAGCAATAGGTATGAGCCTTCGTCGAAAGCTCATACCAGAAACAAACTTAGTTGGTCTCCAAGGTGCTACTGGAAGGAATTTTTTTATTTTGTTTCGACTAGGGCAGACCAACATGGCTACCTACCTGGAACTAACACAGCAATAGGGTTTGGCTCAATTCCCACTGATCCCTTGCAACCCATACCATCAAGAGTCTTTCCAAGCCAGCAGTCCTACCTAAGGTCCAGGGGGGCTCTGCCCTCCCAATTACAGATCACTTTCCATCACCAAAAAATCCTTTCACCCCACAAGACACCTCACCCTCTTAAGCAAAGATACACCACTGTCAGCCTCCCCCAACCCTTTCTAAAACTTAGTCTCCCATTAAAGCTCTCCTGGGATCTGTGACAGACAAAAGCTTTCAGTGGGGCCCGCCCCTCATGAGCCTTGTCTCCTCTCTCCTCACCCCCCCCCCCCCCCGCAAATCACTGCACTCCACTCCCTGTCAGCTCCTCCCCTTCATATGGATATTACTGGCTTGCCTTATTTTGCACCAAGGCTTACTAGAGTGATTGAGAGGCACTTGGAAAATGAAAATATCCTTGCAGCCACTGAGTAAGCTGCAGGCAGGCAGAGACCACCTCAGTTATCACCTTGGTACATTGCTTTAGTTTAATACTGGTGGATTGTCATAGTTTGATACTGTTACTGTGCAATTTACTCATTTATCTTCATGTTACTTGCAAGCTGCCTCGAAAAGATTTGGATCCGAAAGGGGTACAAATAATTGTAATAAGTAAATAAACAATCGGTTCAGCTCTCTGAAAATCCGTTCTTCACAGGTCACCCACAACGCTCCTTCAATCTCACCCTTCCCCCTCCCAGCAGAGATTTAACTTTGTAAATCTGAGAGTGGTTCACATCGCAACAAAGAAAGCAAACCGTAAACACACAAATCACCCCTCCCGAAACACAGCAGGACACATTAAATAAAAATGTATCTCCAAACAAGCTGCGTCCTCCACCCCCCTCAATAGTACTGTTTAAAGAAACTGGCGAGGACAAGGGTGCACAAAAACAAAAAGGCCTTCGGCCAATTGTTTCCTCTTCCTGGCATTCTGACGTTTTATTCCAGTACCTGCTTTTGCAATTGTTTTCATGGCCCTGTCTTTTTCTTCCTTTTTTGGGGGGGGGATGTGTATGTGTGTATATACATACATATATATATATATATATATATATATATATATATATATATACACACACACAGACAGTTCATATGAATCTCTCTCTCTCTCTCTCTCTCTCTCTCTCTCACACACACACACACACACACACACACACATATAGACAGTTCATATGAATCAATCTCTCTCTCTCTCTCTCTCTCTCTCACACACACACACATATATATGCATGCTATGGAATCTGAAACTATCACTACACATAAATACATAGCCTGTTAAGTCTTTTTCATGTACTTAAAAACACACACACACCTAAAACAAATACAATCGATAGATCGGGGTGTGGGTGTGTGTAATGCACAATCACCCCGAACGTACTATCAAAATAGGCAGGACACAGCAGCTTTTAAACGTTTATGGGGGGCGGGTTCATTTTGGTAAATATGCCAGATTTGTTCTAATGATATATATTTCGTGGGTTTCGGGGAGCACTCCTTGCTCAGCCGATTTTCGGAATAGGAAGCAGTTTACAGGGGACGCTTTTAAAGGAAGAAAGGGAAGCTACAAAAGGCTTAACACCCCCCCCCCCATTTTTCCATCTCTCAGCCGGACATACCTCTCCTCAGGGGCGCCGCTTCTCGTCTTCTCGGGACCCCGGAAGGGACGGAGGAGGGAGGCCGGGGGCTGGAGCGAAGGGAGGCGGCGGGCGGTTGTCCCCTCAACGGTGGCGACAACAACAGCGAACGGCCGAGGCGCCCCGTCCTCACCGATCCATCCAGCCGCCCTCCGCCCACTCCAAGCCCCGACCTTCCCCCGTCCTTCCCGGCCCGGCGTCAGCGCGAAAGCAGCAGCGGCACCATCGCCTCCCGCTCCCCAAGCCCCGGAGACCTCCGCGGGGCAGCCGAGCCGGAGGCGCCTCAGACCCACATCAAAATGGAGTCCGCTCGGAAGAGAGCCGAGGAACCCCGGGCCCCGCCCCTCTTTCCGTCACGTGACCGCCCGCCCAGCTCTCCTCCTTGTTTTGTTTCCCTCGAGTTGCTTTGGGCGGAGGGATTCGTAGCCGCGGCGGCGATGCGGTCCTGTAGGAGTAGGGGGAATGACGTAAAAAAATAAACCCTCTCGTTTCTTTCACTTCCCGCCCCCCACGAATGGAATATACCTCAAAGAACGCCAGTGGCGATTTGGGGAACGGCGCGAATGCTTCCTCCCATCAATCGCGCAAATGATTGCCTTTTGCTTTTAACCGAGAGGCGGAAGGACACTCCATGCCTTGGGACGCATCGCTCCTTTTAAAGGGACAAAGGTGGGGGCGGGAGGAAAACCTTCGTTTTGAAAAGTCCGCCCAAAAGGCTGCTTGCTGATTGGTCGGCGGCTGCAGAGCGGTGATTGGACGCGGGGGGCGGGCCTCTTTTTTGTTGCTTCTGCGCCGGCCATCCGAATGTTTTGTGGTTCAGAGGAGTTGGCGCTGACTGGTGGGAGGTGACGGCAGTTCGCTGTCAAGATCAGCCAATGAGGAGAGAGACCTTTGGCTTCTCCCTCCCTCGGGGCTCTTTTTTGTTTTCCTCCTCCAGCTGATTCTACGGCGAGGCGGGGATGACGTGGGGGAGGGGAGAGAAGCGCCCAACTGCCATTTCCCAACTGTCATTTTCTGGGGGTGGGGGCTGGGCAGAAGAAAATGGAGGGGCGCAGCTTCACCCCTTGCTCAGCTGCAGCCTTTTTAGAGTCAAGGTCTCCAGAGGGCATTCCTCAACCCCAAACATTGCTTAAATGGTACCAAGGTCTCCAGAGGTGAACTCCCAACTCCATTTATATTTACTTTTTGTAAAAATAGTGTGTGTGGGGAGAACCTCAGTGGTTTACAAAGAAAGAAAAAACTATGAAATTATTGCTAATTTTTTTTGTTTTGTTCTTGTTGAGTTGTTTAGTCGTGTCCGACTCTTCGTGACCCCAAGGACCAGAGCACACCAGGCACTCCTGTCCTCCACTGCCTCCCACAGTTTGGTCAAACTCATGTTCGTAGCTTCAAGAACAGTGTCCCCTTCTCCTTGTCCCCTGTCGTCCCCTTCTCCTTGTGCCCTCCATCTTTCCCAACATCAGGGTCTTTTCCAGGGAGTCTTCTCTTCTCATGAGGTGGCCAAAGTATTGGAGCCTCAGCTTCAGGATCTGTCCTTCCAGTGAGCACTCAGGGCTGATTTCCTGAAGAATGGAGAGGTTTGATCTTCTTGCAGTCCATGGGACTCTCAAGAGTCTCCTCCAGCACCATAATTCAAAAGCATCCATTCTTCGGCAATCAGCCTTCTTTATGGTGCAGCTCTCACTTCCATACATCACTTCGTGGAAAACCATAGCTTTAACTATACGGACCTTTGTTGGCAAGGTGATGTCTCTGCTTTGTAAGATGCTGTCTAGGTTTGTCATTGCTTTTCTCCCAAGAAGCAGGCATCTTTTAATTTCGTGGCTGCTGTCACCATCTGCAGTGATCATGAAACCCAAGAAAGTAAATCTCTCACTGCCTCCATTTCTTCCCCTTCTATTTGCCAGGAGGTGATGGGCCCAGTGGCCATGATCTTCGTTTTTTGGATGTTGAGCTTCAGACCATATTTTGCGCTCTCCTCTTTCACCCTCATTAAAAGGTTCTTTAATTCCTCCTCAGTTTCTGCCATCAAGGTTGTTTCATCTGCATATCTGAGGTTGTTGATATTTCTTCCGGCAATCTTGATTCCGGCTTGGGATTCATCCAGCCCAGCCTTTACAGCCATAATTTAAAACACACACAAAGTCAAAAACTACAACAGAACATCAGTTTTAATGAGGACAAACAATAGGTTTTGGTCACAGGACAGTTGCAAGATGGAATTTTCTAGTGCAACTTCATGCTTTTAAACAAAGGCTGTCAAGGCTGGACATTTTTAGTTCTAAAGGTAAATGTTTTGGAAACCATTCATGGAAACTATTTAGCAATCTGAGCTTCTACAGGTTTTTCTGGGCTTTGGTGTGTTTTAGGGATAAACAATGTTATTTTTACAAAGCAACGCAGTATTTACATAGAATATTTTGGGTGGCTCTAATCCTTCTGTTGTTGTTTAGCTGCTAAATTGCAGGCTGGTGTTACATGGATTATTTTAAAAGAAACCACAGGAGTATCATGTTCCCGATGGTCACCAAGCTGGTTTTCTTTGCATAATACCGAAAGCAGCAATAGTTGTAAAACATGATTGCAATGACACAATCCCAGTTCAGGGGTGTTGGGGCACTTAATCAAGTCAGCCTAACATAATTTGGGCTAATTAATTAAGTCAGCCTAACATAATTTGGGGGTGCAAGACCTTTTTTTGCTGCGGGCATTTGGAAGTTGAAACATCAAAGCAATATTTAGCTATGAAAATAATAGCTCAAAGGTGCTGATGTGTACCAGCAATGGAAATATGGAACAGAGCAGAGGAATACATTGGTACTAGGGAGGGCCAAGCAACCTCATTTAGAGGGATAGCTTGCAATGGAGCTACGTGTCCTTTTCATGAGTGCAGGGTTGAGCCAAGAAGAGTGGAAACAGCTGCTACAAACCAGGATGATGAGAGGCATTGCTTCTCACTCTTTGGGCAGATACCTCTCCTGTTGGGAAATGGCCTTGAAGGCCCTTAAATCTAGGGCCTGGGTGGGGATTCTTTAATGGACAATTATTTAGTTACGTAAAACTAATTTCTAGCCCACTTTTTTTCTAGACAGATACTGCGGAGAGTAAACACTCATATAAGGGAAGAGTTTGATGCAGTGATACGGAAATCCTGGCCTGATGGGGCAATGTCCCCTCTCTTCTTCCATGGCGCTGTGGTCTAACCACCGAGCCTCTTTGGCTTGCCGATCAGAGTTGGCGGTTTGAATCCGCGCAACAGGGTGAGCTCTCATTGTTCTTTCCCAGCTTCTGCCAACCTAGTAGTTTGAAAGCACGCCAGTGCAAGTAGATAAATAGGTACCGCTGCGGCGGGGAGGTAAACGGTGTTTCCGTGCGCTCTGGTTTCCGTCACGGTGTGCCGTTGTGCCAGAAGCTGTTTAGTCCTGCTGGCCACATGACCCGGAAAGCTGTCTGTGGACAAACGCCGGCTCCCTCGTCCTGAAGCGAGATGAACGCTGCAACCCCATAGTCGCCTTTGACTGGACTTAACCCTCCAGGGGTCCTTTACCTATTTTTTTTTTTTACCTCTAGTCAATAGGTGGGGGTCACAGGGGGAAAGCCCTGCTGTTCTAGCAGAAGTTCTTGTGTGGGTTTCCACTAGCAAGGGGCTCATCAGTTGAATACAGCCCACAGTAATCAACAACCAAGACGCATGATACTTTTTCTCATTTCTTTCTTTTAGTCAGTGCTGTTTTTCTAGAAAGAGAGATGCCGGAACTCACCATGAACACCTCCCTCGTTTTCTTAGAATGGCAATGGCAGCCACTTGAGAGGTGCTGGAACTGAGTTCCTGGAAGTTCCCCCTGGGGGAAATCCCTGCTTTTAATTGTGTTTGTTAATCTTTGTCCCCCATCTCAACATAAGTATGTATCTCTGTGTTGAATACTGAGTATATATAAATTTTAAAACATTAAAAACACATAAGACAAAGAAAAGGCAGTAAGAAATTTCAAGAGTACCGCAATAGCTGCGAGAACATTGTTAGCGAAGAATTGGAAGAAACAAGATTTACCAACTATTGAAGAATGGCAGATAATAAATAATAATAATAATAAATAATAAAAATAATAATAATTTATTTATACCCAGCCCATCTGGCGGGATTTCCCCAGCCACTCTGATGAAAATGATGGACTATATGGAACTTGCCAAACTGACTGGGAGACTCCAAGACCAGAGAGAAGAGACGGTGGAAGAAGACTGGAAGAAGTTTAAGGAATATTTGAAAAAAATATGTTAATATTTAAACCTTAGAATAGCTTTGGAAGTGGATATGGGCTGTAGTGTTAGAAGTAGAAAATAGGGTACAGTATTTTAAAATAGTATTATTTGTAAGTGATAAAATGTGAAGTTATTTTAAGTATGATTAAAAAAAAAGATGGTTAGAAATTATGATCTACGGTATGTAAACTGCTAAAGTGATCCATGCGACAGTCATCTTGACTACTGTAATTCGCTCTACGCGGGGCTGCCCTTGAAGCTGTCCCAGAAACTCCAGCGGGTACAGAATGCTGCAGCGAGGGTCTCTGCCATGGGAGCATATTCATCCAGTGCTTTTCAAGCTGCACTGGCTCCCGGTGGAGTACAGGGTCAGATTTAAGGTGCTGCTTTTGACCTTTAAAGCCCTTCACGGCCTAGGACCCTCGTACCTACGGGACCGCCTCGCCTGGTATGCCCCACGGAGAGCCTCAAGGTCCATAAATAACAACACCCTAGTGGTCCCAGGCCCTAAGGAAGTTAGATTGGCTTCAACCAGAGCCAGGGCCTTTTCAGCACTGGCCCCAACTTGGTGGAACGCTCTGCCTCATGAGACCAGGGCCCTGCAGGATCTGATTTCTTTCCGCAGGGCCTGTAAGACAGAGTTGTTCCGCCTGGCCTTTGGATTGGAGCCAATTTGATTCCCTCCCCCCCCCCCCTTTCTTTTTTCTTTTCCTTCTCCTGTAATGAGGCTTCATTTTAATATTTTAATGTTCCATTATTTTAATGTTGTATTTCATTTTTGTTTTTAAGTTGTAATCACTCATCTTGTTTTTATTATTGCTTGTAAGCCGCTCTGAGCCCGGATTATTATTATTATTATTATTATTATTATTATTATTAAGATGAAGTAAAATGAAAATCAGATAGGTGGGACTTGGGGAAGCCAACTTAACAATGTTTAGAAAAATAAGGATATGACAAGAATTTGTTCGTATTATTTGTCTTCTCTGTGTTTTTCATTTGTGTTATAAAATGATTTAAAAAATTTTGGGGAAAAAAAGGAAATTTCAAGAGTACCAGTGGAGGCTGGTCGATTAGGGCGAATGGGACACTGCCCCAGCAACCTCAGCCTGCCTTTCTACTTCCTTCAAGTCCTAGAATAATAGAGTAGGAAGAGATCCCAAAAGTCAACTAATCCAACCCTCTGTAATCCTTCCCACAGCCGTCCCTGGGTTTGTGTGAACCACTAACCTTCTGGTTAACAGACAGATGCACTGACCCATTGTGGGGGTGCTACTACCTGTTGGCTTCCTCCTCCTTAGTCCCTTGTGCAACTCAGCAGAGAGGAGGATGGTGAGAAAACTATAATTAGTTGGCTCTGCCTGTTATTGGCTTTGGCTCTGCACACTGTTGGGCTTCCTGCCTTCTGCCCTACTAGTCCCAATGGGAACCAGCCAGCACTGAAGTGAACAACCATCTTTTTAAAACAAGCACCAACCTTCAGGTTACCAGAGTTAGGTGATAATGTCATAACTGGAGGAGTCTTGCAACTCCTAAGCTGCTTGGCTGGCGACATGGCAGCTGTCCAGCAAACAAAGTTACCAATCACAGCTTTGCCCAATCAAGAGCCTAATGTTATAGCACTACCGGCTATAGTGGAAACTCCTGTAACTTCAAACGATTCATTATCACGTGTGAGAGCCAAAAGGAGCTTACTTACTATGTGAGGCTTAATCAAGGAAAATGAAAACCCAGGCATCACTGATTATTTATTTAATATATTACTGTAGGACATCCAATAGCATACGAAATGTGGGCAATTCGCATAAATAGAAGATTGAAATGTAATATTAAAATACAAAACACCAACGAAACCAAATGTGATGTGTTTTCCTTACCAATGGCAAATGCTACCCTGGGGTTATCCGTCAATATACATTTTTAGCTAATGGTGTATATTGAACATTTAGTTATGACTCTTATCTCAATTGCAGTCCAAATCCTCCATCCCATTTTGTGTGCAAGGGAACTCTCCTTCATTGCAGTGAGATAAGAGACTGGTTGGAATGAAAGCAACACTAACAGCATAGTCCTTGCCATTTCTTCTCAGAAGTCAGTCCCATTTAATTCAATGGGTCTTACTCACAGGTAAGTAGGCTTAGGACAGCTGTCAGATATGTCGCCATTTTATTGAACACGTAAGGTGAGAGCCAACTAAGTCAGAATAGACTCACTGAAATGCAGGATACTTTACATTCCAGTGGGTCTACTCTGAGTATGACTTACCTTGGCTATCACACATTATCCCCATGATTCAGATAATGGCTCCAGCATTGCAACTGCTGTATTTGAAAAAAACATAATTACCATTAATGGGAACTGGGTTCATTGGTCATTGACTGTGCTTCACACTAGTAAAGTCTAACAGGCCATGTCTGTGCTTCAAAATGAACTGTGTTATGACTTCACCCAGCACAACATAGGAAGATTATCACCTTTGATATATCACTGAGGATAATAACATAAGTGAAGACACTCCTCTAGTGAGCAAAATAAATGGATTCATATTAAACTCTCCCTCAAGTCAGAGAAACTTGACTGAGCAACCCAAAGACTTGCTGTAAGGAAAGACAGGTATGTTTAGGGAGGTGGCAGAAATAATGTTAGTCTCACTTGGAACAATGCCAGCTCTACACATGATATTTAATTAGATTTAAGATTTAAGCTGTGATATGACCTGTGTGGGTTTACCCTCCCAGCATATTTTTAAAATTAGTGTGGGATGATTCAGAAGGAAACCATGCCTGTTCTTACAAGGAAAAGGATTTGGTTTCATCAGTGTGATTCTGTGTACAATAAGAGAGTCGCAGGCCACCAAGGAAAAGGAAATTAGCAAAAATTTCATGGGAAGCCAAACCATTTTTTCTGCATAAAAGGCATGCCCATAAATGGCAGAAGTGCTACCATAGTTATGCCACAATTGTCTTTGGAATAATCCAAGCATTCGAAAAATAAATAAATTATGGTAAGGGTTACTTACGATCACAAAGTAGTCATTCTGATTGAACAGTCTGGTTTCCAAATATGCGTTAACAAGCGGGCAAATTACCCAGGGGCATGACTCAGAGTGGGATAATTCAAGATGATAAAATACCCATTAACTGAAAACAAAAGGAATAATTACAACTCATTTGGGGAATTAACCATTTTGCTAAAAAACAAGGACGGATCTAAAAACCATGTGAAGGACTCTTATAATTGGCCGAGTTAAGATAGCTTTAATTCTTCTTGAGCTGAAGGCACAGCCATGGAGTAAAAAACAGGCAGCCCTCATGTGGATTGTCATATGTGACCATGTTGTACATGTATTCTGTGGCCACACAGTGTTGTTGCATCTTGGTGTACATGTGTGCAATTCTCACATGCAATTATTTATACATGGGTTACATGCTTTTTCCTACATAAAAGTATTTTCTATGTAACACTGACATGGCCTTCAGGCCTACTTTACGCATTGTCCCTCTGCCTCCGAGAGACCTCTCTGTGTACATGTTCAGAAGACGATGTATATGTCATATCATTATGAATACTGTACAGTACCGTGGTACCTCTGGTTACATACTCTTCAGGTTACATACGCTTCAGGTTACACATTCCACTAAGCCAGAAATAGTGCTTCAGGTTAAGAACTTTGCTTCAGGGTGAGAACAGAAATCGTGCTCTGGCGGTGCGGTGGCAGCAGGAGGCCCCATTAGCTAAAGTGGTGCTTCAGGTTAAGAACAGTTTCAGGTTAAGTATGGACCTCCGGAACGAATTAAGTACTTAACCCGAGGTACCATTGTACATAAATTTGAGAATCTAATGCAAGTGGTGGTTTCTTGACTTATGTGCACATAGCATAGCTGTCAACTTTCAGATTTGAAAATAAAATAGGGGATCAGCAGCCTCACCTGTCCCGGAGACAGTCTACGAGATATCTAACAATCCGGGATAGTAGCAGGAAGCAGCAGGAAACGGCGCTGGAATAAGGGAATTTCCTGCAAAAAAAGGGAAGGTTGACAGCTATGGCACATGGTGAAAAATCTGAGCCTTTTTTTTTTTTCAAATATATGACCAAGTATATACAGTACTTTTTCCAGTAGGAATATTAATGTAGAACTCAAAGCAAACCTAGGAAGTAATTTTTTAAAAAATTGATGTTATTTAAACTGTACAACAAAATAATAACACAAATAATTATCTATGGATTGCAATGATCCCTAATAGAATTGCATACACAAAGATCACTTCTATACTATTTACAATATATTTCTGAAAAATCTCAGTATGTTTATATTTCCATATGTCGAGAGGCAATCTTTCTTTAATTACATCTCCAAGATCTTCTACTTGAAGATCTACCTGTGCTGGTTTCTCTCCCCATCCCCCACCCAAATATGGGGGTAATATCACAGGCACTGAATAAGGCTCCCCTTCAACTGTGTATCTAATGAGTATCTCAGACTTCTTCTGCATACATGAGCCTATTGCCCAGCCTCTTCTAAGCTGTATATCTTTATCCCAACGGCTTTACATTTCAGCGCCAAACTACATGTTAAGAGAAGTATGCACTTAAACTGGATACTTTTATTTTGAAGAAAGAACCCCAATCTGGAATGAACTTGGGGGTCTGTGCCAATTTTCTGCTGAACCTCCTCCCATAGCTACTTTGCCCTCAAAGGGACTGTTTGGAGTAAACAAGACTTTCTGGGGTAAATAGCACCTAGTTCAGTGATTTTTGGCAGGACACCAAGCTGAAACAGAAACACATTCCAGAATGGGGCCCTGTGGCTGTTTTTTCTTCAAAATAAAAACTTCCCATTTGTCACATCTGGTTTGGGACTTTGCTTCTTAGGCCCAAGTGATTCTTAGTTTAAAGGGGGGGAGTTGTATTGAACAAAATATACAGAGTTGTTAAATATGTTTTTGTGTAAGAACAAATCCTCTTCCCCCGAGCTCCTGACCTGACCACCCTACTTCTGAGTATCATTTCTCCTCCAGAACCAATTCAAAAACTGGTCTCCAGGACTGAGGTGAGGCATAAATGATTGTTCACGCCATTTCTGTTCACGTCAACAGAACTGCAGCAATGCAGATGCCAGAACAATCCGCTTTTTGTGCTTTCCTAGTGATGAGTTGCCTCCCATGCAAGTTAAATTGTATGAAAGTGAGCTGAATGTTTCACTAAACCCTTAGCTTGTGTCTGAGCAAGATAGGGCAACTAGCAATTTTGCATACAGGCCTCTGGAACATCCCGCCCCTTCCCCCCCTTTTATTTGAAATAATATATACATAGAAGGCTTTTTATATTGACTACAAAATGGGGGTGGTGATTTTGGGTAAAGAGGTTACAACTGGGGAGAAGAGAGCTAGCTCTCCCTTACCCTGCTGTGATTCACCACCACCACCAAAACCACCCCCTTTTGTCAAATCACCGTGTTAGTGTTAAGTTGTGGGTGAACATATCAGACGACACAGCGATTCTTCAAACAGCTCTTGTTTATTCACAGGCTAGGACAGAACTGAACTGAAGGGTTCAGTCAGCCTGCTTATATAGAGCTCCAGTACAATGTAACTGCAACAATTTTCTAAAACTATCCAATCGCTGATCCCTTATTTGCATAACAATCTACAGTATCCCCCTGCTGGCCCAGGGTGAGAACTTCAGTACATAACTGTTAGCAGCACCAAAGTGACTTCCCCATTGCAGAAGCCAGGACAGTGTGCAGGGAGGTCTTCAGCTGATGTGGTCCAAAGGATAGCAGAGTCATGCGTTTGGCTCCAGCTTAGCTGCAGGAGTTGCCGAAAGGAGGTGTACAAGGCAACATCCAACTGCCTTAGGGACTCCACTCTGGATTTGCATAGGGTTTACTCCTTAGCCCTTACTTCTCCTGAAGACAACCTGCAAGGCAGCAGAGCTTTAGGGTCATTTTTCCTTCTCTTAGATGGGCTACGTTCCCAGGTTCACAAGCCCCATCTGCACCTCACTTCCTTCTACAGCATGTGCAGAAAACACCTTCTTTACCATTGGATCCACGGCTGGTCTCGTCCCCTCAATCTACTGGCAGATGTCTTCACATGCAGAGGAAATGCCTAACTCACTGAGGGTTTGAGACCCATCGGCTACCCTTACCTGGTTTAGCTTGCCAGTCAAAGCCATTCCCCGGGATGTGACGCTGTTGCATGCTGACAGCTTCTAGGAGCCACAGGTGAGAGCTGAGTGCAGGGTGGAGACCAAAGGTGGACAAACTACCCCAGAAGAAGCATGACGTGTCCCCTCTACTAACACTCCATACACCCCAAAACACTCCTGAACACACCATGATCAGAAATAGAAATTTCTGCAGTGCAATTTTAATTACAGCAATTATAAGATTAAAATAAGAGGAAAAGCAACCTAGCCTATTTTTCTCTAGATAGAAACACATACAAATATAGGAATAAACCTAAAAATATGTGTAATAATAAATACAACCAGTAGCTGCATTGGATTTGAAATTGTGTTCATATATGTAACTTTTTAGTTTTTATTTTGATTTTTTTAATTATTGAATAAAACAAAGTATATCGGACTGCAGACAACTAGAATAATTCCCCCCCCCCGGGTAATTTTATAATAGTAATAATACTTACTTAATACTTAATAATAGTTAATCATCCTAACAACGATGATTAACTAATTAAAAATACAATATAGAATAATTTTAGTAACGTCTTTGTAATCTGCTTGTTGTTTCATAAAAGTGCTGCTAAATCATGACTCATTGTGTGTTTTAACTGTTCTTATATATGCAATTGTTTTATATATGTTTTTCTTCCATTGTGAAATCACTTTGAAGCCATTCACAAGGATGCCATTCATAAGTGAAATTAATAAATAAGCAGTGCATGTTCCTTTTTTGTCTCTAGCTTTCAGCCACTGCACGCATTGCACCAACAGGCAGAGACCAGCCCATCTGTGGCCAATAATAATAATAATGTTGGGCCGGGTCTGGATTTCATAATGCAAGAAAAATCCCTGCTCACGTGTTATTTCTTTCTTTTGTGTATATATGTGCAGGATTCCTTACATGCCCTTCGCCGTCAGGTCCCAGGGCAGGTTACGACAATAGCACCTGCAATTATGAAAACAACAAAAACCCATGACGCATAAAACCATTCCAAATGGAACAGAACAATATAAATTCAGCCAAAGAGGTGGATCCCATAAAAACTTAAGTATCTTAACTGTTAAAGGCCGGGGTAAAGAGGTGCTTCTTCTGCAGTTGGTAAAAATTATACAATGAAGGTACATAAGAAGCTGCTTTTACTGAGCCAGACACCCTATCTACCCTGAGTGGCAGCCATAGCTCTCAATTTACAGATTTGAAAATAAGGGATCAGCAGCCAAAATAAGGGATCAACAATAACTTTGATAAAATACATATTTTGTTGCATGCAAATGGCTTTAGATACCTGTTAAGAGCCATAAATTACCATATAGCATATATTCAACACAAAAAACAGCAACAATTTATTGTTGACAAAGGACAGCTGGACATAGAAAGGGCCCCATTACCTTCAGTAGCTTATTTAAGGGACATCATCAATAAGGGACAGCAGCGGGACATGGCGCTGGGATAAGGGACTGTCCCGCCAAATAAGGGACGCTTGACAGCTATGGTGGCAGCTACTTTCCAGGGTTACAGGCAGAAAGTCTCTCCCATCCCTTCCAATTCAATGCCAGGGATTGAACCTGAGACCTTCTGCATGCAAAGCAGATGTCCTGCCACTGAGTTACTATGGCCCTTTACTAAACACACCTTTGTGGGGAGGGAGTTGTACTGTTCAGGGGCTTCCACGAGGAAAGCCCTTGCCCAGGATGCCATTCCTCATACTTTAAAAGGGATGAAACCATCAAGAGGGATGGGGGATAAATGCGATTCAGCTTGCATTTAAAGGCAAACTTACCCACACACATTTCTCAAGACGAAATGTATTCTTTGAAATTCACACTTCTCAAAAATTTGCAGTGAAATTTGCCAACGAAGCAATGTGTAGAAAAATGCATATACAGTGGTACCTCGGTTTTCAAATGTAATCCGTTCTGGAAGACTGTATGAATTCTGAAATGTCTGAAAACCGAAAACTCAGTACGGAAGCTTAAATACGGAAGTTGCGTGGCATGTGCGACTTCCAAGGCGTGTTCGAAAACCGAAGCATTTACTTCCGGGTTTACGGTGTTCGAAAACCGAAATGTTCATCAACGGAGACATTCGAAAACCGAGGTACCACAGTATTAGCATAAAGTATGCATAAAAATGCATTTTTTATTGGGGAAAAATTAAAAATGCCATGGGTGCCTTTGAGAGGAAGGATGAGATATTAATATTAATAATAATTTTATTATTTATACTCACCCATCTGGCTGGGTTTCCCCAGCCACTCTGGGCAGCTTACAGCATATCTAAAAAATTATTATCGTTGGAAAATTGTTGTGCAGAACACGTATCTTAGGAAAGAATTGCACTAAAATTTGCTGATTTTTCATAATGATTCCTTTTTTAAAAAAAATGCAAGCTGCTGTGGAAAACTAAATTAAAGAATGGGAAATTTAAAAACTGGGAGAAACTGCAAAGGATAGATTCATTCCTCGCTAATCTTAACACCTGGGGCCCTGATGACACTCTCTGAGTTTCTCTGTCCAGTTTTGTTCCGGGATCAGCCCACAAAAGATGACCAGGGCAAGGCCTTAGCATCACAACGCAGGAACAAGGCCCACATGCCTGGTTGTTGCAGCTGCTTTCTTTGAAGGATTCTGGCAGTGCCTTCCAGATTGTCCTTTGGGTTGTGTGGGTGGGCCCTTGGAAGCACAGTCCGGCCAAGAGACAAATTGGTTTTGTGTGTATTCTTGCTAACACGGAGCATCCATTTAGCTGTTCTTTCCCTGACAGATAATGAGCCATTAAGGATCTGAACCACTGAGCAGATCAAGAGAGAATTCAGAAAGACAGTTTGACATAAGGCACTTTGGCATTACCGTATTTTTCGCCCTATAGGACGCACTTTTTCCCCTCCAAAAATGGAGGGGAAATGTGTGTGTGTCCTATGGGGCGAATGCAGGCTTTCGCTGAAGCCTGGAGAGCGAGAGGGGTCGGTGTGCACCGACCCCTCTCGTTCTCCAGGCTTCAGGAGAGCCCCACAAGCTCGGGGGACAGCGGGGAGGCGAAACGCCGCCATCCCGCTGTCTCCCGACGTGTTTTGGAGGCTCGCGGCGGGGAGAAGCCCGCTTCCCCCTGCCGCCAGCCCCGCAAGCTCGGGGGACAGCGCGGAGGCGCAGCGCACCCAGACTTAGCTTCGCTCAGCTCTCCGCAAGCCGTGGGTGCCCGGCGCTGGGCTCCCACGCTTGTGGAGAGCTGCATGTTTTGGGGGCTGGGGTCGGGGGAAGCTCGGGCTTCCCCTGCCCCAGCCCCGCGCCTGGGGGAAAAATAATTCCCCCCCCTTTATTCCCCCCCCCAAATTAGGTGCGTCCTATGGGCCGGTGCGTCCTATAGGGCAAAAAATACAGTAATTTACCTTGTTTGTTTTGTGTGTGTGATAAAAATATAACCTTGAGCTCTCCATATTTACCTGCAGAGAGCCCATGGGATGATAAAAGTGTGCATTCTCATCGCATCAAGTCCAGCAAAGGCATCTTCTTCAGTTATTTCAGTCCTCAAAAATTACTGAATTAATATTTGGAGAGCGTAGTTACCGTATCTCTCGGCCAACAATGTGTCAGACACATAGCCGTCATCTCTTATCACAATGTGAGTCAACTTCTTGCCTGGGGGTTTAGACAGGGAGAAGGGTTGAAATGCTGGTAGTAGACAGGACTGAAGATAGCAGTGAGTGGAGCCAGAGTCAAAAGTGGGTAGTGAACCCCTCTTATCTATGTCACCCCCTTTCTACCCTACTTCCCTCCCTCCTTGCTGCCTGCATGAAAAGAAGCTGCTCGGCTTGTTCACTCCAGTGTAAATAAATCATTTGCAACAGACTCCAATGTGTGTAGGAGAGGAATTCACCACCCAGCCTTTCTGCATAAACCATCCCAAAGACTCCAACATGACTAGATCCAGCCAGCTCGGTTTCCTTTGGGGACGTGTGGCCTCTCTGGGCTTAATATAGTGACAAGTACTTTTTTGGCACTTACAAAAAATAAATAAATGCAAGCCACATACTTCTCTTTCTTATTCTCATGTAGGAATGATTGTAAACAAGAAAACTGGAAGGAAGAATGACGGGCTGAGCAGACAGTTTGGAAGAGCAGTTTCGCCAGTAATGATTAACAAATACCATATGACGACAAAGCAAAAATACCAGCCTTACCCAGTAACATCCTCCAAGTGTCAGGAGTGGGAAATCACTGAATCATTGTGACTCCGGGTTTTATCTGCTTTCCTTTGCCAACAAGGATACACCTGGTTTCGAAGTGGCTTCAGTCTCAGCTAGCTTCAGTGACTCAGTAGGGTAGGGCAGGGGTCAGCAAACTTTTTCAGCATGGGGCTGGTCCACTGTCCCTCAGACCTTCTGGGGGGCTGGCCTATTTTTTTTTTGGGGGGGGATGAACGAATTCCTATGCCCCACAAATAACCCAGAGATGCGTTTTAAATAAAAGCACACATTCTGCTCATGTAAAAACACCAGGCAGGCCCCACAAATAACCCAGAGATGCATTTTAAAATAATGAGTCCGTAAGTGACTGTGGAGGCCAATTCTGGATCCACACGTCCTTCCACAGTGGGGACGCAGGTTTCTGGGCAGGAGTTGATCATGGTGAAGGTTTGCCAGACCTGCCTTCCTCTTAGCAAGTTTCTCCCTTTCATCCTAAGTTCAAGCATCTTCAAAGCCCATGACACTTTTGGTATAGGCTGTTCTCCAATTGGAGAGCTTGCAGGCCAGAGTTTCCAAATTGTCGGTGTTTATACTACATTTTTAAAGATTTGCCTTGAGAGAGTCTTTGAACCTCTTTTGTTGACCACCAGCATTACGCTTTCCATTTTTAAGTTCGGAATAGAGTAGTTGCTTTGGAAAACGATAATTAGGCATGCTCACAACATGACCAGGTGGGACATGGGTGGCGCTGTGGGTTAAACCACAGAGCCTAGCACTTGCCAATCAGAAGGTCGGTGGTTCGAATCCCCATGACGGGGTGAGCTCCCGTTGCTCGGTCCCTGCTCCTGCCAACCTAGCAGTTCGAAAGCACCTCAAAGTGCAAGTAGATAAATAGGTACCGCTTTGGCGGGAAGGTAAACAGCGTTTCCGTGTGCTGCTCTGGTTTGCCAGAAGCAGCTTAGTCATGCTGGCCACATGACCTGGAAGCTGTACGCCGGCTCCCTCGGCCAATAAAGCGAGATGAGCGCCGCAACCCCAGAGTCAGTCACGACTGGACCTAATGGTCAGGGGTCCCTTTACCTTTACAACATGACCAGTCCAATGAAGCTGATGCTGCAGAATCACTGCTTCGACACAGGTGATCTTTGCTTCTTCTTCGTATTGAAAATGGGATTGTGTAGAACTGTCCCTATAAGATTATGGGCACAAATAATCAGAAATGTACCATAAAAGACGTATCGAGCGGCCTTGAAAGCTTTGCTGTGGCCTGGTACAAAGCAGCCAAATGATGGTGATCAGCTGCTCATGAAAGGCTTATCCCATGGTAATGGCCCCCGCCAAGGAGTGCTTTAAAGAGATCTCCACGCAGCAGTTCTGACCAGTGTACAGTGTATACAAAACCGGTGTGTGCTTTTGCCACAATAAAACAAGTTCAGAGGTCCATATACCATGTGCATCAGCAGCACCTTTTGTCATGAATTGTACTGTTCCTGAACATGCATGTAATTGAAGGAATCTTAACTACAGCCTGTAGGGAAACTGGGCATGAATCTGCCTGTCTGAGACTAAACTGCTTTTGACGCACCCAGTATTTGGCTTCCACTTGCAGTCTCTGCAGCGCTGCACAAGCAACTAAATGGAGACAAAGGGTGATTAGAAATAATTAAATGTGCCAGTTTGACCAATTCTGATGACTTAGTTAAAATAATTTCCCTTTTGTCTAACCAAGAGAAATATGTTACATTCCAAGCTGCAGGATTTGCCCAGAAACTGAGAACCAAACTGAGTCTGGTAAAGGCTATAAACTATGGAAGTGTGCGCATGCACATACCAAAAAAAGCCTTTAAACACATGCTTTCCCAGGGACCCTGTTTGTTTCATTGCTTGCTTGCATAGTTTAACCTTGGGTGTTGTTTTATCCCAGTCCCAAGTTTATCTGCTTGCACGGGTGAACAAGTTTTGTACTAATCAAATAGATCTAACAATACACAGTTGACCTTAAGACCAAATCTCTCGAGGGTTGGAACCCTGTTGTGCTTTTAAGATGTGGGTATTTGTACATGTCACTAGTCTGGCTTGGCCAATATACCTTGGTTCTCAAATGCCTTGGTTCTCAAACGCCAAAAACCCGGAAGAAAATGTTCCGGATTTTGAACATTTTTCGGAAGCCAAATGTCTGATGTGGCTGTTGTTTCTGGGGCGCGTGCTCCAATCAGAAGCTGCGCCTTGGTTTTTGAACATTTCGGAAGGCCAACGGACTTCAGGAATGGATTAAGTTTGGTGCTTTTGTTTTTGTTATTTAATTTGCGTTTTTGTGGCTTTTTCGGTTAATCTGTTTTTGTGACTGTGTGGAACCCAGTTCAGCTACTGATTGATTGACTGATTGTGTGACTGCAGAATGGATAAAAGCCCCCCAACCAAACAATGACAATCATCAGTGCAGGTAAGAAAAAAAATAATTTTAATTTTTATAACCTACAATACTGTCTTATTTATTTTATAGTACAGTACATTGATTATTGCTTTCATTTTATGGATCAACTCGTTAGATAGGAAAATTCATGTTAAATTGGTGTTTTAGGGGTTGTTTTTTAAAAGCCTGGAACGGATTAATCCACTTTGCATTACTTTCTATGGGAAAGCGTGCCTTGGTTTTGGAATGGACTTGCGGAACGGATTAAGTTTGAGAACCAAGGTACCACTTGTACACCCAAGAAGCCAATTGTGACTCATCAGCCATGAATGGTTGTCACCAAAGGTTTGATCACTTGTTTTTGCTTGGTGGTGGAACACAAGTTGTACAAGCCAATACACCACAGATTTGGAGCCTTTGGCCCTCTGGAAGTTGCTAGACTGCGGCTCCCATCACCACTGACCATCAGCAATGCTGACTTAAACTAATGGGAGTTGGGAGTTCAACATCTGTAGGGTACCATTTTGGCTACACCTGTGATGCACCAAATTGGCTCCACTGTCTCATTTACAATGGGTCTCATGCTTCCAAGGACTTGACTGTTACCAACAATTCTTCGAAAAAAGGTAACTACTCAGGGCTTGTCTACAAAAAGAGCAGCCACATTAACAGTTTCAGCACGGTGTGTGAGAAGCTGAGACTAGCTGGCCATCTGAATGATTTGTGAGACACTATGGCGAAGCAGGTGGCACTGTGGTCTAAATCACAGAGCCTAGGGCTTGCCAATCAGAAGGTTGGTGGTTCGAATCCCCTTGACGGGGTGAGCTCCCATTGCTCGGTCCCTGCTCCTGCCAACCTAGCAGTTCGAAAGCACGTCAAAGTGCAAGTAGATAAATAGGTACCGCTCCGGCGGGAAGGTAAACAGTGTTTCGGTGCGCTGCTCTGGTTTGCCAGAAGTGGCTTAGTCATGCTGGCCACATGACCCGGAAGCTGTACGCCAGCTCCCTCGACCAATAAAGCGAGATGAGCGCTGCAACCCCAGAGTCGTCTGCGACTGGACCTAATGGTCAGGGGTACCTTTACCTTTACGGTGAAGCAGACACAACGTTGACTTCAGCCAGGGAGACACAGGTTCCCATCGTCACTTCATTTTTGCAGCTCAGCAAGAGACCTTCCACTCTTTTGCACCCAAACCTGTCTCACAAGGTGGCTGTACACTCTTCAGAAATGTAAGGGGGGAAGTTGCTTGTCTGCCATCGAAAGCAGAACTGGGAGTTCTGTATTCACTGGAGATGAAATGTGCTTTGACTGCAGACACACCTCTCCTGTCTTAGTTATACTTGGAAAAATGTGAGCATTTCTAGCAGTGTTTTGGTTGCCTCTGGCTCCTCTTCATGTCCATTACCAAGGCTGGTCAGGAAAGCGTGAGTCATGCTTCAGTTTTCATCCATAATGGTTTCTTAATGCTAATGGGATGAAATATGAACTCAGTGCAGACTTCTGCACAGTCGCTTCCACGCCTGTTTGGCTTGCGTTAAAGCAAAGAATGCTGGGCAGTTCTGAGCAACTGTTCCTGAGGCACTGGATTCCGTGGGAGACCCTTATGCAAAGCCTTTTGTGAAATTAAGCAGTGGTATAATTAGCGGGCAGGCCTCTAATATCACATGAAGAGTCTCTGAGAAGAAACAGCTCTGGAAACAAACACAAGCATCTAAGCAACCTAAGAAGGTGTGTTTACCATTGTTTATTTGCTTAGATTTTCAATGAAGCTGGTTTATATTGATTCAGACCATTGGCTCATCTGGCTTGTTAGAGGTTTTGACTCCCCAGAATTTCAGGCAGGACCCTTCCGCTAGAGATGCTTGGGACTGAACCCAAGGCCTTTTGCATGCAAGGCAAATGCTCTAGTACTCAGCTACATACCTTCCCAACATTACCTTATTCATACCGTGCGATGCTCCTTCCTGTGCTGCTTGGGTGATGTCAAAAGCCCTTGCCCACGCGCGGCAGTGGAGAATCTGTGAGCATACAAAAAGACCACACCTTCGGTAAGTTAAAAATGGTTTACTTACAAACTCTTCAAAGGTCAGGTTCATATGTTTTTCCATGCAACAGTCAGAAAACACAGGGAGTACAACTTGGCTTAGTTACTGAGCTTGGAACAACCAGCTCAGAGCTCTTTACACACTGAGCTTCTTGGGTAGACAGATGGGGGACAATAGACTTGATTACCTTCCTCCCAAGGTGAGGGGGAGTGACCTAGCTAAACATGGCAGGACAGCTTACTCTATGGCATTAACCCCTTCATACACTGGCACGTTGGTTGTATGAGGCTGGTTATCCCACAGAAATGTGGAGAACTCAATTCAATACTGGAAAAACCTCAGTGAAGCCGAAAACGACAGATTTACCCATTCCTAGGACAGAATTAACCTTTCAATTGGCCCATCAAAAAAGATCATGAACACATTCAATACATCCAGGGTTGCTCCCCACACATAACAGCAGCTTATCACAGCTTTGATTCTCTGGCATTTTCTTCTCCCTCTCTCTGCCAACAGCGGCTGCCTTGCTGGGCGTGCAACATGCACTCAGCTCTCTCTGAGCTGGGAGCATGAAGGGGGGGAAGGATGGAAGGGAACATGTCTCAGCACACAGCTGCTACCTACTTGATCCTTCCGCTCAGGCTTGAATGAGTGAACAAGTCCCTTCTCAACAGCACACACAAAGGGATTTGTGTGGAACAGATTAAAAAGCAGGGCTCTCATAATTTGAGGTCATGTTAATCAGTCAAATGGATGCAAGCAGCAAATCAGGCCATGTTTATCTGTTAGGTATGTAACATGCCAACAGGAACACACAAGAATTATGCTTGTCCATTCAACCTCGCCAAAGAACCTTTTCCTTCATTCATTCAATAAATATACCAAACCTTTATTAAATAAGACCAACCAATGTGCCACAGAATAGCAAGCAAGTTTTTGAGATTACCGTAATTAACATGCGGTGATAAGAACAAAAGTCACATGGTTGCTTTCATACCCAGTTTGGAACCTCTTATTATCTAATAACCATTATTTATCATTTCTGTGGCATTCAGCAATGCATAGAAGCAATGATCCTATTTATCCTAACCTGTTTTTCCTGTGATTAAAATTCACGCGCTTCTGGTTAGTGCTTTTATAATGTATATGATCTCTTTATGATGTGTAGCATTTCCTATTGTGTTAGAGGTGACATTAATTCAGCAATACATTATATATAATGTATATAACATTGTTATCTCAAATGATTGCTATTGTCATTTGAAATCATTAGAAGTATTGATAGCCATCTAGTGTATAAATCTGTAAGATATACTTATAAGATAACTTAGATCTGGGTAAATTCTGTTCCTGGCACTGCATCCTGAAGAATAACATAGAGTGGTGGCCCAAAACCAAGCATTTTCTGCTGTTGCACCTGTATTATGAAATGTCCTTCCCTCTGCTATGCATAAAGTAGCAACCCTCAGTTGCTTCTGATGGCTCTGTAAAGGCATGATGAGCACTGCTCATTGTAGAAGTAAACCCAATCAAATCAGATCAGACTGCATTATTTAGCTCTATTGCTAATTCATAATAATAATAATACAGTGGATGCTCGGGTTGCAAACGTGATCCGTGTGGGAAGCACGTTTGCAACCTGTAGCGGGTCACGATTCAATGCTTCTGCGCATGTGCAAAGCACGATCTAGCACTTCTGCACATGCGCAAGCGCCAAAACCCAGTACTTCCGGGTTCGGCGCGATGCGCAACCCGAAATCATACAACCCGAAGCGTCTATAACCCGAGGTATGACTGTAATAATAATTTTATTTTTTATATGTTGCTCATCGGACAGGGTTGCCCCAGTAAATCTGGGAGCTTTTTCTCTGACTAACGGGCAAGCTGGAAATGCAACAAACAGCTTGGCAGCAGAGCATCTTGCTCTGCACACCAGAGGCCTCCAGCTCATCTCCAAGCAGGCACAGGAAGAATCTTGCATCGGGAACTCTGAGAGCTGCAGCAGCTCACGACCCCATGGGGGAAAGACAGTCGCAGCTGAGCCGTAAAGCCTCTGCTTTGGAGGCAGAAGGTCCCAGCTCCATTCCTCAAGAGCATCTCCAAGCTAGACCTGGAAATGTCGCTTGTCTGAAACCCTGGAGAGCCCTCAGCCAGGCAGTGCTGGCCTTGTTCTAGGTAGAGTGATTAGTTGGCATCCGTCTGTCTCGGGAGACACCTTGGGGGGTGAAGTCAAACTGTTGGAAGGCTGCAGTGCCTGTAGAGACCGATACGGGAAAGACATATTTTGTTGCAGCTGGGGCAGACGAAGGCGTCCGGTTGTGCTACTGCAAATTCAAGCCTTTTCTTCTCTCTATGGTCCTCCTAGCTGTCACTCCTCTTCTGCTCACTGCTGTGGATACATGGCCTGTGTGTCTTCTGCAAGGAATTCCCATCAAGTAGGGTTAACGCTGCCAGCCTTCATGTCATGTCTGCAGACATATCAGATGGGGCGTACCTTCCGGTTGGGCCTGCCAAGGGCACAGACCCAGGAAGGGGCAAAAATCACACCTGTCCACTTTGGTTTGGAGTGGCTAGAAGCCTGCCTGCTCCCTGGGCGGCTGGGTGAGGTGCGCTGGCTCCTCCAGGCATCTCGGTGGAGAAATCCGGTCTCTGGTGTGGACTATCACAGGAGCCCCGCGGCGTGGCACAAATACATCTCCTTGCCAAGAGCGCCAGGAAGCCTAGGCACGCCTCTGCACCTTGCAACACGGAGTTGGCGCACCTCTGAAACCCAAGCAAGACTCCTTGCAATCACAGAACTGGTTTCACGTCCGTGGTGGAACCCTGCCCTTTTCCATTCTGTGGAAATGACCAAGCCAGCGTAGAGCCAGGAACGCAAATATGCTGGAAACGTGGGCTTGGGAGAGCACAACTTTGCTGGAGACTGGAACTACACAAGGCACCTTCCTCTGCTTTCTGAGTCGGCGGCGGCACCAGTTCCGCCTCCTCTTTCCCGGGTCTCGGCGCGCGCTTCGGCGGCCCAGGATCCCTGCGCAAAGCCCGCCCGCTTCCTCCTCCTCTCCTTTACGCACGACTTTTGCGCGCAGGAGGCGGAGCAGCGAGGCTGGGGGAGGAGGCTCAGCTGCCCGCTGCCGGCTCTTCTTTCCCTCCCCTGCTCCCCCCGGGAAGCGGCTCGCTCTCTGCTTCACTCTCTCTCTTTTTCTTGTTTTTCCCCCCTTTAATTATTATTTTCCACCCCCCTTTCCCTTCCCTCTTTCCCCCCCTTCTTCCCCTTTTCCTTTCGCCTCCCCTTCCTAAGCAAGCAAGGCGCTTTTCTCTGCCCTGGGGGCAGCAACTGCACCAACCACAACAAAAGGGCCAGTTTTTTCTCTCTCTTTCTCTTCCTCACCTCCCCCTTCTCTCTCTTTTCCTTTTTTTGCTTTCCCTCCAAAGCGCAACGGAGAGCCCCAAGCGAAGCACCCGCCACCATGGAGGCATGAAAACCGGAGGCAGCTGCAGCCCCGCCGCCGCCTCTTCTTCCCCATCAACCATGGACCGAGCAGGAAACTAACGAAGAGCAACTAAGCAAACCATCTTTCTTTCACGCCTGGAACTGCCACCATGGGGTTTTAATGGACCGGATGCTGGCCAATTGCAACAGGGGATTTCTACGGCTTTGCAGGGGAGGTGAGCCAAATTAATAATAATAATAATAATAATAATAATAATAATAATAATAATAATAATAATAATTGGCCGTTGCAGATCAGGATGCAAGCCTCTTTGTTGATATCCGTGATAGAGTCTGAAATCCAAGCAAGACTCCTTTTGCAATCGAAGGCTGAATCCTGGCCACGTTCGCCTGTTGTATGCATTTCTGTATCTTTGCATTGACCTGTGTTTGCACCCTTGATCTGCACAAACCTCCATGCACAAACCATTTGTGCGGAGTAGGCCCAGCAGGACTTGAGCAACTTCAAATATACGCAACGCTGGTGTTTTGAAAGCGGTTCCTGTTTGCATTCTGCCGGATTACGTTATTATTATTTTTCGCACTCCCCTGCTGCATTGTTCCATATTTTTCTCCCCGCGTGTGCGCTTTAAGAGGGAGGTGGTGCCTAAGCCATTGCCCGTGTTGTTGTTTACATAATACATGCGGGGACCCTTCCGCGGGCGGCCTGCTGTGTAGCAAGCGCGCTCTTTTCGCGCTGCTGCAACGCCGAGCGCGTCTCCAAGAAAACCGCGCGCGCGTTTGCAACGGAGTGCAGACCGTTTATGCGCCCGGTGCAGGACGGCTGCGGCTTGCATGCAAGGCGCAATGTAAGGGAAACGGGCGATGAGCAGTCAAAGCTGCGGTCGGATGCAAGCTCTCTAGGGAGCCAGACCCATTGTACTCCTGGGGTTTGCATCTGAGTTTATACGTGGTTAGGATCCGGCGTCTGCTTTGCGCGCGCTTTGACCTTCTTTTGAATGCCTTTGGAGCAAGTTCAGTGGTGCATACTCCGTTTGGAAAACTGGGGGGACGGAAAACACTCAGCAGTGGCAAGGAAAGAAGGGGGGGAGTCAGTTCTGCAGAGAACACCTAGCGGGAGGCCTTGCATTGTTTCCTGGAATTTGTGCATTTGGCTGCAAAGACCCTAAATGGTGCAAACTCGGCTGCCCCCAGCGAGTGACTGTTTTGGAAAAGTGGCTCTCTCCATCCCCGCTCCTAATCCTGGCCGTGCCTGTAGTTTCAGTTCCAGGTTAGCGCTTGTTTATGTCCGAGCGGCCCGCACCGCTCCGTCTCCTGGTTACGTCATTGTGGCTGCCAGAAGCGTTGCAGAGTCTGGGAGCCGCTGCATTTGAAAGGCAGTTTGGGTCCTGTCGAGCTCATCTGCAGCAGGGATGCCCCAGGAGCCCAGCGGGCGATGCCTGGGGTGACTGAACCCCCCTTTTTTGCAGAGTTTTTGCATCCCTCTTGTCTGGAGGGGGGTGACAATCCTTGCAAGCGAATGGTTGTAGCATTAAAGGCCTAACTCCTGGGTCTGCACAAGGAATTGGAGTGGGGGCTTGCACTAGTCCATGGATAGGCAAACTAAGACCCGGGGGCCGGATCCGGCCCAATTGCCTTCTAAATCTGGCCCGCAGACAGTCCAGGAATCAGCGTGTTTTTACATGAGTAGAATGTATCCTTTTATTTAAAATGCATCTCTGGGTTATTGGTGGGGCATAGGAATTAGTTTTTTTTTTCTTTCCAAAATATAGTCTGGCCCCCCACAAGGTCTGAGGGACAGTGGACTTGCCCACTTCTGAAAAAGTTTGCTGACCCCTGCCCTAATCAGTGCAACATTGCAGTAAAATACCCAGGATCTTTCCCTTGGGACAGGGCCACTACACAAAAACTTTGCATGCCAGCTGTGGGCAGAGGGAGAGGTGTGTGGCAGGGGCTGGAGGTGGGTGTGGCCACGCTTAGCGCAGAGTTCAGTCCTTGCCAACAGGGACTAGAGATCCCCTTTCGCTGGTGTCATGTTGCAACCACCCAAATGCAAGCATTAACTAAAAAAAGAAAGCCCAGCGTGCCAAGACCTGTAGCCAAAACAGATTGCCGGGTGCCAAATGATTTTTTTGTTTCGTTTTGGTTTTTTACAGAGTGCAATTCTTTCTTGCCTGTAAGCTTTGCAGAGCGAAAAGCAAAAAGGAGTCCCTGCTCTGAGGACCATATAGTCTTAAATAGATGTGTCTAGTTTGCGCCAGTGCGAGGTGTTCGTTTCGCTTATGTAACAGTTCTGCCACTCGTGTAAACGAAGCACAGAATGTGCTTCTGGGCATATCCTTAAAACTTTCTGGGTATCTGTTTTCAACTTTTAAAAAGTTACGTTTCTGGCAGAAGTCCTTGCCGCTGCCTGCGACTAGGAAAGCCAGAATAAATTGGGCATAATGGTAAACATTGCTGAAAATATTGTGCAGATCCAAAGAAGAAGAATGGTATTTCTCAGAGGTTGAGTAGCACTTTGTGTAAAGAAAATCCCTGTTTCAGTCTCTGTTGCCTCTAGGTAGGGCTATGAAGGATGCTTTGCTGCATATTGAACACGTTTGGCCATTGGTCTGGCATTGTATAAATCAACTTGTTATGTTCCTTGAACCAGGCATGTTGGCTCCACTTGCATCGTTGACTCAAAGGATTCATCTTACTTTGGCAAAGGATGTTAAACCTTTTCCTTCGCTTGGAGCAAAAAAAAACCTGGCTTGGGGTTAGCTTTCATGAGTGACAAATGGAAATGTTTTCAATAAAAACCCTGCTTTGCTGATGATTCATGTATTTCAATAAAAACACTCCATAGATCCTAAAATACGACCTACACCAACTGCAAAACTTCCCGAGTGATCTCTGCTTCTCATACTGCAATCCACACTCCATCCCTGTAAGATAGATTGGTATTTTTGCCCTGCTCCTGCAGATTGCGTGGGGCTGAAACAGATTATGGCTTTTCTCCTTAACAGGGACAGAGGAAGCTGCATTATACTGAGTCAGACCGTTGGTCCATCTGCCTCAGTATTGTCTACACTGACTGGCAGCAGCTGTCCAGTGTTTCAGGCCAGATTCCCAAATCTACCTCCCAATGAATTCAGAGGATCATCTCTTGAGTAGACGTGCACAGGATTGCAGTTATCTGCTGTAGCATTCCAGCTCTTTCCTTTTAAAATAAATTTTTATTTGATTTTCAAAAACATAAACATACAACAAAACCAATTCCGAATCCAAATGCTGAGATTACTCTGAATCTCCTGACTCCCCCCCCCCATCCCTTCCATGGGTCCTATTAATCCTATTTTCAACTGCGTATCACTACTTCTCCCCCCCAAAATTCTAACCTTTCTAAGTTATCCATACATTACAGATGTGTTTAAAATCCTGCCAAAGTTTCAATCTGCTTGCAATAATCTTGTACAGTGGTACCTCGGGTTACATACGCTTCAGGTTACAGACTCGGCTAACCCAGAAATAGTACCTTGGGTTAAGAACTTTGCTTCAGGGTGTGAACAGAAATCGTGCTCCGGCGGCGCGGCAGCAGCAGGAAGCCCCATTAGCTAAAGTGGTGCTTCAGGTTAAGAACAGTTTCAGGTTAAGAACGGACCTGCGGAACGAATTAAGTACAGTGGTACTTAACCCAAGGTACCACTGTATAGACATTATAAACTTTTCCCATTCTTTTTTTAAAGATCTTGTCTTCTTGGTTCCTGAGCTTCCCAATGAATTTTGCCATTTCGGCATAATCCATCAACTTGGTTTTCCATTCTTCTCTGGTTGGGGTTGTCTCTTCTTTCCATCTCTGGCCTAGTAACCGTTCGTGCAGCTGTTGTCATGCACAAGTTTTTTTAACAAAGTTATTTTAAACATTCCCCCCCCCCCATTTCATTATATATCAGAGCATTCCAGCTCTTTATAATACAGTGGTACCTCAGTATAGAGGGATGCGGGTGGTGCTGTGGGTTAAACCACAGAGCCTAGGGCTTGCCGATCAGAAGTTCGGCGGTTCGAATCCCCGCGACGGAGTGAGCTCCCGTTGCTCGGTCCCTGCTCCTGCCAACCTAGCAGTTGGAAAGCACGTCAAATGCAAGTAGATAAATAGGTAACGCTCCAGCGGGAAGGTAAACAGCGTTTCCGTGCGCTGCTCTGGTTTGCCAGAAGCGGCTTAGTCATGCTGGCCACATGACTCCCTCGGCCAATAAAGTGAGATGAGCGCCGCAACCCCAGAGTCGGTCACGACTGGACTTAATGGTCAGGGGTCCCTTTACCTCGGTTTAAGAACAGTCCTGTTTAAGAACGATTCGGTTTACAAAGTCCGCAAAACCGGAAATAGTGTCCTGGTTTGCGACTTTTACCACTTTCTAAGAACGGAATCCGAATGGTTGAAGGGCAGCAGCAGCGCAAGCCCTCATTAGGGAAAGCACGCCTCAATTTAAGAACGGTTTCGGTTTAAGAATGGACTTCCGGAACGTTGTAAACCAAGGTACCATTGTAAATAGAAAATGCCTTGTGGCTGCAAAGGTGTCTTGTTAATACAGTTTGGAAAGTGTACGGCCAGTGATTTCTGGATGTGCAACCTGTGAACTGTGGTACAGTGGTGCCCCGCAAGACGAATGCCTCGCAAGACGGAAAACTCGCTAGACGAAAGAGTTTTCCGTTTTGGAGGTGCTTCGCAAAACGAATCTCCTATGGGCTAGCTTCGCAAGACGAAAATGTCTTGCGAGTTCCTGCGGGGTTTTTTCCCCTCCCCCCCTTTTTCTAAGCCGCTAAGCCGCTTATCAGCTGATCCGATCAGCAGATAAGCTGCTAAAAGCCGCTAATAGCGCTAAGCCCCTTATCAGCTGATCCGATCAGCAGATAAGCCGCTAAAAGCCGCTAATAGCGCTAATCCGCTAATCCTTCAATGGGCTTGCTTCGCAAGACGAAAAAAACCGCTAGACGAAGAGAATCACAGAACGGATTCTTTTCGTCTTGCGAGGCACCACTGTATGTCACAACTGCCTGCAATCTGTGCAGTAGGGACCCTTTTTAACAACCTCATTCAACCCTATTGGTGTAATAGAAGGCTTTCTTTGAAGTTCTTTCATCTCTCCCCCCCCCCCCCTTTCTGTAGTGATGCCTTTGTTGTTTGAGAGTTTGGGATGTTTAGGATATAGCTGATTGCAGCAGTTCCCCTTTCTGCCCCTATAATCTCCCTGCGGGCGCTAGGATTTTGTGTGCGCATATTTTTGCAACGTGAGACTGGCTCAAACGTAACTCGCGAAGCAGCCGCAGAGAATTAATTGCTGTCTTGAGGGATTCTCTTTCAGATCTCGGTAACAATATTTTTTTTTCTTCTGTTGAGAAAAAGGTCTGCAGGGATGCAGCAGTGCACCTTGAAACAACCACACAATCTCTGAGCCACCAAGTCAGGTGTGAAGTTTGTCCTGGAAAAAAACCTTTATTTTTGTCTCTTTGCCAGAAGTTCTAGAACAGGGGTCAGCAAACTTTTTCAGCAGGGGGCCGGTCCTCTGTCCCTCAGACTTTGGGGGGGGGGGCTGGACTATATTTTGAAGAAGAAGAAAAAATGAATGAATTCCTATGCCCCACAAATAACCCAGAGATGCGTTTTAAATAAAAGCACACATTCTGCTCATGTAAAAACACCAGGCAGGCCCCACAAATAACCCAGAGATGCACTTCTAATAAAAGGACACATTCTACTCATGAAAAAACATGTTGATTCCTGGACTGCCTTCAGATTGAGAAGGCGATTGGGCCGGATCTGCCCCCCCGGGCCTTAGTTTGCCTACCCATGGTCTAGAAAAATAGCTAATGTTCTTAGACACTAGTGCTAAATTTCTGGAAGTCCGGGTTCAGAGGGCTGCATTCAGATGAGGGGTTCATTGCGTTAGTTCATTGGTAGTACACCTTGTCACGGCTTCTATGGTGGGTTTTACACTGTAGTACCTGTTGCCTTAAGGGACGCGGGTGGCGCTGTGGGTTAAACCACAGAGCCTAGGGCTTGCCGATCAGAAGGTCGGCGGTTCGAATCCCCGCGACGGGGTGAGCTCCCATTGCTCGGTCCCTGCTCCTGCCAACCTAGCAGTTCGAAAGCAAGAAGTGCAAGTAGATAAATAGGTACTGCTCCGGTGGGAAGGTAAACGGTGTTTCGGTGCACTGCTCTGGTTTGCCAAAGCGTCTTAGTCATGCTGGCCACATGACCTGGAAGCTGTACGCCGGGTCCCTCGGCCAATAAAGCAAGATGAGCGCCACAACCCCAGAGTCGTCCGCAACTGACCTAACGGTCAGGGTCCCTTTACCTGTTGCCTTATGGAAGTATGGCAATAACTTTATGACAACAAGACCGGTTTGACAGAGGAGAACTCTGCATTGCAGGGGGTTGGAATATATGACTCTTGGGGTCCCATCAAGCTGTACAGCTCTGGTTTTATGTGCCTTTGTCCACCTATCTCAGGTGTGTTCCCCCTGGTGATGTTCTGGAGTTCGGCCCATCTCTCCCCTGAGCTGCCCCACATCATCGACCGGTGGGGAAATGATGTGTGTAACTTTAAAGTAAATATTATTGTGTTGCTGGGGAGAGATAACTTGCTTCGACTGAGGCAGGCCGCTGTGTGCCCCGCATCACCTCTGGTTGTGGTGCAGCTGAGGCCCTGCGTTTTAGCGAAACATCCCAAATCTTCTCTGGCGATATATAAACAGGAGCAGCAAAATAATCTGCACTTTGTGGAATGAAAGCAATTGCTCCTTTGATGTTTGCATCTGAAGGTATTTTGCCTCCGGGGCTTTCAGCTTTCAGGGGGAAAACCAAAACCTAAGGTGTTGGGCCCTTTCCAGATGATTGCATTTTGTATGTGTAAAAAAAAAAAAGTATAGCCAGTATAGAGTTCTGGGTGGCTGAGGAGGGATCCAAATGTGTACCTCCCAAGGGATTCTTTACAAACACTCCAACAGTAAAATATTATTTGTTTTCTTGGTGGGAAATAATTTTAGCCCCTCGCCTCCCACTGCCATACGTACTGCTTTCGTTGCTGTCTTTTACATAGGGATGTATGAATTGTGATTCTGCAAGGCCCCATCCGCACTACAAATTTAAAGCACAATGATACCACTTTAAACAGTCATGGCTTGCCCCAAGGAATCCTGGGTACTGTAGTCTGTTAAGAGTGCTAAGAACTGTTGGGGGACTCGTATTCATAGCTGTTAACTTTTCCCTTTTCTTGCGAGAAATCTTATTCGGAATAAGGGAATTTCCCATTAAAAAAAGGGAAACGTTGGCATCTATGCTCGTATTCTTCCTCACTGAGCTGCATTTCTCTAGAGCTCCCTGGGAAGTGGAATAATAATAATAATAATAATAATAATAATAATAATAATAATAATAATTTGCTTTTTTGTACACTGCTCAGCTGACTGGGTTGCCCCAGCCACACTTGTTGTTGTTTCGTCGTTTAGTCGTGTCCGACTCTTCATGACCCCATGGACCAGAGCACGCCAGGCACTCCTGTCTTCCACTGCCTCCCACAGTTTGGTCAAACTCATGTTAGTCGCTTCGAGAACACCGTCCAACCATCTCGTCCTCTGTCGTCCCCTTCTCCTTGTGCCCTCCATCTTTCCCAACATCAGGGTCTTTTCCAGGGAGTCTTCTCTTCTCATTGGAGCCTCAGCTTCAGGATCTGTCCTTCCAGTGAGCACTCAGGGCTGATTTCCTTCAGAATGGAGAGGTTTGATCTTCTTGCAGTCCATGGGACTCTCAAGAGTCTCCTCCAGCACAATAATTCAAAAGCATCAATTCTTCGGCAATCAGCCTTCTTTATGGTCCAGCTCTCACTTCTTTATGGTCCCAGCCACACTAGTCAGCTTGTAATATAATATACAGAGAAGCAGCAGCAGCATCAACAACAGAATTGTTAAACCCTCTGGGAATTGTAGCTCTGTGAGGAGGGCAGGAGTCTCAGCGCCCTTATCAAACTACAGTTCCCAGGAATCTTTGGGGGAACTCATGGCTGTTAATAATGTTGCAAATGTTGCAGAAGGCGCCCAAGTTTGATGGCAGCATTTGGGGGAGGATTTACCACAAGGCACAATACGGTGATGTGGGAAACAGCTGGCTCTGGGTCTGTTCATTTCTTTAGGCTTTGTGGATAGACAGATAATCCTGATAGATTATTACCACACTAGTGAGAACGATGGGAACGCAGTTCAAATTATCTACTTCAAGCACCAAAGCATATTCACTTGGCCCTGCAGGCATCTGTTGCCTACTTAGTATTGTTGCGCATGAACTGGGTCTTCATATGTGCTGCTTGGATTTTTAATTTTTTTTTTTAGCTTATGGATTTTTGTTGCTGTGTCAGGGTTTTTCCCTGCCTGCAGGTGTTCTGTGGCGTCTCATAAATGTGAACAGTGCTTGGACTAATCAACTGGTCCACCAGGGAGACAAATCGGTCTAGCCTTAAGTTGTGTTGCAAAAAGGTGTGTATAGTTTGGAGGGGGAACCACACCACAAGAGTTCTCTTCAGCTCCCTGCCTTGTGCAGATTGTAACCCAAATTAGGCAGTACAGAATCTCTCTTTCCTTTGCTGAAATCTTACCATGATTTGAGTCTCAGTCCGCATGCACACCGCACATTTAAAGTGCATGCAGCCCCCCAAAGAATCCTGGAAACTGTAGTTTACCCTCTCACACCCTTAACAAACTACAATTCCCAGGGAAGTCAATGTGCTTTACATTTATGATGTTTATGCAGCCTCTCTCCAGGCCTCCGTCTCCAGTTCCAAAGCTGTTGAAATCACGTTATTTTCTCCTTGTTTGAACTTTGGAGTGGAGGAGTCTCTTCGCTTAATGGTTAACCTGCCCTGTCTTGTCTCAGCTATTTCCTTGCGTGCTTATAGTCAATTGCTTAGTATGGGATGGAACCCAGAGGATTTTAATTGAATAATATTAGGGTTAATACAAAGTGTGCACACTTCTTCTTTTTTCAAAAAACAACAACAACCACCCTCAAAAACCTGAATACAGTGGTACCTCAGGTTACATATGCTTCAGGTTACATACGCTTCAGGTTACAGACTCCACTAACCCAGAAATAGTGCTTCAGGTTAAGAACTTGGCTTCAGGATAAGAACAGAAATCAGGCTCCGGCGGCACAGCAGCAGCAGGAGGCCCCATTAGCCAAAGTGGTGCTTCAGGTTAAGAACAGTTTCAGGTTAAATACGGACCTCCGGAACGAATTAAGTACTTAACCCGAGGTACCACTGTATTCACTCCGGGAGAGTAAATCGATATTGGACAGCATATCTACAGAATTCCCAACCCTGTGTCAGCCTCTAATTTGAGACGGTAAAGGGTTAAGCACCCTCCCTCCAGCAGATTCTCCCTTGCAAAGGAATCCCTTCATCTGAGTCAGCTGGCCTGCATTTGCAATTGCTGGGTTGTTTTTTTTCTGGAGACCCTTCTGTTTGTTTGTTTCCCTCCCCACATGTGTCCTGCAATAAATCTGGAGCATTATAAAGCCCAACCATCAGGATAACAAAATACTCCAGGGGCATTTGGCTGCAGGACGTGCCGGCTTGCACTCCTCTTGTCAAATCCCGGCTGTAAATCTGGCAACAAAATGTTCTGAAAAGCACCAGAGGGTCAGCCCCGCTGCCTTTTCCCCAGCAGGCAGGGCTGGAAGCGGAACAGACTGGCCTATTGTAGGGGAGGGTTGGGAATGGGCCATTTTGCCTCGGGGTGTGTGTGTGTGTGTGTGTGTGTGTATGGCTAATGGGTGGGAGTACAGAATTACCTGGTGGTGTTCAGAGCGCAGAATTAACCCGTTTGCCTTGTGTTCAGGGCAGGCAGGTCATCCGCCCCCACAACCTTCTTTCCCCACTTGTGCTTGTGCTAGGCCAGGGGTCTGCAACCTTTAAGACAAAAAGAGCCACTTGAACCCATTTCCGAAGAAAAAAAACTGGGAGCCACAAAACCATTGCGACATTTAAAACAAATATAACACTGCATATATTGTTTCTTACCTTAATGCCCGATCTGACAGCGGGCGGGAAGGTGACTAACGCACGCACCGCCCCCATGTGACGTCACAGCCACAGTGGGGAGTGTCAGGGCGCACAATGCGCCTCCTCCCCTCGCTAGTATCCACCCCGGAGCCGCGGCAAAGGTGTAAAAGAGCCACATGCGGCTCCGGAGCCACAGGTTGCAGACCCCTGTGCTAGGCGTTGCCTGGCTAGGGTTGCCTGGCTGGTTCGGAAGACCTCTTGCAAAGACTGTCCACAGGGCCAGCGTCTTCATTGAGCTGTCCACTATGACCCCAAGGTCTCGGCTACTTACTGGTCAGTCACCGCCATTTCAAACCCCAGGAGCGTGCATCGCATCACACTTGTTTTACATTGAATTCCATTTGCCATTTTAACGGTGGTACCTCGGGTTAAGAACTTAATTCATTCTGGAGGTCCGTTCTTAACCTGAAACAGTTCTTAACCTGAAGCACCACTTTAGCTAATGCTGCCGCTGTGCGATTTCTGTTCTCATCCTGAAGCAAAGTTCTTAACCCGAGGTACTATTTCTGGGTTAGCGGAGTCTGTAACCTGAAGCGTCTGTAACCCGAGGTACCACTATACTCATTTTTGGAGAGGTCCTCTTTAGAGCGCTAGGGCAGGCAGTCTTCTTATGTTTTAAACAACCCTCAACAGTCTAGTACAGTGGTACCTTGGTTTATGAACTTAATCCATTCTGGAAGTCCGTTCTTAAATCAAAGCGTTCTTAAACCAAGGCGTGCTTTCCCAAAGCAGCGGGGGACTCAGTGTATAAATGGAATACACTCAACAGGAAGCGGAACATGTTCTTATTCCAAGGCAAAGTTCACAAACCAAAACACCTACTTCTTCTGGGCTTGTAGCGTTCTTAATCCAAGTTGTTCATAAACTAAGCTGTTCTTAAACCAAGGTGTTGGCACTGCTCACCCCTAACTCTAGAACAGTGTTAGAAGCCCAGACATGTAATCTAGGTGCCAAATGGGTCCTTGAACCAGAGTTACAGTTACCAAAGCAGAATGTCTAGTTGTCATTTTCAGGCAAGACGGCGCTAAAGTCTTCTTTTTCACTGACTGTGACTGATTATCAGTTAAGTTCAGAGGACAACCTTTCGCTAGGTTAAGAACTTTGAGATCTTTAAAGAAGAAAAGTCACTTGATCCAGGGACAGTCGGCATATATACAGTGGTGCCTCGCAAGACGAAAAGAATCCGTTCTGTGATTCTCTTCATCTAGCGGTTTTTTCGTCTTGCGAAGCAAACCCATTGACGGATTAGCGGATTAGCGCTATTAGCGGCTTTTAGCGGCTTATCTGCTGATCAGATCAGCTGATAAGCGGCTTAGCGGCTTAGAAAAAGGGGGGGAAGGAAAAAAACCCCGCAGGAACTCGCAAGGCATTGTCGTCTTGCGAAGCAAGCCCATAGGAAAATCGTCTTGCGAAGCACCTCCAAAACGGAAAACCCTTTCGTCTAGAGGCTTTTCCGTCTTGCGAGGCATTCGTCTTGCGGGGCACCACTGTATCAGTTAAGTTCAGAGGACAACCTTTCGCTAGGTTAAGAACTTTGAGAACTTTAAAGAAGAAAAGTCGCTTGATCCAGGGACAGTCGGCATATATATCGCTGTTCCTATTCCTACCTCTTTTTCTTAATGTTGACACGGAGGAGGAAGGAGCAGGACTTTTTCAGCTCAAGGGTATAGAGGCATATAAAATTAGGCATGGAGAAAGCAGATTGAGAGAAGTGTTCACCCCCCCCCCCCAATCTCTCATAATACTGGGAACCTGGGATCATCAAATGAATCTGGATGGTGAGAGTTTCTGGACAGACAGAAAACAAAAACTTCTGCACACAGCTCATGAAAACTGCTACGACAAGTTATAGCGACGGCAGTAAACTTTGACAGCTTTAAAAGAAAGCTCAATAAATTCATGGAGGACGAGACAATTGATGGCTCCTAGCTATGATGTTATACCTCTGGGTTCAGTGCACAGTGTGCCCAGTGCTATTTTTTGTAGAAAAGGAGGTGTTTGGAGCTCACAATGAATTTATCTCTTGTTCTCTTAGAATGGCAATGGCTCCCACTTGATGGGTGCTGGAGCTGAGCTCTGGCTGAAGAAAAGCCCTGAGTTTGCCTTTGAATGACCATCGCTAGAAGCTACAAATGGGCTTTTTGGTGGTGGCACCCTTGCAAACAGAATGCTGGATTAAACAGGTCTTTACAGTAGTTTGATCCTTCTTATGTTCTTCTCTCATACCTGGCATTTATGTAATGGGGTTTTGGGGGTTTTTTTTTTGTTCTGTTTGAGTTTCTTAACCATCCTTGGAAGAACCTAATAAGGCAATTCGGTAGTCTTTATCCTCCGTATTGGAGATGTGAGGCTAAGGCAATGGTGGCAAGCAGTTTGCCTTATTGAATTGGTGACTGATGTGGGATTTCAACCAGGGGCTTCCCAGCTGACATTCGACGCTCTTCATCAGCTTATTGGCTTGGGTCCCTGGACAGAAGGAAGAAATCTCCTTGGCAGTTAACTCTGAACGTTTCCAGTGAGGGGAGCGGAGTTCATCTTTCAAAGTGCTGAGCAGACTTTAGTTGCTCTGCATGGAAGCCTGAGTTCATTTACAGAACCCTAGAACTGCAGAGTTGAAAGGGACCATGAGTGTAATCTTGTCTAAACCCTTGCAATGCAGGAATCTTTTGTCCAACGTGGGGTTCAAACCCATGAACCTGAGATTAAGAACTTCATGCCCCAACGACTGAGCTAATAGGAAACTGCCTATTTATTTATTTATTTATTTATACATACCCCGCCCATCTGGCTGAGTTTCCCCAGCCACTCTGGGCGGCTCCCAATCAAATGTTAAAAACAGTACAGCATTAGATATTAAAAACTTGCCTGAAGGGAGGGTGTTCCACATGGTGGGCGCCACTACCGAGAAGGCCCTCTGTCTGGTTCCCTGTAACCTCACTTCTCGCAATGAGGGAACCGCCCTCGTCGCCCTCAGCTCCGGGGAAAACCACTGGGGCTGTCCGGGCTCCATGCAATCGGAGAGGGCGCTTCGGAGCCAGACAGTCAATAGCCCTGATTAACTCTGCATTCCAGCGTGCAACAGGGAATCAACTTAAAGGCCATCAACTTGGGATAAAACATCCCCTACCACTCTCTGGAAGCCAATTGGATCCATTAAGTAGCGGGGGCGGACCATCCGAATCGGTCCCACCTCCCTGCAGAGGGGAAGGGTCGCGGAGAAGTCCAGTTGCACCAGGAAGTGATCTTTATACCATTGGTCCATCTAGTTCAATATCATCTACACAGATTGTCAGCGGGTTTCCAGTTTCTCAGATAGGAATCTCCCAATTTTACCCGGAGATGCTGGCTGGGACGTCCTTCATAAAAAGCAAAATCTACCACTGAGCTAAGATGTGTGGCTAGATAGTGAACTCTGGTGGTGCCACATCCTCTGGTTGGAGGCTAGAGAGCAGTGTTAGAAATTAGCCAGGCGCCAGGTGCGTTTTGCAACTGGCACGGGTTCCGATTGTGACCAGTGGATGCCAAATTGGTGACTGACATCTCCCATCTGGCTGGCCCTCTACGGCTTTCTTAAGCAGGTAAGCAGAAAAGCTTGTTTATTGAGTTTATATACCACCTTTTTCTCTGAGGAGGACATGGTTAACATACCCCTCTTCAGTTAATCCCTGCAACAAGCCTGTGAGGTAGATTAAGAGGTTGTGACTGACTCCAAGGTCACCCAATGAGCTTCATGGCTGAGGGGGGATTTGAACCCTGATCTCCCAGGTCTTAGTCCAGTTCCCAACCACAACACCACACTAGCTTCCTGCTGCTGTTTGTTTTATTCTGGATTATTTTATTTGATGTTTTAATGCGTAGTAAACCGCTATGAGGCCCTGGGACGCAGGTGGCACTGTGGGTTAAACCTAGGACTTGCTGATCAGAGGGTCAGCGGCTTGAATCCCTGCGACGGGGTGAGCTCCCGTTGCTTGGTCCCTGCTCCTGCCCACCTAGCAGTTTGAAAGCACGTCAAAGTGCAAGTAGATAAATAGGTACCGCTCTGGCGGGAAGGTAAACAGTGTTTCCGTGTGCTGCTCTGGTTCGCCAGAAGCAGCTTAGTCATGCTGGCCACATGACCTGGAAGCTGTACGCTGGCTCCTTCAGCTAATAAAGGGAGATGAGCACCACAACCCCAGAGTCGGCCACGACTGGACCTAATGGTCAGGGGTCCCTTTACCTTTACCTTAAACCGCTTTGAGATCCCCCCCCCTTTAAAACATAAAGCGTGACAGAAACGAAATGAATAATAATGGAATTTATACATTTCACTGCAAAAAAAGAGGCGCCTAGACATTCCCTAACCCAGGTTTAAGGCACCAATGAGCTATATCTGAGTTTCTAACACTGCTAGACAGTGGTGTGTGTGAGTGCATGTGGAAAGCAGCCTACTGCACAAAGGTAAAATTTGCATCGCTTGCTCCGCCCAGTTTTGCTTCTGGCCCCGCCCACCACTGGCATGTGGCCCCAGAAAGATTGCCTAGAAGGGGATGTGGCCCTCGAGCTACAAATGGTGCCCCAGTCCTTTCACAGATGCTCTGAACCTGGTCCTTTCGTGACCGGGAAGTTGACACCCAAAGATCAGCTGCCCTGAATAGCATGGTAAGAGTTGGGCTAGGTCTGGTGGCGTGATGCAAATGAGCCCAGGAGTTGTGAAGTATTGCCAGAACATTTCATAGGTGTTCTTGAGAGCCAGGCCAGTGGATGAGTCATCGTGAACAAATGGCAAGAGCTTACGTTTTACGTGCCAATCTAAATAATTGCTTCCTATTTCATGAACCTCGATGGCATGCCATTAAGACGCTGGCTGAATTTTTCAGCTTGCAAGAGGTAAAATAGCTCTTCTTTTCTTCAAGTGCAAATAATGCTTGTCTTCGTCCATAATATAAAAAAATAGGGGAAATGTATATGTCTACAATGGGTCATCATTTTCTTCTGCACAATCAGGGCTTCAAAATTACTTAGTGGTACCTCAGGTTCAGTACTTAATTCGTTCCGGAGGTCTGTTCTTAACCTGAAACTGTTCTTAACCTGAAGCACCACTTTAGCTAATGGGGCCTTCTGCTGCCGTGCTGCCGGAGCACGATTTCTGTTCTCATCCTGAAGCAAAGTTCTTAACCCGAAGCACTATTTCTGGGTTAGCGGCGTCTATAACCTGAAGCGTATGTAACCTGAGGTACCACTGTACTTATTGTATTGCTTTATGGCTGCAGTCGTACACATGCTTACCTGGGAGTGAGTCCCACTGAATTCAGTGGGACTTACTTCTGAGTAGACCTATCTAGGCTTGCGGTGCTAGAGCAAAGACTTCGGCATGCTTACTTAGATGTAAGCTCCTCTTGCTCCTTGGTAAGCATGCATAAGTTTGCAACTTACATTGCTTATATCCTAACCATCTTTAGCCAACAGAGCGAATGGCGAGAGCAAAGGTGAGATACAGATTTAATGGGTGGGGCGTTCACACTTTGCTCCTCAATTTCCACTGTCTTGAATCGTCTTTTAAGATGAAGACACATACCAAAGCAGACATCGTCACGTAATTTCAATTAGCTTCATCTATGTAAAAGGGTTTTTATACCACTTTATATTTCAAAATATCCAAAGTGGTTTACAATTACTCAGAGCTGTTGGGGATTGAACCTGGGACCTTTTGCTTGTGGACAAATGCTCTGCCGTTGGGCTGTGGCTGCCCACTCTCAAAGAGAAGGCTTTGCGCCCGCTTTTGACTGGCACTTTGGAAACAGGAGCCTTGCAAGCCACTTAGGATCGCAAGCAAATGAAAATAAGTTTACTCTCTGCCACAAACCCTCCTTTTGCATGCGTGCCTTATAAACTGCTAGACATAATTCCTGTTTTGTTTTTAAAATTTTACTTTTTAAAGCATAAAGGTAAAGGTACCCCTGACCATTAGGTCCAGTCGTGGCCGACTCTGGGGTTGCGGTGCTCATCTCGCTTTATTGGCCGAGGGAGCCGGCGTACAGCTTCCAGGTCATGTGGCCAGCATGACTAAGCCGCTTCTGGCGAACCAGAGCAGCGCACGGAAACGCCGTTTACCTTCCTGCCGGAGCGGTACCTATTTATCTACTTGTACTTTGAGGTGCTTTCGAACAGCTAGGTTGGCATGAGCAGGGACCGAGCAACGGGAGCTCACCCCGTCGCGGGCATTCGAACCGCCGACCTTTTGATCGGCAAGTCCCAGGCTCTGTGGTTTAACCCACAGCGCCACCCGCGCCCCTTCTTTTTAAAGCATACGTCTGATCAAAATCTGTTTCCGTGCGGTGTATATATTCTATTATCTCTCTCTCTCTATATATATATCTGGAAATTAGTTGCAGTCCTCGGGCAGGTTGGCAAGTCGCCAGGGCAACCCTTGGCTCCACAGAGCCTGTGCTTTGCATTGACTTGAAAATGTCCCTTTTTAAGTGCTTGCATATAGATGGGGGGCCCCTCCCCCCCTTTCTTGCTGATTTACTTTCCTAATACAGACCCGAATCCTTCTCTGTGTCTTCCATTTGGCAGATGTTCAATTTAGAAAACTGGCAGCGGGCTCCACGATTAACATTTTATCTTTTTTTTTAGGAGGGGCTGGCGGTCTCTGCCTGCCTGCCTTCCCCTCCCTTCTAAAGGGCCTGGGATTTGCCTGTGAAGAGCGGTGTGGGAAAATGCCCTTCGGGTGCCCCGCGCCATCGCTGGAGCACATCTGCTCCTTCTGAGCACCTGCTGAGGTCTTGAGGGGGGGGGGAACCAACCCCAAGCAGCTGGGTCTGGGATCAGCCTCTAATCCCAAGAGAGGAAGGCTGGAGACCACTCTCTCCTCATTAACATTAGGCAGTTTTGCAAATGCTTCCATGGAATGAATGGCAGCTGGGAGTGTAGGATTGGTTTGGGTTTTTTATATACTGTACTGCTGGACTGCAGAAAAAAGCCAACAACCTCAGGGTGGATTACCCCACCAAAAGATGAAACGATAAACTACTCGCTAAAACATTCACAGCCATAGTGGTACCCTTGGTTCTCAAATGCCTTGGTACTCAAACAACTTGGAACCCAAACACTGCAAACCCAGAAGTCAGTGTTCCAGTTTGTGAACGTGCTCCGTTTTGAGTGTTGTGCTTCTGATTTGAGTGCTTCCGTTTTGAGTGTTAACGCTGTGGTCTGTTTTTGCTATTTATTTTGCAAATTTTTTTTTGGTGGCTTTTTTGTTTTGTTTTTGTGACTGCGTGGAACCAAATTCAGCTACTGATTGATTGATTGATTGATTGTGTGACTGCAGTACCGTATTTTTCGCCCTATAGGACGCACTTTTTCCCCTTCAAAAATGAAGGGGCAATGTGTGTGCGTCCTATGGGGCGAATGCAGGCTTTCGCTGAAGCCTGGAGAGCGATAGGGGTCGGTGCGCACCGACTCCTCTCGCTCTCCAGGCTTCAGGAAGCTATCCGCAAGCCTTGGGAGCCCGGCGGGAGTTCCCGCCGAGCTCCCAAGGCTTGCGGATAGCAGCCTGCTCTGGGGGTTGGGGTCGGGGGAAGCTCGGGCTTCCCCCGCCCCAGCCCCGCGCCTGGGGGGAAAATAATTTCCCCCCCTTATTCTCCCCCCTCCAAAAAAGCAACCTAGGTGTGCCCTATGGGCCGGTGCAGCCTATAGGGTGAGAAATACGGTACATTGTTTATTGCTTTCATTTTATGGATCAGTGGTCTTCTTAGATAGTAAAATTCATGTTAAATTGCTGTTTTAGGGGTTGTTTTTAAAAGTCTGGAATGGATTAATCCATTTTGCATTACAGTGGACCCTCCAGTTATGTACCGCTCTGGATACGTAACTTTTGGGTTACGAATTCGGCAAACCTGAGTCTTGCCACATGTGCAGAAGTGCTCAGTCGCGGCACTCGTGTGTGCAGAAACGGCGCCTCTGCCTACGTACTTTTCGGGTTGTGGACGGACCCCCAGAACGAATTTAATTCGTATCCGGAGGGTCCACTGTACTTTCTATGGGTAAGCGCGCCTTGGTTTTGGAACGCTTTGGTTTTGGAACGGACTTCCGGAACGGATTAAGTTTGAGAACCAAGGTACCACTGTAATTCGAACGTTAAAATTGCAAAATAATAGACTAAAACAAATCAAAAGGGGAGGGGAGGATTAGTGGGTTTTTCTCGTTTTTATTATGTATTTTGTGTTTATATATTGGGATTTTATGTTGTAGGCGCCCCGAGACCAGCGATACACAAATTTAAATGACAACAACAAAAAATCAAAGCTCGTACAAACTTTCTGAGCATCTGGGCAGGCATGTCTAAATACGAATTGCTTCAGCAAAGGCCGAAAAGAAAGCAACAAAGGTTCCTGCCTGCTTTCAATTGGCAGGGAGTTCCGAAGTTGCCACACGAAACAATCAAGTTCTTACAGATGTGCAGCTAGTATGCGCCACCACTGACCTAAGGAGTCGGCTGGGCATGTATGGGGCAAAGCGATCTCATGGGTTACATTTTAAAACATAACAAGGCGGTGTATGGCCTAAAGGCCAAATCCAGAGAGCAGTTTCCCTGACATTTCCTTCCCTGGTTATAAGGCCATGTTCTGTGTTCTTAAACTCCCACTGTAGTGGTTTGGGAGAGCAGTGTCCTGCTCTCTTGCAATTTTACTTTTGGAAGTAAAAAGGTATCTCTGCTCTTTTACCTCAGTTGCTCAGCAGGAATAGATTTCTTCCCAGCCTCTTGGATTCTCACAGATGAATGGAAAGTTACTGGGATGACGGTACTTTGCACTGGTGTTTGTTTGTCCCTTATTTCTCCCTGATTTTATTACAGAATAAGTTAATTTTATCTTGTTTATTTAATAACTCTGTTTTTTGCAACAGCATTTTCTTGTTGTTGTTTTTTGCGTCAGCATAATTCCACTGCCCCTCCCAGTGTGTCCTGAAGTCCTCCCCACCCAAGAGAGATTTTGCCCACAGACCTCTCTCTCTTGCTGTGTAATGAATGCAGCATGTGTTGGGTTGCATGCGTGTTTAAATAGTAAAGGACCAAATTGGCTCGGTTCCCCGTTAACATTTAACTTGCGCTCTGAGGCTTTCCATCTGCTGCTGGAATTTCTGAAATCGCTATGTTTCTCCTGCCTGGTCCCTGGTTGCCCCAATGGTGGTTGTACGTCACGGGTTGGCTTGACGCAGAGGAATGGTGGAAGGAACCAGCTGGGGAATCCCCAAGAGAGGAAGGCTCAGAGCCTGGGCAGTGGTAGTAGGACGACTGTGAGTGGTCAGAGGAAGATGAATGGGAAAAGGAGGTGTCAGAAGCTAAAGAGGCAACAGGGCTTGGTGAGCAGGGAGAGTCTGTGGCAGAGAGCAGTCCAGAAGCTGAAGCTGAAGAAAGGGAGATGAGTCAGGTTGGTGAATAATAATAATAATAATAATAAAATTTATTTATACCCCGCCCTCCCCAGCCAAGGCCGGGCTCAGGGCAGCTAACAAGCAATAATAAAAACAAGTTGAATGAATACAACTGGAAAACAAGATTAAAATACAACATTGAAACATTAATACGCATCCTCATCACAGGAGGAGAAAGGAAACAAGAAGGAGGGGGAGGGAATCAAATTGCCTCCCAAGCCAAAGGCCAGGTGGAACAACTCTGTCTTACAGGCCCTGCGGAAAGAAATCAGATCCTTCAGGGCCCTGGTCTCATGAGGCAGAGTGTTCCACCAGTGTTGAAAAAGCCCTGGCTCTGGTTGAGAAGAAGCACAGGGGTCTCCCGCTCCTGCTGTGACCAGCTCCCCTCCTGCCTGGTCTGCCAGGACCAGAAGAGGCATGAAGAGGGAGGAGGTAAGGCAGGCAACGCCAGCATAGTCTCAGATTGTTTGGGTAAAACCCAGGAGAGGAGTCGTCTTAGGCAGCTGTGGGAAGGCTCTTCAGACTCTGCAACTGCCTCATAGGGGCAGATCTATTGAAGAGGCGTTGCTGTGCACTATAGACCTGGTTCTGTGCACTATAGACCTGGTTCTGTGCACTATAGACCTGGTTCTGTGCACTATAGACCTGCCTGTTCTCGAAGCTACAAACACGAGACTGACCAAACTGCGGGAGGCAGTGGAAGACAGGAGTGCCTGGCGTGATCTGGTCCAGGGGGTCACGAAGAGTCGGACACGACTAAACAACAACAAATAGACCTGGCAGACCTGAGCACATCCTGTTTCTTCTAATAAAGAAGTGGTGGTTTAGTGGTGGCTTGCTTCTGACACCCCCTTCATTTGAACGGAACTTGCACAGGAGAAATCCCTGCTGGACTTTGCCCTAAGAGCTTGACTCTGCACATCCCACCAGCTGCATTGTCGCCTTGTCCCTTCCAAGGACACAGTTCTGGATTTTAACCTTTAAAGTCCTAAACAGCTTGAGACTCACCCTGGTACCTTCAGGACTGCTTTCTCCCCTGTGAGCTTTCCGAGATCATCCTTAGAAGCCCTTCCCTAGGTACTCCGGCTGCAGGAAGGGGCTGTGAGCCTAGGGATTGGCGGTGGGACAACAATGAGTGGTCAGAGGGAGAAGACTGAGAGGGGGTGGTGTTGGAAGCTGAAGAGGTCATAGGGCTTGGTCAGCTGGGAGAGTCTGCAGAAGAGAGAAGTCCAGAGGCAGAAGCTGGAGCAGGAGAGGATGGAGGCCAAGAGGCAGAGATGGGTCAGTCTGGCAAAGAGGCACAGGAGGGGTCTCCCTTCTGCTGAGATAAGCTGAGAGCCAGTGTGGTGTAGTGGTTAAGAGCGGTGGTCTCGTAATCTGGGGAACCTGGTTCGCGTCTCTGCTCCTCCACATGCAGCTGCTGGGTGACCTTGAGCTAGTCACACTTCTCTGAAGTCTCTCAGCCCCACTCACCTCACAGAGTGTTTGTTGTGGGGGAGGAAGGGAAAGGAGAATGTTAGTCACTTTGAGACTCCTTCGGGTAGTGATAAAGCGGGATATCAAATCCAAACTGTTCTTCTTCTTCTCTTCTCTCCTTCCTGGTTTCGCAGAACCAGGAGGGGCATGAAAAGGGCGGAGGAGAGGTTGGCTGCAAGCAGGTGCAGTTGCCGGTCATTCAGAAAAAAGCCCCGGAGACAGCGTTTGAAATTCGCAAGGTGTATTTTGCACCTGGCTATCTGCCACTTGAGACCAAGCGAAGGTGCCAGGATGGCACCTGGCGTCTCCACCATCCGGAGGTGCGTGCCTCAGGATCCCTGGATCTTGTTTTCACATACAGTGGTACCTCGGGTTAAGTACTTAATTCGTTCCGGAGGTCTGTTCTTAACCTGAAACTGTTCTTAACCTGAAGCACCACTTTAGCTAATGGGGCCTCCCGCTGCTGCCGCGCCACCAGAGCACGATTTCTGTTCTCATCCTGAAGCAAAGTTCTTAACCTGAGGTACTATTTCTGGGTTAGTGGAGTCTGTAACCTGAAGCGTATGTAACCTGAAGTGTATGTGACCCAAGGTACCACTGTAAAAGCAAGGCAGATTGTCATAAAAGCAGCTAACCATTCGAAAAAGCGATAGGTAAACAGCTGCAAAGGCCTGTTGGCATAAAACGATTTTTAAGAGATTCCCAAGAGTCAGAAAAGCTTGTTTGTGACATTTACACATTACGTGCGTGCGTACTTAAAAATATCATTTACAGTGTAATGTAAATGAAGCAGTACTGAGTATTTAGTAGACGGGCGGCTATCTCCTTTTGCAAGATGCATGCAGGCAAGAAGCTAGATGTTTTGCATCATCACAGAAACTGACCCAAGGTGGGGAGTGGTGATATGACACAGGGAACTACCCTCCCTCCCTCCCTCCGTGAGTCACCTCATGTCTTGCTTCTGCTTGCGAGTGACTTCCTGTCTCTCTGCCCTTCTGTATAAAAGCGAAAACGCCAGATTGCCCCTGACTTGGAAAAATGGCAAGAGCAGAGCAGCAGAGGCCTTGAAAATATGGGGAGCCCCACAGAAGCCTCAAGAAGGTCGCTAGGAAGGAAGGCATGGACTCCTACTGTTCACAGGAAGCTGAGGTGAGGGGCAGAACTTAGGTGCACAGGTGAGGCCACTGGTGGCTGTGGCTTAAGGGTGGTGTAGCAGTTAGAGCGATGGACTGGGTTCAAATCCTTAACAGAGCCACGAAGCTCACTGGGTGGCCGTGGGCCAGTTGTTCAGCCTCGGCCCAGCCCTACTTCTAATAATAATAATAATAATAATAATAATAATTCATTATTTATACCCCGCCCATCTGGCTGGGTTCCCCAGCCACTCTGGGCAGCTTCCAACAAAACACTAAAATGCAATAACCTATTACACATTAAAAGCTTCCCTAAACAGGGCTGCCTTCAGATGTCTTCTAAAAGTCTGGTAGTTGTCGTTCTCTTTGACATCTGGTGGGAGGGCGTTCCACAGGGTGGGTGCCACTACCGAGAAGGCCCTCTGCCTGGTTCCCTGTAACTTGGCTTCTCGCAGCGAGGGAACCGCCAGAAGGCCCTCGGCATTGGACCTCAGTGTCCGGGCAGAACGATGGAGGTGGAGACGCTCCTTCAGGTATACTGGACCTCAAAGGGTTGTCGTGAGGATGAAACGAGGAGTAGGAGAGGAACTGCATACACCACCTTAAGTTCCTTGCAAGAAAGGAGTGGGGTATAAAATGCAGCAATAAAACAAATAATGCCTGGTGAGCTGTTGCCGGTCAGTGTAGGCAACCCTGAATTAAAGGTCCCCTTCCAACGCTACAATTCTGTGACCCACAAATTCCCAACTCCCGCTGCGTTGGCTGGGAGAGGAGAAGGCAAGGCTGCCTTAGATCATTCGACAGATATATTTGCAAACCACAATGGAGGCGTCAGGGAGTTTTTGGCTTTTTTCTGGTTTCATTTGTGGAGTTCTGTCAACTCCAAAAAGAACCAGTCTGGTCAGAAAAAAAGCAAAACTAGCCCAGGTTCCTTTTATGCTGCGAAACAAAACACAGCAGGGTTCGAAGTTCCCTTTGTTTCCAACCGAAGTCACACCATGGAATGAACCGAAGGGAATCCTCTTCCCTGTTTTATCATCAGGGAAACTTAATCATTACTTTCTGTGTTTGCAGTTTTAGAGTGCTCTCTTTTTAAAAAAAGTCAGTTTTATTAAATTTTCCACTTTAACAATCCAATCCAATCACATTAAATATTCCACATTATACATATGTTGTTGTTGTTGTTTAGTCGTTTAGTCGTGTCCGACTCTTCGTGACCCCCTGGACCAGAGCACGCCAGGCACTCCTGTCTTCCACTGCCTCCCGCAGTTTGGTCAGACTCATGCTGGTAGCTTCAAGAACACTGTCCCACCATCTCGTCCTCTGTCGTCCCCTTCTCCTTGTGCCCTCCATCTTTCCCAACATCAGGGTCTTTTCCAGGGAGTCTTCTCATGAGGTGGCCAATGTATTGGAGCCTCAGCTTCAGGATCTGTCCTTCCAGTGAGCACCCAGGGCTGATTTCCTGAAGAATGGAGAGGTTTGATCTTCTTGCAGTCTATGGGACTCTCAAGAGTCTCCTCCAGCATGCTTCAAATTGCCATGCTTCAAATTCGGAACTAGAGCGCTGCTCTCAAGTGTCCTCTTGAGCAACCAGGCTCCCCAAATTGCAGTGTATTGGGTTAGCTGCTTAGAAAAGCAGCTTTGGGGGCAGCAAACTGACTCCCCCCCCCAAAAAAAGCTCAATATGCTAAGAGGAAGTTTCAGTCTGAACACAGCTGGATAGTAGACTCCCTGCTTAGAAACCAGTCCATCTCCGCATATGTCTGTTTGGAACATGTGGAATGGGGTGGGATTAGGGCAGTCCCAGCCGGCCCACGGCCTGCTTGCAGATGTCCAAGATTTTGTTTGCAAAAAAGCCTACAGTGCAATTCTGCCTTGCAAAAATGGGTCATCCTAGTGCAATCCCCTCGCGATGCTGGAATCTCAGCCTAAGCATCTAGGACAGATGACCATCCAACTTCTGCTTAAAAACCTCCAAGGAAGGAGTCCACAACCTCCAGAGGGAGACCGTTCCACCGTCAAACAGCTCTGGCTGTCAGAAAGTTCCTCCTGATGTTTGGTCGAAATCTCCTTTCAATTCAATTCAAGTCCCACCCTCCAGAGCAGGAGAAAACAAGCTTGTTCCTTCTTTGAGTGTGGTGGCACCATATTTTGGGACTGCCTGTGTTATCCACACCCGGCAGACTCCTTCCCTCCTCTTAAAATGTTGAGAGAAGTTGGGTTTGTTTTATTTCTTTTTAGCTACTGTAGATTTGTGTTATCTCTTGGATCATTCGGTCATATTTTTTTTTAGTCAATAGTTTAAATTATTTGCGTTTGCGCACGCGTAAACCGCTTAGATGCAGGGGTCAGCAAACGTTTTCAGCAGGGGGCCGGTCCACTGTCCCTCAGACCTTGTGGGGGGCCGGACTATATTTTGAAAAAAATATATAAGTGAATTCTTATGCCCCACAAATAACCCAGAGATGCATTTTCAATAAAAGCACACATTCTGCTCATGTAAAAACACCAGGCAGGCCCCACAAATAACCCAGAGGTGCATTTTCAATAAAAGGACACATTCTACTCAGGTAAAAACACACTGATTCCCAGACTGTCTGCAGGCCAGATTTAGAAGGCGATTGGGCTGGATCCGGCCCCCGGGCCTTAGTTTGCCTACCCATGGCTTTGAGGTTTTCTCACAATCAAGAAAATGCAGTTTTTTAAAAGTGTAATAAGTCTAGTCCCACATCCCTTTCTCAGGGGACCAGCCAGATGGCACCGGGTAGCCCACAAGCAAGATTTAGCACTCTCTTCTATTTGTGATCCCCAGAAATTGGTCCTCAGAGCTTTAAGGCACATGTTTAATTATATGCAATTTGGCCTTTGTGCAAAACGGTTCTCAGGGTTTTTGGCTTCTGAAGTTGCTGGACTGTTAAGATCTTCTGCAGATACATATCTTAAAAGTCCCTTGCTGCAGTGGCTTAGGGCAGGGATGGGGGGAGCCTTTGTCCTCCAGATGTTGCTAAAACCCAACTCCCATCAACCCCAGCTGCCCTTGCAAGTGGTCAGCAACATCTGGAAGACCACACCCTCCACACCCTGACTTATGGCCATGTAATGGGAATTGGGGTTGCTTGTGCGTAAACTGCAAACTGCTCCAAGCTAGTCGTATAGCTAAACCTTTCCCTGGTTTGACAGCCCTTACAACGTGACTGTCTTAGTCACTGGCAGAATCCGTGAGTGGGCATCTCCTAAACTTCCTCCAACATAAAAATTCTTTGACGCCCAGTCTCCTCCTAGATTCTCTGCGCGGAACCCTTCTGCGCAGCGTGGGCGTGCCAAGCGGAGGTCCTGTGCTCTCTCCGCTGATTTCACTGGAAGAGTCTCGGAGCCTCCCCTCTGCAGTACTCTCCGCCTCTCCTTCCTCCCTGGTGTCCCCTGGATTTCCTTCCCCAGCGGAAGCTCTCTCTCTCTCCTTGCTGGTTCCCTCCCCTGCATCATTGGAGCGTCTTACCTCTCCTCTAGCCTCTGATGGCAGTTCCCTGACAGGCCATTTTAAAAACTCGCTTGTCTCTACAAGATTAATTTGGTGTATAAAGATTTCTCTCAACGAACTTTGTGGGGATTGAAAGTTTTGTCTTGCAATGTTGTTGTTGTGCTAGAATTGTCGAGCCCAATTCAAAGTGTTGGTGCTGACCATTCAAGCCCTAAATGGTCCTGAAGGAGCGTCTCCACCCCCATTGGTCAGCCTGGACACTGAGGTCCAGCACCGAGGGCCTTCTGGCGGTTCCCTCACGGCGAGAAGCCAAGTTACAGAGAACCAGGCAGAGGGCCTTTTCGGTAGTGGCGCCCGCCCTGTGGAAAGCCCTCCCATCAGATGTCAAAGAAATAAAACAACTGTTTGATATTTAGAAGACATCTGAAGGCAGCCCTGTTTAGGGAAGTTTTTAATGACCGATGTTTTAATACATTTTTAATCTTTGGTTGGAAGCCGCCCAGAGTGGCTGGCGGAGTAGAAATAATATTATTACAGTGGTACCTCGAGTTAAGAACTTAATTCGTTCTGGAGGTCTGTTCTTAACCTGAAACTGTTCTTAACCTTAACTTTACCTAATGGGGCCTCCCACTGCTGCTGCCGCCGCGCGATTTCTGTTCTCATCCTGAAGCAAAGTTCTTAACCCGAGGTACTATTTCTGGGTTAGTGGAGTCTGTAACCTGAAGCGTCTGTAACCCGAGGTACCTTCTGGTATTATTATTAGTTTGTTTCCAGTACCAACTTTCATCATTTTGTGCTTACCTGAAAGCAGGCAGAGGGAACGCCGTTTAGATCCTACAGGTGCACGCGGGCTATTTGTAAATCTCACAATTGCCAGCTTTGCCAGCAGCTTGACCAAAGAGCTGGCCAACTTCCTAGGCAACTTGGCAGAAGCTTTTCACGTGTTTTCCCACGGACCTCTGCCTGCAGCCACGGGTTCCTTTTAACCAGAGTATATTTATTGCAGTGGGGGGAGGGAGGCAGGCAGTGCCTGTGGTGAACAACTGCTGGGGGGCATGGATGGGGGTACGGCGAGGGGCAAGCATCTGATCTGGATGGCCCTCTTATCATGGATGCTTTAGTTGAGATTCCTGAATTTCACAGGGTTGGACTAGATGACGCCTGGGATCCCTTCCAACCAGGGTGGATAAAAATCAAATAATAAGATTTTTTTAAATTTCCAATTGGATTTTTAAAATAAAATGCTTTTGGAGGAATTTTTTTTACTGAAGATAGTTTCTATTTAAGTTACATTATAGTCCAAAGGCTATTCATCAGAAAATAAGGATTTTAAAAAAGTTTTTCATGTGTGCTAAAACTCAGTCCAAGTAACCACATTAGTTAACAAACATGGATACATATACTATAGCGTTATTGTTTTAGTTAAATAAATTGTTTAAATTGTTATTAAGGAAATTATTCTTTTTCTCCTTCCAATAAAGTACAGCAGAAAAGTTGTCCAAATATAAACAGTTAACTTATTAAACCTCACAATAATTTCATAATTATCTTGTCTATGTATTTCTAATAGTATAACCAAATCAGTAATTTTTGATTTAACTGTAAAAACTACTCTGAACATTTATTATTCCAAAAGTGAAACTTTCCCCTGGTTGCAAATATTAAGATTATACCAGCAAGAATGAGTCTTTCTGTAAAAAACAACAACGATTTAAATCAATTCTTACTGACTAGTGATTTCAATCATGATTTGAGTCGATTTGATTTAAATCAAATCCACTCTGCAGTTCCATGATTCCATGACAGCTGAGTTGCTGTTGCTTATAGGGAAGGCGACAGATGAGGCATTGGGGAGGTCAGTGCAGTGCAGACGCACTGGCAGAGCCATTCCAGCACTCCTGCCGGCGTGTTTGCTCTGCGCCCAGCTCCCCACAACCCTCTGCGTCCCAGCAAGCAGCAGTGACTCGGCTGCTGGGAGGTCAGGTGAGCGCCACCACCTGGAGTCTGGGGGCCAGTTTTAACTTGACTTCCTGAACAGACCCAGACAGTTGGTTTTATACAACTTATTAGCGATCGGGAGCCAGTGCCCTCTCCGTTGTGGCTGGACTGCAGTTCCCATCATCCCCGGAAAAGGGCCACAGGGCACAACGGGTCAGTGCGCCTGGCTGTTAACCAGAAGGCCGGTGGTTCAAACCCAACCATGGGATGACAATGGACAAGGTTCCTGCCTTCCAGGGGGTTGGATTAGATGACCCTTGGTGTCCCTTCCAACTTTCCACTTCTGTGATATTTAAGTTCTCCACCCCTGTTGGAAAACCTAAGGACACAGACTTGTTGAAACACTCTGCTAAGGTGTTTTTAAGCCAGAAAGTATATCTGTCCAAAGTTCACTTAGCTTGGGGAGTGATGGAGATATGTGGAAAATCAGGAATCCTGTATCAATGCCCTCCCACCCCCCTTCCGTTACTATAAAGGAATGTCCAGGGGTGATGGATGTAAAAGTCCTATTTCAGATGGAACAAGTGTAGAGTAAGGCTGGTGCAATGTTGAGAAACTCCAGGGCTCGCAAAGTGGAATCGGAAACCGTGGCTTGAAGTGGGTGTGCAAACCATGGTTTGCGCTACAGATGGTTTGTTGTGATGCCTGAATAGAGAAAAACCACAGTTCACTGTTTCCTCTCTAGATGCTGGAACGTAGTGGAGGAGACAGGAGCAGGTGCATAAAGTGTGGCGAGAACGTAGAAACTACCGATGAAACTACACCTGAAAGCAGACACACACCTTCAAAACTTGATTTGCCAGTTGTCGATTTGGAAGGTTGCGCTGATTTTTGGCACAGGGATTGAGCTGGGCCTCTTCCTAAGTCGGGGGCAAAGTCCCTCTTTGCATGTAGGGATTTAAGAGCAGAAACTCCATTCAGCTGGAGCAAGCCGGTCTCAAAACTCTGGAAAAACAAGCTTCCTCCTTTGAACAGTTTTTCTGCCCTTCTAGAATCCTCCTTTTTGGGCCAGACCTGAAGCTCAACTCTCTCATCTCATGGAATATTCCACATGCTGACATTCGAGGCTGCGTTCCAGCTGGCTGCTCTTAGCAATTTCAGATTGAAAAGGGGGGTGGCATTTTCAGGGAGGTGTGCCCGGGCTCTTAAATGCACAGAAAAATCTCAGTGCCTGAGCAGTATAGCGTAGCACTTGTTGCTGACCAGTCTGCAGGTACGAGGCAGAATCCAAATCTGGGCACGGCAGATTGTGTACTTAGGTGTCATAATTTCAGTCGACTGACTTCCACACTTTATGTCGGGACTTTCCACTGACAAATGCAGAAAAGCAGAGGCGAAAACAAGACTTGGCCTTCCTTTGGACCCGTGTGCAGCAATTTAGAGCTTGCAGGACCCAGAGTCTTGCCGGCCTGGGCTTCCCCATTCATTTCAATGGAAGATCCAGCAGTGCCCAGGTATCCTCTTGCATTTACTGAATGGTCACATCCTCTGGATTCTCTCCCCCCCCCCACTTTACTGTGTTTGCTAGCTGTTTTTCTACTTAAAAGCACCTCAACTGACATGCAGTTAACAATGAATGAAATGTAAATGGTGCATCGTTTTTTAGAAACACTATTTTAAAACACAAAAGGAAAAAAAACCCCACCGAAACCTTGGGAAGAGCCATAGATAGCTCAGTGATAAAGGTAAAGGTAAAGGTACCCCTGCCCGTACGTGCCAGTCTTGACAGACTCTAGGGTTGTGTGCTCATCTCACTCTAGAGGCCGGGAGCCAGCGCTGTCCGCAGACACTTCCGGGTCACGTGGCCAGCGTGACAAAGCTACTCTGGCGAGCCAGAGCCGCACACGGAAACGCCGTTTACCTTCCCGCTAGTAAGCGGTCCCTATTTATCTACTTGCACCCGAGGGTGCTTTCGAACTGCTAGGTTGGCAGGCGCTGGGACCGAGCAACGGGAGCGCACCCCGCCGCGAGGATTCGAACTGCCGACCATATGATCAGCAAGTCCTAGGCGTTGAGGTTTTACCCACAGCGCCACCCGCGTCCCATAACGTCTCAATGATAGAGTGCCTAAATTGCATGCAGAAATTTGCAGTGCATTGCATGTGAGCCAGAAACCAGAGCTTTTGTAATAAGTTTGGCTACTTATTGGGGTGCCCAAACTCCGTGCCCATTGCATCTCTTAAAAGAATTCAAGGTTTTGCAGACAGCTTACCCAAAGATGTGTCTTCTCCCTATTTGATGACTTCAGTTGGCTGTTCAATACATGCTTATGCAACCAGACCTTCTGTTTTTAGCTCCAGAATTTGGTGTTGATGGTTTTACATTGCCTGGCTCACCTGTTGGCATTTCACAATAGATTTGATTGATATTCTGACTTGCCTTTTGTTTCTGTATTTGCCTGTACAGTGGTGCCTCGCAAGACGAAAAGAATCCATTCTGTGATTCTCTTCGTCTAGCGGTTTTTTCGTCTTGCGAAGCAAGCCCATTGACGGATTAGCGCTATTAGTGCTATTAGCGGCTTTTAGCGGCTTATCTGCTGATCAGATCAGCTGATAAGCGGCTTAGCGGCTTAGAAAAAGGGGGGGGGGAACCCAGCAGGAACTCGCAAGACATTGTCGTCTTGCGAAGCAAGCCCATAGGAAATTCGTTTTGCGAAGCACCTGCAAAACGGAAAACTCTTTCGTCTAGCGAGTTTTCCGTCTTGCGAGGCATTCGTCTTGCGGGGCACCACTGTACGCCGCTTTGTAGAATAAAAGGAGGTATAAAATGCACAAGTAAACTATTCGCAGATGCAGCTCTCAATAGTTCAAATATTGTTAAAACTGTTGGGAGTCAGAAACCTTTGCTGACTTGCTGGAAGTCATCCAGAAATCTACCAGTAGGACCAGATCAACGATTTTGGCCCACCAGTAACTTTCTGCTATGTTCTTTTTCCTTTGCAGGTAGCTGTATCCAGTTGGGTGGCCGGCAGTCCCTCGGGGTACCATGAAGTTTTCAGGACCCCTGGAGAGCCAGAGGTTGAGTCTCCTTCTGGAGACGGCAATCTCTAGGGAAGCTCAGATATGGAAGGTGCACCTGCGCAGAATTCAGTCCAGTCAGGTAAAGTTGAGTGGGTTGATTTGTCGGTTTAGCGCAGGGTTTTCCAAACAGATTGAGTTCACTGACGCCCTTCATGAGCTTGCAAAGTTGTCCTCAATCCCAGTGCGAATTCACAGGCATTGGAAGTGAAATGAAGCCAAGAAATACTTATATATAAGCAACACTTCTTAATCATCGATCACCATTAGAAATCCTAAAATGTAAAAAATACGCACTATCGTTGTACGGTGGAGTCATCTTATTAAATGCAGAGGTTCCTTGCTGGGAGGGGAGGTGCATTCTGTTTTTCTGAGGCTCATAGTTCCTTATTAATTTGTTCACACTACACCTGAAGGAGCATCTCCACCCCTATCGTTCTGCCCGGACACTGAGGTCCAGCTCCAAGGGCCTTCTGGTGGTTCCTTCACTGCGAGAAGTGAGGTTACAGGAAACCAGGCAGAGGGCCTTCTCGGTGGTGACGCCTGCCCTGTGGAACACCCTCCCATCAGATATCACAGAAATAAACAACTATCTGACTTTTAGAAGTCATCTGAAGGCAGCCCTGTTTAGGGAAGTTTTTAATGTTTGATGTTTTATTGTATTTTTAATACAGTCGTGTCTTGGAAGCCGAACGGAATATGTTCTGGAAGTCCATTCGACTTCCAAAATGTTTGACTTCCAAGGCGCGCCTTCTGATTGGCTGCAGGAGCTTCCTTCAGCCAATCGGAAGTCCCACCAGATGTTCGGCTTCCAAAATAACGTTCACAAACTGGAACACTCACTTCCGGGTTTGCAGCGTTTGGGAGCCAAAACGTTTGCCTGCTAAGGTGTTCGTCAACCAAGGTATGACTGTATTTTGTTGGAAGCCACCCAGAGTGGCTGGGGAAACCCAGCCAGATGGGCCGGGTATAATTATAATTATAATTATTATTACTATTATTATTATTCGCACTATACATAGGAAGCATTTTCCCCACCACAGCCCTTTTTAATCCTAGTCTTTATTCACCCCATATAAGGGGGGAGAGGGTCAATATTAGCTACTTTGGGAAACCCTGATATCAGGAATTTTCAGGAGCCAACCCACATTTTCAAGAGACTGGGGATGGCCTTTAATATTGCTTCTTTTCAAGTAGCTCGACCCATTCAATCAAGAGGTCCATTTATTTATATTGAGGGGGGACCGTGACGTTTAATTCATCCTCATGAGTAATGCTTTGTTTGGGGAGCGGATGCACAGTGCTTTAAAGAACAGGCTGTGCTGTACGGCTACAGTTGTTAAAACATTCCTGCAAGGAGCACACATGTGGAACAGTCTAATTGATGTTGACTCCCATATTTATTGGATTACTAAAATTCACACTTAAGGAGTTGACCGCTGCTGGGCAACATTTTTGGAAAATGCCTTACGCTAGATTTCTGTGGCTGCCTAAAGGCTCCTGGTATTTTGCAGAACAGGAGGAATTTAGATTTGCCCAATTAAAGTGGATTAAGGTGACCCTACCGCAATGAATCCACTTTCTACCCTGATACGAGAGTCCATGAAAACATCTTGGGAGGACATGGCTTGCCAAAGGCTCCGTTGACTTAGTAAGATTTGCCCAAAGGCTCAGGAGACACCTGCAACATACATTTAAAATACTCGTCTACTGCTCCAAACAGTCATGGTTTCACGCCATGAATGCTGGGAACTGTAGTTTGTTCAGGCTGCTTGGGAGTTCTTAGGATACCTCTATTCCTCCAGAGTTCTGTGTGAGGGGAGCAGGGGGTCTCAGCACCCCCAGCAAACTACAGTTCCCAGGATATTTTTTTTCGCGGAAAGTCATGACGGTTCAATGTATTTTTAAATGCATAGTGCAGAAGGGGCCAAAAATTGATGAGAGCATCTGGAGGAAGACTTAGGACGAGGCACAATAATGTGTTGTTGGCAACACCAGCAGCCGGATCTATTCATTGCTTTAGGCCTTGTGGAGAAGGGCATCATGATAGATTGGTGTTGTTTAGTCATTCAGTCGTGTTCGCCTCTTCGTGACCCCATGGACCAGAGCACGCCAGGCACTCCTGTCTTCCACTGCCTCCCGCAGTTTGGTCAAACTCATGCTGGTAGCTTTGAGAACACTGTCCAACCATCTCGTCCTCTGTCGTCCCCTTCTCCTTGTGCCCTCCATCTTTCCCAACATCAGGGTCTTTTCCAGGAAGTCTTCTCTTCTCATGAAGTGGCCAAAGTATTGGAGCCTCAGCTTCAGGATCTGTCCTTCCAGTGAGCACTCAGGGCTGATTTCCTTAAGAACGGATAGGTTTGATCTTCTTGCAGTCCATGGGACTCTCAAGAGTCTCCTCCATCACCATAATTCAAAAGCATCAATTCTTCAGCGATCAGCCTTCTTTATGGTCCAGCTCTCACTTCCATACATCACTACTGGGAAAACCGTGGCTTTAACTATACGGACCTTTGTTAGCAAGGTGATGTCTCTGCTTTTTAAGATGCCATGATATATTATTCACTATATTAAATCTCTGGTGTGGCTGTGGCTTTGCATAGCTCAGTCCCATAACCACTGCATTGTATAAGCTGTCAGAGATTTGCAATGGGAGGAGCGTGTTTCCATTCGCCCACGTGGTATCCACGGCAACCGAGGGATGCTTTCATCTGTGTTCCAGCGGCAGTACATAGGTTTAATTATTATGGTCTTGCATCCCAAGCCATAGGCATTTTGCAGGCATGGGTTCCGCGTCAAGCACTTTAAATTGTTGCCGGGACAGATTGTCCCTTTCAAAAATTATGTCGAGCCGGTCATTGTCAAGCCTCAGAGCCAAGCTTGTTCGTTCCCACCTTTTGCAGAACAGAATCCTTTGTGGTTTCATATTTGCATTCAGGTCAATTAGTTTGGGATTGCCGTTGGCTAGCTGTCAGGCATAAAAAAAAACACCAAACCCATGTGGGTGTGACTAAGGTAAAGGGACCCCTGACCATTAGGTCCAGTTGTGGCTGCCTCCGGGGTTGCGGCGCTCATCTCGCTTTATTGGCCAAGGGAGCCGGCGTACAGCTTCCGGGTCATGTGGCCAGCATGACTAAGCCGCTTCTGATGAACCAGATCAGTGCACGGAAATGCCATTTACCTTCCCGCCGGAGTGGTACCTATTCATCTACTTGCACTTTGATGTGCTTTTGAACTGCTAGGTTGGCAGGAGCAGGGACCGAGCAATGGGAGCTCACCCCGTCACGAGATAAAGCGAGATGAGCGCCGCAACCCCAGAGTTGGCCACGGCTGGACCTAATGGTCAGGGGTCCCTTTACCTTTAATACTGCTTGAAGTGTTTATAGCAGATGGGGCTGAGTCGTGTTAAGGGAACGGCAATGTTCCATCTGCACCGCCAGCGATAGCTCTCCAGGATCTAATGCAGAGGACTTTCTTAGAGTGCCAACTACATGGAGTTACAAGGATTTGAACTTTGTGCCTGATAGGTGTCTGTCGATTGTAGCTCCCTTTAAAAGGGGGGATGGGGGAGAGACAGAGAAATCTCTATATAAGCATTTTAACGGGACACTTAGGACCTGAAAGTTTCCACTTAAGTAAGTCTTCTTCCTCCTACTCACTAGGTCAGCATCTGCGCTTGGAAGCAACTTGCATTTATTTTTAACACCGTGTTTCCACTGGATTATCAGGGTTCTTTCCTGCGTTAGCGTTAAGTTGTTTGGCATTGATTCAGACTGGGCTTTTAGAAGCTGAAATCCTGATAAATTGCTTTGAGCCAAATATGTAATGTAAGGGGTTTTTTTGTTTTTAAAGGACACGTTTTAAAGTGGTTAGGATTTCTGAGTGCATTTTATGGGGGGCTGAGGGGGGGAGCAGTGGGGGCCTGAGGCAAAAAAATACCAAATATGTCACCACAGAGAAATATATTTGAGTGTTTGTCAATCCTGGGTTTATTGCAGCGATATAAAATCATTTGTTTTGGAAACGGCACGCATTTAGAATATATCACAGGGGACTCTGGACTTCTGTTGAAACAAGGTACTTCAGCTTAGCGCTAGATACTGATTTTTTTTATTTTCCCAGTCAAAGGTCAACAGTCTCCTAACTAACTAATCTGAAGATACCGTATTTATTAACACTCTCTCAGTTCATTGCACTAGGAAACTGTGTCCTGTTAACACTGTGCTTACTGCTGCAAATGTCCCGATCATTGACAGGGCGTTTGCAAGGCTGTGCCTGCTGTAAAAGGGAAATTCTCTGCCCAAGGTGACTTTAAAATTCTGCAATAAAAAAGCTGGTACCAACTTGAAGGTAATGGTCTTGGGCGGCAATCCTATACACATAAGAATATAAGATTAGGCCGGTGGATCAGGCCAATGGCTCATTTGGTCATAGAATCATAGAACTGGAAAGGAATCTCAGCTAAAGCATCCCTGACAGATGGCCATCCAACCCTTGCTTAAAAACCTCCAAGGACGGAGAGCCCACCATCTCCCAAGGGAGACCGTCCCACTGTCAAAAACGTTCTTCCTGATGTTGAGCAAGAATATCCTTTCTTGTAACTTGAAGCCATGGGTTCAAGCCCTGCCGTCCAGAGCAGGAGGAAACAAGCTTGCTCCATCTTCCATGTGACAGCCTTTGAGATATTTGAAGATGGCTATCATATCTCCTCTCGGTTTCCTCTATTCCAGGCTAAACTCATGGAACTTTGAAGTGTCAGGCATAGCTGTAATGGCTTTAGCCCAACCGTAGCAGAGTTTTCCTGCACAGCGAAGAAGCTAGTTGAGGTGGTAATGACTAGTCAGCTAGACTCAGAATAACTATTTACAGGATTTATTAAAAGGAAAAATAAAACCAGCAGAGTTTCTGCATACAAAACAAAGCAAAATAAATCCTTTCTTTCTCTCTCTCTCTCTCTCTCTCTCATAACCATACACAGCACTTCTACTCCTACTCCTAACACACCTAACCCCAAACTGTGCTAGCATTCCTAGATAACAGAGTTGAGTGCTGGTCGTTAACCAATCAGAGTAAGTAGTATCTAGGTCAAGCAGACCTTGGCTTTCTGCAGAAAAGAGTAAATTGCTCATAAGGCCTGGTTTCCAGACTCATGAACAACTTGGTTGCCCTCCTCTGCACACGTTCCTGCTTGTCAATATCCTTCTGAAATTGTTACAGATAGGTAGCCGTATATCTCATTATACATGACTAGCCATTTTTCACCTTCTCACCCCTTGCCTTTTCCTGTAAGACCTATTGCAGTCGTTAAGAGTCGTCAACAGGCTCATTTCAGCTATCTGCCAATCACCCATTCCCACCACCCTTCTGAGTAATACCCCTCCCCACCTTCTCACTATATAGAAGGATCTGGCAACTTCTGTTTCAGTGTATCTGAAGAAGTGTGCATGCACATGAAAGCTCATACCAAGAACTAACTTAGTTGGTCTTTAAGGTGCTACTGGAAGGAATTTTTTTCTTCTGAAATTGTGGCACCCAGAACTGGGCACAATACTTCAGAAGGATGCCAGCAACAGTTGTGTTTGGGTTTGAATTCCATTTCCACAGAATTCAGTTTGTGATACTACAAAATGCAGTGTAAAAAGTTCATAAAGCAAGAAAAAGACAAGTGAAAATCAATACAAAATATTTAACGCGATGGATGGGCTACCACCCATCTTCAAACACAAATCCACAGACACATCGTTCAGGACCACCTGAATGAAACCCGTGCACCACAAGTGCAAGCACATCGCTTCCCCAGAATATACTTCTACAGTGGGACCTCTGGTTGCGGACAGGATCCGTTCTGGAGGTCCGGTCGGATCCCCGGGTTTCCGCAACCTGAGGACCGCTTCTGTGCATGCATGCGTGGCGAAACCCGGTCAAATACTTCTGGGCTTACCGCTTTCAGATCCTGAAGTTTACGTCACCAGAGGGTTACGTAACGGAAGCTACTACTGTATTAGGTATGTGTGGACAATCCAAGACCTAAACAAGAAAGATAGAAAGAGAATTCTAACTGGTTGCCTGGAGGAGATCTTGACTTGCCATTGGCGACCAGGTGTGTTGTGTTGTATTGTTTTTATTTACAAGCCTGCATTAGACACAGTGGACGCTGGGGTTGTGAACGTGATCTGTACGGGCTGCACGTTTGCAACCTGCAGCGTTCGCAACCCACAGCGTTGCATCTGCGCATGTGTGAGTTGCGATTTGGTGCTTCTGCACATGACAAAGCGTGACTTAGCGTTCCGTACTTCCGGGTTTCGGCGGGTCTGTAGCCTGAAAAAACGCAACCTGAAGCGTCTGTAACCCAAGGTATGACTGTACTGGAGAATGAATATGGGTGATGGGGAGCTAGTTAGCCAGCCAGCTGCCTTCTCCCCTTTGGCATAGCTGTTCTTGAAGAAGCTCTCGCCTTGGCTCACGGCCCAGGCAGGTTTCCTGTGTGCTGGCGTCCGGACAGCGTGCAGGGATTGCCACCAGCATAACACACATACCACGGATTATCCTGGATTTCCGGGCCCCGCTGGTGCGGCTCGAAGGAGCCTGGGTGGCAGGAAGGGCCAAGGGTCTCTGAGGCAGCTGTTAAAACTATGACCCCGAGGTGCAGGAGCGTTGCATCAGGTTCCAATTGTTCATTTAAAAAAAAATGGGGTAGCAGTTAACACAGAGGGATGTTAGTACAGTCATACCTCATGTTACAGATGCTTCAGGTTATGGCTTTTCAGGTTGTGTCCTGCGGCGACCCGGAAGTACCGGAAAGGGTTACTTCCGGGTTTCGCCACATGCGCACAAGCGCCAGATTGAGCTGCGCACCTGCGCAGATACGGCGCTTCGGGTTGTGCTCTTTTCAGGTTGCAAATGGGCCTCCGGAACGGATCCTGTTCGCATCCAGAGGTACCACTGTACAGGAAAAAGAAGTGGGGGGCCCAGGCTGTGGAGCGGCCGGTCAGAACATCTCCCTCTCTTGGCTGTGTGTACCTCAGACACGTGTGCAAGCACCTATGGTCTGGAAGCCTCCTGTCTAGATTACTGCAGCGCCTTGTACATGGGAATGCCTTTGAAAAGGTTTCAGAATCTGCAGCTGGTTCAGAGTTGGGCTGCAAGAGTGTCAGCTGACTGGGTGATTTGGGTGGAGGGGATGCACAATGAAGATGATTGGCGGCTTTTCACCCCGGGGCGATCCTGAAAACATTTTTCTTTTTTTTCCTTTTTGCAGCTGCTGAGCCATCTGGTTTAGTGCAAACCCGGCTTTTGCTGAGAGCCAGATGGGGACACTTGGAAATGCAAAAACGGTTTTGCAAAGTCCCGTTTCTGGATCCGTGCCACCTTTGCTATATGCTCAAGCTCATCCTTTAAGCAGCTTGAAACCCTTTTAACCTCCCCGCAGCCCAGGCTGCACAAACCTGGTTATAGTTACGCAATCTTATGCAGGGTGAAATTCTGCTGTTCCTCAGGCTGGTGTGGTGGGTGCGTTCATGTTGCCAAAGAACAGGAAATGCATAATAACCCCCTCCAAGAAAAGGGGGATAGCGTGTGTGTGTGTGCATATTTATAAATAATTGCTATAATTTAAATAGAAATACAGTGGTACCTCGGGTTACATACGCTCCAGGTTACAGACTCCGCTAACCCAGAAATAGTGCTTCAGGTTAAGAACTTTGCTTCAGGATAAGAACAGAAATCATGCTCCGGCGGCGCGGCGGCAGCAGGAGGCCCCATTAGCTAAAGTGGTGCTTCAGGTTAAGAACAGTTTCAGGTTAAGAACGGACCTCCGGAACGAATTAAGTACTTAACCCGAGGTACCACTGTACAATAGGCTTCACCATAGCAGGGGAGGCTGTAGCTTGGGCCATAGATCAGTGGTAGAGCATCTATTCTGCCTGCCTGAAGTCTCAGCTTCAACCTCCAGCATCTCCCAAGTTGGGATGGGAATATCCCCTGCCTGAAACCACAGAGCCACAGTGTCGAGAATGCTAAGCTAAAAGGACCAAATGGTGTGGGTTGGATTAAGGCAGCTGGCCTACGTTCCTGTGTTGACCAAGTGACCTGTGTGGTTCAGCGTTAGAAACCTAATCAGGGAAATGTCTGGATGGTCTGTTAGCATTTTATGCCTCCGGTGCAGCAGATGTGATGGGTGTAATTCACATGCCCGCCTGGGAAGAGCGTGGGAGCGGAAGACAGCCTCATCTCTTTTGGACTGTACTTTTGCTTTTACTCTGTCCTGTGTTCTCTCGGAGCTGGAGAGAGAGGACTTAGTGTGTCCGTACATTGTGTGTAAATAAATACGTAGTTTAGCTCTATGATGTTTCATGCTTCTTGCGGTGTTATGCTAGAACAGGGGTCTGCAACCTTTAAGACAAAAAGTGCCACTTGGACCCATTTCCGAAGAAAAAAAAACCACTGGGAGCCACAAAACCATTGCGACATTTAAAACAAATATATCTCCAGAGCCGCGATCTGACAGAGGGTGGGAAGGTGACGTCGGGACGGTGCGTGACTAACGCATGCACCGCCCCCATGCGGCGTCACAGCCAGTACAGCGCCCGCCACAGTGGGGAGTGTCAGGGCGCACAATGCGCCTCCTCCCCTCACTAGTATCCGCCCCGGAGCCACGGCAAAGGTGTAAAAGAGCCACATGCGGCTCCGGAGCCGCGGGTTGCTGACCCCTGTGCTAGAAGATTAGTGTGCATATATCATTTGATATCTGTTGCTGAAGCGCACTGGAGAAGAAGGGAGAAGCCTTTTCCAGAGCTGCGCATACCGGAGGATGCTTGGAGTTTGGGGGCTGCAGGGGCACGATCAGGGCATTTTCCAACATGCTCATGATGATGGGAGCCAGCACTGGGTTCTACTTATGGAATTCAATTACAGATGTTCACTTGCTTTTCTGCCAAGATCTGTATACCATACTTTTCTGCGCATTATACAAGGATTTTTTTTTTACTACAAAATAAAGGAAAAAATGGGGAGGAGTGTCGTCTTATACATGGGTGGTGCAGAGGGGGGACGGACGGACAATTGGTTGCAGGATCTAGCGATTGGGTGGGTGAATGGTGTCTGCTGCAAGGGCTGCTTTTGATTGGCTGCTGCTTCGGCAATTAGGCTTGCGTCGCTTGCGATTATTAGCATTTGCCTGTTGGGTGAGTGATATTCAGTTCGGCACCCCCACTGCCCAAATTTTCTTAACAACGGTGGGTGCCCCCCCCCAAAAAGCTCAACAACTCTGTGCCATCTCCCTCCATTTTCTTAAATTTGAGCCCCCCAAAATAGGGGGCGTCTTATAGACGGAAAAGTACGGTACTTGCTAATGGGTGGAGTGGGGTAGCAGTCCTCCTACAGCCTCTGAATGCTTTAATACTTTTTGGAATATCACAACTGCCCGAATTAATATGCTATAAAAGAGAGACAGGTATAAAAACAGGTGCTATTAAAGAAACATATAACGAAAAGCAGGCAAACTTCCAGAGAAACAAAGTCTGTTTGTGACATTCTGGAATAACAAGTTTCGGGACAGTATTCAACCTTAAACTTCTTTTGCCTTACTGTAATTATGTAGGATGTTTTCTAAGAGCATATATGTATGATTAGGCGTTGTTGTTTTTTTAAATGCTCCTATGGACCCATCTCCAAAAAACAAAATTTAACCATTATCTGCATTTCTTTTGGGTGTGTGTGAGCGAGAGAGACAGGATAGGGCTTGTTTAATTGCACATCTTAATTCTGGCGGTTTATTTTAATGTTTGGATGGGGGGGGGTTATTGTGCATTTTAGTTAGGCTGCGTGTGGGTGGGTGTGCATTTTTCGTAATTGGTTTTATACTTGTAAATGGACGCCATCTTGGCCATTGGGCAGCACATCAGTTAATAATAGGTACACAGCTGATGCGTGTAATACTCCTGTGATCCACATCCAATGCCTTCTTCAACCTGTGCTCCTCCTCCTCCCTGCTGACATTGCGAGTCCTGCTCCGAGTAGACCCATTTGTAATAAATGGACTTGACTAACTTGTTTTCAGTGGGCTTGCTCTTGAGTGTGACTTAGTCAGACGCAACCCTCCGTGTCATTTGGGTTTGCGATGATATTCTAGGGGGCCATGTTCCAGGCATCAGGTTCCTATGGTGTTTGCCATGTTGAAAGGATCAGTTATTTTAGCCTACACATCGAAAAGTTCAGATAAGGAGATACAGGATGCATTGAGGTCTCCTGGGTCCCAGGCAGGAATTGTCCCACGTCCCAACTGGAGATGCCAGGGATCAAATCTGGAACCTTTTGCTTGCAAAACAAAGACTCTACCACTGAACTACAAGCCGTTTCCCCGAGGATCTGTGTGGATGGTACAGCTGAAAGCAGAGACGTCGGGACTAAGCCTGCCATGCTAACTCTCGCAACTTCCTTGAGGTTCCTTCTTCCTCCCCACTAGACCTGCTCAGGTGTAGCTGATGCCTGGGTGCAGCGGGTGGTGCTGTGGTCTTAACCACTGAGCCTCTTGGGCTTGCCGATCGGAAGGTTGGCTGTTCGAATCCCCGCGACAGAGTGAGCTCCCGTTGCTCTGCCCCAGCTCCTGCCAACCTAGCAGTTCGAAAGCACGCCAGGGCAAGTAGATAAAGAGGTACCACTGCGACGGGAAGGTAAACAGCGTATCTGTGTGCTCTGGTTTCCATCACGGTGTCCCATTGTGCCAGAAGCGATCTAGTCATGCTGGCCGCATGAATCCGGAAAGCTGTCTGTGGACAAACGCCGGCCCCCTCACCCTGAAAAGCGAGATGAGCGCCGCAACCCCATAGTCGCTTTTGACTGGACTTAACCGTCCAGGGGTCCTTTGCAGGTTAACCTATCCCATGTTGAAAGGGAACGATTTCCCCTTCCTATCCTAGCTCATTTATCCCTTCCTCTGACCAGGCAGGAGATCTCCCCAAACGTGTGACCGAACCAACACTGGTATCTTAAATGTTGACTTTCGTGAAACCTGCCTACTTGTTTACGTGGATGGTGTCTGGTCCAAAAAACAGTACAGTGGACGCACGGGTTGCAAACGTGATCCGTGCGGGATGCACGTTCGCAACCCACGTCTGCTCACGCATGGGTTGCTATTTGCTAGCAAAGCGCGATTTAGCATTTCTGCGCATGCACGACTGCCGAAACCCAGAAGTAACCTGTTCCGGTACTTCTGGGTTTCGGCGGTCCGTAACCTGAAAAAACTCAACCTGAAGCGTCTGTAACCTGAGGTATGACTGTACTTCTAAGGACAGGGCGTGCTGACCATTGTTCACTAGCACAAACCATGCGATTCTCTTAACATTATCTCATGGTTTGCGGGGGGTATTCAGTTGACATTACACTCTGTCCTAAGCTCTTACTGTGGACCAGGCTTTAAACTGACTTGGAGGTTGCTTTGCAGGAGTGACATGCTGTGTTCTTTAATTGTTCATTTCCTCGCCTCCATTCATGAGCTAAGGACAGTGCAGCACACCCTGTTTAGGTCACAGTCCCTGGCTGAAAGCAGTCAGTACCAGAATCCACAGAGCTCTGTGTCGTATCCAGCACCGCTGTTCTGCTGGGGCAGAAAACTTCCACTTGTGCAACTCTGGATTGTTAAAACCACCCTGGGAATTGTTCTTTTTATTATGATGTTTATGTATTGAGACTTAATTCAAAGATGTACAGAAATACATACCCATTACAAAGCATCTTTTTTTATAACATACGGATATAAAACAGCTACTTAATCTTAAAAAAGGAACAAAGTCAGAAGGAAGAAAATACAAGAAAAGGAGAAATCTGAGGAAGGAGAAAGCCAGAGAAAAGAAAGAAAGAAAAAACTAAAGAAACAGTAAAATTAAAGGACTCTCTGCAGCTACATATTCTACTCCTTCTTTAAGATCCAGCCATTCTGTCTTCTATAAACCAGTATTTTTTTCAGTCTTCAAATCCAGATATTACAAGTCCTTTTTTCCCTTTCACACAAAAAGTCCGTAAGGAATTTCCAAACCTAAACAAATGATTTCTGTCTAATTGGACATGTCAGCTTAGCCATCTCAGCCAAGACCAGTAATTTTATCAGCCGTTCTTCCATAGGGATAATGCCGTGTCTTTCAATCTTTGTGCATGTAGAAGTGAATCGTATATTGGCGTAGTCTTCCACAGTCCTGGGAACTGTAGTTTTGTGAGGGGAAATAGGGGGTTTTCTAACAACTCTCAGCACCCGTAGCAAACTACAGCTCCCAGGGTTCTTTGGGGGAGAAACCCGGGGTGTTTTAAATTAGCATTGTAGTGCATTAGATGCATACAGTGGTACCTCAGGTTAAGTACTTAATTCGTTCCGGAAGTCCGTACTTAACCTGAAACTGTTCTTAACCTGAAGCACCACTTTAGCTAATGGGGCCTCCTGCTGCCGCTGCGCTGCTGGAGCACGATTTCTGTTCTCATCCTGAAGCAAAGTTCTTAACCTGAAGCACTATTTCTGGGTTAGCGGAGTCTGTAACCTGAAGCATATGTAACCTGAGGTACCACTGTAGTGCCGAATCCTGCTCCCTAAAACCGTGCAGCCCCTACAGTGGCTGCTGCTTCCTTCTCAAGCATTTCCTTCTCTGGTCCTACCAAGATCTCTTGGTCACAGACAGTTAAGTAAAGCATATTTGACACTCATCTGGCCGCTCCAGCTAACACTCTGGCTCTGCAGGTTCCTTAGAAACCACCTGAGGGGGCAGGACTTTTCCACAGATGCCAGGCAGCTGAATGCAAATATTCCAGAAGGCCAAGTCTCTGGGCACAAACAGAAACAGGACCATGTTCACAGTGGGAACAACTTGCATTCATGGGCTTGAAACTCTGCTCCTTCCGCAGCGCTGTGTAATTTCAGGAAGTGTGGGTGTAAACGGTGTAAAGGACTCAAATTTTCCACTCCCCGCGTCGTCGCAAACCCTCTGCCCTGGCTGTAACTTTCCAGTGAAACGTTTCGGTGGTTCTTCAGCTAGAGGAGAATTTCTCCCGAAGCACCTAGTCTGTCCTTCCAAGTCAAGAATTCAGGCAGGACAGATCCTTTTTCGTGTGCTGCTTCTATGTGAAGTCCAGAGGGCGGCTACACGAGAAAGGGCCTTTTCTGTGGTGGCACCCTGTTTGTGGAATGCCCTCCCCAGGGAGGCCCTCCTGGCGCCTTCATCATACACCATTAGGTGTTTACATTTTGCATTTCTCTATTGTGAACCGCCCTGTGATCTTCGTACAAAGGGCGGGTATAAAGATTTAAGAAATTAAACAATCAAATAAATACCCACCTATCCTAAATGGGGGACGCGGGTGGCTCTGTGGGTTAAATCACAGAGCCTAGGACTTGCCGATCAGAAGGTCGGCAGTTCGAATCCCTGTCACGGGGTGAGTTCCCATTGCTCGGTCCCTGCTCCTGCCAACCTAGCAGTTTGAAAGCACGTCAAAGTGCAAGTAGATAAATAGGTACCGCTGTGGCGGGAAGGTAAACAGATTTTCTGTGCGCTGCTCTGGTTCGCCAGAAACGGCTTAGTCATTCTGGCCACATGACCCGGAAGCTGTACGCCGGCTCCTCGGCCAGTAAAGCGAGATGAGCGTCGCAACCCCAGAGTCGTCCACGACGGCACCTAATGGTCAGGGGTCCCTTTACCTTTATCCTAAATGGACGGTTGAGGTAGTGACGTGTTTAAGGCAAGTCATAACACGGTGACTCACAGCAGGGTTTACGAGTGGTGGCTGTTGTGGGTAATATCACAGTCGTACAGCTAAGGCATAATAATAATTTCAGGGCCAAGCAGCCGTGCAGTTACAGTGGCAGGTTCCCCTTTTGCAAGTCAGGAAGGTGTTTTAAAGGTAAAGGGACCCCTGACCACTAGGTCCAGTCGCAGACAACTCTGGGGTTGCAGAGCTCATCTCGCTTTATTGGCTAAGGGAGCCGGCGTACAGCTTCCGGGTCATGTGGCCAACATGACTAAGCCGCTTTGGCGAACCAGAGCAGCGCACGGAAACACCGTTTACCTTCCCGCTGGAGTGGTACCTATTTATCTACTTGCACTGGTGTGCTTTCGAACTGCTAGGTTGGCAGGAGCAGGGACCGAGCAATGGGAGCTCACTCCGTCATGGGGATCCGAACTGCCGACCTTCTGATCGGCAAGCCCTAGGCTCTGTGCTTTAACCCACAGCGCCACCCGCATCCCTGGAAGGTATTTTAGAAACCAGCTAAAGAAGGATATAACTGGTGCATCAGGTTTGGGGTCCGTTGTAATGGAGGTGGAAACCTGAGCTGTCTCAGAGGTGGCTGCGGAATTGGGAATCTCTCCAAAGGACATCGCACTCTGGGACAAGGAGTCCTCGAGGCATGTGCCAAGGAATTACTTTCGTAGCAATAGCGGTTGTTCTTTCAAAGAAAAGCCCAGCCATATAAATTACCTGCTGCTTAACTGCAGTTCCTTTGGGACACCCGAAGCTGATCCAAACTCTCGTTTTCTCCTCCTTTCTTCTGTTGACGCAGCCAGATCTTTTCTCAATCCTGGCTCAGAAGGGAAGCTCCTCCGGTTACCCCAGATAAATAGCAATAATGGAAGGTTTTGGACCGAAATTAATGCAAGCCAGGAGGTCACGGCCTTGCCGTCAGATGAGATTTATGGGAAAGCTGGCTGGCTGCTCTGTCCCTCTGCGGGTTTTCATGGGAGCACTGTTTCTTTTTTTTACCAAAAAACCTGTAAATGCATTTTCTCAAGATTGCACATCTCTTGTCTTTAATGAACTTAACATGAAAACAAGTGTCAGCAGGCCTACCCAGATACATAATTTCGTTATCTTTCTTAGTTTCAAAAGGCTTGCTGATTTTTTCCGTGTTTCACTGATAATTATCTTACATAGACTTGTTTCTTTAAAACGAGCTTTTTAACTGTGTCTTATAGATAATTTTATTAAAGCACACTGCTTAGAGAGTTTCACGACTTAGTGGGCTGTAAATCTTTTGAAATGAAATGAATAAATGGCGTTTTGATTTCGGGGACGCTCTAACCAAATACTGTGAAAGAGCATTCTTATTATTCTTATTCTTATTCTTCTTATTATTATTTCCTTTCTTCTTTATTTCTATCAAACTTTTATACCCCCCCCTCCAATTTGGACCACATGGGTGACTAATGACCAGAATAAACAAAAGGGCCATGCAAGATTTAAGACAAAAGTCACAAAAAGTGCAATAAGAACCTACTAGCAATCAAACTGTACCCAGAAAATAATATTTCCTGGGCAAATGAAAAGGTCTTGGGCCTCCTCTTAAACATTGCTGCAGTGGGGAGAAGATCAGATTCCGCTGGAGCAGGGAGCTTCCATAGGTGAGCTGGTGCCATTGAGAACTCCCTTCCAAAGCAATTTAAGCCCCTTGATTTTGAAGGGTGAATTGGGCAGGAGCATAACTCTCCCCCCCCCAAGCGGTGTTTGAAAGAGCCAGGCATCAGTATTTTGACTTGTAAAAGCAGCACTTGAAGTGCAGTGGAGTTCAGCTCTGTCACCCTCCACAATTTGTGGCCCTGTCCAGTTTCAAACCCTTAACCTTCCAGGGATATAATAGACAACACCTGAAAGTCTTGTGAGAATCTCTGCATGAATGGTTTGCTGTTTTTTCCATTCTGTGCTGGAGTTCTGTAATGTCTGAAGTGGCCTCTTGGGCAGCCTTCATATTCTGTTATGATGGGGTTTTTTCCACCTTCTTTGTACATGTGCTGGGAGCTTTTTGATGTTCTCATGGGTGTTTTGTGCTGTCTTCCCCCCTCTTTGCTCTCCACAGGATGCGGGCATTTCTCCAACCCAGCGGGACGAAGTGGTTCAGTGGATGGTCAAACTCAAATTCCAGTTCCACCTTTACCCAGAAACATTGGCCCTGGCTGTCAGTCTCTTGGACAGGTTTTTAGCTGCCGTGAAGGTAAATATTTGACCATCGGGATCTTGGGAACGATCTGTTCAACCTAACCCGGCCGTTTTCAAAAAGCAATTTTGTTTTTTCCTTCTTCCATCTCCCGGACTTGGCCCCTGTGAGATCTTTTCATGCAGCTGTTTTCCTTCTGCTCAAAGATCAAATCCTTGATCTCCGTGCCCTCAGCCCTGTCTCCTTTGTGGGCAAGTTGAAGCAAAAAATAAAAATAAAAATAAAAACCAGCTTGGGTGTAAAGCAGCCTTTCTCAGCCTTGGGTCCCCAGATGTTTTTGGCCTACAACTCCCATCATCCCTGACCACTTGTCCTGTGAGCTAGGGATCATGGGAGTTGTAGGTCAGAAACATCTGGGGACCCAAGGTTGAGAACCAGTGGAAGGAAGAAGTTTGTTTTATTTCAAGCCTTTAGCAATCAGGCCTTTTTTATGTCTGCAACATAAAACCAATAAACATTATTGTCAAATTTGCAGATGACACCAAACTGGGAGGGGTGGCTAACACCCCAGAGGACAGGATCACACTTCAAAACGACCTTGACAGATTAGAGAACTGGGCCAAAACAAACAAGATGAATTTTAACAGGGAGAAATGTAAAGTATTGCACTTGGGCAAAAAAAATGAGAGGCACAAATACAAGATGGGTGACACCTGGCTTGAGAGCAGTACATGTGAAAAGGATCTAGGAGTCTTGGTTGACCACAAACTTGACATGAGCCAACAGTGTGACGCGGCAGCTAAAAAGCCAATGCAATTCTGGGCCTCATCACTAGGAGTATAGCATCTAGATCAAGGGAAGTAATAGTGCCACTGTATTCTGTTCTGGTCAGACCTCACCTGGAGTACTGTGTCCAGTTCTGGGCACCACAATTCAAGAAGGACACTGACAAACTGGAACGTGTCCAGAGGAGGGCAACCAAAATGGTCAAAGGCCTGGAAACGATGCCTTATGAGGAACGGCTAAGGGAGCTGGGCATGTTTAGCCTGGAGAAGAGGAGGTTAAGGGGTGATATGATAGCCATGTTCAAATATATAAAAGGATGTCACATAGAGGAGGGAGAAAGGTTGTTTTCTGCTGCTCCAGAGAAGCGGACACGGAGCAATGGAGCCAAACTACAAGAAAGAAGATTCCACCTAAACATTAGGAAGAACTTCCTGACAGTAAGAGCTGTTCGACAGTGGAATTTGCTGCCAAGGAGTGTGGTGGAGTCTCCTACTTTGGAGGTCTTTAAGCAGAGGCTTGACAACCATATGTCAGGAGTGCTCTGATGGTGTTTCCTGCTTGGCAGGTGGTTGGACTCGATGGCCCTTGTGGTCTATTCTATGATTCTATGATTATCAGCTATCACAGAATTAGACCTGCAGTGGGCAACATCTGTCCTAATTAGGAACATAGAATTGTAGATTTGGCTGGGACCCCAAGGATAATCTAATCCAACCGCTTATAATGCAGGGATCTCAGTTGAAGCATCCACGACAGGCCGCCACCCAACCTCTGCTTAAAAACATCCAAGGAAGGAGTGTCTGCCACCTCCCAAGGGAGTCCGTTCCACTGTCCAACAGCTCTTACTGGTGTTTAGTCGAAATCTCCTTTCTTGTAACTTGAAGCCATTGGTTTGAGTCCTACCCTCCAGAGTAGGAGGAAACAGGCTTGCCCCATCTTCCATGGGGCAGCCCTTGAGATATTTCCTTGAGATATTTGAAGATGGCTCTCATATCTCATCTCAGTCTCCTCTTCTCCAGGCTAAACCTGCCCAGCTCCCTCAACCGTTCCTCATAAGGCTTGGTTCCCAGACCCTTGATCATTTTGGTCGCCCTTCTCTGCACATGTTCTACCTTGTCAATATCCTTCTTAGATTGTGGCACCTAGAACTGGACCGGCCCTTGGGAGCGGGAGAAAACAAGCTTGTTCCGTCTTCCATGTGACAGCCCTTGAGATATTTGAAGATGGCTATCCTATCTCCTCTCGGTCTCCTCTTTTCCAGGCTAAACATACCCAGCTCCCTCAACTGTTCCTTTACCAACTGCACTGGCTTCCGATGGAGTTACAGGGTCAGGTTTAAGGTGCTGGTTTTGACCTTTAAAGCCCTATGTGGCCTAGGACCCACGTACCTACGGGACCGCCTAGGACCCGCGTACCTACGGGGCCCCCACAGAGGACTTTAAGGTCCACAAATGACAACATTTTGGAGGTCCCAAGTCACACGGTGGTTAGATTGGTCTCAACTAGGGCCGTGGCCTTTTCAGTACTGGCCCCGACTTGGTGGAACGCTCTGTCACAAGAGACTAGGGCCCTGCAGGACTTGACATCTTTCCGCAGGGCCTGCAAGACAGAGCTGTTCCGCCTGGCCTTTGGTTTGGACTCAGTCTGACCCTTACGTTTCCCTCCCCTTAGGGTTTTGATCTATGGGCTATTATTAAAACGAGGCTGCATTTTAAATGGTATTTTTAACGTGTATTTTAAATTGTTTCCCCCATTATTTTTTTATTGTAATTTTACTGGTGTTAGCTGCCCTGAGCCCGGCTCTGACCGGGGAGGGTGAGGTATAAATAAAAATTTATTCTTCTTACTATTATTAGGCTTGGTTCCCAGACCTTTGATCATCTTGGTCACCCTCCTCTACACATGTTCTAGCTTGTCAATATCCTTCTTAGATTGTGGCGCCTAGAACTGGACCTGCCCTCTAGAGCAGGAGAAAACAAGCTTGCGCCATCTTCTATTTGACAACCCTTTAGATATTTGAAGATGGTTATCCTATCTCAGTCTCCTCTTTTCCATTCCTCATAAGGCTTGGTTCCCCAGACCTTTGGTTGCTTTCCTCTGCACATGTTCTAGCTTGTCAACATCCTTCTTAGATTGTGGCACCTAGAACTGGACCTGCGTTCCGGAGCAGGAGAGAACAAGCTTCCTCCATCTTCCATCTCATATCCCTTGAGATATTTGAAGGTGGCTAACATATCTCCTCTCAATCTCCTCTAACACAGCTAGCCTCGTGGTCAGCAAGCTCCCTTATACCGAGTCAGACCATTAGCTCAGTATTCTTGGCACAGAGTGGCAAGCTGCTCCTCAGTTCCAGGCAGGGATGCTGCTGGGCATTGAACCGGGCGCCTTCTGTTTGCCAGGCAGGCATCCTGCCATTGAACCACAGCCTCTGCCCCTGCTGCTCTTGCCAGCTGGCCCTCTGGAGACACCGCTCCTTAGCTCTTCCTCTCCTCTCTCTCCTAGGCCCGTCCAAAGTACTTGAACTGTATTGCAATCAGCTGCTTCTTCCTCGCTGCCAAGACCATTGAGGAAGATGAGGTAAGTGCTTTCCCCCTTGGGGGGGGGGGCAGGGGGGGCCAGAGCCGCCGCGTTTTTCATTGCACCACCCGCTTCGGAAAGCTGTCGTGACAGGCTTGCGGTCAGGGCTGCCTTGCCAAAGCAGTAGTGAGAACGCTGTGGCTTTGATTGTTGTGGGCACCCTGTGGGTATAAGGATGGGGTGGCAGGTGCCTCTGCTGCCTGCGCCCCGTGGGGCTGTGTGGGGTTGGCACCCTGAGCCACCTGGCAGATAAAGGTTGAAGCACCCGTTATTTCTTGTGCTCCCCTTCCTCCTGAATTTGATAAAAGACACACACACACACACACACACACACACAATCACACACACACACACAAAATCACACACACGAGTGCATCTTTCTTTCTTCCAACACCTAGTAACAATAGTCTTAGGGCAAAAATAATAGAATTGTAGAGTTGGAAGGGACCATGAGAGGCATTAATAATAATAATAATAATAATAATAATAATAATAATAATAATTTATTTACTTACTTATTTACTTACTGGCTCCCAACAGAAAATAATAATAATAGTAATAATAATAATAATAATAGTAGTAGTAATAATAATAATAATAATAATAATAATAATAATAATAATAATAATAATAATTTATTATTTATTTGTACCCTGCCCATCTGGCTGGGTCTCCCCCGCCACTCTGGGCAGCTTCCAACAAAGATTAAAAGCACAATAAAACATCAAACATTAAAAACTTTCCTAAACAGAGCTGCCTTCAGATGTCTTCTAAAAGTCAGATAGTTGTTTATTTCTTTGACATCTGATGGGAGGGCATTCCGCAGAGCCTGTGCCTCATTCCCTGTAACTTGGCTTCTCACAGTGAGGGAACTGCCAGAAGGCCCTCGGTAGAACGATGGAGGTGGAGATGCTCCTTCTGGTCTACTGGGCCGAGGCTGTTTAGGGCTTTAAAGCTCAGCACCGGCACTTTGAATTGTGCTCGGAAGCGTCCAGCCCCCTGAAATGCAGGAATATTTCGCTCAGTGTGGGACTTGAACCCTTGACCTTGAGATTAAAGAGCCTCGTGCTCTACCGACTACCAGGAAAACGGAATGCCTGCCAGCAAAAGGGTTTGAGGGGAACGGGCCTTTTCTGCGATAGCTCCCCACTTGCGGAATGCTTCTCTCAGAGATGCTCACCTGGAGACATCATTACATATCTTTAGGCAAAAACATTCCTCTTTACCCAGGCCTTTCGCTATTAAATAATCTATGGCCTGTTAAAGCTGGGGCTTTGCTCCCCCCCCCCAAACATCTTATTGGTTTTCCACATTTATGACAAAAAAAGACATTACAAAACACACAACAAAGAAAAAAACACTTTACAGTACAGTAAACTAAACACAAAAAAGAATTATTTCTTCAGATATCTAATTCTCATAACATTAATAACTGACTTCCTCGCATCCCCTCTAACTGAATTTCAGTTCTCCAAATTCATATTTCTAATAATATTGACTCCTAACATTTACTAAGCTCTTCTCCTTTATTCATATTCTAATCCTTAATATTTACTAACACACATTCTTAGTCTACCCCTAAGCCTATTTATTACTTCAAGAGTTTTCTAATCATCTTATATTGCAGTATTTAGCTAAATATTCTTTAAATTTCTTCCAATCCTCTTGTGTCTCTTCTTCTTTCTGGTTGTGAATTCTTCCAGTCGGGTCGGCCCGCTCCCAAAAAATCCATCATGCCCATTAGTATGCTTTTTACTGCGTTTCTGTTTTTACGCTCTGCAAAGTGTGTTCTTAATATTGTACACTGCCCTGGGATCTTTAAAAGAGTGGGACATAAACCGAAATCATCGTCCTCCAGCAATCCCTGCAACAATTGGGTGATGATTGCTCTTCCCAGATCACCAGGTGTGCTTCTTGACTGAGCACAGGTTTGGACCTTCGGCTTCAGCCTGCCTCATAGCAACTGTTTTCTTTCTGCTCTGACTTTTGCAGAGGGTTCCGGTACTGAAGACGTTGGCCAGGGACAGCTTTTGTGGCTGTTCCCCAGCGGAGATTCGCAGGATGGAGAAGATCATTCTGGACAAGTTGAACTGGGATTTGCACATAGCCACACCCCTGGACTTCCTCCATATTGTAAGCACAGCAATCAAAGGCCTTTTGCGGTGGGGGGAAAGAGAAAAGAATGGGAAGCTTTCGGGGGTGTTGGGTGGAAAAAGGGACAACTCTATCCAGCGTGCAAGAACTGGGGAGGTATATTCCTTCATGCCGGGCCACTCTTTCAAGTGTTGTTGTTTCCAAGACAAGCCTTTGGGATGGAGCGAATCAGAATTAAAACTTGAATTGCATCAGTAGTCGGGGGCCATCTCTGTGTGTTTCCCACAGTGCCACCATGTGCAAATGCGTCACAGAATTCGCTGTCATTTTCAAAGGCTTTCTAATTCTGAAGGCTTTGAAAGCTGGGTGAGAAAATGAAGGTTTGTCTGGGAAGATTTGCTGACATCCGACGCAGGTGGCACTGTGGTCTAAACCACTGAGCCTCTTGGGCTTGCCGATCAGAAGGTCGGCGGTTCGAATCCCTGTGATGGGGTGAGCTCCCGTTGCTCTGTCCCAGCTCCTGCCAACCTAGCAGTTTTAAAGGACACTGGCGCAAGTAGATAAATAGGTACTGCTGTGGCGGGAAGGTAAATGGCGTTTTTGTGCGCTCTGGTTTCCGTTACGGTGTCCCGTTGCGCCAGAAGCAGTTTACTCATGCTGGCCACATGACCCGGAAAGCTGTCTGTGGACAAACACCAGCTCCCTCAGCCTGAAGTGAGATGAGCGCCACAACCCCATAGTCACTTTTGACTGGACTTACCTGTCTGGGGCCCTATACCTAGAAAGGTGGTGAGATCTTGGTCACTGGATGAACACTGAGGGTGTTCTAAATCTGGAATTCCAGAATGATACCCTTCAAATTGGTTTCAAAGCTGTTTAACCCCAGCCTCTGAGCCCTGCGAGTTACCGGTGTGTGTGTGTGTGTGTGTTTGTGTGTTTGTGTGGCTTTAAAACAGCATTAGACAAATTGGTGGAGGAAGCGGCTATCTTTGCTGTTGTGCTCAAATCCTGCTTGCAGGTTTATAATAATAATAATAATAATAATAATAATAATAATAATAATAATAATAATAAATTTATACCCCGCCTATCTGGCTGGGTTTCCCCAGCCACTCTGGGCAGCTTCCAACAGAATATTAAAATACAATAACCTATTAAACATTAAAAGCTTCCCTAAACAGGGCTGCCTTCAGGTGTCTTCTAAAAGTCTGGTAGTTGTTCTCTTTGACATCTGGTGGGAGGGCGCCACTACCGAGAAGGCCCTCTGCCTGGTTCCCTATAACTTGGCTTCTCGCAGGGAGGGAACCACCAGAAGGCCCTCGGAGCTGGACCTCAGTGTCCGGGCAGAACGATGGGGGTGGAGACGCTCCTTCAGGTATGTTGGCCATTTTTATGTGTTGGCGCTAGTAATCTCTAGCAGGGAACTGGCACTGCCTTCCCCAAACTGCCTTCCCTCCGGCAGAATTGGTTTTAAGCTGAATTGGTGCCCTCAGGGTAGCCGTTCCTTAAGCCGTCTTAGTTATGCTGCCCTTTCTCTCCCAAGTTCCACGCGGTGGCCTTATCCACCCGGCCTCAACTGCTGACCACCTTGCCCAAGATGAACCCGTCTCAGCATGTGGCTCTTCTCACCAAGCAGCTGCTCCACTGCCTGGCCTGCTACCAGCTGCTCCAGTTCAAGGGGTCCATGCTGGCCTTGGCCATCGTCAGCCTGGAAGTGGAGAAACTCATCCCTGACTGGCTCGCCCTCATCATCGAGCTGCTCCAGAAGGCACAGGTAGGCCTGGCACAATGAGGGAGCAAGAGCCCTGAGGCCTCGTTGAGAATGACAAGCCTTGCCTTTTCTTTCTTTCTTTCTTTCTTTCTTTCTTTCTTTCTTTCTTTCTTATTAAATAAATTTTATTGACATATAAAACATATACATTTACACAATTACACAATACACGTACATAACACACTAGCTTATATTCATAACATAAAACATACCTACATTACTCTATATAATACCTACCTATACTGTACATATCTACATACCTACCACACATGGGGGACGCGGGTGGCGCTGTGGGTTAAACCACAGAGCCTAGGACTTGCCGATCAGAAGGTCGGCAGTTTGAATCCCTGCGATGGGGTGAGCTCCCGTTGTTCGGTCCTTGCTCCTGCCAACCTAGCAGTTCGAAAGCACGTCAAAGTGCAAGTAGATAAATAGGTACCACTCCGGCGGGAAGGTAAACGGCGTTTCTGTGCGCTGCTCTGGTTCGCCAGAAGCGGCTCATGCTGGCCACATGACCCAGAAGCTGTACCTCAGAAGCTCCCTTGGCCAATAAAGCGAGATGAGCGCCGCAACCCCAGAGTCGTCCACGACTGGACCTAATGGTCAGGGGTCCCTTTACCTTTACCCCTCACGGACACCTTCATGTGATTTGACTTCCAGCCGTTCTTGTTACGCTACTTTATTTTTCCAACTAGCTTAAAGACATTTCATTACTTCTTTCATCTCTTCTATCTTAACTTTACTCTCCTTTCACTCTAATCATTTTCTGGATTCACTCAATATCAGTCAGAAATTCTACTTTTTCCACATAAATTTTGATATATTCCTTAAAGATAGCCCACTCCTTATTCACATTTTGTACCGTATCTCCTCTTATCCTCCCTGTTAGTTCGGCAATATGGAAGTATTCCATCATTTTAGATAAGCAGTCTGTTTTAGTTGGGACTCTGCTGCTTTTCCAATTTTTGGCAATCAATAACAGAGCATTCCACCAGGCCGGAGCCAGTGTTGAGAAGGCCCTGGCCCTGGTTGAGGCTAATCTGACTTCCTCAGGGCCCGGGACCTTTAGGGTGTTACTAGTTATGGACCTTAAGGTCCTCCGTGGGGCATACCGGGAGAGGCGGTCCCGTAGGTACAAGGGTCCTAGGCCGTGAACTGTTGGGCACAGCCTGTGCGCATCACACATGAATAACTGCACAGGAATACAGCTCGGCTGTTTGCATGCGCAGGAGCAGAGCTTTTCGGAACTTGTGAGTGGTTGGAGATGAAAGCTTTTGGCGCATTGGCTGGCGGACCCTGCAAAGCCAGCTGTGCAGCGGCTCGATTCCCCGATATGAGCTGGCAAGTGGATGACTCTTCTCTCTGCTTCTTCCTCTCCTCTCTGAATCCAGATGGACAGCTCCCAGCTCATCCACTGCCGGGAGCTTGTAGCACAGCACCTTTCCAGCTTGCAGCCGTCTCCGCCGCCCAACTCGGTCTACGTCTACAGCCCCCTCAAGCACAACCTGGTGACCTGCCACGCCGGACCGGGCTTCCGATTCCACCCAGGCTTCAAGGACAAGCCAGAAGTGCCAGTCAAGACCTCCGCTGCGCTCTCTCGGCGGCGGCGACCAGCCCCCGGCAGGTGCAAGCAGGCGACGGCCAAGCGCAAAGTGGAGGAGATGGAGGTGGATGACTTCTACGACGGGATCAAGCGCCTGTACAACGAGGAGAATGCTCCCGAGGCCGTAGCAGCCCTGGAGGGCAAGGCCGCCTCCGCCTGCGGGGCCGACGCGTCGCGGCAAGCGGCGTCCGCGTCGCCCTGCCCTCCCTTGCAGCCTGTTTCCGTTATGTAGCTAGCTGCGCATCTGCACGGCGCAGCCTCTGGCGGAAAGGGGGTACTTCGGGCAGCAATACGGCTACCGCACTGACAGGAGCGAAGGCCGTACCTTTCAGGGCCGAAGCAGAAGGGAGCTTAAGTTATCCTTTAAAATAAGATTCCACCCTCTCCCCACCCTCTCCTGTCCTTGTGTGGCTAATTATAGTTCAACTATGATTTAAGTACTTAAAAAAAAAAAACCAACCACAAAAAGTATAAAAAAACCTTTTAAAAATGACCCAAAAAGCAAACAAAAAAAGTAGCAGAAAATTGTTTCTTTCTAGCGTCCTCCATTCCACTGTTTTATTAAATCTGCTGTTTTGTGTGTTGTAATTCCATCCACTGTGTTGGAGGTTTCACACGCAGTGTGCAAAAAAATCCTTTCCAAAGTTCTAGCTTTGCAGCCTCTCGTTCTGAGTTAGTTTCATTCTGAGAGCGCCCTCTTCACCTAATCCTCTTTTTTTAGCTTTCTGGATGTCTTGTGTGTGACTTCCTGTATTTTTGCACTTTTACTTGGGCAGCCTTTTTATCCCCCCTCCGCAAACAAGACAGGAAACTCCTCCTCATCCGTCTCTCTTGGTTTTTTTGTCATTTAGCACTTTGGTGTTTTAAATGTGATATCTAAAATTAGGTCTGCATTTAAAATCGGGGGGTGGAGAAAAGGGGGAGGGGGAGGAAAGGGTGCTTGTGAACTGTCCTGCATTAAATAAAATTTAAACCCAGATCTTCGCAATGGGAGATTGCGTTTGGACAGTTGTATTTTGCTTTGGATAGTTCAATTCGCAGGCAGATGAATGAGCATCTTAAATTTTACACAAGAGCGGAAGCAATCTTTCTGGCTGCCATTAGATTGACCAAAGCAAACACTTCAATGGGCTTTTACACAAGCGCACACATGTATACATACACAAGTTGACTGAAATAATGCATCAAATGCAAAATGTAATTTAACGGGGAGGAAAAAAACCTTTGGTGATGTTGGCACTGCTGTTTGTCTGCGCTGGGGCAGTTTAGTAATTGTGAGTTTTCACTTGTAATATGTAAAATGATCAGCACAGAGTTCTCCCCCCCCCACACTCTCCCACCTCCCCAACTTTTATGTTAATGTAACTTTTCAGCCTTGAAGGAGAAGCAAAGAAAACCTCTAAAGAGTGTACTTGAGCTTCTCGTAAGGATCTCGATTTTAAAGCTCCCTTTACAGCCCCCTTGGAAGGTATTGCGTTCAGCGGTCATACTGGGGAACGTCTTCTGGTAGCAATAAAAAAACAAAACATGTTGTCCTTCAGTTTTGCGAGTCTTGCGTTTGTTTTCAACACAGGTTGGGACGGAATGAATGAGTCCTCAACGCAGCACCTGTCTGCTTATCAGAATTCAAATTCAAGTCCTCGTTCTCTACCAAGGCCACTGACGGAAAGAAATGGTCCTGCTACAGAACATGGGCTTTTGTCCTCCTCTTAGCGCAAAGTTTCTCTGTGCTTTAAAAGGTAAAGGGACCCCTGACCATTAGGTCCAGTCGTGGACGACTCTGGGGTTGCGGTGCTCATCTCGCTTTATTGGCTGAGGGAGCCGGCGTACAGCTTCCGGGTCATGTGGCCAGCATGACTAAGCCGCTTCTGGCGAACCACAGCAGCGCACGGAAACGCCATTTACCCTCCTGCTGGAGCGGTACCTATTTATCTACTTGCACTTTGACGTGCTTTTGAACTGCTAGGTTGGCAGGAGCAGGGACCGAGCAATGGGAGCTCACCCTGTCAAGGGGATTCGAACCGCCAACCTTCTGATTGGCAAGCCCGAGTCTGTGCTTTATTGTTCTTTAATTTCCTACCTCTTAACGAGCAGCAGAAGGAGCTGCTTGGTGCACCAGATGATGCTGTAGCTCACAATGATCACTGGTAGAGATCTTCGCTGATTTGCTAATCAGCAGCATCGTTTATGGCACAAAACAATGAGAAGCACTGAGATACTTTCACTGGAGCATAGCTGTCAACGTTCGGATTTAAAATAAGGGATCAGCAGCCTCGTAAATAAGGGATCAGATATTTGATGATCTCCTTCTACTGGTCCACAATAGAAAGTGTCCTTTCATACTGCATCATGGTGTGGTACGCTGGTTTGACATCATCTGATAGGAAGTGCCTACAGAGGGTGGTGAATACAGCACAAGATATTATGGGCTGTCCCGTGAATCCGCTGGATGAAATAGTGGAAAAACATTGCCTCAGGAGAGTGAGGAGAATTCTCAGGGATGATTCACACCCTGGCCGGCACTTTCTTAATCTCCTGCCCTCAGGCAGAAGATATAGAAGCATGATTAGTCGCACCAACAGGGTAAAGAATAGCTTCTATCTGTGGGCTGTTAGGCTGCTGAGTGAAAAGATAACAACAGGGCAACTGACTTTCGGGTTTGGTGGGTGTGCATCAGTAAATGAGGGGAATTGAGACTAAGAGAGCTGAGTGGGGGGTGCTCGTGTAATCTCACTGTATACAAGTTGTACAAGTGACAAAGTATTTCCAAATTTCAAATCTGGGGACTGCCCCCGGGAAACGGGGATGTCTGGTAACCTTAACTTAAAACTGCCAACTATGCGCTCCCAGGCCCTGGTGCTTTGAATGTAGTCTCTAGCTCCCTCCTGTGGCCTCAGTCACTCTTTTTTTTTTTAAAAAAAAAATTTTTTTTATTGGTTTTACAACATTTTTAAGAAAAACAGACAGACACTAAAAATGACAAACATACACGTATAGTTTCAAACATATTTTCATAAACCTCTTTTCTTGGACTTCCCCATACCCCCCCTCTCTGCATCCCAATGTCCATAGTTCAACTAGCAACTCCCAATTGTTACTTTCCAATCTCTATCATCTTAGTCCTCTTTTATAATCTGACCTTATATCCCTGTACCCCTTTGTTTCTGGAAACCACGGCATTTTAGCATTCATTAAGTTTATAGTAGTCCTTAAGATAACTTTTGAATTTTCTCCATTCTTCTTCCACCGTCTCTTTTCGTTGGTCACGGATTCTGCCTGTCATCTCGGCCAGTGTCATATAGTCCATCACTTTCATCTGCCATTCTTCCAAAGTGGGTAAATCTTGTGTCTTCCAATACTTTGCGATGAGTATTCTTGCTGCTGTTGTGGCATACATGAAAAAAGCTCTATCTTTCTTTGTCACCAATTGGCCGACAATGCCCAAGAGAAAGGCCTCTGGTTTTTTAGAAAAGGTACATTTAAGTACCTTTTTCATTTCATTATAGATCATTTCCCAGAAGGCCTTAATCTTCGGGCATGTCCACCAAAGGTGATAAAAGGTACCTTCAGTCTCTTTACACTTCCAACATTTGTTATCGGGCAAATGATAGATTTTTGCCAGCTTGACTGGGGTCATGTACCACCTGTATACCATTTTCATAATGTTTTCCTTTAAGGCATTACATGCCGTAAATTTTATACCGGTGTTCCATAACCATTCCCAGTCAGCTGACATGATGTTATGTCCAACATCCTGAGCCCACTTAATCATAGCCGATTTAACTGTTTCATCCTGTGTGTTCCATTTCAACAACAAGTTATACATTCTAGATAAATTCTTAGTATTGGGTTCTAACAGTTCGGTTTCTAATTTTGATTTTTTCACCTGGAAACCGACTTTCCTGTCCTGTTTAAAAAATTCCATTATTTGACGATATTGGAACCAATTTTCTACTTTATGCTTCAATTTCTCCTGACTTTGTAGTTTGAACTTATCTCCATCCTGTTCTAAAATTTCCCAATACTTCGGCCATCCGACCTCCATATTGAGTTTCTTCACTGCTTTAGCCTCCACTGGTGACACCCATCTAGGGGTTTTGTTTTCCAATAGATCTTTATATCTTATCCAAACATTAAACAATGCTTTTCTGACAATGTGATTTTTAAAGGCACTGTTGACTTTATCATACCAAAGATATGCATGCCAACCAAAAGCGTTATTGAAACCTTCCAGATCCAAGATGTCCGTGTTCTCGAGGAGCATCCATTCTTTGAGCCAGCAAAAAGCTGCTGCCTCATAGTACAATTTTAGGTCCGGCAGGGCAAAACCCCCTCTTTCTTTAGCATCTGTCAATATTTTAAATTTAATTCGGGGCTTTTTGCCCTGCCAGACAAATTTCGAGATATCTTTGTGCCACCTCTTAAAACATTCCATCTTATCAATAATCTGCAAGGTCTGGAACAAAAATAACATTCTAGGCAATACATTCATTTTAATTACTGCAATTCGGCCTCAGTCACTCTTGCCTTCCTAATTATTTCAGGCAGAGAAATAAATTTAGCTTTGTAAAAAGGAGGGTGGGGGAGAGAGAATGTGTCAATTCTGCTGGGTTAGCTCAGTTGGTAGAGCATGCGATCCTTCACCTTAGGGTTGTGGGTTCAAGCCCCATGTTGGGGAAAAGTTCTGGGGTGTCTCAATTCATTCACAAACTCCTCCTACCTCATCACTAGCAGAAGATGGGAGTTATAGCCAGTAGTTTAAGATTCAGCATAGTTGCAGGTAGTAGATTTTTAAATCTGCTATCACAGAATCTTTGGAAGAAATGTGTATTTGTTCAAAGCCTTCTTAGGCTGTTTTTCAGCTGAGAGATTATCAATTTGTGTACCTCTGGATACCAAAGGATGGGAAGAAGCAATTGCTTTCATAGCTGGCGTACGACTTCCCAGAAGGCTTGTTTAATGCTGGTAAATGTTGAAGTGCTGGTTCAGATCAACTTTTGACAATCTGGTGCTCCTCCAGCCTCTCTTGGCCACATCCCTGATGGCGTGCTCTGGTCCAAAACAGTCGGAGGAGCAGTGAGCTGTTTAGATAGCAATTTTGCTTGGATAGGTCAATGCGGCGATCGCTTTTGCAATCCCAAGACACTTTTGCCAAGCCCCTTGCAGCTTGGGTGGCCGATTGCTTTCTTTAATGAGGGGCGGTTGAGATGGCTGTGTCTGGGATCTGATTTTGGAATGATGGTATAGATAAGGAAGCGAGAGATTTGGGGTTGGGGTGTGGAACAAACGGCGATGCCTGGAATGACAAGGCTGGGTTCCTTGGCCTGAGCTGGAAGATGGGTTCACAGGCTACACATACAATCTCGCAAAGTTATTGTCAGGGGCAGGTCAGGAATAATTCACACCGAGTAAGTGAAGTTAACTCTTTATTAGAAGAAACAAGGCTGCTTGGTATGACGGGCCTAATGAGCACAGTGACTCTTCCTAGTAGATTTTGCCCCTATGAGATTGAAGGTTTCTGCCTTCCTGTAGCTGCTTAAGCCTCCTTTCCTGGGTCCTTCCCAAGTACAGTGGTGCTCCGCAAGACGAACGCCTCGCGAGATGAAAAACTCGCAAAACGAAAGTTTTTTTCGTTTTTGAGTTGCTTTGCAAGACGAATTTCCCTATGGGCTTGCTTCGCAAAACAAAGCTTGCCCCGCAAGCTCCAGGGACAGCGGGAAGCGCAGCGCGTCTTCCCCGCTGTCCCCGGACCTCTTTTGAACCAAGGGGCGGCAAGGGGGAGAAGCCATCTTCTCCTCTCCGCCCCTTGCTTCAAAAGAGGGGACAGAGCGGCGCTTCCCCTCTGTCCCCAGACGGTCTCCACAGGAATGCATTGATTTTCAATGCATTCCTATGGGAAACTGCTTCGCAAGACGAAAAACTCACAAGAAGAAAAAACTTGCGGAACGAATTAATTTTGTCTTGCGAGGCACCACTGTAATCGGAGACTGCAGCCACGCCTGCCTCTGATCCTGCCTCTTCTGGTTCTAGAAGACCAGAGAGGAGGGGAGCCCATTGCAGCAGGAGAGGGAGACACCCGTGCCTCTTCACCAGCCTGCCTCATCTCTGCCTCTGATTCCAGTCTTCTCTGCCAAGCTCACTAAGCTGTTACCTCTCCAGCTCAGAGTTTTCTCTCTGCCCACTCTTGGTCTTCCCAATCCCCTGGCACTGAGCCCCCTTCCCGTGGGGCTTCCCCAGCTGGTGTCTCCCATTTAACCTAGCATTAAACAAGCACTTAGCTCTGCGTCTCAAAGCAGCTACCAAGTGTTAAGAAATCCAGGATTGCCATTGGAAGTCTTAAAAAAGGTAAAAGGCCTTAACAACCACGCTTCAAGTCTTACTTCCACGCACAAGAGGAATCCAGATGTGGCTGGAGGGTATGTTGGTTGTGGGGTTTGCCCATAGTGGTCAACCTTCCCTTTTTTTGTGGGAAATTTCCTTATTTCAGCGACGTTTTCCGCTGCGCCCCGCTGCTATCCCAGATTGTTAGATATCCCGTGGACTGTCTCCAGGACAGGTGAGGCTGCTGATCCCTTATTTTCAAATCCGAAAGTTGACAGTTATGGGTTTACCTTGCCTGTGCCTTCACTCATTTTTTAACCTGGAGTGGGAACCCTTGTCAGCCCATGGCATGCAGTTGTGAGAGGGCATATTGGGTAGGCTTAGTCCATGGGTAGGCAAACTAAGGCCTGGGGGGCAAGATCCGGCCCAATCGCCTTCTCAGTCCGGGCCACGGACGGTCTAGGAATCAGCGTGTTTTTACATGAGTAGAATGTGTCCTTTTATTTAAAATGCATCTCTGGGTTATTTGTGGGGCATAGGAATTCGTTCATTCCCCCCCCCCCATATAATCCGGCCCCCCCACAAGGTCTGAGGGACAGAGGACCGGCCCCCTGCAGAAAAAGTTTTCTGACCCCTGCACTAAGCTCTTACCTCTCTGGCTTCGAGTTTTCTGTCTGCCCACTCGTTGTCTTCCCAATCCCCTGGCACTGAGCTTTCTTCCCGGGGGGGGGGGGGTCACCAGCTGGTGCTTCACAGTGTGCCAGTGTGGTGTAGTGGTTAAGAGCGGTAGACTCGTAATCTGGGGAACCGGGTTCGCGTCTCCGCTCCTCCACATGCAGCTGCTGGGTGATCTTGGGCCAGTCACACTTCTTTGAGGTCTCTCAGCCCCACTCACCTCACAGAGTGTTTGTTGTGAGGGAGGAAGGGAAAAGAGAATGTGAGCTGCTTTGAGACTCCTTCGGGTAGTGATAAAGTGGGATATCAAATCCAAACTCTTCTTCTTCTTCCTCTGCATCTAGCCCATCCATGACAGTTGTATACCATATTAAATTATCCCTGAACAACTGCCCCCCCCCGGCACTCGCTCTCGCGCTCTTTTTTTGAAGCACCACCAACTCAAATTAGAACTGCAGCCTTGCTGTCTTGCAATTGCTAGCCTCCCCCCCCCCCCAATTATCTTAGGCCTAATAGACGGGAGCACGAGAAGCTATTTGCACGTCAGCAAAATTAGCACAGGCAAAAAATAGCTTGCTGTATCGTCTCGGGCCCTTTTGTGGGTGGTGGTGTGTGGATATCTGTAAGACAGCTGCATCTCCCAATTCACCTAAAGAAAGCTAATGCATAGAATAACTCGGCTGCAGGAGACCTGTTGTATATAGTATCTCGCATAACAACTACCCAACGTGAGAAAAGGCAGCTTTTTTACAGTGAAAAAGGCAAGGGGGGGTGAGGGGAACCTCACAAAAGTTTGAAACAATAGTTTAACCTAGCATTAAACATGCACTGAACTCTGCGTCTCAAAGCAGCTACCAAGTGTTTAGAAATCCAGGATTGCCACTGGAAGTCTTAAAAAAGGGAAAAGGTCTTATCCACCACGCTTCGAGTCTTACCTCCATGCACAAGAGGAAGCCAGATGTGGCCGGAGGATATGTTGGTTGTGGGGTTTGCCTGCCTGTGGCTTCACTCATTTTTTAACCTGGAGTGGGAACCCTTGTCAGCCCATGGGTTGAGAGGGCATATTGGGTAGGCTTAGTGCTTGCTTGCCGCACCTGTTTGCATGCTCAGTTCCTCATCCAGCTTCCACATGAAGTACTTTTGGTTTCTGCAAGATGGTCTGTGGTGGTTGCCGACGTCTCACCTGCAAGTCATCGCTTGGCAGAGATGGGAAAACTCATCTCTAGTGGGGCCAGGTGTATTCCCTGGTCTGTGGGCACCCCCTCTCACCAATCCCGCTTTCCATCACCCTCAACGGTTCATGCCCATCAGGAAAGTGTCCTTGCACTCTGACAACAGCTCCTGCTTGCCCGGGTGTGTGTGGATCTGTGTAGAAACTATCCTGTATACAGCTAAAATCTGCATTTCTTGTTGCACCCACTGTTGCCTCTGTGCTCTGCCCACCACAGTCATTGGAGGGAACATGACCCCCAGTCCGAACAATCCCCCCCTTTAACTCGGCAGGACAAGCCTTGAGCATGTTAGGTGTGAGATCTTTGCAGAGAGCCAGTGTGGTGTAGTGGTTAAGAGCAGTAGACTCGTAATCTGGTGAACCAGGTTTGCTTCCCTGCTCCTCCACATGCAGCTGCTGGGTGACCTTGGGCCAGTCACACTTCTCTGAAGTCTCTCAGCCTCACTCACCTCACAGAGTGTTTGTTGTGAGGGAGGAAGGGAAAGGAGAATGTTAGCCGCTTTGAGACTCCTTAAGGGGAGTGAAAGGCGGGATATCAAATCCAAACTCTTCTAAGTCAGAACATAAGAAAGAATGCAAGGAGGGCAAACCCAGCCATTCTCCTTCAATAAGCAAGCCTGCCTTTCGCTAAGCATGGCTTTTGTTATCAGGCATTCAAAATGCCCGTGTGGATAGCACTCTCCTTTACTGTAGCGGAAGCACAGTTCATAGCACAACCACCAGAGACCTTTCCATGGCTGGAAGAGGGGATGGTGTTTTGTCTCGCAGTGAGATCTTGCCAGTAGCACCTTAAAGACCAACTAAGTTAGTTCTTGGTATGAGCTTTCGTGTGCATGCACACTTCTTCAGATACACTGAAACAGAAGTTGCCAGACCCTTCTATATAGTGAGAAGGTGGGGAGGGGTATTACTCAGAAGGGTGGTGGGAATGGGAGATTGGCAGGTGGCTGAGATGAGCCTGTTGATGACTCTTAAGGACTGCCAATCTCCCATTCCCACCACCCTTCTGAGTAATACCCCTCCCCACCTTCTCACTATATAGAAGGATCTGGCAACTTCTGTTTCAGTGTATCTGAAGAAGTGTGCATGCACACGAAAGCTCATACCAAGAACTAACTTAGTTGGTCTTTAAGGTGCTACTGGAAGGAATTTTTTTATTTTGACTATGGCAGACCAACACGGCTACCTATCTACTAGTGAGATCTTGGTTACATTGGAGCAAGACTTCGTGCCATTCTGGTTGTGTCCGTGCTTCTGTATAAACGCCAGGCGGCGACGGCTGAACGCAGAGACAAACACGGAGACCACTCCATCACAAGTTTGCAAGGCCAGTTTGTGTTTTATTTGCATACGACTTGCACACACAAAAAAACTTGCACAAACTCAGTAGATCAGTTTAGGAATCCTTGAATGATGACGTGGGCACTGCCGAGCCCCTAAATTCTGTTTTTAGAGTAGGCTCAAAAGGTAGTTGGGTCAACTTGTGCTCCAGAGAGAGAGAAGGGGGTTTGGGGCCGGTTCACACATTGCAGAGAGGACTCTGGGTTTAATAGCAGGTGTACACTGTGCAGGGAGCTGCAGTCAATCATAGCTCCCCAACAAATGCACCTGTAGGATGGAATGGTATTTGCATTAAAGGTAAAGGACCCCTGACAGTTAAGTCCAGTCACAAACAACTGGGGTTGCAGTGCTCATTTCGCTTTACTGGCCGAGGGAGCTGACGTTTGTCTGCAGACAGTTTTTCTGGGTCATGTGGCCAGCATGACTAAGCCACTTCTGGCAAACCAGAGCAGTGCACGGAAACGCCGTTTACCTTCCCACTGGAGCGGTACCTATTTATCTACTTGCACTTTTTTGGTGTGCTTTCGAACTGCTAGGTTGGCAGGAGCTGGGACCGAGCAACAGGAGCTCACCCCATTGCAAGGAACCGCTGACCTTCTGATCGGCAAGCCCTAGGCTCTGTGGTTTAACCCACAGCGCCACCCGCGTCCCTGGTATTTGCATGTGTGTCCCTAAAAATGTAATGTGTGAACTGTCCACGGAGTGGGCACTACAGTTGCAGGAACATGGCAGTGTGTTTTATATATTAAGTTAGGCAAAGATTTGAGATAAGTTGATCACTATAGGGTAGGGAGGAGGAATGTACATCTTCCCAGACGAAAGAACTCCTCTAACACAAACAAGAAGCAGATCACATTTAACAGACCCACTAAAACCACGCTAATACATCGTCGTTCCATGCTTACCTTGCTAGCAAGATTTTTGGCACGTTCCAGGCTTCATTCCAGTCACTTTTACAGTTAGTTTGTTTTTGCATATGTTCCATACAGAGGCTATAGTAAGCTATTAAGCAAACAATAAAGACATGGAAGGGATAGGAGGCTTCGTCCCCACAAACAAAGTAAAAAGGAGGGTAGGAAGTACTCTTCCAATGGCAATGCAAAATATCAGAGTTTGCAAGTAGAACCCACCTTCTCGCAGGACTACTTGGGAAACATGGGCAGATGTGGACATGTGGTGCTTGTTTTTTTTTTTAAAAAGACTTGTACCAAAGGTTTCTTTTTTTAAGAGGATTGTTACCCAAGATGTTTGTAAAATACGAACAACGAACAGGAACAACTTGTGTCTACAGATATGTGCATCACAAACACTTAGCTGTTTAGGATATCGGGATTGGCTGTGTTTTCAGCTTCCTTACGGATATTTACAGTGGCAAACCTCTTTGCCACAGGCTGACGTGTGAAAGGGGCATCTCAGAATGAGATCGTATCGAACGGTGGAGGTTGGCAAGAGATCTCGGTGAATGCAACATTTTGCTAAAGGTAAAGGACCCCTGACAGTTAAGTCCAGTCGCAGACCACTCGGGGATTGCGGCGCTCATCTCACTTTACAGGCTGAGGGAGCCGCCGTCATGACTGACTCTGGGGTTGCGGCGCTCATCTTACTGGCTGAGGGAGCAGGCAGTTGGCCAGCATGACTAAGCCTCTTTTGGTGAAACCAGAGCAGTGCACACAAACGCTGTTTATCTTCCTGCCGGAGTGGTACCTATTTATCTACTTGCACTGGCCTGCTTTCAAACTGCTAGGTTGGCAGGAGCTGGGCTGAGCAATGGAAGCTCACCCCGTTGTGAGGATTTGAACCGCTACCTTCCAAAAAACCCAGGACCTACCTTTTAACCCCTCCCCCATTAAAATGTAGCATTTCAAAGCGTGAGATCAAAGGGGCCATTCTTGCAACGGAGCAGGTGAGGGTGCTGTTTTGGTGGGTGGGGGAGTTGAAGCTGACTGTGGAACTCGGGAAGGTGCCTTAAACAGATCATGAGTCCATGTAGCTCCATACTGTCTACACTGGCTGGCAGAAGCACTCCAGGGTTTCAGGCAGGGACTCTCCCAGCAAGACAGTCTATTGCCGAGCTATCTACCCCATACCCCCATAAAGAGTTGCTATTGTGCTTCTCTGGATTATACCCTAGAAGTAGCTTGATAAATGTTTGTGCCAAGGGCATCTCTACATTGGGACTGGCACAAGGAACAGGAACTCTGTGCATATAGCCCAGTGCAGTTGACTCTTGACATGCAGTGGTTCTCTGGGGTCTGAAGGAATAAAAGTTACATGCCCACCCCCTACACACACCTGATTCCTGGTTATTTTAACTGGAGATTTGAGCCTGGGATGTTCTGAAGGCCCTGACTTTGTTCTGCCGAGTTCTTCCCCTGACTTTACACTTCCCCAAGTTGCAGCAGTGACATAATCTGCAAGGAATCCTTACAAACTTGGCAGGGTTTTTTTTTTGGGAGGTGGGGATTTTGGGCTGTGGTTAATCTTACATTTCTACACAGCTGCTTCACCAAAATAGCACCCAAGACAGTTTATAATGTTCATATGTCTCCTGAAAGATGGAAGTTTCTCAGCTTGATGTTTCCACTGGATACTGTAATTAAAGGACTTAACTCCCAACGAAATCAACGAGATTAAAAGGTTTAACGGACTCTGGCTGTGCTCATACATCATGTAAAACAATGGTTTAGCAATACCTGCACGAGCATGGGAGAAGTGTTTACTTAAGTTGACCTGGAACTCAGCTCCCATTGTGTGAACCGAGGGTTGTGTTTCATATAACTAACTCAGTTTCAAAGCAAGCCAACTTCAAACCATGGTTTATCAAGTTGGTTCATTTAAACTAACTATAGTTAATGTAGATCACTGCCACTGGTTCCCATGTAAGAAGCAAAGTTTAAAGGAAAGCCAGCAGTGCCAAACTCCTCCTTAGCACGTGGCCAGAAGCCCGCATTTGCTCAGGGTTGTTCTTCTCATGCATGTCACACTAAACAATGGTTTGGCATAATGTTCAGACGTGGTTTTTTCTGCTCCGTTGTTTTTAATTATAGGGCTGTCACCTGATAAAAGAAATCTCCACTCAGTAACCATGCAAGTTTTAGTCGATTATAAATGTTGCTGATCATACCCAACTCGCTTCCTCTGTAACATCTGAACTGGGAGTAGCCGTGCAATTCCCGGCTTGCAGTAGTGGGCTGGATGTTGGCCAAAGAACTGAGTGTGAATCCTGACAAGACAGAGGTGCTATACTTGAGTGGTTCCCGTCCATTACCTGTTCTAGGCAGTGTAGCTCTCCCTCTGAAGGAGCAGGTACGTAGTCTGGGGGTACTCCAGGATCCATCTTCCGTCCATTGAAGTCCAGGTGTCCTTAGTGGCTACGGCCGCCTTTTACCAGATTCCACTGGCAAGACAGCTTCAGCTCTTCCTGGACAGGGCTATCTTGACCACAGTTGCACCTGCCTTGTTAAATCTGGAGATCTGACTACTGCAATGCACTCTTTGTGGGGCGGCCCTTAAGGTGGCCTGGAAGTAGAAGCTAGTGAAAAATGTGGCAGCTAGTTTGCTAACTGGCCTTCTCAGGATGACATGCTACCTGGTCAAGTTTAAGGTTTTGGTGTTGGTATATAATACCTTCCTGGAGGGACAACCCCAGCAGTGCCGCCTGTCAGTTGTACAAAGCAGAAGAACAGTCTCTTATATTGTTTCTGTATGTTGCTATCACCTTACACGTTTTGATTTTGTGGGGCTTTTTGCTGCATGCCACTGAACGTTCTCAAACATGACTCAGGGACAAAGTGCCCACTCAACAAGGGGGCACGTTTTTAATTGCTACACCCCGCTGGAATTGATTTATCTACTGAACGTTGAAGCTCTAATTCAGGGTTTCCCAATCTTAGGTCTCCATCTGTTTTTGGACTACAATTCCCATCACCTCCGACCACAGGTCCTGCTAGCTAGGGATGATGGGAGTTGTAGTCCCAAAACAGATGGAGACCCAATATTGGGAAACCCTACTCTAATCTACATGCGACTTAAGCAGAGTTTTGTGTACTGTAGACTTCAATATGTGCTGCACTGCAGAAATCAAAACTCCTGCGATTGGTGCAAGTTACCTTATTCCCTCTTTGCTAGTCACTGGGAAGTGCAAACTCTCCTTAACACCCCTCTGTCTTTTGAGATTTTACATATGCTTTCAACCCTAGTGTGCTCATGCCCTTGGTCTCATGTGGCTTTCGTGGTGATCTGAGGACAGTGCCCAGAGTTTCGTCCCATCCCATTCCAGTTCAGCAACAGCCTTCACAGAGCAGACCATGAGACTCAATGGAATTTCAGGGCTCCTCTGAGACGTTGAGACCTACAAGTGTCTAGGCTGCTGGTCTCTTGAACCAGGACAATTGTCTTCATTTCTTAAACGTGGCCAGTTTGAAAATCCAAGAAATCAGCCCTTACACCCCAGATGAGGGAAAGAAAAAACGGGATTTTTTCTTCTCAGACCACTTTCACCCATTGCATTTTAAGTATATTCTTGAGAAATAATAATCAAGCATACACCTGAGAATACAATGTGTGAACGAGATAAATATGAGAATCACATGCAAAAAGAGTCAGGATCGGTGACTGCATCCTGCCCTGCCAAGTGTACCTGCAGGGCCAAGCCTGAGTTTCTGTGGGACGACCTACACAAATGATTAAAAGCAGGTTGCAATCTGAAACATGGATGGCTCCTTCCTTAAGTTTGGATATGTCCAAACCGGTGTTGTTTGTTGTCGTCGTTACTTCCCCCACCCTCAATTTAGGGAGTGTTATGAAGACAAATACTGGGAACCTTTGAGAGTTCATATGGCTTTCTGAGCAACCATTTTTTGCAGTGTCTCTTAGAGAGAATTAAGTTTAGTGCTAGAGCTGCGTAGAGTTTTAACGCTTGAGCAACCATCTCTGGCTTTTACACACACACACACACACACACACACACACACACACACCCTTTCCCTCTTTCACGCAAACACACACACACTTTTGCAGTCCACAATTTCCTTGTTCTCATGTCGAGCGGCAGGTGCCCGTTGTATCAAAAGGAAAGGAAGAAGAAAATTCCCAGTGCAATGTCTTGGGTGCCACCCAAGTTTTCTCTGCCACCTTTTGTGTCTGTCAGTCTGGGCAGTGTGAAAAGTCAAGATCGGTCGCCAGCGGCGAGTGGACGGACAACTCGGGAAAGACACACACACACACGCACACACACACCGCGGTGAGTCACAGTTTTCGAAAAAGACAGAAAGGCAGAGGTGGTGGAAGAATGAGGTAACTTGTCTCCCAATGGGCGTGTCTGGCAATACGCCATGCTGGTTCCTCTATTGCGCTACTGTCCATTAGGAGAGAGGGAAGTGGACCTTGGCAAGGTGACTGACAGCTACATAAAGAAGAAGCTACGGAAAAGAGAGAGAGAGAGAAAGAAAGAAAAGGTTCAGAATCCAAAAAGGGGGAAGCAAAAAATAAAAGCGAAAAGGAAAACAAAAAAACCCAAGAACAGCTGTTTGTTAAAAAAAGGAAACTGTGAAGGGAAAGTGAGAAGGAAGGTTGGGGTGGGATTCATATAGTCGGAGCTGGCAGGCATCTTCCCAAAAAGAAGCACAATTTGGCAATCTGAATCAATCTAACGATGCTTATTCTGCCTGTTTTGTAAATATTTTGTTCTGTTCCACATGGTGGGGAGAGAGAGGGGCAAATCTCGACCCTCAAGGGGGGCTTCCAACATTAGGGCAAGGATTTCTTTGCCTCCCCTTGCCCCAACTCTGCTCCAGAGAGTTCAAGAAGTACTCCAAACAGATTTAAGAGGTGTACGGGGAGAGGAAAGGAGGAGCTGTTCTGATGCACAGTCAAAATCTGTGCAAATCTGCAAAATACCGTAGATTCCGGCGTATAAGATGATTTTTTAACCCCGGAAAATCCTCTAAAAAGTCGGGGGGCTGTCTTATACACCGGGTATGGGTTCGCTGGGCAGGGGCAGTGGGCGGCGGGCTCCGCGCCGGGAGGAAGCCGCCTGGCGAAGCTGCCCAGCGATGCTAAGCCGGCTTCGCTGGACGGCTTCCTCCCGGCGCGGAGTGGAGCCCGCCGCCCACTGCTGCTGCCCACGAAGCTGCCGCGTATAAGACTGGGCATATAAGTCGACCCGCCCCAAATTGGCAGCTGTGGGTTAAACCACAGAGCCTAGGACTTGCCGATCAGAAGGTCAGCGGTTCGAATTCCCGCAATGGGGTGAGCTCCCGTTGCTTGGTCCCTGCTCCTGCCAACCTAGCAGTTCGAAAGCACGTCAAAGTGCAAGTAGATAAATAGGTACCGCTCCGGCAGGAAGGTAAACAGCGTTTCCGTGCACTGCTGTGGTTCGCCAGAAATGGCTTAGTCATGCTGGCCACATGAACCGGAAGCTGTACGCCGGATCCCTCGGCCAGTAAAGCGAGATGAGCGCCGCAACCCCAGAGTCGGCCACGACTGGACCTAATGGTCAGGGGTCCTTATACGCCCAGTCGCCTAATACGCCGGAATGTACGGTACTGCAGTGGATGCTGCCCTGCAGTCCTACCCCAGCCAGAGTCAAGACCCCAGCTGCCAAAATTTTGCAAGCCACCTGCCCCCCCTGTGCCACCGAATGCCCTACAGCTGCTACACTTATCCCTTTCTAAACTGAAGCAAAGGATTCTGAGGGTTGAGTCCGTGCCAGATACTGCCAGTCCTCCTGCCCTTTTGCAAATGAATGCAGGAATGCCAAAAACAGACCCGAGTATAAAGAGGCTGGAACATGCAAGAATGAAGCACAAAGATGTCTGGACCTTGCCAAGATGCTGTGAGGGGGAACAAGAGAGCACAGAATGGAGAATTTAAATGGCAGTGACTGTGCCCAATGATCTGTGACCGAAAAGGGGAGAGCAAAAGAAAAAGGGGATGGAGTGTGTGTACAAATGATAGAAGAGACCCCTAAAGGCTGCAAACCAGCTGGGCTCAATGGCTCCCGTTCCCAATTCTTCCCTCCCCATGACTCCCAGAAATTTTAAGTGGCAAACCAAAATATTTTGAAAATGAAGGCCGCAAAAAAAGAAAAAGAAAAGAATAATGCATGTTTTGCTTTTTAAAAATGTATTTTCTCCTTCCCGCTTTTGTGTGTTCGGACTCTTCAGGAGTGAACATCCAAGAACATATACAAAACCAAAAGAAAACCCCAAACCCCGTGTCTGTCAAATGCACAAAGATACCGATTGTTGGTGTGCTTGGAAAAACCATTTTTTGACATTGAAAAGTGTTAACAAAAGTCTAATGGACGGATACATAACATATATATATAGCGCTATATTAACACTGTAAGTCAGTTACAAAGTCATTCTGGTAAAAACATAGGATACTTTCAAAATAGGAAATGAATAGAAGAAACTACACCTAAAAAGTTTTAAGGCAGTTAGCAAACTCCCCCCCTTAAAAAACAACAACACAAAATCCCACAAAACAGAAGTATACAAACGACATATTCCTACGGCTGTTCACAGTTCAATATCAATAAAATTGGGGAAAAGGAGGAGATAAAACAGAACCCTTCATATATGTTTCAAGGCTATACTACCAGGCTCCAGCTACACAGATGTAAGGACTACTTTACCGTAAATGCAACCGTGGCTTTTCACCCCCTTTCGGTGCAAAGATATGGCAAGATTACAGGTTGGCGTTCATGAATGGCAAGTCAGAAAGATACAAACCTCTTAAGGTATAATAAATGTTCACAACACGCGTCTCAGTTTGTCACATAGCAAAACAAGACATTTGTAAGCATCAGCCCTAGTAAAACAAATAGGGCGGCTCTTGAAGCCGGGAGCCCCATGTTCATGCTGCATAGAAAACCCATGATTTGGTGTGAATGGGATTAAATGGCTTCAATCTGCAAACTCTGGCTGTGTTTGTGAGTGTTGCTGCCTATTAAACGGGGATCACTTGAAAACAAAAATCGTGTATGCATCTACCTGGTAACAGTGCAAGCACTCTAGGCAGCAGGAAGAGCGTACGCAGATAGTGAAGAGCCTATGTTAAGGTTAATGTGTAAACCAGTGTGGTTGCAGCTGTCCCAAATAACAATGCACTATCGCCATTAACACTGGCATTCTTGCTTGACACTGACTTCTGGTATAGCTTGCCCCAAGTGTTTATTTGCTCGTTTTGATATCACAGAAGCAGCTGCATCTCACCCATCTTGGGTGTTCATGGGATCCCATTCATATGTTAATGTCTAGGAGTTCATAGCTCCTGTTACTGGCTCACCAGTTGCCACTAACATCACATTCAACGTCAACACTAAACGCACAATATATATTTTTTAGAATTTTGGTGCTCTGTCAAGACTTTGTTCTCTTATGTTTGGAGTCTAGCCTTTCCCCATTTGTTATTATTTTTAAGAGCCCTCCTTTCCCTCAATTGGGCCCTCTATAGTTCCAACTGGGAAGACGGGAGACAGAGGGCGTAATGGAAGTGACCTGGACACATATTCGATGACCAAGAAGCGAATGCCTCCAGTGTGTGGACAAGCCACTTCTGCCACACTCAGAAAGGTGATGTGATTTTGGGGGGTTGCCCTCATTGGATAGCTCACTGTTTGGTGATTAGCGTTTGACATTTTAGCACCCGGGGGCGGGGCGGGGGCTGAGATGGCACATTAATGTCCTTTTAGACAGGGATTTTGGAGGAAAGCTGCACGTTGGCAGAGCTTCAAGCAACCAAGGCCATCACTTGCTTATACTCATTCTTAATATGGAAATCACTGGGCAGCAGTGGCGTAGCGTGGGTTGTCAGCACCCGGGGCAAGGCAAGTAATTTGCGCCCCCTAACCCGTGGATTTGCGCCCCCTAACCCGTGGATTTGTGCCCCCTAACCCCCAGATGTTGCGCCCGGTGCGGCCGGCCCCCCCTGCACCCCCCACGCTACGCCACTGCTGGGCAATTTCGGATAGCAAGTCATCTACCACGTGTGGCAAACACCTATAATCTCACTGTCAAATAGGAAACCAGTTGGCTGTTGTGACCAGGCCCATCTTACCCATAGTTGCTACTGGCACGGGGCGCCAGGCCACCAAGTTCTGGAGGGCGCCAGGCGAGAGTCCGGGGAACACTGAGTGAGCAAGGGTGCGGGCGCCGCTCCTGCCAAGTGTCGGCTCGGTTTTTTCCCTTTTAGCCTGCAGGTGCCGAATTCTGCAGGGTGCCTGCAAGCTAAAAGGGGAAAAACCGAGCCGACGCTCGGTGGGAGTGGCACATGTGCCCTTGCTCAGCGCAGGCCCGCTCGCTCAGTGTACTGCTGCCATGGACACCACGGCACGAAGCAGCTAGGTGAGCCAGGAGGCGCTGCGTCCAGCCTCCGCCTTTTACCTGCCGGAGGAGCCGCCCTCCAGCCGCTGCCCGGCTCCTCTAGCCCTAAAAGAAGGTTGACAAGTCTGGGAAAGGAAGGTGGTGCTGGAGGGATCTTTGCACCACGGCGCCGGATATGCTTAAGACGGCCCTGGTTGTGACAGGCAATAGCAAAGCTCTAGCCTTATTGAATCTCAACTAACTCCATCAACCCTGTGTGTGTTGGTGGTGGTGGGTAAAACCAATCAACGCTCTAGGAAGCAGCCATTGTATGGTGCTTAGGATATGAAATTACACAAGGGAAAGAAGAAAGGAAGTTCAATTTACAATGGGTGGGGTGCATTGTTGCTATGCTATTCGTGATTCCAGAGCCACTCTTTTCTCCCATTGGGATTTCCCTGCCGGCTGCAACAGAAGTGGGCAGGCCAGCGCTGAGCGATTTCCAAAATACTACTCTGTGTTAATATCCATCACACCTTCCAGGGATGGTCTTACTTTGAAGCAACGTGAAGCCATTGCACCAAACATTTTGGTAAGAAACAAAACCACCAACACCAAGCCTCCCAGGGCCCATTAAAGGGGTATGGGTTTTATTCAAGTGCAAATATATATACAGCTGCAGCTGTTATAGCCTTTGGCACTTGGAATAAGACACCGTGGACATTTCTTGTGTTCAGCGAAAAAACAAAACACACCAAAAAAACCCCCAAATTAGATAAAAGTTTGGGTCTTATTTTCCTGTTCCTTTTTATAGCAAGCACTTCTTAAAAAAATTAAATAAGTGAATGGTAAACTTCTCGATCACTTGACCTTCCTGACTAAACACTACCGGAGTTGGCCAAATACAAGAGTGAGGATTTACTCAAGGGCCGGTCATCATTTCTCTACTTATTGGTTTGAGTGACAGAATACTAAGCTGGCTCCAGGAAGTTATTGGGGGGGGGGGGAGAGAAACTCGGCTGTCTCATGGCAGGTATTCATAGAATCACAGAATTGTAGAGTTGGAAGGGACCCTAAGGATCATCTATTCCAACCCCCTGCAATGCAGGAATGGGCAGCTGCTCCATACATTAAAACACGTATAAAATAGAAAATAAACACGTAAGCATGCATATTAAAAATGGAGCTTGTGTCTCTGAGCTGTGTTTTTTCTAGGACTACCAGTAAAACCTGGGTATTTAGGGCGGTTAAGCTGGGAGATCACACAAAATGGTGAAGTGGGCTTTTTTCCTAGCACAAAAAATAAAAATGGGAGCACCATGAAAGCGCTGTTGCTCAAAGCAAACAGGGCTGGAATTGCGGGCGGCTCCTGTCAGTGAAGGGCCAAGCAATGAAATAAAATAAATACAAATTGCATAGCCCTACCTCCAAATCGTGGGGGAGGAGTAACTCCTTCCTGGATAACCACCACTGCTGAAAGTGAACTAAACGTTCACCACTTGGATATTAAGCATTTTTACTTGGCAGTATGTTCCAATGTTCTCTCAATGAAACTTTCTGGACATCAGATCAACAGAACAACCCTAAATGTCTTTACTTAGAAGACCGCCCTGCAATCAATATGTACAGCACAGCACCCTTACTTGGAAGTAACTTCAACCTAACTGAATATAATTTCTGGTTCAACATGCACAGGTTCCAGCAGCAAAGCCCTTTGAACATCATTTGTGACCAAACTGCGCCACTGATCAAAAGGGAAGCCAAGTTCTACCAACAGTTGCTGGACTGGAGTCGCTGTGTTTGGCCACCTGCTAGTTCGCCCCTTCTGACTGTGCTACCGAGTAGCAATTTAGCCGACGTAATATTGGAACATCTCTGCACCCCTGCAGATCACGAGCACACCCGTTTGCAAAAAAACAACAACAACCCAGCCCTTTCGGGTAGTTCCTAAAGGTGGGCAGAATGGTCTTGTGCAGCTATACTTACATGCAAAGGAGAAAGCACATCCAAAAAGCTTTTGAGGAGAGACATTATTCCGTGCAGAGCCAAGGACTGCTGTGAAGAAAGGCATAGATACAGAAAGGAGAAGCAAGTGCAATATTTAGCAAGCTAAACATGGTCCGGGGAGAGGCTAAAGTAGAGCAAGACCCTGGCTCTATCTGGCAGTTAATTAGCTCCCTGAAGTCATCCAGGAAAACTATGGCACTCCAAATGTTATAGGGCTACAACTGCCATCTTCTTTAAGCACCGGCCATGATGGTTGGGACTGTTGGGAGACCAGCAATATCAAAAAGGCCACAGGTGCTTCATCTTTCTGAGCTAAGGTGACCCATGCAGGTAAGCCAGCTTCCATGCGTCTCTCATTGGATCAGGAGCAGACAAATCTGGTGTGTCTCCAAATATATGCTGGGATCTGCATCTGAGTGTGGCTGCTGCTTATCTGTACTGAACTGAACTGATTAATATTATATTATTAATTGAATTTATATGCTGCCCTATACCCGGAGGTGCTTTCGACTGCACACGCATTAAAATTCTGGTGCACCTAGTTAGGAGCAATCAACTGACAAGAGGTGGACTGCAGTCCACTCTAAGGGGCCATAAAGACGCTATGTTTTGAAACATTTAAAAGGTGGGTTTCGAAAAGGGCGTTGAAGAGTCAGGTTGGAGCATACATCAACAAATAACTTTATGTTATAGTGGTGCCCCGCAAGACGAATGCCTCGCAAGACGGAAAACTCGCTAGATGAAAGACTTTTCCGTTTTGGAGGTACTTCGCAATACGAATTTCCTATGGGCTTGCTTTGCAAGACGACAATGTCTTGCGAGTTCCTGCTGGTTTCCCCCCCCCCCTTTTCTAAGCCGCTAAGCCGCTTATCAGCTGATCCAATCAGCAGATAAGACGCTAATAGCGCTAATCCGCTAATCCTTCAATGGGCTTGCTTCGCAAGACGAAAAAACCGCTAGACGAAGAGAATCACAGAACGGATTCTTTTCATCTTGCGAGGCACCACTGTATGGGGGTTTCTGAAGGGGAGGGAGATCAGAGCAATCGGAAAGAAATCCCCCTCCACCAAGAATGAATTTCATTCTCTGGATTAGTGGGCTAGGAAGGAAGGAAAGAAACCCGCAGAGTTTAAAAAAGAAAGGAGGACAAAAGCCAGAATACATTTGGCAAAGGGGTTTGCAACGGGAGATCTGTAGAGGCATCTGGACCTAGCCTGCAAATAGCAGAATCTCCAGGATCTGGGTGCCTGCACTTATATAGTCCGGCCCCCCACAAGGTCTGAGGGACAGTGGACCGGCCCCCTGCTGAAAAAGTTTGCTGACCTCTGAGCTATACTGACTGCTGTAAATTGACAAGACAAAATGCTTGCTTTAGCAAGGATGCATCTATCGGTCTTCTAACCTTTCACATTAGCCACTTGCCTACTCCCCTGGAAGTCCTGCTTCCAGGTGATCAGATAAGGAGGCTTTTGAAAACCGAAAGGGGCCTGCGGGGGGAGGGAACAGGAGGCGGCCTAGGTGCCACAAGGGCTGGCGCTCACATGCATAGGCAGGCTGGCTTATCTGCAAGGCTGTCAAGAGCCTGGTAAGTCATGTGCCTGTATGGTCTCCTTACCAAGCTGGGCAGAGAATTTTATTACCCTCCTGTTCTGATTTCTGGGAAGAAACTTCTGGTCAAGTTCTCTTTACTGCTTGGTAGGTTGCTATAGATGGAAAAAAACCCCACCTTATTTCTCAGAGGGGTTCTCTTAAACTAAGCAGGCGGAACAAATAAAATACTTTAAACAAATTGATTAGGCACAAAAGCCGATTAGGAATAAGGACACACACAGACATGGCTGGTGCAAACACAGCACACAAGCATTCAAGCTTCGGGAAACTTGAACATAGAGTTGCACAACGAAGCTGCTGCATTGCATGGTTAGGAAACTGGCTCCTTCTGTTCAAGGCCAAGAGAGAAGCAGTTGTTTGGATCGCTACTTTTCATCCAGCTTGCTTAGTTGGCGAGCCCTTCTTTCGGCCGCCAAGCTTGCACTGAAGCAGCTTTAGCCACCCTGGAGCCCTACAGGTGTTTTGGACTGCAAGTTCTGAAGCATTTGGAGGGCACCAGGTTGGCAAATGCTGCATTATAGTATAGCACAAAACTGGTCCTATCTTTTGCTGATCTGCCTCCTTTTGGGCAGGTTTTCAGCCATCCTGCTAAGGGTGTTCACACATCATATTCCACAAAGGTACAACCTGTGCATGCAGATAGCCAGGATGGAGACTTGAACAGTTGATGTAATGTTTCAACAAGCGCAGTCTGTTTGCACAACCTCTGGGCTCCACAAATCGGCACATTTACACTCCGCCACACGAAGACTTCTTCATCTGCAGAGGCAGCTTGAACCTGTGTTTAGTGTGATGTGTGAACCAGCCTTCTGGCTTTTGCTAAGAACTATGTTCTTAGCAAACAGATTAGCCTTTTTTGCTGCTTAAGAGCAAGGGAAGAGGAAAAAGAGAAAAAAAGACACTGTGGCGGTTTGGCAGAAAAGCAAGCAAAGTTGGAAAGCAAAGGGAAGGTGGTGACTTTGGTGACGAGCGTAATTTCAAAGAGTGCTTTTTTAAAAAAAGGTAAGAAACAGGAGACTACCTAGCTGGAAGCAGAGGGACAATTGGCTGCACGTCAGCAGTAGAGAAAATGTTGAGGGAAGTGGAAGGTAAACGGGACTCGCCATCTCTTGGAAAGTGTCAGAAAGGAAAATGTTCTGTCCAGCACAGAAAAATACAAACAGTTAAATACTTCAGAGTCAGCTTCACAACAGTTAAAGTGAGAGCGAGGGAAAGCAAAGGGGGAAGAGGAGGTTGGGTACAGGGTGAGATTACATTCCAATATTTGCCTTGGCTGACACTTACAATTTCAAAGTGGAAACGGTAAAAGTAATCTGGACAGGAGAGGCTTGTCTTCCCTCACAGCTCAACATTGACACTGTGAGTTCGAACAAGTTTGGCTGCCAACACGGCTTCACGTTCTGCTGAAGAAACCTGGCAAATGCTGGTTTTAAACAAGGGTGCTGAGAACCAAAAGCTACGTCTTCCACAGTTCCCTGGGAAGTCATGGTGGTTAGACCAGCTTCATAAATATGTGACATTAATGAGATAGAAATTGATCTGAAAGTCACCGGAATTCAAAGGAGCTTTCCTTCTATCCCTGCTTGGCTCAACTTCGGATGGACAAGTACATTGGCTGCAGGCAAGGTGTTACTGAAACCTATTTTAAAAAATACATGTGGCCTATTTGCTCTGAAGAAAGTCAGGGTGCTGTAGCTGTTTCTGTCTCCTGTGGGCCCAGCCTTTGACAAACATGTCTCCCGCCTCCTCCAAAATGTCTGGCTACAACTCCCATCAGCCCCCATCATGTTCTGGCTGGGCTCTTATGGGAGAAGTAGTCAAAAACATCAGAAGGTTGGTTAAGGCTGCTCTACGCTCTGTACATTCCAAAACCCTCACATTCCCACAATACTCTTACTCTCTACCTACTTGCCAGTTTTTGTTGTGTGAATCCTGCTAACCATTAACTCATGCACACAATCAACACCCATTCCGGGCACTCTAATGAGCATGCCTGTGCTCCCAAACACCAATTTGCAACACCACAACTTAAAACTTTGGGTGCACGCTCAGAAATGAAGCAAATGGGATTTGGGTGCACATCTAAACTTGTGCGAATAAGCCCTCGAGCAGGTGCCTATGACTGTAGTCTGGCAATGCCTTGTTCGCTCACCCTACCTTGTCCTTGCAGCAACAATTCTGAAGTCCTGGCCTAAGCAGAGCTTTGACAACAACCAGCAGCTAACCATGGTTTAACAAATGGCGTGAAGCCTGAGGGATGGCTCTTACGTTGTAGGATAAACATGGTTGTCTCTCTCCCATGGCTGCACCCAGTGCTTTTTCCCTGGGGGAAACATAAGGGGTACACATAGCCCTACATATTTTGTGAATCTTTGTACTTTTTGTCCATTTACTGTATTTATTTCTCCCAATTAGAACTATAAAGTGGTGATTTTCTTGGGTCAAAATGAGAGTACCCCTCAACATTTTTTTTTAAAGAAAAATAGCACCGGCTGCATCCATACCACACTTCAACAATGTTAAAAACAGGAGAGATCACATGGGAGCACTGTGATGGTAAGACCCGCAGGCTATTTGGAACTGCTATTCACTTCTAAGAACTGAGAAATGAAAGATGAATCTTTTACATTGAGCTCATATACTTACACAAATTCATTTAAAATCAGATGACAAGAACAACACCCATCACCCATAAGACTGAGCCCTAAGGGAGTAGGTTTAATTTCTTCATTTCAGAATAAAACAGACCACTAATTCTTCCAGTAAATCCTTGATGCTGTAAAGATTATTAACATTCCAGGGATGTTTCCCCTGTTCTATCTGATGCCCTTGTGGCTCCTCTGCGTCCAGACATTTGTAGTAGGTTATCCTCCATCAATTAAAAATAATAATGTGCAGCTCTGGTTTGCACACGTGCTGCGTTTGTGAGTTATCTCATGTCTGCAGCGAGGTTTGGTTAAAAGCAAGATCAAAACTTACTGGGGGAGCCTGTTAAAAAGGACACGCCAAAAGTGGAAAGCATCCAAGAGGTTACAAAAGGCATCATGCGTGTGCGAAGTCATGCAATGTCAGTAAGAGACATGTCACAAATCCTGAGCCTGGGGCTTCTTCTGCAAACTTGCAAGCTATTTCCAAAGGAAGTCTTAGACAGAGTGGGACCGGTGGGTTTAGAACACTTTTGTATCAGGATGAAAGAGCCTTAGGACCCATCTGCACTCAACATTTAAAGCAGTAGCATACCGCTTTAAACAGCCATGGCTCCCCCCCAAAAAAATAATTCCGGGAATGGTAGTTTAAAATTGCCCAGAGTTGTTAGGAGGTCGCGATTCCCCTTGCAGACCTACAATTCCTAGAGTGGTTTAATAATCAATTGTTCTTCCCAGGGAACTCTGGGAAATGTAGTTCTGTGAAGGGAACAGGGGCCTCTCCTAACAGCCTCGCCACCCTTAACAAACTCCACTTCCCAGGATTCTTTGGGAGGAAGCCATGACTGTTCAAAGTGGAATGTTTTAAATGCATAGGGCAAGCGGGGCCTTACTCTACATCAGCAGTTTGCTTCAGAGGTAGTCCCACATGACTCCTCAGGCTACTGCTCTAAGACAGTGTTTCAGCTGTTTTTGGACTCCCACCATCTTGTTCAGTCCTTGACTGGCTTTGCTAGTTGTAGAAATGGGTTGTATCTGGGGGGTTGGGGAGGGTTTGTGTGAAAAGCTAACCACAGTGAGCCAGTTCAGTATAAATGGAATGTGCTATACATAGCCAAAATTCCTGAGCATGGCTTATAATCCTCCTTCGCTCCAACAAGTGATGCAGTTTTTCAAAATATCATGGCCCTGGGTGCAGACGACCACACAGCAATTTGCATGTGTAGTGGGACTTTAATTCTTTCTCCTTCTTTTTTAAACCCTAAACAGTATCCCCTTTGTACTAAATCTTCTTCTGAAGGAAAATCAAGGCACGGCCCTGAGACTCACAAAAGTCCCATTGATTTCAATGGGAGGGAAATGTAAACGTGTACTTAAACCTTCCATAAAAGAAACCCATGGACTTTAAAGGGTTTGATGGTGGCTGGATGGTGTTCTCGCAAAGAGGTGCTTTGGTGCAGGAGGTGGGAGGGTAGGAGTTTGCCATTCAAAATGGAAAAAAAAGAAGCATAAGCCCGTTGTACGAAAGCAACCCAAGTTTCAGACACCTCAAGAGGATCTCAAGAGGACCATGGCCGAAAGGTGGACCCAAGTGCAATGAACAAGGCCCAAGTTTAAAATTGTTACAATCTGGTTCCAGCTCCCGTTCCAATCAATTTTACAGTTTCTGTTCTTCAGAGGAAGAAGGAATATCCCCAATAAAGCCCAAGCAAGGCCAGGTAGCCTTTGCTCCAACACCCACCCACCACAGTATTATTAATATAGTAAGGATTTGTGTTTAAAAGGGAAGAGAGAAAAAACAAAAAGAAAGATGGCTGAAACTCATTACTGCAAAAGCAGGTGAATGCAGGAACATCCTTTGACTTGGCAGGCTTTATGTGAAGCTTGAACTGCAAATCAAAAAACAAACACGAGAACAGAAATGTTAGAAATAATAGCAACTCAAAAAAGGGAAAAAATTAAATTGGGAAAAAAAATCAGTGGGAAATGACAAGGAAGCTGGCGACAGCTTCTTGCTTCATGGCAGAGGGTTCTGCAAAAGGGATTATTATGGAAAGGGAAGGAATGAAAACCAACCAACCCTTAACCTTTAAAATCCATGCTAAGTTCTTATTGTGTGGAAGCCTAGCAGCAAAGACATAAAACACAGACCCAAAAGCCACACAGCATTTTTAAATTTAGGGCCATGTGTGACAAAAACAGGATGGTCTGGTCGGTTAATTTATCCATTTCCCCAGTTAATGCTCCGGTTCCAGCGACAGACACAAGCAGCTGCCTCTCATAAAATTATAGTGTTGGAAGGGACCCTGAGAGTCATCTATTCCAACCCCCCCCGCAATGCGGGATTCTCAACACTTGGTCTCCCATCCAACTTGGAACCATACCGGACCCTGCTTATCTTTGCAAGTGTGCCAGCAGTTTTAATGCTGCACCACTAGGCGGCTTCACTGGTCCAGCTACCTGTCTGTTCCAGCCTTCCCAAAGCTGGTACTCTCCACATGTTTTGGATGTCCGTTCCTGAGCACTGGCCATGCCAGCTGTAGCTGATGGGAGCTTGGAGCCCAACAACATATGGGCAGTTCCAGCTTGCAGAAGGCTAGTGTCCTTTGGGTAGTTTGGGAAAGGGGCATAGCTCAGCCGCAGGATGTGTGCAAGAGGTTTCCAGGCTCAATCCTCTGTGTCTCCAGGTTAGGCAGGGAAAGACTCTTGCCTGAAACCCTGGAGAGCTACTGCCAATCAGTGTAGACAGGACTGAGCTAAATGGACCTTTAATCCGTACAAGGCAGCTTTCTGCGTACCTCCAAGTGCTCAGGCAAAGGCCTTTCCCCAGCTTTGCTACTGGAGAGCCTTTCCACTGGGCATGCCAGGACTTGAACCTGGGTCCCTTCTTCATGCAAGCACACACATTCCCTCCAATGCCCTCCCCTTAGATGTGCATGGGATGCGCCATTGACTCAGTGCCTCGTGTGCAAAGAAACGCACGTGCAGATGGGCTCCCTCCACTGGAATGAATGCAAAAGTTTCTGCAAGCAGTGGGAGCCTTTGCATGCCTTGGGACAGATTGGAACACAGCAATTTAATTGCAGATTTAGAAAGCATATACCAGTTAATTGGCAAATCACTATCCTTGAGTAGCACACTGTACTTTGCACTAAAAAAAAAAAAATCCCCATCCCCAACAACCCTTAACTGAGCAAAGGAACAGACACCTACTGCAAAACACTGGGCAAAGTGCGTGCCTTGGAAAAGATATTGATGAAGCAAACAAAGCTGTACATCTTCCAGAATTAACAAGCTAGCATGTTTGAAAATTGTAGCTAAAGGAATGCATGCTGCAAGAGTGCATGTTACATGCAGGAGTCAGAGGGTACAGTATTTCCTGGACTGCACCATTCTTGTTTGAATGCTGGGGGAATGGAGGGACTCCCACTAGCAAATTCTCTCCACATCAAAAAAGCAATGCAAGACAAGAGCCTAAGTCAGCACGCAATGGCGCTGATAGGAGTTATGGCATCAGGTTGAGGAAGGCTGGCAATGGCTGTCTTAAGACGAGGGTTTCCACCCCACTCCTGCTTCCTGAAATCATTTAACTGGAGAACTTGATCCGGAAGTTCTGCTCCTCTCAAAAAGGCAAAGCACATTGTCTCTCGGAAGTGTTATAAAAATGCTAGATACTATATATTTTGCCTTGCCACAAACATAAGGTATAAAACCTCAACTGCCCAGTTCTTGCTCTGGATTAAAAGGGAGCATTCCAATTTGCTGGGTTTCAGAGGGAAGTCATGCCAGCAGCAGTGAGCAGGTTGATTTGCCACCAGTCAATGGACGTCAACAACACCGCAGTCGTGCCACTATGGGTTCTGTTACCAAGAAAAGTCCAAAGCCTTTCCTAGGCAAAGTGGAGCCCTGAATTCAAGGGCAAGAGAAAACTTAAAAACCTTTAAAAAGGAGAAATCCAGGCTAGGTTGCAACATCTGTGGGTGTGCATGATAAATATGTATGCATATATATTGTAATAACGATGACATACTCTCACTTTTCCATTTAAAGCATTCAACAGCAAGTGAAAGCACTAAACTGCACATCTGAGCACATAACAGTTTCTAAAAGTGGAAAGAGCTACCTGCACAGAAAGTGATTCTCTGCAGGAGAGAATCCTAGAATCCTAGAACTGTAGAGCTGGAAGGCACATCTAGGGGGTCATCTAGACCAACTCTTTGCAGAGCATGCAGCCCATTGTGAATTGTTAAATGTGGCCATCAGAAACAGGCAGCATTCGCATGCAGTGCCAAGTCACGAAGTGTCGTTTATTAAAGCACAGTGTGCATGCAGTTCAAGCCCTTAGGCGAGATGCCTCCCTTCTGCATGCAGGTACACAAACAGTGAAAGGTTTATGACTGATGGGTTGAGTTTACTTATATGCTGCTTTCCCACAATAAGCTGTGCCCAGTGTGCCTTACAGTAAACATTTAAGAAGACATCAGAATACAAATATACCCAATACAGAGCATGTCAGTAAAGCTAAGTGATGCCTGAGGTCACGGTTTGTTCCACCCAGGCAAATCACAATAGCTTAGGTAAAAAACAAGTAACTGTGGTTTGGGCAAAACAAAGGTTTAGATGCAAAGCTAACCAGCTCATCGTTTGTTTACCTGCTTGCAGAAGGAAGGGGGAAAGTAGGAGCACTTGGGCTGCATTAATAAACCACCCTCTGTAGCTTAGCACATGTGCTTGCATCTTGACAAACCACAGCTTGCCAGAGGGCCCCATCTTGAAAGAAGCCACAGTTAGATTTCTCTTGCCAGATGCAGCCACCAAGAATATGACCCCATCGGCTTTGAGGGGGGAAAGTAGAAACCCCTCCCTCCCCAAGTCCAACTGCTGGCGGCTGCATGGAGTTAATGCGCACGTCTGTGTGTAGTCGCGGCGCATGAGAGTGTGTGTGGCTTCCAAGTGTGCATTGTGCTCACACGGTGTGGCCCCTGGCTTAGCATTCTGTGTCAATGTGGCCGCGCTCTGTCAGGGGTTTATATCTGTGCTGAAACCTTGTCAGCTGTAACTGGGGGGCCTCTCAAACCACCGAGGGCACCCGACCCTATAACGGCAGACAGCACGCAGCATCTGGGTTGACCTCCCTAAGTATAGGGAGGCTGGATCGTGTTCTGCCCACTGCATTTCAGGCTCCAGCACCACAGCTCCACTTCTGGCAAATGACAGTGAGAACCGGGGTTGGGAAATACCTATCACAGGGCATGATTTAGATATGCAGCCCTGTGCGTGTCCTGCATGCGTGTGTTGCTGCATGTATGAATAGCGCATGTGCGCAGGAAAGCTGAGCCAAACCACAGCTTCCTAGCACATGTATACATGCAGTGAAACACACATTACAACCGTGACCAGCCAGTCTAAGCCAGCCAGAATCTGGCCCCATGTTTGAAGCAGCAGCAGCAGCAGCCCTTAACAGTATTATCTGAAAACCCAGCAACTTCTCCTCTGGCTTGACAACTGCAGTGACAGTCTGACGCCACGTGGGGGAACTCCAGACACGTAAAAAGAAATAACAACCAAATGTTTTATGGATCCGCTACAAAAATAACCTTGAGAATTCCATCTTTCCTCCTCTCTTTCTCTCTCTCCAAAAGTTAATACTTTAGGCCCTTATCGTTGCAGCAAAAAAGGGCGAAACAAAACAAAACCTGGAATGTGTCCACAGAGCCTGATAAAAAAATATTAAGTTCCTGTAACCTCCATTCAGCAGGCTCAGTCTTATCTCCTAGAAAGCTTTTTGGGATGCTTCTCAAAAAAGGGTTGGTTTCTGCAGGGATGCCAGAGTTGCCATTTTCAGGCTTCGCCCTTCCATTAGCTCTAAACATTACACCTCTGAGAAAATGGCACATCTAGGCCTTGCCCTCCCTCCCAATCCCTCCTAAATTTTCCTTAATGTAACATCTGCACTTCCCCTAACTGATCCCTCTTTATAGTGAGTGAGGGGCAAGGGGTCTGTTTGCAAGTTTGAAACCCAAGTCAGATGTTACGGTTTATTTCATTTCTCTCTCCTTTTTTTTTTTTTTACAAAATTCACTGTCGCATCTCAGACGCACGCTAAAACAAGGAAGTAAAAATGTCAACCTAATTTATAGTCGAAGGTGGACGGCTTTAGTTTTGAGAAACAGAAAGGTGCTGCCTCATAAAATATTATTATAGAAGGGATTGTGCTTATATAGACAGCAACGGTCTATGGAGCAACTACAGCTTTCTCTGAGCTAGGGATCAGCACCAGAATGTTCCTATTGCCAGGTTCAGCCCTGGAAGATGTGATATTATAGTAACGTTAGGGAAATCCCTCTCGCACAGAGTGCTTTTCCTTCACCACTGAAGAACCGCAGCCAGCCACACATATCTGGTGTTGGAGAAGGGTGGAGAAAAATTATCTCCAAGTGAAGCTCATTTCCACCTCCTCCTGTTTTCGAAACTGAGGTTGGGACACTGAACGTGGGACTAAATGAACCAGGCATGGATGGGGAACCTGAGGCCCTGACCAGCATGGGCAGAGCTCAGGACAATGGGAGCTGTGAGCCAGCCATATCTAGATGTCTACATGCTTCCCAGTCCTGGTCTAAACTCGTCCTGAAGTTTGTCTGCAATCAATGGGAGAATACTCCTTCACAGCTCCCCAGTGTGGGTTCTGCACAGCAGAATGTCTCCTTAACTGCTCTACAATAAAGGTGCATTGTGAACAAGGCCAAAGGGGCACAAGGTGAGGTGAGATAGCCAGCCCATGCTGAAAATGTACAATTTCCCAAAGATGGAACGTCCTCCTGTAATTTGCAAATTCGACCGAGTCCAGAGACAGACCTCCTTGACTAGGTCAAGCAATCACCATTACAGATGCTTATAAGATATACAAAAAATAGAGTTTCTTCCATGTAAAGACAGCTTCAAAAATAATTACTCTTTCAAAGAATCCTTCATTTAAAAAAATATAACCTACATATTGATTCCCCACCCCCACAAGGGAAGCACAGTCAGAAGCCAGAACAGTCAAAATGGACCTCGCTCTGCTCATTTTTACAAATTGCAGAATAGGACTTCGGTTATAGCAGAGAGGTAGCCATGTTAGTCTGCCGTAGCAAAAGCAACCAAGAGTTTTGTAGCACCTTAAAGACCAGCACTCAATTTGTGGCGTGAGCTGTCATGAACATGAGCCCAATTCATCATATGTAGGAAGTGGCAGGGATATATACCGCACAAAAATATAACGGATCTACCGAACTCCTTTGCAACCCATGTCATTTGGCAACACCGTGTATGGAAATTATTTTGGCCCCTGCGTTACATGACACTTATGTCATGTGACTATTGTTGATTGTCTAGCCAAATTGGCATCAATCCACGCACAAAAGAAGCAGGGGGAGATCATCAGCAAGATTGAGGGACAGACCCCAAATTTTGCACAAGTTAACAATAAACCTTCCCTAAGGATCCTAAGGGAGGGAAATTTAAAAGCAGTTCAGCGAGGACAGAGTGTGGTCAATGGCCACAAAATGTTGGGTGGAAGGAAGAATGGAGTAACTAGAAGTTTTGAAGAGCTGCAAAGAGCAACGGTATGGTGCAGATCCTGTTTGTAAAGAGGGATCATGTCTTTAAGGTGTCTGTTGTTTTAGCTACTGCAGAAACTAAGCTTAGCCAGTATTCAGGACAAGTAAGAGAGAAAGACGGAATGGATACGAAGCTCTTTGGTGGGTCAACTTCTGCTGGCAGAAGTGCAACCAAAAGGAGTTTCCACACCAAAGTTTTTGTGGGTGACTGGCACTCTGAAGCAGAGCGCCGGTCACACACAAACAGACGTGTGTAGGGAAGGGATCAGGTCCCTGTGCTGGCTGCCCTGCGCCCTGATGGGACTTGCAGCATCAGCCTGGAAGACAGAACTGGCCATGGTGGCTCTAAACTTGCAAAGAAGGTAAGGAAAGACCTTTAGGGTTGCACATCCCTGGTTACATTCTTGTGGAGCGAGATTGCTCCTGTAACCCTCTCCAGTGGTCACAATGCCTTTATAAAAAGGTCAACACGAAAAAGGCAAATCTGTATACCTACATTGCAAGTACATTATCCTGAAGCCAGTAAACGGCTCCATCTTTTGCACTTCGCCCTTTTCAGTACCTTGAGACCTTGTAAGTGATCTGCAGGAGGACTCCAGTGTTACAAAAATGAAACCAGGGAAGTTACGTAAGTGGCAAACGTCACCCAAATCTCCTATGGGTGCCATGCTTGCAGAGCCATATGCACAGGTGCGGAACCAAAAGGAAACCCGCTGCAGCCTTGGCACCCACCAGGATTAGAAGAGAAAGGTCTGGAGAACAACGACAGGAGAAGAGAAAGGGCTTAACGGTCCTGCTGTAGACCAGACACCTGTTAAGGTTCATGCCTAGTATGCTTCTCTCTTTCTCAAGAGACACTGCAGCAATGCTTTGAAATTCCCCCTGAAAGGTATTTATCAAGAGGAAACATGCTGCCTTTGCATGTGCTACTGTTCCTTCAAGAAGCACCTGGGAGACCCATGAGCATAGCTCCAGAGCCCCATCCATGCACGACACTCCCATTGCTGGTGTAGTTAAGTACCCTTACATGCCTGCAAAACTTCTCTTCGCTTCCACAGCCAAGCAGCGGCTAAAGGTCTGACTGCAAATATGCGGGTCTGACTTGCTCCAACGATGCCAGACTGATGGTTTTATTTTATTTTTTACTTTTACAATAAGAAGCATTGTACTGCAATCATAGCATACCCAGCACTGTTAATTTGTTTGGCTAGCAGAGGGGCAGAACTGGCACCAGATAGTTTATACTGTAACTAGAGTTACTTGCACGCTCTAACAGCCGTTTTTGCAAAATAGTCGCTTTTGGCACTAAGCGACTCTGAGCTGAATATACCTCTGGCTGGTTAGGAATGCAATATGAGCCAAGTCGTTGCCTACATTTAAGAGGGTTGGGGCCACAGGATCACATCCTCCCAGCTGCCCGCAAAACCCAGAGGCGAGGCGAGGGAACCTGGCGGCATGATCCTGCAGCCCAACACAATCACTTAACCACGCGGCTAACACTCAGGAAAACTGCCATCTCTACACTGGCCCATCGTGGCAAGGCTTTTACACAGTGAATTAAGCACAGACCTTTTGAAGCATCACTGGGAAAGACAGTGAGAGACGGAGCGCTATGTGTTTTGCTTCGACAACAGAAAATCCAAGACTTATTGCAAAGTCGGTTCAGCCGATCGCTGGGTGGGCTGGCTTTCGGTCTCTGCTCTCCAACTGCTCTTTTGCTTCTTTGAACCAGCTAGTCAAGCTTTTACAAAATATTATTTAGGTACCCTCTGTATAAAAAAATAAAGCCGGTCATATTCCCTCCCCGCTCATCTTTTAAGGAAAAAGCAAACAAACCTGTATTTTCTTTTATATAAAAAATAATTCAGTCTGGGGTTTTTTTTTTTTTTGTTTTAAAGTGGGGGCGGGGAGAGAGGGAGGGAAGCCCAGTTTCCAGTCTGATAATGGGAAGAAGCGAATACAGACATGCAACGGAAGACAGCACACTGGAACAGAAGCCCACAGAGCTCGACCTGAGACAATGGCTTACTTTTTCTTGTCCTTGTCTTTCTTGGTTTGTTGAGAGCCAGCCTGCTGCCCTTGTGACTGGAGCAGCTGGGCTGCCGCTTTCTTCTTCTGGAAGTTGCCCAGCTCCTCCTCGAGCTCCTTCTTCTTGTCGTCCACTTTCTTCTTCTCTTCCTGGTGAGTCCGCTTTAGGTGGTCAAACTTCTCGTGAAGCTGCCCAACCAGAAAGAAAGAGGGAGGTCATGGACACAGAGAGAGGCAGAGAGAGAGAGAAAAGAAGCGTTAAGTGCTGGAAAAAATTGTAATAGTCCAAACCTTCTGCACAGGTTCAAAGGATGGAAGGGGCTTGAACAAGCAGACTATGGCCAGAGATCACAGCATCACAGAATTGTAGACTTGGAATGGGTCACCAGGGCCATCTAGCCCAGCCCTGTAGGAATCTTTCACCCCATGTGGGTCCCTAAGATTAAGGGTCTCCTGGTCTACCAACTGAGAGAGGTCTTAGCACCCTCTTCAAGCAGAGAAGGGAACAGGGTGTGTGAAGCATCAGCCCCCTTGATTGGGAATTAGTTTGAAGACTGTGGATTGATCCGCTCTGACATAAACACCAGGTGTTGGGCTGTGGTTGAGTGGTAGTTGTTAAGTTGTGGGTGAACATATTAGACGACACAGCGATTCTTCAAACAGCTCTTGTTTATTCACAGGCCAGAACAGAACTGAACTGAAGGGTTCAGTCAGCCTGCTTATATAGAGCTCCACTACAACGCAACTGTAACCATTTTCTGTAACTATCCAATCACTGAACGTCACTTCCAATCCCCTATTTGCATATGTAGACCTGAGTGAAGACTATCTACAGTATCCCCCTGCTGGCCCAGGGTGAGAACTTCAGTACATAACAGTAGTGGTGCCTTCTACCTGATGAACGTTAAACTCCAGACTGGGAACAGCCCTTTTCTATCTCCCTCTCTAGCCCCACAAATGACCTAGGTGACTCTGGTCAGGATTGACTATGTGCCCCTCCAGAAATCTTATTATTATTATTGTGCATTCACAAAAACACTGGAGGGGGTTCTATGTGCTCCCACTTTCAATAGGGTTCATGCCTGCAACACTTTCAGGGTTGACATACTGCTTTGCTTCCAGTTGGCGCATGCCCCATAGCTTCCTTCAGAAGCTATGGGGCATGCAGGACAGAAGTTCTGTAATTTTTTAATACCACAAATGTCCTGGTTTTTCTTTTTATGTTCTGCGTTTTATTTGGGGCTTTATTTTTTGTCCTGTTTCTGCTGCACTATGCAGCACAAAAATCCAGTAACGTGGTAACTGTTGAGAAGCATTGTGGAACAACTAATATAGGCTAAGTTTTAATTTATATATTTTTTTAACTGTTGCTATATCTGTATTGTCCCTGTTATACCTAATTGCAATTTCAAATGTATCCCTATGGTGTTCTATGACTTCCTTGATACTGTATGCGGGCTGGAACTGGTCTGTGACCGAAATCATAAAATCCATTCATTCAACTAATATAGTGGCAGGATGTCCAGCATAAATCCACCACAAATGCGCTATTACTGCGACAATGACTTGTTGCTGAATGCACCCACACACACAAAAACACCAGTCTGGAGGGACCCTATACATGATCCAGCCCCAAATAACTCTGGTTTGTGTTTTCTGCTTCGCACAAGTGCTCCCATATGGACCCCCTGACGATTCCAAGCTGTATCATTCAGAGATTCAGGGGTGGGATCATGTATTAAGAGTGAGGGGAGGAGTCCACTTACATCCTTTTCTGCTTCCTTCAACTCGGCTTCTTTTTCCTTTACCCGCATGACGAACATTTGCCTCATTTCCTCCTCCTTTTTCTGGAGCTCACCCAGGAACTCATTCCTCTTGGCTTCATAGGTCTCTTGCAGACTTGTTATGGAAGTACCCCGTTAAAAAAAGAGAGAGGACGTGGTGGTTGTGGGCAGATAGAAAGAAAGCCAAACCTCATTAGTATCACGGATGAGTAACATCAAAGGAAGAACAAAATCAATCAGTCAATCAATCAATCAATCAGCAGCTCCTGGTAAATCAGGTAAGGTTGCACATGAGCCTGTAACATACCTTCAGTGGCGTAGCGTGGGGGGTGCCAGGGGTGCTGGCCGCACCGGGCGCAACATTTGGGGGGGTGCGTTTGGCCGGCCCTCCTCAAGGAAGCAGGAACCCCACTGTCCTCGGACCTCCTCCGAAGGCTGGCGGTGGGGCGGAGAGACCTCCTCCCCGCGCCAGCCTTCGGATGGCTGTCCTGAAGACTTGTGGTGGGAGCAGTGGCATAGCGTGGGGGTGCAGGGGGGCCTGCTGCACCTGGCGCAACATCTGGGGGGGCGCGGAAGAGACTCGAGTGCTAAAATCCACGGTTAGGGGCGCAAATTACTTGCCTTGCCCCGGGTTAGGGGGCGCAAATTACTTGCCTTGCCCCGGGTGCTGAGAACCCACGCTACGCCACTGCATACCTTGCAGGGTTATTGAGAGGATTAAAGGTGGTATGAGCATGGGAGGTCGCTTTTACACCAAACCCTCCCATGAGTCCATCTAATGCGTTATTGGAAGAAGCAACTCCCCAGGGCTGTGTGAGTGTGAGTGTGTATGTCTTCCCAGGCCCATTTGCAGAGATCTGGGAGATACAATTGGCGATTGAACTTGGAACACACACAGAACCAGGTGGAGGGCCTTCTCGGCAATGGCACCCTCCCATCAGATGTCCAATATAACCAACTATATGGTTTTCAGAAGACATCTGAAGGCAGCAATGTACAGTGGTACCTCTAGTTACGGATTTAATTTGTTTCGGGGTGCCGTGCGCACCCCCAAAAATCTGTAACTAGAGGCGCCGTTTCTGCACACACGCGTGGGGCGATAAGAGTGCTTCTGCACACATGCGAGTATACACTTCCGGGTTTGCCGCAGCCATAACCCGAAGATTCTATAACCTGGAGGTTACGCAACACGAGGTACCACTGTATGGGGAAGTTTTCAATGTTTAATGTTTTATTGTTTTATATATATAGATATTGCCAGAAGCTGCCCAGAGTGGCTGGGGCAACCCAGTCAGATGGGGGGCATATAAATAATAAAATTATAATGTACCAACCCTCCCCCCTCCACAAAAAAACAAGCCTTGCCACCTTATACGCAGTTCAGAGCTCTTTGAAGGAAGGACCAGGACAAAAATGGGATACACTGAATAAATAACTTTTCATCCCAACAATATTTCCTTTCAGCCAGGATTTTTCTGGCGTGGGAACATCAAGACCTCTTCAGCTGAAAAGTGTTTTTGAAAAGAAGCACAAAACTGGATGAAAAGCAAAGAAGGCCTGAGTAACTTCTATATTACTACTACAGTGGTGCCTCGCAAGACGAAAAGAATCCGTTCTGTGATTCTCTTCGTCTAGCGGTTTTTTCCGTCTTGCGAAGCAAGCCCATTGAAGGATTAGCGGATTAGCGCTATTAGCCACTTTTAGCTGCTTTTATCGGCTTATCTGCTGATCGGATCAGCTGATAAGCGGCTTAGCGGCTTAGGAAAAGGGGGGGGGGAGAAAAACCAGCAGGAACTCGCAAGACATTGTCGTCTTGCGAAGCAAGCCCATAGGAGATTCGTTTTGCGAAGCACCTCCAAAACGGAAAACTCTTTCGTCTAGCGAGTTTTCCGTCTTGCGAGGCATTCGTCTTGCGGGGCACCACTGTACTACTACTACTACTACTACTACTACTACTACTAGTACTATTACTAGTACTACTACAGTCCTAAAAGCCTGAGTGAATTAAAAAATATCTTGGCCTAGTGCCTAAAAACCAACATTGATGGTGCCAGGCATGTTTTCCTGAGGAAAGCATTCCACAAACAATGGGGGCCACGACTGAAAAGTCCACTCTCTGCACCTCCCTTGGATGAAGCACCTGGAGAAGGCACCATTACCAATGCTTCTTCTGTGTGGTGCAAAACACTTCTTCCCTTCTTTTGCTTCACCCTCAGCAGAGCAAAACACGGCACTCATGCTGTGCTGTGCGCAGAACTTGCCTCAGCTTCGCCCTTTCTTAGAACTACACCAAAGCATCACTTGCCAAGGAGCTTGATGAAGTTTGCCTGATAACAGGAAAGCATCTAGTTCCTCTCGCCCCTTATGCACTGGGTCATTCGTGAAGTAAACGGTTTGTCACCACTTCTTTATCCAGCTTGGTTTCAAGAGTTCCTGGAATGCTTTCTGCTCCCTGTCAGGAAGCAAGGCTGGCTTGCTGAAGAGTCCAGGCTGGTTTGAAAAGATTAAAAGTGCCTGCACTTCACATCTATTCTCTGACTTGCGCTAGGAGACAAGAAGAAAGTACCCTTATCTCTGGTCCTCTATCTCCTCTCTTTCTCCACTTCCTCTTTGCTATCTGAACTTGAAAATAAATAAATTGCTACTTTTGGCTCTGTCCTACCCCTGCAATTTTCTCATTGCAACCGCCAAGTGGAAGCCGTTTGGCCAGAGGTTTTCAACCTTTCTGAGCCCACGGCTCCCTTGACCAACTACATTCTTTCTGCAGCATCCCTGTGGGGCTCAAGAGCCCAGTTAGGTCACCCCTTGCTTGCCCGCAGAGCTGGCGATCTCTCACCCTTTTAAAAACACCCTCTCTGGTGGAGGATTCCCTCAGCTCCTTCTCCCCTCTCTTTGGGAGTCTTCTGGGCAGCTGCTGCTGCCACCCCAGTCTCTGAGCTGCCCCCCCCGCCCCAAAGTGAAGTTTGCCCCACAGGGACCTGGGAAGAGGATGCCCCCAGCCTTAGTGGCAGTGGCGTAGCGTGGGGGGTGCAGGGGGGCCGGCCGCCCCGGGCGCAACATCTGGGGGTTAGGGTTAGGGGGCGCAAATCCACGGGTTAGGGGCGCAAATCCATGGATTAGGGGGCGCAAATTACTTGCCTTGCCCCGGGTGCTGACAACCCACGCTACGCCACTGCTTAGTGGCCCAACAGACTGGCCAAAGATGAACATAAGTCTAGCACCCCAGGGGCCCGGGACTTGTCTGTCCATTCCGAACAGCAAGGTCTGGTGGACTGACTGGCTGGGCTTCCTTGCCTGCTCACTTACTCACTCAAGACCACCTCAGCTCCTGGAAACCAGCCCCCCCTGGCCAGCCCCAGAGGCATCATTCGCCTGCAGAGCTTATAGCCACGGCTGCAACAAACAGCTGTGCAAGCCTTCGGGAGGCAGAGACACAAGAGGGCATCAGAGGAGGGAGCGAGGGAAGGAAAGAAGGAGATAGGCCAGTGTTGCCCACGGCACCCTGACCATCATTCAAGGCACCCCAGGGTGCCACAACACCCTGGTTACAAAACCACAGCATTTGGCTTTTGCTGCCATTAACAAGACAGCATCTACAGGTCTTGCCAACATTTTTAGGCCTGTGGGCACATTTGGATTTTGGGGGGAGTGGTGTAGGTGATAACTTCTCTGGTCTTGTCTCTCTCCTCCTCCCAGACCAGATCATCCCCCTGCCCCATAAAAGAATGAAAGAAATAAAGTGGGCTTCACTTTTCCAAGGGATCTGGGCAAGAGTCAGATCCAGCAAAAATAATCTGAGCCATGAAATGCAAACACAGTCATACCTTGGGTTACAGGTTGCTTCAGGTTGCGTTTTTTCGGGTTACGGACCGCCGAAACCTGGAAGTACCGGAACGGGTTACTTCCGGGTTTTGGCGGTCGCGCATGCACTAAATCGCGCTTTGCGCATGCGTAGAAGCGCCAAATCGCAACCCACATGTGCACAGACGTGGATTGCGAACGTTGCAGGTTGCGAACGTGCATCTTGCATGGATCACGTTCTCAACCCGAGCGTCCACTGTAGAACAGAACGAGGAAGAGAGGAAGAGCTTCACTATCTTCTCCTTCATGTCTATGTATTTTCAAGGGATACAAAGGTAAACACACTTAAGAAGGCTTTGGAGTTATCAATGCATCCGCAGGCGCCATGTTGGAGACTGCTGAGCTATAGTGTTGGATTTTGCAACAGGAAGACCTGGATTAAAATCCCTTCTTAGCCGTGATGCTGACAGTGAGTCATAAGAACCTACAAAGAGCTTGATAGATCAGGTCAGTTGTTCATCTGTTTCCACAGCACACACATATACTGTGGTACCTTGGTTTCCAAACATAATCCTTTCCAGTAGATTGCTCTGAGTTCCGAAACGTTTGAAAACTGAGGCGCAAAGGGCAGTCTGCAAATTTAATAGGGAAAATTGAGAAAAATAATATATACACTCAGCAGAAGCCGTTCGACTTCTGAGGCAGGTTCGAAAATGGAAGTATTTACTTCCGGGTTTACGGCGTTCGAAAATCGAAATGTTCGTCAACGGAAACGTTTGAAAACCGAGGTACACACAATTATAGCTACACACCCATCTCCAGCTCTCTGTGCCAGCAAATGAATCCAATTACCATTCCCAGGAAAGAGTGTGGATGCTTCTTCCCCCAATTAAATAACTTAACCGTGTTCATATACTATTTCTGTATGAAACTGATTTAAGATGCAGACTGATGCAGTAGCAGATAAGCTGGAAGCAGAATCTGGATCCAGACCAGGCAAAAGCTTGGCAGGCTGTGAGGAGAACCTGCTTAGCCACATGGACGGGGAGGAAAACAGGAGAAGGTAGGTGGGGAACGAAAACCCGACATCATCTGCCAGTCGCTAGCGCACAACTCTGGCAGAGGGAGCCAAGCCTGCCTTTGGCAGATTAGACCAAGAAACCATCATGTTAGGGGAAAAACAGTGAACTGGGTGGGAAGATGAGACGCAACGCTTTGCTCCTACGCTTGCGTAATTGAACAGAACGCTTGTTGTTGCTCAGAGATAAACCAGGGCTGCTTTATAAATCTGAACTATTTTATACACTGACAAAAGAGATACCGGCTCAAATAGCCACTCATCCTGTCGCCCAGCAAAGAGTAAGGGTTACCCATAAAGGAAAGGGAAGTTTTTATCAATTATCTCTTTTAGGCCATGGATGGATTACCAAGGAATGTGCTTACAGGCAAACTAGCCACCTGGTAAGTTCTGTAAACTTCTTCGCCGTGCTGACATGCACAAATATCACTAATAAAATATATCCGGGGCTTTATGCATTCCTTGCATCTATGGGGATTGCCAAGCTAGCGTAGAATTTGACCTTTGGTACAGAGTCCACCATCTTGCACATCTCAGCCGTCTTTCCCTTTACGGCCAAGGAGATAAAATTTGAAAGCATATGGGGAGGATTATGATATGGCCTCATCTCAGAAGCGACAAGAGGCTGGGAACCATTATCAGGAAGTTGTTAATCATTATTTAATAGCTATAAAGCCAGCCATAGGATAATGTCTTTGGTCTGCATAGCAGATCAGTGGAAGGGCTGGTTCTGTGGGTCAACATAGTTACTATTCAACCAGCCAATGAGTCCAGCCCCTTTTATTAGGGGCAAATGGGGCATTACAGTGGTGCCCCGCAAGACGAATGCCTTGCAAGACGGAAAACTCGCTAGACGAAAGAGTTTTCCATTTTGGAGGTGCTTCGCAAAACAAATTTCCTATGGGCTTGCTTCGCAAGACGACAATGTCTTGCGAGTTCCTGCTGGTTTTTTCCCTCCCCCCCCCTTTTTCTAAGCCGCTAAGCCGCTTATCAGCTGATCCGATCAGCAGATAAGCCGCTAAAAGCCGCTAATAGTGCTAATCCGCTAATCCGTCAATGGGCTTGCTTCGCAAGACGAAAAAAACGCTAGACGAAGAGAATCACAGAACGGATTCTTTTCGTCTTGCGAGGCACCACCGTACCTTCTCAACTTCAGCCTGTCTACAGTTAGCCTCCTTACCTACAACCAGTTCAGGTGGGGTGGGAGAATTGCTTGCCATTTACTCTGGTCTCCTTGCCTTCTGCCACAATGACCATTAGCCGCCACTGCCCCCTCTCCTAAGGAATAACCTGGAACCTGAACTGTTATGACTAACTGCCAGGGAAAAACAGTTTCCCAACTCTCTCTCTCTCTCTCTCTCTCTCTCTCTCTCTCTCTCTCACACACACACACACACACACAAACACACACCTACAATTCCATAATTATATTGAACCTTGGTGTGGATTTAATTAAGAGCTGCTATGGGAGCCATTCTTGCCTGGAAAGCAGGTATGAACTCATCATCATCATTGAGCTTTTAAGCATTCAAAGTGCTTTGTGTGTTTGTTGTACAGTGGTGCCTCGCAAGACATAATTAATCCATTCCGCGAGTCTCTTCGTCTAGCAGTTTTTTCGTCTTGCGAAGCAACCCTATTAGCGGCTTAGCGCTATTAGCGGTTTAGCGGATTAGTGGCTATTAAAGGCTTAGCGGCTTAGCGGCTAAAAGGCTATTAGCAGCTTAGCGGCTTAGAAAAAGGGGGGAAAGGGGGGAAAATCGGAACACTCGCAAGACGTTTTCGTCTTGCAAAGCAAGCCCATAGGGAAAATCGTCTTGCGAAGCAGCTCAAAAACGGAAAACCCTTTTGTCTAGCGGGTTTTCCGTCTTGCGAGGCATTCGTCTTGCGGGGCACCACTGTAATCCTCGCAACAGCCCTGGAAGGTAGGTCAATACATTATCCCAAAACTGCAGATTGTAACTGGCTTGCCTAAAGGGAAGCTTGGGAACATGGCAATGTTCAAAACAAGCTGTGCCACTATGCCCATCATGTCTGAAATTCTTACAGCAGAATGCCTTGGGCAACTGCTCCAGAAATATACTCCGTTTTGGGCATTGCAAGCTGCCTTACCTGAATGGTTTGCTGTCAGGGTCTGTGTCTTTGAACCCCATCTCTTCCAGCTTGCAGCGGCGATAGAGCTCGTAATGTCGGCTGTGAGTCTGTTCCCTCAAGTCCTCCATGTTCACTCTTATGAGCATTTCACGCAGCTTCACAAAGTCACAGTGGTTTTCATTTTCAACTACAAAACAAAAGGGCTCCTTTAGCAATCTAAAACTTACCAAGGTTCTCCCATCTTCACCCTCCCCTCGCCCCAATTCCTTTTCTACACACAAAAGCCCTGATTTCCCCCGGGAAGAAACTAGTCATCAGACCAGTTCCATCACTCCAAAGGATTTTCCTATGAGCTTAAGGCACTTGACGTGCAATACTTCAGCAATAGTTACAACAACCCTGTAAAATAGGCCAGCATTCTTTACAGACGGGAAGCTGAGTTGGAGAGCTAATGGCTTGCTCCAGTTAGTTCATGGAGGAGTTGAGTTTTCGTGAATCAGGCCCTTTAATCATTATGCTACAGCTGCTCTGAAAGGCACCAGCTTATATTTCTTTGCAAGAGACACAAGAAACGGCGTGTATACATTAAACAAGCCATAGCTTTCCAAACAGCAGTTGTTCCCAGCTGTCATTTCTGCTCTTCACTTTTATAGTATTGCCGTCTCCCATGTGTCCCAACCAGAAGGCAGTTTCTAAAGTCTCACTCTGAGCCCCCAGTGAATGCGCCCTTTTGCCAGTTGACTGTTACAGCTTATAGAGAAAGGATTCAGCAATGGGCCTCTTCTGGATACCTATCCATGGTTATAAGGTTGCAAACATTTTAGCGTCTGATAATGTGTAGTACAGTGGTACCTCAGGTTACAAACACCTCAGGTTACAAACACTTTGGGTTACAGACTCCGCTAACCTGGAAGTAGTACCTCGGGTTAAGAACTTTGCTTCAGGATGAGAACAGAAATTGCGTGGCAGCGGAAGGCCCCATTAGCTAAAGTGATACGGTTTCAGGTTAAGAACGGACCTCCGGAACGAATTAAGTTCGTAACCAGAGGTACCACTGTACAGTGAACCTGTAAATAACACAGTGCACAACTTAACCCAGGCAAATGCATGAGTATGGATTTGAACTCGGGCCTTCAAGTCAGAAACACTAGCCTGATACCCAGTGCAAGAACTCCAGCAGATCCAGAAACCACAATCTCCAGGCCAAGCACAAGGGCAGCCCCACAGAAAGCACACTGCAGTAATCTAAATCCTGAAGTTACCAGTGTCTAAAATACTGTAGTTAAAACTCTCCCAGTCCAGGAACATATCAGGTGCAGCTGGTAAAAGATGCTTCTGCGGAAAAAGAAGGTTTCTGCATCTGACACAGCTTTTGGGGTCCCAGCTACCATCTTAATATGCTCTTCACATTTTCTCTCTTTCTCTCTTTTGCTGTTGCTCAAAGAAATTAGGTTTTATAGCCCCACCTTGCATTTCACTAAACCGAAGCTGAGCAAGCAGATCTGCCACCCGACCCCACCTCTGCAGCCGACATACCTTGCACGACTCCCCATGGGTATTGCCTGGCTTTGGCCATCTTATTGCCAATTTTCACTTCTTCGGTGCTGCCAACCACAGCAAACGGGAGGTGGACCTGCAAGGCAAGAGGCAGAGGAAGACCATGGGAGCCTTCAGTTGCTTTGCCAGACATATTTTCCTTAAATGAAAAACAAAAAGCGAAGTAAAAGCAGTGGGAAGAAAACACTTCAATAGACAACTGCGCTGGCTTTCACCGATTTAGAAGTTGTCCAAGCGTTTCTGGAACACAGCCTAACTTTTTGAAGAACGGGCTTGGTGGGAATCAAGGACAGCAAGCAGAAGATCAAAACAGTCTCCTAATATCTGAGTGGTATTATAGGCTGAGTGAGCTGGTTTCTTCTTCTTTGGTGGCCTGATTCTCTGGTTCCCTTTTACTTGTTTGTGTGTTTAGAATAAGGTTACCGGATTTCTTTCAATGAATCTCAGGACACTTTTCAACTTCAATGGATTTTGTATGGGGACTGATTTGTAAATCCGGGGACTGTCCCCGGGCAACAGGGACATCTGGTAACCTTAGTTTAGAATTGCATACTGGTGGGAGATTTTCTGTTGTCAGCTTGTTTTGCTCTTAGGTTTGTTGAGACCAAATGTATAGGGGTACAGTCCTACCTCGGGTTACAGCCGCTTTAGGTTGTGCTTTTTTTGGGGTTGCGGACCGCCAAAACCTGGAAGTAGCGGAATGGGTTACTTCTGGGTTCTGGCGGGTCGCGCATGCACAGAAACGCCGAATTGCAACCCGCGCATGTGCAGACGTGGGTTGCGAACGCTGCGGGTTGCAAACATGCAACACGTTCGCAACCCGAGCATCCACTGTATATGCTCCCAAGTTTTTAGTGTTTCTTTGCTGGCTTTCATTTGATCATAGAAGATCTTAATAAACAGTCTTAATAAACACCCAAAGAAACAGCTTCCTTCCCTAGGAATTAAACACAACCTTAGCATTTTCATTGGGCAGTATTTAGATACAGTTAATAATAATGATAATGATGATGATGATAATAATAATAATAATAATAATAATAATAATAATAATAATAATAATATTTGTATCCCGCCCATCTGGCTGGGTTTCCCCAGCCAACCTGGGTGGCTCCCAACAGAATATTAAAAACACGATAAACACCGAACATTTAAAACTTCCCTAAATAGGGTTGCCTTCAGATGTCTTCTAAAAGTCAGATAGTTGTATATTTCCTTGAAATCTGATGAGAGGGCATTTCACAGGAAGCCACTACTGAGAAGGCCCTCTGCCTGGTTCCCTGTAGCTTCGCTTCTCGCAGTGAGGGAACCACCAGAAGGCCCTCGGAGCTGGACCTCAGTGTCCAGGCTGAACAATGGTGGTGGAGATGCTTCTTCAGGTATACTGGACAGAGTCTGTTTAGGGCTTTAAAGGTCAGCACCAACACTTTGAATTGTGCTCGGAAACGTATGAATCAGTACTCATCAGTATCCCACATGCCTGACATGGAGAGCATTAAGCAACTAGGTGGAGTACTGAAAGCATGTCCCTAATCACTGGGAACCTTACTCAGCCTCTCCTCTCACTTCTGAGGTTTAGTTGGCTGCATGGGCAACACTTTCATGTACATCACTGCTCGCTTTTTTAAAACGGAAGCAGGGATTCTCAGGATGTTGAATCTTGGGACCACTTTCTTCTGTGGTCCTGCAGAATTCTAGCCACGTACATAGTCTTCCTAGAGAAGAGTGCACCCCTTGGGTCCATCAAACTCAGTGCTGCCCACACTGACTGGCAGCAGCTCTCCAAGGTTTCAGAATGAGAGTCCTTCCGAGCCCCACCTGGAGAGGCCAGGGGATTGAACCTAGAACCTTCTGCATGCAGAACAGATGCCCCACCACTGAGTTACGAACCTCGCCTGAACTTCACATCAGCACATGCAGTTCGACCCATAAATCACTCCATAATAATAATAATAATAATAATAATTTATTATTTATACCCCGCCCATCTGGCTGAGTTTCCCCAGCCACTCTGGGTGGCTCCCAATCAGTGTTAAAAACAATACAGTGTTACATATTAAAAACTTCCCTGAATAGGGCTGCCTTAAGATGTCTTCTGAATGTCAGGTAATTATTTATCTCTTTGACATCTGATGGGAGGGCGTTCCACAGGGCGGGTGCCACTACCGAGAAGGCCCTCTGTCTGGTTCCCTGTAGCCTCACTTCTCGCAATGAGGGAACCGCCAGAAGGCCCTCGGCGCTGGATCTCAGTGTCCGGGCTGAATGATGGGGGTGGAGACGCTCCTTCAGGTATACAGGACCGAGGCTGTTTAGGGCTTTAAAGGTCAGCACCAACACTTTGAATCGTGCTCGGAAATGTACTGGGAGCCAATGCAGATCTCTCAGAACCGGTGTTATGTGGTCCCGGCGGCCACTCCCAGTCACCAGTCTAGCTGCCGCATTCTGGATTAATTGCAGTTTCTGGGTCACCTTCAAAGGTAGCCCCACGTAGAGCGCGTTGCAGTAGTCCAAGCGTGAGATAACTAGAGCATGCACCACTCTGGCGAGACAGTTCGCGGGCAGGTAGGGTCTTAGCCTGCGTACCAGGTGGAGCTGGTAGACAGCTGCCCTGGACACAGAGCTATCCTGTGCCTCCATGGACAGCTGTGAGTCCAAAATGACTCCCAGGCTGCGCACCTGGTCCTTCAGGGGCACAGGTACCCCATTCAGGACCAGGGAATCCCCCACACCCGCCTGCCCCCTGTCCCCCAAAAACAGTACTTCTGTCTTGTCAGGATTCAACCTCAATCTGTTAGCCGCCATCCATCCTCCAACCGCCTCCAGGCACTCACACAGGACCTTCACCGCCTTCACTGGTTCTGATTTAAAGGATTTAAACCTGATGCACGTATGATAAATATTGCCAAAGAGCAGGCGGGTCTGACTTTGGATGAGAGTCACATGCAAGCAGTGTGAGTAAGGCAGAGGGATCAATCATATCTCATACCTGCCTTCCCCCGCCCCCAAAAGCAGCAGAAACAACATCTGAAAGGGGCCTGAATGCTTATACCTTCAAATTAGGTTTGATGGAATGTTTTTATTGTCAGTATCAGCGGGCATTATTTCCCCCCTATCTTTCTTTCTTTTTTCTTTCTTTCTTTTCTTTTTTAATTTTTAAAAAATTTATTAGTATTTTCCACACAACAACATGAAAAATATCGAAAAATAACAATACACAAAACCCAACATACAAAAAAACCCAAATCCATATCTTACAAGTTAATAATATAAACACTAAAAAGAAAAACAAACATTGACTTCCACCAATCCCACAACACCTCCTTTACCTCTCATTATGTCTTCCTGTCTTCCTGTTTCCTTTATCATCTCTATACTAGCATCTAGATATAAATCCCTCTTTCTTATCCTTTCACTTCACAAGGTTATTCCAGACTCAGCCAGATTTCTGTCCTCGAACCTTGACTTTTAAGGTATTCATTTAGACACTCCCATTCCTTTTTCACTTCACCTTTTGGTTTCTGTCTTATTATATCTGCCAGTTTGGCTAATTCTAAGCATTCTGAAAGCTTACATAACCATTCTCCCCTAGTGGGTAACTGATTCCCTTTCCAATACTTAGCCACCCTTTCTTTCTTTTCATCCTATTTGCAAATATATTTTTTTATTTACTTTGTTTTTTAAAAATGGATGGGCCCTTAAGATGCACAGCACCTCCCAAAACACACAGTAGCTGGATGATGTGCTTTCCTCCTTGGGGGAGGGGGTTGCAAGACAAACAGATATGACAGCAATAAATGGGCTGACGGAATCGTAAATTGACCTGGGAAAGGAGTAGTCCGGGGAGAGCATTGTGACTCAGGCACTCACTGTCTGCTTCCTCCTCGTTCTGTTTAGATGCGCTCGTGCAGTTTACATACTGATGGTCCATAGCACAAGCTGGCGCTGGCGCTTCCTAGGGAGTGGGGAGCAGGGTGAATGGAAGGAAGTCGAGATTCTCCCCACCCCATTTTATTAGCTTTCACTAAAGGAGGAAGGAAAAGGGGACTTTAAAAAGGAAGCCTGGCTCTAGCCCAAGACGCCTAAACTAGCCAGCCAGCCAAGGCAGCCTGTGGAAGAGGGATGCGTAGATGCTTGTTTCAAAAGGGTCAGCAGTAGTTATTGGAGGTAATGCAGCAGCAAGTGAGGATACTATAAAGCAGTGAACATAGCAGCGATTAAAGAATGGTTGGAATAAATAATAATAATTTATTATTTATACCCCATCCATCTGGCTGGGCTTCCCCAGCCACTCTGGGCAGCTTCCAACAAAATATTAAAATACCGTAATATAGCAAACATTAAAAGCTTCCCTAAACAGGGCTGCCTTCAGATGTCTTCTAAAAGTCTGGTAGTTGTTGTTCTCTTTGACATCTGGTGGGAGGGCATTCCACAGGGCGGGTGCCACCACCGAGAAGGCCCTCTGCCTGGTTCCCTGTAACTTGGCTTCTCGCAGCGAGGGAACCGCCAGAAGGCCCTCGGAACTGGACCTCAGTGTCCGGGCAGAACGATGGGGGTGGAGACGCTCTTTCATATATACTGGACCGAGGCCATTTAAGGGCTTTAAAGGTCAGCACCAACACTCTGAATTGTGCTTGGAAAAGTACTGTTTTACTGCTCATCCACCCATCCTACCCACTTCTGTCTCTGGAGTCAGAAGGGTAGAAAGCGCAAAGCATTTGGCCTATGCACCACTACTTACTGAGCACTTTTGCATATGGTCAACTCTTCACTGAGCTTCTTAACCATGTAATGCATTAAGACAGACAAGACACACGGCCCCCTGGCCTGGCCAGAATGGCGCACTTCATTTCCTCCAGCATTTCCTAAGCTCCAAACCAAAAAACCTCAAAACCACACTGGAGCTCTTGGAATCTGCCAGTAAACAGCAGCTGAGCTTGTGCCGAAAAAAGACGCGCCTAGCCCAGCCCGCTTAGCCATAAAAGATGCACTTGGGATTCTTCCCCGTCCAGGATATTGTGTGTTTAGAAATGGGAGCCAAAGCCAAGAGGAAGCTGGGTCTGTTTTCGGTCTCTCGGGACTCGTCCAGGTGGTGTTTTCATTACGCTGTGTGCAATTCTGAAGGGCTGGCTTGCATTTTGGGGGAAGGCCAGGGGCCATGCCCAGTCTGGGGCGGGAGAAGAGCCAAGAGCTGGGCAGATGGGTGGAGAAAGGCTCTCGCTTACATGCTGTGCAGGACAGCTGCCGCTTGGACATTTCTGTGGCTGAAATAACTGTCTCTCCTCCCTGCTCCCTGTCGCCTTGTCACAAGCACCCACACTGGGGCAGCTTCTACTCCACACTGCGGCTATGGCCAAGCAGCACCGCCATGGGGCAGCCTCCATCCCCACCTACTTCTCCTCATGCATTTGAGCTCCTCTGTCTCTCTCAGTATAGCCGAAGAGCCAAGAAAAGAAGTCTTCCCCATTTACTTGCATTGCAATGGCAAAATGAGGAGTCTAACTCATGGAGGAGAAGGCTCTCCGTAGCTCCTAGCCACAATGGTTCTGCTCCACCTACATTGCCAGAGGCAGAGTGCCTCTGCATGCCAGTTGCTGGGAGCTGCCAATGTCACACTCAGGTCCTGCTTTTGGGCATACCAGAAACATCTGGTGTGCGATATTTAAAATGCAGTCAAACCAACAATTCCTGTTTTGCTAGATAGGTCCAGCACCAAGGGCCTTCTGGTGGATCCCTCGCTGCGAGAAGCCAAGTTACAGGGAACCAGGCAGAGGGCCTTCTCGGTAGTGGCACCTGCCCTGTGGAACGCCCTCCCACTAGACGTCAAAGAGAAAAATAACTACCAGACTTTTAGAAGACATCTGAAGGCAGCCCTGTTTAGGGAAGCTTTTAATGTTTAATAGGTTATTGTATTTTAGTGTTTTGTTGGAAGCTGCCTAGAGTGGCTGGGGAAACCCAGCCAGATGGGCGGGGTATAAATAATAAATTATTATTATTATTATTATTATTATTATTATTATTATTATTATTATTATTATTACAGTTTTACTTCGGTTCTTGAATGTCTCCGCTGACTAACATTTGGGAACCCGAATGCCGAAAACCCAGAAGTAAATGCTTCTATTTTCAAGCGCGCCTTGCAAGTTTACATACGAGAACTGAGGTACCACTCTAGCATCATCATCATTATTATTATTAAAATAAAAAAATTCCTTCCAGTAGCACCTTAAAGACCAACTAAGTTAGTTCTTGGTATGAGCTTTCGTGTGCATGCACACTTCTTCAGATACTTTTCGTGCATGCACACGAAAGCTCATACCAAGAACTAACTTAGTTGGTCTTTAAGGTGCTACTGGAAGGAATTTTTTTATTTTGACTATGGCAGACCAACACGGCTACCTATCTATTATTATTATTATTATTATTATTATTATTATTATTATTATCATCATCCTTTTGCTCTGCTCTTTCCAGGTAGAGACCAGGACTTTAATGCCTCATGCCTAAGCGGTTTTGGGTGTTTTTATTGGCTCTGAGCTTTCGCAGAGGAAACCACTCTTTAAAGTTGAATTGGAACAAATGCCAACTGGGTGATGTTTGCACCTATTGAGCTTTAAGGAGCAGTTTTTACGGAGAAAGCGCTGGAGCAAAAAAAAAAGGGGTGGGATGGGGCTCGGACGCAGAGTTTTAAATTGTGGACCATTCCTGGAAAGAGTGGAGGAAAGGTTAAGTGTGGATAAGCTCTAGGCTGCATCCAAGGTGTAGTTGGCTTAGAAAGCCAAAGAGTGACACAACACAGCCTGGACATAGCCCAGAGGTTAGAGCATTTGCTTTGAATGCAGAAGGTTCTAGGTTCAATCCCCAGCATCTCCAGATAGATAGAGATAGAGACCTTGATGTGAAACTCTGGAGAAATGTTGCCAGTCAGTGTACTGAGTTAGATGGGCCACTGGCCTGACTCTGTAGAAGACAACTTCCTATATTCCCATGTCTTTCAAGAGCAGGGATGGAGGACCCAAGGAAAACAAGGCTTACACTCATTGTGGCATTAATCTCGGCCACTGTCTCTTCGTCCGTCGGGAACTGATAGATCTGGACTCCGTTGCTCACCAGCTCGCTCATGATTTTGCTCTTGAATTTATGCAGCTCGTTTTTCGCAATGGTGTCAGCTTTGGCGATTATGGGGATGATGTTCACCTGCAATGCAAACAGAGAGCAATCAGTCATACTGAACCAGTGGCTGGTGAGGGACTCTCCAATGGCAAGCAGGAGGAGAAGAATGGCAGCAAATCAAAAGGATGCCCAACCCTTTTGTACGAAACCAAACTCATACACAGTTTTCCTTTCCCTTTTTCTTTTGCCTGGACAATATTAACCCTTATTATGTGCTGGACCGTAAAGAAGGCTGATCATCGAAGAATTGATGCTTTTGAATTATGGTGCTGGAGGAGACTCCTGAGAGTCCCATGGACTGCAAGAAGATCAAACCTCTCCATTCTGAAGGAAATCAGCCCTGAGTGCTCACTGGAAGGACAGATCCTGAAGCTGAGGCTCCAAGACTTTGGCCACTTCATGAGAAGAGAAGACTCCCTGGAAAAGACCCTGATGTTGGGAAAGATGGAGGGCACAGGGAGAAGGGGACGACAGAGGACGAGATGGGTGGACAGTGTTCTGGAAGCTACCAGCATGAGTTTGACCAAACTGCGGGAGGTAGTGGAAGACAGGAGTGCCTGGCATGCTCTGGTCCATGGGGTCACGAAGAGTCGGACACGACTAAATGACTAAACAACAACAACATGTGCTGGAATATCTCCCACTATAACTGACTGAATATGAAAGCAAGTCCAGCTCCACTGAGTTAGAACAGAGAAGCTCCCAGCACAGAGAGGCCCCTTGCACTTGAACCCTGAGCTCTGATTATTTGACAAGGAAGAACTGCAGCTGCTTCCTGCCAATTACGACAGGGGTGTGGAACTGGCAGGACAATTTCTTAATTCCCCACACCCTGCAGACCAGGTTTGGCAGATACCTGTCAGTCCTCTGACGACAGGCAAGCCTGCCCTTTGGAAGCCCATTTGCAGGGGCCGTTTAGATTCCATTCCTGGAAATGAACGGAGCAGGGCTCACTGACATATGGGGAACTCCTCAGTGCAAGTGTGATAGGAATTTTGAGGTCTTAGATATAAATTAAATGTTCATAAATGTACCAACCAAGCACGTATATAGATCAGCACAGGAAGACCGACCTGAAACCATTTCTGATTCCCAAACTGACCAAATGTTTTCTCTGCAAGGTCAAAGGAAAATGGAAAGGCCTCCCCATTGTCTTTTCCTTCACAAATCCTGTCTTAAGGGCACATTTAAGATATGAATAGGGTGTGAGCCTGTGACCTGGCTCAGGAACTATTTATCATTACAAAAGACTGACCAGGCTCCCCAGGCAATCCAATCAAGTGACCATTAAACAGGTAACCTGGCAGACAGGAGGTAAACAAAGCACTCAGATTTCTGCTGTCTACGCCTTTTCTGTGATGTTGGTATGATGTATCTGGGGGGCGGTCTTAGGTTACACCCCTTCTGTGATGTATGTATGGTGTATGGAGGGGTGGTCTTGAGCTCTAGGGCAGGGGATTTAAAATGTCTACATAAGGGCAGGCACACCTTGGTTCTGGGTTCCTCCTCCCTCCTGCATGTGGTGAGTGAGGACCCTGTTGCAACAGATCAATAAAGATCAGGCTTATTAGCTGCTTTGCTTCTCAATATTCTTTGGTTGGCCTCTGTTATTTTCTCCTACCATTAGGGAACCTATGTAAGGACTCTATATGGGCTCCTGGATACCCCATAAGGGGAAAAGGGGCAGATTTTTGTTTACAACACAAGCAATTCCAGGGGGGCTTGCTGTCAGCACCAATCAGCTGATCGGCACCATCAGGGAGCCCTGCTTGCAAAGGAACTATCATCCCACAAGGCCAATTGCCACTGGCCTCGATGGTGGCTTTAGCATTTAAACCTGCCCCAAGCTATTCTCTTCACACAGCTATCACCCATAAAAATGCCAGGCTGGCACATCTAACTACGCTTCTTTCATTTCACGTGTACCGTCTATTTTGTTCAATGCAAAGCCAAGCCAAGCTTTCCAGGTGATGGAATTCAGGTTATGAAGTTGTGGTGAATGAAGACCTTATCAAATACCCTTGAATGTGAATTGCAAACCTTTGTGCAGCCTATCTTCTCATTTCCTTCTTTTTCTTTTCTTAATTAGCTACACCGGCAGTGAAACAGATAAGATCCACCAATTTGCATTTCAGAGCAAAGGAGTTGGCCATAAATAGAAGTCACACACAAGTAGCTGTTTCCTCTCTGCTTTCTACAGAGGTGGTGAACAGGAAATGCTGTGTGTCACCCAGACTGTAGTAACGCATTTCCAACAAAAGGAGATAGCGCGACCATGAATTTGAATTCTAAAAGCCTTTGAGCTCCTTGGGTGCTGCTATCTGTGCACACACATGAATATTCTGAATGTGAGCTGGAAAGAAGATAGTTTGGCTGCATATGGAAACCTGTTTGAAATCTGCCAGAGGCTCAGTGGTCTCGTTCTGAGAGAATTTAAGTGAATAAACCTGTGCACATCTCAAGTTCATGTGGTCCCGGGTCCACAGACACAACTGCAAGGAGGAGATCAGAATCTTGCATTTCACTCATTCTTTATTAGCTTTATCATTACATCGTAATGATCATTACCATTGTCATTATCACAACAACGGTTTGTTGAAACAATCCTACTTCGGTAAAGCAAAGTTTGAAGTTGGCACACTTCAGTAAGCCACAGTTAAGGCAAACCACAGTTTCTTCTGCGTTCAGGCATGATGCTAAAATGAGAACAGCCAAAAATGGAAGAGAAGGGTGCTGGAAGAAGGGAGGGGAAAGTCGAAGGCTTGCACAGGCTCGTTTGCATCACAACAAACCACAGTTTACCATGACAGTCAAGCAAGACCACTAAACAGTCTTAGGAAATATCACTTGTTTTTCAGATTAGTTTCCTATGCATAAAGTGGGAACTATAGTCACAGGGTTGCTGGGAAACAAGAGCAGATCAGGGCTGTGGCTGCAACACCTACTTACTTAGCAGAAAGTCCTACTGGGTCCTATGAGACTTTCTTCTATATAAATACACAGGGTTGTGCAAAAGGTAAAGCAACTTGAGGACTTTCTTTAGTGCTATGTAAGTGATTCACAATAGGCTTCCAGGGCCACAAACTAGGTTTCTCTCTTGCTTTATGAGGTCGATCGTTTGTAAGGGAAAAGAAGGAACCACACATAAGCAACAAGGTTAAGGACTGCTTCGGTGCAATTTCCTTCCATAAAACCAGAGGATTTATTTTTTTTAATAAAAAAACCCAACCCTGGTAGAGATGATGTTAATATTGACCCAGAAATCAAGAGCTTTTTAACTACAGACAGTGCTTGACAATCCTCTTATATTATATAAACTCACTTCCTGTGGGTGCCGCTAATCCTTATTTGGAAGAAAAGCAAAAAAACAAAAACCCAACAAACTTGTGCCAAAATTAAAGGCCTTATTTTCAGCAAATGTCTATTCTGGCAGGGGGCGGAATTCAGAATCATTTTTGAAATTACTTTTTAAAGGAGCATTTCACTTGATTAACTGTAGGTTTTAAGTAAATCTGCCTGAATTTGAATAAGCACAATTTTGGGGGTGAGGGTGGGAAGGAAGCACATTGAGGGTGAAACAACACATTAAGTGGCATCAGCCACAGTTTCAGAATCCTGCCCCTCCATCAAAACGCCACCTCTCGCTCTCAAAGCTTCTTACCATTAAGTGAATTAGCATGGCATTTTAATTTCGCTCCCCAATTCTCCGCAACAGAAATCTGCTTCACTGTTATAACTGTGCGACTAAGCAAGGCAAGGTCTCATCAAGGTGAGAAGTGGAGTACCTTACTGTCGAGCTTCTTCATGGTGACCAGATCAAGAGATTTCAGCGAGTGGCCGGTAGGTGCGATGAAGTATAAGCAAGCGTGAATCCTGGTGTCGTGGTAGTTAAAGAGGGAGCGCTTGATTTTCAGCTCCTCCTGCAGGTAGGCTTCAAACTGGGCATCTATGTATTCCACAATGGGCTTGTAGCTGAAAACAGAAGAATCACATTACAAACCCGGATGCAACTGCCATTATACGGTTTTCGTCAAGGTGACTTCCAGTGCAGCTATAAGACCAGTCTTCCCCTCAAACACACAGAAACCAAAAGCCAAGGTATCAACAGGAGAGGAAGAGAATTCGGTTTCTTTCGAAGTTCTTCAACCACCCCCTGTCCGCCATCTTGTGTAAATCATGGCAAGTACAGGTCAAGATGAGGGACGCGGGTTAAACCACAGAGCCTAGAACGTGCTGATCAGAAGGTCAGCAGTTCGAATCCCCACAACGGGATGAGCTCCCGTTGCTCGGTCCCCGCTCCTGCCAACCTAGCAGTTTGAAAGCACGTCAAAGTGAAAGTAGATAAATAGGTACCGCTCTGGCGGGAAGGTAAACCGCGTTTCCATGCGCTGCTCTGGTTCTCCAGAAGCGGCTTAGTCATGCTGGCCACATGACCCGGAAGCTGTACACCGGCTCCCTCGGCTAGTAAAGCGAGATGAGCGCCGCAACCCCAGAGTTGTCCGCGACTGGACCTAATGGTCAGGGGTCCCTTTACCTTTACATCCCAAGATGGTGGGAAGGCTGGCAAGAGTTTGCTCAAGTTTCACATAGTAGGCTGCTGGCTGGCACACTACACAGGGCAGGTAGGTATTGCCATGTTTGAAAAATGTGACCCAGCCTGCGCACTTGGACTGCACTCACGCTATATAGGAAGCCAGTGTGGTGTAGTGGTTAAGAGCAGTGGACTCGTAATCTGGTAAACCGGGTTCGCATCTCTTCTCCTCCACATGCAGCTGCTGGGTGACCTTGGGCCAGTCACACTTCTGTGAAGTCTCTCAGCCCCACTCACCTCACAGGGTGTTTGTTGTGGGGGAGGAAGGGAAAGGAGAATGTTAGCCGCTTTGAGACTCCTTAGGGTAGTGATAAAGTGGGATATCAAATCCAAACTCTTCTTCTTCTATATATAACTTTATAAAGCACTTTCGAAGCACATTTTCCCCTTCAAAGAATTCTAAAGCTTGCTGGGAATCATAACTCTCTGATGGATAAACTACAGCACCCAGGATTCTTTGAAGGAAATGGTGTACTTCAAAGGTACACTGTGAATACAAGCCTTACCACTTTTGCCCTTTGCTTTCTAGGTCCACGCTTCAAAGTGCTTCCCTTTTGCGCCACTGCTTTCCCCAGGAAAACCCGGCTGAATCGGAACAAATGGCAATTCGGGTTTTCTGCAGACTGCCGTTGGGTCTGATTATTATTTTATTTGTTGGTTTGTTTTATTATTTATTGACTGTCTGGAGACAAGACAATCACGTCGTGCGCCAATAGCAGTGACCAGAGGAGGAATGACCGCTGGGAGGAGCAGAAAGGGAAGAAACGCCATGGTGCATCGACAGCAGCACAACCAGACACCTTAACCTGCCCCAGCTGCAACAAAACATGTCTCTCCCTGCATTGCAAGGGGTTGGACTAAATGACCCTTGGGGTCCCTTGTTCCAAAGAGTCCCATTCCTCATGATTTCCCCATATCGGTCTCTACAGCCTGCTGCAACCTGCCGACAGTTTGACTTTATCCCCCTAAGGTGCAGTCCTCCATTGATCTAGTAGTAGACGACCGTCCTTCATCCAAAGTTCTCAGGGAGGTTTGCAGCATAAAAATACAAGATAATACAATTAAAAATATGATTCTGTGGTGTTTTGCAGGGGGGAAAGTGTTCAGACACAGAGCTTTGAAATACGGATCTGTCCCTAGAAATGTGGCACAAAATGAGGTCTGGGTGAACCCTAATTCATCCACAGCCAAGGGGGGTCTAAATTATGTGGCAACGTGTGTACCCCCCACAACCTTTGAATAGCCTTTTATAGTAGATCAACTTAGGACAAGGCAACCTGCTTACGTGCTGACTTGAGTCCTGAATGCTGTGCTTTTACAGAGATACTGCCCACAGCTGGCTGTTCAACTGAAGATGAACCTTCTTTATCAAAACAGTTCGTAATGAGCTGGGAGCTGCTGTGATTGAGTGTCCGGCTATCAGGAGGACATCCCGTTTGTACGCTGGGAGCTAAATTAAAAACCTGCTAATTCCCCCCACAGCTGTTCCCAAGGTCCTGTTCCTCGGTTTTAAAAGGGAGAGGAGGTTTTTATACAAGGAGAACGACAGCCTGCAGCAAATCTCAATCTGAAAAAGAGAGATTTAGTGATTAAAAACGGAAAACTTGTGCTACTGGGATTGCCAAAATATATTTATTTTTGCTAGAGTGTAATGAGAGGCAGTTAGACAACCAAATGCCTTCTGGGGAGAAGGCTCTGAGCTGCAGTTTTGTGCCTAAGGCATTAAGTGCAAAAAACATTTGAGGTCAAGTAGGATAACACTGTGGTTGACAAGATTGTATGAACGACCAACCTGAAGCCATTGGCCCCAAGTAAGCCAAAGCAAGATATTCTTCAGCTCCAGGGTCAGAGGTCTGGGCTTGTTAATTGCTTGAGCAGATAAACTTTGATGCTGGATTGTTTGAATCCCGGTTTCTTGGTATTTTGATGTTTTGTTTTGATTTATGTATCGTATTGTTGGTTGACAGTTCTTGTATTGTGTGTTATATTGTTGGTTTTGTGGTGTGCCTTTTAATGTACTGCTAGGTAACACCGTAGGAACCTTCATGTTGAAGGGCAGAACACTAATTTAGTAAGTAAGAATTAATAATAGTCGTAGTACATGAAAGAGTGCTCTCCTGCACCAAAGACACTCATGTATGCTGACAGCCCATAATGTGTTAACAGGGCAGAGGGCTGTGAACATGTAAAAAGTAGGGGAAAGTGAAGAGGGTTAATGGACAGGGTTCCCTTCAAATGTTAGCCCCAAGATGGCTTTGATATGCAGTTGTAGGAATTTGACCTTTCCTGCCACATAAACGGAGATTCTCAGGAGGCCAAACTCTGCTCCAGATTCCATACTTCATGCTGGGCAGTTGTGCAGAAGACCCACAGGCAAATTTCTGACAGGGCCTCATAGCATGAGGGCATGGTGCAGAGGACTGCAACGCCTGTGTCTGTGGCCTTTTGCATCGCTGTGGAATGTGAATACTGAGCTAAGGAGAAGCATGGAAGGGGGAGTGGGAAACTGGGAAAAGAAGGGGGAAGAGTGAAGGAGCAGCTGGTGGCTGGGGGAAGCCGGAGGCAAGCAAAGGGGAGCGAAGCAGAAGGACTATAAAAAGAGGCAGGCAGAGAAAAGCAAGACTATGTCCAAACACCCACAATGTGGCAGAGAAGGTTGAGGGCCCTCTGCACTTTTAATAACTAAAGATTCTGCAGCCAGGCAATCCAAAACCTGAATCAAGAAGTGCTGATACTGCAAATGAACTCAACTCATAATGTACCTGCATTTTTAAATATAATTTATGCTGGTCATGAGAAGGGGTTAAGGAGCTTTGTGGAGGTATGGCACTCAGGTCCCAACCACCATCACTGGAGATGTTCCTCAGCCACACTTCTGGCTCCTAAGGCATGCATTGCCCATACATGCACTTTCAAGCCTCTATCTACAGATGTTAGGGACTAGGAACTTGCTCAATTCAGTACATGAAAATAGATTCTCAAGAAAAACTGAATTGTGCGCGCAATATAACCTGTGTTTGAAATTAGCCAGGCGCCAGGAGCATTTTTCTACTGGCATAGGGCCAGTTGGGACTGCATGAAGATTTCTGGGTGACTGCAGTTTAAAAGCCTCTGCCTTAGTCCATCATTAATACCATTTCCATTTCCGCTGTGTGTGTTTCTCTTTTCTGCACTGGGACAAGCGAACTGTTGTAAGAGCAAGCTACAGTCAAGCATTGTAGCTGAGATCATGGAATCATAAAACTGCAGTGTTACAAGGGACCCAGAGGGTTATTTAGTCCAATCCCCAGGTGAACAGACATGCTGTTGTGGCGATCGGAACCTGGATTCAAGGTGTCATTTGGAGCCTAGCTTATATACCCGAGTTTCTAACACTGAATATAACATTCCACGCCCCTTCTGCACTTCCACAGAACTGAGCCATGGGCACAGACAGTAGTTCACACACAAAAGAAAATACTTCTACACAACATCAGGATTCCTACTTCGGACAAAGGCTTGCTGCAGAAATCACAGCAGCCAAAGGAAGCCACTCTCCTACAGAAGACAGGTGGCCTGCAAATAACAGGTAAAATATAAGGTGAGCCTGCTAGATCTTGCCAATATCCCATCTAGTTCTCAGTTCTCTAGTTCTCACAGTGGCTGACCAGCAGTGTTCAAAACTCCCATTGTTCTAAGGCGCATTTTGCAACAGGGAATTTCTGAGCAGTTTCTGAGCTCTGGACCTAATATTTCAGATTACTGCGCCTAATATTTCAGATTAAAACTGCAAAGTGGGAGGAAAGTACAGTGGACGCTCGGGTTGCGAACGTGATCTGTGCGGGATGCACATTCGCAACCCGAAGCATCCGTAACCCACACCTGCGCACATGTGGGTTGTGATTTGGCACATCTGCGCATGCGCAAAGTGCAATTAGCACTTCTGCGCATGTGCGACCACTGAAACCCGGAAGTAACCCGTTCCGGTACTTCCAGGTTTCGGCAGTCTGCAACCCGAGAAAACGCAACCTGAAGCGTCTGTAACCTGAGGTACAACTGTGGGACCTTTTTCTGCCTCCCCACTTCCAGCTACTCTCTGAAGACTGGAGAAGAGACCCTTTTAAGAATATTAGGGGGGTCGACAGGGGAAGGACTAGACCATATGAAAAACGAACGTAATATTTTAGCTGCAGTCCATTCATTTTCAGCTTTGCATTCTTGTTACAGAAAAAGCACGCCTAGACATTCCGTTGCTGCGCCCATAACCTGGGTTTAAGGCATCCTTTAGCTCCCAGCCTTCATATCTAAGTTTCTGACACTGCCGACCAGATGCCTGTGGGAAGCTTGCAAGCTGAACATGAGCGCAACAACCCTCTGCCCACCTGTGAATTGCAGCAACTGGTATGCTGAAGCCATGACGTCTCAGAAACTCTGCGGTTTGTTCCCCGACTCTCCAGTTCTTTGTCCCTTTGCCCACATGTTCTAGAGATAACTGTATTGCTTTGTTTCTATGGCATAAAGGCGGTGCTTCAAAGTTCCTGTAGCCACGAGCACAATTGCTCTCCTTGTCGGTGCTCTTACCGCCAGCACCTCAGACTTGAACATAGCCTAGGTTTGCCCGTTGCAACTCTCCTGGGTTTCTTCCCCAGCTCTGCAATCAGATATTCTTTCCAGAGGGAGCATGCATGGTGCAGTCATTGCAGCAAGTGGGTGGGTGGGGAGCTTTTTCGGAACAAGTGACACATTCCCTTCTGGGTGACTTTGCCCGTGGTGGGGCCAGAGGCATAAATGGGTGCAGCAATGAATATCTATCTATCTGAAGGAGCGTCTCCACCCCCATCATTCTGCCCAGACACTGAGGTCCAGCGCCGAGGGCCTTCTGGCGGTTCCCTCACTGAGAGAAGCCAAGTTACAGGGAACCAGGCACAGGGCCTTCTTGGTAGTGGCACCCGCCCTGTGGAACGCCCTCCCACCAGATGTCAAAGAGAACAACAACTACCAGACTTTTAGAAGACATCTGAAGGCAGCCCTGTTTAGGGAAGCTTTTAATGTTTGACAGACCACTGTATTTTAATGCTTTGTTGGAAGCTGCCCAGAGTGGCTGGGAAACCCAGCCAGGTGGGCGGGGTATAAATAATAAATAAATTATCATTGTCATCGTCATCGTCATCATCATCATCTATATTTATACAGTGGTACCTCGGGTTACAGACGCTTCAGGTTACAGACTCCACTAACCCAGAAATAGTACCTGGGGTTAAGAACTTTGCTTCAGGATGAGAACAGAAATCGTGCGGCAGCAGTGGGAGGCCCCATTAGCTAAAGTGGTACCTCAGGTTAAGAACAGTTTCAGGTTAAGAACAGACCTGCAGGACGAATTAAGTTCTTAACCTGAGGTACCACTGTATCTATATATACATACATACATACATACACTCACCCACACCCCTTTATACAGTTGTCTAGTTTTATGCCAGGGGTCGGCAACCGAAGACCCATGGGCCACAAGTGTCCCACAAGGGTCGTTTAACTTGCCCATGGACCCTTGCCACCCACTTGGTTGGCTCCCGTGCACCACACTAAACTGGCATGGAGCGGAGCGGGGGACTGCCTTCCGCAACTTGGGTGGCTTCCCACTGGCTGCAGGAAGCTCCTGCAGCCAACTGGAAGTTGTGCACACCTCCTCAGCGCCGGAAGGAGCATTTGCGCATGTGTGCGCGTTCTGGCCCACCGCGGCGTCTGCGGGACCGTGAATCGGCCCAAAAACTTTGCCGACCCGTTTTATGCACACACACTCTGTCTTGCATCCCGGGAAGAGAGGAGTTGAAGGACGCAATTAAACCAGGCAGAAAACCCCAGGGAGGGGACAGCGCAGGCCTGGGGAGAGTTTTGGACTGAGACGAGTCTTGAAGGCCAGATACAGAGTCCTGGAGGGTCACATTTGGGCCTGAGGTTCCTCACAGATTACGAGTGGGGTGAGGTGCGTGACCTCTGGGCCAGCCACTGCGTTTTCAGCATAACCAACCTCACGGGATGGTTGTGAGGATAAGGAACCGTGTGGGTGAATGGAGGCCTCAATATGCAACCATGGCAATGGTGCCAGGGACTGCACTATACCCTTCTCTCCTTCCATGTGCTGTGGCAGCTGTGGTATCTCACCCGCCTTTATGGAAGCCAAGATGCCTCACTTTCAGAATGGGTTAAAAAGCAGGCATCCTTGAAATTCTTCCTCACAAGCCACACATTCCAAGAATTCCTTGCTAAAGCTTATTTCCTATTTAGGAAAGTTTAGATGAAGTCATTAAAATAGCTTTGCCGCCAGATAAAGCGCAGTCAGCAAACTGAAGGCTTTTAAAGTTCAGCTACAACACGCGTTCCCAAAACTAGTTTAAAACGAACTTAAGCATTCTTGGGTTTCCTGTGTGGAAATAGCTAAACTGCCAGCTAAACTGGTTTTTAAAAGGAGATAATAAGAGACATAGCCATTCAAACAACATATTCCGGGTTTCAGGTAACATGCAAACACTGAAATGAATTGTTTCAAGAAATGTTTTGGCGAGGCTCACCACCTGTGGGAGTGGCTCACCCATGTCACTTGTGACTACTATGCAACTGAAAATCCCCTTGCTCGTTTACTTGATTATGATTTTAAAATGTATATATTGATTTCGTAGAAGGTAAGGCTACACATTAGAAACATTAGGAAGAACTTCCTGACAGTGAGAGCTGTTTGACAGTGGAATTTGCTGCCAAGGAGTGTGGTGGAGTCTCCTTCTTTGGAGGTCTTTAAGCAGAGGCTTGACAACCATATGTCAGGAGTGCTCTGATGGTGTTTCCTGCTTGGCAGGGGGTTGGACTCGATGGCCCTTGTGGTCTATTCCAACTCTATGATTCTATGATTCTACATCATAAATAACAAACACCAGGAGGGAAATCCCCAGAATTGTAAAAATGAACAAAAGACAAAACAAAAGTCAGTGTTTAGTCTGATTATTTTGCCTCTCTTCACCGGTTCCATATACTTGATCATGTATTGGTCACATATTAGGAGGCCAGTAGCGCTGCATTATGATCTATGCAGGTTAAGAAAGCTTGTTATGCATAGATTCCCCTCAGCACCTTACATTTCAAGCATTCTCCAACTGGAATACAAATCCTCTAAAAGAGAGCTTTCCAAACTGTGTGTCACGACCCATTAAGTGTGTTGGCTGCAGTGTGTAGGTGTGTCACGCAAATGTTTCCCGCGCTCCTCCCGGGGGCTGGAAAGGAGTTAGCTTAAAATAATAATAAATAATTTATTTATTTATACCCCACCCATTGGGATGGGTTTCCCCAGGCACTCTGGGCAGCTCCCAACATAATAATAATAATAATAATAATAATAATAATAATAATAATAATAATAGTAATAATAAGCGATAAAAAAATCAAACACGTTTCCTTTCCCATGCCATTCAAATCTATTTTCATGGCCTTCTAAGTCCAATGCTTCTTCCTTTTCCAGTTTTATCCAGTCCCTGATTCATACCAAACATGCAGCCTTAGATAGTTGTTTATTTCCTTGACATCTGAAGGGAGGGCGTTCCACAGGGCGGGTGCCACCACCGAGAAGGCCCTCTGCTTGGTTCCCTGTAACCTCACTTCTCGCAGGGAGGGAACTGCCAGAAGGCCCTCAGAGCTGGACCTCAGTGTCTGGGCTGAACGATGGGTGGGGTATACTGGGCCGAGGCCGTTTAGGGCTTTAAAGGTCCAATTTGCTAGTAAAACTGAATGACTGTGTCGCAAAATGATGCATGTCTAAAAAGCGTGTCACAAGTTTGGAAAGTTCCGCTCTAAAATATTGCTAGCCCTGACATCACTGATGGGAATGTCTCGTGCTGCCGGAAAGAGAAACCCATCGATGGCTGACCTTGTGACAAACACGGGTACCGAACGCAGCCCTGGGTAATCAAGCTGCATGGCCGGAGAAGACCCACCAGCATGCATAAAACTGGAAAAGACAAAGGAAAGTCTTGAAACGAGATGCGTCTTGTGATCCTGATCTTTTCCTCCCAGACCTGCCTTCTTCAGAAACCGGAGACAACGCATATGCTCCACAAGTGGTCTCCGTCAACAGTGCGCATTGTAAGCAATCAGCGTTGACGTCTTAGAGCTCTTCCTGCTCTGGGCTTAGAGAGAAGAACCCCCTTGTAAATCACTAAAACGAGCCAGGCCAGGGCAGGAGACTAATTGCAGCCGCGATGCTTAACTTGCGATCGTTTGGGACAAGCGCCCGATTGTGACAAGGCGCAGAGAGGTAACGGCTCTCCCATTCACGTTGCGGGTCATAGCGTGAGCCCTGCTGTACACCCTTGAACAAAGGAGGTCTTGACAGATGAGGGGAGACAATGCTTCTGGCTCTGGCTGAATTAAATCAGATGCAAAGCGGTTCAGGAGACAAAGTGGCAACACATTTCCATATGGAACACCTGCTCCTCGGAGGGTGGGGGGGGGCGGGCTTTTCATTTTAGAAGTCCTTTCCCCCTTGGTTTGTGCACATATGTGCCACTTCAAAAAACAAGAGCTGTTTCAGTGTGTCTGTACGTACACACACACACACACACACACACACACACACACACACACACTACACACACATCCAGGCTTGATGAAGGGAGAGGAGAGTTCAGCAAGGAGGGCTGAGATTCCCAGCAAGGTTTGAAACCTAAAGCCCCATCTGCACATTTAAAGCAGTATCATACCACTTTAAGCAGACATGGCTTCCTCCCAAAGAATCCTGGGAACTGTGGTTTGCTAAAAATGCAAGAGAGTTGTTAGGGGACCCTTATTCTCCCTCAGAGAACTACAATTCCCAGAGTTCCCTGGGAAGGAGGATTGCTAAACTCAGGGCTTCCCCCTCCCCAAGCCAGAACTTAGTTCCAGCACCTCTCAGGTAGACACCATTGCCGTTATAGGAGATCAAGGGAGGAATTCGTGGTGAGTTCCGGCCCCTCTTTTTCTAGAAAAATAGCACTGGTTAAACTGCTCTGGGAGTTGTAGTGGGCAAAGAGGGGTCTGCTAATAAGTCTCGACACCCTTCATAAACTAGTAGAAGGTAAAGGGACCCCTGACCATTAGGTCCAGTCGTGGCCGACTCTGGGGTTGTGGTGCTCATCTCGCTTTATTGGCCGAGGGAGCCGGCGTGCAGCTTCCAGGTCATGTGGCCAGCATGACTAAGCCGCTTCTGGCGAACCAGAGCAGCGCACGGAAACGCCGTTTACCTTCCCGCCGGAGTGGTCTTAATAAACTACACATCCCATAATTCTCTGGGGAAAGTCATGCCTGTCTTTTAAATGTATAGTGTGAATGGGGCACTGATATTACTATATATTTACTGAAAGCACACCATTTTCCCTGACAGGACTCTTTGGCTTACAGATAAGAACAGCTGGAAACATAGAAAAACCAACAGTCAAAAAACCCAAAATGGATAGAATCAAAATTATATACATATATAGGATGTGTTTTAAAACATACCAACAGTTACAATGAAACACAGCACCAACCCTTTTAATTAAAAAGCAATCAATGGCCAAAAGCCTGCTTGGACGACAAAGGCTTCACCTGCTAGTCCAGCTTCTCTACGGAGGGAGTTTCAAAGACTAATGTGCAAAGGTAAGACACATCACATCCATTGTTCCACTTAAATCTGAGTCTGCCGCTGCCCCAAATGGATGAGTCAAAAGTTGTCTGTGTCATAGTATCTTTCTCACAGAGGGCTTTTCCCACCTCAAAAGGCACTTGGGGAGAAATCACATGTTTGAAAAGCATACCACATTTCACCCTGCAGATCAAGAGGCAAATTGAACATGTAAACTTTCCACCAAAACCTTCCAGCATGAGGAAAGCTTACACGTGCGATTTCTCTCTACTCTGCAAAGCGCTTGGCCCTTCAAAGAATAGTCTGGAGCAGCCTTGATGCTAACCTGTCATCTTTGTTGATCTGGTCTCCAAATCCCACCGTGTCAACGATCGTCAGCTTCAGGCGGACGTTGCTCTCCTGAAGTTCGTAACTCCTTGCTTTCAACCGCACGCCAGGCTCGTTGTGAGTGGCTGGGTCACTTTCAAACTTTGTGTTGAACAGGGTGTCCATGAGCGTCGATTTGCCAATGCCCGTTTCCCCTGAAAAGGACCACATTCAGGTTAGGAGTCTGAGAAGCCCACAGCCACTACCTTTAGCCTACCAATGACTTTCTTCCTGGCCTCCAAATCAAGGATATTTTGCTTAAATGAGACATTAGAATTCCAAAGTTACAGGAATGGGGCAAGGCAAGCATTGCTTAGGAATGAGACTCCATGGTCTGCTAGATTAAGTAATTTATAGATCAAATCCTAACTTTGCAAAGAGGTCAAAGCTGGGCAAACTTCAGGCTTGCAGAAGCTACTTCATTTTTTTACCAGGACTCTTACGTTGACCAACGGGAGTAAAGAGCAAAAGTCGTAGGTTTGAGTCCTAATTGGAGCAGACCCAGTGAAATTGATGGACATGAAGCTATTCATGTTTTTGAACTTCACTGGGGTCTACTCTGAGTTGGGCTAACACTGAAGGCAGCATGTACACTCACGGGATTCTGAGCTCAGGAGCTTGTTTCAAATACTAGACCTGGCATTTTATTGCTGCTATTGTTAATGCAAGTGAGAGTCAGAATTCCTTGGGACTGAGCTATTTGTGAGCTATACACAGGTTTGCATTGCTTCAAAAATCTGCAAGACCTATTTCATCAGTTCTCAATTAAAATTGCAGCCAAAAGTTACATCAGATCAGAAGTCTACAACTACTAGAAGCTAGTCCTGGACCAGCACTGACACACACACACACACACACAGAGAGAGAGAGAGAGAGAGAGAGAGAGAGAGAGAGAGAGAGAGAGAACTTTGGGAAATCTATTAAGAACAACATGCCAACATTGTTTTTGTAGCACTTACAAAACTCAGCACGTTAAAATGGATCTAGGGGTCTTAGTAGAACACATTCTTAACATGAATCAACAGTGTGATGCAACAGCCCCCGCCAACAGCTAATGCAATTATAGGTAAAGGTAAAGGGACCCCTGACCATTAGGTCCAGTTGTGGCCAACTCTGAGGTTGCGGCGCTCATCTCACTTTATTGGCCAAGGGAGCCAGCGTACAGCTTCCGGGTCATGTGGCCAGCATAACTAAGCCGCTTCTGGCGAACCAGAGCAGTGCACGGAAACGCCGTTTACCTTCCTGCCGGAGCGGTATTTATCTATTTGCACTTTGACATGCTTTCGAACTGCTAGGTTGGCAAGAGCAGGGACCCAGCAACAGAAGCTCACCCCAGAAGCATGCTATTTCTTATTTTCATTTAGCAGGAAAAATATACACCTGCCAATTAGCACTGGGTTTCAACCTTAATTGGTTTAGCTGGAAATGGGTGGGAGGGCCCAGAATTTAATAGAGAAAGGCTAAATTTAAATCGGCGGGGCTGGGAGTTTATGGGCACATTTAATCATATATTTTTTAAGGTCATTTTGGTTTGGGTATGTTACTCTAACAGGAAGCAAAGAGAAGCAACACAACTGGGGTTGGCCTTTCCTTTTTGTGGCAAGTGGGACCTTCCACTGGTTAAATTATTAACTGCCGCATATTTCCTGCAAAAAAGGCATCGGCACAGAGGTTTTGGCAAGGGCACAAAAAGTTTAACTGCATTGGTGTCAAAGAAAGATAGGACATTCTTTCTGTATGCCACAACAGCAGCAAGAATTCTCATTGCAAAGTATTGGAAGACACAAGATCTACCCACTCTGGAAGAATGGCAGATGAAGGTGATGGACTATATGACATTGGCTGAAATGACTGGCAGAATCCGTGACCAGGGGAAAGAGACGGCGGAAGAAGATTGGAAGAAATTTAAAATCTATCTTAAGAAATATTATAAAATTGATGAATGTTAAAATGTTGAGGTTCTTTAGAAAGATAAGGAGATTACAGCGATAAAAGATTAAGTTAAAGAAAAGAACGATGAAGGAATATATTTGAGAAGATTAAAGTTAGGATTTGCTGAAATAATTTTTAAATTTTGGATGCAGAAAGGGGAGGTTTGGGGGAGTCCGAGAAGCAAGGTTTATGAAAAAAAGGTTACGAAATTATACATGTTTGTTTGTCTTTTTATTTGTTTGTATTGTGTATAAAAAATTGTAAAATCAATAAAAAATTTTAAAAAACAAACAAACAAAAAGTTCAACTGCGTAAGACCACACATCTCATAGAGGAGAAGGCTGCCAGTGGCTCCCAGCCATCACGGCCAAGCATACACTATCTCCAGGGCTTTTGACTGCCAATTGCTGGTATTGAGGAGAGCTTCTCATAATGTCGAAATCAACTTGGTGACATGATATATTAAAAAGTAGCTTTTCAGGTGATCACCAAGTCCAGTATGTACAAATACAAATCCTATTTTGTCAGTGCCGTAGTACATTATTTTCTAATTTCTTCATCTTCTCTTGTATTTTTCTGCCTGACGTCTTCCACTTGTGGAGGGCTGTTCCATTCAGGTGCTGCTTGAGATATTCCCATAAGGCACCTGGTCGTCCACTGTGAGAGAAGGATGCTGCCCTGACCCAGCAGGCTTTCCTTATGTTCTTAAACCAGCTGTGGATGCAAGTCACGTTCCTTTTCTTTTTTAAAAAAAAACAACAGCGGTGCAATAAAACCCCCAGTCAATATTTTCTCTTTTAAAAGGAACAGCGAAGCTGCCTGCTAAAGTTTCATTGTAAAAACAAAACCGGATTTCATATAAACAGGCAGCAACGGGAATAGCTCAGCCCTGCCAAGCGAAGTGCAGAGATCAATGGTTTCGTTTTGAGGACGCACAGAAATGCCTTTCAGGGGATGCAAATAGGAAAGGTCTCAGGGAAACAACATCGCTCCAGCCTCTAGAAGCTCAAACCACTTTGTTCAACAGCTTGCTGCGGTTTTGACGACATCTCTTTTCCTCGTTGTTTTAATTTGATGGATATGAAAACACTAATCCTCATGGGAGAGCAAAGAAGAGGCAGCGGCCTTTTGCATTCCACGGATAAAATTTGACTCCGGATGACTTTGGCTGTAACCTTGAGGACAGTTCACCCTGTACGCAGGCTCAGAAGAGAGGCTATGTGTGGATGCCACAATTCCCACTAGATCGCGGAGAAAGCAAAGCAATGCAATGAGAAGGGATGCAAACTGCAGCTATCAGCCTGCTGAGCTTCCTTTTTGTTAAAAAAAATGAAAAGAAACTCAAGTTTCTAGTCCTCATGTTTACAAAAATATGGGAGCGTGACTGAATTCCCTGCTGAAATCTCAGGAGCCAGAGGGGCGGCTGAGCAAGGCTTCCAGTCTTTGGGGACATTTGCTTGAGAGTTTCTCTAGGGCTGCAATTTGGTGCTACGTAAGTTTGTAAGTTGGTGACAGCAGTCACAAAATTAAAAGACGCCTGCTCCTTGGGAGAAAGGCAATGGCAAACCTAGACAGCATCTTAAAAAGCAGAGACATCACCTTACCAACAAAGGTCCGTATAGTTAAAGCTATGGTTTTCCCAGTAGTGATGTATGGAAGTGAGAGCTGGACCATAAAGAAGGCTGATCGCCAAAGAATTTATGCTTTTGAGTTATGGTGCTGGAGGCGACTCTTGAGAGTCCCATGGACTGCAAGAAGATCAAACGTATCCATTCTTAAGGAAATCAGCCCTGAGTGCTCACTGGAAGGACAGATCCTGAAGCTGAGGCTCCAATACTTTGGCCACCTCATGGGAAGAGAAGACTCCCTGATAAAGACCCTGATGTTGGGAAAGATGGAGGGCACAAGGAGAAGGGGACGACAGAGGACGAGATGGTTGGACAGTGTTCTCGAAGCTACGAACATGAGTCTGACCAAACTGCGGGAGGCAGTGGAAGACAGGAGTGCCTGGCGTGCTCTGGTCCATGGGGTCACGAAGAGTCGGACATGACTAAACGACTAAACAACAACAAAGTTTGTGAGGAATTCACTGGGGTGAGGAAGAAGCACAATTTGACATATGTATATTTCCAGTTCTATCAACTTGCCTTGCAGCATTGGCTTGTTTATTTTTCTTACAAAATTTATAGACCACTTAATAATTAAAGAAATAAATAAATCTCTAAGCCATTTACCTAAGGTACTAGAAAATACTATTTATTTTTTAAAAAATTTCTGCACTTTCTTTGCCAATATATGGGCAATGGCGTAATTCAGTGCAAGGAAACGGAAGGATACAGTGGAGTTCCCTTATAAAGTCTGGGCGTTTGAAACGGTTGTGTCAATGCAGAGTATTTTGTACTTCCCACTCGAATTCTCCCCCAGTGCTAGCTACATAATTCTCCATGCTTCAGAAGGTGTATTCGCATTCGTGTCAACAATCGTTTGCTCCTTACAGGGCAGAGTGTGGGAGCTCCACATTTACACACCTCGTGTGAATGGCATGGCCCCATTCCTTAGCCCTGAATGACCGGGGAAAGTGTAGGTCTGTCATGGAGAAGTAGCTACGAGCCACGATGGCTATGAATTGCCACCACTGTTCGAAGTGTTATGCCTCTGTATACCAGTCACTTGGATTCAGATGTGGGGAGAGAGCTGTTGTACTCAGGTTCTGCTTGCAGAATTCCCAGAGGCACCTGGCAGCCGAACAATTAAGAACAGGACACTGTTCTTCTTGTGTCCTGACACCAGGTGCTTAAGCAGACACCTAAATGCCAGTACTGGATGTTCTTATGTACAGGGTGCAATGCTCAGTGGCAACTAGGCTATAGCTCCCCAGTGTCTATGCATCATTTTCCCATTGACATCTGGTACATTTGCAATTTTAACTGAGGGAGAACAAACTTTTGCCCAGGTTTCCAAAAATCCAGGAAACACCAGCTAAGCATCCAACATCATTTCCCAGTTTAGTTTCAATTTTAAACACGTGAGGTTCCAAATGCTTTGCTGGTTTTCAGACTTTTTTTGGTGGGGGGTGTGGAGAAACCTGCACAAAAAGCTGAGCATTTCCATTTAAAAGATTCCCTGTGATGCTTCGTGTCTTACACGCTAGGTACCACCAGGCAGGAGGGATTTTATATTGTTCGCCCTGCATGTTGCATCCGGGAAGGACATGCAGATAATCTCTTTGTTCAGAAGCCCATTATCATCACTTACCAACACAAAGGATGTTGAAGCAGAAACCCTGCGAGGTTGACTTGTTGACCAGCTGATCGGGGAGGCTGTCAAAACCGACGTGGCCCGAGAGGGACAGGTTTCGGAGATCATCGTTCTGAAATGCCAAAGAAGAAACATGTCAAGGTTTTTATAGAGTTGGCTTTATCATTGCTTATCAATGAGAAGCAACCACGGCCACCGATATCACACCATCATGTCACATCACGTAAATGCATCCTCCATTGAAATAAACATATGTAGCTTTCTTTCAAATACATTTCTTTCAAATACATTTAGATGCAGAAACTAGAGTTCTTTGGAAGAAAGATGAGATTTGTTTGCAATAAACAGCAAGAACAGGCAGCTTCTAGGTTCCCAAATACTCTGTTTCATAGAGGGCAATATTAAAGTCTCTCAAACATAAGTAAATCTTCTTTTTAAAAAAATAATAATCACCTTTTAAAAATACTGATTAGCACCCTGCTTCTCAGGAATAAAAAGATAAAGCTGTACGGAAAGAGAAAAAGTTTCCTTACACAGAGTCAGACTAGAGATGGACGGGCCTGTCTAGGGCCCCATCTCCTCTTTGCATTTAAATAACTATCATACTACTTTATACAGCCATGGCTTACTCCAATGAATTCTGGGAAGTGTAGTTTGTTAAGGGTGCTGAGACTTGTTAGGAGACACCTATTCCCCTCAGAGAGCTACAATTCCCAGAGTTCCCTGGGAAGGATTGACTGTTAAACCACTCTGGGAATTGGAACACTGCGAATGAGAGAGGGGTCTCCAAACAACTGGTTTGGCCAAAATTGGCACGTTTAATTTTATTTATTTAGAAAGATGTGCAAGCTGTGTAAATCTCCAAATTCTCCAAGCTGTGTGCATTTCTGAAATTATCAGTAAGATACAGGTAAAACTGAGAACACAACTACACATAAAGCACAGCTTAAAATCAATCAAACAGAGATTAAAAAATCAATAAAACTTATGCAGAACATGTCACATATGGGGCTTGTAAAAGCTTAAGTTCCAGCACTCTTCACATAATATGTTATGTTATACCAACTTCTTTTGACAAAAGACTGTCCGGGGGCGGGGAGGGATGGCTAGTAGCCATTTGGGCACAACTAGTTGTAATTAGCTGCATTGCACTGTTTAAACCAGACTTTGCCCTGCCCTGGAGCCTGAAGGGAGCTTTAATCCCAGGTTGAAGAAGGTTGATCTAAACTATCAGGGGTCTGTACTATCCATTTTGAAATTTGGGGCAGCCCCATTGATATTGAGGGCACACTACAGTCCAATGCGTGGATTCCTTTCCCATTCACAGTGTGTGTGCCTATATATGTTTGTTTGGGGGCGGACTTTGGTAATCTTTGGTAATATGGTGCTCTGGGGGAGGTGAAAAACTGGCACCCCCAAATGGATCTTCTCTATCATGGATCTTCTCAATTTTGTGGCGCTTTGGTTCAAGTGCCCTGTACAGTCATACCTCATGTTACATCCCCTTCATGTTATGTTCTTTCACGTTACGTCCCGCGGCGACCCGGAAGTACCGGAAAGGGTTACTTCCGGGTTTTGCCGTTCGCACATGTGCAGACGCACAAAATGATGTCACACGCATGTGCAGAAGAGGCGTATTGCAACCTGCGCATGCGCAGACACACCCCTGCGGGTTGCGTTCTTTTCATATTGCGAACGGGCCTCCGGAATGGATCCCGTTCGTAACCAGAGGTACCACTGTACAGGAAAACCCTCCACGACACCCTAAATCTGGCACTGCATTTTCTACCTATCTATTACACACACATATATATTATTATTATTAATTGGATTTATATACCACCCCATACCCGGAGGTCTCAGGGCGGTTCACAGAAGAAAATATAGAGAGGAATGAACAGGGCATGGGGTAGAAATACAACAGAAAGAACGTCATTCCAGGAGGATAAAAGTGAGAGGCCAGGGGAATAAGCATTTCCCTCGCAACCACCCAAAAAGTGCAGAAGGAAAGTTTGCCATGTGACGGGCAGCCACTTCTGGAATTGCCATCTCCACTGTGGGCTGCTATTTATAAACCAAGCCGGGCTCTGCTAACCAGAGCTAATAAAATTGAAGCGCCGAAACTGTGCCCTAAGTCATCCGCTGTCCTTCAGCAGGCCTTGGAGGAGGAGAAGGAGGAGAGCGCAGAATTCTTCTGGCTCAAAGAGAAAAGAGGCTTTTCCTCTCCCCCCTTCCCACACAGCCCCAAGGCTCAGATCCAAACCATGGCAGGGAAGCAACACAGAAGACTATTTCCAGTCTCAGGAAAAAGTAAAGGGGGGAAACCCATTAGCTTGACTCACATTTTTCTCTCTGGCGAGATACAATTATTCGGAGCAACTTGTGCAAACTCTAGTCTTGTTAATGACCGCCATAAATGTTAACGCTGCCCTTCACGTCTAACATTTAGAATTTAGAAAGGAATAATGAAATGAAATATTTTATGGATGTGTTTATTGCCCGGGGCTCCTTGGGTTGTACAGAAATCAAACCAAATAAACAAATAAAATTCTGGCCTCAGCTCCACGTAAGTCAATCTTAAAGGTCACGATGGAGCCTTAGGAGGACATTATTGGTCTGCCTTCCAAAAATGTCTACACAAGCTACCAACTCAGAAACCGTTTTTTCCCTTTCTTTCTTTTTTACTATTTACACGTAAGTCATTTGTGGAGTAACCAAACAGTTTGAAACCAAAGACTCATGTGCCTTCCAATTTACACAACTAGCCCTTGCCTACTCCCCTGGAGGAAATTCCAGCTCATCACAGATGACTAGGCAAGTGGCTATTTACAAGCAAGTTTACTGTATCAGTACAACAAGTGCTTGCAGATGGGTGTTCCTATCAACTGCTCCTCCCTTGGAAAAATACCATTCTCCTGTGGACTAGTCAAAGCCAGGGCCCAGAATTGAAATGAGATTTTATTTCTTATTCGAACGATTGCAGCAAACCTTTATATCACTGGCAGCATTTCAAACAGGATGAAATAATATATCAATCTTGGATGTGTTTGAGGATACTGGGTTCACAGCCAAGAAGCTCAGGGGATTTCCCAATCCCAGGCTTTCATCAAACAAGAAACAGTACTGTAAGAGAATTTGCTTCTGCTCAAGGTGGGAAGCATTTCGAGGCTTTAACGGAAGAACAAGCCTTGCTGAGGAAGGTTTGGCATGGCTTCCGTACAGGGAAGCCTTGCTTCCTCAGTAACAGTCTTCTTCAGGAATTCCTTGCTCCACTGAGGCTCAGCAAGACAGTTGTGGCTACTAGTGGCTACTACCCACAATGGTTATGTTTTACGCCATCTGTCGGAGGCAGTGGACCCTTGAAGACAGGGGAGAGGGCAGCTGCAACACTCAAATCTTGCTTTCAGGCTTCCCATTGGGGCATCGGCATGGCCACTGCGAGAATAGGATGCTGAACTTGAAAGGCCATTGGCCTGATCCTGCAAACTCCTGTTACGTTCTTATGGCAGATGTGCTGGTCAGTTTTCAAGGCTCTTTTTCCACCCCCAAAGACCTCCACGCTGGGTTTGTCTGCTTGTCAAGCAACGCTGCTTTTCCTGGATCCCTCTCTGGCTTGTACTAATTTTAAAAGACGCCACATAGACAAAGTTTACCAAGCCAGCCAGGGAGCACAATAAGTAACAACCAAAACGGCAAGCTCATGATTTGATTTAAGTTCTCCTCTCCAAGGAACCCTTTTCTCTCCCTCCAAAGCTTTCCCCCCTGCCAAACAAATCTTGAAAGCTGTAGGCTTATTCTTCTCCTTTTAAGACATGCAGCTTGAAGAAAACCTGCTAGAACAATTTACTCGCTTATGGCAAATGTTGTGAGCCAACTGCTGTTGGCGGGAAGCGAAGTGGGGATTGTACAGTGTATGGATGTCCTCCCATCTGTAACTGATAGAACCACTCTTGCATCTGAATTCAGAGGTGTGCTTGCTTTTGAAAAACATTTCTGATGGACTACATGGAACTGGCGGAAATGACTGGCAGAATCCGAGACCAGGGAGAAGAGTCGGTGGAAGAAGATTGGAAGAAATTTAAAGACTATCTACAGAAATATTGTAAAATTGATGAATGTTAGAATGATGTTGGATAGAAACTAAGCGGTTTTCAGCTGTAATATTATAAGGAAAAATGGATTACTTAGGTAAAAACTTAATGTCATAATATTTTAAAATTAAAGACTAGGATAAACAAAGAGGGTAGGGATTTGCTGAACCAACAAACCGAATTGGAATACAAAAAAGGGAGGCGTGAGGAGGTCCGGGAAATAAGCTAATGAAAAATAAGTAATGGAAAGATGGAGTTGATTTTAACCATTTTTTTATTTTTTATTTTTTTATTTTTTATTTTTCATTTTTATTTTGTAATACTTTGAAAATCTTAATAAATATCTTATAAAAAAAGAAAAGAAAAACATTTCAGCAAAGCGGCTGTGCTTTCACTAGGGAGGCTATTGTAGACTAGTAAATTCAGAATACAGTGGTACCTCGGGTTACATACGCTTCAAGTTACATACGCCGCTAACCCAGAAACAGTGCTTCAGGTTAAGAACTTTGCTTCAGGATCAGAACAGAAATCGTGCTCCGCCGGTGCGGCGGCAGCAGGAGGCCCCATTAGCTAAAGTGGTGCTTCAGGTTAAGAACAGTTTCAGGTTAAGAACAGACCTCCGGAACAAATTAAGTACTTAACCCGAGGTACCACTGTAAGTGTTTATGAGTATCGTCGTCAGACAACGCTGTTCCCCCAACAGAGGAGGCTTACGTTGTGTAACCTGTGCATGAGGAACATCTTAGAATAGATATGCAATTGTTTCTATAGATGAGTGTGCTTTTATATGGGGGGCATGATGCACAGGTAAGCTTGTTATTTGAACGAAATGTGCCCCAGTGACTCACACCTGTGCCGTTGTCTGTGATCTTGAAAGGGAAACAAGAGGTGCCATACTGGTCGCATGCAATGCAGAAAAATTGTTGGGGTGGGGAAACCATATGTCTGCTCCCCCCCCCAAATCAGTGCCTTGAACACATAACACCAGTTTGTGGGGAGGCAGAAAGCACTGTAACAGAGGGCAGGACTCAGCCTGAAAATACCGCAAAAGGGAAACAGAGGGTTGTGCCTAATTAAGTCCAGCTCAGCGTGAAACCCATATAAAACAAATAGACCTATGTTAGCCATGCCCATAAATTTTGATCGGTCTACTCTGAGTAGAGATAACATCGGCTACAATCCAGCGTTAACAACCCCCCTGGTTCAAAAGATGCTTACTTAACTTGCTGGGATTGCGTTCAGATAAGTAAGCGTTTTGATCTCCAAATACAGCAGAAAAAGGAGGTATTTAGTCTATCTGAAGAAGTGTGCATGCGCGCGAAAGCTCATACCAGTAACAAACTTAGTTGGTCTCTAAGGTGCTACTGGAAGGAATCTTTTTATTTTATTTTGTAGTCTACCAGAACACCCTTGGTGAGCTTCAGAGGGAAAAGAAAGACAAGGCCACGTGTTTAAATTCCCTTCTCCCACTTAAAGATCCTACAGAGGAGATTCCACTTTAGCATTTGGTGCCTGGAGCTTTGTGGATGTGTTCCCCGCCCCCTGCCCCCATATCTCAGTTTTTTCGAAAGAGCCCCGACACAAACATGACAATCCGACCTCGCTCACTGCAGGGAGAGCAAACTCTGATCTCCGAGGCAGAACTGTTTGGCTAGAAAGGTCAGTTCAAACTCCAAGCAGTAACAGCACCACTTCTGCCAAGAAACGACATAAAAGGCCATTTCCCTTCCTTAGGGTTTTTCCTCCAAACCGCTAAGATTTCTATTTGGAGTAGAAGTGACTAATGCATCTACCAGTTCTCATGTCACAAATTACTAACCAGCAGAAAAAGCTGAAGGGTGTTTTTTTCTTCCTTCTTTCCCCTTTCCTGGTGGGGTGGGGTGGGGGGAAGATAAGAACCATGTGTGCACATTCCTGCAAGTCTTGTGAAGCGGGAGGGAAAGGGAGAAAGAAACACACACACACACACACACACACACACACACACACACACACACACAGCACCATGTGACAAACAAATATGAAGAATTTCCAACGACAAAGTCCAATCAAAAACAGATGCTTTTCCCTCCCGCTTCTCCACATGCCTAGTCTTGAACTGCCAATCTGAACTGCTGCATTTAAGCCGGGAAAGGCAGAGTGTATATCAGTTGTTTCCCAAGACTTTTAGGTAGAAACGCCAATTACTGCCATTACTACACAGCTAAGAAAGGAGAGCAAGATTGAGGGCAAATGCAATGGGCTGCATCCAACTAGGTTCTGCTCGGTGCAGAACCACAGACATGCATGCCCATCAACTTCAATGGGTCTGCTCTTGAGTAGGGCTGGTACTGGAGACAACCCAATGTGGCTTTCCCAAAGGAAACCAGAGGACGCCCAGAGCACAATCTCTTGAGTCACAACTGGATGAGTGCCTCTTGGCCTGTGGGCCTGCTCACATCCGGCTTTCTTCACCCCCTTTGGAATAAGGAAATTAAAGCCAAGGGTTTTTTTTTCCAGGGCAAAGGATGCCTTGATTTGTATGTGTATTGGGACGGCTTGAATTATAAGCTATTTAGAAGCCCATTTTAATAATAATATTAATAATAATAATATTTTTAATTTATAGCCCACCCTCCCCAGGCGGCTAACACCAGTAAAATTACAGTAAAAACATAACACGGGGGGGGGGGCAATTTAAAATACAGGTTAAAATGCAGCCTCATTTTAAAAGTAGCCCATAGATCAAAACCCTAAGGGGAGGGAAACATAAGGGTCAGACTGAGTCCAAACCAAAGGCCAGGCGGAACAGCTCTGTCTTGCAGGCCCTGCGGAAAGATGTCAAGTCCCGCAGGGCCCTAATCTCTTGTGACAGAGTGTTCCACCAAGTCAGGGCCAATACTGAAAAGGCCCTGGCCCTAGTTGAGACCAATCTAACCACCTTGTGACTTGGGACCTCCAAAACGTTGTCATTTGACTGCTATAATTTCCCCCTTTAAAAAAACCCCAAAAAGAAACGTTCGAGAACTGCACCTACATTTAAAACCTACTCCATTTTATCACACTGACAGCCAGTGTGGCACAGTGGTTAGAGTGTCGGACTAGGACCTAGGAGACCTGGGTTTGAATCCTCACTCAGCCACAAAGCTCAGTGGGTGACCTTCGGCCACTCACCACCTCCTAGCCTAACCTACCTCACAGGGTTGTTGTGAGGGTTAAATGTGAAAGGGTGCGGAGCCATGGACCTTGAGCTTCTTTGGGGAAAGGGTGGGACATGAATGCAACAAACAAATAATAAATATCATGCGAAGGCTCCAAAGCGGCTTACAGGTTGAAGGAGACAATTAAAAAGAAAGAAATCACATCCATGCAGCCATCCTAGTAAAACAAAACAAGAAGACAGCAGAAACCCACTCCTTCGCCTCCTCAGCTGCACAACCTAGCAGAAATTGCCCATTTAAAAGCCAGGTCCCATAACCAGTCTCCTGTGGGTTTGGTGGGTTCCCCCAGGGAATGAGTCTCGTAACAAGAGAGAAGCCACCAAGAAGTCCCTGTCCCTTGTCCCACTTGCCACCTCCTTGGAAGCTCTCAAAAGCATGAATGGAAGCAGAGAGCTGGGGGTGCTTGGAAATATTAAATATTCCCCAGGCTTCCAGTTAACCCTGTTAAGGGCCCTGGCTGAACAAGTTAGAAGCCGGTTTAAAAATCAAAGCACAGATAGCATACCCACAGTCCATTGAGTTCAGATGTAGCTGAATGGGTAAAGGCAGTGAGAAACTCAGATATGTCACCAAATTGCTCCTTAAATCAAAGTTACAGTTGTCAAAATCTGTTGTCATTTTGGGGCTAGATGTCTCTCAAGTCCTATTTTTCAAAGGATGGGCTGACTGTGATTGATTCTCAGTTAAACACCTGGCTGGTTCAGATGACAACCTTGAGCCGGGATAAGAGCCTTGAGAACTTAAAAAGAATTAAATTCACTTGATCCAGGGACGGTCCACATATATATTGGCCTATTCCGACCTCTTTTTCTTAAGGTTGGCTGCTCCTGCTCAGGCTGCACAGGAAAAGCAGTTTGGTTCCAGAAATTTGTTCTGATTGTGCAGATAAAATATAACAGAATTCCACCTCCAGGTGGTGGAAATGTCAGGCGCCATCCTGGCATCCACACTTGGTCGCAAGTGGTCAAAAGCCAGGTGCAAAATTGTTGTTGTTCTTTAGTTGTTTAGTCGTGTCCGACTCTTCGTGACCCCATGGACCAGAGCACGCCAGGCACTCCTGTCTTCCATTGCCTCCCACAGTTTGGTCAAACTCATGCTGGTAGCTTCGAGAACACTATCCAACCACCTCGTCCTCTGTCGTCCCCTTCTCCTTCTGCCCTCCATCTTTCCCAACATCTGGGTCTTTTCCAGGGAATCTTCTCTTCAAGGTGCAAAAATGCACCTGGCAAATTTCAAACACTGTCTGCCTTACACTGAAACAGACCACTGGTCCATCTAGTTCAGTATTGTCTGCACTGAGGGACTACACTGTGAGTCTCTCCCAGCCCTACCTGGAGATGCTGGGGACTGAAATTGGGACCTTCGGCACGCAAAACAGATGCTCTGTCACTGAGCTATGGACCTTCCCACAGTTGCCATGCATGCGCCACCCACAGGGCGCAAGGCGATCTGCATGACCTGTGCTTTGACAGGAAGAGAGGTTTGAGCTTGAGGCTGCTGCAGAGTCCATGCCAGCTTCCTTCACTCTGAGGAGGAAGGCAGAGAGAGAGAGAGAATGCGACTCTGCGAAGTGCAAAAATGTGAGAGTTTGGCATGCCTGCACTACATCAAGGTTGTGTATGGACAGGTGCAAGGGAGGTAAATCTCTTTTGCCCAGGTGTGGCAGGCACCATGCCCATGCCAGTGATTTTAGGCTGACGACATGAAAAACGCATACCTGTCCATCTTTTAAGTTGCCATAACCAGTGGTTCTCAACCTGTGGGTCCCCAGATGTTGTTGGACTACAAATCCCATGATCCCTGGCCTTGCTAGCTAGGGGTGATGGGAGTTGTAGTTCAACAACATCGGGGGACCCACAGGTTGAGAAAGGCTGCCGGATAAGACTCTTGTGTTATTTCAGTGACTTGGGAGACACACACACACAAAATAACTCCAGCCGTCTTCCAGCTTACAAAGGAAGCTTGATCGCCTGCAGGCGTTTCATATTCATCCTGGGCGAGTGGCTATTTTAAAAACTCCTGCCATAATCACAGTGACATCTTATGTATGTATGTATGTATGTATGTATGTATGTATGTATATGCAAAATGCTATTATGTTCTGGAGCAATCTGTCAGCCTTAGCTAAAATCTTTGATTGGGCACCAAATTGTGTTTAAGGTTTTGAAGCCAAAACGCTCAGCTTTTTTTGCTTTTTTTGCAGACAGAGGGAGAAAAATATATTAGCTGTGCCTCAGAGAGTTCTCCCAGCTGTGGATCTCGCTCATGTGTGATGCAGAGTCATAATAAATACTTAAGCTGTGGTGGCGAGGGGGGGGGGACTCCTCCCCTCTCCCCCTTGCCACTGCATTAATGTAAGTCTACGTAGAAAACCCCCACACCAAATAACATAAAACCCAAGCATTCTTTACATAGGCGAACAGAGAAAGGAATGTTCTCACAGTTCCTTCGCATTCTGTGCCCACAGGGGACTAGAACATGCATGCATCTGATTATTCTACTCTTAAGTACCACATCAATATTTTAGGTCATAAACAACTTTCCAAAATCAGCTGTATAGAAGCTCATGAGACACCCCAGAGTGTTAAGAGGCTCATAAAGGAATTATAATGAGGCTGATAATTAAACAGCTACAGCAGAGGCAAAATTGAATCCTTTGGCCTTATCAACACATGCCACAGAAACAAGGCATGCGCAGGCAGCAAGGCAGGGTGGAGAGGACGGAAACATCAGATTTTAATGCTCCTCTACATTTTTTTTAAGAGACCCTGGATGGAGAAAATGAGCACCTCAGGGAATGGGCTGTTCCTGAATCTTACCCCCCTGACATGCTAGTTTTCTTCTTGCATGGAGTTTTTCTTTTAATGTGGGGGGGGGCAGTCCAATAATAGCATCTTTGTCCGTGGGTTTTACAGACTTCCTCCACTCCTCCCCAACACTGTCTTCACCCCCCCCACCTCTTCTCATTTCTACTTACAAGTGGCTTCAAATTTCACTGCTCCCAAGTAACAAGGTAATTTGTACATCTAAGCTACTTAGGCCTTTTAAAAACGTATACATGTATTTTTTTTAAAAAAAAACTACATTAACAATTTCTGCATTTGAAAAGCACTGGGACTTTTCATGCCAAAGTCAATAAACTCTTGCCTTGTAAAGATTTGACGTTTTCATCCCCAAAAAGTTTTTGATTTGAGTTTCTACTGATATGAGGCTGCATTTTAATGTTGTATTTTAATCTTGTTTTTAAGTTGTATTTTAATCAATTGTTTTTATACTTGGTGTTAGCTGCCCTGAGCCCGGTCTTGGCTGGAGAGGGTGGGGTATAAATACAAATTATTATTATTATTATTATTATTATTATTATTATTATTGACAAAAGGAGGGATCCAAAGATATTTCTACCCTTCATTATCATACATTTGTGCATCCCAATTCTCTCTATTATGTCAGGAGTGCTCTGATGGTGTTTCCTGCTTGGCAGGGGGTTGGACTCGATGGCCCTTGTGGTCTCTTCCAAGTCTATGATTCTATGATTCTCTCTCTCTCTCTCTCTCTCTCTCTCTCTCTCTCTCTCACACACACACACACACACACACACGAAAGCCAAACATAAGGAAATGTGAGCATTCTTATCTCCTTTTCCACGCAGAGGTAGTAAATTCATGGCTGATGTGGAGTTTAAACTCTGGTTTAAGCCCAGAATTCAATCATGCAGACCTCATGTGGGGAGGTCGGGAGTATGGAAAACACAGGTAAGTAAAAGGGAGGGGGTTGAAGGAATGGCACTCGTGGGGTGGGGTAGAAATTTGGTCTGTGTGCAGTTGGAAGAGAGCTGAGAGTGGAAGGGATTAGCTGGGTGGGAATGGTTTAGATGGGGATTACTAGTTCTAATCCTATTCATCCCAGACTTCAGTTTGCTGTGAATTTGTTTTCATTGCTCCTCAAATAAACAAACACTCTTCTCTCAAACCTGGGTAACTGTCTGTGAAATCCAGGCTTCAAGGATCTTGGAACACCTGCCCCACACCTGCAACAGTGAGGTGGGGCAGAACATTTTCCTTTGGGGGGTGGGGTGGGAGAAGATCCCAGTGCTTTCTGTATTCCATGGAAAATTGCCTGTTTCTAAATATTTGCGGTTTGACCCAGATCATTGGGAGCAATGAACAAATGCCAATACAAGCTTGGTAGATTTCAAAGTTGTGAATACTTGGTCTTGCGTCCTTCAGTAACAATCAAAGAGTGGTTCACACAACGAATGAGCGAAATACGACGACGACCAAACGATTTAAAGCAGATCCATTAAAGCCCAAACAATGCAAGCTGCGGTCAATATAGCAGTTAGTGGATATACATTTGGTATACGCCACGGGTTGCTCACCCAAAAAGTTTACACAGGAGGTTCCGAACACCCAGGTGAACAGGTATGTCTTAAGTAAATGACAAAACTGAACTACAGATGAATCCCGACACATTGTAATAGGCACTGGGAGCTGCCTCAAAAGGGTGCCACCACAGACAAGGCTCTTTTATCTTGCATTGCCAACCAATGAACGTGACCCACCTGGGCTGGTGCCTTTTGGGACTGTCAGGACGGGAAAAAGAGAGGTCGGTGACTAGAGAAGCCCCAGAGCCAATGATCTGCAGAGTCAATGACAGGCAAGGCCAGCTAATTGCAATTTAGTCCTCACTTTCCTCCTGGAAATATTGTTGAAAGCACTAGGCCTGAGCTGTGGTTTGTTTCTTTGAATAAAAATTTAACTTGACTGGCCTCTAGTGATTTATTGCTTTTGCTGCTGAGCTATGCCTGATTCCAGCCCTGATACCTGCACAGCAGCCTCTCGTTTTGATGACACCCCTCTTGCAATTCAAAAGAGTTGTTTTGAGTCCATGGAGCTGTGATTACTATGGAGTAAAGGTAAAGGTAAAGGGACTCCTGACCATTAGGTCCACTCATGGCCGACTCTGGGGTTGCGGCGCTCATCTTGCTTCATTGGTCGAAGGAGCCGGAATACAGCTTCCGGGTCATGTGGCCAGCATGACTAAGCCGCTTCTGATGAACCAGAGCAGCGCATGGAAACGCTGTTTACCTTTCCGCCAGAGCGGTACCTATTTATCTACTTGCACTTTGACGTGTTTTCAAACTGCTAGGTTGGCAGGAGCAGAGACCGAGCAACGGGAGCTCATCCCGTAGCGGGGATTCGAAGCGCCAACCTTCTGATCGGCAAGTCCTAGGCTCTGTGGTTTAAGCCACAGCACCACCCTGAATTTAACGGGAGCAATCTGGAATGAATGGCTTTAAAGATAGTAGGCTTGAGACTTTAAAAACACACACAGTAATCCCGAAACAACCACTCACCCTGGAACTGTTATCCTAAAAGGCGTTTGTTGACGCAAAGCACTATGCTTTAAATCGTTACACAACGAAGCACTACCTTACAGATGCCCTCAAGTGACATAAATACGAGAGGCCTCGAAACAGCTGCTCGCTGAACTGCCTTGCAAATGTCAGAAAGCTAGCAGAGGCTTTTGCCTGACAGCTATGCAATTAATGTGGCATTGTACAGGGCCCAAGCAGCAACAAAAAGCCCAAACTACTATTGTTTGCAATGTTTATTTTTTCAATATATTGCAGAGAAAGCCAAGTGCTATGTATTCTGCATCCTGCACGTAATGTACTACCCTTGTGTTGTGAAAAGCCCCAGTAGCTAAGTATCAGCAAAAAATAGCAGGCTTCAGATATATTGGGGGGGGGGGCGCGAGTAAAAGAAAACAAAGGCCCAAAAAGCTAAGAGGCAGAGATGAAGATGTTGCCTGACACATCTAAGAGTTTTTTCTCATCTGGCAAGGTGAGGGCTGGGCATCTGCATCACTGGGCAATCACCCAGTGGGCCAAAGAATCGGGACCCCCATCATGCACAAGATAGCAGGATTTCTTCCCTGCTTGGAAAAATCTATCCATGCATTCAGACGGTTGATCCTAGGACTGCAGCCACACTTAACAAATTGGAGCCAGGTGTGCCCCTACAGATAAGACAGTGTGATTGGGTTTTATTTTTAAATGCGCACACACACACAGCCTGCATACAATGAAATGTAGCAAAACAGAATCATACCTCGGTTACAGTGGTGCCCCGCAAGATGAATGCCTCGCAGGACAGAAAACCTGCTAGACGAAAGGGTTTTCCGTTTTGGAGGTGCTTTGTAAAACGAATTTCCTATGGGCTTGCTTCGCAAGACGAAAATGTCTTGCGAGTTCCTGCGGGTTTTTTTTCCTCCCCCCCCCTTTTCCCCAAGCCGCTAATCCGCTTATCAGCTGATCTGCTAAGCCGCTTAACAGCTGATCCGCTAAGCCGCTTATCAGCTGATCCGCTAAGCCCGCTAAGCCGCTAATAGCGCTAATCCGCTAATGGGCTTGCTTTGCAAGACGAAAAAACCGCAAGACGAAGAGACTCGCGGAACGGATTCTTTTCATCTTGCGAGGCACCACTGTATAGCTTAACCTCGAAGTATGCAAAAATCCAATCAACGTGAAATCACGCGGTTAAGGGTGCTCATAGCACAAGTTCATGGAATGAATATCCAAATGTAATCTGGAGAACGATGTCAAGCGGGTGGGTTGGAATCTTAGTGAAGGTATATCCCAGGATCCATTCAGTAAGTCGAACTGATCAGGAGGAAGTGCATTCAAATTGCAGATTTCTCATCCCGCACGTTAAGTTCCTTGGAGGGACAAGGGTTCCTTCCCCAAATCTAAGGTTCTAAGATTCTGTGACTGAACCTCCAGCACCTCAGGCTGCAAGGAAACAGAAAGGGAAGTGGGGCCTGCTGTTGTCAACATCCCACGTTTGTGCCCTGTGCAACTCCAAAGAAGCAGCTCTAAGCCTTGGGGAAAGCACTGCTTGGCCTTGATCACTGTGGGGGAGAGGCCAGACCAGTGGCGTAGCATGGGGGGTGCAGGGGGGGCTGGCTGCACCGGGCGCAACATCTGGGGGTTAAGGTTTAGGGGCGCAAATCCACGGGTTAGGGGGCGCAAATTACTTGCCTTGCCCCGGGTGCTGACAACCCACGCTACGCCACTGGGCCAGACTTTGTAATGCTGATTAACTAGCTAATAGACAGAAAGGACAAGCTGATAGTGGGGGCTAATGGTTTTAGGGGATGTTTCTCCCCTTAACAGAGCAATCTACCTGCAGGGGGTAGGGACTGAAGCCAGTGCTATACAAAGGGTGGGGGGCTGGGAAGGCAGAAAAAGATGGCCTTTTGCACTTTAAATTGGAAGAACTTTGAATTACAAGTTATGAGCAGGGCTATCCCAAGACTTTTTGCTGCCCAAAGCAAATAAGCACTCCCTCAAATCCACCTACAGAAATTGACCAGAAATTGACTGGAAGTTGCATCTCCCATCAGCAATAGCAGTGGGATAGTCTCCTCCACTGCACTCTAGTTTAGAATGTGTGTCACACGTGGCCCTGATCTCCAGCAGAGGGGAATGGGCAGAGGATTCCCAGTGCTGCTCTTCCACCCAGGATCTGCCAGCCCCTGCCTACTGATAGGGCTGGCTGAGCTGTAGGCAACCCAATGAGATGCAAAATAAAAAAATTCCTTCCAGTAGCACCTTAGAGACCAGCTAAGTTTGTTATTGGCATGAGCTTTCGTGTGCATGCACGCTTCTTCAGATACACTGAAACATAGCTGTCAACTTCCCTTTTTTTTAAGGGAAATCCTATTCAGAATAAGGGAATTTCCCTTAAAAAGAGAGGAAAGTTGACAGCTATGCACTGAAATATAATATATATAGTAAGAGGGTGGGGAGGGGCATTACTCAGAAGGGTGGTGGGAATGGGTGATTGGCTAATAGGTGTGGTAAACCTGTTGACGACTGTACTGCAATTGGTCTTACAGGAAAAAGCAAAGGGTGAGATGGCTAAAAATAGCTATATCATGTATAATGAGATAAGAATCCAATGTCTCTATTCAGACCAGGTCTCTCCATGGTTTTAAGTCTGATAATAAGTTGCAATTCAGCGACCTCTCTTTCCAGTCTATTTCTGAAATTCTTTTGTAATACGACAGCTACTTTGAGATCTTGTATAGAATGTCCTGGGAGATTAAAGTGTTCTTCTACTGGTTTCTCTGTCTTGTGATTCCTGATATCAGATTTATGTCCATTTATCCTTTGGCGTAGGGACGCGGGTGGCGCTGTGGGTTAAACCACAGAGCCTAGGACTTGCCGATCAGAAGGTCGGCGCTTCGAATCCCCTTGACGGGATGAGCTCCCATTGCTTGGTACCTGCTCCTGCCAATCTCTCAGTTCAAAAGCACCTCAAAGTGCAAGTAGATAAATAGGTAAGGTAAGGTAAGTGGCATTTCCGTGCACTGCTCTGGTTCGCCAGAAGCGGCTTAGTTATGCTGGCGACATGACCTGAGCTGTACGCCAGCTCCCTCGGCCAATAAAGCGAGATGAGCACCGCAACCCCAGAGTCGGCCACGACTGGACCTAATGGTCAGGGGTCCCTTTACCTTTACTATCCTTTAGCGTAGGGTTTGGCCTATTTGTCCAATATGGGATGCGTTAGCACAGGGGTGCCCAAACTTTTTCCGAAGAGGACCAGATCTGATGAAGGATTTAACCCCAAAGCTGCTGAGCTTTTTTCAGGATTGAAGTTGCTCAGCTTTTTTTAGGATTTTACCCCCAGGACATATGCTGCCACAGGCCCCCAAAACAGACTTTGGACATGCCTGGATTAGCAAGCTGCGTATTTTTGCCGCAAGTGTGTTCTGCCTGTGTATTTGGAAACAACACAAATATGAGAGAAGCACTGGGCTCCACCCCGCAGAACCACCCTGGAATGCCTCACTGCTTGGGACCATGGGGAATACTTCACAGAAGGCTTTGCTAGTCCTACTAATTTATTTGCGAAGTTAACAGTTTGCCAGATTTAAAAAATCATATGCTGAGGGTTCACAGACCACGGGTATTCGTGGCATTATCAAACAGCAACTTTCCAGAATCAAATCATTCCTGCCCACCCAAGTCTGCTGCAGCCTCCACCGTCAGCTGCCAACAGCCTACTGCTACACAGTGCAGGTTAAATTATAGCCCTCATCCATGCAAATGACTGCTATTCCCTGCTTTGATTTGGCCTGCCTAGGTGGTATTTGAAAAGGAGAGTCAAAAGCAGGTTTGTAACACTAATGGAGTTAACTTTAACTGTGCCAAAAACACACTACACTGAACTATTATTGATAGCAAAATTTATGCCAAAAAAAGCACCTTGGATCTACTGGAGAGTAAATATGCAATCTGGGTTGGGGGGGGGAGTCCCAACTTTGTGTTGAAAGCAGTGGAATGGGCCTTAAGTCACAACCAACCTGTCCTTCTCATTTCACTAGAAAATACCCGTAAATTAGTAATTCTTGCTCAATTAGAAATGCTGTTAACTGTCTCTGTTGAGGTCAGATGCACACGACATATTAAATTGGCCCTAGCCTAGTACAAAGAATACAAGGAGAAGGGGACGACAGAGGACGAGATGGTTGGACAGTGTTCTCGAAGCTCCCAGCATGAGTTTGACCAAACTGCAGGAGGCAGTGGAAGACAGGAGTGCCTGGCGTGCTCTGGTCCATGGGGTCATGAAGAGTCGGACACGACTAAACGACTAAACAACAACAACAGTACAAAGAATAAGTAGAGCACAGCCAAGACTTACTGGAAAGCAAATCCTACCGTACTTAACCACCTTACTTTTGAGTAAGAATGTTTGGGCTCAGACTGCAAGACAGCCAGCACTGCACCTGTTAAAGCTACACCTGAAATGGAGCCAAACTACAAGAAAGAAGATTCCACCTAAACATTAGGAAGAACTTCCTGACAATAAGAGCTGTTCGACAGTGGAATTTGCTGCCAAGGAGTGTGGTGGAGTCTCCTCTTTTGGAGGTCTTTAAGCAGAGGCTTGACAACCATATGTCAGGAGTGCTCTGATGGTGTTTCCTGCTTGGCAGGGGGTTGGACTCGATGGCCCTTGTGGTCTCTTCCAACTCTATGATTCTATGATTCTATGATTCACCTTCTATTGTGTTTAGTTTCAACTGCAGCCCTACACAATTACCTTGGAGTAAACCCCGTTCAGCCTACTTCTGAGGACTGCATTCTCAGTTCATGGACTATTTTAAAAAGCCATGCAGTTTAGGTGCAGCATTCTACTATGATGCAAGGAAAGAGACCTTTTTTTCCTGCGACAAAGAACTATGCACAAGCCAGTGTTTAAAGTGGGAATTAAATTTAGTCCTCCTGAATTTACCCTTCAGGTTTCTGGCTGACTTGGTTTAGAAGAAAACATGTGGTTTTGCCAGTGCTCAAATAATTGTTATTTTAAATTAGATTAGGAATAAAGTTACATAACACAAAACATAGGCAGGCATGTGAGTGTCATCCCAAAAACGCTGACAATTCGTTTAACAGCAAACCACACAATTCGTTTGGCAGGTTTGACTTCCTCCAAATAACGCTCCTGCGGTAATTTAAACGAGGCTTTTAGGAATTGTTCCTCCAGTTCAGTCTTCCCCAACCTCGTGCCCCCTACAGATGTTCTGTAGCCTGTGTAGAGCATGGCACCCCCACCTGTCAGACCACCAATATTTATCCTAAATCTTCCTTTCAGTGCTTTGAAACCTGTTGTTCCTACTTGCTTACAGCAGGTCAAGAAGCAAGGCCAAATCAGAGTTTAATTCTAATTGGCTCAATACATAGAACTAGTGTTCGCTTATTCCTTAAGCCAATAGTCCTTTTTTGTACAATACAACAAAAGGATAAATAATGTTGTCTAGTAATACACAAACACACACACACAGAGAGAGAGAGAGAGAGAGAAAGAAAGAAAGAAAGAAAGAAAGAAAGAAAGAAAGAAAGGAAGGAAGGAAGGAAGGAAGGAAGGAAGGAAGGAAGGAAAGAAAGAAAGAAAGAAATGTTCCCATAATGCATTCTCTCAGTAAGCAGTTACTTCAACTGAGATGAACATGAGGTTCTAAGGGGAAAACAATATCTGGATTCCTGGAGGTGGGCGGCAGTACCTTTTTTTGGCTGAGGTATGCACGCCCCTCGCTCATCTCCAGCCTGTGTGTGCCAGCAGCATGTGTCCTGGAAGGCATCTGATTATCTGAGGGGAAATGGTTTTATTTCATCCCTCGATCCATGCTTCCTGTTGAATTCAGAACAGCTGTGGTATTGAATCGCTACTGCACACTTGAAGCCAAAGATTCAAGCCTTTACTGGAACAGCCCCAAGGCTCCGCAGGGAAGCAAGCCCAGGAACCACAGTGGTCTTCATCCTTGGGATAGGATCAAACTGAAAAGGTTTATTTGTGTTCTGTATGCAGGGCCCATTTTCAGAACAGGAATTTCTGATTGTGCCTAGATACCAAAACGGCTGCAAAGTTACCGTTAATCGTGGCATCCATCTAAGGTAGGGCTGTACACACATCACAACTGAACTGTGAAATTGGTATTGGCACAGAATTAAAGAGTCAAAGAGCCTGAACATTTTTTCTCTTCAAAAGTAAACAGAAACAAGTTTCTAGACCTTATGACTGGGTTGACAAAAATGTGAAAATACTTGGTAGGATACCTGGTTCTGGGCACCACAGTTCAAGAAGGACACTGACAAACTGGAACGTGTCCAGAGGAGGGCAACCAAAATGGTCAAAGGCCTGGAAACGATGCCTTATGAGGAACGGCTAAGGGAGCTGGGCATGTTTAGCCTGGAGAAGAGGAGGTTAAGGGGTGATATGATAGCCATGTTCAAATATATAAAAGGATGTCACATAGAGAAGGGAGAAAGGTTGTTTTCTGCTGCTCCAGAGAAGCGGACACGGAGCAATGGATCCAAACTACAAGAAAGAAGATTCCACCTAAACATTAGGAAGAACTTCCTGACAGTAAGAGCTGTTTGACAGTGGAATTTGCTGCCAAGGAGTGTGGTGGAGTCTCCTACTTTGGAGGTCTTTAAGCAGAGGCTTGACAACCATATGTCAGGAGTGCTCTGATGGTGTTTCCTGCTTGGCAGGGGGTTGGACTCGATGGCCCTTGTGGTATCTTCCAACTCTATGATTCTATTCTATAACTGTTGCTGGAGAAAAGCAAGTTTCCCAGCAGCTAACATTTCCAACATCTAGTAGGAGTGAGAGAAACCAAGGGACCTGGGACTCAGTTTGCAACTGGAGTTTTGTCTGCTCTAGAGCAGTTGCAGCTCACAAACAGCTCTGTTTTTCAAAGCCACCTCTGATCTGCCTCCACACCATCTGATCTGCCATCTTCTCCCCGCAATGAGAACAGATGGGAAGGGGTGGAAGAGGTTTGGGGAGGAATCAAGAGTAGCTTTTGGAACAACAGTTAAAAAGGATATAGAAGGTTACTTAGCAGTTGAGAGGAACAGGGTCCCCAAATCCTTGAACCATGCAAGCAGTTTGGGAAAACATACAAGCCGCATTTGAAAGCTTTAATAATAATAATAATAATTTTTATTTATACCCTGCCCTCCCCAGCCAAGGCCAGGCTCAGGGCGGCTAACACCAAGTATAAAACAATTGATGAAAATACAACTTTAAAACAAGATTAAAATACAACATTAAAATGCAGTCTCAATTCACTAGAAACTCAAATCAAAAACTTTTTGGGGATGAAAATGTCAAATCTTCACTAAGGCCAACTATCTAGACTGGTCCTACGTGGGTCAGAAAAAAGCCAGGGAAGTCCCCAAATAGGAGTTTCATCACAGAAGGAGAAAGGAAAAAGGAAAGAGGGGGAGGGGATCAAGTTGATTCCAAGCCAAAGGCCAGACGGAACATCTCTGTCTTACAGGCCCTGCGGAAAGAAATCAGATCCTGCAGGGCACTGGTCTCATGAGACAGTGCGGAGCCAATGTTGAAAAGGCCCTGGCCCTGGTTGAGGCTAACCTGACTTCTTTAGGGTCCGGGACCTCTAGGGTGTTGCTATTTATGGACCCTAAGGTCCTCCGCATACTTCGGGAATGACCTAGAATCAAAAGCAGAAGAATTCACCAAAGACCAAGTTCTGAAACACAGCTTGAAGGATGCAAAGTAGGATTCTTATCTTGTTTTTGTTTTTCTATCCACTTGAATGTGCCACTACACTGTATCACAAACTGCTTCTGGAACTGCTCTGCATTTCCAAAACGTTCTGCTTCAGACATAGGTGGGAGAGAGGACTACTGCTGTGCAAAACTGAAGTCCGACGCTCCCTTGGAGTCAGTTGTGTAGCCCTTGGAATCAGGGACAACAGGCTGAAAAAACATAAAGTACTTTTGCACATGGCGCACAGTTAAAATTATGGGATTTGCTCCCTCAAGATGTTCTGAGGACCACCAATCTGGATGGCTGTAAAAGAGGATAAGACAAATTCAAGAATATGCCGTAAGTCATGGTCTACCTCGACTGCTGGAGGCAGGGGATTTCATCCAGGTAACAAAATTACACATCAATCCACATTCGTGTTGAGAGATCTGCTCCAGCTGCTGATTTGCTGCTGAGCCAAATTTCAGGTATTACTATCAGCATATAAAGCCCTCAGCAGCATGAGACATACAGGCCTTTCCCTGTAGGTGCCAACTCATTCATTTTGATCTGCACAACTAGTATTTCCGTGTTACGCACTTAGAAGGAGGCAATCCTTCAGTATGGCAGTACCTGGTCTTTGGAACTCCCTGCCCATTGATATTAAGCATGAGCTGTGCTGTTTTCAGAGACTGCTAAAACATTTTTTGAAGCCTATTCAGACATGCAATTGTATTGTGTATATTGATTTTAGAACTGCTGCATTTATTTATTTTTGTTTGATCTATTTTGTTTTTAATGTTTGATTTTACCGGTTATTTTTAAATTGACCGTTCTATATTGCTTTATGTAACCTGCTTGGAGGTTTCTCTTGGTTTAAGCGCTACATATAAATCATGCTAAATAAATAAATATACAGTTACCGTAAATACCAAGTTACCAAGGTTACATTTACTGAAAGTATAAACCATTCCTGCCAGTCCTCAGGCCACCATACAATGAAACCAGTTAATTGTAAGTGTGCAATTGCTTGTTAACGTTATGCAGATGTTTACCTGTGCACAACACCTGCTCAAAAAACCAATGGCAACCAATGCAGTGATTCCATGAACAATTAAAACATATTTAGGATTGTGTTGGTTTTCTACATCTTGATAAACCAGACAATAAAATCTGCATGCATTGTTTGTCCTAATAACCCAGACTCCGATTAAAACAATAGCAACACACAGCTGAAGAAAGGTAAAAGAAAATCAGGTCACTTGCAAGAAAAAAATGCCAATTATTTTTATACATGGTGCCTGCTTGCTCCAGAATGACGGGTAATTCTACACCCACAGTTGTCAAGATATTTGCAGAAAACTCCTGCTTTTCATCAACTGCCATATGAAAGTGACATGTATTTAATATTAATGAGGCTGAAGAAGAACAGCAGGGTTCGCCAGCATCTTATCATATACCGTATTTTTCCGTGTATAAGATGCCCCCACATATAAGATGCCCCCTATTTTGGGGGACTCCAAATTAAGAAAACACCCCCTCAGCACTACCCATGTATAAGACGAGCACCAATTTAAAACCTAATTTTTTGGTTTAAAATCCCCCCTCGTCTTATACATGGAAAAATACAGAAAGTCACTCTGTGGCAAAAACACGACATCCTTTAACATGCACAACATGTTGGCAGCCTTCTCTTGGTTTCACATTGCATACAATATTTGGGAAATTATCTTGAAAGTAAACGTAAACAGAGGAAAGGTTGTGTGAAGAACGCTAAATTTCAAAGACACCATGGTATTTTGGATTGTTAAAGAGTTGGTGTAGGTAGGGAATTTATGGTTCTTAACTCAAGGCATTTTAAGAGCCATTTCCAATATTATGTGGCTGAATAGCTTATTTTTCGATTTTGCAAATGAGCATGCCCAAATCCAGACTTAAGAAAGCTCTAGGTATGTCTACAGGGGTTTCCCCCCTTTTTTGCCCTGGCTTTTGAAACTTGCAATGTGTACTTTTAGGACCCACCTTATTTCTGTGATTCTGAGTTGTTTTAAACTGTTTTTAATATTGTTTTAATTGTTGCAACCCACCCTGGGACCTCAGGATAGGATAATAATAACAGTAATACCACCACTGGGTTTGTTTTAAAGAAAAAAGTTGAGTAAGGAAGCCCATAATAAGTGACAACTAAGCTTCTCATCATTGGGCTGGGAAGAAAAGAGATAGGTCAATTGGTAGAGCATGCAACTACCATTTCAGGATCAGGACTAATTTCAGGATCGTGGGTTCAAGCCGCACATTGGGCAGAAAATCCCTGCATTGCAGGGGGTTGGACTAGATGGCCCTTGTGGTCCCTTTCCAACTCTACAATTCTGTAATTCATTTTGCCTGACATACAGATGAACCTCTATTTCAAATACTAAACAAAGGATGAGAAACACAAAGGCCCCGTTCGCACATAATACCAAACCCTATTTTAAAAATTAAACTATGGACTGGCAGAATCTGAGACCAGAGAGAAGAGTTGGTGAAAGAAGACTGGAAGAAATTTAAAGACTATTTACAGAAATATTGTAAAATTAATGAATGTTAGAAGGATGTTGGATAGAAACTAAGGGGTTTCCAGCTGTAATGCTTTAGGAGATACGAAAAAAAAAGGTTTATAAATGGGTAAAAGCTTAATGGTAAGGATTTGCTGAACTAACAAATTGAAGTGGAATACAAAGAAGGGAGGTATGAGGAGGTCTGGGGAAATAAGCGTAAGGAAGATATGTTATGGAAAACGATTTGTTTTTTAACTGTTTTTATGTTGTATTTTGTATTTTGTTTCTTTTTATTTTTTATTTTTTTCATTGTTACATTTTAAAAACTTTAATAAATATCTTTTGAAAAAAATTAAAAATTAAAATTAAACTATGACAGAACGCAAACAGTGCTGATGTGCACTGTTCAACATTGCTCCGGTTTCCTCACTCTGACTTTGCTGCACCATGGAGGGAGCAAGCCAGAGTCTGGCTTTGCATTATGCGCAAAGCGGTTAGTTTCCCCCAAAAGAAACCACAAGTGGTAAGCAGAGAACAAACCTTTGCTTCAAATATGAATGGTATTTGAAGAGAAGCAAAAGGGGTTGGTTTGCAAAGCCCGTCTCTGGTTTGTTTTCCTCCCTGGTGCAGCAAAGCCAAGAGTCGGAGACAAGTCGAAATTGGGACTTTTGAGCTACTAGTATGCTGCTCATTTTAATTAAACCATAGTTATTCCTTAACTATAGTTAAATGTTACAGGCTAGCCAGCCTAAAGTGTTTTGTGGCACCAGACAAACAAGTTTTCTGATAGCACAAGTCTTTATGGGCTAAAGCCCAGTTCATCAAATGTGTTAAGTGTTACCCATGGATGGTTGACAAGACTGGTTGGCAGGACGGATGAGGACAGTGTGGTCAAATAAGAATGAAATGGTGGAGAAATGGATAGCCTGTGAGAGATGAATTAAATGCATTTGTTTTATTTATTTGCCGATTCTATAAACCACCTTTCACTACATTGTAATTCCAGAGTGGCTTCCAACATGTAACAAAAGCGAACTGCAATACATCAAAACACTAACAGTTTAAAGTAAGTTGAGGTAATATAATATCAAACAGAAAACAAGAGCAGATGGAACCTCCAGACTAAAAACCTGACACTGGTTAAAACCAAGACAACTCAACTCCTGACAGTAAGAGCTGTTTGACAGTGGAATTTGCTGCCAAGGAGTGTGGTGGAGTCTCCTTCTTTGGAGGTCTTTAAGCAGAGGCTTGACAACCATAAGTCAGGAGTGCTCTGATGGTGTTTCCTGCTTGGCAGGGGGTTGGACCCGATGGCCCTTGTGGTCTATTCCAACTCTATGATTCTATGATTCAACTCATTCAAAGGCCTTGGGGAAGAAGCATTTGTGAGCCATCAAAACTGTAGTAATTGCCGATAAAACAATTGGTTTTAACACCGTTAAAGTTAATTTACACCTGCAATGCTAAAGGAAAGCTATCACATTTCTCAGTAAGTTCTAATTCAGCACTATCATGTGGGAGGCTCCCACTCAATACATGAATACAGCACTCTTGTCTTGTTGGCCAAGCCGTAGCCTGTATGCCAGGGCTAGGAAAGCTTGTTCTTCCACTCCAACTCCCATCATCCCAAGCCAATAGTTGATAGGAGATGTAGTCCAGCTACACGTGAAGAGCCAACGATTCCTCTTCCCTGTTCCTACGCAAACTGGTCAGCAACTGCTGTGTATATATTGGATCCATGTCAAAAAGAGAGACTCAAAGGGACTTCCGGTCGGTGCCAGCGCTTAATGGCGGTCCTAGCTCCGAGCTCCGGAGGAGGACTGCTTCGCAAGTTCGGGTCTTACCCGCTACGGCAAGCGGGGGACCCCTAAAATCCCAGGCGCTGAAGCCTGAGAACAAGGAGACTCGGTGGGCACCTTTGCGCCCCCCGGTACCGTGAAAGAGCCTTTTTAAAGGCTACGGATCGACATCGGGAGTGAGCGCGGTGCTGAGAGTCGCTACCCAGCCTGCGAAGTGAAGCCGCGTCGCCATAAGCGGAGAGCGCCGATTCCTTCCTGAAAAGAAAATTTGGACTGAATCCCCGTGAGTAAGAGCTGAAAAATAATCGGGACCCTTTAAATTCTTAAAATTGGGCTAAAAACGGGGGAGAATTAAACAAAGGAAGTCTGCCTCCCCCCGACTGCATGAAAGCGAAAGCAACGGAGCTTTAAACCTGCATCCGTTTAAATCCGCTCTTTGATCAGCTAAACCGGACATTTAGACCTTTGATCTCCCCCCTAGCTAGCAGGGCAGAGGGGAGGTGAATTTGATGAATAACTGCATGATCTATTCGAAGAAAAAAACCTCTGCTGTCTCACCCATTTGAAAGCATGAAACGGTCTGCCTTTTTAGCACACTGAACTGACTTCTCCCTGTGAAGTGATACTTTGACACAAAGTTTCCACAGTGCCTGGCTACTGTATAATACAAGAAGAAATAGCATAAATTGGGCAACTGTGGCAATTTGAAGTTACAAGTTTTTAGCAACATTGAACATTGAATTTGACTGTGTTAATCTCCTTTTTTACATTTTGGACAGTCTCCTTTGTTTTTGTACTTGGAAATTTTGCCCTATGGCCATTTTGATTTGCTCCCTCTAGAGGACAAAGTGAAGTCCGGCACGGCCTAAGACAGTGGAATTTTCCAAGGGAGAACAAATCCCGTGGGAATTGACCTTGACATGAGTGGCGCACAAGAAGAGATAGTTACAAGAGCCAAGACCAAGCAACAACAACAACAGCTGCAGCAGCAACAGGCAAAGAAAAGAGGCTCAATCTCAGGCGCAACAGCCGGATCAGCAGGAACAACAGGACAAGACAAAGGAGTAGCCGTCTCTATGGAAGCTGTGACAGACGCCCTGCTCAAGATAAACCAAACTTTGGAGTCTCTGACAAAACAGACTTCAGAGAATACACTAAAATTAACAGAAATTTCAACAAGACTGAACCAGAATACAGAATCTATAAATAAACTGGTGGAGGAAAACGCCACTACGCGCCAAATTGCGGAAGATGCCAAAGCTACTGCGGGAGAGACACAGGAGAGATTAGAGCCGATTGCCAAGAAGGTCTATGAGCATGACGCAACCCTGGCCTTGTGGGAGTTACAGAGGAAAGAGAGAAACTTAAAAATAAGACTGATCCCGGAGAATGAAAGAGACAATCTTGTGGAATATTTGACACGGGAGTTTGTGGACTGCTGGGACCTTGAGGAAGACGAATTCAAAATCACGACTGCCTTTAGATTGGGTAAAAAGCAACACAGAAAGACTCCGAGAGATTGTTTGATCACACTCAGATCCAAGGAGGAAAGAGACAAAATACTAGGACTACACTTTGAAAAGGCCTTGCAAATTGGAAACTCAGCTGTACAGATCTTCAAAGACATCCCAAAATACATTCTGGATTTAAGAAACTTCTACAAGGACTTAGCCCTTTTACTAAAGAAAAATTCTATCCGCTTCAGGTGGGAATTCCCACAAGGACTGTCATTTGACTACAAGGCAAACAAGGTGAAAATAAAGACAATTCAAGACAAAGACAAATTTTTGGCAAGATACCAGGAGGACCTACAGAAGGGGACTGTGGACGTACTTGCAGAACAGAGGAGAGCACTGGATCTCCTGAATCTCTCGATTGGACAAAAACCACCACCATCAGAAGAAGAGCAACAACTGGGAGCTGTTGGAGGAGCCTTAGAAAAATAGCAAGATGGCTCTGCAATTTCTTAGCTGGAATTGCAATGGGCTCAATGGGCCTTTGAAGAGAAGACAAGTATTTCATATATTGAATAGAGAACAATTGGACTTGATATGCTTACAAGAAACCCACATAACCAGAGCCCACAGGAGATTACTCATAAACAAAAGGCTAGGACAAGAATTTATTTCATCAGACAAAGTTAAGAAGAGAGGAGTTGTAATATATGTGAAGGAGAAATGGGCTCCAAAAATGATATTCAAGGACGAACAAGGGAGATATCTGGCAGTGGAGATACAAATACAAGGAGAAAAACTTCTAGTGGTTGGAATTTATGCACCAAATGAAGGCAAATCTGACTTCTTTAAGAGACTTCATGAAACCCTCACCGACTATCTGGACTACAATATGATAATCATGGGAGACATGAATGGCGTGGTCTCCACTAACATGGACAAGGCACAAAGACTAACAGTTAGCAAGGAAGGGAGACTCCCTAAGACTTTCTTCGAAATGACAGAAAATATGGACTTGATAGACATATGGAGAACAAGGAACCCTCTGGAGAGAGAGGGAACTTTCTTCTCCCAAGCAATGATGACCTGGACCAGAATCGATCAAATCTGGGTTACTAGTGGAATGGCTCCAAAAATCAAGAAAGTAGAAATCTGCCCAAAAACTTGCTCCGACCATAACGCCGTGAAGATGGAGATGAAACTCACAATAACTGGTCAATTTAGATGGAAAATGAATGACACCCTCTTTCGAGATAAGGAGATTCTCACGAAGGCCCAAAAGACCCTAAAAGACTATTTTGAAATAAATTTGAGGACCGACGTGGAGAAAAGAGTGATCTGGGACGCAAGTAAAGCGGTTATGAGAGGATTCTTGATTCAACAAAATTCAATAAAGAGGAAAAAACAAAATGAGAAAAAAGAGAGGATTTTGGAAATGATAAAGGAAGGAGAGAGAAAATTAAGAACAAAACCAAAATCTCAGGACATTTTAAGAGAGATCAAGTTATATCAAACACAATATATGGAATTGATGAACCAAGAGATTGAATGGAAGATAAAGCAAATGAAGCAAAAGACTTTTGAATCAGCAAATAAATGTGGCAAACTTTTGGCATGGCAACTGAAGAAAAGGCAGAAATTAAATACAGTTACAAGCCTAGAGGTGGACGGAAAGAATATATCTAAACCCAATGAAATTAGAAACTGCTTTCTAAGTTATTTCAAAAAACTTTACACTCAAGGCCCGCAAAATGAAGAAGATATAGACAAATTCCTTGGAAAATATGGATTACAAAACATCTCTCACCAAAGTAAGATGGATTTGAACCAGAGAATCTCAGAACAAGAGATAGAGGCTGCCATTCAGAATATGCAACTGGGCAAATCTCCGGGACCAGATGGACTGACTTCCAGATACTACAAATCGCTGAAGGAATGGCTGACTCAACCACTAAGAGAAGTTTGTAATGAGATCCTTGAGGGAAAAAGGGCACCTGAATCGTGGAAAGAGGCATATATTTCACTCATACCAAAGTCAGAGACTGAAAAGACCCAACTCAAGAACTACCGCCCAATATCACTCCTTAATGTGGATTACAAAATTTTTGCAGACATTTTGGCAAAAAGATTTAAAAGAGTCTTGATGGAGAAGATTCATAAGGACCAAGCAGGTTTTCTCCCTAAAAGACACCTGGCAGACAATGTAAGGAATGTAATAGACATTCTGGAAAAGCTAGAGGTGAATATAAACACTAAAGCAGTATTGATTTTTGTGGACGCGGAGAAAGCCTTTGACAATATTTCTTGGAGTTTTATGAAGAAGAATCTTCATGGGATGGGGGTAGGCCAGGGTTTTGAGAATGGTATGGCTGCAATATATTCCGAACAAAAAGCTAAACTGATTGTAAACAATGTTGTGACTGAGGAACTTAAGATAGAAAAAGGAACACGACAGGGGTGCCCGATTTCCCCGTTACTTTTTATTTCAGTTCTGGAGGTGTTGCTGAACATGATAAGAAATGACCAGCAGGTTAAAGGTGTGCAGGTCGGAGCTAAACATTATAAGTTAAGAGCGTTTGCAGATGACTTAGTATTGACTTTGCAAGAGCCAAACACTAGTACGAAAAAGGTTTTAGAAATAATACAACAGTTTGGCCAGGTAGCTGGATTTAAGTTGAACAAGCAAAAAACCAAAGTTTTAGGGAAAAACTTAACAGATATGGAAAAGGAGAAATTTCAAGAGGAAACAGGTTTGACTGTGGTAAAGAAGGTGAAATATCTAGGGGTTTACTTAACATCTAAGAATGTGAATTTGTATAAGGACAACTATGAAAAATGTTGGTCAGAAATTAAAAAAGATCTAGAAATATGGTCAAATTTGAAATTGTCAATGATAGGCCGAATTGCAGTAATCAAAATGAATGTATTGCCTAGAATGCTATTTTTGTTTCAGACCTTGCAGATTCTTGACAAGATGGAATGTTTTAAGAGGTGGCACAAAGACATTTCGAAATTTGTCTGGCAGGGCAAAAAGCCCCGAATTAAATTTAAGATATTGACAGATGCTAAAGAAAGAGGGGGTTTTGCCCTGCCGGACCTAAAATTGTACTACGAGGCAGCAGCTTTTTGCTGGCTGAAAGAATGGATGCTCCTCGAGAACACGGACATCTTGGATCTGGAAGGTTTCAATAATGCTTTTGGTTGGCATGCATATCTTTGGTATGATAAGGTTAACAGTGCCTTTAAAAATCACATTGTTAGAAAAGCATTGTTTAACGTTTGGATAAGATATAAAGATCTATTGGAAAACAAAACCCCTAGATGGGTCTCACCAGTGGAGGCTAAAGCAGTGAAGAAACTCAATATGGAGGTCGGATGGCCGAAGTATTGGGAAATCTTAGAACAGGATGGAGATAAGTTCAAACTACAAAGTCAGGAGAAATTGAAGCATAAAGTAGAAAATTGGTTCCAATATCGTCAAATAATGGAATTTTTTAAACAGGACAGGAAAATCGGTTTCCAGGTGGAAAAATCAAAATTAGAAACCGAACTGTTAGAACCCAATACTAAGAATTTATCTAGAATGTACAACTTGCTGTTGAAATGGAACACACAGGATGAAACAGTTAAATTGGCTATGATCAAGTGGGCTCAGGATGTTGGACATAACATCATGTCAGCTGACTGGGAATGGTTATGGAACACCGGTATTAAATTTACGGCATGTAATGCCTTAAAGGAAAACATTATGAAAATGGTATACAGGTGGTACATGACCCCAGTCAAGCTGGCAAAAATCTATCATTTGCCCGATAATAAATGTTGGAAGTGTAAAGAGACTGAAGGTACCTTTTATCACCTTTGGTGGACATGCCCGAAGATTAAGGCCTTCTGGGAAATGATCTACAATGAAATGAAAAAGGTACTTAAATGTACCTTTCCTAAAAAACCAGAGGCCTTTCTCTTGGGCATTGTCGGCCAATTGGTGACAAAGAAAGATAGAACTTTTTTTATGTATGCCACAACAGCAGCAAGAATACTCATCGCAAAGTATTGGAAGACACAAGATTTACCCACTGTGGAAGAATGGCAGATGAAAGTCATGGACTATATGACATTGGCCGAGATGACAGGCAGAATCCGTGACCAACGAAAAGAGACGGTGGAAGAGGAGTGGAAAAAATTTAAAAGCTACCTTAAGGACTACTATAAACTTAATGAATGCTAAAATGTTGTGGTTTCCAGAAGCAAAAGGGTACAGGGATATAAGGTTAGACTATAAAAGAGGACTAAGACGATAGAGATTGGAAAGTAACAATTGGGAGTTGCTAGTTCAATTATGGACATTGGGATGCAGAGAGGGGGGGTATGGGGAAGTCCAAGAAAAGAGGTTTATGAAAATATGTTTGAAATTATACGTGTATGTTTGTCTTTTTTAATGTTTGTTTGTTTTTCTTAAAAATGTTGTAAAACCAATAAAAATTTTATAAAAAAAAAAAAAAAGAGAGAGACTCAAAGGATCTCAGGACAGCATAGGTTGTTTTCCATTCATCGTGCCCTCACAGCAATCCTGTGAAAGGGCAGGTTGAACTGCTGACTCAAGATTGCCCATCAGTTCTAAGCCAGGGAGGACCTTTCATGCCAAGTTCCATTGGTCAAGTTCAAATAACACTGCTCTGAGTCGGGCTGTAGCTCAGTGGTAGAGCATCTGTTCTGCATTCAGAAGGTCGCAGGTTCAATCCCTGGAATCTCCAGGTAGATAGATAGGATTTCCCAAACTTGGGTCCCCAGCTGTTGTTGAACTACAACTCCCATCATCCCTAGCTAGAAGGACCAGTGACCAGGGTGACCAGGGCTTTGTAGTCAACAAAAGAGGATTAAAGACTAGCTCAAGGCAAATGTAAAAAAATGTAGTATAAACACTGACAACTGGGAAACATTGGCCTGTGAGCGCTCCAGTTGGAGAACAGCCTTTACGAAAGGTGTCATGGGCTTTGAAGACACTCGAACTCAGGACGCAAGAGAGAAACGTGCTAAGAGGAAGGCACACTTGTCAAATCCACACTGTGATCAACTCCTGCCTGGAAACCAATGTCCCCACTGTGGAAGGACGTGGGGATCCAGAATTGGCCTCCACAGTCACTCTCGGACTCATTGTTAAAACCGTGTTTATGGAAGACAATCTTACTCGGCTACGAGTGATCACCAAAGAAGAAGTCGTCCAACAACAGCTGGGGATCCAAGTTTGAGACGTGGGACATACACAATACTGAGCTGGATGTGTCATTGGCCTGACTCAGTATGAGGAAGCTTGTTAGGTGCCTAAAGCAGTCTCGTCTTTCCTTTTGCTATCAGTGAGTTGCCCTTGGAGACACGCCCCAACCTTTTTTTTTTTTTTTTTGGTGTAAAGGAGGCAAAGCAAGGAAATCTCTAGGTTAGAGCAACTGACCACTGCAGATCAGCACAGGATGTGGTTTGCTCATTGCTCAAGAATGAACAACGTCCGTCCACACACACACCCCGGCTTCAAAACTCACACTATTGTTTCTGCTGCAATAACAACGCTTTGCAGCAAGAGAGGGGATGCGGTGTGACCACAGTAGCCCATATTTATAGAGAGAGAGCAGGGAGGGTGCTGGGAACCTCCAGGAGTTCAGTTCCTCTACAGCAGCAATGCCCAAATTGTGGGCCAGGGTGAAAGAACTGTTACTATGCCACAAGAAATAAAGGTATTTCAAAAGTCCCCAAGAGCTGAATATATAGGGGGGGGGGCGTGGCAAAAGAAAGCTATTTGCAGCATCTGTGCATGAGTGCCTGTTCTGGTCTTTCATTCAGCCTCTGCTGGGGTTAAGTAGGCATTTCTGCCTTAAAATTGTAGACTCGCAGAATCGTAGAGTTGGAACGACCCACCAGGGTCATGCAGGAATCTTTTTGCCCAACGTGAGGGGCTCAGACCCATGCTCTACCGACTGAGCTATTCCAGCAATGATTCAAGGGATGATTCCATGGCTTCCAAGGCAGAACTCCCAGTCCTTGGAGGACCTGTGACTCACAAGAGACTCACAATAGAAATGCAGTGGGCTGAGCTCTTCTGAAGGTGTGTAATTCTAACACATTCTGAAAATAAAACCCCAATTCTCAATTGGGGGAAGCGGGACAAATATGCACTGGCAACCCTAAGTTGGGAGGAACATTGGGCTCCAGTGTAGAGAGACGCCCAGTGCTCTAAGTCAGGCATGGCCAAACTTGGCCATCCAGATGTTTTGGGACTACAATTCCCATCATCCCTGACCACTGGTCCTGTTAGCTAGGGGTGATGGGAGTTGTAGTCCCAAAAACATCTGGATGACCAAGTTTGGCCATGCCTGCTCTAAGTGAATACTTTGTAGAGTTCTGGTTGCCTAACCTCCAAAACTGTAGAGTTGGAGAAGGTTCAGAAAAGGGCAACCAAAGTGACCAAGGGGATGGAGCAAAGGCTGCAGCATTTGAGACTTTTTACTTTAGAGAAAAGGCGAGGTAATAAAATTATATAAAATTACACATGGCATGGATAAAGTGGACAGAGAAAACTTCTTCTCCCTCTCTCAGAACACTAAAACTTGCAGGCATCCAGTGAAGCTCAGTCAGTAGAGCAGGAGACTCTTAATCTCATGGTCATGGGTTCAAGCCCCAGGTTGGGTGAATTATTCTAGCATTGCCTGGGGGTTGGGACTAAATGACCCTCATGGTCTCTTCCTTTTTAAAAAAAAAAAAATATTCAAAATTATAACAAGACATATTATCCAAAAACATATCATCCTTGTTCCCCCCATTTTTCCTCCCTCCCCCCCACAAACCTCCCATCCCCCCACCCCCCTCAGTTCCAGTCTTTGGTTTCTCTAAGAATGCTGTTTTCTGCATGTTACAAAGCTGTATAGATCCTCAAACTATTTAGCTGATTATTATCAATAAAAGGTTTGTGAATGTTTATTCAAAACCTGCCAGGGAGTCCAGTTCGCTTTGTTGCGTCCTCAGATACTTCCAACTCTTCTATGATTCAATGATTCAAAGAAGGTATTTTGTTGTCGTTTAGTCATGTCCAACTCTTCGTGACCCCATGGACCAGAGCACACCAGGCACTCCTATCTTCCACTGCCTCATGTTGGTAGCTTCAAGAACACTGTCCAACCATCTTGTCCTCTGTCGTCCCCTTCTCCTTGTGCCCTCCATCTTTCCCAGCATCAGGGTCTTTTCCAGGGAGTCTTCTCTTCTCATGAGGTGGCCAAAGTATTGGAGCCTTAGCTTCAGGATCTGTCCTTCCAGTGAGCACTCAGGGCTGACTTCCTTCAGAATGGATAGGTTTGATCTTCTTGCAGTCCATGGGACTCTCAAGAGCAGGGGTAGGTAAACGAAGGCCCGGGGGATGGATCCATCCCAATTGCCTTCTCAATCCGGCCTGCGGACAGTCCAGGAATCAGCATGTTTTTTGTATGAGTAGAATGTGTCCATTTAAAATGCATCTCTGGGTTATTTGTGGGGCTTAGAAATTCGTTCAATTCCCCCCCCAAAAAAATATAGTCCGGCCCACCACATGGTCTGAGGGATGGTGGACCGGCCCATGGCTGAAAAAGGTTGCTCAAGAGTCTCCTCCAGCACCATAATTCAAAAGCATCAATTCTTCAATATAACAACCACAAAGCCCACTGGACCAGTGAGAGGGCAACATGGCATCTTAGAACCATAGAATCATAGAAGTGTAGAGTTGGAAGGGACCCAATGGTCATCTAGTCCAACCCCCTGCAATGCAGGAATCTCAGCTAAAGCATCCATGACAGAGTCCAACCTCTGCTTAAAAACCTCCAAGGAAGGAGAGTTCACCACCTTCCAAGGTAGACAGTTCCACTAGTTCAGATGTTGCTGAACTACAGCTCCCATCATCCCTGACCATTGGCCATGCTGGCTAAGTCTAATGGGAGTTCTGATCCATAACCTCTGGAAGGCACTGCAATAAGTATCCTTGAAATACGGCCTCCTCTCACTAGAGTAAGTAATAATAATATTGGGAGCATGAGCAGTTCTCTAAACACTTTGAAACCAGGAGGCATCTGAGTCAGGTTCTTCAGTCCAGAACAACCCCCGTTCCTTCTGTCAGTGATCTGCCTAATAAAGCTTTCTTCCCAAACATGGTGTCCTCCCGATTTGTTTGGACTCCAGCTCCCATCAGTCCCAGGCAGCACAGCCAATGGTCCAAGGTGGTGGAACTTGTATGACAACAACATATGGATGATACCAAATGGGGAAACACAGCTCTTAAATCTTCACCCTCCAGTTCTTGAGAAAAGCTTTCTTTCTTTCTTTTTTAAAGCAAACTGAAGTGAACTCTTCCATCAAATCAAACATTGCAATTGCCATACTGGACGGGAACAAATTTCTGTCTCCAGTCCAAGGCTTCACAGTGGCCAGCCAGAGGCCTCTAGGAAGGTTATGAGCCAGGCACGGTGGAGACAAGTCTCTGGCTTTTTCCCCAGCCTCTGCTACGTCCAGTCTTTGAACACAGAGGTCCCACCCAGCCTAGCTGACAGCTCCTGAACAGAATTCCCCTCTAACCCACATTTTAAGACAACTGGGTTGCTGGCCCTCACAAATTCCTGTGGCAAACAGTTCCATAAGTTTGATTAATAAAAGTTTGCATGCAGCTAGTCCCAGAATATGAAAACCTACAGAAAAGAAATCAAGACATCTGCCTAAATATTCTGCTAAATAATGCATTCTACTACATGAATGTAATTTAAGATGGTGCAGCAGCAGTTTTGGGATCGTGGCCTGAACCTCTTGGGTTTATTTCATTTTTAAAAACAAGTTCACCAGACGCAGCAAATCTCAGGACCAAACAACTTCCGCCCAGTTGAAAGATTGCAGTAACTGCTTTAGCGAAAGGTCAATGGTTTGGATCCACTCCCAGCTGAACTCCCTGGTGCTTTTCCCTTCTCACCAGCCCTAAGCAAGCAAGGGACATGAGCGCAGAAAGCAGGATGAGGAGTTAGTGGTTGGCACATACAAAACAATTATACTGGTAAGTTCAGTGGGGTGTTCTGGCACCATCACAGCAAACTCATGCTCAGCATCTGCTCTGCATGCATAAAGTTCCAGGTTCAACTCCTGGTATCTCCAGGCCCGCCTAAAATCCTGGAGAGATGCTGCTGCCAGTCAGTGCAGACAGCACAGTTAGATGGCTCAGTGTTCTGAATGAGGCAGCTTCCCAAGTTTACTCTCGAGTGCTGGTCAAAACAGAATCAGAAACAGAATCATCCCATCATCCATTTGGATTTGCAGATAGTGTCTCCCTGTAATAACTCCAACTGCTGGGAACTCCATGGCAATACACTGGGTGTTCCAAGTGGAACAGCAATAGTAATCACTGCCCCACTTTTTCCAGCAGCTGAATTTTGAACTTTGAATTTTGACCATGGTGTGCAGACCAGAAGTTGGCGGGAAGTTTCCAAGCAATCTGATCAGGAGTCTATAAATCTCATCACTGGCCAATATCCATGTACCGCTGGCGAGTGCCTCATGTCACATACCCAGGACTGGGGCTGGCCCTACCATGGGGCAGAGTGAGGTGACTGCCTCAGGTGGTGGAATGCTGGAAGACAGTGGCAACAGCCCCCTGACTAATCCTCCTCAGCCCCAAGCCATTTGCCCTCTGTTGGTGGATATCGCTGTGTATGCCACACGAATTGTCCTGGACCCCCTAAACAAGGCTGCTGCCTCTGCCATGTGTGCTATCCTGTTGCTAGTATCAAAGTGAGAGTCTATTGCCAGTTTAGTTGGTGCCTTGTGCATGGAATAGGGGGTAAGGATGCATCTTGTTCATTGCCTCAGGCAGCAAAATGTCTTGGTTCAGCCTTGCCCAGGAGACAAAGATCCGGAGAAGCCCTGTGAGTTGCACACCATATTACAGCTAGATGTCAGGCATTTAGTGCTGCTGGTCCCAGGCTGCAGAACACTCTTCCAGCAGAGATTCAGCATGACATCCTTCTCGCTTCCAACTTCCAGGACCCGTTTTTGTGCTGGCAGACCGATGCGGCTGTTCAAAACTTTCTTGATTATCCAGTCATTTTAATGATGGTTTTATAGTGTGTTGTTGTTTTTAATGGGGCCTTGTTTTATTGAATACACATTGGTGTACGCTTCACTGACAAGTTTAGGAGAGGGCTGTAAGGAGAATGTTTATAAATGAGGAAATAAATAGAAGATCCCTTCTCTTCTGAGCGTTCATGCCCTGCACTGGACTCATGGGAAGGGAAAGAGAAGGCAAAGGAGAGCGCACAGCCACAGCACCCCAAGTCTGCAGAACTCGGGAGAGCGAAGTAGCCTAGCTTCTCGCCCTTCCTCTTGGGTGCTTGTTTGCAGGAGGTGAGAGAAGCCAAGACACCCACTGCGCTGCCTGCAAAAGCGCTCTGCGAGGCCAGACAAAAAAATGCCCCTCCATCCCACCTAGCTCTCTGCACATGCCACAGGGCCCAAGAGGCGAGGTGTGGACCTGCAGCAATCACAAAGAATGGCTAGCTAGTTAGCAGCCAAGCCAATATGTGCAGGCACTCCTGCTTCATTCATTTTCCCTTCTTCCCTGTCATTGTTTAAACCCATAGCCCGCTAGGCAGCTCAAGCCACAATGGCCAGAATGATGTGAAAGGGGGCCTGCCACAATCACAGTGCAGCAAATGAAGTCCCCAAAATGTCTGCTTTTTTTAAAAAAATTAAAGCATGTTAGGAGAGAGCAGAGGAAAAAGAAACCAGCTAGGAGAAATTCTAAGAGTTTAGTAAAATGTGTTGGGCAGAGCTTTCAGTGGGTTGAAGGATAAGGATCAACTCAATCTCTATATGAAAGCCTAAGGCAGTGGCCTTCAAACTTTTTTCTCTGAGCCACAGTTTCAGAATAAAAAGTTGCTTGCACCAAACCGATTTTTTTATTGACAAGAAATACATTGGAAAACAAAAGGAAAGAACTCCTAGCAGTGCCTGATTCATAACACGGAAAACAACTACCATATTTTTCGCTTTATAAGACGCACCAGACCACAAGATGCATCTAGTTTTTGGAGGAGGAAAACAAGAAAAAAAATATTCTGAATCTCAGAAGCCAGAACAGCAAGAGGGATCGCTACGCAGTGAAAGCAGCAATCCCTCTTGCTGTTCTGGCTTCTGTGATAGCTGCACAGCCTGCATTCGCTCCATAAGACGCACACACATTTCCCCTTCCTTTTTAGGACGGGAAAAGTGAGTCTTATAGAGCAAAAAATACGGTACTTTATAGTATGATCATGGGGATCATAAGGTTACATATGCACCTTAAGTATGCCTACAAACTCAATGAGAGGTGTGAGCTTGCTTTTGCTGGGTAATCTCAATTATATTAGGTCTGATTTGAGACAAACAAATTCTCATTTCCTCACAAGACGTTCTCTTTTCTGATCTTTCTTATTTCTCAGAATTGAAAATCCCGGTTGAAAACAATATGTGGCGCAGAACTGCAGCCAGTGTTCTTGAAGAGAGGCGAAGATATTGTTTTTCTGGCTGTATATATTTCGATACTATGCTATACTATACTGCTCTGAAATGTTTAAACGTTTGGTTATCCTTGAATCTTCCTGCCACATTTGTCATCTTCTCCTGCCACACCCTTTGAGAACCACTGGCCTCTGTAGGTCAGAGGCGCGAGAGCTCAATTATTGGAGCCCAGGGCCTGGCCCAACAGTAAAAGCTAACAGCAGCATTCCTAATCATCATCATCATCATCATCATCTAGTACTACCAAATTATTTGCAGATTCACAAGAGGCAGTGTAGGGTTCCAGGTTCCCTGCAGTCCTCAGACTGTGTGTTCTTTGCCTACCCACTTCTGAAAGAGACCCTCCTGAACCTGCAACTTCTAAAAAGGAAAGGAAAAGAAATTGCAGTGAATGAGGCAAAGAAAAACAAAACAAAACAGGAAAACAAAACCCACCACATTCCTTCAGGTGCAGGCACTGAGCCAGGAAAATCTTGCTCTGGAGAAGAAAAGGTTCACAAACCAGGGAAGAGACTAAATTGCTGTTGAAATTAAAAGTATGCTTGTTTGCGAAGAGCCAAGCAGCTCAGAAACTCTCAGCATTTAAAGGGTCTTAGTAATTCAGGCTTTCTGGCATTTCCCCCAGCTTGTGCTAAGGAAGATGTTCAAGAACTTCCCACGCTCCTTGACACTCACACAGCTTCTCTGGGGTTAGCAACTGAAAGAAATCAGCAAAGCCACAGGCTTGCTAGAAACCAGATACCAGCCATTTTATTCTAAAAGGGCAGCACACATTGCAAGTCCGGTGTATATTGGGAGAAAGCTGCTACAGAGCAAGAGTCTTCCCCCCCCCCTTTCTTTTTTGCATGTAAGAACAAAGCATATCATATTCCCAATCTGTGCTCTTTGGTAATAGCCACACAAAAAGATATCGTCTGATAGAAGGAGAAGCAGCAACTTGTGTACTCAGGAACCAACTAAAATTCTCCATCTAAAAAAGCCAGGCTGCAAGGTTTGATGGAGAACTGAAAATAACTTTCAACCACTACAACACACGTGTGCATCACCTAAAGACAACAACATGTAAGCTTCTTGCTTCAAAACCATTGTTTTCACCACTATGTGAATTAAAAAAATAAATGTTTAAGCTAGTTTTCGTCAACTAACATTTATTTCACCAATTTGCAGCCCTACTGAAAAGTGCTAGTGAAGATGTACTATGAAGAACGAAGACCTGTCAGAATAGAAATCCCCAGTTTTCCTTAGCATCCAGATGATTTTGGGAAGCAAATGAGGAGGGCATGAGGGCAGCTGTTCAACAGTTTTCAACTCTGCCCCCCCCTTTGTTTCTTAAGGCAATACTCACTGTTTGTGATTATGACACAGGGCATTCCTTACTTATGGCAATGCTTCCTAGTCTTTGGGGGAGAGGGGACAGAAGGCTGTCAGTCACCTTCCCCTCATCCTGCACCAATTCACCTAAGACCAGCATGAGCAACTATTCTGGGAGCAAAATCAGACTGCAAAATCTGCAAGGCAGTGGTTTCAGAATGAGTCCACAAGACCACCACTCCCTAAAAGGTGGTGCAGTTTTGATTCCTACATTGACATTTCCTCTTACAAGCACTGAACTCAAGGCTCTTGGGAATATGGTTATCTGGGTGCACCTATATCACTGGTTCACGTAGGCATGTCCATCCAGCAATGCTAGCATGTATGAACATGCCCTCAAAAGGCAGAACTTCAGGTCACATCGAAAGCTTTCCAAGTCAGTCACTAAGCCACCAAGTAATGCACGTCTGAACCAGCCCGTGGAATTGCTCTGAGCAAGGGCAATGGAGACTCTACAGTGGACGCTCGGGTTGTGAACATGATCCATGCAGGATGCACATTCACAACCCGCAGCATTTGCAACCCACGTCTGCGCATGCGCGGGCTGCGATTTAGCTCTTCTGCACATGCGCGGCCGCTGAAATCCGGAAGTAACCTGTTCTGGTACTTCCAGGTTTCAGCAGTCCATAACCCGAAAAAACATAACCTGATGCAGCTGATGTATGACTGTACTAAAATCAGGACCTTCTCTGCATGGAACCAACACTGTTGTCACTGCTAATTTGCCACGAATAGGGCTGCCGACTCTTTCTGTGCCTTTTAACTACAAAAAGGCAGAGTATTATAATGGAGGACTCTTACCCAAGATAAACCCAGGTTCAAATCCTTACTCAGCCAGAGTGGTCACTGAAGAACCTTAGGCTCTGTCTCAGCCTCACCTACCCCATAAGTTTGTTTTGATGCTGCCATGGGAGAGGGATGCTTGGGCAGAAACTATTTCTTCCCATAACCCCCATTGACATTCAGCATGGTGAAATCCAAAGCAGACCAAAGACCTCCTGTAGTCCATCCTCCATGCTCTCAGCCCCTTCCCTGGACTCTGACAGTGGCGTAGCGTGGGGGGTGCAGGAGGGGCTGGCCGCACCGGGCGCAACATCTGGGGAGGGGCACGCTCGCACTCGCAGCTCTCTGCCCCCTGCTAAAATCCACGGGTTAGGGGGCGCAAATTACTTGCCTTGCCCCGGGTGCTGACAACCCACGCTACGCCACTGGACTCTGATACCTCCTGGATCCCACCAACTTCCCCCATCTCACTTGGGCCTTCCCAAGGGTCGCCAGCTCCAACTTGTTGAGAGTTCCTCCCATTCCTCCTCAGGATCAGACCATGTATGATGCCACCATGGGACTCGTGGCATCTACAGGGAAAGACAAAAACACTTGTGGCTTTTTTAGTGGATTTCTTTTTTAAGTGGACTCAACAGAAGCCTACAGAGTTACTAATGGCTCTTAAGCGGTTTATAAGTACAAAATAAATACGTTAACTCAAATACACAACAAAACAATTCCACAAATGGCACACACACACACAAAGAGAGAGAGAGAGAGAGAGAGAGAGAGAGAGAGAGAGAGAGAGAAGCGGTCAGACATTCTCATGTAACACTGGAAACCAGCTGCAATCCAAAGAAGGCTGTCGGTTCACAACGAGCAAAAGTGCCATTTTCAACAACCATTGGGACTCTCTGCCACTGGATTAGAGGGGTCTTAGGAAAGAGCCACCGGAGAAAATTGGCAATGACGTCTAAACAGAGCAAGCAGGGTCTCCCTCCTCAGCAGAGGGCTGGACTACGTGACATCTGAAGTGCCTCCCTATTCTATGGTTCTTTGTTCACAGGTGGTATAACTCTGATGCATACAGCTCAGCAGCAGAACACATGCCTTGCATGCTGAAGGGCTGGGAGGTGCTCCCTGCTTGAAACCCTGGAGGGCTGCTGCCAGTCAGTGCAGACAATACTAAGTCAGATGGGCCAAAGGTCTGGTTCAGTATAAGGCAGCTTCCTGTGTGCATAAGTAATGCAAGAAGGGCTTTTACATTTGCCAGAAGCTCGGCTCTGCCCTCGCCGGTCTTGGAAGGATCCTTTAAGAAAGTCCCATATGACCAGAGAATTTGCGCCTGTCCTTTGGAGGATATAGGAAGCCCTGAACACATATTTTTTAGATGAGGCACGTAGAGAGACCATTGACCCCCTGCTGGTGAGGCTTGCTGACCTCCCGGTAAAGCAAAAATTCAATCTTCTCCTGTTAGGCAAAGACCATAAGAAGACCCGGATTGTCACCAGATTCTGTGCATAGATCTGTAGGCGCAGACCATCCCCCGATTCAATCTAGTTTGCTTAAGAAAATTCCGAAACCCAGATCCATGGGCGACTTTGGGTCATTTCTCTAAGGTAGTCTATTTTAAAGTTTTTATGTGTTTATATGCCTATCACACTCTTAAACTTAAAATCCTTTGTTGCATATTGTTTTAAATGTTTGTTTTGCTATTGGGATTGTAGTTCCATTTCTCAAGCTGGTCTCTGACCATAATAAATTTCATGTTTAAATTTCATGTGGGATTGGATGGAAGCCTCCCCTCTGATGCGTGAGAGCTTTTCTTATACTCTTATGCTTCTGCAAAGCACCTCACTGCTGAAGCAGCTGCTTTGCATAGCCTATTTTTACATAATTAGCAGCTTGCATGGAACTGGCACACTTTTAAAGGAGGAACTATTGGCAACGGGCAAATCAGGTACAAACAACCGGAGTCTGAATAAACAGCAGTGGTAAGCAAGATCCTGATGCCAGTTCCAAATTATTCAAATGATGATGAATTGAACTATAATAAAAATGGGAAACTCCTCACTTGCCTTCTGGGGACAGAAATCTGTTCGGACCTTTTGCACTCGCATTCCCAAGAAAATTAACAGATACATGAGATCTAGAAACTTGTTTATAACATCTAAGTTGAAGCTCTCAAGGTCAGTAATGTGAAGCCAAGGAATGCTTAGGAGGGGGGAAAGGAGGGGGAAAAATAAAATTAGGAGAACAGTAATGAAAGAAGCAGATAGCAGGTGTGAGGGAGAAAGATAGACAATATGGCAAAAATATTAACTGGGCGCCCTGTTGCAGGCTAAGATTAAAGGCGGGTCTTGGGTCTGTAAAGGTAGAAGACTAAAGCTTTAATTAAAAATAGTGAAGACTTTTGTCTTCATAGACAGATCCCTGCTGCAGGCTGGAGACTGACAGTAGCTGTTCTGTTACAAATGTGGATATACTTTATACTTTAGATAATGTTACTCATAAAAGTAGCTAGAGCAAACCACCAAACAGAGTGGTTTGCACGATAACGTTCGCCCTTGTTACTTTATGTGCATTATTTTATAATCAGCGCAGTGTCATTTCCCCAGTACATCTCAGTGGGCAAATTCCGTGACTCAATAATGCTATCTTGGTTCTGTTAAATCAAGCCAGACTGATCCTTCTTTCAGTTCCTCTCCCCACATCCTACACACAAGCCAAATGTGCCCTCTCTCTCTCTCCATGCCCAACAGTTTTATTAATGATTAACCCAATTAACCTGCTCATCAGAGCAGTAGTACAATAGGCAGATTCCTGCAAAGATATGGAAAGGAAGTGTTAGGTAATAGGAAACTGGACCCCCCCCCCCAGAGTCTATGCAAGGCCATAGTTGCTTAGCTGTCAACGTTTCCCTTTTTTAAAGGGAAATTCCCTTATCCCAAATAGGATTCCTCACAAGAAAAGGGGAAAGTTGACAGCTATGCAGTTTGCTGTCATGCTAAAACAAGAAGGGGAGGGGGGGCCTCTGTGCCTAAGACTCCATGCTCTCTAGAGACCATCCATTAACTATGTCACACTTCTTCATGGGAAGAATAGAGCAGCTGCAAGAAAAGGATTTGGGACAGGTTGGCAAGGAGGCAAAGTACGACTTGGGTGTATGTGCGCGCTAAAAGGAGTTTTAAAAGTCTGACGTGCTTTTTGAATAGTCCCCATTTCCAGAGATGTGATGGTTTGCTGGGATGAGTTAATGACATTATACTCTGTACATGCTCAGGGATATCCACCCCCCTTTCTATTCCGCACGCACGGAGAAAAAAACTCAAGAGAGAAGGTAATCATCAATGAAGAGTTTCAGACTTCGGCATCTCCAGGTGGAGCCGGAAAAGGACCCTGACTGAAACCCTGCAAAGAGCCTCTGCCCATCAGTGTAGACCAGGGCTTGTCAACCTGGTCCCTACCGCCCACTAGTGGGCGTTTCAGGATTCCAGGTGGGTGGTAAGGGGTTCTACAGCACGAGTTGAATCCTCCTTCCATCGAGCACTGGTGGATGGTAAGGAAATTTTACCATCAAGAAAGATGCATTAGTGGGCGGTAGGTATAAAAAGGTTGACTACCCCTGGTGTAGACCATACTAGACTAGATGGACCAATGGTCTGTCTTGGTATAATCCTAGTCATTATACATGACATGCAAACTGGGCCATTATGGGGAAGATAGTTGAGATTCTTTAAACCATTGTTTGATGTAGAAGCTGGAATTTTAGTGCTAGAACTCTCATTGCCGTCCACAACACCAGCTTCACAAACAAGTACACAAATTTTACTAATGCGTCTGCCCACAAATACATGTCAGTCATATGTGTCACTCTTGTTACCTTGAAAGGAAAGGGAAATCACCATCATTCTCTTCCATCTTACAGAAAAATTGCCTGGAGACTATTTCAACTCACCATAGGAGAGTGGCTTTTTCACAAAGCTACCCTCAGCTCATATATCTCACTGCCTCATGCTGTAGCCCACTGAATCAACTATAATATCTTTTATTTGGGCTCCCGTGTGGCTGGACCCATTTTGCCCTGGACCCTTTCAGAAAGCAACAAATCCAAATCCAAACTGAAACATAATTGTTACCAGTCGCACTGAGGAAATGGTGGGAAGAGTGTAATTTTTGTTCATTTAAAATGATAAATGAAAAAAAAAACCATTTACATGAACAATGTGCTTTTTTAAAAATAAAGTGGGGCGGGGCGGGGCATGATACAATTGCCAAATCACAATGCAGTCTGTTACCCTACTAGAGCCACAAATTGTATTATAAAACGGTAACAGAAACTAAGCAAAGGAGCCAGGTCACATCTTGAATGCAGACACCATTTTTCACATTCTGAAAGTAGCCACACTGAAGTCATTTGCTCACGCGCAACATCTGTTTTACTGGCATGCACTTAAAAAAAAAAAACAGCGAACAGGAAAAAGTCAATCAAGTCCCCTTCTCCCTCCCTCCCTCCCCCCACCTTCCTCCCCTCCCCACCTCCTCAAGATGTATAAGAGCCCTTTCATATGGCCAGCATTTACTTTCACCAACATCTCCCTAAGTTATAGACATAATAAAAAGGATCTCTGTGTCTCTCTTTCGGTAAGGATCTCTTTATGTGAAGCTGCCTGGCAAGTCTGTGAAACAAAGTTTCTCAGACGTTACTGGTTTATCAAAAAGGAAAGAAACCCTGCCAAAAAAGTAGGGATGAGAGATCTAATTTCATCCCAACATCTCTCCAGGGTATTCTTCCTATTTTTAATGGCTAAGAAGATCCTCAAGCCTGAATCTTCAACCTTGAAAGGATATGTCCCTTAATATTTTCTGGCCTCCATTTGTTTAAATCTTTCGGCCACAACCCCAATGCACACCTATAGGTGTATACAAACTGACACCTTCTCTTATCTGCTTCGGGCTTTTGCCACAGGATGTATGAGAAACCCTTAAGGTGCTACAGGCCTTGCAGAGGTTTCTTGTGGCAAACGACTGCGTCCGCTCGAGTTGACATTTCTCAACTCCCCACCTTAACAAAAAACAGAATTGTACAGTGGAGGGGCAGCAGCTGGATGCTTCAGCGTGTGGGAAACTGCTTGAGAAGGCATTAAGAGTCAAACAAATAAACTGAGTCGCCAACATCATTTCTGTGTCTATTCTTTGGGGAAAGAGAGAGAGAGAGAGAGAGAGAGAGAGAGAGAGAGAGAGAGAAGACAGAGGGGATGTTAAGAAAATTAAAGTTTATACGAATGCCAAACTTCTAGTTGCCTCTATTGCTTTTCCACACAGCTCTACTTCTGATCCCAGAGAATACTGCAACTCTTCGCCCAAGTGATTTTTTTTCTCCTGGGGGTGGGGGGAGTTGGGAAAGGAAGGAGAAGGCTGGGTTAAGGCATCTCCATCCAGTACTCCCATTACCATTGCTGCTGCCTGAACAGAGGATGCTTGAAAACCTCCCAAGAATGCAGTCCTGAAAGACAGACATCCTACTATACGCAGCCCATTTGAAATGCGGTTAACGGGCCACCAGGATGCAATATATACAACCCTATATACCTACAGCTTTTTTCCATTTCCAATGTTGACTAAAAGACGAAGTTCTCTAAAAAGCACTAAATCGGAAACCACACACGGGTGTTGCAAGCCTGCATTCTTTATAGCACTTTAATTTTCTATTCTTGGGTCATGATCTGCAAGGAAAGTCACACCCCAATCTACTAATATAAATACTAGCAACGTACGCACTTGTGGCTTTACTTTTAAAGTGCTGGAGGTGTTCTGCACACTTACAACAACCCTGTAAGGTAGATCACGACTACTGTCCCCTTACAGAAGATGAAACATTAGGAAGCTGCCTTAAACTGAGTCAAGCCACTGTTCCATCTAGCGCAGTGTTGCGTACACTAGTTGGCAGCAGCTCTGTAGGGTTTCCAACAGGGGTGTTCATCAGCCCTACTTGGGATCAGCCAGGGGTTGAACCCGGGATCTTCAGCATGCAGATGCACTGAGCTATGGTCCTGCGACCTTCTGCATGCCCCACAGATGCTCTTGCACCCCGCACGCCAAAAGGTTTGCCGTGGCAAAGGTAAGATTCCAATTCAGGGCTTGCAACTTCATAGAATCACATGTGTCACTCTCTTTTGTTCTGGGGTGTTGCTGTTGTCCCCAATGAAAGAGGGGGTGGGGGAGAACATGCAAAAGAAGGTAAGACAAAAAGCCAGAAAGATAGAGAAGGAAAAAGGCAGGCTTGGGGGGGGAGGAGAAGGATGGCCCATATTTTTTTTCTGGTCTTTCGTATGAAAAGATTCAAAGTGACAGCTCTAACACCACCCCCTTCTGCATCATGGAAAAGCAAAGAGAGTCTTAGAATCATAGAACTGTAGAGTTGGAAGAGACCACAAGGGATATTTTGCCCCAAGTGGGGCTCAAACTCAAGACCCTGAGATCAACAGCAGAGCTGAAACCCTACACGGCCACGTCAGACCAAGTCCCCTGAAAGAGGATTTCCTCCCAAGCAGACATGTATAGAATTGCAATCTTACAAATTTGCATATGCTAGTCTTTGCCTAGTTGTGCTGACTTGGGCTGACGGGAGTTGTTGTCCAGGACATCTGGAGCCGGGCACCACGTTGGCGAGGGCTGGTGCATGCTTGCATGTCTTAGATGAATGATGCGCTGGCCTAGACACGGCGCTTCCGAGAGGTTGTGGGGTTGCAACTGTATATCACCTGGATGCTCAGCCAGCTAACAAAATCTCACAATGGTTTGGGGAGGCGGCCATCCCGTTATGCTCCCCATGCCTTCCCCACAACACAAGCCTGTGCCTCTACCCTAGAGGACAACTTTGCCTCCTTCCCCACCCGCAACCTCAGGCACGTTTCCTCTCCTTTATTTCTTTCGCCTGAAGCCACACACCTTCCTTCCATTGACTGACGCTGATCCCGGGCACCTTTTCAGAATCGCCAGGGAGGGCGGCCTATTCGTGTTTCCCTCTCCACTACCCACTCCCTCCGATTTTCGTCTGGTGTGCCCTATTTTTAGATAGGAAGACAACCAGCTCCATATTTTGCTACCACACACACAAACAAACACACCCCTTTCCCTGCTTTCTTTTCTTTCATTCTCTCCCCCCGCTCTTTTTTTAGAAGCTTGGTGCACGGGAAAAGAAACCGGGGTCCGGGCCCTCCTCCTGGCACGTAACGTCTGAACGCGTCCCGTCTCCCGCCAACCCGACCCACCCTCAGCCTCTCGCCCCACAGGCGCCCACCTCCGGCGATCCCCTTTGCAATGAATGGGGAAGGAGAGAGATGGAAGAAAGGCGGGCGGGCGGGAAGGCGGGGGGAATGCCGCGGACCCCAGGCGGGGTCTCTCTGGCTCGCGTTCCCGGGAAGCAACAAGCGGCCGCCGCCTCGCTCGCTCGCTCTCCCGCCTCAGCCGCCGGGAAGGGAGGCTCGGGCGCGCTCTTCCCCATCCCCGTTATCCGAGCCCGGGCGCTGCGCACATGGGCTGCACGCCCGCCCAACCGGGGAGCTCCACACACCCCGCGGGAAGGGCTCCTCTCCCCTCCTCCTCACTCACCGAGGGTCTCCCCACAGCCACGGCCATGCTGCTGCTGAGGGGGGCGACGACGACGAGGCTCCGGCCGCTGCTGCTGCTCGCCTTCTTCCCCGGCGCCTGACGCGGCTGCTGCTGCTGCTGCCGCTGCCCCTCCTCCCGAGCGCCCTCCCCGCTCGCATGAAAAGCAGCCTCTGGCTTCGCCTGCGCTCGCGATTATAAGCGGCAAACATGGCCACCCGGTTGGAAGCGACCATTCGCTGGCGAGAGGGGTGGGTGGAATGGGGACGTGCGCCTCTGTGCAATGGGGACGGGTGCTCGGGCGGCGGGGGTCGCGAGGCGGCCTCCCCCCCCCAGCTCCCCTCAACCCCGTTTTGGACTGCCGCGCGCGCACGCTCGGAGGCGCCTGCCCCAAAAGGTGCGCGCGAGAAACTGAGGGGGCCGGGAGGCGCCTCGGGGAGAAAGGCGCTTTCCCTCGACGGGGCTGAAGGAGCCATTGGCGCCAGGAAGCCCCTTCGGCGGGGGGCTCGTGCCCGAGTCCGTCCGGGCAGAGCGCGCGAGCGGGGACCGCTCTTTCCTCCGGGAGAGCCAGGCGGGCAGGCGCGGGGACGCGGCGGGTGTTGGGGGGCTGAATTTCCCCCCTCAGGCTTCATCCGTGTGGGCATGGGAACGGCTAATGTGGGCAGCGGAAAGGACCTCGCGCTCTCCCCTCGACTGCTGCTGGCGGTGGGAGTTGGGCAAAGTGGGGCCGTGGCTCAGTGACAGAAAGCCGCGGGTTCGATCCCAGGCAGGGTCGCTGCCAGCGTGGGAAGACTCCCAAAACCAATTTCTAAAGGTTTGGAAAGCATCCGCTTAATGATTTCCTTCCGATGCTGTGTGCTACTTCATTGTGTTTTTATTGCATCCTCTAGTCCAGGGGTCAGCAAACTTTTTCAGCAGGGTCCACTGTCCCTCCGACCTTGTGGGGGGGGGCCGGACTATATTTCGAAGAAGAAGAAGAAGAAGAAGAAGAAGAAGAAGAAGAAGAAGAAGAAGAAAAGAACGAATTCCTATGCCCCACAAATAACCCAGAGATGCATTTTAAATAAAAGGACGCATTTTACTTATGTAAAAACACGCTGATTCTTGGACCGTCCACAGGCTGGCAGTGGCATAGCGTGGGTTGTCAGCACCCGGGGCAAGGCAAGTAATTTGCGCCCCCTAACCCGTGGATTTGCACCCCTAACCTGTGGATTAGCGCCCCCTAACCCGTGGATTTGCGCCCCCTAACCCATGGATTTGTGCCCCCTAACCCTAACCCCCAGATGTTGTGCCTGGTGCGGCCGGCCCCCCCTGCACCCCCCACGCTACGCCACTGCAGGCCGGATTTAGAAGGCGTTTGGGCTGGATCTGGCCCCCTGGGCCTTAGTTTGTCTACCCATGTGTCTAGTCCTGTGGTTTCCAATCTTTTTTGCCATGCACCACCTAAGCATCTCTAAAATCCTGGTGCCCCCCCCCCCGGACCACTGTCGGAGGAAGGGGGATGCGGTCTGCCCCTAGTGTCATCCCTGGGGGGTGCCATTGCCCCCTGCCCCCCGGGACGCTCGCTGTGGGCGCTACTGCCCCCGTGCTCGCAGACCCGCCCCCGTGGGACACTCACCCCACCCCCGGGTGTACATGTGTGCCACTCTGGGTGCCGGAGCAGCTAGCTCCTCCTCTGCCTGTGCCATTTAATTCTTATTATTTAAAAAGTGGGCTCCTATTCACGTGGAGGAAGCCTGAAAGGCCATTAACTGTGAATAACTCATTCTCGAATTGCCCCCCTTAAAAATCAAATTGCCCCCCGTGGGACGTGCACCCCATGTTGGGAACCATGGCATCTAGTTTATTGCGAATGTTGCACAAGAAAGCACAACGTGAGCAGTGAAAGAAGCAAGAAGGTGCCATTCAAAAGCAGGGGGTCTTATACTGAATGCTGGTATCCTGCAGACCCCCAGCATGAAGCTCACGGACCACTGGCGTGTCATGGACCACAGTCTGGAAACTCCAGTGTGGTGTAGTGGTTAAGAGTGGTGGACTCGTAATCTGGTGAACTGGGTTCGCTTCCCTGCTCCTCCACATGCAGCTGCTGGGTGACCTTGGGCCAGTCACACTTCTATGAAGTCTCTCAGCCCCACTCACCTCACAGAGCATTTGTTGTGGGGGACGAAGGGAAAGGAGATTGTTAGCTGCTTTGAGACTCCTTCGGGTAGTGATAAAGCGGGATATCAAATCCAAATCCAAACTCCTGGTGTTGGAGGATTTCCTTGCGCCCTTGGCAAAGAGCGGCCGGGGGAATGCACCAGTGGGCAGGCTCCTAGCTACTCTTGAGCCAGAGTGGAGAGGCGCAATTTTTATGCCATTTGGGCTTGCGCCCTTGGCTCCCAACCTCTAGGTACGTCCCTGCCTGCTGTAGATAATACTGAACATGGTGGACCAACTGTCTGTCTAGGTGTAAGGCAGATTCATGTATTGGGAACTTCACAGCACGTTCCTATTTTTTTTTAAAAAAAACACACACCATTATTTCTCTTTCATAAAGAATTTCGTTCTAGATTGCACAAAAGGTCCCTCTAGGCCAGCATCCTAGGCAGGCTTTTTTTTAAAAAAAAAAAAGTGTGCCCCATATTTTTCACGGTTCTTTGCTATGAAAAGATTCAGAGCTCTAACACCACCCCTTCTGAATCATAGAAAAGCAAAGAGAGTATTGCAGAACAAACCTTCCCCCCCCCCGCAGCAAATGTCACTCAGAGATAGAGTTCCCCTGAACACTGAGGCTCAATTGGACTTGTCATGTTGACAACAGACTTCCAAAGCAGATTCCAGGAATCCAGAGAAGGCTGACCTCAGCCAAGACACCCTGACTTTCCATGATGACTTGCGAGGTCACAGGGGGTGCCTAAGGCAGGCGCACAGAGAAATGCCACAGTGTGCATGTGCATGAATCCAACAGGTTTCATGCACATGCCTACTTTGAATGCATGGGCAATGCTCAAGAACACTACTGCACTCGTAAACAACAACTATTCATTTCAACTTTCCAAGACAACATCCTGGTGGACTATGCCCACTACGTCCAGAATTTGCCAGACATATACGGAATACTGCATTCATCAGCAGTGTCTGGGCAGAAATCAGTCAAATGTCCGGGAAAATCCTGACGTATGGCAACCCATGTCGTCAGCAGTGATGTTGAGAGCAACAACTTTTCTGTCCGGATTTTCACTGTTTGAAATAGGGCAGCCCTAAATAATGTGATGGTCCCGTGGTTGGACCTGCCTCATAGCAGAGCCCTCTTTGAGTGCAGCCCTTGTACAGAGCACAGGCCTTTCTGACTGCTCACGTCCACTGGCACGCCCAAAAATATTGTTGGCTGATGACTTCTTAACTTTTTGATAATGGCCAACCGCAAAGAATTCTCAAAATGTCATATTGCCAGTGCAAGTTGCTTTGATGCAAAGCACCAAGGATGCAAAAATAAAATTAGTGTGGCTGTACCACTTTTTGCCGCCACTCTGCAGTACACTTGGTGCATGTTGGGGCCGAACTCATCAATTTCTTCTGATTACAATGCTGTTTGACATTTTATTGTAATTTCATATATCATTGGGCATTGGTTTTATACTTCATGTGAGTGGGTGGAATATAAATACTTCTACAGGAACATGAAAGGAAACTGCTGACAGGCCTGCAATCCCGATACTGTGCTCAGCATCTGACTCACTGAGTCTCTCTCTCTCTGTGTGTGCCTCAGTTTCCACATCTGTGAAATGCTAACTATGGCAACATGCTGTAAACAAACGAAAACAAATAGTGTACAAAACAAGTTTTCATTGGTCGCGGTCTAAAGTCCAAACTAGATGTTGTATGTGGTGTGTTAAGTCCCCAACACTTGAAAAATCAAGAGAGGTCGCTAACCCATTTCCCTCTTTTGACTTCCTGCCATGCATGTTTGTTGCAAGGCAAGTTATGAAGCAGAACCACTGTCCCATTTGCGGGACAATCTGCCTTCTGTCTCTTAATCGGTATGGAACTCATGATGACTGCTATTTAGAGGTTGATGACATAACATGTTGTTGTTGTTTAGTCATTTAGTTGTGTCCAACTCTTCATGACCCCATGGACCAGAGCACGCCAGGCACTCCTGTCTTCCACTGCCTCCCGCAGTTTGGTCAAACTCATGCTGGGAGCTTCAAGAACACTGTCCAACCATCTCGTCCTCTGTCATCCCCTTCTCCTTGTGCCCTCCATCTTTCCCAACATCAGGGTCTTTTCCAGGGAGTCTTCTCTTCTCATGAGGTGGCCAAAGTATTGGAGTCTCAGCTTCAGAATCTGTCCTTCCAGTGAGCATTCAGGGCTGATTTCCATCAGAATGGATAGGTTTGATCTTTTTGCAGTCCATGGGACTTTCAAGAGTCTCACTGCCTTGCCATGGCAAAGGGACTTGAATAACTCAGAGAAGCTATGAGCTACGCCATGCAGGGCCACCCAAGATGGACAGGTCATAGTGGAGAGTTTTGACCAAACGTGATCCACCTGGAGCAGGAACTGGCAAGCCGCTCCAGTATCCCTGCCAAGAAAACTCCATGGACAAAGATGACATAACATAATTTTCTTATATATTTCATCTGCTGATAGTTGAAATATGATTTATTGATGGTTGGTATTTTTTTTTGACCTCCCTTCCTGGACATTTGCGAGACAAACATCTAATCTGCCAGTCCTGATGATGATCACCGAGACGTCAAACGCACCAGCAGGATCTGCACAGAAGCAGGGCTGATAAAGCAATGTTCATTCTGCCTAGGATGCTAATTCAGCTTGTCTTGATAGAACCTACCTCCTCTGTGAGGTTTACTTCCTATCTTCTTCTAGGTTTTTGCTGGGGAGGTTTCCAAGACAGGGGTAGCCATCTTAGTCTGTTGTAGCAAACACTACAAAGAGAGGTCCTTTGGCGCTTAAAACCAGACTATCAAATTTTTGTGGCATCTGAGTCACGGGAGACGTTGGTGCAGAGAAGCCTTCTGGTGGTCAAACCAAAGGGTGCTTTGCTGCAGTTCTGTGCATCTCCCCAATTCCTTCGCTGCTGAAGCATCTTCCCAGTGCCTGTGCGTTTGCCCACCATTAGACTACTCGTGATTATTTCCCCTTTCTTCCTCTCCCTTTCCAAGCGGCTTCTTGCAACGGTATCTGAAGCTGCTTAAAGAGCACCAAGAAGAAAACAGGAAAGCTACACTGGGATTTCAACTTAGTCAAAATTGAGCGTGGTGATTAATGCCTCAGAGATCTCCAATCAGAAGTGGCACAGCCCAGGACACAGATAGTGTGAAATAGTTTAAGGCAGCTTTCTACGCTCCTAAAATATTACACAGGCGGTTTTGCTGCTTTTGCACAATTTAAACCAATTTCAATTTTTCTCAGTGCAGAATTCGGGCTCTCCTGGTGCAGAGCTCCAATTTTCTTTTTATGTGCAGAAGATACCGGTCTCGTCTCTCGTTCTCTCTCTTCACTCCTCTTTCCTTGGAGCACAGATGCACCTAATGCATTTTATTTGTATAATTTATAAATGAAAGGAAGCCCATTTAATCAACTGCTGAAATAACACACACACAGTCGTTTCCTTGATAAGCTCGCAGAGGTGGAGAGGAGGAATTCCTGTGCTCGGGCTCTGTGATGAGGTCTGGTGGAGGAGATTACATAATGTGGGAGAGGGTTTATGTAGGTTTCACTGTGATTAATGTTGCATAATAAGGCAGCGAGGAGGGAACCGAGTATTGCTGGGCTGGGCTTCCAAAGTGCATTTCATCTGAAGGCACAGAAAAGAGAGAAATGGAAATAGAAACATTTTCCACCCTGCACTTTCCCCTGCACAGTTTTGCAGACCTTCCTCATCCAGGAGGAGAGACAGAGAGACAGAGAGAGATCGGAGCACTGATAGTCATGGTATGATAGTGCGTCTTTGCCAAGAGGCACGGAGACACAGGCAGCCTGGATCCTGTTGCTCCTGTTGTTGCTATTTATAGAAACTATTGATCCCAGAAGAAGACAGAAGGATGCAAGCATGCCATGAGAAAACCAGGCCACATTTGGATCAGCCCTGTGACTCAACCTGGCCTGCTCTTGCATGTTGGACAGCAGTTCAATTTGCAGGTGACTTTGGCTGAATACTGTTGCAAGCCAATCCACCCCAATCTCCAAGCGGTGAGATATTCCATGGGTTCCAGGCACTAAGTCCAGGTTCATGTTTCCTTTTGGAAACGAGGCACAAAGGAGACTGTAGTCTATACGGTCTATTTACACATACATATATGGAACATCTGCTTTGCATGCAGAAGTTCTCACTTTGAGTCCCCAGTGTGTCTAGGTATGGCTGGGAGCGCCACTACCCGTCAAGGTAGGCAATACTGAGCTTACTTGGCATAATAATAATAATAATGTTGCCCATCTAATTGGGTTGCCCCAGCCACTCATGGGTGGCTTCCAAATTATAAAACCATACTAAAACATCAAACATTAAAAACTTCCCTATACAGCGCTGCCTTCAGATGTCTTCTAAAATAGTTGTCTATTTCCTTGACATCTGATGGGAGGGCATGACTAGTGAGAAGGCCCTCTGCCTGATTCCCTGTAACCTCACTTCTCTCAGTGAGGGAGTTGCCAGAAAGCCCTCAGAGCTGGACCTCAGTGCCCGGGCTGGATGATGGGGATGGGGGTGGAGACGCTCCCCCAGGTACAAAGGGCAGCTTCCTAGGTTCTTAAAACCTGCATCTCAAAGTCCTGGTTTCTGCGCTTTCATCAGACTGAGGCAGAGCCTCAGGGCCGAGGCACAGTGAGTGGCAAGCCTGCTGACGGAGTCTTGCTAAGCACAGCGCACTTCCCATTTCCCATCACTACGCCTTGAAGAGACCACTCTCCGTCTGAGCCAATTAAGATCACCTGGTAGGAGCTCAAACAACCTGCAGCAAAGGATATAGCCTTTTACAGCTATATCCACCCCCCATCCGCCGCTGCCTGCCATTAGGAACACAGGAAGCGGACCTCTACCAAACCAGATCACTGGTGCATCTAGCACCCTAGTGCAACTGTTTCCAAACCTTTTTGGGCCACTGTTTGCTTGGTTCCATAAACCCACCCACTCCCAGTGTGCCCATTAGCCGATAAAAAAGCATAATTCCAAATAGCGGTCTGCATGATCCATCAAGGACAATAGCAACACAATAAAATTCAAAATAAAAAAATCCCTTCCAGTAGCACCTTAAAGACCAACTAAGTTAGTTCTTGGTATGAGCTTTCGTGTGCATGCACACTTCTTCAGATACCAAGTGTGCATGCACACGAAAGCTCATACCAAGAACTAACTTAGTTGGTCTTTAAGGTGCTACTGGAAGGGATTTTTTTATTTTGACTATGGCAGACCAACACGGCTACCTATCTGTAAATAAAATTCAAAACAGTAACAATTAATTGCACATTTGTTCAAAATCCAATTTAAACCATTTGGTTTAATTGATTCAACCAAATTGATGAACTTGATCCAGGGAGTGCCAGCTTTTCAAAGTCTTATAGCCACGTCTACTTCCATTGCCCCCTGGCACCCAGGTAATCCTACTGCCCTCCGGTGGGGGGGGGCAGTACTGACCAATTTGGGCAAACACACTAGATGTAAAGCAAGGGCCAATGATGAAATGTGGCCAAAGGTGAAGGGGAGTGGCCTGGAGACAGTTCTGAGGGCCAAATAGGGCTGATGGGCTGCATTTGGCCCTGGGCCTAAGGTTCCTAACCCCTGCAGTAGACCATGCAGAACTAGGTGGACTAAAATGTCTAAGGCAGTTTCTGATGTTACAAAGTGCTTATCCACACCTCTTAATCGCTCACTGTTTTTTCCTGGGGGAAACCGCTCTTTAGCACTTAACCAGAGCCAACAGAAATTCAGTCCCCCCTCCAAATTGCTATTTGTTCTGATCTATCGCTTAAAAGCAGGTTTTCCATTGGAAAGGAGTGAGGCATAGGGAGAATCACTCAGACCCATTTGTACAAAGTGTGGGTCAAGCAGAAAACTGCCCCACCCATGTTTTCTAGGCACGGCAGAATAAGTGTGGATGACTCCCAAATTCCATCTCCATCTGTAAAATGTCGTCATTGATGATCCTTGCTGCATTTTAAAGCAGATACAGATTTTTAGGTGATCCTTCCTAGCAACCGGCAAATTGCCAGTGAAAATGAGGGTGACAAGTTTTGATGTCACTTACTGTGGAGCAGATCAACAAAGCACAATAAAAGAGTGCACCCTTTTGATCTGGGTTGGCAAATCCCAGATCCTCCAGATTTCTAATCCCTTCAGATGTCAAGGAAATAAACAGGGAAGTTTTTAATGTTCGACATTTTGCCGTGCTTTTACTATTCTGCTGGGAGCTGCCCAGAGTGGCTGGGAAAACCCAGCCAGATGAGTGGGACATAAATATGATAATGATGATGATGATTTATACGCCACCCATCTTGCTTGGCGGCTCCTAACAGAATATTAAAAGCACAATAAAACATCAAACATTAAAAATTTCTCAAAACACGACTTCCTTCAGATGTTTTCTAAAAAGTCAGATAGTTGTTTATTTCCTTGACATCTGATGGGAGGCCGTTCCACAGGGCGGGTGCCACTACCGAGAAGGCCCTCTGCCTGGTTCCCTGTAACCTCACTTCTTGCAGTGAGGGAACTGCCAGAAGGCCCTAGGAGCTGGACCTCAGTGTCCAGGCTGAAAGATGGGGGTGGAGACGCTCCTTCAGGTATACTGGGCCGAGGCCATTGAGGGCTTTAAAGGTCAGCCCCAACACTTTGAATTGTGCTCAGAAACGTACTGGAAGCCAATGCAGGTCTTTCAAGACTTGTGTTATATGGTCTTGGTGGCATAACCATACATTGAAATATATTGGGGTCGGGGGAGACAGGGTTTACCCTGTTTGTGCATCCACAAAAATGGCTTAAAGTTCATCTTACCTGCACTGAGCGTCCTCTGGGACATTTTATGGCCGAACAGGTTAATCAACTATTTCTGGTTGGAATTCAGAAATGGTCTCAGGACAGTAAATCACGTTTTAAAATTGCATGTTTGGGGAACGAATGCTAATTGCAGCCCTGCCAGAAAGCATTTATTATTTTAGGACTTAAGCTGCAAAATTGTTATGCCTGTGTCAGTGGTTTATAGATGCTCATTGCTTCTAGTTCACAGCAGGGCTAACTCTGTCTGGACAGTTACCAAAAATATTATGGGATTAACCACATTATTCATTTCAAGCACTTTTCACCACTGTAAACAATCGTGGTCCCCCCCAAAAGAATGCTGGGAATTGTGGTTTGTTAAGGGTGTTGAGAATCCTATCACCCTCACAGAACTACAATTCCCAGAGTTACCTAGGAAGAAGGATTGCTTGCTAATGCACTTTAAACCTGACCCCCATTTTGCTTAACCATTCTCACTCAGCAACCCCACATTTGCTAGCAAGGATAGCAGTCAGCTCCAGAAAATATCAGAACAAATACTCCATAAAGACTGGGCATAGGACACCTCTGAGGTGTATATTTTTATCACCCACCTTCTTTTAGTGATTGCAAGTTGTCTTAAACAGTTTTTAATGTCATGTTTAAAAGGGACGTGGGCGGCGCTGTGGGTTAAACCACAGAGCCTAGGACTTGCCGATCAGAAGGCTGGCGGTTCAAATCCCTGTGACGGGGTGAGCTCCCGTTGCTTGGTCCTTGCTCCTGCCAACCTAGCAGTTCGAAAGCACATCAAAGTGCAAGAAGATAAATATGTACTGCTCCAGAGGGAAGGTAAACAGTGTTTCTGCGCACTGCTATGGTTCATGCTGGCCACATGACCTGGAAGCTGTACGCCGGCTCCCTCGGCCAATAAAGTGAGATGAGCGCCACAACCCCAGAGTCGTCCTCGACTGGACCTAATGGTCAGGGGTCCCTTTACCTTTAATGTCATGTTTTAGTGTTGTAACCTGCTCTGGAACCTTAGGGTAGAGGCAAGGAAACAACAGCAGCAGCCATAGTCTTGCTCTACCTTAAAAAGTCCCTTGCAAAGGACATTCCAAAAGGCACAATTAAAATTATAATTGTGATAAAAAGGTAGTGAACAAGAAACAAAGTTGTGCATAGCATAAACGGACATATAAATAAGTGAATCTCCTTTCTTCATTACTTACTTTTAAAAAATTGCTTATTGACACCCATAGATCCTGCTCAGCCTTAAACCTATTAAACTGACAGCTGAAATAATGTGTCCACTTATACACGCCTAACATATTTAGCCTAAATATTGTATTTATCCTCATATTTTGTCATCTCTTTGATCCTCCAATTAAGTCATTACATGCTCTCTTGGCTTCGTCTCAGCAATATCCATGGCAACATATAGATGTCATAAATACAGGATTACGATGTCAAAGCCGGAGTCATCTGATGATTAATAGCTATTATTGGAGCTACGCAATGCAGCAGAGTAACAGGCAGTGGGACTTTTCAAGAGCATGAACTTGTCCTCCCTTGCTGTCGGAGTCATGTTGCCCACATAGCGATTTCTAGCTGGCCTGAAAATTAATCCAGATAAAATTGGAACAGCGGTATCTATTGGTCACTTTCCCCACCAATGCAAGTTTGACCCAAAACAATGTACGAACATTAAAAAAAAAATTACAAAATAGTGCCAACATTAAAAATCAAGGCTCGATCAATGTAGCTGAGTCCCGAATCTAAAACCCTAACAATAACATGCACTTGATCTAGAAGTTGCAATTAGAACAGAGTGCTGCAGCACAATTGCTGACCAGAGTGAGGCCTTGTCAGCATCTAGCACAGGCACAGGCAAACTCGGCCCTCCAGATGTTTTGGGACTACAACTCCCATCATCCCTAGCTAACAGGACCAGTGGTCAGGGATGATGGGAGTTGTAGTCCCAAAACATCTGGAGGGCAGAGTTTGCCTATGCCTGCTCTAACTAACACCTGTTCTCAGAGATCTGCCCTGGTTGCCAGTTTGCTATTGGGTGTCAGGCGGCAGTGGATCCAACCAACACAGCAGGTTGCCAGGAACGGATAAGACAAGGAAAAGTTCTTACCAACTGCTTTTTATTCAATATTCACAGAGAGATGCTTGGAAATATAGCCTCTTGAAATAATGCCATTGCCCCAAGTGAGTCTCCACCCCCTTCCTCTCTCCATCATCATTATGAAAAGTGCCATCTGCCTCTGAGCTCTCTGCTCTCCTACTTTCAATGCTCGCTGGGTTCTGGAAGGGAGGGGGTCTGGAATGATTTCTAAAGACTGTCTCCTTCTTCTCTGGAAGGGTTGGGCTAGGCAAGCGGTCTCCACCATTTCTTCTCTGCCCAGTCCCTGATTGGGCTATGTTCAAGGTCAGGGCCGGATTTAGGTTTGACGAGGCCCTAAGCTAGTGAACGTAATGTCCAGCTGTCCTTTGTCAACAACAAATTGCTGCTGTTTTTTGTGTTGAATATATGCTATATCGTAATTGATTAATAGGTATCTAAAGCCATTTGCAACCAGTCCATGCAGAATGTAGGCACCCTGTATAGAAATGAGCAAACCAGTGATATTTTAGGGAGCAGGCTAGCAGGTGGAGCTCATGACTTACATCATGGGTAGGCAAATCTGAGCCTTATCAGGAGAAACTGGCCACTCTCCAGGCACCTGGCCTGATCTCCTTGTTGACCTCCCTGTCTGCGTCTCCCGGCAGGATACAGGCTAGGTCACGATCGGCGATCCTCCTCAAGCGTGAGAAGAACACACCACTCTTCCCTGCTCCCTGCTCCCCCCAGGGAGGGGAAAGAGATAGACAGAAATGTATTTACATGCCTTTATTTCTGTCTTTGCAGCATTACAGAGAAACGTGTCTGCTCTCTTCAAACTCCAACAGCAGAGAGACAAACTCCACCTCCTGTACTTCCTGTACAGGTCAAATTACACTCTGAGCTACATCCGGTGCTCAACATTGTGAATAGACTGTCCCTTTGTTCCCACGGTACAGTCCCAAACATTCCCTTCCTGTTTTGCTTTCCAGCCAGCTGCAGCTCGCTGCCACATTGCTCCTTTTCCGTAACAGGTAAGGCCTGGGGGCCGGATCCGGCCCAATTGCCTTCTCAATCCGGTCCGCAGACGGTCCGGGAATCAGCGTGTTTTTACATGAGTAGAATTTGTCCTTTTATTAAAAATGCATCTCTGGGTTATTTGTGGGGCCTGCCTGGTGTTTTTACATGAGTAGAATGTGTGCTTTCATTTAAAATGCATCTCTGGGTTATTTGTGGGGGATAGGAATTTGTTCTTTTTTTTCCTTTCCAGAATATAATCCGGCCCCCCACATGGTCTGAGGGACAGTGGACTGGCCCCCTGCTGAAAAAGTTTGCTGACCCCTGATTTACATCATAGGAGCCTACACAAGACAAAACACTGTTACTGTATGTAGGTTTTATTTTATTTGTTTTTTATCTTAGATTTTGGAAATGTGCAGCAAGTTATTTTTCCCTTTAATTTTTTGGGGGCCCCCCAAGAGAGTGGGGCCCTAAGCTATAGTTTGTTTAGCTTATACGTAAATCCGGGACTGTTCAAGGTGTGACTATTAGCATATAAAACCCTTAACAGCTTAGGACAAGTTTACCTGCATCGCCTTATGTCAAACATACCTGCTTGATGACTTCAATTTGCAGAATTTGGCACTATTACTGGTGCCACATAATGCCCATTCTGCATTTGTAAGAGCTTAGTCTTTTAGTGTGGCAGCATCTATTGACATCAGGCAAGTGCCATCACTGTATAGTGGTACCTTGGGTTAAGTACTTACCGTATTTTTTGCTCCATAACACTCACTTTTTTCCTCCTAGAAAGTAAGGGGAAATGTCTGTGCGTGTTATGGAGTGAATGCCTACGGATGGCGGGGGGATCTGCTGCAGTCGTGAGCAGAGGATCCATGGTTCCCTTTCCTTCCCTCCTCCATGGCTCTCTTTGAAACAGCAAAGCGGGAGAAGAGCTGCGGAGTGGGGAGGAGAGAGGGACAGAGAGCCTGGTTACAAAGCACGGATCCACATGGATCCTCAGGATTTTTGCACAGGGTCACCCCAAATTCACAATCAGATCACATAGCATGTCCATGGCTACAGCTTGCACCAAAAAAAATCACACACCCACTGTTGCCTGGGGCCGCAGTGGTGCAAAAACGTGGTTACAAAGCATGGATCCACATGGATCCTTAGGATTTTTGCATTGGGCTACCCCAAACTCACCGACAGATCACATGTCTGTGGCCACAGCATGAACCACAAAAATCATACATCCACTGTTTTGTTTAGAATATATTTTTTTTCTTGTTTTCCTCCTCTAAAAACTAAGTGTGTGTTATGGTCGGGTGCGTGTTATAGAGCGAAAAATACGGTAATTCGTTGCGGAGGTCCGTTCTTAACCTGAAACTGTTCTTAACCTGAAGCACCACTTTAGCTAATGGGGCCTCCTGCTGCTGCCGCGCCGCTGGAGCATGATTTCTGTTGTCACCCTGAAGCAAATTTCTTAACCTGAAGCACTATTTCTAGGTTAACAGAGTCTGTAACCTGAAGCGTATGTAACCTGAAGCGTATGTAACCTGAGGTACCACTGTACTCTTTCCAGCATCTGCTAAAAACATTTTTCTTTAGACAAGCCTACCCAAATATTTAGAAAGTTGGTGAAAGTTTAATCTGTATTTAGCTTATTGTTATTTTAACTTTCCAAAGGTCTTAAATTCTGATTAATTTTTCTTATTGATAATTTTATTGAGCTTTTTTCAGTCAAGGAGTGTAGAAATCTTTATGAAATAACAAATCATAAAATAATATAAAAGGCAGGCTGAACACATCCCAACCACATTAAAAGGGGCGCAAACACATAAAACCCTCCAAATTAGGGGCCAAAAGCCTGATTAAAAATGAATTTTTATTTTTTATTTTTTGCTTGGGCATCTAAAAATAGATCAAGATGGTTTGCAATATTTGAGAAAGATCTGCGATCAAATGAAATCAGGGGAAAGGATTTGAATTATGAGCAGCAGATTGAGAAGGACAATAAATGTAAAATAAGAAATACTTATTAGATAAAGTTTGACATATATTGTAGGATGTTATGGGTGGGGAGAAAAACACCACAGAGGTAATTTTAGAAGAAAACGTGTATTGAATGTGAAGTTAATGTGTTTATAAGTTTTTTAAAACTTATGAATGAAATTTATTATGAAGGGGGGGGAGAGATCAAGATGGCAAATGCGTACTTTTCACCAGTGTTGTTGTTTTGCCTCTGTAGCCCTTTCCTGAAGACTGGCTTAGCCCTGGCAATTCACCCATCTGCATTCCGGGAATGCAAGGGATATATTTCTGAAATAAACAAGCAAAGTATAAAAAGCATCCTGGCCATGTGGGAAGTTTATTGCTCCTTTTGGTGGACCAGATGGCAGGCTGTTATCCAACAGCTCCCTTATGCAGCCAGATCATTTTTCAGCGTGCGAAAAGGTGTGCTGCAAACATTACCTTGCCCTCATGCTGAAAACTGATCTGGCTGGGGGTGATGGAATAGACAGAAGACCACTTTGTCACGTGCCCAGGTGCAACATGCCCTAAAATTACCTTTCAGTTCTGTGAATTAGTGCTGGATCCTGGAAGGAGCTAAGACAATGCCTATCAGATAAATCGGCAAGGGGAGGAGTAGGCCATTGCTGTTCAGGCTTGGCCTGGCAACTGTTAACAGAAACTTAAAATAAATATAATTGTAACACTAGCCTTTGTGCATAACACCCAGAGAGGAGGTGGTAGACTTCTAGTTGCTACAGTAGAAGTTGCAGTGCCAACAGCGAGAAGCAACACTGTCTATAGTACTGTAAGGCAAAGTGCCAACTGTTATTTTATTGGAAGGAGAGCCAAAGTGCTTGCAATCCTAACCTCAAGTTACCTGGGAGCAAGCCCTTTGAATTCAACAGGACTTGCTTCTGAGTAGACGTAGTTAGGCTTGCACTGTAACTTTTTGTTACTTCGTTGATTTATCGCATTTGTAACTGGCCTTCTCTCCAAGGACCTCAGCGTTAGTATAATTGCAACATGCCGAGTTATTCATATATTGGTTTTTGCTACAACAATTTGAGCAGTGACTCAGTAGAGCGGGGGAGGGGGGGGAATGCAAGTGTGCAAGTAAAAGAAATTTTGTCTGGGTTCTTTCCAGTTTTTATATGATCTAACTCAGTGCTATTTTTCAAGAAAACTTATTCTGTTCCGGAAGTCCGTTCCAAAACCAAAGCGTTCCAAAACCAAGGCACACTTTCCCAAAGAAAGTAATGCAAAACAGATTAATCTGTTTCAGACTTTTAAAAACAACCCCTAAAACAGCAATTTAACATGGATTTTACTATCTAACGAGACCACTGATCCATAAAATGAAAGCAATATTCAATGTTGTTGTTGTTTAGTCGTTTAGTTGTGTCCGACTCTTTGTGATCCCATGGACCAGAGCACATCAGGCACTCCTGTCTTCCACTGCCTCCCGCAGTTTGGTCAAACTCATGCTGGTAGCTTCGAGAACGCTGTCTAATCATCTCATCCTCTGTTGTCCCCTGCTCCTTGTGCCCTCATAAATTATTGTAGATGATGAAAATTAAAATCATTTTTTTTCTTACCTGCACTGATGATAGTCATTGTTTAGATGGGGGGGGGGGGTTATCCATTTCCGCAGTCAACACAATCAATCAGTAGCTGAACTGGGTTCCACACAGTCCCAAAAACAAATTAATTGAAAAAGCCTCACAAAACAAAAATGCAAAATAAATAGCAAAAACAAAAGTGCCAAACTTAATCCATTCCAGATATCCATTTGACTTCTGAAATGTTTGAAAACCAAGGCGCAGCTTCTGATTGGTGCATGCACCCCGGAAACAATAGCTGACAGCTGCATCAGACACTCAGCTTCCGAAATAAAACAATTCCTTCCAGTAGCACCTTAAAGACCAACTAAGTTAGTTCTTGGTATGAGCTTTCGTGTGCATGCACACTTCTTCAGATACACTGAAACAGAAGTTGCCAGATCCTTCTATATAGTGAGAAGGTGGGGAGGGGTATTACTCAGAAGGGTGGTGGGAATGGGAGATTGGTTGATAGCTGAGATGAGCCTGTTGACGACTCTTAATGACTGCAATAGGTCTTACAGGAAAAGGCAAGGGGTGAGAAGGGGAAAAATGGCTTAGTCATGTATAATGAGATAAGAATCCAATGTCTTTGTTCAGACCAGGTCTCTCCGAAAAACGTTCAAAAACCGGAACACTTACTTCTGGGTTTTCGGCATTTGAGAACGAAGGCGTTTGAGAACCAAGGTACTACTGTATATTTTTAACCGCAGCCTGACATTCAGAAGCTAAGTTGGGTAATGTTTCCCCATGACTCTCCTTTCCTAGAACGACACGCCTTGCTTGATTTCTGTGCATGGGACTGCAGTTTAAGGCAGAGAAAGAGAGCCAGTTTTTATTTTTATTTTTAAAAAGAGAGTTGGCAACATTACACCCACTGAATCACACTGTGTCACACTCAAACAAAGCTTCTTCCAATGTAAATGTATAGATAAAAGCAATATGGTAGAAAGAAACACACTCTGGCAGGCAAACAGGATTGCAAAGTTCCTTCAGCGACAGCTTGATATACGGAAATTGGCAAATGAAGCTTTTATTGCAGCTCAGAGACTGCAGGCGGTTGGAATAGATGACCACTGGGGATTCATTCCAAATCTATGATTCTAAGATAAGCATTATCACCAGCTAATATCTTCACAAGAGAGACTTTGTCTGTGTGGGCAACCTTGCGTAGAGGACCAGTACCACTATTTATTGCAATGCCCGCTGTACAGTGGTACCTCGGGTTAAGTACTTAATTTGTTCCGGAGGGCCGTTCTTAACCTGAAACTGTTCTTAACCTGAAGCACCACTTTAGCTAATGGGGCCTCCTCCTGTCGCCGCACCATCGGAGCACGATTTCTGTTCTCATCCTGAAGCAAAGTTCTTAACCCAAGGTGCTATTTCTGGGTTAGCGGAGTCTGTAACCTGAAGCGTCTGTAACTTGAGGTACCACTGTATATGGAACCAAGAGACCGATTTATAAAACCCCTGCTTACAAACAGGGCAGAAAAGGTGAAATGTCTGCTGAGTGATACTGATGACTTCGTAACTTATAAAGTAGCACTACAGTGGTACCTTGGGTTAAGAACTTAATTCGTTCTGGAGGTCTGTTCTTAACCTGAAACTGTTCTTAACCTGAGGTACCACTTTAGCTAATGGGGCCTCCCACTGCTGCACCACACCACCAGCACACGATTTCTGTTCTCACCCTGAAGCAAAGTTCTTAACCCGAGGTACTATTTCTGGGTTAGCGGAGTCTGTAACCTGAAGCATCTGTAACCTGAAGCGTCTGCAACCCAAGGTACCACTGGATATGCATTGGCAGCTAGGAGGATCAGGAGAAAAGAACTAGATAAAATAGTGGTCAATTGCAAAGGTGATTCAGACATTTAAGCTGGCACATCCAATCTGAGAACCCCCTGCTATTCTATTGTATGCAACAAATAATTTCAAGGAGACGTGACTGTATTTGCAGTGCCTGATGTTTTTATGGTTTTTATGGTTATTGATGTTTTTCTTTGTGTTTCCTTTGTGAATGATGCCATGATGCCATGACCTTTGCCTAGTGCAATAAAGTTTATGATATGACTGAGCCCAGGAGGCATGGCAAAGGTGCCCTGCACCTGGGCCCAGCCCATACGAATCTGCCACAAATATATATATATATATCTGCACATCACACTGCTGTTAAAGTCACAAATATGCTGGCTGAAAAGCTGGAGATGGATTCAGGTTTGGTGAGGCTGGTGAGGCCCTAAGCTACTGAAGGTAACGGGGCCCTTTCTATGTCCAGCTGTCCTTTGTCAACAACAGATTGTCGCTGTTTTTTGTGTTGAATATATGCTATGTGGTAATTTATGGACCTAATAGGTATCTAAAGCCATTTGCACATGCAGAATGTAGGCACCCTATATATAGAAATGAGCAAATCCATGATATCTTAGGGAGCAGGCTAGAAGGTGGGGCCCATTACTTACATCATAGGAACCTACACAACACAAAACACTGTTGCTGTATGTAGGTTTTATTTTATTTGTTTTTTATCTTGTATTTTGGAAATGTACATCCAGTTTTTCCCTTTCCTTTTTTTCGGCTCCCCCAAGAGAGTGGGGCCCTAAGCTATAGCTTGTTTAGCTTATACATGAATCTGGCACTGACCCTAAGTATAAAACGCTGGAGTGAGCCAAAGGAAAACAAAGTAGAAATAAAGGACCTTGTGGCGGCAGTGCAGTGGAAAAGACTTTCTGAATCTTGGAAATGTACAGTACATCCAGTTTTTTTTCCTTTAATTTTTTTTTTGGGGGGGGCCCAAGAGAGTGGGGCCCTAAGCTATAGCCTGTTTAGCTTATACAGTGGTACCTCGGGTTACATACGCTTCAGGTTACCAGTCCATGCAGAATGTAGGCAACCTATATATAGAAATGAGCAAATCAGTGATATTTCAGAGAGCAGGTAGGCAGGTAGGCAGGCAGGCAGGGCCCATTACTTACATAAGGGGTCAGCAAACCTTTTCAGCAGGGGGCCAGTCCACTGTCCCTCAGACCTTGTGGGGGGGGATGAACGAATTCCTATGCCCCACAAATAACCCAGGGATGCATTTTAAATAAAAGGACACATTCTACTCATGTAAAAACACGCTGATTCCCGGACCGTCTGTGGTCTAGATTTAGAAGACGACTGGGCCGGATCCGGCCCCCGGGCCTTAGTTTGCCTACCCATGACTTATATCATAGGAGACTACACAACACAAAACACTGTTGCTCTATGTAGGTTTTATTTTATTGGTTTTTTATCTTATATTTTGGAAATGTACATCCAAGTTTTTTTCCTTTAAATTTTTTGGGGCCCCCCAAGAGAGTGGGGCCCTAAGCTATAGCTTGTTTAGCTTATACATGAATCTGGCACTGACCCTAAGTATAAAACGCTGGAGTGAGCCAAAGGAAAACAAAGTAGAAACAAAGGACCTTGTGGTGGCAGTGCAGTGGAAAAGACTTTCTGAATCTCTAGCTGTGGGTTTTTCCTTCTTCTTTTTTTTTAATTGCAAAACCAAAGCAATTATCTCTCCCAGCTATGAAGATAACCTTCAGCCTGCTATAAAATCCATTCATGCTTGCCCTCTCAGTCTGCTCCTCTGCCAGATGAGAACAATCTACCCCAGGGTCTGGCTGATAGTTTCCTCCTCTTGATAACAGAAGAATGAGTCTAAATTCCCATTCTTTTCCCTCCCCCCCAAAACTGGAAGGCTATTTCCTCTGCAAACACTTAACCCCACAGATTACAGGGTGGGTTGTCAGAGAAGAACCTCCCTGGGTGTCTTTTGTGATTTTTACAAGGGTGCCGTGAAATGGCAAAAATTGGAGGAAAATGAGGAGTGATGTTTGTGGGTTTCCTTTAGGCCGCAGTGGTGGCCAAACTTGGCCCTCTAGCTATTTTGGGGCTACAATTCCCATCATCCCTGACCTCTGGTCCTGTTAGCTAGGGATGATGGGAGCTGTAGTCCCAAAATAGCTGGAGGGCCAGGTTTGGCCACCACTTTCCATTCTTTTAAAAATGAATATCTCTCTCTCATTTTATTTTTGGAAATTTTAACAAATTTTAACAAGGTAACATAACACAAGGCCAGATCATAGAATCGTAGAATTGTAGAGTTGGAAGGGACCACGAGTGTCATCTAGTTTCAACCCCCTGCAATGCAGGAATCTTTTGCCCAACAGGGGGCTTGAACTCACAACCCTGAAATTAAGGATCACATGCCGAGCTGAGCTAATTGAGCCAGGGAGCTATCAAAGAACAAAAAAGAAGGCGGCTAGAACAATTACAAAGCTTCCCAGTCAACCCTGCCCTATCCTTGCTGTAATCCATCCATCTATTATTATTATTATTATTATTATTATTATTATTATTATTAAAACCAAACTTTTAAAATATTAGCACAAGTTTATGTTTCGATGTGGCTTGGTGTGTCTCCCAACTTCTGCTCCTTCCTGAAGAGGCTGCAGCAGCGAGATGAGTTTGCAGGTTTGTCTCTCTGCAGAAAGACCACACAGCTCTCCGAGACATTATGCAAGGAACACTGTATTCCACTTAAGCTCTACAAGCCAATTAGTATTGGCTAGAACAATACATTGCGTGGCCAAGATGCATTTTCTAACCCCCAACCCCTATTTATTCTCTGCAAAGCAGCACTGAGTATGGAGCGGGGACAGAGTTTGCAAAATGAATAAATAAATAGTGATTACAGTATGATGGTGGTGATGGGTGATTTGGAAGAAATACAACTTTGTTGCGTGGTATGTAATCCCAAGCCACAGGCTTTTGCTTATTCAAAGAAGAAAAATGGAAGATAAACTACTGGCTATAGGTGGAAACGGCAACATCGTTAAGGAAAGGCCAGTGCTGTAGGACTGATAACTGACCCAGGGGAATAATAATAATAATAATAATAATAATAATAATAATAATAATAATAATAATAATAATAATAATTTATTTATACCCCGCCCATCTGGCTGGGTTTCCCCAGCCACTCTGGGCAGCTTCCAACAAAATACTAAAATACAATAACATATTAAACATTAAAAGCTTTCCTAAACAGGGCTGCCTTCAGATGTCTTCTAAAAGTTTGGTAGTTATTTTTTTCTTTGACATCTGGTGGGAGGGCGTTCCACAGGGCAGGTGCCACTACCGAGAAGGCCCTCTGCCTGGTTCCCTGTAACTTGGCTTCTCGCAGTGAGGGAACCACCATAAGGCCCTCAGCGCTGGACCTCAGTGTCCGGACAGAATGATGGAGGTGGAGACGCTCCTTCAGGTATACTGGACCGAGGCCGTTTAGGGCTTTAAAGGTCAGCACCAACACTTTGAATTGTGCTCGGAAACATACTGGGAACTAGTGTAGGTCTTTAAAGACCAGTGCTATGTGGTCTCGGTGGCCGCTCCCAGTCACCAGTCTAGCTGCTGCATTCTGGATTAGTTGTAGTTTCCAGGTCACCTTCAAAGGTAGCCCCACATAGAGCGCATTGCAGTAGTCCAACCGAGAGATAACCAGAGCATGCACCACTCTGGCGAGACAGTCTGTGGGCAGGTAGGGTCTCGGCCTGCGTACCAGATGGAGCTGATAAACAGCTGCCCTGGACACAGAATTGACCTGCGCCTCCATGAGTCCAGAATGACTCCCAGGCTGCGCACCTGGTCCTTCAGGGGCACAGTTACCCCACTGAGGACCAGAGAGTCCTCCACACCCACCCGCCTCTTGCCCCCCCAAAACAGTACTTCTGTCTTGTCAAGATTCAACCTCAATCTGTTAGCTGCCATCCATCCTCCAACTGCCTCCAGACACTCACTCAGGACCTTCACTGCCTTCACTGGTTCCGATTTGAAAGAGAGGTAGATCAATGACTTGATTTGCTCCTGTGCCTTTTACAGCAGGATGACCTGTTAAAAGGTGAGGGGGGCTTCTTACAAATAGGGCATTGAGACAAGCATAATCACTTGCTGGTGCAATGTAGCTCAAGCAGCCGTTAAAGGCACAGGAGCACAGGTGAGTAGAAAAGTTGGCCACTTCAGCTCTGTTTAATATGATGGTCTAACAGAACAACATTAAAATCTGAGCAGTTCAGGTACAGCCGCTACAAATGCAGATACAATGCAAAGTTAAGCAGTATCAGCAACCCACTATTAAAATTGGCAACTCTGTAATTCTGGTATAAGAAGGTGGGATGGAACCAGAGGCAGGCTTGCCACATTTTTAAAATCCGCCCTGTTATGTCCCTATGCTCTTAACAAGCCCGATCAGCAAAAAGCAAGCCCAGAAGTCGTCTCTGCCATTTCAGGCCTAGGAGAAACTTTACCTGCTACATCTGTCTGTGCCTTTCTGCCATTAAAAGACACAGTAACAGGACCAGTAAATAAAAGGTGGCAATCCTGAGCCACAGTCTCTCCTGGGCTCCTAAACCAATAGCCATGTGATAAGTGGAAATTCAGCTGCTCCAGCTATCTCCAACTACAGTATACATTAATGGGGATTTGGCAAGTATTGTTGTTGTTTAGTCGTGTCCGACTCTTCGTGACCCCATGGACCAGAGCATGCCAGGCACTCCTGTCTTCCACTGCCTCCCGCAGTTTGGTGAAACTCATGTTGGTAGCTTCGAGAACACTGCCCAACCATCTCATCCTCTGTCGTCCCCTTCTTCTTGTGCCCTCAATCTTTCCCAACATCAGGGTCTTTTCCAGGGAGTCTTCTCTTCTCATGAGGTGGCCAAAGTACTGGAGCCTCAGCATCAGGATCTGTCCTTCCAGTGAGCACTCAGGGCTGATTTCCTTCAGAATGGATCGGTTGGATCTTCTTGCAGTCCATGGGACTCTCAAGAGTCTCCTCCAGCACCAGAATTCAAAAGCATCAATTCTTTGGCGATCAGCCTTCTTTCTGGTCCAGCTCTCACTTCCACACATCACTACTGGGAAATCCAAAGCTTTAACTATACGGACCTTTGTCGGCAAGGTGATGTCTCTGCTTTTTAAGATGCTGTCTAGGTTTGTCATTGCTTTTCTCCCAAGAAGCAGGCGTCTTTTAATTTTGTGGCTGCTGTCACCTTCTGCAGTGATCATGGAAACCAAGGATATACCTATTGAATTTCTGCCTAGTGCCCAGCTCTCAAAGCCACAGAAGCCACAGCAGGGTGGGGGAAGCATGCTAACTAATATAAAGGAGCACTGTAAATGTGTCCGTGCAACTTGGTGTACACGCGAGCATCCTAAAACACAAGGGAAGTTGCTCACGAAACATACAAGAACCTTTCTCCTCATTTTCGGATTGGAAGCTGAACCAATTCCTGTATCACTTTGGACTAACAGTGTGCTGAGGTGGCAGTATTGGGGGGGGGATGGGACAGGTTCCCCATCTTTGTTTTAGGGTTTTTGGCATGCTTACTTTAGCTCATGATGAAGACATTATTCAAAACCAGTCCTGTGGAACTCCCTGCCACTAGAGATTCAGCAGGCACCTTCTGTGCCAACGTATAAATGCCTGCAGTCAATTTTTCTATATTGCCAGGCCCGTGCAGGCAATTAAGAACACATCCTTCCATGTGATTAACTGATGCATTTTAAAAACTTTTAATGGTTTCTATTGTGTGGTTTTCCATTTTTATTGCTGCAAATCGCTTCAATATTTTTTTTTATGACATAGGGGTATACCGATATTCGTTTACAAACCAACAAATAAAGTGGAGACAATAAGGCCAGGTTTCCCTTGAGAGTTTTTGTTGCCCTTGCCGATGACAATGGGATGTCTTTCCCTTCTTGTCGTCCATCTCAGGTTTTCCAGGCACATCAATGGCACCTCGGAGCATTGATTTCAAGAGAGGCCCAGGATTAGAGGCAGCTGCCAAGCCTCTTTGTATCAGCCATATTGACTCCGATTCAGCTTAGTGGTTTGGAAACCTGCACTTTATCACTCTGCACTACGGGAATGTCAATCCTTAGGAGACCGTGCTAATATCATCTGGGAAATATTAGGTGTGTTAAATGTGTATGGTCTCCCATGCAAGTTTCATTGCTCAGAGATAGTCTTCCATTTAGATTTAAAAAAAAAATATATTCTCCTTTGTTTCATGGTACATAACTTGTTCACCCGAGCCTTCCCCCCCACCCCCCCAAAGATGAGGTTTTATCGTTTTATCGCTTCTTGTTTGCTACCCTGTGCTCCTTTGGGAGGAAATACAGCTGATTCATTCATTCATTCATTATTAATTCATTTACTAATTAATGCATTATTAATTTATTGATTAATGTATTGTTAGTGTGAATCACAATGGCATAAAGCAACGCTTTTAAAGAAACGAATAACGTAAATAATTGCTAAATGCTGATGTGTTTTCGGACTGGTTTAGCAACAGACTGGCATTAAAATAGAATGAATGCAGTGTGTGAGGTAAACCAGAAAGGAAATCAGGATCTAGCGGCAGGTCTCTCAGTGATTTACAGGAGATCCAGCAAGGGTTTCTGGATTTGGCAGCAACAAAAAGGGCCTCTTTCCATCCTTAAAGGAGGCTGCTGAAGCAGAGGAAAGTTGAGGTAACAATGGTGTTAGCTCAACTCAGGTCTGGTTCTGAAAGCCACTCCTAGGCTCAGAGCACACCTTGCTCTTTCATTTTAACTGTATGGCTTTTTGCAGCTGGCTGTAGTTCTTTTTTTCTTTTTCATTTACCTCAAGTTAAGAACTTAATTCGTTCTGGAGGTCCGTTCTTAACCTGAAACTGTTCTTAACCTGAGGTACCAGTTTAGCTAATGGGGCCTCCCGCTGCCACCACACGATTCCTGTTCTCATCCTGAAGCAAAGTTCTTAACCCGAGGTACTATTTCTGGATTAGCGGAGTCTGTAACCTGAAGCGTCTGTAACCACTGTATTTTCTTGTTACAAAATCATATGTACAAGTGAATCATAAAACATGACACGACTAACAGAAAATAGGTCACCGGGGGGTTAAAATACTAAACACCTTATTTTGTGGTACATACATAATAATGAGATGATTGCAGCAAACCAGTATAATGAGTTTTTCAGTAAATCAACTTGGTAAACACAGGGGGAGCTAATGAGAAGTGCCAGCTTATTTACGGCAGGTTGCAATATATGTTATATTTCTCGTCCATGTGTTGTTTCATTTGCACACCAGGCTCTAGCTGGTAGATCTTGAGTTTCTAGTAAAACCCCCAAAGAAAATGCAATAAACCTAAAAGTCTGCAGTGTCTGTTGTAAAGCACAACAGAGGCAGGTTACTCACACCTTCCTTGCAGACTGCTTCCAACCTGGATGTGCCAACTTATCGATCCTCTGCTGCACTGAATTGACAATGTCAAGCCACACTACAGTGGTACCTCGGGTTACATATGCTTCAGGTTACATACGCTTCAGGTTACAGACTCCGCTAACCCAGAAATAGTACCTCGGGTTAAGAACTTTGCTTCCGGATGAGAACAGAAATTGGGCGGTGGCGGCCCCATTAGCTAAAGTTCAGGTTAAGAACAGTTTCAGGTTAAGAACAGACCTCCGGAACGAATTAAGTACTTAACCTGAGGTACCACTGTATTTGTGTTGGAAGCTGCCCAGAGTGGCTGGGGCAACCCAGTCGGATTGGTGGGGTACAAATAATAATACTGTAATAAAAATAATAATTATAGTAGTAGTCCACATGCCTAGGGTTGTGCTGAAAGTGAGAATTTTTCTATCGTCCACTTTTTGAGCACAAGGCTTCACACTGGAGGCACACCTCAAATCAAAATAATGCACAGAATCTTGATTGCCTTCCAGAACCGTGGCACATAGCCTGGCTATTTGCAGAGAAAAGGGACCAGATCAGACAGCTCTGGGCAGACTTTCAAGCCTAAGAATTCTTTGCATTTCTTTACTCTCCTATTCCATTCCACATCCTTGCTTTTTAGTTGCCTCTGTTGTGCGAAGTGCCCTTCCTATTTTATTTCCTTGTGCTTTCTGCTGCAAATTTAAATTATCTGCTGATAATTCTTAATGAATACTCACCACAGATCCAAATAAACTGTACAGGCTCACAAACCCCTTAACTGGGGAGTGGTTAATGTCCAACTGCAGTTGAAATGGCATGTGTTTTATAGCAGAGACAGCGCACCAGAAAATGACAGCCAGATGAAAGGAATTGTATCTGCTGTGCCTCCTTGGAAAGGCCACTTCATTAAGGAAGGCTGATGAGGGCCTGTTGTCTACTTCTCAGGTCCTACAATCAAGGATGTGTTGCAGACAGCCTGCTCAGCTATTGCAAAGCCGCACAGCAAGCAAACGATGCTCATGAGGAATGCAGCTGAGCAGCCAGGTAAGGCTGGAATGCAGAAGAGCATTACAAACAAACAAACACCCCCCCCCCCCCGGCTTTGCTTAATTAGCCTTCAAAGGAAAGTCTGGTTCCTGTTTCCAAGAATATTTTACTCCCGGCTTACAGCCGGAACTCCTCCTGCAGGGTTTTCCTTGCTCATCAACCACCTTCGTAAATAAAGTGGCACATTCTGGCCTCTGCCATCAGTCAGAGGATGCTCTGGGAGGGTGCCCTAACCCACCCACCCCACCTCCTTGAAAGGGGGAGACATCAGCTGCCTACAAAATACTGGCTTACAGTGCAGTGAGGTTATCCTTATTCTGAGTTCAGATCAAAGCTGGTTTGGGGGAAAGTGCATCAAAAGACAGTGGTGCAGTCAGAGTAGTGAACAAAAGTGTGCACAACTTTTTTTTTTTTTTTTGGCTCAGCCTGAGACAGAACAGCACATCCCTGCCCCCCCCCCTTCTGCAAAGAATCCTGGGGGAAACTTTAGTTTTCCCATCACATAGCTACAATCCTCAGCATCCTTAACAAACTACTTTACCCAGGATTCTTTGTGGGGGGCAGAAATGTGGGTTAAACAGAGCCTAGGGCTTGCCGATAAGAAGGTTGGCGGTTCGAATCCCGCCGACGGGGTGAGCTCCCATTGCTCCTGCCAGCCTAGCTGTTTGAAAGCACAAAATGCAAGTAGATAAATAGGTACCGCTCTGACAGGAAGGTAAACGGCGTTTCCGTGCGCTGCTCTGGTTTGCCAGAAGCAACTTAGTCATGCTGGCCACATGACCCAGAAGCTGTACGCCGACTCCCTCGGCCAATAAATCGAGATGAGCGCTGCACCCCCAGAGTCATCCATGAATGGGCCTAATGGTCAGGGGTCCCTTTACCTTTATGTATGCAGTCTAAGTCAAACTAGTGCCTGGGTTTGTTTTGTTCCTCCTCCCTCCCAATCCCTTTTCCTTTCGTGTCATGTCTTTTGTTAGGCTGAAGGCAGAGACTTTCTTACTACTACTAACTGTTATAAGCCACTCTGAAAGTCTTTTTTTGACCGAAGAGCAGTAAAAATGCCTATAAATAAAAACACTTACCAGGGAGTAAAGCCCCACTGAACTAACTGGGACCGCTTCATAAACATGCATAGTATTTAACTGCACGCTTGACTTACACGTTGTTTGGAAGTAAAGCCCTGGTGGACTTTACTTCTAAGTACAGTGGTACCTCTGGTTACGTACTTAATTCGTTCCAGAGGTCCGTTCTTAACCTGAAACTATTCTTAACCTGAAGCACCACTTTAGCTAATGGGGCCTCCTGCTGCTGGCGCGCTGCCAGAGCACGATTTCTGTTCTCATCCTGAAGCAAAGTTCTTAATCCAAGGTACTATTTCTGGGTTAGCGGAGTCTGTAACCTGAAGCGTATGTAACCTGAGGTACCACTGTAATGCTATGGTCGACTTCATGGGTAGGCAAACTAAGGCCCTGGGGCCAGATGCGGCCCAATCGCCTTCTAAATCCAGCCTACGGACGGTCCGGGAATCAGCGTGTTTTTACACAAGTAGAATCTGTCCTTTTATTTAAAATGCATCTCTGGGTTATTTGTGGAGCATAGGAATTGGTTCACCCCCCCCCCTCAAAAAATAGAGTCTGGCCCCCCACAAGGTCTGAGGACCGGCCCCCTGCTGAAAAAGTTTGCTGATCCCTGGTCTAGGTAAAGGGACCCCTGACCATTAGGTCCAGTCATGACTGACTCTGGGGTTGCGGTGCTCATCTTGCTTTACTGGCTGAGGGAGCCGGCGCACAGCTTCCAGGTCATGTGGCCAGCATGACTAAGCCGCTTCTGGCGAACCAGAGCAGCGCACCGAAACACCAGAGCAGCGCACCGAAACGCCGTTTACCTTCCCACTGGAGTGCTACCTATTTATCTACTCGAACCGCCGACCTTCTGATTGGCAAGTCCTAGGCTCTGTGGTTTAACCCACAGCGCCACCCACGTCCCTATGACCCCTGGTCTACTTTCTAGTATAGTCTAACCTAGCAAACTTCTTGCAAGGCAGACAAAATACCTGCTGTCTTGGCTGGTATGCCATGGTCCACGTCCACAGATTGGACCCTGTCCTCAGAGTAATCTGAAGTATGTTTATTCAGAAGTTTGATCCAGTGGGGCTTCCTCCTAAGTGAGCATGCACAGATCTGCAACCTTTGAGTTATTTGCAGACCAGAAGTTTAGCCCCCTGGTATGTGACAGTCCTGCTGTCAGCTGGAACACCAGAAAGCCAGGGCAGGGGCATTTGCAGACAGAACTGGCCAGGACAACAAAGTCCTGTGGACAGAGAGATAGGCTAGGATAAAAGAGGATAAGCTCACGGATGTCGCTTCAAGTTGCTTGGAGAATGGATGGGTAAACAGCGGGATATGCAGCAACTTCCACTGAGATTTAGTGATCTCCACCCAGCCAATGACTGGCTGGGTCTGCACCTGCTTAGCTTAGCACAGGGTGTTCAGAGGCATCTAGGAAACAAATCACATTCTCCTGGGGAGGGTTCTGAGGGCCAGATAAAAATGCTTGGAGAGCCACATTTTCGCTTCCCCCACCTGAGCCCCCACCCCCGCAATAGAGTAAGCAGTGGCGTAGCGTGGGGGTGCAGGGGGGGCCAGCCGCACCGGGCGCAACATCTGGGGGTTAGGGTTAGGGGGCGCAAATCCATGGGTTAGGGGGCGCAAATCCACGGGTTAGGGGGCGCAAATTTCTTGCCTTGCCCCGGGTGCTGACAACCCACGCTACGCCACTGAGAGTAAGTGAACGAATGTGCCTCAGATCCGGCTGCAATCCTGCACACACGCTTACCTAAGGGTAAACACCATTGAACTGAGTAGCACTTCCTAGTATATCACACGTCTGGGACTGTGCTGTTAATGTATAACTCCTCTGTAAACTTTAAGCAGGGACTTTTCTCGCGCCTTCGTCCCTGCAATTTCTGAAAGACCGCAGGGGGACATAGCAAAAGCGTGTGAAACTTTTAGAAACAGCTTCATCTTCTCCTGTTCCTTTTAACCTTAAAGATGGGGCGCTTTGGGGCCGGGTGCTGCTGCCACCAGGATTTATGTAGCGTTTTTTTCCTTAATGCACTTCACTGAGGCAAAGCAATGCAATTCCTGAACACACACACACTTCCACAAAGTAGAAGCTGTAAGGTGTGTCGTCCCCCCCATGGTAACGTAATTCACCTGAGGGTAAGATACTAACAGTTCTCTCTTGGAACTCTTCCTGGGCCTCACCTCCGCAGACACACTTTCCTTGACCTCCGTTTGGGAATATCTCCAAAACAGGTCAGGCTGATTTGCAAAGAAAGCGAGAGGCAGAAGTTTAGCTGTCAAGCATGGGGGGGAAAGTGCAGAAGGGGCGGGGCCAAGGCACGGGAGGGCGGGGCCACGAGGTGGGGCGTGGGCGGGGCTACGGAGGCCAGGTGAAACTGACTCCGGGAAGAAGTTTCATCCTGGGCGCCGCCCCGGGGGAGAGCGCGCGTGTGCGGCGGTTTCTGTTCCCGAATGCCTCGGGCGTGCGGAACCGCGGCGGGGCTGGGGAGGAGATAAGCTTGGCGAGGTGGAGCATGGCTGGATGGAGGAGGAAGCAGCGGCGGCAGCAGCAGCAGCGAGAGCCGTGCGCGCTGGGCCGGCGGAGGTGATCCGTGCGCCGGGGATTTCGAGGTCATCATGGCCAAAGAGCTGAGCCAAGCCGAGGTGCTGGACTTCCTCTGCCAGGCCGGGGGGAGCGTGGCCAACGCCGCCTTGCTGAGCCACTTCAGGCACTTCTTGCGGGACCCCGACGCGTCTCCGGCTCAGCTGCAGCGCCGCCGAGAGCTCTTCAAGGGCTTCGTCAACTCCGTGGCCACCGTGAAGCAGGACGAGCCGCCGGGCGCCGCCAAATACGTGGTGCTCAGGAAGCGCTACCGAGAGCTGGTGGGAGAGGAGCCAAAGGCACCTGCCGACGATGCCGCCCAGAACCAAGCCGCCAAGCCGCCGCCACCGCCTCTGGAAGTGGCGGTCGGCCGGGGGGCGCTGCAGGGCCAGGCCGGGGCGCACCGCGCGCCCAGGGCGCACGGCCAAGAGCCTCCCCGGCGCCAGGTGGAAGAGGAGCGCGCCGGCCCAGGCTCGGCCCACCAGCTTAGGACTTGCCCGGAACCTCGCAGGTGCCACCCGGGGGGCCTGGGAGGGCGATCGGGGGCGCTGTTTCCGCCAAACCCCGCGCTAGGCGGCCGGAGAAGCCCCTCGGAGCCGTGCGCCCTGCTTGGAACGGAGCAGCACAGCCAAAGGGAGCCCCGGCAGGCTCCTCGCGGGGACCCTCCGCTCCTACTAGGCGGGGCGCCGCAGTCAAATGGCCCCTATTTACCCGTCGGGAAAATGGGCGCGCCTCCAAGTGCCGCCAGCCCCCAGCAAAGGATCCGCGACTGGGTGGAGAGGGCGCATGCCGTTACGCACCAGTCCGCCCTGCCTGACCCCCTTCTGCAGCGTGAAGAAGGTTCCTCCTGGCCAGCCCGCCCGTCGCCCCCCAGCTCGGTGGGGAGCGCCTGCCTTTCTCAGGATTCCTTGCCCGGGCTGGGTGCCCGGCGGGACCCCGCGCCCGTCTTCCGGAGCATCCGGTGCCAGCTCTCCCTGCAAGACCTGGAGGACTTTATCGAGAAGGCGAGCTCGGCGAGCGAAGACGGCAGCAGCGCCAGCGGAGGCAGCGACTCCTATCGGCCTGAAGGGCGCGCCGGCGTCCTTCACCAGCCCTTCCCTGCCACGCAGAACGGCCACGGCGGTAATTCAACAGGGACAGCCCGGGCCAGGCCAGAGAGCCTCTGCTACAGACCCCACGGAAATGACTTGGCCAAGGATGGCGCCATCCCAGAACACCTCGCCTTGCTCAACCGGGTGGTGAGCAGAGCCGCCTCCTGGGACAAGCTGTGGGACTCCCCCAAACCCGGCAAGGAGCCCCCCAACCCCTGGAAAGTGACCAGACTGTCTCCCTCTCCCCTGGAGACCCCCCTGAGCCCACGGCTGGTCCAGAGGCAAGGATGCTCGGCCACTTCTAGTGACGTGCAAGGGCTGGGCCCAGATCCAGATGCTCCGAGCGAAGGCAGGTCCTCCTCTGTGCCCTTGGAACCCCGAGAGCATGCCTGGCTGGTGAAAGTGGCCACCGGTTCGTGGATGCAGGCCAGGGCGCTCTTCCTGGAAGACCCCCACCTGGCCACCCGCAAAGACTTCATCATGGGCTACACTGTGCTCCACTGGCTGGCCAAGCACGGGAACGTGCAAGTGATGCAGGACTTTGTCGCCGGCGCCAGGAAAGCCGGCGTGGACCTCGACGTGGACGCCAAGTCCGGCTGCGGGTACACCCCTCTGCACCTGGCTGCCATGCACGGCCACCAGCTGGTCGTCAAGCTGCTCGTGCAGAAGCTGCGGTGCAGCACGCAGGTGCGCGACAGCAGTGGCAAGAGGCCCTGGCAGTACCTGAGCAGTGCCACCTCCGGGGAGGTGTGGCAGCTCCTGGAAGCTCCTCAGGGCAAGACCATCTTCCCGGCCCACCCCATAGCCAGGAGCTCCACCTCGCTCGGCCCGAAAAAAGGCAAGAGCCCAGAGCTGGGCAGGAAAGTCAGCAGGAAGACTTCCTTGGCAGCGTACTTGAAACCTCAGCACATCAAGTGGAAAATGGGGAGCAGGTTCCAGCTGCTGCAGGAGAAGGAAGAGGAGTACAATGACTGAGGACCGCAAGGGATGCTCTCAGCTAAACCAATGGAGAGATTCACAAGGGCTTTGCCTGCAATGTGGCTGGATTTGGCGAGGGACTAGAGGAGAGCAGCATTGAGCACTTTATCCATATTTATTTTAATTGATTTTATTTTTTTCCAATTATCCTAGGCAGGTGCTTCTACCGGGGTCAATTGATGGAGAAGTCTCGCAGCACCCACTCCTTCAAGTCTTGTTGCTCTGTGCCTCATCGCAGAGAAACTATGTTTTTAACCATGTTCTTATTAGTGCCCCGTCTTCAGGATCAGACGTGCGAGAATGTACTCTGTTTGGGTGTGGTGGGGACAGCTTTGGCCTTTTAGGAATGCTTGTATGGAAGGGTGAACCAAACAGCTAACAATCTCAAACCCATTTTTAACTCCCCCTCCAAAGAGGAGTGGGGGGGGGCTGTATGCAGGAGAGCTTTTAATATGTAGGTTCTTGGGGAATTGGGGTTGGTGGATTTGTAGCTGAAACCACCATAATAACAGTATTCAGGATGTCACTTCGGGGTGAAGATGGCCAGGCTTTTGAACTGGGGTGTCATTTGCCTGACAACAGCCACAATTAATTATTTGCCTTTAGGAACAGGTTGTGAATGAGACAGACAGACTGGGGACTCCTTTTTAATTAAGCTGGGATCACCTTTTAGAAGAGTTTAAACCTAAGGAAAACAACCACAACAAAATTCTGGAGTGGGGTTGAAGTGTTATCTCAAATATCGGGTTAATGAAATGAAATCCTTTCCCTCTATGGCCACCCCAAAGCACAATAAGCAAAACCTCGGAATTTATTTTACTGTGTTATTTTTAAAAGCCTGTTAATAAATTTATTTTATTTTTCTTTGCTCCTTGATATATATTCAATATCATTTGGCCTGTGTTAGGCATATTGTTTATGTTGCTGGAATGCTGGGTGGCACAATGGGCTTCCTTTTTTTAATCCACTTTTTTGTTGTTGAACAAACCTTGGTTACAGCTCATGGCAAGCGAGGGAAAGAAATCAACTGTGAGCTTAACTTGTTTTGGGCAGCATGCTAAGTCATAAAGGTAAAAGGTAAAGGGACCCCTGACCATTAGGTCCAGTCGTGGCCGACTCTGGGGTTGTGGCGCTCATCTCACTTTATTGGCCATGGGAGCCGGCGTACAGCTTCCGGGTCATGTGGCCAGCATGACTAAGCCGCTTCTGGCGAACCAGAGCAGCGCACAGAAACGCTGTTTACCTTCCTGTTGGAGCGGTACCTTTTTATCTACTTGCACTTTGACGTGCTTTCGAACTGCTAGGTTGGCAGGAGCAGGGACCGAGCAACGGGAGCTCACTCCGTTGTGGGGATTTGAACCACTGACCTTCTGATCGGCAAGTCCTAGGCTCTGTGGTTTAACCCACAGCGCCACCTGCATCCCTCTATGCTAAGTCCTACCTTGGTTTAACTCGGTGTGAGACAGCAGCAAAAAGGACCAGGGAGATGCAAAGTGTCTTCAAGTTCTACTCTGGGGGCCCACATGGTCTTGCTAAAGCAGCACTGAGCTTATTGTGTTGTCCTCACAATATTGGACAACATTGTCATAGATGGTGCAATATAGTCTTAACTCAGCTGTACATATATGTCTTCACACAGTGCTTAGTTAAACTATGGAGTTTGTTCCCTAAAGAGGTAGTGATGGTTACCAACATGGATGCCTTTAAAATACCATGAGATAAATTCTGGGTTATTTGTGGGGCCTGCCTGATGTTTTTACATAAGTAGAATGTATGCTTTTATTTAAAATGCACCTCTGGGTTTTTTGTGGGGCGTAGGAATTCATTCATATATATTTTTTTCAAATATACTATTGCCATTTTGGGGCCAGGTGGCTCTTAAAAGTCTTATTTTTCAAATGACGGATGGACTGTGATTGATTATCAGTTAAGCATCTGGCTGGTTCAGATGACAGCCTTGAGCTGGTTTCAGAGCTTTGAGAACTCAAAGAAGAAAAGTCACTTGGTCCAGGGACAGTCCACAAATATATAGACCTCTTTTTCTTAATGGTGCCTTGGGCCATTCATAACATAGGAATATTCTTCACAGTGCAATGGGGTGGGGTAAGTGAAGACAACCTGCAATAGTTAACTATCACGTTGTTCACTGTTCAGGCTGCACAGATGAAGCATTTTGCTTCCTGAAATTTATTCCGATAGTGCAGATAAAAGATCACGGATAGAATTCGACCGGATGGGGTCGAAAACAGTGTGTGAAAACAGTCCAGATTCAAGGCTCCCCCAGGTACATACCTGCAGGTGGTGGAGCTGTCAGGCGCCATCCTGGCACCCAGGTGCCTCCACTTGGTTGCAAGGGGCTGATAGCCAGGTGCAAAATGCGCCTGGCTAATTTTGAACACTGCTCTGAATGCCAGTTTATGAGAATCGCAATCACAGGCATACCTAAGCTCCCTTGCGCCCGTGGCAAGGAGATATCGCGGTTACCCAGAAGAGCAGCCGGGGAATTGTGTGGATGGGGAGGTGGCCTCCTAGCCAGGTTGCAGAGGTGCGATTTTGGCCTGGGTTTTGGCGGGATCCAACCTGGCCAACCCCTAGGTACCCCCTGTTAATAATAATAATAATAATAATAATAATAATAATAATAATAATAATTTATTTATATCCCAGCCAAAGTTCAGAGCAGCTAACACCAATAAAAGTAACACAGTTTACATAAAATCACAATCAGTTAATTTAAATACATTCTAAACGCAATTCATTCTGAAATCAATTGAGAATCAAATTAATGGCAACTATTGGGCTAGAGTTCTGTAAAGGTAAAGTTAAAGGGACCATGACCATTCAGACGCAGGTGGCGCTGTGGGTAAAAGCCTCAGCGCCTAGGGCTTGCCGATCGAAAGGTCGGCGGTTCGAATCCCTGCGGTGGGGTGCGCTCCCGTCGTTCGGTCCCAGCGCCTGCCAACCTAGCAGTTCGAAAGCACCTCCGGGTGCAAGTAGATAAATAGGGACCGCTTACCAGCGGGAAGGTAAACGGCTTTTCCGTGTGCGGCTCTGGCTCGCCAGAGCAGCGATGTCACGCTGGCCACGTGACCCGGAAGTGTCTTCGGACAGCGCTGGCCCACGGCCTCTTGAGTGAGATGGGCGCACAACCCTAGAGTCTGGCAAGACTGGCCCGTACGGGCAGGGGTACCTTTACCTTTACCTTTACCTTTATTGGGCTAGAGTTCTGTAAAGGTAAAGTTAAAGGGACCATGACCATTAGGTTCAGTCGTGACCGACTCTGGTGTTGCGGCGCTCATCTCACTTTATTGGCTGAGGAAGCCGGCGTACAGCTTCCGGGTCATGTGGCCAGCATGACTAAGCCGCTTCTGGCGAACCAGAGCAGCACACGGAAATGCCGTTTACCTTCCCGCTGGAGTGGTACCTCTTTATCTACTTGACGTGCTTTCGAACTGCTAGGTTGGCAGGAGCAGGGACTGAGCATGGGGCACTCACCCTGTCGGCGGGATTCGAACCGCCAACCTTCTGATCGGCAAGTCGTAGGCTGTGTGGTTTAATCCACAGCAGAGGGGGGCAGACTGCCTCGGCCAAAGGCCTGGTGGAACAGCTCTGTCCTGCGGAAAGATGTCAAGTCCCGCAGGGCCCTAGTCTCTTGTGACAGAGCGTTCCACCAGATCAGGGCCACAGCTGAAAAAGCCCTGGCTCTGGTTGAGGCCAACCTAACCTCTCTGTGGCCCGAGACCTCCAAGATGTTTTTGTTTGAAGACCGTAAGGTCCTCCGTGGGACATACCAGGAGAGGCGGTTCCGTAGGTATGAGGGTCCTAGGGAGAATACTGTTGCACTTGGATCCAGCTATAGGCATCTGTTTGGCCACTGTGAGAACAGGATGGTGAACTAAATGGGCCACTGGTCCAAGCAACACCCACCCACCCACACCTACCCACACACCCACCCCGCTGGCACTTGCAGCTGCTGCCCTGCTGGACCCTGAGCACTGTTCAGTTTCACTTGTTCTGCTCTTTTGTTGATGAAGGAAATCTTTCTCCAGCGTATGCAGTCTTGTTCTTTTCGTGCACAGACGACGAGGCTGCAGAAGAGTGAACATCTTGTGACGAGCACAGCATGCAGAATCAAGCAGCCTATTGCCATAGGAAGTCTCCTGCCAGCTTTATCCTCACAGGTGTCGCCTCCTTTGTTCCAGAGCATGTATAGGAATTTGTGCCAAATAAGCTGCTGTGCGTTTTGAAGTCGGGTACCGTTTTTCTTTTTTTAAAAAAAGAGGGACAGTGTTTAAATCACCTGAAGGTTCAGGCTGCACATATGATGACTGGGAGCCAGGATGGAGCTACACATTCTGAAACCTGCACCTGTCAAGGACATCCAAATTGGAGGGAATGGGGCATTTTCAAGGGACATTGGGCTGGAATGAAGATGGAGTTTTCCCCAGACAGGTTTTACTTACACATTTTTCAAACACAAAGCTCTGAAAGTTAACAGTTCTTCTGACAACAGTGCAGAGCATACATGGGGAGGGGGGCAGGACTCTAAAAATAACAGGGAGGGATTTGCTCAGGGTTAAGGGTCCATGTAGTTCCTTGAACTCTGCAGAGTAAATACAGTGGTACCTCGGGTTACAGACGCTTCAGGTTACAGACACTGCTAACCCAGAAATAGTACCTCAGGTTAAGAACTTTGCTGCAGGATGAGAACAGAAATTGTGCGGTGGCAGTGGGAGGCCCCATTAGCTAAAGTGGTGCTTCAGGTTAAAAACAGTTTCCGGTTAAGAACGGACCTCTGGAACGAATTAAGTACTTAACCCGAGGTACCACTATACTATGATGTGGGTCTCTCTGACAGTAAATATTTTGAGGAGACTACAAGCACTCTGCTACGTCACCACAATGGAATGTCTGTTTGCCAGGGGGTTGGACTAAATGACCCCCCGGGGTCTCATCCATCGCTAAGACTCTATAATCTCAACTACATTGCTTGCTCTTACAGTGGTTTAACCGAGGTACCACTGTATAATTCACTTGTCCCAAGAAAGAGAAACACGCACAGGGCAAATGGAAATGGTATTAACTATGGAGTAAGGGGTGGCACTGTGGGTTAAACCACTGAAGACTCCCTGGGAAAGACCCTGATGTTGGGAAAGATGGAGGGCACAAGGAGAAGGGGACGACAGAGGACGAGATGGTTGGAGAGTGTTCTCAAAGCTACCAGCATGAGTTTGATCAAACTGCGGGGGGCAGTGGAAGACAGGAGTGCCTGGCATGTTCTGGTCCGTGGGGTCACAAAGAGTCGGACACGACTAAACAACAACAAAGGGTAGTTGTAGTTGGATGCGGGTGGCGCTGTGGGTTAAACCACAGAACCTAGGACTTGCCAATCAGAAGGTTGGCGGTTCGAATCCCCGCGACGGGGTGAGCTCCTGTTGCTCAGTCCCAGCTCCTGCCAACCTAGCAGTTTGAAAGCACATCAAAGTGCAAGTAGATAAATACCTTCCGGTGGGAAGGTAAACAGCGTTTCCGTGCACTGCTCTGGTTCGCCAGAAGTGGCTTAGTCATGCTGGCCACATGACCCAGAAGCTGTACGCCGGCTCCCTCAGCCAATAAAGTGAGATGAGCGCCACAAACCCAGAGTTGTCCGCAACTGGACCTAATGGTCAGGGGTCCCTTTACCTTTTTAACAGTCACTTAGGTATCACCTCCAAGAAAGAAACACATTACTCCCCCCCCCAAAAAGAAAACCTTGGGACATGTTAATTTATACATAAAGGTCTAAATTTAGAAAGACCTCCAGGTATAGGATGGTGTATAAATTGAATAGATAAAATGAAAAAAATCAACTGCTGTGATTTAAATAGAAATGCATACATCTCGCCACAGTAGGGAAGACCGTGACCAGGTAATTTGTATACCTGCACACTCTGACACCCGGGTGATCATTGTAGATGGGCAAATTAACTGCACCTGCTCTCCCTTCTTAAGGTTTCAATCAATCTTTAAACCAGACCTGGTCCCCGGCAAACTTTCAAATAGAGTAAGATTAACAGGCGTCCCTGTTTCCCAGGGACAGTCCCCGGATTTACAAATCAGTCCCCTGACAAAATCCATTGAAGTTAAAAAGTGTCCCCGGATTCATTGAAAATTTTTTGGTAACCTTAAAATAGAGGACTCCTTCAATTAGAGAATTGTCCTCTAACAATCCCTTCATGAGAGCCCTTTGTAAAGTAGCAAAGTATCAGCCTGGATAGCGCAGTTGGTGAGAGCATGTTGCTGATCATGCCAAGGTTGCAGGTTCGAGTCCCCCATATGGGACAGCAAAATATTCCTGCATTGCATTGGAGTTGTACCAGGTAATCCTTGGGTTCCCTTGCAACTCAATGCACGCCCATTTTTCTAGGCAGAAACCCAGGGGAAGCAAAAGCGAAGCTAGTGTTGTTCACGTCTGGAAAAACAAATGTTTGGAACCACCCTGAGATGTGGATTACTTTTGACACTTAAGGCTGATATTCTACGACTTATCTACCTTTAAAGCACATTTGAAGCAGGTTCTCAAACCCCCCCCCATAAAAAATTAGCTATAGTTTACAGTGCACCACAGCCAAATGGCTTCCATGGATCTGTTGTTAGGAGTGGAGGGGAAACCATATGGCCATAACAATTGTGGCTGAATATTTTCCCTTCCATGGCTAATAGCAGCAGAAACTGGTACACTTGGATCAGGGCCCCAGTAATAATAATAATAATAATAATAATAATAATAATGATGATGATGATGATGATGATTTATTTATTTATACCCCGCCCATCTGGCTGGGTTTCCCCAGCCACTCTGGGCGGCTTCCAACAGAATATTAAAATACAATAGTCTATTAAACATTAAAAGCTTCCCTGAACAGGGCTGCCTTCAGATGTCTTCTAAAAGTTTGGTAGTTGTTTTTCTCTTTGACATCTGGTGGGAGGGCTTTCCACAGGGCAGGTGCCACTACCGAGAAGGCCCTCTGCCTTGTTCCCTGTAACTTGGCTTCTCACAATGAGGGAACCACCAGAAGGCCCTCGGCGTTGGACCTCGGCGTCTGGGAAGAACGATGGGGGTGGAGACGCTCCTTCAGGTATACAGGACCGAGGCCATTTAGGGCTTTAAAGGTCAGCACCAACACTTTGAATTGTGCTCGGAAATGTACTGGGAGCCAGTGTAGGTCTTTCAAGACCAATGTTATGTGGTCTCGGCGGCCGCTCCCAGTCACCAGTCTAGCTGCCACTAGAGTGAAAGATGGATGGATGCATAGCTGTCAACTGTTCCTCCTTTTTAAGGGAACTTCCTTTATTCCGAATAGGATTCCTCACAAGAAAAGGGAAAGGTTGACAGCTATGGATGGGTGAGGGACGCGGGTGGTGCTGTGGGTTAAACCACAAAGCCTAGGGTTTGCCGATCAGAAGGTCTGCGGTTCGAATCCCCATGACGGGGTGAGCTCCCGTAGCTCGGTCCCTGCTCCTGCCAACCTAGCAGTTCAAAAGCACGTCAAAGTGCAAGTAGATAAAAAGGTACTGCGCCAGCAGGAAGGTAAATGGCATTTCCATGTGCTGCTCTGGTTCGCCAGAAGCGGCTTAGTCATGCTGGCCACATGACCCGGAAGCTGTACGCCGGCTCCCTCGGCCAATAAAGCGAGATGAGCGCCGCAACCCCAGAGGAGTCTGCAAGTGGATCTAATGATCAGGGGTCCCTTTACCTTTACCGTAAGGCAGAGGTTTGTCAATTGCAGTCACCAACCTTGCACCCTGAAATCTCCAAGTAGTCACTGTTCTTAACCTGAAGCACCACTTTAGCTAATGGGGCCTCCCGCTGCTGCCATGCAATTTCTTTTCTCATCCTGAAGCAAAGATCTTAACCCGAGGTACTATTTCTGGATTAGCGGAGTCTGTAACCTGAAGCGTCTGTAACCTGAGGTACCACTGTACCTCGGTTTTCGAATGTAATCAGTTCCGGAACTCCGTTCGACTTCCAAAAAGGTCAAAAAATGAGGATCAATGGGCTGTCAGCAGGTTCCATTGAGAAAAAGGGAGAAATGTGCCTCGGGAGCCGTTCGACATCTGAGGTGCGTTCAAAAACAGAAGCATTTGCTTCCGGGTTTTCAGCGTTTGGCTTCCGAAACGTTCGGCAGGAGACGTTTGGAAACTGAGGCTTGACTGACCTACTTCACAGACTGCATAGCTAAGCTTTAGAACTGACTTCCAGATGTGGCAATGATAGCCACCAACTTGGATGGCTTTAAAATTCATGGAGGATAAGATTAGAATCATAGAATCATAGAATCATAGAGTTGGAAGAGACCACAAGGGCCATCGAGTCCAACCCCCTGCCAAGCAGGAAACACCATCAGAGCACTCCTGACATATGGTTGTCAAGCCTCTGCTTAAAGACCTCCAAAGTAGGAGACTCCACCACACTCCTTGGCAGCAAATTCCACTGTCGAACAGCTCTTACTGTCAGGAAGTTCTTCCTAATGTTTAGGTGGAATCTTCTTTCTTGTAGTTTGGATTCATTGCTCTGTGTCCGCTTCTCTGGAGCAGCAGAGAATGTGACATCCTTTTATATATTTGAACATGGCTATCATATTACCCCTTAACCTCCTCTTCTCCAGGCTAAGCATGCCCAGCTCCCTTAGCCGTTCCTCATAAGGCATCGTTTCCAGGCCTTTGACCATTTTGGTTGCCCTCCTCTGGACACGTTCCAGTTTGTCAGTGTCCTTCTTGAATTGTGGTGCCCAGAACTGGACACAGTACTCCAGGTGAGGTCTGACCAGAGCAGAATACAGTGGCACTATTACTTCCCTTGATCTAGATGCTATACTCCTATTGATGCAGCCCAGAATTGCATTGGCTTTTTTTTACCAACAGCTACTAGACCCCATGGCTATGCCTCCAGGAACAGGGGCAGTAATCCTTCTGATACCAGTTGCTGGAAACCCAAGGAAGGGAGAGGGCTGGTGGTCCTGCTTCCATGTTTTTCTCAGGTTGACCCACTGTGAGAACAGGAAGCTGGGCTGTAATACTGGCTTCCTCTTCCAGCTTTTGGATCATATATCTGTATTCTGTGTTTCTTTTCTTATTTCTTTTTCTTTTTATGATTTTTATTAAAGTTTCTGCTTTACCATTTAGAATATTCATTTAAACAACCTTAAAATATCAATGACTTCCCTTCTTTTCTTCCCATGGTTCATTTTACATAACACAAATCCCTGCATATTTCATATAAACCAAACCAATCAGTATTCCATTATTACAGCCATCAAAACTTATTTAAACTGTTGAATTTATCTTAATGCTGCCAATGTTTTGAAGTGTACACAGTTCCCCCCCATATATTCAACAATCATTTCCCAAACTTCTTTCAACACATGTTCTTCTCAGCGGCGTAGCATGGGTTGTCAGCCCCCGGGGCAAGGCAAGTAATTTGCGCCCCCTAACCCGGGGCAAGGCAAGTAATTTGCGCCCCCTAACCCGGGGCAAGGCAAGTAATTTGCGCCCCCTAGCCCCTAACCTGCTGCCGCTGCCAGCTTCTTCTTGCTGCTGCCTGGTCTGGTCTGGTCTGGTTCTCTCCCGCGCTCAGCGCTGCGCTGGGCGGCCGCTGCACTGTCCCTCCCCCAGATAGTCCCTCGCTCTCTCTCCGCACTGCACGCCTGGCACCCACCCCCTCCACAGTGGGCGGCGACCCAGCGGCTCGGATCGGATTCGCACAGCCAGCACTGCAGGGAGAGAGAGTGAGTGAGCCAGGTAGGGGCAGAGAGCTGTGAGTGCGAGCGAGCGCCCCCCAGATGTTGCGCCCGGTGCGGCCGGCCCCCCCTGCACCCCCTACGCTACGCCACTGGTTCTTCTCGTTCTCTTATTCTATATGTTAGATCCGCAAGCTGCACATATTCCATCAGTTTAAGTTGTCATTCTTCTTTAGTTGGGACCTTGCTCGTTTTCCATTCTGGGGCTAACGAAACATGGGCTGCAGTTGTGGCATACATAAATAGCCTTTTTTGACACCTGGGTATTTCCATCTGAATTATCCCCAACAAAAAAGACTCTGGTTTTTTTGTTTTTAAGTGCTTTTAAACATTTTTTTTTCAATTCAATATAAATTATTTCCCAATACTATTACCCTTTTACAGGTCCACTGCATATGACAGAACATACCCTCAACCTCATTACATCTAGCTGTAATGGTATAAAAGAATATGAAAAAATTGGATTTTTAACAGGTAAAAATTTAATGTTATAATATATTAAGATTAAAGATCAGGATAAAATAAGGAGGGAAAGGAATTGCTGAGCTAATAAATTGAACTGGAATACAAAAAAGGGAGGTATGAGGAGGTCCGGGAAACAAGCAAATGAAAGATAAGTGACAAAAAGATGGAATTGTTTTTAACTGTTTTTTACTTTGTATTCTTTCTTTTTTCTTTTTCATTATGTAATATTGTGAAAACTTTAATAAATATTTATTTAAAAAAAAAAACTCATTGCATTGTATTCTGCCATTTCTAAGGTCTTCCAAGGTGGTGGGTTAACAAGAGAAATGGAAAACACAGGGTTGACTTCTAAGCCACTCAAACAGTAACAGCAAGGACAGCAGCGGCAAAGTCAAAATGTCAGCACATTTTATAAGCAATCTCAAGGCTGCATGGCAGCAAGGCGTAGGAAACTTGTGGGTTTGTTTTCGTTTCATTTTTTTTAATAAAAAAGAAAACTTGGGTTATGCGGGTGACTCGGTTCTGCATTCTGCACCAGTGGATGATTGCAGAATAAACACAGCCACCCTGGGCGTAATTTGCAGAGTTTCACTTCTGGGTGCCCAGAGACAGGTGCCAGTGACAGGAGGAACTCCTTGTTGTCTTTAATTTGTACCTGTTTCCCTTGGCTTCCTTTGCAGGTGCCTGGAGAAAACTTCAAAGCGTTCGGATTTTACGAGCCATTATTACAAAGGTTATCATTTAGAGGGTGCTTTTACATAATGGCCTTCTTGAAGCACAGAGGATTTTGACATGCAGAGCGAGGGCAATGCAGTCCGCCCCCCCTTCCACTTTTTAAAACAAGCTTTTCTCCAGAGGCCCCCAGGCTGCCAAGGGCAGAAACTGGCAGAATGGCCTTGCATGTGCTGGAGGGGTACACAAATAGATGCTTCATCTAGTAACACAGCAGCACATGCTCATTTGCAACTGCCATCTGATCTCTCCTTCATCTTCTCCATCTGTTTGCCACAATTGCTGGGCTTGGATTAATTCTTCCAGCTTTTCCCTCTTGCTAAGGCGGTGCAACCGTTGTGGACCAGTGAGGTCTGGGTGCAAATCTTTCAAAGAGGAGACCCTGCTGTTTAGGGTACTTGGAGGAAAGCAATGACAAACCTAGACAGCATCTTAAAAAGCAGAGACATCACCTTGCTGACAAAGGTCCATATAGTTAAAGCTATGGTTTTCCCAGGAGTGATGTATGGAAGTGAGAGCTGGACCATAAAGAAGGCTGATTGCTGAAGAATTGATGCTTTTGAATTATGGTGCTGGAGGAGACTCTTGAGAGTCCCATCGACTGCAAGAAGATCAAACCTTTCCATTCTGAAGGAAATCAGCCCTGAGTGCTCACTGGAAGGACAGATCCTGAAACTGAGGCTCCAATACTTTGGCCACCTCATGAGAAGAGAAGACTCCCTGGAAAAGACCCTGATGTTGGGAAAGATGGAGGGCACAAGGAGAAGGGGACGGCAGAGGACGAGATGGTTGGACAGTGTTCTTGAAGCTACCAGCATGAGTTTGACCAAACTGTGGGAGGCAGTGGAAGACAGGAGTGCCTGGCGTGCTCTGGTCCATGGGGTCACGAAGAGCCGGACACAACTAAATGACTAAACAACAACAACAACAACAAAGGGTAGCTGTAGTTGGACGCGGGTGGCGTTGTGGGTTAAACCACAGAGCCTAGGATTTGCCAATCAGAAGGTCGGTGGTACGAATCCCCATGACGGGATGAGCTCCCATTGCTCGGTCCCTGCTCCTGCCAACCTAGCAGTTCGAAAGCACAAAGTACAAGTAGATAAATAGGTACCGCTCCGGCGGGAAGGTAAACGGCTTTTCCGCGCGCTGCTCTGGTTTGCCAGAAGCGGCTTAGTCATGCTGGCCACATGACCCGGAAGCTGTACACCGGCTCCCTCAGCCAATAAAGCGAGATGAGCGCTGCAACCCCAGAGTCGTCCATGACTTGACCTAATGGTCAGGGGTCCCTTTACCTTAACCTGCCCGCCAACATAGCAAGGTGTGAGGCAGCTAGAAATTCCTAAACTCAAGAAGACGCTTTGATTCTGATCCTAAAGAGAGCGAACAGCAGTCGATCAGATCTTATTACTCAAGCTGGCCTGAGATGTAAAACCAAATGGTCAAAAGGCACATCATTCTGAGACGCCCTTTCACTCTGCATAAACGTAAGATGTTCTCGGAGACATGAGGACGGTGACTTGTTGATTGATTGTTGCTTAGCCTCCTCCATTGATTGTCTTGGGACTGGGAGCTTAGAGCGGGGAAATGGATGAGGACTGCAAGACTTGGCAGCAGCTGACCTCCAGGAAAATCAAACCAGACGCAGAACAATCCTGGTTTGTGGGACATATCACCCAATATTTGGATTAAATGTATACCTGAAGGAGCGTCTCCACCCCCATCGTTCTGCCCGGACACTGAGGTCCAGCTCTGAGGGCCTTCTGGCGGTTCTCTCATTGCGAGAAGTGAGGTTACAGGGAACCAGACAGAGGGCTTTCTCGGTAGTGGCGCCTTCCCTGTGGAACGCCCTCCCTTCAGGTGTGAAGGAAATAAGCAGCTATCTTATCTTTAAAAGACATCTGAAGGCAGCCCTGTTTAGGGAAGTTTTTAAAATTTAATGCTGTATTGTTTTTAACACTCGATTGGGAGCCGCCCAGAGTGGGTGGGAAACTTAGCCAGATGGGTGGGGTATAAATAATAAATTATTATTATTATTAAGGCAGCTGCTGTGACAGACATCGAGATTCTCTTGAGTCCGATGCAATTCACACCCTGATGCTGCGGAAGGAACACATTCCATTGACTTTTGCTGAGTAGCATCTTTTTAGAAGCAGGGGAGGCCACCCTCAGCCAGCCCCCATCCGCCTGCCTCCTTGCTTTCAGTAAGTCAGGGGGTGGCTCTGCCTCTGTTGGTCTCCCTGCTTTCTACCCTACCAGCCCCAGTAGGCACCAGCCAGCACGGTTTAGAATCACAGAACTGTAGGGTTGGAAGGGAACCTGGGGGCCATCTAGTCCAACCCCCTGCAACGCAGGAATCTTGAGATCTGAGCTGATCTGGGTCATGAGAGCAGTACATGTGAAAAGGATCTAGGAGTCTTGGTTGACCACAAACTTGACATGAACCAACAGTGTGACGCGCCAGCTAAAAAAGCCAATGCAATTCTGGGCTGCATCAATAGGAGTATAGCATCTAGATCAAGGAAAGTAATAGTGCCACTGTATTCTGCTCTGGTCAGACCTCACCTGGAGTACTGTGTCCAGTTCTGGGCACCACAGTTCAAGAAGGACACTGACAAACTGGAACGTGTCCAGAGGAGGGCAACCAAAATGGTCAAAGGCCTGGAAACGATGCCTTATGAGGAACGGTTAAGGGAGCTGGGCATGTTTAGCCTGGAGAAGAGGAGGTTAAGGGGTGATATGATAGCTATGTTCAAATAGATAAAAGGATGTCACATAGAGGAGGGAGAAAGGTTGTTTTCTGCTGCTCCAGAGAAGCGGACACGGAGCAATGGATGCAAACTACAAGAAAGAAGATTCCACCTAAACATTAGGAAGAACTTCCTGACAGTAAGAGCTGTTTGACAGTGGAATTTGCTGCCAAGGAGTGTGGTGGAGTCTCCTCTTTTGGAGGTCTTTAAGCAGAGGCTTGACAACCATATGTCAGGAGTGCTCTGGTGGTGTTTCCTGCTTGGCAGGGGGTTGGACTCGATGGCCCTTGTGGTCTCTTCCAACTCTATGATTCTATGATTCTATGAGCAACTTGTTCTGGCCCAGGTGAGTCTGCTCTGGAATCTAAATTGGGGGATTCCTCCTCCATCCCTCATGGGATTTCATCCTTGCTGCCCAACTACACAACTGATTATATATCCCACATGTCTTCCATCATGAAACTCAAGGGGTATTTGGAGTAATGGTTAGAGCTTTGGCCTTTTTCAAAAACATTTTGAAAAACATTGAATTTACCATAAGCTCACCATCGCCCTCTAGTATCACATTTGTATAATACACTTAAAGTACACTTAAAACGTTATATTTGCAGCTGTATAGCTGAGTCCTGGAGTTAATAAATAATTATCTATCTATCATCTTTAATTTGAATTCAGCCTGATCTTTTATTTCCCTTCTCTTCCCTCCCCCTCCCCTTTTATGAAGATCACCTGCTCTGAGACCCTGCAGCTAATTCTCCCCTGGCCTCCTCACTGGCCCAAGTAGGACTAATTCAGCCAGCTAGCCCTGGTGACTATCTAATGCTTATTGGATGGATTTTCCCCAAATTGATTTTTGAACTTTGAATTTTATTGTTATTCATGTTTTTATACTGCATTTTATGCCGCTTTTACAATTAAGTGTTTTAAATTTGTTGTTAGCCACCCTGAGCCTGTTTTTGAACCAGGAAGGGTGGAGTATAAATAAAAAATTATCATCATCATCATCATCATCATCATCATCATCATCATCTATTTGCTGCACATCTGATTGGGTTGCCACTGTGTGTGGGATCCAACAAATTAAAACATCAAGCACAGTAAAACATCAAACATTAAAAACTTCCCTAAACAGGGCTGCCTTCAGATGTCTTCTAAAAGTCAGATAGTTGTTTATCTCCTTGACATCTGATGGGAGGGCGTTCCACAGGGCGGGCGCCACTACCGAGAAGGCCCTCAGCCTGGTTCCCTGAAACCTCACTTCTCACAGTGAGGGAACCACCAGAAGGCCCTCAGAGCTGAACCTCAGCTGGACCTCAGCGTCCGGGCTGAACGGTGGGGGTGGAAACGCTCCTTCAGGTGTGCAGGTTCAAATCCTCATACAGCCATGAAGCTCACCTCACAGGGTTGTTGTGAAGATTAAATACGGAGGGGAGAATAATGCACACTACCTTGAGGGCCCTGAAGGAAAGGGGTATAAATGCAAGAACGAATGAAGTTCCTAGGCAGCCCCTCAGCCAGAGCCAGACCTGCTTATCTCCAGCAAGTTTGCAATGTTGTATTTTTTTGCCCCAAAATGTCTGCCCCACTCCAAGTGGCTTGCAAAAATATTTTTTAAAATTACAGTAAAAACAGTTCAAATGCTGAAATTGAATTCATAACAGTGAAACCAGGGAGCATGGTTAAAACTACTCAGCGTTAAAATAAGGAAACACCTTAAAGCTTTGGGGTAATAAAAATGTACTAGCTTGCTTGGAGCTTAAGAGAGTCAGTCAGCCAACTGATTGTCAGCATATAGACTCCTTTTTGTCTGTAAATGACATTTAATCTTAGCCAAAGCCACAAGGGAGACTTCGGGATCTGAAGATAGATAGACTAGTCTGACTGGGGCAATTTATGCAGGTACCTCCCATTTCTTGCTGTGACACAGGAAATAAATATACATTTTAATAAGTGAATTAATTGGCTGCAGTTCACAGTATATGTCCTAAAACATAGTTAAGAATGAAGACTGCCATGTAAACTACTTGTTTTTATTTGCAAATATGTCATAAATCTGCAGCTAACCACTCATTATGTGCCTTGCATCTGAAGTTAACTGATGAGTTCTTTGCCCAGACAAACCAGTTTCTCCTCTGCTAAACCTGTTTCAGACCTTTTATGGTTTTTCAGCCAAGGAAATCTGGAAATTATAATTGTGTGACGGTGCTGCTATCAGAAAATCATTTCTTTCGAAAGCATTTGTGAGAACAGGTTAATAAGCGTTCTTCCTGCTGCCAAATAGTGTTTTCTTGCTGTGATGGATTGGTTTTTAATGCATTGTAAAACATCTTAAAGACTTAAGGTTTTGGTTGTGTGTGTGTGCATGTGTGTGTGCATGTATTTTATTTAAACCCTGCCTTTATATTGATCCTTTGGCCGGATCCAACAGGGCTGTTATGCTCTTAAACTTTTCCTCCAAAGCAGCATGCGTGGTCCCCGCCTCAACCAACAACAGCCCTGTGAGGTGGGCCAGACTGAAAGACGTGACTGGATTCTGGTTGGTGAGCTTCATTGTTCTAGCTCTGTTATTGGAAAGGTAATTAATAAATGTGTTTTTTAAAAAACCTAAAAGCAGAAGACGCGGGGATTCGAACTGCTGACCTTCTGATCAGCAAGTCCTAGGCTCTGTGCTGTACGCCAGCTCCCTCGGCCCATAAAGCGAGATGAGCACCGCAACCCCAGAGTCGGTCACGACTGGATCTAATGGTCAGGGGCCCCTTTACCTTTACCTTATTAAAAGCAGAAGGCAGGTGAATCGATGACCTTTACTGAACCCAATTCATCTTGGTGGAAAAGTTTTTTAAAAAACCACAGGACCATTCAAAACCAAATGTTATTCTGAGAATAAGAAAAAACCAGTAGCTTTCATACAGCTGTTCTACAACCAAGCATACAAGACGTGCTTAAGGAACATGTGCAAAGTAAGATTTATTTATTTTTTTGCCTCTTGCCCATCTGTGCCACATTTTAAAAACGCCAAATGGAAAAGAGGATATAGAAGAGGAAGAATTCTCGATTTTCTCATAGCTAAGCTCCTGTGGTCAGCAGGGGAGCTAAGTATCAAGAGAAATGTACCTGTTTTATCACAGATCTTGGAAATAAGAGGCCTATGTTTGTTCCTTCAAAGGCACCCAAGGGTGACTGCGTTCAGGCATCATTATGCACACTTGGTGGAACTGGCACGCCTCAAAGTAAAAAGCTAATTTGGGGAGCCGCCATCCCCTGTCCTCCTTTACAGTAGCATTTTCATTGCTTGTTGTTCTTTAGTCATTTAGTCGTGTCCGACTCTTTGTGACCCTATGGACCAGAGCACGCCAGGCACTCCTGTCTTCCTCTGCCTCCCGCAGTTTGGTCAAACTCATGCTGGTAGCTTCAAGAACACTGTCCAACCACCTCGTCCTCTGTGGTCCCCTTCTCCTTGCACCCTCAATCTTTCCCAACATCAGGGTCTTTTCCAGGGAGTCTTCTCTTCTCATGAGGTGGCCAAAGTATTGGAGCCTCAGCTTCACGATCTGTCCTTCTAGTAAGCACTCAGGGCTGATTTCCTTCAAAATGGAGATGTTTGATCTTCTTGCAGTCCATGGGACTCTCAAGAGTCTCCTTCAGCACCATAATTCAAAAAGCATGGTGTATTAGTTAAGAGAGGTGGACTCGTAATCTGCTGATCTGGGTTCGCTTCCCCGCTCCTCCACATGCAGCTGCTGGGTGACCTTGGGCCAGTCACACTTATCTGAAGTCTCTCAGCCCCACTCACCTCACAGAGTGTTTGTTGTGGGGGAGGAAGGGAAAAGGAGATTGTTAGCTGCTTTGAGACTCCTTAGGGTAGTGATAAAGCGGGATATCAAATCCAAACTCCTCCTCTTCAGCGATCAGCCTTCTTTATGGTCCAGCTCTCACTTCCATACATCACTACTGGGAAAACCATAGCTTTAACTGTACGGACCTTTCATTGCTAAAAGAGGCTTATTATTCAGGGGGTGGGGTGGGAATCCTGAAGCCCATTCTTAGCTGAATTTTTCACATCTTGAAAGATGTCATTTGGCAAGAGGCCTTTGGCAGAGCGGGGAGATTGTCTCAACAATCCCACCAGGGTGCAAAGGACAGGAATCTTCAGGCCCCAGGCCACGTCTGAAGGAATTTGAGCTCCTCTGTCAGTTCATCAGGGCAAGGAGGAAGCTGCGAGGAGACAGCGCTTTGCTCTCCAGACCTGTCAGCTCTTATCACCTTTCAGCAGCACTTAATTGCACCAAGTAATCAATAAAACGGGACCAAATTGAGGGAAATGCCTCCTCTGCTGACTAGTGGAGAAGGCTTAATACTTCCCTGCAGCCACCTATAGAACATTAATAGTCAGAGAGAACACAAATCAAGAGGGGGAGCTCGTATTTATTTCTCATTTCATTCCGAAAGCATTTGGACAAAGATGTGACTCCAAAATAACACTCCCACTCATGTGCACAGGAATCTAGATTCTCCAAATGTCCCTATTTTCCAGAGACAGTCCTGGATTTACAGAAGCCATCTTCGTTTCCGATTTGATCCCAGAATGTCCCGCTTTCCCTTAGGACTGTTAGTATTTCACGCCTCCGATGCTGCAGATGAGATTGGTGTAAATCACATGCCTGTCTGGGAAGAGTGTGGGAACGGAAGACAGTCTTATCTCTTCCGCTGTATGTATTATTGTACTGTACTATTGCTTTTACTTCTTCCTGTTTCTTCTCTCGGAGCTGGAGAGAGAGGACGCCATGACTCCTTTGTCTGTACATAGTGTGTAAATAAATACGTAGCTTAGTTCTACGATGTTTCACGCTTCTTGCTGTGTTATGCTAGAAGATTAGTGTGCATATATCATTTGATATCTGTCGCTGAAGCGCACTGGAGAAGAAGGGAAATGCCTTTTCCGGAGCTGCGCATACTGGAGGATACCGGAGGACGCTCAGAGTTTGGGGGCTGCAGGGCAAACTTTACTTCTGGGTTTCACTGCTTGCACATGCACAGACACTTAAAATGACATCACGCGCATGCACAGAAGTTGCAAAACATGACCCGCACACACGCAGATGCGCTGTTGGATCTTACGTTCCATTCAGGATGCGAACGGGGCTCTGGAACAGATCCCATTCGCATCCTGAGGTACCACTGTGCAGTACTGCAAACCTGGAAGTCAGTGTTCTGGTTTGCAAACTTTTTTCAGAAGCTGAACGTTCTCTGTTTTGAGTGTTACACTTCCAGTTTGAGTGCCATGCTTCCGTTTTGAGTATTAAGCTTCTGATTTGAGTGCCACATCCGTTTTGAGTGTTACGCTGTGGGCAGTAGCGGAGTTTCATGCTCCGGCACCAGGGGGTGGTGAGCAGGTGGGGGCGGGGCTGGCGCGTGACGCCCAGTGTGGGCAGGGGGCAGCCACGATGGCACCCCACCGGGATCGTGCTGCCGGAGGCGGTGTGCTCCCCCCCTCCTCTTCCTCCACCAGTGGCTGTGGTCTGTCTGTTTTTGCTATTTATTTTGTGTTTTTGCGGCTCTTTTCATTTTTGTTTTTGTGACTGTGTGGAACCCAGTTCAGCTACTGATTGATTGATTGACTGCAGCCCATTGTTTTATTGCTTTCATTTTATGGATCAATGATCTTGTTTAACAAAATTCATGTTAAATTGCTGTTTTAGGGGTTGCTTTTAAAAGTCTGGAACGGATTAATCCATTTTGCATTACTTCCTATGGGAAAGCAAGCCTTGGTTTTGGAACACTTTGGTTTTGGAACGGACTTCCAGAACGGATTAAGTTTGAGAACCAGGGTACCACTGTATATAGAAAGCAACCATCCTCTCACATGATTGGGGCAGCTCAGGACTGGGCCTGATGTGGCCGATGACATCACAATGAAAACAAACTACCACCAAAGAAAACACCAACTGGAATGGTGCCTCTCTTCCTCTCCCGCAATTGCAGGGATGCAGAGCCTTTTTCCGACTGAGGAACACATACTGAGCAACCTTCCGAAGACCTCCTGCTGGTGGTAGGCGGGGCCAGAGGCAAAAGTGGGCGGAGCCACAAATGTGAATTTTACCTTTGTACGGTAGGCTAGTTTCTACCTGCACTCAGGCAGTCCTCTCTGCCCTCCATCCAGACAATAATAAAATAGTAGAACTGTAGAGTTCAAAGGGACCTCAAGGGTCATCTAATCGAACCCCTGAAATGCAAGAGTCTCAGCTAAAGCAAGAGGTATTTTTTAAAAAAAATACTTTTCAAATTTATACATTACATTAATTTTACAATCCATTTAACAATTTGACTTCCTTCCCCCTCTTTCTGCGGTTCTTTCAATTTATTTTTTCATATCTGTCTTGGGTCTCCCGCTGTTTTCAGACTACAGTTCCCATCATCCCTGACCACTGATCTTGCTAGCGTAGAACAATCTGGGGGCCTCCAGATGTTTAGAACATGCTGTCTGCAGCTGATGGGAGTTGTAGTCCAAATCGTTGACCTAGGTCTGCTGTTGTAATGTAGTGTAACCAACCTAGAAAGCTTCTCCTTTAATGATAGCTGCCAATCTCCTACCAATTCCCACATTTCATACGGGGACAGATAAACTTTTCCCTGCAATTATCTTTTTAAATTTTTTTTATTGATTTTAACATATAAATTATAAAATGTACCACAAAACTTATCACTTATACAATATTTTTAGACTTCCATCAGCACCTCTGATGATCCACCATTTTAACCACTTCTTATGCATTTCTTAACTTTATATTGCCTTTACATCTCTTAACAGATCATCCCTCCCCTTCTCCAATTTTGCAATACTTCCAATAATACTCCTCACAAAACTTCTTGCAAACCTACAAACGTCATCTGATCTTCACAAATACTTTTCAAGTAGTCCGTAAATTTACTCCAGTCTTCCGTGAATTTATGGTCCTGCCGGTTTCAAATCCTTCCTGTTAGTTTATCTAGTTCTGCATAGTCCATTAACTTCATTCTCCATTCTTCAATCGTCAGTAATTCTTCTTGCAGCACCATAATACAAAAGTATCAATTCTTCTGCGATCAGCCTTCTTTATGGTGGTACGTATTTACAGGCATTTTATTCAGCATAGTTCAGGAACAAAGGAAAACATGTCTGCTTCCCTTCGTCTCCAGCAAAACAGAAGCAATACAAAAGCTATATACAAACGGAAGTTCCCAGCAGATCTGTGCTGGAAGTAAACAGGTATGTGACACACAACAGTCATGCCTGTACCCTTATAAGGTGGAACGGAACTATATCCTAACACCCCCCAGGCTCTGCACCCATTGCGACGAAACCAGTTGCACCCCCCTAACTCTGACTCCAAGTTAGCTTCTCTGCCTTGTCAACTCAGTTAGACTGCTCTTTAGACACGGCATAAGTTTTTGGCCAGACAACACGCACATCCCTGAGGCTGGCTGATTTCTGAATCTCTCTGGGCTTTTCTCCAAGTCAAACCCCCCCCCCCCCAGCAGGGCCTAGAGAAAATAAAATGTTCATGATCAGAATAATCGTAACTGACAGAACTTATTAAGAAAAATGCGAGTCTCTGCTCCCTAGGATTTCTCTCCCTCCTATCAGGCTTTGGAAAATAAAATAAAAATCATTTTAGCAATATTGACAGTCATGAATTGCGACAACAGCGCGGTTCCATGTCTCAGACCTCTCAAAAGAATCCAAAGGCATCGGCCAGCATCTGAGCATAACGACTGATCACTGAGTAATTGGGAAAATTTGAGATGAATTGGAGCAGAGAGGAATAGGGAAATGGTTGGCAAACAGATATTTGGGGACTCTTAATTTTAGGGTCCTGGATTCGAGTCCCATGTTAGGCAAAAGCTTCCTGCATTGACCTGCATAATAATAATAATAATAATAATAATAATAATAATAATAATAATAATAATAATAATAATAATAATTTATTATTTATACCCCACCCATCTGGCTGAGTTTCCCCAGTCACTCTGGACGGCTTCCAATCAAATGTTAAAAACAATACAGCATGGTCTCTTCCAACTCTACAATTCTATGATTCTATGAAATGAATGGAGACAGAAGGTAACAATGATTTATGGCAGTGATGGGGAACCTATAACCCTCCAAATATTGCTAGACTACGGCTCCCATCTTCCTTGGCCATTGGCCATGCCTGCTGGGGTTGATGGTATTTGGAGTCCACAAAATCTGGAGGATTCCCTGCCGCTGCTATAAAGAGGGAGAATATTTTTAGTACCTTTGGGGGCTGGTGATTGTGTTTGACTGCTGCAGAAGACAATAAAGAAGTGCTTTGCTGGCCCACATCAAGGTTTACCTAGTTATTTCCATTTATTTAAAATATTTATAATCTGCCTTTCATCACAGAGTGGTACCAAGGCACAATAAAAGGAATTAAAGCCAAGAGATCTCAATAAAACAGATAAAAAGGAGCAAATAAAATCGCATCACCATCAGTGGGACATGTTGTTTACATTCTGACATTTGTCATTGAGAAGTATATTGCCTCTCAACATGGGGGTTCCATCTGTTAGAAATATTTCCATGGTGCAGCCTTCTCAAGGCAGTTCACAAAGAGTTTCCATAAAATCACATCAGCAATTTACTAAATAGCCCCACCTACTGAACAGGTGGAGATAAACACAAGTACTGTATTGGCACATCAGTCAGACAGAGACTGAAATCAAGTCTTCAAGGTCGTCTTAAAAGGCAGAAGCAAGAGGGTGATGCACATGTCTTTGGGGAGTGAATAACAAAGGCATGGAGCCACCCAGCGCCGGATTTACGTACAGTGGTACCTTGGGTTAAGAACGTAATTCATTCTGGAGGTCCGTTCTTAACCTGAAACTGTTCTTAACCTGAAGCACCACTTTAGCTAATGGGGCCTCCTGCTGCCGCCGCACCGCTGGAGCACGATTTCTGTTCTCATCCTGAAGCAAAGTTCTTAACCCGAGGTAATATTTATGGGTTAGCGGAGTCTGTAACCTGAAGCGTCTGTAACCTGAAGCATATGTAACCTGAGGTACCACTGTATAAGCTAAACAGGCTATAGCTTAGGGCCCCACTCTCTTGGGCCCCCCCAAAAAAATTTAAAGGAAAAAAACTGGATGTACTGTACATTTCCAAAATACAAGATAAAAAACAAATAAAATAAAACCTACATACAGCAACAGTGTTTTGTGTTGTGTAGGCTCCTATGATGTAAGTAATGGGCCCCACCTGCTAGCCTGCTCCCTAAGATATCATGGATTTGCTCATTTCTATATATAGGGTGCCTACATTCTGCATGTGCAAATGGCTTTAGAAACCTATTAGGTCCATAAATTACCACATAGCATCTATTCAACACGAAAACAGTGACAATTTGGTGTTGACAAAGGACAGCTGGACATAGAAAGGGCCCCATGACCTTCAGTAGCTTAGGGCCTCATCAAACCTAAATCTGGCCCTGGGGCCACCACAAAAAAGGACCTGGTTCTGATAGCATATCATAACAGCAGGGCATAGCCAGCTTATAGCTAGGAATGGATTTTGACTCTCCATTATTTCCTCTAATGCTATAAGCATATAACACCACACTTGGCAGCGGACCCTGTCCAGCGATTTTTAAATGACCCTGCTCTGGGGCCACTTTGCCAATAAATCAGAAAACAATAGCTTAGACAAAAGTATTGTGAAAAGTTAATGCTTACAGCAGTATGTCTCTGCTGCTATCAGGCCTCATGCAAATACTCTTTACCTGTCTGACAGCATCCACTTATTCTCAGTCTTTCCTGGAAGTAAATCCTCCCCTGACTTCAGTGATTCTTATTTCCTCTTAAGTACAGTTAAGACGGCAGCCAAATAACATCCGCTCCACATTTCCAACAAGCTGTATTAACGTGCCAGCTCCTTTCCTTGACAGCACAGCTTGCAAAATCGAGAAATTATATCAATGGAAAGATTCAAAGTGACAACCAGCCGCCTGATGTGATGCCACCAGCCCCAGATGGAAACAGGGGTCTTGATTCTGCCGTAAGCGTCTCTTCGTTCCCTTCAGCTGCTCGCACAATTAATAACAGGGACAGACATTTAAATGAATAAATAGAAGGGATTTGGTCTGTGCAATTAGATCCCAGAAAATAAAAGGAAGTTCTGCAGAACTCTGAAGAGCTTTTATTGATATATATAATCATAATAACCATAATTACCTTTTATTGAGGGTGAAAGAGCGCAAAATATGGTCTAAAGCTCAACATCAAAAAAACGAAGATCATGGCCACTGGGCCCATCACTTCCTGGCAAATAGAAGGGGAAGAAATGGAGGCAGTGGGAGATTTTACTTTCTTGGGCTCCATGATCACTGTGAGGCATCAGGCATAAGCCTGCATTTTATTAATGTTTGAGCAGGGCTTGTATATTAAAGAGAGAGCTTAAAGATTTTCAAATGTTTCATGCCAGGCAAGAAAACTAGCTGTTTAACACTGGCAATGTTTTCCTCCTAGACAAGGGGCCCCCTTGATTGATAGCAGAAAACAATTCTCAAAGTCGTAAAAGCTAGAATTACAGGCTAAGAACGAGGACACTGACCCTACATGTTACAGAAGATAAAAAAGGCAGAGATAAGCATAATTAGGAATGAGTAAATAGTAAAATAATGCCAATGTGCCTCCCAGTAAAATGAGCCAGATCTTCTTTCCAAGGTTAAAGGCCAAATGGAGAAGCATCTAGCTGGCAGAAATTTTGGGAAGTCTTTTAAAGCTGTTTCTTTCTTAAACTGAGAGAGTTTAAGGGCAATAAATGTTGGGAAGAGATAATGGGAAAAGCAGCTGGCTGAAGCAGCTGGCTGAAGGGGGGGATGTAAACTAAAGAGGTTTCTTCTGAAACTGTTTTAAACTGAGTTCCTTTTTTACAAAGGCCTTATTCCTTTTAAGAGGCTACTTGTGTTGTGTATTAAATATATTGGCTTAAATGTAATTATGCAAAGGATTTAACAAATGCTAGATTCTTATTTCATATAGTTGTAAAGAGTTGTATTTATCCTGGAATTAAGTCAGCCACCAGCCCAGCCCCCTGCCAGACAGGAAGACGCCATCCAAGCAGTCCTGATATATGGCTGTCAGACATTTGTTTGGAAACCTTCAAATGAAGGAGATCTTTCAATGTTGATGTGAAACTCAAGATCCTTGACATATGTTTAAGATAAAAATTTAAGATTAACCATTTGTTTTAGAAGGCAATAGGGCAAGGAGGGCAAGAGGTGAGCTGGTAATTAAGATTCCTTGTTGAGACACATGTAAGATATATTACTACTTATTTGTCATTTATAGATGTAACAATATATAGCTCTTTGTGTTCCATATAAGGACAGGAGGATATGGGTGTATCTTTTTGTGATTGGTTCTAGCAATCAGCCAATAGGAAATTCAACCAGGCTGATTGGACAGAGGCAGCCACAGGAGGAGCAAAGGGGGCTGGATTAAGGGAATATAAGGGCTGGCCATAATGGCAGGAGGCAGGCCAGAGCTTGGTAACCATATACCACTGTGCCTCTCATTTATTTGTCTGACAAATAAATAATTATTTTAATTTCTCTATTGCTGCGTTGAATATTTCATTCCAGCTAAGCGTTAACCACAAGCAGGGTGCTACAACTGCAGATGGTGACAGCAGTCATGAAATTAAAAGACGCCTGCTTCTTGGGAGAAAAGCAATGACAAACCTAGACAGCATCTTAAAAAGTAGAGACATTACCTTGCCAACAAACGTATACTAAAAGCTATGGTTTTCCCAGTAGTGATGTATGGAAGTGAAAGCTGGACCATAAAGAAGGCTGATCGCAGAAGAATATGAAAGATGGAAAGGAATTCAGCGCCCTTGCGTTCTCTGTTCACAGGTCATTTCTAACAAAGATCACCATGGCAGAGGTGCGGCTGCGCTGGGAGTTAGTTTTCAGTGCAGAAGAAATTGCACAACCTTTCTGGGCAAAACTCCGAAGGAATAGGTTGGCATATAGAATTAAGTGGAAGAAATCACACACAACCTTGTGCCTGGGCATACTCCGAAGGGCTAGGGCTGGTGTTGAGATCGAGAGGACAGAAAGGAGGAGAAGGCAATTTTTTTCAAGAGTTAAAGTGAGGAAAGAAGTAAGGATTTGAGAAGTATAGGTTTGCTGTGGTTTGCAGAATCCCACCCCACTACCCATTTTTCCTACTCATACTCACTTCGCAAGCGCTGTCCTGGTGATCCCGGGATCTCTTGACTGGTTGTTTAAGGCCGGCCTGATCAAGCATTGCTTCCTCTGGTTAGCCCCGCTGAAACTCCAGTTATTTCCAGACCCTGGGACCGATGGAAGACTGGTTATTCCTCCTGGCAAACTGCCTGGTGCGCGCTGGATAACCAGTCCTTCCTCGCCTCCAGAATCTGGGTAACCAAAAGTCCCTTTGTGCGTGGTCGCCATCTGTTGTAAATAAAAATATGCCCTTTTCCCTTATGGGGTATCCAAGAGCCCATATAGAGTCCTTACATAGGTTCCCTATTGGTAGGAGAAAATAACAGAGGCCAACCAGAGAATATTGAGAAGCAAAGCAGCTAGTAAGCTTGATCTTTATTGATCTGTTGCAACAGGGTACTCCCCTCACACGCAGGAGAGGAAAAGGACCCAGAACAATGGCGCGCAAGGCCTTATAAAGACTTTTGAAATTCCCATCCTCTAGATCAAGACCACCCCCAGAAACATTATGCATACATCACAGAAGGGGTGTAACCTAAGACTACCCCTCAGATACATCCCACCTACATCACAGAAATTTAAATGTTGTTTTTCTCCTGTCACAGTTTATCTCCTGTCTGGCAAGTTGCTTGATTGGATTTCTGGGGAGCCTGGCCATTCTTTTGTAGTGGTAAAATACTTATTTCCTGGGCCAGGTCACAGGCTCACACCTTATTCAAACAGACATATCCTTGAGACAATGGGGAGGCTTTTCCAGGTTAACCTTGCAGAGAAAGCATTTGGTCAGTTTAGGAATCAAAATGGTTCCAGGATGGTCTTCCTATGTTGATCTATGTATGTGCAGTTATGAACATTACCATATATCTAAGACCATAAAATTCCTATCACAGTATTATGGTGCTGGAGGAGACTCTTGAGAGTCCCATGGACTGCAAGGAGATCAAACCTCTCTATTTTGAAGGAAATCAGCCCTGAGTGCTCACTGGAAGGACAGATCCTGAAGCTGAGGCTCCAAGACTTTGGCCACCTCATGAGAAGAGAAGACTCCCTGGAAAAGACCCTGATGTTGGGAAAGATTGAGGGCACAAGGAGAAGGGGACGACAGAGGACGAGATGGTTGGATAGTGTTCTCAAAGCTACCAGCATGAGTTTGACTAAACTGCGGGAGGCAGTGGAAGACAGGAGGGCTTGGCGTGCTCTGGTCCAAGGGGTCACGAAGAGTCGGACACGACTAAACGACTAAAGAACAACAACAACAATAACCATAATATTATTTCAATCCTGCCTTTTCTTCAGACGGCTTACAGCTAAAAATACAAAAACACAGGTCTTGAGTTTGATCTGCATCTGTCCCTGTTTCAGCAGAACATTATAGGTAGCCAAATTTGTGCGGGGGAGGTTTCTGTCCCCGAAAGGGCTAATCTAAAGGAATAATTCACCTGTTCATCTTTGAGGGAATTGCAAAGGAATGCTTTTCTCCTTTGCAGAATTGGAACAGCTAGTCACTTTGTGAATGCATATGCAAGCAACAAAATCACAAACAAATATTTACCGGGCAAGGACACTTGTGACTCTACTCTTAGGAAACTGTCTGGACGTGTCTTTAAAAATGCCTTGAACTATATGAATGAGTAGGCGAAGGTTTCCAAAGCAGGGAGATAAGCCATTTTGACCTCCCAGTTGCTGCATTTAACAGCTTCTGTTAAAGGCACAGCCGCAGAACCTGATTGGAAAAACTGGCAGCTCCAGAATCTGCAACAGCTGATGCAACAGCACCCCACGAGGGCAGAGGGATTTTTAATGGTCTCTGAAGATGCCTTTCCAGCTGATTCACATTGCTGCAAGATTGCTGCCGCCACTTTTTTTTGCTGCTGCCTCTTGCACTGGGCCTACGTAAAGAGTCTGTCTCCAACTATGAGGAGAAATTAATGGACCTGTCAACAATGTCAATTAATTACAATGCGCACCCCTCCCCAGCATTGGACCAACATTAGATGTAACCCAATATTATCTCCTCTCCAAAATAATCTGTATATATAGAAATGTTGTATTTATGAACTTTATATTTTTAAAATATTATGCCACAATGTACTTGTTCAAAGGAAGCCTGGTTAGAGTCATGTCAGGCTGGGACAGGTGACAATCTAGTCACCTCAGCTACAATCCAGTCTTTATTCTCCAGCCCATGGGTAGGCAAACTAAGGCCCGGGGGCCAGATCCAGCCCAATTGCCTTCTAAATCTGGCCCACGGACAGTCCGGGAATCAGTATGTTTTTACATGAGTAGAATGTGTGCTTTTATTTAAAATGCATCTCTGGGTTATTTGTGGGGCATAGGAATTCGTTCATATTTTTCCCCCTTCAAAATATAATCCGGCCCCCCACAAGGTCTGAGGGACAGTGGACCAGCCCCCTGCAGAAAAAAATTGCTGACCCCTGCTCCAGCCCTTCCACACTGAAGACCAATAAAAGTATTTTAACAGGGTGTTTCCCAAACGTGGGTCTCCAGCTGTTTTCAAGCTCCAGTTCTCATCACCCCTAACCATTGGTCCTGCTAGCTAGGGATGATGGGAGTTGTAGTCCAAAAAAACAGCTGGAGGCCCAGGTTTGGGAGACCCTGCTCTAATTCCTCCTTTTCCATTGGCTCAGTTGCTTGCTGGCCTAATGTTGTGATGTGAATGAGAGGAAACCATGTACGCCATCCTGGGTTTCTTGGAGGAAGAGTCAGGGCAAGGATGTCCTCTCCAGATGTTTTGGACTACAGCTATCATCACCCCAACCTGCACAGGTGAGGGCTAATCCTGATGGGAGCTGGGGCCGCCAAAACATCTGGAGGGTACCAGGTGAATGAAGGGCAGCAGGAAGACATAGCACCAGCCACTGGGGAACATTTTTTTTTCATTTTCCTTTGCATGAGATTTTTCAACTGTTCTTATATGTTCTTTCAATGTTGATTTCAAATCTGACACCGATTTCTGTGTACATGCTATAGTTATCTTTCAGTTTCTGTCTTTTGCTGATATGTCATATTTACACTGGGGATAAGTGCACACTGACACGTTGATCTACCCTAACCACATGGTAATTATTGTATTGCAAACTTAATTTTTCTTTATTTGTACAGTTTTTTAACCAAAATATTTGTATTTTTCAGATCGGACCATGGCTTCTTCAAGTAGAAAAAAATATGTCTGGCTGGCACAGGGCACAAAACCACAGCTCGCCCCTATACACGAAGCCAAGCCAGAGCACAACTAAGTGCAGTACAGCCATCTTCTCAGAAAAACTCTTCACAAGCTCAAGAGGTCAAGACACGAAAGCTTTAGCAACTAATCCACACTTAATGACCCACCTAAGTGGTACTCAGAATATCACTCAAGAAATCACTCAAGATATCCCTCAAGTAATTAAGGAACAAAAGAAGAAAAGGCACACTAACCTGGGAACTTCCTCTCTGCCCAGAACGTTGGAGGCTATACACCACACCCCCTCAACAGTATTTATAGGAACTCAAACACTGAGATCCTGCTCTGTTCCAGTAACAAGAAGCCGAAAGCACCAGCCTGAAGATGACGAGTGAGACCTCGTCGAAACGTCGCCTAGACACCCCAACTCTTACACGGGAAGACACCCGAAGACACCAAAACCTGCAAATATGTCTATAGCATGTACACGAAAATCGATTTCAGATTTGAAATCAGCATTGAAAGAACATATAAGAACAGTTGAAAAATCTCATGCAAAAAAAATGGAAAATTTTTTGTTCCCCAGTATACTGCGTATCCCAAGGCAATACATTTTTTTGCATACCTCCAACTGTACATAGATATACATGTCATTTTCAATGCTATACATGTCATGTTTAATGCTTTATAAGTCACTTACATTTATACTCGTATTGTACTACTTTGGATATGTGTTTAATAAAATATTGAATTCTTGCATTATGAAAAACGAAGATTATGGTGAAAGGTGAAAAACATGAATTGCAAAAAAACTAGAGCTTACAGAATGAAACCAACTTCAGATTTCAGAATCAGCACATCGAAATTAGGTTACAACAACTGCAGGTGTCAATGCAACAAAAAATTTGTTCCCCAGTGTAATCACTGTTCTCCTGCCTTCAAAGCAGGCCAGCTGTGTTGCTTGTTGACCCTGATTTTCCTCCTCCTTGCATTTCTAGAGAGCTCCATCACAGCAGACCCTTTTTGTCAGGTGGTGCCTTTCCCCCCAGCTACTTAAAGGCACCATGGGGCACTTTCTTTTTGCAAGGTAGCAGGCTGGTACTTCTTTTGCTGAGGCACAGAACTGAGACTGGAAGGGAGAAGGCGTCGCTGGACCCGAGCGAGATTGCATCATGGATCCTGTGAGTCCTCTTTACTGTTACTCTTAGATTATTGATCTTGAGATTGTTTTACAATCAGCAGGACCCAAACAAGGCCAGAAACTTATAAGCATCAATAGGTCTCTTTGGGAAGTGGTGTATCAGCTAGGAAAAAAACACATTTTGTATGTGTCGCTATTGCATGCCTGACTTCTATCTTTTTCTCTTGCTTTGGGGTTCTTGTAAATCTATTCTTGGTGCATCGTTAGTAGGGCTGTCCTCTGTTGTTGTTGATGATGGTGTGCTATCCATACAGTTGTGCTTTCTAGCATAAAGGGGGGGACTGGTCTCTGCCCTGCAGAGCTTACAATCAAACGTCTACCTGTGGGAGAGATAAGTGTAATTTAGGAGGCGGACGTATGCTGATGCAGTTCAGCATACTCAAAAAGTCTTTCTAGAAGGCGTGGGCATTGAGGCTTCACAGAAAAGGCAAGATTTGAAGAGGGCTTGGAAATGTGTGTTTGAGAAAAAAAAATCTCCAAATGAATCTGAACTTCAATGTCTAAAATCCCTGGTAGAGGACAAGGATTCTGAGATCACGTTAAGGGTGGCCAAATTCTCTGCGATTGCCAATAAAACCTAAGGAACAAGCTGTGCTAGTATAATGATTAAGGTTTTAAATGATAATTTTAGGTTATATGTTAGTGATTAAGTTTTAATTTATATATATTTTTAACTGTTCCTATATCTGTATTGTCCCTGTTATACCTCATTGCAAATTCAAATGTACCCCTAACGTGTTTGATGATTTCCTTGATATTGTATGTGGGCTGGAACTGGTCTGTGACCGAAATAATAAAATTCATTCATTCATGTGTTTGAGTGAGTATGCAAAAAATAATAATCTGTGGTTTGTTTACAGAGTCATTAGGCTTCCCTATAAGAGGTAGTGAAACTAGCACTTTTAATTGGAGTTTGCTACTGGGAATAACATGGCAGGAGGGAGAAGTAATTGCTTCTTTGTGGGACTAGCAAACTGCTAGTCCTAAAGATCTGGCAACACTTGTATTCCCAACACTGGCTGTAGTAAATGAAATGCTCTGTGCTTCTGCCTATTGATTTATTGGTGACTCCTTCCTCTTATCCTGTCCCAAAGGTATTAGGAAGTGCCCTCATTGATCCATGGACCCGGTTTCACGCCAAGCCAATGAATGTAAGAGCCTTCACTTTCTTGTTTCTTTCCCTCCTGAATCTCACCATTCCACCATCGCAGCTGAAGACGTGTTTCCCTCTTCCCTAGGGGCTGGTTGCAACGGATTTTGTTCTTATGCATGGAGACACTGTCCAAGTGAAAGGGAGGATCTCGTCGGATGCCAAAGAGTAAGTTGAGAAGGAGGAAAGCGTCTTGAGACTCTTGTGGTGCATTCATATTACTGCTTTGGAGTACAGAGAAGTTGCTATCTCCCCTGCTTGCCCCCCAAGCTGTTCACATCAGCACATGGCTTCAGTTAGTATAATAGGTAAAGGTAAAGGGACCCTTGACCATTAGGTCCAGTCATGGCCGACTCTGGGGTTGCGGCGCTCATCTCACTTAATTGGCCGAGGGAGCCAGTGTACAGCTTCCGGGTCATGTGGCCAGCATGACTAAGCCGCTTCTGGCAAACCAGAGCAGCACGCGGAAAAGCCGTTTACCTTCCCGCTGGAGCGGTACCTATTTATCTACTTGCACTTTGTGCTTTCGAACTGCTAGGTTGGCAGGAGCAGGGACCAAGCAATGGGAGCTCACCCCGTCGTGGGGATTCGAACCGCCAACCTTCTGATCGGCAAGTTCTAGGCTCTGTGGTTTAACCCACAGTGCCAGGATGGAGTGTGGAGAATCCTATATTGCACACTTTGTGACTCCTGTTGCACGACAGGGCTCTCCAAACTCTGATCTGCGAGCTTCGTTCAGGTGGCCCTCAGCCTGTCTGTAAAAACGCAATTCAAAATCCTACAGCACCTGTTGCAGCACATTACAACACGCAGAAAAAAAATCACTAAGTTCTCTATGCGGACCTGTGGTGATTTTCAAGTGACCCATGGGGAGAGGGGAAATGTTGGGGTACCACCGAGTTCAGGCACTTAAGAGCCATGGGGGAAGGAAGCAGATTTGGGGGTCTGTCCTGCCACCCCAACAGTCTATATCAGGGTTTCCAAAATTTGGGTCTCCAGCTGTTTTTGGACTCCCATCATCCCTAGCTAGCAGGACCCAGTGGTCATGGGTGATAACTGTAGTCCAAAAACAGCTGGAGAACCAATTTTTGAAACCCCGGTCTATATGCCACTCTAGGTTGCTAATTCCTGTGTTATTCTCAGCACCATGAGCGCCAGAAGCATGCTTTATTTTTATTTCTTTTTAAAGCTACTGTTCTCATGATGATGATGATGATGATGATAATAAATAATAATTTATTATTTATACGCCGCCCATCTGGCTGGGCTTCCCCAGCCACTCTGGGCAGCTTCCCAAAAAATATTAAAATACTGTAATACATCAAACATTAAAAGCTTCCCTAAACAGGGCTGCCTTCAGATGCCTTCTAAGTCTGGTAGTTGTTCTTCTCTTTGACATCTGGTGGAAGGGCGTTCCACAGGGCGGGTGCCACTACCGAGAAGGCCCTCTGCCTGGTTCCCTGTAACTTGGCTTCTTGCAGTGAGGGAACCACCAGAAGGCCCTCGGTGCTGGACCTCAGGGTCCGGGTAGAACGATGGGGGTGGAGACGCTCCTTCAGGTATACTGGACCAAGGCCATTTAGGGCTTTCAAGGTCAGCACCAACACTTTGAATTGTGCTCAGAAACGTACTGGGAGCCAATGTAGGTCTTTCAAGACCAGTGTTATATGGTGTCGATACCTAAATACAGCACTAAATGTTCTCACTGTTTGGCAATACAGGTAAGATGCCCAGGAGAGGGGCTGCATAGTTGTTTGTTTATACAGAAGTCCAGGAAGCCTTAACCTCCACGCTCTTGTTTTCCATCCTCTTCAAGTTTTGTCGTGCATCTGGGCCGTGATCGCGACAACCTCGTTCTTCACTTCAACCCCCGCTTTGACTACCAGACGGACGAGAACACCATTTTGAACACCATCGTGTGCAACTCCTTGCAGGACGGCGTATGGGGGAAAGAACAGAGAATCACCGATTTCCCTTTCGAACAAGGTGCCAAAGTTCAGGTGAGGGTGTGGCAGTCTTAGCAAAGGTCTGTGTGAGAATGGAGCAAGCAGGGGAATGGCTACTCTGCAGAGGACATGAGTTAGGAAGCCTGCAGCCTTCATGCAAGGGCCTTCTCAGTAGTGGCACCCGCCCTGTGGAACACCCTCCCACCAGATGTCAAAGAGAACAACAACTACCAGACTTTTAGAAGACATCTGAAGGTAGCCCTGTTTAGGGAAGCTTTTAATGTTTGATGCATTACTGTATTTTAATATTTTGTTGAAAGCCGCCCAGAGTGGCTGGGGAAGCCCTGCAAGATGGGCGGGGTATAAATAATAAATTTTTATTATTATTGTACTCCTATTGACCCCAGCCAGTATGGCCAATGGTCAGGCATGGGAGCAATACCTCAACATCTGGAAGACCCCAGGTATATTTTCCTTAGAGCAGGCACCCCCAAACTCGGCCCTCCAGATGTTTTGGGAGTACAACTCCCATCATCCCTAGCTAGCAGGACCAGTGGTCAGGGATGATGGGAATTGTAGTCCCAAAAACATCTGGAGGGCCGAGTTTGGGGCTACCTGCCTTAGAGGGTGTGGAAGGAAGACCTTCCTCCTTTCAAAAATGCAGTTTATATGTGTAGAACTGGAATGCAGGTGTTTGAAGTCTGGCTTGACTGAATAAGACTTCTGTGCTTTTATTTTTTAAAAAATATGTGCAAGGCCAGCTCACCTTTGCCTATAAAAAAACTAGCATGTAAGGATTCTAGCCTGGCCCTCCTGAGAAGCTAGTTTTCTGCACACAGGTTCTTTCCCTCCTGTGATTCTATCTCTAGCTCTGCATTCTGTACCAGCTCCACTCCAAGCTTGGAGGAGGCCCTGCAAAATAAAAAATATAGATGGAGGTAATTTTTATGTAAATTATGCATCTTCAGTACAAATGAGCAACTCTGTCTTAATTCTGGGTGTATATCAGTTTGCATCTGGCCTGAGCAAACACTGTAGCTGCAGTGAGGCTGCTCATTGGGAGAATTCTGTGTGCAAAATGCAAGGCTGGTACAGTGGCTTGGGCGATACCTTCTGTTGTTCTAATAGAATTGTAGAGTTGGAAGGGAGACTGAGGGTCATCTAGTCCAACCCCCTACAATGAAGGAATCTTTGTGTAACATTTTTTGTAGCGAGCATTTTCACAAGTTTAAACATTAATATGGTAACACCCCTCTCCCCTTCTTATCCTGTTTGTAACATGAGGGATTAAGTCCAGGGGTCAGTAAACTTTTTCAGAAGGGGGCCGGTCCACGGTCCCTCAGACCTTGTGGGGGGCTGGACTATATTTTTTTTTGGGGGGGGGATGAACGAATTCCTATGCCCCACAAATAACCCAGAGATGCATTTTAAATAAAAGGACACATTCTACTCATGTAAAAACACGCTGATTCCCAGACCGCCAACAGGCCGGATTTAGAAGGCAATTGGGCCAGATTCGGCCCCCAGGCCTTAGTTTGCCTACCCATGGATTAAGACAACTCTGGTCCTTGGGCTCTGAAGTTCCTCACTCAGCTGAAATGTAAAGCACTTGGGTAGAAGCAGCCTCAGACAGGAAATGGAAATGCTGAATGCCCAATGTCTATGCAGTAGTTGCCATTCCTTTTAGTCTTTCAGGGCAAGTAAAGTGTTTAGCATCCTGGTTTTCTCACGACTCCTCCTCCCGCTTCTTCCAGCTTTCCTTCATTTTTCTTTCTGCGGAGATCAAGGTGAAGCTGGCAGAGGGTCACGAGTTCACCTTCCCCAACCGGCTGGGCCTGAAGACTATCAGCTACATCAAGGTGGAAGGAGACTTCAGAATCAGAGCCCTCAAATTTCTCTAATTTCGCCTTGCGTCCCTGTAGTCCTGCAACAAGTCTGAATAAACTCAACTGTTCTTCAAAAACTGCCTGCGTGGTTTTAGTTTGTAACAGTCAGGGGAAATATTTTTGAGTCCAGGAGCCTCGTTCCCTACCTGAGAGCCTTCTGTGGCCCACATCACCATGGTGGGTGGAGCCAGAGGCAAAAGTGGGCGGGGCAACAAATATAAATATTGCCTTTGAACAGTAGGGTATTTTCTAGGTAAATGGACCCCTGACCATTAGGTTCAGTCGTGGCTGACTCTGGGGTTGCGGCGCTCATCTCGCTTTATTGGTCGAGGGAGCCAGTGTCATGTGGCCAGCATGAGCTTCCGGGTCATGTGGCCAGCATGACTAAGCCACTTCTGGTGAACCAGAGCAGCGCACGGAAATGCCGTTTACCTTCCCTCTGGAGTGGTGCCTATTTATCTACTTGCACTTTGACGTGCTTTTGAACTGCTAGGTTGGCAGGAGCAGGGATCGAGCAACGGGAAATCACCCCTTTGTGGGGATTCGAACTGTGACCTTCTGATCGGCAAGCCCTAGGCTCTGTGGTTTAACCCACAGCGCCACCCGTGTCCCGTAGGGTATTTTCTAGGCACACTCAAAACCCCCCCTCACTTCTCCCTCTAGACCGGCCTCTCTCAACCTCGGTGTTATGTACAGTGGTGCCCCGCAAGACGAATGCCTCGCAAGACGAAAAACTCGCTAGGCGAAAGGGTTTTGCGGTTTTTGAGCTGCTTCGCAAGACGAATTTCCCTATGGGCTTGCTTCACAAGACGAAAACGTCTTGCGTTTTTGCAAGTTTGTTTCCTTTTTCTTAACACCGTTAATACAGTTGCGACTTGACTTCAAGGAGCAACTCATAGAACGCGGTGTGGTAGCCTTTTTGAGGTTTTTGGTGATTTTTGAAGCTTTTCCAAAACTTTTCCGACACCGTGCTTCGCAAGACGAAAAATTTGCTAGACGAAAAAACTCGCGGAACGAATTAATTTCGTCTTGCGAGGCACCACTGTACTGAGTTTAATAGGATCCAAACTGCAGCAGTCTGATTGGTCCGAGAACAATAGGATCCAGAATGCAGCAGTCTGATTGGTCCTAGAACAATGCAGCAGTATGATTGGTCGATAGGAACCACCCAATCATGCTGCAGATAGAAGTGAATCCACGACCTGATTGGCCTACAGGAGAATTCCGGAATTAGCCAATCACGTGCAGCCCATTGTGTAAATAATGTATATAAGTAGATACTTTGAGGAGACTTTCATTCTTCCTCCTCACCACTATGAGCTGAATAAAGAGCATGAAATCACTTTACGACTCTGGGTATATTTCACTCGAGTCCCTGGCTGTTGTTGGGCTGCAAATCCCATCATTCCTAGCTAGCAGAACCAGTGGTCAAGGGTGATGGGAGTTAAGCCAAAGTTAAGAAAGGCTGGTCTAGGCTCTAGACGGGTTGTTTTCAACCAGTGTGTTGTGGCACCCTGGGGTGCCTTGAATGATGGTCAGGGTGCCGTGGGCAACACTGGCCTCTGTCCTTTTTTCCTTCCCTCCCTCCTTGATGCCCTCTCATGTCTCTGCCTCCTGAAGGCTTGCACAGCTGTTTGTTGCAGCAGCTGTGGCTATAAGCTCTGCCTGCAAATGATGCCTCTGGGGCTGGCCAGGGGGTTGCCAGGAGCTGAGGCGGCCTTGGAGCGAGCAAGCAAGTGGGTGAGGGAGCCCAGCCGTCTAGTCCGCCAGCCCTTGCTGTTGGGATCAGACAGACAAAAAGGAGGCAGGCATTGTGCTGGCCTTTTTGTGCTTGCTGTGTGCAAGGCCTGCCTGGGAGCTGAGTGCCCGTTGCTGAAGCCTTTCTGCCATGCAGACCTGGCAGCAGCCACTGTTGCCTCCCAAGATAAGGTGCTGGTCTTATGTTCATCTTTGGCCAGTCTCTGTTGGGCCACTAAGGCTGGGGGCATCCTCTTCCCAGGTCCCTGTGGGGCAAACCTCACTTTGGGGCAGGGGGTGCAGTTCAGAAACCGGGGGGGAGGTGGTGGTGGTGGCAGCGGCAGCGACAGCCCAGAGGACTCCCAAAGAGCGGGGAGAAGAGGCTGAGGGAATCCTCCACCAGAGAGGGTGTTTGAAAAAGGGTGAGATGCAGGTAAGGGGTGATATAACTCCTGAGCTCCACATAGGTGCCACAGAAAGAATGTAGTTGGAAAACCTCTGCTCTAGACAAGCAGGTGGCATTGGGCAAGAAAACTTGGAGATGTGAAATCAGAGCAGTGAGGGGTGTGTGGCTAGGAAACCTATTGAGGGCCACACAAAGGAGTTTTGGGGACCACATTTGGCTTTCTGGACTGAGGTTCCCCACGTGTATTTTATAAAAATTGGTACATCCTGCTTTCCTGCATTTGCTGTGGAGAAAAGGGGAAATTCTGGTGCCTGTGTCAAAATGATCTGAAAGCCTCTCTTTTGTTTGGTACCTATTTTGATGGGTTGTCCTGGCTGGCAGTTTAAATCACAGGATTTAAACAGAACAGGAGAGGTGCCCATCCACAAAAGGGTTGCAATCTCAAAGGCATGATGCACATGTCCATGTTTTGAAGCAAGATCATGGTAATTCTTTGCACATTTGGGACAGGTAAGTAATCTAGGCGGACAAAATCATAAGCAACCACTTACGAGGAAAGGCCACTGAGGAAGATTTCCTGGGAGGTGGGAAAGGAAAATATATTCAGAAGCCGCTTTATATGTGCCGTCCCCTGACCCCTGCTGCAATGACACAGTAGCTGTAGGCATGAGCGAGAGGATGCTATGAGGAAATGTGACATCACCCAAAACAGACACTTTGGGGCCTGAAACTTGAATGGAAGAGGTCTAAATGGTCTGCATCCTCGACTGTAATGAAATTAGAAAGTTTTGGAAAAGGATATACGACGAGCTGAAGAAAATGTTCCATCTAACATTTGTTAAAAAACCTGAAGCATTTTTGTTAGGGATTGCAGGCAAAGACCTGCCAAGGAAAGTGAAAAATATCTTTATGTATGTGACAACGGTGGCAAGAGTCTTAATAGCACAAGGATGGAAGAACGAGGAAATCCCGACTAAAGAATTATGGCAAGAGAAACTGATGGATTATGCACAATTGGCAAAACTGACATACAAATTACGGGACAAGGATAACTGTGACTTTAAAGATGAATGGGAACTTTTTACAAAGTACTTAAAGAAACAACAAAGTGAACTGAACTCCTTGGCAGGTTTTGATTAAACAATTACAAACTTTTTATTGACAATAGCCAGTCAGATAAATTAAGGATCTATACAATTGTGTAGCATGCAGAGAATAACATTTGTTGATAAACCAGAGAGAGGGAAGTCAGGGGGGAGGGTGGGTTACTTTATGGGGAGGGGGGAAATGGTGGGGGAATTGATATGTCTTTTTTGATAAAATGTCTTGTTGAAATTCTGAATAAAAAATATTTAAAATAAATAAATGGTCTGCATCCTCCAGACATGCCTGGAGTTGTTCCACGACTCTCTGCTTGATTGCGTTACCCAGGAATGGAATACTGGAGACTGGGCAATAGTTGGCCATAGTGGCCAGATCCAAAGATGGTTTAATAACTGCTTCTTTAAGGGGTTCCAGGGAGATTTCCTTACAGAGGGAGGCATTCACCACCCCATGGAGCCCATTGCCCAGCTCTGCCCAGCTCGCTTTTATGAGCTGGGATGGACAAGGGCTGAGAAGACGGGCTGTAGGTTCTACTTGCGCAAGCAGCCTGTCTACATCCTCGGAGGTAACAGAGGATGAGGCTTCCCCAGCTGGTGTGGGAGGAGACATTTCCAAATCTGCCCAGTGCTCAGCTCTGTGGGAATGTTGGCAGGAAGGTAGTGCAGTGTAGTGGTTAGAGTAGTGTCAGACTAGAACTAGCGAGACCCCAGTTCCAAGCCCTAGACATGAATTGCCAGTCAGTGCCTCTCAGCCTAGCTGAGCTTGCAGAGCTGTCATAAGACTAATGAGGGGGAGCCATGCCTGCCACCCTGAGTTTCTTGGAAGGAGAGTGGGCCAGAATGTAATTATTTATAATAACAAAATAATGGTAGGGTGGATGGTTGAAAATATACTCCAGGCAAAGCACATTAGTTCACGGGAGATGCCAAAAACACAAGCAGCTTTAAATCTATTTTTAAAAATTAAATACAGCAAATATATCTGCAGGAAGAGTCTACTGCACGGTGCCTTTAAATATTGTTACCCACTCACCCGCCCACCACCTCGATCTCCAAGCCTTGTGAGATCCAGGGGGTCTGTGTTTCCTTTAGGACAAGGAGGCTCAGCGGAGACTGTGGTGTCTTTATGTTATACGGTTTATTTGCACAAACAGTGGTGCCTCAGTTTACAAACTTAATCCATTCCGGAAGTCCGTTCTTAAAGCGAAACCGTTCTTAAACTGAGGCAAGCTTTCCCTAATGAGGCCTCCCACCACCAGTGCCCTTCCACCGTTTGGCTCCCGTTCTTAGACCGAGGTAAAGTTCGCAAACCAAGACACTACTTCTGGTTTTGCAGAGTTCATAAACCGAATAGTTCGTAAACAGGGCTGTTCTTAAACCAAGGTATCGCTGTATACAGTAGTACCTTGGTTTGCAACAGTTTAGGATTACAACCATTTTGGATTACAACCACGTCAAACCCTGAAATGTGTGTCCCTTTTTTTGGATTACAACCCAATTTTTTTGGATTACAACCAATATTTTTTTTTTGGAGGCCCCATTGGCGAAAGCACGCCTTGGGTTACAACCTGTTTTGGTTTACAACCGGGACCTCCGGAACGGATTATGGTTGTAAACCAAGGTATCACTGTATACAACCTGGGTCTAGATGTTGAGGTTGGTCTAGATGGCATTCGCATCCCAGGAAGGTTCTGTTCCTTCCAGTGCAGCTGTCTCAGATTCCAAGAGACCCCAAACATTGTGTCTGACCCTCTGTGCAGCATAAAACAGACAGCCCTCCTTCTCTCTGCCCCCCACCCCAACTTGCAAAATGGATATTTGTCTCCTGTTTGCTTACATCATCCAAACTGCCAACCTGAGACTTCTCCCGCTCTGGCATTGTGTTTTGCTAAGTACTCGGAGCGCAAGATGGGGCACATAGCCTTGCTGATGGTTTCTCTCCCTCTCTGTTTCACTAGGTCCATGACTTGGCCACTTCAGTAATGACCTCTTGATGGTTCTTCTCAATGGCTCCTCCTACAGGTGGTCACGGAAAACTTCCAGCTGAACCCAACAAGCACTGATTCATTCTAGCTTTTATCAGACCCAGGAATTCAGGGGGGAATCTGGCCCCTCACAAACTCACAACAGGAGGGGTCTGAGTTCGAATCCTCACTCAGTCACGAAGCAGTCCAGGGCTCCATCCATTCCCCACTGAAGACCAATCAAAGCAATGGGCACCTCAGCTCTTTCCTTTCATTGGCTCAGTTGTCGACTGGCCTGCTTTTCTGCTTGTGTGGCATCCAAAATCCAGGTCAAAGTGGGGGAGGGAGAATGAACAAATGACTGAATGGTTACCAACCAGGAGGCTGTTGATTTAAATTGCATAAGGCAGTGTTGGCCAACAATGTGCCCTCCATAGGTTTCAGTCTCCAACTCCCATCAGCCTCACCTGAGCACAGGTGAGGGCTCAGGCTGATGGAAGCCGTATCCTCAAACATCTGGAGGTACTAAAGGTAAAGGTAAAGGGACCCCTGACCATTAGGTCCAGTTGTGGCCGACTCTGGGCTTGCGGCGCTCATCTCGCTTTACTGGCCGAGGGAGCCGGTGTACAGCTTCTGGGTCATGTGGCCAGCAGGACTAAGCCCCTTCTGGCGAACCAGAGCAGCGCACGGAAACACCGTTTACCTTCCTGCTGGAGCAGTACCTATTTATCTACTTGCACTTTGATGTGCTTTCGAACTGCTAGGTTGGCAGGAGCAGGGACCGAGCAACGGGAGCTCACCCCATCGTAGGGATTCAAACCGCTGACCTTCTGATCAGCAAGTTCTAGGCTCTGTGGTTTAACCCACAGTGCCACCCGCGTCCCTTTCTGGAGGTACTAGGCTGGCGTAAAGAAACAGCACCAGCTGCTTGAGCTTATCAGGTGTGCTCCCAGCAGGGTCGGATTTAGGTTTGATGAGGCCCTAAGCTACTGAAGGTAATGGGGCCCTTTATATGTCCAGCTGTCCTTTGTCAGCAACAAATTGTCGCTGTTTTTTGTGCTGAATATATGGTAATTTATGGACCTAATAGGTATCTAAAACCATTTTATTTGTTTTTTACCTTATATTCTGGAAATGTACATCCAGTTTCCCCCCTTTAAATTGCTTGGGGCCCCCCAAGAGAGTGGGGCCCTAAGCTATAGCTTGTTTAGCTCATACATAAATACAGCACTGGTTCCCACTCATCAGAAACAGGCCAGCTGTTTAGCCTATTGACTCTGATTTTCTCCACCTTGCATTGCTAGAGAGAGGATCAGACCCTCCACTCACTGCAAACCCTTTTTGTCACGTGATGCAGTTTAAAAGGACCTTGAAAACAAGCCTCAGCTATTTAAGGTGTAACTGGGGCTTCTTTCGCAGAGGTTGGAAGGAATAAAGTTTTGGTTATTTGCGGCACCCTTGGAAGAGATCATCATGCAGCCCGTGAGTCTTGTATGTCCATTTTTGTGGTTGTTAGTATAGGAGGCAGTTGCTATTGAAGCTGTAATACCACCAAGTGCAATAGAACTATCCTGGAAATTTAGAAGGATTAATAGGAAGCTTGTTCTCTCTAGGGAAGAGCATGATTGTTTCTCAGCTGCTAACTCTTATATCTCTGACTTCTAGCCTCTGTTTCTCTGGCTGCTTCTGGGTTCTTTATTTTAACATATACATGCTATTATCCAAATACATGTAGGGTTATTTATAATAATAATAATAATAATAATAATAATAATAATAATAATAATAATAATAATAATTTATTATTTGTACCCCGCCCATCTGGCTGGGTTTCCCCAGCCATTCTGGGCGGCTTCCATAGAAACCAAAAATACACTAAAATATCATACATTAAAAACTTCCCTGAACAGGGCTGCCTTAAGATGTCTCCTAAATGTCAGGTAGTTGTTTATCTCTTTGACATCTGATGGGAGGGCATTCCACAGGGTGGGTGCCACTACCGAGAAGGCCCTCTGCCTGGTTCCCTGTAGCTTTGCTTCTCGCAATGAGGGAACCGCCAGAAGGCCCTCGGCGCTGGACCTCAGTGTCCAGGCAGAACGATGGGGGTGGAGACGCTCCTTCAGGTATACTGGGCCGAGGCCGTTTAGGGCTTTAAAGGTCAGCACCAACACTTTTAATTGTGCTCGGAAACGTACTGGGAGCCAATGTTAGTCTTTCAAGACCGGTTTGTAAATATATTCTAAATTTCATTATACTGCTTCTAAGGTTGGTCCAGAAGCAGCAGCTACTGCAAAATGCAGCAGGTCAGCTGCTCACTGAGGCAGGAGAAAGGGCAATATAAAAATTATATAAATAAAGGACCTCGCAGGAAAACGTGGGATTTGAGAAAGGCTCGAGAACATGCGTATTTGAGTGAACATGGCTAAGTCATCTATTTTATGGTTCACTTACAGTATTTGTAAGGTAAAGGTAAAGGTACCCTGACCATTAGGTCCAGTTGTGGCCGACTCTGGGGTTGCGGCACACATCTTGTTTATTGGCCGAGGGAGGCGGCGTACAGCTTCCGGGTCATGTGGCCAGCAGGACTATGCCGCTTCTGGCGAACCAGAGCAGCGCACAGAAACACCGTTTACCTTCCTGCTGGAGCAGTACCTATTTATCTACTTGCACTTTGACGTGCTTTCGAACTGAAGGTTGGCAGGAGCAGGGACCAAGCAACGGGAGCTCACCCCATTGCAGGGATTTGAACCGCTGACCTTCTGATCAGCAAGTTCTAGGCTCTGTGGTTTAACCCACAGTGCCACCCGCGTCCCTTTCTGGAGGTACTAGGCTGGCATAAAGAAATAGCACCAGCTGTTTGAACTTATCAGGTGTGTTCCCAGCAGGGTCGGATTTAGGTTTGATGAGGCCCTAAGCTACTGAAGGTAATGGGGCCCTTTATATGTCCATCTGTCCTTTGTCAACAACAAATTGTCGCTGTTTTTTGTGCTGAATATATGGTAATTTATGGACCTAATAGGTATCTAAAACAATTGTATTTGTTTTTTATCTTTTATTTTGGAAATGTACATCCAGTTTTCCCCCCTTTAAATTGTTTGGGGCCCCCCAAGAGAGTGGGGCCCTAAGTTATAGCTTGTTTAGCTCATACGTTAATCTGGCACTGGTTCCCAGTCATCAGAAACAGGCCAGCTGTTTAGCCTATTGACTCTGATTTTCTCCACCTTGCATTGCTAGAGAGAGGATCAGACCCTCCACTCACTGCAAACCCTTTTTGTCACGTGATGCAGTTTAAAAGGACCTTGAAAACAAGCCTCAGCTATTTAAGGTGTAACTGGGGCTTCTTTCGCAGAGGTTGGAAGGAATAAAGTTTTGGTTATTTGCGGCACCCTTGGAAGAGATCATCATGCAGCCCGTGAGTCTTGTATGTCCATTTTTGTGGTTGTTAGTATAGGAGGCAGTTGCTATTGAAGTTGTAATACCACCAAGTGCAATAGAACTATCCTGGAAATTTAGAAGGATTAATAGGAGGCTTGTTCTCTCTAGGGAAGAGCATGATTGTTTCTCAGCTGCTAACTCTTATATCTCTGACTTCTAGCCTCTGTTTCTCTGGCTGCTTCTGGTTTCTTTATTTTAATTTTGTATTGGAAGCATTTCAATTGAGCAAAATAAAGTAAAAATAAAAAGTGCATAAAGAGAAAAAGGTGTATTATATCACTATACAGTGGTACCTCGGGTTAAGTACTTAATTCGTTCCGGAGGTCCGTTCTTAACCTGAAACTGTTCTTAACCTGAAGCACCACTTTAGCTAATGGGGCCTCCTGCTGCTGCTGTGCTGCCGGAGCACGATTTCTGTTCTCATCCTGAAGCAAAGTTCTTAACCTGAAACACTATTTCTGGGTTAGTGGAGTCTGTAACCTGAAGCGTATGTAACCTGAAGCATATGTAACCCAAGGTACCACTGTATATGCAATCAACTACAATTCCACAAATGCTTCTCTAGAATACAGGCATATAAATATTATCATCCAAATACATGTAGGGTTATTTATAACCATATACCGTATTTTTCGCTCTATAAGACGCACCAGACCACAAGACGCACCTAGTTTTTGGAGGAGGAAAACAAGAAAAAAAATATTCTGAATCTCAGAAGCCAGAACAGCAAGAGGGATCGCTGTGCAGTGAAAGCAGCAATCCCTCTTGCTGTTCTGGCTTCTGGGATAGCTGTGCAGCCTGCATTCGCTCCATAAGACGCACACACATTTCCCCTTACTTTTTAGGAGGGAAAAAGTGAGTCTTATAGAGCAAAAAATACGGTATTTGTAAATATGTCCCAAATTTCATCATACTGCTTCTAAAGTAGGTCCAGAAGCAGCAGCTACTGCAAAATGCAGCAGGTCAGCTGTTCACTGGGGCAGGAGAAAGGGCAAGATAAAAATTATATAAATAAAGGACCTAGCAAGAAAATGTGGGATTTGAGAAGGGCTCGAAAACATGCGTATTTGAGTGAACATGGCTAAATCATCTACTTTATGGTTCACTTACAGTATTTGTAAAAGGTAAAGGGACCCCTGACCATTAGGTCTAGTCATGGCTGACTCTGGGGTTGCGGTGCTCATCTCGCTTTATTGGCCGAGGGAGCCGGCATACAGCTTCTGGGTCATGTGGCCAGCAGGACTAAGCCGCTGCTGGCGAACCAGAGCAGCGCACAGAATTGCTGTTTACCTTCCCGCAGGAGCGGTACCTATTTATCTACTTGCACTTTGACGTGCTTTCGAACTGCTAGGTTGGCAGGAGCAGGGACCGAGCAATAGGAGCTCACCTCATTGCAGGATTTGAACCGCCAAGCTTTTGATCGGCAAGCCCTAGGCTCTGTGGTTTAGACCACAGCGCCACCCATTTCCCTTACAGTATTTGTAGGCTGCCCTAAAGCAGAGTTCCTGGAGGCAGCTCATTCTATTAACCTTAGTGTTAAAATTCCTGCACAGGTTCCCTAGCACTGTACTAACCAATGCTATCTATGCTCTTGTCTGTCTGTCTGTCTGTCTGTCTGTCTATTGTTGACTGCTTCCTTTTGTTCTCCTTTTGCAGCAACCGCCAAGTCTGCTCGGAGGTCCCTGGGCTCACCTTATTTCCAGGACAAAGACTGTAAGAGCATTAATTTCCCTTCCCCCTTCTCCTCCTGAATCTCACCCTGCCACCACTGCGATTGAAAAATGTCTCTCGTTTCCCTTGCTATAGGGAGTGGTTGCCACTGAGTTTCAAGTCCTGCATGGAGACATGGTCCAGATAAAAGGAAGGATCCTGCCAGATGCTAAAGAGTGAGTAGGGAATGGGTGGAGCATCGCCTGTCTCCGGGAACTCATGTGTAGGCACACTGCGTAAAAGGTCAAGGTCAAGGGACCCCTGACCATTAGGTCCAGTTGTGGACGACTCTGGGGTTGTGGCGCTCATCTCACTTTATTGGCTGAGGGAGCCGGCGTACAGCTTCCGGGCCATGTGGCCAGCATGACTAAGCCCCTTCTGGCGAACCAGAGCAGCGCACGGAAACGACGTTTATCTTCCCGCCAGAGCGGTACCTATTTATTTATTTTTAATTTAAAATATAACTTTATTGAATAATACAATCAAATTTCCAGACATATCTGCAAAAAACACAATTATTTACATATTTGCCAAACATAAAGAGTAAGAAGAAACTAAAAAAGGGAAAGAAAGAAAGAAAGAAAAGGAAAACAAAAGAAAAAGAAAATGCTGATTTCCATAAACAGTAATGCCAGAGTTACACTTACACACATTATAAAATACAAATCTTAATTAAAATAACTTAAAAGACTTCCACCACCTAAACTACACTTCTTTTGTTTTTTTAATTCTCCTTTACCTCTAAGCAACGGGAGCTCCCCCCCCCCGTCGCGCGGATTCGAACCGCCAACCTTCTGATCGGCAAGTCCTAGGCTCTGTGGTTTAACCCACAGTGTGTACATAGCCCTTAAACGTGCTTCTGAGAGCGGAGAATCTCTTATGTATGCCAGGCAAGCTCTGCCCTAGTCATGCGTCCAGGACATAGCAATTCACACCTGTACCAAGATCTTAAGCTGAATGCCGAAGCACCAGATTTATAGGGCATGGAAGGGCGAATCATGTTCTAAACAAGGATGTAGAACACAGATCCTCTCATGTTTTTTTACCTGGTTTCCTATTACAGCCACACCCTTAAAATGGAGAGTAAATTAGGAGAGAGATTGCAAGAGGGTTGTGCCTGGGTGTATGGAGAAAACGCCCTACTGAACGAAAGTAAAATGTATTTACCTACCTTCTTCTGCCTCTGGCACTGCCTGCTATTGGCATGTTACCTAGGAAGGAATGCAAACCATCTCCCCACTGGGCTTAAACAGGTTCCCCCCCACACCCTGTGCTAACGTGTAGATGAAATCTTCCTCCTTGGCTTAGTTTCTACCAGCTGGCTGGGGCTGATGGGAGTTTTCAAAACATCTGGAGCAGGCTTTCTCAACCCGTGGGTCTCCAGATGTTGTTGAACTACAACTTCCATCACCCCTAGCTAGCAAGGCCAGAGCTCAGGGATGATGGGAGTTGTAGTCCAACAACATCTGGGGACCCACAGGTTGAGAACTGCTGATTATTCTGGAGGGTACCAGGTTATGGTATGCAGTAGCCAGCAACAAAATAAACTTGCTCCATCAGCATGGCAAGCCCTTCAAAACATTTGAAGATGCCTTTCCTATAGCATCCTAACTCTCTTGTCTAGAACCTGCGTACCTTGTTGTTGTTGCTTAGTCGTTTAGTCATGTCCGACTCTTCGTGACCCCATGGACCAGAGCACACCAGGCACTCCTGTCTTCCACTGCCTCCTGCAGTTTGGTCAAACTCATGCTGGTAGCTTCGAGAACACTGTCCAACCATCTCGTCCTCTGTCCTCCCCTTCTCTTTCCCAACATCAGGGTCTTTTCCAGGGAGTCTTCTCTTCTCATGAGGTGGCCATTGGAGCCTCAGCTTCAGGATCTGTCCTTCCAGTGAGCACTCAGGGCTGATTTCCTTCAGAATGGAGAGGTTTGATCTTCTTGCAGTCCATGGGACTCTCAAGAGTCTCCTCCAGCACCATAATTCAAAAGCATTAATTCTTTGGCGATCCTGCCTACCTTACTTGGTCCCATTAACCAAGTTGCCTTCCCATAGCCCCCTCATCTTCAGCAGGGGGATGTTGGCCTTCCTCACAAGGCTGTTGTAAATTATGTAATGGTGAATGTGGGATACAGGGATATTGATGTTGAGTTAAGTAATTTAAGAATTACAGGGATTGGCAGACACATTATGCAGATCTTGGGCTCCATCCTGACACCTCATTGGTCTATAACAAGTTTCAGGTAGATAATTCCTGAGTGAATCTCTGCAACCATGAGTACTAGAACCTTGCTTTATTTTTAATTTTTAAAGTGTTTTCATGAAGCCCAAATCCAGCACAGTATATAAATTTGAGGTGGGTTTAGGCTAAATGCCTGGGTCCCCTTCTAATTCTTGGATCCAGCATGGATACAATTCCTAGACTAGCCAGGCGAGATTCCTGGTTATTCCTAATGGCCCACTGTGGGTTAAACCACTGAGCCTAGGGCTTGCCGATCAGAAGGTCGGCGGTTCGAATCCCCGCAATAAAGTGAACTCCCGTTTCTTGGTCCCTGCTCCTGCCCACCTAGCAGTTCGAAAGCACGTCAAAGGCAAGTAGATAAATAGGTACCACTCCAGCGGAAAGGTAAACAGGGTTTCCATGCACTGCTCTGGTTCGCCAGAAGCGGCTTAATCATGCTGACCACATGACCCGGAAGCTGTACGCAGGCTCCCTCAGCCAATAAAGCGAGATGAGCCCTGTAACTCCAGAGTCGTCTGCGACTGGACCTAGTAGTCAGGGGTCCCTTTACCTACAGGTCGTTCAGGTAGCAAAGGTGCCAGAGAGCAAATGGGTGCTTCCCAGTGTCCAAGTCGCTGGTAGTTACAAAGACAAAGACTGGAAGAGAGAGTTGAATTATGTGACCTAGAAGCTGGAAGCAGTGAAACAGTGCCGTGCCTGATTTCTGCTTGAATCCAAGGCTGCATATAAGGGGGTGTTAATGTTGTGAAAATAATAATAATAATAATAATAATAATAATAATAATAATAATAATAATAATTTATTTATTTATACCCTGCCCATCTGGTTGGGTTTCCCCAGCCACTCTGGGCGGCTTCCAACAGAACACTAAAATACACTAATCTATTAAACATTAAAAGCTTCCCTAAACAGGGCTGCCTTCAGATGTCTTCTAAAAGTCTGGTAGTTATTTTTCTCTTTGACATCTGGTGGGAGGGCGTTCCACAGGGTGGGTGCCACTACCGAGAAGGCCCTCTGCCTGGTTCCCTGTAACTTGGCTTCTCGCAGTGTGGGAACCACCAGAAGGCCCTCAGCGCTGGACCTCAGTGTCCAGGCGGAATGATGGAGGTGGAGACGCTCCATCATAGGTTCAGGTTTTATATATGTGCAAATAAACCACAAAGGCAGTTCAGTCTCTGCTGTACCTCATTCTGAAGGAAAAGGGAACCCTGGTAAGCGCTTGAAACCCCTGGAATCTCACGCCCTTCAGACATTGAGGTGGCATGTAAAAATGTTCTCAATATTCTCATAGCATGGCAAGCATGTGAACACTTAGGAGAAGGGTCCTATTGTTGTTGTTGTTGCTGGTGCTGAAGTCCAGTAAGCCTCTCATGTTTGCTATTCTTGTTTCTTTCATAACTTTCAAACCTCTTCAAGATTTGTTGTGAAACTGGGCCAAGACCCTGAGAACCTCGTTCTTCACTTCAACCCGCACTTTGACCCCCAGAAGTGTCGGAACACCATTGTTTGCAACTCCAAGGAAAATGGGCTGTGGGGGGAAGAGGAGGAGAGCATCTCCAAGTTCCCTTTCGAGCAAGGCGGCAGAGTTCAGGTGAGGTCTTAGCAGTAGATCAAATGGAGCCAGCCAGGCAGCCAGGCAGTTTCTCCTGGAGTTCCCTGTGGAGGGAGGGGCATCTGTAGCCTTCCAGATGACATTATAATCCCAACTCCCATAAGCCTTGGCTAGCATGGCTGATGGTCAGGCATGATGGGACCAACAGGCCAACAACGTCTGGAGGGGACGACGACACAGGTTTACTTTCCCTGGCACATGCAAAAGTGGGGCGCCTCCATGTTTTATAGGAGGGTTCATTTTATATGGGCAGAACAAGTGGAATGCCAGTGTTGGGGGACCTGGCCTGTCTGAACAAAAGTTGTGTCTCACTTTTAATTACAAGGGCTCACAAATGAAATGATCATCGCCTTTGTTTTGTGGGTGTTTATGAATTCCATGTGTTTTTATTACGATGCATTTTAAAAATAAAAATATAAAAGCCTATGCTTATCAATCAAGATCCTTTATTAGGCATAGCAAACCACACATTCTCAAACAGACACCGTATACAAATTGTGCAACATACGAGCTCAACATAACAAGGTTTGTCCCGGTCAGATCTTTAACCCCAGAGAAAATCAAATTGCATAAATAATACAATACAGCACTACCAAATCCCTGATCAGTTAAGAACCACTAATTCTCTTTATAATGACCCATCCTCTCTACATGGACAGCACTCAAAAATTCAGCCACTATTAAAGTAATTTGTTCATTCCTGTCTGAAAGCAGGTCCTGAACCATTGGTAGCATAGAAATCAGCCTATTGAGTTGTAAGGTCTCTAATAATTGTCTTCTGGCATAAATGCCAAAATCACAAGAAAAGAAAATATGCTCCAAAGTAGCCTATGCTTATACACTTACATATATATATATTGCAAGTCAGGTAGAGACGTTTTTTGTACAAGTGACTCTGTGTGGATAGACGTAAAAATGTGGCTGTCTTGGTCCTTGGGCTTTGATGTACAATGGTACCTCGGGTTACATACGCTTCAGGTTATATACACTTCAGGTTACAGACTCCGCTAACCCAGAAATAGTGCTTCAGGTTAAGAACTTTGCTTCAGGATAAGAACAGAAATCGTGCTCCGGCGGCGCGGCAGCAGTGGGAGGCCCCATTAGCTAAAGTGCTGCTTCAAGTTAAGAACAGTTTCAGGTTAAAAACGGACCTCCGGAACGAATTAAGTACTTAACCCGAGGTACCACTGTACAGTCATACCTCATGTTACGTCCGCTTCATGTTACGTTCTTTCAGATTACGTCCTGAGGCAACCCGGAAGTACCAGAAGGAGTTACTTCCAGGTTTCGCCGCTCGCGATGTGCAGATGCGCCGCTGCGAGTTGCGCTCTTTTCATGTTGCAAACGGGCCTCCGGAACAGATCCCGTTCGCAACCAGAAGTACCACTGTACTACAGACTCATCAGCAGTGGAAAAGCCTTGGGGGTCAAAGCAGCCTTTTGTGCTGTTGTCAGGAAAGGGAAACCCAGAATGGCCAACTTGCACTGTCGAAAACAGTGACTGCCATTCCTTTAGAATCATAGAATTGTAGAGTTGGAAGAAACCCCAAGAGTCATATATTCCAACCCCTTCAATGCAGGAATCTCAACTTAAAGCATCCATGACAGATGGCCATCCAACCTCTGCTTAAAAACCTTCAAGGAAGGAGAGTCCACCACCTCCTGAAGGAGACTGTTCCAATTTAAGAAGTTAAAATGTTGCCAGGTCATTTTAAAAAAAGGTTCAGTGTCCTGCGTTGACGCCTCCCTCTCTGCTTCTTGCAGCTTTGCTTCGCATTCCTTACTTCTGAGATTATGGTGCTCCTGGACGACAAATATGAGATCTCCTTCCCCAACCGGCTGGGCCTGAGGGTCCTTGAATACATGGCGGTGGAAGGAGGCTTCCGAATCAGAGCCCTCAGATTCCTCGAATCTTGATTTCCCGTAATCCTGTAACATGTCCGAATAAATTCAACTTGGTTATTTGAAATGGGCAGTGTGACATGGTTTTGTTTTATATATTGTGTGCATTTCTGAGCACAATTCAAAGTGTTGGTGTTGACCTTTAAAGCCCTATATGGCCTCGGCCTAGTATACCTGAAGGAGCGTCTCCACCCCCATCATTCTGCCCAGACACTGAGGTCCAGCGCCGAGGACCTTCCGGCGGTTCCCTCATTGCGAGAAGCAAAGCTACAGGGAACCAAGCAGAGGGCCTTCTCCGTAGTGGCACCTGCCCTGTGGAACGCCCTCCCATCAGATGTCAAAAAGATAAACAACTACCTGACATTTAGAAGACATCTGAAGGCAGCCCTGTTCAGGGAAGTTTTTAATGTGTAGTATTTTAATGTAGTTTTAATCTTTGTTGGAAGCTGCCCAGAGTGGCTGGGGAGACCCAGCCAGATGGGCGGGGTACAAATTAATATTATTATTATTATTATTATTATTATTATTATTAATAAATTACATGCCCATAGTGGGTGGAATCAGGGCAAAAGTGGGAGGGGCAACAAATATATATCTTGCCTTTGAACAGTATGGTGGTTTCTAGGTGCATTCACAGACCTTCCCCCTGGTCTTCATCCAGACAACCAAGAAGCATTGTCAGAGTACAGAGAGAGACAACTAGGTGTAAGCTGTAGGGGTCTGAGTTTTAATTCATTTATTAAATGAATTTCTAAACTTAATATAAAATATCTAAGCCAGGAACAAGAATATATAAAAATACACAGGATAAAACCAGTGATAAAGCACAATACAAAATTCTTCCTTGCAGACCTAGTCATGAGGTTAATGTTGATTGCATGAACTAAGCTAGCCAGATTATCCCTGTGCAAGTATGCTCACAATTGCCTCAGGAGGTAAAAGGTCTTATGGCCGCCCAACTAATTGTTTTGCATTCCTTTTTTGTATGTGCATCTTAGGTTTAGTTTTCCACAAGGCCATAAATCTAGGCTGCACCACTTCAGGCTGCAGGTAGCAATTACATGTACTTCAGGCTTCTTTGTCTGTTATTATTTTTCAAATCCCTCCCAGCTAAGAGACTTAACATGCCAGCAGGCAATGAGAGAGGCTCTAGCTTGGCCACCATTGCAACTTGTTGGTCTTCAATGCAGAGGGAATTTTTTGTATGCAGGTGAATTCTGTCATCTGAACAAGCTGAGGTGGTGCAGCCCAGACAGAAATATTGCTTCCTTCCTCAGTGGAAAATGTGGCTTTTATTCGCACTCTGCCAATGTGGGCAAAGCCCAGTTCCTTCCAACCTACTCCTGTTTCCTCTTTTTAGCACTCATTTCTGCTTAACTCTCTGTTTAACTCACTCACTCACAACCCACCCAGGCAATGAGCAACCTTCAGATGGCTCTATTTTTAGGAAACCATCAGAATGTGCCTTTAATAGCACCTCTGGACTGTATGAGCTTTTCAGGCAGGGAGATTAGCAATTCTCACCTACCAACTGCTGCATGCAAAAGCTACTGTTAAAGGCACAGCTGCAGAATCGGAGTGCAAAATTTGGCAACTCCAAAATCTGCAACACCTGCTGCAACAGGTTTCCAATTGTTGATTGAAGATGTAAATCGCACTGATGCAAGACCAGCGGGTTTGCCTTTTTGCTACCTCTGGCATTGGACACCTGTTAAGGATTGTGTGCAACTAGGTTCTACTCAGAGAAGACCCATTGAAATTAATGGTCTTAAGTTAACCAAGTCTATTAATACCTCGGAGTAGGACTAAGATTGGCTACAACTCCAAATTTCTCAAAAACAAAACAAACCCTGGAGATATTTTTATAGTCCTTGTGAAACTTTAGACCACAATATTTTTCTTAGTCAAGGAGACAGTTTGTGGATTGGTATACTTTTATCATGTACAGAAGATTTTGTGGGACCACCTCCACCTTTCAAAATGTTTTGGTTGCTGTGTTTGCATGTGGTAACTAGAACTGTCACACAAACGGAAGCCGCCAAGAGTGGCTGGGGAAACCCAGCCAGATGGGCGTGGTATAAATAATAAAATTATTCTTAAATATAACTATTTGTTGTTGTTTAGTCATTTAGTCATGTCCGACTCTTCGTGACCCCATGGACCAGAGCACGCCAGGCCCTCCTGTCTTCCACTGCCTCCCGCAGTTTGGTCAAACTCATGCTGGTAGCTTCGAGAATACTGTCCAACCATCTCGTCCTCTGTCGTCCCCTTCTCCTTGTGCCCTCCATCTTTCCCAGGATCAGGGTATTTTCCAGGAAGTCTTCTCTTCTCATGAGGTGGCCAAAGTATTGGAGCCTCAGCTTCAGGATCTGTCCTTCTAGTGAGCACTCAGGGCTGATTTCCTTAAGAATGGATCGGTTGGATCTTCGTGCAGTCCATGGGACTCTCAAGAGTCTCCTCCAGCACCAAAATTGAAAAGCATCAATTCTTCGGAGATCAGCCTTCTTTATAACTAAAGGATGTAAAAACCTGACCTCATGTCTTGGAAAAGGTAGATGGGTTTTTTATTTTAATAGAATCATAGAACTGTAGAACTGGGTCATTTAGTCCAACCTCCCCACAATGCAGAAATATGCAGCTGCCCCATACAGGGATCGAACCTGCAACCTTGGCGTTATCAGCCCCACGCTCTAACCAACTGAGCTATCGATTTTAATATTGTTTATTCTGTAATATGAGGTTGTGGGGTTTTTTTAAAGAGACACTCTTTTTATTGCTTTGGAAATTGCGAGCTGGGTAGGTTAACGTTTAAATGTGAACTCGATCAAAATTCTCCCTAGTCACAAGATGCTTTGGGTGGAATTTAGCAGTCACTCTGACAAATGCACGATCTGCACAAACTTCACAGCTCATCAGATGAAAGGATCCCTTCTCTCCTTCTCCAGCACACTCTTTTGGGGGTCCTCCTGAATCTCACCAAGCCAATTTGGGTGGTGCCCCTGAAGGCAGTGGCGTAGAGTGGTTGGAGGCCACAGGGGCAACTGCCCCACGTGCAAAATTTCAACACCCCTGCCCCAATACAGCTGCATGTTTCCATAGCTGGGCTCTCTTGAAAATGGCTTCTCCATGCGAACCAGGAAGTGACCTCTCAAGACAACGGAAAAACTATTCTTTGCTTATCTTGGCAGCTACAATCTCCTGGGTGACGCAGACATCGTTAGGCAATTGAAGTTGAATGTGCATTCGTACTCTGCCCGTTTCCCTTCCACCTACCCCTCTGCACAGCCCCGGGTGCTGGCAATCTATGCTATGCCACTGGTTGACGGGGCCTGTTAAGTGACTCTCTCCCTTTGTTGCATGGCTACCCCTCTGACGGGATGCGGGTGGTGCTGTGGGTGAAACCACAGAGCCTAGGACTTGCCGATCAGAAGGTCGGCGGTTCGAATCCCCACGACAGGGTGAGCTCCCGTTGTCGGTCCCAGCTCCTGCCCACCTAGCAGTTCAAAAGCTCGTCAAAGTGCAAGTAGATAAATAGGTACCACTCCAGCGGGAAGGTAAACGGCATTCCCATGCGCTGCTCTGGTTTGCCAGAAGCGGCTTAGTCATGCTGGCCACTAAATCCTTCGAAGATAGAGGTCCTATGGCTGGGTCGGGATGGCATGGGGATGAGGGACCAACTCCCTTCTCTTGCGGGGGCCCAATTAGTGCCATTGCCTTCCGTTAAGAGTTTGGCTGTAATCCTTGATGCCTCCCTTTCCATGGAGGCGCAAGTTACAGCAACAGCCAAGACGACATTTTTCCACCTTCGCTGCATCAAGCAGTTGGTCCCTTACTTTTCCCATCCCGACCAGGCCACAGTGATCCATGCGACGGTCATCTCCAGGCTTGACTACTGTAATTCACTCTATGCGGGGCTGCCCTTGAAGCTGTCCCAGAAACTCCAGCGGGTGCAGAATGCTGCAGCGAGGTTCCTCACGGGGTCTCTGCCATGGGAGCATATTCACCCAGTGCTTTTCAAGCTGCACTGGCTCCCGGTGGAGTACAGGATCAGATTTAAGGTGCTGGTTTTGACCTTTAAAGCCCTTCACGGCCTAGGACCCTCGTACCTACAGGACCGCCTCTCCCGGTATACCCCACAGAGAGCCTCAAGGTCCATAAACAGCAACACCCTAGTGGTCCCGGGCCCTAAGGAAGTTAGATTAGCTTCTACCAGAGCCAGGGCCTTTTCAACTCTGGCTCCGGTCTGGTGGAACGCTCTGCCTCATGAGACCAGGGCCCTGCAGGATCTGATTTCTTTCCGCAGGGCCTGTAAGACAGAGTTGTTCCGCCTGGCCTTTGGCTTGGAGCCAATTTGATTCCCTCCCTCTCTTTCTTTTTTCTTTTCCTTCTCCTGCAATGAGGCTACATTTTAATATTTTAATGTGTCAATATTTTAATGCTGTATTTTAATTTTGTTTTTAAGTTGTAATCATTCAACTTGTTTGCCTGTAAGACAGAGTTGTTCCGCCTAGCCTTTGGCTTGGAGCCAGTTTGATTCCCTCCCTCTCTTTCTTTTTTCTTTTCCTTCTCCTCCTGCGATGAGCCTACATTTTAATATTTTAATGTTTCAATATTTTAATGCTGTATTTTAATTTTGTTTTTAAGTTGTAATCATTCAACTTGTTTTTATTATTGCTTGTAAGCCACTCTGAGCCCGGCCTTGGCTGGGGAGGGCGGGGTATAAATAAAAATTATTATTATTATTATTATTTATGACCTGGAAGTTGTATGCCGGCTCCCTTGGCCAGTAAAGTGAGATGAGTGCCGCAACCCCAGAGTCGGCCACGACTGGACCTAATGGTCAGGGGTCCCTTTACCTTTACCCCTCTGACATTTGCTGTGTCCACAGCTGAGGCTTCTCCAGATTCCAGAAGATGTGGGAAGGGACACTTCTGCATTGGCCTAGACTAGCAAGTTCTCAGTTCTATAGTATCAGCAGCTGGTAGGAAGCCAGTGTGGTGTAGTGGTTAGAGCCATTCCAGACTACAACAGGCAAGACCTGGTTCAAATCCCCACTCGTCCACGAACCAATCACCTTATTCCACTGAAGACCATTTATTTCCTTGGCTCACTTGTTTGCTGACCTATCTTTTTTGCTCTGCTGGCACCCAAAACCCAGATCAAAGTAAAAAATAGAATGGACAAGTGTTCCAGTGAGTGCCAGCCAGGAAGCTGCTGATAATCAATTGCATAAAGCCGACTTTGCCAACCTTGTGCTTTCCAGGTATTTTGGACTACAAATCCCATCAGCCCATCTAGCACAGGTGATGGGAGCTGTAGTCCGAAAAGCAAGAGGTTAGGGTGGGCCGGCAAAGCAAACTAGCTTCAGCTGTTTGAGAGTATCATCAGTGCTCCCATTCATCTGATTTTTGCCAATCAACCCAGGTTTTCTCTGCCTTGCATTTCTGGGTATCTGAACAGATCACCCACTCACAGCAGACCCTTTTTGTCATGTGATGCTGTTCCTCCAGCTATTTAAAGCAGCTGGGGCTTGTTCTGCTAAAACTGCAGAGCTGAGATTAGACAGAAGAAAAGGTTGCTTACTTGTTGGCCAGACTCCTGCAAGAGCGTCCCATGGATTGTGTGAGTTCCAGGTCTCTCTGGTTCTTAGAATAGGAGACGGTTCGGAGGGAGGCTGCAGTATAAACTGCTGGGACTAAGCAATTCTAGAAACCTGAAAGTGTTAATAGGTAGCTTGTTCTTGCAGGAGACGAGTAAGCTTGTTTCCTAGATGACAAGTGTTGCTTGTGCTTTTGTATCTTGTTTCTAGTTCCTTGCTAAATATTGTTGGTGCTTTGTCAGGGTGTGTGTGTGTCCTGTTAATGCAGTACAGTGGTACCTCGGGTTAAGTACTTAATTCGTTCCAGAGGTCCGTTCTTAACCTGAAACTGTTCTTAACCTGAAGCACCACTTTAGCTAACGGGGCCTCCTGCTGCTGCCGCGCCGCCAGAGCACGATTTCTGTTCTTATCCTGAAGCAAAGTTCTTAACCTGAGGTACTATTTCTGGGTTAGAGGCGTATGTAACCTGAAGCGTATGTAACCCGAGGTACCACTGTACCATCAATACACACAAAGCTTTCTGGAGCTTAGAAAAAGACTGGTCTCTGTCCCTAGCAGCTTACAGTCCAAAAATCTGCCCATGGGAAAGGCAAGTACAGTGTAATTTAATGGGAAGTGGGTGGATAAATGTGGTTTTGTATTAAAAGAAAAACTAATCCCTTTCACATATGGGGTATTCGGGAGCCCATATGGAGTCCTTGAGTGGGTTCCCTATCGGTAGGAGAAAACAACAGAGGCCAACCAGAGAATATTGAGAAGCAAAGCAGCTAGTAAGCCTGATCTTTATTAAAGGGACTGTCATAACAGGGTCCCCACTCATTACACACAGGAGGGAGGAAGAACCCTGAACAATGGTGCACAAGCCCTTATATAGACTTTTGAAATTGCCCACCCTGTAGTCCAAGACCACACCCCTAAAACATCCTACATACATCACAAAAGGAGATGGTCTACAACATAGGAGGCGGTCTACAGCAGAAATCATGCCTGCCAGGATACCTGATAATGGTCACTGATTGCTTTACCTGGGCAGCCTGGCCATTCTTTTGTGATGGTAAATACTTTAGTTCAGGCTTCTTCAACCTTGGCCCTCCAGATATTTTTGGCCTACAACTCCCATGATCCCTAGCTAGCAGGACCAGTGGGCAGGGATGATGGGAATTGTAGTCTCAAAACATCTGGAGGGCAGAGGTTGAGGAAGCCTGCTTTAGTTCCTGAATCCAGGTCGCAGGCTCGTCCTATTCAATACACAAATACGGCCTTAAGACAGGATTTGCAAGCAAAAAGACAATGGGAAGGCTTTCCCTATTTGCCTCCCTTACTGCAGAGGAATATTTGAGGAGAGTCAAAATGGCTTCAGGATTGCTCTATTTCAGACACATGGTTCATATATTTAGATATGTGTGCATTTATGAATATTCATTCTATATCGGAGACCTTAAAATTCTTATAACAGTGTGCTCAAAGGGGAATGGGTTTGAAGTAAGGACTTCACAGAAAATGTGGGTTTGGCAGAATGCATATTTGAGTGAATTGGCCCAATTGATCTGTGGTGTTATTTATTCACAGTAGTTTTACATTGCCCAGTGATGGAGTTCTTGGGACCAGCGCCATCTTTTTTAAATGAACAAGGAATAAAGGGGGGGGGGCGGAAGGAGGAAAACTCTGGAGGTCCAGTGGAGTTCAGCCTTCTGACCCTAAGCAGCTAATGACTCCTGGAAAAAAAGTAGAAAAAAAAGTCAGTTCCTGAAAAGCTTTCCTACCCCTGCTCTAACAAATGAGATGAGTACTTTTCCGAGCACAATTCAAAGTGTTGGTGCTGACCTTTAAAGCCCTAAATGGCCTCGGTCCTGTATACCTGAAGGAGCATCTCCACCCCCATCGTTCAGCCTGGACACTGAGATCCAGCGCTGAGGGCCTTCTGGTGGTTCCCTCATTGCTAGAAGTGAGGTTACAGGGAACCAGGCAGAGGGCCTTCTTGGTAGTGGCGCCCACCCTGTGGAACGCCCTCCCACCAGATGTCAAAGAGATAAACAACTACCTGACATTCAGAAGACATCTTAAGGCAGCCCTGTTCAGGGAAGTTTTTAATATTTAACGCCGTACTGTTTTTAACACTTGATTGGGAGCTGCCCAGAGTGGCTGGGGAAACTCAGCCAGATGGGCAGGGCATAAATAATAAATTATTATTATTATTATTATTATTATTATTATTATTATTATTATGCATGTGCTTCTTGTTTATGGACTCATAGCCGGCTGCTTCCTTTTCTTCTGTATTGTAGGCTTTGTGTCCTAACCTTGATGCATGGGATGAGCCTTGCTCCAGCCCAAAGACTGTAAGAGCACCAATTCCCCTTCCTCTGCTGAATCCCACCGTGTCACCGCTGCAGCTCAATTTGTGTCTCATTTCTCTTTCTGCAGAAATTGACTGCCACTGAATTTGAACTTGAGCAAGGAGACACCATTCAAGTGAAAGGGATGATCTTGCCAGGTGCCAAAGAGTATGTTGTTCTTGTGTTCTTATTTCCCTCCCCGCCAATTTTTATTTATCGTTTTCATTTTTACACTTATACAATAACAACGCTATACAATAACAACAATAACAACGCTTCACTTTTAAAAAAGAAAAACAAACCACAATTAATATCCACTCCACTTCCACCCCTTCCATTCTTCGTTTTGCACATTCTAATTTCCCCCTACATCTTATTCTTTCTCAGCTTTATATCTCAATATTTCTTACTGCTGAATTTATTTTGTTACTGTTAACTTTTTGATAGGTTTACAATACATTTCCAAATAATCTATAAAACATTTCCAGTCTTCTTCGAATACTCCCTGCCCCTGTTCCCTTGTTCTATTTGTCAGTCTTGCCATTTCTATATATTCTATGAATAGAATAATTTTATCTATTCATCTGCATCTGCCCTTAGGGTGAAAGGTGGGTAAGGAATAAAGAACCAGCAGCATGTGTCTCTATCCTGTCATTCCTGTGTTTGGATGTGTTTTTCCACGAACTATCTTGGATCCAAATTCAGAAACAGAATGACCTAGCTTGAGGTTGAATCCTGACAAGACAGAAGTACTGTTTTGGGGGGGACAAGAGGCGGGCGTGTGTGGAGGACTCCCTGGTTCTGAATGGGGTAACTGTGCCCCTGAAGGACCAGGTGCGCAGCCTGGGAGTCATTCTGGACTCACAGCTGTCTATGGAGGCGCAGGTCAATTGTGTGTCCAGGGCAGCTGTTTATCAGCTCTACCTGGTACTCAGGCTGAGACCCTGTCTGCACGCGGACTGACTCGCTAGAGTGGTGCATGCTCTATTATCTCTTGCTTGGACTACTGCAATGCGCTCTATGTGGGGCTACCTTTGAAGGTGACCCAGAAACTACAACTAATCTAGAATGCGGCAGCTAGACTGGTGACTGGGAGCGGCCACCGAGACCATATAACACTGGTCTTGAAAGACCTACACTGGCTCCCAGTACGTTTCCGAACACAATTCAAAGTGTTGGGGCTGACCTTTAAAGCACTAAATGGCCTTGAAGTATACCTGAAGGAGCGTCTCCACCCCCATCGTTCTGCCCGGACACTGAGGTCCAGCGCCGAGGGCCTTCTGGCAGTTCCCTCCCTGCGAGAAGCCAAGTTACAGGGAACCAGGCAGAGGGCCTTCTTGGTAGTGGCACCCGGCTGTGGAATGCCCTCCCACCAGATGTCAAAGAGAACAACAACTATCAGACTTTTAGAAGACGTCTGAAGGCAGCCCTGTTTAGGGAAGCTTTTAATGTTTAATAGGTTATTGTATTTTAGTGTTTTGTTGGAAGCCGCCCAGAGTGGCGGGGGAAACCCAGCCAGATGGGCGGGGTATAAATAATAAATTATTATTATTATTATTACTAGCTGCATTTTAAGCCTGAGAAGAGTATTCCCAGAGCACTGATTAACTTTCAAAGCAGTGGATCCCTTTCGGAGGCCATCTTCCAACATGGGTGTAGCCCCCCCACCTGTCATCATCCTCTGTCTGGCTCTGTCTAGAAGATTCGGAATGAAATGTCTCAACAACCATTGTTTTAAGTTACCTTCTTTTGACCCCAAGTGTTCAGAAAAACCTGCCAAAATCTTTCTACCATTTCTACTGTTAGTTACCGTATTTTTCTCTCTATAAGACGCACCAGACCACAAGACGCACCTAGTTTTTGGAGGAGGAAAACAAGAAAAACAATATTCTGAATCTCAGAAGCCAGAACAGCAAGAGGGATCGCTGCGCAGTGAAAGCAGCAATCCCTCTTGCTGTTCTGGCTTCTGTGATAGCTGCGCAGCCTGCATTCGCTCCATAAGATGCACACACACTCCCCTTACTTTTTAGGAGGGAAAAAGTGAGTCTTATAGAGCAAAAAATACGGTAAGTTAGCAATGCCACTGCCCCCTGAGGCAGTTTGTTCCAGCTCTTGCTGTTTCTAAATGTATGATGTGAATGTGGCCCTTCAGTCCCAAGTTCGAATTGTAGAGTTGGAAGGGGCCTTAGAGTCATCTAGTCCAACCCCTGCAATGCAGTCACCAGTAACACTTTCACCCTGAGTTCACGTTTTCCCTCCCTGCATTGGTCATCCTCTTAAAGGTTTTCCGTCAATCTGGGCGAAGACTGTGACAATCTCATCCTTCAATTCAACCCGCGCTTTGACAACCAGAATGACACGAGCTCCATTATCTGCATGTCCAAAAAACATGGGGTGTGGGGGAAAGAAGAGAGGATAACCGACTTCCCTTTTGAGAAAGGTGGCAAATTTAAGGTGAGCACTTAGCTGTATATCATAGAATCTTAGAATTGGAAGGGGTCCTAGGGTCATCTAGTCCAACAATTCAGGAATCTCAGCCAAAGCAGCCATGGCAGTTGGCCACCCAACCTCTGTGTAAGAACCTCCAAGGAAGGAGAGTCCACAACCTTCTAAGGGCATCTGTTACATTGCTGAACAGCTCTTAGCCTCCAGAGCAGGAGAACACAAGCTTGCTCCATCCTCTACACAACAACCCTTTTGATATTTGAAGATGACTATCCTATCTCTTGTTGACCTTGTCCATGGAGTTTTCTTGGCAGGGATACAGCAGTGGCTTGCCGGTTCCTGCTCCAGGTGGATCACGTTTGGTCAAAACTCTCCACTATGACCTGTCCATCTTGGGTGGCCCTGCACGGCATAGCTCATAGCTTCTCTGAGTTATTCAAGCCCCTTCACCATGGCCAGGCAGTGATCCCCTGGACTGCAAGAAGACCAAACCTATCCATTCTGAAGGAAATCAGCCCTGAGTGCTCACTGGAAGCTGAGGCTCCAATACTTTGGCCACCTCATGAGAAGAGAAGACTCCCTGGAAAAGACCCTGATGTTGGGAAAGATGGAGGGCACAAGGAGAAGGGGACGACAGAGGACGAGATGGTTGGACAGTGTTTTCAAAGCTACTAACATGAATTTGACCAAACTGCGGGAGGCAGTGGAAGACAGGAGTGCCTGGCGTGCTCTGGTCCATGGGGTCATGAAGAGTCGGACACGACTAAACAACAACAACAACAGCATCCTATCTCCTCTCACTCTCCTCTTTCCCATGCTAAACATGCCCAGCTCCTTCAACCATTCCTCATAAGGCTTGGTTTCCAGACCCTTGATCCATCTTGGTTGCCCCCCTCTGCACACATTCCAGCTTGTCAACATCCTTCTTAAATTGTGGCACTCGGAACTGGACTAGATCAGCAATATCAAAGGGTGTGTGTGAATGGAGCAGGCAGGTGTGTGGCTTCTGCAGGGGGTGGTCTCTGTGGAGGGAGTGTTTTGGGGGTGCTGAACCTGCAACCCTCCAGATGAAATTGCGCTCCCAACTCCCATCAGCCCCAGCTAACATGACCGGTAGTCAGACACAATGGGACCAATAATCCAGCAACATCTGGTGAACTCCGGGTTCCCCTGTGAACGGGGGGAGACTTCCTTGTAACATAGCAGGGTTCAGTTTATGTGTGCAGAACAACGGTTGGGGGTCTGGCATGTGTGAGCAGTACTTGTATGGGATTTTTAAACTGTGTGTTAAAAATCAACCCATCATTGCCTATGGAAATCTAGCTTGTAAGTGGGCCTGTCTAATCTCTGTTGGGAGGGACTTTCTCAGAATTTGGGTCCCTAATATCTAATGCGTAGCTTTAGATACCACCTTGCCAACAAAGGCCTGTATAGTTAAAGCTATGGTTTTCCCAGTAGTGATGTATGGAAGTGAGAGCTGGACCATAAAGAAGGCTGATTGCCAAAGAATGGATGCTTTTGAATTATGGTGCTGGTGAGACTCTTGAGAGTCCCATGGACGGCAAGAAGATCAAACCTATCCATTCTGAAGGAAATCAGCCCTGAGTGCTCACTGGAAGGACAGATCCTGAAGCTGAGGCTCCAATACTTTGGCCACCTCATGAGAAGAGAAGACTCCCTGGAAAAGACCCTGATGTTGGGAAAGATGGAGGGCACAAGGAGAAGGGGACGACAGGGGACAAGATTGTTGGACAGTGTTCTCGAAGCTACAAACATGAGTTTGACCAAACTGCGGGAGGCAGTGGAGGACAGGAGTGCCTGGTGTGCTCTGGTCCATGGGGTCACGAAGAGTCAGACATGACTAAATGACTAAACAACAACAACAAGCTTCTGGTGCAAACAAACAATGCATCACTAGCAGAAAATCGACCCATACCAACAGGTTAACCTGGATTAATAGCATTTATTTAACTCTCTGTAGATAAGAGTAAAATGGGGGTGCAAGGCAATTCTGATGCGCCCTAGACTGCCACACTTGGGGTCAGAACAGCCTGGGGTGCCCTTGCAGGAACCATTCCTTTAAAAGCTTTCAAATGCTGCCTGGGACATGTGTTTTGTTTTTAAAGTGTGTGGTGTCCCCCGCTGGTCATGATTATTCCTTTTATTTCTTGTAGCTTTCCTTCATTCTTTACACTTATGAGATCAAGGTGCAGCTGGCAGACGGCCATGACATCTTCTTCCCCAACAGGCTGGGCCTGGAGACCATCAAGTACGTTGCAGTGGAAGGAGACGTCAGGATCGAAGCCCTCAGATTTCTCAGATTATCCTAGTCCCAAGTCACTGTTGTCTTGTTACATGTCTGAATAAACATAGCTTGTGCTCTTCAATACATGTCATTTCACATGGTTTTATTTTGTAAGAGGGAGGAAGGGGGCAATTTTCAGGCCAGGAGCTACTGCCATTATTATTATTATTATTATTATTATTATTATTATTATTATTTACTCTGCCCATCTGACTGGGTTTCCCAAGCCCCTCCAGGTGGCTTCCAGCACATATGAAAACATAATAAAATGCCAAACATTTAAAATGTTAAGAGTTTTCAACATACGATACAATAAGAACCCAACTAGCGTAAAAAAACACAACAACGGAAAATTAAGGATAAAGGAGCAAAAGAGGAAAGAAAGAAAGAAAAGAGAGAAATAAATTAATATAATAAAACACAAAGAGACGATAGAGAAGAAGAAGAGGAGGAGGAGTTTGGACTTGATATCCCGCTTTATCACTACCCGAAGGAGTCTCAAAGCGGCTAGAGAGAGATATAGAATCTCCTATCACACTTGTTTCTTAATTTTCAATCTGCAGACAGAGAATTTAATTCTCCCAGCGCTTCCTCCTTCCTCAGTCTCACCCCCCCCCCCAAATCACTCTAGCTTGCCTTTCAAACGGCTCCCTTTCTCTTTGGTCTATTACCTCTCTGAATCTACCTTCATTTATCCTGATTATATGTCTTCAGAGATCAAAACATTCATATGAATAACATTAATTGAGAACCATAAAAAATTAAAGATCTTTGAGAATGGGTGGGGGTGGGGGTGTTGAGGAAAAAAGCCTTTGAGGGCCACATTCCACTGGTGAGTTGGGGTTGGGGCCCAATATAGGTTGAGGAACAAATGGAAGTTTTTCCTTTATGGCTTCTGTGCTCACACAGGCAGAGCACTTTGCAACAGTAGACCCTACCCCAAAGCGACGGGTCAGGTCGTAGTTTAGACATGGAATGCCTGCTCTACCTGCACAAGGTCCCTGGTCCAATTCTTGGCTCAATTCTCCGGGTAGGACTAGGAATGTCCCTTATCCGAAACCTTCGACAGGCTCTGCCAGTCAGTCAGGGCTGGATTTAGGTTTGATGAGGCCCTAAACTACTGAAGGTAATGGGGTCCTTTATATGGGGCAGCTGTCTACCAGCTCCACCTGGTACGCAGGCTGAGACCCTACCTGCCCATGGACTGTCTCACCAGAGTGGTGAATGCTCTAGGTGTAGCACCCTGCTTGTGGTTAACGCTTAGCTGGAATGAAATATTCAACGCAGCAATAGAGAAATTAAAATAATTATTTATTTGTCAGACAAATAAATGAGAGGCACAGTGGTATATGGTTACCAAGCTCTGGCCTGGCCTCCTGCCATTATGGCCAGCACTTATATTCCCTTAATCCAGCCCCCTTTGCTCCTCCTTGGGCTGCCTCTGTCCAATCAGCCTGGTTGGATTTCCTATTGGCTGATTGCTATAACCAATCACAAAAAGATACACCCATATCCTTCTGTCCTTATAAGGAACACAAACAGCTATATATTGTTACATCTATAAATGACAAATAAGTAGTAATATATCTTACATGTGTCTCAACAAGGAATCTTAATTACCAGCTCACCTCTTGCCCTCCCTGCCCTATTGCCTTCTAAAACAAATGGTTAATCTTAAATTTTTATCTTAAACATATGTCAAGGATCTTGAGTTTCACATCAACATTGAAAGATATCCTTCATTTGAAGGTTTCTAAACAAATGTCTGACAGCTAATATATCAGGACAGCATTTGATGGCGTCTTCTTGTCTGGCAGGGGGCTGGACTGGTGGCTGACTTAATTCCAGGATAAATACAACTCTTCTAGCATTTGTTAAATCCTTTGCATAATTACATTTAAGCCAATATATTTAAGCTAATATATTTCATACATTATCATAGGTAACCTTTTAAAAGGAATAAGGCCTTTTTAAAGTAGAGAGAGAAAAAAAAAGAACTCAGTTTAAAACAGTTTCAGAAGAAGGCTCTTCAGTTTACACCCCCCCCCTTCAGCAAGCTGCTTTTCCCATTATCTGTTTAAGGAAGAAACAGCTTTAAAAAGACTTCCCAGCTAGATGCTTTAAAAAGACTTCCCAGCTAGATGCTTTTTTCTCCCATTTGCCTCTGGCCTTAGAAAATACAGCTCAAGGTTTAAAAGAGGCCCATGGTATCATTTTACTATTTGCCCATTCCTAATTATGTTTATCTCTGCTTTTTTTATCTTCTGTAACATGTAGGGTCAATGTCCTGCTTTTAGTCTGTAATTTCAGCTTTTACGACTTTGAGAATTGCTTTCTGCTATCAATCAAAAGGGGCCCCTTGTCTAGGAAAACAGTGCCAGTGTTTTCTTAAGCAGCTAGCCTTCTTGCCTGGCATGAAACATTTGAAAATCTTTTAGGCTCTCTCTAATATACAAGTCCTGATCAAACATTAATAAAATGCAGGCTTATGCCTGATGCCTCATTCCCCCCTTTCAAGCTCAAGGACCTTCGTCCCAAGTGTCCTTGATAGCTTGACCTTCATCATATTCCTGAGGTAAAGCTCTGTATAGGGCCATGATATGAGGTAGAGTTTCATTTGAAACCATCTTGCTAATTGTACTTCTAAAACATGAAATGATACATGGCATCATACATAAAACCATTACCACTACTGTCAAGAAAAACAAGCAAGACAATAGTATCCCTTTGAGTCCTGTGACATTAGGTAACCAATTGGTGAGCCATCCCATATCCCATCCTTCCCATGTTTGTACTGGGACATGTGCTATATTCTCCATTTTTGTGGCCAACACACGGATTGCCTCACCATTATCTGAAATGTTAAAGCAACAGGCATTCCCTGTCAAGTTCAAGACTCCACATAGGCCTCCCTGCTTGGCAAGTACATAATCCATTCCCATTTTCAGCTGCAAAATGGCGGCTCTACTTTCATCCAATTGTTGTGCAATAAGTCTCAAACTCCGGGCCGTTGCATTGGTTACAAGTTCCACTACTGCTTGCAATCGAATTATTCTGTTTAGATTATAAATAGGATCCCGTGCCCCTTGTATGAGCTCACCAGGATTCCAGGAGGCAGGATCATAATAGGCTATAATGCGCTCTGGTGGCCAATCATCAGTACCGCTCCAACTTTGGGTACTTCCTCCTGCTATATGAGAAATATCAGCGTTTCTTCGTGTACGCTTGGCCAAATTAGTAGGCATAATCCACATTGGTGGTAATACCCATCCCAGGAAACAAGTCCCACTCCATTTGGAGGGGAGTTTCTTGTATGCCCATTCTCCACATATCCACCACAACCATCGTGTCTGAGGTCTTTGGTACGTGGAGTACAGAAGGCGAAATAGCAAAAGAGGTAGAGAGTTCACAGTGCAGTATGTTAGATTGCCTTTTTCTGTCACAGTTATGTTCCATACCACTTTCCATGCATGAATAAAAGGAGGTGCACAGGGCAAGGCATCCCGAGTTCGATAGGTAGTATCGTGTGCCCAGGTATTCTTAATATTATCCCAAGTATAGTGACAATGAGAAGAGCCTATCATGGTAGAATCAGCTGCATCTGATGATTTATGTACACAGAATTCCCCTTGTACAGGTATAACTCGTAATGGTTTAGTTGAGTTCCATCCGGGAAAATTCTGTACTTCTGTCTGGTGTGGTATTTCGCTTACCATACCAATGGCATCTAATGGTATCGGTAATAAGGGCATACCTCCCTCTGAATCATCTGGCCCAAGAGAGCAAACAAGGCAATTGGTCCTATTTGCAACATTGGCTACCATTTCAGCTAAACCTACCCACATATTGTGGTCATGGTGGAATCCATATTTAGTCAATTTGGCCAGATTCAAGGACCCTTCCCCTTCCCAAGGGATCAGGATTAATAATAGAATCATGTTGATGTCTAGCATATGCATTCCTTCCACAAAAGATTACCTTATAGTGATAGCAAATAAATATTAGTCCCAATATAATTCCCCCAGTGACAGAAATGGGGAACCACCAAGACCAAAACATATATCCCGAGGATCCCCAATGAGTAATATCTCTGATAATTGTTCCACAAGGGGGTGGGCAGTCAATTAATTGTATAAGAGAATCTTTCCTTTCACAATCGCTGGTTCAGATGCTCCTCAAGCTTCAGGCGTGCGCAGGTCAGCCAGCTTCCAGGTTGTGGCTGCAGCAGGCCGGTCGTCTAATGTTGCCCGTGACCTAGCCCGTTCCCGGTAGGGCTAGATACAGGGGTTTTTGGAGAGAGTCAGTTTAAGAGGATTAGAGGGGTCACCTTTGCACGTCCAACTGCCTTCGGACTTCTTCAAACGGGAGTGATGAATCCAGGGGGTCACCTCAGCTACCTTCACCGCTGTTGGAGTAGAGAGCAAGACGGTGTAAGGTCCACGCCACTTAGGTGCAAGTGGATCACGTTTCCACTCTTTCACCCATACGCTATCGCCAGCCTGGAACTGATGAATCGGCTCGGCAATGCTGCACGGCGTGCGCTCGAGGACCCACCTGTTAAGAGAAACAAAAACACGGGAGAGAGATTGCACTTGTCCCTGTGTCACATGGTCTCCTATTTGTTTAAGATCAGCTGGAATATCCTGAACAAAGGAGGGCGGTCTCCCATACAGGAGCTCAAAAGGTGACAACTTAAGTCTTTTTGTGGGTGCACACCGAACACGAAACAGTGTTATGGGTAACACATCTACCCATCCCAATCCCGTTTCCTGGGTTAATTTTGCCAATTGGGTTTTCAGAGTCCGATTCATTCTTTCAGTTTTCCCTGAACTCTGAGGCCTATAGGCTGCATGCAGTCTCCATTTCACTTGTAGGACTCGACATACTTCTTGTACTACTTGATCAATGAACGCTGGCCCATTATCTCTTCCAATGCATCTAGGTAATCCAAACCTCGGGATCAATTCAGTGAGGAGTCTCTTAGTTACCTCTCGTGCCTTTTCAGTTCGGGTGGGAAAAGCTTCAACCCATCCGGTAAGAGTATCTACAAACACAAGGAGATACTTGAATCCCTTAGAAGGGACCAGCTCTGTGAAGTCCACAATTAGGCTTTCCATGGGGACATATCCCACATGTTGGATTCCAGGAGGTTGTACCGGTCCCTGCCTGGGATTGTTTTTAGCACAAAGAACACATTTCTGTGAAATGCAAGTTGCTAATTGTGATAGGTTAATAATATACAACTTCCGACTGAGACTCTCTCTGGTTGCAGTACCGCCAAGGTGAGTAGATTCATGATAATTTCTTACAATTGTGCCTGCTAGATGATGAGGTACATAAATCCTATTGTCTGGCAGGATCATCCAACCGTCCTTCACAACTGCTCCTTCCTGTTCAGCCCACTTCCTCTCTTCTGGGGTATAGTGAGGTTTAACTTTTTCTGGAGCTACCTCTGGTATGAGGGCTGCTATAAATCCTCCCACAGGCTTTTGGGCTGCCTCTCGAGCTGCTTTGTCAGCAGCATGATTTCCTCTGGTTATTGGATCCCTTCCTCGTCCATGACCTTTGCAGTGCATTACAGCAATCTGTTCTGGAGCCCATACTGCTTCTAACAGGATTTCTACTTCAGGTCCATATTTCAAGGCCTTCCCGTGGGCTCCTATTAGACCTCTTTCTTTCCATAGAGCACCATGTGCATGCAGGGTTAAGAAGGCATATTTAGAATCAGTATAGATGTTTGCCTTACATCCGGCTGCCAATTGCAGAGCTCTAGTTAAACCTATAAGTTCAGCTTTTTGTGCTGAGGTGCCAGCAGGCAAAGCTTCAGCTTCCACAACTTCCTCATTGGTGACCACAGCATATCCTGCTCGTCTGGCACCTTCATGCAGGTAGCTGCTACCATCAGTATAATATACAACATCTGGATTTTTCAATGGTTCATCTTTCAGATCGGGTCTACTGGAATAAACTTCATCCATTATTTGGAGACAATCATGTGATTCTTCATCATCTACCTCTGGTAGGGGCAGCAAAGTCGCTGGATTGAGCATATTCACTACTCGTAGATGAATCCTGGGATTTTCACACAATAGGCCTTGGTACCTAGCCATCCTTGGGTTCGTTAGCCAATAACTACCCTTATATTCCATGAGTGTCAAAACAGCATGAGGTACATTCACATACATTGTCTGGCCGAAGGTAAATTTATCAGCTTCTTTGACAAGGCTTGCAGTGGCCGCTACTGCCCTTAGGCTGAGACCATACCTGCCCATGGACTGTCTCACCAGAGTGGTGAATGCTCTAGGTGTAGCACCCTGCTTGTGGTTAACGCTTAGCTGGAATGAAATATTCAACGCAGCAATAGAGAAATTAAAATAATTATTTATTTGTCAGACAAATAAATGAGAGGCACAGTGGTATATGGTTACCAAGCTCTGGCCTGGCCTCCTGCCATTATGGCCAGCACTTATATTCCCTTAATCCAGCCCCCTTTGCTCCTCCTTGGGCTGCCTCTGTCCAATCAGCCTGGTTGGATTTCCTATTGGCTGATTGCTATAACCAATCACAAAAAGATACACCCATATCCTTCTGTCCTTATAAGGAACACAAACAGCTATATATTGTTACATCTATAAATGACAAATAAGTAGTAATATATCTTACATGTGTCTCAACAAGGAATCTTAATTACCAGCTCACCTCTTGCCCTCCCTGCCCTATTGCCTTCTAAAACAAATGGTTAATCTTAAATTTTTATCTTAAACATATGTCAAGGATCTTGAGTTTCACATCAACATTGAAAGATATCCTTCATTTGAAGGTTTCTAAACAAATGTCTGACAGCTAATATATCAGGACAGCATTTGATGGCGTCTTCTTGTCTGGCAGGGGGCTGGACTGGTGGCTGACTTAATTCCAGGATAAATACAACTCTTCTAGCATTTGTTAAATCCTTTGCATAATTACATTTAAGCCAATATATTTAAGCTAATATATTTCATACATTATCATAGGTAACCTTTTAAAAGGAATAAGGCCTTTTTAAAGTAGAGAGAGAAAAAAAAAGAACTCAGTTTAAAACAGTTTCAGAAGAAGGCTCTTCAGTTTACACCCCCCCCCTTCAGCAAGCTGCTTTTCCCATTATCTGTTTAAGGAAGAAACAGCTTTAAAAAGACTTCCCAGCTAGATGCTTTAAAAAGACTTCCCAGCTAGATGCTTTTTTCTCCCATTTGCCTCTGGCCTTAGAAAATACAGCTCAAGGTTTAAAAGAGGCCCATGGTATCATTTTACTATTTGCCCATTCCTAATTATGTTTATCTCTGCTTTTTTTATCTTCTGTAACATGTAGGGTCAATGTCCTGCTTTTAGTCTGTAATTTCAGCTTTTACGACTTTGAGAATTGCTTTCTGCTATCAATCAAAAGGGGCCCCTTGTCTAGGAAAACAGTGCCAGTGTTTTCTTAAGCAGCTAGCCTTCTTGCCTGGCATGAAACATTTGAAAATCTTTTAGGCTCTCTCTAATATACAAGTCCTGATCAAACATTAATAAAATGCAGGCTTATGCCTGATGCCTCATTCCCCCCTTTCAAGCTCAAGGACCTTCGTCCCAAGTGTCCTTGATAGCTTGACCTTCATCATATTCCTGAGGTAAAGCTCTGTATAGGGCCATGATATGAGGTAGAGTTTCATTTGAAACCATCTTGCTAATTGTACTTCTAAAACATGAAATGATACATGGCATCATACATAAAACCATTACCACTACTGTCAAGAAAAACAAGCAAGACAATAGTATCCCTTTGAGTCCTGTGACATTAGGTAACCAATTGGTGAGCCATCCCATATCCCATCCTTCCCATGTTTGTACTGGGACATGTGCTATATTCTCCATTTTTGTGGCCAACACACGGATTGCCTCACCATTATCTGAAATGTTAAAGCAACAGGCATTCCCTGTCAAGTTCAAGACTCCACATAGGCCTCCCTGCTTGGCAAGTACATAATCCATTCCCATTTTCAGCTGCAAAATGGCGGCTCTACTTTCATCCAATTGTTGTGCAATAAGTCTCAAACTCCGGGCCGTTGCATTGGTTACAAGTTCCACTACTGCTTGCAATCGAATTATTCTGTTTAGATTATAAATAGGATCCCGTGCCCCTTGTATGAGCTCACCAGGATTCCAGGAGGCAGGATCATAATAGGCTATAATGCGCTCTGGTGGCCAATCATCAGTACCGCTCCAACTTTGGGTACTTCCTCCTGCTATATGAGAAATATCAGCGTTTCTTCGTGTACGCTTGGCCAAATTAGTAGGCATAATCCACATTGGTGGTAATACCCATCCCAGGAAACAAGTCCCACTCCATTTGGAGGGGAGTTTCTTGTATGCCCATTCTCCACATATCCACCACAACCATCGTGTCTGAGGTCTTTGGTACGTGGAGTACAGAAGGCGAAATAGCAAAAGAGGTAGAGAGTTCACAGTGCAGTATGTTAGATTGCCTTTTTCTGTCACAGTTATGTTCCATACCACTTTCCATGCATGAATAAAAGGAGGTGCACAGGGCAAGGCATCCCGAGTTCGATAGGTAGTATCGTGTGCCCAGGTATTCTTAATATTATCCCAAGTATAGTGACAATGAGAAGAGCCTATCATGGTAGAATCAGCTGCATCTGATGATTTATGTACACAGAATTCCCCTTGTACAGGTATAACTCGTAATGGTTTAGTTGAGTTCCATCCGGGAAAATTCTGTACTTCTGTCTGGTGTGGTATTTCGCTTACCATACCAATGGCATCTAATGGTATCGGTAATAAGGGCATACCTCCCTCTGAATCATCTGGCCCAAGAGAGCAAACAAGGCAATTGGTCCTATTTGCAACATTGGCTACCATTTCAGCTAAACCTACCCACATATTGTGGTCATGGTGGAATCCATATTTAGTCAATTTGGCCAGATTCAAGGACCCTTCCCCTTCCCAAGGGATCAGGATTAATAATAGAATCATGTTGATGTCTAGCATATGCATTCCTTCCACAAAAGATTACCTTATAGTGATAGCAAATAAATATTAGTCCCAATATAATTCCCCCAGTGACAGAAATGGGGAACCACCAAGACCAAAACATATATCCCGAGGATCCCCAATGAGTAATATCTCTGATAATTGTTCCACAAGGGGGTGGGCAGTCAATTAATTGTATAAGAGAATCTTTCCTTTCACAATCGCTGGTTCAGATGCTCCTCAAGCTTCAGGCGTGCGCAGGTCAGCCAGCTTCCAGGTTGTGGCTGCAGCAGGCCGGTCGTCTAATGTTGCCCGTGACCTAGCCCGTTCCCGGTAGGGCTAGATACAGGGGTTTTTGGAGAGAGTCAGTTTAAGAGGATTAGAGGGGTCACCTTTGCACGTCCAACTGCCTTCGGACTTCTTCAAACGGGAGTGATGAATCCAGGGGGTCACCTCAGCTACCTTCACCGCTGTTGGAGTAGAGAGCAAGACGGTGTAAGGTCCACGCCACTTAGGTGCAAGTGGATCACGTTTCCACTCTTTCACCCATACGCTATCGCCAGCCTGGAACTGATGAATCGGCTCGGCAATGCTGCACGGCGTGCGCTCGAGGACCCACCTGTTAAGAGAAACAAAAACACGGGAGAGAGATTGCACTTGTCCCTGTGTCACATGGTCTCCTATTTGTTTAAGATCAGCTGGAATATCCTGAACAAAGGAGGGCGGTCTCCCATACAGGAGCTCAAAAGGTGACAACTTAAGTCTTTTTGTGGGTGCACACCGAACACGAAACAGTGTTATGGGTAACACATCTACCCATCCCAATCCCGTTTCCTGGGTTAATTTTGCCAATTGGGTTTTCAGAGTCCGATTCATTCTTTCAGTTTTCCCTGAACTCTGAGGCCTATAGGCTGCATGCAGTCTCCATTTCACTTGTAGGACTCGACATACTTCTTGTACTACTTGATCAATGAACGCTGGCCCATTATCTCTTCCAATGCATCTAGGTAATCCAAACCTCGGGATCAATTCAGTGAGGAGTCTCTTAGTTACCTCTCGTGCCTTTTCAGTTCGGGTGGGAAAAGCTTCAACCCATCCGGTAAGAGTATCTACAAACACAAGGAGATACTTGAATCCCTTAGAAGGGACCAGCTCTGTGAAGTCCACAATTAGGCTTTCCATGGGGACATATCCCACATGTTGGATTCCAGGAGGTTGTACCGGTCCCTGCCTGGGATTGTTTTTAGCACAAAGAACACATTTCTGTGAAATGCAAGTTGCTAATTGTGATAGGTTAATAATATACAACTTCCGACTGAGACTCTCTCTGGTTGCAGTACCGCCAAGGTGAGTAGATTCATGATAATTTCTTACAATTGTGCCTGCTAGATGATGAGGTACATAAATCCTATTGTCTGGCAGGATCATCCAACCGTCCTTCACAACTGCTCCTTCCTGTTCAGCCCACTTCCTCTCTTCTGGGGTATAGTGAGGTTTAACTTCTTCTGGAGCTACCTCTGGTATGAGGGCTGCTATAAATCCTCCCACAGGCTTTTGGGCTGCCTCTCGAGCTGCTTTGTCAGCAGCATGATTTCCTCTGGTTATTGGATCCCTTCCTCGTCCATGACCTTTGCAGTGCATTACAGCAATCTGTTCTGGAGCCCATACTGCTTCTAACAGGATTTCTACTTCAGGTCCATATTTCAAGGCCTTCCCGTGGGCTCCTATTAGACCTCTTTCTTTCCATAGAGCACCATGTGCATGCAGGGTTAAGAAGGCATATTTAGAATCAGTATAGATGTTTGCCTTACATCCGGCTGCCAATTGCAGAGCTCTAGTTAAACCTATAAGTTCAGCTTTTTGTGCTGAGGTGCCAGCAGGCAAAGCTTCAGCTTCCACAACTTCCTCATTGGTGACCACAGCATATCCTGCTCGTCTGGCACCTTCATGCAGGTAGCTGCTACCATCAGTATAATATACAACATCTGGATTTTTCAATGGTTCATCTTTCAGATCGGGTCTACTGGAATAAACTTCATCCATTATTTGGAGACAATCATGTGATTCTTCATCATCTACCTCTGGTAGGGGCAGCAAAGTCGCTGGATTGAGCATATTCACTACTCGTAGATGAATCCTGGGATTTTCACACAATAGGCCTTGGTACCTAGCCATCCTTGGGTTCGTTAGCCAATAACTACCCTTATATTCCATGAGTGTCAAAACAGCATGAGGTACATTCACATACATTGTCTGGCCGAAGGTAAATTTATCAGCTTCTTTGACAAGGCTTGCAGTGGCCGCTACTGCCCTTAGGCTGAGACCATACCTGCCCATGGACTGTCTCACCAGAGTGGTGAATGCTCTAGGTGTAGCACCCTGCTTGTGGTTAACGCTTAGCTGGAATGAAATATTCAACGCAGCAATAGAGAAATTAAAATAATTATTTATTTGTCAGACAAATAAATGAGAGGCACAGTGGTATATGGTTACCAAGCTCTGGCCTGGCCTCCTGCCATTATGGCCAGCACTTATATTCCCTTAATCCAGCCCCCTTTGCTCCTCCTTGGGCTGCCTCTGTCCAATCAGCCTGGTTGGATTTCCTATTGGCTGATTGCTATAACCAATCACAAAAAGATACACCCATATCCTTCTGTCCTTATAAGGAACACAAACAGCTATATATTGTTACATCTATAAATGACAAATAAGTAGTAATATATCTTACATGTGTCTCAACAAGGAATCTTAATTACCAGCTCACCTCTTGCCCTCCCTGCCCTATTGCCTTCTAAAACAAATGGTTAATCTTAAATTTTTATCTTAAACATATGTCAAGGATCTTGAGTTTCACATCAACATTGAAAGATATCCTTCATTTGAAGGTTTCTAAACAAATGTCTGACAGCTAATATATCAGGACAGCATTTGATGGCGTCTTCTTGTCTGGCAGGGGGCTGGACTGGTGGCTGACTTAATTCCAGGATAAATACAACTCTTCTAGCATTTGTTAAATCCTTTGCATAATTACATTTAAGCCAATATATTTAAGCTAATATATTTCATACATTATCATAGGTAACCTTTTAAAAGGAATAAGGCCTTTTTAAAGTAGAGAGAGAAAAAAAAAGAACTCAGTTTAAAACAGTTTCAGAAGAAGGCTCTTCAGTTTACACCCCCCCCCTTCAGCAAGCTGCTTTTCCCATTATCTGTTTAAGGAAGAAACAGCTTTAAAAAGACTTCCCAGCTAGATGCTTTAAAAAGACTTCCCAGCTAGATGCTTTTTTCTCCCATTTGCCTCTGGCCTTAGAAAATACAGCTCAAGGTTTAAAAGAGGCCCATGGTATCATTTTACTATTTGCCCATTCCTAATTATGTTTATCTCTGCTTTTTTTATCTTCTGTAACATGTAGGGTCAATGTCCTGCTTTTAGTCTGTAATTTCAGCTTTTACGACTTTGAGAATTGCTTTCTGCTATCAATCAAAAGGGGCCCCTTGTCTAGGAAAACAGTGCCAGTGTTTTCTTAAGCAGCTAGCCTTCTTGCCTGGCATGAAACATTTGAAAATCTTTTAGGCTCTCTCTAATATACAAGTCCTGATCAAACATTAATAAAATGCAGGCTTATGCCTGATGCCTCATTCCCCCCTTTCAAGCTCAAGGACCTTCGTCCCAAGTGTCCTTGATAGCTTGACCTTCATCATATTCCTGAGGTAAAGCTCTGTATAGGGCCATGATATGAGGTAGAGTTTCATTTGAAACCATCTTGCTAATTGTACTTCTAAAACATGAAATGATACATGGCATCATACATAAAACCATTACCACTACTGTCAAGAAAAACAAGCAAGACAATAGTATCCCTTTGAGTCCTGTGACATTAGGTAACCAATTGGTGAGCCATCCCATATCCCATCCTTCCCATGTTTGTACTGGGACATGTGCTATATTCTCCATTTTTGTGGCCAACACACGGATTGCCTCACCATTATCTGAAATGTTAAAGCAACAGGCATTCCCTGTCAAGTTCAAGACTCCACATAGGCCTCCCTGCTTGGCAAGTACATAATCCATTCCCATTTTCAGCTGCAAAATGGCGGCTCTACTTTCATCCAATTGTTGTGCAATAAGTCTCAAACTCCGGGCCGTTGCATTGGTTACAAGTTCCACTACTGCTTGCAATCGAATTATTCTGTTTAGATTATAAATAGGATCCCGTGCCCCTTGTATGAGCTCACCAGGATTCCAGGAGGCAGGATCATAATAGGCTATAATGCGCTCTGGTGGCCAATCATCAGTACCGCTCCAACTTTGGGTACTTCCTCCTGCTATATGAGAAATATCAGCGTTTCTTCGTGTACGCTTGGCCAAATTAGTAGGCATAATCCACATTGGTGGTAATACCCATCCCAGGAAACAAGTCCCACTCCATTTGGAGGGGAGTTTCTTGTATGCCCATTCTCCACATATCCACCACAACCATCGTGTCTGAGGTCTTTGGTACGTGGAGTACAGAAGGCGAAATAGCAAAAGAGGTAGAGAGTTCACAGTGCAGTATGTTAGATTGCCTTTTTCTGTCACAGTTATGTTCCATACCACTTTCCATGCATGAATAAAAGGAGGTGCACAGGGCAAGGCATCCCGAGTTCGATAGGTAGTATCGTGTGCCCAGGTATTCTTAATATTATCCCAAGTATAGTGACAATGAGAAGAGCCTATCATGGTAGAATCAGCTGCATCTGATGATTTATGTACACAGAATTCCCCTTGTACAGGTATAACTCGTAATGGTTTAGTTGAGTTCCATCCGGGAAAATTCTGTACTTCTGTCTGGTGTGGTATTTCGCTTACCATACCAATGGCATCTAATGGTATCGGTAATAAGGGCATACCTCCCTCTGAATCATCTGGCCCAAGAGAGCAAACAAGGCAATTGGTCCTATTTGCAACATTGGCTACCATTTCAGCTAAACCTACCCACATATTGTGGTCATGGTGGAATCCATATTTAGTCAATTTGGCCAGATTCAAGGACCCTTCCCCTTCCCAAGGGATCAGGATTAATAATAGAATCATGTTGATGTCTAGCATATGCATTCCTTCCACAAAAGATTACCTTATAGTGATAGCAAATAAATATTAGTCCCAATATAATTCCCCCAGTGACAGAAATGGGGAACCACCAAGACCAAAACATATATCCCGAGGATCCCCAATGAGTAATATCTCTGATAATTGTTCCACAAGGGGGTGGGCAGTCAATTAATTGTATAAGAGAATCTTTCCTTTCACAATCGCTGGTTCAGATGCTCCTCAAGCTTCAGGCGTGCGCAGGTCAGCCAGCTTCCAGGTTGTGGCTGCAGCAGGCCGGTCGTCTAATGTTGCCCGTGACCTAGCCCGTTCCCGGTAGGGCTAGATACAGGGGTTTTTGGAGAGAGTCAGTTTAAGAGGATTAGAGGGGTCACCTTTGCACGTCCAACTGCCTTCGGACTTCTTCAAACGGGAGTGATGAATCCAGGGGGTCACCTCAGCTACCTTCACCGCTGTTGGAGTAGAGAGCAAGACGGTGTAAGGTCCACGCCACTTAGGTGCAAGTGGATCACGTTTCCACTCTTTCACCCATACGCTATCGCCAGCCTGGAACTGATGAATCGGCTCGGCAATGCTGCACGGCGTGCGCTCGAGGACCCACCTGTTAAGAGAAACAAAAACACGGGAGAGAGATTGCACTTGTCCCTGTGTCACATGGTCTCCTATTTGTTTAAGATCAGCTGGAATATCCTGAACAAAGGAGGGCGGTCTCCCATACAGGAGCTCAAAAGGTGACAACTTAAGTCTTTTTGTGGGTGCACACCGAACACGAAACAGTGTTATGGGTAACACATCTACCCATCCCAATCCCGTTTCCTGGGTTAATTTTGCCAATTGGGTTTTCAGAGTCCGATTCATTCTTTCAGTTTTCCCTGAACTCTGAGGCCTATAGGCTGCATGCAGTCTCCATTTCACTTGTAGGACTCGACATACTTCTTGTACTACTTGATCAATGAACGCTGGCCCATTATCTCTTCCAATGCATCTAGGTAATCCAAACCTCGGGATCAATTCAGTGAGGAGTCTCTTAGTTACCTCTCGTGCCTTTTCAGTTCGGGTGGGAAAAGCTTCAACCCATCCGGTAAGAGTATCTACAAACACAAGGAGATACTTGAATCCCTTAGAAGGGACCAGCTCTGTGAAGTCCACAATTAGGCTTTCCATGGGGACATATCCCACATGTTGGATTCCAGGAGGTTGTACCGGTCCCTGCCTGGGATTGTTTTTAGCACAAAGAACACATTTCTGTGAAATGCAAGTTGCTAATTGTGATAGGTTAATAATATACAACTTCCGACTGAGACTCTCTCTGGTTGCAGTACCGCCAAGGTGAGTAGATTCATGATAATTTCTTACAATTGTGCCTGCTAGATGATGAGGTACATAAATCCTATTGTCTGGCAGGATCATCCAACCGTCCTTCACAACTGCTCCTTCCTGTTCAGCCCACTTCCTCTCTTCTGGGGTATAGTGAGGTTTAACTTCTTCTGGAGCTACCTCTGGTATGAGGGCTGCTATAAATCCTCCCACAGGCTTTTGGGCTGCCTCTCGAGCTGCTTTGTCAGCAGCATGATTTCCTCTGGTTATTGGATCCCTTCCTCGTCCATGACCTTTGCAGTGCATTACAGCAATCTGTTCTGGAGCCCATACTGCTTCTAACAGGATTTCTACTTCAGGTCCATATTTCAAGGCCTTCCCGTGGGCTCCTATTAGACCTCTTTCTTTCCATAGAGCACCATGTGCATGCAGGGTTAAGAAGGCATATTTAGAATCAGTATAGATGTTTGCCTTACATCCGGCTGCCAATTGCAGAGCTCTAGTTAAACCTATAAGTTCAGCTTTTTGTGCTGAGGTGCCAGCAGGCAAAGCTTCAGCTTCCACAACTTCCTCATTGGTGACCACAGCATATCCTGCTCGTCTGGCACCTTCATGCAGGTAGCTGCTACCATCAGTATAATATACAACATCTGGATTTTTCAATGGTTCATCTTTCAGATCGGGTCTACTGGAATAAACTTCATCCATTATTTGGAGACAATCATGTGATTCTTCATCATCTACCTCTGGTAGGGGCAGCAAAGTCGCTGGATTGAGCATATTCACTACTCGTAGATGAATCCTGGGATTTTCACACAATAGGCCTTGGTACCTAGCCATCCTTGGGTTCGTTAGCCAATAACTACCCTTATATTCCATGAGTGTCAAAACAGCATGAGGTACATTCACATACATTGTCTGGCCGAAGGTAAATTTATCAGCTTCTTTGACAAGGCTTGCAGTGGCCGCTACTGCCCTTAGGCATGGAGGCCATCCTTTTGCTACTGAGTCCAATTGTTTTGACAAATAAGCTACTGGACGATTCCAACTTCCTAATCTCTGGGTCAGGACTGCCGCTGCAATCCCATTCTGTTCATGTACATACAGCTGAAAGGGTTTTTCCGAATTAGGCAGTCCAAGGGCTGGGGCCTCCATAAGTCGTTGTTTGATAACTAAAAAGGCTTGTTGCTGCTCAGGTCCCCATACGAATGGGTCCTTTTCTGCACCTCGAGTGCTTTCATGTAAGGGCTTGGCCAGACTGCTGAAATCAGGTATCCATAGTCTACAAAACCCTGCTGTTCCCAGGAATCCTCTGAGTTGTTTCCTTGTGGTAGGTTCCTTGATAAGGCAAATAGCTTCTTTCCTCTCTGGCCTCAATGCTCGTTGTTGGTGTGAGATGTCAAAGCCCAAATATTTGACCTTTTCTAAACATAACTGTGCCTTTTTCTGGGAAACTCGGTAGCCAGCTTGCCAGAGCAAGTGGAGCAGTTCCTCTGTACCTTCTTTACAGGTATCAAAATCCTTTGCTGCTAGTATAAGGTCATCTACATATTGCAGAACCACCTTTTCTCCAGGTATTGAGGGGTAACTTGTTAGATCCTTCGCCAAGGCAGTGCCAAATAAAGTTGGGGAATTTTTGAATCCCTGGGGCAATCTCGTCCAAGTTAGCTGGCCTTTTGTTCCTGTTAAAGGGTCTTCCCACTGGAAGGCAAATATAGGTTGGCTCTGTGGTGCCAGCCGGCAACAGAAGAATGCATCTTTCAAGTCCAATACAGTAAAAAATGTTGCTTCTGGTGGGATCAAACTCAGCAAGGTATATGGGTTTGGTACATTTGGGTGCAAGGTCTCGATAGCCTGGTTTACGAGTCTCAAGTCCTGCACTGGCCTGTATTCATCTGTTCCAGGTTTTCGAACAGGCAAAAGGGGTGTGTTCCATTCTGATTGGCAGGGCTTAAGCAGACCATATTTTAATAGGCGGTCCAAATGTTTCTGGATGCCCTCTGCTGCTCGCCGGGGTAAAGGATATTGCTTTACAGATACAGGGGTAGCCATAGGTTTTAAGGTTACTACAATTGGAGCTATATTCTTGGCCATTCCTGGTGGGCTATTTTCGGCCCATACTCCTGGTGGCACCTGTAGAGTTCGGAGGAGCTTGTTTAACTCTGTATCCAATGTGGGTTGGACTTGCAGGGCTGACATTAGGCGCCATGATTGTTCCTTAGGTACTGAGAGGGAAATTATTCCTGCTGCCTTTGATGGCAGTTTCATTTCTGGACCTCGAGGAGTGAAGGTGATTTGGGCCTGCAATTTGGACAGCATATCTCTACCTAAGAGAGGTATTGGACACTCAGGTATATACAAAAACTGATGGGTTAAACGATGTCCCCCAATCTGGCATTCCAAAGGTTGGAGGAAAGACCTCTTAGCTGACTGACCAGTGGCACTTTTAATGACTACACTTTTGGATGCCTTTTTCTGCAATAGTTCTGGGAGTACTGAGTATTCAGCCCCAGTATCAATCATAAAGTCTATTAAATGGCTTCCTAATTGAATCGTGACCGTGGGCTCCTGGAAGCCTAACTTTATGGAGTCCGGTCTTTCCTAGTCTTGGGTAAAATCCTCCTCTGCCAGTCCAATGACATTGTCCCTACTCCGTCCTTGTCCAGGTCTCTGATATCTTCCATCTCGGATCATTCCCCGTCCCCGTCCCTGGTTTCTTGGGCCGGAGCCTGGGCCTGGGCCTGGGCCTGGGCGTACTTCTTCCAACCTCAGGGGTTCAGGACACTCCTGCTTCCAATGACCCTCCTTCTTGCAATTTGCACATTGATTCCTTCCCAGTGGTGGATTCCTTCCCCGCCCTCTTCCTCCATTTAAGGGGCGGTAGTCTTGCTTCACTGCTGTGGCTAGCATTACCATCTTTTCCTTCTGCCACTTCTTCTTCTCTTGTTTCTCAGCCTCATCCCTATTCCGATAAACTCGGCGTGCAATGGCCATAATTTGGCTCATCAGCATCCCTTCCCATCCTTCTGATTTCTGAATTTTCTTACGAATGTCAGAAGCGCACTGGGCCACAAATGTAGCAGTAATCATTCTGCTGTTTTCAGGGGCTTCAGGGTCAAAAGGAGTCCATATACGATAGGCTTCTTGCAGCCTCTCTAAAAAGTCTCCTGGACTCTCATTTGGTTTCTGTTCTACTTCTGAGACTTTAGACATATTAGTGGGCTTCTGGCATGCCCTGCGGATACCTTGCACAAGCGTCTGGCGATAGGTGGTAAGCCTGGCCAGGTGAATTACATTGTTTGGATCCCAATTAGGATCTTCCAAGGGAAAGTTGTCTTGGAGATGACGGTCAATATTAAAAATATTTCCCACTCTGGCCTGCTCACGCAAATATATCTGTGCCTTTTCAATTATGTCTCTCCTTTCCTCAGTGGTGAACAGAGTATTCAGGAGCTGGCGGCAATCTGTCCAAGTAGGACTATGAGTATTTATTATTGAAGTCACCAAGTCCATCATAGCCTGAGGTTTTTCTGCGAAAGATGGGGTGTGTGTTTTCCAATTCATCAGATCTGTAGTCGTGAATGGAATATATTGCAGGGTCGAAGTTCGAGGTGGCCTTGGTCCAGGTAGCCCGTTAACCAGCACAGGCTCCTCAAGTGCATCAAATACTCTTCTGAGAGGGGCTACTACGTGATCTTTCTCTTCGCTTTGCTCTAGGGGCCTTAAATCATAGGGGATGGTATTTGTCCCAAGGCGTTCTTTTAGCAGCTTTATACGCCTGGCTGTATTGCTTGCTGACCGATTAAGGTCTCCCTGTAACTTCTGTAATAATTCTCTAGGACTTGGATGTACAGGAGTTTGGGGTAGGCAATCAGTTGTTTCACTAAAAGAGACTGTAGATGGAGTTCTACTGGGACTCACAGATGGAATAACCACTTCTGCTTGGGCTTTATTATAGGCCTCCAATGCCTCCTGAAGATATTTATCATAATCTATCAAGGAATCAAGTTCTGTGACTCCAGCCCCATTATTCATTCCACTTTCTTGCCTTGGGGTTACAACTGGTGGAGGGTTTGGATTAGGCTCCCTTCGATGTGGAGCATAAGGTGGAGGTGGAAGCAGCTCTTCCTCTGGTCCCTCAAAAATGGGTTTGAGTTTATTTGGCAAGATTCCTTTCCTAGCTTCGGCTTTTACAGCCAATAATTTGCATCGTTGGACTTTGCATTCCCTTATCCATGGAGGATTTTTATTTAATGTGCTCAGCCAGGAATCTATATATGAAAATTGTTCTGGGCACCCTCCAATTTCTTTGGCGATGTTAGACCAAAGTTTGCTTACTAAATTTATATCAAAAGTTCCCTGAGATGGCCATCCAGTATTTTGCTTCGGCCACTCTAATTCACATAACGTTCTCAGGCGCTCTGGCGTCATTTTGACTCCATATGCCCCTGAGAAGGCTTTCTTAAAATTATTTAACATACATTCAAGAGGTGTATTTTCCCTTTTTGAACCCCCAACTCCCATTGTATGGCCCTGTGAAGTATCCACTCAGTCACTCACACACACGCTTCGTGGGTTTCCTTGCCCAGATGGAGTCGCCTCACTGGGAACCGAAGTACTACCCACTCCACACTCAGGTCAGCTACAGATTGCTCTGTACTTTCTCACACATACAATGCGCTAGATACTTCACCACACACTCTACCTCCCAACTTTCCCTTTTCCCCCACCAGACCACCATCTGATATACCCAACCACCTAGCGTACTCAGTTCCCACTTACTGAGACGCAGAAGTTTGATCAAGACTTCTCTTCCTCCCAATTAATTGGAGGGCCAAAAATCCCTTTGTGCACTTACCCCTGGTTGGTTCCGTTTCCCCCCGGTCCGTCGCCGCCAGTGAGCAGGGTATCAGACAGACGAGACTTCTGCGTTCCCCCTGGAAAAATTTACCAGTGCGCGCTTGGGTAAGCAGTTTAGAGATCCTCTCTCTTGTACCCTGCTCAGTAGAGCGAAGGGGCTGCGTTCCAGCAGACCACTTATCCGAGTCACAGGGCACCATAAAATGTAGCACCCTGCTTGTGGTTAACGCTTAGCTGGAATGAAATATTCAACGCAGCAATAGAGAAATTAAAATAATTATTTATTTGTCAGACAAATAAATGAGAGGCACAGTGGTATATGGTTACCAAGCTCTGGCCTGGCCTCCTGCCATTATGGCCAGCACTTATATTCCCTTAATCCAGCCCCCTTTGCTCCTCCTTGGGCTGCCTCTGTCCAATCAGCCTGGTTGGATTTCCTATTGGCTGATTGCTATAACCAATCACAAAAAGATACACCCATATCCTTCTGTCCTTATAAGGAACACAAACAGCTATATATTGTTACATCTATAAATGACAAATAAGTAGTAATATATCTTACATGTGTCTCAACAAGGAATCTTAATTACCAGCTCACCTCTTGCCCTCCCTGCCCTATTGCCTTCTAAAACAAATGGTTAATCTTAAATTTTTATCTTAAACATATGTCAAGGATCTTGAGTTTCACATCAACATTGAAAGATATCCTTCATTTGAAGGTTTCTAAACAAATGTCTGACAGCTAATATATCAGGACAGCATTTGATGGCGTCTTCTTGTCTGGCAGGGGGCTGGACTGGTGGCTGACTTAATTCCAGGATAAATACAACTCTTCTAGCATTTGTTAAATCCTTTGCATAATTACATTTAAGCCAATATATTTAAGCTAATATATTTCATACATTATCATAGGTAACCTTTTAAAAGGAATAAGGCCTTTTTAAAGTAGAGAGAGAAAAAAAAAGAACTCAGTTTAAAACAGTTTCAGAAGAAGGCTCTTCAGTTTACATCCCCCCCCTTCAGCAAGCTGCTTTTCCCATTATCTGTTTAAGGAAGAAACAGCTTTAAAAAGACTTCCCAGCTAGATGCTTTAAAAAGACTTCCCAGCTAGATGCTTTTTTCTCCCATTTGCCTCTGGCCTTAGAAAATACAGCTCAAGGTTTAAAAGAGGCCCATGGTATCATTTTACTATTTGCCCATTCCTAATTATGTTTATCTCTGCTTTTTTTATCTTCTGTAACATGTAGGGTCAATGTCCTGCTTTTAGTCTGTAATTTCAGCTTTTACGACTTTGAGAATTGCTTTCTGCTATCAATCAAAAGGGGCCCCTTGTCTAGGAAAACAGTGCCAGTGTTTTCTTAAGCAGCTAGCCTTCTTGCCTGGCATGAAACATTTGAAAATCTTTTAGGCTCTCTCTAATATACAAGTCCTGATCAAACATTAATAAAATGCAGGCTTATGCCTGATGCCTCATAGGTATCTCTCACTTGAACTACTGCAATGCGCTCTACGTAGGGCTACCTTTGAAGGTGACCCGGAAACTACAACTAATCCAGAATGCGGCAGCTAGACTGGGAGCGGCCGCCGTGACCACATAACACCAGTCTTGAAAGACCTACACTGGCTCCCAGTATGTTTCTGAGCACAATTCAAAGTGTTGGTGCTCACCTTTAAAGCCCTAAACAGCCTCGGTCCAGTATACCTGAAGGAGCGTCTCCACCTCCATTGTTCTGCCCGGACACTGAGGTCCAGTGCCGAGGGCCTTCTGGCAGTTCCATCTCTGCGAGAAGCAAAGCTACAGGGAACCAGGCAGAGGGCCTTCACGGTAGTGGCGCCTGTCCTGTGGAACGCCCTCCCATTAGATGTCAAAGAGATAAACAACTACCTGACATTTAGAAAACACCTGAAGGCAGCCCTGTTCAGGGAAGCTTTTAATGTGTCACATTTTGATGTATTTTTAATTTTTGTTGGAAGCCGTCCAGAGTGGCTGGGGAAACCCAGCCAGATGGGTGGGGTACAAACAAACAAACAAATAAAATGTCCAACTGTCCTTTGTCAACAACCAATTATCACTGTTTTTTGTATTGAATATATGCTATATGGTAACTTATGGACCTAACAGGTATCTAAAGTCATTTGCATATGCAGATTGTAGACACCTTATATATAGAAATGAGCAAACCCGTGATATTTTAGGGAGCAGGCTAGCAGGCGGGGCCCATTACTTACATCACAGGAGCCTACACAACACAAAACACTGTTGCTGTATGTAGGTTTTATTTTATTTGTTTTTTATCTTCTATTTTGGAAATGTACATCCAGTTTCTTTTCCCTTAAAAAAAATTTTGGGCCCCCAAAAGAGTGGGGCCCTAGGTTATAGCTTATTTAGCTTATATGTAAATCCCGCACTGCAAATGGAGCCGTGCACTGTCTACTCAGAAGTAAGTCCCACTGTAATCAATGGAGTTTACTCCCAGGTAAATGGGTAAAGACTGGGTAGCTTTATACTGCAATCCTAAGCATTTTTACTCAGAACTAATTCCCACTGAGTTCAATAGGATTTACTCTTTGGTATGTTCCTGAGCATTCTCACAGTTTCCATCATTTTTATTATTACTATTACTATATTCCACCTCTCTCCCTGACAGCGACTCAAGGCAGCTTTCAGCTAAAATTTGATTTCATTCCATTTATCTGCGGAAGCTGTTGTATACGATCCCTTCCCACATTTATTCCCTTCTTCACATTTATTCTTTACAACACTCCTGCTAGGTAGGTTACCTGGAGTGCTTGTAATTGGCTCAAGGTGATGTAGACGTGTGTATTCAATCTATGTGTTTGGCGAGATCAAATGCAGGAGTAATAATAATAAATATTTATTTATACCCTGCCCATCTGGCTGGGTTTCCCGAGGGAGAAGAGGATGTCCCCATTTTCATCAGAGAAATTAGCTAAGGCTGTGTTTAAAATAGTGCTTTTGCGGGCCCATGAAGTTTGTTGGAATAAGCAACAGACTGCAATGTCCACTGTGCTGAGAGAATATCAGCCACCAAATGGTTATTGAACCTAAGAACAGAAAGCCAAGTGGCCCGTCTACATTTTGTGTTTTGCTTTCTCTTTAAGCTTTCCTGCTTCTTTCTGCTGTATCCCAGAAATGCCGGCTGAAATTAAAAGTTTAAAGCAGAGAACCAGCTTCCAGCACTACCAATCAGGAGTACTTTGCTGCTGCAGGCCCATAAAAGCCATTTACATCTAAATCTAATTTAACTGGCCGGCCAGCCTTTGCTGCTTGTGCTGCTTTCCAAAATCCAAATCAAATGAAAGAAGCAATGACCAAATATTTCAAGGAGCCCAAGCCAGGAGGCTGCTGAGATCAATTGCACATTAAGAAGTAGCATCAGCTGTTTGAGTTTACGATTAGTGTTTCCATTCATTTGAAAGCCTCTAGCTTCCCACCCCATTGACTGATTTTTCCTCCTTGCATTTCTGCCGGTCTTCACTCAGAGGATAACCTTTTTGTCACGTGATGCAATTTCCCCAGATATTTAAGGGCAGCTGGGGAGTCTTTGCTGAAACCTTTTAAAAAGCAGCTGGAAGTGGCTTGATTTATTGAATCTCAGAGAGAAGAAAGTATTGCTTACTTGCTGGACCCTAGCGAGATTGTATCATGGAGACGGTGAGTCCTGGGTTCTCTGTTGCTGCTGTAAGACTAGGAGACTGTTGGTATTGAGGTGGTAATACAAGCAACAGGCACTGAACAGCGCTGGAAACTTATCAGCTTGGGAATGAGTTAACAGTTATCAGCTAGGAAACAATCTATGTGTGGCACTTCTAGCCTTCCCTGTCTTGTTGCTTCTGGTTTCTTACTAAATTCTTTTTTTGCGTTTTGTCAGTGGGACTCTCCTCTGTTTTTGTTTGTTTGTTTTTTAAAATTTATTTAATCGTTTTTTTGATGCAAACAACAACCGCAAAAGACACTACAACAAAAACCAGAATAACAATAACAACACAATTTGACAGTTCAGATTTAAATACACCAATATACCTATGACTGCACCTTTTTAACAATATTTTCCCACCTCTCTCTCCTCCCCCCACTTCCCCCCACTATCCGCCTGAAATATACTCAGAGTCGCAAAGTGATTTCATGCTCTTTATTCAGCTCATAGTGGTGAGGAGGAATGAATAATAGTCCCCTCAAAGTATCTGCTTTATATACATTATTTACACAATGGACACCGCCTTATCGCTGAAATATTCATTCCAGATTTCTTCATATTTATCCATTCTTAATTTGCGTCGACATGCAATTCGTTCATATGTAGCTAATCTGTCCATATTCTCAAACCAAGCCATGTGCTCAATGGAATCTTTTTCTCTCCTCTGTTAATGACGAGACCGTATTATCAAAATGCATGGTGATTTCCAGCATAAATGAAATGATGAGTCTCACCGAACTTACAAACAGTGGTTTACCTGTGGGAGAAGCAAGTATAATGTGATTTTAGGGGGTGGTGGTGTGCAAATGTAGCTTTTCATGCTCAAACTGCCCAAGGCAGGTAATTCCCTGTGAGGGGGCCCAGACTCTGAGCTTCTATTTTAAAAATAGAAATCTCTAGCCCACTAGAAGGAAAGTTATAGAGCAAAAGGTGCAGGTACCCTTCTAAGTAATTTCTGCAAGGTAATGGTTACAGATAGGTAGCTGTGTTGGTCTGCCATAGTCAAAATAAAAAAATTCCTTCCAGTAGCACCTTAAAGACCAACTAAGTTAGTTCTTGGTATGAGCTTTCGTGTATCTGAAGAAGTGTGCATGCACACGAAAGCTCATACCAAGAACTAACTTAGTTGGTCTTTAAGGTGCTACTGGAAGGAATTTTTTTAGTCTGCAAGGTAATGTTAGCCTGGCTCCTGATGCCTTGCAGTGTTTTTAACCAGTGAGTGAAGTCATTTTTTTATTATGTCATAAAATTTATATGCTGTCTGATTGTAGGAAACCTTAGGGTAGTTTACCCTGCTCTGCCCCTCCTGTGACAAATGAGATTACCTATGCTCTTGTCTATTTGTTTATTGCTGGCTGCATCCTTTGGTCCTGTCTTGTAGAAATTAGAAAGTCTTCTCCACCCATGACTCATGGGCTCAATTTGTTTCCTGGCCAAAGATTGTAGCGGCACTAATTTCCCCTCTCCTTTCCTCTGTCTCTCCTAAATCTCACCATGCTATCTCTATGGTTGAAAACCTGTCTGGTTTCCCCTGCCATAGAAGCTGATTGCTACCCACCTTCAACTTCTACACGGAGACACGATTCTACTGAATGGGAGGTGCTGGGAAGATGCCAAAAGGTAAGCTGAAAAGGCGGGAAGAGTGTTCCTAGGACTGCAGTGGTGAGGAACCTCAGCCTTGGGGCAAAATGCGGCCCGCCATCTCTCTGTCTCTGGCCCTCAGAACTGTCTCGGACTGCATATTTCCCTGGCCCTGCTCCACACCCTTGCTAAGTATTTTGGCCTGGCTGGAATGTGTCCTTGAACTCCGATATGCTTCTTGCTCAGATGGAGAGAGGAGTGACAATGTGTATAGAAATTATCTCACTGTAAAAGGTAAAAATTGCAACCAACGTTTGCCTCTGGCATGTTGCGTTGACCTGGAAAAGGTTAACCCCTCTCCCTGCTGTTCTAGTGTGCACATGAAATCCTCCTCCTTGCAATCTGAACTCATTGGTTTCATTCCCACTCTTTAGATCAGGCTTCCCCAACCTGGTGCCCTCCAGAACTGAAATCCCATCACCCCTGACTGCTGGATATGTTGGCTGGGGCTTGTCCCAAACATCTGAAGGGCACCAGGTTGCGGAAAGTTGCTCTTTAACCAACAAAATACAGTTGGGGCGGCTGATCTGCCAGTCCTTCAAAACATGTGCAGGTGGGGAATACATAGCCCCCTTGACCATTTTTTCTCTAGGTTCTGCTTACCCTGCTCGGTCCCTTAATAATAATAATAATAATTTATTGTTTATACCCCACCCATCTGGCTGGGCTTCCCCAGCCACTCTAGGCGGCTTCCAACAAAATATTAAAATACAGTAATGCATCAAACATTAAAAGCTTCCCTAAACAGGGCTGCCTTCAGATGTCTTCTAAAAGTCTGGTAGTTGTTGTTCTCTTTGACATCTGGTGGGAGGGCGTTCCACAGGGCGGGTGCCACTACTGAGAAGGCCCCCTGCCTGGTTCACTGTAACTTGGCTTCTTGCAGTGAGAGAACCACCAGAAGGCCCTCGGCGCTGGGCCTCGGTGTCCAGGCAGAACAATGAGGGTGGAGACGCTCCTTCAGGTATACTGGGCTGAGGCCGTTTAGGGCTTTAAAAGTCAACACTTTGAATTGTGCTTGGAAGCGTACTGGGAGCCAATGTAGGTCTTTCACGACCGGTGTTATGTGGTCTCGGCGGCCGCCCCCAGTCACCAGTCTAGCTGCCACATTCTGGATTAGTTGTAGTTTCCAGGTCACCTTCAAAGGTAGCCCCACATAGAGCACATTGCAGTAGTCCAAGCAAGAGATAACTAGAGCATGCACCACTCTGGCAAGGCATAGAATCATAGAGTTGGAAGAGACCACAAGGGCCATCGAGTCCAACCCCCTGCCAAGCAGGAAACACCATCAGAGCACTCCTGAGATATGGTTGTCAAGCCTCTGCTTAAAGACCTCCAAAGGAGGAGACTCCACCACACTCCTTGGCAGCAAATTCCACTGTCGAACAGCTCTTACTGTCAGGAAGTTCTTCCTAACGTTTAGGTGCAATCTTCTTTCTTGTAGTTTGGATCCATTGCTCCGTGTCCGCTTCTCTGGAGCAGCAGAAAACAACCTTTCTCCCTCCTCTATGTGACATCCTTTTATATATTTGAACATGGCTATCATATCACCCCTTAACCTCCTCTTCTCCAGGCTAAACATGCCCAGCTCCCTTAGCCGTTCCTCATAAGGCATCGTTTCCAGGCCTTTGACCATTTTGGTTGCCCTCCTCTGGACACGTTCCAGTTTGTCAGTGTCCTTCTTGAACTGTGGTGCCCAGAACTGGACACAGTACTCCAGGCAGTTTGTGGGCAGGTAGGGTCTCAGCCTGCATACCAGATGGAGCTGGTAGACAGCTGCCCTGGACACAGCTTTCTGCAAGTTGTTAGCCCTCATCTGCAGTAGAGGGATAAGAATACCAGCTTACATTGCAAGGTTGTTGTAAGTTCCTGCATTGCAGGGGGTTGGACTAGAATGATGATCCTTTGGGTCCCAACTCTGCAATTCTATTGGAAGCTATTTTAAGGGGGAATGTGGGGTTGTGGGATTGGCATGAGTTAAGTAACTTAAAAGCTACGCAGAAGGAAGGCACAACAAGCAGGGAGTGGGCTCTATCTTGCCACCCCAGCCATATACATCAGGCGTCAGCAAACTTTTTCAGCAGGGGGCCAGTCCACTGTCCCTCAGACCTTGGGGGGGCGTACTATATTTGGGAGGGGGGAATGAACGAATTCCTATGCCCCACAAATAACCCAGAGGTGCATTTTAAATAAAAGCACACATTCTACTCATGTAAAAACACGCTGATCTGATACCCGGACCATCAACGGGCTGGATTTTAGAAGGCGATTGGGCTGGATCTGGCCCCCAGGCCTTAGTTTGCCTACCCAGGATATACATTCAGCTCCAGGCAGACAAAGACTTCATTACAGTGGTACCTCGGGTTAAGTACTTAATTCGCTCCGGAGGTCCGTTCTTAACCTGAAACTGTTCTTAACCTGAGGTACCACTTTAGCTAATGGGGCCTCCTGCTGCCGCTGCGCTGCCAGCGTGTGATTTCTGTTCTCATCCTGAAGCAAAGTTCTTAACCCGAGGTAGTATTTCTGGGTTAGCGGATTTTGTAACCTGAAGCATATTTAACCCAAGATACCACTGTATTCTCTGCCACCTAGAACTTTGCTTTATAGTTAAACCTAAATCTTTGGGCTGAAGACGTCCTAGCTGCATAGCCCATATGTCAATACCTGGTACGGGGAGCATGTATTAGTTGCTCTGCTGGTTTCACTCTTTATCCTTGCTTCGTATCTGTTATCCTCTCCAAGCTTTGTTGTGAATCTGGGCCAAGACTGTGAAAACGTCGTCCTTCACTTCAACCCTCGCTTTAACTACCGGACCGATGTGAACGTCATTGTCTGCAATTTCAAGAAGCTGGGGAAGTGGGGGAAAGAGGAGAGACTAAACTTCTTCCCTTTTGAGCAAGGCGGCAAAGTCAAGGTGAGGACTTGGCGGAAGTGGGGTGGGTGGCTGGGTGGGTGGTTTCTCTGCAAGTCCTGGTTCCATTATGGTGGAGGTACGCTGGGGGTGGTGAACTTGTGGTCCTCCAGGTGACATTGCGCTCCAAACTCCCATCAGCCCTAGCCAGCTTGCCCAGTGGTCAGGCACGATGCGGCCAGCAGTCCAACAGCACTTGGAGTTCCTAAGTACAGAACACCTGGAACCCCACTGTGTGTCGTCTTCTCACCTTCCCAGCTGTTTTTTAGCCAAGCTGGTGCCTTCCAGGTGTGTTGTCTCAGGCTGATGGGACTTGTCATCCAGAAGATGAGGTTGATGTAAAGGTAAAGGTAAAGGGACCCCTGTCCATTAGGTCCAGTCGTGGCTGACTCTGGGGTTGCTGGAAAAGCAAGAAACAAAGCAAAACTTAAACTGGCAATTCCGTAGACCAGGACCATCCAATGAATATAAGTTATAGAAGGATTAGGGTAGACAAAAGGAAGTAGTCACACAACACATGGTTAAACTATGGCATTCTATACCACCACTTTAGTAAAGGGACCCCTGACCATTAGGTCCAGTCGTGGCCGACTCTGGGGTTGCGGCACTTATCTCGCTTTATTGGCCGAAGGAGCCAGCGTACAGCTTCTGGGTCGTGTGGCCAGCATGACTAAGCCGCTTCTGGCAAACCAGAGCAGCACATGGAAACACCGTTTACCTTCCCGCCGGAGCGGTACCTATTTATCTACTTGCCCTTTGACGTGCTTTTGAACTGCTAGGTTGGCAGGAGCAGGGACTGAGCAACGGGAGCTCACCCCATTGCGGGGATTCGAACTGCGGCCTTCTGATCGGCAAGTCCTAGGCTCTGTGGTTTAACCCACGGCGCCACCCGCGTCCCTGAGGTTGGTGTAGACTCTGCTAAACTCACAAGTTCACACCAAGTCAACCAACCCTCCTAGGCCATCCTGCCAGCTGCCCTAACAATACTTTGGCTATTATGGTCCCCTAATCTAGCTAGAGGGACGCAGGTGGCGCTGTGGTCTAAACCAGAACCATTCAAAAACCAAGATGCAGCTTCTGATTGGCTGCAGGGGCATCCTGCAGTCAATTGGAAACTGTGCCAGACGTTCGGCTTCCAAAAATTGTTCAGAAACCGAAACACTCACTCCCAGGTTTTGATCGTTTGGGAGCTGATATGTTAGGGAGCCCAGGCGTTTCAGATCCAAGGTATGGCTGTACAGTCTTTTAATGTATTAACATGTAGAGTTAGGACAGGTCTGGCTCTTGGGCTTTGGAAGGGCACAAACTCGGCCACCATGAAGAGCCCTGGGGTCGAAGCAGCTCATGATGCTCTTGCACAAGACCTGGACACTGAATGGTCAAGTCGGAACGTCTCCAGAATGACTGCCATTCTGCTAGAAGTCTTCAAACACCATCGGGCTTTGTAAAAAGTGTTTCGTGTCCAACGCCAATTGTGATTCCTCCTTCTGCTTCTTTCAGATCTCCTTCACCTTTCTTTCTTCAGAGATAAAAGTCTTGGCAGAGGGCCATGAATATACCTTCCCCAACCGTGTGGGCCTGGATGTCATCAGCTACATAGCAGTGCAAGGAGACATTAACATCAGAGTCCTCAAACTTGTCCCCCCTCGTCCTGTGGCTGAATAAATTCAATTGTGTTATTCAAAGAAAGGCCGCATCACATGTTTTGATTTTAGAACGGGTTTGGTGAACCGTTTTTCAGCTTGAGGGCCTCATTCTGTCCTAGACAACCTCCAGAGGGCTGCCATGGTCAGAGGCCCAACACATGGGAATTTCACCTTTCAGGTTCTCTGCACACTAACCCAGCCTTTTCTGGTCCTCCATCCAGGTCAGATTTCAAGAACACATTGAAGGCAGGCAAAACTCATGGAATACAGAGTAATAATAAATTTATTATTATTATTATTTACTCCCCGCCCATCTGGCTGGGTTTCCCCAGCCACTCTGGGCGGCTTCCAACCGAATATTAAAAACACAATACAGCATTAAACATTTAAAAACTTGCCTAAACAGGGTTGCCTTCAGATGTCTTAAAAGTAAGATAGTTGCTTATTTCCTTGACATCTAATGGGTTGGTGAGGGTTGTAGCCTGGGCATGCTTCCAAGGGCCAGATAAGAAGGTCCTGGGGACCACATTTGGCTCCCTGTCCTGAGGGTCCCCACCTGTATTTTATAACATCTTTTGGATTATGCTCTTCTGCTTTTGATTGACAGCAAAGAGGAAGCCATGATCCCCTCTGCCGGGGTTTCCTGAGTCATTGACCTCAAACATTTCTTTCTCTTGGGGGCCGTCTTGATAGGGCCCCCCCCCCTTTGTATGAAGCAGCATCAAAGGTTGTCCTCATCTGAAGTGGGAGGGGTGGTGTGTTTACTGTGCAAAACTGCATCAAACATACAAAACGGGATTCAGCCGTAGTTTTTTTTGGATTTTTGTTGTCCTCTTCAGTTAGCTAAGGCTTGCATGTGATGGCACATGCAAACTTAGATGTTCTTCTGTGACTTTCTGCTTGAATTGTGGCAGTTCAGTATAAATGGGAGGGTATCTTAAATATAATTCAATTTGGTTTTACAAATGCATTGCTATGTTTTTGAGAGAAGCGAGGCCAAGTCGCTGTTGTTGCTTTCTCTTTTCTCTAGAGTCAAAGAAGCCTACTATTACTTCCTTTTGCTCCCCTAAAATGCAGTTTACAAGGTGTGTTCTTGTTTTCTGAAACATAACTGCTAATAACTAATGCTGAGTGTGCCACCTATTGGCTGAAGCAAGTTGCAGGTCTTATTAAAGGACTTAAATATCAACAACCTCAGATATGCAGATGACACAACCTTGATGGCAGAAAGTAAGGAGGAATTAAATAACCTTTTAATGAGGGTGAAAGAGGAGAGCGCAAAATATGTCCTGAAGCTCAACATAAAAAAAACTAAGATCATGGCCACTGGGCCCATCACCTCCTGGCAAATAGAAGGGAAAGAAATGGAGGCAGTGGGAGATGTTACTTTCTTGGGCTCCATGATCACTGCAGGTGGTGACAGCAGTCACGAAATTAAAAGACGCCTGCTTCTTGGGAGAAAAGCAATGGCAAACCCAGACAGCATCTTAAAATGCAGAGACATCACCTTGCTGACAAAGGCCCATATAGTTAAAGCTCTGGTTTTCCCAGTAGTGATGTATGGAAGTGAGAGCTGGACCATAAAGAAGGCTGAGCTCCGAAGAATTGATGCTTTTGAATTATGGTGCTGGAGGAGACTCTTGAGAGTCCCATGGACTGCAAGAAGATCAAACCTCTCCATTCTGAAGGAACTCGGCCCTGAGTGCTCACTGTAAGGACAGATCCTGAAGCTGAGGCTCCAATACTTTGGCCACCTCATGAGAAGAGAAGACTCCCTGGAAAAGGCCCTAATGTTGGGAAAGATGGAGGGCACAAGGAGAAGGAGACGACAGAGGACGAGATGGTTGGACAGTGTTCTCGAAGCTACCAGCATGAGTTTGGCCAAACTGCGGGAGGCAGTGGAAGACAGGAGTGCCTGGCGTGCTCTGGTCCATGGGGTCACAAAGAGTCAAAAACGATTAAATGACTAAACAACAACAAAGTTTTTATATTTTTGCTTCAGGTCTACCTATGGCCTTTCCTCAGTGGCTTTGGAGATGGGGTGCTCTTTGGATCTGGAAAACAGTTGATGTGGGAGATCTAAACAACCCTCCCTTCCAGCACCACCTCCCTGGGGAGTTTTTAAGTAAAAATAAAGTAGTGGGGAGGAGTTCATTTGAAGGCTTACCAATAATAATATACCCCGCCCATCTGACTGGGTTGCCCCAGCCACTCTGGGCAGCTTCCAGCCCTCGTATCTACAGGACCGCCTCTCCTGGTATGCCCCACAGAGGACCTTAAGGTCCATGAATAACCATAGTTTAGAGGTCCCGGGCCCTAAGGAAGTCAGGCTATCCTCCACCAGGGCCAGCGCCTTTTCAGTGATGGCTCCTACCTGGTGGAATGCTCTGTCCCATGAGACTAGGGCCCTTCAGGATTTAACCTCCTTCCGTCGGGCCTGTAAGACAGAGCTATTTCACCTGGCCTTTAATTTGAATTTAGCCTGATCTTTTATTTCCCTTCCCTTCTCTTCCCTCCCCCTCCCCTTTTATGAAGATCACCTGCTCTGAGACCCCACAGCTAATTCTCCCCTGGCCTCCTCGCTGGCCCAAGTAGGACCAATTCAGCCAGCTAGCCCTGGGGATTAAACGTAAATGTAAAGGGACCCCTGACCATTAGGTCCAGTTGTGGCCGACTCTGGGATTGCAGCGCTCATCTCGCTTTATTGGCCGAGGGAGCCGGCGTACAGCTTCCGGGCCATGTGGCCAGCATGACTAAGCCGCTTCTGGTGAACCAGAACTAGTAGGTTGGCAGGAGCAGGGACCGAGCAACGGGAGCTCACCCCGTCGCAGGAATTCGAACCGCCGACCTTCTGATAGGCAAGTCCTAGGCTCTGTGGTTTAACCCACAGCGCCACCCACGTCTCCTGCCCTGGGGATTATCTAATGCTTATTTCCCCTAAATTGATTTTTGAATTTTATTGTTATTCATGTTTTTATACTGTATTTTATGCTGCTTTTATAATTAAGTGTTTTAAATTTGTTGTTAGCCGCCTGAGCCCGGTTTTTGAACTGGGAAGGGTGGGGTATAAATAAAAATTTATTAGTATTATTATAAAAAACATAACATTGTAGAATTGTTGGAAGGAATCCTGAGTGTCATCAAGTCCAATCCCCCACAATGCAGGGATCTTTTTCCCAACGTGGGGCTTGACTGAAAGTCTCATGTTCTCCTGACTGAGCTCACTATATGCATCTAGGGCACAAGTCTCTGCTCAAATAAATGTTGCTAAATGTGTTTAGAGGCAGATATTCTGTGAAGTGGAGGCTGCCAGATCCACTGTGAGATTAAAATGCTAAGAAACTTCCTTTGGAACAGTGAGTTGACAGGCTGGGCTTTAGAAGTGAGTGCAGGACAGAGAATGGGGCAAATAAAGTAATGTTACACATGGTGGAGAATAGGCATCAGCAATGTGGAATAAGAGACAGGCAGAGCTGTCCCGAGACATTTTGGCACCTGAGGGAAATTATAAAATGGTGTCCCCCTGCCCTGCCAGGGAAGAAGAGGGTGAGTGAAGATCTACATCAGGATCAAGGGGGGAAATAATTACATGGATCCCACCTTCATCGCCAGTGAAATATATGCGGAGTCCTGCAGTGATTTCATGCTCTTTATTGCAGCTTGTAAAACAGTGATTGAATTTCCCCCCAAACTTCAGGTCTTTATATGCATTATTTACACCATGAGTCCCATCTGATTGGCTGATTAACTTCTTCCTGGAGCCTGATTGGTCTTCTCCTGCAAGCCAATCAGTTTTTGCATTCTAGGATCCTACTTGCCTATTGTTCTAGGATCCAAGGTTAGTACATAACAGGGAACAAGGGTGAGAAGGGACATGCAGTGCCTCCTATTTGCCAAGAGGTTGCTGTAGACGTGGCATGGAGGGGTCTGCCAAGGAGGTGGCAGTTCCAGCCTCCAAGGAGTGTTGTTGTCGTCATCTTCTTTGGCAATCCCTCGTAGCCAAGTAAGATTGTCTTCCATGAACACGGTCTTAACAGTGATTCCGTAAGTGACTGTGGAGGCCAGTATTGGATCCACATGTCCTTCCACAGTGGGGACACAGGTTTCCGGGTGGGAAATAACCCAGAGATGCATTTTAAATAAAAGCACACATTCTACTCATGTAAAAACACGCTGATTCCCGGACTGTCCGTGGGCTAAATTTGGAAGGCAAATGGGATTGATCCGTCCCCCAGGCCTTAGTTTACCTACCCATGGGTTAAATAGAAGAAGAAGAGAAAGTGGACGTAAGCTTGCAGGTGCATTCCTCTTCCTGTGTGTTGAATTCCCAAGGGGGTGATAATGTTCCAAAGATTGCCAAAAGATTCCAGCAAAGGCAGGGCAGAACTCTTCCTGGGAAACACTCCGTTCCTTCTCTGAAGGTGCTTTGTTGCTGCAAGGTCTTTTATTCCACAAACAACTGCTTCTTTGACTCTGCCCAGATATGCTTGCTTTTCCTGGACCGTTAAAAGATCACTTTGCCATTTTTGCCATTTTTTCAGAGCCTCTGGAGGCATCATTAAAGGGATGTTTATTAATTCAATTATCGAAAAGCCTGCCGGTTTAAGATAAGAAGGCAACAGCATGTTGACTCAAGTTCCGCGAAGATGGAAATCTGGAAGCTCAGACCTGTGCCTTAACAGATGTGTCTTGTGATCAGCAATGATGTTGTGCAATGTAATGAATTGTGCTTGCTTACAATTTGCCCTCATTTGGGGCAAATTTGGGCATAGGCACCCCCAGTTATTATTTTTAAACTTATTTTAGATATTGGGGGTTTACTTACATGCCCTTTTCAGTGCCTTGCAGATAGAGTTGAGCTTTGGACTGGACAGGAATCAATGCAGTCCTTCACAGAATACTCTTAGATGCAATGGGTGCATGATTTATGGTGTCCCAGAGCTAATTTGGGGGGTTACATCCTGATTTTCTTACTTGTTATTCTCATTTGAGGTTCTTCGCAAGTGTTACACAAGCACAACAACCTTGATCAGAGAACGTTGGTCCAGTAGGGGTGGGCGAGTCTGTCCAATTTGGTTTCTTTCCTTTTTACAGTGTCCGGTTAGATTTCCACAGCAAACTACCTTGAAAAAATATCCCCATGAAAATTCAACAGTATATCTGTGCGAATTTCTCACAATATGCACACTTTTGTATGCAGATTTTTAACGTACAGATTTTTGCATGTAGGTTTCCCTAATACCATGCATTTTTATGTTACGGTCACAATATATGCATTTCTGTACCACGTTGGCTGGAGATTCTTGTGTTTCAGTTCATGTATTAGTTTGAGAAGTGAGAATTAGGTAGTTTCTATCTTAAATGCAAACAGAATCTAATTTACCGGCAACCCAATCAGATGAGTGGGATACAATTAAAACAACAACAAACCCCTTTGCTTGTCTCCAAAGGGACAGAGACTTCCAACCACAGAGACATACAATATGGGGTATACCACGGGTCTGCAACCTTTAAGACAAAAAGAGCCACTTGGACCCGTTTCCGAAGAAAGAACAACAACTGGGAGCCACAAAACCATTGCAACATTTAAAACAAATATATCTCCGGAGCCACGATCTGACAGCGGGCAGGAAGGTGACGTCGGGACGGTGCGTGACTAAGGCATGCACCGCCCCCATGCAACGTCACAGCCAGTACAGCGCCCGCCACAGTGAGGAGTGTCGGGGCGCACAATGCGCCTCCTCCCCTCGCTAGTATCCGCCCCAGAGCCGCAGCAAAGATGTAAAAGAGCCGCATGTGGCTCCGGAGCCGCAGGTTGCAGACCCCTGGGGTATACCAAAGCATTCCTGAACTTTAGAGTTCAGGAACATATAGACTTTTTAAAGCTTTCTGGTTAAGCTGCGCTTCCAACTCTTGCACAAATCTTTGTGAACCAGGAGCGTTGGCCACACAAGGCTACTTTTGGGTCCTGCCCTACCTTACCGAAAGCCAATAAAAGTGATTTACATTTAAGTCTTTCCAGTGTCTTATGCTGCCTGCTTTTCTGCTGGCATCCAAAACCCAGATCAAACAATGAACAAATGTTTCAGCGAATGCCAGCCAGGAGGTTGCTGGCATCGATTGCCTGCAGAAATAGTGTCAGCCGCTTGTGTTTGTTATCAATGTTCCCATTCATCTGAAACAGGTTAGAGGTTTGGTTTTTTTGCCCATTGACTCTGATTTCCCCCAAGCTTGAATTTCTGGATATCTGAGCAGACCCTCCACTCACAACACACACTTTCAGTCATGTGGTGCAGTTTGCCCAGCTATTTAAAAACAGCTGGGGGGGGGGGTCTTCCTGGCTGAGTCCTTTAAAAAGGCAGCTGTCCTGACTTCTTTCGCTGAGTCACAGAGCTGAGAATAGAGGGAAGAGAGCCTCGCTGCCTTTATTCACTGGCTGGATCCTAGGAGGACGGCATCATGGAGTGTGTGAGTCCTGGATTGTTACTGTTAGGACAGCAGGCTGTTGCTGCTGAGGTTGTAAGATGTGCTACTGTAACTGAGCAGGGCTGGAGAACTAAGGGGCATGAATAAGTAGCCGGTCAGAGGCAGTAATGCTTCTGAATACCAGTTATTGGAAACTGTAGGAAGGGAGAGGGCTCTTGCTCCCAGGTCCTGTTTGCAGATTTCCACGGGCATTTGGTTGGCCACTGTAAGAATAGGATGGTAGATAGATTAGATGGGTTATTGGCCTCATCTAACAGGTTCTCCTGATGTTCTCGGGTTGTTCTCTTTGGAGAAAAGTTAGCCTGTTTCCTGATCACTGTTGTGCGCATCTTGCATTTCTTCTTGTTTCTGGTTTCTTAAGTGAACATTCTTGGTGCTTTGTCAGCGGGACTGATCTCTGTTGATGGTGCTGTGCCACTGATCACACACACACACACACACACACACACACACACACACACACACACACACTGCTTTCTAAAAAAGAATGGTGTCTGGTCCTAAAGACCTTATTATTTCAGGAGAGACAAAGGTAACTGAAGAGATGAATGCATGCAACGACAACAACAAAAAAGACTTTTTGCATGCTCAAAGGGAATGTGAGCCAAAGTTTTAAGTAAGGACCTCACAGAATAGATTGGGATTTCTAAAGCCCGGTGTGTAAACTCACCGTACTGATCGATGCTCCTTAGCATTTTAATTTCACAGTGAATCTGGTGGCTTCCTTCTCAAAGGATAAAAGGTAAAGGGACCCCTGACCATTAGGTCCAGTCGCAGACAACTCTGGGGTTGCGGCGCTCATCTGGCTTTATTGGCCAAGGGAGCCGGCGTACAGCTTCCGGGTCATGTGGCCAGCATGACTAAGTGAACCAGAGCAGCGCACAGAAACTTCTTTACCTTCCCGCCGGAGTGGTACCTACTTATCTACTTTCACTTTGACGTGCTTTGAACTGCTAGGTTGGCAGGAGCAGGGACTGAACAATCAGAGCTCTAGCAAATTTTTCGTCTTGCGAAGCACGGTGTCGGAAAAGTTTTGGAAAAGCTTCAAAAATCGCCAAAAAACTCAAAAAAGGCTACCACACCGCGTTCTATGAGTTGCTCCTCGAAGTCAAGTCGCAACTGTATTAATGGTGTTAAGAAAAAGGAAACAAAGCCCATAGGGAAATTCGTCTTGCGAAGCAGCTCAAAAACCGCAAAACCCTTTCGTCTAGCGAGTTTTTCATCTTGCGAGGCATTCATCTTGCGGGGCACCACTGTACCAGAATGGGTTACTTCCGGGTTTTGGTGGTCTCACATGCACAGAAGCACTAAATCGCACTTTGCTCATGCACAGAAGCACTGAATTGAAACCCGCACATGTGCAGACACGCTGCTGTGGGTTGCAGACGCTGTAGGTTGCAGACGCGCATCCCGCACGGATCACGTTCGCAACCCGAGTGTCCACTGTATTCTCATTTCCATTTTCTCAGGGACTGCATGCATTGGTGGCTTGTTCAAGAAGGTCTGGTTGTGGAATCCGAACACAAATTTTAACTGCCATGGCGATCACTTGTTTTTAGGCTTGAAGGCTTGTTTTTAGAGATAGCTGGACAAAGAAGATTGATCCAGTTGCAGTTAGCCAAGGCCATCCTGGTTTGGAGAGACCCATCACACAAAAATCCCTGGAGGCCTTTGCCCACCTGGCCTGGGACACCTCGGACTGACTCCAGCTGCAAAATCTGAGGCTGCTGAACCAACTAGGGTGTTGGGGTATTGCTTAGTGGGGTTTTTTGGGGGGGTGAGGTTCTTGCTGGTTTTTGATACCAATTTTTTGTATCTTAACTTTAGATCTTATGTTGGTAGTTCGAGCCCACCCAGCTGTGGGAGAGATTCCTGCGCTGCGGAGGGTTGGAACAGAAGGGTTGCCAAATGTCTGGAACTTCTAGGACTTAGACGGGTTTTGGTCGTCAGAAACAGTGTCAGGGCAGAAATAGCTGAAATGTCCGGGGAAATCTTGACATTTGGCAACCCAGGTTGGAAGTGTAGATTTTGGTGGATTTCATTAAAAACAGCTCAAAAACTACTTCTTCTTTTGAGATAAAACTCAACAACTTTGTGTCCGAATTTTCACTTTTTGGCAACCCAATAATAGAGGAACCTCGGGGTCTGTTCCAACTCAACATTTCTATGATTCTATGGTTCTATGTGGAAAGTGTTTAATTTTGTTGTGTACAGTGGTACCTCGGGTTACATACGCTTCAGGTTACATACGCTTCAGGTTACAGACTCCGCTAACCCAGAAATAGTACCTCAGGTTAAGAACTTTGCTTCAGGATGAGAACAGAAATTGTGCAGCAGCAGCAGCAGGAGGCCCCATTAGCTAAAGTGGTGCTTCAGGTTAAGAACAGTTTCAGGTTAAGAACGGACCTCCGGAATGAATTAAATACTTAACCCGAGGTACCACTGTATTTTGAAGTTTTATTTATTGTTTATGACTACTGTAATTATGTACACCCCCCCCCAGGTTGTAAGCTGCCTTGCTCATGGCTTTAACTATGGAAAGGTGGCATACAAATAAAATTATGCATTTACAGGGTATGTCCTTAAGTTCTGACAGTGGCTGGTTGGCTGGAGGACAGAGAAGGGTGTGTACCCCACTATGGCACTGTGCAAATTATGATGGTAGCTCCACCCACTTCGGCCTCTGCCCCCACCCACCACTTGCATGTGGCCCCTGGAAAGTTACCAAGAAGTAAATGTGGCCCTCAAGCTTAAAGAGGTTCCTATTTATTGTCTATTTATTTATTGCTGGTTTGCTTCCTTTTGTCCTGTCTTGTAGCAACTGGGAAGTCTTGCTCCTCCATGATCCATATTTTCTTTTCTTTTTTAAATTTTCAAAGATCTTTATTGAAACTTAACATATATACATAATAACCAAAATTCCCAATGATTCCCTCACATAAAATATCTAAATTACAACAGCGGCATAATTATACACTTAATTATAACCCCCCTCTACTTCCCTCCACAGCAATTCAACTTCTTTATATTTCTTTCTACCTTTCCCCCCTTGCATTCTATAATAATATTTTTGTTAAATTCTGATTTTTCCTTCTTTCTTTATTGGTTTTGTTATTGCTTACATTTTTTAGTCTAAGCCTATTAACGTGTCATTTTTAGAACAGTATTTTGACATATAATCTTTGAAATACTTCCACTCCATTCTTAACTTTTAATTTGATTGATATCTTATAATTGAAGTTAATTTTGCCAATTCTATACACTCACTTAATTTACAAATCCTTTGTTGGTGTGCCCTGAGATTTCCATTTAGTAGCAATCACTACCCTGGCAGCTGTTGTTGCATATAAAAAGATTGTTTTTTTTCATATGTGGTATGTCTTTAATAATACATGAGGAACTTAAGAAAATGCTTTTAAAAAAAACCTTGATAAAAAAAATCTCCGAAGCTTATCTGTTAGGGTTTCTGGGCAAAGACATGATCCATACTTTCAATTTGGTTTTCTTGGTTTAATTTCCACTCCTCTTTCTCCAGGGCCGTCTTACCCATAGGCGCTAGGGGCACAGGGCACCCGGGCGCTGGGCTCTCAGGGGTGCCAGGCCGAGAGTCCGGGGCCCAAGAGTTGAGTTTAGGGAAGAGCCCACCCATTGGTAGGAGCGTCACGGTGGGCTCTTCTGCTGTGGGCGGCTCTGTGCCGCAGGTTTGGGGGCGACCGAGCCAGTGAGATGCTGAGGCAACCAACCAGCTCTGCCCTCCTGCGCACCTGGTTCTTGGCAACCTGGGGCTGGTGGTGGCGCCAGGCAGATCTTTTCACCCTGGCTCCACATATGCTTAAGACAGCCCTGCCTTTCTCTCCTGAATCTCAAATAAGTCTTTCCCCTCCCGCTGCAGGGACTGGTTGCTACTCATCTGAAACTTCAGCATGGAGAGACGGTTGAGGTGAAGGGGAAGATTTTGCCCGATTGCAAAGAGTAAGTTGAGAAGGAGGGGAAAGTGTCTCCAAGTAATACTGGGACTTGTGGTGCTTTTGCTCCTGCTTGTGGTGGGCTGAGGAACCTTAGGTTACAGGAGCCAAGTGGGGTCCTCCACACCTCTGACATATGGCCCTCGGAAGCCTGCCCAGAAGAAAACACAGCCTACCTTACGAAGTTGTTGTGACTTTTTAAAAATAATTTTATTAGTTTTTTTAACATATCATTTCCAACAATCATATAACATAACTTCTTATCTTATACAATGTTTTAGACTTCCATCAACACCTCTGATGATTTTCCGTTCTTTATCACTTATTCTGCATTTCTTAATTTATCTATTACTCTTAATTATCATCAACTAATAATTCTCCTCATAGTCTTTCTTGCAATATTTCATACAGTCCTCCTTACAAAACTTCTTGCAGTCCTACTAGCGTAATCTGTTCATTACTATTACTTTTCAAATAGTTCGTATATTTACTCCAGTCTTCTAAGAATCTCTGGTCCTTCAGGTTTTCAATCCTTCCTGTTAATTTATCCAGTTCTGCATAGTCCATCAATTTCACCTGCCATTCTTCTTTCGTCGGTAATTCTTCTTGCTTCCATTTTTGTGCCAAAAGGTTGTTGTGACTTATTGAAGGGGGAATGTGGGGCTGGGGCATTGGCATGAGTTGTGTATTGTAAGTGTCACGGGGAAGCATGATTTAGGGAATGGGAGATTGGCATTTTTTCACCTTCTCACCCCTTGCCTTTTCCTGTAAGACCTATTGCAGTCGTTAAGAGTCGTCAACAGGCTCATCTCAGCTATCTGCCAATCTCCCATTCCCACCACCCTTCTGAGTAATACCCCTCCCCACCTTCACACTATATAGAAGGATCTGGCAACTTCTGTTTCACTGTATCTGAAGAAGTGTGCATGCACACGAAAGCTCATACCAAGAACTAACTTAGTTGGTCTTTAAGGTGCTACTGGAAGAAATCTTTTTATTTTGACCCCGACTTTTGAGAAGATTTTCCTGGGTTAAAAAGTAGTCTTATACGCCAGAAAATACAGTAATTTATTCCATAGTTCACAGAGACAAAGGAATGCAGCCTCCCTAAAATAATGGCATTGCTCCAAATAAAGTCCAACCCCCTCCATCCCTCCTATTCTACGTTGCCCTTATAATGGCCAATCTGAGCTTTCTGCCTCTGAGCCTTCTGTTCTACTACCTTTAATGCTTCCCTGGTCCTGGGCAGGGTGAATCAGGAATGCTCTCCAAAGACACTGAGTCTGTTAGTTATCTCTCCCCCCAGTGTTTCTTCTTCCTGCTGTCCCTCTCCCAATATTTCCCATCTCCACTGCAGCCTTTGAACTATGGCCTTCTGCAAACCACTGTTCTAGATCTATACTGTCCTCTTGTTCTTGGGAAGGTTCAGGAGAAGGTGGAGGGCGTCCTCCACCATTCCTCCTCAGTCCGCCCCCTGACATCATCAGTCTACCTGCAGCTCGAGACATATAATGGCTGCAGAATACTCTGCAACAGTGAGTGGTCTAACCTGGTTTTTTATTTTTATTTTAAAATCGAAGTGTTTTCATGGAGCCCAAATCACACAGAAGATATTCCGGCTAGCAGGTGTCTATGCCTAGTATAGGGAGCTGCATAGCAGTTGCTGCTTCTATGAAAATCCAATAAGCTACTCGCGCATGTGTTTCTTCTGAACATAGGTGTGTCAGTTGGAACTTATAATATGGTTTAGCTCTGTAGATTGCATAGTATAAGTATAAAGGTTGTCATAACTTAAATATGACATGAGAGTCTCTCTCTCTCTCATTTTTATTAAATTTTCTTTTTTGCAATTTAAAATACTCATTTTAACATCCTTAAAATATCAATGACTTCCATTCTTCTTTTTCAATGGTTTATTTTGCGTATCATAAATCCCTGTATATTTTACAAAAACTAAACCATTCAGTATTCCATTATTTCATCCATCAAAACTTATTTACACTGTTGAATTTATCTTAATGCTGCCAGCATTTTCAGGGGTACATATCCCCCCCCATATATTCAATAAATGTTTTTGCAGTCTTCTCTAGACGTATGTTCTTCTTGTTCTCTTATTCTATCTGTTAAGTCTGCGAGCTGCGCATATTCTGTCAGCTTAAGTTGCCATTCTTCTTTAGTTGGGACCTCGTTCGTTTTCCATTTTTAAATATGACATGAGATTCTCCATCACAAACCTGACTTGACGTTGGTACAAGCCTCATTCTAGCCTCATCTCAAAACGTGCCCTGAAGGTATTCAGGGGAGCATCGTGAGTTCCTCACGCCTTGTATAAAGGTCAATGCATGTACATCAAGTTGCCAAGTAGAGTCTATTCCAGGCATAGGCAAACTCAGCCCTCCAGATGTTTTTGGGACTACAACTCCCATCATCCCTAGCTAACAGGACCAGTGGTCAGGGATGATGGGAATTGTAGTCCCAAAACATCTGGAGGGCTGAGTTTGCCTATGCCTGGTCTATTCCAAATCTTGGATGGGGGCCATCAATAGACCAGGCATAGGCAAACTCGGCCCTCCAGATGTTTTGGGACTAGAATTCCCATCATCCAGTGCAGTCAAAGCTCACAAGGGTGAGTTTCATTCAAACATTTAATTTGCAAAATGGTTGAGCTGGGTGGGAACTCTGGGGGAAAGACAACAAGAGCTACTGGAATTGCTCGGCTCAAGCACCCCTCCATTCCCCACTAAGATGTATTAGCAAGAAATATTATAAATACACCAAGTTCAGAACAGTTGGTGGGCTCTCCTAGGTCCCAAGGAATCAGCAAACACCTTAAGGACAGATCTATTCTGTCTCCCACCCCCACCTCAATTTCTTAACTTGCTATTAATGTGGGTTCTCTGGCAAAATTGTCAGGCCCATGCCAGGCTTTGAAAATAAGTTAAGGGTTCTGTCCCTCTCCAGATCAAGGTGTGTACGCATGGTAGGATTTGCTGCCTGCTAAAATTGTAATTTTACCGTCTGAAACGGCATGCATGGATTCTGCAATTTTCACTTTGTGTAATAAACTGAGCTTTCTTTGTTGATTTCCCTCTCAACAATCTTAAGGGTAAAGCTATTGGCTTGTCTCTCTAAAAATTACTGGGTGACCTGTCTGGCATTTTGGGGGTCTTTAGGATTGCCAGCCCAGAATAAAAAGTTATTGGATGTCAGGGGTTTTATTTAGGCAGGAATAGAGGTAAACACATATTTGTAAACGGACACATGTTATAGCGCTAGCAAAAGACTCCAAAGCTCTTGTTAGGGTGTGTGTGTGTGTGGACACGTGAGTGCTTGTCACACATGTGAATTCAGACACATACAGCAACAGTTCTGTCTGCCATTCTTTCCAAGATTTGTTGTGAATCTGGGCCAAGACTGCGACAACATCGCCCTTCACTTCAACCCGCGTTTTGACTGCAAGGGGGATGTGAACACCATCGTCTGCAACTCTAAGGAAAATGGGGAATGGGGGGAAGAGCAGAGAGAAAGCGACTTCCCTTTTGAGCAGGACGGCAAAGTTCAGGTGAGGGCTTAGCGGTGTATACCAAATGCACTTACTGAAGATGTGCAGAAAAATGCATATATTGGTGATGTTCAGCTTATTTTTTAGTTGCTGCTTTGTTGTTAGTGTTTTATAGACTGTGATTGTTTTATTGATGATTATTTGACTGATGATTTGTTAATTATTTTCAACGCTGTGTTTGTGATGTTCTGTTATATTTTATTATGTCATTGCTATTTATCGTTTGTGAGCTGCTTTGAGATTCATTTGAATGAAGAGTGGCATAAAATCTGCTCATCCACTCCAATGGAGGTGAGTGGAACAGGCAGGCAGGCTTTCCTGGGATTCCTGGCTCAATAATAATAATAATAATAATTAATAATAGTTTGTTTATTATTTATACCCCACCCGTCTGGCTGGCTTTCCTCAGCCACTCTGGGCAGCTCCCAACAGAATATTAAAAACACAATAAAACATCCAACATGGAAAACTTCCCTAAACTTCCCTGAACATGCAGGAAGGCAGTATGTTGAGGTGCTGAAGATGCCAATGGACACTCTCTGGACAGCCACTCGCACTGTCTACAAAACGACTGCCATTCCCCTTTGGGGCATGTTAAAAAAAAAAGGTGTCTCCCACACTGGTCATGATTCTTTCTTTTGCTTCTTGCAGCTTTCCTTCACCTTTCTTCCAGGTGAGATCAAGGTGCTTCTGGCAGAGGGCCACGAAATCTCCTTCCTCAACCGGCTGGGCCTGAAGACCATCGAGTACATTGCGGTGGAAGGAGACTTCAAGATCCGAGTCCTCAAATTTCCCTAATCTAGTCCTCCGTCCCCGTCGCCTTGTTACATGGCTGAACAAAACTCAGTTGTGTTCTTCCAAAAAAAGTAGGCCGCTTAACATTGTTCTATTTTATAACTTGGATGGGGAACCTTTCTCACCCAAAGTGTTGCATTCCCTCCTGGGCGACCTCCCAGTGCATCAAAAAACATCTCCATGGCAAAAGATGAATAAATTTTGGGACAGTCAACTGTGTAAGATATCCCGTTCTTCCACTCGCAGATGGTTGGAGTGTTGTAAGGTAGTAAAATCCTGGCTGGGGCTGAAGGGAGTTGCAGACCAAAATATTTGGAGAGCACCACTTTGGTATCAACTGGTGTAGGGTGGGCTTCAGGACAGAGCAGAGTTTGCTCAGAATCACCTTAAGGTGCTGACTCTAGGTGAGGCTGGGAAGTGAGAGGCACAAAACCTTAGAGAGGAGCTGTGGACATTGCGGACATTGCTGAGCTAGATGTAAGGCAAAAATTTCTCTATGTCAACACAAAAACTGAGGGCTCTCATCACTTTGCGGTGGGGGGAGCAACCGTGAGAGTTGCAGTCTTCCCAACCTGTCCCCCACTTCATCCATGTAGACAGTAAAATGAGGTTTCCTTGGACTCAAAAGGTTTTTGAACACTTGTGCTTGTTTGAGTGATGAGCCCGAAGCAAGAGGAATGTAGCTGCTCCACCCTTCTTGGTTTTCACAAATCCTGATCAGTGGAAACAGCTGGGAACGTTCTTTCTCTGGCCAAGGAATCTCAAAGCAGCAGATGATCAGAGTGGGAACAGGAAACAGTTTCACTCTTTTATATATCTGCAGGGTTGCAATAGCTGTGCATTGGCTATAAGACTAATAATTTTTATTTATACCCCGCCCTCCCCAGCCAAGGCCGGGCTCAGAGCGGCTTACAAGCAATAATAAAAACAAGTTGAATGATTACAACTTAAAAACAAAATTAAAATGCAGCACAAGCGTTACTTTCCTTTTTAAATTCAGGTAGGTAGCCGTGTTGGTCTGATGCAGTTGAAATAAATTTAAAAAATGTCCAGTAGCACCTTATAGACTGAGACTAACTAAGTTTGTTCTGGGTATAAGCTTTCGTGTGCATGCACACGTCTTCTGAAGAAGGGACGTGGGTGGCGCTGTGGTGTAAACCACTGAGCCTCTTGGGCTTGCCAATCAGAAGGTCGGCGGTTTGAATCCCTGTGACGGGGTGAGCTCCCGTTGTTCAGTCCCAGCTCCTGCCAACCTAACAGTTCAAAAGCACGCCAGTGCAAGTAGATAAATAGGTACCGCTCCGGCGGGAAGGTAAATGGTGTTTCCATGCGCTGCTCTGGTTTTGCCAGAAGTGGCTTAGTCATGCTGGCCACATGATCCAGAAAAACTGGGCAAATGCCAGCTCCTTCGGCCTGTAAAGTAAGATGAGTGCCACATGCCCCCGAGTCATCTGTGACTGGACTTAACTGTCAGGCATCCTTTACCTTTACCTTTTTAAGGTGCTACTGGACAATTTTTAAAATTTATTTCCTTTTAATGTCACTGTTACCTGGGAACTCTTTGTACTTTACCTTGGGTAAAACAATGCATGGCGCAATCTCCCGCTACTAGATTTTACTAGCCCTGATGGAGGGCATGTAATAAGGTCAGGTGTCCTAGAAACATCTAGTTTAGAGCAACCACCAAGTATTGATAACCCAAATCCTGCAAAATTAACCCACCTCCTTTCTGCAGCAGTGATTCTTTGCCACACTATGCTCTACATATTTTCTCCTATCCTAACTTGCTAATCTTTTCCTTTTCTATGTTGACATACCAATTGGCTTTCGAGAACTCAGGTTCCTGCTCTGTACGGTCGCTGGTATTGCTAAAGAAACATTTCAGTTGGCCTTCTCTCCATGCAAGTTTTGAGTCTCACAGGTGGGAAAAAGAAACACCACCGCCCATTTCTGGCACCTTCTTCACCTTCCCTGCCTGTTTTGCAAGCACAACCAACCAGAATCCCAGCACCAAACAGCTGAGTGCTGTCTCTGAAATGCTTCATCCATTTATATCATGTAAGAGCTTGTCAGTGGACTTGAGCAGTATCAGCCACAGCGATCTGCAGTGATGGTTGCAAGCTTGCATTTGTTACTCACGCAGGTGTGCCTTGGGAAACCCACCTACTCAAGGCAATCTGCATATCCATCCACAGACAGGTGGGTCTTCATCCAACCCTTGTAGCATGGGAAAGGTTCCCTGCTCTTCCAGAGAGGTAGGAAATGGCTCTGTGCCATTCCACCTTGCTGTGAGGGTCATAGGGTTGCTTTGAGACACTTGTGTACACTTGCCTAGTGACCAGGGGATCTGGGGCGCATCTACAGGTGTGCATGTTTGCTATGGAGACAACGCCAGTGCACCTGTAGCATTTGTCTGCTGTGTGGTGCTATTCCAGGAGATCATTAGGACTGCCTGTGGTGGAAACAACAACCTGAGATAGGCCTGCAAGAATCCTGGGTAACTTTTTGATGATGTGGTGGGGAGTTGTTGAGTGGTGGTTTTCATACAGGTTAAATTCTTGGCATCTTCTGGTAGGGTTGGGAAGACTCCTGTCTGAACCCCCGCATTGCTGCTGCTAGTCAATTTAGATCAGGGATTGGCAAGGTTTACCTCGCCTGGGCCGGTTCACTCCAGTGGAGATCGCTCCATGGGCTGGATTGCGCGCGTGTGCCTGTGATTTTTGGCATGTGCGCAGATGCGGTTTCCGGTGCCACGGAAGCGAGTCCGTGCACCGCACTGCGCTGGTTTAGCGCAGTGCGTGGGGACTCGCCAAGTGGGTAGCTCAGTTCGGGGTGGCTCGGGGGGGGGCGGTTAAACGACCCCCATGGGCCTTAGGTTGCCTACCCCTGATGTAGACCATAGTTCACTGAACCAATTGGGGGGTGGCAGTTGAAATGTTCTTCCCATGTCTAACAAACGCTTGCAGACATAGACATCCAGTGCATCAGAGAAAGGTTCTGACTTCTTCCCACTGCATATATATATATATATATATATATATGCAGGTTTTGGTGTCCTCGGGTGTCTTCCCGTGTAAAAGTTGGGGTGTCTAGGCGACGTTTCGACGAGGTCTCACTCGTCATCTTCAGGCTGGTGCTTTCGGCTTCTTGTTACTGGAACAGAGCGGGATCTCAGTGTTTGAGTTCCTATAAATACTGTAGAGGGGTGTGGTGTATTGCCTCAAAAGTTCTGGGCAGAGGGGAAGTTCCCAGGCTAGTGTTCTTTTCTTCTTTTGTTCCTTAATTACTTGAGGGATATCTTGAGTGATTTCTTGAGTGATATTCTGAGTACCACTTTTCGTGAAAATCTACGAAAACAAATATCTCACCTCTACGGGGAGGAAACCTTCCAGCTGACAAGAACCTACGAGAAACTAGAAATCCGAAGAGCCACCATCTTATGTGATCTCTTGTTCCTACGCAACTGCCGAGACAACAACTTAATTCCCACATGCTTCCAACTTAAATTCCACTCTAAAACCCCAGCTACCGAAAGGATCCTGAAACGAACTGAACTATCCCTAATCAGAAACGAACTACATAAGAAAAGATACCTACTAAACCAAACCAACAAAGATCTGCTCACTCTTCACCTCAAACTCTGTAACAAAATCCACCCTGCACTCTGGGACAAATGCAAACAACTAGCCGTCTGGAGAGCTGAAACTGAGACCTCACATAAGACAGACACACACACCAACAAACTCCACAAACTAGAGAGACGCCAGAAGCCCAGCCACCCTCCACAACAACCCATGAAACAAACAGTACATAACATATCAGACAGGATCCTCACCTCAACTGAAACCAAAGTACTCTCCAAAGGTTTCAACTTTGCAGTTACCCCGAGACGCATCCCCACGGAAAACATCATATGCGGAGTCGAAGCTAGCCTAACCAAAATCAACCCAGATGAAGCCAATAAAATCAGACTTGAAGTCACCAACATCCTCTGCTCCAGCAAACCACCCAGAAGCAATTTACACAAAGAAGAACAGAAAGCACTCACCAACCTGAGGAAAGACAACAACATAATCATTCTCCCAGCAGACAAAGGTAATGCCACTGTTGTGATGAACACATCGGACTACCAAGCAAAACTATCAAATCTACTCCAAGACCCTACCTACCAACCTATAAAAACAGATCCCACCACCTATCTGGAAAAAACCACCAAATCCAAAATAAAAGCCTCTCCTATCAGTGAAGAAATCCAGCTAAGAATCATCCCCAGAGAAAAATCATCCAGATGCCCCAAACTCTACGGCCTCCCCAAGATACACAAAGAAGGAACACCACTCAGACCAATAGTCAGCTCCATAGGCTCACCTCTACAAAATCTCGCTAAATTTCTCGCTAAGCAACTTCAGCCCTATGCAGAATCCATCTCTTCACACGTTACAAACTCCTTCCAGTTCATAGAAACAATAAAGAAGCAAAACCTACATCCCGATGACCTACTTGTGAGCTTCGATGTTGTATCTCTCTTCACACAAGTGCCCATTAATGAAGCCTTGACAGCCATTCAAAACAAATACAATCCCCCCGAATACATCCTGGACCTGACCAACCACTGCCTAACCAACACGTACTTCATCCACAATGGACAAAGATACAAACAGATAGAAGGAGCACCTATGGGATCACCCCTCTCACCGGTCATCGCAAATCTGTACATGGAACACTTTGAAACCAATGCTTTAGACAAGTCAGAACACAAACCCAAACTTTGGCTCAGATATGTTGACGACACCTTTGTAATTTGGCCACACGGGAAAGAAAAACTAGATAGCTTCCTCACACATCTCAACAGCCTACACCCCAAAATACAATTCACTATGGAAATAGAAGCCAACAACCAGCTTCCCTTCCTTGACGTCCTAATCTACAAAAAACCTGATGGCTCCCTAGGACACACTATCTACCGGAAAAAAACACACACCAACCGCTACTTACATGCTCAATCACACCACCACCCTGCACAAATAAACTCCGTAGCCAAGACCCTCATCTCCAGAACCAAACGCCTGGCTGACAAAGACCACTTGACAACTGAGTTACAGAATCTCTCAAATGTGTTAATCGCCAATGGATACCAGCAAAACAGGGTTTCGAAGCTAATCCAAAAAGAAACACCCCCCAAAAACCAAGACACAGAAGAAAACAATGGCATGGCCCTCCTTCCTTATATCAAGGGCACTACAGATAAAATTAGCAAAATCCTCCATAAACACAATATCAAAACAGCCTTTTGCACCAACCAAAAAATAGCCAATATCCTCAGAAACCCCAAAGATAAAATCCAGTTGGAAAACCAAGGGGTCTATGAAATACCCTGCAAAGTCTGCCCAGCCACGTACATTGGACAAACAAACAGACGAATAAATGCACGTATCGCAGAACACAAGAATGCCGTCAAAAAAGAAGAAAAATCTTCCTCTCTTTTCCAACACATGAAAGAAACAGGACACGAAATTAATTTTGCAGATTCCAAATTGCTCTTTAACATGGAACATCACCACAAGAGAATAATCATGGAAGCCATCGAGATAGAGAAACACCCTCACAACATGAACAAGCGTGACGACACGTCCCGCCTGCCAGACATCTGGAAATTAGCCCTCCCCACAAAATCCGACACCAGATCCAGAGGCACACAGAACGCCACCACCAATCAACCACACCAGACCCAAACCCAGACCCTCTCCACAGATAAATTACAGACACCATCCAGTAACCAAACCATAGTGGCACCTCCGGATGCTGCACCCCCCTACAATCCCTACACAGATCTGGCTGGCACAGGGCACAAAACCACAGCTCGCCCCTATACACGAAGCCAAGCCAGAGCACAACTAAATGCAGTACAGCCATCTTCCCAGAAAAACTCTTCACAAATTCAAGAGGTCAAGACACGAAGGCTTTAGCAACTAATCCACACCTAATGACCCACCTAAGTGGTACTCAGAATATCACTCAAGAAATCACTCAAGATATCCCTCAAGTAATTAAGGAACAAAAGAAGAAAAGAACACTAGCCTGGGAACTTCCCCTCTGCCCAGAACTTTTGAGGCAATACACCACACCCCTCTACAGTATTTATAGGAACTCAAACACTGAGATCCCGCTCTGTTCCAGTAACAAGAAGCCGAAAGCACCAGCCTGAAGATGACGAGTGAGACCTCGTCGAAACGTCGCCTAGACACCCCAACTTTTACACGGGAAGACACCCGAGGACACCAAAACCTGCATTCCTGTACCCGTGAAAATCTACGAAAACAAATATATATATATATATATATATATACACATATACATATATGCAATGAATGTTTCTTTTATACATAGGAACATTCCATTGGGTGAGCCAGTCAAAGGTTGGGCACAGATGTGACTGTTTCCGATTTGGCTACTTTACAAGGAGACAAGGACACCAAGACTCTTGTAAATGCAGGATGAGCTACAACAGAAAAGTAGCACAATGCTGAGCTGACCATATCCCCCGTGGGTGCTCTAGCAGAGAGGTGAGGGTGAGGATATACTGTAGAGGTCTGGCAAATGCCCGACCATGCAAACTGCTGACACAGCTATGGTTTTAGGGATTTGTTATGGATACCAGTCATGACAATGCAAAATGCTGGATGACCATCTGCCATGTATGCTTTAGTTGAGATTCATGCAGGGGATTGGACTAGAGGACCCTCAGGGCTCTAGAATTCTATGATTCCATGTTGGGATGGGAGATAGGGAGAGCAGAGGAAGGGGATGTGGTTTGTTGAGTATGTGGGATGGGTTTACAGGCAGAAATGGATCAAGTCAGGGTTGCTGCTGGATCACCTGGAAGTTCAGCTACCAATGCACCACCATGTGGTCTTTTAGTAAAGAGAAAAGATAGGGAAGAAGGATTTGCTTCCAAAGGCACATCCAGATGACCTGCTTATTGAGAATTCATCCTGTTTTTGTTTGCAAGGAGTTCAGATTATGTTGGCTGCTGAATGAGCATATATCCTCATTTGGTTGCAGGAAGGTTTGATGATGCTGTGTCAAAGGAAGCATTATCCAACACTTTCCAGTTCATTTTTCTTTCACCTCCTTTATCGCGAAAGTCCTCTCTTTCAGAGAAGCAGGCTTGTTGGTTGGGACCTCCCAATGAACTACAATTGTGCACCCTGAATTTGCCCATGTGCGACTGAATCCCACCCACAAATAGCAACACTCTTGATAAAGGAAACGAAAGGATCCGAAGTCGCACTCGAGGCAGGAAGAAACAATTGCACAGTGAACTATTAACCTTTAATTGTTTCCAAGTACACATCACCATCCTCTTTACCAATGTTGATCATTCATAATTTTTTTTAAAAAACACCCCAGAGAATCATGACAATCTTTAGATGAGGCAGTGCAAAAAGAAAACAAACCCTTTTCTTTAACCAACCAACAACCCACGCAAAGCAGGAACAAAAGGGTGCTATGTAGGGCCGGCCAACCCATGAGGCAAGGTGAGGTGACTGTCTCAGGCAGCAGAATCGACAGGGGCAGCAGAACCCAATGTAGGCCTTCATTCCCCCTTGTTCTTGATGTAGATCTTCACTTGACCCAACTTCCCTGGCAGGGAAGAGGGGTGCCATTTTGTGGTTCACCTCAGATGCCAAAATGTCTTGACCCAGCCCTGGCATCTTGTCCACACATGCACACAACCGGAGTCCCCTTGCCTGGCACAAAACAGACACAGATTTTTAAGGCCACCAAAACCACATTACTGTATTGTCAATAGCCAGTCTTGCCCATTTGCTTGAGGGCATGCAAGAATAATTCCTAGGCCGCCAGCTTGGGAAGCTTATAGAAATTTGATGAGTTGGTGGGTTTTCTCTTTATGCCACAAAACCCCAACAGAGAGCTGTGTGGGCAAGTGGGCTAGGACATTTTTAAGGGGCTAGTAGTGATTATGGACATACTGGAGTGTATTCAATGCAGTGCTGCCTTAAAGTCATTTAGTGGTATAGTGCTCCACAGGAGAAAAGTTTTGCACCAGTGAAGCATTGTCGGGCAAAAGAACACATAAGCAAGTTGCTGGTAACTTTTGTTGCATAATAAGTGGAGCAGCCTGTTGCACGAAGGGTTTCTGCTAATGCGACTTTTGCACTGGATCCCTCAGTTGCGTAATATTAAAGCTTACCCCTCTGCTAGGACAAGATCCCTTGCATTAGCAGACGGAGAATGTTGGATGCAGCCCATTGGCAAAGCTGTTGCGAGTTTGCCCTGGGATCTTGGTCCTCACTCAGGTGACACTGTAAATATTCAAATGGCACACCAGCCTTCCTCACTCGGCACTCAAGACTGCGTCACCAAAGGAGGCTGCTTGTGGTGGAAGGTACCTCAAGAAATACAAGGTAGTGCTGTACTATTCCATGTTGGACTGTGCTCTTTGGACCAGCAGCAATCCCAGCTGGTCTACTGAACCTGCCATCCAGAAATGCCCTATGACAACCAGCTTAGCACTTAACCAGAAATGGGCTCTCCATCTTTCAGTGATAGCGACACCATTATTCCACCTCCTGTAACTTATCGGCTTTGTTAAAACACAGCTCAAAACACAGCCAAGTCCTTCGTTTTCTCAACTTGGATCAAAACTGGTTTGGGGAAAACGTCTCAAAACACAGTATTTCATAAGAAATGACAGGATAGAAACAGGATAGCTTTGGATTGTATACACCGCTTCCCAAACCACTGGGGAAAACACACAGGATGCAGTGTGAACAGGAGCCTTACAGCACAGCCTAAGGAGATACGAGGACCAAGGCTTTTCCACAGATCATGTAAGCCAAAGGCAAGGATGCCAAGATCCCTCCTGCTCTATGTAGGCTTAGCCAATGTGGAGCCCTTCAGACAATATCTGACTACAATTCCCATCAGCACAAGCCAGCAAAGGCCAAAGGTCATGGATGATGGGAGTTGTTGGCCTGCAACTTCTGGAGGGCACCATGTTGGCTACCCCTGTTCTACTGGTCCAAAATCCTCCCAGAGCTTCACTGATGTCATTAAGCACAAATATACTGAAACCAAGAAACATCCTAGCTGGAGCAACAGGGCAACTCATCAAAAGCATAGAGTATTACAAGTTATGCCTATAAAAAAAAGCACCTACACTGCAAAACTGGTCTGATTCCAATTCTTAGAACTGCAGCGGAGCCTAAATTGTGAGGGGCTGAGATTCTGCACAGCGCTCAATAGGATACCATGGATCTGAGGCCGAGTTGCTGCTAAAAGATGCATTTTAGACTTTTGTGCTTGCTTCTCTACAAAGAGCAAAAGGGAAAGCACTCCACGTGGTTTCTTTGGAACAAACTTTATCTGGCAAGATAAAGGATCAGAGCCAGAGAAGCTGCTTGGAGCCAATCAACATCCAGATAGCACAATGCGGACGACAAACCCCCATTGAATGGAGATGAACCAAATACCTCCTCGATTGTTGGAAGAAATGCTTTTCACACAGGCAAAACAAAATCGCCACTGTAAGAGATTCGGCTTCACAGTTAGGCTAGGGAGCTTTCCCATGGGCAACATACGCTCTGATCCAGCGCGCACACACGATAAACCAGCCTTTCTCAACCTGTGGGTCCCCAGATGTTGTTGGACTACAACTCCCATCACCTCTTCCTTCAGATGTCTTCTAAATATCTGATAGTTGTTTATCTCCTTGACATTTGATGGGAGAGCGTTCCACAGGGCAAGCACCACTACCAAGAAGGCCCTTTGCCTGGTTCCCTGTAACCCAGCCTTTCTCAACCTGTGGGTCCCCAGATGTTGTTGAACTACAACTCCCACCACCCCTAGCTAGCAAGGCCAGAGCTCAGGGATGATGGGAGTTGTAGTCCAACATCTGGGGACCCACAGGTTGAGAACCACTGTGATAAGTATTCGGTAGACTTGACCTTCTGCAGGGCAACATATAAAACTTTCAGACCTTGGGAAACATCTGGAAGTGATGCACCTTGCAGGGCAAATAAAGGCGGAGCAAATCTTGCCCTAGGCAGAGATGATGGTATTCGTCTCTCCCCACCATTCCACATACAGAAGCCAACCAGAGTGGAAGCAGACTCTTGCTTCAACACTAGCGAGGAGACAACTTCCTCCATTGCACCTGAGGCAGCGTGCCAGATCGTGTGAACTAAGGACAGGCAGGGTGGCATAAGCAGCTGTGTCCTCCAACACAAGGGAACAGCTAGAAGGTTGCCACAGCAGCTTCCCAGCATCCCACCTCATTTGCCTAATGACAGGGCCGGCACTGCAAGTAGAGAAGAGCCAGTCTTGGCTAAAGAAATAGTCCTATCTGTATGATGAGTCCCTGGCTGGTTTAACTCACCATTTTTTCAGCCTTGCCTCATGTTTGTAAGGAAGAGGAGTAAGAGACCTACTTGCTTGTTAGAGAGTGACCATGAAAATGAACAGGCCCTGCATATTCAGAAAAAGCTGCCACAGAAGAGGTCAATGAAGCTTAGTGCAAGGATAAGTGTCCTGCAGCCTTCCAGATGTTGTTGGACAATTAGCCATCTTGGCTGGGGCTGATGGGTGTTCAGCAACATCTGCAGGACCACAGGTTCCCCATCCCAGCTTAGTGGAAACATGGGGAGGGCACAGAAGGGGATCCATTCCAGGTTGCAGGAGCAGCAGCAGCAGCAGCAAATCAGAGGTAGCAGAAGTCCGGCCAGCTACATCAAAGGTGATGCAACTGGTCTATAACCCAAGCTAAGCATCCACACTGGCCTTTAGCATACAAGCTGCAGGTGAACAGAGTCTCAGCAGCACCTCTGTTTTTCAGCCAATTCCATGGGACACCTTTGGCAGTCAGATGGGCCACTTCCATCAACAATTAAGTAAACCCGTGTGCTTGCTAGGCATGCATTTCTTTTAAACATCACAAAATCCCTTTGTTTGGAAAGAGAGGCCGGCTGTCTGCCTCGCTGGCAATGCTGCAATAGTTAAGACGAGCTACGAAAATGGAAACCTATAGGAAGAAATGCTCTTAAAAATAGCACTCCTGTTCCTTGCCATTAAACTCTGGGCAGACTTGTGCATTACGAGTGAAAGGCAGGCTTCGTAACTCTGTGTTTCCACCATAGTGCTCACCACAAGTGGGGTAGCTAGCAAGGGAAAGTTGGCAGGTGGCAGCTGACTGGCTCTATCCTGCCACATTGCCTGCCCACACCTGCCGGCCATGACTTTTTAAACTTTCTTTCCCCCTAAAGAATCCGGGGGTGAGGTGGATCCGGGGTGTGGGTGTGTGTCAGCAAATGCACAAAGGGTAAAGTCTCCTCTTTTCAACCTCCTTGCAAATGCATTGATCAGCAGATACATTTCTGCTGATATCCTATGGAGTTCTACCCCTCAATGAATCTGGAAGCAGCCAGGTCTTTGCTGAACGCTGGTCACTCAACATAAACAGGAAGGACTCTCTCTCTCTCTGCCTTAGTAAAGTCTTAAAAGATATGGAGCAGATCACATGGAGGCAGTATTCTGTTTCATCAAAATCAGAGATGATGAACCTCCAAGAGCCAATTGTCACCCTCTAGGCCCATCTGACCCCAAATAATATTTTTTAGTCTTTGCTTCTTATCCACTAGGCCAGGCATAGGCAAATTCGGCCCTCTAGATGTTTCGGGACTACAACTCCCATCATCCCTAGTGGTCAGGGATGATGGGAATTGTAGTCTGAAAACATCTGGAGGGTGAGTTTGCCTATGCCTGCACTAGGCTAAGCCCCTCAATGGCTGTGTCCTCCACAAGGGCTTTCGCCTGGCTGTCAAGTGTCCTTGAACTGGGATTATAGATCATTTGGAAGACGGGAGAGATGTGTGTTGGAATCTGACTTTTGCATAGCTGGAGTGTAGCCCATTTTTCGCTCTACCCATTTCTGCACCTGTACCCTCTTGCCACTGCTCCCCCCCCCCAGGTTGCCCACAAGAGAATGGGGTCTGAAAAAGGTCTCCCATCTAAACAAAGGGGCAGTGCTTTCAGCAGAGAGAGTTGAAGAGACTGTGGGATGGGCAACTCTACCTGTGCAACTTTTGCGCTTCCCACCTCAGTTTTGGGCAAGGATGGCTTTGGGGAGATGGCCAGTTCCAATGGGGTTTAAGCAAAGCACCGCTACATTTCAAAGAAACAACCAAGGCTAAGGATTTCATTTCCGTTTCCGTTTAAAGCAATCTATAAATAAGGACATTCAATGAACCACCTCAAGAAGTCATTCAAATAAGTTTGCAGGCTGCATGCAGTTCCATGCTTTCTCTTGTTACTGTTTTTCTTTTTTGTAAAAAATAATAATATCACAGAGCCCAAGAGAGAGTCTCAAGGAGGAAGTATCTCTTTGCTTCGGTTTCACGTTGACTCCTGAGTTGTTTGGTTCACACAAGTGCTTGTTCCAACGGCGGCGGCTTCGCACTGCAGATCTGGAAGACGGGATTTTGCTGTGCAATGCAATTCGTGGAAAGGTCACTTACTGGCAACATTCACTGGGCACTGAGAGATAAAAAGCTGCAATCCAGTGACCGCCTCGATGGTACACAGGTGGAGACCCTGCTCACGGACCTCCACTGGATCCCACCACGCAGGGGAGAGGGAGGAAAAGGACAGAGCCATAGCACTCTGACTGGAGATCTTTGCCCAGGGAAAACAAGATGCCAAACTGTACCCACATCCAACGTCTGGGCTGACATTCACCAAGTACATCTTTCTGCATGCAAGAATCCTTGGATCCTGGCCTGTAGCTTTCCCTGCTAGTCCTTTATTTAGATATGGTGTGTGACTATGGGTTTTTTTTGGGGGGAGTGGGATCGAGGGTGTTCCTCTTTTCTTTTCCCATGTGAAGTACAAAAAAAAATATTTAACCATTTCCCCCCTACGTACATGTTGAAGTAGAATCGATAACTGGTTAGCGTATGTACAAAATCTTTACAGAATTCTATCTTGTAGCTTTAAAAAATATAAATATGGATATTGTTCAAGACAGCAGGTTTCTCATTAATATTTTAATTAAGGCTTCATTATTGTATATCCTTCATTATTTTAACGACCATCAGGTGCTCAGAGGGGGGAGGGGGGACCAGACTCCTTCAGCAGGGACAGCTTGAGTTTATTTATAATTAGCTAACGACCTCCCTCGTAGAACCTGCTGCCAGTCTCTTCTGCATCTTGCTTGGCCACAAGAATCCAATGTATTCCACACAGATTTAAGTCGTGATCTCCGGGAGAAGACGAAGAAGAAGAAGAAATCTTTCCGTGCTGTTTATTTCCCCCCCTCCACACCCCAACGTTAATTAAAAAATAATAATTAAATCCTCCCTCAATTCTTTTTTTAAAAAAAAAGTTAAAAGAGGTTTCTGATTAAATAATTCTGAGAAGGAAAGGTTTGACGCAGCCGCGTCTGGAAAGGTCAGAGCAAAGATGCTGGCGCTGGAGGTCGGCTGGTCCCGGCGGCTGATGGAGGTTCGGCTCCCTTTCTGCTGCTAAGCACGAAGTCCGTGGGGAGGCTCTCCAGAAGGCACTTGAGCTGTTCCTGCCCTAGCTTGATCTTGTCGTCCAGCTCGCGCTGTTCTATGAGCAGCCCAGATTTCATCTTCACGAAATGCTGGTAGTCTCGGAGCTGCTCCCCCGAGAGGTAATTGCATAGGATGTCCAAGACCACATGCTCTCGCCGGTCCAAGTTCTCCTTCAGTTCGCGGGCGTCTTCGTGCTGGCCAGCCAGCATCTTCCGCTTCTCGTTCAGAGAGCTCTGTCCCGCGTGGGGTGGGAGGGAAGGAAAGGGAGAGGTTTAGTGCCGCAGCTCTTTGGCTAAAATTCGCCCCCGTTTATTCTCTTCTGCACTTCCACAGTGCATTCCTCACTACGTCCGCTTAGAAGCAGGTCCATGGGGCAATTTGCACGAATGTCTGCAACCTATTCCTTTCATGCTTCCAAGAATAGATGTGGTTCTGTTCCGGCATCCCACACATGGGGGATGCACAGAATGGACCATACTGAAGAACCATATTGTCCCTCTCCCTATCTCTAAGTAGACTTCAAAAGTTTCCGAGCACAATTCAAAGTGTTGGTGTTGACCTTTAAAGTCCCAAACGGCCTCAGCCCAGTATACCTAAAGGAGCATCTCCACCCCCATCGTTCTACCCGGATGCTGAGGTGAGGTCCAGCTCCGAGGGCCTTCTGGCGGTTCCCTCATTGCGAGAAGCAAAGCTACAGGGAACCAGGCAGAGGGCCTTCTCTGTAGTGGCACCCGCCCTGTGGAACACCCTCCCATCAGATGTCAAAGAGATAAACAACTACCTGACATTCAGAAGACATCTGAAGGCAGCCCTGTTCAGGGAAGTTTTTAATGTGTGACATTTTAGTGTATTTTGGTCTTTGTTGGAAGCCGCCCAGAGTGGCTGAGGAAACCCAGCCAGATGGGTGAGGCACAAATAATAAATTATTATTATATATAAAAAAATCACTGCCCAGTGAATGGGATTAGGGCTGCGGTGAGAGAGGGTGAGAGAGAGATTCTCCCAAGAACGTGTCAGATCTGGGCAGTCTAACATGTGGCCCTCAAGGCCTTTTGTGGCTGGCCCTCAGCAACATTTGATGCCTCACACCTGCAGCCGTCACACTGTCTTCCCCAAGCCAGGTAAGTGAGGTGCCAGGCTTTGGGAATGAGGTGTGAGGGCTCAGACAGGGTACTAGAGTCCTCACACTTCCTTCCCAGAGCCCCACTTAGCCAGCTTTGGGAAGGCAGTGTAAGGATTGGGGTGTGGGCTCACATTTTGGCCTCGCTCCTCGCCCCGCATAACAAGGCAGTGTGCGGCCTGCAGGTTCTAAGTATTCTCGCAACCCACTCGGTATGAAAAGTTGGCCCACCCTGTGTTAGAGAAAGCCAACCTGAGCTGATCTTGCAAAAAGAAAGAAAGAAAGAAAGAAAGAAAGAAAGAAAGAAAGAAAGAAAGAAAGAAAGAAAGAGAGAGAGAGAGAGAGAGAGAGAGAAGTGGCTAATAATAATAATAATTAAAAAAATTATTTATATCCCTCTCATCTGGCTGGGTTTCCCCAGCCACGCTGGGCGGTTCCCAACAGAATATTAAAAACACAATAAAAACTTCCCTAGAAAGGGCTGCCTTCAGATGTCTTCTAAACATCTGATAGTTGTTTATCTCCTTGACATTTGATGGGAGAGCGTTCCACAGGGCGAGCACCACTACCGAGAAGGCCCTTTGCCTGGTTCCCTGTAACCCAGCCTTTCTCAACCTGTGGGTCCCCAGTTGTTGTTGAACTACAACTCCCATCACCCCTAGCTAGCAAGGCCAGAGCTCAGGGATGATGGGAGTAGTAGTCCAACAACATCTGGGGACCCACAGGTTGAGAACCGCTGTGATAAGTATTCGGTAGACTTGACCTTCTGCAGGGCAACATATAAAACTTCCAGACCTTGGGAAACATCTGGAAGTGATGCACCTTGCAGGGCAAATAAAGGCAGAGCAGATCTTGCCCTAGGCAGAGATGATGGTATTCGTCTCTCCCCACCATTCCACATACAGAAGCCAACCAGAGTGGAAGCAGACTCTTGCTTCAACACTAGCGAGGAGACAACTTCCTCCATTGCACCTGAGGCAGCGTGCCAGATCGTGTGAACTAAGGACAGGCAGGGTGGCATAAGCAGCTGTGCCCTCCAACACAAGGGAACAGCTAGAAGGTTGCCACAGGAGCTTCCCAGCATCCCACCTCATTCTGCCTAATGACAGGGCCGGCACTGCTGTAGGGAAGCGCCACTTGTTCACAGGCAAGAGTGAACATTTGCACACTAGTGTTCTGAATCCACCTACCCGTTCTTGGTTATCCGCATCCTCACTGAGGCTGCTGAGAACATTCTCCACCCGAGCGAGGCGTCCTGAGAGTGAAAGCAAGAGATTGACCAACTTATCCAGGTCTCCGATGAACATTCTGTATTTTTCAAACTCATTGGGCTTGCATAGGCCACTGATTAAAGCTTCGACTTCCTCTCCCAAGGCATTGTTGAGCTTGATGTCTGCCAGCAGACTCTCCTTGGCTTCTTTCAGGGTCTCCAGCTTGCGGGACAAGCTCTCAATGAGTTCAGCCTGGTGGGACAGAATTGAGCAAAAATCATCCTCTACTACTAGGTCAGGAAGCCATCAAAAGTTGGTGTGTGGAAACTGTGGCCCTCCGGATATTCCAGTGGACTCCAATTCCCATCAGCCACAGTCAACGAGGTCTAAGATGATGGGAGTTGTAGTCCGGCAACATCTGGAGAACCTTGGACACCCAACACCTATTTTAAAGCATGTGTCTGAACATTCCTTATGAATTCAGCCAATAAAAGTTATGTATACTGTACTGAAAACTATTAATAATAAAATTTTTAAAAGCTATGTACACAATGAAACTAATCAAGAATAAGAGTTCCTTTATGGATGCTATTGTGATAAACAATTCACAGTTGTTTGACCTTCTAAGGAATGATGCTGTGCAACGATGTTCTGAGTAGTACAGTATAGGCTTCTTTTGCTAGAGAACTAGAAGGCAAGTTGGAGAATTTCGCCCTGGGGACAGAGTCACTTGCCTTTGCATAAATAAAGAGAAAATGCCTTGTCTTCTTCTGGCACCATGGAGTCACTGCATTAAGAGATCTCTTAAAAATGAAAATGAAAAGCCACCCAGACTCTTTTTGCTTGCATAGCACCAACCAACAGGAGGTCATAGGTACACACTGAATTGAGGAATTAAGCTGGCCAATGGAAGCAGGTTTACTACAAATATCTGACTTGAACCAGAAATTAAACTATTTCTGTTCTCAACAGAAGACCGCAGATCTTCAGAAATCTTTTATGTTTCAAAAGGTGGGGACTTGTCAAATTTCAGCTAAGAGGACACCAGCAGAGCACAAACCACTTGGATTTTGTGCATGAACATAACTGCCATTAATTAGTCTTAAGGGTTAGAAGTATGATTTTTCTTGTTTAACTCTGCTCCTTGCACAGTGCAATCACAGATCCTTGGGACTGACAGAGCTCTGGTTATGATCATGGCTGACCTTGGTGTTGGAAAACTAGCCCCCTCGGGAGAGCGTTGCAAACAGCAAAAAATGCCTCCACCGGGTGCTCCAGCTGTCCTTAGTTGTGCCTTGTAGCCTCTGCCATCCACGTGCTACCACTTGTTGGAAAACTAGCCCCCTCGGGAGAGGCTGGCCCCTCTCCCAGGCTCCTGGGGCTTGTTTGCCGGTGATCTACCCTGGCTGGCATCCCGGCAGTCCAGGAAGATCTTGATAGGCGACACTTCCCTGCGTGAAAGGTGAACACCCCCTTTGCTCTTGCATACCAGCAGGAGAAAGAAGATAGTCAGAAAGTCTATTACATCTATAGTTTATTTCTGACTGTACAACTGTACAAAAACATGTCTGCTCACTCAGACTTCTCCGAGCAACTCCGAGAGACTTCCTTCACAAAAGCAACAGGAAGGTCTCATATTACACAAAGAACAAACCCCTGTGAATTCCCTTGAACATCCTGTCCCACGGTCAGGGCCATCATGTGATGTAAACATCGAGCTGCTAGTTTGCAGCTGCGTAGTACTCATATCCCAACACTTGGTTCCTTCTGTGCTGAGAGATGCTCAAAACTCACCTTTTTCTCATTGATTGCCACCTCCCCTTCATCGCCACCTGTTTCCTCTGGCAAATCCTTGATTTTGTTCAGGAGTTCGGCTTTGGGTACTGATACGTTGTAGTAAGCTGAGCACGAGGCCAGCATTGAGGCAGAAGCTTCTTTCTCATCTTTCCTAAACCACGGCAGAGAACAGATATGTATGTAGGAGTCTGGGACATACACGGCTGCCTTTCTTGTACCGATGAAGAAACACGCATGCACAAACTGCAGAAGGGATTTTGAACTCTGCCCTCGTGCCTTGCTTTGAGACCCCAAACCCATGGCTTCTTTGGTACTTTCCCCACAAGTAAGTGAATTTAACTGGGGATTGCCACCAGATGGCGCAAGTTTAACTATTAAAAAACGGTTCATGCTTAATCAACATCCCCACGCATAGACTGCCTAAACAGCTCCCTCCCACTAAAAATCACTGAGAGTCTTGGCAGACCACTTAATGATTTTTCTCCCTGGTGTGCAGTGGGCTGTGCCAGGTGGTGAATGATTTGTAATTTCATTTTTACTGCTCTTTTGGTTCTTACAATGTAATTTTATTCATAGCTGTCAACTTACAGATTTGAAAATAAGGGACCAGCAGCCTTGAAAATAAGGGATCAGCAGCCAAAATAAGGGATTTTCCAAGCACAGGTATGTTCAACTTCTGAGCCCCTCCAAGCCAAAGGCAGAAAGCCCAGCCAGCAGCCAAACGAAGCCTCAAACCTCAAGGAAAACCACCGTCACCTCTCCGCTGGGAAGCGCTGAGCAAAGGTGAGTCCCCAGGCAACGCAGCCGATTTGATCAGCACAAGGCATGCAAGCTCTACCCCCCAGTCGTTCTTAGACTTCTTATTGGGTGAGCAACGCAGCCAAGCAACACAGTTGGACCCTCCCTCCTCCCTGGCCGGCTGGGAGGGAGGGAAAGGAGCTGCTTCCTTTGAAACCCGGGAAATTTAAGGGAAATCATCAATAAGGGACAGAAGCGGGATACGGCGCTGGGATAAGGGACTGTCCCGCCAAATAAGGGACACTTGACAGCTATGATTTTATTGCATTGCCATTTAAATTCAGGAGAACTGCGACTGCAAGTGTTCTTCTCCAACATGCCATGGACCACCGGAATGAAGAGCATGGGCTACTGACAGTCTACATCTAATGCCCAAATGCAGCCCCCTCCAGGCCACACCCCTTCCCAGGCCACGCCTCTCATTGGCCTTGCTTCAGGAAACCAAAAGGTCCAATCAGAGTTTAAGGACATGTTCCAGCCAGGCAAGAGCACGTCAGGAGATTGCAAAGCGGGATTGTTAAAGGCAGTGGCTTGGAAAGAGGTGGTGTGTGGCTGGCGAGAGCGTGTGGTGTTGGGAGAGTCCCAGAGGCCAGACAGAGTGACTTGGAGAACCAAATTTGCCCCTCCCTGCCCAGACCGGAGGCTCCACACCTCCTGCACTCCAATAAGCTTCTGAGAAATCATAACTGTTCCCTGAACCGAACTCGAGAGCAACCAGAAGAAAGAGGCGCTATTCATTCTGCACATTCCTCCCAAGCTGCAGGACGGATTGATTCTTAGATATCGCGTGCTTTCTTTCAAAAGAAAGTCCTTGAGGATTATGTGACATCCTACCCTTGCACCATTAACACAGACAAGCAAAAATCAAGCTGTGTCCCTTTTCAGGGGAGCAGGTAGGAGCCTGGAATAGCTCTTTGGGTGCTTTGCAAAAAAAAAAAAGGAAAGGAAACCCAGTGCTGTGTGCGCTTCTGTGCATTAAACCAGCAGGGATGGATTACAGAGTGGCAAATTCTTATGATAGAATACCTGCAACTAGCAAAACTGACCGGAAAAATTAGAGGAGTGTCAAACCAGAAGGTATATAGGGAATGGAAAATATTCAAAGAATATCTAAAATTGTACTGTATGAACAATAAGATACTTGCAGAAATAGAGTGATACTGGTAAGCAATTACAGATAGGTAGCCGTGTTGGTCTGCCATAGTCAAAATAAAAAAATTCCTTCCAGTAGCACCTTAAAGACCAACTAAGTTAGTTCTTGGTATGAGCTTTCGTGTGCACGCACACTTCTTCAGATACCACCAACTAACTTAGTTGGTCTTTAAGGTGCTACTGGAAGGAATTTTTTTATTTTGACTAGTAAGCAAGAAATACATAAAATATTATATTGGATTTTATATATATATATATACACACACACACACACACACACACACACACACAAAATAATATGAATCTGTGCAAAGAATTCATATAAGTAATATAATGAGAATTATTGGAAATTATATATTTTAATCTGTCATGTAAGTGTAATATATCGTATTTGTTTATGTATGCTTCTTTATCCTTTCTTACTTTTTTATCCTCTCTTACTTTATTGTTTCTATTCATTTGTAGTGTTTTTTGTTATGTATGTTATGTAATTCATGTATATTTTGTTTTTATCATGTATATTTGTTTATGTGAAAATTAATAAAGATTTTCATAAAAAAAAACAGCAGGGATGGCACAGCTGCCAAATGACAACAGTAATGTTGTAACCCCAAAAGAGTCACTTTGCAAAAAGCCTGACAATGTCAACACTGCCAAATTTTATTTATTTATGAACCGTGGAATTTTCACCTCGGTGTTGTACAAATATAAACAAGAATAATCCAATGGGGAATGGTCTGTTTTGCCTTTGGACTCCTAAGGTCAGGCTTCACCAACTTCTGCTGGGCTTCGGCTTGTGGGATGCTCTCCCCAGAGAGGCTTATCTGGCGCTTTCACTCTACGCCAGTGTTTCCCAAACGTTTTTGGGCAACGGCACACCTGTTTACTGAAAAAAAATCTCGCGGCACACCACCATTAAAGCCCCGCCCTGTGACGTCAGCGCGCAGCGTCACGCCGGGAGGGACGCACAAAAGTGAAAGTTTTTTCCCTCCCCCTTGCTGGGGAACCTCCAAGCTTTGGGGGTGGGAGGAGGCAGCAGAGCGAGGGACTGAGGGACGGCGGCAACTGAGGCGGCGGCGGCTGAGGCAGAGCTGGGAAGGGGGTTTCCAGGGGACACGGCAGCTCCTCGAAAGGCTTCTCTCAGCTGCACTCAATCCGCCTCGGAGAGGATTTCCCCTCCGGTCCCATGCGTTCGTTTGGGGCATCGCTCCGGCTGCTCCCTCTCCCGCCGCGCAGGAGCGATGCCTCTCTCTGGCTCTCCCTCCGCGCAGGCTGAGGGAGGGAGGGAGGGAGTGGCGCGTGTGACCCGTCTCTGCTGGGAGACCAAACCCAGCGAGGCAGAGTCGCGCGGAGGCGCCCAGGCAGCGCTGCCGGCTGCGAGGAGGAGCGCCAGGCAGCAGCAGGAGGCGCGGCCTCTCCTCGCCGCCGCCGCCCCGCCTCTCGCCGCCCGACTCGCCCGCCTCCCTCCAGGCATCTCGCGGCACACGAGGCAACGTCTCACGGCACACTCGTGTGCCGCGGAACACCGGTTGGGAAACACTGCTCTACGCCTTTGGACACCAGGCAAAAACATTTCTCTTCAACTGGGCCTTGGGCTGACTGACACCCAGTGCCCTTTTAAATGTGTTGCGGCAGGGGGGTTATTTGGTGTTTTTATTATGTGTTTTGTGTTATGCTACTACAGTGGTACCTTGGTTTAAGAGCAGCTTAGTTTATGAACAATTTGGATTAAGAACACTGCAAAAAGTAGGTGTTTTGGTTTGTGAACTTTGCCTTGGAATAAGAACATGTTCCGCTTCCTGTTGAGTGTGTTCCATTTGTAAATTGAGTCCCCTGCTGCTATGGGAAAGCATGCCTTGGTTTAAGAACGGACTTCTGGAACAGGTTAAGTTCATAAACCAAGGTACCACTGTACAGTACTTAATTCGTTCCAGAGGTCCGTTCTTAACCTGAAACTGTTCTTAACCTGAAGCACCACTTTAGCTAATGGGGCCTCCTGCTGCTGCTGTGCCACCGCTGCACGATTTCTGTAGTCATCCTGAAGCAAAGTTCTTAACCCGAGGTAATATTTCTGGGTTAGCAGAGTCTGTAACCTGAAGCGTATGTAACCAGAAGCATATGTAAGCCAAGATACCACTGTACTGCTATTACTAATTATGTGCTGGCTGTGGCTGATGGAGGACACACAACAAGCCTTCTGGCAGTTCATAACTATAGGAGCCATTAATAAAAAAGTAACAAGAACCTTTTAACGAGGGTGAAAGAGGAGAGCGCAAAATATGGCCTGAAGCTCAACATTAAAAAACCTAAGATCATGGCCACTGGTCTCATCACCTCATGGCAAATAGAAGGGGAAGAAATGGAGGCAGTGAGAGATTTTACTTTCCTGGGTTCCATGATCACTGCAGATAGTGACAGCAGTCACGAAATTAAAAGACGCCTGCTTCTTGGAAGAAAAGCAATGACAAACCTAGACAGCAGCTTAAAGAGCAGAGACATCACCTTGCCGACAAAGGTTCCTATAGTTAAAGCTATGGTTTCCCCAGTAGTGATGTATGGAAGTGAGAGCTGGACCATAAAGAAGGCTGATCGCCGAAGAATTGATGCTTTTGAATTATGGTGCTGGAGGAGACTCTTGAGAGTCCCATGGACTGCAAGAAGATCAAACCTATCAATTCTGAAGGAAATCATCCCTGAGTGCTCACTGGAAGGACAGATCATGAAGCTGAGGCTCCAATACTTTGGCCACCTCGTGAGAAGAGAAGACTCCCTGGAAAAGACCCTGATGTTGGGAAAGATGGAGGGCACAAGGAGAAGGGGACGACAGAGGACGTGATGGTTGAACATTGTTCTCGAAGCTACGAACATGAGTTTGACCAAACTGCGGGAGGCAGTGGAAGACAGGAGTGCCTGGCATGCTCTGGTCCACGGGGTCACGAAGAGTCGGACACGACTAAACAACAACAACAAACAAGAACGCCAATGTTTCGTACAGCCCACTTCGATTCAAGCCAGTGAGGCAAAGGAATATTTGAACTCACGGAAAGTCTGTTTGGGGCAGGCAGTAGCTGCCCTATGGAGGTCCTGATGGGTCAAGGGAACCCTATTATGGTTCCTGACAGAGAGCTCCACAATGCAGTCAGCTGACTGGTGCTGACAGCAAGCTTTCCTTGCTAATGCCCAACTGGGAATGCACTTTAAGGCTTCTGATCATTATTCGGCAGCTGCATCTCCACCCACCTGACGTAACAGTTGACATCAGCTGTGGGCGTGCTTTGGGGAAAACATTCCCATTGGGCAAACTGGAGAGAGGGAAGATTTTAACACCCAGGGGCGCTTCCAGATGGGCTTTTTTTATGGAGCATTCATCCTGGTTTTCTTGCAGAAGATTTGCCTGGAGGTTATGCAACATTGCCATCTAGTGGTTTTTATTCCATGCAATTTCCCAACTCTTCAAAATGTGGGAAGTCTGACAGAAATGACGGGAAACTGCACTGGAAGGTGCAGGATAACAAGGACCAGATGGCGACATCGTATAACCTTGCAATAATAATAATAATAATAATAATAATAATAATAATAATAATAGTACTGTGCTTGCGATGAATGTTCAATGCGCAGGTCACGTCAGATAACCAGATAAATTTTGTGCAGACATATCAGGATGGGTGCCTGATAAACAGGCAGATGGAGCTTAAAACATGCCCCACTGTGTAAGTGGAGTGTAAAAAAATATCTGCTCTATGGGGTGCAAAAACCTTAAGAAAATGGGACTTACTTGCTATCACTGGGCAGGACAGAGCCACTGCCAGAGCTGTTGACCCCTTTCTGCATTATTTTCCTCTTCGAGTTCTCTCGAAGCATCCTGGCCCCGCTGGGAAATATCCCTTCCATCAAGTCCATGGTGGTCTTCATCTTGGAGTCGGGGTCCAGGATGTCGGCCAGTGACTTGTCCTTGTGGATGATCTCCTTTGCCAAAGCCTCCTCCTTGATGTCCTCCGGGGTCTTCATCTTCCCTGGGTTACTCTTGGGGCTGAGGTCACCGTTTTCCGGCTCCCTGCTGGTGATGACAGGCGCGAGAAGCTGGCTGGCAGGAGTTTCGTCAGGCAGCCCCTGAGCAGGCAGAGGTGGCTGTTGTGCTTCGGAGGAAGGCGTGGCGCCATTCGCTTTGGGCCCTGAGGTTCCGGCAGGGGGCGGTGAAGCAGCCCGGCTGCTCTTGGCGTTGGCTGTGGAGGCGGCGTTAGATCCCATTTCCTCTCTCTCGCCAAAGTTCCTGGGAATCCTTTTGAAGTTTCTGCCGATAAGCAGGTATTTTAAACCAGGGTTTCTGAAACTCTGTGCCAACACCCCTCTCCCAAGGCAAGAACAAAATCGTTTGAGCCTCTCGGTCATGTGCAGTAACCATCATACAAGGCCAGCCATTAAATGCATGCCTAATAATATGAATATGCCAACTATCAAAAAAAAGAACAGTAGTTACTAAAGTGGGTGGTACCATTCTGGCAGGGATCTACCAGGCAGAGGGTGCTAAGAGGTCAGCAGGGGATATAAATGATTATCAGACTTGGAAAAGCTGACATCAATGGATGAAGTTCATCAATTTTGTTGAATTAGTTAAACTAAATATTTTTAATTTGAACAATGGGGACACTGGGGGCGAATTTATGGAACCAAGGGGGCAGTGCATATCCCACCCACTGCAGTTTGGGAACCACTGAAATAGAATTAAATACTGCCTGGATATTAACTGCCATTGAACATCTACTGAGGTCAAATATAATCAGAGGTTACATGCCAAGGTTTCAAAAACTTAAGTGAGCACTGGGCAGTTTTTATTCAAAGAACAGTTGGCCTCAACAGCTGTAAAGCTTTTGGGAGCAAATATATGGTTAGTTACCGTATTTTTCGCACGATAGGACGCACCGGACAATAGGACGCACTTTGTTTTAGAGGGGGGAGAACAAGAAAAAAAAAATCTCCCCCTCTCTGCCCAGCGCCCCTTCAGTGAAGTGGCAGGAGGCGCTGCACAGAGAGGGGGAGAACTTTCGCCCTCTTGTTTTCCCGCTCTAAAACAAGGTGCCATTTAAGGTGCACTGACCCCTCTCGCTCTCCAGGCTTCAGGTTCCTTTCGACCTGCTCTTTGGGGCTGGCGGGGGGGAAGCCCACCACCAGCCCCAAAGAGCAGGTCAGGGAGCAGCGGAAAGGGGCAGCGGAGAGGCTCCTGCCATAGCCGCGTCACCTCCCCAGCCGGGAGAGCACGGGCGGGGCTAAAGCAGCCCCCCGCGACCCTCTCCCAGCTGGGGAGGTGACGCGGGGCAATGGCAGGAGCCTCTACAGCCCCGCGTCACCTCCCCAGCTGGGAGAGGGTCGCGGGGCTATGGCGTCTTCGCTCCATAGGATGCACACACATTTCCCCTTCATTTTTGAAGGGGGAAAAGTGCGTCCTATAGAGCGAAAAATACGGTAAATAAAAATTGAGGCTCTATGCACTCTTTAAAGTTATTGTTGCTGGAATCCCAAGAAACCAAACATGAAGAATAACAACAACAACAACAACAAAAACAATAAATTTTATTTATACCCCGCCCTCCCCAGCCAAGACCGGGCTCAGGGCGGCTAACACTACAATTGATTAAGATACAACTTAAAAACAAGATTAAAATACAACATTAAAATGCAGCCTCATTTCAATAGAAACTCGAATCAAGAACTTTCTGGGGATGAAAACGTCAAATCTTCACCAAGGCCAACTATTCAGACTGGTCCTACGTGGGCCAGAAAAAAAGCCAGGGAAGTCCCTAAATAGGAGTTCCATCACAGAAGGAGAAAGGAAAAAGGAAAGAGGGGGAGGGGACCAAGTTGATTCCAAGCCAAGAAGGATTGCTTGCAAAGTAAGAGCAGGGAAGGGCATGCAAGAAGAGCCTTACCTGGGTGCAGACCCCACCTCTCCAAGGCTGGCAGTGTTCCCAGCTGCTGGCTCCTTCTCTTCCAGAATGCCAGCAGGAGGAGGAGGGAATTCTTCCATGGTGTTTTCAGCAGCACTGCTGGGGCTCTGGGCAGGGAGTGGCGGTGGAGGGGGCGAAAGCTCATAGGCGGCATCCAAAACGCGAGGCTGGAAGAAAACGTCATCATCGCCCTCTTCCTGAGGAGACACCTGCAGGCAGGACTCTGAGATGCGGAGGGACATCCTGCTTTGGCCAGAAGGAGTCTCTGGCTCAGAAGAGGAGCTGTTTTGCGATGGAAGGCTTTGCCACCTCTGGAAGGCCTTCTGCCCAGATGTCTGGAAAGGCATGGCGCTTCTGGAGGGGCCGTCATCTTTGATCCGTTTAATTGTAGGCTGGAGGTGCTTTAGAGGCAGCGTTGCCTTCCATCTCCAGGTAATTTCTTCCACTGGCTCTTTAGGTGGGCCGTTGGAACTTTCCGGAACCTGGCCCTGAACGATGTCATCCCTCTCAGGTCTGGGGTGCCATCTTGTGACTAGGTTTTCACTGGCAACTTGGAAATCTGAGGGAGCTGGCATGGGGTTAGCACCGTTAGATGGCGACCAGCCAAATCTGGAAGGGGTAGCAAGCCTGGTGCCTGGCTTAGGTTCAGGGAGATGGCCCTTCGTATCTGCTGAAGGTGAGGAAAATGCTGAGGTCCTGCTGAGGTGCTTGAGGAGATCCGGAGCTTTCTGTCTCTCATTCAGTACGAATGAGCTGCCAACACTCTCATTGTTATGGCGAGTGTGGGGACGATATTGCGTGAACGCCGATTTCTCCTTCTGACTTCTTTCATTGTTGCCAAACGATCTAGGACAGGGTATAAAACTAGTGAGTTTTCAAAAAAAAAAAAAAAAAGGCAATCAAGCTGATGCATCAATTTTATATCAATGCGGGCTCCAGGCTTTTGCAATAATAATAATAATAATAATAATAATAATAATAATAATAATAATAATACCCCAAGTTCAAATGCTGCAAAAATTCAGCAACGAAAATAAAACCTGCACAAATGGAGAACCTTTGCATGCACCCAATATTCTCATTATACTGCAATTATCTGTGTTCTTGCTGAACGTGTTATTTCTTTTATCAAGAACTCAGGCTGTGGAGGAGGCAGGCTGAAAACATGCTGTGTGGGAGGGGAAGGTTTGGGCGCATGAAGTAAAAGCAGAAGTCTGTGCCAAGAACCAATACATAGTCCGCTTCTGATCTCTGAGCCTCTATCCTATGTTCCTTATGCTTACAAGCAATTTTCTCCCCAGTGTTAAGGACTGGAAACTTGCTTAAAAAAAAAAAAGTGTGTACACCTCACAGTCTCCACATGGCACCATGATTGCTATCTGATATTCATTCCTATTGCATATTTTTATTTCTTTTTTTATAGATAATAACGCCTGTTTGTCTTTCTCTTGAAGTAGTTCCTTTTGCTTTAGCCTAACATTCATTATCTCCTGCCAACCTAGCAGTTCAAAAGCACATCAAAGTGCAAGTAGATAAATAGGTACCGCTCCGGCGGGAAGGTAAATGGCGTTTCAATGCGCTGCTTTGGTTCACCAGAAGCAGCTTAGTCATGCTGGCCTGGCCACATGACCCAGAAGCTGTACGCTGACTCCCTCGGCCAATAAAGCGAGATGAGCGCCGTAACCCCAGAGTCGGTCACGACTGGACCTAATGGTCAGGGGTCCCTTTACCTTTACCTTTAAGGAAAAGTGAAGGGATGCGGGTGGTGCTGTGGGTTAAACCACAGAGGCTAGGATTTGCCGATCAGAAGGTCGGCAGTTCGAATCCCTGCGACGGGGTGAACTCCCGTTGCTCGGTCCCTGCTCCTGCCAACCTAGCAGTTCGAAAGCACGTCAAAATGGAAGTAGCTAAATGGGTACCAGTCCGGCGGGAAGGTAAACGGCGTCTCCGTGCGCTGCTCTGGTTCGCCAGAAGCGGCTTAGTCATGCTGGCCACATGACCCAGAAGCTGTACGCTGGCTCCCTCGGCCAATAAAGCGAGATGAGTGCCGCAACCCCAGAGTTGGTCACGACTAGACCTAATGGTCAGGGGTCCCTTTACCTTTAACATTCACTATCTCTCTTTCTTCCAGCTGTTGCTCCCTGAAAAGATGTTTCAACTTATACCATAACTATTCAGTTTTATGAAAAGCCTTTATCAAAGGCTTCCTTGGAAGCCCACAAACCTCCACTTCCTTACGGATGGTGAAGAATTCTCTCTGGCTTATTGATACCTTCAGAATTCTGGCAGAGCCGTGAGCTAGGCTTTCTCTTCACGAGGCCCACCTTGACTCATCTTCAATAATGCCCAGTGCTCATTTGCATATTTAGCTAGTCTGCTGTGAACGATTGCTTTTCCAACTCAACCGGTTCCCTTCTTTGGAGCGGGGGTGGGGGAGAGAACTGTGAAACAATTCCTGAACACAAAAAAAGCTTTCCGCCAGAGGAATGCGCTTAATGTAACACATACATTGCTGATGCAGCAATGGCATTCCGAAGACCTTAAGACGGTAATAAGCACTTAGGAATGTCAGGCTTGGCATATTACTTAATAGCCCATATCCTGCTCCCGTTGGCTCGTTTCTCTGCAAGTGTCAATCTCGTTACTTAAGAAGCTGCATGCAGAAGCCAACTCATAAAAAGCGTCTCGAAACACTGATTAATTGGGAAGGATGAGACGACAGCCAGGGTTGCTTTCACGCAAAGACCACTAAAAGCTATTCGAAAACGGTTTGCTAGATTCCCACGGGGCAAAAGTCTCGGCTCCTCTGGCTTCATAATACTTTCCTAGAAACTAGGCACCGACGCCAAGCCTGGCTTAGCTGTTGCAATTCCAAGTTAATCACTCTGCTCTAAAACTCTCCATACATCAGCGTTTGCAAACCTGGTGCCCTCTAGACTACAGCTCCCATAAGAACTGGGCGGCACAGCCATGCTGGCTGGAGCTGATGGCAGTTTTAGTTCAAAACACCAGGCGGGCACCAGGTTGGCAAAGGCTGCTCCAAGTGATAAGAGGCTATTTGTGGTGCATCGAAAGAAAGCAGAGTCTGAATCAGCTGACTCAGAATACATCGTGAGCTTGCACCTCCTTCACTGTGACCCCTGCGCCTCTCCCGATAATGTGAACATTTTCCATCAAACGGTTAAGAAGAGCCGTGTGGTTACGTATCACACCAATGATGCACATAACCACATGATGTGTGCTAGCAGCGTGGGTGGGAGGTATTATGCATTATCCAGAGCTGCTTTGGAACAAGCATGGAGGCGGCAGCAGTAACCATGGTTCAAGGTAAAGTTTGCATGGATATTGTGCTACGAGTGGGCACAGAAAATCCAATAATCTTTTGTGTCTGAGCAAGAATGCAGTTCACAGGGAAGACATACCTTTGAATTTGTTTTAAAAGTTTTGGGTTCGTTTCTGTGCCTTTGCCAATCTTTTCAGATATATTCGATTCCCTTACCTTGAAACAGGGTTTTGTTTTTGTTCCAAAGGCAATTGTGATTTTTTTTTTTAACCTGCTTCTTTTGATGAAGATGTGTGCAAGCTTTCCCCCCCTCAGCTATATATGGGGCAAGCTCACCTACTATTTTTAATGAATTTCCTCCCCCCCCCCCCAATATAAGGTGATCAGAACCCTTTCATTGAACATTCATTATACTATTACAGTATTAAGATGCTACGACTATCTTACTATTAGTTTCATTGTGTGCTGTGGTTTTTAATGGTGTATTTTACTTATTCTTACAGAAACTGCTCTGTCGTCACTTGGTAGTATGTGCTACACACACACACAGAGAGAGAGAGAGAGAGAGAGAGAGAGAGAGAGAGAGAGAGAATGAATAAGTACCTACCTGGTGCCAGCAGCCACGACATAGAAAGGATCTTTCACAAAATGGCTGAACTCACTACTTTCTCCCATCAGGATGTCCTTAAGGAGAAAGAGAAGCAAAGTTAAAAGCAAACAGAAAACTGAACATTCTGCAGGCAGGCATAAATACGGCTTTAGAAGTACAATGGTAACTCTGGTTGCGAACGGGATCCATTCTGCAACATGAGCAGAACGCAACCCGCATCTGCGTGTGCCGCGATTTGCCGCTTCTGCGCATGCGCGTGACATTTTGCGTGCCTGCGCATGCGCCAGCGGCGAAACCCGGAAGTAACCCTTTCCAGTACTTCTGGGTTGCTGTGGAACGCAACCTGAAAACACGCAACCTGAAGCAAACGTAACATGAGGTATGACTGTGTAGGATGGTAATTAATACGTGCATTTATTTGTTCAAATATTTATATTCCACCTTCTAGCACAATCCATCATGCCACATTCTATAATTAAATAACCATGGGGGGTATTTAACTTTAAGTTTTACCACACGTTGAGATTTCTGCATTGCAGGGGGTTGGACTAGATGGCTCTCTGGGTGTCCCAACTCTACTATTCTATGATTCTATGGAATATTAGCTGCTGGAAACCGCAGGAGGGGAGAGTGCTGTCACGCTCAGATCCTGATTGTGAGCTTTCCACAGGCATCTGGTTGGACATCGTAAGAACAGAAAGGATGTTGAACTAAATCAGCATCTGACATCCAAAACATCTGACGTCCAAGACACGGGGAGACTTTGCTGCCAATTTAAATTCACCTGCACAATTACATTCTTACCTATCAAGATATAGTGAATAGTTTTTAAAACAGGAAAAGCCCAATTCTAGAACAAGACAAAGAGCCTGGGAATTTGCACACAAATATAGTTGCCAGATGTGAAGAGATGCATGTTTTGAGATCAAGGCGCTCACAACTCAATCTATAACTCTCCACTCCAAAGATTGTCCCCCCCAAAAAAAACCCCGAAGTTTGCCTTGCTTTGTTGTTAGATGCAAAGGCGGTAGCCGGGACAGGGTGGGGAGTTTGAAGTGCTTGACCAAATTTATAAGCCGGAGATTTACCCGGCACGCAGGCTGAGACAAGCTAAAAGAGGAGACGCAGAAGAAGATGGAGAATGTGTGGTTGAAGACAGATGGCCCAGCAATTCCGCATAGCTATCAATTTCCTCAGATCTTTAAACAAATTCCTTCAGTGACACTGCAGTGTAATTTATAGTCCGTCTGCAGGGAACAGAATATATCCCTTTTAAAAATATATAGCAAGCCAAAAGCTGAGGCACGTCTGCTGCTGCAACAGAAAAAAAGGCTTTGGCAAACCTGATTTTTTAAAAAAGGGAACAGGGAACAAGGGGAAAAAAAGAGAAGATCCTGTTTTGCTTTAACTGCTACTCTTTCTCTGTCCTCACCCCCTTCTCTCGTCCCCTTCTAAAAACATGTTTGGGGTTTGCAGGAAAACATTCATATTCAAACCACAGGTTGGCTGCAATTAAATTGACCAGGCCTTGGAGAACCTGTGTGGCCACAGAGGCTTTCATACCCTCCAATTTGACTTAGTTCCTCCCTCTTTGGTCACATCTACACCAAACATTGGCTTCCCTCCAAAAAACAAACAAACCCCTGAAACTGAATCAGCAAGACAGAGGGGCTAGGATGGACTCACAGGTCTTTGGAACCAGTGAGATGTCCTGTTCTGGCTTGGGATGCACTTTGCCTCTGCAATGACTGCCTATTCATTTCCCAAGCTCAATTCAAGGTGCTGACAGTAAGCCCTAAATGACTTGCAAACACTGTCTCCATACCGTCCTGCCAGTAGGTGAAAATCTGCAGAAGCTACCCTACATGTGGCCCCACCAGTAGGTGAAGCATGTGGTAGGGATGGTGGTTGAAGGCCTTCTCTGAAATGACACCCTATCTCCAGAATGACTTCCCCCTTGGATGGCCAACTCCCAAGAGACTGCGACCCACTCACAAAATAAAAAACTGGCAGTGATCTACCCCTTTGTGGGGGTCAGGTCAAAGTGGTTGAGCTTTTTTTTAGCGAGAGGGAAGGAGAAAGGCAGGAGAAGTCGCTCTCACCAAAAGATTGCTAAGAAAAGAAACAGCCTCGCAGCGACAAATCAGTCTCCTGTTCTAGCAATCATGCGCAGGAAGGAAAAGGAGCCCGAGATCAACCAAGATCGACCAAAGCCTCCACAGGATTGACCAGTCAATCCCGATCGACCTGTTGGACATCCCTGATCTAGTGCATTGGTGTGCCTACGGCTGACACTGTTGACTTTTTTTCAGTTGGCTACCTCTTCATCCAGGTCTTTGGGATGAGAACTATAATGCTGTTGCTCGTTGATCTGAGGATGTTTTCTGCTTTTATTAACTTGTTTTATCGTTGGATTCTGACCTTGGGACCGGCTGGATGAAAGATGGGTCAGAGATACCATAAAAGAATAAATGAGATATTAACATGTAGAGTGGTGTTGCTCTATTCCAATATCTATATGGTTAAACCCCATATTATTATTATTATTATTATTATTATTATTATTATTATTTATTATTAATTTATTTATTTAAACCCCGCCCTTCAAAAACCGGGCTCAGGGCGGCTAAATTATACTTGCAAATTATAGAATCATAGAATTGTAGAGGGGACCCCGGGCAATGCAGGAATCTCATACATGACAGATGGCCATCCAACCTCTGCTTAAAAACCTCCATTGGATTCCATTTATATTCCACATTTTTCTCCCAAGGAGCTCAAAGTGGCATACATGGTTCTCCCACTCCTCATTTAATCCTCATAACAACCCTGTGAGGTAGGTTAGGCTGAGAGGCAGGGACTGGCCCAAGGTCACCCAGTGAGCTTCACAGCCAAGAGGGGACTTGAACCCTGATCTCCCAGGTCCTAGTCTGACACTCTAACCACTACACCACACTGGCTCCTTAAAATGCCAGCTAGTTCAGCTTCATGCCGGATGTGCCTGTGGCTCTCGTTGTCAACACAGTTCCACAGAGTGAATTTAAAAGAGCCAAAATGCACAATGGACACTAAGGATGTTAGCTAGATAACGTGGCATCGCTAGAACATTTGCTTGCAAACCAGGCACACACAAGAAAGTTGGTGGTCAGCAGCTGCTTAATCATTTTGCCTCCTTCACTATTTTGCTTTGCTGTTTACTCTGTCCTGTTTTGAAAACACAAGCTTGGTAGGTCTGGTGGTGGCCTGACAAGACAACCCGATACACCCAGCACAAGAGCACAGAGAAGCCAGCAGGAGAAAGAAAACAACAGAAGGCCTCAGGCTAAGCATTTTGCAATCTGGCAGGGCTCTTGGGCTTTACAAAGAGAAATCTCAGAGCAAATGGTTTTCCAGATTGCCTTATAAAATACCTGGTGGCAGCAGTGGTGGTGGTAATAAGAGGGGAAATGGTTTTTGTGAGTTTGTGTGGTTTATTCCCTCCAGAAACCCAGTTTTTTGTCTCTCTAAAAAACGCTCAGCAGGCAGAAGGCTTCCCAAGAGTGCTTTGCACCAGCAGCTGGATGCAGAGTAAAACTAAAAACGTTTGCCCAAAGCCAATTTAAATTCCATTGTCAACAATAAAACAATATGACAGTCAGTTTGCAGTTTAGCGGGGTATTATAGCATTGGCTTTGAAACGGGGAGACCCAGGGTCAGATTCCCAGGTAGCCCTGTGAGGACAAATTGCATGGGATACATCCAATGTTGTCCTTATGTAAAGAGAAGGACATTGTGAGATACAGTTTCCCTCAAAGGGAAAAGCAGGATGCATGTGAATAATAATAAAAAAAACACTATGTTTCAAGAAAGATAGGATATACCACCAGCCAAACATTGCACAACCCACCTTTCCTTCTCTGGTCCCATGTAAATGAATAGATATATTATAAGAATGCTTCTTCACAATTGCCTCTCATTTAAACAGGGCTTGTGCTGGAAATTTTCATTGTGGATCAGGCCCATTATGCCCCAGGGTCCAGAGCTCCATGCACCCAGGGGCTTCCAGATCTGCATGCGGTGCAATGGTTCAGTGCGTCTGGCTGTGAACCAGATGGTTGGTGGTTCGAGCCCACCCAGGGACAGCTGTGGGCAGGATAACTGTATTGCAGGAAGGGTTGGACTAGATGGCCCTTGGGGTCCCCTCCAAGTCTACAATTCTATGGAGAGGTGGGAAGGGAAACCTCCATGCAAATGTGAAGATTCTCATAGAATGTAGAGGCTATTGTGGCTTTTATACCCACCAAATTCCACTGCACACTAGAAGCTTCGCAATAATGGATTGAACCCAACTAAGCTATGCTAATAGTAGACCCTCTGGAATTAATGCCTCCATGGTAGTCACACCCATTAACTTCAATGGGACCACAGTACTTTGAGCAGAGCTAACAGTGGATACAACCCAATGTCTACGCTCCAGCATAACCAGGGGGAATGAACAATAGATGGAGCAAGGAAGTCCCATATCTTTTACATACCTGGCACATTTTATCCGCTGAGGGAGACGACCTGGATCGGATGTGGATGGCAACCGCCTGGTTTTCCGATCTCTCCAGCAAGTCCTCTGCAGAGGCCGACTTCCCGGGCTTCTTGGTGGGTGCCAACCTCTTCTCCAGAACTTGGTCATTAGCGTGGCATGGCTTGGTGCACACGTCAAGATCTGTCTGCGTGCTTTTGGTGAGCTCTGGGTCAGCTCTGCAATCCTGACGCCGGTCTGCTTTCAGCCAGCTGGGAAAGGAGCTGCTCCTGCTGCCGTGATTTGGGCTGGTCACCTTCCTGCCCTCAGGTCCGCTGGGATCGAAGCAGCCCGTGAGCCCAGGAGGAAGAGTGGCAAAGCCACGCCCCGCTCTAGAAACAGGCTCCAGGGACTCCCGGCGATGGCAGAGACTCTGGTCCTGGAGAGAATTCATGCTGGATGAGGATGAAAGAGACTGCCCCTCTTGGGGACCTGTTTGCGTGCAAGAGGACTGAGAGCCCTCCTGCAGGAAGCTGGAGTCTTGGGATGCAGACGAAGGCCGCTTCCCAGTTTTGCGTTCAATGTAATCTGCCAGCGCGTTCTGCTGCAGCTGCTTCAGCTCCGGCTTGGAAAGATTGATGGTGGAGCACGCCTTGTTCTCCCTCTCAAATATCTTGCGGCGGTCAGCCACCGTACTCTCTGGGAAAACAAACTGGAGGGCTTTCTTCTGGTGGGAGAAGGGCGACAGCTCGCTGTCAGACACACCCACTTCGTTCATCTTCTCCGGCTCGGAGTAAGACTTCTTTTTCTGGTCGGGGTTCAGGCGCCTCCTGCCCCCAATGCGTGCCACGTGCAGAGGTGCAGGAAGGCTCTCTTTGTTGGGATAATCCAGCTTGGTCTCTGTTGGTGTGATGCTATGCCTCTCCTTTGGGGTATGGGGAGACGCAGCCATGCTCCTCATCCCAACATGTGCTGAGGCCGGTCTCTGCACACTCCTTCTGGGCTCCTTCACACACTGGGGGCTGATGTTGAGGTCCTTGCGGCTGAAGGAGGTGGCCCTCAAAACCTTGGACTGGGCATCTTTGATGCTGTTCCTATAAGCCCTGCTAAAGGGGAGGTCCAGCTGCGAGCCTTTCGAGTCCTGGGTGCTGCCCTTCCACAACAGTTCTCTCTCGCGCTCCTCCGACAACTGGAAAGTACTTCTGCTTTGGGGCAGCTGCCCAGCCGGTTTCGGTGGCTCGCTTTCAGAGGTCCCAGCCTGATGATAGATGCTGTGCCATCCTGGCATCGCCATGGCAGCACTTGCTGCCTCCATCTGCTGCTCTGCACCGTGCCAATTAGCCCTCTCTGGTCTGCCAGCCCCACTCTCGCTTGCGCGCTGCATATATGCGGCCGGGTCTGAGCTCCTTGCGCTGGCCAGGCGGATATGATCTCCAAGCAAGTGAAGATGCTCTTGAGAGTTCCGCCTCTTTCGGATGTCCTCAACATGGTTGAGGTTGGGCTTGCCCGAGCTGAAATTCTGGCTGAAGCTGTTAGGGCTGACACTCTGCAGCCACTGGCCGCCTTGTTCACGTTGCTCTATCTTGCTGACCTTCTCCAGGACGGAGCACCGGGCCTTCCGAGAGTCCAGTTGCCCATACTGAGAGTTCTGGAGGTTGCTAGAACCCAGCTGGTGAATATTTAAGTCTGACATCTTAGGGGCCATCGGAGAAGAGGGCTCCTTGTACTTTGGCTCCACCCCATGGAAATGCTCTGCGCTGGGAATGGTGTCCTGGTACCCTTCTAAGCTGTGCCACTCGCCATCCTGCCAGTGCCCAGGGATCTGCCCCTTCTCCGCTTGGCTGCTGTAATTCACAACATGCCACTTGGCACTGGAGTAGCCCTTGCACTGTGGTACCTCCTTCAGATCCGAGTTGTTCTGCAGCTTGCTGCTCTCTGGGATGTTTTGCAAGGAGGAAAAAGCATGCTGCTTGGCCTTACTGGAGTTCCACTGGTTTTGAGCTGTGGGATGCAGGTTTGCGTTCTTATCTTCCTTCTGCTCTCCTGCCCCGTATCCCTTTGAGTGGCAGAGGCCTTTGCTGTCAATCACGTCCCTCGGGTGAGGCAGGCGTGCCTGAGAGCTGTGGTTCGAGTGCTGTGCGTTTCTTGCACTTTCCTGGATCGAAGCTGTGGTCATATACGGCGGGGCCGACTCATCCTGCCTGGGAGACGCGGGGTAGGCTTCGGGATGCATCCTGTACAAGACAAACTTTGCAGCTGCGTCTTCCACCTCCTGCTTCTTCCCTGGCACGTACTCAGGCTGGTAGAAGATGGCAGCCTTGTTCGGCGGGCTTTGGTTTCCGTTCTCGTCCAAGCCAGCATGCTGCCTGCAGGCTGCAACGTTTTCGTACGAGGATGGAGAAGACACAGGGGCGTGTGCATACCCACTCTCTTTGGCAAGCGCTGGGTAAAGCGTCCCGCTGTTGCTTGCGGAAGGGTGAGGAACCTGGGCAAAGTGGGGCTCAGGAGAAGGGACAGGGTAAACACCAGTAGGAAGCAAAGGCTGCCCTGGCTGAGCTGCCTGCGAGTAAACCTGTTTGGGCTTCATGGTGGGACTGCTCTCTGGGCTCTTCTCCATCACAGTGTGGAGCTGTCCTTCTAGGAATGCTGGTTTCTGGAGATGCCCTGGAGGAGGGGTGCCCTGGCCTAGGTGAGGCCAAGCACTTTTGGGGTGAGTCCTACAGGACTTCCTGTGTTCAAGGCTCGACCAGGAGCTGGGCCTCTCGTGGTGCCTGGTTGCTGCGTAACTGTCACTACGGGTCGGTGGCATGGGGGGCCCCTTCATATAGTGGCTATCGCTGTCAGACGAGCTCCGGGTCGGTAGGCCCTTGTTGTAGCCATGCAACCTGCTGTAGCCGTATCCTTTAGCCTGGGACTCACAGCTTGGCGAAAGAGCAGAGGACTTCACTTCGTATTCCTCCGAAACGCCTCGCTGGGCGTTGTAGACAGTTTTAATGTACCTGATGTCAGCCTGCCTCATTCCCCCTTCTTGCGGTCTGCCCCGGGAATGGACGTTCTCCATGGAATAGGACCTCTCCTTGCAGAACGTGGGAGCCAGGTATTCGGGGATGCTGGAGCTGGTTGAGAAAGAGCTGTAGGCGGAATCCCTCTTGCTGTGGAGATGGGCAAGCTGGTCAATACTATTGGTGGATTTGGCTGGCGAAAGGTGGCAGGGGTGATGGGTATACCCCGCAGGGGTATGGTCCAAACTCTCCATGCTTCCCCTAGAGCTGTACTGGTCAGGACTTCTTCTTAAATAGCCATGCTCATAACCGGAGAGATCGCTTGTGGAGGAACTGGAGGAAGGAGCGAGAGAGAGAGAAGCGAAAACTTGTTAACATGAGAGCAAGAGAGAGTCGTACTGGCTTATAAAGGGACTCTGAGGGATATGTTTAGTTTTTAGAGGAAGAGACGAAAACCCATATTTGGGCCTTGTTCTGTTCTTAGTCTGCAGTTATCCTGGTTTGCTCGGAAGGACCGCTTGACATTGCAACACATGTCTCTTATTTATCACTAGGAAGGGAGGGGGGAAAATAGATGGGAGGCAGGTTGCAAGCAGGGGAGGCTTTGCAGGGAAGTCCAAGCATGTCTGCTCCACCCTCGCAATCCATCAAAAGCACCCAAACGTCACCAAAATACCCAGACACCCACGAGTGAGAGAGAGAGAGAGAGAGAGAGAGAGGGTGAAAGGAAGAACAAGAGAGAAAGAGAAGCTTGAGGACGGAGAGGAATTTGCCCCCTCCTCCATGTCTCTCTCTCTCTTTTTCTTTTTTCGCTTCTTTTCTTTTTATGGAGGTGAAGGCTATACGCTGGCAGTGTTCCTGGAATCTCCAACTGAACTGGAGACATTTTGTTTGCTGTGAGAAAACTAAACAGACATGACAGGGAAGGAGGCAATGAGGGATGGGGTGGAGATGGGACAGAGAGCAGCGGAACCACAACAGCTTCAATAAGTCCATGGCAAGAGCTTTTCATCACGGACCAAGCTGACAAAAAGTCAAAGGCTGCTCCAGAAAGGATATGACACAGCTATTTGTCAAGGAGGCTCAGTTGCAGGCATAAACCCTCCTGTTGTTGTTGCTGCTGCTGTTATTTGGAGGGGAGGAAGCTGGTTAGGTTGATTGCTTGACATTATTTTCCCTCATACAAGCTGATGAAGACGTGTAGGCCTTAAAACCAGCCTGGTTCACTGTCATTATTACTCAGCTACCCAGTGGCTCAAGGGACCCCAGGTCCATGCTGAGTCATTATTACTCAACATCAGCAAAATGGGATAATACATTATTTAACTCAAGGGAAGGTGAATCCTTCACACTGACACCAGGAAGCTTAGGAACTACATTTCCCAGAATGCCTGAATGGAGCTGAGACCTCAAGCCTGAAGCCTATGATTGCCACCTCATCCTTTTGGTTAAGAAGTGGGGTGGCAGGGAGGACATAGGTAAACTGTGGGAGAGGAGGGGAAAATTAAAAAATGGTTCTCTTCTGAATGATGCCCACACTCAATGAGCAGTGGGCTTGGTTAATAGAGCTGGGCATTTGAAATTCATTCAAAAATGGCAACCCACAGCCCCAGCCTGGCTCTGGCACAGTCAATTTCCCCTCAGCCCCGTGACAGCATAAACTTGGCCTCCTCAAACCAAGTTGCTCTGGCCACTGAAAACCCCTCAATTTGGTACTGGTGGTACATGACCCCAGTCAAGCTTGCAAAAAATTATCACTTGCCCGACAATAAATGCTGGAAATGTAAAGAAACAGAAGGTACATTCTTTCACCTTTGGTGGACGTGCCCAAGGATTAAGGCGTTCTGGGAGATGATATATAATGAAATGAAAAAGGTATTCAAATATACCTTCCTGAAGAAACCAGAGGCCTTTCTCCTGGGCATGGTCGGCCAATTGGTGCCAAAGAAGGATAGAACTTTCTTTATGTATGCAACAACAGCAGCAAGACTACTCATCGCGAAGTATTGGAAGACCCAGGAGCTACCCACACTGGAAGAATGGCAGATGAAAGTGATGGACTACATGGAATTGGCAGAAATGACTGGCAGAATTCGTGACCAGGGAGAAGAGTCGGTGGAGGAAGACTGGAAGAAATTTAAAGACTATTTGCAGAAGCACTGTAAAATTAAGGAATGTTAAAATGACGTTTGATTGAAAAGAAGTGGTATTGGTAAAAAGATTTTTAAGAAAATGTAAATGGGGATTGATAAAGGATAAATGCTAGAGGGTAAGGATTTGCTGAATTTAATATATGAACTGGAATACAAAATGGGAGGTGTGAGGAGGTCAAGAAACTAGCGAATGAACTATAAGAGATGAAAATATTAATTTACTTTCTGTTCTGTTTTTTGGTTTTTCTCTTTTTTTCTTTTTCTTCTTCTTTCCTTTCTTTTTCTAATGGTTTGTTACTGTGTATTTTTTATATGTTTTGTTTTTGTATGCTTTTATTATTGAAGTTTTCCTCATGTTTAAATCTTGAAATTTTTTATTGTCTGCGAAACTTTAATAAACATTATTTTTTTAAAAAAATGAAAACCCCTCAATTTCCTTATAAGCCCATCTGTCGTGTCTCCTGCTGTGACAATGGCAGGGCCTTGGGGAACCAAGGTCTCATTCACGAATTGCTGTTTGCTCCAATTCAGCAGTAAAGAGCGGGTTTGTGTGGGAAATGCGCCTGGGGGAAAAAAACAAAAGTGCTTGGACGTGAGGGTTTTAAAGTATGTGCTAAGAAAGAACAGTGCAAAGTGTGGATGACCCTTTAGTGTCCCAAGGCCCAACTGTTGCCTGGTTTGTGTTGTTCTCCTGCTCGGCATTATCTTTTCTCATGGTACCTCCTAGCCTAAGGATAATATCCCCACCACATGGAAGCAAAAACATAAAGGCAAAAGGAAGGATGCTGCAAAGCAACTATCTAGGGACTGAGCTGTTTGCCAAGTGAAGAAGAAGTACAGTGGTACCTCGGGTTAAGAACTTATTCATTCTGGAGGTTCGTTCTTAACCTGAAACTGTTCCTAACCTGAGACACCACTTTAGCTAATGGGGCCTCCCACTGCCCCCACAGCACAATTTCTATTCTCATCCTGAAGCAAACTTCTTAACCCGAGGTACTATTTCTGAGTTAGCGGAGTCTGTAACTTGAAGCATATGTAACCTGAAGCATATGTAACCCGAGGTACCACTGTACACAGAATGAGAAAGAACCAGATCACAGAGAATAAGGAGGAGGAGGAATGGTTTCAACAGAACTCGCCATTTTTCTGGTTTCATCTCCTCAGCCGCTTGTGCTATTTGCTCTCCTTTTTAAACAAATGATCTCCCAATTTGACCACTCCGGCCCTCACCTATTACCAACAGACAGCGACAGAAGAAGGCGGGCAATCCGACCACTAGATGCCACTGGCGTTCTTCAGTGTTGAAACACCTGGAGCGATGGCTTCTATGCCAGCAGAGATGCGACAACAGAGACGGCAGAAATCTGGGGCTTGGAACTCTATGAGCTAGGCCATAGCAAAGAATAATTTTTTTAAAAAAAGGCAGCTCCCTGGGAAGGAAGGAATGCCGTTGCCAGATGATTTGTGTTGGGTGTCAAGGAGAGAAAGAGAACACACATCTCTGTTGGAAGGGTTTCTTTTTTCGTTTCTTTTTGTAATCCTAGAGTTTCTTCCTGCTTTCCCATCCCATGCTTCCTTTGATCTCAATAAATTACTATTGGTGCCAGTATTTAGGTTTCACAGAGGTCTTGAAATTCCAGCGGCTAAGTTGGGGAGGAGGAAAAGCCACTGTGTTGATGCTGAGATTCGGAATCCGCTACAAAGATATTCAAGGAGATTGAAAGACTGGGGATTTGTCTATACATCGAAAAAGAAACATCACTAAGAACTTTCCGGTTGTGTTATGTTCCATCTTTCAGAACAGATACAGAAAAGTGGAAACACATTGTAGGGAACAGGCCGAAGCTCTATATGATCAGCTCCTTTAAAAAAGATAATTTGTGTTCCAAGAAAAGCTGAATTCTGAAACCTGTATGTATTCTGCAAACGGAACAAACTTGCAAGGGATAGAGCATGGGTAGGAAAACTAAGGCCCGGGGGCCGGATCCAGCACAATTGCCTTCTAAATCCGGCCCATGGACGGTCCAGGAATCAGTGTGTTTTTACATGAGTAGAATGTGCCCTTTTATTTAAAATGCATCTCTGGGTTATTTGTGGGACCTGCCTGGTGTTTTTACATGAGTAGAATGTGTGCTTTTATTTAAAAGGCTTCTCTGGGTTATTTGTGGGGCACAGGAATTCGTTCATTCCCCCCCCCCTTCAAAATATAGTCCAGCCCCCCACAAGGTCTGAGGGACAGTGGACTGGCCCCCTGCTGAAAAAGTTTGCTGACCCCTGGGATAGAGGCAAGCAGAACAGACGATGCAAAATAAGCGAATGCATGAAATCTGAATAATGTGTAAAGGCTACAGAATTCAGAATTTTGATTGATCTGCTCTTTTCTTTTTTTTAGTACAGAGCCTGTAGAATTCTGCAATCAGCAAGGAAATTTGGGCAAAGTTCGCTGCTTGGTAAGTCCCCCACGCCACCACAGTGGCTGCACAGCTTTTGCAAAAATAGCTGAGGGTACCTGCCTGTTCAACCTGATACACCATTGTTTCAGATCCACAAAGGTAGCGCAGCACCTGGCAGAGAACGCTCAGCAGCTTTTAAAAGACTGTGAGGTGAATGCAGATTACTGCTGAGGATTATGCTTTCAGGGTGGAGCATAAATTGTCCTCTTCCTGGAATGGGAAGCACACAACACACCAATCCTCGGATACACGGTTGTTGTTTTTTTGGCCAAAATGCTGTGAGGCTTACCTGGAATGGTAGGCTTGGTGCCACGGAGTGCCAATCATGCCAGGAGATATTTGCATCATGCTGAGATCGGGCTGGTTCTCTATGAACTTGGCAGAATGCCAGGAGTGCGGTCGGCCCACAGGGTCGCTTCGTCTGGGAAAGGAACAAAAAGGGGTAAAATAATTAGAGGCAGGAACTTGCTCAGATACCCTGACAGGTGGAGCAGGAGAAATATGATTATTATTTAGCATTTATTCTGTGCCAGCAGCGTGACCCTGCCAAGAATACAAACACGTCACGGTCTCTGCTCCCTAATGTTTATTACATTCTGCTCTGGTGCTACGCACCAGTGTGTTCCACTGAGACCATCCTGTTGAAAAACACACTAACCATTTCATTGGGCCTGGTGCAAGAGGATACCCTAAATGTCAAAAACGTCATTAGATTAATCTTGAGGCTTTGGTGGCAACCTTAAGAGGAATGTGGCTTGGAACCTACTAGAGAGCCTTGCTTCAACCAAGGGTACAGAATCTGTTTCAATCTGAGGGCAGTATTCAATCCTGCACAACCTTCTGGGGGCCGTGTGCAAGTGGTGGGCAGAGGAACAAGTGCAAATTTTGCCTTTGTGTAGTAGGCTAGTTTCTGCACATGCTCTCACAACCCTTCTCTTCATCCAGGGAAGCAAGAGGACTTATCAGAGTTGATAGCACATTGTTGTTGTTGTTGTTTAGTCATAATGGCGTTTCCGACTCTTCGTGACCCCATGGACCAGAGCACACCAGGCACTCCTGTCTTCCACTGCCCCTTCTCCTTGTGCCCTCCATCTTTCCCAACATCAGGGTCTTTTCCAGGGAGTCTTCTCTTCTCATGAGGTGGCCAAAGTACTGGAGCCTCAGCTTCACGATCTGTCCTTCCAGTGAGCACTCAGGGATGATTTCCTTCAGAATGGATAGGTTTGATCTTCTTGCAGTCCATGGGACTCTCAAAAGTCTCCTCCAGCACCATAATTCAAGAGCACCAATTCTTCGGCGATCAGCCTTCTTTATGGTCCAGCTCTCACTTCCATACATCACTATTGGGAAAACCATAGCTTTAACTATACGGACCTTTGTTGGCAAGATGATGTCACTGATTTTTAAGACGCTGTCTAGGTTTGTCATTGCTTTTCTCCCAAGAAGCAGGCGTCTTTTAATTTCGTGACTGCTGTCACCATCTGCAGTGATCATGGAGCCCAAGAAAGTAGAATCTCTCACTGCCTCCATTTCTTCCCCTTCTATTTGCCAGGAGGTGATTACAGCCAGGCAAAAACACTCTCACAGAGGGTACAAAGAAGGGGCAGTAGTGAGTGTGCAGGTTGGTAAATCACGTAGTCCAAAGTTGGAGTTTAACTCATAATTTGCAAAAACACGATCTCCACATATTTGGCTGAGTGAGCCCTAATGCACACAGGAGCTCATTCCCTGTGGGTCTTACTCCATGAAATCAGTTGCCGAGACTAAAAGTCCCCACCTCCCCACAGCTGTCATGTTGCCTCCTCTCCGTGGCATTTCCCAAGCAATTGGAGACTGTGCCTGCATTCGACCAATCTCTCCTCTGCTCCTTTCATGGCTCTCCTGGTCCGGAGAGATGGGAGGGGAGCTTGTCACAGCAGGCGAGGGAGACACCAGTGACTCGTCTCTGCCTCTTGACCTCCCTCCTCCCACTTGCCAACTTCAGCTTCTTGACTGCCCCCTGCCACCGACTTTCCCAGCTCACTAAGCCCTCTTTCCCCTTCAGCTCCCGACACTTCCTTCTCCCTCTGACTGCTCATCATCATCTCACCACCACTCCCTGGGGTCTGAGCCTTCTTCCCTTGCTGCTTCCCCAGCCGGTTTCTACCACCATTCCTCTGCATTCAACCAGTCCATGACAGTTACAGATAGGTAGCCGTGTTGGTCTGCCATAGTCAAAATAAAAAAATTCCTTCCAGTAGCACCTTAAAGACCAACTAAGTTAGTTCTTGGTATGAGCTTTCGTGTGCATGCACACTTCTTCAGCTACACAGAAGTTGCCAGATCCTTCTATATAGTGAGAAGGTGAGGAGGGGTATTACTCAGAAGGGTGGTGGGAATGGGAGATTGGCAGATAGCTGAGATGAGCCTGTTGACGACTCTTAACGACTGCAATAGGTCTTACAGGAAAAGGCAAGGGGTGAGAAGGTGAAAAATGGCTAGTCATCTATAATGAGATAAGAATCCAATGTCTTTGTTCAAACCAGGTCTCTCCATGGTTTTAAGTTTGGTAATGAGTTGCAATTCAGCAGCTTCTCTTTCCAGTCTATTTCTGAAATTCCTTTGTAGTAAAACAGCTACTTTGAGATCTTGTATAGAATGTCCTGGGAGATTGAAGTGTTCTCCTACTGGTTTCTCTGTTTTGTGATTCTTGATGTCAGATTTATGTCCGTTTATTCTTTGGCGTAAGGTTTGGCCTGTTTGTCCAGTCCATGACAGTGTGGCTGGTGTGTGTGTGTGTGAGCGCGAGCGCGCGCACATGGCCTGGGAAGGCTCCCAAGAGCCAGGCAGGCAGGGTTGGAGCGTCACATTTGGTCTCTGGACCTGAAGCTCCCCACCCCTGCTTCAGACTGATGTTGACAATGCACGTGGCACCATCAACATTGTGTTTGGCTTAAGTTCCATTTAAAAACAGGGGAAGGGAAAGATCATGGGAGAGGGTGACCAGATCTACAGGAGACACAATCCCTTTGTGGGTTGTTAGTTCCCTCCATGCAAAAGGGAGCAGGGATATCCTCACTAACCCTGCCCCACTGTTACACCCACGTGCGCAGCCCTCCACCCTCCGTGCACTGGAGTGAACATCTGCAACAGGGAAGCTGCTCTCCATGGGATTAAGAACCATGTTGGTGTTGAGCCTCCATGAGTACACCTGTCTAATGGGCACAGACATGCAATGGAGGCAGAAGGGCAAGCTAGCATATCCTGCTCTCCCCGACGTGATTCTAATCACACGGGGGAATTGAATACCCACACAACAGGGTTAAAGAATAAAGGAAAGCACAGTTATACTGAAGCACAATGAGCTACATGAAATAATAATAATTTGTACCCTGCCCATCAGACAGAACAGGGAAGATGCAAATAAGGCAGTAAAACGCTGAACTGGTTGCTATCATTACACTGCGAAATTTCATGGTCTCGATGGAAAACCAGCCCATTAACCTAATTCATGTGGAAAACTAGTCAGAGGTATATAGTTTCTGATAATGCTTCTTTCAACAATCTGTATTAGAATACTGGCAAATGCGAAGAAGGCTGGAAGAAGTTTAAGGAATATTTGAAAAAATATGTTAATATTTAAACCTTAGAATAGCTTTGGAAGTGGATATAGGCTGTAGGGTTAGAAGTAGAAGATAGGGTATTTTAAAATAGTATTATTTGTAAGTGATAAAATGTGAAGTTATTTTAAGTGTGATTAAAAAAAAAGATGGTCAGAAATTATGATATATGTAAACTGCTAAAGATGAAGTAAAATGAAAATCAGATAGGTGGGACTTGGAGAAGCCCACTTAACAATGTTTAGAAAAATAAGGATATGACAAGAATTTGTTCGTATTATTTGTCTTTTCTGTTTGTGTTTTTTATTTGTGTTATAAAATGAATAAAAAAAATTGGGGGGGGGGAATAGAATTCTGGCAAATGCATCTTTTCTCATCATGACACCGGGCAAGCTACCTATGCCCACATTCTCTGCTGTGGTTAGTGGGACAGGAGCCCTTGCCTGCCCATAGCTGTCAACTTACAGATTTGAAAATAAGGGGCCAGCAGCCTCAAAAATAAGGAATCAGCAGCCAAAATAAGGGATTTTCCAAGCACAGATATGTTCAACGTCTGAGCCCCTCCAAGCCAAAGGCAGAAAGCCCAGCCAGCTGCCAAACGAAGCCTCAAGCGGTGGTTCCCACAGCGCAGCAACCCGGCAAAGGGGATGCAGCAAGGAAAACCACCGTCACCTCTCCGCTGGGAAGCGCTGAGCAAAGCGGAGTCCCCAGGCAACGTGGCCGATTTGATCGGCACAAGGCATGCAAGCTCCACCCCCAGTCATTCTTAGACTCCTTATTGGGTGAGCAACGCAGCCAAGCAACACAGTTGAAACCTCCCTCCTCCCTGGCCAGCAGGGAGGGAGGGAGAGGAGCTGCTTCCTTTGAAACCCGGGAAATTTAAGGGACATCATCAATAAGGGACAGCAGCAGGACACGGCGCTGGGATAAGGGACTTTCCTGCCAAATAAGGGATGGTTGACAGCTATGGTCCTCTCCCCCCCCCCCCCGGCTGAAAAGGGCTCCCCACCATTGGGATAAACACAAGCTTCTGCTCATGGACCTGCTTTGCACAATACTGCCACTACGGCAAACCATGGCTTTGCAGCATGACAGCTATGTGCCTGCCTCTGCAGCTGCTCACCAAGAGGAGGGGAAAGCTGCATATATATATGGTAAAAACTAAGCAAACTTTCATTTTTGCAGGCTGGGCCTGAAAAAGTCACAGACTAGGAAGGGGAAGCGTTTTCACTGCCTCTACTGGTGGCTTCTAACCCTGCTCAGTTTCTTAACAACTCACTGTTGCAGCAGTGGCGTAGCGTGGGGGGTGCCAGGGGTGCCAGCCGCACCGGGCGCAACATTGGGGGGGCGCGTTTGGCCGGCCCTTCGCAAGACAAAAGTCCATAGGGAAATCTCCGGGACAGCGGGGAAGCGCAGCGCGTCTTCCCCACTGTCCTCGGACCTCCTCCGAAGCCTGGCGACGGGAGGAGGGCTCTCCACCCCACCGCCAGGCTTCGGAAGGCTGCTCCGAAGCCTGGCGGAGGGAGGAGGGCTCTCCGCCCCACCACCAGCCTTCGGAAGGCTGCTCCGAAGCCTGGCGGCGGGAGGAGGGCTCTCCGCCCCACCGCCAGCCTTCGGAAGGCTGCTCCGAAGCCTGGCGGTGGGGCGGAGAGACCTTCTCCCCGCGCCAGCCTTCGGATGGCTGTCCTGAAGACTTGTGGTGGGAGCAGTGGCGTAGCGTAGTGTGGGGGGTGCAGGGGGGGCCTGCCGCACCTGGCGCAACATCTGGGGGGCGCGCGGAAGAGACTCGAGTGCTAAAATCCACGGGTTAGGGGGTGCAAATTACTTGCCTTGCCCCGGGTGCAGAGAACCCATGCTACGCCACTGTGTTGCAGTGTGATTCCTAAACAGTGTGGGTTGTGAGAGAATTGCATTCATACAATGAGCATAAAAGAGGGTGCCTGTTGCATCTCTGAGTGATTTACTGATCTGCGTCATTATTTGCCAGCCTCTATTGGGTGTGGGTAATTTCTCTGCATGAAGGATCATGCATTCACTCCCAAAGAACAAATACCACAGTTGTCTGCTTTCGGAGGCAACGGACACAGTTCACTGACTCATGCAGAAACTCAGTGACTGTTTCATTTTTCTGAAGGTAGGTAGCTCTTACTCTTAAGATACTCCCAAGTGTCACCTGTTTCAGTTACAAGAATGAGAAGGATGCACCAACAGCTTTTATCTGTTTAATTTTCCATCCAAACTATTGTTATCCACGTCCAGAAAGAATTGCAGTGATTGAGAGGGAGGATATAAATACTTTGCATAGTAAACATGCCTTCTTTTTTGGTGTGGGGGAGGAAGGGAAAGGAGAATGTTAGCCGCTTTGAGACTCCTTCGGGTAGTGATAAAGCGGGATATCAAATCCAAACACTTCTTCTTCTAGCTGGGAAACAGAGCCCAAGTCTTTGGGTTTCATGAGCCTTTTTGAATACCACCAAAAGAATGAGATTCTCTTACTCACCACCACCCGCCTCTGTTGACAGAATCATATTAGTAAGGGGTGAAGGTTCCTAAGAGGAGCTGCACAAATTAAATATCATATATAGGTGCCTTTCAGACAGAGGCCCTCTTGTAGCCTCCTTTGCCAAGAAAACAAGGAAACTGAATGCCGTAGGCTAGGAGGCAGACAGAATGGGATTTAACTCAGCAATTCACAGCCTGATCTTCAGAGAGACCCTTCAAGATGTCTCCACGCAGCACACAGAGAGGCCAGAGGGATTTAAAGATTTCTTTGTAGTTCTGGTCGAATCAAAACCTAGGACATTCTCATTTCTTGCTTGAGAAAGCACATTGTCTGGCAGAAATAAAGCACCCTCCTCCTTGACACAGCCAGCAACTGGCTTCTGAAAGCTGCCTTGCCAGGGTTTGGTTTTATTTTATTTTTTAAAGCCTGCAATATTTTTAAAGCACTTCAGCCAAACAGCCCCAGAACAAAGTAATCCAGTAAATAATTAAGCTGTGGACCTGAACCAAGAGACAAGTATAAATAGCTGTGGGGCAAAGCTTTGCATTGTGTCTATAGCCTACCTCTGTTCGGAAAATGTGGATTAAGTGTCATGCGATGAGTGCTGCAATTTCCAAACAGGCCAGAACTTCCTCCTGTTGCAAAGGTTTGAACTGTGTTTGTCTGAATAGGTGTGGCGTCGTTTGGTCTTCGGTGGATTGGGGAGGAGGGAAAACCTAGGCAGTCCACAGAAACCTCTCACTGACTTCAAAATGGCAGATCTGCATGTAACCAGTCCTCAGCTATTGCCCTTCAACTGCATAAGCAGAATTGGGGTGAAGGGTAAATGGGAGAAAGAGGAAAGTAAAATGATGCTCTCAGAATTACAGGTCCTTATGTCTGGGGTGTAACAGTTAGCAAACCAAAGTTTGATCCTGTTTGGTTTTAAGGATTAGAACAAACCAGAGTCTCCCCACCTGTATGCAACAGGAAACTGTGATTTAGTCCAATGTGGAACTGGAAACATTCATGGTCCTCCTCGCCACCACAAATGAGGAAAGGGGAAGGGAAGCACACAAGACCGAGGCTCGCTTTGGCTCTTCTGCAGAAATCTAACCATGGTTTAGAACAGAGCATAATCTGAACTGATAATCTAGATCTGAGGTGGGGAACCTGTAGCTCTTCATATCAATAAATAAATAAAATTTTTATTTATATCCCGCCCTCCCCAGCCGAAGCTGGCCTCAGAGCGGCTAACAACAGTAAAATAATACAACATTCAAAAATCATTTCATTATAAAATCAGTTCAAATCAAATTAGTGGCAACCATTGGGCTAGAGTTCTGTGAGGATTGCCAAAGGAGGGGGTCAGGCTGTGCCCTGGCCAAAGGCCTGGTGGAACAGCTCTGTCTTGCAGGCCCTGCGGAAAGATGTCAAGTCCCGCAGGGCCCTAGTCTCTTGTGACAGAGTGTTCCACCAGATCAGAGCCACAGCCGAAAAAGCCCTGGCTCTGGTTGAGGCCAGCCTAACCTCCCTGTGGCCCGAGACCTCCAAGATGTTTTTGTTTGAAGACCGTAAGGTCCTCCGTGGGACATACCAGGAGAGGCGGTCCCATAGGTGCGAGGGTCCTAGGCCATTGGGGTGTTGTTGAGGCTGCCACTCCATCATCCCTGTCCGTTGGCCATGCTGGTTGGGGCTGAACAGGACTGGAGAGTTAACAACACCTGGTGGCCTGCAGTTTCTTCACCCTTGATCTAGCTATTAGCTCTATAGAATTGCCAGATTTTATATTTTCAAAAATGGGCAATTGGCTGTTGTGTTTCTTCACCCCAGCCTTCCTAGATGTAACCTAAAACCTGTCCAGCCCTTAGGAGAGACTAATCTATTAAGTCTGCTAGTGCCTTCCACATCCCGGCTGCATGCACATACATTTAAAGCACATGACTTCACCATAAAGGAATCGTGGGAACTGTAGTTTACCCCTCACAGTTCCAATTCCCCTTAACAAACTACATTTCCCTGAATTTGGGGGGCGGGGGGAAGCCATGTGCTTCAATTTTACATTGTAAACTGCCCTCTGACCCTCAGAGAAGGACAGTGAGGAAATTTTAATAATAATAATAATAATAATAATAATAATAATAATAATAATAATAATATAATATGTAAGATGTGTGTACACAGTCTCCATCTTATGAGTGTGAACTTCATTTCCTTAGTACCATGGCAGCTTTATTTGTTCTGCCTCTACAGTACTACGTGCCACTTTGCTTGGTACTCAACCAAGTGAAGAGCCAGTGTGGTGTAGTGGTTAAGAGCGGTAGACTTGTAATCTGATGAACCAGGTTCGCGTCTCCGCTCCTCCACATGCAGCTGCTGGGTGACCTTGAGCTAGTCAGACTTCTCTGAAGTCTCTCAGCCTCACTCACCTCACAGAGTGTTTTTTGTGGGGGAGGAAGGGAAAGGAGAATGTTAGCCGCTTTGAGACTCCTTTGGGTAGTGATAAAACGGGATATCAAATCCAAACTCTTCTTCTTCTTTAGAGAACTTAAAAGCTTGCTGTGGCTATTTGGGGGAATTTTGAACGGCCTAATAATGGTATTGCCCTAGTATGGATTTTGGAGCCTGAACTGTGTTTCAGTGCCGTGGCAAAACTGTGGTGAAACTGAATCAAATGCTGGTGCATAAAGTGAGCAACTGAGTCACGGAAGAGAAGTGACCAGAGCACAAGTCTGTCCCAGGGCATCTGTGATGCAGACAGATTAAGCAGGACCAACGAATCTGCCACAATGACTCTTTTTCTTCTTCTTTTCACATTAAGAAAACCAGCAGCAATATAAACAACTATGCCGTGAAATTTCATTCTTTTCTCGTGCACGAAGTGGTTAATGCAAATTAACAGAAGTGGAAGGAAAGCTAAACTGAAGACAACCTATGTTTATTAAGTAGATTCTATGCTGTAACAGAATGTACCTTCCTGCAGAGCCACATCAACAATAGCAAACACAGACTCTGGGCCAAGTGAATCAACACACTCCAGCTGAGTTGCTTTGCTTCAGCCTCATCAGTTAGATATAGACTCTCTCTCTCTCTCTCTCTCTCTCTCTCTCTCTCTCTGTGTGTGTGTGTGTGTGTGTGTACAGACAGTCTTTCTTTCTCTTTCTCTTTCTCTTTCTCTTTCTCTTTCTCTTTCTCTTTCTCTTTCTCTTTCTCTCTTGCTCTCCAAAGAAATATTTAGGAGTCAGATACTCATGCTGATCTACTGAAAATCACCCTAAGGTATACACCCTGATCTATCTTTTGCCCACCGCAGCTTTAATTTATAAAATGGCTAGTATTGCTTCTGAACAACTTGACCCAAGGAAGCTGCGTGCAAGGTGACACTTCTGGTCTGGCAGCTGTCCTTCTCAGCATGAACTGGGACGACACCTCAGAGGCCTCTGTTAATACTACATCCCCGGATTAAGGTCTTGGGACCTGGGGTGAAGACTTCAAGGTCAAAGGTGGAAGGTGTATATGTACCCAAGACCATTTTTCACACTTAAGATACTGCTGTTTCCCACCCTGGTTTGCTTGACTGCTTGCTTTTGAATATGACTGCTAAATGCAGAGCAGAAAGCAGATTCGCCATATTTAAATCCAATGGGTATTATCTAGCCAAGGCAGCAATTGCATTCCATTTGCAAAAGCAGCAAATGGGAGAGTAAAAAAGCGACCCCATTTAAGCATCTTGTGTGAAAGTGATCATACATCCTAATCTCTAGCTGTGTTCAACTCAGAACTGCGGCAAGGCTAAGGAAGTAAGTCCTTCTGAGATCAGCAGGCTTCCTCCTGAGTAAATGAATTTATGGAGCAGGCATATTTTCACCCAGGTTTCCCTGTTCTGGATTGCAAATGTTGGCAGATATGAAGTTGCCTTGTGACATTCATCAACACTTTTGACAGCAAAACTCTGGCCAAAGCAATACCAAATGAGCTTGGTATTTGGCCCTAGGCGGTTTCCTCCTGCTCCTTGTTGCTTATCTTGTTTTTTCTTGGATTAGCATACTCAATAGCAAAGCTTCCTAGAAACTCCAGTTCTTGCATCACTTTGAGACACAAAACCTCAGTTTCCCTAACCCATCTGAGAGGGCTGGAGGTAGGCATTTGATGCATGGAAAAACACACACACACACACACACAACCCTGCAAGGAATTAGCTCAGGGATGGGGGCAGGATGCGGCCCAATCGCCTTCTCAATCCGGCCCTGCGGACTTCAGGGGAGTAGAACCTTCAGACTGACTTTCTTTGTGGGACCATAAAACCCGGGTGGTTGCTCCAGGGCATTGCTAAGTCCTCTTACTGCAGGATTGCTGGCCAAGGTTCTGAGATTTAGCCAGCCAGTGACCTCTGGATCAGCACCTCCAGTCCTGTCCAGGGTCCTGATCTGTGATGGATAAGGAGAGTAAGATGATTCACATGACACGGTAAAACAAGCTACGGTTTAGGAAGTCCATGCAATATGAAGGTTATTAGAGAGGAGTTTGCAGCTGCTTCCTGGTCCTTTTTACTGCTTGCCAAGGTCTGGTTTAGCATGTTGACCAAAGCAAAGCTCATGGTTAAGCTTTGCTAACCAAGAGTGTTAATCAAGGTTATAGCTTGTAGTTGGCTTAACTGTGAGTCCCAGTTCAGACAAGATCCTAAGCCAAACTTTGACTTAGCACAGCAGTAAAAATGGCCAGGGAGGAGGTAAGTGGCTGTGAGCTTCTCTCTGGGAGCCTACATATCTGCATGGTCTTGCTAAGCCATAGTCTGCCTTGCAGTGTGGGGCAAACCAGATCACTGTGTTACAGCAGACACCTAAATAGGTGTTCTTTCCTCTTGCACATAAAAACAGGAAATGCAGTCCTATCTGCAGCTGTTATAAGTTAAATGAAAAAACCATTAACACCCTTTGAAAGCATTCTGCTCAATTAGCAAAGGGCACCTTCTTAGGCAATCAAAGGACTTTTAGTTGACACATCTAACCAATTAACTGACAGAACGCTACAGCCCTAGAGGCTCCTGCAAAACAGCCTACATAAACATCAGGCATTTCCCTTTCAAATGATCTATCGGTACCAGCGCACTCTCTTTGCTCAAAGTAAGATTTCAATAGTTCATTCTCCAGAGCCGTCATAAATGCCCTGCTGTGTTGATATTGTGACTCTGCTGCTATTTTAGTTATTTTAGCATATTATTAAACATGTCCTTTGCTCCTTGAGAGAAAAGATGGTACTGTATATAAATAAAATAGGAATAAGCTGTTCAACTCAATGTAAACAAAACAGAAAAGAGAAAGTCATTATTTGGAGAAAGGGCTTGAAAATGGCCCTGCTCCTTCCTCCTTAAGGAATCCTGGATTTTACATTATTTTAGCTTTTATAGAGGTGCAATCAAAGTTAGTCGTACTCAGAGCAGATCCATCGAAATTCATGAACGTTACTAACTTGCGTCCGCTCATTTCAATGGGTCTGCTCCAGTCAGTGGCGTAGCGTGGGTTATCAGCACCCGGGGCAAGGCAAGTAATTTGCGCCCCCTAACCCGTGGATTTGCGCCCCCTAACCCTAACCCCCAGATGTTGCGCCCGGTGCGGCCGGCCCCCCCTGCACCCCCCACGCTACGCCACTGGCTCCAGTGATTCCCAAACCTTTTGCCCCATGGACCATGTGAAATTTGCTAATGACTTTTCTGCCTATTGTAGCAATTGTAGCTCACTTTACTAGATGTTGCCTCCCCCCCCCCCGATTGTATTTGTATCACTCCTTTGATTTCTTATACTATATTTTAGTCTACTGCAATCTGAATTCTACGGAATTCAAACTGCAATGCAACAAAACAACAATTAAGAAATAAAAATGCAATTAAAAAACGGGCCTTAGTTGGAGGCGCTGGGGATTGAACCTGGAATCATCTGCATTGAGCTACAGTGGGGGCAGCACCTATGAGGAATGTTGATTTAGGCCACTAAATAAAGTTTGCCTTTACATAATTCTGCCAAAATCACACCAAAGGTTTGCAGAGAGGACAGGAAAAACTAAAGCACTTGGAAGCTTATTAGGATTTCAGTTGCACAAAGCCTCAATCCTCTAAAAAAAAAAAATGTTGGTTGCAATCAAGATGAAGCCACATTGCTGACAATAGCATGCTGGGAATTAGGCCAAGCTACTGCAGCTTGATTCCTCCATCCTAAGCCTGTCTATTTAGGTTCCTAGAACTCTGTTACCATGTGCCAAGGCTGGGTTGGAAGGGAAATGTGATAAGCACAGCATTATTCCACCAAAGCAGCACCACTTCCAGAGGTGCTGTTTCACATTTAAGGAGGCGGGAAAGAGTGGTGGTTTTTTTTTATTGAGATGAGTGGAGAATACAGCAATGTCCAAAGGCCAGCTCTTGCTTATATGCAAAGTTAAATTGCAAAAAAGCAATGCAATATTAGCAAAGTTGTCACTGATACAAGCCAGTCACCTCTTTATTTAATGCAAAGAGATTTTTGCCTTTAGCAGGTATGTCTAACCCACATTTAGTGCTTTAAAGCAAGTCATTCATTGTTAAAACCAGTGGCTTGGTCAAAGACCCTGGTGTTTGCTTCTGAGGAACAGGGTTGTTGTTGCTGCTGTTTCTTCTCCTTCCTTCCTTCCTCTTCCTCCTCCTCCTCCTCCTCCTTCTTTGGCGATCACTCGTAGCCAAGTAAGATTGTCTTCCATTAACATGGTTTTAACAATGAATCCGTAAGTGACCGTGGAGGCCAATTCTGGAACCACACATCCTTCCACAGTGGGGACATTGATTTCAGGGCGAGAATAGATCACAGTGTGGATTTACCAGTCGTGCCTTCCTCTTAGTACGTTTCTCCCTTGTGTCCTGAGTTTGAGTGTCTTCAAAGCCCATGACACCTTTGGTAAAGGCTGTTCTCCAACTGGAGCGCTCGCAGGCAAGTGTTTCCCAATTGTTAGTGTTCACACTACATTTTAAAAGATTTGCCTTGAGACAGTCTTTAAACCTCTTTTGTTGACCACCAGCATTACGCTTTCCATTTTTAAGTTCGGAATAGAGTAGTTGCATTGGAAGATGATAATCAGGCATCTGCACAACATGACCAGTCCAACAAAGTGGATGTTGAAGAATCATTTTTTCAACACTGGTGATCTTTGCTTCTTCCAGTACACTGATATTAGTCTTCCCAAGGCCTGAGACCTAGGTATTTTGTCCCAGGCCTTAAGTTTTCCTCCCCCCATTTTGAAACTTTGCTTACAGGGTGGACATTCCCTCTGGACTCCCTCTGAAAGTCCACCTGATTTTGCATCTATACATAAATATTGGCACCTGCAAAGTTCATGCAAATTTGTGACATGAGCTACAGCCCTTCTCCCTGAAACTATTTCCCTCCAGTCATTTTTCTCTTGGCAGGGATTCCTTCTGCTTTTAGAGAGGCTCACGGGTAGAGGGGGGGGGGAGATGGGGAGCAGCTTGGAACTTTCCTCCAAACAACTCATGTTCTACTGCACATATGCTCTGCTTTGTAGGGATTTGACAACAATTGATGGGACTACCAGCAATATGCCTAGCTTGCCACAAAGTGCAAGCATGCACATCCGTGCCACCATCCAAATTAAATACAGTGTAATAATTTCCAATTCTTGCTTAAATTAAATATGGCTACCTACTGCTTTGCATACTGAAAGTATCACACATATTTGAAGGTCTAAAAAAGGAGTGCATTGTCTTATCCCCCCCCCCCCGTAGTGTCCCTTGTGTACATAGGCATGTTGGGGTTTTGTGCATAAAATAATTTTTAAAATAAATAAATGAGTAGCATCTCAATTAATAAATCTTAGTAACAACTAAGCTGCATTGGCCATGCCTTGCTAGAGCATCCCTGCCTCTTTCCTTTTAACCTAAAAGCCTCCACAAAATTCTCCCTGGGGTATCATGGAGCACCAAGACAGGAACCGAGGCAGTGAACATGAAGTTAAACAGAACCACGCTGGATGTTGCCAGGTCATAGGCCATAAAGCCCCCAAGTTTCCCAGAAGACTAAAAACAGCTATTTTATCCTTTCCGCAATTTCACACATTGCTATGCCATCTCCTTAATCTTTCTGTGTTTACACAAGTAAATGAGAGGCATGACTGCAGTCAGTGGCAATGGCCAAGGCTATGGGAGGCAAAGCCTGGAATTCCCTCCTACTCAAACATTCTTCTCCAGTGGAGCTGCTTCCTGTTTGCAAGTACCGCTCTCAGCAAACGTATAATCTCCATCCACATTGCAACACAGGGTGGATTTCAGAAAGGTGCCTTCCAAGGGCACAAACCAGAAAGCTACTTAGGAAAGCCAGATGAGGGCATATGAATGGATGGATGGATGGATGGATGGATGGATGGATGGATCTGTCTGTCTGTCTGTCTGTCTGTCTGTCTGTCTATCTATCTATCTATCTATCTATCTATCTATCTATCTATCTATCTACAGGGAGCCAGTGTGGTGTAGTGGTTAAGAGTGGTGGACTTGTAATCTGGTGAACTGGGTTCGCTTCCCCGCTCCTCCACATGCAGCTGCTGGGTGACCTTGGGCCAGTCACACTTCTCTGAAGTCTCTCAGCCTCACTCACCTCACAGAGTGTTTGTTGTAGGGGAGGAAGGGAAAGGAGATTGTTAGCCGCTTTGAGACTCCTACGGGTAGTGATCAAGTGGGATTTCAAATCCAAACTCTTCTTCTACAGTGGTACCTCTGGTTAAGGACTTAATTCGTTCCGGAGGTCCGTTCTTAACCTGAAACTGTTCTTAACCTGAAACACCACTTTAGCTAATGGGGCCTCCCGCTGCCGCCGCCGTGCGATTTCTGTTCTCATCCTGAGGTAAATTTATTAACCCGAGATACTATTTCTGGGTTAGCAGAGTCTGTAACCTGAAGCGCTTGTAACCCGAAGTGATTGTAACCCAAGATACAACTGTATCTATCTATCTATCTATCTATCTATCTATCTATCTATAGAAGAGGAAAAAAGCAGCATCAAATGGTCCTGAATGAATATACTAAGAACCTTAATAAAATAACTACATGCCCAACGAGTTCAAGTGCAAACCCTCTGAAACAGCACAAGAATGCAATTTATGGAGCATTTCTGGTAAGGTAACATCTCACCTAGGATACTCAAATTGCTCTGCACCCGTGGAAGGTATCCATTAAAATGCACTGGGTGTTTCACAATTGGATAAGACTTTCCTGTCATATCCAATCTGGCCCTTGGATTGTGTTCTGACAAGCACACTTAAAAGCGAAAATCAAAACTGGCAGGTGTTTTAAACTCCCACTTTGTTTTAATATTGTTCAGGATATTCAGCTGTTATTGATTTTTGAGCTGTTGACAATTCCACAGCTCCTTCTTTCTGTTTTTCAACACACACACACACACACACACACACACACACACACACAGGCAACAACTGATTTATGCATGTCCCAGTGAAACACAATTGTGCATGTGCCCACGGCACCGAACCCAGAAGTGACCCAAAAACATCACTAAAATACCACTAAAAGGGTAGGACGGGTTGAAACAAAGGCAAAATGCTTTATGTGGATCCCGTCAATGCGCGCAGGGGTCCAGAATGTAACCTCTGCACAAAACAAGGATTGCCTGTACTTCTGAGTATTTAAGAGAAGCTCAGAACTGATGTAAATGTGTAGGATTTGTCATCAACATAAAAAGAAGCAAAGGTAAGGCCAAAAGAAAACCAAACCAAAAGGCCACTTTTTTCTGAGTGAAACCTCGTGTCCTCAAAGGCCAAACCTGCACACAGAAAAAGCAACAATTTTCCGTTTGCTGCCAAGTCTTGACACAAGGCTGGCTGCTTTCGCTGATCATTGTGCTTCCATGCACATTTAAAGGACCCAATATGTGAATCTGACCTGTGTCGTGCTGCATTAAAATCATCAAAGAATGACCATTTGCAAAACCTGGCCTTTTTCTTTCTGCTGATATTTTAACCGTCTCTGATGCAAGTGTCATATGCTCAGTGCTTTTCCCTGCAAAAGAAGATATTCTTCTCTAGCAGTACAGACCCAGGTGTGTAGAATATATGTGTGTATCTAGAGCTTTTCAAACTTTTCATGTTGGTGACACACTTTTTAGACATGAATCGTTTTGTGACACAGTTATTCAGTTTTGCTATCAAACCAGAGGTTAAACTAGCCCCTTATGAGAGCATTTGCACAACACACCTACACACTGCATCCGACACACTAACGTGTCGTGACAGAGTTTGGAAAGCTCTGATGTAGGGACAGAAAGACCGACCAATCAAGACAGACGATAGATATATACCTCGGGTTACAGGCGCTTCAGGTTGCGTTTTTTTTGGGTTACGAACGGCCGAAACCCGGAAGTATCGGAATGGGTTACTTCCTGGTTTCGGCGGTTGCGCATGCGCAGAAGCACTAAATTGTTCTTTGTACATGTGCAGAAGCGCCGAATTGCAACCCGCGCGTGCACAGGACAGGATGGGGTTGTGCAGGGTTGTTAAGGCAGCAGAGAGCATTGTTGGCTGCCCACTCTCCACCTTAGAGCAGATTTATGCCACAAGGTGCCATAGGAAGGCACTGGACATAGTAAAAGATCCATCGCATCCTGGTCACTGTCTCTTCGAGCTCTTGCCGTCGGGACGGAGATACAGGTCGATGAAGACAAGAACGAGCCGTCTTAAGAACAGCTTCTTCTCCAGAGCGATCTCGGCCCTGAATGGGAAGCCCGGACTTTGAAAGTCATCTAATCTCCCTTGCTGTATTATACTGTATTGTTTAATTAGTGTTTTTATGGAGCAGTCAAGTAATTTCGTTGTCCCCGAAGGGGGCAATGACAATAAAGATATTATATTATTATTATTATTATTATTATTATTATTATTATTATTAGGAGAAAGAGACAGACACACATACACAACTGTACAATTCTATGACTCAACAGCCACTTTTTCTCTGCTCCACCTCAATCCACACACATATCCAATGATCATATTACAGTGGTACCTCGGGTTAAGTACTTAATTCGTTTCGGAGGTCCGTACTTAACCCGAAACTGTTCTTAACCTGAAGCACCACTTTAGCTAATGAGGCCTCCTGCTGCTGCCGCGCCACCGGAGCACAATTTTTGTTCTCACCCAGAAGCAAAGTTCTTAACCTGAAGAACTATTTATGGGTTAGCGGAGTCTGTAACCTGAAGCGTATGTAACCTGAAGTGTCTGTAACCCGAGGTGCCACTGTATCAAAGACACTTACAAGAAAAAGCAAACGTGTTTTGCATTGGGAACAAAGTTTACGGACATTTACAGCAACTGCATCACAGAATCCTTTTTGTTTTTTTCTTTCCCTGCTCGTGCTATTGTAGTGCCCTGCCGGCTTTTACAAATATGCGAGTGTAGTTCTCGGGGTGTGGCAGGCAGACAAGCAAACGCCACCCACACATTCCTGCAGCCAAGTGCTGCCAGCATCTGCCAACACATTTAGACACAAGGAAAGAAAGTGTGGAGGAGGGAGAGAAAGAAAACAGGCACACAAAGAGAGAACCAGGATATCCTGCAGTGGGAAGGAGGCTAGGGGACAAAGTTGGTAAGGCGATTCCTTTTATTTACCTTATGGCTTTAAAGCTCTCTTATCGACTATGCTGCTGCAATATAAAGGACTCACGTTTCTTCCTTTGTCTCACCTCTAAGAACCTTATATCACAAACTGAATGCAACCATCAGAAGGCGAAATGGCTACACAAATAAGAATACAGGGAACATAAGCTGCCACCTAAGAAAATAATTCGCGCACGGCAGGCAGGAGTTCTTTTGAAGTTTTTCTCTGCTGTTCCCACTGCCAAAGAGGCAAGGTGATGTCCAGTTTAAACAGAAAATGTCACAGGGAGCTTGGGAAATGGACGCATCACAGCGTTTGAAATTTGCCAGGCACTAGGCACATTTTGCATCTAGCTATCGGCCACTTGCGACCAAGTGAAGATGCCTGGGTACAAGGATGGCGCATGATGTCTCCACCATCTGGAAGTGCGTGCCTGGGGATCCCTGGATCTTGCCTGTTTTCACACACTAACAACACATCCTGAAGAATTCTATCTGTGGTATTTTATCTGCACAATCAAGAATGAATGTCAGGAACCAAAAAGTCGTACTGAAGAATACAACTTTTGAGCCATCTGGCCCCCGAATGGCAACTAGACATTCTGTTTTGGCAACTGCAACCCTGGTTTAAAGAGCCATTTGGCGCCAAGCTTATATATCTGAGTTTAAAACACTGATGCATCACGTTACTGACACAGGACATCCTTCTTTGGGTAGCGGGCTTTAACATAGCTGTCAACTTACAGATTTGAAAATAAGGGACCAGCAGCCTCGAAATTAAGGGATCAGCAGCCAAAATAAGGGATTTCCCAAGCACAGGTATGTTCAACTTCTGAGCCCCTCCGAGCCACAGAAATCCCAGCCAGCAGCCAAACAAAGCCTCAAGTGGTGGTTCCCACAGCGCAGCAACCCAGCAAAGGGGATGCAGCAAGGGAAACCACCGTCACCTCTCCGCTGGGAAGCGCTGAGCAAAGGCGAGTCCCCAGGCAATGCGGCCGATTTGATCGGCACAAGTCATGCAAGCTCCACCCCCCAGTCGTTCTTAGACTCCTTATTGGGTGAGCAATACAGCCAAGCAACACATGAGCCGGCAGGGAGGGAGGGAGAGGAGCTGCTTCCTTTGAAACCCAGGAAATTTAAGGGACATCATCAATAAGGGACAGCAGCGGGACACGGCGCTGGGATAAGGGAGTTTCCCACCAAATAAGGGACGGTTGACAGCTATGGGCTTTAATTTATAGGGCTCCAAGGGACCTGAGCTCCATGTAGCAGTTAGATTCTTGATGAATCGCTGGACCACAAGTGAGGAGAGGACTGCTACACTCAAGACCTGCTTCTGGGTTTCCCACTGGGGGCATCTGGTTGGTTGCTGTGAGAACAGCATGCTGGGCTAGATGGGTCTTTGGCCTCATCCAGCATGGCCCTTCTTATAACAAAATCATAGAATTGTAGGGTTGGAAAGCACCTTGAGGATCATCTAGTCCAGTGATGGCCAAACTTGGCCCTCCAGCTGTTTTGGGACTACAATTCCCATCATCCCTGCCCACTGGTCCTGTTAGGTAGGGATGATGGGAGTTGTAGTCCCAAAACAGCTGGAGGACCAAGTTTGTCCAAGGCAAGAATATGCAGCTGTCCCATACGGGGATCAAACTTGCAACCTTGGTGTTATCAGCACCAAACTCTAACCAACGGAGCTATCCTGTTCTTAAGAATACAGAATCTTGCATTCCCAACTCCACTTATCACCTTAAACTACATTGTTCAGAATATACAATTAAAATTCTTTCTCCATAGAGAAAGGGGAGAGCAGGGAAAACAGAAGAGGTAAAAGAATAAGAGAAGTAGTAAACAAGCAGAGACGGAACTGGAAAACAACCAAGCCACACCTGAAACTTCTTCTATTAGCCAAACCTTTCTGAGGAACACCAGCAACCGGGATCTCAGGATCTCTCTTCCTAACCGCTCTTCTACCAAGGCAGCTGCAAAGAAGCATCACCAATGCCCAGAAGCTGAGCTTTGCCCACAACACAAGACTTGACTTTTGCAATGTTTCCTCTCTCCAGCCCTGTGCCAGAGGAGTAACAGGTAGCTGGGAAGGACCTTGGAGGAAGTGGAGTAATTGCCATGATCTAATCAGTGTCTCGCTGATTATCCTTGCCTCCTCCAGAAAAGTGTGTATCTGAAGAAGTGTGCATGCACACGAAAGCTCATACCAAGAACTAACTTAGTTGGTCTTTAAGGTGCTACTGGAAGGAATTTTTTATTTTGACTATGGCAGACCAACACGGCTACCTATCTACTACTGGAACCATGGAAGGCACCACATTGAGCCGCATGAAATGGAAGTCCATCAACCTCACCAAGAAACTGTGTATCTGAAGAAGTGTGCATGCACACGAAAGCTCATACCAAGAACTAACTTAGTTGGTCTTTAAGGTGCTACTGGAAGGAATTTTTTATTTTCCTCCAGAAAAGGTGAGACTTGGTGATTTACAAGAAGAATATTTGGCCCACACCTCCAACAACATAGCACTGCATCCTCCACTTCAACAAGGCTGAGCTGGTTCCGTATGTGTGCGGGCACGGAGGACAAAGGCATCTATTTTTTCATCTAGTAATTCAGATTTTTCTCCCCACCCTTGGATGTTTCTGCTCTGTCATGCAGTAAGGGAACTGCCCCCATGTTCTGAACTGCAGGGATGTTTCAGTGTTGCTTCTGTTCAGTGCTCCATCACCTTGCCAACAAAGCAATGAGAAAAGCAATGACAAACCTAGACAGCATCTTAAAAAGCAGAGACATCACCTTGCCAACAAAGGTCTGTTTAGTGAAAGCTATGGTTTTCCCAGTAGTGATGTATGGAAGTGAGAGCTGGACCATAAAGAAGGCTGATCGCCGAAGAATTGATGCTTTTGAATTATGGTGCTGGAGGAGACTCTTGAGAGTCCCATGGACTTCAAGAAGATCAAACCTATCCATTCTTAAGGAAATCAGCCCTGAATGCTCACTGGAAGGACAGATTGTGAAGCTGAGACTCCAATACTTTGGCCACCTCATGAGAAGAGAAGACTCCCTGGAAAAGACCCTGATGCTGGGAAAGAGAAGGGGAGGACAGAGGACGAGATGGTTGGGCAGTGTTCTTGAAGCTACCAGCATGGATTTAACCAAACTGCAGGAAGCAGTGGAAGACAGGAGTGCCTGGTGTGCTCTGGTCCATGGGGTCACAAAGAGTCGGACACAACTAAATGACTAAACAACAACATGCTTAAGAGATGTAATAAAATCCAGAAAGTGGAAGGAGCCATATTACAGAGCATTCAGGAACAGAGTTTATGGAACCCAGGAACACTCACATACACTGTTGCAGTTAAACAGTTTCCCAAACTTGGGTCTCCAGCTGTTTTTGGACTACAGCTCCTATTCTCCCTATGTAGCAAGACCAGGGGTCAGGGATGATGGGAACTGTAGTCTGGAAACAGCTGGAGACCCAAGTTAGGAAACACTGGTAAATAGGATGGGAAGCAAATCATTGCCCCCTCATCCGCCGAAGAACCACCTGGACGATGCTGCGCAATGACTCTATAGGTTAGCTTATTTGCAACCCTGGCTACTTCCTCCATGGTGGCTTACTTGTCTAGTACTGATTGGCATCAGCAATGTTTGGGAAGAACATTGTCTGGAAAAATTTTTTTCCAGTGCTTTGTTTTTCCCATGGAAAAATTTCAGTTTCATAAACTCATTAGTAACAATGAATGCAATTCCAGTTGCAAATGCAGTATCGGGCAAGCCATGTTGTTTCGAAGTTGAAGCACGTTAGTCCCGATCTCTGTGGCGCAGTGTGACAAAAAATAATAATCATAGGGTACTTTTTGAAAAAAGCTGTATTTCCTAAATACAATTAAGATAAATGCTAGTTAAATGATCTCTCTCTCTCTCTCTCTCTCTCTCTCTCTCTCTCAGCAGAAAAATTTCCCCTGCAAACTGAAAGTTTCCTGATGCAAATTACCCTAATGGCCTCTTTCTCTAAAAAGAGAGCAAATTTTCATTTGTTACAGTTGAGTGCATATGTCTTCCCTTCTGGAAAAAAACCGGAAATAAATCTAATGGCTTTTAGTAATTTCTTCCGTGCTCTAGCCCACAATCTATCTTGTGTCAGCATTTTCTTTCTGAGGATATTGTGTCAGCCACATTTGGAAGATAAGATGTATTGGGAATAAAGCTGGGAAACAGTGGCAACAGGTACGCATAGTACTATGTACCCTAATTTGCCCTGGAAACTGTAATATCTTCCCATTCGAAATGGAAAACCAGAAAGCCCACATCACTAATTGGCTAGCAATGCCCTGCTATTGTGTGAAATGTTTCCTTACCAGCCTTGGGCTTCCCAAAAGGGCAGCTGGTGCCAGCCAGGATAATCTCCAGCAGAAAGGAACCGTGTGACAGTCACTGTTAAGTAATAGAAGGCTGGAGAGGAAAGTCAGCCTGAATATGTGACCAGTGTGTAACTTAACTACCATGTAAAGATAAAGGTAAAGGTAAAGGGACCCCTGACCATTAGGTCCAGTCATGGCCGACTCTGGGGTTGCGGCGCTCATCTCACTTTACTGGCCGAGGGAGCCGGCGTGCAGCTTCTGGGTCATGTGGCCAACATGACTAAGCTGCTTCTGGCGAACCAGACCAGTGCACGGAAACGGCGTTTACCTTCCCACCGGAGCGGTACCTATTTATCTACTTGTACTTTGACGTGCTTTCGAACTGCTAGGTTGACAGGAGCAGGGACCGAGCAATAGGAGCTCACCCCGTCGTGGGGATTCGAACCACTGACCTTCTGATCGGCAAGTCCTAGGCTCTGTGGTTTAACCCACAGCGCCACCCTTGTAGAGTGGCCCAAAGGCGCTGGCCATACAAAGCATATATCTTGCATACATTGTGTGCCTCAGGCTGCAATGTGCAATATGAAAAGTTGCTTTTAGCACCCACCAATATGGTGAAGGAGAACAAGAAAGACAGAAAACAGGAGTAGACAGAGGAAGAGAATGTTTGTTCCCTCTGACATACTTCTGGCAGGGAAGGGACCCACAAGTTCAAGCTGCACATTCTGTTAACGGAAGCCTTCTAATCTACACCCTCATTTGGGATTTCTTTTAAAGACTCCCAAAGTTATCAAAGTATGCTAGACCCAGACGATACAATAATCTTTATTGCCATTGTCCCATACAGAACAACGAAACTGAAAAATCTACATAAGGCATTCAAAAACCAACCAGCCTGCTATCCCAGCTATCCCAACCTGGTTAGCCCCCTAAAAACTATGATACCAAGACACTACTAAGCACAGACAAAAAGAATGACCAAAATTATCTTGTATAGGGCAGGTGGCTCTAAAGCAAGGCTGGGGGGCAGGATCCGGCAGGTGGAGCTAAATTTCTTCAGCCCCCACACCCGGTCCGCATCGCTTTGACAAGTAAATGTCTATCACCTGGTTTCAGTTAGAAGTCAGGTAACTTAGCTTCAAAGGAAATATTTGTGAGTGCAAACTTAAGAGTAGGCTCCCTACTTCATTCCTTCCTTCCAGACCAGGTGGAGTTGAAGCAAGGATGCAAGGGGGGGGGAGTGGAGCTGATTCCAGTGGGCCTTGCATTTGCTGCTAATTTTAAAGTGCACCCAAGGCTTGCAGAAGCACAATCTGGGGCACACTTCAATGTTCCCGGTGGTTCCTTTGCAGCTGCATCTTTAACTGCCCCACACATGACACCACAGGTTCCCCTTGCCCAGCCTGAAGTATACAAGAAAGAATCAGAAGTGCAGCAACATTGGCAGAAATGTTCCACTCCTCACCTGTTCTTTAAGCGCAGTTTAACTCCAGCAGGCCATGGGGTTTTGCTGTATTGCAAGTCAGACCTGAGACACTCTGAGCTGAGGGAACGGGAAGCTGTAATCTCAGGATGTCCTTTTGCTGCAAAGGTATCCCTGGAGAAAGAAACAGACCAAAGAGAGGGAGCTTGAGGACGGTGCAATCACACTTCAGCAAGGAGCATTCAGGATGAAATAACTCCTCTCTTTTTAAATAAAATGCATTAGAGACCACAGATGCATATACTTGATGCTAATATTTATTTGAGTATTTCTGTCCCGCCTTCCAGCATGAAGACCACAGATAATGAAATAATCACAAAACAACTATTTAAAAGGAAATGGAACAACACAATAAAAAGCCACGAGACATAAAAGCAGCAAGATGCAGGTTTGATTCAAAGCAGGATCTTTCTGCTCTAGTCAGACCTCACCTGGAGTATTGTGTCCAGTTCTGGGCACCACAGTTCAAGAAGGACACTGACAAACTAGAACGTGTCCAGAGGAGGGCAACCAAAATGGTCAAAGGCCTGGAAACGATGCCTTATGAGGAACGGCTAAGGGAGCTGGGCATGTTTAGCCTGGAGAAGAGGAGGTTAAGGGGTGATATGATAGCCATGTTGAAATATATAAAAAGGATGTCACATAGAGGAGGGAGAAAGGTTGTTTTCTGCTGCTCCAGAGAAGCGGACATGGAGCAATGGATCCAAACTACAAGAAAGAAGATTCCACCTAAACATTAGGAAGAACTTCCTGACAGTAAGAGCTGTTTGACAGTGGAATTTGCTGCCAAGGAGTGTGGTGGAGTCTCCTACTTTGGAGGTCTTTAAGCAGAGGCTTGACAACCATATGTCAGGAGTGCTCTGATGATGTTTCCTGCTTGGCAGGGGGTTGGACTCGATGGCCCTTGTGGTCTCTTCCAACTCTATGATTCTATGATTCTGAAAGCCTGAGAGAGAGCAAAATCTGTACTTCAAAGCAAGTCTGTTGAGCTCAATGGGAGCTACTCCTGGGTGAAGCATGTGCAGGATTGTAGCGTTGCGCTCCCAGAATCAGGTTGTCTAAATCCCACTGCAGCATCCTGAATGCAGCTTTTCAATTAGATAGCCTGATCTTGTTTGTGCCAATGCAAGTCCTACCTAAGTTCAAAGGGGAGGGGGATAACTCCCTAATAAATGTGCAAAAGCAAAAAGAAAGCGGTCTTCTGCCAGGCCAGACTGTCGTGTTCTGACAGGCAGCAGCTATCCCAGGGAGAGGTTACCTGACATCTTTTCAACAGGAAACGCCATGGATTGAGCCTGAGGGGTGTTCACACAAAGCACGGGCTCTGCTACCCACTGAGATATTGTTCTTCCCCATGCGTCGTAGCTCCAGTCACAATAAAATAAAAAACCTGACAGAACGAATGCAAAGCCAGCAAAGGGAGAGAGTTTTCAGACATAAATTGCAAGACTGGCTCCCATAACTGAACCCATTAGTACAAGGAGCAGAGAGTTTGGATTGCAGTTTAAAGATGGGTGCTGTGAAAAGAGCTGAATACTACTTCCTTGTCCTATGCCACAGTTGCTATAGCTCTCGGTCAACTGAGATGGAGGTTTGTTATTTCCCCCGAACTTAATACAGTGGGTACCTCAGGTTACATACGCTTCAGGTTACAGACTCCGCTAACCCAGAAATATTACCTCAGGTTAAGAACTTTGCTTCAGGATGATAACAGAAATTGTGCTCCGGTGGCGTAGCAGCAGCAGGAGGCCCCATTAGCTAAAGTGGTGCTTCAGGTTAAGAACAGTTTCAGCTTAAGAACGGACCTCCAGAACGAATTAAGTACTTAATTGCTACCTGAGGTACCAATGTAGTAGAATGGGAGTTCAAAACAAAACAGAACAACCCTCTCTCATTCCAGTCCTGGTTGCTCACACATATACTGCACGAACCTCAATGTGCAACAGACACATACCAATTTAGTGTTTTCAGAACTATGGATAATGTATCCCAACTTTATCCCAAAGTGCAGAAAGACTGTACCCCTCCAGACTGGGTGGGTTTTGTCTTGTCTTGCACAGGTGAATTATTCTGCAGCATCTCACCGGTGCAATAATAATGCATTAGTGGCGGTTTACATCAGACCACCCGCACAGCTGTTCTGTAATGCTTCCACGGTGTTACTGCACTATTGCTGTTTGGAGGAGCTGCACTGCACCACAGAGCAATGAAAGCGGGACAAAAACAAAACAAAATCAGAACATTTGTGGTACAGGAGCTCAGAATGAAGTTACCAGACATGCACAGACTTGAAACAAAGCAGTATGTTTGCCCCACAACCTTTGCACGTATTAACAGTATTGAAAGTGAAACTGCACGTAACTGCCCCAATAACATCACAAGCACAAAACCATCATGAATGCAAAATAAAAAGGATGGCAGGAGGGGCCTCTTATATATCTGTGGCTGTTAAGTTGTGGGTGGACATATCAGACGACACAGCGATTCTTCAAACAGTTCTTCACAGGCCAGAACTGAACTGAGCTGAAGGGTTCAGTCAGCCTGCTTATATAGAGCTCCAGTACAACGTAACTGTAACAATTTTCTAAAACTATCCAATCACTGAACGTCACTTTCGATCCCTTATTTGCATAACTATCTACAGTATCCCCCTGCTGGCCCAGGGTGAGAACTTCAGTACATAACAGTGGCTACGTGTGGCTGCCATGATATCCTCAGGAAGAAATATGCTTAATACCAGATGGAATTGTGGGTTGGAGGGAGAAAATCACTTAAAGCAAATAGGGTTGCCATATTTCAAGAATTAAAAAATCCAGATAGTTGTGTTAAGCCCCAAACTTGTTGAGCTTTTTTTTTTGCACAATTAAGCAAAGGTTGGACGGCAGCTCTCCACAACGTCAAGCAGGGGTCTCTCCCTGCCAGGCCAAGCACTGAACCTGGGTCCTTCTCTGCACACAAAGCGATGCTCTGCCATTGAGCTATGGCTGCTCCCTGTACCTTCCGCAGCAAAAGGATGCGCATGAAAAGAGCGCAACCCTCAGCAGCTCGTCTGCACATGCACAGGTTGCGACTTGCTGCTTCTGCGCATGCACGTGGTGTCATTTTTGTGCATCTGCGCAAGTGGCAAACCCCGGAAGTAACCCTTTCCGGGACTTCTGGGTCGCCGCGGGACGTATCCTGAAAGAACGTAACATGAAGCAAACGTAACATGAGGTGTGAGTGTACGCTGAAGAGCCAGAGCTCCTGATCCTCAAGATTGGAATGAAAAAGAACAGGGAAGGGAAACAGCGGAACAGAAAGCTGTGTGAGAGGGAGACATTCTGTCCTTCCCTCCCCGTCAATAAAAGAAGAAAAGAGGGCTAATGACAAGGGTGCTGGCATGGCTGTTCTATGTTTAGGGGGCTTATGGGTCAAGCCACATGCCATCCTGTGAGGCTTGGGGACGCTTCGGATAGCTGAGATTCCATTGCAGTGAGGGAAAAGAAAGAGCAGCCTTCTTTGAGGCAACCCAAACCCTCCCGTCACCCTCACTCCTCCCCACACGTGCCAGGCCAGGAATTTTAAGCCGCCACACCGTCCGTTACAGCCAGGAAAGTGGCAGCGCCCGCAAGACTTTCACCCACTAAAAGGGAGATTTCTAGCGCCCGGACGGCATTCTTGGGCAAGCCTGTTGCCGTATGTCACGGCTGGGCTTCAAATCCTCCCTCAGCTGCTCGCCCTCGGCCTTTCCTCTAAATCCCAGCCCGCTTAAGCTTCCTTGCTCGACATGTGCTGCTTCTCCGCATAAGCCGGGAAGGGCGTTCGTGACTAAGGGCACACAGTGGTGGAAAATCACTTCAGGTGGTCATCTGGCGTGAGGATGGCTGCCTTTCGCCCATCAGCAAAACAACTAGCAGACCAGCGATCATGGAGCAGTCAAGAGAAGGGTCTGGCTTGCTACATTTGCCATGAAGTCACATACCCACTTTCAAATTTTACCTCACAAGAGCCAACTGTGATAGGAAGCAGAATGCGTTGGGCTAAACCAGCAAAGAAGGCCTGTGTATGAACGAATCCCTGCTGAGTTGAGAGACTCTCAAAAGTGGCCTTGAGCTTTTTTCATGAAAAAAAGTCGGTGCTGGAGATAAAAAAATAATATGCAAAAGTTTATTTATTATTATTATTTTAATCATTTTTATTAAGTTTCCCATTTTAACAATCCAATCAAATCACATTGAATGTTCCAAATTATACAAATACATATCAAATAGTCCAAATATTCTGCCTAAATTATAATTTTTTTGTTGGGACTTCCCATGCTTCAAGTTTGGGGGGGGGTTCTGATCGTCTCATATCTCTGCTGCCTTGAATAGTCTTTCCTAATATGCAAAAGTTTAAAAGGCGCAAGGAGATAGGATAATAATATATTATGGATAGAATAACAAATAAAAGTGAATAACGCAACAATAACAAAAATAATAGCAGGTAAAGAAGATTGCACACTGGGGGAGGGAAGTACTGGGCTGTGGGGGAGAGAGGTGAAGGGATTAATTGAAATGGTTAAAGATTGGTATAGGATTTAAGAGATTTAAATTTTCATAAAGATTCTATAAGGAAAGCAGAAAGCAGCAAGAAATATCAAGTAAAGGTATCAGAGAGGAAATCAGTGTAAATGAAAACACAAGGCTAATGGTTTTGTTACATATGGTTTTATTTTGGAGTTGCCTGTTTATTTTGGAGTTGTTTGTTGTAAAGAATGTATATTATGTGAATAAAATAATAAAGGGATTTGGGGAAAAAAACAGAAAAACAAAACCAAAAGTGGCCTTGAGCAAGTGGCTTCCTGCCACTCTGATCTGCCCCACAGGGTTGTTACGAGGATAAAATAGGATAATCCTTCATATGCTGCCCTGAACTCCTGGGAGGAAGGGCAGGGTAAGCAAAACAATGCCCCTGTCGGATCTAATCTGTAATATAGGGATGGTAAGGCTAGTTTACAGGACTGCTGTCAAGGATTAAGGGTGACGATGTTACATGAAGCAGCCCTACCTGACCTGGAATCTGCATATCCTAGGCCAGGCATCCCCAAACTCGGCCCTCCAGATGTTTTGGGACTACAACTCCCATCCATAGCTGTCAAGTGTCCCTTATTTGAAGGGACAGTCCCTTATTCCAGCACCATGTCCCGCTGCTGTCCCTTATTGATGGATGTCCCTTAAATGTCCCTTAAATGATGCTCCTTAAATTTCAAAGGAAGCAGCTCCTCTCCCTCCCTCCCTGCCGGCCAGGGAGGAAGGAGGCTCCAACTGTGTTGCTTGGCTGTGTTGCTCACCCAATAAGAAGTCTAAGAACAACTGGGGGGTGGAGCTTGCATGCCTTGTGTGTGGCTAGTTAATGCAAGCTGAGGGGGTTTTTGAATGCTGGACGCCATTTTGTTGCACGTGCTGCTGCAAACTTTGCAGTGCAAAGCCAGGCAGGGGAGCCATCTTAAGTTGAGGCTGCAAAGGCCTTGTGGTGCATGTGATTCAGATTCTATTTAGTTGAACCTCTGGTTACAAAGTTGGTTGGACAGTGTTCTCGAAGCTACCAGCATGAGTTTGACCAGACTGCAGGAGGACAGGAAGACTGGAGTGCCTGGAACAAGTGAGGCTGCAGGTCCCTTATTTTCAAGGCTGCTGGTCCCTTATTTTCAAGGCTGCTGGTCCCTTATTTTCAAATCTGTAAGTTGACAGCTATGCTCCCATCATCCCTAGCTAACAGGACCAGTGGTCAGGGATGATGGGAGAACCTCAGGTGAGAACCTGAGAATGTCCCAGATTTTAATGACCCCATCTTTTATGATGGTGTCTTTTTATTTCCATCCAGTTTCTATAGGGAATCAATCTTGTAGGTATCACTAAATGCTGCATTAGCTCTCCCACACTCTAATACAATTATTATTATTTATTAAATTCATTTATTTTATATAACCAAATCACAGAATTAAGGGATCCATAGCTAGCCTATGCTCAGTTATTTATTCAATTTTAGTTATTACTTCTTCCCGTCCACCCCCTAAAATGGTTTGGGGGGCAGGCCCAAATAACCTAGCATCTCTGACTCTCTCCTTAGCACACACCCTACTTTTATGCAAACAACATCCCTTTACAGTAGGCTAAGTGGTAGTGATTGGTCCAAGGTCACCAGGGAAGCAGAACCCAAATTGGAGCACAGATCTTCATGGCTGGCCCAGTATTCCTACATGACCATATTGGCTCTCTTTGTGCCACAGCCAAAACTCAATCCAAATGTAACCCGGTGTGGGGAATATAAGAAGCATCACAGTAGAATTAAGAACTTGCTCTTTCCAAAACACACAATTGTTTTGTTTACCTCTCTCACACAGCCAAGAGATCATCCCTGAGTTGCTGAGCAAGATTTAGGACTGCTGATGTTCTTGATAAGGATCACTGGAAATGAGCCCTTTTAATTGTATGACACATTTTAAAAAAATAAAATACTAGTCTTGTCCTTCACCCGGGCATTAGAAAATTAGATGGAATGCTGAACAATAATGATTATAAGTAATTGGACCAATATTAAGTGCGATTAGAGAACAGGTAATTAGAGGTTGCATTCTTAGCATGAACCAACTTAAAGATGGAGGGAGAACAATTTCAGAGCTGTCTCTGGAATGTACCACAAATGGAATTTCACATGGGTAATGTTACTCAATTCCTCCTGTCAGGTAGCTCAGTTCTACCTTGATTTGCAACTACTGCCAGACTCCACTCATCCCCTGTTTTTCCTGTAGGATAAAGAGGTGAAAGTGAGACTAGAGAGGTGAGGGCGAGGCTGCCTCCTCCTGTGTTGCTGTTTTTTTGGGAGGGTCTTCACCAAAACATGGAAATATTGCTCTGCTTCACATGTGAATGTGGAGGGTTTTCAAATGTATTAATGACCCCATGATGAGGAGACAGCATACCTAGAAATTTATTGGGGGACCTATCAGACAGACAGACAGACAGACAGACAGACAGAATGTAACACAAAGGCAGCGAGTCCTAAAAAGCAGGGATCAACTATCACCTCATGCATAAACTTAGAAAGGGGACCTAGGCAAGGCATTCTCTATACAGTGGTACCTCGGGTTACATACGCTTCAGGTTACAGACTCCGCTAACCCAGAAATAGTACCTCGGGTTAAGAACTTTGCTTCAGGATGAGAACAGGAATCGTGCGGCGGCGTGGCAGCAGCGAGAGGCCCATTAACTAAAGTGGTACCTCAGGTTACGAACAGACCTCCAGAACGAATTTAGTACGTAACCAGAGGTACCACTGTACAACTCAGCCTGCCTTCCCTGCTTCCAGCTCACCAAACGCAAGGAGGGGTACAGCTCCTGCACTTTTACATCAGAATATAAAAAAGCCCTGCTGGATTATGCCACATGCCCATTTAGGTCAGGGTTCTGTTCTCACAGGAGACAACCAGAGAGATGGCAAGCAACAGCACTCGCAAGCAACAGACAAATGCCAACAACTGAGAGACATACTGCCTTTGACCACGGAGGGAGGATATAGTCATTGTGGCTTAAGTCATAAATTTGCCTAATCCTCTTTTAAAACCAGCCACACTGGCGGCCAACATTGCATCCTGTGGTACCAAACTCCATAGTTTTAACTATGCACTGTGCGTATCTCATTTTGCCTCTCTTGAATCGTCCAACGTTCAGCTTCATCCAAAGACCCTGGGTTCCCGCATTATGATATAAGTACACCTACTGATGATATTCCCTCATCTATACACCTACTGATGATATTCCCTCATCTGTACAACTACTAAAGGTGCAGAAGTCCTGTTCTCTCTTGCAACTGGCCACCCTAGTCCCCAGCCACCTGCAATATGAGGTTAATACAGGCCACACTTTGATTAAAACAAACCGGGTTATGTGCAAACCAGGCCAACGGCAGCCCTTTCTCTTTGCTCCATTAGAATGAAGAGGAGGGATTTTCATTCAGCTCACTTTCATGGAATGAGGAGGAAAGTAGCTACACTGGCCTGTAGCTCCTTGAATTCTGCTACCCTAGGCAGCTGTTTTTGGTGCCTACTGGGTTAGCCTTGCTCTCGGTGCATAGGTCTAATGCGAGCAAGACCTGGTCTTGGGTCAATCCCTGTTTATTACAGTTGGGTATGATCACTGCAGGTGGTGACAGCAGCCACGAAATTAAAAGACGCCTGCTTCTTGGGAGAAAAGCAATGACAAACCTAGACAGCATCTTAAAAAGCAGAGACATCACCTTGCCAACAAAGGTCTGTTTAGTGAAAGCTATGGTTTTCCCAGTAGTGATGTATGGAAGTGAGAGCTGGACCATAAAGAAGGCTGATCACCGAAGAATTGATGCCTTTGAATTATGGTGCTGAAGGAGACTCTTGAGAGTCCCATGGACTGCAAGAAGATCAAACCTATCCATTCTGAAGGAAATCAGCCCTGAGTGCTCACTGGAAGGACAGATCCTGAAGCTGAGGCTCCAATACTTTGGCCACCTCGTGAGAAGAGAAGACTCCCTGGAAAAGACGCTGATGGTGGGAAAGATAGAGGCACAAGGAGAACGGGACGACAGAGGATGAGATGGTTGGGCAGTGTTCTCGAAGCTACCAGGATGAGTTTGACCAACTATGGGAGGCAGTGGAAGACAGAAGTGCCTGGCGTGCTCTGGTCCATGGGGTCACGAAGAGTCAGACACAACTAAACGACTAAACAACAACAACATCATCCGGATGAGTTGTGCTCAGTGCATTGTGCCCAGTGTCTGACTCTTTTTAAAAAAAAAACCTGAGCCCAAAAAAGCCCGAGATATGTTTTTATTAAAAATAAACGAAAGCTGGCATTCTCGGATTCCAACCTTTGCGCCGGGTTCCGCGCATTCATGGCGCATGGCCAGATACGAACAGCCCTATTCATAGCAACGATTGCAAGTGTTCATCCCCAAAAAGAACAGACGAGCATTTGTCCTGCCTTTTAACACACGAAATAAGGGCTTTCAGGAGCTATTTCAGACTGAATTATATCCTACCGACCCATCTCGCCCCCCTCAATGTTGGCAACAGCATTTGAAATGTTTTCTCTCTCTACAGAGATCACTTCTAGCTGTTCACTGTTATTTATACCAGCTGCTCCCATTGTGCCTTTGGAATTTCATGCCACACACATTTACTGTACAAACACATTCTGTAAATGCTTTCTTGGGCTTAGCTGTATGGGATGACATCCAGGGAAAGTTAGCCTAAATCCTATTGAATTCAGTTAAGCGCTTGTGCCCCACTGGTTTCTGTTGGTCTCGCAGTCCAAAGCTATGCATGTCTACCCAGAAGTAAGCCCCTGCAAGTTCCACAGTGCTGACTCCCGAGTAACTATGCAGCTGTAGACAAAGTTTTACTTTCTCCAGGTGGCAACTGTAGATTTTCAGCTCTTTGCATAGCACAAACTCAGCCACAAAACAAATGCATATAATCCCTTTCTTAGGAGAAGATATTTGTTGTGGTAGTCATGGCAACTTTTAAACCCTTTCGGAGACCCCCTAAAGTCTCAAAACACCAATATACACTGATAAATGTACAAATATCAGATAAAAAGAACGTTTTGTTTAGAAAAGTACTGTGTAGCTGGTATAAGAGAACATATAAACTTGATGCATTATTTTTTTTGACCAGTGGCACCCCACACCACTTTCCCCCCATATTGCTTCAGCCCTTCCTCAGGTGGCTATTCTACATCCTTGAAAACTTTCTTGCTTACTTACAGGCCAGAATCAATTCACTGTTACATTTGCGCAACATTCCTGTCCTATTTCCCATTTTTGTTTATCTTTGCTTAATATATCGTCATCATCATCATCATCATCATCATCACAATTTATTGCCTGCAGTTTGTTGCTATTTCATTGATGTTTTGGGTTTTATTCACCTTATGCAGAACAATGGCGCAGGATATCGAAGTGCAAATACATAGAGTTAAAAAGATATGAGGGACATGAGCTCTGTTACAACGGCAATCTTTAGAGGGTTCACAATTCCCTCTTGCAAATTTAACCATTAAAAACATTTGCATGCAAATGAAACGGCATTTTCGTCTGATACCTTACTAACATATTCCACCCCTCTATGCATTAAAAGATTCTTTATTGGTGCTATGTGCTACTGTGAAAACGGCGCATTTCTAGCTACCAGCTGCATTTTGCAGGTGGTATGTTATGTGCCTCTGAAAGTTTGCAAATCATCAAGGAGGCCTACTCTCTAAGCACAGCCCCAGATGGAGCGGGAAGACCATCTGAGTAAACCTGAATAGCTCCCATCTTCATGGGAAAAACGATTCAACCATATCTTTCCAACAAAATGGCTAGACAGATCTCATCAGCAAAGGCATTATTTTCACTGGCGCCACATCTGGCAATAATATGGATAGCCCTTCAAAGGGGGAGTCCCTCCTGGACAAAATATGAAAGCAAGTAGTAGCTCTTTCCAGACAGGTTCTGTCGATGGCAACCCCTGTGAGGAGGGAAGTAGCAAGAAAAACTATATTGTGTGCATCAATTACTTGGCATTGGTCCAAAATCTAGATGCTAATGTGTCCATGCCTCCATCCCTGAGTGCACTTAAAACATTGCACTATATATATATATATATATATATATATATATATATATATATATATCTGCAACATTTCAAAAAGATAAAAGGGTCTATGTATCAAATCCATATGTGGCTGCATCCTGATCCGCATTCACTTCAAAGCCCGCTGCCAGAAGACTAATGGGACTGCAAGTAACTGCAAAGGCTACTGGCAATTTTTCAGTTTGTGTCCACTGCATTTCATTCATTAATGTTAAAAGCCTATGAATGAGGCCATCCGTGTTTCTAATCAATCAAAATTCTACCTGACAGCAGCCCCTCTTACATGGTTGCTTAACAGGAAGGCCATTATTTTTTCACTACTAAAATTAAATGCAAAAAGGAGTTTTCTCCACACTCCCATCCCCAATACAGATGGCTGGCAGGCGGCTGGAGGTAGCTGGGAGAGCCTGGGCAGATCTGGACGCCATAAAGCGCCTTCAAGTGCACAACTCCCTCCAAAGAATGCTGGGAACTGTAGTTTATCCCTAACAGAGCTACAAATCCCAGCACCCCTAGCAAACTACAGTTCCCAGGGTTCTTTGGAGGAAGCCATGTGCTTTATGGGTTTATGGGTGGATCTGCCCCTTGTTCCCAAAACTATAGTCCAGGGGTTCAGTGTGTCTGGCTGTTAACCAGAAGGTGGGTGATTCGAGCCCATCCACGGACAGCTGCAGGCAAGATTCCTGCAACAGCTAGCAATGGTAGAAACTAAAATCTGAAACCATATGGAGACCTGCAGGTTAGTCACCACTCTTTGGAGACCTGATACAAGGAGTCTAAAGGTAAAGGGACCCCTGACCATTAGGTCCAGTCGTGGCCAACTCTGGGGTTGCGGTGCTCATCTCACTTTATTGGCTGAGGGAGCCAGCGTACAGCTTCCAGGTCATGTGGCCAGCATGACTAAGCCACTTCTTGCGAACCAGAGCAACACACAGAAACGCCGTATACCTTCCCGCCAGAGCGGTACCTATTTATCTACTTGCACTTTGATGTGCTTTCGAACTGCTAGGTTGGCAGGAGCAGGGACCGAGCAACGGGAGCTCACCCCGTGGCGGGGATTCGAACCGCCGACCTTCTGATCGGCAAGATCTAGGCTCTGTGGTTTAACCCACAGCACCACCCGCGTCCCTGCAAGGTGTCTACTTGCCTCTATTATCTACTTGCTTATGTACTACTTGAAAACGGACCAACAAAGATTACAAAGACATGCCAAGTCTCCAGTGCGATTCCGATGAAAGAAGAATGCTAGATGAAATTAATGGACTATGCAGAATTGGACAAAATGACAGGAAGCATTCGAAACCTGCCAGACCAGAGATTTACAGAAGATTGGAAGAAGCATATGAATTATTTGAAGAGCAACTGTAATCAACAAATTCCGCTAGTAGGACTGCAAGAAGTTTTGTAAGGTGAAATATACGGTGTTACAAAGTAGAAAAAGATAGAGATATTGGTTTTGAGTTTGAAATGTGATAGGGAAAATAAGAAATGCATATTAAGAGATTAGATTGGAAAATTTTCAGACAGGACAGATGGAAGTCAAAAAAATTGAATAAGATGTAAAAGTAGGTTTAACCAATGTTGAAAATGGTATGTTAAAAAACTAATAAAAATGTGTGTGTGTGTGTGTGTGTGTGTGTGTGTGTCCAGTGCTCTCTGATCCAAGAGAAATCAAATGCTCAACACTTGGAACCTTGCCACTTGGGGGGAAAGGATGAGCATATACCAGAGGTGTTCTTCAATCTGTAAAGCTGTCCTGGTTCCATTAAAAAGACAGACTGATATGGCCTTGACGATGCCTAGTGAAAATAGCGCATAACAGATCAAGCAGAACATCACCCATGGTTGTGAATGACAGCCCCCATTGACAGACACAAACATGTTCGCCTTCAACAATAAAACCTCTGCTGTCTGAATAATTCTGGTCCATGGTAACCTCTAAATTGGGCACAGGGAACCTGTTGCTCTCCATCTGTTGCTGGACTCCAACTCCCAACAGCCCCAGCCGTCACAGCCGAAGAGCCAGGGATGATGGGAACTGTAGCCCAGCAAAAAATGGAAGACCACAGGCTTGTCCCAAGCACTGATTTGCACAACCCAAATCTAGAGCTGGTTCTCTCGCAAGTTGTTGCTCTGCGATAACCGCCGCCGTCTGCACAAGCAAGGCATTTCAGCCTTGCTATTGAGAGTCATTCACAGGTCACTGTTTCGCCGTGGAGCTGCAGATTCTTCCCACAAAGAGCCTTGCCAGTTTTGTTTGAAAGAAACTGGCCGTGCTCCTGCGCCTTTAATAGCAGCCTGAACCATTAAGCAGCCAAAGTTCTTCCCAGCATTTATTTCCATGCCAGGAAAGGCTGCTGAATGATGTCTATGTGCCCGGCAGCTGTAAAAAGGCACAGAGGGGAACAGCAATCCTACTTCACTATTCTGCCACTGCTATTTACCCCTTAACTTCCTGGTACAGATAGTTGTGGGAGACTGCTGAATGCACTATACTACTGCTGCCAACTAGGAGGGCATTCTTTGCCCTTTGGATACATAGGTAAAGGTAAAGGGACCCCTGCCCATTAGGTCCAGTCGTGACCGACTCTGGGGTTGCGGCGCTCATCTTGCTTTACTGGCCGAGGGAGCCAGCATACAGCTTCCAGGTCATGTGGCCAGCATGACAAAGCTGCTTCTGGCGAACCAGAGCAGCGCACAGAAACGCCGTTTACCTTCCCACCAGAGCGGTACCTATTTATCTACTTGTATTTTGACGTGCTTTCAAACTGCTAGGTTGGCAGAAGCAGGGACTGAGCAATGGGACCTCACCCCGTTGTGGGGATTTGAACCGCCGACCTTCTGATCAGCAAGTCCTAGGCTCTGTGGTTTAACCCACAGTGCCACCCATGTCCCTTGGGGTACATAGGATGCTGCCTTATGGCAAGGCAGACCATGGCTCCATCTAATTCACTACTGTCTAGAAGAACAGTGGTTCTCAACTTGTGGGTCCCCAGATGTTGTTGAACTACAACTCCCATCATCCCTGAGCTCTGGCCTTGCTAGCTAGGGGTGATGGGAGTTGTAGTTCAACAACATCTGGGGACCCACAGGTTGAGAAAGGCTGGACTAGAACATGGCTAGGCAAACCAAGGCCCAGGGGCTGGATCCGGCCCAATCGCCTTCTAAATCCGGCCCACGGGTGGTCCAGGAATCAGTGTGTTTTTACATGAGTAGAATGTGTCCTTTTATTTAAAATGCATCTCTGGGTTATTTGTGGGGCATAGGAATTCGTTCATTTTTTTTCTCCAAAATATAGTCCGGCCCCCCACAAGGTCTGAGGGACAGTGGACCGGCCCCCTGCTGAAAAAGTCTGCTGACCCCTGATTTAGAATCATAGGATTTTATAGAGCTGGAAGGGACCCTGAGGATCATCTAGTCCAACCCCCTGGAATGGAGGAACACGCAGCTGTCCCAGTTGGGGTTCGAACCTGCAACCTTGGCCTTATCAGCACCACGCTGCAGCCAACTTAGCTCTCCAGGCTGACAGTGGTTCTCAACATTTTTTTCCTCTGGGCCACATTTCAGAATAAAAATCCGCTCTTGCCACACCAATTATTATTCTTGTATTGCTGAGAAATACATTGGAAAACAAAAGGAAACAACTCCTAGCAGAGCTTGATTTATAACACGGAATACAACTACCGTATTTTTCGCTCTATAAGACGCACCAGACCACAAGACGCACCTAATTTTTGGAGGAGGAAAACAAGAAAAAAAATATTCTGAATCCCAGAAGCCAGCAGCGATCCCTCTTGCTGTTCTGGCTTCTGGGATAGCTGCGCAGCCTGCATTCGCTCCATAAGACGCACACACATTTCCCCTTACTTCTTAGGAGAGAAAAAGTGAGTACTTTATAATGTTATCCTGGAGCATCCAGAAAGTATAAAATAATGCAGCTAAATAAGAACATGAATGATTCCTAAAATATAATTATAAACAACAACTGGGATTGTCCTTGTATTGCATAGAATCAGAGAATTGTAGAGTTGGAAGGGACCACAAGGATCAACTGGCCTGAGTCCCTGCAAGGCAGGAATATAAACTGAAGTGTCTATGACAGATGGACATCCAACCTCTGCTTAATAACCTCCAAGGAAGAAGAGTCCACCGTCTCCCAAGGGAAACCGTTCCACTGTCCAACACCTCTTACATGATGCTGTTTCCAAAAAGCATCTGTCCCTATCCTGCAGATTAAAAAAATTATTTTTTTGATGCTATGCTGTACTACACCACACAGAAATGTTTAAATCAGGGGTCAGCAACCTTTTTCAGCCGCAGGCTGGCCCACCGTCCCTCAGACCATGTGGTGGGCCAGACTATATTTTGAAGGAAAAAATAATGAATGAATTCCTATGCCCCATTCCGACGAAAGAATGGGAGACAAAATTAATGGACTACGCAGAACTAGATAAAATGACAGGAAGGATTTGAAACCTGCCGGACCAGAGATTTGCAGAAGATTGGAAAAAGTATACGAACTATTTGAAGAGCAACTGCAATCAACAAATTACATTAGTAGGACTACAAGAAGTTTTGTAAGGAAAAATATATGAAATATTGCAAAATAGAGAAAGAAGAGAGATGAATTATGAGATTTAGAGGTAATAGTGAAAGTAAGAAATGTATATTAAGTGATTAGATTGGAAAATTTTCAGATGTGATTGATGGAAGTCCAAAAAATATTGTATAAGAAGTAAAAGTATGTTTAATTACCGTATTTTTTGCTCTATAAGACTCACTTTTCCCCTCCTAAAAAGTAAGGGGAAATGTGTGTGCGCCTTATGGAGCGAATGCAGGCTGCTCAGCTATCCCAGAAGCCAGAACAGTAAGCAAGATTCAGAATATTTTTTTTTCTTGTTTTCCTCCTCCAAAAACTAGGCGCGTCTTGTGGGCTGGTGCGTCTTATAGAGCGAAAAATACGGTATTTGAAAATGATATGTTAAAAATCTAATAAAAATTTATATATAAAATTCCTATGCCCCACAAATAACCCAGAGATGCATTTTAAATAAAAGGACATATACTACTCATGTAAAAACACAGTGATTCCTGGACCATCCGTGGGCCAGATTGAGGTGATTGGGCCGCATCCGGCCCACAGGCCTTAGGTTGCCTACCCCTGGTTTAAATGTTTCTTTGATTGCCCTTGAATCTTCCTACCACGCTTGCCATCCTCTCGTGTCACCCCCTTTGAGAACCACGGGCCTACACTGACTTGCAGTGGTTGCATACAATCTGTCCCCCAACCCTGCCAGGAGCAATTGGAGATTGAACCCTGAACAGATGCTCTGCTGAACTATACAACACTCTTCAGTGGCTAGAGTGGAGGTGGGGGAACTAATAGTCCACTTCTTATCCTGCATGTCTAAATTACTTGCGATACTGAGATAGGGCCGCTCTATTCTTAGCAACTGTTGCTTGGCACATGCAACGCAGAGTGAGCCAAACTGCATGGTGAAATAAGAATCTATTGCAGTTGCTAGCAGGAGCTAGGCCAAAGTTTCTGTCATTGGCATGTGCCCTTATCTACAACCTCCTAGCAATCTCCAGGTATGCAGCCTGCATCATGCAGCAATGGCTCAAGCAACTATGGGCCAAGAGAGGCCTCTGCAGCACAAACAAGGTTAACAGGTGGGCTATTACCTAGTTGAGAATTAGTGCTGTGTCTTCCATTCATACCAACATGTATAGTTCAAAGGCTCACCTACTTCTGCTATTGGGGCATCTGAGCCCATGTAAAATTATGCAATGTACAGTGGCACCTCTGGATGAGAACGGGATCCGTTCCAGAGCCCCATTTGCATTCTGAAGCGAACGCAACCCGCGTCTGCAGGTGCGCGGGTTGCGATATGCCACTTCCGCACATGCGCATGACGTCATTTTGAGTGTCTGCGCATGTGCGAGCAACGAAACCCAGAAGTAACGCACTCTGTTACTTCCGGGTCGCCGCAGAGCGCAACGCAAAAATATTCATCCCAAAGCTACTTCAACCCTATGACTGTATCTTTTTTACTTCCAATAGAGATTTTTCTTGGAGAAGCCACGTGTTGCCATTTATATAAATGGTTAAATAGGTAAAGGACCCTTGACAGTTAAGTCCAGTCGTGAACGACTCTGGGGTTGCGGCTCTCATCTCGCTTTACAGGCCGAGGGAGCCGACGTTTGTCCGCAGTTTTTCTGGGTCATGTGGGCAGCATGACTAAGCTGCTTCTGGCGAAACCAGAGCAGCGCATGGAAATGCCGTTTACCTTCCTGCCAGAATGGTACCTATTTGCACTCTGACGTGCTTTTGAACTGCTAGGTTGGCAGGAGCTGTGACCGAGCTTCTGATTGGCAAGCCCAAGGCTCAGTAGTTTAGACCAAAGCGCACTTCACATAAACACAAACAGATGATAGGTAAAGGTAAAGGGACCCCTGACCATTAGGCCCAGACGTGACCGACTCTGGGGTTGCGACACTCATCTCGCTTTGGCCGAGGGAGCCGGCGTACAGCTTCCGGGTCATGTGGCCAGCATGACTAAGCCACTTCTGGTGAACCAGAGCAGCGCACGGAAATGCCGTTTACCATCCCGCTGGAGTGGTACCTATTTATCTACTTGCACTTTGACGTGCTTTCGAGCTGCTAGGTTGACAGGAGCAGGGACTGAGCAACGGGAGCTCACCCCGTCACGGGGATTTGAACCGCCGACCTTCTGATCGACAAGTCCTAGGGTCTGTGGTTTAACCCACAGCGCCACCCGCCTCCCTGATAAGACACCCCATAAGAGATAGCAAATCTTTTTATACCTGGAGGGGTTCTGCCCTGTGGAATACCCTCCCGTCAGATGTCAAAGAGTTAAATAACTATACAAACATCAGTAGACATCTAAAGGCAGCTCTGTATTGGGAAGTTTTTTTATTTTGTGACGTTCTGTTGTGTCTTCGCGTACCGTATTTTTCGCCCCATAGGACGCATTTTTCCCCCTCTAAAAATGAAGGTGAAATCTGGGTGCGTCCTATGGGGCGAATGCAGGCTTTCGCTGAAGCCTGGAGAGCGAGAGGGGTTGGTGCGCACCGACCCCTCTCGCTCTCCAGGCTTCAGGAAGCTCTGCGCAACCCTCGGGAGACCGGCTCCGAGGGTTGCGCAGAGCTGCCTGCAGTCCCCGGCTCAGCACAGCTCTGCGCGGCCATCGGGAGCGGAGCGCTAAGTCCCGCCCCGCTCCGGATGGCGGCGCAGAGCTGCCTGCAGTCCCGGGATCAGTGCAGCTCTGCGCGGCCACCGGGAGCCGGGGTGAAGCCCCGCCCCGCTCCAGACGGCGGCGCAGAGTTGCCTGCCGTCCCGGGACTGCAGGCAGATCTGCGCCGCCATCCGTAGCGGGGCGCTAAGTCCCGCCCCACTCCAGACGGCGGCGCAGAGCTGCCTGCCATCCGGGGACTGCAGGCAGATCTGCGCTGCCATCCGGAGCGGGGCGCTAAGTCCCGCCCCGCTCCAGATGGTGGCGCAGAGCTGCCTGCAGTCCCAGGATCAGTGCACTTCTCCCCATCGCCAGCCCCACAAGCTCGGGGGACAGCGGGGAGGCAGAGCGTGCCTTCCCACTGTTCCCCGACCTGGTTCTTCCAGCCCTGCACCTGGGGGGGAAATAAAAAAAAAATTTCTTTATTTCCCCCCCAAAAAAACTAGGTGCGTCCTATGGGCCGGAGCGTCCTATGGGGCGCAAAATACGGTATTTGTAGGAAGCCGCCCACAGAGGCTGGGGCAACCCAGTCAAATGGGTGGGGTACAAAAAAGGAATTGCTATTTTTATGGGAAATGATACCCTAACCCAGGGGTCAGCAAACTTTTTCAGTAGGGGGCCGGGTCCACTGTCCCTCAGACCTTGTGGGGGGCCGGACTATATTGGGGGAGGGGGGAATGAACAAATTCCTATGCCCCACTGTCAGGGAACTGCCATCAGTGCCGGAGGGAGAGAGCAAAATCCAGAGGGATTCCGGAGAGCGTCCCGGGAGTGGGAGAGGCAGCCCATCTTCTGGGGAAGAGAATCAGCGTAGCACCAGTCGAGAAGGGGGGCAGATGGGGGAAGCGGCGAGGCGGTCCCATGACTCCTTGCCGGGGACCAGCGGGGAGAGTAGAGGTCCTCCGCTGCCTACGCCCTCCTTGTGCAGAAGGCTTTTGCGCAGAGAGAGTAGGAGGAGACTAGGCGTCAAAGAGCTTCTTTGCTGGAAGAAGTTTAAGAAACGCCCACTGACGGATTCTGCCAGCGATTGAGGCAGCCACGGGTGAGTGGCTGTCTGGACAGAAAAGGTTCATGCAGGCAACCCAGCCAGGTGTTTGCACTGGCTTACGCACGAGCAACCCCTAGAACCACTACACCCACAAATAACCCAGAGATGCATTTTAAATAAAAGGACACATTCTACTCATGTAAAAACATGCTGATTGCTGGACCTTCCACAGGCTGGATTTAGAAGGCGATTGGGCCTTAGTTTGCCTACCCATGCCCTAACCCTTCTCTTGCAGGGCTTTGTGTTACACAATGTCACTCACTGTCCTAATACCCCTGCCCAATCAGGTCTGGGTTCAAGAAGCAAGTGAGATAAGGATAGAGCACTTTGGTGTTAACTCTCTCTATGCTCATGCCGCAAGGTTAAGGCAGGCTCTTAATGGGACAGCTGGACAGATGGTGCAAGGACTGCTTTCACCGCTCTACTTTTTCTGAAGGACAAGGGAGGAGCATTTTGTGACACAGCAGGGAAGGGAATGGTAATCCCCCCTGACACAAGGGGGAATTAGAATCACAGGAGTTGGAAGGGGGGTCCCCCAGGCATCATCCAGCCCAACCCCCCTGCAAGGCAAGCATCTCAGCTAAAGCATCTGTGATTTTTGCAAATGACCTTGGTCATGTCTGCGGCAGAACAGACTGAAAGAGCAAACAAATGTAAAAGGCAAAGGAAGCCTTTGGTGGTTCATAAGAGAGAGAGGGGGGGTAAAAAACCCCACAGAAGGACAATATATTTATTGGGACCAACCCAAATGTCATTCAGTGAGTGGCAAGCTTTTGAGTTCTACAGAAGCCTTGGTCAGGCAAAGTGTTACGCAAATGGGAAATAAACAAGGGAAGTACAGAATTTGATGGTAGCCATGAGGTTAGCTTGCAGGAAAACCTCTAGGGAAAAAAATGGGTCTTTCAGTCTCACTGTGCTGCCATTGCTGTTGTTTATAATAGCAATACCCTGTTCCCTTTAAACATCAGCCTGCCAGACATTAAGCAGGTGTGAAGCTTTTCTGAATGGCTTTGTAAACCTTGTCAGCAAGCTACATGACTGCTATATAGCAGCAAGCCTTACTGCTGCCTTATAGGCAAGGGAGAAAAAGAAAATAACTGGGAATCCTCAGCACTGCTTTTCTGTCTGGGATGGTAAAAGTCTGCCTTTTTTTGTCTGAAGCTGCTTCCTGGTCTGAAACTGAACTGGTGCACAGTATTCGAAACTCCCATTGTTCCAGGCACATTTTGCAACAGGGAATTTCATTAGCGTGAGTAGTTTCTGAGCTCTGGGCGCAGTACTGTGCCTAAGATTTCAGATTAAAACTGCAGAGTGGAAGGAAAAGGAGGACCTTTTTCTGCCTCCCCACTTCCAGCTGCTCTCTGAAGACTGGAAAAGAGACCCTCTTAAGAATATCAGGGGGTGGGCAGGGGAAGGACTAGACCATGTGAAAAACCAACATGAATTTTAGCTGCAATTCTTTCATTTCCAGCTTTGTATTCTTGTTATAAAAAAGTGCACCTAGACATTGAGTTGTTGAGCCCATAACATAGGTTAAAGGGACCATTTAGCTCCTAGCTTTCATATTTCAGTTTCTAACACTGCAGTGGTACAGTCCCTGTGGACAGGATGTACCATCTCAATAAATGCTTGTGAGAAGAGACAACAATTTTATATAAAAAAATATTGTGCTACTTATCAGTTTCTTTCTCTCTTCCCCCTCTAGCAAATTCGATTCAGCACCTTTAAGGACTATGATTCATCAGTTTAATAATAATAATAATAATAATAATAATAATAATTTATTATTTGTACCCCGCCCATCTGGCTGGGTTTCCCCAGCCACTCTGGGCAGCTTCCACAGAGAAGAAAGAAATTACAAAAAGAGAAACAAGATCCTTGCCCTAAGGTTTACAATCTACTAAGCATGAGGCAACAGAAGACGCTGAAGAGGTGAGAACGAGATGTTAAAATTGACTCCCAGCAAAAGAAAAGCAAACCTGGAAAACCCATGATAAAAAGGAGAAGCAACATGCATTTCCAGAGACAGGGAATCTGAAAGAACGAGTGCAATAAGGGAAAGCAGAGGGGGAAGAAGAAAGCAGCAGGAAGTAACACAAGATTTAGTAAGAAGATGAGAGCATAATCCCCCAAGCTAAGCATGCTAAGCAGTTCCCTTGGACCAAAGGAATATGGGAGGGGGTGTCTCTGGCCAATGCCTGCATCTGAGACAGAAGCGGGGAACCTTTGGTCCTCCAGGTGCTGATGAACTACAACTCCCATCAGCCCTAGCAAGCATGGTCAATGGCCACGGATGGTGGGAGTTTTAGTTCAGCAACATCTGGAAAGTCAAGAGTTCTGCACCCTTAACCTAAGGCTTCTTGCCTGCTCCTTTAAAACTAAAGATGCCAGGAATGAAACTCAGGGCTTTCTGCACACAAACTTTCTGCTCTCCCACTGAGCTGTGGCTTCACCAAAATGCAGCCACCTCCGTCTGGAAACTTAGAAGGGCTTCCAGACAACCTGTTTACTGCACGTTCATCCTGATCTGGTTGTGGGAAGGTGAGACAACAGTGTGTTTCTTTCTAACACTTCTTTATGGCAAAAAGTCTGACCTTACAGGAAATCAGGTTTGTTGCACAAGACCTCCAAATAAATTTTTAATAGTGCAGTCTTGCATTTGCCAGTATGTGTCTGAACCCCACCCGAAAACAGCAACAGTCTGGAAGCACCCTTGATTTTTTAGATGCCGCTATTTTAAAAGATATTCCCATAATGAATCCCTTCGGTTTCTTGGCAAATAAGATTTTGTGAATATATAGAATCAGCAAGACTTACAGCAGTGGTAAGAGGCCAATCCGACCAAAATCTGATAGAGGAGTGGACTTTTAAGAAGAAATGGGTATAAGATGAGATAGTCAAAAATAATATTGATAACACAGCAAAAAAAAGAAAAGAAACGAAGGAAGCCACATATAGGTGGAGGGAAGTCAAAATTTATGTCTGTATGTTTAGTTTGTATGTTTGTTTTCTTTTTCAGTAATCTAAGTTGAGAGGTGTATGTATCTATGTATAATAAGTTTGTTTAGTGTTCTGGTTTGGGTAAGTATTGCATTTATCAATAAAAGTTTTTTTTTAAAAAAAATAATCCCATCGGTTTCCAAATTCCACAAATGCAGTGTAATCCTCTGGGAGTTTGTGATGCATACAGCTCTTCTAAGATAGCTTTGTGGGAGGGATATTTAAAAAAATAATAATCAGAAAATGCAGCGTTTTGCCTTTTTTACTGTAATAAAGATTCACCCTTCCTCTGTAAGCAAGAACTGCATAGGGCATGCAGTTAGTGTGTGGTACATCGATGTCATTAGCAGAGGACGTGTTTCTGCTTCACCAGGTACAGCAAGAAAAGATGGGGCAGAGGAGAAGCCAAAATCCTGCCTTGCCAAATACACATGCACAGAAGCATATCAAAGTAATCCTGCAAGCTCCTAGCTTTGCATGTGGGTGTGTCTTATACGTGGTCTCTCTGTTTGATTAGATCTGACCTCAATTCCTCACACGGGAAGCTACACAGAGTTGCTGCTTTGCCTCTGTGAGAATTCAAAAAGAGAACCGAACGTGGAATTTCTCTTAATTGTGGGGTGGGGCGAGGAGTACGTGAGTGGGAGGGGATTCTGTTCTCCACTAATTTGGCACCGGCGGAGAGATCTTTGAGAAAATGAACTCTGTTTTTGCAGGAGACCTAATAATCCTTCCTCTGCACTGGGGGATTACCGGGTACTTAGAGAGACACTCACATGCACATTTTTAGCCTGTGCCAAGCGTGTTTTGTGTCCACAGGAGCCAGGCTTCATTCTGCTCTTTCACGGGGAGTGAATAGGCATTCCAAGGCATTTAAATGCAGCCACAGACCTTCTACCCTAAGCTTTTCACCCTTTTAAAGTGCTCTGAATTGCCGGTTTGGTTTTTTTTGTTTAATTCTGTTTGCAATGGGGGCTCTACAATTGCTTCCAGTATTATGTGGTGCTCCCCCCTCCATCCTCCCCTCTTTTTGCTCTGTCTGAGTGCATCGCTGTCCCGCCGCAACCTCTGGCCCTGAATCCTCGATCAGAACATATAGTCACAACTGTGGGTGCATCTTTACTTGCCAGGTGTCTGCCCATGAGCCCTGAAATTAGCCTGCGACCCATAAATTGGGAGGTCAGCAACCAACTGCCTTAAGGTTAAATACACCCTAGACCAGGGGTCCCCAAACTAAGGCCCGCAGCCCAGATAAAGCCAGAGGGACTCGCTTATCTGGCCTGCGGCGCCCCCCGCCACCACCGCCCACTCTTACCTGTGCTGCGCAGCTGCCAACTTCCGGGTATGAGGAGCACCGGAAATAACTTGTGCATAAGCGTTATTTGCGCATGCGCATGCATTATTTCCAGTGCACATCCGGGTTGGAGGAGGCCCATGCACATGCGCACAAGCTATTTCTGGTGCTCCTCCAACCCGGAAGTGTGCCAGAAATAGCGTGTGTGCATGCGTATGGGCACGCGCTCCCCTGCCCTCTGCGCGATCGGCGCTGGAGACACTGGCCTGAGGCGCGGTAAGTTTGCTGACCCCTGCCCTAGACATATTGACTTCTAAGCTAGCTCATCAACCTGTTTTGCCTCCCAACATATCCAGCGATACCTATTTGAAGAGCAACTGTAATCAACAAATTACGCTAGTAGGACTACAAGAAGTTTTGTAAGGAGAACTATATGAAACATTGCAAAACAGAGAAAGGTTAGAGATCTTAGTTATGAGATTTAAACGTAATGGTGAAAGTAAGAAATTTATATTAAGTGATAACATTGGAAAATTTTCAGATGTGATTGATGGAAGTCAAAAAAAATGTATAAGAGGTAAAAGTATGTTTAGATATTGTTGAAAATGATATGTTTAAAAAACTAATAAAAATTTATTTTAAAAAAGGAAAGAGGCAGGAAATGTTTATAGGAAGGCACTCCTAAAACACACACAGATTGAATATCTCTTCCTTGCATGCAGCTGAACAGATGTGTGTTGTGCACACATGGTCACTCGCCACATGATGCGCTTGGTTGGTAGAGGAGCAAAACGCAGAGGAAACTGGGGGAACCACCATTCCAAAAGCCTAGGAAATATATGGATGTAGAAAGGACAGGAGAGGCGGGGTGGACAGGCGCTAGTTAGCAGGCCTGTTTATTTGCTCCTTGTGCCTCCCTTCCCAGACTTTTGTGGCAGGAGAGGGGCAGAGAAGCAGGTGACAAATGTGTGAGAAGGATGCTCAAAGCAACAGGAATGCAGAGGTCAAGAAGGATGAATAGGGTGGGGGAAAGGCTTAGGTAAAGGTAAAGGGACCCCTGACCATTAGGTCCAGTCGTGACCCACTCTGGGGTTGCGGCACTCATCTCGCTTTACTGGCCGAGGGAGCCGGTGTACAGCTTCCGGGTCATGTGGCCAGCATGATTAAGCCGCTTCTGGCGAACCAGAGCAGCGCACGGAAACGCTGTTTACCTTCCCGCCGGAGTGGTACCTACTTATCTACTTGCACTTTGACATGCTTTTGAACTGCTAGGTTGGCAGGAGCAGGGACCGAGCAACGGGAGCTCACCCCGTCGCGGGGATTCGAACTGCCGACCTTCTGATCGGCAAGTCCTAGGCTCTGTGGTTTAACCCACAGCACCACCCACGTCCCAGGGGGAAAGGCTTACCTCCCCCCTAAAGAAGACTGTGCCCAGAGTTCCAAATATACTGACGCTTTTGGAGCAGTGGGTCAATCTATTTGCGGGCTGCTGCTGCAGGAATTAAAAATGGCCAGACAAATATTCCAAACCTTAAACTCAGTGAGATGCAGAACATGGGAGAGGAAAGCATTAAGAGAAACAAAAGCCAAGAGCGATTAAAATTGTTTGCCAAGGTGACTCAGTGTGCTCCCCTGCCAAGCTTGAGCCTAAAAAAAGAAAGTTGGGATGGGGTATTTGCCAAGCACTAATGTATCTGGCAGCTGACGCTTCAATGTTAGAAATTATTTTTAAAGTTTTAAATGATGGCATGAAATCTTCTCTCTCTTTTTAGGCTAGGGAACCCTTTGTCTGCAGGCTGATCACAGAGTTGTTATGTACATAATATAACTCATTATCAAATCCAAACTCCTCCTCCTCCTCCTCTTCTTCTTCTTCTGCAGTGGTGGTGATTTTACTTTGATGTCATCTAACTCTTCTTTCCTCTGCAACTCTTCTTCAAGAGTTCTCACATACGCATAATCTCTAATTACAATAAAACTGGAGGTGATGAGTGTTTTATTGGTGTGGGGTTAAGCGAGGGTGGGTGTGGAGGAGAGGAGATTTATCAGCTGCCTGAAGTTAATGGCCCCTAACCCATCTCCTCCCAGGCAAGTGCTAAATTCTGGGATGCAAAGGGAATCTCAAGCCATGCTAATTTTAATCCCCACCCACCCACATATTTTTGAGACAACTGCTGAAATCCTCAATCAAAAACAACTCATTGACTCTCACCATTTTTAGCTTAAATGCATGCTAAAACACACTTCGCTGTGTTGTGTATTCTCCAAAACAGCAAAAATTCCAAGGATCCTCTGCCATTACATAGTCTGAGAAGAACACATAATCATAGCAAGAAACTGGAGCCGTCAATTGTAATTTGATGGGAGAATGGCACAGACAAATATGAATGGTTGTCTCAATGGAGAAATTAACCCAACAAATAATAAGAACGAATCCAACCCAAAAAGAACACTTTTCATGTCAAATTGTATTGTTTTGTAGCTTATGTAGCCCAAAAGGAACACAGCTGGAGTCAACCAGAGATTCATGCTTCATTACAGAAGGATGTCTTGGGTTAACTGTTTGACAGAAGAAGAAGAAGAGTTTGGATTTGATATCCCACCTTTCACTCCCCTTCAGGAGTCTCAAAGTGGCTAACATTCTCCTTTCCCTTCCTCCCCCACAACAAACACTCTGTGAGGTGAGTGGGGCTGAGAGACTTCACAGAAGTGTGACTGGCCCAAGGTCACCTCTCACTGACAGCTTTAGAAATCTGTCTTTGTCATGTATAAAGTTAGTAATAAATGTTGGAAATGTAAAGAAAAAGAAGGATTATTTTATCATATGTGGTGGGAATGTAAAAAGGTGAAATGCTTCTGGGAGATGATATATAATGAGTTTTAAAAAATGTTGAAATATACTTTTATTAAAAAACCAGAAGCATTTCTTTTATGTATTGTTGGAAATTATATAAACAGGAAAGACTGTAAGTTTTTTATATGCAGTAACAGCAGCAAGAATATTATTGGTCCAAAAATGGAAGCAAGAAGAACTACCAACATTAGAAGAATGGAGGATGAAATTGATGGACTACACAGAATTAGACAAGCTAACAGGAAGGATCCGAGAGCAGTGGGACCAGAGGTTTACCAAAGACTGGACTAAATTTACTGAGTATTTGAAAAGTATTTGTGATGATCAGATTACGTTTGTAGGACTACAAGAAGTTCTGTGAGGAGTAATTTAAGAAATATTGTAAAAATGGAAAGGGAGAAATGATTTGTTAGAAAAGGTAAAGGCAATATTAAGTTAAGAATTGCAGGAGAAAGAATCAAGATGGAAGGCTATCAGAGATGCTGAAGGAAGTCCAAACAAGGACATATGTATAATAATTTGTGTGGTATGTCTTTTAAAAAATTGTATGTTAAAAATTAATTTAAAATATTAAAAAAAGAAATCTGTGTTTGACTATTTTTTGTCTTACAAAATTACAATTATTATTATTTTATGAGCAAGTTTAATTTTAAAAAAATAATACCGCATGGTGGTGAGGGGTCGCTAAGGGGGAATGAAAGGGAAAACCCTGTATACACACACAATTTTTTTGTGCAATGGCGACTGTGGTTCACAATACAAGAAGGAAGTGCATGTATCCTGCATAAGTAAGAGATGGGGAAAACCTACCCCCAGCGCAAGTTTGACCTCAGCTATAAACTCATCCAGCAACTACAGTCAATCCATTATTCTCTTAGCCCTCCCTGCCACCCCATTTGCAATGTGCAACCTAAACTTGCAGGGCTGCCATAAAAAATTACTGAGATAATAATATAATAAAACAGATCAAGGATCAAGTGCTGCTATAATTGCTATATAGGACTATAGTTATCAGTGGTGACTGGCAACCATTGGAACTGGCGGGACAGAAGCCAGGGAGACCACAGGAAGGTGGAGCCAGGGCTAATGACACACAGAGCGGTTTCTACTAACTAGCATTCTCTAAAAAGTGCGAAAGAAGTTATACATTACATTACTTGGTCCAACAAAGGTCCGTATAGTTAAAGCTATGGTTTTCCCAGTAGTGATGTATGGAAGTGAGAGCTGGACCATCAAGAGGGCTGATCGCCAAAGAATTGATGCTTTTGAATTCTGGTGCTGGAGGAGACTCTTGAGAGTCCCATGGACTGCAAGAAGATCAAACCTCTCCATTCTGAAGGAAATCAGCCCTGAGTGTTTACTGGAAGGACAGATCCTGAAGCTGAGGCTCCAAGACTATGGCCACCTCATGAGAAGAGAAGACTCCCTGGAAAAGACCCTGATGTTGGGAAAGATGGAGGGCACAAGGAGAAGAGGACGACAGAGGACGAGATGGTTGGATAGTGTTCTCAAAGCTACCAGCATGAGTTTGACCAAACTGCGGGAGGCAGTGGAAGACAGGAGTGCCTGGCGTGCTCTGGTCCATGGGGTCACGAAGAGTCGGACACGACTAAACAACAACACTTGGTCCATAGGTTTGCATCTGACCATCACAGAACTCTGGGCATTAGAAGGTATATCAAACAGAGGTGGGATTCCCATTTTTCAGTTCCAGCAGTGGGTTTTTAAAATAAAAAATAAAAAAATTGAGTCTGAGCAATTCCTGTTTGGTTTGCCATTTATTCACTATCACCAATTTGTCACTTATTAAAAATCCCAGATACGTGAGCTCAGACTTGCAAAGCATTGTGTTTTGTGCTATTCAGCTGGCATAAAACAGTTCTTCAACATGTGTTCAAGAGTAAGAGAATGAAGATTAAGATATTTTAACTCTACTTTGCTGTATTATTACTAGAAAGCAGGTGGTCCCGACATGGAAAGGATGAACTGCTACACGCATGAACATACCATAGGTCTTTTCCAATTCACATTCCTATGATTCTATGACCAGTTCCCTAAAGCTATACCTCTCTGCTTCTGCATCCCAGTGCCTGATACAAGAAATTTTAATGTGTTCTTCCAGCCTCAAAACACTCACAGAGGATCAATGAATCTACATCTTATTTAGTATTGAGCTTTCCCTACACTTAAGTCACTTCCAGATTGAATTCTACCCGAAAAACCACTTTGAGGTCTTTTACAATCAAGTCGTGTGTGTAATTTCATGAAATAAATAAATAAATAAATAAGTACATACTGGCAAATTCAGATGGCCCTATAAAAGTTGATTTAGTGCTCTGATTTATTTCATATTTAACAGGGTTTGTATGCTGCTTCATCATCAAAACCTCTAGACTCATACGCAACAAACCTGCCACCCACCTGCCAAATTGTACAGTTTGCAATAAAGAAAGCGCACTTGAGAGTGTGGGATAACGGTTGCTTGATGAAAAGTGTCTCATCTCCCTGAAAATGAACCAGAATAAATGCCCACATCATCTAACCTCTCCACAAACATTGTGCAAACAAATCAGAATGAATGCACAAGAAACAGGTCACCTGGAACCGACCTTAGTTTTAGCATGATAGATTTTGTCTTTCCATACTGAATGCTTAAGTGTCATTTACAAAACACAGGGGGGAAATACTATGAAAATTGACTTCTGCAGACTGAAGGGGGGAAATTGCTCAGAACTTCTTAACTACTGCTGCCATGATGCAGGGACCTATCTCTCTAAAGAAGGAGCTCAAACTCTGCCAGGTTGAAAAGCCTATGAATTTGCCCTCTGCCTTTACTCCCCTTCAAAACTAATGAATTACAGTATAGCGTTCTGGTCTAGCAGGGCATGAATGGCTTAAGCCAGATGGGTTTGTTGGGCATTTCATGTTCCTTTTACTACCAGGAAGGTGGTTGTTGTAACTATAGGAATTGACATAAAGGAGCCAATTTTAGAAGTCACAGAAGGAGGAGCAGGAGTTGTTGGTTCTAATTTCCACTTAAGTTCTAGCAAAGTAGAAAGTATTGGAAGAAAATTTACCGGAAATCTCAGCAATGGGACAAAGAAGCACAACTCATCAGAACCACCACAGGTCATAAAGGTGAAAAACTCCCCCATTTGGTTTTGATTCCCCATTGTCAGAAATCAGGGAGGTGGTAATCACATTTTCACACATTCATCACACACCCAAGTTTGCCTCCCTTTCCTCCTACTGTCCTGAGGGTAAGAACTCTGCTGGAACCTCCACTAGGCATCATGTGCTGATGGCTCTCTACAAACCATGTTGTACCATGTGGCATCTTTGCAGAACACTTACTTGCAATGCACACACACACATCAGCAAGCTTCAGAAATGTTAGGAACGGAACTACCTGTCCCTGGAAGAACTGTTGCCAGGATGTTACCAGCCATCGGATGGCTTTAAAAGAAGATTCACGGAGCAGCAGGAGGCTATCGAAGGCTACTAGACATGAGGGCTATGCTCTGGTTCCACAGCTGGGAGGCAGCAATGCTTCTGAATACCATCTGCTGGAAACCACTGGAGGGGAGAGCCAGTGTGGTGTAGTGGTTAAGAGCAGTGGACTCGTAATCTGGTGAACCGGGTTCGCTTCCCCGCTCCTCCACATGCAGCTGCTGGGTGACCTTGGGCTGGTCACACTTCTCTGAAGTCTCTCAGCCTCACTCACCTCACAGAGTGTTTGTTGTGGGGGAGGAAGGGAAAGGAGAATGTTAGCCGCTTTGAGACTCCTTAGGGTAGTGACAAAGCAGGATATCAAATCCAAACTCCTCCTCCTCTTCTCCTTCTTCTCCTTCTTGTACTCAAATCCTGCTTGCTGGTTTCCCCCAGGCATCTGGTCGGCCACGGTGAGAACTGAATGCTGGACAAGATGGGCAGCTGGCCCGACTCAGCCAGCTTTATTTACATTCTTATGCTAAATGTTAGGGTGCAGTTCTCCAACTGCACCCCATAAAGCAGATACAGTGGTACCTCTGGATGTGAACAGGATCCCTTCTGGAGCCCCGTTCGCATCCCGAGCAGAACGCAACCCGCGTCTGCGCGGGTCGCGATTCACCACTTCTGCGCATGCACATGACGTCGTTTTGAGCATCTGCGCATGCGCGAGCTGTGAAACCTGGAAGTAATGTGTTCTGCTCCTTCCGGGTCACCGCGGAGTGTAACCTAAAACGCTTAACCTGAAGCGACTGAGGTATGACTGTATATAAGCAGGGCCGTCTTAAGCATATCCGGCGCCATGGTGCAAAGATCCCCCCAGTGCCCCCCCGGCAACTCCAAAACAAGGAAGGGGGTGTGAGAAATGTCCTCTGCCACCCCCACCGCCCCGATCGCCGGCGTGGTGGCGACGATCAAGCAGGAAAACGTGCTGGTAGACATGTTTTCTGGCGCCAGGGTGCCCGGGAAGGCTGCGCGCCGCCTTTTGCCAGGAAGCAGGAGGAGACAACTGGGAGCAGGGCCGTCTTTAGCAGATACAGAGGCCTCTGCCGGGATCGCTCTCCTCCTGCGGAGGCTCGGGAAGGAAGCTGCATGCCTGCCAGCCATATAGTTGGCGGGGCGCAGCTGATGGGCATGCAGGGAAAGGGGAGGCTGCCGCCAAAGCTGCGCAGCTCCCCCACTCACTAGGGCGCCCCTGAGAGGCCGGCGCCCTGGTGCAACGAACCACTAAGATCAATGGGAAAGACGGCGCTGTATATAAGGCGCCCACCCTTCTGTTAGTCTTCCCTTGTTGTGGGGAATACGCCTGCAAAGTAAGTTGGGCGTGGTAGTCGAGGACAGGGGAAGAGGAAGATCACACTTCTTGCTTGGCTTCTTTTCAAACTTTCTCATCCCTCATAGCTGCCAACCGCACTTAAAACCCTTCCCCCTCATTGCAACCTGCCAGCCAAATCCTATTAAGCAGCCATCACTGTCAGTGTTTATTTCTAGTAAAAGAGCAAGGCCAGTTTCTTAATAAAGTGAGAGGCAAAGCCTGCAAGGAGAGAAGAGAAGCAGGGTGGACGCGAGGAAGATGACCAGGACTCATTAATTAGCAGCTGCCCTGCAAAACACTGACAGGAACAAGACCCTAAACTCCGCTAAGCCACTTAAGATGCTAAAGCTCTTTGTAAACTACCTGGGCTGCTCTGCAGGTTGGATCCAGGTTTTATTTATTCGTTTTGCTAGATCAGGGCCCCAGTGGGAAAAGACTCCACCAAATCCAGAAAACCAGTTCAGGACATGGGGTGGCTCCAGGCAGACCGAGGGTCAGAAGTCCCAAAATATTGAGGTAGTGCAATACGTCTCAACTAGCAGGAGACAACAACCCGGGAAAACAAGGTTGAGGCAAAAGCCAAAATCCCAGCAGAGCAAGACATAGTGAGCAGGGCAGGAAAGCAAAGGAGCAAGCAGGAAAAAACAGGTCTAAGGGGTTGGCCTGGGTTCCCCAAACCATGACTAAGCTGCATGAACCAGCGAGGGGAAATCGCAGCATCATGCTGCAAAGCCATGGTTTGCCGTAGTGGCAGTATTGTGCAAAGCAGGTCCACGAGCAGAAGCTTGTGTTTATCCCAATGGTGGGGAGCCCTTTTCAGCCGGGGGGGGGGGGCATAGCTGTCAACCGTCCCTTATTTGGCGGGAAAGTCCCTTATCCCAGCGCCGTGTCCCGCTGCTGTCCCTTACTGATGATGTCCCTTAAATTTCCCGGGTTTCAAAGGAAGCAGCTCCTCTCCCTCCCTGCCTGCCGGCCAGGGAGGAGGGAGGCTCCAACTGTGTTGCTTGGCTGCGTTGCTCACCCAATAAGGAGTCTAAGAACGACTGGGGGGTGGAGCTTGCATGCTTTGTGCTGATCAAATCGGCCACGTTGCCTGGGGACTTGCCATTGCTCAGCACTTCCCAGCGGAGAGGTAACGGTGGTTTTCCTTGCTGCATCCCCTTTGCTGGGTTGCTGCGCTGTGGGAACCACCGCTTGAGGCTTCGTTTGGCTGCTGGCTGGGCTTTCTGCCTTTGGCTTGGAGGGGCTCAGAAGTTGAACATACCTGTGCTTGGAAAATCCCTTATTTTGGCTGCTGATCCCTTATTTTCGAGGCTGCTGGTCCCTTATTTTCAAATCTGTAAGTTGACAGCTATGGGGGGGAGCATTCCTTTCTCTAGGCTACCCTTTCAGGGGCCACATGCAAGTGGTAGGCAGGGCCAGAGGCAAAAATAAGGTGGAGCAATGAAGCCGCATTTTAGCTTTGTTCAGTAGGCTCAGTTCTACACATTACACAACCCCCTATCTATCCCCCACCCAGGCAAGCAACAGGCATCACCAGAGTACTTGCAAAAACACTCATGGAGGGTGCAAAGGAAAGCTGGGGAAGATGTCTGGCTGTGAAGAACCCCATTGGCCAGGTGAGCATGAGGTTCCTCCTTATCCTTGGTTTATTAGATTGCTTGAGAACACGCAGGAATGAAAATATTCTTCAGAGGTCCAGACTATGGGGAGCCCAGAAAAATTAATACAGTGGTACCTCGGGTTAAGAACTTAATTCGTTCTGGAGGTCTGTTCTTAACCTGAAACTGTTCTTAACCTGAAGCACCACTTTAGCTAATGGGGCCTCCTGCTGCCGCTGCATGATTTCTGTTCTCATCCTGAAGCAAAGTTCTTAACCCAAGGTTAGCGGAGTCTGTAACCTGAAGCGTATGTAACCCGAGGTACCACTTGTAATTACCAATTTGGACTGTAATTTGGCCGTTTTTTATTTTAGTTTATTGTTTTTAATTGGATTATGATGTGGATATGTTGATTGGCTGTTTTTATTGGAAATTCAATAAAAATGATAAAAAAAGATTGCTTGAGAACTCACAGTCCCTTCCGGTTTCTCAAAAGGGAACCTTTGCCAAGCTTTTGGAATCATCCAGATTATTTCGATTTAACCTAGTAGATAATTGATAAATTAGTTCAAAGGAAGATTTTAAAGGTCTTTTATAATGCTGGTTTTTTAATTCTCGTGGGCTTTTTTGAGTGTTTGTTCAGCTTTATTGTCAGTCACCCCGAAGCTGGGGTACACAGACATAAAATAATAAACTAAAAACTTGAAAGTTGACACAGAACGGAGAAGGAAAGACATCTAATGTGTTGCTTTGGGGGTGTTTGTTTATTGAATTCATATCCCGTCCTTCCTCCCGAAGGAGCAAACACCATGACAATCAAGGAAAGACAAAGTTGCCGAAACAAAAATTGCTACTTCTCCTTATCCTGTTGAAAAGCCAAATGTAGCATTTATGAGCACAATAACCTTCAGGTCTTTATAATGATACACAAGGCCCTCAATAACTTCAGGCAGCAGGTTATGTTCAAGTTTCATCAACCTACAACAAGGAAGGCTGAATCCTATATGCAATCTTACTAAGCTCCATCGGCTGCATTGGAATAGGCTTCCCAGTACACTAATACCTTGGTTGTCGAACAGAATCCATTCTGGAAGCCCGTTTGACTTCTGAAAACGTTCAACAACCAAGGCGCAGCTTCCGATTGGATGCAGGAGCTCCTTGAACTTAATTGGAAGCTGCGGAAGCCCTGTCGGATGTTCGGCTTCCAAGGAACGTTCACAAACCGGAACACTCACTTCCAGGTTTGCGGCGTTCGGGAGCCATAACGTTCAACTCGCAAGGCGTTCAGCTTCCAAGGTATGACTATATATGTGTAGAGCAGTGGTTCCCAACTTTTTTTGGCCATGCCCCACCTAAGCATCTCTAAAATCCCGATGCCCCCCCCCAAGACATATAATTTTTATTATTCAAAAAGTGAACTATTCTTGTGGAGGAAGCCTAAAAGGCCGTGAACTTGGTTTAAACAAGTTTCCAAAGAACATGGCATCCATGAAATAATATATATATATAAAGACACCGATTTTTTCCGTGTAACGGATAAGGTTCTTTGACTCAAAAATCACATAAAAAAACTGGGATTGTCCAATACACAGATAGTGGCATGGGGGGGGGGGGAAGCTGTGCGCCACCAGCCAGTTCGTTGGCAGGAGCGCAACTCCCCCCAAAGCCACTTCGCACAGTGGGTGCTCCCTGGGTTCTTTCCTGGCAGTGGCGGAATCAGAGCACAATGGCTGGTGGGAGCGCAAATTCCCCCGATGCCACTGCACATGGGAAACGATCTCGGAAGTGTTTCCTGCCCCCCAGCTGCGTGGGGGGAGGGAGAGGCTCAACAACCTTGGGCCATCTCCCCTCATTTTCCTAAAACTGAGTCCCCCCAAAATAGGGGGGGTCTTATACACAGGGGCATCCTATAGACAGAAAAATATGGTATACAGTGGTACCTCGGATAGGTACTTAATTCATTCCGGAGGTCCGTACTTAACCTGAAACTGTTCTTAACCTGAAGCACCACTTTAGCTAATGGGGCCTCCGGCTGCCGCCGCGCCGCCGGAGCACGATTTCTGTTCTCATCCTGAAGCAAAGTTCTTAACCTGAAGCACTATTTCTGGGTTAGCGGAGTGTGTAACCTGAAGCGTATGTAACCTGAAGCGTATGTAACCTGAGGTACCACTGTATTTATATTCGGTATACGAGGCCCCTAGAACCATAAGGAATGCATAAAATTCACTGTTAATAACACATTCTCAAATTGCCCCCTTTAAAAATCAAATTGACCCCCCCCCCGTGTGTGCCCCATGTCGGGAACCACGGGTGTAGAGGCTGGTTTACAAATTTACAAATGCAGACACAAAATATAATGCACACATTTGGCACTTGGGAACTCTTTCCTGCCTTCCTCCCTAACCTGTTGAAGCACCTTCTCCTTCCTAGGCACCTTCCCACCTCCTGTCCCTGCCCCAAACATTAGCTGCAGCCTCCTCTTTGTGCTCCCAGAACCATGTTGTAGTCCATGATCTCCGTCACCCTCCAAAAAATGCTTCTTTTCCTGGCATAGCTAACTGCTTGGCACCCTCTGTAGGTTTGCTACGTGGGACAAACATCCCATCAGTCCAAACAGATTGGAGTGGCAACTCCCTCATTTCACACTCGCACACAAACACACTCCCCCTCTCTCTCCCCAGTGGGTTGAAATATTAGAAAATTTGTAGATTATGACAAGTGCTTACTGTAATCACGACACAGACATTTGCAACTAACAGAGTCATCTAAATGAATCAAAAGGAGGAAATGTCAGGGGAAACAAAAGGAAAGGTATTCAAGCACATCTGAGCAAAACTGTATCTCATTAGCCAGCCTTTCATGTGCAAATCCACTGGAAAGTATTTTAATTAAAAGCTTAATCTCGACATTCTTCTCCCGCACAGCCCTTGTTAAAACAATTGCAGGCCGTTGTGTGCACACTGTGTGTGCGCGAACCCAGTGTGCGCCAAGGAAATCCAAAACCTATGTTTACATTTATTTAAATCGAACTAATTTGCCTAAATTGCATTAATTTGCTCTGCTAGCCAGGCTGGAGTTTGTGGAAAATCGGAATATTTGGCAAGAAGCAAGAAAGGAAGGGTGCAGGAACTCAGTGCCCGAGCGCATGCTCTGCATTTAGAAGGGTTTTGAGCTGGCTCCCCAACGCTGCCAGATAAACTGATGTCAAGTAGCAGCTGATGGCAAAGATGGCTGCCAGAGACCTTAAAGAAGTGGCTCTCAAAGGAAGGGGCAGGAGAGGATGGCAAGGGTGGCAGGAAGATTCAACAACAATCAAAGGAACCTTTAAACATTTCAGTAAAGTGTAGCACCAAAATAATGTTTAGTATCAAACACAGTGTCAAAATAATGTGTATATACAACCAGAAACAGTATCCATACTTCTCTTCAAGAGCATTGGCTGTTCTTCTACAGTTCTCCATGATACAGTGGTACCTCGGTTTTTGAGCATTTCGGAAGCCAAACGTTTCAGTTTTTGAATGCCAAAAACCCAGAAGTAAACGCTTCCATTTTCGAACGTGCCTCGGAAATCGAACTTCTGAGGCGGCTTCCTGTTTGAGTTTTCCGTACAGTCTGAGGATTCGGTATTGAGTTTTTGGTTTTCAGACGTTTCGGAAGTTGAACGGTCTTCCGGAAGGGATTACGTTTGAAAACCGAGGTACCACTGTGTATTGTTGTGAACAGAGATTTTCAATTGTGACAAACATGGAAGATCAGAAAAATGGCATAAACAGATTGAACAAGCTTGCAAACCAGGGTTGGAGATACAGTGGAACCTCGGGTTAAGTACTTAATTCGTTCCGGAGGTCTGTTCTTAACCTGAAACTGTTCTTAACCTGAAGCACCACTTTAGCTAATGGGGCCTCCTGCCACCGCTGCTGCACAATTTCTGTTCTCATCAAGAAGCAAAGTTCTTAACCCGAGGTTTCTGGGTTAGTGGAGTCCGTAACCTGAAGCGTATGTAACCTGAAGCGTATATAACCCAAGGTGCCACTGTACTCGTTTGGCCCTAGAGCCACATTCCCTTCTCAATGAGCTTCCAAAGTGGGCTGGGCCATTGGCAAAAGTGGGCAGAGCAACCAATATAAACATTATCTTTGTCCAGCGGGCTTCTACACACACACACACACACACACACACACACACACCTGTCTCTAGCCTCCATCCAGACAAGCAAGTCCTTATAACTTCAAGGACACATGGAATCATAGAATCCAGCCAGATCCGTGGGCTGCAAAGCAAACCAGAGAACGGTGTGGCCTAAGGGAATGTTCCAAGGGCCAGGCAGAGAGGCATGGAGGGCCACATTCAGATCCCAGTTCTGGGGTTCTCCCCCCCCCAACACCTGTTGTAAAGCTTTCAGTAGGCGGATGACACATTAATTGCAACTCAGAAGCAGCATTGTTTGCACTGATTGCCAAATGCTAACAAACGAGTGAAATCTCAGACTATTTTGTTGGAAACTGACTTGTCTAATCATGTAGAGTTCTTAGCCTTAATTCAGAGGTGGACAACCTGTAGGCTGAAGACTGTATGCTGTGTTCAGGCTATTTAGGGTGGATGGCAAGGGTGAGAGACCAGAAAAGGGGGTGGTGGAAGCAGAGAGATGTTCTAACATGGACAGTAAAAACAACATAGAACTTCCTATCGGGAAGAAATCTCTTGAAATCAATCCCAAAACACTTTGATACACTCCCATTGCAAATTGTCAGACTGTTGAACTTGGAACTGGGAGATCAGACTTCACATTAGCTACTCAGCCACAAATTCACTAGGTGGGTTTTGGCCAAAACAAAGCCTCAGTTTCCCACCTGTAAAATGTAACCAGCGACCTATTTTGAGGAATGGACAAAATCAGGCTAATAAAGCATTTCAGCAATATGCACATTTTAGCATATTTAGTGAGTTGGGGGAGGTGGCGCTGTGCTTGCTGCTGCAATTCTAATCAAGTCTATTCATGAATAAACTACATTGTATTCAATGGGTCTTACTCCGAGGAACGTGGAGTTTGGAGGCATGCATAACTCTTTCTTATCTGAATCCGTGCGATTTGTAAGTGCCTCACTTTGCGTGGGCTGGGATTCTTCATCCCCTGGGCAGCCTTGCGAGGTAGATCAGGCTGAGATCTACAGTGGTACCTCGGGTTACATATGCTTCAGGTTACATATGCTTCAGGTTACAGACTCCGCTAACCCAGAAATAGTGCCTCAGGTTAAGAACTTTACTTCAGGATGAGAACAGAAATAGTGCTCCGGCAGCACGAGGCCCCATTAGCTAAAGTGATGCTTCAGGTTAAGAACAGTTTCAGGTTAAGTACGGACCTCCGGAACGAATTAAGTACTTAACCCGAGGTACCACTGTACTGCTATTCCCATACCTCATAAATGAATGGAAATTTCAACCAGTCTCCCACATCAAAGCCCACACTCTAAGTGAGAGTGTGGTATCTTTCCTCTTCTTTCTTTTACAGTCTCCTTGTGCTTTTCTGCAATTTTCCCTACAGTGATCTAGGGAGATAGCACAACAGACCTCACTCTGTGTAACGGTCAGTCCCACACACACCTCCTATTATCCAGGCCCTCCCCCCAAACATGAGGGTTGGACTAGATGACTCACAGGGTCCCATTCAACTCTACAGTTCTATGCACTGCCTCTGCCACTTGCTGCAGGCATGCTAGCCACTGCATCACTAACAAAACTCCTTCCTAACCCACATCCCCCACCCTAGAAAATGATCTCCTGGCCTCTCTTGCAGAAATAAAGCCTCGTTGCCCTTTTAGCAGCAGCAGAATGACTACCCCTATCTAATTAAATGCATTCCTCCTGGTTTGTTTTTTAAAAAATGCTGTCCTTATTGCATCAGTTGCAAATGCACTGCAAAAAATAAAAATAAAAAAATGGGGTATGGTATACATTCAATCTGCGTCCTCTAATTAAATATACACCTTTAAAAACCAATAATTAAAAGGTCATTTGTCAACTTGACCCACATTTACATTAGCAGGGTGGCCAGTTTGATTTGCTCCCCCCCCCCCAAAAAATGGTACTTTGATGAAGCCTCCAAGAGAAATCCGATAGAATTTCACTCTCATCTGCTAGCAATTCACCGGCGTTGGAAACTCTAAGGACTTCTACAGGTTTATATGTGTGATTTATTATCCCTGCACATGAAAGCAAAGAAGCCATGCCCGCAAGACGCTACGGGTATGATGAATCACTCAGCCTAGCAAGGTGCATTCCTCTCCCTCGCTCGCTGTGGCGAAAGAAAAAGTCTTTCTTGGAAAGTATTTATACCAGAGATTTTTTTTTTTAAAAAAAACCAAAAATGCAAAATACACACGTGCGCACAAACACAACTAAATCCTTCCCTTTGCCACGCATTGCATTCTAAATCCTGTTCAAATGAGAGAGGGGCGCCGCCGCCCCATTTTTTAAAAATGAAAGGAATGCGGGAAGAAAGAAGGAAAAGCGAAAGTTGCAAAGGAGCGAAGGAAGAAACTGTGCTGAGAGAGAGAGAGAGGAACGGGGCGAGCGTGAAGAGGGGGAGGCAGAAAAGATGGGCGAGAAGGTGAAGAAGCGAGGGAGAAAAAGAGTGAAAGAGGAAGGGATCCGCGCGAAGGGAAAGGAGGAGCAATGGAGAGAGGGAAGCGGCTTTTTCCTCCTCCTCCTCCTCTCCGTCTCTCCCTCCCCTCCTCCAGCTCCAGCGGGAGCCGCGTCCCTAACCAGCCCAGCCCCGGCGGCGGCGGCGCAGCCACTTACCGCTCCTGCCGGCCGCGGCCCGTCGGCGTGCCCGGCCCCGAGGGCTGCACATGGGCCGCCTCCTGTCAGCAGCCGCCCAAGTTCAACGGCTTCCCCGGCATCACCCCGCGAGGAGGAGGAGAGAGAGGAGCCCCCGGCGCCTGCAACAATAGCCGGCGCAGCGCCTCAGCAGCTCCCGGGTCGGCGCGCCCTCGGAGCGCGCAGCAGACGCCGCCGCCGCATCGCTTCTTCTGGCCGGGCTGCAGCGGCAGCAGGAGCCGCGGAAAGGGGAGGGGGCTTGGCGGCAGGAGGCGGAGAGAGAAGGCGGAGGGGCTCGACGCCGCAGAGCCAGGCCTTGCCCCCGGGGAGGGACGGAGGGCGGACCCCGGCTTGCGCCCTCGACGGGTTTATGGAGAGAGGAGGCAAGCCGAGCGCGCGGCTGCTCGGCTCGGCCAGTCCTCCCTCCCTCCCTCCTACCAGGTAATCCCTCCTCGGGCGGTAATCCTGTCCCGATTGGCTCCCGCCGGCCGGATTTGCATGTCAATGCCCCCCCACCCCGCCCTCCAAGTTGGAGAAGGGATCTGGAGTCCGGGCAGAGGAGGGGGAGAAGCGCGGCTGCGGGCACGCTGCGCAAAAGCGCGCCGATCCTCCGCCACGTGGGTCAGGGTTAGTGGTGGGTGTGTTGGGGGGGATCGGGGGCGCGCCAGAAATGCCCTGTGAGGATCGGAGGGAAGGATTCGAGGAGGGAACGCGCATGTGGGAACGGAGTTTCAGTTGCACGTGTTTCCCAGCAAACGAGGCTGGGCGGTGTCAACCGTGGCGCAGCGGGTAGGCTCGTCCTCCGCCAGACACGTACGTGGGATAAGGAGCAGCCGGCGGCAAAACGGAACGCGTGACTTATCTCCTGGTTTCTCCTGACAGGAGATCGTGACAAGACACGTGAATACACCTTGCACCTTGGCAGGCTGCACAACTGCAGGGCAAGGCAGGAGCTGCGCGGGTTGTCCCTCCAGAGAGATCAGAGCCTTGAAGAAATAAACAACCTGGAGGAACTCGGGGCCATATTTACACCATACATTTCAAGCACTAAGATGCCACTTTTAACAGTCATGTTGTTATTGTTGATGTTTAGTCGTTCAGTCCTGTCCGACTCGACCCCATGGACCAGAGCACCAGCACGCCAGGCACTCCTGTCTTCCACTGCCTCCCGCAGTTTGGTCAAATTCATGTTAGTAGCTTTGAGAACACTGTCCAACCATCTCGTCCTCTGTTGTCCCCTTCTCCTTGTGCCATCCATCTTTCCCAACATCAGGGTCTTTTCCAGGGAGTCTTCTATTCTCATGAGGTGGCCAAAGTCTTGGAGCCTCAGCTTCACGATCTGTCCTTCCAGTGAGCACTCAGGGCTGATTTCCTTCAGAATGGAGAGGTTTGATCTTCTTGCAGTCCATGGGGCTCTCAAGAGTCTCCTCCAGCACCAGAATTCAAAAGCATCAATTCTTTGGCGATCAGCCTTCTTTATGGTCCAGCGCTCACTTCCATACATCACTACTGGGGAAATCTTAGCTTTAACTATACGGACCTTTGTTGGCAAGGTGATGTCTCTGCTTTTTAAGATGCTGTCTAGGTTTGTCATTGCTAGTGGTTAGCAAACAGTATTCGAGAAGAGAGCTGTGTGTACCAAGGGTCCTGCCCTCTACCTGCTTATGCTGCTGCAACTGCTGAAGATTTGGCCACCAGCCCGGCTGGCTTCCGTGTATGGGGTGCTATCATGTCCTTTGCCTCAGGCAGCGAAATATCTTAGACTGATCCTCTGTCGACCCAGGGAAGCAGAGCCTATGCATGACCTCAGAGAGATACCACCCCCAAAAGACAGAGCTCAAGAGTGGGGGCCCTTTATCAGCCCTGCCCCGTCTTTTGTTTGTTCTTTGGGGGAAAGATGCACCTGGACACTCCTATTTCCAATCAACCATTTGGTTGCTGCACAAGAGGAATGGCTTTCGGATGCCAGGCTTTGCCATTCGCTTGTTATTATTAGAGCAAGGCAAAGAGGGGAGATGATAATTCCCATTTGCTGCAACATGAGCTTTTTACGAGCGGTGAACTTTTTACCTCCAATAATCAATGCTCCAGTTGACCTGCTGGGCTGCATCTGTGTGGCCCAGGCTGGCTTGGAAGATAGGCATAGGGATTTACATACACACCCACCAACACACCCCAGATTTTAAAAGATACCTTTCGGATGTTGAAAAAGTAGCTGAAGTTTTAAACACAGAAACATGTAACCTTTTGGGAAAGCTGAGGACTGAGGCCTCTACATTGGGGTGCAGAACCAATGGCCCTCCAGTTGCTCCAGTTGCTGGAGTCCAGCAACATTTGGAGGGACACAGGTTCTCCCTGCTCTGTGTTTTGGCATTGCTGCTTACTCTACATCTGGACACTCAAGAACACTTTGAGCTCAACTTCTGCAGGAGAATTCAGGGGAGCAATTGCTGTACCAAAAGCTAAAACTCACCATAATATTAGAGCAAGTTTGTTTTCCACTCCCCTACCCTGTGCTGATTCAGTGAAAACTTGCAGCACTTGTCGAGCCTGAATGCTAAGTCGGTGTTTAAAAATTAAGGCAGGCAGACAAACTGATTTTTGCTGCTGAAAAAAGCTTTATTCCCCCTGACTTGCATACATTACACATTGCTTTTTAAATTTTACAGTATTTACTTAATAATAATAATAATAATAATTTATTATTTATATGCCACCCATCTGACAGGGCTGTCTCCAGATGTCTTCTAAAAGTCAGATAGTTGCTTATTTTGTTGGCATTTGATGGGAGGGCATTCCACAGGGTGGGCGCCACTACTGAGAAGGCCCTCTGCCTGGTTCCCTGTAACCTCGCAATGAGGGAACCACCAGAAGGCCCTCGGAGCTGGACCTCATTGCCAGGGCTGAATGATGGGGGTAGAGATGCTCCATCAGGATAAATTAATTTTACCCCTGTATAATTGCCATCTGTACCCAAGGGAGATTGTAGATATTGTTATTTATTAAATTTGTAGACTGACTTTCATCCTTAGATCTCAGATCAGCTGCATTGATCCTTGAAAAATTCATAGATTCACAGGGGTCATCCTGGCCCTTTTGCCTAGTGCGGGGCTCAAACCCACAACCCTGAGATTAACAGTATTGTGCTCTACCTACTGAGCTACCCCAGCAGTCCTCATTCTTACTATAGTAAGCCGGTGTAATGCTGTGACTAAAATGGTAAAGGGTGTGAGCAGTAAAGATACCATTGGTTTTCAATAGAATCATTAAGCATATGCTTAAAACTCTCCGTATTGAAATTAATGGTGTTTAAAAGTGCTGGATTGCAGCCAAAGTGTTTTGTGGCGCATTAGAAACATGCAGATTTATTGGGGTAGGAACTTTTGGGGCTGGGAATCAGACGGCAGTCACTCAACGTTTGGCTGCTGCAAACAAGGCAAGCTCCATGTTGCGGATCATTAGGAAACGGACCAAAATTAACCTGCCAATATCTCCATGCATTTGTATAAACCTGGGGTGCTTCCACACTTGGAATAGTGTGCATAGTTCTCATTGTAGCACTTCCAAATGATATTGTGGAACTGGGAAAAGGTGCGGAAAAGGAGAACCAAATGTTCAAGGGGGGGCTGATCAAAGCCCCTGCAGTGAGGTTGCAGCACATGGGGCTTTTGAGTTTGGAGAAGAGGCAAAGGGAGGCATGAAGAGGGAGGGAGGAGAAATTTTAATGAATTTGCATTTAAGAGTATCAAGGAAAATTGCGTGCCGATGTGTATATTGGGAGTGATTCGCCTTAAAATGATGAACTTTCATGAGGACAGCAAAAAAATCTTATGCTGTAATATGGAGAACTGAATTTAAGGCTGGAAAAGCAAGAAACAGAGCAGAACTTAAAGTGGCAAATGTGGCGATCCGTAGGCATGATAAGAGGTGTATCATGTAAGCATAGGGGGTGGGGGAAGGGGACGGGGGACGGGGGACAGGACAGGACCATCCAATGAATATGAGTTATAGAAGGTTTAGGGCAGACAAAAGGAAGTATTCACACAACACACGGTTAAACTAAGGCATTCTATACCACCACTTTAGTAAAGGTAAAGGGACCCCTGGCCATTAGGTCCAGTCGCAGATGACTCTGGAGTTGTGGCGTTCATCTCGCTTTATTGGCCAAGGGAGCCAGCGTACAGCTTCCGGGTCATGTGGCCAGCATGACTAAGCCGCTTCTGGCGAACCGGAGCAGTGCACGGAAACACCGTTTACCTTCCCGCCGGAGCGTTACCTATTTATCTACTTGTACTTTGATGAGCTTTCGAACTGCTAGGTTGGCAGGAGCAGGGACCGAGCAATGGGAGCTCACCCCGTTGCGGGGATTCGAAGCGCCAACCTTCTGATCGGCAAGCCCTAGGCTCTGTGGTTTAACCCACAGCGCCACCCGTGTCCCTATACTTTGGATGGCTTTAAAAGGGGTTGGACAAATTCATGGGGGATAAGGCTGATCAATGACTCCTAGTCACGATGGTTATTTTATCAGAGGTCTCTGAATACCAGTTGCTGGGGATTACAGATGAGAGAGTACTGCTTGTGGGTTTCCCATGGCTATCTGGTTGGCCATTGCGGGAACAGAAGGCTGGATGACATAGGCCATCAAAACTTTTCTTATGTTGTCACAAAGCAACATCTCACCTGGCATATCCTGGGGAAATACGTCATCCTGCTGTTATCATGCAAGGAAGTGAGAGCCCCATTCATACCACACTGTTAAAGCACTACGATACCATTTTAAACAGTTAGGGTTTCCCCCAAAGATTCTTGGGAGATGTAGTTGCTTAAGGATGCTGAGAGCTTTGAGAAGACCCCTATTCCTCACACAGAGCTAGAAGACACAGAGTAGTTTGACCATTCTTTTCTTCACAGGGAATTGTAGTTCTGGGAGGGGAAATCATGTGTCTTCTAACAATTCTCAGCACCAGTGCTTTTTTCTGGGGGTACTCAAGGGTACGCAGCACTGTGACCCCCCCCCCATTTTTTTAAAAAAGTGTGGCACTTACTGTAGCAACTTCACAGTGAGTACCAGCATCTTTTCTTTGTAAGCACTGCTCAGCACCCTTAAACTACAGCTCACATAACTATTTGGCAGAAGCCATTAAAAAGCAGAGACATCACCTTGCCAACAAAGGCCCTTATATTTAAAGCTATGGTTTTCCCAGTAGTCAAAATAAAAAAAAATCCTTCCAGTAGCACCTTAAAGACCAACTAAGTTAGTTCTTGGTATGAGCTTTCGTGTGCATGCACACTTCTTCAGATACACTGAAACAGAAGTTGCCAGATCCTTCTATATAGTGAGAAGGTGGGGAGGGGTATTACTCAGAAGGGTGGTGGGAATGGGAGATAGGCAGATAGCTGAGAGAGCCTGTTGACGACTCTTAACGACTGTAATAGGTCTTACAGGAAAAGGCAAGGGGTGAGAAGGTGAGAAATGGTTTAGTCATGTATAGTGAGATAAGAATCCAATGTCTTTGTTCAGCCCAGGTCTTTCCATGGTTTTCCCAGTAGTGATGTATGGAAGTGAGAGCTGGACCATAAAGAAGGCTGATCGCCGAAGAATTGATGCTTTTGAATTATGGTGCTGGAGGAGACTCTTGAGAGTCCCATGGACTGCAAGAAGATCAGTGCGGAAAGCAGAATCAAATGTGACCACTCTGATAGCATCATGAGCACAAATCATGAATGTGCAATTTAAAAAAAATGTCTGGAGGGGTCCTTAGTCCTTGAATTTGTACTTTTTTGCAGCCTTTCTGGAAATTGTTCCTGCAAGAAGATTGCCCAAAAGTGACATGAATAAGTATTGGAGTCGGCACAGCCCAACGCTTAGCCCCTGAGCCCAATGAGGTAGCTGGTGTGTATTTAAGCAGGTCATGTTAGAGGCTAAGCAATGCCTTGAGTAAATGCAGGATGTCCTCCAAAGAAGGCTCCAGTGGCGTAGCGTGGGGGGTGCAGGGGGGGCCGGCCGCACCGGGCGCAACATCTGGGGGTTAGGGTTAGGGGGCGCAAATCCACGGGTTAGGGGGCGCAAATTACTTGCCTTGCCCCGGGTGCTGACAACCCACGCTACACCACTGGAAGGCTCAGTTCTTCCTACCACTCTGGACTCAATTTACAGGTCTTTCCATTCTATTCCCTGGTAGAGACTTCAAGCACCGCCCTTGCTGTTTTCATGATTAATCACGGGGCTACGAAAGCCTTCCTGGGGTCATGAAGTTCAACCCCCCTTTGAATCCTCATTTGGCTGCTTCCATTTGCTTCACGGGGTTTAATTTACAGCTGTTGTGATTGCTGGTGCTGTTTTCGCTATTGATTTGCTTTCATTATCTGGTTTCGCCGTAAGAGCTCAGCTCCCAAGGTACCAGCGGCAGAGCCGGTGTCTTAATTCCGTGGGTTCCTCAAGATGTTACTGGGGGGAGAAGTCTCCTCTCGTAAACAGCAAACAGGCTGGATGATTAAATGGAATCAGGATCCCAGCCTTGTAGGGAAAAGGGGTACTGCGTTTTCTAATAAACAAACCCTCCTTGCAGCCATCAACAATGTTGATAGCGCAGGAGGAAACTGCAGGTAGTTTCTCCGTTCTGAAGGCAGAGGAGGGCTTGGCTGGGTTTCGTTTTTGTGCAGTTAAAATGCACGTTTTCCGCCAAGGTAGAAGTTTGTAATGGTATCGGTATGCAAGTCACATGGACACAGAAAGCCCTCAGCTGTAGGGATGGAGGGAGATGACAGTTTCATACAGGTTGGTTTGCAGCCTTACAGCTATACGATCCTAAACAAGCATTAAAGAGAGACAAAGCCTTAGAGCACAGGAAGTAGGGTGTTATTTATATATGGGCATCTCCTAGGAAGGATCACCCACCCATTTCTAGCTCTCTTCCTTCTGGATAAAAAAATTCCTTCCAGTGGCACCTTAAAGACCAACTAAGTTAGTTCTTGGTATGAGCTTTCGTGTGCATGCACACTTCTTCAGATACACAGATTCCTTCTGGATGTTATTCAAGAATATGGAAAAATCATAAGACGCAATGACTATTTTCTATATACTTTAGTGAAGTACTGTTAGTGAGCTGTCAAGCGAAATATTGACTACAGTTCAGAAAGCATGTGAGAGCTCACATCCTGTCTTGCTTACCTAAGTTTCCATTGCATCTTTTAAGAGACTCACTCAGTATGTTGGGTTTCTTCATTTTCGGTCTCCCCTCCCCTCCCCTCCCCTCAAGAGTCCTTGAATGCTGAATGCCATTTCCCAGGCAAAGGTTATGTTTAGACATCACGATGGTTTATCATGCAGGAAATGAGTCTGTGTGAGGCTTGGGCTCGCACAACCCCCTCTGCCCTCCAGAACTGTCACAAGGAGGATCTCAGCAGTTTTTACTTCCTTTTTTGACTGCAGTTTGTTGTTTTTGAACCCCTAATTGTGGTTCATGTTAGTTATGGTTTGTGGAAACCATAACTAACATGGCTTGAGGTTGGATTGTTTCAAACAGACCATAGTTAAGATTAATTACAGTTTGCCAAGTTTGGATGAAATGATAAGCTATGGTTAATTAAAAGTGGAAAGGCAAGCTTCCCAAAAGGGGGAATGGGGGAGGGAGAAAGTCCAAGGTTTCTGTAAGCTCATTAGCATCACAGTAAACTATGGTTTGTCATCGTGCCTCAAGGCAGTCAAAATTATATACCATGTTTTCTGCTGTCCATTAGAACATGCATGCAGAATCCATAGCCTGGGTTAAGAAAACCTTTAACATCTCATAACTGTTTCCTTTTGACCAAAGCAGTGATGAGAAGACAGTGAACCACCAAGGAAGGGAGGGATTGATATTCATTTGGAAACATACAGGTGAGAATACTATGGAATTATTGGAAAAGTGGATGGAACAGAAATCCAATGCTTAACCTGAATACAGTACACTATAAGTGTATCACAGGTAAAAGGTATGTTATGTGCACAGCACAAAATTCCAGAGTCCTCAAATTTCAACACCCATGACCTCTGACTTTTAGACCCAGGGGACCATCGCTCACTAGAAGGATGGGGAATCCCCAGGGAACAATTCACAGCAGTTGGGAAGGGAAGAAATTGAACTGGCTTCAAACACAATAGCACTTAGAATTTCACATAAATTAGCTCAGTAATCCTAACAACAGTCCTGTAGGGTCAGACAGCATAATTATCAACACACTGCAGATGAGAAAAGGGAGCTGAGGATGGAGGAGGGAGGGGAGGGGTGTTGAGGCGAAAATAGAACCAGGGACTTTAGTTCAGCCTTCGCCACTCCACTTCACCAGCTGCCCTTTCATGCAAATTTGTAATACCGTACTGCGGGCTGGCCAAGGCAGCTGCAGTTTGCAATACTGATTTGCATATCGTGTTTCCCCCATCGCCACCTAACAGACCAGGTGTCTTCCCGTTTTAGGAAACGAGGAAAGCACAGCCTGCATTTTATAGGGTGTGTCCCACTGTAAAACTGGACAGCATCTATTACCATTCCAAGAATATTCCACTGACTGCCAGAGGAAACTTGTCCAAAACTTCCAGGTGTTAGTTGGTCTCATCCTGGTTTGGGGGATCCTGATTTCATCAATCAGCGCTGGCCACAACAACGTCCCTGCCTAGTGCAGAGACAGAAGCAGCCAGGTATTGTCGTCGTTGTGTGATGAAGTCTAACAAACGCCACCTAGCCCGTAAAACTGCCTTAAACCGGCAGGTATTTATTTCAGCATTTTCTAGCAGTGACAAAACAAGGTACAATGAGCAAGCCATCGCCTTGGCTCTTCCCATCCAGAAATATCCAGTAAGGATCATAACAAGCAGTTGTTTGGAGTTATTCCCCAGTGTTGCATGAGGAAGACATGGTCTTGGTCATTTGCTGCTTCAGGCTAGTGTTGTTTCATGCTTAACAGACTGGAGCTCAAACAAGAAAGCTCTGTTCTGATCATAGGTGTGCAGCAGCGAACAGCAGTTGCTTTGAGGGAAAGGATATCTGCACATGCTTTTAAGACACTTGTATAAATGGCTTGTGTTCATGGTTCCAAGCCCAATCTACTTATTAGGGCTGCAGGAATATAGCTCTGATCCTTGAAAGCCAAGCATTGGATCTAGACCCTACTAACACAGTTCCTTGACATAACATCATCAAAGCAGAACGTGAAGAAACTGGAGCTGGTCTTTCCTCTGCCCTTGTAGCGTTCTGGCATGCTTGCCTGAAGTCAAACGACAAGCCGTCTCAGTGAAATGCTTCAGAGAGGTATTTGTCTACCACTTGGGGGTGAAAAGGCCAGTTATTACAGAAATAATTCGCCGGAGGTATCTAGCACTGCTGAACTCCAATCTTTCCCATGATCTAAATGCCAAATGTTTACGAGGTATACCACCGCATCCCGACAGGGTTGCCAACTCTTTTCTGAAAAGGCTCCTGTGCTTTGAAATCAGTCCTGAGAAGGGGCTGGATGGCAGTGAGCAATCATCTGCTCAGCATGCATGATATCCCAGGTCCAATCCCCAACATCTCAAATTATCTAAAGCTTCCAACTTACTGGAAACATTCCTTATTTTCTGGTACCAGCCAATACAGTGGTACCTCGGGTTAAGTACTTAATTCGTTCCGGAGGTCCGTACTTAACCTGAAACTGTTCTTAACCTGAAGCACCACTTTAGCTAATGGGGCCTCCTGCTGCCGCCGCGCCGCCGGAGCACGATTTCTGTTCTCATCCTGAAGCAAAGTTCTTAACCTGAAGCACTATTTCTGGGTTAGCAGAGTCTGTAACCTGAAGCGTATGTAACACAAGGTACCACTGTACTCTTGTTTGGCTACTCTTGGCTTTCTGAGTGGTTTGGGGGGGATGTGTTTTAATGTTTCGGGACTCAAATCCTTGTTGGGTTGGGGACTTCCGCTGTGTGCCATGTCAAGCTCTGGCAGATTGAGCGGACAAGAATGATAGTGGGTTGAATGAATGAAAGGGGTTTCTGCACATACTGTAGAGCAGTGTTTCCCAAAGTTGGGTCTTCAGCTGTTTTTGGACTACAACTCCTATCATTCCTAGCTAGCAAGACCAGTGGTCAGGGATGATGATAGCTGTAGTCTGAAAACAGCTGGAGACCCAACTTTGGGAAACATTGTTGTAGAGAGGGAAGTGAGGGGCAGTTTGGGCACACCAACCTGGGAAGGTAGCCCATCTAGGAGGAGAACTCTGTGTGGCAATCACGCAGGGTCCCCGGACATTTCACTGTCTATTGATCCCTGTGCCACCACTTTATTTCTCGCTGCCACCACTCAGGCCCTACCTGGTACAATACTGAGTCCAGTCAGGGTTAAGTTGGAACATAAACTTCTGTTTACTTATTGCAGTTTAACAATTGTGTGGTTTCATAAACGGGCTCACTCAATTACAATCATGGGATGCCTATCCAGACCTATAACTTCTGCTACCTGCTCTCCCTCACTAAACCACCTCTCAGATATTTACTTGTCTTCCTAGCTCCTAACTGTTCCTGACTCAGCTTATTTCGCTACACTAACTCAACCTACCCACAGACTCTATCCCAATTCACTCCCACTCCAACCAACCACCCAACTCCCAATGAACTCCTCCCTTCGCCCCTCCCAGAGCTGGTTTTATAGTCCCTCTGACTCCACCCCCCTGGGTTCTGATTGGGTAACCTGTTTACCTATTTCACCTCCAGCACTCTCATATGTTAACGTCACAATCTGACCCTGAACCTCTGATGCCTTGCGAGATATCTTTGGGAGAAGAGAAGGTTAAGGAGTAAACTGGAGTGGAGTCCCTAAGACGGTTCCTCCTTCCAGCAACTCCTGCAGCCAAGCTGGTGCTAAACATCTTGATCTGCTTTCCTTTGGTCCACATCAGCAAGGCCAAGAGGGGGGTCTTGTCGTCTGGGCAGCCCAGGACCTCTATACACACTGCCTGGGAGTGTGCCATGGCGAGATCAATTCGGTGCTGCTAACGCTGCAGTTTGACTTCACCCCTGGAGGCACACTCCATTGTCTCTCGAGACAGACAGGTGCCAACTCTGAAGGATGATTGCTAGAGTTGTCATTCTTCAGGTTCCAGTCCTCCCACAGGGAGGGTCCAGATAACTGCCATTAAAAAAACAAGAACCTGTCCCAGTGGCGTAGCGTGGGGGGTGCTGGGGGGGCCGGCCGCACCGGGCGCAACTTCTGGGGGTTAGGGTTAGGGGGCGCAAATCCACGGGTTAGGGGGCGCAAATCCATGGGTTAGGGGGCGCAAATTACTTGCTTTGCCCCGGGTGCTGACAACCCACGCTACGCCACTGACCTGTCCACATGGCTTCATGCATAGATCTCAATCAGGGAGCTCTTGCCCAGGCAAAGTTGTGGCTGAGTGCTGTCTTTTCTGGCACTGTTCTCTAGGCAAGAGCTCTTGATAAATCTCTTGAGCTTTGGTTTTAATTCACGGGGCTTCTCCCCCCCCCCTCCCACCCCCAAGGAAAGGAAAAGCTTTGCCGCAACAGCAGGTAAGCAAGAGAATTAAAGCCAATAAAAACATATTATCTGGCAAGCTCATTGTTCTCAGAGTCCTGAGATAAGGCCAGTTCCCAATGTATGAGAAGTTTCTTCTATTCCTTCCAGGAAAAAAAGAGGGCACCACATTCATCCCATGCTTTTTTCTTTTTTCTTTTTTTTGCACAGGCTTTAATTTGGTGAGAAAATATATTTTCCCATCAAGAGAAGCTATTCTGCCTCATTAACTCTCATTAAAAAAAGCCCTGCACCCCTCCCACACCTCACCCGGACCCCTAACCTTGAAACCTGAAAAGGAAGCATCAATGAAGAGAGAACTTTGTTGTTTGTAGACTGAATTAACAAACAACATTTAGGACAAAAAACAAAAGGGCCACAAACAGTCCTATAAATTAAATTTATGGGGAAACACAGAAGTCTCCGTTTCTCAGCCCATGAACATTTCTGAGGTGTTTGGTTTTTTCCCTTTCTCGAGAGGGATGTTGAAAAATGGTGGCCTGGTTTGCTATTTTCTTCCATTGTTGAAGTACCACGCATCCACCGTGGTAAGTTTTAAACTTCTCTGATGCTATCAATTAGGACTTAGAAAGCTGCCTGCTTCCCTTCTTTGTTGTACAAATGAAGTTCACAACAGAGTGCCTTGAAGTCACAATTAGAGAGTTAAGCGCATGCCAGAGAGTCTCCATAGTGCTTGTAATTTTTTGAGTATGATTTTAAATTTAAAAAAATAATCTCTCTCTTTCTCTCTCTGGGAAGAGAAAAATAGGAACATATTCTCATTTCAATATTCTGCCATTTTACCTTCTGGGTTCCTCACGCCCCTCAGGAAGGGAGCTGCTCATGGGCCAATGAGGCCCAATCCAGACCTCTAATCCAATGTTTCTGGCCCTGAGGGACCCTACCAATTTTGGGGAGGGTGGCAAAAAGAAAAGAAGGTTTAAAGCAGACACACTGTTGGGGTGGGCTGAGGGGTTTAAAACCTAAACTTCCACTACCTTGCAGGGTATCTTCAGGAGAAGAAAAGGCTAAGGAATAAACCATACAAAAATCCGGAGTTAACTCCCTAAGACAGTTGGATGTATCAGGAGCTCGTCCTACACTCAAGTAGGACCCTGGCAGAGACACATGCCCGACTGGCATGTTCTCTCCCTCCTGGTTGATTGTTCAGGAGCTTCAAAAGCTTTCTTCTGCCCAAACATCACAGCGACCAATGCCAACAGACATCGGCACACTTAGTGATCCACAGAGTCTGCGCAGTTCGCGTGACAGACCTCAGCAACTCAGCATTTTGGCTAATCTACTTTATTTACATATAAACACACACGGAGCACTGCAACATGGCTCCCTCCCTCTCTAGCATCAGACAGCAAAGAGAAAAAGAACAAAGGACAATAGTCCCACTTCACAGAACACAGTAACACAGACATCCTGTCTCCATCACTTCCCACTTTGTGGAGTCAAAACATACACCATCATGTGATAGACAAAAATCCCATGACTGCAATCATGGAGCAGGAATTCTAACAGGATGGTACTTCGTATGCCTCCTTCTGGTGACTCCTGCAGCCCAGCTGGTGTCCAACATCTTGCTCTGTTTTCCTTTGGACCACATCAGCCAGGCCAAGAGGGGGGTCTTGTCATTTCGGCAGCCCAGGACCCCCATACACACTGCCTTGGCTTGCGCCCTGGGAGGTCGCTCAGGTGCTGCTTATGCAGAGTTTTGACTTCACACACCCCCCCAGACAGTGGCAGAGGAAGAGGGGTGTGGGATGTGTGGGCCGCCCCGGGTGTCATCACTGAGGGTGGGATGTGATCAAATAACAGAAATAAGAGGGGGTTTTTTTTAAAAAAATGGGCTCACGAAACTTTTTAGTTCAATCAACAAACGTAACGAAATGCGGCTGGCACTGGGCACCACACTGCGGGGGCCGGCACTTACCACGGGGCCTGCAGCATGCCCAAGCCACGTGGTGCCTGAAACTGCAGCGTGGGGCTTGCGTCTGCCCTCCACTTCTCTACAGCTGAGCGGGAGGTGGTGGAGAGGCTCCACACAGCTGCCCCACCCCCATGGGCAGCTCGCCCCATCCCCGGCTGTAGGACGTGCGCACTGCACCGGGCACCCGAGCGGCTAGCTACGCCGCTGCCCCCAGAGACTCACTCTATTGTCTTTCACCCCCATCGTTTTACCCGGACAGTGAGGTCCAGCGCCGAGGGACTTCTGGCAGTTCCCTCACTGTGAGAAGCCAAGTTACAGGGAACCAGGCAGAGGGCCTTCTCGGTAGTGGCACCAGCCCTGTGGAACGCCTTCCCACCAGATGTGAAAGAGAACAACAACTACCAGACTTTTAGAAGACATCTGAAGGCAGCCCTGTTTAGGACAGCTTTTAATGTTTGATGCATTACGGTATTTTAATATTCGGTTGGAAGCCGCCCAGAGTGGCTGGGGAGGCCCAGCCAGATGGGCGGAGTATAGATAATAAATTATTATTATTTCGAGACAGACGGATGCCAACCATACCAAGTGCCTGAGTGCCGCTCCAGACAGTGATAACATTGGAGAATCATCAGGGAATGAAGCTGTTCATAAAGCAGAGTGATGTATGGATGGTCCAGTGTAGAAACATAGGAAGCTCCCATTGGAAACCATCAACTCAAACCATTGGTGCATCTGTCTCAGCACCAACTGGTCCTAGGCTTCAGACAGGGGATCTCTCCCAGCACATTCTAGAGATGTTGGGGATTGAACCTGCAACCTTCTGCATACAATTCAGATGCTCTACCACTGAGCTATGGTCCTTTCCCAAATCTGCCGCTAAAGCACTATTATTGCATCCATGACATGTTGCAGAACCCACCCACTGAAAAACCAGTCTGGAGGGGCTGGTGGAGCAAGACAACTATGATACTGAAGAACATAGCAGCAGGCCTTTTGGCCACATCACAGTGGGGCAAAGGGGTCATAAGGGTGTGGGGCAAAGGGGTCATAAGGGTGCAGCCACCCACACAAATCTGATAGGGACCTGTGAAGGTCCTCTTCCAGGCATCGCTCAACCCATTAAGGTCTTGGTTGGTGGAAGACTTTGCTTTGGATCCTGTCCCTCCCTGGAAATTCAACACACGCCCATCATTCAAGGTGCCTGCTCTATGGCTTGCAAATCCCCACATTAGGGGGCCTGTGGTTTGGGCAGTGCCTTGGGGATGTGGCCAGGAGATGTTGACTTGGCCTTGGATGTGATTCTACTACAGAGAAGCTAGCGTTGGGGCCAGTCTGAATGGGCCTGTGCTTTTTAGGCGGTTCGCTTCGTCAAACCCGCGTTCAATTCTTTGAGTCCTTGGTAGGTTTCCTTGGCATTTTACAACCCGACTCCTTTCTCCCCCCAAACCCAATTGCCTTTTGTGCTGAGCCCGGTGGCAGAGGTTAGAAACCACCCTCCCCAAAAAGAAATCATCCTGATTAAAGCAGCTTCTATCTTATTCCAAAAGCAATTTCCTCTTTCCCCTTCTCAAGCCATGTCTGCTCCAGAGCCAGGCAGCCTTTGAATCTCACATTCGCTGCCAAGCGCTGTTTTACATGGCCTGGCCGCGGATTTACGGGAGTCAGGCAGCTCCACCAACACGAAAGCCAACAGATATAAATAACCCCTGCGAGGCAGCTCTCCTTTCACAAGGATTTGCCATTGTCCTGTATAAAACTGATGAAATCTTTCTTGTTTTGTTTTTTGGGGTTGCTTCATCGCTGTGAACTGAAAATAACCCGTCTTCCTCTTGTGATAAACGGCAAGACTCGGAAGACAAAATATATCCCCCCTGGATCTCCTGCTCTCGTTGCCAATGCCAGGGCCATTCCGGCAGATGATTTGCACACCTTTGGCTGCGGCAACCCAGAAAGCAAGGCTGCTTTCGCACGGCTCCCTTGATTTACTTCAATGCGGCATGTGTGGGGACAGGGAAACTGCAACGTCCTCCTGCGCGCTTTAAATTTATTCCATTAAATTTACACCTCGTGCCAGGAGAGAGGCCATAACTCCATAGCAGAGGGCATGTTCTGCATGCTAAAAGTCTCAGGATCAGTCCCAGTTAAAGGGATTTTAGATGGCTGGGCAGGAGATACCCCCAGATTATCTGCTACTTGTAATCATGATCTGGCTCAGATTCAACTGCTGTTATGGATGGGCCAGAGTTTAGTGGCACAACAGGCTCCAGCCTTTCCCAACCTGGTGCCCTCCAAATGATGATGGACTACTCCAGGGGTGGGGAGCTTCAGGCCTGGGAGCCATATGCAACCCACCCACCCCCTGGCCTCTCTACTGGACCCAGTGTTTCCCAAACTCGGGGGTCCTGCTGTTTTTGGACTACAACTCCCATCATGCCTAGCTAGCAGGACCAGTGATCTTTTTTTAAAAAAAATGATATTTATTGAAAGTTTTATAGAATTACAAAAAAGAACAAAGCAGAAAAAAGAAAGAAAAAACAAAGAAAAAACAAACCACATCAAACAATACAAATTCAAAAAACAAAAATACACCACAAACACTTAAAAACAAATCCATCATTCTCAAATCCTCAACTGTCATTACCTTCTTTCTTTGACCTCCTCCTCCTCCCTTTTTTTGTATCCTAGTTGGTAATTGTCGCAGCAAATCCTTTCCATATTTCATAATATTCTGTCATTACATTACCTTAATCTATTTTAATCTTATCTTACTGTAAAAAACCTTAAAACTTAAAACTTAAATCTTATTTTTACCAACTTCTCATAACCATAATATTCTTACATAATTCTTTAAACATTTTTGCTAAAGCCAAGTAATTTCGTTCCAACATTTTTCTAACATTCATCAATTTTATAAGACAATCCTAGTAATAAAAAAAAGAAATAAAAACAATCCAATCTTCATCCAGCGTCCCTTCCTCCTGGTCCCGGGTTTTGTCAGTCCTTATTATCTCATCGATCTAGCGCATTAACCTGGTAACCTTGTATCCAAGGCCCTTAAGTCTCTTCCATGTCCCTTCTGCGGCTCTTCTTCATATTTATAACTGTATTTTCCTTTGTCTCCTGCTCCTTTCACTCGTGGGAACTCCAGCTTAACAATGTTTTTAACCCTTCTCAACAAATCAGCCCCTTTTCCATAGTCCACACTAAACTCCATGTGGTATTTAAGAACATATTTCAAAAACCCTCCAAAATTAAGAGCCCCCACAACCCCAAACATCTCACGGCCCATTGCCAGACTTGAAAAGTCCAAACATCCCTGCATTGGGGGGGGGTCTATCCAACCCCCCATTTCCAAGCCAAACCAAACTTTATCTTTCCAAATCTGGCTTTTTCCAAGTTCATTTGTCAAATCCAAAGGCTCATGTTCCTGCTGGGCCACAGCTCCCTCCGTCTCTGGCACCCAAGATTCAGCAACATCCTCTTCCCTCATCTGTTCCATCAGGGCACACTCCTGATTTAATTCCTGGGTGGGCTCCATATAATTTCCCACTGCCTGTTCAAAATTTCTGATCGCATCAGTCATCAAATCCGTCTTCTCATGTAGCTGTTCCAGTAGGGCATTTGTTTTAGAGAAAGCACACAACAGAGCTTCTGAATACATTGTCCTGCAAGGTCAGAAGTCTATTCCCACGACTGTAATCTGTAACAGCTGCAAGCTCCCCGGAGTTGGTTACAGTTTCACAGTCTCCCTCTAGGGGGAAAACTTCTATTTGTTCTTTCTTTTAAAAACAAGTCTAACAACAAAGTTTCCTTTTTCAGATATTTTGTCAATATTTGTTCCTTTAAAAAGCGAAGGGGAACAATGGAATCAATGTTTCTCTTCTTATAGCTATCTGTCAAAAACGTTTGTCTCTGGTCAATGAGCTTCAAAAAAAACAAAAACAAAAAAACACGTCAGTCCTGACACCCTGCTCCAGGATCAGGACGGTGGAAAGTTACTTTACTTTAGACTCACTTCTGCAGGTTTAAACAGTCCGAAAAAGTCCCCCCTCTTCCCCTGCTTCCGAAGGGGGTTCAACAATTTTAAATGGTGAAAGTTAATCTTTTACAAGCGATTTTCTGAGCTCTAGTTTGCCATGTCTTTGCTTTAATCTATCTACAAAGTGGGAGTCGGCAATGGCGGACTCCCTCTGATCTGGAGGGACTAGCTCCACGCGAAACGGGTCTTTTCCACTACGGCGAAGCAGGGACCCTTTCAAAAATCACAGGCAGATGAAGCCTGTGACCATGGGACTCGGCGGGCACCTTTAGCGCCCCCCAACCCGCAAAAGAACCCACTAACGGGCTCCGGAGCGAAGAGGGGGAAGTGGCGCGGTGCTGAGAGTCAACTGCTTCTTCCGTGGAGCGAAGCCGCACAGCCGTTGCCGGAGAGCGCTGCCTTTTTCCTGGGACAATTTGGCTTCTAAAATAATCAACCGTGAGTACTTAAACTTGGACAATTGGACTTTAAATAAGGACTTGTGAGCAGAAAGGAAAATTGGACTTAAAAGTTTACCTCAATTTGGCACTGAAACGGGAAGGTCTAAACAGAAAGTCAGCCTAGCAGGACCAGTGATCAGGGATGATGGGAAATGTAGTCCAAAAAAACAGCTGGAGACCGAAGGTTGGGAAGCACTGATCTCACAATTCATCATGAGCTCCGCAGCACTGCTGGGATTAGGGTTGGGTTGAGAGGCTCTTACGGAAGAAATGGAGGAAGACTGAATAATGGGAGCCTGGGTTGGAGATGGGGAGAGATCTCTCCTTTCCACTCCAACTTCAGTCACTTTGGAAGGGGGAGCAGGGTGGCAGGATAATAATAATAGTAATAATAATAATAATAATAATAATAATAATAATAGTAATAATAATAATTTATTTGTACCCCGCCCATCTGGCTGGGCTTCCCCAGCCACTCTGGGCGGCTTCCTACAAAGATTAAAAACACATTAAAATGTCACACATTAAAAGCTTCCCTGAACAGGGCTGCCTTCAGATGTTTTCTAAATGTCAGGTAGTTGTTTATCTCTTTCACATCTGATGGGAGGGCGTTCCACAGGGTGGGCGCCACCACCGAGAAGGCCCTCTGCCTGGTTCCCTGTAGCTTTGCTTCTCACAATGAGGGAACCACCAGAAGGCCCTTGGCACTGGACCTCAGCGTCCGGGCAGAACGATGGGGGTGGAGATGCTCCTTCAGGTATACTGTGCCAGGTATACTGGGCCTTCCTGCAGAGTGGAGAGCCTCAGCGGGGGCTGGAGAGGGTTTTGATGAACTGAGGGACCTGAACAAGAAGGTGCAGGCTTGTTGCCTAAAGCCAGGGGGTGCCTTTGCCGAGGGCAGCAAACTCAGCTGTCTCGACAGAGCACACTCGACATTCCTGCAAGTCTCCACGCCTCATCTCTAAAAGCTTAGTGGGATGGGTTGAGGAAACTCATTTGGACATATTTGTCCTTTCTAGCTGGCTTCTTGCCTTGCTATTGAACTCTTGAATTGTGACTCCAGAGCTCTGGGTCTGCTGCTGTACATGTAGCATGAATTGCCTGAGTAAAGGTCTCTTTCTTATTCACATGTAAGAGCCTGTGTGGGTTGGGTGGGAACCAGGGTACTTAATAATAATAATAATAATAATAATAATAATAATAATAATAATAATTTATTATTTATACCCCACACACCTTGCTGGGTTTCTCCAGCCACTCTGGGCAGCTTCCAACAGAATATTAAAATACAATAACCTAGTAAACATTAAAAACTTCCCTAAACAGGGCTGCCTTCAGATGTCTTCTAAAAGTCTGGTAGTTGTTTTTCTCTTTTTTACACCTGGTGGGAGGGTGTTCCACAGGTCAGGTGCCACCACCGAGAAGGCCCTCTGCCTGGTTCTCTGTAACTTGGCTTCTCGCAGCGAGGGAACCGCCAGAAGGCCCTCGGCACTGGACCTCAGTGTCCGGGCAGAACGATGGGGGTGGAGATGCTCTTTCAGGTATACTGGGCCGAGGCCGTTTAGGGCTTTAAAGGTCAGCACCAACACTTTGAATTGTGCTCCAAAACGTACTGGGATCCAGTTTAGGTCTTTCAAGACTGGTGTTACATGGTCAGCACCAACTCTTTGAATTGTTTCAGAGGAAATGAAAAATAAAATACTCCATATTTGCATGTGTAAAATAATCTACAGATCCTTGAAAAATATGGAACCAAATTATATTTTCAGTTGTGGAGGGTGAAAAGGGCACAATGAGAATAGCATCAAACGCTGCCATACATACGGACTCAAACATATTCTACGGCCAAGTAGTTTGTGCCAGGCAAAGAAATTCAAGGTTGAACACGGATGCCAACGGCTCCAATATTTTCAATTAAGGAATCATATCACAACCAATATAAGAAATGGGGCCTTGAAGACTACTATGACAACATTTCAAATTCTTGTTATGAACAATAAATCAACAAAAGGAATGCTATATAAAATGCCACTTGGACAGAACTAGGAAGCCAGTTGGGAAATAAAGACAAAATGGGAGAAAATGACAGGCAAGATGGTATATGGAGTTGCTTTCTTCATACACAGAGGAAATGCTTGAAGATATATCTGTTTGGGTCGGGGGTTGTTTCTGTAGCCAAGTCAGGCAATATTTCCTTGGGCTGCACTGACAATTCAGGTAGTAGAGAACATCAAATCTTTAATTTGGAATCTTTTAAAAAGCAGCAGAAAACGGGATGCTTTCAAATGGCGGGCGATGATAACTCCCTCAGTTTGGATTACCCAAGGACTGACGAATGGCAAAACTAATGTAATTGCAGGAGGCAAAAGGACAAAAGAAGGACGGTATTGAGATATATTGAGCTGCATTTATTAACTGCCGTAAATTACAATACAGTCTTAAGATAGGCAAATACAGGTGTCTTGTAGTACATTCTTTATTCTCGTGTATTTGTGTGTTCATTTAAGGCTAATGGTTTTCATTATTGTGCCCTGTACACAATGAACATTTTGTGCCTTATGATTAAATTTGATTGAAATGATTTGAAATGCAAGTGGGTTGTCTTTCTCTGTTGGCGCAGTCACAGACTGGCCAGACTTGTACAGCTGGCACCGTATTTTTAATGCTTTATTGTTTTAACTGCTTTAATTGCTACACTTTTAAAATGTTTGTTTAGTTGCATATTTTAATTAAGGATGTTCTAAGGCAGGAATGGATTTCTTACTGCCCCCCCCCAATTATGGGTGGATTTTATGGTTACAAACTGCTTAGATCAACCTGTGGGTCCCCCACATGTTGTTGGACTACAACTCCCATCACCCCTGACCACTGGTCATGCTGGCTAGGAATGATGGGAGTTGTAGTCCAACAACATCTGGGGGACCCACAGGTTGAGAAACACTGACTTAGAAGCTGTTTTAGCATATGAGGCACATAAAATAATGTTCTGCAGGCTGTTTTACATTTGTAGGAAATTATTTGGCGTGTTCTGCATATTATAGGCTGTATTCAAGCAACTTATTGTGCTAGAAGAAGTCAGAACAATTTCCACTAGTGCATCAAGACATCTCCTTCCTCTCCCCAGCTGCCTCACAGCACATGTTCCTTCATGCAAGGGACTGTTCCTTCATGCAAGCATGCCAGGACCACAGCAATTCTTTTACTGATAAGCCTAGCATAGAATCATAGAATCATAGAGTTGGAAGAGACCACAAGGGCCATCGAGTCCAACCCCCTGCCAAGCAGGAAACACCATCAGAGCACTCCTGACATATGGTTGTCAAGCCTCTGCTTAAAGACCTCCAAAGCAGGAGACTCCACCACACTCCTTGGCAGCAAATTCCACTGTCAAACAGCTCTTACTGTCAGGAAGTTCTTCCTAATGTTTAGGTGGAATCTTCTTTCTTGTAGTTTGGATCCATTGCTCCGTGTCTGCTTCTCTGGAGCAGCAGAAAACAACCTTTCTCCCTCCTCTATGTGACATCCTTTTATATATTTGAACATGGCTATCATATCACCCCTTAACCTCCTCTTCTCCAGGCTAAACATGCCCAGCTCCCTTAGCCGTTCCTCATAAGGCATCGTTTCCAGGCCTCTGACCATTTTGGTTGCCCTCCTCTGGACACGTTCCAGTTTGTCAGTGTCCTTCTTGAATTGTGGTGCCCAGAACTGGACACAGTACTCCAGTACTCCAGTACTCCAGTTCGAAAGCACTTCAAGGTGCAAGTAGATAAATAGGTACCGCTCTGGCGGGAAGGTAAACAGCGTTTCTGTGTGCTGCTCTGGTTAGTCATGTTGGCCACATGACCCGGAAGCTGTACGCCGGCTCCCTTGGCCAGTAAAGCGAGATGAGCGCCACAACCCCAGAGTCGTCCGTGACTGGTCCTAATGATCAGGGGTCCCTTTACCTTACATTGGAAAACAAGCAGTGCTTGATTTATAAGATAGAATACAACTACTGTAGAATATGATCATGGGACATCCAAAAAGGATAAAAACAATGCAGCTACATACAAACATGAACCAATCCCAAAAGAAGGCCTTTTCAGTAGTGGCACCCTCCCTCCAGATGTCAAGGAGATCGGAAGGCAGCCCTGTACCGGGAAGTTTTTAATGTTTGATGTTTTATTATGTTTTGATATATGCTGGGGAAACCCAGCAAGATGGATGGGGTAAAAATAATAAAATTATTATTATAATTAATGAGCCTCTTACATGTGTACCTTGATTATGTATACAAACTCAACGAGAGGTGCGAGCTTGCTTTCGCTGGGTAATCTCATTTATATTAAGTCTAATTTGAGACAACAAACTCTCATCTCCTCATCAACACAAAGAAGTCACTCTCTTTTTTGATCTTTCATATTTGTCAGTTGAAATATATTACAGTGGTACCTCAGGTTAAGTACTTAATTCATTCCGGAGATCCGTACTTAACCTGAAACTGTTCTTAACCTAAAGCACCACTTTAGCTAATGGGGCCTCCTACTGCCGCCGGAGCACGATTTCTGTTCTCATCCTGAAGCAAAGTTCTTAACCTGAAGCACTATTTCTGGGTTAGCGGAGTCTGTAACCTGAAGCGTATGTAACCCAAGGTACCACTGTATACTGTACTATACTACACTTAAATGTTTAAAGGTTTCTTTGCTAGTCCTTGACTCTTCCCACCACACTCACCATCCTCTCCTGTCATACCCTCTGAGAACCGCTGCCTTAGTATAATCTTTGTTCATAAATTACAGCCGGTTACAAACACCATCAGCTTCACATAAGCTATAGTAAATATACTGATATTGATGTATACATTCATGTATGTTAGGATGCTTTCTGGATTGTAGTCGATATTAGACCCGATCCAGAATGTCAGCCGTGCTTCATTGAAATCAGTTGACTGTACAATTTGTCTAATCAGAAGAAAGATTCAATTAGTTCAATGGGGCATACTCTCAGGTTAGTATCTACAGCACTGTAGCTTTCGTCTGCAACCCTGAACCCTCTCCCCTCACTGTCTTGATCTCAATGTCTTCTTTTTTCTTTGCTACATTTCCCTGACAAAGACTTCTGTGCAACCTGCAGGCGAACGATCCAAAATTACAGAAGCTGTCCGAGAAAGAATTCTCACTGCGTCTTTGTAGCTCTCGTTTCCTGGGACACACAAAGCATTCACAGCTCTCTGCCTGAAACTACAAAATCATAGACAAGGAAGTTGTGGCAACCAACAAACAGCCACTCCCTGTGAAATCAAATACCACGGGAATGAGGGGGAAAAGGGGGAACTCTGCTAACTCTGGATGAGTAAACAGGTTGCAGAAATCCCAGCAGTTAATGAGGGTTGATTATGCTGCTAGACACCTGCACATTAATAAAACGCTGAATAGCTGATCTGTAAAACTATGTGATAAGTGTAATACAGTGGTACCTCGGGTTACATACGCTTCAGGTTACAGACTCCGCTAACCCAGAAATAGTGCTTCAAGTTCAGACGAAAATGCAGCGAGGGGTGGAAGAAGCATGGGAACTTCTTCTCCCCATGCGTCCAGGTCACATTCAGAGTAGGGGATACATGCACCTCCTGCAGATCAATGCATGTTCTGCCCCTGTGCTGGTATTATATTCAACTCCTCTTAGAGAAAATGTGCTTTGCTGCTCTTCACAAGGCCCAGAAACAGAGGGGAAGGAAGCTCCCCAAGCAAAAAACAATTCTGGTTCAACCCCACTCTAGCTAGCACCCTGAACACGACAGCATGTAGGGATTTCCCAGGTTCAACTCCTGGCATCTCCTGTTAGAATTCCTGCCCTGTGATTGCAGTCATGGGATTTTTGTCTATCACATGTTGCTGTATGTTTTGACTCCACAAAGTGGGAAGTGACGGAGACAGGATGTTTGTGTTACTGTGTTCCGTGGAGTGGGACTATTGTCCTTTGTTCATTTTCTTTGCTGTCTGATGCTAGAGAGAGAGGGAGACATGTTGTAGTGCTCCATGTGTGTTTATATGTAAATAAAGTAGATTAGCCAAAATGCTGAGTTACTGAGGTCTGTCACGCAAGCTGCGAATACTCTGCGGGTCCCTAAGTGTGTGGATGTCTGTTGGCATCAGTCGCTGTGATGTTTGGGCAGAAGAAAGCTTTTGAAGCTCTCAAACGAACGACCAGGAGAGAGAGAACATGCCAGTCGGGCATGTGTCTCTGCCAGGGGCCTACTCGAGAGTAGGCTGAGCTCCTGACGTCTCCATGTGGGTCTGGGAATACTCTCCTTCCTGCAACCCCAAGGAGCCACTTCTAGTCAGTGTAGGAAACACTGGACCCAGCACCTGACTGGCTAGGTGTTTGACAGTTTCCCCTAAGGATGGAGATTTTTTTTATAGCAGAGCTTTTATGAGGCTATTAAATAAGACCTTTGCATGATGAGAACACTGCTCAGCTCTCAGAATGAAGGGTGAGGTTACTGGTCCTGCAGCTAGGAAAATGGTTTTACTACCAAATGAGACATATTTGCTGTGCAAATTGTAAAAGAGAGGGGGAGGGAGAGAGAGAAACCAATTCCAGCAGTGCTAGTTTTGCAAAATTGCTTTGTCCTCTTTGAACTGCTGTTTACTGCCAAAAATAAAAATAAAATGCACTGACAGGTACTTAGGGCTTCTGGGAGGTACGGGAGCAGTGAGGGCCATACATTTCCAGGGCTGTAGCTGCTAGTTAGCCTTCCTTACGGGGTGGGTACCTACCTTTCTTGGTGGGGTTTCAACCTGTGATTTCTTCAGAGCCATGCAGAAATGTCTGTAATCGTACTGTCAAGGTCAAAGGCCTGTGCGCATTCTAAAGTCACTGAGTTCTTAGCGCCTGGTGCCTATACTTTGAAGAAGAATAGCTGTTTTCGTTTCAGAATCTGCTCATCATTCTGTTCAACAAGTAACTCCCTCATCTTTTTGAAATGTCCAGCCAAGCCTACAATCCCAATGGCTTAAGGAAGAGCTGTCCTCACAACACATGCTTTCCTGATGACTTATGGATGATAATGATATTGGTATCAGGGGGAGAAACTTGGAGGTGTAGGTCTGGGGCCTGGACAGATGGATGGAATTTTGAGAATTACCACTTTGGGGAGTCACTACTGATTCTCCCATAAGAAATGACACACATTTCAGATTTTAATGTCTCTGTCTTAATTATGGCTGGGATAAAGGGTTGTTTAATTATTAGGGGGAGAGTACATGCGAAGCAACCTGAATGCTCCAGCGTGCTATATAAACGCTAACTTGATATTCCTATTCCACATAATAGTGCTGTCAGGGTGTTCTCAATAAGAGAACTAGGTTCAGTATAAATCTCAATACAGTATGCAAGGTTTCAAGCTACACATAAGGCTTTCTCAGTCTAGATGCCTGGTAAGGGAACTAAAAACAAAGGAAAACAGCTCTCCACATTCCCACATCACCTTGTGAGAAAATTCACATGCACTTCAATACAGATTTCCCCTCATATATGCATTTTTGTCTCCAGTTCTGCACAATATACACATTTTTGTGAAGGAATTTTCCTTAATACAATGGAGTTTCTAATCTGTGCAGTTAAATGCACACTTGGCCCTACAGCGTGCATTCTTGTGGACGTCACTTAGCTAGAGAACTGCTTGCAAAATTCAGAGAAGCACAAATTTCGAAGGAGAGCCGTGTTTCAGTTTGCATATTTTTTCAGAAAGCGCAACTTAGGCAGGTTCACCTTTCAATGCGAAACGAGTCAAATCTCTCCCGCAACCCTGTTAACAACTCAAACACACGTTAATGACCTCCACGTGCATGATGCCTGCTCATGTTTGTCCTGGCTGCTGCTTGCTATGCTGGTTGAGCACATCCCTTCAGGCTTTTTTCTTTCTTTCTTCTCACTCAGCATCACAGCTTCCACCTCACATAAACAAGCCAGCTGTAAAAGGGAAAGCAGATTCTTATCAGGCCGTCATTTGCATCCAGAGCAGCTTGTGGCTGTTGCTGAGTTGAGCATGTGATCCCTGGCTTTGCATTTCTTGTGGGAAGAGCCAGCAGTGGCAGGCTTAAGTAAAGCCTCTCCTCCTACCAGAGGGGAGGTGTTGTGAGCGGGAGCCGTGTCAGCAGGGGGGCGTATTTGTTGCATTCGCAGGTGGCGCTGTGGTCTAAACCACTGAGCCCTTTGGGCCTGCCGATCGTAAGGTCGGCAGTTCGAATCCGTGTGACGGGGTGAGCTCCCGTTACTTTGTCCCAGCTCCTGCCTACCTAGCAGTTCGAAAGCATACCAGTGCGAGTAGATAAATAGGTACTGTTGCAGCGGGAAGGTAAACGGCGTTTCTCTGAGCTCTGGCATTCGTCACAGTGCTCTGTGTGCCAGAAGCAGTTTAGTCATGCTCTCCACATGACCAGGAAAAGCTGTCTGCAGACAAACGCCAGCTCCCTCGGCCTGAGCACCGCACCCCATAGTTGAATTCAACTGGACTTAACCATTCAGGCGTCCTTTACCTTTACCTGCCATTTGGAGGGGCATTCTTGTGCTACAGTGCAACAAAAGTGGGGAGCAAAAGCCCCCCAGAACATTTGTGGTATGAAATGTTAGGATTTCTATAGAAACCAATGGGACCTGCACTGTTTGGAAACGATGTAACATATCCGCCCCGAAACTTTTAGTTGATACAAATTGAAAGCAGGATTGCATACAACCACCCCAGTACCACGATGAGTACAAATAACAACAACAAAGACATTCTGAAACAAAGACAGAATTCCCAAACCCATATCTGCAGCGACTGTACAATGAATTCTGGGGAGATATGGGGATTTTCCAGACCGCCATTATTTTCGGGGTGGCAGTGGGGATTCACACACACACTTGCAAATTCAGGTTGTGCAATTAAAGCAGATTTAGCAATTCTGTTGTGCAACAGAATTGGGTTCTCCCAAAGATCAGACGAGGAAAGTGATGGGAGAATCCACTGTGAAGTGTTGGATAACACTTGCTTTGATACACCATCGTCCAGCTTTCCCGCAATCAAATTGGGATGAATGCTCAATAAACAGATCCTCTGGAAGCGCTCATATGCAAAGGAGAACTGGCAGGTGCGAGGGGCTGGTGAAATTCTCTCACGCTTATCGCCATTTCCGAGACCAGAAATAAACCCGGCTAAGGAGAAAGATGGAAGGTATGGAGGAAGTATTAAAGGTAAAGAAGGTAAAGAAGGCTAATTGCCGAAGAATTGATGCTTTTGAATTATGGTGCTGGAGGAGACTCTTGAGAGTCCCATGGACTGCAAGAAGATCCAACCGATCCATTCTTAAGGAAATCAGCCCTGAGTGCTCACTGGAAGGACAGATTGTGAAGCTGAGACTCCAATACTTTGGCCACCTCAGGAGAAGAGAAGACTCCCTGGAAAAGACCCTGATGTTGGGAAAGATGGAGGGCACAAGGAGAAGGGGATGGCAGAGGACGAGATGTTTGGACAGTGTTCTCGAAGCTACCAGCATGAGTTTGACCAAACTGGGGGAGGCAGTGGAAGACAGGAGTGCCTGGCGTGCTCTGGTCCATGGGGTCACGAAGAGTCGGAGACGACTGAACGACTAAACAACAACAACAACAAAATGGAGGAGAATGGGTGGTCAAGCAACGCAGCCCTCCCCCAAATCTCCTCTGCAAATGGACCTTGCCATTGGCCATCCAGCAGATGCACGCAGGGCGCCATTATTATTTATCACACTAGTTGTTTGCTTTTTCTTGCCCAAGGAAACTCAAGGCAACTTGCAACCAGGCATACTTGCTGAGATAACGTGTTGGCCCCATGAGTCCTTTTGCCCTCTTGATGCCCCATATAAAAATCAGAGCTGATCCATGCTTCATATTTTGAACTCAGACACAAAAAGGACCTGAACTTACATAGCTAAACAGAAACCTGGCTTTGCGCATTGCAAATGGGGCACACTGGTTCTAATGGTCAGACTTCTCTGCAAAAAAACCAAAAACCCTACAGAAAAAAGGGGGGGAGTGATGCTTGTGTAATGTAATCTGGTGGCTAAGAGTAGCAAGTGAAAAGTGGTGAGTTCAAATCTCACATCGGCCACAAATTCACAATGGCCTTCTAGGGCAAACCAACCCTTTCTCAGATGTTGCAATATGTGGATAATAATATTGACTGTTTTAAAGGATTACGGAGACTGTCTTTGTGCTCATATACTTATTTAAGCTTATTTCTGCAGCCAGAGTGGAGAGGTTCTTTCTTCTTTTAAAAAAGGGCAGCGAGGACAGACAGCAACACAAAGCCTTGATTTTTCAAGTGCTGTATTCTGAACCAAAGATCAAAGTCCATGCTTTTTCAGTGCCATTATAAACATAGATGGCATGATACTGGTAATGTTAACTTTGGCTGGGAGTATATAGAGCCAAACTTTATAATAGCACTTATTAACAGTAGGTAAAATTGCTGTGGTGCGTGGACTTTGATCCTTGTATAACCATTGGTAATAAGCAAATGGAACGGCATTATGTACACAGCAAGTTGCAAGTCATGGCATATAGGGCTGGGCAATATATTGATATACTGTCCAAAACCTGTTTGAAGTCCATATTGTGATATCAGTTTCATAATTTTTGACCTGGCAATATATCGCAAATCATAGTGTGTGTGTGTGTGTGATGCAAAAATCACAATGTGGGGAAACCCATGAAGCCAGCCAATGCCTCTACATAGCTCCATCCCTATTTCAGACATCGTGATATATCAATATATTGTGATGTTTAGCTGGTGATATATCACAATGTTGAAAAACCGCCCAGCCTTAATGGTATATCATGGCTAGAATTAACTTCTGTAGTCTCCTCCAGATTGTCAGTATTTTGCACAAGAGAGATTCCAGTATGTGCAGTAAAAACGCTCTGTTACCCTACTGCAAACAATCGTGTGTGTGTGTGTGTGTGCATTTTTTGTAATTTTGAAAATGGACTTCTGCTGTTAGGAAAGTGATGGGGAAATGGACTGAAAAGTGTCAGATAAGCAGTTATTAAACAGGAAGACAGGCAGCCAACACACAAGCAAATCAGGGTGAATATTCATTGTTCTATAACCTCCTTGCAAACATATCAGAGTAAATGCGCAATAAACAGCGGGAATATTTCCGTAAACTTCCTGCAAGCATATCAAGATGGATGCTAGATAAACAGGTTGCCTGAAGGAGCCCTTGAGCTCATCCACAATCACTGATGCCTTTGATTATTATTAAGAGCATGACCACTGGTAGTAGCGGGGATCTTATTGTGTTAACTGACCTTAAAGGCAGACATTTTATACCACAAAGAATCAGACTGGACCACACATATATACATTTGCAGTGTAACCTTACTGCCACTCAAGACAAAAGCAATTCTACCTATTGATTTCCCAAAAGAAGACCTCTGAAGTTTTTCGCTCTGGAAAGTCCTTGCTGCAATAGTTAGGTGTGTCTGAAAATTGCTTTGTTCCCGTGATATCCTTTCAAGTAGCTGAAACCTGCCTGTGAGATTCCAACAGGTGCCGGATTATTTCGACTGCTTAGCTTCTACTGTGGAAGTTCTCTTCTATTTTACGTTCCTCCCCTCTTCCCCTCTTCGTGCATTTGTGTGACGATCCCTGGGGACTGGAACCACCAATGAGACTGTGGGCGATCCGTCGAGTGCAATTGCCAGGGAAGGAGCCGCAATCACAAAGGATTAATCTTTTAAAGAGCTTATAAAGTTTCACGAAGGATATTGCCAAGCGCCTTTCAACGAGCCAATTAAAACATCACTCATCTTTTTGATATGCCCATTCTTCAGACTGTCTCAGCTGACTGCCTTGCTGGGAGCAAAAGCCTTTAAAGTTTATATTTAAACATGGGATACAAAGGAAGCAGGCGGGAAGGGGGTTGTGTGTAAAACTCGCCATGCAGAGTGCTGACCCAGCCTCCGACGCCGATTTCCGACGCCAGCTATTGAGGCTGTGGGGCTCCCCTCCCTTCTGGTTGTTGCCCAGACCTGGTGACCGAGTCCTACTAGCTGCCCCACCTTGCTAGTGGCATTGGTTGATTTAAAAGGAAAAACAATGGTCTAGGTTGCTGGCAATCCTATGCACTGGATGGGAGGGATTCTGGAGCAAATCCTACTTCAGCTAATAGGAGATGCAAAAGCTTTATAGTGCTTTTAGGATGACTCCCTTTGATTTCAATGGGAATTGCAAAGAGGGCCTCTCCCAGTGACTGTTACACTTTGTTCTCATCCTTGAAGGAAAGGAAGTCTTTTTATTTTTATTATTTCATCTTTTAATTTTTTAAGAACTCAATAATAATAATAATAATTATTATTATTATTATTATTATTATTATTATTATTATTTATTTATTTATACCCCACCCATCTGGCCTGGCGTCCCCAGGCACTCTGGGCGGCTTCCAACAAAATATTAAAATTCAATAGTCTGTCAAACATAAAAAGCTTCCATAAACAGGGCTGCCTTCAGATGTCTTCTAAAAGTCTGATAGTTGTTGTTCTCTTTGACATCTGGTGGGAGGGCGTTCCACAGGGAGGGTGCCACTACCGAGAAGGCCCTCTGCCTGGTTCCCTGTAACTTGGCTTCTTGCAGTGAGGGAACTGCCAGAAGGCCCTTGGTGCTGGACCTCAGTGTCCGGGCTGAACAATGGGGGTGGAGACGCTCCTTCAGGTATACTGGGCAAAGGCCATTTAGGGCTTTAAAGGTCAGCACCAACACTTTGAATTGTGCTTAGAAATGCAAGTGGAGGCTTGCAGGGTCAGGACAAGAGCCTATCAAGTCCATCTGCCAGGACCCCCAAACAATATGACAGAGGTTCTTATGTCTAAGAAAGAAATACTTATTCAAGACCTGCCATGGCACAAGTCAAGCTACAGGAACAGATCACCAAAGGCACGACTGGAGAGTTCGAGAACAGCATCAGGGGTCTAAGACTGGATAAAAGCTGCAAAGATGTCTTGCCAAATGGTCGCCCTCCTGCCAACTTTTAAAGGTGGCCTCCCTCGCAAGACTCTCATCCTAAGAGACTGGTGCGCTCAAATAATAATAACAAGAACAAGTGTCGAAAACATCTGGTGGCCTCCATGTTGGGGACGGTTGAGGTAGGCCATTTTCAGTAACAGCTTCCCACTTTTAGAGAGAGAAAAACCAGTCCTAAGCCAGCTACCAGCTGACTCCAATCATGCTAATGTAAGGAAGTTGGTTTTGCTCTCCTTGAGTGGCTTTCCTTCCATATTGATCAGACTTTTTTGCTTGGTGGATGGATATTTGGGTAGATTGCCGAGCAGAAACATTTCTGTCTGCTACTTTCTGATTCATTCTATGGTAGGGTTGCCATATTGCAAGAAGTTTTTGGCCAAAGTTGTTGAGCTTTTTGGGCTATTTTTTCAGAAATTCACAAAAAATAAACACTTCCGATATGGGCTGCCACATGCATTCCGTACATTTAAACTGAACACCATTTTCGACATATAAATCCTGGCAACGTCCGGAAAATTCCAGGTGTATGGCAGCCCTATTAGGCCAAGATGCGAGGAGTGATGAAAAACAACAAAACCGAAGTGGTCTTGCAATAGAAGAGTTTTATGCTTGTAACTAGAGTTTGCCAGATCCGTCTCTATCTGCTGTGTCTCAGATTTGCATTTGACCATCCATAACATAATCTGTATTACTATTAATCCTAATATGACAATAACAATAATGAACACATTTATAGACCACTTCACAGCACTGAAGCATACAAATGAAAAACAGCAAAACACAGAAACATACGTTCTAAAAACAACAAAATTCAGCAGACGAAACCATCCATACAAACTCTAAATCCAAGAAAGCAATTAAATGAGGTATACAACTACTGTCAGTATTTCATAGGAGAGATTTAAGCTCATATATGTGCATTAACTTTCTACTCTGTCACTCTAGGACAACAGAGCCCCTTTTAAAACAAACGTTTTTGAGGATGGGAAAGTGATAGGAAAAGGCACTGAAAAGTGTGGGATGAACAAATGACTAATAGGAATATGCATTAACACCCCACAAGGAAATCAGAAGGGATGCTCATTGTTGTGAAATCTCCCCGCAAGCAAATCTGAATGGATGCTCAATAAAGGTCTGACACAATCTAACCCCCTCGTAAAGTTTAGGCAAGAAAATCAGGCAGGATGTTTAATCCACTCTGGCCTCCTATATGCACAGTCTGTCCTCTAGGCTTCCCTGGGAGGAAGGGATATGAATAAATAAAATAATAGTAATTACGTCACCTGGAAGAGCCCTAAAGGACATTTGGAAATGGCCAGAGATTTCTCTCTATCTGACACACGTGTGTACTTCAGATTTCCCAAGGAATGAAATTTCCAGAGGGGCAGCCATGTTAAGTCTCTTGCAATCAAAACTATTCAGCATCAAGCGTCACTTCAAAGCCTAACAAATGTATTGCAGTATAAGCTTTTATGGACTCTCTACCATCATACATTTGTTAGGCTTTAAAGGTTACCACTTGTTCCTTTGTTGTATTCTGAAACTCAATGCACTTATTTCCAATATACTGACCAAAACTTTCTGGTTTTTTTCTTCCCAGACTTCTCTGGTTAACTCTCCTTGTTACACAAAACCTAAAAAAGATTTGCAACCCACAACTTATCAGCCAAGAATGTGTGTGTTAATTGTCCATTTAAAAATAACAACAAATCGTACATGCTATTTTATTTGTTTATTTGGGTGGAGAAGCAGGGTAGAAATTCAAATATTTGCACACACACAACTGATGAATAAGTAAATTAATTATATGGCACTCAAGCATACATTTCTGTCCACAAGGACCCTGTGACTTAGGAACTGTCCAGGGCCACTCGCTTAGGTTCACAGCTAAACAACAATCTGAAAACAGCATCTCGATAAACACTAGCCTTGCGAAACTCGCTGGAATCTCAGTGAACTCAACGGGACAGCAATAGGATTACTCAATAATAAGCATGTTTTGTCCTATGCTTAGGCAAGCGAAGCATTCTTAGCCAGCCACAGGCACTGGATGTCAACACCTGCAAGTTAATTTACAGACCTTGATTTGGGCATCCAGCAAGCCAGGAACTTCAGAACACAGTGCAGATTGGAAGGCATGGCAAGTTGTCCCCACAGAAGCGCAAGTTGCAATCCTATACCCTGTGAGCACCAGTACATGCGGTTTAGTCACAAAGAGACGACTCTCTGGTCAGGAAGCTGCTCCAGAGCCAAGACGAGAACAGATTCCAGGTTGTGCCTTTGGCTGACATGCCCGACGAATGATGCTGCTGGTCTTACTACTACGTGTACACACACACTGCAGTCCTCAGCATTACTCCAGGCACTATGAGGCCACAGTGAGTAAGAGAGGGGAGGGGAAGAAGACTCATGAAAGCTTGTGATGATTTGTGCTTCAGTGAGAACTTGCTGGGTATTCAAAATCAGAACACGTACATAGCTCTGAATATATATTTTAATATTTTGATTTGATTTTGATTATACAGCGGTACCTCGGGTTAAGTACTTAATTCGTTCCGGAGGTCTGTTCTTAACCTGAAACTGTTCTTAACATCTCGCTCATCTCACTTTACTGGCCGAGGGAGCCGGCGTACAGCTTCCGGGTCATGTGGCCAGCATGACTAAGCCACTTCTGACGAACCAGAGCAGCGCACTGAAACACCATTTACCTTCCCGCCGGAGCGGTACCTATTTATCTACTTGCACTTTGACGTGCTTTTGAACTGCTAGGTTGGCAGGAGCAGGGACCGAACAACGGGAGCTCACCCTGTCGCGGGGTATCGAACCGCCAACCTGCTGATCAGCAAGTCCTAGGCTCTGTGGTTTAACCCACAGCGCCAAGCGCGTCCCTTAAGTCTAGGCTTACCCAATGCCTAACCGCCAGTCGAACCTTCTAAGGCTCACCTTCACATGTCACCTGACCATGGAAAATAGGCAAACCTCCTGGCTCCATCCAGGTGGCTTCTGTGGCCTCCATCAGTGCTGCCAAGCCCAAATATGTATGATCTTATGCTTACCATTTTTGACCCAGTCTTTTCATTGTTTGGTTGATAAGAGTTGCTCCTTTCTACTTGCCTCCTCGCAGCCTGATTGATAGTGACAATGGAACAAACATCACAGCTGCCATTGAACAAGGAGTGGTCCCTGCAGGCAAGGCTCCGCTCTCTCTGTGCAGCAAATCAAGTCCAAAAAGAAAACATCTGGAGGCTCCGCAGCTATAATTAGATCCTTGGAAGGTATCACAGTTGCAAGAAGGAGGGAAGGATTTTAATTACACTGGGCGGCTGATGCAGCTTTGTGGAACTAGTTCTGTAATGGCCAGCTCTGTTGCTGCTTCTCTAGAAACCACAGCTACACCCTAGCTGGGTCATTCCATGCAATGCCGCCTTCAAAACAGGTGATTTTCTCCTTTTAATTTCTGGAGCAATTAATTGTAGATCATAATTTCAACTCAGAATCAGGCCAGGCTTAATCTGTATAATGCACCCTTTCCTAACCTGGCTTCCTGACATTCAGAAGACATCTTAAGGCAGCCCTGTTCAGGGAAGTTTTTAACGTGTGATATTTTACTGTATTTTTGGTTTTTATGGAAGCCGCCCAGAGTGGCTGGGGAGGCCCAGCCAGATGGGCGGGGTATAAATAATAAATTATTATTATTATTATTCCTCCAGATGTTTTAGCTGCGCCCGCGTGGGTTGCGATTCACCGCCTATGCACATGCGCGTGACGTCGTTTTGTGCTTCTGCACATGTGCAAGCAGCGAAACCCGGAAGTAACCCTTTCCGGTACTTCCGGGTCGCCGCAGGACGTAACATGAAAGAACGTAACATGAAGCAGACATAACATGAGGTATGACTGGAATCATAGATTCACAGACTTGGAAGATACTCCATCTGTTCCAACCCTCTGCAATGCAAGAATGTAGAATCTCTATACATTAAGCCACACCATACCTTATATCATTTATTTATATCCTCCAAGGAGCTCAACGCACCTCCCCATTGCCAGATGCATTTTATCCTGAACAACAAACCTGCAGGGTATATTTAGCTGGGAGACACTGACTGATTTGGTGACAGCCAGTGAGCTTGGTGGGCAGGACAGGATTTTAAAAGGCCTCGGTCCTGTATACCTGAAGGAGCGTTTCCACCCCCATCGTTCAGCCCGGACAGTGAGGTCCATCTTCAAGGGCTTTCTGGCACTTCCCTCACTGCGAGAAGTGAGGTTACAGGGAACCAGGCAGAGGGCCTTCTTGGTAGTGGCGCCCGCCGTGTGGAACGCCCTCCCGTCCAATATCAAGGAGATAAACATCTACAGTGATACCTCGGGTTAAGAACTGAATTCGTTCTGGAGGTCTGTTCTTAACCTGAAACTGTTCTTAACCTGAGGTATCACTTTAGCTAATGGGGCCTCCTGCTGCTGCCACGTCGCCGGAGCACGATTTCTGTTCTCATCCTGAAGCAAAGTTCTTAACCCGAGGTACTATTTCTGGGTTAGCGGAGTCTATAACCTGAAACGTCTGTAACCTGAAGCGTCTATAACCCGAAGTACTACTGTTTCTGACTTTTAGAAGACATCTGAAGGCAGCCCTGTTTAGGGAAGTTTTCAATGTTTGATGTTTTGTCGTGTTTTTAATATTCTGTTGGGAGCCGCCCAGAGTGGCAGGGGAAACCCAGCCAGATGGGTGGGGAATAAAAAAGTATTATTATTATTATTATTATTATTATTATTATTATTATTATTACATCTGATTTGGCCACAGGTTCCAACTGGAATTTGGACCTTGGGAGCGGATCTTAACCTAGGCTGTGCCCTAAGAGGTTTCCCTATATCAGACATATTTTGAATTCCTCTTTAGCCTTGCCATGTGCGCGAGGAAAAAGCTTATAAGTGTATTATACCTTCAATGCTGATTGGAATGTGTGAACGTGATCAAAGGCCTCCCCCAGCTGCCGAAGTGCAGGGCATTAATTTGCGGGAAATATCTTGACACAGAACTCTTTTTCACCCCCCTCCCCTTCCACTTATTAAAGCAATAACGTTTCGCCACATGGCAAAAGCATTCCCGAGGGATTAGCGAGCCGGTTGGGTTTAATGTATCTCTTGCCATCACTCAGGAGTTGGTTTAATCCACCAGCAAACACTTTCCTCCCTTGATCTTGAGGATTTGCGATCGTCACACCCCAAATACCACCTGGCTTCAAAAGGTACAAAGTCAAACCTGCAGAGCCAAATTGGTTTTGGAAACATGAATGTTTTTGAAACGTAGAAGAAGACGAGGGGCTACCCACGGGGAAAGGGCCACGGCAGCGGCGTAACCCTAAGCACCTATAGGGGGCAATTTGCCCACTGCACGTCTTGCAGGATTTCTTCAGATGTGGGAATCAGGTCTATAGGATGAGACAACAGAAGTAGGGGGAAGTCGAGGGGAACATAACCAGGAAGGCATGTTAGCACCCATAATCTGCGATAGGGAATCTGTACCCCACAAGTATCTTGGAAAAACAGGACATCCTGTTATTTATCGCAAGAGAACAGGAGCCATTTTGGTTGCCGGGATCACTTGCAATTTCACATGATTTTCATGGTTCCCCCCTGAAAAAGTGATTTTGGGGGGCCCAATGATATTCTGTGGTGCCCCCAAATGCATGTTTTTTGGCACCATACTGGAAAAAGTGTGTGTTTTTGGTGTGGGGGGGAAGCCGCATCACGAAATCACAAAAGGTCATGGCAACTAAAATGGCCGCCATGCTCTCGCCATAAAGAACAGGAAAATGGCTTCCCAGATTTGGGCTTCAAAGTGCAAGAGGGTTTGGGAGTCTCTGCCAGTGCCGGATTTATGTATAAGCTAAACGAGCTATAGCTTAGGGCCTCACTCTCTTGGGGGCACCCCAAAAAAAATAAAGGAAAAAACAACTGGATGTACATTTCTGAAATATAAGATAAAAAACCAATAAAATAAAACCTGCATACAGCAACAGTGTTTTGTGTTGTGTAGGCTCCTATGAGTAATGAGCCCTGCCTGCTAGCCTGCTCCCTAAAATATCACTGGTTTGCTCATTTCTATATATAGGGTGCCTAAATTCTGCATGGACTGGTTGCATGGCAAAATGTGCAAATGGCTTTAGATACCTATTAGGTCCATAAATTACCATATAGCATATAGTCAACACAAAAAAAACAGCGACAATTTGGTGTTGACAAAGGACAGGTGGACATATAAAGGGCCCCATAATCTTCAGTAGCTTAGGGCCTCATCAAACCTAAATTCGGCCCTGGTCTCTGCCCATCGGTGTTGAAGATGGGCTCACCCACACTTATCGTTTGCCCCAAGCTCCATGTCCAAGTGCTTTCCCCCCCTTGGCCTGCCACTTTCCCTAGGAAAACCCCGCCCTTTAACACTGAATTGGAACAAATAGCAATTCGGGTTTTCTGTGGGTTGACGTTTGCTCCGATTCAACAGTAAAGAGTGGGTTTTTGCAAGGAAAGCACCAGGGGGGGAAAGGCGCTTGAACAGAGAGCTTTAAATTGCAGGCCTCTGTCTAGAAACAAAGCACAGAAGGATGAGCCCAATATTGAGCAAGAAGGACCAGTGGTCTGACTCAGTGTAAGGTAGATTTCTACATTTCTAAGAATTCATACGGGAATGAACCCATTCAGAGACCTTTTTCAACATCAAAAAAACGAAGATCATGGCCACTGGGCCCATCACCTCCTGGCAAATAGAAGGGGAGGAAATGGAGGCAGTGAGAGCTTTTACTTTCTTGGGCTCCATGATCACTGCAGAAGGTGACAGCAGCCACGAAATTAAAAGATGCCTGCTTCTTGGGAGAAAAGCAATGGCAAACCTAGACAGCATCTTAAAAAGCAGAGACACCACCTTGCCCTCAAAGGTCCGTATAGTAAAAGCTATGGTTTTCCCAGCAGTGATGTATGGAAGTAAGAGCTGGACCATAAAGAAGGCTGATTGCCGAAGAATTTATGCTTTTGAATTCTGGTGCTGGGGGAGACTCTTGAGAGTCCCATGGGCTGCAAGAAGGTCAAACCCATCCATTCTTAAGGAAATCAGCCCTGAGTGCTCACTGGAAGGACAGATCCTGAAGCTGAGGCTCCAATACTTTGGCCACCTCATGAGAAGAAAAGACTCCCTGGAAAAGACCCTGATGTTGGGAAAGACTGAGGGCACAAGGAGAAGGGGACAACAGAGGATGAGATGGCTGGACAGTGTTCTCGAAGCTACCAGCATGAGTTTGACCAAACTGCGGGAGGCAGTGGAAGACAGGAGTGCCTGGCGTGCTCTGGTCCATGGGATCACGAAGAGTCGGGACAAGACTAAACGACTAAACAACAACAACAACAAAGGGAGAAGCTCCACAACCAACAGCTGAAGAAATTCATTTCCTGCCTACTGAAAAATCACAATCACCTAACCATTTTGACTGCACTATTTCATTATTATTTTTTTAAAAAAAACTTTTCTGGCCTTTATGGCTGCGAAGAGAGGCTTTACATTTCCCAGGGTTGTCAGGTGATGAAGGAGACTTTATAGCTCCTTTCTTTTCTCATTGGTTACCTAAAGCAGAATAAATTATGCAAAACTAGGGAAATGCATTACTTGCCTAATTTATACTTGGCACAATTTTAACTTTTCCCAGTGCAGAACGATGTGTGTGTATCAATGTATTAATGTTTGATGTTTTATTATTTTTCGATATATGTTGTAAGCTCCCCAGAGTAACTAGAGCAACCCAGTCAAATGGGCAGGGTATAATTATTATTATTATTATTATTATTATTATTATTATTATTATTAAACAGGATATCCCTATTTTCATTGGAGAAATGACAGAGGGTATGATATAACAAGTATCTGCAAATCATCATGACTTTTGTCTCTGACTAGAGATCCACTTCCAAGACTCTAGGAAAATCAATATTCCACTAAAGAAGAGCTGAAGAATGAACTAAAAGTTTGGCAGCAGACCCAGCTCTGGGAAGTTGGATGTTTTCCAAACAACTGCAGTACAATAGAGGAAGGTTGCAATTTGCAGTGGAAAAACTGTAGGTGGGAAAGATGCTTAACCCCTTTCCTGGCTCCTGTTTCCGCTGGCCACCTCTCCCACTGCCGTTGCCCCATTCTTGCTAGCTATAGTTCTGTTTGCTGCATCCTCAGGAGCAACTGCTCTGGAGAGGAGGTCGTAAGGGAAGAACAGAAGGCAAGGGAAAGGGTTAAGTCCCATCCTCCCATCTGCTACTTTTCCAGTAAAGGTAAAGGGACCCCTGACCATTAGGTCCAGTCGTGGCCGACTCTGGGGTTGCGGTGCTCATCTCGCTTTATTGGCCGAGGGAGCCAGCATACAGCTTCCAGGTCATGTGGTCAGCATGACTAAGCCGCTTCTGGCGAACCAGAGCAGCGCACAGAAACACTGTTTACCTTCCCACCGGAGCGGTACCTATTTATCTACTTGCAGTTTGACGTGCTTTCAAACTGCTAGGTTGGCAGGAGCAGGGACTGAGCAATGGGCGCTCACCCCGTAGCGGGGATTCAAACCGCCGACCTTCTGATCGGCAAGTCCTAGGCTCTGTGGTTTAACCCACAGATCTGGATCAACTACCCAACATCTAGTTCAGGGGTCAGCAACCTTTTTCAGCCATGGGCTGGTCCACCGTCCCTCAGACCAAGTTACAGTGCAAGTAGATAAATAGGTACCGCTCTGGCGGGAAGGTAAACTGTGTTTCTGTGTGCTGCTCTGGTTTCGCCAGAAGCAGCTGAGTCATGCTGGCCACATGACCCGGAAAAACTGTCTGTGGACAAACATCAGCTCCCTCGGCCAATAAAGCGAGATGAGCACCGCAACCCCAGAGTTATTTGCGGCTGGACTTAACTGTCAGGGGTCCTTTACCTTTTTTTAAGGAGCGTCTCCACCCCCATCGTTCAGCCCAGACACTGAGGTCCAGCGCCGAGGGCCTTCTGGAGGTTCCCTCATTGCGAGAAGTAAGGTTACAGGGAACCACACAGAGGGCCTTCTCGGTGGTGGCGCCCGCCCTGTGGAATGCCCTCCCATCAGATGTCAAGGAAATAAGCAGCTATCTTATTTTTAAAACACATCTGAAGGCAGTCCTGTTTAGGGAAGTTTTCAATATTTAATGCTGTATTGTTTTTAAACACTCGATTGGGAGCTGCCCAGAGTGGCTGGGGAAACTCAGCCAGATGGGTGGGTACAAGTAATAAATTATTATTATTATTATTATTATAGAATAATTGTGGTGCCGCCTTCCTTTTTGGCTGGTTTTTCTGCCTATGCGGAGCCCGCATTTTTAAAATTTATTATAATTTCAAATAGTTTTATTTAAGCATATCAAGGCAGCTCCCAACACAGGAACACCAGTCCATACACACCGGTAAATCGTAATATCCCCCAGTACACATCAAATCTCTCCGGCTTCTCCTTTTGACGCTGGTTTTCAGGGAGCGCAGCAGCCGCAGACGATTCGCATGCTCCCCTCCTGTCCCTTGGTAACCTCCATAACAAAACCAGCCTGAATGGCTTCAGAAGTTATTCAGGCCAGAGCAAATGTTGCTCGTGTTCTATCTCCCGGGTAACTCAGAAACCTTCCAAGAATGAAGTCGCAGACGCGAAGCACGGAGAAGGGAAAGAGCTGGCGAGCGGTAACCTACTGTCTCCCTCGCAGACAACAAGGCCCCAGTGTCAAAGCCACAGGACCAAGGGCACACACGTACAAATGTGTGCGCACGCAGGCGTACACACACACAAACGCACACAGATACGAGATGCCCTGAAAGAAAGGCACTCAAAAAACCATCTAAATGCCTCTTGCAAGCAGGTGGCTGAGTTTTGAAGAAAGAAGGACACAAAGACACAAACACACACAGAGAGAACAAGCAATCTGGCCTAGCCAGACATGGGATATCTTCCTGCTTTTGTGCAACCGGCGGGAATTTAAGGATTCCTTCATTTATTTATTTCGCAAATGTATGAACGACTTCACTGCCCGAGGCCATCCAAGCGGTGTGGAGTAAGTTTAAAATAAAATACGAAAATTCTAAAAGGTGTTCTTACGCATTTGAACAACATTTTGAAGAAATAAAATCCTAAAGAGTCACAGCGATCGTTTCATTCATAACTGCATCACTCCTCAGGGAAAGCCTTCTTAAAGAAAAAGATCTTCAGTAGGCGGCAAAATATCGTGACTTTGGACGCCAGTCCAAATTAGGTTAGCAACGGATTCCAGAGGGCTGGAGCCACAACACTAAAAGCCCACCCAGTTTCTAGGACAAACTAAGTGCACCTCTAGGGCATGTGGTCCTCTCAGCAGTGCCCCAGCTGAGGAGTGAAGTAGCCAGGTAGATATATGGGGTGATGCTGTCCCTTGGGTCACCTGGTCCTATGCTGCTAGGGCCACAACCCCACGCATGCTTACTTGGATGTAAGTCCCAGTAAGCTCTGTGGGCCTTGTTTCCTAGTAAAGCTGAGGCTCCAAGACTATGGCCACCTCATGAGAAGAAATGACTCCCTGGAAAAGAACCTGAGGTTGGGAAACGGCAGAGGACGAGACGGTTGGACAGTGTTGGAATCAGACTCTCTCCTTCTTAGCAGGTTTTTGAAGTGATTTTGCACACCTTAAAGGTAAAGGTAAAGGGACCCCTGACAGTTAAGTCCAGTCGCAGACGACTCTGGGTTTACGGCGCTCATCTCGCTTTACTGGCCGAGGGAGCTGGCGTTTGTCCGCAGACAGTTTTTCTGGGTCATGTGGCCAGCATGACTAAGCCGCTTCTGGCGAAACCAGAGCAGTACACTGTTTACCTTCCCACCGGAGGGGTACCTATTTATCTACTTGCACTTTGATGAACTGCTAGGTTGGCAGGAGCTGGGACCAAGCAATGGGAGCTCACCCCGTTGCGGGGAATCGAACCGCCGACCTTCTGATCGGCAAGTCCATGAGGCTCAGTGGTTTAGACCACAGCTCCACCCGTGTCCCTCTTGCACACCTTACATGTGTATAAAAGCTAGCTTGGGAGTAGAACATACCTTTTTCCAGCTACAATTGCGTCTCCTTTCTCAGAACAGAAGCAAGCAATCTCTTCTTTAAAGGTCAAAACCTGCTGCATGCTGTCAGGCCAGGTAATGAGCTATGTGTCCTGAACAAAGGGATTAGGAACTCAGGTTATAAAGACAGAGAGAAGGGAAATTCTCTGGAAAAGAAACATTGGACTGTAACCAGAGGCCTTCCTTTTGGGCATTGTCGGCCAAATGGTGCCAAAGAAGGACAGAACTTTCTTTATGTATGCGACAACAGCAGCAAGAATACTTATTGCAAAATACTGGAAGACACAAGATTTGCCCACTCCGGAAGAATGGCAGCTGCAAGTGATAGACTACATGGAATTGGCAGAAATGACTGGCAGAATCCGAGACCTGGGAGAAGAGTTAGTGGAAGAGGATTGGAAGAAGTTTAAAGACTATTTGCAAAAACATTGTAAAATGTTGGAATGTTAAAATGTTGGAATGCTAAAATGATGCAAGATATAAAGACAATGTGGCATCAGTGACATAGGTAAAAGGATCAGTTACAGGTAGGTAGCCGTGTTGGTCTGCCATAGTCAAAATAAAAAAATTCCTTCCAGTAGCACCTTAAAGACCAACTAAGTTAGTTCTTGGTATGAGCTTTCGTGTGCATGCACACTTCTTCAGATACTGAAGAATACTGAATATCTTCAGATACTGAAGATACTGAAGAAGTGTGCATGCACACGAAAGCTCATACCAAGAACTAACTTAGTTGGTCTTTAAGGTGCTACTGGAAGGAATTTTTTTATTTTGACTATAGGTAAAAAGAGTATGTAACAAATGTTTCAAAAGACAAGGGTGAAAAAATTAGATTACACTGTGTCAAATGTAATCAAAAGGATATAAAGGGAAAAATTGGAGACACAATGGGTTGAAATGTATAATATAGACCAAGATTTGAAAGAGGGTAAGATATTGCTGAATATGATTGTGTAAAAAGGAACACAGAAAAGGGAGATGTGAGGAAGTCAGGAAGAAGGGTTATGAAAATAATAAGTAAAAAATTGGATTTTTATGTCTTTTTTATGTTTCTTTTTTATTTCTTACCTTTTTATGTCTTTTACTGTATTTTTCTGTTTTGTTTTGAGTGTGATATTGTTGTTTCTTTTCTGGTTTGATTGGAAGGTTTGTTTTACTGTTTAAAATTTCAATAAATATCTTTTTAAAAAAAGAAACATTGGACTGTAGGCAGAAAACCTGGAACCCTTCATATGCAAACAGAGTCATGTCTTTGTCAAAATTCCTCAATATACTTTTTAAAAAGATTGAAGTATACGCCTTATGATTCAGCTTCTGCATTAAAAAGAAGAAAGTTTTAAAGAGCTACCTTTCTATTTTGTTTCATGCCTGTTCTTTTGAAGAGTCCTTTATATTGCTTTATACTCAAACATGGAATCATAGAATAACACAGTTGGAAGGGACCCCAAGGGTCATCTAGTCCAACCCCCTGCAATCTTTTTATTATTATTATTATTATTTCCAAAACTGAAAAAAGAAAAATTACAAACATCAAATTCAACATCCATATTCATTTTCTAACATAATCCTATTACATAATTAACTAAATTAAAATATGCTTAATTCCTCTAAACTTCTCTTTGCTGTATAGAAATACAATACAGTTAGAAATTTTATATTAAAGCTTTTATATTATAAATAATATTTCAAATTCCCCTATACCCCCCGTTTCCCTTCGCCCATGTGTGATCTCTCTCTCTCTCTCTCTTTTACTTCTTCCGTCTTGTTGTGTTGTTATAATTTAACCATTGTTCAGCTGTTTCTTTTATTATTTCCTTGCTTAACCCCTGCATGTTTTACACGTTATCTACTAATATTCCAGTTCCGGAACCATATTTTTTTCATATATTCCTTCACTCCCTCCCACTCTTTAATTATTCTCTGATTTGAATGGCCTCTAATAGTTGCCTTAAATAAGTTGGTGGAATTACTCTAATAGTTGCCATCATTTTTGCCGTTTCCACAGACTCAGAGAGTTTACTTTGCCATTCTAATAATGGCAAATGCAGGGCTCTGTTGCCCAGTGTGACCCTCAAACCCACATCGCTGAGATTAAGAGTCTAGTTCTCTACCGACTGAGCTCTGCTCACCTTCTATAGTTTAAGCATTATCAAGCAAGTGTCAAACTGGATGAGATACTGGGAAGCCTGTAAACATATATAGTGTAACTTCTTTTTTCCCTCCCAGTTTGAACCAGCAGTATCTCCCCTCCCCCCGGCTAAATCAGTGCTTCTGGGGAAGGAGTTTTTAACCTTCCCCCCCCCCCCCCAATTTTCCCCCATTAAATTCCCCACCGCCACTATTTGCCCCATGGGGAAAAAACATACAGACACACAAAACAGAGGGCATTTAATATCTCTCATCCAGGGAGGCGGAATACAAGAGGGAATGGGGACACACAGGTACAATGGAGTCTAATACAGTTAGGGCTTTTGGGGAAACGGCAGGTGGAAATCCATCCCAAAAGTTAATCACCGAGAGCAGGAAAATAAAAATGTAGACAGGCTGCTTACATGGTCTGGGAGGGGGCTGGAGCAGAATAATTTTCATTAAAAAGATAAGATCGCCCAGGATGCTTAGGTAGCTTATAGAAGTTAATACCCCTCAGTCCCTCAGACCATTTATTGTTTTCTTTAACAATCAGACACACACACAGAGAGAGAATCTTGCATACCTTTCTGTTTCATTACAAGTTTAAAATGTAAAAATAAAGGAGGGGGGATTCACGTTAATGACTGGTAGAAGGAAAAATGAGAGCTGCCCTTGTTTCTTTAAGGAAACCTACCGTATAAGTTTTCCAGAAGGTGACTGACACTTGTCCAGTAAAGGAAATCTGAAATGTTTATCAGCATTATCTCAGAGTCTTTTTACACTCATTACAAGCTATAGATTCAGGGAGCCATATGGGAAGAACAGCCTAGTGCTTTCATTCAGACAGCAATAATTGAGGGGACATTGGAAACGGCCTCATACCAAGGCTGGATCTAGACGCATCAAAAAGCGTTCCAGTTAAACACACTGCAAACTTTGTATGAGAAACCGGGTAAGGAAAAACTGAACTCCACAGCGCCATCTGGTGTCACAGTGTTAGAATGCATCAACAATGCATATCAAGCGATTTTTCTTTATGTAGCTGAGTCCCAAGTTAGACTATTGCTCTGTCTAGTTCAGAACTGTCTACACCAGTGGTTCTCAAACTTTTTTCTCTGGACCACACTTCCAGAATAAGAATCTTGATCTGATTTTCCAAAGGGGTTGACCCCCCCCCCCCGTTTTCCAGCCTCTAGTCTTGGCTGGATAGCCAGCCCCAGCCCTATGTGTGTAACGCAGTTGCACTAAGAGGTCACGACGGTAGCTAGAAACCTCTTATGACAAAAAGTTGATTGTGTACATACGTAAAGAGCCAGTCCCTGCCCCAAAGAACAAACACGAGTCCGAACTGACAAAAGATGGGGAAAGTTAGTATACAGACTCTCAGAGAATGAAAACCTTTGCCAAAGGTCATTCTGCATAATCCAAATTCAGTGTATCATACTATATCTCAGGCACTTATTTTATACAGACTCATTACTTGTTGCAAAGAGAGGGAGAGAACGCTCTTGCAAGACATTTTTGCAGGCAGTTCATCATGTTTTTACTTGAGGTGTAGCCAACAATGGATTGTTGGCTTTTTTAAAAGGTTTTGTCAAACCTTGTATAAGTGGTTTGACACGTTCTCAGATGACCTGCTCAACTACAGCTACAGTCCAAAGCCATTCCCACACGACTGTCTCTCAGGCTGCATCAGTAACCTATGGATACTTTTGATCACACAAATAGCCTGCCTCAGGTGGACACTTCCCAAGCAGTTTCACTGGTCCAGGTGAATGGACGGTGGCTTTCCAATAAGTTAACATATTCTTTGAGCCTCGGTTTCCAATAGGGAAAAGCAAAGGAATACCTCTCCACAGAGGAGCAACCTAACTATGTGCATTCAAAGGGCCTGAAAAGCATCTGAAATATGTATCCTAATAGTTGCTCTTTTTTCCGTTACGTTTTATTACATTTCTGAAAATTTCACATACACATTCCTATACATAATAGATTTTTCTTTTGTTTTGTCAACTTCCCATCCCATTTTTCCATGGTGTTTTTTTTATTTCTCCTCTGCGCCTTATCTTCTCTCTCTTATATCATGACAATAATACAATCATCTCTGATTCCTTCTGATGTTCATAGTTCAAATCCTGCTCGGAAATTCACCGTACCGTAAAATTTATTTAAACAGTCCTAATAGTTGCTCCTTATTTGCTTCGTCAACATCAACCAAACCACCATGAGTCAGGTCACTCAGTCTTGTTTTGCTACCCTTTACAGGCTTCTCCTAGGACAAAAGGGAGGTGGAGAATTGGACACCTTTCACCCCAGGGCTTGTATTCAGTCACGAAGGTTAAAATACCTAAGAATAGCTCAGCAAAAAAACAACCACCAATGCCACCCCAACATTAGAGATGCAGGCAGAACACACAGGGGAAGGTGGACCAAATCTAAGCTTAAGGAGTTGTTGTTGTTTAGTTGTTTAGTCGTGTCTGACTCTTCGTGACCCCATGGACCAGAGCACGCCAGGCACTCCTGTCTTCCACTGCCTCCTGCAGTTTGGTCAGACTCATATTCGTAGCTTCGAAAACACTGTCCAACCGTCTCGTCCTCTGCCGTCCCCTTCTCCTTGTGCAGGGACGCGGACTTATAAAAAATATTGGGGGGGCCCGGGAAAGCTCATGAATAATAAATAAGCTCATGAATATGCAAATAAAGTGGCGCCGCCTCCTCGTGAGCGAATAGGGGAGAGCGTGCTGCGCCTATTAATCAGCTCCGGAGCGGAAATTGGGTGGAGCTTTTGCTCGGGAGGGAGGGCAGGAGGCATGCAGCCCGACCCTGTGCATTTTGGGCTGGGGGAGGGCGGCGGTGGTGCTCTGCTGGAGGGGCGCCGGAGATTATTGGGGGGGCGGAGCCCCCCCCAAACGAATTTTTGAGGGGGCTCGGGCCCCCTCAAGCCCCATGGAGTCGGCGCCTATGTCCTTGTGCCCTCCAACTTTCCCAACATCAGGGTCTTTTCCAGGGAGTCATTTCTTCTCATGAGGTGGCCATAGTCTTGGAGCCTCAGCTTCAGGATCTGTCCTTCCAGTGAGCACTCAGGGCTGATTTCCTTCAGAATGGAGAGGTTTGATCTTCTTGCAGTCCATGGGACTCTCAAGAGTCTCCTCCAGCACCATCATTCAAAAGCATGGATTCTTTGGCGATCAGCCTTCTTTATGGTCCAGCTCTCACTTCCATACATCACTACTGGGAAAACCATAGCTTTGACTATACGGACCTTTGTTGGCAAGGTGATGTCTCTGCTTTTTAGGATGCTGTCTGGATTCGTCATTGCTTTTCTCCCAAAGCTTATGGAGTAAGGCTGGGAAAGAGATGTTTCTGTTACAAGAGCCTGTATCAGCAGGTGAGTTATACAAGTTATATAAGTATAGTGGTACCTCGGGTTAAGTACTTAATTCGTTCCGGAGGTCCATACTTAACCTGAAACTGTTCTTAACCTGAAGCACCACTTTAGCTAATGGGTCCTCCTGCTGCCGCCGCGCCACCAGAGCACGATTTCTGTTCTCATCCTGAAGCAAAGTTCTTAACCTGAAGCACCATTTCTGGGTTAGCGGAGTCTGTAACCTGAAGCATATGTAACTGTATCAAAGAGCCACGTAGGTTTGCTTCCCTTCTCCATAGTCTTCTCTCGTCAACAGAACCAGAAGAGATTCTCTTTCTGCGCCAACAAGAATAAATGTACAGGTTGTTTCAAGTCTCAGTGACATCTACGCTGGCTTGGACATGTCCCCAGAATGGAAGATGGCAAGATCCCCAAGGACGTTCTCTACGGGGAACTGGCTTCTGGCACCAGGCCCATTGGCAGACCAACTCTATGCTACAAAGATGTCTGCAAACATGACATGAAGGCTGCCAACATCAACCCTGCCCTGTAGGAATCCCTTACAGATGACTGCAGTGCATGGAGACAGGCATGTTGTGTGTCCACAGCAGTGACCAGAGGAGGAATGACCGCTGGGAGGAGCGCAGAGAGAAGAAACGCCATGGTGCATCTGCAGAGGCACAAACAGATGCCTTCGTCTGCCCCAGCTGCAACAAAACCTGTCTCTCCTGTACTGGTCTCTCCAGCCACAGAAGCACTGTAATTCTCCAACGGTTTGACTTTACCTCCAAAGGTGCACTCCTCCATTGTCTCCCAAGACAGACAGATGCCAACCAGCCAGCCAATCCTGGGTAGCATGTTCTGCATGGTAACGTTTCATTTTCCAGTATGTCCTGCTGCAATATCATTTGCTGTGCAAATACCACTATAGTGACGCCTAGCTGCAATTTACAAGAACTGCAAACATTAGAACCATTTTATGAGCAGCGATTCTCCACCTCTAGCTGGACTGCAGATTGTTGTAAAGGTGCCTCCATCACTCATTCTCCCTGCAGCTTCTGACCACACCGAAGTCTCAGAACCAGTCTTGAAGCCTCAATAAAAATGGCGTGATAAGAACCCCATCTTGAATTAAATTGAAAAGTGAATAGGAAGTCTCAGGAGCTGAACAAAGAGACCTGGAGGGACGAGGCCTGATGTTCCCCACTTCTTCAAAACTGCTCAAATGCTTTATGAGATTTCACCTCCTACTTTTAAAGGTTGTTTTTGCCTTCATAAGGGCTACAATATTTTTAGTTTTCTTTAGTGAATGTATCTTATCAGGATGCTAAATTCTATGCTCAGTACCAAATTCTGCACTTATATGATATTATCATGCCACTGAGAGATACAATTCTATAAAATCCATTAAATAAATCTAGTTTACACTGTGGAACACCTTAACTTAATTAGTCAGCTATGCCTCTTTCACTGTGTGTAGGTAATAATTATATAAAACAGTAACTGCATGGTCGTTCTTTAAACAACTTCTAGTCAAGCACACTGTTCCAACCCACTTACAAATAACATTCTGCCCTCTTGGAAAAATGAAGAGCATTAATTTGGGCAGATAAAAGCAAGCAAACTCCCTTTTTTGCTCTTCTCTGATTCTTTGCCCAACCAGAGACACAAATCTGTCCAGCAGCTTCATACAGAACAAACAAGGCTTCCCCCCACTCCTTAGATTGCTTCATAAAAACACGCTCACATACCTGGACTGAAAAACTAGTCTGTGACCCAGCAGATTGTGATTTATTTGCAACTTCAAACACCATTTGTAAACACAGCACTGGAAAAGAAAATGGGAGCACAAAGCAAACCTCTAACAGCAGCTCTCCTTAAATGACTGTATTATGTTACATGAGTGGCAGCCTAGAGGAATCAAGATTTCAAAGCCGTCCTATCAGATTTTTCCACCTGGAGTGGAACTCGTTAGTTTCAACCTCCTTCCCCCAACCTTCAGTTCAGGGCAGAGTCAAGGACACTTTTGGAGCTCAAGGGCCACGTTATCTCTTGGGCAACCTTTTGGGGGCCATCTGCCATCTGCCACAGATGCTTAAGCTGTGATTCCTGTATTGCAGGAAGTTGGAGCAGATGTCCCTTGAGGTTTTTTCCCTAGTCTATGATTCTATGCTGACAAACCTAGACAGCATCTTAAAAAGCAGAGACATCACCTTGCCGACAAAGGTCCGTATAGTTAAAGCTATGGTTTTCCCAGTAGTGATGTATGGAAGTGAGAGCTGGACCATAAAGAAGGCTGATTGCCAAGGAATTGATGCTTTTGAATTCTGGTGCTGGAGGAGACTCTTGAGAGTCCCATGGACTGCAAGAAGATCCAACCGATCCATTCTGAAATAAATCAGCTCTGAGTGCTCACTGGAAGGACAGATCCAGAAGCTGAGGCTCCAATACTTTGGCCACCTAATGAGAAGAGAAGACGCCCTGGAAAAGAACCTGATGTTGGGAAAGATGGAGGCACAAGGAGAAGGGGATGACAGACGACGAGATGGATGGACAGTGTTCTCGAAGCTACCAGCATGAGTTTGACCAAACTGCGGGAGGCAGTGGAAGACAGGAGTGCCTGGCATGCTGTGGTCCATGGGGTCACGAAGAGTCGGACACAACTAAAGAACTAAACAACAAAAACTTCAGCTGCAAAATGCAAAAAAAAAAGTCAAGAAATTATGACTTAGAAAGCTGTCTCTTCTACCCTGCCACCCCACCCCCATCAGCCTTAGCAAAGGAGAAAGAAGTAGCCAGGAATGTAGACCATCAAATAAGACGGCCCTTAAGAAAACAGCATGGTTTTCCAACCTGGCTCATTCATAACACCGTGAGGGCCTTTCAAAGGCACAGCATTCGCCTAGAAAAAGAGGGAGGCCTAGAACTAAGAAACCCCAAATAATAAGTTTTATTATTTATGCCCCACCCATCTGACTGGGTTGCCCAAGCTGCTCTTGGCTGCTTCCAACATATATAAAACCCTAACGAAACATGAAACATTAAAAGGCTTCTCGATACAGGACTCCCTCCAGATACCTTCTAAAGCTTGCATAGTTATCTCTTAGGCTTGGGGGTCGCATAACTCCATACACTCCAACATTTATCCAACATTTACTCTTTAGGGATGCCCTAAGGTAAAGCAGGGACGCGGGTGGCACTGTGGGTTAAACCACAGAGCCTAGGGCTTGCCAATCAGAAGGTGGACGGTTCGAATCCCCGCGACGGGGTGAGCTCCCGTTGTTTGGTCCCAGCTCCTGCCAACCAATGTTAATCCTGTCTCCTTCTGAAACCTTTCTCTCTCCGTCACTGTTAAATTTTTCTCTAAAACTTTAGTTTTCATCTTATTCAACTTAAATCCCACTACTTGTCCAAATTCTTGTTTCAGTTCCAGTACTCTTTTGGTACTAGATTCTGGCTCCTGTAATGTCAATACCAGATCATCAGCAAATGCTTTCAGTTTGTACTGTTTAGCTCCAACTTGTATACCTTTAACTGTTTGGTCCCTCCTAATCATGTTTAAAAGAACTTCCAGGACCAATATAAAAAGCAATGGAGAGATTGGGCAACCTTGTCGTGTTCCTTTCTCTATCTTAAATTCTTCCGTCACTACATTGTTCACAATTAATTTAGCCTTTTGTTCTGAATAAATTGCACCTATACTATTTTCAAAACCTTGACCAACCCCCATCCCCTGTAGATTTTTCTTCATAAAACTCCAAGCAGATATTTTTAAGGCATCTCCAGCCACCATTATTTAACATCTAGGCACACACTAAGTCCTTTGAAGCCAACTGGAACATGTTCAAGGGTCTGTCTCTCTGACGTTCATGAACGAATATGCTATCGTCATGCAAGTGAAATTCCCCACAAGGTTCGTCAAGAGGGTTTGGGTGAGAACAGAAGGATGAATTGGAAGAGAAGCTTTATGCCTCTGTTGAAGATGCAAGTTTTTCCTGCACCGAGCCGGGGCGTAAACCAACATTTCAGAGTCAATTGTCATTTTTACTCCTAGATGAAATGCCCCTATTATAATGGCGGAAACCTGTGGATTGGCAGGCACATTCTTTACAGAACATTTTCTTTCAATAAAAGGAAATTACCAAATTGTGACTCTTTTGTCAGTTGGGGCAGAGGAGCAGGTTCTCATGTCAGTTTCCCTGCAATGATGACATTCTTTGGCTTTCTGCTCATGACAGTCAAAGATACCTGCAAGTTGAAAGCACCAACCGATTTCCTTTACTTTCCGCCCAATGTGCAGGGCAAATAATTCTCAGAAACCTGAGACAGGAGCAATTTGCCTTCTGCAAACTGACAGCCATCGGGTGATAATGATTACCTGTTGATTAGAGAGAGTATCTCCAATATATTGCTTATAGCACTATCATCTTGCACTAAAATTATCTGTGCTTTCTGATGATCAAGGCACATTTTTGTTCTAGATGCTGAATTTCAAATATTTCCATGAGGCTTGCAGCCTGGCCCAGGGGCTTCCTAGCCTCCGAACGCAAGAGATATTTCAGAGGTCAAACAAAGGCATGGAGAAAAATTCCCAGTAGTGTTCTCATTACATATTTATTTCCTTGATGTTTTCCCTGCCTATTTCTGAATAAACTATAATCCAGCGTTTATACATTTGGACAAGGCATGCTTTGAATCAGAATTCATCAGAGTATGAAATTTTTTTCCCCCAGGGCTGACAATAAGATGGAAGTTGAAGTAACGATTTTAAAACAAGGATAGGGAATTTCATGCCCAGGGCCCAAATGATTACTCATAATGATTACTCATCATGTTTTTATATTATTTGCTGTGATTTAATTACGACATTGCTTGTTAGCTGCCTTGGAAAGTTCTGTGTGCTGAACGACAGGAATGAAACATTTATAGGGTTGCCATATTTCAAAAAGTAAAAATCCAGACACAAAAGTTGTCGAGCTTTTTAAAGCAAAGTTGTTAAGCTTTTCTTGGGGGGGGGGTGAGTTGTTGAAGTTTTAAAGCTCTTTTTTAGGACATTTTGACCAATTATCGGAAATTTCACCCGGATGCCATCTTCGACAGATGAATCTCAGCTATGACAGCCCTACATTACAATAAAATGAAACCTAGAATCCAAAAAAAACCCACCTGTTTTTACCCTTCCAAAGATCACAGCTGCATCAGGCAATTACATGACTGTACATTTGACAATCATGACTTCCCCCAAAGACTCCTGGGAAATGTTAAGCATCATGAGAGCTATTGGGAAACCCCCATTCCTCTCACAAAGCTATAATTCCCAGAATGGTTTAAAGAATGGTTAATAGTCAATCCTTCTTCCCAGAGAACTTTGGTAATTTTAGCTCTGTGAGAGGAATAGGGGTCTCCCCTCAGCACCCTTGATAAACTAAGATAAAATAAGCAAGCAGGAAACTACCTCTGCTTCAAGAATAGAAATGTAATACTGTACACAAAATAAGGTGGCCTAAAACCATACAGTGGTTCTCAAACTTAATCCGTTCTGGAAGTCCATTCGAAAAGCAAAGCGTTCCAAAACCAAGGTGCGCTTTCCCACAGAAACCAATGCAGAATGGATTAATCCGTTCCAGACTTTTAAAAACAGCCCCTAAAACAGCCATTTAACATGAATTTTACTATCTAACGAGACCATGGATCCATAAAATGAAAGCAATAAATGATGTACTGCAGTCAAACAATCAATCAGCAGCTGAACTGGGTTCCACACAGTAACACAAAAAAGAGCCACAAAAACAAAAATGCAAAATAAATAGCAAAAACAGACAGACCTCAGTGGAACACTCAAATCGGAAGCGTAACACTCAAAACGGAGCACGTTCGGCTTCCGAAAAAAGTTTGCAAACCGAAACACTTACTTCTGGGTTTGCAGTGTTTGGGTTCCAAGTTGTTTGAGTACCAAGGCATTTGAAAACCAAGGTACCACTGTATTTGGACAAGGGTACCGTTAGAGGCAGCAGGCTGCAGTTATGTGGTACCAAGCTTGTATTTAAGTTTGAAGCTCGTGTCTGAAGTGGTCCTTAGCAAGGATTTCCTGCAGCCAAACATTATCTCGAGGGTTTTCCACCACCCTTGTATCAAATATGTGTTTAAAAGGAGAAGAACAAGGAAGTCCTTTGAAATACTTACTGGGCAAAAAGGTGTATGTTGGTTCATTTATTATCTCAGTCTCGAACCAGCCCTTTCGAGAGGCAGTTACTCAGCAAATTCTTGTGGGAACTGCCTTGGAAAGGGGATCTTGGTTCAAGCTGTTTCTTGAACTGATGCAAGCTCCCGGACCTCCCAGATTTCTGGATGTTTAAAAAGCTGCTCACCTAGTGGCCCTGCAGAGGCACCAAGTCAACTCTTATATGTTGACCTAAAACCAAAACATAGGCCAGGAGTAGAGAGCCTCAGGCCTGGGGTCTCCTCACTCCTGTCTACTTCTGCTTAATGGTTTATGCCTAACTGGAAAGAGATGGAGGGGAAATTTGGCATTTCAAGGCAAATCTTTCAAATCCCCACTTTCTGAAACAGTATGTGAACTGAAATACAGTGGTGCCCCACAAGACGAATGCCTCGCAAGACAGAAAACCCGCTAGACGAAAGGGTTTTCCGTTTTTCGATGCGCTTCGCAGGATGAATTTCCCTATGGGCTTGCTTTGCAAGGCGAAAATGTCTTGCGAGTCTTGAGGTTTTTTCCCGCTTCCCCCCTTTTTCTAAGCCGCTAAGCCTTTAATAGCCTTTTAGCAGCTAAGCCGCTAAGCCTTTAATAGCCGCTAAACCGCTAATAGCGCTAATTCGCTAAGCCGCTAATAGGGTTGCTTCGCAAGACGAAAAAACCGCTAGACGAAGATACTCGCGGAACGGATTAATTTTGTATTGGGAGGCACCACTGTACAGTCATACCTCGGGATGAATACACTTCAGCTTAAATATTTTTGAGGCGACCCGGAAGTAACAGAGCGCAGAGGCTCAAAATGATGTCACGCGCATGCGCGGAAGCGGCGAAACATGACCCACGCACGCACAGATGCGCAGTCGCATCTTATGTTTGCTTCAGGATGTGAACAGGACTCTGGAATGGATCCCGTTCGCATCCAGAGGTACCACTGTACAGCCCTCCTTCGAAATTTGCACTTATCTGAATTTTGCGATGCAGTTCTCCAACCAACATTTACAAAAATGCATATATTAAGGGGAAATATGGCTAAAAAAGGAAAATACCAGTGAAAATAGCATCCAGAAATGCATTATATTAAACTGCTGACAAAAGTACACATTACACATAAAAATGTGCTTGCTAGGAGAAATTAGCCCTAAATTGCTGGCAAACTTTCATGGAGATGAAAACAAAAACCGTAAATGGCAGCAAAATGTGGAGAACTGATTTAAATTTAGAAAAATGAGAAACCAAGAGAACTGAAATCAATAGAACCTTTTTTTAAAAAAAGCGAGCCACTCAAGGTTCTCTTTAGAGGAATATAAAGGGTTTTCATAAATTAAAGATAAATAAATCTCATTTAATTTATTGATTCTAAAATATCTGTCCCACATTATATTCCTCTAATAATTAGGGGATTCTGCAAAAAATGAGGAAGCCCATAAAATAAAACGATAGGTGCATACTGGAGAGGTTGGGTGGTGACAAACTAAAACACAGTTATCCACAACTACTCTGTCACAGCCAGAGGGAGCAAAACTTCCTTAAGCAGCAAAATGCTTTCTTCAGTAGCCAAATCATAGCGGGGCAAGTTTTGGATATTCTTACACAGGGCCAGAGCCTCCCTGCATATAGTAAAGCAGCAATTCAGGGGAAAGGCTGGGCTTTCCCCTGATAAGCTAGGCTTCTGCATGCAGGGAGCTCGGAGTTTTGCAGGAGCAGGGAGAGGAGCCGTGGATTTGTGCAACTCATTACCCACAGCCTGAAGCATTACCATCTAGGACTCAACCTGTGGGTCCCCAGATGTTGTTGGACTACAACTCCCATCATCCCTGAGCTCTGGCCTTGCTAGCGAGGGGTGATGGGAGTTGTAGTCCAACAACATCTGGAGGAGACTCTTGAGAGTCCCATGGACTGCAAGAAGATCAAACCTCTCCATTCTGAAGGAAATCAGCCCTGAGTGCTCACTGGAAGGACAGATCGTGAAGCTGAGGCTCCAATACTTTGGCCACCTCATGAGAAGAGAAGACTCCCTGGAAAAGACCCTGGTGTTGGGAAAGATGGAGGGCACAAGGAGAAGGGGACGACAGAGGATGAGATGGTTGGATAGTGTTCTCGAAGCTACCAGCATGAGTTTGACCAAACTGCGGGAGGCAGTGGAAGACAGGAGTGCCTGGCGTGCTCTGGTCCATGGGGTCATGAAGAGTCGGACACAACTAAACGACTAAACAACAACAACAACATCTGGGGACCCACAGGTTGAGAAAGGCTGGTCTAGGGAAATCTGCACTGCCCCTATAAGCTAGACTGGGCCCTAAACCTCTGCCCTGTTTATCCTAAACTGCGTGAGAGTTCTTAATGATAATAAAACTCCGTCTTGAGAAACTGTTGCTATGGCAAGCTGCCGCTCAAGACGGCCGAGCCTCTGTCCTCAGCGCCGGGCTCTAAAGCTGCGCACTCAAGCATGCCTCTGGCGTTCTTCACATTCCTGCGGCCTTTGCAGCTTCAGTTCAGGGCAGCCGCTGCCCTCTAGACAAACCCCGGGCAGGCAGCTGCTCGCCTGTCTCCAGACAAGGGGCTCTTCCCCCGTTAGTCTGGAGATGTTGCAGGAGGAAAGGCCATTGTCCCCCGCTTCTGGTTCGCCCATCAGGTGGCAAGGGGGGGGGGGAATAAAGATTTTAGGTGGGGGGGGAGGAGGGCAGGCAAAATAATTCAGTAGCGTGGGATGCGGTGCAAAGGTCTTATGAACTAGAAGGCTCGGACTCATTAGTTTGTACCCGTATTTTAGGGCTCGCCCTCCAATTCAGGAACACTGAGCTCAGCTCTTACCTGATTCAATGAATCTGCTAATTCTAAAAACTTAAATATAGTTATTGCTTTTTGAGGTGTCAAACACATGTGTGGCATAATCGCAGCAGCAGCAGCACTGTTACTGCACATCTGCTGAAAAAGCTACATTTTGGTTTGGGTAGTACAGTGGTACCTCGGGTTACATACGCTTCAGGTTACAGACTCCGCTAACCCAGAAATAGTACCTCAGGTTAAGAACTTTGCTTCAGGATGAGAACAGAAATCGTGCTCCGGCAGTGCAGCAGCAGCGGGAGGCCCCATTAGCTAAAGTGGTGCTTCAGGTTAAGAACAGATTCAGGTTAAGAACGGACCTCCAGAACGAATTAAGTACTTAACCCGAGGTACCACTGTATATGCATTCCTTTTAAGTTACTATGTAAGGTTTCTATATCAACTAAATATTCCTTAGTCAGATGATAGCCCTGAGGGCAGCACCACTACTACTGTTAATAATGTTAATATTGCTAATAATAATAATAATAATAATAATAATAATAATAATAATATCATGTTGTTGTTATTACTTGTAATAGCAGTAGCAGAGCTGGTGGAGGCAGAACACAGGTTTTGTGGCTAGTAGCCACTGATGTGTAGGTGTGCGTATTCTCTGCAACTATTATGGTGAGAGAAATGACCTCTGCACCTGCTCAGGAGCACTTTAATCTGATCTGAAATAATTAACTCCAAGGTCGAGCCCAGGCATCTCAGAACACAATAAAGCGGTCCCAGGGTTATCTGTGCGGAATTTATGTTGGCTTGTTTTCATATTATTGCTTAACGTTGACTTTGATTTTATGTGTTCTCACCCTGTCTTCCAGTAAAAGGCGATGTATACATATGATTGGCAAATAAAATAAATGACAACGTTTTCTGAGGGAAAGCCTCCATCACACTGGGGCAATGCGTCACAACAGACAGCTGGAGGTATCATGGCATGGACATAAACAGAGTTCATTGAAATAAATAATAATAATTTTATTGTTGATACCCCGCCCATCTGGCTGGGTTTCCCCAGCCACCCTGGGCAGCTTCCAGCAAAATATAAAAAATAATAAAACGTCAGACATTAAAAACTTCACTGAACACGGCTGCCTTCAGATGTTTTCTAAAAGTTGTCTAAAAGCAGAATATTTGAAATAGTTGTCTTACAAAGTGACAAAGGTTTCCTTTTAATCCCCCCACCTTGCCCTGCATTACTCAATAGCGTACTTTTGAATCTGGATCATTTACACCTTTGTAATATGAGACAATGACTGGTGGGGAATTAACAGAGGCTGGGTTGCGCTGGCATGCAAGAATTTTTCCACACACAATAGTTGTGATTTGGTATTTAGGAGCTTAACTTGGGCATAAAGGAAGAATGAAAAGTTCCAGGTGGCTGTCTCATTCTTTCATCTCTATCTTTTTTTGTAGGTGGTTCTTTTTTTTAAGGTAGTGATTAATCAAATCACTATTGTTACTTCTATAGAGTAAAAGGGCCCTGCTTCAGGAGTCTGCTCTCACAAGGCAACTTGCCTTAAGTAATTGTTATGTTGTCTCTGGGAACTCCAGTTTGTAAAAATAATTGAACATTGAACCAAATGACAGGATTTTGCTGCTGAAGTAAACCAATATGTGACATCACTAGTACTCTTCCGAGAGTACGAAAATTAAAACAGGTTGTTGCACTTAAATCTCGTTTTTTCTAAGCACTTGGTATATATTACTTCACAACCCTGTAATACAGGTATGTATTATTGTCCCCATTTTACAGATGGGAGACTGAGGGACAGAGATTTGCCCAAGGCTTCCCGTTTGAAATCTGAATCAGGGAGTTCATAGTTCAGTCTCTTTACCACAGCACTGTATTATCTAGGCTGAATTAGAAGCTAGGTATAACTTGGGAGCTCCAAGTTTCTTTTTCTCTCCCTTTCTCTTTATTTTTCAACTTAATTGGCAGCTCTACACAATGACAGGGCCACATAGTGTGCCAGTCAGGGTTTCCATAACCTTTAAAAACAAAAAAGCAACAATCCAGGTGATCTTCGAGTAAGGTAAAGGTAAAGGGACCCCTGACCATTAGGTCCAGTCGTGGCCGACTCTGGGGTTGCGGCACTCATCTTGCTTTAATGGCCGAGGAGCCGGCGTACAGCTTCCGGGTCATGTGGCCAGCATGACTAAGCCGCTTCTGGCGAACCAGAGCAGTGCACGGAAACGTCGTTTACCTTCCTGCCGGAGCGGTACCTATTTATCTACTTGCACTTTGACATGCTTTCGAACTGCTAGGTTGGCAGGAGCAGGGACCGAGCAACGGGAGCTCACCCCGTCACGTTTCCGTGTCCTGCTCTGGTTTCACCAGAAGCGGCTTAGTCATGCTGCTGTACGCTGGCTCCCTCAGCCAATAAAGCGAGATGAGCGCCGCAACCCCAGAGTTGGTCACGACTGGACCTAATGGTCAGGGGCCCCTTTACCTTTAATTGGTGACCACCACTGTTTCCTGCGGCAGGCAGTTCCGCAGTTTAACTAGATTAAACTACAAAAGACTACAACAGCACCAGGTAGGTTCAAGGAATGCCTTCAACTACTGGGCAGTGGGTCTCTCTCCCCCCCTACCCCCCCCACCTCAAACATTCACAATTTCCTACAGATGGATAGGTTCAAGCTTCACTTATATGCACCACAAAATCATTTGTCTATTATTATTATTATTATTATTATTATTATTATTATTATTATTATTATTTATTTATACCCCGCCCATCTGGCTGGGTTTCCCCAGCCATTCCAACAGAATACTAAAATGCAATAACCTATTAAACATTAAAAGCTTCCCTAAACAGGGCTGCCTTCGGATATCATCTAAAAGACTTGTAGTTGTTTTTCTCTTTGACATCTCGTGGGAGGGCGTTCCACAGGATGGGTGCCACCACTGAGAAGGCCCTCTGCCTGGTTCCCTGTAGCTTTGCTTCTCGCAGTGAGGGAACCGCCAGAAGGCCCTCGGAGCTGGACCTCAGTGTCCGGGCTAAACAAAGGGGGTGGAGATGCTCCTTCAGATATACTGGACCGAGGCTGTTTAGGGCTTTAAAGGTCAGCACCAACACTTTGAATTGTGCTCGGAAAAGTACTGGGAGCCAGTGTAGGTCTTTCAAGACCGGTGTTATGTGGTCTCTGCGGCCGCTCCCAGTCACCAGTCTAGCTGCCGCACTCTGGATTAGTTGTAGTTTCCAAATCACCTTCAAAGGTAGCCCCACGTAGAGTGCATTGCAGTAGTCCAAGCAAGAGCATGCACCACTCTGGCAAGACAGTCCGCAGGCAGGTAGGGCCTCAGCCTGCGTATCAGATGGAGCTGATAAACAGCTGTCCTGGACAGAGAATTGACCTGCGCTTCCATGGACAGCTCAGCTGTGAGTCCAGAATGACTCCCAGGCTGCGCACCTGGTCCTTCAGGGGCACAGTCACCCCATTCAGGACCAGAGAGTCCTCCACACCCACCCGCCTCTTGTCCCCCAAAAACAGTACTTCTGTCTTGTCAGGATTCAACCTCAATCTGTTAGCCGCCATCCATCCTCCAACTCAGGTTCTGGCCTTCTACTTTGAAAAGATAGATGATGCTTCACTAAGAATCTCACATATCACAGCCAAACAGCAAAACTGCTGGAAAAAGTAGCTGCAGCGTAGATTGAAAGACGCACATTGCTCTCAGATCTAGGATTATCTTTTCACTATGGGAACCGAAAACCAAGCCGGTAAATTTAGTCATGATTCAAAGTCCATCGCATCATAGTTTGATAAGACATCTGATAAAGTTGTGTATGTTATTGGGTATAGTTTCACCCAGTGCAAACTAGGGTGGCACCACTGTGGACTTGCATGCCTAAATCAGGATTAATTCTACCCAGGTCCTTTAAAAACATATAGAGGGAAGAAGAAGAAGTAATGCTCTCTTCCCCACTTAACGTCTATCAACTGCACCACAAAGATCAAAGTATTTTAATACCCATTAATTAATTTGAAATTGTTGGCGCTGCTGGCTCTGTATTCACAGTACAAAACAGTGCATTACAGCATCATTCCAGGATGGCTTGGTGGCCTTGCATGGATCAGCCTTACCTTCTCACAAAGTTGCTGCAAGGATAATAATAATAATAATAATAATAATAATAATAATAATAATAATATATTTATACCTGCACATCTGGCTGGGTTTCCCCAGCCACTCTGGGCGGCTTCCAACAGAATATTAAAATACAATAAACTATTAAACATTAAAAGCTTCCCTAAACAGGGCTGCCTTCAGATGTCTTCTAAAAGTCTGATAGTTGTTTTTCTCTTTGACATCTGGTTGGAGGGCGTTCCACAGGGAGGGCGCCACTACCGAGAAGGCCCTCTGCCTGGTTCCCTGTAACTTGGCTTCTTGCAGGGAGGGAACCGCCAGAAGGCCCTCGGAGCTGAAACTCAGTGTCCAGGCTGAACAATGGGGATGGAGACGCTCCTTCAGATATACTGGACCGAGGCCGTTTAGGGCTTTAAAAGTCAACACATCTTGATGAAAGATGCCAAAAATGAGTAATACACAATCCAAGTTTATAGAATCCCTGTGCACTGAAACCTGCTCTTGGGTTTTGCATCCAAGGCCACGCCAACTGTTGCCAATATGGTACCCTCCAGAGGTTTTGAACTACAACTCCCATCGGCCACAGCCAGCAGCAGCCACATGGGAGTTGTAGTCCAAAATATCAGGTTGGCCAAGCAGAATAAACACTGCCAAACGACTACTTCCCCGAGTGGGTGGCTGTTGCAGGCTCAGATGCCCAGGGAGCAAAGCTGGGGATAGGCAGCCAGCTGTTGGGGGAATCCCTGGGCCGGCGGGCTTTCCCACCATTTGAATCCTGGCCAATCCGGCCAGGGTGAGTGGGCGGGGCTTGGGAGCAGACTGAAGCAGAGCAGGCTTCACTCTGGTCCACCCCCAGCCTATAAAAGCCGGCTGCACCCAACCCCAGGGACTGTAGTCGGTCGAAGAACAAAACAGGTGAAAACGCCCATCTACAACCAGGCCTTTGGCTGATTAACAGCTGATACCCCCTTTTAAATGTATTTGTGGAAGGAGGGGGTTATTGGTCCCCACCTTGCTTTTATCATGTACTGTATTTGTGCATTTATATTGTATTTTTATGTTGTGAACTGCTCTGAGATTTGTGGATGAAGGGCAGCATACAAATTTTAGTAGTAGTAGTAGTAGTAGTAGTAATAATAATAATAATAATAATAATAATAATAATAATACTGTATAGTTATTATTTATACCCCGCCCATCTGGCTGGGTTTCCCCAGCCACTCTGGGCGGCTTCCAGCATATATAAAAACATAATAAAAAGTCAAACATGAAAAACCTCCCGATACAGGGCTGCCTTCAGATCTCTACTAAAAATTCAGATGTCTTCTTCAGATGCTTTCTAAAAATTATTTATTATTCAATAAATAACAAAATAATATACAAACAATACACAAAGTGCTCAACAACACAACAACATAAATCATTAAACCCATGTTCTTCCACAAAGGTACATAATAAACTAAAGGGACTTCCCGGAGATCTGTTGACAATGGAAGGTTACACCTTTCAGAAGGGCTGAGGTTAAATAAAATTTTACACAATCGATCCACCCAATCGATTCATACATAGAGAGGACTAGAACAAAAACTCAAAAAAGTTGTTTGTTCATATGTAACATAAATTTCCACCAAACGGCAACATAGTTTTCTGGATCAGCTTGGCCTCTGAGTCTTTAGGTGGTGAGTCATCTTTAGACTGCTATTTAACACATTTTCATTGCAATTGATAGGAGTGAACTGTTAAAACTGTACCCCCTGACCCTGCAACAGCACCCAAACTCCAAAGCAACCTTTGTAGACATCTCTTCAACTTCAACATACTGGCCTCAAATGCCAAGTCACATTTACACCTCTGGGCCTCTTACACCAATCTATTTCACTAAACAGTGTTTAACAGAGTGTTTGCCTGACTGCTTCACTGCAGACACCTTCAATTTGTGCAAGTCAATTTCATAACCCTGTTTCAGCAATCCTATTATTATATACAATCAGGGCTTTTTATTTGAATCCAGGCGTAGGTAGTTTTCCGTGACAGGTTTCCCTCCAGAAACTGAGAAGCATGGAATACAGTGGTGCCCCGCAAGACGAATGCCTCACAAGACGAAAAACTCGCTAGACGAAAGGGTTTTGCAGTTTTTGAGCTGCTTCGCAAGACGAATTTCCCTATGGGTTTGCTTCGCAAGACGAAAACGTCTTGCAAGTTTGTTTCCTTTTTCTTAACACCGTTAATACAGTTGCGACTTGACTTCGAGGAGCAACTCATAGAATGCGGTGTGGTAGCCTTTTTTGAGGTTTTTGGTGATTTTTGAAGCTTTTCCAAAACTTTTCCGACACCGTGCTTCGCAAGACGAAAAATTCGCTAGACGAAAAAACTCGCGGAACGAATTAATTTTGTCTTGCGAGGCACCACTGTACAAGAGTGCCTCTAAGCATGCGCAGAGTGGTTTCCTCTCATTTGCAAATAATTACAACCATCAACTGAAACTCCCAGGAATTTGGGACAGTGCTTCTGGGTTCGAAAGACCAACTTCAGGTAACCTTGAGCCCTGTTAAATTACCTGATGCTTTTGAATTATGGTGCTGGAGGAGACTCTTGAGAGTCAAACCTATCCATTCTGAAGGAAATCAGCCCTGAGTGCTCACTGGAAGGACAGATCCCGAAGCTGAGGCTCCAAGACTTTGGCCACCTCATGAGAAGAGAAGACTCCCTGGAAAAGACCCTGATGTTGGGAAAGATGGAGGGCACAAGGAGAAGGGGACGACAGAGGACGAGATGGTTGGTTAGTGTTCTCGAAGCTACCAGCATGAGTTTGACCAAACTGCGGGAGGCAGTGGAAGACAGGAGTGCCTGGCGTGCTCTGGTCCATGGGGTCACGAAGAGTCTGACACGACTAAACGACTAAACAACAACAACAACAACCCATCACTTTTCTCCCAGCCCAGCTCACTTCCAGTGAAGCAGCAAAAGGACAACAGGCAGGTAGGTAAAATGCAGAAGGGCTCTGTAACCCTCATGCGCACACCCCATATTGATGTTAAAATCAGCCACCTCAGCTGCTCCTAAGTAGAAGTCAGTTCAACAGATTTCCCACCACTGCTTCTCTATGCCATCAGAAGCTTCACCTGTTGAATTTCTCCAGGTTAAAGAGACAGGAGCTCTACCTGGGCAGGGGGAGAGAGAGAGAGTGAGTGAGAGAGAGAGAGAGAGAGAGAGAGAGAGAGAGAGAGAGAGAGAGAAAGAAAGAAAGAAAGAGAAGTGGCCACTTTTTTCACAGAACAGCCTCTACATTTTCAAGTTTCACTAGAAAAGCCCCGAGACAGCAGGTGAATCATTTGTAGGAGACAGAACATACTATGAGATTTAAATCGTACACATCCCACGTCATGCGTTAGGCTTTAAGCCAACTCTTTTCATGCTCCAGGCTGCCTTTCTTAATTTTTAATCTTAAGGCCTCAACTTTGAAGCGACACCTCTTAACAGAACTTCCTTACCTCCCCAGCCAAGGTTTCAAAACTCCAGCAAAGCTGGGCAAAGTCTCTATTTGTGGCAGGATGCAAACTGGTCACAGAGAGCCTGGACAATTTCTTCTGCTGTCACCACCGGGAGACTTGTTTGTCCACTTTATGGGCCCTAAAGAATCATTGCAGCCGGCCACCTGGATTCCTGAGATTTCCACCTCCCTCCTCCCGAGCCATTGTATATGCAGGTTCCAGATTCAACTCTCCCTTCTTCTCGGCGCTGAGTTAAGCAAAGATTGCTTTACCTTACAGAATCCGGAGGAGAGTCTTGTCGACAGCCATGCTTGTTTGGAGAGGTGCTGAAAGAGGCAAAGGCGGCAGTGGCGGCAAAGCAGTGATCATCTCAAACACGTTTACGGGAAAGGAAGGGAGGAAGGAGGACTGAGCAGGCTGTTGCTGGTACATAAGGGAACTGGAGGCCGGCAAATCAGTAGCAAGCCAATGAGGCAGGTGGATTCTGTCTGCTGCCTGCCGGCGCTCAGAAGAGCCAACTGCTGAACGCTGCTCTTAGATTACTGCTCTACCTGCCAATTGCCAGCAGGCTGGGCTGCAGACAAGGGCTGGAGCAGATGGGGGGGAAACGGGAAGTGGCGGGGGAGTGTGAGTCAGCTTTTGCCAGGAGTTTTGGGGAATGCAATTATGCCACACACAGAGACAGGAGAGAGGTTGGAACAGAAGTAAATCCCGAACAAGCAAACACGCCGGAGAAATGCAGCGCCGTGATTTAATCATCATCATCATCATCATTTATTATTTGTACCCCGCCCATCTGGCTGGGTTTCCCCAGCCACTCTGGGCGGCTTCCACAAAGACAAAAAATACACTAAGATGTCACACATTAAAAACTTCCCTGAACAGGACTGCCTTAAGATGTCTTCTGAATGTCAGGTAGTTGTTTATCTCTTTGACATCTGGTGGGAGGGCGTACCACAGGGCGGGCGCCACTACCGAGAAGGCCCTCTGTCTGGTTCCCTGTAGCTTTACTTCTCGCAATGAAGGAACTGCCAGAAGGCCCTTGGTGCTGGACCTCAGCGTCCGGGCAGAACAATGGGGGTGGAGACGCTCCTTCAGGTATACTGGACCGAGGCCATTTATGGCTTTAAAGGTCAACACCAACACTTTGAATTGTGCTCGGAAATGTACTGGGAGCCAATGTAGGTCTTTCAAGACCAGTGGACACTCCCAGTCACCAGTCTAGCTGTCGCATTCTAGATTAGTTGTAGTTTCTGGGTCACCTTCAAAGGTAGCCCCACATAGAGCGCATTGCAGTAGTCCAAGCGGGAGATAACTAGAGCATGCACCACTCTGGTGAGACAGTCTGCTTGCAGGGAGGGTCTCACCCTGCGTACCAGATGGAGCTGGTAGACAGCTGCCCTGGACACAGAATTGACCTGTGCACCTCCTTGGACAGCTGTGAGTCCAAAATGACTCCCAGGCTGCACACCTGATCCTTCAGGGGCACAGTTACCCCATTCAGGACCAGGGAATCCTCCACACCTGCCCGCCTCCTGTCCCCCCAAAACAGTACTTCTGTCTTGTCAGGATTCAACCTCAATCCATTAGCCGCCATCCATCCTCCAACCGCCTCCAGACACTCACACAGGACCTTCACCGCCTTCACTGGTTCTGATTTGAAAGAGAGGTAGAGCATATTGCATATTGCAATCTGCATATTGATGGACACCCAGCCCAAACCCCCTGATGATCTCTCCCAGCGGCTTCATATTCATTCCACACTTTATTACGTGGTAGTCACCGCCACCCCAAATCTCTCTATAAAGGGACTTGGGAATTAAGCACCCAAGAGTGCAACCCTTCAAGAGATCCCAATCACTAGGAAAGTCTGGAAACAGGACACCTGTATGTCTCTGCTCTGCAAACATGGAGATCATGAAATACGGTGCAAATACCCCAGGCCACTTAGAAAGGTGAAATCTGATGCGCTTGTGTTGGAGACACCACAGCCACACAAAAGGTGTAAATATAAGCTGTTTTGCATCAGTGGCCATCAGGAACTTAGAGCACACAAGCACAGGGAACGCCTAGGCAGTGCAGCATAGTGGTTAGAGTGCCAGAGTGGGATCTTGGGAGACCTGTGGCCATGTTGCTCACAGGATGGCTTTGTGCCAGAAAATATATATGTCAGCAAAACGAAATCTAGACTTACAGTGGTACCTTGGTTCTCAAACTTAATCTGTTCCAGAAGTCCACTCCAAAACCAAAGCGTTACAAAACCAAGGCACATTTTCCCATAGAAAGTACAGTAATGCAAAATGGATCAATCCATTCCAGACTTTTAAAAGCAATCCCTAAAACAGCAATTTGACATGACTTTTGATCCATAAAATGAAAGCAATAATCAATGTACTGTACTATAAAATAAATAAGACAGTATTGTATATGATAAAAATTAATTATTATTATTTTTCCTTACCTGCACTGATGATAGTCATTGTTTGGATGGGGGGCTTTTATCCATTTCCGCAGTCACACAATCAATCAATCAATCAATCAGAAGCTGAACTGGGTTCCACACAGTCACAAAAACAAATTAACCGACAAAGCCTCAAAACAAAAACACAAAATAAATAGCAAAAACAAAAGCACCAAACTTAATCCACAAGATTTCCAGAATGTTTGAAAACCAAGGCACAGCTTCTGATTGGTCCAGGAGCCCCGGAAACAATAGCCGAAAAACATTTGAAAACGGTTGAAAACTTACTTCCAGGGTTTCGGCGTTTGAGAATCAAGGCCACTATACTAATATAGATAGATGATGATAGATAGATGATAGATGATAGATAGATAGATAGATAGACGATAGATAGATAGATAGATAGATAGATAGATAGATAGATAGATAGATATAGATATATAATGTGTGAACACCATTATGTCCGTCATTGCACACAACTGCCACCAGATTTACATTGTGGATTTTCAAAACCCAGCCATAGAAGAGTGATCATGTGCACACTTCTCATTTGGCAGCTTTATATGTTTACCCAAGGATCTTCTGAATGAAGACTTTTTTGTCTTTAGGCTAACTAGCCAAAGGCTTTGAGATTCTATGTACCACAGCCTTTGTGACAGAAGTATTACAAATGGTTCCAACCAGACCCAACAATGTGAAGCCGATGCATCTAAAAGTCCACATTTAAAGCTTCCGGTCTGATGAAATGTCTCCACAGCACCACCCAAAGAGTGGGGGGGGGGGGAGAGAAGAAGATGATTAATACTGCACAAAACTAACTCGAGCAGAACATTAGCACCCGCTGCTGCGGCAAGCCCTACAAAGCTACGACTGGATTCATAATCACTGGAACCAAATCCATCTGCTAATTGATTTCATTCACAAAAGTGGGATTTAGTTGATTTACTTTCTTGGCACTGTGTGCCAAAACTCACATGAAGTGACATTAATGCCACAGCAAAATTAAAAGGGGGGGGGGGTTAGGTTAACATGGTTTGTGAACTATTATTCTGGCATCTTGCTTTTTTTGTAAAAATGCCAGATACTCTTGAGGCATAATCCATTAACTCCTGGTAATGAAAGAAGAAATGCTATACCTGACTGAAGAATGCTAAAAAGCGGCAGGAATCTTTCCTTTGATTCAGAGGGACTCTGGCTGTTAAGCTTCCTTTTCCTCCTTTAACTCCTATGCAGTGGTACCTCGGGTTACATACGCTTCAGTTTACATACGCTTCAGGTTACAGACTCCGCTATCCCAGAAATAGTACCTTGAGTTAAGACCTTTGCTTCAGGATGAGAACAGAAATCGTGTGGCGGCAGCGGGAGGCCGCATTAGCTAAAGTGGCACCTCAGGTTAAGAACAGTTTCAGGTTAAGAACGGACCTCTGGAACAAATTAAGTACTTAACCCGAGGTACCACTATATCAGGGGTAGGCAACCTAAAGCCCGGGGGCCTGGATGCGGCCCAATCGCCTTCTAAATCCGGCCCACGAACGGTCCGGGAATCAGCGTATTTTTACATGAGTAGAATGTGGCCTTTTATTTAAAATGCATCTCTGGGTTATTTGTGGGGTCTGCTTGGTGTTTTTACATGAGTAGAATGTGTGCTTTTATTTAAAATGCATTTCTGGGTTATTTGTGGGGCATAGGGATTCAATCTTTTTTTTTTCTTTCAAAAATATAGTCCAGCCCACCACATGGTCTGAGGGACGATGGATAGGCCCACGGCTGAAAAAGTTTGCTGACCCCGTCCTTCTCCAGGTGCCAATACTTATGTAGGCCAAAACAGCACCATCCATTCACAAGAGACTTGGGTGAACCTCCAGGTTTGCAGAAGTATGAGAGAAAACTCCAGAAAAGAAATCCTAAGCGATGAGGCGAGAAAACAGGAAGCCTGAACCAACTGCTCTAGGCACTGCAACATTTTGTTGCAGGGCACACTTTTCTAAAAACCATCTGCTTCAACAAATCCATCCTGCATCCATTTTAGGAAACAAATCCCCTGCACTCCGAAAGCTACAGGAGTGCCAGCTTGGACCCGCGACCGTGGGTAACCTGCTGCCTGCATGGCTCTGGCACTGAAATTTGTGAGTGCCTGGCCCCTTCATGGGGAATTTTGTGGGTGTTCATGCGCCCGGGGTCCCAGGGAGTTGACACCTATGGAAAGCTACTGAAATATACTCAGAGTCGCAAAGTGATTTCATGCTCTTTATTCAGCTCATAGTGGTGAGGAGGAATGAATGAATGTCCCCTCAAAGTATCTGCTTTATATACATTATTTACACAATGGGCTGCACATGATTGGCTAATTCTGGAATTCTACTGTAAGCCAATCAGGTTGTGGATTCACTTATATCTGGAGCATGATTGGGTGGTTCCTGCCAACCAATCATACTGCTGCATTGTTCTAGGACCAGTCAGTCTGCTGCATTCTGAATCCTATTGTTCTAGGACCAATCAGACTGCTGCAATTTGGATCCTATTGTTCTAGGACCAATCAGACTGCTTCAGTTTGGATCCTATTCAACTCAGTACATAACAGATACAATACCAAGAACATGTGCAGAGGAGGGCAACTAAGATGATCAAGCACCTAGAAGCCAAGCCTGATGAGGAACGGTTGAAGGAGCCGGGTGTGTTTAGCCTGGAAAAGAGGCAAGTGAGAGGATAGCCATCTTCAAATATCTCAAGGGCTGTCACATGGAAGATGGAGCAAGCTTGTTTTCGGCTGCTCTTGAGGGTAGGACTCGAACCGACTTACAAGGACTAAATATGAGGAAGAACCCTCTGACTGTAAGAGCTGTTGGACCGTGGAATGGACTCCCTCAGAAGGTGGTGGGCTCTCCTTCCTTGGAGGTTTTTAAGCAGAGGTTGGGTGGCCATCCGTCATGGATGCTTTAGCTGAGACCCCTGCATTGCAGGGGGTTGGAATAGATGACCCCTGGGTCCCTTCCAGCTCTACACTCTATGATGGTATGTGTGGCGTTTGCCCGTTCTTTTGAACATGTCTGTACAGGGGGAAAGAAAGAGTTAATAGGTAGACCAATAGAAAAGCCAGAGGTGGAGCCTATCTGTTTATAAAAGGGCTTAGCCCGAGGTTTAGTTAGTTGGGAAAAGGCAGTTGGGAAAGCAGCTGGCAGACAGATGGAAATAGAGAGACAGTTAGTGCAGTTGGTTCTTGTGTGAGGGGAGGTAGAAGAGTTAGAGACAGAATAAAATAAGACTAAAATAAGGGTAAAGGGTAACAGCGTTTCGAATGCATTCAAAGTTTATTTGTGTTTGCAATAAACTACAATCTTCATTGTTAACTTAAGAACCTGACTGAGACAAAGTGATTTACCAGGGGGACCTGGTTGGTGGCAGCGGATTAGTGGTATACGGGTCAATAGTTGGTGAGACGACCAGGGGCTCCATACAAACGCCACAGTATGACTCTAAGAAAAAATGTGAGATGAATTCTCCTTGATATCTAATTTTATAAATGGGAGAATTGGGGCAGAGGCAGAGCCAAGTAGAGGTGCCCCCAGTCATGTGAGTTCTCCTGACTACAAGCTGAATTGGTATAGCCCAGACCAGACACAGGCTGACCACATGACTGTTCCTCCACAAGCCATAAATATTTGGTTTTTCAGGTAGTTATATATCCACCGCAGACGCGGGTGGCGCTATGGTCTAAACCTCTGAGCCTCTTGAACTTGCTGATCAGAAGGTTGGCGGTTCAAATCCCCGTGACGGGGTGAGCTCCTGTTGCTCTGTCCCAGCTCCTGCCAACCCAGCAGTTTGAAAGCACGCCAGTGCAAGTAGATAAATAGGTACCACTGCGGCGGGAAGGTAAATGGCGTTTCCGTGCACTCTGGTTTCCATCACGGTGTTCTGTTGTGCCAGAAGCGGTTTAGTCCTGCTGGCCACACGACCCAGAAAGCTGTCTGTGGACAAACGCTGGCTCCCTCGGCCTGAAAAGCGAGATGATCACCGCAACCCCAAAGTCGCCTTTGACTGGACTTAAACATCCAGGGGTCCTTTACCTTTACCTGAAGCTGTGTTAAGTTACTGCTTGGGAAATGGTCCTTCATTCAAAGTCCATTGAGATTCCCGCTCGCCCTGCTTTGCATGACTGCTGAAACATGATAAAAGTCCGTTCTCCCTCACGAGTTGCAGATTACAACACTGCTCTGCCGTGGCAACATGATCAGCACCGGAGGGGATTGGGTAGCTGGATGCACATCGCTGCTTGTGGACCTTATATATATTTATCCCATCCATCAAATGGACGTCAGCCTTTGCCCCTATTCGTTTTTCTCTACCATTTTCTTTGCATGCCTTCCAAGAACTGTTGTTCGCTTATGGTGACCTGAGAACTCACCTGAGTCAGCTTTGGTTTCCCCTTTCGACAGAAACCGAGGTCCGGGAGTGACTTGTCAGCTATATTGCGGAAAGTTCATGTTCCCCTATCATAAAATGCATGGTGGAGGCCAAATGAACAGTACGGCAATAAATTAAACCAGTAGATGTAAAACAATATAATAAATGCACTGAAGGGTAGAAGGCAGGGCAATCTGAAAGAAAAGTCAGGCCACTGGGATTTTAAGTGTATGAGGATCATAGCCAGACTTACTAAGAGGTGCTTATTTTTTCACAGCTGTGCAGCACTGAGACAGGTAAACTGCTCATCGAACCAGAGCTCCTTACTAGAATTCAGGGGACACGGGTGGCGCTGTGGTCTAAACCACTGAGCCTCTTGGGTGTGCCGATCAGAAGATCGGCGGTTTGAATCCCCGTGACGGGGTGAGCTCCCGTTGCTCTGTCCCAGCTACTGCCAACCTAGCAGTTCGAAAGCACGCCAGGGCAAGTAGATAAATAGGTACTGCTGCAGCGGGAAGGTAAACGGAATTTCCGTGCGCTGCTCTGGATTCCGTCATGGTGTTCCATTGAGCCAGAAGCGGTTTAGTCCTGCTGGCCACATGACCCGGAAAGCTCTCTCTGGACAAACGCCAGTTCCCTTGGCCTGAAAGTAAGATGACCGCCGCAACCCCATAGTCGCCTTTAACACGACTTAATCGTCCAGGTGTCCTTTACCTTTAACTTTACTAGAATTCTACTCCCTCTGTGAATTTCTCCCTTACGTTTGCCAGATTATATATGCTGGTGAATTTTCATGAAGACTTAATTTTAATGCAAACTGATTGGAATATGACAAACTGAAAGAAACCAAGATTGACAGATTGGACCCTCCCTAGCTTTTACTGGTGATCAATCCAGCATCCACGGTCTACTTATCGCACTACTCAGTGAACATGACGCAAGCATTTTTGTTTATACATGGAGGTTTATCTGTCTAGAAAGAGCCAACTCCCAAACCGGCAAAACACACTTCCGCTTTATTGCTTCTGTCTGAACATCAAATGCGAGGAAGTAACAAATGAATCTCATTGCATCCTGGCCAAAGTATCTTCTGTGAGAATAGAAGTTCAAGCGAGTTAAGGGCTTATTAAACCAACTGTTCTTTTGTGGATCATAGCCAGAATGTACTGAATGTAGGAAAGGTGTTTTGCTGTTATTTGTCAACGTACAGGATACCATATTTTTCGCTCTATAAGACGCACTTTTTCCCCTCCAAAAATTAAGGGGAAATGTGTGTGCGTCTTATGGAATGAATGCAGGCTCCATGGCTTCAGCGAAAGCAACGCGAAGCTTCCGAAGCGCAGCGGGAGCGCTCCTGCCGCTCCCCGGAGGCTTCACGTTGCTTTCGCTGAAGCCAGGAGAGTAAGAGGGATCAGTGCGCACTGACCCCTGTTGCTCTCCTGGCTTCGCTTTGCAGGAGAGGCGCTGCACAGCTTTCCTTCTCTGCACAGCACCCCTTCAGTGAAGCGGGAGGAGAAATGGAAGGGGCTCGTTTCTTGCTTGGCCGCACGCAGCCTCTCCGGGGCAAGGGAAGCCTTCGTCCCCTGCCCGGGAGAGGCTGCACACGGCTATCCCATAAGCCAGGACAGCCGGCGGGATCACTGCGCTGCAATCCTGCTGGCTGTCCTGGCTTCTGGGATCCAAAATATTTTTTTCTTGTTTTCCTCTTCCAAAAACTAGGTGCGTCTTATGGTCTGGTGCGTCTTATAGAGCGAAAAATATGGTAGCTGGCAATAACTTCTCAGGTCATATCCACCCCATGTGTTTATTTTTTTTTTTAATGATATTTATTGAAAACAGATTTTTTTAAAATCACAGAGAAAAAAGAAAAAACAAAATTACAAAAAAGACAATAACAGAGATAAAAAATAAAAAATAAAATCATCCTTTTCAAATTCTCCACTTTCTTTACCTTCTTTCCCTGACCTCCTCCTCCTCCCGTCTCTTGTATCTTGATTGATAATTATCACAGCAAATCCTTTCCATAATTCATAATATTCTGTCAATACATACATACATTACCTTGCTCTGTTTTCAACTTATCTTATATTAAACCTTAAAACTTAAAATTTAAATCTTATTTATTCCAGCTTCTCATAACCACTACCTTTTTACCTAATTCTTTAAGCATTCTTACAAGAGCCTAGTAAATCCATTTCAACATTTTTGCAACTTTCATAAAAACATTTCTGACGATAAAGAAAAAAGAGAATAAAAACAATCCAAACTTCTTCCAGCGTCCCCTCCCCCCGGTCCCGGGATTATCAGTCCTTTTTGTCCCTTTAGTCTGGCCCATTCAACCTGGTGATCTTATATCCGAGGCCATCAAATCTCTTCCATGTCCCTTCCGCAGTTCTTCTTCATATTTTCCTTTCACTCGTGGGAACTCCAGCTTAATAATGCTTTTGACCCTTTTCGATAGATCAGCCCCTTTCTCATAGTCCAGACTAAGCTCCATGTAGTATTTTCATATCCACCCCATGTGTTTAAAGCACAATCGAGCCCCTTTGATTGTCAAGCAGAATCCTGGGACCTGTAGTTTGCCGACACCACAGAGTCACAATTCCCAGCTCTCTGGACAAACAGCAACTCCCAGGATCCTCCAGGACTGTCAGAGTGGTATGATAGTGCTTTTCTTTATAAATCAGTATGGGAAGAGTAATGCTGACCCAGGAAGTGAAGGGGTGTGCAACTGACCAATGAAAGCAAATAAGCAAAAGCTGCTTCTTTTAGGGGAGAGGCCACAAACCAGTTAAGAGGGCTAAAAGAGAATCTGGAAGGTGTCCCAGGCCCTGGAAATGGCTGCGCTGCTCAGGTGATGCTGATGGAATGCAAGCTGATTGTTCTCGCTGAAAGGAGTCAGCAAACCACTTGGGCTTGGCTAACATCGGCACTGAAACTGCATGCATTCTGTTTTGTTTTGTTTTGTTTTTGACCCGATTCTGACTCAGATAAGCCATTCTGTAAGCACAGTGTGCTCGGCAAGGTGAACAGCTCTGCCTCCACCTGCAGAACTCTTGCTATAAAGTGTAGGCGGGGAAAGGGAACTTAGATCTAAAAATAGACCAAATTAAAAGGGGGAAAGGGGGGACTGAGCCCCATGCGTGGCTTCTTTCTCATGGACTGCTAACCGCCGGTGATCAGGTCGTTAGAATCGGGGTGTGGACTGGGTGTGTGTGTGTCTTTTTTTTCTATAAATGGAAGAAACTGAAGATGCATAGAGATAGGAGCAACGGGTGTCACACAATCACAGAACCATAGAATAGTAGAGCTGTGGAAGAGACCCCAATGGCAGGGGAGAAATTAGGCTTTATTTCACCCAGGTCAATGACCCAGTTTGGAACCCCCAGAGTGTGGGGGTGCCATGGCCCCGGGCGCACATTTTTGAGTGGGCACAATCAGGTGACCCCATGACAGGCATGGAGCCCTGGCAGCTGAGACGCAGTAGCAAGCAGGTTGGTCTAGTGGGCAGGTGGATGGAGGCAGAGGGCAAGGAGCCTACTGGAGGTGGGTTTCATTCATATTCCACACGGGCTCCATGTGCACCCCCCTGGGGTACCCCCCCAACCCAGCTGCCCCGTCCATCAGGAGAAACAACACTTGCCACGCCCCGGGCACCGGCAACCCACACTATGCCACTGCCTCCCCATGCATTTAGATATGCACATACACATATAGGCTGGGAACCTCACTGGCACCCCTCTGAAGGCTTCACCTGGGGCAAAAAAAAATAATAATACCAGGCTAGCCCCCCTCCCCATAGCTATAACACTGCCAAGGGTCACCTAGTCCAACCCCATACTATGTGGGCATCTCAGCTAGATCATACATGACAGAAGGCCATCCAACCTCTGCTTAAAAACCTCCACAGAAGGGATGTTGTGAATTAAGTACCAAGGAATTCATTTCAAAGATATGCTTCCTTGGGTGGCTGAGGTTTATAAGGAAATAATAAAGGTTTCAGCCTCAAGAACTCTGAGAACCCTGCCTTTTCTTCTTCAGTATGAATGGTATCGTTGGGAAACACCAGGTGAGGCATAAAACCCATCAAGATTTTCAGTCCACAAAGCTTACTCGTAAGTAAGTGACATACAGAACACAGGCTTCCTTTTGAGAAAAGGTGCATAAGATCAAGCTTCTAAGGCTGCAGTCCTATGAACATCTACCATGGATTCGGTGAGGCTTACGTCTGAGTAAATACGCACAGGATCAGCTGCTGGGTTCTTCTTTTAATGCACCTCCACCCTCCTCCTTGAAGGAGAATTCTTTTTCTCCCCAACAGCCTGGACCTTCTCAATACGTGCAGTATTGTTGAGGGACGCCAGGTAAGGAGGGGTATAGCCAGTACAGCACATGGCATTTCTGCCTGCTGTAGCATCATTAAGTGGCCGGCCTGCCAAGACCCCAAGCAATGTTCAAGTGGTCCATCGAAAAAACAAGTGTTGGAATCACTGCCATTATGTTTAGACTCATTCGCAGCTATCTGGATTGCATTTATGAAACAAGAGGGTGGGTGAGCAACAGCGATCCCTAGGTATTTGATAGCCACATAATTTTAGCAAGTACCACAAGAACTGTGACAGAATTGCAATAGTATGTGTCAGGGAACTGCCATCAGCTCAGGGGCGAGAGGGGGAAAGGCGGATGGATTACAGAGAGCCCCCAAAGATCGTGGGAAGCAGCACTTCCTCAGTGGAGGAAGGAAGCCACACCTCTAGTGGGGAGGAGCTTCAGGGCTCGGAGGAAGCAAGGCGGTGCCAGGACACCTTGCCTGGGCAAAGCGGGGAGGAGAAAGGTCTTCCGTTACCCACGCTCTCCCTGCGCAGTAGGCTTCTGCGCAGAGAGGGGAGGCACAGACTGGGCGTCAAGAAACTACTCTGCTGGGGAAGATTTAAGGACCGCCCACTCTCAGATTCTGCCAGTGAATGAGCAAGACATGGAATAGAGGCACTCTGAATTGTAAAGGTTTTTAGCACCAATAATAAAGCTTTAGAAAGACAAGTGAGGCATCTTGCCTGATTGCTCTCGAGCAACCACCTGATACCCATTACAGTACGCAACAACCCTTTGCACCTCCATCGTGGCTTACGCTTACCTACCTGCGGACAAGCAGTTTCAATTTCTTGCACGAGCCTTTCACTAAGGAGATGGCTTTCTGCCTGGAACTGCTGAGCTCCACCTCGTTGATGTTCACCACTTCATCCCCAGGCTGCAGCTGAGAGTTCAATAAATCTGCTTTCCCTCCTTCTTCAATCTAGATTGCGGGGTGGGGTGGGGGCACAAGGAGAGAAACAGAACAATGGTTTCAACAGGATTGCTTTTTGCCACACACTCCTTCCTCCCACCCTAGAGAAGTTAATGAAATTGTTGTGGACGTTCAAATTTATTTCTACATGCCGCACGAATACAAAGTTGATGTTCTCAGCCCTGCTGAAAGTTGACTCAGTTCTCAGCCCCAAAGCTCTTGCAAGATTTCCAGAAACAATATTTCCACAGCCTCCTTTGGCAGGTTCCCCCTACCCTAGCGCTCAGTTGTTCCTACTGTTAGGAAGCACAAATCTCACAGGGAATTCTATCTGTCACCAGTTCCTAATACAGTATTGTTGGGTTCCAGTTGTGCTTCTTTTGTTTCAGTACTTAAGAAATATCAAGAGATGGCGCAATGTATCTGCCAAGTTGAATTGTTCTATCCAGTTTAACAATTTTCTTTCTTTCTTTCTTTCTTTCTTTCTTTCTTTCTTTCTTTCTTTCTTTCTCAGAACCGTTTGTTTGCAAGGAAACAGCCTGAACCTTGAAACCAAAAGTCAACAAGACACAGAAATCAGAATGTGCCAGGACTCCTCAGCTTGGTGCTTCTGGCCTGAAGTGGAACAAAACTTCCTGAAACATATGTGATGTGGCCTGACAGACTGTGGCCGGTATTTTAGAACCAAGCTGTACGATCACAAGAGTCATGTGGTACGACTTTTTGTTGGGCTGTGCCAACTCAAACTGCAGGTGGGGGAAACTGCAAGGAGAAATCTGCAGGCAGATTAAGTGACATTGCGTCAAGCAGGCATTATCCCCCGTCTTCCATTGCATTTTGACATCACTTTACTTATTGCAAAAAGTCCAATTTGGGGAAAGTGGGTTTATTGAGTAAGGCTTCCCAATCAACTATACTTACGCATTCTGAATTTGCTGGTATGTGACTGAATTGCACAAGAAAATTGTAATGGTCCAAAAGCACTCTTTGATAATACTTACTTTATTTTATTAAATTTGTAAACTACCCTTCACCTGAAGATCTTAGGGTGGTTCACAGCATAAAAAGGCAAAATAAAAACACAAAATATATATTAGAAACAAGAGCAAGAACAAAACAAAATAATAACCCCCCCCCAAAAAAAAATTTAAACACACATATGTAAAAGGGTAAAGGATGTCTGTCAGTCAAAGGCCTGGTTGAAGAGAAACATTCTCACCTGGTGCCTAATGGTGTATAATTAAGGCACCAGGCGAACCTCCCTGGGGACAGCACTCCACAAATGGGGAGCCACAACAGGAAAGACCCATTTTCGTGTTGCCATCCTCTGGACCTCTTGCAGAGGAAGCACACAAAGAAGGACCTCAGACGATGATCACACGGTCTAGGTTGGTTCATATGTTTATGAGGCAAACAGTGTGTTAAGTTGTGGGCGAACATATCAGACGACACAGCAATTCTTCAAACAGCTCTTCTTTATTCTGAGGCCAGAACTGAACTGAGCTGAAGGGCTCAGTCAGCCTGCTTATATAGAGCTCCAATACCTTGTTACTGTAACAACTTTCAAAAACTATCCAATCACTGAACGTCACTTTTGATCCTTCATTTGCATACAAACTATCCAATCACTGAACGTCACTTTCGATCCTTCATTTGCATAACTATCTACAGTATCCCCCTGCTGGCCCAGGGTGAGAACTTCAGTACATAACACAGTGAGCTTGAGAAGTTCCACACATTACATAAGAAAGCTGTGCATCAATATATTGCTTCAGTTTGGCTCCTATGCGTATACTGTATAAACCAGTTTTCTTTATCCACCCAGATAAAAATACAGTGGTACCTCGGGTTAAGTACTTAATTCGTTCCAGAGGTCCGTTCTTAACCTGAAACTGTTCTTAACCTGAAGCACCACTTTAGCTAATGGGGCCTCCTGCTGCTGCCACGCTGCAGGAGCACGATTTCTGTTCTCATCCTGAAGCAAAGTTCTTAACCTGAGGTACTATTTCTGGGTTAGCGGAGTCTGTAACCTGAAGCGTATGTAACCCGAAGCGTATGTAACCACTGTATATAGTAAAGTTGACGCTAGCCTGTCAAGCTGGTTGATCTACTCCTGTGCTTTTTATTATTAACAATCAATCAATCAATCAATCAATCGGCTTTTTAGTGATGTCTCAAGGCAAATAACAAACAAAATCAGCTAAAAAGAGTTTTGAAAATAGTAAAGGTTTCTGGTATTTGGGGGACTTTAAGGAGACACTCACCTGCTGATTGCAGTGACCTATAGGATATATAAGGGATATGTTGTGTTAAAGATCACCAAGGGCTAGGGCTGAAGCTGAGCTGAAGTGATTTCACTCAAAATTAGATCACCCTGTGGGTTTTCGACAGCATCTTTGAGCTTCCAGTGCACTGCAGTTTAAACAGGGCCATATTCTGAAAATAAACCTGGAAGAAGTATTTACATTTAGGGTGTGGTGTCAACCCAAAGACAACAGCAGTGCTCAGATTCAGCAAGTGACGTCATAATATACACAACTCTAACTTCGGCCAACGTCACCATGATTGCAAAGGCAAACAAAAGCCCAGCGGGAGACACCACCTATTTCACCAAGCACCTGTTTCAACAGATAGACTGGGAAACAGTGAAACCAGGAAACATGAAACGCAGCACGCCAACACGAGACCTTGCCAGGAAAGAAAAGAAAAGAGTCAGGATTGGTCGTTTGATCTCAGGGTAGCAAGACTGGGGATACTGTCCAAGTGGCCAAGAGAAGGAAGTCTATTCTAGCCTTTGGGATCTAGGTGAACATTAGCTTAAAAACCCGTGAATCCAACAGGCTCCTAAATAACCAGGGCAATCCAGGGCAGCATCTAGAACTGATCACTGGATGTGAGAGATGCAAATTTAAATTCCTACTCTGTGTCAGATGGCGGGTGTTGGGTACAGGTCTGCAATAACTCACAAGGTGTCCATGAAGTTAACTCTTTATTCAAAGAAACAAAACATCTCAGGGCTGGTGAGCAGAGCAATTCAACTTCATGGTGAGTTCTGGCACCTATTTTTCTTGGAAAAAAGCACTGGTGGGAATGAGTTCCGTACTTTAACTATAAGAGCATTCATTGTTTTAAACAAGAACTACAGAGTTGACTGAGCAAGTGCAGAGAAGGCAAGCTGAAGGAAATAGCTCAGTGGATATATTTTGAAGCCCACACTGCAAAGGAGGTGGTGATATTGGTGCACTGGAAGGAGGCCTCAGAACATCTGGAGTACCACTAGATGCTAAAACAAAAGTCTGAACCAAAAGTTTCCACTTATCCCCAATGTGGATACGGTAATATCTGTTAACAGTTGTCTGCATTGTGTTTTCTGCAGATACACTGTGGTAAGGTAAGGAGACAGTGACATAAAATGATTTAGCTATTATATATTGTTGTTTAGTCGTCTAGTCGTGTCTGACTCTTCATGATCCCCTGGACCAGAGCACGCCAGGCACTCCTGTCTTCCACCGCCTCCCGCAGTTTGGTCAGGCTCATGTTTGTAGCTTCGAGAACACTGTCCAACCACCTCGTCCTCTGTCGTCCCCTTCTCCTTGTGCCCTCCATCTTTCCCAACATCAGGGTCTTTTCCAGAGAGTCTTCTCTTCTCAGGAGGTGGCCAAAGTCTTGGAGCCTCAGCTTCAGGATCTTTCCTTCCAGTGAGCACTCAGGACTGATTTCCTTCAGAATTGATAGGTTTGATCTTCTTGCAGTCCATGGGACTCTCAAGAGTCTCCTCCAGCACCATAATTCAAAACCATCAATTCTTTGGCGATCAGCCTTCTTTATGGTCCAGCTCTCACTTCCATTCATCCCTACTGGGAAAACCATAGCTTTTACTATACGGACCTTTGTTGGCAAGGTGATGTCTCTGCTTTTTAGGATGCTGTCTAGGTTTGTCATTGCGCTATTATATATACAAATGTGCAAATGAGATATTATCTATTTGGATTTTTTTGCTAAGTATTATATAGCAGTCATAGGAAGCTACTTCATAAGGATTTGGACCATTTGTCCACCTAATTCAGTACTGTCTACTTTGACTAGCAGCAGATCTCCAGGATTTCAGAGAAGGGACCCTCTAGGTGCCAGGGTTTGGACCGAGGGACCTTCTACATGCCAGGCCGATGCTGTGTATTATGAGGAACAGCCTCATAAATGCAACGAGATGGGAAAGGCAACCTGTAATTTCTGCATACCTTGAAATTTTGAAAGGAAATCTGATCTGGAAGGAAGGAGTACTGAGGGCCACAGCAACTGCCCTGCTCTTCTCCAAGATAATTGTGGCAAAACAGCCAGCACAAATGAACTGCTGGTGCTGATAATACACTATTCTGCAGGATAAAAAAATAAAATAAAACTAAGATAATGAGAGAGCGACTTGTGTGGTTGCATGAACAAGTTGCAGATTTATATCTGAGTTTCTCTCACAGTGATCATGAAGACTAGAAACCTGCTAGAAAACAAAATTTGCTGCCGGCATCAAAGGTGTAAACGGGGTTGTGCTTCCTTATCTGACTCCTTGTGGCGACTCTGAATTCTTAATCCAATAGCAGAAAGAAGGCTTAGCCCTTAAGTTGATTTTCCACCTGCATGAGCAGAGTCATTGCTGGCTCCAAGAGAGATTTCTATTTAGGAAGCAAAGAGAAGCTCCTTCTCTTCATCTCCTTACTAAACAAAGATTGAGCTATAAATATGAAAACAAGGAAAGCACCAAATGTTGAAGCAGCATTTCTTGCTCAATGACCAGGTAAGGTAATATATGTATTAACTCTGCTAAGACAATCAAACTGCCGCAGCAGCATGACACAAATTCTATATTTAGTAACTGATATGAAATTAAATATATTTGAATATATTTTGCTCCTGCTAGTCACAAGGAGCAAATAGCTAGTCACAAGGAGCAAATAGCTAGTCACAAGGAGCAAATAGCTCTATAGGGCATCAGATTTCCCCACCAGAAATCTGGCCTGGCATCTGCATTCCGTATCAACACCAATTTTTGCCTGGCCTTTGAAAAGACACAGTCAAGGTGTTTGGACACAGTGGAAGACAATGCAATTCTAGGAAGAGGCGGATTTGGAGAAGCGTGACAGGCTCAGTCGCCCTGGGTGCAGAGTCTGGGGGTGCCACAAGGGGGCTCTGCAACTATGAGCTAGACTGGAAGGTGGGGAGGACCAAATTTGGGTGTTGCACAGGGCGCTGCTAAAATGTGAAACCTCAAGGTCTGCCATTGCGTCAGGCTTGGAGAATGTCAAGGAGGGCTGACTGAGTTCAGGCCCTGTAACCTTGGGCAAAGAGACTCTTTAAGGTGGCAGTGCCACAGCTGCATTCTCTTGCATTGTCTCCAAACACCTCGGATGGCTCACGGGGTCCCTTGGTGAGGCTGCATTTTAAATTGCATTTTAACCCGTATTTTAAATTGGTCCCCCCCCACCCCCCTGTTATGTTTTTATTGTAATTTTACTGGTGTTAGCTACCCTGAGCCCGGCTCCAGCCGGGGAAGGTGGGGTATAAATAATATTTATTTATTTATTTATTTATTTATTTATTTATTTATTTATTTATTTATTTATTACCTTGCAATGCAGATTTGAAAAAAAGAAGGCAACAGATGGGATAGTTGGGACTTTGCTTGCTGCAACAGTCCCCCCCCCCCCGAGTTGTCCTGAATGTTTTTCACGCCCAGCTAACCATCTGCCCTGGATCCATCAAAACCCTACAGCCATCAGGATTAGCCAACACGTCCCCTGTGAATTTGCCTAACAGCCATCACCACATCTAATGACTGCAAGTGTTATGTATTCAGTGGTCTGTGTTTGCCTGCGCTTGAGTTTGGACTCTGAGCCCCTGTGTTCCGATTCGATGCATGATATCCAATCACAGAACATTTCAGGATTTGGGCCTCTGCCATTGGCCCTTGAACTCTGAGTTATGATTCCCAGCTTGGAAGTTTAGACAGACAATCACGATGGGAGTGGGAGTGGCCCAGGCCTTCAGAAATGTATATAAGCAGTTGCTTTGTCCAGTTCTGTTAGTTCAATAAAGGTTCTTGATGTTATCACTGTGTCATGCCTCGTGGGAGCCCACCTACACTTCAGCAAGTTGCCTTAATTAATCCCACCCAAGATAAGCACATCAGGGTTGGGCAGCCAACCAGCCTGGGACTCTGAACTTCTGTCAGCACTGGCATTGAGGGACAGCTTTCTCCACCATGCCTGAGAGCAGCAAGCTAGCTTAGGGGGCACCAAGCAGTTGACTGACACATACAGCTCTGCCCTCCAGCAGAGAGGGGCAGCTGGTGGCCTTGCCACTAGGGCTCCCTGGCCCCTCCCCAAGAGCCACTGCCTGAGCCACCCTGCCTAATGGAAGGTTCAGCTCTATTGCTGAAACTTCTTTGAGAGCCAGTGTGGTGTAGTCGTTAAGAGCGGCAGACTCGTAATCTGGTGAACCGGGTTCACGTCTCCTCTCCTCCATATGCAGCTGCTAGGTAACCTTGGGCTAGTCACACTTCTCTGAAGTCTCTCAGCCCCACTCACCTCACAGAGTGTTTGTTGTGGGGCAGGAAGGGAAAGGAGAATGTTAGCCGCTTTGAGACTCCTTAGGGTAGTGATAAAGCGGGATATCAAATCCAAACTCCTCCTCCTCCTTCTTTGCCCTCTGCCAGCCTTCTTCATCTACTCTTTAATTTGAATTCAGCCTGATCTTTTATTTCCCTTCTCTTCCCTCCCCCTCCCCTTTTACAAAGATCACCCGCTCTGAGACCCCACAGCAAATTCTCCCCTGGTCTCCTCGCTGGCCCAAGTAGGACCAATTCAGCCAGCTAGCCCTGGGGATTATCTAATGCTTATTTCCCCTAAATTGATTTTTTTTTTTTAATTTTTATTCATGTTTTTATACTGTATTTTATGCTGCTTTTATAATTAAGTGTTTTAAATTTGTTGTTAGTCGCCCTGAGCCCAGTTTTTGAATCGGGAAGGGCAGGGTATAAATAAAAATTATTATTATTACTCTGCAACAGTCTGCCTCCCAGCGACTTCTGAAGCAGCCGCATTAGCAAAATGGCCCCAGTGGTTACACTGTGCAAACATTTGCGGGGTTTAAATAGAATTTTTAATCTGATAAATGGATCTGGTTGTACTTTTTATAGAGTAGCTGCAGCTCAATAGCATTCCGCAACAATTGCTGCTTGGATAGGCAGTTTGGGCACCGTCACCAAAATATAGAAAAGGCAGATTGGCAGAGTTAACAACAAACGTATTTAAAATGGGAGAAGGAACCTCCATTGTAGGGACACAGCTGCTGTGCTTAGCTTCCTGGGAGCAGTATTTTTAATAATAATAATATCTTTATTGACATTGCCCCCTTCGGGGACAACGAAATTACTTGAGTGCTCCATAAAAACACTAATTAAACAATACAGTATAATACAGCAAGGGAGATTAGATGACTTTCAAAGTCCGGGCTTCCCATTCAGGGCCGAGATCGCTCTGGAGAAGAAGCTGTTCTTAAGACGGCTCGTTCTTGTCTTCATCGTCCTGTATCTCCGTCCCGACGGCAAGAGCTCGAAGAGACAGTGACCAGGATGCGATGGATCTTTTACTATGTCCAGTGCCTTCCTATGGCACCTTGTGGCATAAATCTGCTCTAAGGTGGAGAGTGGGCAGCCAACAATGCTCTCTGCTGCCTTAACAACCCTGCACAACCCCATCCTGTCCTGGGTAGTACAGCTTCCGTACCACACACATAAGCCATAAGTGAGCACGCTCTCAATGGCACAGTGATAGAAGGCAAGCAGCAGTTTCTGCGGAAGATGGTTTTTCCTTAGTATTCTCAAAAAGTACAGTCTCTGCTGCGCCTTCTTCACAAGCCCCCTTGTGTTGACACTCCAGGACAGATCCTCTTGTAATTCAATGCAGTATCACTGCTGCTTAAGGCAAGAGGTGAAGGGGAATCCACAAACACCAGTAGGGGCACCAGATTGTTTCTGCCAGGGCACCCACATTAACCTCCCTCATGCTTCATCTCCTCCCTCCCATTAAGAGGTATAAATGGTGGGAGTGTAGTAAAAATTAAAAAAATTGGAAATGATATACAATGAGTTGAAGAAAATGTTCCAATTAACATTTGTAAAAAAAGCCTGAAGCTTTCTTGTTAGGGATTGTAGGAAAAGACCTGCCAAGGAAATTAAAAAACATTTCCATGTACGCAACAATGGCGGCAAGAGTCTTAATAGCGCAAGGATGGAAGAATGAAGAAATCCCGACAAATGTGGCAAGAGAAATTGGTGGACTATGTGGAATTGGCGGAATTGACACATAAACTACAGGACAAGGATAACTGTGATTTTAAAGAATGGGAACCTTTTACGAAGTATTTAAAGAAGCAACAAAATGAACTGGACTCCTTGGCAGGTTTTGAATAAACACTCACAAATTCTTTATTGGTAACATAGCAAAGTAAAGGGACCCCTGAGCATTAGGTCCAGTCGTGACCGACTCTGGGGTTGCGGCGCTCATCTCGCTTTATTGGCCGAGGGAGCCGGCGTACAGCTTCCGGGTCATGTGGCCAGCATGACTCAGCCGCTTCTGGCGAACCAGAGCAGCGCACGGAAACGCGTTTACCTTCCCGCCGGAGCAGTACCTGTTTATTTACTTGTACTTTGACGTGCTTTTGAACTGCTAGGTTGGCAGGAATTGGTAACATACAGATAGATAAATTGAGGATCTTTACAATTTTATAACATGCAGAGAATAACATGTGCTGAGAAACCAGAGAGAGGAGCTGAGGGAAGTCTTGGGGAGGCATGGGAGGGTGGGTTTTTTCTTTTTTAGGGGGGAGGGGGGGAAATGTGGATGATGTATTTTTGATAAACTGTTATGTTGAAATCCCTAATAAAAAATATTTTAAAACAGGTATACAGTGGTACCTCAGGTTACATACGCTTCAGGTTACAGACTCTTCTAACGCAGAAATAGTACCTTGGGTTAAGAACTTTGCTTCAGGATAAGAACAGAAATCGTGCTCCGGCAGCGCGGCAGCAGCAGGAGGCCCCATTAGCTAAAGTGGTGCTTCAGATTAAGAACTGTTTCAGGTTAAGAACGAACCTCCGGAACAAATTAAGTTCTTAACCCAAGGTACCACTGTAAATTCCACTGCCAGAGAGCTAGGAGGCTCTGTCCCACTAGTTGAGCCATTTCTAGAAAAGGGGATCCCTAGAATCTTCACAAACGGCAAACTAGGAACCAAACAAGGACCAGAAAGTAGGGACTGGGACTGTTATATAGAGACAGCAACCCTGGATCCAACCTCACTGGAGCCGCCATTTGTAAGGCCAACCACAACTCAGGCGCGCTAGCTCTGCTCTGGACATCTCTTGTATTTGGCTGTGTGCATTCCATGTCCCTTCTCAAAACAAACAGAGGCCACCTTCCAAAGGGCAATACTTCTCTTTCCACAAACTCAAGAGGCCTTTGGGCTTGCATTTCTCAAAGACTAGTCCTGTCTCTCCTTGTTCCCATCCTTTGCAGATTTCCCCCCCCCCCAAAAAAAATGTATTGGTTTTCCAAATTTTTAACAAACATAAAAGAAAACATTACACTATTAAAAAGACAAACAAACAAACAAACATGTATCCTAACTGTTAAAATCCCAATTTAGTTATTATTGTTAAGTGACTTCCTCAGATCCCCCCAAACTCATTGTAGCAGTTTTCCAATATCCACTTTCAAATAAATTTAACTTATTCAAATTACCACCTTAATATCTTTTCATAATGTTTTCAATCCATAATGTTATACAATTCCACATATTTTACTCCTAGGCCATGTTGGTGCTTACAAGTAGTTCTACTTATATTATATTAGAATATCTAGCTAAATAGTCCTTAAATTTCTTCCAATCTTCTTGATGTTCCTCCTCTTTCTGATCGTGGATTCTTCCAGTCAGGTTGGCCAGCTCCAAAAAGTCCATCATCTTCATCTGGCCTTCCTCCACTGTTGGTATTTCTTGTAGTTTCCAATTTTTGGCTAACAAAATTCTTGCTGCAGTTGTGGCATACAAAAACAATCTAATGTCTTTTTTGGGCAGTTCCATCCTTTGCATAGAGATAAATGGCAGCCACTCGCCTCTCCGCCCCAGCTTTTATCAGCTTTTTGAGTCAATTCAGTAGCATGAAAATTCCCCCACCACCGTTTACTTGCATGTGGTATCAGGGCTGTTCTTAAAAGGCACAGGAGGAAGGGCAAGGAAAGGGGAAGCTTTTGTCCCACAAGCTCCTTTCAAAAGGGAAGGGAATCCGGTTGTGTTATGGCAAGGAGAGAACAAAATTCATGTGGCATGCTCAAGAAGTACTTTGGACCCCAGCCAAAGCTTCCTATTGCCGGGCAATGGAGTATATAGCACATGGGTGTGGTGAATCTATCAATTCCCATTTCGTTCCAGCCTAAAGTTCAGTTCTCCACATGCCCATATCCAGTGAATAAAAACACACACACAAAGATTCGTCAGCTTTTTAAAGCATGTTCCTTCTAATATTCACATATACATATTTTTGCAAAGCAATTTCCCCTGAAATAATGCACGTCTGCATGTTATTTTCAGTAATAAATGCACATTTAACCTTGGTACACTTGCATTTTTGCACACATTGCTTGGTTGGAGAATCATAGAATCACAAGATTCAGAGAAGAGTGTATTTCGATGGTTGGCTGTGTTTTGGTTCCCGCATTGTTTCAGAAAGTGTGAATTAGGGCAGGGTCACCAATGAATTTGAACTCAGTTGAATTTCTCCTCCATCTCTTAACAGATCTGGGCCTTCTGGGGTAGGAGACAATGCATTCCATACCACAAAAATCCACAGGGCAAGATATTATATAAAGAACAGATGCAATCCTCTTGAACGCTTACTTGGGAGTAAGCATCCTTAATCTCAATGGGGCTTATTTCTCAACAAGCATGCATAGGATCGCGTGCCACCAGGACTTTGGCAAAGCCTTAGAAAGAAGCTGAACAAAGAGGTAATAAACTTTCAGTGTCCCCATTCAAAGCAGGACCTCAACCTAGCTGCATCAGCCTCATAAACGCTGCTTGGTGGCAAAGGTCATTGCCACCAGCCCTTTCAGTCCTAAAATGATGCTTTAATGCCAACGACCATCACTGTCACACATACGATGCTGTCCATAAAACGCTTGCCTTTTATGAGGCACACACGTGGCCTTTTAGCATCAATGGGAATAGGCGGGACGTGGGATGAGGCAGGCGTATGACCGCAAGCGCAGGGGCTTTGGCTTTGTAAAGTCTGCCAAATAAACCCGGGAAATTGTCTCCTTTTGTCCATCTTAGATCAGCAGTGTGTACCCATAAGGAGCGCACAAGCCACTCAAGCCAGGTTGTAAAACCACACAGCAATGCTAATGGCAAAGCACCTCTAATTATTTTGAATAAGTTCTGGATGGGGAAGTAACATGCAGAACTTTGCAAACAGGGCCATAGCTGGTGAGCGCACTGAATTCGGTTTTTTAAAAAAGTGGGCTCTGTTTTGTTACCTTTAGAACACATCTGCGCAAGGTATTTAAAGAACTATTGTACCACTTAATCAGTCATGGTTTCCCCCAAATAACCCAGAGCACTGTAGATTGTTCAGGGTGCTGAGCCCTGTTCTCCTCCCAGAGCTACAATTCCCAAAATTCCCCAGGAAGAGGGATTGATGGTTAAATCACCCTGTGAACTGTAGCTGTGCAGGGATTAGGAGGTCAAACTACAGTACCCATGGTGCTTTAGGGGAAGCCAAAGTGGCTGCTAAAGTGGTATAATAGTGCTTTAAATGTGTGGTGCAGATGTGGCCTTAGGGCATAGCTGTCAACTTACAGATTTGAAAATAAGGGACCAGCAGCCAAAATAAGGGACCTGCAGTCTCACCTGTTCCAGGCACTCCAGTTTTCCTGTCCTCCTGCAGTCTGGTCAAACTCATGCTGGTAGCTTCGAGAACGCTGTCCAACCAACTTTGTAACCAGAGGTTCAACTGAATAGAATCTGAATCACATGCACCACAAGGCCTATGCAGCCTCAACTTAAGATGGCTCCCCGGCCTGGCTTTGCACTGCAAAGTTTGCAGCAGCACATGCAACAAAATGGTGTCCAGCATTCAAAACCCTCCTCAGCTTGCATTAACTAGCCACACACACACAGCCTCCCCCTCTCCCACAAGATCTCCTTTCCTTTTCCCCCACCATGTGTCCCCGCTCCAGACAGACCTTTTTGCCGGCAAGGGTGAGTGGGCCGTCGACGTATCCATCCGATTCTGATCCGAGCACTCAGCACAGGTATGTTCAACTTCTGAGCCCCTCTGAGCCAAAGGCAGAAAGCCCAGCCAGCCAGCCAAACGAAGCCTCAAGGAAAACCACCGTCACCTCTGCACTGGGAAGCGCTGAGCAAAGGCGAGTCCCCAGGGAACGCAGCCGATTTGATCAGCACAAGGCATGCAAGCTCCACCCCCCAGTCGTTCTTAGACTTCTTATTGGGTGAGCAACACAGCCAAGCAACACAGTTGGAGCCTCCCTCCTCCCTGGCCGGCAGGGAGGGAGGGAGAAGAGCTGCTTCCTTTGAAATTTAAGGGACATCATTTAAGGGACATTTAAGGGACATCCATCAATAAGGGACAGCAGCGGGACATGGCGCTGGAATAAGGGACTGTCCCTTCAAATAAGGGACACTTGACAGCTATGCCTTAGGGACATAAGAAGTTGTCATACTAGTGGTCAAACTATTCGTCCATCTAGTCAGCAAACTTTTTCAGCAGGGGGCCGGTCCACTGTCCCTCAGACCTTATGTGGGGCCAGACTATATGGAGGGGGGGAATGAACAAATTCCTATGCCCCATAAATAACTCAGAGATGCATTTTAAATAAAAGCACACATTCTACTCATGTAAAAACACACTGATTCCCAGACTGTCCAGGGGCTGGATTTAGAAGGCGGGGGGCTGGATCCGGCTCCCGGGCCTTAGTTTGCCTACCCCTGATCTAGTCCAACATTGTCCCCTCTGACTGGCAGCTGCTTCCCTGCATCTCGTTATTACCACCTGCTACCTGAACCTCTTGCTCACTGGAAGGACAGATCGTGAAGCTGAGGCTCCAGTACTTTGGCCACCTCATGAGAAGAGAAGACTCCCTGGAAAAGACCCTGATGTTGGGAAAGATGGAGGGCACAAGGAGAAGGGGACGACAGAGGACAAGGAGAAGGGGACACTGTTCTTGAAGCTACGAACATGAGTTTGACCAAACTGTGGGAGGCAGGGGAAGACAGGAGTGCCTGGCGTGCTCTGGTCCAGGGGGTCACGAAGAGTCAGACACGACTAAATGACTAAACAACAACAACAACCTGAACCTCTTATGTGGTGATGCCAGCGATTTGTACCTATGATATTCTGCCTGCGAAGCCAGGTCTTTCTCTCCCAAGCCCCAAATAACGTTTTATATCTGCATGCTTGTTTACCTTGTAATAGAAGCAGGTGCCCCTCTCAATTATTTCCTCTCACGCATTGCATTCTAGACATTCAATTCACCCACTTGGTGGCCATGGCATAAGGAAATGTGGCAATTCACACACAAAAAAGCAGAAAACTGCAATGGTGGACCTCGACAGAAAACAGTTTAAAGAACTAACCCCCTATGCGTGTCTTTTATCGTAACCATATATCACGAATGTGGCATCCGATGAAAAACTGTTTCCACGTCGATTGTTATGGTAACATGAGCACATCCAAGTTGGATAGGAACATAAGAAATACCTGGTTTTGCCAAATCCAAATCATTGTCATTTGTGATGCATGTATTACTATCCACACATAGATAATCGTGCACAATAGTCATTATTGCACAGTTTAGTGCAGATTTGAAATATTGTTGCTCATCTAGCCTTCCTTTCCAATGTATCTTGCATTTCTTATCTCAATATTTCAAAAACTAGGGCCTGTTCAGAACACGTATTGGCAGCAATGGATTTGCCATCTGCTTATTTATTTTAACAAATAGGAGGAAAAAACCACAGATTTTTATGGTACCCCTAGGCCTCAGAAATTTGCCAGGTGATTCCAGCTGATGCCAAACATGGTGAGCAAAATTGCCTACCTTCCAGTTACAACCCAAATGACAACTGGCCGTTTTTCAAAATAAAATGATATGTATCCAGACTTCTTGAGAGATGGTCATTGCTAGCTAATGGATCGGTGAATCATTCGGGGCGATCTTCATAGAATCATAGAATGATAGAGTTGGAAGAGACCACAAGGGCCATCGAGTCCAACCCCCTGCCAAGCAGGAAACACCATCAGAGCACTCCTGACATATGGTTGTCAAGCCTCTGCTTAAAGACCTCCAAAGTAGGAGACTCCACCACACTCCTTGGCAGCAAATTCCACTGTCGAACAGCTCTTACTGTCAGGAAGTTCTTCCTAATGTTTAGGTGGAATCTTCTTTCTTGTAGTTTGGATCCATTGCTCCGTGTCCGCTTCTCTGGAGCAGCAGAAAACAACCTTTCTTCAATCCTGTTTGCTCCTGCGACACGCTAGCCTTTGCTCTGTAGGCTTTCCAAGAGGCAACAGGTAGTTTAAAGGAGGAGGAAAATCCTATTAAGGGCCCCTTGGCTTCACGAAAGCTTACGTTTATTCTATGCATAGGTAATTTCTATGTGGGAGATTATGTCACCCTCATCAATTATTGGCTTCACCTGCAGTTCATTCCACAAATTCCATTCTGACACATGACCAGTTGATGCAGACTTGATCCCTTTTGGGTTCTGGTGGTTATCATGGTGATGCAAAGCCATGGGATTTCGTTAACTCTGCGGCAGCTCCTATCTCTTATTCTTCCCTCAGCAACCTCCTTCCCCAAAGCGTACAAAACTCTGCCAACAACGCTTATCAATGTGTTAACATTTGCTCTGCAGCGTAATTGCAAAAAAGTATTTGCCAAAGGGAACAGAAAGCATATTCAATATAATGCTTCCCATGGATAAGAATTACGCTAGGGAACAATGGCTAGGTCCAGAGATCATGCAGGTCAGGCCAGTACTGGAGACACCAGACTTGGAGGAGGGGAGGGAAAGAACTAAGCATACATAATACTCTGCACTTCCAGTTTCATTTTTTTGCCAGGATCTTAGGAAGCTTGTTAGCTTCTGATTTGGGGCAGGATAGAATGAAGTATTTTAAAATAGGGCATGCTGGTTGCATGGAACCCTGAACAGAAGTGCTTCATCATACCCTCCAACATTTCTCTGATGAAAATAGGGCTGTCCTACTCCAATAATAATAATAATAATAATAATAATAATAATTTATACCCTGCCCATCTGACTGGGCTCCCCCAGCCACTCCGGGCAGCTTCCAACATATATAAAAACATAATGGAACATTTTAAAAAACTTCCCTATACAGGGCTGCCTTCAGAAGGTTTGGGGATCAGATGACTCCATACCCTCCAACACTTCTCTAATGAAAAGAGGAAAGTCCTAACGAAAAGCGGGACATTTTGGGATCAAATCAGAAACTGGGATTTGTTGTTGTTGTTTAGTCGTGTCCAACTGTTTGTGACCCCATGGACCAGAGCACACCAGGCCCTCCTGTCTTCCACTGCCTCCCGCAGTTTGGTCAAACTCATGCTGGTAGCTTCGAGAACACTGCCCAACCATCTCATCCTCTGTCGTCCCCTTCTCCTTGTGCCCTCAGTCTTCCCCAACATCAGGGTCTTTTCCAGGGAGTCTTCTCTTCTCATGAGGTGGCCAAAGTACTGGAGCCTCAGCTTCATGATCTGTCCTTCCAGTGAGCACTCAGGGCTGATTTCCTTCAGAATGGATAGGTTTGATCTTCTTGCAGTCCATGGGACTCTCAAGAGTCTCCTCCAGCACCATAATTCAAAAGTATCAATTCTTCAGCGATCAGCCTTCTTTATGGTCCAATTCTCACTTCCATACATCACTACTGGGAAAACCATAGCTTTAACTATACGGACCTTTGTTGGCAAGGTGATGTCTCTGCTTTTTAAGACAGTGTCTAGGTTTGTCATCGCCTTTCTCCCCAAAAGCAGGTGATGACAAACCTAGATAGCTTCTATAAATCCGGGACTGCCCCTGGAAAACAGGGGCGCTTGGAGGGTATGCTTCATGCTGCAACATTCTGCATTTTATTTGTAAAATAATTACCTTCTGCACCCCAGCTTATCGCTAAATCGTGGTCTTTTTGATCTGCATATATATTGGCTAGAAGTGCATTTTGCTAGCATCGGAAGGTTAAAGGTCTCTGCCCGTTTCCCATGGCAACGTTCCTATGGATAAATAGCATTTGCTTGTTGTGTCAAGCACAGTAGGTGGGGAGCCTTCGCTGCCGGAAAATTGGCTCACCAGGAGGAACCCAAAGCCCTGGGCCATATGTCTCTTTGCTATCTCTCTGGCCCACTTACTCCCATACCGACATTTGTATGAACTGTTGCCACAGACAGAAAAATGGAAGCATGGAAATAAAGAGGAACCAGACCTTTAAAAGCTACCTTTGGCACTCCATCGTGTTACCTATCTGACAGGTTCCATCTCTATTGCCTTTTTTGGCACCTGTGGAAAACCTTCCTTCTCCACCAGATATTGTGAGTGGAAGTGAAAAGGAAAAACCCTGTAAAAAAGAGACAGAGAGCTTTAACTCTTCAAGGTTAAAACATTGTCCTTTACTGCCACCTTATGTCCAGAGTTGGAGCTCTGTTGGACAAAATTCTGAACGCATATGCTGTTCCCACAGAAAGGAGAGGGCCAGTTAGGTTTTATGTCCTCACCACTCTGATTTATAACGTTGTCAGCCAACACGGGAGTCCGGGTAGGATCAGATCACTGGAGATTGGGAGTCCCAACACAAATCAAGGTCAGGAATTTCAAGAAGCACCAGGCTTGGAGCTTGGCAAGGAAGCCACCAGAAGGAGCAATTCGCTTTTTTATTGTTACTACTCGCTTCTGTCTCTTGTGCTGGCTCCAGCCAATTGTTCTTATAGCCAGGTCCACCTGAAAGCTGGCCAAGAGAGGGCAGCAGGCTTCAATGGGGACTTTGCTCTTTTCCATAACTGCAATAAATCGCAGGAGCGACATGGACCATAGATTTTAAGGAAGTTCTGAGTGGTATTATAAATAGACTGTGTCCTTCTATAGGAACGCAGGGAGCTGCCTTGGACTGAGACACAACATTGGTCCATCTAGCTGGGTTTCGATACACTGACCAGCAGCATCTCTTCAGTATCTCATCTCTTAGCCCTACCTAGAGATGCTGGGGAATGGACCGGGGACCCTCTACATGCCAAACTATCACTGAGCTACACCCTTTGTCAACTATCAAGGCGTACACCCCTTTCTCTCGACCCCTTTGTGCCGTAATTTCAATAGATGACGAAGGATTTGGCTTCACCCTTTATATCACCTTTACTTACTTACTTACTTACTTACTTACTTACTTACTTTATTTATTTATTTATTTAATATACATTTTTTACATGTGTTTTACATTTTCGAATATTCACTTAAACAACCTTAAAATATCAGTGACTTCCCTTCCTCTCTTTCCATGGTTCATTTTGCACAACATAAATCCCTGCATATTTTACATAAAGTAAACCATTCAGTATTCCACTATTACTGTAATGGATTTAGGGGTTGCTCGTGCGTAAGTTGCCGCCACTGCTGGCGAGGTTACCTGGTTAAACCCTTTCTGACTGAACAGCCTCCAGCATCGTGACTGTCTCAGTCGCTGGCAGAATCTGTCAGTGGGCGTTTCTTGAACCTTTTCCAGCATAAAAGTTGTTTGACGCCAAGTCTCCTCCTACTCTCCCTGCGCAGAAGTCTTCTGCGCAGGGAGGGTGTGGGCAACGGAGTACCCGTACTCTCTCCGCTGGTCTCCGGCGAGGAGTCTTGGAGCCTCCTCTCCGATTCCCCCAACTGCCCCCCTTCTCCACTGGTGTTACGCTGATTTCCTTCCCCAGCAGATGGGCTGCCTCTCTCCCTACTGGGACCCTTTCCGGCATCCCTCTGGAGCCGTCCCTCCGCCTCTAGCTCCGATGGCAGTTCCCTGACAATTACATCCATCAAAACTTGTTTACACCATTGAATTTATCTTAATGCTGCCGACGTTTTCAAGTGTACACAATTTCCCCTCATATATTCAATAAACATTTTCCAGTCTTCTTTAAATGTATGTTGTCAGAGCTGCTTGAAGATCCTAGCTCACAGAGGATCACGCTAGCCAGCGATCATTAAGTAAAAGTCTTTATTGAGTTACAGTTTCCATTCTCACGCTGCTGCGCGCAACTCTACGTCTAGTAGCTAGATCGGCGAAGCTCCGTCTGAGTCTCCGCCCCGTGTGCACCAACTTAATATCCTAGCCCGGCTCCACCTTTTCCGCCTGACTGTCCTCCTCTGGGTCCCTCTACCCCCCGGGGTCTCTTCCTTCCGGGATTCTTCTGACGCTGACCCCCCGGACCCTCCTGTCTCCTTGCGCCGGGCTTTAGGACCTGGCTCCCTTTCCGGGCTGCTTACTGCGCCACCTTCCTCTGCATTTGAACTTGGCGCGCGCGCCCAACCTTCCACTTTCCGCTTAACCGTTTCTTCGCTCCCCGATGGAGGTGTGGCCACTCCTGACTCGTGCCCTCCCTCCTGTGGTGAGCTGCCAGCGCTTGCCCCCTGGCTCCTTTCCTCTTCCCTGCTCTCTGGCGGTGATGCTGGTCCCGATTTCCAACTGCTCTCCTCTGAGTCCCCTCTGGCTCTATCTTCCTGGGGTGCCCCCCTAGACTCCCCCCTTGCCCTGGCCACTGGTGCTCCTTTCTGTGAATCCTCTGATTCACTGGAAAGACTCGGAGATCTCGGGTCGTCGTCATCACTCATCTTTTCTTCTGCCTCCTCCCCTTCGCTCTCTGTTTCCTCCCTTGCCCTTGCCTCTGCTCCTAAACCCCTGACATCCGTTCTTCTTGATCTCCTATTTATTCTGCATGTTAGATCTGCAAGCTGAAAAAGATATACCAAGAACTCTGGCCACAACTTTCAATTTAAGGAATAATTCCTACTCAAGAGTTGAGATGAAAAACGTGTATATTCTGCTAAGAATAACAGTTTGAAGCTAGTAGTAAATTTAAATATAACATGTAAGTACGATGGTTTTAAAGTAATAGTAAGTTTGGATACAACGTTTAAGTACAGAAATAATGTAGTTTCAAATATGTGGGAAAACGCTCAGAGAAATGCAAGAAAACTTGGATTCAATTATCTAAGACGCATGTCGAAAAAGAAACATAAAAGAATTAAATGATACAGACTTCCAACAGATTTATAGTCCTCAAAAAAACCGAGCTGAAGAAGGCGTTTACTCCGAAACAGGGCCCTGTCCTGGTCACCACTACTGAGTCATACATCTGATTCACACTCCGGATACTCCGTTTTGGCCCTATTTGATCCTTTATTCTTTATTCTTTATCCTGATTTTATATATATGGACTCTTTTTGACTGCCATTGAGACTTGTGTAAAACAATTGTTGTGCACTGGTATTTCATGTACCTTTGTACCATATCACTGCATATTTGAAACTACATTATTTCTGTACTTAAACGTTGTATCCAAACTTACTATTACTTTAAAACCATCGTACTTAAATGTTATATTTAAATTTACTACTAGCTTCAAACTGTTATTCTTAGCAGAATATACACGTTTTTCATCTCAACTCTTGAGTAGGAATTATTCCTTAAATTGAAAGTTGTGGCCAGAGTTCTTGGTATATCTTTTTCAGTGCATTTCCAACAAGAACTCTAATTTCTTTAAAGATCTGCAAGCTGGGCATATTCCGTCAGCTTAAGTTGCCATTCTTCTTTAGTTAGGACCTTGTTCGTTTTCCATTTGGGGGCTAACGAAACAGTAGTGGCAAACATAAATAGCCTTTTTAGACACCTGGGAATTTCCCTCTGAATTATCCCCAACAAAAAGGACTCCGGTTTATTTTTTGGGAAAGTGCTTTAAACATTTTTTTCAATTCATTATAAATTATTTCCCAATACGCTGTTACCCTTTTACAGGTCCACCACAAATGAAAGGACTGTGGGATGTAATCCACTGAGAGCAGTCAAGTACAACATTCCTTGTTTTCCTAGAGTGGACATGCAAGGAAATGTTTGGTCCAGCCAGTCAAAACTTCCTGTTCCTCCTGGCCTGGAGCATCCTTCCTCTTGCATGTGACTAATGGGTGGGCCTGACCTTTCCAGACCTGGTAAAAGGGGAAGGCATGCTGCCACTCTCTCTCTTTTCCATCTTCTTTTCGTCCTGCAAACCTCCTGGAATGAACTGCTGGCTGCCAGCCAAGCAGTCCCCCAGGTCATCTTCCTTATGGGACAAACCTGTTAGTATAAGTTTGTAACTTAAACCCTTAAGCCTGCCTTCAGGGATTACACTGTGCTCTGCCTGGTTGTGAGTAAACTTTCTTTTTGTTACTTATGAACAAGACTGTGGTGTCTTTATTCTTTTAGGAGGGATTCAAGGGGTCTTACCAGGAAAATATTAGAACACATTTTAATCTGGACAAACCAGACTGAATTGCATATTGTCTGAAGAAACTCACACGAGTTTGCAACTAGTTTTCTGCTGTGTAAAGGGGAATGCACTCTGCTAAGTAAAGGAGCTTGCTAGCGCAAGTTAGGAAAGATATTAATAAACAATATATCCTCTCCTGCCACCCTCAACATTCCCAATAAGATCCACCATCCTGCAACATTACATATGAGCCTGTCCTACTGATGAAGCCTAGGATAGCAAAACAAGGCTAATACAGTGGTACCTCGGGTTACATACGCTTCAGGTTACATATGCTTCAGGTTACAGACTCTGCTAACCCAGAAATAGTACCTCGGGTTAAGAACTTTGCTTCAGGATGAGAACAGAAATCGTGCTCTGGCGGCATGGCAGCAGCAGGAGGCCCCATTAGCCAAAGTGGTGCTTCAGGTTAAGAACAGTTTCAGGTTAAGAACGGACCTCCGGAACGAATTAAGTACTTAACCCGAGGTACCACTGTATTCTGGAAATCCTTGTCTTAGACTCTGTGAAAGTATTCTGTGGAACTGTAGCAACCTTTCATGTAGATTATTGGACTCTATGAACAGACAGGTGGAATAGATACTTGTACATGTATGGACCTTATGCATGAACTGACTAGAGAATGAACTGATCCACTGGGTCTTCTGCTTTTTTCACTGAACTTTATGAGACTTCCATTGAAATCTACAATTGGATACCATGAATAGTATACCTTATTTATTCAAAAGTACAGCCGGTTACGTCTTGTGTGTTTATTGAGCATGTTTCACATAACCATAGGTTTGTTGTTGTTGTTGTTTTACCCTGAACATTCCCACAAGAACATACGCTCAACCACACTGCAGCTCTAGCACTTATCTGATTCAAGAAGAAGAGGAAGAAGAAGAGTTTGGATTTGATATCCCGCTTTATCACTACCCGAAGGAGTCTCAAAGCGGCTAACATTCTCCTTTCCCTTCCTCCCCCACAACAAACAATGTGAGGTGAGTGGGGCTGAGAGACTTCAGAGAAGTGTGACTGGCCCAAGGTCACCCAGCAGCTGCATGTGGAGGAACAGGGAAGCGAACCCAGTTGCCCAGATTACGAGTCTACTGCTCTTAACCACTACACCACACTGGCTCTTAAGTATAAGATGTATAAGACTGAATCCACACTGGATTCAGTCTTATACATCTTAGCAAGCCTACTCAGAGTTAAGTACCACCAGCAAATCATTTTCAAGTAGTTCTCCTTCAAGGAATGTTGTTGTTTAGTCGTTTAGTAGTGTCCGACTCTTTGTGACCCCATGGACCGGAACACGCCAGGCACTTCTGTCTTCCACTGCCTCCCGCAGTGAACACTATCCAACCATCTCGTCCTCTGTCGTCCCCTTCTCCTTGTGCCCTCCATCTTTCCCAACATCAGGGTCTTTTCCAGGGAATCTTCTCTTCTCATGAGGTGGCTAAAGTCTTGGAGCCTCAGCTTCAGGATCTGTCCTTCCAGTGAGCACTCAGGGCTGATTTCCTTCAGAATGGAAAGGTTTGTTCTTCTTGCGGTCCATGGGACTCTCAAGAGTCTCTTCCAACACCAGAATTCAAAACCATCAATTCTTTGGCGATCAGCCTTCTTTATGGTCCAGCTCTCACTTCCATACATCACTACTGGGAAAACCATACAGACCTTTGTTGGCAAGGTGATGTCTCTACTTTTTAAGATGCTGTCTAGGTTTGTCATTGCTTTCCTTCAAGGAATAACATGCTGTAAACTTCAGATCGCCTTCGCTATCTTGCTTCCCTTGCATTTGCTGAAGCCCATCAGGTGCTGTTGCAACTTGTGCAAAAGACAATACTCTGCAGATGTGGCATTCAAAAGGATTTTGGCAGTACTAAGGAGGACATAATAAACCTGATTAAAAAGTCTCTAATCTCCTGCCACCTCTGCACACATGCCTCAAATATTATGTATTTTGTCCTGGATGCGTTGTTAAAGAGAGAGCAGGAAAAACAGCAGCTATTATTTAGCTAATTACCATGATGCAGACCAGGTTTTTTTGCTACCATTGGATCTCTAATTGAGTCTCTCAGTTGCCAAACAGCTTTGCAGGCTGTTTGCCCATGCAGAATAAGGCCATTTGAGGAGCACGGGGAAGGAATGCTCTGAGAGAGGCAATGGTAATCTTGGAAGAGGGACAGCTGTTCCTCTGGATGCCTTGTCATTCATAATAACATTCAGAGCTACTGCTTTCCATAAACTAGATCCAGAAGTGGCTTTCTCTAGGTGCCCGGCAACAGCCAACACAACCTTTGGACCAAATTGGCTCCATTAATGACTACTTGGCGTGGCAACCCCTCCATCACCCCTGCCCTCCAAAAACAGCTGGATGCCTGCCACCCCCACATCTTTGGCTGCAGCAATTCAAGGCTTACGGATGCTTGGCTTAGTTCCTAGTAGAATGAAGGTGGTGTATCTGGAGTAAATGCACATTCATTGGCCTGTCCTGTGCTTCTGCCATATTGATCTCACAGACAACCTAGAACTGACAGCGGCAGCAGGCGTCCCCCCACGTAGGTGTTGTTGTTGTTGTTGTTTAGTCGTTTAGTTGTGTCCGACTCTTTGTGACCCCATGGACCAGAGCACACCAGGCCCTCCTGTCTTCCACTGCCTCCCACAGTTTGGTCAAACTCAGGCTGGTAGCTTCAAGAACACTGTCCAACCATCTCGTCCTCTGTCCTCCCCTTCTCCTTGTGCCCTCCATCTTTCCCAACATCAGGGTCTTTTCCAGGGAGTCTTGTCTCCTCATGAGGTGGCCAAAGTACTGGAGCCTCAGCTTCAGGATCTGTCCTTCCAATGAGCACTTAGGGCTGATTTCCTTCAGAATGGATAGGTTTGATCTTCTAACAGTCCATGGGACTCTCAAGAGTCTCCTCCAGCACCATAATTCAAAACCCACTTAGGTGTGATAGCATATGTAACTAAATAATTCAATTCAAACCCAGAAATCACAGGAGAGAGCTGGAGAGTCCTTGTGGCTTGCGAGTAGACCCTTCCCAGAGCCCAAAGAGGACGTCAATGAGGACGGATGAAGCCCTAAAGAGACTGGAGGCACAGTGGGGCTTTATTTAGGCTGCTCAGCCTCCCCGCCTAACAGCTGATATGTGGAGTAGAAGCCAGCAGCAGCTGCTGCTTCCCTACATGCCCTCCAGACTCCACCAGAGCTTCACCGCTAGTTATGGATATTTTTGGATACAGTATTTTTTGGTCTACGTTGGAGAGAGAGCAGCAGAGGGGGCATTTAAAGGATGTGTAGATTAAGGTTATGAAATATACTCGATGTCGAGTGTGGATTTCATGCTCTTTATTCAGCTCAAAGTAGAGAGGGATGGAAGTTCCCCCGAAATGTCTGCTTTATATACATTATTTACACAATGGACCCCATGTGATTGGCTAATTCCGGGATTCTCCTGTAGGCCAATCAGGTTGCGGATTCACCTCCACCTGGAGTTGGATTGGGTGGCTCCTGCGGACCAATCAGACTGCTGCATTCTGGATCCTATTGTTCTAGGACCAATCAGACTGCTGCATTCTGAATCCTATTGTTCTAGGACCAATCAGACTGCCGCATTCTGGATCCTATTGTTCTAGGACCAATCAGACTGCCGCATTCTGGATCCTATTGTTGTAGGACCAATCAGACTGCTGCAATTTGGATCCTATTCAGCTCAGTACATAACAGGTTACCAGATTTTTTTTCAATGAATCCGTGGACAGTTATTGTGTGCTACGTACATGTGAATGCTGGGAAAGCTGTAAATCTGGGGACTGTCCCCGGGAAACCGGGTCGTCTGATAAGCTTAGTTTAGAGGCTGCTCCCCATTTTATGCATTTTCACTTATGTGCACAGGAGCCCAGAACATAAACTCTGCATAAGGGGGGGGGGGAGTTTCTAACCACGGCAGTGGCAGAACTTGGTCTTTCAAATTTCAGCTGTACTCTGTAGAAGGCCAAAATTCAGCAAAACTGCCCCCTCGCCTCTCACCTTCCATTCTGCATATTGGGGAACCAGCCACAGTGCCGTAGATCCAGTTCTGACCATGGGCTCTAGCCAAAGTTTGTTCTTAGCTGCAGCTCATGGTTAGTGAGACGAGAGCTCAACAACAAGTCCATGAATTTCAATGGTTCTACTCTCAAAAGAAGGGATGCGGGTGGCACTGTGGGTTAAACCACAGAGCCTAGGACTTGCTGATCTGAAGGTCGGTGGTTCGAATCACCTTGATGGGGTGAGCTCCTGTTGCTCGGTTCCTGCTCCTGCCAACCTAGCAGTTCAAAAGCATGTCAAAGTGCAAGTAGATAAATAGTTACCGCTCTGACGGGAAGATAAACGGAGTTTCCGTGTGCTGCTCTGGTTCGCGGCATAGTCATGCTGGCCACATGACCTGGAAGCTGTCCTCCGGCTTCCTCGGCCAATAAAGCGAGATGAGCGCCGCAACCCCAGAGTCGGTCACGACTGGACCTAATGGTCAGGGGTCCCTTTACCTTTTACTCTCAAAAGGGATGGAAAGCTCCGTCCATCTCTCTCTCTCTCTCTCTCTCTCTCTCTCTCTCTCTCTCTCTCTCTGTTTCTTGTTTTCCCAATCAAAGATGAAATGATGCATTTCATCAGAGATTCATCTCAGTCTTGGAAAAAGGTTTGCTAATATATTTGATGTGGGTTGTTGCTTCCCCCCCCCCCTCCGATCCTGCTGGCGCATTCCTGTTATGCAATTCTTTTGTTGCTTTATTAATTGTGCTATGGAGTTGTTGCTATGCCTCAACCCAGATTTCAGAACAGCCATAATAAGACTAACATGGAAAGCTCATTACAGTTCAGTGTAACAGAATGTTCTAGCCTTACGGATGCATGGTTTTTTGTTCTGCTGCTAAACTATTTGGTCCTCTCCTCGTTCCGCCTCCCCACAATGACTATTAGTCTCTTCTTACAACCGTGAGCCCAGATAACGGCTCACATAACAAAAAGAGCTCTAGGGAAATGGCCTTCTCCCAAGTCAGGCCATGGACCCATCTCGCCCTAACACTGTATACCACAGCCTTCTCTAATTTGGCACCATCCGGATGCTTTGGACTGTAAAACTCTGATCAGCCCCAGCCGTCTATCACAGGCACTCCCCAGCCAAAGGAACGCTCAAGGTAGATAGCCAACTCTGTATTGGTGCTGACCTTTAAAGCCCTAAACGGCCTCGGTCCTGTATACCTGAAGGAGCGTCTCCACCCCCATCGTTCAGCCCAGACACTGAGGTCCAGCTCCGAGGGCCTTCTGGCAGTTCCCTCATTGCGAGAAGTAAGGTTACAGGGAACCAGGCAGAGGCCCTTCTCGGTTGTGGCGCCTGCCCTGTGGAACGCCCTCCCAGCAGATGACAAGGCAATCAACAACTATTTTACTTTTAAAAGACAACTGAAGGCAGCCCTCTTTAGGCCTCTTTGGTGCTTTATTGTTTTTAATATTCAGTTGGAAGCCGCCCAGACTGGCTGGGGAAACCCAGCCAGATGGGCGGGATATAAATAATAAATTATTATTATATTATTATTGCCAACTAGTGCAAGGTGGTAATTAACTTTGTATTAGACTACTGCGATTTGCTCTACGTGTGGCTACCTTTGAAGGTGACTCAGAAACTGCAATCAATGCAGAATGCAGCAGCTAGACTGGTGACTGGGAGCGGCCGCCGAGACCATATAACACCAGTCCTGAAAGATCTTCAGTGGCTCATAGTACGTTTCAGAGCACAATTCAAAGTGTTGGTGCTGACCTTTAAAGCCCTAAACAGCCTCGGTCCAGTATACCTGAAGGAGCGTCTCCACCCCCATCGTTCTACCCGGACACTGAGGTCCAGCACCGAGGGCCTTCTGGCAGTTCCCTCATTGCGAGAAGCCAAGTTACAGGGAACCAGGCAGAGGGCCTTCTCAGTAGTGGCGCCCGCCCTGTGGAATGCCCTCCCAGCAGATGCCAAGGTAATAAACAACTTTTTTACTTTTAAAGACACCTGAAGGCAGCCCTGTTTAGGGAAGTTTTTAATGTCTGATGCTGTATTGTTTTTGATATTTGGTTGGAAGCTGCCCAGAGTGGCTGGGGAGACCCAGTCAGATTGGTAGGATATAAGTTTTAGTTGTTTAGTCATGTCCTACTCTTCATGACTCCATGGACCAGAGCACGCCAGGCACTTGTGTCTTCCACTGCCTCCCGCAGTTTAGTCAAACTCATGCTGGTAGCTTCGAGAACACTGTCCAACCATCTCGTCCTCTGTCGTCCCCTCTTCCTTGTGCCCTCCCTCTTTCCCAACATCAGGGTCTTTTCCAGGGAGTCTTCTCTTCTCATGAGATGGCCAAAGTATTGGAGCCTCAGCTTCAGGATCTGTCCTTCCAGTGAGCACTCAGGGCTGATTTCCTTCAGAATGGAGAGGTTTGATCTTCTTGCAGTCCATGGGACTCTCAAGAGTCTCCTCCAGCACCATAATTCAAAAGCATCAATTCTTCGGCGATCGGCCTTCTTTATGGTCCAGCTCTCACTTCCATTGAAAAAAAAGTCTTAGGTAGTTTCCCTTCTTTCGATTTTCCTCGATCTCAACCTATCCATTTCCATCAAGACCACTCCATTCATGTCACCCATTATTATGATTTTCTGATCCACAAATTCAAATAATTTTTCTTCTAAATCTTTATAAAAATCTTTGTTTTCATTTAGGTTAGTCTGCTTTTCATTGCATTGTATTATGAAAAAGACTCAATAAAAAATTATTTGGGGGTGGGGAATAAAGCATGGAGTATTTATTATTCCTTCCTGGAGATAAAACAGACTAAACCTGAGGGCTTCTGCATTCAAAGTATGTGCTCCCTCACTGAGCTGAAGACCTTCATCATAGCAATATATTTTTTCAGAGACAATAATAATAATAATAATAAAATTTTATTTATATCCCACCCTCCCCAGCCGAAGCCGGGCTCAGAGCGGCTAACAACAGTAAAATGATACAACATTCTAAAATCATTTCATTATAAAATCAGTTCAAATCAGATTAATGGCAACCATTGGGCTAGAGTTCTGTGAGGATTGCCAAAAGAGGGGGTCAAACTGTGCCTTGGCCAAAGGCCTGGTGGAACAGCTCTGTTTTGCAGGCCCTGTGGAAAGATGTCAAGTCCCGCAGGGCCCTAGTCTCTTGTGACAGAGTGTTCCACCAGATCGGAGCCACAACCGAAAAAGCCCTGGCTCTGGTTGAGGCCAGCCTAACCTCTCTTGGCCCAGGACCTCCAAGATGTTTTTGTTTGAAGACCGTAAGGTCCTCTGTGGGACATACCAGGAGAGGCAGTCCCAAGGTATGAGGGTCCTAGGCCGTATAGGGCTTTAAAGGTTAAAACCAGCACCTTAAACCTGATCCTGTACTCCACCGGGAGCCAGTGTAGCTGGTATAGCACCGGGTGAATGTGATCCCGCAGCGAGGACCCCGTAAGGAGTCTCACCGCAACATCCCGCACCAGCTGGAGTTTCTGGGTCAGTCTCAATCTAATTATCCAGATGCTGGAAACCTGCAACGATGAGTATTACCATTGTGCCTTCCTTATGAACTTTCCTGGGTCAGCATGGCTGCTGCCATGTGCAATGCAGAATCAGTGCCAGAAATTGTGGCAAAGGAGTCTCCATGCCCTCATGTAAAGTATCAGGTTCATTGGTTTTATATGCATCGCGTGACAATGCCAGGACTTCCAACAGATTAATCCTTAAAATCCTGCTTCCAGGACCAACAAATGACATCATCACCATCATAATAAATCCCAAAACCAACCACACATATATGAGCTGCTTAGGAAGATCAGGGAGCAATGAAGGTACGTTTCCCCTCTTAAATACACTTTTCCCCCTCCACCCCTCCACACCCACCCCGGTCAGATGCCACGCACTTTAAATAGCTGAACTGTTTATGAGAACACATGTGGTTATTAAAAAAAAAAAAAACCTTGTTCTTGCTGAATAGCTTGTGCATTTTTGCTGCACCCATGTGCAATTTTAATGGTCTGAGATAGCTGACTCGCCTCATTAGCACACTCGCGCACAATTCCTGGTATGGAAAGGAAAGCTTGCAATTCTCCCTTCACATACTATTCCAATTGTGATGGTGCCTCTCATGTGGTGAGGGTGGGGTGGGAAAGAGAAGCGCTGAGCCAAGGCAGAACAAGGAAAAGTTACAGCCACGATGCCCTTGTCCTGAGCTAACTTCAACGCTGTCAGTGTTAGTTAGGTGTGACGTGTCCCCACCGTTTGCCTCAGTCTCCGAGGTTAGCAGCACAGACTGGAAGACATGATTGGGCCCTTAGAAGTGAATCTGAAGTGAAGGAATTTCAAGCAGTTCAGTACTAGCGAGCAAGAAGAATTATTCTCCTGGTGAAGCTCAGAAAACCCCAGGGAGTGGATGGGGAACTTGGCTTGTCCTGAGCCAAACCAGATCCCATTGTACCATCTCGGAATGAAATAAACACCATTTAAGACAATGCAGGAATACAATACCAAATAGGCAGCCATGGCAGGGGCCTATTCATCTAGAATTGAAGGCCCACAGCTAAATTGAAATCCTTTCACTCAATTCACTCTCTTTTTTACGGTTTTCCAGATGGGGGGGGAGTTTAATTGCCCCCACAGCTGAGGTATTTCAAAAGAATGTTGCCCTGGAATTATTGCACTGTGCAGAGATTTGGGGATATAGTAATGTCCTTCCGTTAGAAGTGGTGGAGAACTCTCTCCTGAAATCACTGTTGATTGTCCCCAAAGATACACCCGCCCCCTTTTTAAGAGCTGAAACAGGGCTAATTTCCTTACAAACCCGTGTGCATGTAGCGCTAGCCCTATACTGACTGAAGCTGGCTAGCATGAGTAATACTAGGCTCCCGAAAAAATGCTTCCTAGAGCAATTGTAATCTATGCTCCGAAGCTATTGGGCAAACTCAGTCAGTAAGGTTGTTGTTGTTGTTTTGTACCTTGCCCATATAACTTGGCTGCCCCAGCCACTCTGGGCAGTTTCCAGCATATACAAAAACATAATAAAACATTAAACATTAAAAACTTTCGTATACAGGTCTGCCTTCAGACGTCTTCTAAAGACTGTACAGTTGCTTATCTTCTTATCTTCTATGATTCTAAAAGGCATGCAAAGTTTTTACAATGCTTAACACACAAATGAAAATGCAACAAGCAGAAAGAAACTCAGGTAGAAAGATAGAGGAGTCATGTCTGACAATGAAAGATTGTATATAAAAAAAACCTTTCATATATCACTCTCAGTCACCCACATCCAATGTGTGGAGCGGGGGGGGGGGTAGGGATTTTTTTTGGGGGGGGGACCTCTCTTATTCTTAGAGTTGCTTGACGGGCAACTCTGAGACCCTTCATGCAAGATCAACCCAAAAGCGAATTCATCATTGTTTGGTTTCTGTCACCCAGCTGCCCGGGTCAGAGTTTCTCTCTGACCTGAGCTTGCAAGTGATAGACAGGGCTGGCAAGGGTATTATCGCAGTATAATTGGACAGAGTGAAAAGGAAAGCCCTGCACTCTCCTCCGGCCCCCGCTCCCTGCCTGTTTGATAACTTGAGCATAATATGGCACTTTTCTTTTCACTGCACTTTTCACTGAGAAATTCTTGAAAACGTAGCCGCCAAAGCTGTGATTTGCAAAACATCCTTAACAGAGAAACTCCTAATGTAGTCACAAAACTTCTGCCGTATGTACCTGAACAAGGGCAATGCTGTTCTTTTTAGCTGTAAGTCTAGCCTGCCAGTCTGGATACTTGTTGAACTATTATTATTATTATTATTATTATTATTATTATTATTAAATTTCTATACAGCCTTTCATTCATTCAAACACAGAGCAGTTTACAATGTAAAAGCACAAAAAATACATAACATAACCAAAACGATAACAGACACACACACCACTTTAAAAGGCCATACAGTGGTACCTCAGGTTACAGATGCTTCAGGTTACAGACTCCGCTAACCCAGAAATAGTACCTCGGGTTAAGAACTCTGCTTCAGGATGAGAACAGAAATTGCGCAGCGGGAGGCCCCATTAGCTAAAGTGGTGCTTCAAGTTAAGAACAGTTTCAGGTTAAGAATGAACCTCCAGAACGAATTAAGTTCTTAACCTGAGGTACCACTGTAGATTGTTTAATTAGCCAAAGGACTGGTTGACGAGGAATGCTTTTGCTTGGCGCCTAAATATAAGTAATGAAGGTGCCAGGCAAACCTCCCTGGGGAGAGCATTCCTCAAACGGGGAGCCACTGCAGAAAAGGCCCCGTTCTCATGTTGCCACCCTCCAGATGTCTCATGGCAGAGGCATGCAAATAAGGGCCTCAGATTATGGTCACAGGTTTCGGATCAGTTCACACAGGGAGAGGAAGTCCTTGAGGTACTGCACATGCTTAAAGCTTGGATTTGGCATGCAAATTCTCTTTAAATGCTTGCAATCTCATCTACCGTCCACGCCATCCCATTCAGGGCTGTGCACACGTGTGTTACTAATGCTACATTCACCTTGCAAACTCTGTTTCTAACTACTGGTAACTATTTCTGTATTTCTTTGGTCATGAATACACTGGCCATCTGGTTTAATGCCTCAATTCTTTTCCAGGTTTTTCAAGTATTTTGAGCAAGACATAGTTCAGCTGAGGATTGGATTTAAATCAGGGGTCAGCAAACTTTTTCAACAGGGGGCCGGGCCACTCTCCCTCAGACCTTGTGGGGAGCCGGACTATACTTTTGGGGGGAAATATATATGAACGAATACCTATGCCCCACAAATAACCCAGAGATGCCTTTTAAATAAAAGTACACATTCTACTCATGTGAAAACACCAGGCAGGCCCCACAAATAACCCAGAGATGCATTTTAAATAAAAGGACGCATTCTACTCATGTAAAAACACGCTGATTCCTGGACCATCCACGGGCCGGATTTAGAAGGCAATTGGGCTGGATCTGGCCCCCGGGCCTTAGTTTGCCTACCCATGGATTAATTCCTCAAAAGTTCAACAGGACTAACGCATTTCCCAACACTGGAGGAATTCACACATCACAAAATGAGCTTTCAAAATGCCCATTTTGGACCAAGGCGTAGCTACTTCACTGGTACTGAAGTAACCTTCTGTTTTAAGTTCTCTAGCAGCATGTATCTCCAAAGGCTAATTCTGGATATGGAATAATGCAAAATCCTCTTAGCTGACCTAGAATGAGACGTTTCCACAGTAACTTGAAAGCTTGCATTTTGCCCCCCCCCCCGAAAAGTCTTGCAGTCATTGAACTAGGGGGTCGGGGGCACATCTCAGCAGCAATTTAACCAAGGCATACATGCCAACTACTTAATTATTGATTGTGTGCCAAGGGTGCCACAATACAGTGGCGTAGCGTGGGGGGTGCAGGGGGGGCCGGCCGCACCGGGTGCAACATCTGGGGGTTAGGGTTAGGGGGCGCAAATCCACGGGTTAGGGGGCGCAAATTACTTGCCTTGCCCCAGGTGCTGAAAACCCACGCTACGCCACTGCCACAATACACCTATTAAACCAGTCCACTCTACATGACTAATTCTCCTAACTTTTTTGCTGTCGCCTTATATGGAGGTCACTAGCTGCATCTCTTATGTGTGGGTGCTATTCATTCAACATCGGCAAACGCATTACACAAACATGGTGGGATCTAGAAAAGATGAAGATCATTCCCCCTGCCCTTCCATCTCCGTAAAGCTTCTACACTACATCCTCTTTTGAGATGAGACTAGCATCTTGCCAGACATACATTCCTGGAACAGTGCCAGACCTTGGCCCAAATTCCAGCAGCTAATTTCTCAGTTACTATGAGACTTGGTTTGAGAAACATTGGGTGCCTCTAAGCCTAAGCAGATTTTAGGTAAACATCAGGAAAAACTTCATAATAAGAGCCATCTGACAGCTTTAGATTCACCGTCACTGGGCATATTAAACAGAGCTGGTGCTATTTTTCTGGAAAAAGAGGTACTGGAACTCCCCATGAACACCTCCCTCATTCTCTTAGAATGGCAATGGCTCTTACCTTAGAGGTGCTGGAACTGTGTTCCAGCTGAAAAAAAGCCCTGAGCAAAGCCTAGACAGCCCTATGTCAGGGATATCGTACAGTGGTGCCCCGCAAGAAGAATGCCTTGCAAGACGGAAAACTCGCTAGACGAAAGAGTTTTCCGTTTTGGAGGTGCTTCGCAAAATGATTTCCTACGGGCTTGCTTCGCAAGACGACAATGTCTTGCGAGTTCCTGCTGGTTTTTTTCCCTCCCCCCCCCCTTTTCCTAAGCCGCTAATCCGCTTATCAGCTGATCTGATCAGCAGATAAGACGCTAAAAGCCGCTAATAGCCGCTAATCCGCTAATCTGTCAATGGGCTTGCTTCGCAAGACGAAAAAACCGCTAGACGAAGAGAATCACAGAACAGATTCTTTTCGTCTTGCGAGGCACCACTGTACTTGTACCCCACATTAAAGACCTTGAATTGAGAAAGGGTTTGTCTAGATCTCCAATATCCCTTCCAAACCTACAATTCTAAGTCTTGGGACCTATTCTCACGGTAGGATTTATTGAGTGGTTCCAGAAAGTGATTTATTTTTTTTAGAATCCTAGAATCGTTGAGTTAAAATGGACCATGAGGGCAATCTAGTCCAACACCCTAAAATGCAGGAATATTTTGCCCAGCATAGGGCTCAAACTCACAACCCTGAAATTAGGTGTTTCATGCTCTACCAGACTGAGCTATGGAAGACGTGTGAAAATATATTGTAAAACTATATGGACATTTGGTGGAACCGATGGGTGGGCCTTGAGGTTTCAAATGTCAGTGATGCCAAAATTTGGGGTCCCTCCGCCTCTCGTCTTCCATTTGGCAGTATAGTTGCAGCAACCCCAAGGCTTCATGCCAGTGCAACCAAACAGGTCACACTCCCCCTAATTTACCTCTGGTGGAATGGGTGGCATTTATGATCTAAGCTTGAAAACAGATAATTTTAAAAACAGGCTCTGCTGTCCACAGCTTGCACACTGGTTTACTTTGCCTCACTTTGATTTCTGGTCAAACAAGTTTGGGAGGTTTTTGAAGGCTTACAGAACCCTGCCAACAAAGGTCCGTATAGTTAAAGCTATGGCTTTCCCAGTAGTGATGCATGGAAGTGAGAGCTGGAACATAAAGAAGGCGAATCGCCGAAGAATTGATGCTTTTGAATTATGGTGCTGGAGGAGACTCTTGAGAGTCCCATGGACTGCAAGAAGATCAAACCTATCCATTCTGAAGGAAATAAGCCCTAAAGTGCTCACTGGAAGGACAGATAGTGAAGCTGAGGCTCCAATACTTTGGCCACCTCATGAGAAGAGAAGACTCCCTGGAAAAGACCCTGATGTTGGGAAAGATGGAGGGCACAAGCAGAAGGGGACAACAGAGGACGAGATGGTTGGACAGTGTTCTCGAAGCTACCAGCATGAGTTTGACCAAACTGCGGGAGGCAGTGGAAGACAGGAGTGCCTGGCGTGCTCTGGTCCATGGGGTCACAACTAAACAACACCAACAGAACCCCACAAAAATAGACACACAGAGAGAGATGGACAAGAGAATACACAGAAGAGAATACATAGAAGTTGATTCCATGGGAAGAAAAGTCTCTCTCGCCACTGGAAGTTGGAATTGGATTTCAGGCCAGTTGATCACCAAGGAAGGATTGTAGGAGTGAAATGACTGCATTGGCCTGGCAATGGCACCAGCCCAATGCTACATGTTTCCAGGGGGAGAAGCTAAGGAGGCAGGAGGAATGTACATAAATCCTGTTATTTCTTAATGGGATTTTGGAGCTTATTTCCAAGCCAACACTTTGAAATGTACCCTGCAGCCTGTTTCATACTGAATTTTCAATCATGCTGAATAGCAATGTCCTTATCAGCAGTTCTTACACTCCAACGCTTTATCCAATATTTCTTACTTCCATGGGCAGATCCACACCATACTCTCAAAGCCCATCCAACGTACAGTACATTTAAAGCACATTACACCTCCCCCCGCAGAGGATCTTGGGAAATGTAGTTTCCTCCTCACAGAGCTACAATCCACAGCATCCCTGAAGAAACCGCAGTTCCCAGGACTCTGTGGCAAGTCATGAGGTTTAAATGTGCATTGAGTGTGTTTTAAATGCATGCTGTGAATCCGCTCAGGACCCACATATAGTTCTCAGTGAAACCAAGGAGGAAAGTTAGTCATGACTCGAGACCCATTGATTTCAGTGGGAACTAAGCGCAATAATAGCAGCCCAGATTGAGCCATATGTCTGTAGAGCCACTGAGTAACTATGAGTAATTTTTAACCTGAAGAAATTTGGAGTGTAATTTGACATCAGGATTTAGACTTCAGAATTAAAATTCATTACCAAACTGATTGCCTTTCTCAGGGCTTCAAGAAATCTTGTACTTGAACTATGAGAACCAAAAGGAAATTGTGTACTGTGTCAATGACAAACTTAGGTGCTCCAATAATCAGGATGCATTCGGTTACCCATCGTTCTTACCCTATTATATTTACCGTACATTTGACCAATGGCAATCCTCTTAAAGCTGCAGAAGCAACATTATTCTCTTGTGCACCTGGCTACATGACTGTGGCAGGACACTGTCCTATAAACCACTGCAGATTGACTGTCTGTGCTGCACTCACTCAGTAGCCCATGCTCCCTGCCTGAAAACACCAGCTGTTTAGGCTTCAACTCCAAAGTGCAGCTTCTCACACCTCAGCCCAAACTGAGTAGTAGTAGTCAACCAGTAGTAGATAGGTAGCCGTGTTGGTCTGCCATAGTCAAAATAAAAAAATTCCTTCCAGTAGCACCTTAAAGACCAACTAAGTTAGTTCTTGGTATGAGCTTTCGTGTGTATCTGAAGAAGTGTGCATGCACACGAAAGCTCATACCAAGAACTAACTTAGTTGGTCTTTAAGGTGCTACTGGAAGGAATTTTTTTATTTTGACGATCAACCAGTGTGTGCAACAGAAGGAAACAGGAGCCTTTTGTGCTAAAGGAGGATTGACAGCCGAATAGATATGGGTAACAAAAGAGTCCTTTTAACTGCCCACAACCTATTGATCTAAGAAAAGATAAGATATCTTTTACCCAAGAGCTTGCACAAGGTGGGATACCATCAGCATTATCCTCTGGGAGCAACTGGGAATTTTGAGTGTTCCTCTACTGGGCGTGTGTAGGATTTAGGGGACAAAGAAACTCCACTTGGCTTTTTGTCCAGTTTAATTTCCCATTTTTCCGTTGGTAGTATCCATTTTGCAATTATTATTCTCTCTCTCCCTCTCCAGGTAGCATTCTCAGTGGCGTAGCGTGGGGGGTGCAGGGAGGGCCAGCCGCTCCGGGCGCAACATCTGGGGGTTAGGGTTAGGGGGCGCAAATCCACGGGTTAGGGGGCGCAAATTACTTGCCTTGCCCCGGGTGCTGACAACCCACGCTACGCCACTGAGCATTCTTTACCTGCTTTTGTACCTTCTGCATATCTAAACAAGAAAAGCCAAAAAAGGGGAACCCTTGGGTGCTTTAGCAGAGGGAAAAGACAAATGAGACTGAAAAGGGTGGGAAATTTACAAAAGTACCTACAGAGCTTTTAAAGAGAATTTCCCCCTCTCTCACAAACACGAGGACTCGTGATCATCCAATAAATCAGCAACAAGTTCAGACAAAAAGAAATATTTCTTTGTGCAGTACATGGTTAACTCATGCTTTCATTGCCAGAAGATAGGCTAAAAGAATTAGATTTATCCTCTATCAATGGTTATGGGCCACAGTAGAAAGATACAACCTTCCTCAACTTGGTGACCTCCAGTTATTATTGGACTGCCAACTGTCATCAGCCCCAGTCAGCATAGCCAATGGTCAGGGATGATGGGAATTATAATATATATAATATATATACTATATTATATTATATTACCATATGGCAAGAACATCCACCAAATGAGTGGTGGATCCCCTGAGAAGATCACAAGCAGAGCATGAAGACATCCGCTTGGGAGTCCAAATTATGGCCATCTGATCTGATTCAGGAAGGCAAATCCTTTCTCATGAGTGGCTCCCAGGATCCTGGCTTGTCCCTAAAAGTAAGGGGACGCTGGCGCCTCAGACCAAATGAGGCTCCACTGTCTTCAAGGTGGTTCTTGCCGTTTCGCAAAATGCCAACAAATTCATACATCGCTGTGAGAACGCAGGCCACTAAAGCTGTTTCTTTAATACTGTGCCTCTCTTCAATCACAAAACAAAAATGTTTTTAGAGCCCTGTAAATTTTATAAAACAGTATAAGCTGATGTGTACATAGGCTTAGCCCTCATAAGGAGCTGATGTGGTGGCTCAATTCCTTTCTGTTCTGAAGGATGTAATCCACCCTAGGCGGAAGAATATACCGTCTAAACCAAAATTAAACAATGAGATTAAAAGAAAATCCTTATTAATTTACAATTAAAAGCAGCAGCAGAGACAGGCATTCAATACAAATGCCCAGTCCAACACCCTCCTCCCTTCCCCCAAAGCTGGGGGGAAAGTTTCACCTGCCGCAGAAACCTGAAGTGGAATATTTTCCATGTGGTGATGGTAATGGAATCCACTCAGCAGAAGGATGGCTATGGGGGGAGAACCCATAGTTAAGGGGGTTTAAGGTAAGGTTAAAGGTAAAGGGTAAAGGAACCCCTGACCATTAGGTCCAGTCGTGGCCGACTCTGGGGTTCATCTTGCTTTATTGGCCGAGGAAGCCGGCGTACAGCTTCCAGGTCATGGGGCCAGCATGACTAAGCTGCTTCTGACAAACCAGAGCAGCGCACGGAAATGCCGTTTACCTTCCCGCCGGAGCAGTACCTATTTATCTACTTGCACTTTGACGTGCTTTCGAACTGCTAGGTTGGCAGGAGAAGGGACCGAGGAACGGGAGCTCACCCCGTCGTGGGGATTCGAACCACCGACCTTCTGATCGGCAAGTCCTAGGCTCTGTGGTTTAACCCACAGCACCACCCTTTGAGGAAAGGTTACCAGATTTTTTTTTCAATGAATCTGGGGACACTTTAAATACATACATACATATATAAATACATATATACATACTACACGTTTAGGACGTTGATGCTGCAGCGATGGCGGTGGCGGAGGCGCGGCCGCCGCCTTGACCTCAACCGCCATGTTTTCCCTTCCTCCGAGGCTTCTATCTCCTTTCTCCATGAGCCTGGGCAGCCCCTGAGTTGTTGGTTCTTTGGTGGTGGTGATGGGGAAGCGGTGTGCGGTGGGTCAGGCATGGAAGACGGAGAAGGGCCGAGAGCGACAGCAGCGGCAAGGCTCGGGTAGCGCAATGCCTCCCTTCCCATTGGAGCAGCCCCAATCCCATTCCTACTTACGTGCAAGCAGAAGGGGAAGGTGATCCCTCAGCTGTGAAGGGAGGCTTCCCGTTGCCTAACTGAAAGATCCCTGCCCCCTCCTGATTGCAGGAAGTCTCCCTTCGCAGCTTACTTACTGGGGTCAGGGAAGGTGGAGGCAGCCCGGAAGCTGCATCTTCGAGCCCCTGCACCACCATCATATGGGGACTTCCAAGCAGCTCCTGAACCCAGCCAGAGCCAACTGCTCCGGGCTGCTGAGACTGCCGCTGCTGCATTTCCCGGGGACATTAGATGAAATCCGGGGACATTACGGGGATGGAATTTGTCCGGGACCTATTCGCAAATCCGGGGACTGTCCCCAGGAAACAGGGATATCTGGTAACCCTAGTTTAAGGGGCAATGTTTCAGTAGCCAGCACACTGCCTTGCCCCTCCATGACTAGGAGAACACAAAATGAGCAATATGCAAAGTTTACCAGGTAAAAGAATTTAGCCTCTTTTTTTAATCCCTTTGGCAGTGCACAGATTTCAGCTTGGCTTGCGTTTTGTAATGTAAACATACAGAGTGTGTGTAGCTCCAGCCCTAAGTCAATCATGTACTGCAAAAATAAATAAATATAGGCTTGCCATATGTCAGGAATATTCCTGACGTGTCCTGGTTTTCGGGTGTAAAAATGGCATCGGGGGGATTTTATCAGGAAAAAGACCCAGATGCATGGCAATGCGGTAGAAAATTGAGCAGAAACAACTCAAAAAGCTTAAAATCTCTAATTTGGGGTTAGGTTTCCTTTAAAAAACTGAACAATTTTGGGGTCTTCCTAGAAAAAGCTAAACAACTTTGTGGGTGTCAGGAATTTTACTTTTTTAAATATAGCAACCCTAAATTTAAAAACGTTCTAGCTAATATTTGGGATTATACTTCAGGCTCCCTCCAACACATATTTTACTAATATTACAGTTTTAGGGTTGTTGTTTTTTAATAAGTTTATTTGCTGCTTAGTGCTTATCACAGAAAAAGTTGTCTCAAAGCAGCTAACAGGCTGTTGTCATGTTTTTTGCATGTGTGTGTGTTAGGGATTGATTAGCTGCTTGTGCGTAAAAACGTGCTCCCTCAGAGTTTGTGCGACCCCACAAACCTCCGTGTGTGACGGAGCTCCTCAGACATGTCTGCTCTAGTCACTAGTAGAGTCCGACAGTGGCTGTCTGCGGAAGCGTTTCCAGCAAAGGAGCTCCTTAACGGAAACGCGTCTCCTGGACTCACGGCGTGACAGTTTCCGGCGAGGTGTGGGTCTCCCTATGGGAGACTCAGATACCTCCCCACTGTTCTCGCTGGAAGCTTCCCTGAGCCCTCCCTCCTGCTCGCATTCCCTCAGAGACCCACTCCTCCCCCTGCTGGTCCCTGCTTCAGCTGTTGAGTCTCTTTCTTCCTCCCTGAGTCCCTCCACCACCTGATGCTCCGATGGCAGTTCCCTGACATCCACCTCCCCTCCAGGGCCCCCCTCACCCCCTCCCATTTCCTCTCCCCTGGGAGGTGAAGGGCTAAAACCCCGAAACGAATCTTCCTCATCTTCCGACGTCTCGAACAATTCCCTCCATCGATCGTCGTCCTGGCTCGCTGAATCCTCTTCCTCTTCAGAATCTGGGAACCCCTCCAACTCCTCTTCCTCGTCGGTGGTGGCAAAGTATTCCCTTCGGAACCTCGCTACAGGCTGAGGTTTACGTGGGAACCTCTGATGAAAAGTCTCTATTAAAACTTCGTCATTGACATCCTCTGCCCTAACCCAGGTGTTTTCCGACTCCGGTTCCCCTTCCCACATTACCAAATACTCTACTTGATCTCCCTTCCACCTGGAATCGAGGATCTCCGCTACATGGTAGCTGTGTTCCTTCTCCTCCATTGCTGGTCCCCTAGTGACCCTCCCTTCACTGTCTCCTCTATACGGTGACAGCAACGACCTGTGAAAAACTGGGTGCAGCTTCATGTGGTTCGGTAACCGGAGCCTGAAAGCCACTGGATTGACCTGCTGCATGACTTCAAACGGACCCAGCCTTTTGGGTCTTAATTTCTTACAACCTCCTTTGAACGGCAACCCTTGGGTTGACAGCCACACCTGGTCCCCCACCCTGATGCTTTCACCTTCCCTTCGGTTTTTGTCTGCCTGCCTCTTATATTCCTCCTTAGCCCTGTTTAAGTTGAGTTGGAGCTGGCGATGGATCGCTTCCATTTCTTCAACGAACTGTTCTGCAGCTGGAACGCTCCAGTTCTCCCCCTCCCCCCCTGGGAAGGCTCTGGGATGGCACCCGTGATTAGCCAAAAAGGGGCTCATCCCCGTGGACACGTTCTCTGCATTGTTGTAGGCAAATTCTGCCAACGCCAGCTTCTCCACCCAATCATTCTCTCTGTCATTAACATAACACCTCAAATATTGTTGGAGAACCCCATTTGCTCTTTCCGCCTGCCCGTTGGTTTCTGGATGACGGGCCGTTGAAAAATTAACCTCTACATGCAGTAAGCTCATGAGCTTCCTCCAGAACCTGGAAGTAAATTGTTTCCCTCGGTCTGAAACCACCCTCAAGGGGGCGCCATGCAACCGAAACACATTCTCTACAAACAATTTGGCTGTTTCTTCTGCTGTGACCGCATGTGAGCAGGCTATAAAGTGGGCCATTTTAGTTAACAGGTCTACTACAACCATGATGGCTGTTTTCCCTCTAGACCTTGGCAGATCAGTCATGAAATCTATTGCCACTGCTTCCCACGGTCTTTCAGGTGTGGGCAGTGGTTCTAATAAACCAGCCGGCGCCCGCCTCTCCCCCTTGGCTCTTTGGCATTGTTCACACCCTCTCACATACTCCCGCACATCTTCCCTGACCTTGGGCCACCAAAATTCCCTGGTAACCAGCCACATGGTCTTGTGTTGCCCAAAATGCCCTGCTGTGGGGCTATCGTGCAGCTGCTTGAGTACCTTCTCCCTCAATTCCCCTTCAGGTATATATAACGCTCCCTTATAATACAATGCCCCGTTTCTCTCCTCAAAACCACCGGATTTGTCTTCCTCCCTCCTGAGATCCCTGAGTTTGTCCTGGGCGTATGCATCCTGCACCGTACCCTCTACCAATTCCCTTTGCCCCACCAAAGTCGCCCCACACACCCAGCGGTCCTCTGGAATGATATGGGTTTCTTCGGGTGCTCCCTCCCCCTCCAAATATTCCGGTTTGCGTGAGAGAGCGTCCGCCCTAACATTCTCTGGGCCTGGCACGTAACAAATCTCAAAGTTAAATTTGGAGAACTCCTGGGCCCATCTCAACTGCCTTTGGTTGAGCACTCGCGCAGTTCTCCAATACTCTAGATTTTTATGGTCCGTGCACACTTGCACCTTATGTTGTGCACCAACTAGCAGATGCCTCCATCTCCGGAACGCCTCATGAATAGCAAGAAGTTCTCGGTCGTACACCGTGTAGTTCCTCTCGGATTTGTTCAGCTTTCGCGAAAAGAAGGCACACGGTCGCCACTCTGACTCCTCCTTCCCCGGCTGCAGAAGAAGCACCGCCCCTATGGCTCTGTCAGATGCGTCTGTTTCAACCCTTAGCTTCTTTCGTAAATCCACATGCAGAAGTTGTTCTTCAGAGGCGAAGGCCCTTTTCAGCTCCTCAAACGCTCACTCCGCCTCCGCCGTCCATACAAACTTCTTTTTACTGCTGAGACAGTCAGTGATGGGCGCCGTCAGATGGGCGAAGTTGCGGATGAACTTACGATAAAAGTTTCCAAACCCTAGGAACCTCTGCACATCCTTCTTGGTTTTGGGTGTTTTCCATTCCAGCACTGCCTGTACCTTGCCGGGATCCATGGCCAATCCCTTGTCTGACAGGCGGTACCCCAGGAATTCCACCTCCTTGGTATGGAACCGACACTTCTCCAGTTTGACCCACAGCCTGTTGGCTTGCAGTCTGCTCAACACTTCTCTGACGTCTCTCACATGTTGCTCCTCATTCTCCGAATACACCAACACATCATCTAGGAAAGCAACGCAATTCTTGTAGAGCAAAGGGCCCAGTACGTGGTTCATAAAAGATTGAAAACACGCTGAGCCTGCTTGTAATCCAAATGGCATAACGAGGTATTCAAATGCCCCCAAAGGGGTAAACATGGTGGTTTTCCATTCATCCCCTTTCCTTATGCGTATCAGGTTGTACGCCCCCCTTAGATCCAGCTTTGTAAAAATCTTTCCCTTCCTCACCCTGGTCAAAATATCATCAATTCTGGGCATAGGGAAAGCCACCGGTTCAGTCACTGCATTTAACCTCCTAAAATCGCATACAAGTCTCGGCTTGTCCGCGTTTTTTTTGTCCACAAAGAACACTGGGCTACCCCCTGCTGCTTTGGACTCTCTGATGAAGCCTCTCTTCAGGTTCTTGTCAATAAACCCTCGCAACTCCTGCATTTCTCTGTCTGACATGGCATACAACTTGCCCACGGGAAGCTGTGCTCCAGGGAGTAAATTGATCTGGCAATCAAAGGGTCTATGAGGTGGTAGTTGGTCAGCTTCCTTCTCGCTGAACACGTCGCTGAGATCTGCATACTGTGGTGGTACCTTCACCTTCTCCATTACTTCAGTCCCTGCTAGGGTGGCTTGGGCCCCTGCTGAACCCTTTTCCCCTTTGCAGTGTTCTAAGCAATGTGCTGAACCAAAGGACACCACTCTTTGATGCCAGCCAACCAGCGGATCATGTAGAGCTAGCCAGCTCATTCCCAAAATAATGGGAGCGCCTCCCAGGGTGGCCACATTAAACGCTATCAGTTCTGTGTGCCTTGCCACCCTCATTATCATTGGGACAGTCTGCAAGCTGACTCCTCCTCCCAACAACTCCCTGCCATCAATCGTGGTCACCTGCAGGGGGTTGCTTAAAGGGATAGTCTGTATCTGGTGTTCAGCAGCAAACTCCTTGCTCATAAAATTGCAGGAGCTGCCTGAGTCCAATAGCGCCTTTATTTTTAGGGGGTGCCCATTTTGCAGCTCTAGCGACACTTCAATCACTAGAGCAGGTCGAGGAGCTTCTGGCACGGGCACTTTCACTGCTCTTTGGCCTGGCTGCAGTGCCCCGATTGTGGCAACCAGGCGTTGGCTTTTACCTGCTCCGTTCCCCCCTGTTCTCCCCCCTCAACAGCTCCCACCATCCCTTGCCATTCCTTCCTCTGGGGGCAGACTCTGGCAAAGTGGCCTGGCTGTTGGCAGAGATAGCATTTCCGGGGGCCCTTTCCCTCCTTCTTAGCCCCCTCGCTGGTTTTTGAAAATGCGCGCGCGCGCGCTGTTCCGATTTCCATCGGCTCTGCCGGCGGGAAAGCTGGCTCAGGAATGTCTGGAATGCGGAACTCCTTCCAACGTTCCCCTCTCCCTTCCCGCCTCTCCAAGGCTCTTGCCTCCTGCCGCGCTCCTATGGTCAGCGCAGATTTGGTCAGCTGATCCATAGACTCCGCCCTGGGGCTCCGTGACAGCTCGTCTTTCACCGCCGAAGAAAGACCTTCTTCAAATAGCATTTGAATGGGTGCCGCCGATAAATCCCAACTCAGTCTGTGAATCAGCATGGTAAACTCAGTCCAGTACTCACGGACAGATCGACTTCCCTGCTTACAAGCCATTAGCTGTCTGCGCACCGCCCCTTCCTCAATATCGCTGGAAAACATGATATCCATTGCACGAAAGAACTTCCTCGTGTCCTTTAGTATGTCATTGTGCGTTGCCATTAGGGGTCGAACCCAGTCTCTCGCCCCTTTCTCAAGATGCCCAATTACAAAAGCAACTCGCGATTCCTCATCAGGGAACTCATCGAACTGCACATTAATTGCATATTGCATCTCTGTCCTAAAGGCATGGTAATCCTTGGGGTCCCCCCCAAATTTTTGCACCAATCCTGGTACCTTTCTGGGGAATTGAGTGGCTCTCCCCTTCTTGTCTGCATCCTGAGCCCTTCTCTCCTCCAGCCTCGCCGTCTGCAGCGCCAGTTGGACCTCCAACGCTCGGTATCTATCTTCCAAGCTTGGACCAGCTCCAGCCCCCGCTCCTCCGGTTCCGGTTGGTTCGCTCATGATGCTTTCTCTTGCACAGGCAGCGTACAGAGACTGTCGGACTGCTGTTAGGGATTGATTAGCTGCTTGTGCGTAAAAACGTGCTCCCTCAGAGTTTGTGCGACCCCACAAACCTCCGTGTGTGACGGAGCTCCTCAGACATGTCTGCTCTAGTCACTAGTAGAGTCCGACAGTGGCTGTCTGCGGAAGCGTTTCCAGCAAAGGAGCTCCTTAACGGAAACGCGTCTCCTGGACTCACGGCGTGACAGTTTCCGGCGAGGTGTGGGTCTCCCTATGGGAGACTCAGATACCTCCCCACTGTTCTCGCTGGAAGCTTCCCTGAGCCCTCCCTCCTGCTCGCATTCCCTCAGAGACCCACTCCTCCCCCTGCTGGTCCCTGCTTCAGCTGTTGAGTCTCTTTCTTCCTCCCTGAGTCCCTCCACCACCTGATGCTCCGATGGCAGTTCCCTGACAGTGTGTGTTTTAAGCATACATTACCAAATACATAAGATAAGAGGACATTATTATGGGAAAGTGCTCATCCTGCAATAACATAAAAAGGACACATTTCACCCCACCCAACTAAAAGACGAACACCAGTTGAGAGCGAAATGTCAGGCAGGGTGAGTAGGAATGTCTCCACCTGGCACCCAAAGACTGATAGCCATAGCAAGTTTTATCACTTGCTATTACCCTACTGGCAGGAAAATATTTTACTCTTCTTTGCTTGATTCTAGCAGCTACAAAAGTAGCTGGATGCTTATGAGTTTAAGGAGATGAATGGGCAATGGCACAGCAGGTAACAGCATTCCCATATTGCTGCTACCCAGGCAAGAATGCAGTTGAGGTCTCTGTTCCTAGGACAAGAATTTGCTCTCTTGTTAAATATGTGGCTGTTGAATTTAAGATTAGAAAGGGCATTTCAGAGAAGCCCTGTGGCATGTTAAGCTGTTCCAAAACGCCTGAGCCGTAACCACTGAATGAGCAGATAAATAGATCTTAGTGAGCAGGAGATTCTCTAAACATTGAGCAACTGTTCCACTTGCTACTATATAACAAAACAAACACCTGTAGAAATATTGGAGCTACAGTGGTGCCCCGCAAGACGAATGCCTCGCAAGACGGAAAACTCGCTAGACGAAAGAGTTTTCCGTTTTGGAGGTGCTTCGCAAAACAAATCTCCTATGGGCTTGCTTCGCAAGACAAAGATGTCTTGCGAGTTCCTGCGGGGTTTTTTCCCTCCCCCCCCCTTTTCTAAGCCGCTAAGCCGCTTATCAGCTGATCCGATAAGCTGATAAGCCGCTAAAAGCCACTAAAAGCCGCTAAAAGCCGCTAATAGCGCTAATCCTCTAATCCGTCAATGGGCTTGCTTCGCAAGACAAAAAAACCGCTAGACGAAGAGAATCACAGAACAGATTCTTTTCGTCTTGCGAGGCACCACTGTATATGTGTTGGTTTCGGGGTGTTGCCACTGTGCAGTGCTTGGAGTCACAAGACTCTGTTTACATTCCAGAGATTCCATACTGTTGGAAGTCTCACGGTAGACATGAGACGGATGTGATGTTTCCTGTTCCTTTGTTCCAGTTGCTCTCTGCTTTCACAGAGAGAGCATGTTTGTTGCTTTTCTGTCTGCGTAGCTAGAAATAATATCTTAGTGATGTAGCTCATAAACCTTGTCACTTCTGCTGCTTTTAAACTCTGCGTAATGGGAACGTGCTTGGAGCCTTAGCAAAGGCTCAGGTCGTTAATCACGTCGGAGGGCGATTCTGGAGGAGTCGCTTGGTCGAACGCAGGCTCCGACAATATGGTCATTAAATGTCTGCTACCAGGCACAATCCTAAAACACTGAGAGATGCAGCTTTGGCAAGGACTGTGCTGCAACTGTGTGGGAGAAGGTCAAGCCAGGTGAAAATTGAAACTGGGGCTGCACAGAAAACTACACACCGTTCCAGCTCAAAAGCTGCTAAGGCTTAGTTCCACAAGGAGCGTGTACTACTGTACCCAACCTAGAAGAGATCAAGAAGACCAAGGGCTGTGGTTTTCAGATGGTCAATCCTGGGATTCCTTGGGAAGTTTCTACAGGTTGTGTCATGAGAAGATCAATCAAAGCAGGCAAGCTTCTCTGAAAGACAGCCTGCCCATTACTACCTACGGGACCGCCTCTCCTGGTATGCCCCACAGAGAAACTTGCGGTCTTCAAATAAAAACATCTTGAAGGTCCCAGGCCACAGAGAAATTAGGCTGGCCTCAACTAGAGCCAGGGCTTTTTCGGCCGTGGCTCCAATCTGGTGGATCGCTCTGTCACAAGAGACTAGGGCCCTGTGGGACTTGACATCTTTCCGCAGGGCCTGCAAGACAGAGCTGTTCCACCAGGCCTTTGGCCAGGGCACAGCCTGACTCCCTCCCTCGGCAATCTTCGTGGAGCTCTGGCCCAATGGTTGCCAGTGGCTTGAATTAATTAATTTTATAATGAATGATTTTAGAGTTTTGTTTGTGCTGTACTTTTGTACTGTTTTATTGTTGTTAGCTGCCCTGAGCCCGGCTTCGGCTGGGGAGGGCGGGATATAAATAAAATTTATTATTATTATTATTATTATTACTGCAACACAAAGCCTTAGGTGAGTTCTGGTGCCCTCTTGCTGTTCCTACCATTCAATAGAGTGGACCCTCCAGACGTTGCCGGACTACAACTCCCATCATCCCTGACCACTTGCCCTATTAGCTAAGGCTGGTGGGAGTTGGGGTTCACACTTGCTACCCTTACTTTAGAGAATCCTTTACAGCACACAAGGGTCCTCATCAGATAAACCAATGTGAAGAAGGTTCCCAGAAGGTAGGAAACTGGGAAACTGTTGATCTGTGGCAGCATTCCCCAACCTTTGCCCTCCAGTTGTTATGTAATACAACTCCCATCAGCCCGGACTTGATATGAACAATGGGAATTGTGCTCCAAAACACCTGGAGGACACCAAGCTTGGGGAAACTGGTCTAGGGTAATCTGGAGTCAGATGCTGGTCAGCCGAAGAAGCAGAGCCAGTTGTCAGTGAAGTTAACTTTTTATTTAAGGCAACAAGCAACATTCTCAGCAGGTCTTGCCCTATGGAGCAGTTGCCAGGACTGATGGTCCCCATCTTCTACCCTCTCTAAAGTTCCTCCTCTCCCAGATGTTTCCCAAGCAGTCGCAAACTGCATCTGCGCACCTCTGGTTTCTGTTCTGCCATCCTCATTATTCTGTGTGTTCTTGGAGACCAGGAGAGGGAAACTCTCTGGATTCTTCAATATTCCATTGACCTCCCTCCTCTGTTTCAGCCTTAGAGTCTGAACTGCTCCCTGTCACAGGCTCTTCCTGCTCACTAAACCCTGTTGCCCCTTTGGCATCCAGCATCTCCTCCCACTCTCCTCCCCCTGACCTCTTCTTGGTGTCCCATCACCAACCCCTAAAGCTCTGAGCTTTCCTCCTCTGGGGTTTCCCTTGGCAGTTCCCCAGCTGGTGTCATCCAGCCAGTCCCTGGCAGATAATGGGTTCATATCTGGAGGAAGCTATTTGGAACACCGGGCCTCTATTGAGGCCCTAAATTTGAATTCAGGTATTGGTCTTAACGTGAAACCATGGGCTAGCTAAATCATTATTTGTTTCAGCGTTCATACCCAAACCTGCCTACAAACCAGAGATTTATTGGGGGCAGGGGGTAGCAACCAGGATCTGAAATAATGCTTTGAAGTTGGTTTACAAATCCGTTCTAGCCGTGGATTCCAGTTACTGTAAGTGCAAACTCAAAACATTGAGTCCGGAAGCTCAGACCCTTGCAAGCACATAAATACAATGCCACAATCACAACCGCTTTCAACAAGTAACTTTTAAAAAGACAAACAGAAGTACCAATTTTGCGCAGACGTTTTAAGGAACAGGAACAGAGAGACTGAGCTCCCGGTGGTATCACGCACACCCCAGGCATGTTTGACATTAAGGGAGTTGGTTGTTGTAGAAACCAAGTCCCATAGACTCATTAATTTTCAGCAGTAAGCACCACCCATCCCTCTTGTTGTTGTTTAAAAACTATGAGCTGTGCATATTACATTTATTATACAACAAAACACTCTTCCCTCCAAGCCGAAAGAGGTGGATTACGTTGTTTTGCCTCTCAGTGCTAAATGGCTTGCATTTCATATTCTCCCAGGAGGGGGTTTTGCTTAAATTTCAAATAGAATGAGGAGATCAGGAGTGGACTGAGGATTGTGAGTCCCCTTTATCTCAACTTTCAGTGTCAATGCATTCTGTCACAGCCCTCCTGCCTCCTTCCCAAAACCAGTTCTGCCACACTTGACTCTGCTTCCTTGCCCTTACATCATTATTTTCTTGGAACAACTTCTGTCTGTAAGATTATACTGGTTTGTGGTCTCCCAAAGAGCTCTTGCACTGCTTGAAAAAGAATTCAGTGAAACCCCACAGCTTGCACATTATTGATTAAAGAGTCCACTTCAAGGCTTCCCTCTGTTACTTTCTCTGGAGCCAACAGCACAGCAACATCCTGTAGTTACAGCTAACATTGCACACAAACCAGCTACCTGAATTTAAAAACCAAGAACCAAAACACTAATAACAAATAAAGTTTCTTCTTTCTCTCAAGACCAATGCATGCTGCTTGATCTGCTAAACCGAACTTCATTGATTTAAGCCAGTTTGATCTCTTTGACATGAATTAGACTAAATCGTTTAAGTCCAAGTATGCCAGCTTATTTTAATTGTAAATTAGGTTAGCGTTATGAGAGATTTCCCCTTGAATACAGAAAAGTAATTTAAGTGCAAGATGTATCCTCTTCCGCGCAAGCCCCTTTGGAACACAATTTTTGCACAATTCCCATTTATTTTCATGAGGTATGTGCAAAAGAAGTTCCCTGTGTTTTGCGCCAAATGTCCTTTCGCTTCACAGTATACCAAAGTACTGAATTAACCACTCAGTGAATCAAAGAGTTCAGAGCAAGCACATTCCTGGACTTAAAAAAACACACCAAAAAACCACTCTCCACCTGGATTACATTTTAACCACAATTTTGGCCCAATCTGCAGCTGAACGCATCTTTAATTCAAGTAAACAAGGTTACCTTGGAGATGATTAATGGTTCCCCATGCTCCAGTCCACCTTTCAAAGTAAATCCCCATGGAGAACCTCCTTTTAGCAAAACCTCCAAATAAATGTATCTTCCTTTATGGGTTAAGTTTGCTTCCGAAGAAGAAATAATAGTCCTGTTTATATTGTCCAGCATCCTCATGTTTATATTCTCAAGCACTCACTGAAGCCAAAAGCAGGGACTGGAAGAGTCTGGGGAGGAGGAGGAGGAGAGAGTAGAAGATTAAAATCCCTCACGTCCATGATGAATTGTCTCATAGTCTACAGGACCGCAGGCTGCTAGGATTGCCAGGAGGTTATGTTTTCCTTCTCAGCAGAAGTCCAGAAGGCAGAGCTCAATTTGCCCATCATTTCTATCTCAGAACTTCCAACTTTTTGGATGCAGCTTTTTGAAAACGAAGCATTTCTCCCCGTGCAAACATTGGTCCCGTGCAAAATCCTTCCTTTCACCTCTTCATTCTTTCCCTTAACATTTGCAATCGGTGGCTTTTCAGCATAAAAAGGGGGGAAAAGAGACATTTAAATGCTTTGGGTAGCAAGCTCCTCAAATGCACACCAGCGCTTCATTATTATTTTTTTATATTGATTATCAGCCCTTTCTCCCCTTCTGTGAGCAATTTACCATTACAATGGTCGTTTTTTCCTCAGTTCATTGCATCCAAAGAATGAAAGCATCTCCCACCCCCCTGTCTGCCAGCTCGCTTTTCTGCTAACTTCACAATTTTGTGACTTGTCAAAAGTAGCAGGGGGAAGGGAGTAAAAGCCTGGACCTTAAACAACTTGTTCCCTCGAGCTGGGGACTTGAAATAGTTTCCCAGCTGAGTTTATAAAGGGGGAAAGAGAGCGTGCCAGGAAAACAGGAAAAGCAGGTGAAATTAATCCCTTGAAAAAATGTTAAGGAGATAGCTTAGCTCTTTTCAGCAGTTTCTCACTGCACTCGCTTGCCCGTGTTGTCATGCCTGCTGCTAAATGAGAGTGTTCAACTGGGGGAAGGAGGGAGAGAGAAGAAGAAAACTTGTCTGTTTTTGCCACTGCATGCCAAAAAAAAACTGTGTGGTGCCTCATAACTGAGGTTTCCATATTTATAAGGACCCCAGAGGCTGCTGCCGTCATGGAGTTTCTTCTGCCTTCTGGGGAAAACATCGCTTTGCTAATTATTTGTTGGAAAATGCTTCAGAATCTCCACTCCAATTCAGTATTTGTTGGCCACAAATATGATTATGTGTTAGGCACCGGGTGATTTATGGGAGATCTCACCCCAAAACGCTCCATTGATGTCATCGATTCATAGCATCACAGAACTGCAGAGTTGGAAGGGACCGCAAGGGTCATCTAGTCCAACCCCCTGCAGTGCAGGAATCTTTTATATATATATATAATAATATTTATTAAAAGTTTAAAGATTACAGAAAAAAGAAAAGAAAAAAGAACAACAAGAAGGAAATTAACAGAACATACATTACAATACATAAAAAGAAAAACATAAAAAACAATACAACAATACAACGAAAAGAAACAAAAACACTAAAACACACATCCAATATTCCATATCTTTGCCTTTCATTTACTTGTTTCATCGACCTCCTCGCACCTCCCTTTTTTGTATTCTAATTCAATTTTAGCTATTTCAGCAAATCCTTTCCATCTTACTCAGTTTTTGTTCTATCATTTACCTTAACCCAATCTGACCTTAAATTTTACACTTTAGCCCATTAACAATCCATTTTTACTTAATTCTTTATAACATTTCTGCTAAAGCCATGTAACTTCATTCCAGCATCCTTCTAACATTCATTAATTTTGCTATATTTTTGTAAATATGCTTTAAATTTTTTCCAATCTTCTTCCACCGACTCTTCTCCCTGGTCTCGGATTCTGCCAGTCATTTCCGCCAGTTCCATGTAATCCATGCAATGCAGAAATCTTTTGCCCAACGTGGGGCTCGAACCCACGACTGTGAGATTAAAAGTCTCAGGCTCTGTCCCAGCATCACATGAAGCATAAAGTTAAGATATTGCTGACACTAAAATACCAGTACATTCAGCTCCAGCAATCTTTACACATAATCAAGTGACTGGGAGTGGCCGCCAAGACCACATAACCACATAACTCCGGTCTTGAAAAACCTACATTGGCTCCCAGTAAGTTTCCAAGCACAATTCAAAGTGTTGGTGCTGACAGGACAGAAGTACTGTTTTGGGGGGAAAGGAGGCGGGTGGGTATATAAATAATGTATATAAGGTAGACATTCTGGGGGAACTTCCATTCCTCCTCACTACTATGAGCTGAATAAAGAGCATGAAATCCACTCTCGACTCCAAGTATATTTCACTGATCAACAAACCTAGGTTACCGTTGCCACTATTAACTTGGAGCAAACACCACAATGGAATGTCTGGTGGACTTTTATTTTTTTTAAACAGTGAAATTTACTCTTCTTCATTTCATTTCTATACCGTTCTATATTGTAAAGAAAAAACCTCAAAGCGGTTCACAACACATTAAAGCATCAAATCCAGAATAATAATAAAAAGTCAAGGTTCAAGGAGAATATTTCAGATCCTTTTCTAAGCGAAATTTTACTTTTCCCCATATTTTTTTACCTACTTCAACACGGAGGAAGGGGTCTATTTTTGGTCTCCCTATCTCCATTTTTGAATGGGGGAGCCTTGGGGGTCGCAAGCCTTTTGGAGGGCATATTGCATGATTTTCCTTCTATTTTATAATCATTAATATTTATCATTATTAATTGTAAATAATAATAATAATAATTTATTATTTATACCCCGCCCATCTGGCTGGGCTTCCCCAGCCACTCTGGGCGGCTTCCAAAAGAATATTAAAATACTATAATACATCAAACATTAAAAGCTTCCCGAAACAGAGCTGCCTTCAGATGTCTTCTAAAAGCCTGGTAGTTGTTGTTCTTTTTGACATCTGGTGGGAGGGTGTTCCACAGGGAAGGTGCCACTACCGAGAAGGCCCTCTGCCTGGTTCCCTGTAACTTGGCTTCTCGCAGTGAGGGAACCGCCAGAAGGCCCTCGGTGTTGGACCTCAGTGTCCGGGTAGAACGATGGGGGTGGAGACGCTCCTTCAGATATACTGGACCAAGGCCGTTTAGGGCTTTAAAGGTCAGCACCAACACTTTGAATTGTGCTCGGAAACGTACTGGGAGCCAATGTAGGTCTTTCAAGACCGGTGTTATGTGGTCTCTGCGGCCGCTCCCAGTCACAGTCTAGCTGCCGCATTCTGGATTAGTTGTAGTTTCCGGGTCACCTTCAAAGGTAGCCCCACGTAGAGCGCATTGCAGTAATCCAAGCAGGAGATAAGCAGAGCATGCACCACTCTGGCAAGGCAGTCCGCAGGCAGATAGGGTCTCAGCCTGCATACCAGATGGAGCTGGTAAACAGCTGCCCTGGACACAGATTTGACCTGTGCCTCCATGGACAGCTGTGAATCCAAAATGACTCCCAGGCTGCTCACCTGGTCCTTCAGGGGCACAGTTACCCCATTCAGGACCAGGGAATCCTCCACACCTGCCCTCCTCCTGTCCCCCAAAAACAGTACTTCTGTCTTGTCAGGATTCAACCTCAATCTGTTAGCCGCCATCCAACCTCCAACCGCCTCCAGGCACTCACACAGGACCTTCACTGCCTTCACTGGTTCTGATTTGAAAGAGAGGTAGAGCTGGGTATCATCCACATACTGATGAACACCCAGCCCAAATCCCCTGATGATCTCTCCTAGCAGCTTCATGTAGATGTTAAAAAGCATGGGGGAGAGGACAGAACCCTGAGGCACCCCACAAGTGAGGGCCCAGGGGTCTGAACACTCATCTCCCACCACCACTTTCTGAACACGGCCCAGGAGGAAGGAGCGGAACCACTGTATAACAGTGCCCCCAGCTCCCAGCCCCTCAAGACGGTCCAGAAGGATGTTATGGTCGATGGTATCAAACACCGCTGAGAGATCCAGCAGAACTAGGAAACAGCTCTCACCTTTGTCCCTAGCCCACCGGAGATCATCAACCAGTGCGACCAAGGCAGTTTCAGTCCCATGATGAGGCCTGAATCCCGACTGGAAGGGATCCAAATGGTCCGCTTCTTCCAGGCGTGCCTGGAGTTGTTCAGCAACCACTCGCTCAATCACCTTGCCCAAGAATGGAAGATTTGAGACTGGGCGATAGTTGGCTATCATGGCCGCATCTAAAGATGGTATTTTAAGAAGCGGTTTAATAACCGCCTCTTTCAGCAAGTCTGGGAAGGCTCCCTCACGGAGGGAAGCATTCACCACCCCACAAAGCCCATCGCCCAGTCCTTCCCAGCTTGCTTTTATAAGCCAGGATTGGCAAGGATCAAGGAGACAAGTGGTTGGTTTCACTCGTCCAAGCAGCCTGTCCACATCCTCGGGGGTAACAGATTGGAATTGATCCCACACAACTTGACTAGACAGGACTCTAGCACTCTCCCGCCCCAGCCCTGCTCCCACGGTGGAGTCTACCTCTTCTCGAATCTGAGCGACTTTATCTGCAAAAAACTTTGCAAAGTCATTGCAGGAGATCATGTTGCCCCTACTAGGCCCTGATGGAGCAGGTGGTTCCGCTAAATTGCGAACCACCTGAAAGAGTCTCCTGCTACTGTTTTCCGCAGATGCAATAGAGGCGGTGAAGAAATTCTTCTTCGCCGTTGCTATCGCCACTTGGTAGGCTCGACGTTGAGCTCTAACCTGTGTCCGGTCAGATTCAGAATGGGTTATCTGCCACCGGCGCTCTAGCCGTCTCAACGATTGTTTCATTGCCCTCAGATCCGTGGAAAACCACGGGGCTGTCCAGGCTCCATGCAATCGGAGAGGGCGCTTTGGAGCCAAACAGTCAATAGCCCTGGTTAACTCCACATTCCAGCGGGCCACCAGGGAATCAGCTGAAAGGCCATCAACATGGGATAAAACATCCCCTACCACTCTCTGGAAACCATTTGGATCCATTAAGTGGCGGGGGAGGACCATCTGAATCGGTCCCACCTCCCTGCAGAGGGGAAGGGTCGCGGAGAAGTCCAGTTGCACCAGGAATAACATACATTTTATTATCAAGCACCCATCTCATAGGAACAGATCTTTACCAGCTGGTTTCTGTATTGGATTTTATATATATATATGTGCTCTGGTTGTTGTTTTAAAATGTGGATAGATAGATAGATAGATAGATAGATATAGATAGATAGATAGATTGTTGTTGTTGTTTTAAAAATTGTTTCTATGTGTTTTTATTGCATTTTAAGTCATCGTAATACCTTCTTGTTTCTCTGTGGAAAGGGATGGATGAGATTTATTTTATGAAATTCTTATCATGTTCTTGTACTGCTAAACCATGGAACACGCTTCTATCTTTGATCATAAATATTTCAGTTTAAGATTGTGTATCGTCAAAGTTTTCCCCAGTTCCATAAAATGCAAGACAGTGATGCGCTTCTTCAGAAAAGAGCGACAATATATTTTTTTAGTGCCATGAAATCCATATACCAAGCTGAAACTCCTTGTAAAATAGGTTCCTCTTTCAGAGAATAATATGTAACACTTGAGATGTTCAAAAAGTAAGAAGTGGTGACAATATCTGCAGCAGTTTCTCATTTCAGCTTCCCATATGACATGACTGAAGACGATATGACAAATATCTCTTCCTTAAGGGGTTTCAAGCATATACGGTATATAAGCACCTTATTCCTGCTATTCAAATTAACACAATTACTTAATCTAACTGTATTTTGCTCTCTCTGTCGTTGCACTTTCAGGATCTGAAAAAGAACCCTCTTAGTTGTAGACTGAATACGATCAGTTTCTGTTACAGTAGGTGAAAATACAAGCAAAGCATCGAGACAGATAAGTCTGCTACAATTAATGCTTGGCTGCATGCTTGATAGAACAGCTCTTCCCAGCCATAAACATGAAAAATCTATGAACCTTCAAATGTGGTTTGATGCCAGTTGTCTTCAGCTTTAGATGGTATGGTGCATGGGTAGGCAAATTAAGGCCCGGGGGCTGGATCTGGCCCAATCGCCTTCTAAATCCGGCCTGCGGACGGTCCAGGAATCAGCGTGTTTTGTGTGTGTTTTCAAATTTTTTATTAATTTCCCAAAGATTTTTTAAACAAACAAACAAACATAAATCTCAACTGTATTTAAACCAAACTTAATAACATTCTTAGGTGACTTCCTCGTATCCCCTTGGTTGAATTTCAGTGTATATCATTTTAACGGTTTTCCAAAACCACTATTCTTATAAAATTAACTTAATCACTTAACATCTTCATATTTTCCTTTCCAATTCAGTATTAAACATATTAATTCATCCCATTACCTAGTTATGTCCTAAGCCTATCTGTTATTTGCAAACTTCTCCAATTAATTTAACTTAACATATTTAACTAAATAGTTCCGTCCATTCTTCCTGATAATCCTCCTCCTTCTGGTCACGGACTCTTCCAGTCAGGTCGGCTAGCTCCGAAGAGTCCATCATCTTCATCTGCCAATCTTCCACTGTTGGTACTTCTTGTGTTTTCCAATTCTTAGCTAATAAAATTCCAGCAGCAGCTGTGACATACAAAAATAATTTAACATCCTTCTTGGGCAATTCCAAACCTGTTATTCCAAGAAGTTTCTTACTGAATGTATCTTACTGAATGTATATTTCAACATTTTTTTCAGTTCATTATAAATCTTCTCCCAGAAGTCTTTCACCTTGGGGCAGGTCCACCACATGTGATAAAAAGTACCCTCTTTATCTTTACATTTCCAACATAAATTATCACTGTTATGGTAAATCTTTGCTAATTTTAGGAATCAGCGTGTTTTTACATGAGCAGAATGTGTTCTTTTATTTAAAATGCATCTCTGGGTTATTTGTGGGTGTTATGTACTGAGTTAAATAGGATCTAAAATCCCTGACCACTGGTCCTGCTAGCTAGAGATGATGGGAGTTGTAGTCCCAAAACAGCTGGAGGGCCAAGTTTGGTCATCACTGCCTTAACTTGAAGTTAATACTTAGAAAGTAGTTAAAAATAAAAGCCACCAGATGTCAGTAGAGGATCAAGTTCCAATATTTATTTATTTCCTTTCCATTCCATTCGCAGACTGCTTCCTATGAAACATAGCAAAGCAATTCTCAAGTGTCTCTTTCAAGGATTGTGGGGTCTGCTTCTAATAGCTCAGGGATGCACCGAGAGTCCAATATTTATGCAAAAGTGTTGGCTAAGATCTATTACAGTAGGTTTTTCCATCCATGGACTTTCTATAGATGTGGTCAAGTGTTTATGTTCCTTTTTAATAAGCAAATAAATTTTTAAAAACAACCAAAAATTATTGTAATTCTGACATATATCAAAGTGGATATTAGTAGCTTTGGAATTAATCCACTCAAAAATTCCCCCCAAAATTCTCACTTCTCCCCTCCAACTGTAATATACCGTATTGGCCCGAATATAAGCCGCACCCAAATATGTCGCACCTTTAAAACTGGAAGGGGAAAAAGAAAAGAAAAAAGAAAAAATACCCGAATATAAGCCGCTCCATTCCTCACTGCTCTTGGCTGCATACTGTAAGGTTGTGAATATAAGCTGCACTTTAACTTTTCAAGGTTGGAATTTAGGGGAAAGTGAGGTTATATTCAGGCCATTACGGTATATACCAGATCACATTACATATGGATTCTTCAAAGAATGAACATTATTAAGCTGATTGTTATGTACTGAGTTGAATAGGATCCAAAAGGCAGCAGTCTGATTGGTCCTAGAACACTAGGATTCAGAATTGGTCTGATTGAGCCACCCAATCCAGCTCCAGGTGGAAGGGAATCCGCAACCTGATTGGCCTACAGGAGAATCCCGGAATTAGCCAATCACTTGGGGCCCATTGTGTAAATAATGTATATAAGGCAGACATTCTGGTGGAACTTCCATTCCTCCTCACCACTATGAGCTGAATAAAGAGCATGAAATCCACTCTCGACTCTGAGTATATTTCACTGATCAACAAACCTAGGTTACGGTTGTCACCATTAACTTGGATCAAACACCACAATGGAATGTCACCAGATCACATTACATAGGGATTCTTCAAAGAATGAACAAATCTCTTTTCATATGTATTCCATTCCTAAATTGGGCATCACTACAGCCAGAGGCTACACCCAACGGATACATCTTTTTCTTCATTTTGCTCCCCACCCCTTTTGTCAAACAAGAAATAGTTCCTGTACAAAACTATTTTTGTCACCAAGAGGGGAAAAAATGGGTTACAGGGTGTCTTTCTGGTTTCCTTCCTAGGATGTAGAGTCAAGAGGTAATACTAGTATAGAGTTATTGTACATCTATTGTTATTAAAGTGTCACTATCATCCGCTTCTATTATGTTGCTCTTATTTATAGTCCATGGAATCTCGTATGTAAGAGGGAAGCAAAGGAACAAATGGCTTACAAAGTTAATCCACAAACGTAGAAAAAATGCTAAAGAATGAAATTGTACCCTGAGGTACTTATTCCCTTTATGGATTTTAGGTAAGCTGGAAAAGAAAAGAAAAAAAAGAGTTTTATTGGAAATTTATTATGCAAATATATTTGTTTCTCCTTTGTGATTTTCCTGAAATTCAGTCCTTCTTCTAAAACAAACCTTATTTCTATTACTGGCTTAATTTGCAGGATTTACTGAACCTACATGATATGCTGGCTGACTTCTAAATGACATTTAACTTCATTGTCAAAACAGAAGTGGTTTACCACAGCTTCCTCTGCTGTGACTAAGCTTGAACAATGTGATGATCCTCATGATTTAAATCAGACCAAGGATGCGCTGCTGAGAGCTACGCACACCAACCCTTGTAAGTTGTTACCAATCTGTCTGTTCGACACTAATTCTAATGCGAATCAAACTGTCCGATTTTGTTGAAAAGTCCTTACTGACCAAATTCTTGCAGCTGATAGTTATTTATATCTAGAAATTTCATCCGTGCAGGTTTTTTCCTTGCAAGTTTTCCATTGGCATCTGGTTGGCCACTGTGAAAACAGGATGGCAGAAGCAAAAATGGGCGTGTACAGTAATGGACTCCGACATTTGCATCGTAGGCTACATTCCAAAAGGTTTCTACACAGAGAGCTGCACTTCTCTATCCAGGCAACCAAGAAGGATTATCACAGTCAAGGATATATCCTAGCCAGGCAAAAATGACTGAGGTGGGTTGGTGAAGGAAATTGCTTGGGGAGAAGAAATACCCTATGCGGAGTCCTGAAAACTAAACAGAAAAGCGTGGAGGGCAACATTTGATGCTTAGGCCTGAGGTTCCTTGCTGCTGTAGATGCTTCAGCAATAAATTCAGGATTCTCCAGGGGTGGACAACTCCCAAGAGATTGCGATCTACTCACAGAGTTAAAAACTGGCAGTCATCTACCTTTTGGGGGTTTCAGGTCAAGGTTGTTGTGCTTTTTTAAGGAAGGAAAGTCCCATTTTGGGGGTGTGCAGGGTAAATGTGGCGCTTTCTTTAGGGGAGCAAAAGTTGTTGAGCTTCTTTGGGGGGGAACCAGTGATCTACCACAGACGTCCACTGATCTGCCGTATTTTTCGCTCTATAGGATGCACCGGACCATAGGAGGGGGAGAACAAGGGGGGGGGATTTCTTGTTCTCCCCCTCTAAAACAATGTGCGTTCTGTGCATTCAAGGTGTATTCACCCGAAGCCTCCAGAGGCTTTGGGTTCCTTTCGACCTTCTCTTTGGGGCTGGCAGGGGGGAAGCGCTGCTTCCCCCCATCGCCAGCCTCAAAAACCAGGTCACGGAGCAGCGCAGAGGCAGCGCGGCACCTTCCCGCTGCCCCCGAGCTTGTGGGGCTGGCAGTGGGGGGCAGTGTTGCAGCCTTTCCTCCACCTTCGTACAGCCTTCGTAGCCTCCGCAGGGCAGCAGAGCTTTGCGCAGCCGTCCGCAAGCTAGAACAGCGAGACGGAGCGCTCCGCAGCACTCCGTCTCGCTGTTCTGGCTGCGGGGACAGCCTTTGTAGCCTCCTCAGGGCAGCGGGGTGAAGGCAGCTGCGCAGCACTCCGTCTCCCTGTTCTGGCTTTGGGCTTAGCCGTGCAGCCTGCATTCGCTCTATAGGACGCACACACATTTCCCCTTAATTTTTGGAGGGGAAAAAGTGCGTCCTATAGAGCGAAAAAGACGGCACCTGTTGGACATGCCTGCGAGAGGCTTACAATATGATGCAAACTCCGGATTTCACAGGGACATTCCTGGAATTACGAAAGTCACCCCAGCTTCTGATTTGAACCTGGAATTTCCCCCACCAGTGCTGCCACCACCCAGCTGGGGGGGGGGGAGGGTGAGCCAGAGTTTGTCCCAAGCAGTGGTGGCTGCAATGGAGCATCCCATTGCCCTTGGACTTTACTGCCTATAAAACCTAATTGAGAGAATGGATCCTGATCAAAACCTGGAAGGAGTCAAAGTTGCAGCCCACCTGTGAAAAGCCTCCTGAATAAAGATTCTGGAAGTGGCGTCAGAGAGAGTTGGGGGTTGGATTTTACATTCCAATAGGTGGACGTGATAGGTGTGAACTTCAGCAACTTTGCCCAGACATTATTATTTCAGAGGGGTCCAGGACCTAAGTCCTGGGAACCAGCATTTATATCTCACGGGGTGGGGAGTAAGAAATGTCCCTACTTTCATCTAAGTAACGTTGGAGAGTATGCAGTTTACAGATTAGTACTCCACCTCTTCAGATCAGCTTGGTAGTTTTTTTCCTATTCATGGATATTTTCCTTGCTGGAGTACTAAGTTGGGAGCTATCTACTCTCTGACTGTTTTACTTCAATATCTTCCTGAACATGTTGGTTTATAAGCAGCTGAGGCACTTTTCTTATTCGCCTTTGCATTTCTTAGTGCAGGAAGTATTGATCTGATGTGTAGAGATCTATCCTATTCTACTTAATTCAAGAGGGTTCTGAAAGCTTCTCTGTGTGAAAGAAACAAGCAGAAGGTTCCTTCAGAGAAGCTGAGTACAGCTGGTTTAAACTGGTTCTGTTATCTCTTCTTCAAGGTCATGCTGACTATAAAAGGCCAGAAGGAGCCTGCGCTTCACTTTCTATCTCTTTTCCTTCTGGTGGTGTTCTGCACATAGTATGCTTAGTGTTAAGGTTTGGGCTTACTATAAGTTATTGTAAGTTTAAGTTAAATCTGCTGCAACTGGATTTCTTATGGACAGTGCCAATCCTGAATGTATTGGATATGTGACCACTATGCTCATTTGCCTTCAGTAGCAGTGAAGTTCTGCTGGATGAAATACAATTGCCTCTGATCTATTGCCTCTGATCCACCAGCATTACGCTCACTTACGGACTCATTGTTAAAACCGTGTTTATGGAAGACAATCTTACTCGGCTACAAGTGATTGCCAAAGAAAATGAAGAAGATGCTTGCGAAACATGCACCACTTATAAACGCCATTTCCAACTCCTCAAAAGATTCCATCAACGGTGTATCTGAAAAATGTTGCACATCACTTGGGAAGACAGGCGAACTAAAGCCAGTGTAGCGGAAGAAGCAAAGATCACCTGTGTTGAAGCAATGATTCATCAACATCAACTTGGTTGGACTGGTCATGTTGTGCGGATGCCTGATGATTGTCTTCCAAAGCAACTATTCTATTCCAAACTTAAAAATGGAAAGCATAATGGAAAGCATAATGCTGGTGGTCAACAAAATAGGTTTAAAGACTGTCTCAAGGCAAATCTAAAAAAATGTAGTATAAACACCGACAACTGGGTCACCAACACTGGCCTGCAAGCGCTCCAATTGGAGAACAGCCTTTACCAAAGGCGTCATGGGTTTTGAAGACACTCAAACTCAGGATTAAAGGGAGAAACGTGCTAAGAGGAGGGCACGCTTGGCAAACCCACACCGTGATCAATTCCCACCCGGAAACATGTGTCCCCACTGTGGAAGGACGTGTGGATCCAAAATTGGCCTCCACAGTCACTTATGGACTCACTGTTAATACTGTGTTTATGGAAGAAGAAGAGGAGTTTGGATTTGATATCCCGCTTTATCACTACCTGAAGGAGTCTCTAAGTGGCTAACATTCTCCTTTCCCTTCCTCCCCCACAAGAAATGCTGTGTGAGGTGAGTGAGGCTGAGAGACTTCAAAGAAGTGTGACTAGCCCAAGGTCACCCAGCAGCTGCATGTGGAGGAGCAGGGAAGTGAACCCGGTTCACCAGGTTATGAGTCCACCGCTCTTAACCACTAAACCACACTTACAATCTTACTCAGCTATGAGTGATCGCCAAAGAAGAAGATAAGAGAACAAGGGAGGTGATTTCCAGGGAAAATAGCACCAGCAGAGACATCACCTTGCCAACAAAGGTCCTTATAGTTAAAGCTCTGGTTTTCCCATTAGTGATGTATGGAAGTAAGAGCTGGACCATAAAGAAAGGCTGCTCGCCGAAGAATTGATGCTTTTGAATTATGGTGCTGGAGGAGACTCTTGAGAGTCCCATGGACTGCAAGAAGATCAAACCGATCCATTCTTAAGGAAATCAGCCCTGAGTGCTCACTGGTAGGACAGATCCTGAAGCTGAGGCTCCAATACTTTGGCCACCTCATGAGAAGAGAAGACTCCCTGGAAAAGACCCTGATGTTGGGAAAGATGGAGGCACAAGGAGAAGGGGACGACAGAGGACGAGATGGTTGGACAGTGTTCTCGAAGCTACCAGCATGAATTTGACCAAACTGCGGGAGGCATTGGAGGATAGGAGTGCCTGGCGTGCTCTGGTCCATGGGGTCATGAAGAGTTGGGCACGACTAAGCGACTGAACAACAGCAACAAATACTTGTTCAACAATGAAGGGGGGGGAATCCTTTCAGAGAAAGATGTTTGGACAAGGCAGGCTAGTGGCAGTTGGGGTGTGTGTGTTTTTTATTATTTTCCCATCGGCTGTTCTTCTGAATGTGGTGGGGGATGTGATAGAAATTTTATGGTCTTAAGATATATGGTAATGTTCATAAGTGTACCAACCAAGCACGTACATAGATCAGCACAGGAAGACCGACCTGGAACCATTTTGATTCCTAAACTGAGCAAATGTTTTCTCTGCAAGGTCAAAGTGGGAAACCTCCCATTGTCTCCTTCCTCACAAATCCTGTCTTAAGGGCACATTTGAGATATGAATAGGGTGTGAGCCTGTGACCTGGCCCGGGAACTAAGTATTTATCATCACCAAAGACTGGCTATGCTCCCCAGGAAATCCAATCAAGTAACCTGCCCGACAGGAGATAAACAACGAAGGGAGAAAAACAAAATTCAAATTTCTGTTTAGACCGCCTTTTTTCTGATGTACGTATGATGTATCTGAGGGGTGGTCTTAGGTTACACCCCTTCTGTGATGTATGTATGATGTTTCTGGGGGTGGTCTTGATCTGTTGTTGTTTAGTCGTTTAGTCATGTCCAACTCTTTGTGACCCCATGGACAGAGCACACCAGGCACTCCTGTCTTCCACTGCCTCCCGCAGTTTGGTCAAACTCATGCTGGTAGCTTCGAGAACACTAACCAACCATCTCGTCCTCTGTCGTCCCCTTCTCCTTGTGTCCTCCATCTTTCCCAGCATCAGGGTCTTTTCCAGGGAGTCTTCTCTTCTCATGAGGTGGCCAAAGTATTGGAGTCTCAGCTTCAGGATCTGTCCTTCCAGTGAGCACTCAGGGCTGATTTCCTTCAGAATGGATAGGTTTGTACTTCTTGCAGTCCATGGGACTCTCAAGAGTCTCCTCCAGCACCTTGATCTACAGGGTGGCAATTTCAAAAGTCTTTATAAGGCCTTGCGTGCCATTGTTCTGGGTTCCTCCTCCTTTCCTGCAGGTGAGATCAATTTCCTTTCCTGTTGCAAGAGATCAATAAAGATCAAGTTTACTAGCTGCTTTGCTTCTCAATATTCTCTGGTTGGCCTCTGTTATTCTCTCCTACCAATTGGGAACCTATGTAAGGACTCTATATGGGCTCTTGGATACCCCATAAGGGAAAAGGGCAATTTTTGTTTGCAACAGGGACAATTTTTTTTAAAAAAATAGCTCCTATCTGAATAAGAAGGGGGGAACTCCAGCGAAAAGTATAAATAAAAAATCTCCTTCAGAAAGGGCTCGAGCGTGTCGCTCTGCATCATTCCTAGCTCTGTGGGCTGCTTCTTGGTCACCCATCCCCTCTCGCTCTCCCTCTTTCGCTGCCAGCTATTGGCTGGCCCTGGGACACGTGCTCGGCGACGGGCCCGGCTGTCCACCATCCCGCTGCCCGCTGCGTGCCAGCGTCCCCGCTTTCGCCCTGGGCGCCTCTCTCGCCAATGGGACTTTGTCGCTCACGAGGTCCAGCGCGGAGGGAGAAGCAGGGCCGGGTTCCGTTCGCAGAAGCAGCGTATCCCTCCGCAGGTAAAGCGCCGAGTCGTCGCCCGGCCGTGCAGAGGTAACGGGCAGGTACAGGCGGCGGTGATTGGCCCGGCTCGCTGCGGAGGCGGGCCCGCGCGGTCGCCAAGTAACGGGAGGGCTCCCTGGTTCGGAGAGGGAGAGCAGCATCGGCAGCTGCGTTAGGCTGAGCCAGGTCATTGGCCCGCCTGGGTCAGCGTCGGGTGCACTGACTGGCAGGTGGGCACTGCAGGGTTTTCTCGGGTGGGAGGCGCAGCGTTTGGGGATCGAACCAGGGACGTCCTGCATGCGGAGCAGGCGCTCTTTCCCGCTGGGCTACGGCCCGCACCCGGGTAAGTTCTCCCGAGCAAAGCCTTATTGGCATTTTCTTGGGTGATTGATTGATTATTTGGTTGGTCGGTTGGTTGGTCGGTTGGTTGATTGATTGATTGATTGATTGGGTTATTTATTGCATTTTTTTATTTATTGCATTTTATTGCATTTATTTATTGCATTTTATTGCATTTATTTATTGCATTTTAATGTATTTATTGCATTTTAATGTATGTATTGCATTTTAATGCATTTATTTATTTATTGCATTTCGTTGCATATATTGCATTTTCTCTACGGTGCTCAGGTGGCGCGCATGGTTCTCTTCTTAACCACCCAGCTGCTCCCCCTCGTTTAATCCCCCCACAACATTTGTTTATTTATTGCATTTTATTGCATTTATTTATGTATTGCATTTTAATATATTTATTTTTATTGCATTTATTTACTGAATTTTAATGCATTTATTTATTTATGGTTCTCTTCCTAACCACCCAGCTGCTCCCCCTCGTTTAATCCCCCACAACAACCCTGTGAGGTGGGTTAGGCTGAGAGGCCCAAGGTCAAACCAGTGAGTTTCATGTGGTGGAGCAGGGATTTGAACCCTGGTCTCCCAGGTCCCAGCCTGTGTGACACCGACTCTCCTTGCAAGAAAAAGGAAAGTTCCCATTCACTTCTATAAGGTTTCCCGGTGGGTTGTGCCCTCATGGTTGTGGATCAGCACTCTCGGTCTCCTGCTCATCCTGATGCCCCCAAACTGCTCAGCTCTTTGTTAGGTTCGCCATTATGGACACCTGGGGTTGTTCCCCAAAAGTTCTGCTCAGAGTAGATCCATTGCATCTAATGGACCTAAATTAGCCATGCCTGTGAACTTCAGTAGGTGTACTCTGAGTAGGGTTGGTGTTGCTTACAGTCTCCTGTATTTGGCTGGCAAATGGCCAGTGATATAGATCTGTGATCTCCTTTCATGCCCATCTGGCCTCTGTCTTTTTTTCTTTCTAATCTGCTGACCCTTTCCCTCACTTGCTTTGCAACTATTTCCCCCCATTAATACAATCAGAAATTTCAGTATTTTTTAATGTAATTACATCGACAAAGCAATATCATAATGATGGTGATGGTTCGTGAACATAAAATTCCAGAATAAGTGTGGCTTAGTGAATGTGACTTTACTATTCAGTGTTTTGCTCCGGAGAATTGTAACAGGTTTGTGTGAATTGGATAATAGTTTTGGAGTAGTTGGAGACTAAATCAGGCTTTCTGAACCTCTGTATTTATATACAATATTTTTGGCCCCTCTTCCAGATTCTAGGGGGGTGAGAAGTTTGAGAGAAGAGGGGGGGTTACAGATCTCCTCTTCCGCCAGAAAGCATGAGGTAGAAAAAATAAGCAGCGCTATTCCATGTCTCTTGCTGCCTTTGGTTGCATGTAAGTTGTCGTTCTTTCAAGCTGCAGTTATTCCATCAGGCTACCTGAATTGTTTCCATCCCAGCCAGTTTTCGAATTTTTAGAATTCTGGCCCTGCCTCTCCTATACGTACTGTTTTTCCAAAAAAATTAATTTTTCTTCTTTGCCTGCTGTAAGCCGCTCTATGTGTTCCTCCTCCTCCTCCTCCTCCTTCTTTATAATCTACCTTTTTTCCTTACAGGGACTCAAGGTGGCTTGCAGATAAAAATAAGAACAGTTAAAAACATAGGGGGGTGGAAAGCAAAAACCAATTAAACATTGTTAGAATTAAAACTCTTTATTAGAATCACAGAGTTGGAAGGGACTCTGAAGTCCAACGGCCTGCAATGCAGGAATGTCATCTAAATTCTAAAGCATCCATGACAGATGGCCATCCACACCTTTTAGAATACTGTACACTCAGCCTACACTTTGCCCTGGTTCAGAATGAAAAGCGTAAATTCCACCCTGTTAAAGATGAACTTCCAGGTAAATTTTGAACACTGGTTCCAAGTACCACCTTCCACCTGCAGGCCCTTGTGACCTTTTAAACACCCATTTTATTAATTAAAAGAACAGTTGCCTATGAGTGGAGTGTTGCATTTGCTCAAGATGATGACTGGATTGGCATTGTGGAACATGGTTCAGGAAAAAATTGGCCGTTCATACAAGCCTCTTATGCCAATTTCTACCACCGAGTGAGGTTTTTAAAACTGCAGAAGAGAAGTGCACAGGTGAAACTTGAAAAATTAGAATATTGTGTATTTATTTGTTATAATTGTGATGATCATGGCATACAGCTGATGAAAACCCCAAAGGCTTGCCATATCTCGCTTTGCATGTCATGAGTCTATCTCATACATTAGTTTCACCTTTTAAGTTGAATTACTGAAATAAATGAACTTTTCCACAATACTCTTATTTTTCGAGTTTCAACTGTATATTGACAGTGCTGACAGTCACAGTCTTAACAGTGGTAGAACAATATATCTGTTAAAGCGATTAAAACCATACAAATAATTACAGTAAAAACAACACGGCACCAACCCTTTCATTATACGTGCACTATAAATGTGCAAACAAACAAACTGGAACCTTTAAGAACTGGTGCCCGGACTTGCCTCTTTCTCCCTCCCTCATCCCCATCCCTCTTTCGCGGGTCTTCTGTCTTTTAGATTCGTAAGTCTGAAGACAAGAACTGACTACTGGCTTTCGTACGCCACACAGGGAGCTTTTTCTAATAAAGCCCATTGGGACTCAAATGTCAGATGGTAGTTGGAACTGGAGCTAATGAGTCAACAAATGAGACAGAGTCAACTAATTTTAGTTTTCTCCCCATCTTCCTCTCCGTTGAAGTTCTTCGAGGGCAGCACTGAGGCTGAGGAAGAGAAAACCCATAGGCAGTGCTACCCACTGGACTTGGGTGTAAGAAAGAAGGCAGGTATGGGCAGGCAGAGGGCAGAATGAGATTATTGTTATTAATACAGTGGTACCTCAGGTTAAGTACTTAATTCCTTCTGGAGTCCGTTCTTAACCTGAAGCACCACTTTAGCTAATGGGGCCTCCCGCTGCCGCCACGCCACCGGAGCATGATTACTGTTCTCATCCTGAAGCAAAGTTCTTAACCCGAGGTACTATTTCTGGGTTAGCGGAGTCTGTAACCTGAAGCGTATGTAACCCGAGGTACCACTGTAATAATATTATTATTATCATCACAAGCATGACTGCGAGACAAAATCATTGGAGAAGAAAGTATTTTAGAGCATTGAGCCTAAATGCTTTTATTATTATAATTATTAATTTATACCCCGCCCATCTGGCTGGGTTTCCTCAGCCACTCTGGGTGGCTTCCAACACAATATTAAAATACAGTAATGCATCAAACATTAAAAGCTTCCCTAAACCCTAAAGATGGGTGAGGTAGTGGCCCATTCATTTTGGTGGACCAGCCTCTACTGGGTAAAAATGCTTTAAGTAGGTTAGGGGGCCTGGCCATTATTATTATTATTATCATCATTATTATTATTAATTTAATTAAATTTGTACACCCTCCTTCATCTGTAGATCTCAGCTTAAAAATGCAAGGAAGAAAAACACAAACTACATAATAAAAACAAGAACAAAACAATATTCCCCGTCCCACCAAATGCATGTAAAAGGATACAGGATGTTATTCAGCCTGGTTGAAGAGGAACGTTTTCGCCTGATGCCTAAAGGTGTATAATGAATGCGCCAGGCGAACCTCCCTGGGGAGAGCATTCCACAGACGGGGAGCCACTGCAGAAAAGACCCTGTTCTCGTGTTGTCATAATCGGGACCTCTCGCAGAGGAGGCCCACAAAGAAGGGCCTCAGATTATTATCTGTCCAGGACGGTTTATATGGAGAGAGGTGGTCCTTGAGGCGTTGCAGTCCTGAGCTGTTTAAGGCTTTATAGGTCAAATCCAGTACTTTGATTTGGGCCCGGAAGCTAATTAGCAGTGGGTGCAGTTGGGCCAGGATAGGTATAATATGCTCAAACCGTGAGCAGCCTGGCCTCTGAATTCAGCACAAAAAAGGGGGGGCAAAAATAGTTATTAAAATAATGGTAGAACAAACAAACAAATGAAAAAAGAGCTTCAAAGTTCTGAAGTTTTCATGAAGGAATAAATAAGAATGTTTTCCCCTTGATAAAGATATATCTGTAACACACGGTGAACGTTTCACTCTTCGTAGCTGCTTTTTGTGTGAGTAAAACCTGCAATTAAATGGATGCTGTGTGTGTATTTAGTTCCTTTGAAGTACAATTCCTTTCTCGTTTTAGAGAATGATATTCTTCCACCATTCTGTTCTGAAGAAATCCACTTCTGATCTAAAAGAGTTCACATTTTAAGGGAAAGTGGTGATTGTGCACATTGAAGTAGATGAAACAAAAATAAATAATAGGTGTATCCAAAACTGGTGGTGTTTGAGATAACCACAAGCATGACTGTGAGACGAAATCATTGGAGAAAAAACAGTCTTTTAGAGCATTGAGCCTAAATGCTTTATTGTGGTGTAAAGCTATGAGGGGCAGAGACCACATTATCTGATACTTTACAAATCTTGCACATACTGTATGAGGAGACCCACAAGACGTATTTGCTTGTTTATTGCTTTCCTAGTCAGTAGCAGCAAAGACTGCTCACTGCAACATTTTGGTGGAACAGCAGAGCTATTGCACTTCTGCAGTTTGGCCACTCACAGCAGAAGGTGAGCTGGTAGATTATGCCCAGCTCAGCCCCACCCTAAGAACACCCCATTTTGGAGCTTTCTGCCAGGCACTGCCAGCAGGAATATTAATTTTATTTATTTATTTTATAAAAATTATACACTGCTTAGTTGTAAAATACCATATTTTTCGCTCTATAAGACACACTTTTCCCCTCCTAAAAAGTAAGGGGAAATGTGTGTGTGTCTTATGGAGCGAATGCAGGCAGGAGGCTCTGCTCAGCGCTCCCTTTAAAGAGCCGTGTGGAGCGTGTGTGCGGCTCTTGGGGGCTTGCGACCAAGTGAAGATGCCTGGATGATGCCAGGATGATGCCCGCTGTCTCCACCATCTGGAGGTGCATGCCTGGGGAATCCTTGGATCTTGACTGTTTTCACATCCTGTTGAATTCTAGCCGTTATATTTTGTATGCGCAATCAGAATGAATTTTAGGAACCTAAAAATCGTATTGAAAAATACAACTTTTGAGTCACCTGGCCCAAAAATGGCAACTAGGCATTCCGTTTTGGTGACTGTAATCCTGGTTTAAGGGGTCATTTGGCTCCTATCTTATATATCTGAATTTCTAACACTGGCTGTCTACACATTTCTGTTTACTCTTCATCCTATGTTTTCCCACTGCTGTCTTGGAAAAGCTTGTATACACGACGTCAGCCACAATCCATATCTATCCTGTAGTTTCTTGTGAAATACTGCATTTTGATGCATTTCCCCCCAAAATCAGCTTTGATTTTGAAATGAAATTATTAGGCTCTTTTAAGAATGTTTAAAGAATTAGGTAAAAAGGTAATGGTTATGAGAAGCTGGTAAAAATAAGATTTAAATTTTAAGTTGTAAGGTTTTATATAAGATAAGATGAAAATAGAGCAAGGTAATGTATTGACAGAATATTATGAATTATGGAAAGGATTTGCTGTGACAATTATCAATTAAGATACAAGAGATGGGAGGAGGAGGTCATGGAAAGAAGGTAAAGAATGTGGGGAATTTGAGAATGATGGTTTTTTGGGGGGTTGTTTTTTCTATCTCTGTTTTTGTCTTTTTTCTTCTGTAATTTTGTTTTTTTGTGATTTTAAAAATTCTTGTTTTAATAAATATCATTTAAAAAAACAAAAAAAAAACAAAATCAGCTTTGATTTGAATGGAGAACTGCTCATTGGGTAAAGGCATTCCTGACTGATCTCTGCATGCCATTCACATGCAGTGAGTGATGCAGATACATCTCAAACTGTGCTTATGTGTACAACAGGGTGCAAATGCATTTAAAACACAGTGAAATTAACCTTTAAGCTGGTAGTGTGTACACAGCCATTGTCTAGAAGTTTTGGCATCCTGGTGTTGAAATACGTCTGCACATCATTTTTATAACGTAACACTGGTGTTTAAAAATACAGTGGCACCTCGGGTTACAGACGCTTCAGGTTACAGACTCCGCTAACCCAGAAATAGTACCTCAGGTTAAGAACTTTGCTTCAGGATGAGAACAGAAATTGCACAATGGCAGCGAGAGGCCCCATTAGCTAAAGTGGTACCTCAGGTTAAGAACAGTTTCAGGTTAAGAACAGACCTCCAGAACAAACTAAGTTCTTAACCCGAGGTACCACTGTAGATGGAACAGTGGTAGATATTTGCATGCACTGAGTGGCTTAACAGAATTTTGGCACCTCTAATGAGGGAGTTGCCTTTGCTTCCTTTCCATTCTTAATTTATTACTGTCCTCTTAACACTTGCTTTCAAACTTTGGAAACATTTCATAGATAAATATAAAATGCATTTATGCTAAAACACTTAGAGATCGTACTTTGAAAAAGCCGAAGGCTTCTAGAATAGAGTCAGGGCTGTATCATGTTGCAGATATTAATTCATGCTCAAACAACAGCAGGTAGCATGTTGCGTTCTGAGGCCAAAGGAAAAGGACTGGACCCTGATTAAAATAAGACAGGAGGCTTTGACTGGCCAGGCTCTCGGAGGAAGTGCAAAGTGTGTATCTCCACACACCCATCCACACCTCATCTTTACACAGTGTTCGTAAGAACCAATCAGGTTTCTTCTTTTTTTCTCTTTTTTCTAAATTTTTTTTATTCAAAATTAAAACAAAACATATTATCCAAAAACATGTCATCCTTATTTTTCCCCCATTTCCCCCCCTCCCACTCCCTCCCCCCAAAGAACCCACCCACCCCCACCCCGACTTCCCTCAGTTCCAGTCTTTGATTTCTCTAAATTGCTGTTTTCTGCATGTTACAAAGTTGTATAGATCCTCAAACTATTTAGCTGATTATTATCAATAAAAAGTTTGTGAATGTTTACTCAAAGCCAGCCAAGGAGTCCAGTTTGCTTTGTTGCGTCTTCAAATACTTTGTAAAGGGTTCCCATTCATCTTTAAAGTCACAGTTATCCTTGTCCTGTAGCTTATATGTCAGTTTTGCCAGTTCTGCATAGTCCATCAATTTTTCTTGCCGTGATTCTTTAGTTGGGGTTTCTTCAGTCTTCCATCCTTGTGCTATTAGAACTCTCGCGGCCGTTGTTACATACATGAAGATGTTTTTCAGCAACTGGGCTGTGTACGTGACTTGTCAAGCAAGAGAAATGGACAGTAGAGCAAATGGCCAGAGATGCAGAGGGTTGTGGGATTTGATCAGAAATTATTGTCAGTGACTCAAACCCAGTCAACGCCATGCTTTCATAGCAGACACAATGGCTTGATGCATATTTTATAATTCCTCATAGTAATCCCATCTGATTTTCACACTCTGGATATTTGCACTCCTACATTCGAAGTACTCTGCAAACAATGCAAGCATGATGTGTGCCTAATATATATTTAAAAATATGTGAATGAAAATGGAACTTGAGAACCTGGCAGACATTTTTATAACTGCCTTTCAAAATGTTGCATACTCTGGTGTCTGGGTGCAGTTACCGTATTTTTTGCACCATAACACTCACTTTTTTCCTCCTAGAAAGTAAGGGGAAATGTCTGTGCGTGTTATGGAGCGAATGCCTGCGGGTGGCAGGGGAGATCTGCTGCAGTCGTGAGCAGAGGATCCATGGTTCCCCTTCCTTCCCTCCTCCGTGGTTACAAAGCATGGATCCACATGGATCCTCAGGATTTTTGCATTGGGCTACTCCAAACTCACTGTCAGATCACATGTCTGTGGCCACAGCATGAACCACAAAAATCATATATCCACTATTTCGTTTAGAATATTTTTTTTCCTTGTTTTCCTCCTCTAAAAACTATGTGCGTGTTATGGTCTGGTGCGTGTTATAGAGCGAAAAATACAGTAATTCTTGGGTGAGCTGTGAGGCTGCGCAGATGCCTCTCTGGCTAAAAAAAAAACAACCCCTACAATGCATAGTTTTCACAATGGAATAGTGTGAAGATGTGGAGATGGCAGGCAGATGCGGGTGGTGCTGTGAAATCATGCTCATGCCTGCACAGTTTAATAGCCAGCTGCTCAAGAAACCTGAGATAAGATTATGGAGGCAGAAGCCAGACTTGATTCTCAGGGGTTGAAGTCATTGAGTCCAGGCAGCAAATGCGTCAAATTGTGTCCTGAACACACAGCTTTTTGTTCTTCCGTATACGGGAGGAGTTGCTGTTATCTTTTGACAATACTGTTGCAGTGAGGATAAAACCTTCACTCCTGACTCCGTGTGGTTTTCTTCTAGGAGGTTTTCAGTATATTTCATGCGCAGAATGCAGGGACTTATGCGTGCCCACCCTCCGGGGGGATGTTTGCAGTTAAAGGCTCTGCTGCCCCGTGGTGAAGACATGTTGTTGTTGTTGTTTAGTCGTTTAGTCGTGTCAGACTCTTTGTGACCCCATGGACCAGAGCACGCCAGGCACTCCTGTCTTCCACTGCCTCCCGCAGTTTGGTCAAACTCATGCTGGTAGCTTTGAGAACACTGTCCAACCATCTCATCCTCTGTCGTCCCCTTCTCCTTGTGCCCTCCATCTTTCCCAACATCAGGGTCTTTTCCAGGGAATCTTCTCTTCTCATGAGGTGGCCAAAGTATTGGAGCCTCAGCTTCAGGATCTGTCCTTCCAGTGAGCACTCAGGGCTGATTTCCTTAAGAATGGATAGGTTTGATCTTCTTGCAGTCCATGGGACTCTCAAGAGTCTCCTCCAGCACCATAATTCAAAAGCATCAATTCTTCGGCGATCAGCCTTCTTTATGGTCCAGCTCTCACTTCCATGCATAACTAATGGGAAAACCAGAGCTTTTACTATACGGACTTTGTTGGCAAGGTGATGTCTCTACTATTTAAGATGCTGCCTAGGTTTGTCATTGCTTTTCTCCCAAGAAGCAGGCGTCTTTTAATTTCGTGGCTGCTGTCACGAAAGACATAGCCCCCTGTCATTATGACAATCGGTATTTTATTTCTGTAGGTCCTTTATCAGTCAGTGATCTTGGATAGCTTTACGACACACAGTGGAATTCACTTGACGCCTTTAAGGCAGGTGGAGTGTATGATGCAAAGCAGTCATAGAGAATGAAAATACCCTCTCTTTTTTAGAAAGCAAGAAAGCAGCAAAGTGTGAACCTTAAGTGGATCACTTCAAAGCCCAGAGGTTCCTGGGAAATGTGTTAAGGGAGAAACACAGCTAATTATCTGGAGGACAAGGGAAGATTCATACTGTGCGGTCAACCACTTTAAGAGTTCATCATCTACTGACTTGAGTCACAGTTATTGACCTACTTAGAAACTCAGATATATAAGCTAATCGCCAAATGGCACCTTAAATCTAGGTTATGGTCTCCACAGTGGAATGTCTAGCTGCTTTTTTACAATAATATTTGTTGTTGTTGTTGTTGTTGTTCCTTGCATTTCTATACTGCTTATATATTAAAGAAAAAATCTCCAAGCAGCTTACAACACATTAAAACATCAAATAATCTGGAATCTAGCTCAGTTTGGTTAGTCTATTCTTCTGCTCCCAAGCCAGTCAAGAGCTTTCAATCTTCAGAACGAATTCAAGCCTCAAGGAAAATATTTCAGATCCTTCTCTAAGTAACGTTTTGCTTTCCCCACATTTAGTTATTTGCTTACTTAATTTATAAAGCTGCCCCGTAGCAGGAGTGCTCTAGGGAGTCGGTGTGGTTTAGTGTGTATCTAGGGTGTGTGGTTATTTTTTTGCCCTTCTCTTCAATCACTCCTGCCCACTTTTTATCATTACAGTAGCTTGTTCTAGGAATGCACACAGGTCTTTCTGTACCCATGCAGTTGGCAGAAGTGTCTCTCTCCCAGGGACCTAAGCCAGAACATAGAACAACATAAGGCTTGGCAAGGTTTCAGTCAGGCTGAGATCATGTATCAGGATGAAGAAGAAGACATAAGGCTCTTTAGCCTCTCTGAGTGACCTTCGTGAGAATCCCTTATACCCCGATAAGGCTTGGGATAATGCCAGACCCTAGAACAATGAGGAACTGTTTCTGCAAGTGTTTTCCCTGTGAACTGCCACTTGCCGGATTGAGGCAGATTTTAGTTTTGAGCAAGCAGGGATGAAAACGGGCATAGGCAAACTTGGCCCTCCCGATGTTTTGGGACTACAATTCCCATCATCCCTGACCACTGGTCCTGTTAGCTAGGGATGATGGGAGTTGTAGTCCCAAAACATCTGGAGGGCCGAGTTAACCTATGCCTGGATTAAAACAATCAACAAGCAAGAGAAGATTTTTGGAATGTCAGGGAAAAGATAGAAGTGGCCTTTTCCTTCTCTGGACTCCATCTTCGCTTCATCTCTTTTTCACAGATGCAGTTTATTCTTGCGTCCTTTGATAGCATATCTTCTCTGGAATACACACAGAGAAGAAAACTTTGCCTTTAGCTTCCATTCTTACTAGTTGTAATAATTTTACACCAAGTGAAACTTATCCACCCTGAGCCCGGTCCTGGCTGGGGAGAGCGGGGTATAAATTTATTATTATTATTATTATTATTATTATTATTATTATCTGTGCAGAATTTTCCAAATCCTTTGTGGACAGCTCTTATTCCTGCTCGAGTTTCAGGCTTCACTATGGGGGAAAAAATTAAAACATTTTTCTTTAATTTTTACCTGTAGCCATTTTTCGTTTGAATTTTTCCAGGAACAAATATCCTGAAATAACAGATTCATTTAACTTCTATCTAAGACCACATGAGCCTCTTCCCTGGAATCTAACTCTGGATTGGGAACTCTTAAACCAAAAGCCATGTAGGTGAGACAGCCAGGATAATGTAGAATTCAGCAATGGTTAAGGCATAGTTAATTTTAATCTTGCTAATAATAATAATAATAAGTTCGTTATACCCCACCCATCTGGCTGAGTTTCCTCAGCCACTCTGGGCGGCTTCCAATCGAGTGTTTAAATATTAAAAACTTAAAAACTTCCCTAAACAGGGCTGCCTTCAGATATCTTTTAAAGATAAGATAGCTGCTTATTTCCTTGACGTCTGATGGGAGGGCGTTCCAAGAAGGCCCTCTGCCTGGTTCCCTGTAACTTGGCTTCTTGCAGCGAGGGAACCGCCAGAAGCCCCTCGGCGCTGCATCTCAGTGTCCGGGCTGAACAATGGGGGTGGAGACGCTCTTTTGAGTTAAGTTTAATAGTTAAAATATTCATATTTTATTCATATTTTGTTTTGTTTTTCATATAATCATTAGTTGTATATGTTGTTCCTTATTTCTTTCTTCTCCGAAATTCATTCATGTATAATGTGGTGTTGATTTCTGTTTGATATTATTATAATCTTTCATAAAAACGTAGCTGGTCTTTAAGGTGCTACTGGACTAACAAACTATAGTTGGTCTCATTCACTGGTCTTTAAATACACTTTCTAACGGATTTTATCTTCTCCGAGTCCTGTTCAGTCAGCACCCTCTTGCATGTTGCAGGAATGTAAGAACCTCATTATCAAAGGGTGCATTTTGAGCTAAAATTGTAATTAAGCTTTCACCATGTTATTGTCATGTTTTTTAGAAAATGCAAGAGATACTGTTTGCATGGAGGAAACCATCAATTACTGTGGGTGGGTGTTTTCTTTTAAAGTGCAATGTTAACCTTGTTAACGGGATTTCTCTTTGCAGCAATGCGGAGTGAAGATCACACTATTAACCTGAAAAAGGAGTGCTTGTCTTCTGCGCCATGCTCTAAGGTACCTGCACATGAAGATGAAAAGGCCAAGTGGGTTTTTAAAAGGTACTTTCAAGTAAGTGACTCTGTCTATGATACAGGCCGTAAATTCTTGTTTAACATCTCATTTATTATTTCTCCTTACGGGGTAGGCTGTTAAAGCCTGACTGCTGGATTTGTTTTAAAAGTTATATTTGCCACTAAATCCTGGAATTTTTTTAAAAAAGAACACCACCCATGCTTGGTTCAGTGAAAGCACAAGAAAAAAGAAGTTGTGTTTTGCTTACAAAAAGTTTCTGATTTATTCCACTGCTTTATGAATACTATTTTCAGACTTAGGGTTTATCCACACTTCCTCTTGTTCCACTGCATTCCTCTGGGGGGAAACCTCTCTTTAGCGCTCAATTGGAGCAAATGGCAATTCAGGTTTGTCCCTCATTGCCATTTGTTCTGATCTATCACTAAAGATGATGACAGCAGCCACAAAATTAAAAGACGCCTGCTTCTTGGGAGAAAAGCAATGACAAACCTAGACAGCATCTTAAAAAGTAGAGACATCACCTTGCCAACAAAGGTCCGTATAGTTAAAGCTATGGTTTAGTAGTGATGTATGGAAGTGAGAGCTGGACCATAAAGAAGGCTGATCGCCGAAGAATTGATGCTTTTGATTATGGTGCTGGAGGAGACTCTTGAGAGTCCCATGGACTGCAAGAAGAACAAACCTATCCATTCTGAAGGAAATCAGCACTGAGCGCTCACTGGAAGGACAGATCCTGAAACTGAGGCTCCAAGACTTTGGCCACCTCATGAGAAGAGAAGACTCCCTGGAAAAGAGCCCGATGTTGGGAAAGATGGAGGGCACAAGGAGAAGGGGACGACAGAGGATGAGATGGTTGGACAGTGTTCTTGAGGCTACCAGCATGAGTTTGACTAAACTGCGGGAGGCAGTGGAAGACAGAAGTGCCTGGCGTGCTCTGGTCCATGGGGTCACGAAGAGTCGGACATGACTAAACAACAACAATAGCTAAAGAGCAGGTTTTCCTTTGGAAAAGAGCGGGGCCAGGGGGAAACCACCTGGACAAGCAAAAATGTGGATGAGCCCTTAATCCAATGGCAGATTACCGGTACCATATTTTCCCATGTATAAGACGCCCCCATGTATAAGACGACCCCTATTTTTTTAACCCAAAATTAAGAAATTAAGTTGCTTACCCTCCCAATTGCCGCTGCCAATCTCCTGCTTGCTGCTGCCATAAACTGCACGTCTCCCCTCTGCATTCACTATCCGTATATAAGACAGGGGGGGGGTTTCCTTCCAGTAGCACCTTAGAGACCAACTAAGTTTGTTATTGGTATGAGCTTTCGTGTGCATGCACACTTCTTCAGATACGTATATAAGACGACACCCAATTTTTGCCTAATTTTTTTAAAGCAAAAAGCATCATCTTATACACAGAAAAATACGGTAAATGGTTGATAATGCAATCAAATGGTCTTGATAGCACAGTCTTTTGCATTTTTACTCAAGTTCTGCTTATTTCATTGAGACTTAAACCCCAGTGAGTGTGCATTGGGTTGCTATTTGGGTCTGTTTTTTGTGTCAAAAGCTGGAGTCTTAATATTAGATGTGAATTTTACTACGCTCAGGAGAGGGAAGCAAGTTGGGGAATAGGGGGACGCTATGGACGAGCAGTTCTCAAATCTGGGAATTGGTTTGTGTACCAGCTCTGAGTGGAGTTGCATTTCCCCTGAAGGAGCAGGTACATAGTTTGGGGGGCTTCTAGATGCATTGCTGTTGCTAGAGACCCAGATGGCACCAGTGGCTTGGAGTGCCCATTTCCAGCCTCAGTTGGTGTGCCAACTCTGACTGTTCTTGGACTGTTCTCAAGTTGTCCAGTTTCCATTTCTAGAAAATTGCACAAAAAATATACAATGAAAGAAAGCCTTTCTTGATTTTATTGGTAGGGGGAATTTTCATTTTAGTGTTGAATTGCAAATAAATAGTACATTTATGGGACACCTTTTAGTGCTATTATGCTTGTAGAAAAATAACAAATTTTCTCCTTTTTATTTTTAGACATGTCATCCTAGTTGTGATTGGCCTTTGCTTTGTCTACATGGTCAAATTAAGCTTTCATTCCAAAGAATGTGACATGGCAAGAATTCATTATGTCAACCCTGAGCACGCAAAGGTTAGTTATTATGTCATACTGAAAAATACAACTTTAGCCCCCAAATGGCAACTAGGCATTCCGTTTTGGTGACTGTGACCCTGGTCTAAGGAGCCATTTGGCCCCTAGCTTAGATATCTGAGTTTCTAAGACTGCATGTACAGCCGTACCTCGGTTTAAGAACGATTTGGTTTACAAACTCCGCAAAACCGGAAATAGTGTCTTGGTTTGAGAACTTTACCTCGGTCTAAGAACGGAATCCGAACGGTGGAAGGGCACTGGCGGCGGGAGGCCTCATGAGGGAAAGCGCGCAACGGTTTCGGTTTAAGAACGGACTTCCGGAACAGATTAAGTTTGTAAGTCAAAGTACCACTGTACAGCTTAACCTCCGTGTCTTCATCTTCTAGAGAGCACAGAAGTATGCTGAGCAAGTTGTTCAAGCTGAGTGCCGGCCATCTTTTGTGAAGAAAGGGATGGGCAGATTATTTATGGGAAAGTACAGTATGAATGCATCTCCTTTTGTAAGAAGAGACATAAAGACGCAAGAAGCCATCTTCAAATACAAACCGCCCTTTGGATTTCACAAGTTTTCTGAAAAACTTCAAGACCTGTTGGAACTTTTACCTGAATATGACCTTCCGGAAAGCTTACAATTGAAGCCTTGTAAACGCTGTGTTGTCGTTGGGAGTGGTGGGGTTCTTAATGGACTGGAGTTGGGCTACGCCCTGAACCAATTTGACATTGTTATAAGGTATATTTTGCTTTTTCCCCCCCTTGAAGGTTTTGAGTGAAACATAGAGCTGTGACTGCAATTCAGGATCTTTGCTGAAAAAACGTTGGCCTCTGTTAGATTTGTGCTTCCTTTGCTCAGTTTGTGATCGGTCGTTTTCTAGTTACGACCGTTTAAAATGTGATTGTTGGTACCTCAGGTTACATACGCTTCAGGTTACAGACTCCACTAACCCAGAAATAGTACCTCAGGTTAAGAACTTTGCTTCAGGATGAGAACAGAAATCGTGCTCCGGTAGCAGGAGGCCCCATTAGCTAAAGTGGTGCTTCGGTTAAGAACAGTTTCAGGTTAAGAACAGACCTCCGGAATGAATTAAGTATGTAACCAGAGTTACCACTGTATGCTTTTCCATTTCAAAATGAATCTAAAATTGTAGCTAAGCAGGAACTACAGAGGCATCTTTTAAGTTTGTCTTTACAAAACTCAATTAGATGGGCACTCATTCATGTGATTTATTTTACTTTGCAGGTTAAATAATGCACCAGTTCAGGGATACACAGATGATGTTGGTAATAAAACTACCATAAGGATGACTTATCCAGAAGGTGCCCCCTTATCTGAACATGAGTATTATCCAAATGGCTTATTTGTTGCTGTTTTGTTTAAAAGTGTTGATTTTGACTGGATTCAAGCAATGGTGAAAAATGAAACACTTGTAAGTAATAGCCATATAAACACCTTATCAACGTTTGGGTTTCCTGTTACCCAGTGCTATCTTTCCAGAGTTCTGGCTGAAAAAAAGCCCTGATATTACCTGTGTAAATAACATTGAGAGGGTTTTTTTAAGCTTAGGACTGCCAGAATCAATACGGTTTTCATGTTTACTGTTCAAAATTCTTGGAAGTCTGCATAATCTGAGAATGTCTATCCCATTTCATGGAACGTATTGCACTGTTCTCCCAATTGGTGGCGCTGTGGTCTAAACCGCAGAGCCTAGGACTTGCCAGTCAGAAGGTTGACGGTTCGAATCCCTGCAACGGGGTGAGCTCCCATTGCTCGGTCCCAGCTCCTGCCAACCTAGCAGTTCGAAAGCACGTCAAAGTGCAAGTAGATAAATAGGTACTGCTCCAGTGGGAAGGTAAACGGTGTTTCCGTGTGCTGCTCTGGTTCGCCAGAAGCGATTTAGTCATGCTGGCCACATGACCCGGAAGCTGTACACCAGCTCCCTCGGCCAATAAAGCGAGATGAGCGCCGCAACCCCAGAGTCGGCCACGACTGGACCTAATGGTCAGGGGTCCCTTTACCTTTACCTTTACATAAGAACATTTAGTCCACCATGGAGGCAAAGCATTAGCTCTATCGTGGCTAGGCGTGACTTAAACATGTAAGTCCCATGATTTATACATAAATAGCTAGTAGGGACTATTACTATGTGTACTCTTCACTTTTTCCAAACCTAAATGTGTTTTGGGAGGGCAGTTGTATAATAAAAATTAGACTGTATTATGACTCATAACCCTGGGAAGTGTGTGTTATACGTACGTTATGGATTCCAAGCTTTGTAATCATTTTAATATTCTTTTTCTTGCAGTCACTCTGGATGCGGCTGTTTTTTTGGAAGCAGGTAGCCGAGAAAATACCAGTGCTACCTAAGCACATTCGCATCTTAAACCCGTTAATAGTCAAAGAGACGGCTTTTGATATTCTGGAGTACCCTGAACCTCGAGCAATGTTCTGGGGCTGGGACAAGGTGTGTGTATGTTTTGCGGATAAAAGAAGATGCTTGCATTTTTCTGCTGCAGTTCAGTCATTGTTAAGGATACATGAAAATGCCTTATTCCAGGGTTCCCCAAACTTGGGTCTCCAGCTGTTTTTGGACTACAACTCCCATCACTTCCTAGCTAGCAGGACCCAGAGGTCAGGGGTGATGGGAATTGTAGTCCAGAAACAGTTGAAGACCCAAGTTTGGGGAACCCTGCCTTCCAACAGTCATTCACGCTTTCAGCTGATATTTTGCATTCCACTGCAATTTGTTTAATTTGCACAAGTTCCATTAGACATGGATATGGAAATACCGTATTTTTCGCCCCATAGGACGCACTTTTCCCCCTCCAAAAATGAAGGGGAAATCTGGGTGCATCCTATGGGGCAAATGCAGGCTTTCGCTGAAGCTTGGAGAGCGAGAGGGGTCGGTGCGCACCGACCCCTCTCGCTCTCCAGGCTTCAGGAAGACATCTGCAACCTAGGCAGCCCTGCGGGAGGTCCCGCAGGGCTGTCTAGGCTGCAGATAGCAGCCTGCTTCCCGGAGCGGCGGGCGCGCTGAAAGCAGAGCGCCCACCGCTTCGGGAACACATCCGCAGCCTAGGCAGCCCTGCGGGAGGTCCCGCAGGGCAGTCTAGGCTGCGGATAGCAGCCTGCCGCCTGGCGCGCGGGCGCCCTGAAGCAGAGTGTCCTGCACGCCAGACAGACATCTGCAGCGTGGGGAGCCCTGTGGGAGTTCCCGCAGGGCTCCCTACGCTGCGAATAGCAGCCTGGCGCGAGGGGCGTCCTGAAGCAGAGCGCCCCGCGCGCCGGACAGACATCGGCCATCCCCACAAGCTCGGGAGACAGCAAGGAGGCGCAGCGCCGCCATCCCACTGTTCCTCAACCTGGTTCGGTTTCCCTGACCTGGTTTTTGGGAGGGAAATAAAGGGGAATTTCCTTTATTTCCCCCCCAAAAAACTAGGTGCGTCCTATGGGACGGAGCGTCCTATGGGACAAAAAATACGGTACTTTTTATGTAACGTGCAACAGACACACATATCTCATCTATCGACAATATTTACATACCAGCTGCTTCCCCTGGGTGTTCCCTGTCAAAGCTGGTAAGTTTCCAGAGGTGTGGCCCTGAGAGTCTTGTGCAGCAAAAACAGCCAAGAATTTTGTCGCACCTGAAAGACAAATCAATTTATCAGCTTTTGGCCATCTTCCAGCTCTACAAATCTATAATCAGCTAATACAGTCATACCTTGTGTTGTGTTAGGTTCATGTTTCATCTTTTCAGCTTGCAAATGTGGCAAACCTGAAAGTGTATACTTAGGGGTTTCTGCGCCCGCAGAAGCAGCGCTCCAGTTACAGATTTTCGGGGTGCGAATGGCATCCCGGAACGGATCGAGTCCATAACTAGAGGTACCGCTGTACCTTTAACATCATTTACTTTTATTCTTGATCAAAAGTGTGATTGTTAGTGTGGTGGTTTTGTTTTTAGTTTTCTTTGTTTGCTGTGGTCGGTTTTGTTTCTTTCTTTACTAGTTGCCACTGACTGCATTGGATGGCTTTAACTAATTTTTATTGATGTCACCTGGTGCCTTTGGCATTAGGTAACTAGATAAATTCAGTAAATAACGATAGATCACATTTTCGCAGTAAAACTGCAGTTTCAAAACAAAAACAAAAAACGCTCATGTAAAATAGAATATTGCAACAGCCAAAAAAGTATCTAAAGGAACTTAAGACAGACTTGTGCAAGTTAAACAAATTGCAGTGGAATGCAAAATATCAGACATAGCATAAGAAATCATAATTGCATGCACATTCTCCATGATTTTCTTCATTTTTAAACCAAGCAAAGAATATCAGGCATGGCTTAAGTCTAGGGAATCTTGCGGTTGCCTGTGTTTGGACAAGATGATGATCTATTAATTGATTCCTTTCCTATATTTGTTAGTAATTAGTTGATTTTCAGCAGCAGTAGTGTGTAATATGGCATTGTCACCCTAATATAACAAGCATACTCTAATTTGGGAATGTAATTTCCTCCCCTTTAGAATGTGCCTACAATCGGTGTGATGGCAGTGGTTCTGGCCTCGCATTTATGTGACGAAGTGAGTATAGCTGGATTTGGATACAATCTGAGTCAGCCCAACACCCCATTGCATTATTTTGACAATCTTTGCATGGCTGCGATGAACAGCCAGAGAATGCACAATGTGACTACAGAAGCAAAATTTCTTCAGAAGCTGATAAAAGAGAGAATTGTAAGAGACCTCAGTGGAGGAATACATTGCGACTTCTGCAGAAAGACAAGTTAGTGACTGAAAATGAGCCCAAAGACTGGATTCTGTGTGTTCCTGCAGCCGCCTCCTCCCCAAAGGAGGCACTCTCTGTTTTTCCATCTTGCAGGATGCCCTAAAGGACTTTTTATTACCGTGTTCAGCTGCTTTCCTTTTTAATTTTATGTTCAGTTGGGTAAGTATTTTTTAATGTACGTGAAAATAACGTTTTGCTTCCCACAAGGATTTTGTGGGTAATTTAAATTTCCTTAGTGCATATTTAATGGTTTAGTGTTTGGAAAGAGATCCAGAACCTTTTTATTATATAAGTTACTGTGCCTAGAGCTGGGTTTCTTGACTTCATGGAGGAAAAAGTTCTCAATTGGTGGTTCATTCTCACGTCGTGCAGCACTTTTAAATGTGTGGATTTATTTTTTTTATTATTAGAGAACATGAATATTGGGATATGGAAGTGACTCTCATTACTGGGTGAAGCGATCACTTACATTCCCTTCCTTAGACCATATTCCTGACATTTTAATTCTTCCTCCAGTGAGCCTTTTAGACCTCAGAGCCAAAGCCCCTTTTCAGTGACGCGGCCAGAAAGTGCAGCATCTACTCCCAATTTAGAGGCCTTTAATAATCACCAAGCATAGTCTGGGCTGGGGCTGTTTGAAATCCGTCTTACTGTGAAGACGCTGACTTCCTTGAAACAAGCAAATAAGAACAATTTTGATAACCCGGTACAGTATTACAGTATAGGTGGTTTTTAGGTATTAAGTATTTCTCTCCTTCCAAGTCATGCATAAAAGGTAAAGGTAAAGGTACCCCTGCCCATACGGGCCAGTCGTGACCGACTCTAGGGTTGTGCGCCCATCTCCCTTAAGAGACCGGGGGCCAGCGCTGTCCGAAGACACTTCCGCGTCACGTGGCCAGCGTGACGAAGCTGCTCTGGCAAGCCAGCACCAGCACAGCACACGGAAATGCCGTTTACCTTCCCGCTATAAAGCGGTACCTATTTATCTACTTGCACTTAAGGGTGCTTTTGAACTGCTAGGTGGGCAGGAGCTGGGACCGAAAGACGGGAGCTCACCCCACCGCGGGGATTCGAACCGCCGACCATGCGATCGGCAAGTCCTAGGCACTGAGGTTTTACCCACAGTGCCACCCGCATCCCTTTAAGTCATGCATTACCTAGGGAAGTATAGCAATGATACGGCAGCTTCCCATAAGATCTGAATATCCCATGTGATTCAGTCTTTCAAATGTGGTAAACCTGTGGACCTGATGCAGCCCTCCTCCCATGATTTTTTTTTGGGGGGAGGCACCCCCAATGTGAGGGACGCGGGTGGCGCTGTGGGTTAAACCACAGAGCCTAGGGCTTGCTTATCAGAAGGTCAGTGGTTCGAATCCCCATGACGGGCTGAGCTCCCGTTGCTCGGCCCCAGCTCCTGCCAACCTAGCAGTTTGAAAGCACGTCAAAGTGCAAGTAGATCAATAGGTACCACTCCGGCAGGAAGGTAAACGGCGTTTCCGTGTGCTGCTCTGGTTCGCCAGAAGCGGCTTAGTCATGCTGGCCACATGACCCGGAAGCTGTACACCATCTCCCTCAGCCAGTAAAGCGAGATGAGCGCCGCAACCCCAGAGTCGGCCACGACTGGACCTAATGGTCAGGGGTCCCGCTACCTTTACCCCTAATGTGGGTGGTTGCTGTGAATGGCAAACTCAGAGAGCTCCCTCCTGTTTCTGAAGCACTCATCTGTTAGCAGCGGTAGATGGGGGCAGGAGGAGAGGCAAGATTTCGGCGCCTCTTTTTTTTGCTGCCCATTGCAGAATGCCGCTGCCAAGGGACCATTACACCAACAAACATCCTCTTACCATCCTCAAACCAAGTGGTAAGAGTTGGAGTCCAGCAACGTCTTGAGGGCTGACAGTTCCCCAATCCTAATGTTAAGGATGGCGTACGTAGAAACGACAAATGAAATAGTATTCACCGTTACGGGTTGGTTGCTGTGGTGTGAAATAGTAATTTCATGAAGAATGAGGTTTCTGTTAAGATGTGGTCCCGGTGGCGTGATGGGACCCACAGGAGAGATGCTTCTTCCTAACAAGAGAAACCCCTGCAGAAGATCATGTGGGAGAAGCCCAGTTTTCCAGGGGTGGTTCCTGGCGTACGGTAAAAGTGCAGTGTTGGCTTCTCAAGTTATTACCCTGATATTATAGCAGGGAGCGAGACTGTGGCAGTTATCGTGGGTAACATAGGACCTAGGGCCACTCCAGACTGGTGTTTTATTGCAGGCATATTCTGCATAATTTTCTTGCCACGTGAATAGTGCAAAAATAGTGGATGTGTTCTGCTTTATTAGTTGTTCTGCGATGCTTCCCAATGCCACATTATTGCTCTCCAGAGGAGCAATAGGAGCATAAGAAGCTGCCTTATACAGAATCAGACCATTGACGCATCTAGCTCAGTGCTATCTGTTATCATTGTTTATTAAATTTATAGAACACCTTTCATCAGGAGATCACAGGGTGGTTGACAACAAAACGAGGACAAGGAAGAGGTGGGCAGTCTTGATGGAGCACTCTTCTCAATCAGTGCTGTAAGTGCTTGTGGAAAAGGAATAATAATAGGTTTCCAGAGCTGCGTGTAGATTGAACACACTTAAATGGGAGGAACCCTGTACATGCATCTTCCCAAGAGCCTATGTTTATTGAACAAATATCTCAGCAAGTTCAAGGATTTGGCTACATCCAAATGAAAAAGAAGTCAGAAAGCTGACCAGCTTCATCTGGCTTCTGATGCACATAAGAGGAGCTTGCCCTCAATTTAGACACACTCGGTAAGAAAGCACCCAATTTAGATCATGCTTGAATTCATATAATAAGAATTTGAGGAGCACAACGTTCAGCCTTCCTAGTATTTCAGGCACGAGTCTCTCCCAACCCCTACCTAGAGATGACGGGGATCGAAAATGGGACGTTCTGCTTGCAAGGCAGACCTGCCACTGAGCTTTGCTCCCTCCCCAGCACAGCCAAAGCAGAACAAAAATAAACCAGAACATTTGTGGCATAAAAGGTGATGGGATTTTAGCAGGACATTGCAGGATATGCACTGATTGGAAACGAAGCGGCAAGATCGCCCCAAAACATTTGCAGGTGGGAACAATATTGGAAAGGACACCCAAATTTTTTATTTATTTTATTTATTGTATTTATGTCCCCCTCCCCAATTAATTCCCACAACAGCCTTGTGACGTAGGTTGGGCTGAGAGGCAGTAGCTGCCGCAAAGCCACCCTGTGAGCTTCACGGCCTAGTGGGGATTTGAACCCAGATCCTAGACTGACACTGCAACCACTACACCACACTGGCATTGCAAGCACAAATTATTATGAATGTGTGCAATAAAAAATGATGTCTGGAGGGGCCTACCTAAGTACTAATGAATTTTTGTATGAATTGCATCGGTTATAATAAACGTTATTTCCATCAAACTTTTAGTTGGCTTGTTGAAATGATGGTGTGTGTTCTTGATATCTGCTTATATGTACTGAAGACTGGGCTGCATCAATAGGAGCATAGCATCTAGATAGGAGCATAGCATCTGGGCTGCATCAATAGGAGCATAGCATCTAGATCAAGGGAAGTAATAGTGCCACTGTATTCTGCTCTGGTCAGACCTCACCTGGAGTACTGTGTCCAGTTCTGGGCACCACAATTCAAGAAGGACACTGACAAACTGGAACGTGTCCAGAGGAGGGCAACCAAAATGGTCAAAGGCCTGGAAACGATGCCTTATGAGGAACGGCTAAGGGAGCTGGGCATGTTTAGCCTGGAGAAGAGGAGGTTAAGGGGTGATATGATAGCCATGTTCAAATATATAAAAGAATGTCACATAGAGGAGGGAGAAAGGTTGTTTTATGTCAGGAGTGCTCTGATGGTGTTTCCTGCTTGGCAGGGGGTTGGACTCGATGGCCCTTGTGGTCTCTTCCAACTCTATGATTCTATGAAGACAGCCGTCGTCTGCTCTTCAGTCAAATGGTTAACAAGTAAGTTCTGAATGAATCAGATCTGTTAATGGGATAGTAGACATCCAGCTAAAACACATGAGCTGTGGTGCAAAGAAGGTAGTCTATTTTCTCAATATATTTGTTGAGGTGAGGGAGGGCAGAGGGAGGATAAAAGAGAGGTCCTTGCCTAATGCCAATGTCTCAAGATGATGACACTGGCAGTCACTAAATATAACATAAAACAAATGTTCTGTATTTTGAATTTCTAAAAGAATTACATTAACCCAATGACAAACATGACAAACTTCTGCATGTTCCTAATTCTCAAAAGAGGGTTTGGGATTTTTCTTAATTCACCTCTCAGGCCTGGCTCCAACACTGCCCCAGGTGAATTGAAGGAGTGTAGCGCTGTGGTTTGTCTTGTGGGTCTCAGTACATTGCACGATGGACTCTTCAAAATGCACATTCTGAATACTGAAAATACCGTGCAACGTCTCTTTTTAATATGAGGCAAGGGCCTCTTTCATGAGCCTCTCACTACTTTCCTAAGGTGTTATACCTCATTTTGTGTCATGGAGACCCAAAATCTGTGCAGATGAATTGTATGGAACCACTCTGGAAGCAAAATAGGTACAAGTACTTTTCACTTCTTTTCACTCAAGTACTTGAGCTGAAGTGCTTGGTTTTGCAACAATGAAAATCTAAATGTCCCTTATACATTAAGTATTGTATTTTTCACTCCATAAGATACTTTTTTCCTCCTCTAAAGCAGCAAAGCGGGCGGCTCCTGTCCGCTATACTGCTTTAAAGCGAGCCACAGAGGAGGGACAGACGGGAGCCGCTTTGCTGCTCTAAATAGTTTAGTACAACATTTGATTCAGAATTCCCCCCCCCCCATGTTTTCCTCCTCTAAAAACAAGGTGATGAACTCTTGGAAAGCTTGAAAATCTCTCTGAGGGGGGAAAGTTCCCTAATTCAGGAATTTGATAATGAGCCTGTAGTCTGACCTTCGACGACACTACCAAGCATCCCTTCTGCCTTTCTATTCTCTTTTTTCATTACCTTATATTTTTATTCATCATGGCAGACAGAGGGGAAAGATGAATGAAGAATTGGATGGAGAAGATGTTGTTCAATGTGAGAAGGAGGTGGGGGATAGAGTATGACTGGAACAAGCCTGTCAAAAGCCTAACCAGTCCAGCACTCCTCTTTTCAGAGTGGCCAACCAGTTTCCCAGGGTGCTTCATTGCTGAGTGGGGATTCCAACTCCATCTCAGTCACAAAATCACAGAACTGTAAAGTTGGAAGGGACCCTGAGGATCATCTAGTCCATGGGTAGGCAAACTAAGGCCCGGGGGCCAGATTTGGCCCAATCGCCTTCTAAATCCAGCCCGCGGACGGTCCAGGAATCAGCGTGTTTTTTACATGAGTAGAATGTGTCCTTTTAAAATGCATCTCTGGGTTATTTGTGGGGCATAGGAACTCGTTCATTTTTTTCTTCAAAATATAGTCTGGCCCCCCGCAAGGTCTGAGGGACAGTGGATTGGCCCCCTGCTGAAAAAGTTTGCTGACCCCTGATAGTCCAGCCCCCTGCAATGCAGGAATATGCAGCTGTCCCATACAGGGATTGAACCTGCAACCTTGTCGTTATCAGCATCATGCTTTAACCAACTGAGCTACACAGCTGAAATCCAATGCACTAACCACTATACCATGCTCGCTCTCTCGCTCTCTGATTGGTAATGAAGCTGTGTGACCACCCCAAAACCTTTGCAGGTGCAAACAGTGTTGAAAGCATGTGACTGCCTTGATAGCATCAGGACCACAAATCACCAGAAATGTGCCATAAATATTTCCTGCTGCATTTCAAGCCCCCCACAGCTAGGGAAGGGCGCCATGACATAAAAGCAGCAAACTTGGGGATAATAAAGCACCTTTCTGCCTCTTCTCTTCCCAAAACTCTTCCTTCCCCAAAGCAACTTCAACTAGAAACAACAGCTGCTGGGATTCTAATACTTTCTGTTTCTGTGTACAGTGGTACCTCGGGTTAAGAACTTAATTCGTTCTGGAGGTCCGTTCTTAACCTGAAACGGTTCTTAACCTGAGGTACCACTTTAGCTAGTGGGACCTCCTGCCGCCGCCGCACAATTTCTGTTCTCATCCTGAAGCAAAGTTCTTAACCTGAGGTACTATTTCTGGGTTAGCAGAGTCTGTAACCTGAAGCGTCTGTAACCCGAGGTACCACTGTAATGTGTAGATTGGCTGTGAAAGCCCAGTCTTAATCAGAGATTCTGGCCTTGTAAGCAGAACATATGAAATGTCCAGCGTTTCACAACAAGGAAAAAACAGTCTGTTCCTGGGTACACATTACCACTTCGAAGCGCGGCCAGGTCCTTTTCTTGGTTTGGGAGCCATCAAAATACTGCATGTTCGGATAGATACAGGATAAATATGGGGTGTGATTTACCTGATGTGTTCACCTGTGTATTCTGCATCCTGCGTGTTGAATGCAGAGTACACAGGAATATGTGCACAGTTTTCTTTGTTGCGTATGTTACAAACGTGCGTTACAGTGGTACCTCGGGTTACATGCACTTCAGGTTACAGACTCCACTAACCCAGAAATAGTACCTCGGGTTAAGAACTTTGCTTCAGGATGAGAACAAATCGTGCTCCGGCGGCAGCAGGAGGCCCCATTAGCTAAAGTGGTGCTTCAGGTTAAGAACAGTTTCAGGTTAAGAACGGACCTCCGGAACGAATTAAGTACTTAACCTGAGGTACCCCTATATTCTAATAGGAGAATCTAAAAATTCCCCCAATCCCAAGTGCACTTTAAGGGCTTATGCTGACCCGCAGCAGAGAAGCACCAGCAAGCGCTGTAGCATGGCAGTGTTCAGTTTCCTTCCACAGCAATTACCGAGATGCATGAACAAAAGCTGTCTTCTGGAGAAACCAAACACCAGAAGTGGCATTCGTTGGTTCCCACACAGCAGCTACTATCAGAGGTGGAGTTTGTTGCCTAGGTTATTCTATACACCACCAGCCAAAGGGAGGGCTGCTGACTCTCAACGGTTCTGCACTTCAGGAGTCCTGTTCGGCATTCAACTGTGGCCCGTGTGTCGTGTGCAAAAGAAGGAGGGAAGCATGAACTGCAGGGCAGCCCTCGGAGAGAAGCAATGTGGTCCCTTCTCCCCTCGTGTGTGCAGAGCAAGGTCATCATCGCGCAAGGCAGTTCAGCACAACTCCTGGACTAACAAACGTTTTCACACTTCGCAAAAGGCCGCAAAGCACAACCCCCGCAGGTGTCGCTCTCAGAGGTAGGTGCAATGCAACAAGTCCCAGGATGGGACTTTGTTGTTTGGAAATTTATTTCTCTCTCTGCACTTTTAAGCATATCTCCTGCTAGCACTGCAGCGGGATTTTTCCGCCTGATACCCTCCCCCTTCTTGGATTCTCACACAGTGGCTTTTTACGGCCTTGGTTCCTTTCTCATGAAGCACAGTGTGCAGAGATAGATAGATAGATAGATAGATAGATAGATAGATAGATAGATAGATAGATAGATGTCCTACCCTCATTGCATACTGTATCAGAGTCTGGGTGAATTTCTGTTGCAGATTATTTTGGGGGACAACTCTAAAAGTTCCAGATTGAACACTTAATGTACCTGACACCTGCACATTATCACAAACATTACAGTGTGGCTGCTTTTCCCCTCAATTTTAATATTTTTGTTACTTTTCTGTAAACCCGCTTTGAAGCTTGGTTTGTTTGTTTCAATCAAGTGGTGTATTATGAAATAAACAATCTTTTATAAAGCCACCCCGCTTTTATTTTATTGGGTTGGGGTTTTTTACCTTTTTGTAAACCTGCTTTGAGGCGTGTGGTTTTTGTTTTACAATTATATTTTAATAAGTCTCAACATTTTTAGCGTATACAGGCAGACCACCATTTTGTCTTTTCTCTGATTTTTCGTCGACTTCCCACTCTTTTATTCCATGGAGTTGCTGTTTCTCCCCTTCTGCTGTACCCGATCTCCTATCTATCAAATCATAACCACAATATTATGATCTAATTACTTCTGTTGCTTTGAGGGGTTTTCTTTGGTGGTTTTTGGCAATCAAGCGGTGTGTTATGACATAAATAAAGAGCAATCTCTTTTTAAAGCGTGACTGTGTCTACCCCCACCCCCAATTCTATTGCTTTTCTTCTTTTGGCAAACCTGCATTGAGGTCTTTTGTAGTAGTAGTAGTAAAACAAGTAAAAAAATGCCTCTGCCCCTAACTAGGCCTCAAGGGGTGTAGGGGTGTAGGGTGTGTGTGTGTGTGTGTGTGTGTGTATATGTATGTGTATATATATATATATATATATATATATATATATATATATATATATATATATATAGTGGCACAGGGAGGGCCTGGGCCTAAGGGAAGCCTCTGCAGTTCCACCTCCCACCAGCAGGGGCTGCTGTGGGCTCCTAGTTCACCTGCCCCAGGTGTGTCCACTTCCTTCCCCTACTTGGATCCTCTTTCAGGTGAGGAGTGGGAAGAGGACAATCCGTAGCAGGTGGGACGCAGGCCTTGGGCCTAGGAGAAGATGGCGTTTCCGTGTAGGCCAAGGGGCCAGCCACCCCCTACTCAACCACCCCTCCCCAAATAACCTTTACTAACCTTGCGGTTCTAAGGTTTTAAAGAACTGGAGCATCTCTGCCTAACGCGTAGTCAAGTGACTGCCACCATCTCAGAGCTACTTTTTTTGGGGGGGGGTTGGGGGTGGTTTACCTATCCACTCGATTTTTAGCCCGCCCCAGGCCTGGCAGGGTTATCAAGCAGCCGGACAAGGCTTTTGGAGCATCCGGACCCACGTTTTCATATTTAGCAGGGGAGAGTGTTGGGACTTAAAAGACAGGGAGGCAGTCAGCTTGCCTTTTTCGGGGGGTTTTGCCCTTAGCTTTCCTGTTTCTGAGGAATGTCTAGTCTGGGGCGGATTTTGGTCATCTTTCATCCTATGGTGCCCTGAGCGAGGCCAGAATCCGGTGCCCCCAAACGGATCTTCTCAGTTATGAATCTTCTCCGTTTTGTGCCCCTTCGGCTTGGCAGGGGAACCGCCCGCACTGCCCTAGATCCAGCACTGGTGGCTTTTCTCTGAGAGTTATTACAATACAGCAGGTATGGACTGTTGACAATTTCACCCCTTCCTCGCAGGACCCAGAGTATGCAGACTCTGTCCGCACAGCCCAGTCCTCTGGTCCCTGGGTAACTGCTAGTGGATTGTGGGTTAGGATGCCGGATTATAGATTTCTTGATTGCTGAGTTCTTAAATCTGCTGTTTTGCTCAAAGGGTCCGAAAGGCCTGGAACCTGCCTATGTCAGCTTGTCAAGTCGCCTTGGCATCTGCTTCCGTATATTAATTTATTTTATTTATACCCCACCTTTTCTCCTGAAAGAGCAAACGACATCCATAATAACATGATTTTTTAAAAGTGTTCATAAAACATTAAGTGTTTTAAAAGATTATCTCAACCAGTGAGCTCAGGGTTGCCAAGAAATGTCTTTCAGCCAACTGATGCCTAGGTAAAGAGGGATGCTTTAAAAAAAATAATCCTGAAAGTCATAAATGACGGCGACAGGCTCACCTCACCAGGGAGAGCATTTCACAACAGGGGAAGTGCAAAGGTCAGCACCGACTGGGCAGTCTCCCCATCCCAGGGGTGGCACCACCAACAAGGTGAATATGTCACAAATACAGAAAATTCTGACATCCTGGTTTTATAATTCACTACTAAATGATTCCTTCTCCCCTCCCAAATCCTGAGTGGTCCTCTTGGTGTTGTCTCCTTTTTCACCATTTCAGCCAGCTTCATTCATTCACTTCCTTTTCTCCTATGCATTGGCCTTATATGTTGCATTTTAAAAGAGAGTCAAGAAAGGCAGATCCCAAACATCTTATAGTACTCTACACTACTATATTAATAAATGAAAGAAGAATGTATTTGACATGCCCTAGAGAGACCTTGTTACTATAAAAACATATTTAAACACTTCTAGTGCTCCTCTTCGCTTGTTACTGAGCTCAGTTGTCAGCTTTTCTTAGGTCACCCCTCAAAGCTTGATATTGAGTGTGGGGGAAGGGGAATAAAACCATTTCCAAAAAAAATAAGTATATGTATTTCAGCCTTGTAAATAAGCCCCCCTCCCTAGTAGTAGCCTGCAAAATAAAAAATACTTGCGTTTTTTATGCAGCTGAAAGCATAGCAGACTGCCAAAGGAAGGACAGAACACACAGGCTTTCCCCCCATGTATTTATTGATTTTCAAGAATACAGTGTTATGCAAAGAAATAAAAGTTAAACTGCTACACCCTTCCTCCCAATACTTCCCCTGCCACCTGTCCTTGAGTGTCTACATTTCTTTGTTATCTGAGTTAAGGGTAGCATAAATTCCATACTTTTGTAGCTGTCCATACAGTTTCTTCTTCACCAGCCTGTTTTGTCTTCCTCCATACCCAGTGGGGAAGTTGAGCAGGATGATGAAGGTGAAACCTGCTAACTCTCCTGGAGAGAATTCCACACACTTAGCTGCATGGAATTCCGGGTTGCCAATGGCAACAAGGTGAGTGTTTAAATACAAGACTCTTGTACACACTTGGGGATTTATATCCTTTCCTTACATGAATATACAGTAGCTAGATTATTCTAGACAATGACCCCTAATAAGTGTTCACTTTGTTCCAGAGCATCGAAGTTCACCCAGGATTAGTTATTCTTGCAAGACCTCCCATTCATTTGTGGTTGCACAGGCACAAAAATGTAATTTATTTATATAAAAAGGTCAAATGTCTACAACATAGCCAAAATGTGTTAAACTGGATTGTGCCTTTTAGAGAATCAGCAAACCCTTTTCCCTGGTGGGAGGTGGGAGGATCCCCTGAGAATGTTCTCCTGATAAGTTTTTTCTGGACAGTGCAAAGGCAAGATCTTAGCATCTTATTTTCATCAATGCAAGTGCTTTTTGACACCCCTCATTTTAAATTAAATATTATGATCCTTCAGGACATCCAGGCTCCATGAAACATAAGACAATTGTATTATTTTCAATAACTCTTAGTCACCTCCCTGTCCAGCACATCATTAGCGCAAAATTAGTCCCGCTCTCCTTGTCTTCTGCATCTAGCCCCTTAGGCAAATTCCACATCACCATTGTTCACAGCTCTTTGCAGAAACATCTAAAGTCCACCTGACTTGCATGTGCATCTTTGAGACTCTGTGAGCCAGCAAAGTTGCTGCACTTTGCTGATTCGTCCTCCAGCATGTTGAGCATGATGCGCTGATTGGTGATCTGACCAAAAGGCAAAAAGGCAAAGCAGTCACATGTCTCTGGCTTTGGTCTGCATCCTCTTGTGACACATCTGCATAAGCAAAGAGTTGAGCAAATTTATACTACATCTTTTAAACTTGAAATTGGAAGCTGTATCCTGAAAATGTGAAATCTCTTATCTTGCTTTTCTAAAGGTTCTGCCTTCTAAAAGTATGTGTGACTTTTGAATGCTGATAAAGTTTATATCTACTTAGGTTTGTCGTGAAATCCTTTTGCGGTTCTTGGAGAGGACAAACTCCTTTTGAGGTATAAATATTTTGGTGGTAGATCAGATTTTTATTGCTGTTATCTGGCACTGGCTGAGTAAGGGAGAGTGTGTATTTATTTGAATTGCCCTGCAGTTCCAGAATTCTTTGGGGGAAGCCATCCACTTTAAATGTATGTTGTGGGTGTAACGACTAGGTATAATGGGGATGGTCTCAAATAAATATACTTCTTTCCCCCATCAATGCAACCAGGAAAAACACTTTTATTTAAAAGCCATACTTATTTTCATTCATTAAAATATTGTTCCCTTCCAACTATTCAGACACTACATAGAAAGCCTGAAAAGGCAAGGAACAATAAGGATAAAATGAACAGATAGGAAGGAATCATGATGGGATGGAAAGTTAGGTCAGTTTCATGAGGCTTGGGAGACCACATAAAATGTGGTTGGTCCCTGATTTCCAGGTTGCTCACCTGTTCAATAGTACAAGTCAAGGTATTCATTTAAAAAAAAAAGTTATAGTAAAGAAGCTTTCTCGTGAAAGGAGCTTTTCTTCAACTTTTTGTTTGTTTTGAAATGGAAAAGAGCAAGAATATGTAATATACATAAACAGTTTGTTAAAATATGTAACATTTAAGAACCATGGATGGATTCCAGAATAAATGTATACTTGTAATGCTCTTGCATTCATTTGTATATTTTATCACAGAGGCTTTCTCAAATTGATTTCTTATGAAATAATTGTTGTTGTTTGCAGGTTTTGCAAAAATGAGCAAGAATATTAAAGAACTAAGGTAGTACCTGCTTGCATTTACCCTGTTACAGAGGTGTCAATAATCTGCAGTTGACAATTTGAGCACAGGAATGTCCTTGATAATTAATAGATTCTCGGGAGAATTTAATAGTAAAGTATTTATCCGTTAGTCGACACTATCATTTCTCAGAAAGGTCCAGCAGACAATGCATGTGTTAAGGTGTGAAGTGTGCAAACGCTTTTAACTGTCACTGTACATTTAGGAATGTGATCTGAATGAAAATATTAGGCCAGATTATGGAATTTATGTACAAGTAACTCACATTTTGAGGGACGTGAGTGGCGCTGTGGGTTATAGGCTAGGGTTATAGGCGCTGTGGGTTATAAGCCTAGGGCTTGCCGATCAGAAGGTTGGCGGTTCGAATCCCCATGACGGGGTGAGCTCCTGTTGCTCGGTCCCAGCTCCTGCCAACCTAGCAGTTTGAAAGCACGTCAAAGTGCAAGTAGATAAATAGGTACCGCTCCAGCGGGAAGGTAAACGGCGTTCCCGTGCGCTGCTCTGGTTCGCCAGAAGCGGCTTAGTCATGCTGGCCACGAGACCCGGAAGCTGTACACTGGCTCCCTCGGCCAATAAAGCGAGATGAGCGCCGCAACCCCAGAGTCGTCCGTAACTGGACCTAATGGTCAGGGGTCCCTTTACCTTTTAACTCACATTTTATGGAAGGGTTCTGTTTTGGGGTCAATGCGTAAATGCAAAATCACATAAAGCCAGGAAACCCCAAAACTGCCCCCCCCCCACAACCATCCTTACCTGTCTGGAGTGGGCCTTGCCCACCGCCTCTCTTAGCAGGCTCTGGGAGGAAGGAAGAGGGCTCAGAAAGTTCTTTCCACAGTGTGTTTTCCTGTAAGGTGCAAGTCAACTGTAGGTGGTGTAGTTCTTCTTTGGCGATCACTCGTGGCCGAGTAAGATTGTCTCCATGAACATGGTCTTAACGGTGTGTCTGTAAGTGACTATGGAAGCCAATTCTGGATCCACACATCCTTCCAAAACTATGTAGGGAGATAGGTTTCCAGGCGGGAGTTGATCACGGTGAGGGTTTGCCAAACATGCCTTCCTCTTTGCTTGTTTCTCCCTTTTGCCCCGAGTTTGATCGTCTTCAAAACCCACGACACCTTTGGTAAAGGCTGTCCTCCAATTGGAGCTCTCGCAGGCCAGTGTTTCCCAATCTTCCGTGCTTATACTGCTTTTTTTTTTTTAAAAAAAAAGATTTGCCTTTAAACCTCTTTTGTTGTCCATCGGTGTTTCGCTTTCCACCCAGCATAGTCTCTACTCATATGCAGCCTTTTGACTCCACAGGGAAGCGCTGCAAAGGCAAACCCAAGAGACCTTGAAACTGCAGGAAGAAGCAACCAAATTCTCAGTGGAATCCCTCACACGTCAAGGGTGTTCCTCTCCTTCAAACCTCTTGACAAGTTCAGGTATGTGCAACCTGCATGTACATAAAGTGTAAAAATGGAGAATGCCTTGCAGTTGACCATAGAGGCAACAAGGTGATTTCAGGGCTACTAGTTGCGTTCAAAAGATGGATGAAAAGGTTAAGCCTCTTAAATTTCAAACTGGCAGCTCTGGCTAAAACTCTACAAAAAAGTGAGTTGATTAGATCAGTTTAGCAAGAGACTTAATTTTTCCCCCCTATATATTAAAAAAAAATGGAGCAAAACTCACTTCAGATATGTTACTTACTCGAACCAGTTCTTCATTCAGACAATAAATACCCTCAAACTGATCTAGATCTATGCTCAAAAGGTTGGGATTTTTATACCATTCCAATAAATTAGATACCTGACTCAATAAGGTAATCAAGTGTAATAAGCATCCTGCTTAAATTTTCATATACCCGATTCACTCTTTAAAACTATCCTCCCAACACTTATTCTACATTATTCTACAATATTATATATTGCAACAGCAAAAAAAATGTTATAGTTAAACCCAATACAAATGGAAAATAGGAAAGGTTTATATGAAACACAGGAAAGTTGAGAGTCTGAGTTTCCCATCACATCTGTAGCTGTCATCCAGTTGATACCCTCATCAAGCCCATTAGGCAATAACATTACCCTTATCTGTGGGCCCAATACATACTTTTCTTTAACTGTTTGAATAGTTCTTTTCCTGAAGCTTGTGTATGCTCTACACACCACAATTTCAGAATCTTTCCTGCAAGTTGGTGTTCAAAGATTGTTTGGCCTATGGACTTTGAAGTCTACTAGTTCCAATGCAACTTCTACGCTCACAGATAGGAGTTGTAGTTTTTTTGGGTTGTCATGCCTTCGTGCCATAATGAGCAAAAGCAGTGCCCTATACCAATTGCTCCTTCAGTGCTGTATGTATAAAAGTCCTTAATCATATATTCCTTCTTATTCCTAGGATTAATTCATCATATGGTTTCTCTCTTTCAGAGATACCGTTTTCAGCACTCTTAACAAACTACAGTTCCCATAACGCAGCCCATATCTTGCTGCAATTCAGACAAACACTACAGCTTCCACAAGGATATTGTCTCTTGCTGTTGGCATCTGCCTGTTAGGATTCCTGCTCCATGATTGCAGTCATAGGATTGTTGTCTTTCACATGACGGTATATGTTTTGACTTTACAGAGTGGGAAGTGATGGAAACAGGATGTTTGTGTTACTGTGTTCCATGAAGTGGGACTATTGTCCTTTGTTCTTTTTCTCTTTGCTGTCTGATGCTAGAGAGAGAGGGAGCCATGTTGCAGTGCTCCGTGTGTGTTTATATGTAAATAAAGTAGATTAGCCAAAATGCTGAGTTGCTGAGGTCTGTCACGTATGCTGCAAAGACTCTGCGGATCCCTAAGTGTGCCGATGTCTGTTGGCATTGGTCGCTGTGATGTTTGGGCAGAAGAAAGCTTTTGAAGCTCCTGAACAATCGACCAATAGGGAGGGAACATGCCAGTTGGGCATGTGTCTCTGCCAGGGTCCTACTCGAGTGTAGGCTGAACTCCTGACACTGCCTGCCTTGAGAGTTACTGGAAGAGTGTGCCACAGGGGGGTGAAGTCAAACCGTTGGAGAGTTACAGCGCCTGCTGTGGCTGTAGAGACCAATACAGGAGAGACATGTTTTGTTGCAGCTGGGGCAGATGAAGGCATCCAGTTGTGCCTCTGCAGAGGCACCGTGGTGTTTCATCTCTCTCTGCGGTCCTCACAGCAGTCATTCCTCCTCTGGTCACTAACCTGACTGCCTGTCTCCAGGCACTGCGGTCATTTGCAAGGGTTTCCCACATGGCAGGCTTGATGTCTGCCAGCCTTCATGTCATGTTTGCACACATCTTTGTAGCACAGAATTGCTCTGCCAATGAGCCTGGTGGCTGAAGCTAGCTCCCCGTAAGGCACATCCTTGGGGATCCTGCCATCTTCTACTCTGTGTACATGACTCTAATACAGGGGTTGGCAAGGTTTACCTCGCCAGGGCCAGTTCACTCCAGTGGAGATCCCTCCGTGGGCTGGATCGCACCCGCGATTTTTGGCGTCTGCACAGATGCAATTTTCGGTGCCGCGGAAGCAAGTCCCCGTACCACGCTGCGGTGGTTTAGCGCAGCGCACGGGGACTCGCCAAGCAGGTAGCTTGGTTCAGGAGCAGCTCATGAGCCAGTTAAACGACCCCCGTGGGCCGCTTGTGGCCCATGGGTCTTAGGCTGCCGACCCCTGCTCTAATACAACAAACAATACAAGCAACACGCAGACCAGTATACTAGATAGCACTGTAATTCTTATTGCATAATATACAGGATTTAGTAACAAAAACAAAACGTGTGCACTTGTAAATACTCTTAATATACAGTGGTACCTCAGTTACATATGCTTCAGGTTGCAGACTCTGCTAACCCAGAAATAGTGCTTCAGGTTAAGAACTTTGCTTCAGGATGAGAACAGAAATTGTGCTCCGGCGGCACAGCGGCAGCAGGAGGCCCCATTAGCTAAAGTGGTGCTTCAGGTTAAGAACAGTTTCAGGTTAAGAACAGACCTCCGGAACAAATTAAGTACTTTACCCGAGGTACCACTGTATTTGAAATCAATTGAACACATGTCTATCAATCTTTGAAAGTCCGTAGAAGTATAATAAGTCTGTGGTTGAAACAAAGTAATAAATGCTATCCTGTGGGCTAAGCGGTAAAACTTTTTTTAGGCGTTCATGGTGCCGATGTAGTAGCTGAATAAAAACAGACAGTGATCCCGGATAATCTGACTGTTTCGCTGGAATCTTCTTCAGCACAACTACAAAAGAATTCAAATATGAAACAATGACCTGTGTACATGAAAACTATATAAACTTCACACATTACAATCCATATGCTACAACTACAATAAGAAGAGCAAAGGTACATACCCCATAGATTAGTAAAATGCACAAGGAGCAGTGCTCATGTGGATATGTAACCACTGCTACCAGTTGCATGATACCGGAAGCATAAGTAACCATTCCCAGGTGGCGCTCATTACAGGGAGAATGAATTGCAGTAATTCAATTTAAAGGTACAAAGCAATATAACAACAATGAGAAAACATCAAATAAAACAATTTAAATCCAGTTCAGAATTGAGTCCTTCAGGGTGAATGGTCTTAAACATAAAAATGAACTGAGATTCTTTCTGCCGTAGCCGTTTTTCATGATCTTGTCTTTTGTTGATGGTTTTCTGATTCACCCACAGTACTGTGAACAATAAATCCCCATCAGAATGATTCTGCGATATAAAATGCTCAACCAGAGCAGCTTCCAACACAACACACCCTGCTCTAATAGCTAACCTATTGTTTGCTCTCAGTTTCACCCCCCATGGATGTGAATGGTTGTGGAATAGGCAAGCAGCCAGTCGCTGTTTACTGCACTTGCACCGCTATTGCTGCTGTTTCACTTTCTTCAGCTGCCCTGAACGTCTTTGTTGTTTTCCATAGGCACTTCTTCTGCATATAAGAGCAACCCAAATGCATCATCTTCCAGGCTCGGCACACTGATGGAGGGCTCCATAAGTTCTACCTGTAGTACAGCCCCTGCTGCTGCTGCTGTTGCCACCAGCAGTAGCCCTCCCAAAATTGTATACACTAAATATGAATTGGACATTGACATGGAGACTGGTAAAAGGCCCAAGAAATGTCCAGGGAAAGGGAAAGAGTCCATTGAGTCCATCTTGGAAGAATATTCTCAGCAAGTCAGAGATCTGCAGAAGAAGCTAAATGAAGTGAGTTTCAAGCTTGGCAGAAAGGCTCTCAGTGTACTGATTGTCATTTAACTGCGGGGGGGGGTGAATATCACAACCACGGCAGTGTATTCCCTGCACTAAAGGTGGTGGCGGGAAAATCAAAACCGTTGACCAAGGTAACTTAAGTTATGCACCAAGAAAATCTGAATGCAGCAGATTGGGAACATACAGGAAGGGTTTTATAATTACCGTATTTTTCGCTCTATAAGGCGCACCAGACCACAAGACGCACCTAGTTTTTGGAGGAGGAAAACAAGAAAAAAATATTCTGAATCTCAGAAGCCAGAACAGCAAGAGGGATCGCTGTGCAGTTAAAGCAGCAATCGCTCTTGCTGTTCTTGCTTCTGGGATAGCTGCGCAGCCTGCATTCGCTCCATAAGACGCACACACATTTCCCCTTACTTTTTAGAAGGGAAAAAGTGAGTCTTATAGAGCAAAAAATATGGCAATTATATTTTTTTCAAAATTTCATAATCATCTTTTAGGAAGTTTTAATAGAAACATTTTAATAAATAAATGCACACATTGATATTGGTTACACTACCAAAATGTTGAGAACTGTTTGTTAAGGGTAAGGAAGCCTCTCTTCATCCCAGTTCAGGAGCCCAGTTTAACTAGTTTAGTTTTTATTCTGCAGATATGCTTTCAGAGCCTGGATTTTAATCTGCAACTGCATGCCTTCGTGTAGTGCATGTTTGTGAAAATGATGGGGTGTTGTTGAAGGCTAGGGATAGATCAGACTCCCTTTTATGGCTGGTTCTGTTAAATGAAAATGGTCTGCCATGTCTAAATGATACCTTTTGCGCTCATCAGATTAGCAAAACAGCCAGAGCCAGATAATTCATCATGGAAAACTGCAGCAAGCCTTCTCTTAATTACAATTATCTGACTTCTGCAAATCGGAAGATCTGTCCTAGAGCAGTGCCGCCAAGATTTGCCTTGCTCCATTTCCCAAATTGCATTTTGTCTACTGTTAATACTGTTTCATGATCTTATTTCGCTTCCCGCAGGCTACAGAACAGCATGAGCAACAGAAATTAACTTTAAGACAGACAATAATTGAGTTGCAGACAAACCTTCGGGAAGTAACGAGGGAAAAAGAGTCTATAACTGATCTCAGGTGAGCACCCTCATGGTACAAACTAGAGAAGGTGTCATGGACTGGTTCAACACAGGAATGGTGGGAGAAACCAGCTGAGGAACCCCCAATTGAAGAAGGCCCAGTGAGTGGTAGTAGGATGGTGATGAGTGGTCAGAGGGAGAAGAGGAAGAAGACTGGGAGGAGGAGGTGTGAGATGCTGAAGAGGTAACAGGGCTTAGTGACCTTAGAGAGTCTGTGGCAGCGATAGACCAGGCTTGTGAAGAAACATGGGTGTCGCCACCTCCTGCAGCAACAAGCTCCCCTCCCCCTGCTCTCCCAGATCCAGGAGAGGCATGAAGCGAGAGGAGCAAATACAGACAAGCAGGCACAGTCTCCAATTGCTTGGGGGGGGGGGAGGACCCGGAAGAGGAGAAGACACAGCTGTCTGTGGGGAGGCAGGGACCTTTAGCCTCGGCAACTACTTCATGGGGGCAGAACTTGAGTTGCTGTGCTCATTAGGCCTCCCACTTCTAGGCAGATCCTGTTTTGCTTATAAGGAGTTAACTCCAGCTTGCTCAGTGTGATTTACTGCTGGCTCACTCCTCTCAGAGGGCCACAGTTCTAAGACCATTTGCATATTCCAATTGCAGCTTCCCAGCTAGGCTCTAAAATTATGACCTGGGATCAAAGAAAACATATTGGGAATGGCCCCATGCCCCGTGCAACTCAGGTAGCTGGTATTGTTTTGCAGACCTCCCATTTTCCCAGGTAGTGGGAAGTTCCAGAGTCAATTTGCTACACGTTCAGTTGTCTTGTGACGATGGCATATCAGAAGTTTAACTGTGTTTTCTTTTTCATATTGCTGCGGGTTTGGGGGGACCAGGGGCAGAAAGCTTTTACAGCCCAAGAGCCACATTTCCTTCTGGGCAACCTGCCAAAGGCCACATGCCATTGGTGGGTGGAGCCAAAAGCAAAAGTGGGTGGGGAGACCTATGTAAATTTTACCTTTGTACAATAGTCTAGGTCAGTATAGAAGTGTACCCAGAATAGCACTAAAAGACTGAAGCTGTACACCTGTTTGAGACTGCAAAAGAAATCACAAAACACAGTTGTGGGGTGTTGTCAGAGGCCCCTGAATTTGCACTGGATGCTTCCTTTTCTGATAATTAGGCGAAAAGAGTCTCAAACCCAAGAGGATCTCAATTGCAAGCTGAAGGCTACAATCAATGAGCTGCAAACAGCCAATCACCTTCAGGAGGAGATGCTGAAGGAAGCCAACAACCAAACAGAACATCTGAAAAAGATGGTACAGGGCCATGAAGACATCCTCCAGGAACTTCGCAATGTCCTACTGGCCTATGAAGAAAGTTCGGGAAAGAAGATCTTTGATCAGGAGAGCATCGCCAACCTTCACGTCTGCAACCTTCCCAGGGCTTTCAGTAAAGTTCTGCGAGATCTAGATACAGAGATATCCCTGCTCAAAGCGAGGCTTACTCCAGTAAGTGCCCTTCAACTCATTCTGAATGAAATTTAAGCATAAGATCACTGTGTACTCAAGACAGGAGGGGATCTGGTGGCATAACCAAGGTCATATTGACAGCTGGATTGTAACCAGGTAACGGGAGCACAAGCTCAGCTCACATCCTGTGGTCATTTTTACACTATTTCACAGGATAGAATTAGACAACAATTTTGGATCTAACCACACTGGCATCCCTTTTTGTTGGCCAGTGATCGGCCACATTTCTGGTGCACAGCCATGCATGCTCTGGTCCCTTTGAAAACACTGAGGCTTAAATGCAGATAACTGGATTGCACCTCTGATTGGGCTCTGGGCCAGACCTGGTATGAAAACGGCCATTCCATGTGTCAAAACTTGGGTCACCTCCCACTCCTCATAAGGCTAGAGTTTGGAGCTGGGGGAGGGGGGAGATTCAAAGGGCAGCAAAGGCAGGTGGGAGGGGTCATTGAGCTCCTGCCAAATCTCACCCACCTCTGCCCAGAATGAATTCCTACCTCCTGTCATTTTTTTTTCTTGCTGCGATTTGACGAAGGCAGAACAATCAACTAAGATTTTAATGGGTGTTAAAGCCCTAACATGAATAAATTATTGTCAATAACCGCAACTATTATTATTCTCTTATTTATGCAGAACCGCTTTTTCCTCAGAGAGACTCCACCAAACTCCAATTAAGTTAAATGCATCGTTAGTTTCACCTTGTGCATTTATTTATTTTATATTAAATAGCCGCAGTGAGCCCAATGTGGACCAGGACTATGGCATGGTGGAACAGGGGTGTTTTTAACCATGTATTTCTTTGTCACAGACCCAAGAAAAATAGCAGCTTACAACAAATAATGCAGATGGCACCAATAAGGAGTTTAAAAAATGTAAACAGAGACTTTGAACCTCTTCCTTTTCTTCTGCTGGAGTTTTGTACATCCTCCTAGGGTGCTCCTCCTTTCCCTGTCTGCAGCCAACTTCATTTGCTTTGGTTGGAGTGCCTCCAAAATGACCCAGTTTCCAGTCCGAATGCCTCATCATGGTTTATTGGGATCCAAAGGCCATGGGAAACTCTCATTACCAGAGGCCATGGGAAACTCTCATAATTAATAGTTCAGTGGGGTATGAGAATACATTTTGGCCTGGATGGCAAATGGCTGCAGACCCCCCAGTCCAAATGGCATCAGTCTCTTAAGGCAAAGTGACATAAGGTGTAGGACAGGTATAGTCACGCCTCCTTGCTGAAAGCTGGATTGCAGGTGCTGCCAATCAGCTGATCAATGACACCTGCAAACCCCTGGACCTATGCCTTAGCAGTCTGGTTCCAAACTATACAGGAAAATGTCTCACCCAAAGGGGGTCAGGATCAGGTTGGTTTTTCCAGCCCAGCATGCAAAAGGTCCCAGCTTGAATCACTAGCACCTCCATTTGGAGAATCTTGGGTAGCAGAGCTGGGAAAGAGCCTGAGACCTTGGAAGACCCATTGCCTCTCTGAGGAGTCAACTAGGCTCTTTCATACTCACGGTGTTATGCTGCATACTGCAGCCTTCCCTAATCTCTGGTCCAGAACATCCACATGCTTTGGACTACAGTTCATCCCAGGCCATTGGCCATGCTGGCTGGGCCTGGCAGGAGTTGTTCACCAAAACATCTGGAAAGCACACAGCTGTGAAAGGCTGCAGCCAATCTCATACTTCCATAGGATGAGTGTTGAAACCTCTGAACCACAGCAATCTCTTCCCCTTCCTGCAGTCACGGGCCTGGCAATTAAGATGACACTGCGGTCAATTGTGGAGCACATACAGGACAGTTGTTGAAGCCTGTGTCAGGTGGAGAAAGAGCCAAGTAGAGGCATTTTCTTCTTTCAGCTACTAGGCTCTGGCAAGTCCCTTGGAATAAGCAACCATGGGAGCAATAATCACAAGCTTATCTTGTGCAGATGTTGCTGTTGTTTGCATCCTTCTGTCTCGAGAGACAATGGAGTGCGACTCTGAGGGTAAACTTAGCAGCACCAATGTGAACTCCCCAGGGTGCAAGCCTAGGCAGTGTGTATGGAGGTCCTGGGCTGACCAGTCAACAAGGCCTGGCTGATGTGGTCCAAAGGAAAGCAGAACAATACGTTTGGCACCAGCTTGACTGCAGGAGTTAGCGGAAAGAGGCATACAAGACGCCATTCAGCTGTCTTAGGGACTCGACTCTGGATTTGTGTAGGGTTTATTCCTTAGCCTTTTCTTCTCCCAAAGACGAAAGGTGTTTTGGGTTCATAGAATCATAGAATCCTAGAGTTGGAAGAGACCACAAGGGCCATCGAGTCCAACCCCCTGCCAAGCAGGAAACACCATCAGAGCACTCCTGACATATGGTTGTCAAGCCTCTGCTTAAAGACCTCCAAAGAAGGAGACTCCACCACACTCCTTGGCAGCAAATTCCACTGTTGAACAGCTCTTACTGTCAGGAAGTTCTTCCTAATGTTTAGGTGGAATCTTCTTTCTTGTAGTTTGGATCCATTGCTCCGTGTCCGCTTCTCTGGAGCAGCAGAAAACAACCTTTCTCCCTCCTCTATGTGACATCCTTTTATATATTTGAACAAGGCTATCATATCACCCCTTAACCTCCTCTTCTCCAGGCTAAACATGCCCAGCTCCCTTAACCGTTCCTCATAAGGCATCATTTCCAGGCCTTTGACCATTTTGGTTGCCCTCCTCTGGACACGTTCCAGTTTGTCAGTGTCCTTCTTGAATTGTGGTGCCCAGAACTGGACACAGTACTCCAGGTGAGGTCTGACCAGAGCAGAATACAGTGGCACTATTACTTTCCTTGATCTAGATGCTATACTCCTACTGATGCAGCCCAGAATTGCATTGGCTTTTTTAGCTGCCGCGTCACCCTGTTGGCTCATGTCAAGTTTGTGGTCAACCAAGACTCCTAGATCCTTTTCACATGTACTGCTCTCAAGCCAGGTGTCACCCAAAGATATCCTGCCAGGCATTAGAAGCTGACAAGCCCCATATGCCCTCTGGCAAGGCCAGAGCTCAGGGATGATGGGAGTTGTAGTCCAACAACATCTGGGGACCCACAAGTTGAGAACCACTGCTCTACAGCATGGGTAGGCAAACTAAGGCCCGGGGGCCGGATCTGGCCCAATCGCCTTCTAAATCCAGGACAGTCTGGGAATCAGTGTGTTTTTACATGAGTAGAATGTGTGCTTTTATTTAAAATGTGTCCCTGGGTTATTTGTGGAGCATAGGAATCAATTCATTATTTTTTCCCAAAATATAGCCCGGCCCCCCACAAGGTCTGAGGGACAGTGGACCGGCCCCCTGCTGAAAAAGTTTGCTGACCCCCGCTCCACAGCATGTGCAGAAACCACCTTCTCCACTGTTCTACCTACTATTGGTCTCATCTGCTCAATCCGCCAGAGCCTGTCTTCGCATGCAGGAGAAGTCCCTATCTTGATGAGGGTTTGAGACCCATCAGCTACCCTCACCTGGTTTAGCCGGCCAATCAAAGCTATTCCCTGGGGTGTGGCTGCTTTTGCATGGTGACAGCTTCCAGGAGCCCCAGGTGAGAGCTAAGTGCCAGGTGGGGACCAAAGGTGGACAAACTACCCCAGAAGGAGCACAATGTGTCCCCCACCAGAGGTACTAGCCCTCTCCTGACACCCCATACACCTCCCACCCCACCACAGATGCAGCTGGAGTTATTCAAAATACACAGTCAGCACTGATTGTATGTTAATGATAAACCTCCATGTGATCCTTATCAGTCTAAACATAGGAGTGCTGAATCAACAAACTTCGCTATCCCCCTTAATGCTTGTGTTCTGTAAATAGGCTGCTGTAAGGTCCTTTATGAAATACATTTAGGTAAGGCTAATTGCTCACTTGGTTGTGAATCATGACTGTTTATTAATAACAGATGGAAGAGCAAGTGGACATGGTGAGGAGAGAATCACAGTGCAAAACTGAAGCTTTGCTTCAACAGCAACAAGAGAGGTACACTGTGCTCTTATCTTCTTCCTCTATATTTGTTTAGAAAATAATTCATAAGACTAAAATTTAGAACAAAGAACAGAAAATGACGGCATTTGTCAAAATATGCTGCCACCTTGAACTCTCGGAAGAAAGGTGAGATAGAAATCTAATAAATCAGTAAATAGTTAAAAGCCCATCCAGTTTCATAGGCGGGGAGAGTTCCCATTTCTTTTCCCACCTCACTGGACATCCACTCTTGAGTTAGAGAAGCTGGCCTGATCTGGAGACGGTTGTCAGTTGAGATGAGGTTGGCTTGGGAAATAGGTGCTCCTTCACTGCTACTACTCCTTCCCTCTGCCTTAGCAGTGATAAATGGAAAGGTGAGTAGCAGAGATGGAAACTTCCAGCCTTCTATGTTGCCCCTTTGTAGGAGATGAATTGAGGATTGAATCTGTAGATTAAGATTAAAACCTCCTATCCTATGTGTAGGAGAAAGACAAAAAGTCAGCAGGCTGAGAAGTCTTTTTAGAAAACACTTCTATGTTTTTGCATCTTACTAAAGCTTAGGAATTAGGCTATTTCACTTTTTAATCCCTTTTATTTGCGGTCTGCTGACCTCCTCTCTTCACCCCTGTTGCAGAGAAGGAACCACAAGTTTTTAGTAAGATAAAACAATAAAAGATTTACTTCATAGCTGTCAACTTTTCCCTTTTCTTGCGAGGAATCCTATTTGGAATAAGGGAATTTCCCTTAAAAAAGGGGAAAAGTTAACATCCGTGGTTTACTTACATTTCAATGCAGGCAGGAAATACAGCAAAATAGTATGCAGAAAGCTACTTCCAAGTTACAGTAAAATAAAAGTTGGTAGTCTCAGTAACTTGGCTGAAACCAGGAACTTCAGCAAAACATGTTTGCTTAGCTTGAAAGCATGATGGAAGAGAGTAACTCAGAGGCAGGAGGAAGTATGAAATATTATCTCCTTTGCTACATAATTCCTGCCCAGAGGAGTCAAGGGAAGTGGGCACACAGAGGGTCTTCTTTGGAAGTTTTAAGAACCCTCTCTGTACTATCCCTGTGCTTGTCTAGTGAAACATGATGGCTGAACTCCCATCAGGGATAAATGGGGACTGGGCTGTGTGCATAATCTTGGGAATGGTAGTTTACCCCTCACAGAGCTGCTATCCTAATAATAATAATAATAATAATAATAATAATAATTTATTTATATCCCGCCCTCCCCAGCTGGAGCCGGGCTCAGAGCGGCTAACAGCAGTAAAATGATACAACATTCTAAAATCATTTCATTATAAAATCAGTTCAAATCAGATTAATGGCAACCATTGGGCTAGAGTTCTGTGAGGATTGTCAAAAGAGGGGGTCAGGCTGTGCCCTGGCCAAAGGCCTGGTGGAACAGCTCTGTCTTGCAGGCCCTGCGGAAAGATGTCAAGTCCCGCAGGGCCCTAGTCTCTTGTGACAGAGCATTCCACCAGATTGGAGCCACAGCCGAAAAAGCCGTGGCTCTGGTTGAAGCCAGCCTAACCTCTCTGTGGCCTGGGATCTCCAAGATGTTTTTGTTTGAAGACCGTAAGGTCTTCCATGAGACATACCAGGAGAGGCGGACCCGTAGGTATGAGGTATAGGGCTTTAAAGGTTAAAACCAGCACCTTAAACCTGATCCTGTACTCCACCAGGAGCCAGTGCAGCTGGTATAGCACTGGGTGAATATGCTCCCGCAGCGAGGACCCCGTAACACTTAACAAACTTCAGTTCCCAGGATTATTTGGGGGAAAGATGTGAGGTGTGTACCCAGCCTAGATTGTCCCCGAACACAGAGCTTTACTTTTCCCTACAAGAATGTACGATCCCAGAGACATTAGAAATCAAGCCACCTGCCATCTGCATTGCTTCATCCTAAATTGTGTCTTTATCACTCTAAAGCATGACTGAGGGCTTGCCCACACTTCTTCTTGTGCTGTGCCTAGAAGGCACGAGTTTGAGAGGTTTTCTGCTTCACACACCCTTTTTAGGCATGAGTCTGAGCAATTTCCCCCTTGCCTTGTTCCCTTCCAAGGGAAAACCCATTCTTTAGCAGTGGAACAAATTTTTCTCTGGGGGGCAGTGGGAAGCAATGAGACAAAGTGAAGTGTTGGAAAAGCCCTCTATTTTTGACACTGCCTTCTCTACAGAGACATCACATCACTGATGTCTTACTATTGCATCTCTGTTGTTTTTATTTTTTTATTTTTAATAACAGCGTTGAGAGACTGATAAGTGCACATGAACAGGAACTGGAAGCTCTGAACGAAAAGCTGAACAGCTCTCGCAGCCATGCAAGCAACATCGAAAGCCAGCTGGAGATCATCCAGTAAGTGTCTCAGTAATGCTGCTCTGCAAGTACATCACTGAAGAGTATTGCAAGCAAACACTCTCTGCTCAATATACAGAAACCCTTGATTATACCAATACAGGACACTGATTGTTTGCTAGATTTCTCTTAGGATTCATTAAACCTTCTAGGGTGAGAATTCTGGGGTGGAAGAAAGCTGGTTAGGACCCCTGCCCACCTGCTTTCCCAGTGTAATACAGTATAAATTTAAGTAGAAAAGAAATTCTAGTGACACAGTAAGAATGTGTACTAGACCATAGCTGCAGCAAATTTAGGGCTCATTCACATTTTTGCTTGACCCATATTTTGAAGGTATTGTATTGTGTATGAATTAATTCCCCCAGGTCCAATAACTTTTTTCATTGTTCCGTGGCTGTGTCATGCCAAAAACTGATCTTACCCGCTGAATTGAACCTCGGTTAAGCAAAAACTCTCTTCGGATTTTTCACACATCTGTGAAGATCCAATTCAGTGTGCAATATCATATTTTGGGAAGGCACAGCTTGCAGAATAACAATAAAAGCTATTGGAAATAGGATAATTAATCAATAGTAAAGGCAAAGGTAAAGGTACCCCTGCCCATACGGGCCAGTCATGTCCGACTCTAGGGTTGTGCGCCCATCTCACTTAAGAGGCCGGGGACACTGTCCGGAGACACTTCCGGGTCACGTGGTCAGCGTGACGAAGCTGCTCTGGCGAGCCAGCACCAGCACAGCACACGGAAACGCTGTTTACCTTCCCGCTATAAAGCGGTACCTATTTATCTACTTGCACTTAGGGGTGCTTTCGAACTGCTAGGTGGGCAGGAGCTGGGACCGAAAGATGGGAGCTCACCCCGCCGTGGGGATTCGAACCGCCGACCATGCAATCGGCAAGTCCTAGGCACTGAGGTTTTACCCACAGCGCCACCCGCGTCCCTTAATTAATCAATAATAATAATAAATTTATTTCCCCAGCCACTCTGAGCGGCTTCCAGCAAAATATTAAAATACAATAATTCATCAAATATTAAAAGCGGTAAACAATACTGTATTTTATCGCCCAGTAGTAAGCCATTGCAGGTGTATTGTAGTTATAAGTCTGTTTTACGTATTCCATTTCTGAAGGGCTTGGGAGCTGGGATAGCTCTGTTGGTAAAGCATGGGGCTCTTAATCTCAGGGTCGTGGCTTTATGTCTGCACCATCATCTCTGTACATGTTGCACTTTCACATTGGTTTCAGGTTGTTCACTTTCTCTCTTTCTTCTTCTATATTTTTTAGAGAGCAAGCAAAAAACCAGAACTCATTGTACATGCGACAGATCAGTCAGCTGGAAAGCACTGTGTCCTCGCTGCGTTCTGAGCTCCGAGAATCAAGGAGGATGTCTCAGGACAAGGTGGGTTGCAAAATGATGTTGGGGAGACACTTGCAATTAAATTCTTTGTATGTGTTCTGTGATCGTGAATGTAATGCATTTAGTATTATCTGCCGGGACAATATAACACCAGTCCTAAAGGATCTTCACTGGCTCCCAGTACATTTCCGAGCACAGTTCAAAGTGTTGGTGCTGACCTTTAAAGCCCTAAATAGCCTCGGCCCAGTATACCTGAAGGAGCGTCTCCACCCCCATCGCTCAGCCTTCTCAGGTCTTCTGCTGGTTCCCTCACTGCGAGAAGCAAAGTTACAGGAAACCAGGCAAAGGGTCTTCTTGGTAGTGGTGCTCTCCCTATGGAATGCCCTCCCTTCAGATCTCAAGGAAATAAATAACTATTTGACTTTTAGAAGACAGTCCTGAAGGCAGTCCTATTTCAGGAAGTTTTATAAGGATTGATGTTTTTATTATGTTTTTACATAAGTTGTAAGCTGCCCAGAATGGCTGGGGAAACCCAGCCATATGTGCGGGATATAAACATTAAAATTAGTAGTAGTAGTAGTAGTAGTAGTAGTAGTAGTAGTAGTCGTCATCATAGTATTTTAGGGTAGTGAAGAGGAGAAAATAAAAATCAGTAGCAATGCAGTATCTGTTTTTTTAAAAAAGGTATTACCCCGCAACAGAGTGGTTTTTAAGGCCCCTTTGACATGATTTTCATTGTAAAAATAATAAAATACGAACATAGTAATACAGTGGTACCTCAGGTTAGGTACTTAATTCGTTCCGGAGGTCTGTTCTGAACCTGAAACTGTTCTTAACCTGAAGCACCACTTTAGCTAATGGGGTCTCCTGCTGCTGTCGTGCCGCCAGAGCACGATTTCTGTTCTCATCCTGAAGCAAAGTTCTTAACCCAAGGTACTATTTCTGGGTTAGCAGAGTCTGTAACCTGAAGCGTATGTAACCCGGGGTACCACTGTAAACAAAATAAAAAAACCCTCTCCCAGTTTAAAAGGCCATGGATTATTTAGTTAATCAAAGGCCTGGATGAAGAGGAATGTTTTGCCTGGCGCCTAAAGATACATAACAAAGGCACCAGGTGAATACCCTATGGGAGATCATTTCACAAGCAGCGAGCCACCACAGAAAAAAATTGTCCTCATGTTTCTGATCTCCAGACTTCTCACAGTGGAGGAACACAGAGAAGGGCCTTAGACAATGATTGCTTAGAGGAAGGTTATACAATGGTACCTTGGTTCCTGAACGGCTTAGTTGTCAAACAAATCGGCTCCCGAACGCCACAAACCCGGAAATAAGTGTTCCGGTTTGTGAACGTTTTTTGGAAGCCGAACATCCGACATGGCTTCCATGGCTTCTGATTGAGTCCAGGAAGCTCCTGCAGCCAATTGGAAGCCGCGCCTTGGTTTTTGAACAGGCTCCCGGAACGGATTAAGTTCGAGAACCAAGGTACCACTGTAATTTTGTCTTTTAAAATTTAGAGGCAATAATTCACACATAGTCATTTGACTTCCATTCCCAACTGCAGCTTAGGTTACAAGTCACATTGGGCTGGGCAGGTTCCTTCTTCCAAGTTACAAATGAATGATGTTTTCTCTTATATAGAAAAGTCCAAGAAATCAAATAACAGGTAGGCTGATCAAGGTGACATGGCAGTGGATATCAAGAGGGTTTTTTTGTAAAGCGATGCAGTACGTGCTTTATTGAGTTCCACATGCCTTTCATTTACTTTTTCATGTATTGATCACGGAAGTGAATCACTAAGCACATGTATTCTTGCAATGAATGGGTGTTGGTCAAGAACACAGGTGAAGTTGTGCTGAGATTTGATTGATCTGTGAATTGTGCCAGTTTTCCAAACAAATATTTGGAAGTATTCTGTTAATATCTTAACAGCCTAGTCCACTTCCAGATTAGTATCAGATGTTGTTTTAGCAGCCATAGTGAAAACTAATAACAGGACTTGCTTTCTACCTCCACCAACTAAGAGGGTGTTCAATCAACCAAAAAGATTCAAGCAGGCAAGCCAAATTATGCGCTGAGGGGGAAAAGAGAATCCTGAAAGCAGTGTCAACTTTGCAAACCAACCAGGCTTGCATTATGTCTTGCTTTGCACTATTTATTGGTTGGACAGTTTTAATTACTTTGCACGATTCTAGTTTTTGCTAATCAGAAGCAGCTAGTTGCCCTGTAGGAACCTGAAGGCCGGCCCCCGAGCACTGCAAATATCCACCCAGGCACCTGTTGGATTCCTGACAATTCAGGAGGCACATTCCATATACTGTCAAATGTGCCTTCCAAACTGCAGGCTAGAAAAAGCTTTTGTTTAAACAGAAAGGAGAGCTAAGGTTCCCAGGAAGCCGAGTTCTGCTCCTAGTACCTCATTCTGTGGTACCACGTTTGTCCTGTTGCAGAAATTGGATCACAGCAGACATGCGACCCCTTTCTTCCTCGTAGAAATCTGCTGTAAGACTATTTTGTGTGTCTTTGTGTTAATATCTTAGATAGAAGACCTGGAGAAACAGCTGCATTTGGTTCATTCTGAGATGGCGGAGGCTCAAAATGAAAGGGACCAGTATAGCCAGGAAACTGGAAACTTGGACGATCAGGTTCAGCAGTTGGTGGTAGGCATCTGAGACTGAATCACTTCCATAAAGTTTGCTTTTTGTAAATCACTTTAACAGTCCAGCTACGTAAGTAAATCAAATTCCAATCCTTTGTGTGAAATGGGGGGGGGGGGGCACCAGAGCTTGTAATGAAGAGCCAGCTTTAATCTGCATGCTACATAAACCCTCCGCTACATGAAAAAAAGGGACGCGGGTGGAGCTGTGGTCTAAACCACAGAGCCTAGGGCTTCCTGATCAGAAGGTTGGCGGTTCGAATCCCCATGACGGGGTGAGCTCCCGTTGCTCGGTCCCTGCTCCTGCCCACCTAGCAGTTCGAAAGCACATCAAGTGCAAGTAAATAAATAGGTACCGCTCTGGCGGGAAGGTAAATGGCGTTTTCGTGTGCTGCTCTGGTTCCCCAGAAGCGGCTTAGTCATGCTGGCCACATGACCCGAAAGCTGTCTGCAGACAAACACCGGCTCCCTCGGCCTATAGAGCGAGATGAGCGTGCAACCCCAGAGTTGTCTGTGACTGGACCTAATGGTCAGGGGTACCTTTACATTAAAAAAGGAATACACACATCGGAAAATTCTTTGAGAAAGTTGAACAGTTAGCACAGATCATTCAGGACTTGGAAAATGGTGCTGGGGAGGGTTCTTTAGCTGCATGTAAAAGAACATCACACAGGCATAGTCTGAGGAATGCTGTTGACTATCACACAACCCCCACATAACAGGATTCATGAGAAGTCTAAATTGTTAGCTTCATTTAGGACAGGAATGATTTCATTGTGAGTTGGGTGCATCAGTCATAAGTAAAAGACTAAGTGTCAGGGAACTGCCATCAGCTCAAAGGCGAGAGTTGGAAGGGCAGTTGTGTTATAGGGAACCTCCGAAAATCTTGCGAAGCAGTTCCTCCTCTGATGAGGAGGGAAGCCCCACCTCCAGTGGAGAGGAGGTGGTGGGGCCAGGGGATGCTAGGTAGAGCCTCAGCACCGAGCCTGAGCAAACAGAAGAGGAGGGAAGTACCCCTTTGCCAGCGCCCACTCTGCGCAGTAGGTTTAGGCGCAGGGAAGGGAGGAGAAGGTTGGGGGTCACGCCACCGTTATGCTAGGGGAGGTACAAGGACCGCCCACTCCCAGATTCTGCTAGCGACTGAGCCAGACAGGAACTTGCGACGCTCTTCACTGTAAATAGTTGCACTAACAATAAAGCTGGAAAAGACAGGTCGGAGTCTTGCTTGTTTGCTCTCGAGCAACCACCGTAGCACCTGGCAGCAAGCAAGGAGTGGTGGTGAAGGGGAAGATGCCATTCCCCCCCCCAACACCCCTGCCCCGGCTTTTCCAACTTGCTTTCCCACTCATTAGGGAAAGGGAGCTTGGGGTGGCTCTTTTCATCATGGTGGGGGGAGCACAGATGGAAAGTAATAGGAAACTTCTTAGGCTCCATCTCGTCTTCAGATTACAGCCTTACTTTGGGGGTGGAGAAACATTTTAAGGGAAGAATATATGTTGGCGTTTAGCCCAAATCAAGGACAACATTTCAGGTGTTAATAGCTAGCCAATGTCTGCCTGCCAGAGAGCCAATGTACCTTTTGCATGTTCTCTCTCTCCCGATACTTTGGATACTGGAAATCATACCCTATGTTTCATTTGAGCTGGAGTTCATTGTGCATTTAGCTTACGCAAATGAGTCACTCACCTAGGTCTGCCCTGCAGGATTAGTCATTTATTATTATTTTTCTCAAAGAATTTAAAAGAAAATATCATCAGGAATAATAACTATCGCACTCTTCCTTCAAAAAGGGCTCCAAAAGTGACTTAACAAATAATTGAAACAAACAAGCAAAAAGCAGTTCCTGTCCTCAGAGTTTTACAACCTAAGAAGACACAACGAAACAGGAAAATGGATTGGGTGGGAGGAAGAAATGGTTGTTAATAAATAAGTAATTAAGCAAAACTCTGTTCTTGGTTACAAATTCTCATAAGGACCAGCTGTGTCGATCGAGACTTAGGGTTGCCATATTTCAAAAAGTGAAAATCTGGACACAAAAGTTCTCTCTTTCTTGGGAAATTTTTGCAATTTCCACCTGGGCACTGTTTCTGACAGCCGAATCCTGGAATCCCAGCTCCTGTATGTCCAAAATATTTTGGATGATGGCAACCCTAGATGGAGTGATCTGATGATCCCTTCTCCTCTCTCCTCTGCTGCACCCTGCCAGAAAGGCTGCTGCCAGATGGAGGGATGGAACAAGGAGCCTGATTTCCCAGCAGTGCTAATTGTGATGCCACGTCCCTCCTCTCCTCTTCTACAGCCTATTGTAATGGCTGCCAACTAGACCCATGGAATACTTTTTAAAGCTTTATTTAATGCTTGGGAAATGCCCCGCCTTTCAGAGTGAGCTTCATAAGAAAGATATGGAGCTGAATCTGGAAAAAGAGCAGAACAAGCGGCTCTGGGACCGGGACACCGGCAGCAGCATCACCATTGACCACTTGCGGAGGGAACTGGACAACAAAAACATGGAACTGCAGCGCATGGAGTCCATCGTGTCGTCCATGAAGATGGAGTCCCAGGGGCAGATGGAACGTCAGGTCAGGAAAGGTGGCCCAAGCCGGGAACAATTCAAACACCCCCAAGCCAAAGGGAAACATCCATACTGCAGATTGTATAGGTTCCTGATAGCCAAGTGATGCTGCTAACCCCTTCAATTAAAGCTGGAGGTGTGCTTCACTCTTGTGCCTTGTGGCTTAGGGCCCTCATATTTACGAGACCGCCTCTCCTGGTATGCCCCACAAAGGTCCATGAATAATCATAGTTTAGAGGTCCCGCGCCCTAAGGAAGTCAGATTATCCTCCACCAGGGCCAGGGCCCCCTCAGTGATGGCTCCGACCTGGTGGAATGCTGTGTCCCATGAGACCAGGGCCCTGCAGGATTTAACTTCCTTCCGCAGGGCCTGTAAGACAGAGCTATTCCGCTGGCTTTCAACTTAGCCTGATTTTTTTATTTCCCTTCCTTCCCTCCTCCTACCCTTTTTATGAAGATTACCCGCTCTGGGATCCCACAGCTAATTCTCCCCTGGTCTCCACGCTGGCCCAAATAGGACTAATTTAGCCAGCTAGTCCTGGTGATCATCTAATATTTATTAGATGGATTTCCCCCCTAAATTGATTTTTGAATTCTGAATTTATTGTTATTCACGTTTTATACTGTTGTTTTATGCTGTTTTTTTTGTTGCGTTAATTAACTGTTTTAAATTTGTTTTTGAACTGGGAAGGATGGGGTATAAATAAAAATGTATTATTATTATTAGTATTATTATGCTTGCAGGGGTTTACGTTGAGCAGCGGTGTAGGAAGCCGCTTGGGCGCCTGGGGCGGAGTGCCCAGGGGTGTGGCGAGCCGCCCATAGGGGCATGGTGCACCACGGGGCCTCCAGAGTCTGGCTGCCTCCTCCTACTCAGCCGTCCTACAACTGGGGCAGTGGGCGGACTGTTTAGGCAGCACGGAGCCTGTGCGTGCCCAAGCTACCATGTTTCCCAGTGGCTCGGGTGCACTGCAGGCCCTGTGGTGAGTGCTGCCTGGCATTTTGGCACCCCCGCCCCTTGGTGGTGACACCCGGGACGGACCGCCCCTACCGCACCCCCCTTCCTCCATCCCTGACATTGGGGCTTCAGTTGTGGGCAATCTATGGGTATTTCTTCAACTGGCCTGCAGGTGGCATGATTGCTTTTGGAGTTAAAGACCGTGGTGGGGCTGCAACTGCAGGAAAAATTGAGGCACTGAGCAGTTGTACCAGGTGGTACAGTAAGTACCACGGCCCTGGACATCTCGGATGAAATAATTTATTTTAATGCTTGTGAAGAGAAGTTATGAAAAATAGCAGTGGGGCAGCGACTGCTTAACCCAGCCTGAATGATGCCATCCAAGTGTGTTGTAAATGCAATGGTCAGCATGCTGACCCACTAGGATCGAGGAGCTAGGCAGGTTCAAATCCCCACAAGGCTCATTTTGGCCCCATTGATCTCTCTGAGAAGTCGTGGAGAGAGCTCTATACACTGCCTTGAGAGCCATGGAGGAAAGACAGGAGACAAATGTGATAAGTAAAGGAGGAAGCCAAGTTGATGCACTGTTTAAGAGAGCTTCCTCTCTTTTGGAAGCTTATTTAAGATTAAAACCTTGTTTGAATTCTTTGTGGCCTAATATTTCATGCGCTGCTGGGCGGGAAGGTCTTTCAGGCATTTGGCAAGAGGGGTGGCTCAGAGCAGAGAGCTTGGTGGGTGTTAAATGCCACAGAGGTGGCAAGGAGAGGGACCCTCTGGCCCTCTAGAAGTATCACAAGATACATATTTTTTTCAAAACATGGTTTCCATCCAGGAAACCACGCTTTGCCATAGAGAATGGATGTGGCTACCAGATATCCAAAACATGCCAGACACTGTCTTATGCAAAGGGAAGAAGTGGCTGAGAATAGGCAAGCAAGAAAGAGATGGCAGGAGTGACAGGGTGATGAGGAAATCCTGCACAGGTGCCTAGGTGAAAGGTTCACTGGAGGAGAAAGTGGACAAAAGCATTAAGCCCACCCCTCTGATCTGAGGCTCTGTGGGGGAGGGGGAGGCTACTGACTTGACCCCGCATACACTTCAGCCCCCGTGCCTCCCCAGTCCCACCCAGGGCAGTCAAAATTGTAATAACCTCCCGTGATACAATGAAAACATATGGAACATTTGTCCCCACCAGATGTCTGCAATTAAGGAAAAGAACGAAAGCATCGAGAGGATGGCGTCCATGGCCTCCCAGCAAGAGTCCACCAAAGAGATGCTCCGCAAAGTCGTGGAGGAGCTGACGGAGAAGAAGGTGAGCTTGGACGCAGCAGAGAAGCACGTGGCAGAGCTGACCGCGTGCCTGCAGGAGAAGGAGAGGGTGATCGAGGCGACCAACGAGGAAATCCAGAAGCTGCGCGGGCGCGTGGACGGGAAGCTGCAGGAGCTCCAGGTGTTGAAGAGCGAGAGCGACCACATGCGGAGCGTGCGCTCGGATTGCGACTCCCTAAGGCTGCAGGTGGTGGAGAAGGAGAAGGTGATTGAGATCCTGCGGAAGCAAGTCGAGAACATGACTCAGATCGTGGGCCAGCACAGTCGGACGGCTGGGTCGATGGAGATGGAAAAATGCCAGCTCACCAAAGAAGTCAACGACAAGAAAATGGAACTCCATGAGCTTAAGGTGTGCATGTTTCGCTGTGTGTGGGGAAGTGTTGGTACTTTTTTAAGATAAAGCTTTTCTTTTGGTCATGGGAATTCTCGGTCAGAAAACTAGACCAGAAGAGCTAGCTTTAAACAGAATGTTTGACTAAATGCACATTGATCTGGTCCAGGAAGGCAGTTCGAATGGCATGTCTTTAGTGCAAACAATTAACCTCCTATGTTGCAAACAATTATCAGTAATATCCAAGGCAACATGATGACCAAGTACAACAATGTAATGTCAATGTAAACTCTTTATATAATCTATACAGAACATTGAACAGTATGAAATATATGAAATATGCACTCTCTGCAAATCCAAATAAACAGAAATCTTATAAATCTCCGAAAGCCACAAAATATGCACTCTTGAAAACATAGAACAATTGCTATGGAGCAGTGGTCATAAAGTTATGTAACCATACAATTCCATTTACCATAAAGATGGGTTTATGAAGCATTTCTGTATCCTTCTGCTGTGCTGAAGAAGAATTCCACAAAACAGTGGGTATATCCGGAATCGCTGTTCACTGCATCTGTTTGCGGACCACTTCAGCAGTGTTGGACGTCATAAAACAACGCTTTACAGCTTGTTTTCACCAGATAACAATCTGACCCATTGCTTCTTTCAGAGACTTGCATAGTCTACAAAGACTTCCAGAAACCTATAAGACTTATGTTTATTTGGTTCTATGTTTTTAAGAGAATCCATCAAGAGTGCATATTTTGTTACTTTAAGAGATTTATAAGATTTCTGTTTATTTGGTTTTGCAGAGAGTGCATATTTCATATATTTCATACTGTTCAATGTCTTTAGTGCAGCCTTCACTAACATGGTGCCCTCCAAATGTTTTGGCCTTCAACTCCCATCCGCCCCAGCCAGTACTGCTGTGGTGGCTGGGGCAGATGTCACTTGTAGTGCAAAGCATTTAGAGGCCAGCAGGTTAACGAATGCTTTCTTAGTGTATGGGTCGAACTGGCCCTTCCCACAGCTGATTTTGCTCATTTCAATCATCTAAAAATATAGTTGTGTATCTGGATGAATCCATTGTCTGCAAGGTTGAGGGGGTCTTGAATCAGGGGCCTGGGCAGCCAGAGTCAAGCAGCTTACTCTTTGCACCGCTGTGGCAGTTTTCCAGAAGGAACTGCTGGCCAGCTCTCTGCTGCCCTTGGGCACCATCACTGCAGATGGCCTGAGGATGCTATTGCAACTACTAGGTCATCAGTGGTCAGGTAATACAGTAGGCCCATGAGTATAGCCCTGGCCATACAAAGACTCTTAACTCTCATCTGTCGTCTCAGTCTTGAGCAACTTGTCATTCAGACAAAGACTGTGCCATCAGCACCCTGCTGTCAAAGTGGTGTGTCTTTTCCCGTTCTGTTCTCAAGCTTAGAAATTACCATTTTCTAGTCACCTGTGGCAAGTAAGAATTGCTTTCCAGGTGACCAGCTATGGAGGGAAGTTTTGCAGAAGTTGTGTCCCCTCCTCCTTATTTAGGCTAGCCCTGTGAAGGTCAAATGGGCTAGCACGTTTAGTCAAGGAGCATAAAGGAGAATTAGCTTGTTTTATCTAGATTTTGCTGGACAAGAAAGACATCCAGGTTCGTGAGCTGGAGGCCAGGCTGAGCGAGATGGAGCTGGAGAAGGTGAAACTGATGAACGCCAGCTCTGAGAGGCTCCGGGCACTGAAAGACGTAAGCATGGAAAAAGAAGAGCTGATGAGCGAAGTAAAAAGCAGCCGCATTGAGCTCGCTACGCTTGCAGGTATGGACCACCAGACAGGATATTATTCACCTGCTTCATCTTTCTTTGGGTTGCCTTCACAACCAAACAGTACATGCCAGCAGGAAGGCCGGATTGGCCCTGCCGGTGCATTTGCACCCTGCTGACCTCTCTGCTGCCTTGTCCTTCCCCTCTGCGGTGTGTAGCAGTGACTCAGCCAGAGGTAGGTCAGGTTAGCAGCACAGCCCCACCACGGCATCCCCTGTTGCATCCAAACTCCAGCTGGGGAGCTGCAGAGCACACCAGAGTGGCAGATTCACCTCTGAAGCGCTGTTGCTCACAGAAGAATGCAGGAGGGTGTCTTGTCTTTTGTGGCTTGGAGTGAAGTGACTTGGTTTATTCAGGGGCTAGAGGACCTGCCTTCTCGAAGGCAGAGAAAGCGCAGATATTTCTCTCCTATTGTGCTATCTCAATTCTTCAAGGTGACAGACTATCCACTGGTTCTCAACCTCTGGGTCCCCAGATGTTGTTGGACTACAACTCCCATCACCCCTGACCACTGGTCATGCTGGCTAGGAATGATGGGAGTTGTAGTCCAACAACATCTGGGGACCCACAGGTTGAGAAACACCAACTGCCTGCCCGGGGTGATCCGTTACTCTCTCTCTCTCTCTCTCTCTCTCTCTCTCTTGCTGCTATTCTGTTTTTACTTGTATCTTTGCATTTATATTTGTGTGGTGTATTTTTCCCCCTGCTGAAACTGGATTTGCTCTACATGACCTAAATTTTGCCTTGCTAGGGATCTGGCAAGGAAAGATATGATTTATGCCTTAGTAAACCTCTACTAAAGACTTTTCCTGCATTCTGTGTCTTGCTGGAATTCACGTGCCTATCAAAGTTCCGCTGCTCTGCTGAACAAACAATGAGGCAGGGGTGTCCCAGGTCTTGGGGCACTGGTTCTCGACAGTGTTAACTCCAGGCTAATGCAGTTAATAGGCCTGAATCTTTCCCCTCCAGGAATATATTAACTTAAAATTCATTGGCCCCATAGCCAGCTTTGTACCAGCCCTGCTACACACCTGTAATACCCTATTTTGAGGTCCTGCACTGGCTACTCCCCTTCTGCGTTATATTGTGTTATTTTCAGTTTATAGACCAGGAAGAGGAGGGGAAAGATACCTATATTTCTTTTATAAATCATGGAGTTCTGCAGATACCATCATTTTTAATTGATTTCTCCAATCCACACATCCCTCTTGGGAGTACTTTTCTTGCTCTGAAACGGCCCCAGTGGAGATCTGTACTTAAAAATTAAACCAGGAAGTTCTGAATAATAATAGCTCAGTTAAAGCTCAGATTGAGCTGGAGCAAACCAGGGCCACTGTAAAGACTATGGAGGGATCTGATGGCCACGATAATCGTGGAAGTGTTATTTCATTTTATTTTGTAAGATTGTTACCTTGTGGCGCTGTGGGGCAAGGTTCTTAGGATTGCTTAGGAAATGTTTAGGATTGCACGGCATTTACCTAGCTACTTGGGGAGTAAGCTCCATTGAATTCAGTGGGACTTGCTTTTTAGTAGACCTGTAGAGGCCTGCAGCGGAAGGCTCAGTTTACACACTCCACGTGTTCCTCTAAAAATTGCTGGCTGCTGAACCATTGCAATCAAATAATTTAAAGTGGATTGGTTACATTTTCCTTCAAAATTATAGGAAGGGATAAATACAAAGTATGCCAGCTTCACTATCTCCTTCATTTGATGCAGGTATTTTATTTCCAGTATAAACAGGACTCTGTGTTTTTGTAGCTGATTCTATACAGCATTGCCTACTTTGTGTATTCACATGGTGTAAACATGTTTGTTGTCCTCTAGCCTGAGAGATTCCTGAGGACCGTAGCTCTGTTGGTAGAGCATGAGACTCTTAATCTCAGGGTTGTGGGTTCAAGCCCCATGTTGGGCAAAATATTCCTGTGTCGCAAAAGGTTGGACTAGATGGCACTCACAGTCCCTTCCAACTCTGCAATTCTATGATTTGGTCCCTAAACCTGAGGATTCCCAGTTCTGTGTTACATGCTTTAGAAGCTTCCTCCTCCCACTTGCTTGCTTCCTACCTGTCTGCCCTGGATCCTCACTTACAATTTGCTCTGTGACTGATCCATTTCTGATTCCACCCTCAGTCCAGTTCTGTCATACACTTGGTGCTGCCATGTAAAACCTTAAATACTGCTCTCCTCCAACTGGTCCCTGAGATATGTATGTTGTGTTCATTTCTGAGCCCAGCTTCAGCTGGGGAGGGCAGGATATAAATAAATTATTATTATTATTATTATTATTATTATTATTATTATTATTATTATTATTATTTTATTTCATTCACATGTGTTTGGAGATACGCAACGCTGTGACTTCATTGTGACTCTTGTGCCTTGCAGATGAACTGGAAAGTATGAAGAGCAGCTACCGAGATAAAAGCGAAGAGATGGAAACCACCGTGGGCAAGTTGAGAGTGCAACTGAAGTCCGCTCAGATTGAGCTGGAGCAAACCAGGGCCACTGTAAAGACTATGGAGGGATCTGATGGCCACGGTAATCGTGGAAGTGTTATTTCATTTTGTTACCTTTCAGGCAGAATTTGTAAACCTGTTTTATTTCGTCATTTGATATTTCAGATAGGAAAAATGCCTTGGACAACACTTAATCAAAACCGAGTGTTCAGTGTAGATTTATAAAGCCATGGAACTGATGAATCTTGCAGCTAGAGATGATCAAAATTAGTGGTTCCCAAATTGTGAACGAGCATACATGTACTAGGCTTTAGAGCTTATGTGGGGTTTGCTGTCAAAATCACAAATGCATGTTTTGCTAGATAAGCACAGCGCTAGTACACAGAGAGTTCTTGATCTTCCTAGAGAGAACCCTCTGAGCATGGTCACTTTCTTTGTTTCCTCTGGGTGGGAACTCTATAACAAAAGAGACAATCCTTTATATTTCCTTCTGCCTGTGAGGAGACTCTCTCTTTCCACCATCCTTCAAGATGATCACACATTGATGACTAAGGCTCCTAGTTTCAGCCTTATTAGCTAAGACTACCAACTATTATTAGAAGGGACACGGGTGGCGCTGTGGGTTAAACCACAGAGCCTAGGACTTGCCAATCAGAAGGTCGGTTCGAATCCCCACGACGGGGTGAGCTCCCGTTGCTCAGTCCCTGCTCCTGCCAACCTAGCAGTTCGAAAGCACATCAGAGTGCAAGTAGATAAATAGGTACCGCTCCAGTGGGAAGGTAAACGGCATTTCCATGCGCTGCTCTGGTTCGCCAGAAGCGGCTTAGTCATGCTGGCCACATGACCCGGAAGCTGTCTGCAGACAAACGCCGGTTCCCTCGGCCAGTAAAGTAAGATGAGCGGCACAACCCCAGAGTCATCCACGACTGGACCTAATGGTCAGGGGTCCCTTAACCTTTACCTTTACCAACTATTAGAAGTATTTTTCTGCACATTGCTTTGCTGTATATGTTGCTTGCATTGAAATGTAAGTACTGTAAACCCCTTTTCCATTTATCTTACCAAACAAACCAAACAAAAATGTGGTTCATTCTCTGCAATGATGGTAAAGAGAAGTCAACAGACCACAAATAGAAGGGATAAAAAGGTGTAATTGCCTAATTACTAAGCTTTAATTAGCTGCAAAATTTATGTGTTTTAATCTGCTGAAAATTCTTCACAGATTTTCTTTTTGTATTTCTCCCACATATTTGGGATAGGAGGTTTAAATCTACATCTACAGATTTAATGCTCAATCAGTTTCCCACATTTTAACCATCTTCCCCCCCTCTCCAGAGAAAACTGAAAAGGGTGGGGTAGAAATCTCTTAACAAAGAATTCTAAGTGTTCTAACCAAACTACAGTTCCCAGGTTTCGGGGTAGATTTGAAGTATAGATGCTTCTGTTTACATAAGAGCTCAGCAATGGAATTGTTTTTTTATTTTGGACCCATGGATCAATCCCAGAATCTAGATTACATGCTAAGTAAGATTAGACCTACATTCTACACTGCCATTCCCTACTGCCAGCCTTATGAATCTTAAAGACCTTCAAGCTATTTGTGCGTCCTGCCTACCATTTGAGAACAGCTGGGTTAGATCATTAGTCGTTATAGTATAAATATACTTTAATTATGCACACTGTCTTCCTCTCATTTCAGACATAGTAGAATAATGTTATTTTTGCCCAGGACAAGAAGCCTTAGGCCCTGCCTCTACCGAAAGCTCAGTATTTTACCCACAAGGCGTTTCTTAAACTTTGCTGTCAGACACGATGCCGCTAATGCTTTGGAAATCTTGTCTTTTATAGCAATGAAAGTTGCAATGGGGATGCAAAAGCAAATCACAGCCAAGCGCGGACAGATAGATGCCTTGCAGAGCAAGATTAAGTTCCTGGAGGAAGCAATGACCAACGCAACTAAGGTCAAAACTGCTAAGATACATAATTTAGATAAATGTGTCCCAGTAGAATGGCTGGACCAAATTCTAACATGCCAAAGCCATGCTAAAATGAGTGTTATCAGTGTAAATTTGCCTTGAACGTATGTAATTTGCACTAGCAAAGATTCTTACTGGGAAAAAATCAAATTAACTAAGCTCACAAATCCCACTGAGCATTATCTTAGGGTTGGTCCTTTTGTTTATTAAAAGAGCCCTCAGGGTACCTGTGATATAGCAGCTTTTGCTAGGAGAGTTCAGTCAAAATATGTAGATTGTTTACATGAAACCCACATAGAAGCATCTTCCTTTGGCTAATAGAAAGGACAGAAGATCAGTCAAGCTGATAGGGCATTTGAAATGGAACAGTATGTCAATGTTATGATAACTTTTACAGGGAGGTTTTGAATTTGTTAAGTTGCATATTTCAATACTGGTTTTTAAAAAAATGATTTGCTATATCACATTCTGAGTTGGGGCCAATGATCATGTCCAGCTAGAATATTTAACCTACCGGCTGGTTTGCAGATAGATAATTAAGATAGTTTCCATGTGTTACCTCATAGAAGTGGGGTCATTGTCCATTTAATCACAATCTGACTAAATTCCAGGAAATAATGATCAGAAATTCAGATTTTGAAATCAAAATGCAGTGCTGTGTTTACCTTTTCTTCAAATTTTGTTCTATTCTTTCAACTTTGTCCATCTAGGAGAAACATTATCTGAAAGAAGAGAGAAATAAGTTAAGCCAGGAATTGAGCTGTGTGGCTTCTTTAAACAACAAAATGGCTGGAGAGCTGGAGGTTCTTAAGTCACAGGATAAACGGTTGAGGGAAAAACTTGCTACCATGGAGGCAGCACTGGATAAAGTAATAATAATAATAATATATTTTGTACCATGCCTATCTGACTTTGTATTATTTTGTCCCTGGTATTAGTAGACATACTGTTTGTTTTGAGTTGTTATTATATGGCATACTTTTTAAAAATTTTCTTCCACATGTATTTATGCCAGTTTGTAACCATCTTTTGATCCCAAGCTTTTTTTTTAATCACATGTTCAGTTTCTTGGGATTTATTTCCTTTTTTGTACCACTCAGTATACTCGCAACCAAGCCCCCAAACAGGACTGTGGCTGGTATTTAACTCAGTTTTGTTCAGAGTAGCCCCATTGAAATGAATGACCATGAGCATTGACGCCATTAATTTCAGTGGGTCTGCTCTCTGAGCAAAACTTAGCTGAATACCATCCAGTGGCTTTTAGGGTTGTTGTTGTTGTTTGAAAAGCTTGTGTGAGTTTACCAAGAAAAACTCTTCAAGGGCCTCAAGTTTTACTACACAAAGTTCCCTCATGAAGGTGAATAATCTCCGCCATTTTCTCTCACAGGCTTCTATGCAGTTTGCAGAATGTCAGTGCATTATGCAGCGGCAGGAACAGGAAGCAATGCGCTTCAAGCTTCAGCACACTTTAGATGTGAAAGTAAGTTTTCGGCTTCATTGAAGAGTGCACTGGGAGCATATCCTTTACAACTAAATTTAATTTTTGAAAACCATGCTTATCTCTTACCCCAGAACATTCTTAATGCATGCCCACACCAGCTAATTATTGCACACTTTGTCCCAAAGCATACTTTTGGGTGCAGGGGGGTAGCTTGCGGTTTCCAAACTACACCCCATGTTTCCCTCAGAATCATAAAGTCATAGAAGTATAGAGTTGGAAGGTCCAAACCCCTGCAATGCAGGAATCTTTTTGCCCAACGTGGGGCTTGAACCCACAACCCTGACATTAAGAGCCTTGTGCTCTACCAACTGAGCTATTAAGTCCACTAATGAAAGCTGGTGCCTCATAATTTGCCTGGTAATTAAAACTTGTACGAGCCTTTCTGCAACGTTGCTTATGCATAAATCCACTCTTGACTGAGCCCTAAATGAATAGAATCAGTCTGGTCCAGCAATTTCACAATGGAAGCTTCGTTCAGGTAAGCAGTGGCAAATCTCCCGGTTTCTGAATATCAACAGTTTTTATGTCGGATCTGCATCCGTTTATTCTCAACCAGTGTGGCATCTATCACTTTGCAGGTGTATGAGCCTTTGATGGCATGGCTGATGTTATTAGCTCTTATAATAGTTCTTCCTGTGTAGATACGGCGAGAAAGCACAGACTGGGATGAAACATGCTTTCTTAAAAATGCGCCTGAACTGGTCACATTTTATTTTAAAGAAAAAGTGACTACAGAGTCCCAGTTCACAGTGTGCTGCTTATCAAACTCCCCACCCAACCCCACAAGATATTATTTGTCCCTAAAGGTGCTGTTTGCACTAAAAAGCACCTTTGGGGGTGGGTGGGAATTGCACATGAGGTTGGGGATAGAGATGCATAGTCTGCCCGGAGTTAGCATCTGGGTTTGTTGAACAGCCTAGTCCCCATATTTTATATTTCTATTAATTGACCCATCATTAATGCTGGGCAGCTATTGTAGATTGTAGATTAGGGAGCTCTCTGTAAGTGGGCACACGCCTAATGTTTCTCTGGCAACCTTCCATTCTGGATTCTTTGCCGAAACCGAAGCCCTATGAACATAATTTTTATTCTGCTTACTCAGATGCTCCTTTGTCCACAGGAGCTGCAAGGACCAGGGTACCTGCTGGGCTCCTCTTCGGCCAGGCCACGCCTCTCATCCTTGCCTCATTCCCACTCTTCTAGCGCACCAGCATCCCAAGCCTTCGCTGGCCATATCGTAAGTATCACAAAATATCCCTGCCAGGTTTAGCAACAGAGCCTAGGACTTGCCGATCAGAAGGTCGGCGGTTCGAATCCCCGCCACGGGGTGAGCTCCCGTTGCTCGGTCCCTGCTCCTGCCAATCTAGCAGTTCAAAAGCACGTCAAAGAACAAGTAGATAAATAGGTACCACTCCGGTGGGAAGGTAAACAGCGTTTCCATGCATTGCTCTGGTTCACCAAAAGCAGCTTAGTCATACTGGCCACATGACCCGGAAGCTGTACGCTGGCTCCCTCAGCCAGTAAAGCAAGATGAGCGCTGCAACCCCAGAGTCCGGTCACGACTGGACCTAATGGTTAGGGGTCCCTTTACCTTTAACTTCCATAAATTTCCGTATTTTTCCATGTATAAGACGCCTCCTGTTTTGGGGACTCAAAATTAGGAAAATGGGGAGGATTGCCCATAGTTGTTGAGCTTGGGGGGGGGGCACAAAGTTGTTGAGACTGCTGAAAATCGCTCACTTGTCTGCCCGATGCTGACACTTGCACACATCCCAAAAGCCGCAAATCGCCCGCCCTGTTGCCACAGCGGCAGCCAATCATACGTAGCCCTTGCCACAGCCACCAATAACACGCCCAATAGCCGCTGGCGATCTCCGGCTCGCGGCAGCAACCAATCCCATGTACCACCTTATGCACTATCCATGTATAAGATGACCACCAATTTTTGGACATAACTTTTAAAGAAAAAAACCTTGTCTTATACACGGAAAAGTATGGTAACTTGGTTAATACTGCAGTGCAGTTTAGGGAACATCCTTCCTCTTTGAAGGAAAAAAAAAGCGAAGACATCCGTAGTATTTGGACCAGGTGGGCATCACTACCACCTGTGGGATAGCAATTCTCGGTAATTGGTCAGACAATCTAAAAATGAAAGTAGATGTTGCTTTTAACTAGTGCCAAAAAAATTTACTATATTTATTTGGGGGTGTTTCGTTATGCTTCTGAAAAGTGAAGGCCTGTTTTCATAGTATTTGAAATCCATATTTCCATTCAGATACCATCCAGGGCCAGCTGCCCTGGCAAGGACGACCCATTACGAGATTTAAAGCAACTCCTCCAAGAATTGCGGTGTACCATCGATGAGATCCCCTCTACCATTCTCCCCAGAAGAGAAAGTGACAGTGAGCCCGATTCGATTCTGGAAGGCGCTAACAATTTATTGTAAGAATGTACAAAAACCACCATGAACATGCCTTTGGAAATGAGGGAAATCTTATTATCCATGGGTTTGGAAAAGAATGATTCGTTCCAGAAATGAATGATTATTAGGCAAGGGACTTTCTGCTCATACAGTGTGCGACAAGTACTGTGGTTTTTTATTTACTGATACATCACCCATGCTGTGTTAATCCACTAACAGGCTTCAAATTGGATTCTAGTTTTGCCCTGCGGCAGGCAGGAGTGAAAGGTGATTGATGTAGTAGGTGAACTTTGAAATTCAGATTGAGCTAGTTCTTTCCAGTGAACATGGAACTCCCTCACCCATGTAGCTCCATGTACACCTCTCATTTCTCCCTCTTCTCCCCCCTCTTCTTTTTATTCTTCTCAGGCTCCTCTCTCTGATCTTCTCCTTTCTCCTGCATTTTTCTGGCCCCCTCCAAACACCTGTTCTCCCTAGGCTCTTCAGCCAGCCTTGCCCCTCTCTATGATCTCAGCAGCTGAAAGGCTAGCACCCACAGATCCCCTTCTGGGTTCAGGAGGGCAGCTCAGCCAATCACCGAGAGGCTTAATCACCACCACAAAATCTTTTAAGTACATTACACCAAGGGAGGGCAGAAAGTAGATCAGGATCTACTGAGAGATCACAGGGTGATTTGCAGTAGATCAACAAGGATTTCTGACTAACAATAGCAGCAACAAAATCACTCTCACCCCACCTTAAATTATACTACTGAAGAAAGCTTGGGGTAACCCAGATTGGGTTTTGATATGGAAGAACTGTGTGTTTTATTCACTCTTCCATATTTCTGCAGCAATTTGCTGGGAGTTTTTTTTTGGTGTGTGTGTGTGTTTTTAATGCCCATGGAAATAATTCAGCTGCTTAGTGCCAATTTTCATAATAAACATATTTCCGTATGCCGTTTTGTCTAACGCACACATTTTTGCAAGTGATTTCTAATATAACACACTTTTGTATGTTACATTCATTAATATGTTCATTTAATTCACATTTCCAGCAATCTGTGATTTTTTGTAAACACTGGTTAGAGAATTGTGCTGTAATATTCGGATAAGAGCGAATAAGTGCAAATTTTGAAGTATATCTATGTTTTGGTTCTCATATTGTTTTGGAGCCTGCATATGTGATGGTTTCAGCTTTAAATGTAAACTGAACTGAATTTCTTCTCCCTCCCTACTGCTGAATCTCAGCATTCTGGTGGAAACAACAACTCAAAGTAGATCCTTCAGGCCTGAAGTTTGCCCACCAACCCACTGTGCTACATTATAGATAGGCAGCATCTTTGGACAAAGGCTTAGCAACCCTATACTTACCTATTTGTTTCAAAGCATTCTGTTACTCTCCAGGGTGGGGGCAGATTAGGAATTTAAACAAGCACCTCTCATGCGGTATTTTCCTCCCACACAGGGACCTTGCAAGCAGAGACTGCATTGGCAGGAGATCACATGAAACTTACAGCAGGTGAGCCAATTCAGCCGAGGCTCTGAAATTCCTTTGAAGATCAAAGTTTATGTGGCGCAGCCAGGTAGAAGAGCGAGGGTGCATTTGTCACAGTTCTGTATTTCTTTTAATGTACAAGTTGCTCTTTAGTTTCATGAAAACCTACCGGTCACTTCTGTGATATCTGTATATCTATGAGCGTTACTTGGCCGCTCAAAAAGCTGTTCCAGGGACAGCCAACAGATGGAGTTCCCTCCAGCCTGCCTTTTTGCCTTTGTGCCACAGTTACAGTTGTTTCTTGAGCTGACTCAAGCACAGCAGGAGCCAACATCAGCGTCTGGCCTAGAGGCAGGGTGGGACTTGCCCGGAAAGCACAGCCTGCTGATCAGCTCCCTTAGGGAGGAGGATTGCCCAAGCAAAAAAATACAAAATACTTCCCTGATTCTCCAGCAACTTCCATCCGGCATGGAAGAATGAGCCACTTCTCCTTAAAGTGTGGGATGGAGCAGCTACCAGATAGGAAACAGTGCCTCTTTGAGCAATGCTTTTGCCTATGAACCACTGCTACCCAAGCAACTTGCTCAGGAAGAGCACTGGTTAAGAAAAACAAGCATAGAATTGTAGAGTTGCAAGGGACCCCGAGGGTCATCTAGTCCAACCCCGGGCAATGCAAGAATCTCAGCTAAAGCATCAATAGTGGGTGGCCACCCAACCTCTGCTTAAAAACCTCCAAGGAAGGAGAGTCCACAACCTCCCAAAGGAGACCATTCCACTGTTGAACAGCTCTTACTGTCAGAAAGTTCTACCTGGTGTTTAGTTGGAATCTCCTTGTAACTTGAAGCCGAAGAAGAAGAAGAAGAAGAAGAAGAAGAAGAAGAAGAAGAAGAAGAGGAGGAGTTTGGATTTGATACCCCGCTTTATCACTACCCTAAGGAGTCTCAAAGCGGCTAACATTCTCCTTTCCCTTCCTTCCCCACAACAAACACTCTGTGAGGTGAGTGGGGCTGAGAGACTTCAGAGAAGTGTGACTAGCCCAAGGTCACCCAGCAGCTGCATGTGGAGGAGCAGGGAAGCGAACCTGGTTCACCAGATTACGAGTCCACACATTGGTTCGAGAGTCCTCCCCTCCACAGCAGGAGAAAACAAGCTTGCTCAGTCTTCCATGTGACAGCCCCAGAGATATATGAAGATGGCTTTCCTCTCTTCTCTCAGTCTCCTCTTTTCCAGGCAAAACATACCCAGCTCCTTCAACCGTTCCTCATAAGTCTTGGTTTCCAGACCCTTGATCATCTTGGTCACCCTTCTCTGCATAGCGGGTTCCAGCTCAGAGGAGTCTTAATTTTATTTTTAATTTCTCTTCCCCCTTTAAAAGAGTGTTCTCCTTTTTCACCAAGAGGGTTTCTCCAGAGGGGCTCAAGTATTGCTTTGTGCCTGAGCATCACCTCTTCTCACTTTAATGAGACCCTTGTCTCTCAACACAGGGAAACTGCAGTCCGGGACCTGCCTTCCGATGTCACCATGGGGCAAGATAGTTTCAGCAGGTGAGAAATGATGCCTTCGGTTTGGGTCCTCTGACATGACAAATTTGTCACTCCTCCTTTTTACACAAAGGAGAAATGTTTTAGGGAGAGAGAGAAAATCTCACCACTGAGACAGTGGCAGCATCCTCTTAGCATAGTTTCTGTAAGGTAAAGGTAAAGGGACTCCTGACCATTAGGTCCAGTCGTGGCCGACTCTGGGGTTGCGGCGCTCATCTCGCTTTATTGGCCGAGGGAGCCGGCGTACAGCTTCTGGGTCATGTGGCCAGCATGACTAAGCCGCTTCTGGTGAACCAGAGCAGCGCACGGAAACGCTGTTTACCTTCCCGCTGGAGCGGTACCTATTTATCTACTTGAACTTTGACATGTTTTCGAACTGCTAGATTGGCAGGAGCAGGGACCAACAATGGGAGCTCACCCTGTCGCAGGGATTCGAACCGCCGACCTTCTGATCGGCAAGCCCTAAGCTCTGTGGTTTAACCCACAGCGCCACCCGCATCCCTAGTTTCTGTAAATGTGTGTATATCTACGAAAACATATATATATATATATATATATTGTCCTGGCAAGTGATAGGCAGTTTTATGTTAAAACAGTATGCATTGGGGCACTTTATCAGAGCTTAGGAAACCCAAGCTGGTCTTCCAGAAGTCTCCTGCCTCTCTGCTTGCCTTGAACCAGACCCAACAAATTCTACAGCAGCCCCTGAGGATCACACACAACTCCTGTAGCATATTGGCTTGCTGTTGCCAACAGCAACAGCAGTTGCAGGTCTGCGTGTAGCTAGAGGTAAAAATCTTCCACTGCAGTTCAATCAATAAATAAGGGTGTGTTGCACTGTACATTCATTTGGTCCATTCTACACACTGTGACATATCAGGCCCTTTACGAAGACTTTACCCTTTAATTTAGAAAGCCATAGGCTTGCTGGTAACAGAGCACAGCAGGCTGCCCCGGACAGCTGTCTCTCCCCGCTGAGAATTAGACACATGGAAATATTTTTATATCAGGAATGACTTTCTGAGACTAAGCTAAGTTGAATTGCTAGTAAAAAAAGAACAACAACCAATCTTATCACAGAACAAAAATGTAAGATGAGATTAATACAAAAATTCACAAAATCATAGCACGGATAATACAAAGCTTATAAGAATAATTGTGGCTTACCAGATTTACATCACACAAGTGGACAGCTCTCAACAAGAAAATTGTCAAACTTGCTTTTTGTATCCATCTGTGTGCATGCTCTTAAACACTATTTCTTTAACACCCTAAATTAGCTGTTAATTAATACAATTAAAAATACTATAAACCAAAACTACAAAACAAGAATAGTTGTTTCAAAAGATGCAATCATACAAACTATTACTATTAGTAGAATGCTGTCCCCAGGGAGGTTTGCCTGGTATCTTCATTATACGCCTTTAGGCACCGGGCAAAAACATTCTTCTTTAACCAGGCCTTTGTCAGCTGGTTGCCCAGGAAGTATAAAGGCAAGCAAAAGTTTCTTGCCATCCTTTTTTATTTCAATATTTACAGAGAGAGGCTATAGAACCCAGCCTCTTGGATAATGCCGTTGTCCCAAGTGAACCCCCACCCCCACCCCGTCTCTCCCTCATTCGTCACTTCTACGGGTGCTGCTACGTGCCCTTTGTCTTTGAGCTCCTTGCTCTCCTACTTTCAAGGCTCACCAGGTTCTGGGAGATGGTGGGTCTGGAATGCTTTCTAGCGACAACGTGTCAGCCAGCTGCTGCTCTAGTTCTGCCTGGTCCTCCTCTCCCAATATTTCCCAACTTTCCCCCTCATCTGCCTCTGAGCTGTGACCTGCTGCAAACCCCTGTTGTGAATCTATACTGTCTTCCTCTTCCTCCTCCCTGGAAGGGTCAGGATGGTGAAGCGGTCTCCACCATTCCTCCTCTGCCCAGTCCCTGACAGCCTTGGGCTGATTGACATCCAATGCCCTTTTAAAATGTGGGGTGGGTTGTTTTTGTTATGTATTTTGTCGTTTTATATTATTATGATGATAATAATAGTAATAATAATACAAATATTTTGCAAAGCAGACTTTTAAACTCACATGTATATGTATATGAGAGACATATTTTAATCTCAACGATTTTATACACCCAGCCATAATGCTAAGGTTTAATTGAGAATCGATGAATTCTTTTTTGTGTGTGCATATGTACGAGTGTGACTGCTTCCAGAAACATAACCCCCTAGCACCCAAATCAGCCTTTCTCAACCTGTGGGTCCCCAGATTTTGTTGAACTACAACTCCCATCACCCCTAGTTAGCAAGGCCAGAGCTCAGGGATGATGGGAGTTGTAGTCCAACAACATCTGGGGACCCACAGGTTGAGAACCGCTAATGATGCTTTTGTGTACGAAATGGTGTGGCTGCAAAGTACTTCTGCCCCCTTGTGCTATTTGGAGCAACACGACTGCTTTCTGGACTTCGGTGTGGCTCTTGCACAGCTCTGCTTATCTAGCAGCTCTGCTTCTTGGGACGGAGGATAAGGCTTTTGAAGGCTACTATCCAAGAGCTACCAACACTGGAAGAATGGCAGATGAAGGTTATGGACTACATGGAATTGGCAGAGATGACTGGCAGAATCCGTGACCAGGGAGAAGAGTTGGTGGAGGAAGATTGGAAGAAGTTTAAAGATTACTTGCAGAAGCACTGTAAAATTAAGGAATGCTGAATTGACGTTTGAATGAAAATAAGTGGTACTGGTAAAGAGATGCTTAAGAAAATGCAAATAGGGATTGATAACTGAAAATGGATATTCATAATAATAGGTTAACATATGGAGTAAGGTTTAAAGTTAAAGGGTAAGGATTTGCTGAATTAAACATCGGGACTGGAATACAAAATGGGAGGTGTGAGGAGGTCGAGAGACTAGTGAAGAAAATATATTTGAAAATATTAATCTATTTTTTAGTTTTTGATTTTTGGTTTTTTTTTCTTTGTTCTTATTCTTTATTTCTGTATTTCATTTCTTTCTATCAACTGTTTCTCTACTGTGTATCTTTGTTCTGTTTTGCTTTTTGAATTTGCCAGAATTTGTCTTTATTGTTTTATTGTTTATGAAATAATAATAAATACTATTTTAAAAAAAATGAAGGCTACTATCCAAGAAAGCTATACTCCATGGTCAGAGGCCGTGTGCTTCCGAATGCCAGCGCTGGAGGGGCGAGTGCCATTGCGCTCAGGTCCTGCTAGCAGGCTTTGTGTGGGCATCCGGTTGGCCACTGTGAAAACAGACTTCTGGACTAAATGGGCCATGGACCTGATCCAGCTGGGCTACTCTTCTGTTCTTCTCTTTGTGCACAGGGAACCTTTAACGTTACATGCTACAGACCTCGAAGATTCAGATGCTACCCTTCCCTTCACGTCCAGTGGTGAGTGTCCATTAAACAATTCAAGAACTCATATTCAGGGAGGGCACAGTATCGGCTTGGGATATGGACTCGAGTTTTGTTTTCCAAGCCTTGATGTTGTGTTGCCTAACGTGCTCTTTCTATAACGTTTGTTTAGTGTGTGTTTTTTAACTACCCTTTATTATTGCAATGCTGTCTTTGCCACGTCCAGTGTCTAAAGGAATCTTCAGTTCCACTCCTCGTTTTACTTCTTCGAATAAACTGTCCCCAGAGGAGAGGTACAAAGACAGGTCTCCCGTGCACTCACTGTTAACGACTCATCTGGATGACCTGAAGGTAACTCCTGCAACCTGTTCAGAACGCCGGTCAAGTCTGAAGAAGAGCAGCTCCCCGGAAGCTACATCCTCTTCTGCCTGTAGAAGTAAGTGCCAAGCTATAATCTAGAGCCAGCCATAAAACCACTGGAACAAGGGGTAGTTGGGGCTTCTTCATACGGTCTTCCCAACCCATACAGTGGTAACTCTGGTTACATACTTAATTTGTTCCGGAGGTCCGTTCTTAACCTGAAACTGTTCTTAACCTGAAGCACCACTTTAGCTAATGGGGCCTCCCGCTGCTGCCGTGCGATTTCTGTTCTCATCCTGAAGCAAAGTTCTTAATCCGAGGTACTAGTTCTGGGTTAGCGGAGTCTGTAACCTGAAGCGTATGTAACCCAAGGTACCACTGTATTAGATTTAGGAGAGAGCCAACTGGATAGCTTGAAAGACCTACATTGGCTCCCAGTACGTTTCCGAGCACAATTCAAAGTGTTGGTGCTGACCTTTAAAGCCCTAAATGGCCTCGGTCCAATATATCTGAAGGAGCGTCTCAACCCCCATCGTTCTACCCGGACACTGAGGTCCAACACCGAGGGCCTTCTGGCGGTTCCCTCACTGAGAGAAGCTAAGTTACAGGGAACCAGGCAGAGGGCCTTCTCGGTAGTGGTGCCCACCCTGTGGAACACCCTCCCACCAGAGGTCAAAGAGAAGAACAACTACCAGACTTTTAGAAGACATCTGAAGGAAGCCCTGTTTAGGGAAGCTTTTAATGTTTAACAGACCACTGTATTTTAATACTCTGTTGGAAGCCGCCCAGAGTGGCTGGGGAAACCCAGCCAGATGGGTGGGGTATAAATAATAAATTCTATTCTAGAGCATGAAGTTCTTTATCCCAGGGCCATGGGTTCGAGAACTATGTTGGGTGAAAGATTCCCGGATTGAAGGGGGTTGGACTAGATGACCCTTGTGGCCCCTTCCAATTCTACGATTCTATAATTGCTGCCATGAGAAGGGCAGTTGTAAGATATTGCATCATCCCAGCCCCCTTCCCCCTTAATTTTCAAGTGTTTCATTGCTGCTAATATTGCGGCAGTGCTAGCAGGCTCTCTGCCTCACTGTGTGGAAGGGGGTCCTTAGAGTGAGGCGTCTGGGCAAAATGCCTCTGCCATCACTTTTCTACGATGGCTTGGAATTCTCTCTTAAACATCGTCAAAGTGGAAGCTTAACATTTAACTGTGGCTGCACTGCCACAGAACAGCTATTGCAGTGGAGCCACTCTTCCAGGTCCCCTTACGCAGAAAGTCTTGCTCTGGGGAAGGACTCTACCGGAGAGCCTCGCAAGATCTGGATAGGTGGCAGTGGCGGCAGCAGTTGAGTGACAAAGCAAATAAGGGCTGTGAGGCCCACACATAGCCTGAGGCAATTGCCTCGTTTTGCCTATTGGATCCCCTAGCAGAATGGCAATGTGCTTCAACAGCCAAGTACAGTGGTACCTCGGGTTAAGTACTTAATTCGTTCCGGAGGTCCGTTCTTAACCTGAAACTGTTCTTAACCTGAAGCACCACTTTAGCTAATGGGGCCTCCTGCTGCCGCCGTGCCGCCGGAGCACGATTTCTGTTCTTATCCTGAAGCAAAGTTCTTAACTTGAAGCACTATTTCTGGGTTAGCAGAGTCTATAACCTGAGGCGCGTGTAACCCGAGGTACCACTGTGCTATATATTATTAAAGGGAGACGACATTGGCTACAGGCTTGGTGATGACATCACAAGGAAAAGGGAAAGAACAGAAAATGTAGGGGCATACGGAGGACTCGGCCCAAATTTAGCTTTTTGGCATCAGAGCCAGCTACAGGCCTGAGGGAGCCATCAGCACAGTGCTCCCCTGTGGTTTTCACCAAGCAGCAGCGTAGCAAATGGTGTCAGCAAAGTGAGCGTTTTAAATTGCCCACAATGCCCCTGACATTCAAGTCATTCAGGAGCACTCATGGCATGTTAAAAATGGTGGGTCACAGGCTACTAGCCTGGGTGTTGCAGCCCCGTTCCCAGGTGCCCAAGGATGCCGTGTGCAGAAGTTGGGCCTCTTTTGGCACGCCAGTCAGTGCAAACATGCAAAACCTCCAGGTGTAAATAAAAGTCAAGTGGCACCTTTTATTGCCATGTAATCATGATCTAAAACCACATTATCTTAACTGGGGTTTTCCTTCTTCTTTCCAAACAGGTATCTCCTTTGGCACCTCTTGTAAGTGAACTTTTGCTTAAACATTTTGCAACGTTTCTCACTAAATAATTCTGCTCCCACTGCTGTAATGTACCAGCAGTCTCCCAGCTCGCTGAAATATTGAGGAAAAGAAATTCTACCTACTTTACACATTCCTTTTCGTCTTTGCCTTGGTGGTGGTGGTGGTTTTATTTCTTCAATTTATATACCATCAAAAGATCTCAGAAACACATTACAAAACATCAATGATAAAAACATAGTAAAAAGCGCACTGACGGACAGCCTAATAGTAAAATATTCATAATAGTAACAGTCTTCTCCCCTACGCTTTCACAGGCCATAGATTATTTAATGGCCACAGGCCTGAGCTTGCTTTTAATTACTGATAGACAGGTTTTGCTGATAGGAAAATGGCCAGTTTTCTGGAATGTGTTTTCCCCAAGCAATTGCTTCACATTGCTTCATGTCAAGCCAGTTCCAGCTGGGTTTCCCCACAGATGATGGTGAACGTGGCCTGGAATCTGCAGGGTTTTAGTCGGCTCCCGTTTCATGTACAACCTCCCTTCTCTGCACACTTCTTTTCATGGAAAGTGTAAAGCATACCTCATTCCTGTTTTGTGAACATGGCAGAAATGTTAGCAGCATTCCCATTGCATCTGTTTTGGCCCTTAAACAACTAGGATTTCAAGTGTAAATGTGCTGATCTTCAGAAGATCAACATGACCACCACCATCAGCCAGTGTTAATGTGATACCACTAATAAATTGTGGCCTGGCCCATTTCCAGGGTCTTCAACACTATGGCGGGCCTGCTTTCAGATGAACACTCCGTTTATATCTCTGACTGTGATTTAATATTTTGTCTGCAGCTATTCAGGCAGGGGAAGCCAATGGAAACGCCTGCAGGAAATTACAGAATAAGATGGAGAGTCTGCAAAACCTAGTGGAAACGTTGCAGTTGAAAAACCAAGGTACGAAATCATACCCTGTTTGACAATTCAGTAATTTGCCTGGAATAAGACTTGTCTTCCTACATGTTGCTGCCCACAAAAAAGAGAAGACTTTCTACACAGGATGTACCACTTACTAAAAAGTTGTCAAGTTAACTGTTTTGCAAATTATTTTACTGCCCATTGCAAATATGTACGCTGTATCACTTTGGGGAGGAGTAATTCTGAGAGTCCTGGTGCAGCTGCTGCAAACTTTTGAGTAGACGCATCAAGAAAGGAACAGTTTAGGTGATTTTAAACTCTGGACTTAATAGTCGTGGGGATGGGGACACACACACCCTTTAGTTAGCAATGTGTATTACTTACCGTATTTTTTGCTCTATAAGACTCACTTTTTCCCTCCTAAAAAGTAAGGGGAAATGTGTGTGCATCTTATGGAGCGAATGCAGGCTGCGCAGCTATCACAGAAGCCAGAACAGCAAGAGGGATTGCTGTTTTCACTATGCAGCGATCCCTCTTGTTGTTCTGGCTTCTGAGATTCAGAATATTTTTTTCTTGTTTTACTCCTCCAAAAACTAGGTGTGTCTTGTGTCTGGTGTGTCTTATAGAGCTAAAAATACAGTATTTCAAAAGACCAGTTTATTAATCGCCTTCTGTACAATCAAGGCGACGTACAATAAAAAAAGCAAAAAGCATGGTAGGCCAATCCTGCTATGGAGATGGGGGGGCTGTTCATTCTGCTTAGTAGGGTCCCAGACATTTACCCCCCTATCCCTTCACCTGCTCTGGCACCACCCCTGCAGAGGAAGGGCAAAAGCTCAAACCACCCCTTGTTGACAGAATGTTTATGTATAGCGTGCCATCAGTACGTTTGAGTGTACAAAGAAAGATCTCTACCTGGAGGGGTCATTTGACACAGGCAAAGCAGAAAACAGGAGTGGAGAATGCTGGGAAAAGGCACCTTCATTCCTTTGTGATGCACTGGGGACCGCCCTGCTGTTACCAACGCTGGTTGGATGGTACTTGTGACAAGAGGAACAAGCTCTGGTCATAAATGCAAAAGGTTCTTTGCCAACCTCATCCCTTCCACTGGTGCGCATTGTTGAATACGGTCCTGGGTTTCGTGAAGAGCCAACCTGCAGGGGGACAGGAGCGTTGTTCTTTTGTGTTTTCTACCCTCCTTGGTTGTGTATTAATGTTCCTTCCCTCAATGCTACCTTCAGCAATGTCTACAATGATCCGATGCCAGGAAAAGAAGATCGAGAAGGCAAAGGAGAAGGAGAAGAAGCTGTCCAAATGAAATGTCGTGTGGTTCTCAGTCGCTCAGATGTATGTAGATTGTGCTCTGTTAAATGGAATGCTAAAAGCCTACCGTTACTGTTTAATAATAAAAGTTGCCATAGTTTTGTAATCTGCCTCTCTGTGTAGAAAAAGCAGGTTTGGCAAACAAAAGTGCCAGTCTCTTGTTGGCATAAACAAGGCAGTGGCCATATTCACCAAATGGATGTGCTCAGCTACAAACAACTCCCTAAATGTTCATACCATCTTAACTTGCACCTTATCCTTTATTATTTAAATAGGACTTTTATGAGACCCAACATGGTAGCTCAAGGTCATGGGTTTGAGCCTCACGTTGGGCAAGAGATTCCTGCAATGCAGGGGGTTGGACTAGATGACCCTTGTGATCCCTTCCACACACACACCCTCACAGGGCATTTTCCAGCCAAAGTTGGGAGAGGGAGGGGCAGGTTGGAAATCTGTGCCAGTGCTCAGAGATATTTATCTTGTTACTTTGTACGTTCATGCAACTCTTACTCAATGCAAACACAAGCTACAGTTTCCTTTCTCTGCTGCCAAGGTGGCTGGCTGTGCAGTGAATTAAGGGGTGCCTGTCTCAAATGGAGGTGCCAACAGGTGCCATCTAACTGTATTCTATGTTCTGCTTAGAAGGCTGCCTCTCCACCCACCCATCTTATGACTGCTCCTGCAGGCTGGCAGAAGCGCCATCAGTTCTCCCTTCCTCATGAAACCGCACCCCCTCGGTATATGTGTTTATGTTCAGTTCCTATGTAGACTTTGGTCTTTTGTAAGGTTGCACAGCACATTCCTCTTTCATTCCCTTTATACATCTCAGCCAAAGTAAACAGTGCCCATTTCCAAAAAGGTTGCATTCAAATACAGGCGTGATTTTAAAGGTACTAATCCACTGGCAGGTCAATGGAGTAAATCCTACAGTTGGTTAACTAAGAAGAATGAAAATACTGACCCGGGCTTGCATGCTACCCGTTACTTCAGACTGATCTGAGCCTGCCATTTACTCAAACACACATGTTGATGTTCTTGGGTAGTTTAAAAATAAATCTAATATGCCAAGCATGCCAGACATTCAGAGATACATATATAGCGTACAGAACACTCTCCCTGCTGTCTTCTAGGTGTGTTTTAACAGGGCTGTTGCCTTTTTTAGAAAACTGGAATATTCCCACTCGAGTCTAAGAATAGGTTAAGATCTTCCTAAAAACCGAGCTAGAGTTTATTAAAAAAACAAGCTATTATATGCCCAGCCCCTAGATCTAATTAATTAATTAATTCATTAATCAGTTGTTGTACTAGAAAAGACAATCTGTTAATGTGCTCTAAGCACTGTCTCCCTAAACAGCTAGCCAGAAGCCCCAGCTAACTTCAGATGGGTACAGATTCAGAACAGGTTTGAGCTGGACTGCTGCAGCCTTACACAAGATGCACCTCCCTGTATTTGTCTGTTATAATAAACACCACAGCTTCAGCTGTAATGGGAATGAACAAGTCCTAAAAGAGGCATATTTGCAAAACCATGGCATCTTACATATACACCATTTAGCATGGTCAGACAGGTCTTAATTTTAATTGAAAAAAGGTGATCTAAAGGCTTAAGTACCACTTAGTTGGCTTCAAAATGTAGTTATCTGGAAGGTCAGTTCTCTGTTTTTGAGAGCAAACTCTCATGAACTCTGCTACAGCACCATTACACTGCAAACCTTCTGGTTAAAGAATGACTATGTAGTGAGGCAGTAGTTTTCTTTCAAGTGGTAGTGCAGGTCTTTTGACCTCCCTGCTGCCTGTTGTGGCTCTGTGGAATAACAGAATTGTGGAGTTGGAAGGGACCCCAAGAGTCATCTATTCCAACCCCCTAAAATGCAGGAATCTCAACTGTACAGCATCCATGACAGATGGCCACCCAACCTCTGCCTAAAAACCTCCAAGGAAGGAGTACACAACCTCCCGAAGGAGTCCTTTCCACTGCTGACCCAGACCCCAGACAAGCTCTGCATGAGCCTGCAGACCACCCAGTACTAAAGTCCAATATGCACGTATGCTGTAGGAAATTAGATGTACTGCTTAGTACATCTGGACTCTGAAACAGATTCCAGGTGGATTTTCCTTTATCAACTTGGACCAGCAGCACAGAAGCTATCTGCTAAACACAGCTTTGCAAATTGAGATTATGCGCCCAACTCCTGTCCGTGCAAGAATAAACTCCCCAGAAACAGACACTGAGCTATTCTAGTGAAGGGTAAGTGGCTTTCAAATGCGAACATCTGAATCAGCTAAATAATGCAGATAATCCTCTCAGACAGGCCTCCAACATGCCTTTAAACCCATTTGCAAAACTTAAAAGCCCCTGTTAAGACTGCTTTAACCTTTGTAATGTGTCAGTCAACCAAAAAACTCTGAACACCAGCAGAAATATTTGCATTCAAGGAAACCCCTTCTGTCTTAGTATTTGAAGAGCATGGCAAGCTTCAGCTCAAGTATGCATGAAAGTCTTGATATACGGTACTTAAAAGCTGCTGGTGGTTATACTATATTACAAGACAAAGAGTATTATATGTTTTTCTATTGAATGCTGAGAGCAAAGGAACTAGAAGAGGGATTCAGAAAACCCACCACAGCAAGTGCCGAGTGACAGGACTAGGACCACAGTAGGTTTAAGAACATAAGAGTCCTGCTGGATCAAGTCAAAGGCCTGTTAGGCCAGCATCTTGTTTGCATGGTGGCCAAGCAGATACCTACGGGAAACTCGGCGGTTCAAATCCCCACGACAGGGTGAGCTCCCGTTGCTCAGTCCCTGATCCTGCCAACCTAGCAGTTCAAAAGCACAAAGTGCAAGTAGATAAATAGGTACTGTTCCGGCGGGAAGGTAAATGGCGTTGCCATGTGCTGCTCTGGTTCGCCAGAAACGGCTTAGTCATGCTGGCCACATGACCCAGAAGCTGTACGCCAGCTCGCTCGGCCAATAATGCGAGATGAGCACTGCAACCCGAGAGTCGTCCGTAACAGGACCTAATGGTCAGGGGTCCCTTTACCTTTAACTTTAGTTGTTCCATGCCAAGGTCCCAACGATCAGCTTGCCTTCCCACAACTGCTATTACATTATTAAAAGCTATAGCTACAATTGCATGAACACCATTTTGTCGTCTTTGGCACAAAACCTCATATTAATGGTAATCCCACTGACTTTAGGACTTCTTCAAAGTTGGGTACCGTGGCCAGGACCTTTCAATGATACTGCAACGTTTACCATTTGGCCAGAGCATGTTTGTTGCTGTTTTCTTGCACCCTCTGCAATTCCTTGAGGAGAGAACAACCAGCTCTGAGGCACCTTTAATGATTAATGAGTTCATTAAGTATGGCAGAAGCTTTTGTGGAAGCCCGAAGCAAATTCCCATGGTTCTCTCCCGATACACTTGCCAAGTTAAGTGTGGTGCCAAAAGCATTTGCGGTATAATACTGTACTTTAAGATGGTCTGTGGTCAATGCTAATAATATCCCCTGGTTCATTTTGAGCATTTTGAGCTCTTCAGGAAAAGTATAGAGGCATCTTATTGAACAACTTTCACCTTCACTTCTTTGCAGCCAAACAAGAGGGCTGGGCCTTATCCGATACCAGTACCAAGCCATTTGGAGGGTAAAAAGCAACCCTAATAACATTTTGTGCCTCTTATCTCAGCTGCCTTAATTCCAAATAGGAATGCACAGATAAGCCAAAGTCCATCCCATTTCACTCTCCCTGGCATTCAGTCATAGGCCCATTCAATCCTACTTTGTAGAGATCTTTTTCAAAGAATGCATAAAATTTACATTTTAAGTTGTATGCATTCCTCGCCCCATAACAGTTTTTCCATAGAATATGTGTTTTGTATTTTAACTGTGAAATACTGTATGCATTTGTGCACCCAAACTGCACCGCAAAATCAAGGTAACTGCATAATCCAATTGGGAGTTTCTTTCTGATCCACAAGCAAGTTCTGACCCACTGAATTGCGTCTGCTGCAAAAAGTGCACTGAATGAACTCTTCTATCCCTAATTTGAAGTCCATCAATGTAATACTGAGATAGGTAAGGATCAGATTTTGTGCAGAAAGGAACACTTAAACATAAAAAAAATCCTGTAACTTTAGGCCAGGGGCTGAGTGTATCCTTCTCTCCCATACCTCATGGGCCATGTTTGACAGATGGGCTCACCTGTCAATCACTCAACATTGCAATGATGTCAGCTGAGCCGCTTTCCTTTGCCCATTCAATCTGAAATCAACCCATGTGGACAAAGCCACAGATGATTGCCCTTTCAGAGCACTGTTGCAAACCCCCTTTCAGCCCAGCCACACTGTTACCTGCCCTACACTTGACATCATATCTAATAGCAGGTGTGCATGGTTGGCCAAAAGAGCTTCATGGGCCAAACAGGGCAGCCTCATTAGGCCCTGCAGTCCAGCGGTTCCCCATCGCTGATCTACACCAAGAAACAGTTCAACCTCGCTTCATTGTTTCCTTCTTAAGAGAGAGAGGGCTACACTTCAAGTCTTTCAACAGCCCCCTGTCAAAGACCCACCACTGGTTAGAAAGAAACCATTACCGTTCATTGGAAAGATCCACAAACTCTGGATATGTAGTCACAGATATTCCTGCTGTGCAAAGCAGCAGCAATTTTGAAATCCTACCAGGGGAGAAAAAGTCAGGGAAACTAGGATCTTCACTATGGTCAACATGCTTCTGTGACAGTTAACACATGACCCAAACATGTGCTGAGCATCTCAAAGGGGAGGAACCAGCCCATCACCATTTCTCTGTTTCTCACAAAAGTACACTGTGAGAACAGTGACAACGAAGGATTTCTGTCGAATCATGAGGGCAACCTGGGAAGGGCAAAGGAGCCTCTGTTTAATTCCTACTGACTAGAAGGCAGAGACAACTTCTGCTTTAGGTCTCAAGATATAAAGGACGGTCACCAGTCTAAAAATAATCTTTATTGTTTCCTTTTGCAGTCATGATAAGTTAAGAACATTTTAACAGACAGTTACAGTGTAGTTTAACTGCACCTTCTCCTGCTCTGTCAGTCCAGTGTTCACACTCAATGCTCCTGTCTCCTCACATAGTACAATCTCAAGTTTAGGGATTAAAGCTTTTTTATGCAGGGAGCTGTTTTGAAACACCACCCGCTAGACAGCTCTAACATGTCTGTCACTAGGAAGGCTTTGGTCTGATTCAGTTTGAAGAGTTTTCTTCATATCTTAAAAGCCTAAGCTAGCAGCAGAGACACTTTAATCTAAGGCAGTTCTGGCAAAACATGCAGCACAGAGATATACTAAGGTAGGCAAAAACAGGAAAACTCCCTATAGTGAAATGGAATAAAAACAGAACCCCTGTGCTAGGCCAGATTCAGTGAAATCCCCACCACTTATGGGCCACTCGATCCTCATGTTCCGTCATCAGGGTTCGATTGTCACATTCTTCCCACCGCCTGACTTTCCCATTCTCCACCACTATGAACTTCCACTCAACTCTGGTATCAACAGGTAAGACGACAGAGTCCGACCAGAACCCATCCTTGTCACACCTGAGTGGTACATAGTGGTGCCATTGGCCTAGACACTCATGGTCACCTGTGATGGCAATCAGCTGGGCTTCTGAGTGAGTGATGTAATGTACCCGAAAAGTCACATGAACAGTCTGAGGCATTGGAGACACGGCAGCAACCCTCTTGGCTTGCTCTGGGTCCTTGCTGCTTGCGTCGTCCACGCTGCTCTTCCTCGTAGCCTCTCCCCACGCCAAATGCTCAGGGACGATTTCCCATTCCTCATGGTCCACAGAGTGATGGCACCTCTGCTCCGTGCCTCTCTCCTCATGCTTGTCACTAGGGGCACCTGCTTCTGCTGATGTACTTGCCTCGTGAACTTCAGCTTCTGGGCTCTGTTGAGGTGCTGTCGTGGGGTAACCGAATGCTTCGTTCCTGAGATATTCCTTGTAGTTCATTAAGGGGGTCGTAGGCTCCTCGACCAGTTGCTCTCTTTCAGGAAATTCTCCAGGAACATCAGGAGGACCCAGCTGGTTCCCCACTGGCTCCTGGGGGCTGGGCACATTGATTGGCTTTGTTTCAGGTATGGCAGGCTCATAGCTTCTCTGAAGGGATTCTAAACAGAAAAAAATGTTGGTTAGCTAGGAAGAACACAATTTCTAGGTCCCTGTCTGTGTCTCAGTTCATGTACTGTAGCAAGTTGGACTTCTTTTACATGGGATGGTATTTGCTATTTCTACCAACACCAGTCCCAGGTTCATTCATTTCAGTAGGTTTACTCGGAGTAGAATTTTGCTGAGTTCCACTCAAAGTAATTTAACCCCTCACATATTGTGCTCTCCCCTGCAATCTAACACTAGCATACCAACATTTTTGTCCCCAGCAGCAACTGGTGAACATCAGATTTCTACTAATTCCCACCTTCCACCACCATGTGAGATCATCCTCATCAAGTTCCTCCTGCCTTTCACAACTGCAGCACCTTCAGCCACACCTGTCTGTGGAATCCTTGTAAGTGTGTGTGCGCAAGTTTTTTTTTAAAAAAATGCTTTCATTGCACTTACGGGAGTGCTGAAAGGTTTTTTCCCCAAACTACAAGGATAAAGCAAATTTAACTGCACATGAGTGAGCAAGCCACAACCATTACCCTGATCTGGCTGAAGCTGTGCAAGTGAAACACTATACAAAACTAAAAATATATAAGCAAGAAAACTGGCAGAGACAACCAGCCCTGGGGAAGAGCTCTAATGCACCACATACTGGACCGCATCCAACTATCTGCTGCTAGATGCCAGATTGTACTTGAAGCCAGTTGGCAGATGAGCAACTATAGTCATGGCAGAAGACGGCTTGGCCACGCAATGACAGAAATGGCCCAATGAAAGAATTTTGCCCAGATTTGGCTCCCCACAAATGTATCACTAAATCCCTCCCCTTCTTTTTTTCTGTCCTAGTTGGACAGAAGTTGGACACAGCAGTATCAACTCAAATGAAAGTGGCACGAAGCCATCATTATTTTTCCTAAACAGTAATATACTGACACTCATTTGCCTTTCTTTTTTTTTCTCACGGACGTTTATTTTTAAACTCATGGTCAGCAAATGGTTCCCCAGCCATAACCTTGCATTTTATTGTTTTGGACTCTGCTAGGTTTTACAAGATTCTTGTTCTGCTGTGACGTGAATATGCTTAATGACAAACATGCTATTCCCACACGGGAACTAAAAATAGCTGATGGCTTGATTCACATTAGCGTTGCCCATAAGTGTCCATCAGGCTAGTGCGCAGCCCAAGTTCATAGGAGAGGATTCTCACAGGACAGCCAGAACTAAAAGACAAGAGCTCTGCCTGATGGAAATGCGGCAATGCAAAAGGTCACAACTGCCAATATAATTTTCCTGCCTGCCTTTCCATAGCAGCTGAAGCCATGCTGAAAAGTTGCTTAGTAGGCTAGCAAGAAGCCAAGAGATTCCAGCTCACTCCTTCAGGCTATGTGCTCTGGTCGTATCTCCTTTTCTATTACTGAGAACAAACAGAAACAGAAGCATAGAGAGCAGGTTGCAGGGAGATTAACAGCTTTAAAAGCTGATTCATACATGAACATGAATCCCTTCTATTCCCATTAGATGATTACTTTCACTTCCGTTTTCATTTAACGTGGTAAAATGAAACCTGTTTGCAACCACAACACTTCCACATGTGTAAATCTTTGGTGCAATAATAATAATAATTTATTATTTGTACCCCGCCCATCTGGCTGGGTTTCCCCAGCCACTCTGGGCGGCTTCCAACAAAAGATTAAAAATACATTAAAATCAGCAAGCAAGCAAAATGCATAAGCAGCAGCAGGAGATCAGAGTTGGTTTTTGCAGTAGCTCACGTACGAAAGGCTGTGGCTCAGTGGTACAGCACCTGCTTTAATGATTTAGGCTCAGTATAAGGCGCCTTCCTGTGTTTCTCTGAGCTCAGGAGATCTGAAAAGACTGAAAGGTCCATTTCCTCCAGGAGGAGGAGAAGAGGGGAACACTCTGCACACAGGTCACCAAGTCTGAGACAGTGGGTCAGACTCACTCAGGACCAAGCGCTAGCTGTAAGACTCTCTACTTCCTGCACACATAGCAGCAGCAGGAGGCAAGTAAAGGCAAAACATGGATTTTCAGATAGGGGCCTCAAGCAATTAAAGGAAGCAGGTGCTCCCTATTCCCTCATTACTTCAGATCAGGAACCATAAGGCATGTTACGGGAGGAAAATCAGGAATAATTACTGCGCACCACTCCATCATGGGTAGAAGTGGCATCTCCTGAATTTGCATGCAGGGCACAACAGCCCTGCAGGGCAAGCTTCCCCAAGGAGGTGCGAGTTTTGCACTGGGATAATGGGTGCTGTAGCCTAAAACATCTGGAGGACCACGGGATGGGGTTTGGGGGGGGGGGCTTCTCCAAGGAGCATAGAAATCACAGAATTGGAGAGCTGGAAGAGACCCTAAGGTTCATCTAGTCCAACCCCCTGCAGGAATCTCAACCAGATCATACATGACAGAGGACCATCCAACCTCTGCTTTGAAACCTCAGAGTCCACAGCCTTTCTGTTCCCCTGCCAAACATCTCTTACATAGTTGCATGTGTTATTTTATTTTTAAGCATCTAGCACACCGGGGTGCGGGTATAAATTTGCAATATACCTATTTAATGAATAAATAAAAAAATAAAAAACCAAAGCAGAGGGGTTGAACCCCCTTCAACTCACCCACCCCACAACACATACTTTGCGGGAGTGGATTGGGGGGGGGGAGAGAAAGATTATAGCCAAAGGAGTAGGTTGACCTAGAAGCTCTCCAATGCACGGAGGGCAGATTTAATTTGGGGTGTTTTTTTCCCTAACCCAACTCGCGCGCCCTTCTCAAGACCACCGGAGACACGTGAAGAAGGGAAAGCGGGGCCGGCGTGGAAAGCGCATGATGCACGCAATCCCTTGCGGGGAGAAGAGAGAAAAACCCGGGGGGGGGGTTTCACACCCCTCCAAGACATGGGGCAGCGAGGAGAAACCCCAAAAGACCCCCTGAGGGAGGAAACGAGGCAGGAAAGGAAGAAGTTAGGAGAGGAGGGGAGCCAGGAAAAGTTGGGGAACCAACTTATAGCAAGTCAGTGGCGTGGCGTGGGGGGTGCAGGGGGGGGCGGCCGCACCGGGCGCAACATCTGGGGGTTAGGGTTAGGGGGCGCAAATCCACGGGTTAGGGGGCGCAAATTACTTGCCTTGCCCCAGGTGCTGACAACCCACGCTACGCCACTGATAGCAACGCAGTCAAAGGGGCGGGGTAGAAAGAATAAAAGTTACTGTCATTGCCAGTATTATTATTATTATTATAATTATGGAGTTCCCCTCAGGGAGGGAGGGAACCAGGCGCCCGTACCTCGGTCTCCGCGCTGCCTCTGAGGGGACCCCCGGGCCTCCTTCTCCTCCTTCCCCTTGCCGTCTCCGCGGCCGTACCACAGCCAGGCGAGGAGCGCCGCCACCAGCGCCACCAGCAAGGCCGGCCACAGACCCGCCACGGGCTCTCCTCCGCCGTCGCCGAGCGGGTGAGGCGCGGGGCGCAGAGGCGTCGTCGGGGCGTCGCCGCCGCCGCCCTCCTCGCCCGCCGCAGCCATGGCCGGAGAGCGGGGCGAGTCGCCGGGGAGACGTGAGGCGAGGCACGGCAGGCCCGAGCGAGGGCTGGAAGGGTCTCCCTCCCGCGGCGGGAGCCTTATATGGGCCCGGAGAGGAGCCCGGAGCCCGGCCCAGGGAGGAGCCTGCCCAGGCCCAGGACGGGCCTTCGGGGTGGAGCCGCCGCCCGCCGCCGCACCTGCTCGTTCCCCTCATTCTCCTCCTCCTCCTCGCGTCAAGTGGAGCAGCGGCGAAGCGGAGTCACTCCGGATTAGCTTCGGCTCGAGCTCCGAGGTAGCCGTTCATTCCGCGCCTGCACTCGCTGACTCTGCCTCCTGAGAGAAACGCAGCGGGGCTTTACGGCTAATACTGTAAAAAGTATAATAACTTGATTAATTTTGATTTGAATGTTTTGCCCCCATCTCTATGCGCTATAATATGCTGCTGTTTATTCATTTACTCGCTTTCATAAAATTTATACACCTCTTGATCGGAGAAAGGGGAAAACCGGCTCCTGTTTTCCGAAATCACTGAGATAATGTAACAGGGCTTTTTAAATGTTATTGAATATTTTTCGTAGAATTGTAGGCTTGGAAGGGATCCCGAGGGTCATTCTAGTCCAACCCCCTGCAAGGCGAGAATCTCAACTAAATCCTAAAAGATGAATGGCCAAAATTTCCAGCCGGGGCTTTACTCCTGAGGAGACTTTCCTTCCATTTCACTTCAAGCCACGCACCATTTATTTACATGGATTGTTTTATTTTATTTGTACCCCCACTGCCCACCTGACTGGGTTGCCCCAGCGACTTTGGGCGGTTTCCAACAATATATATATATATATATATATATATTTGCTTTCGTATATATATGAATGACACATGAAAAGGCTTCCCTTATTTATTTATATACCGCCCTATTCCCAGAGGTTTCAAGGCGTATCACATGAAAAGATCACAACATATAAAATCGAAATAAGAACAATAATCCAATAACACCCGCCCCCCCCAAAAGAGCCATATTTTAAAAAGGTATAGTATGAAGTTGTTGTTTTTTTCTGGGGGGAAAGGTGGGGGAACTCGCCACCAAGTTTGTTTGTGGAAGTGCCACACACAAAAACACCTCCTGCAATGGCTAAATGTAAGATGTGATTAATAAAACACAAGCAAACAAGGATCTGGGTTAGAAATGGCCTTTATTGATATAGGTGGGTTTTTGGCTCAGGCATTGGGTGTATATCCGTTCAAAACTCCCCCCCCAATTAATTAGTTCATTTTTTAAAAGATAAGAGAACTCAGTTTTGCCCAGTTCCTGCTTTTTTAAAAAGCCACTCCTGCATAGATTATTTTATTTGTATGCCACTTTCCAGCAGTTCAAGGTGGCTTACAGCATGAAAAAAGACACATAACTACAAGGGTGGGGGGATGATGACATAACTACAACATTAAAAGAATATATAACTGCAGCGTAACAAATGTATTCATAGGTAATAAATCAAATATTTTTAAAATATCCAAACTGAACAATTTCCACATAAATCACAGCATGCATGATTTTGTGTGTCTGACACCTTTCTGCAATTCGAACCATGTTTAAGGTGGTTTACAACATGAAAAAAAGTTACACAACTGCAGCATGGGGGGATGCAAAACGGTCACCTAACAAAAGTAGTCATAGGCAGTAAATTAAACATTTTAAGAAACACATCCAAAATGAACGAAAAAAATGTACACACCTCAAAGCAGTGTTTACAAACAGGCAAAACAATAAAATCTAAAAAAAATCACAATCCTGCAACACTAAATAACAACATGGCAGTAATAAAAAATGGAATAGGAGAGATACAAGTATTATTATTAGATTTATATTTATTACCTCTTCTTCTCCATTTGATAATATTGTAAAAAGACAATATTTGAAGTTTTTTCTTGCTTCTCCCGTCATCCCAATAATTTTAGAAACAAAACCTCATACTGTACAGGATTAATAAGCTAATACTGTAAAAAGTATAACTTGAATTCCTTTTTTATGTTTTGCCCCCATCTCTATGCTTTATATCCTGTTATTTTTTCATTTATCGATTTCATAAAATTTATGCACCTCTTGATCGGAGAAAGGGAAAGCACTGAGCAGGAAAACCTGCTCCTGTTTTCCAAAATCACTGAGATACTGTAACAGGGCTTTTTAAATGTTATTGAATATTTTTCGTAGAAGCATAGAATTGTAGACTTGGAAGGGATCCTGAGGGTCATCTAGTCCAACCCCGTGCAAGGTGAGAATCTCAACTAAATCATAAAAGATGAATGGCCGTTCAACTTTTGCTTAAAAACCTCCAAGGAAGGAGTCTACCATCTTCTGAAGGAGTCCATTCCATGTCAAACAGCTCTTACTATCAGAAAGTTATTCCTGATATAGAGTCGGCATCTCCTTTCATCTAACTTGAAGCCACTGGTTCTGGTCCTACCCTCCAGAAGAGCTTGCTTCATCTTCCATGTGAAAGTCCTTGAGATATTTAAAGATGCCAATCATATCTCCTCTCAGTCTCCTCTTTTCCAGGCTAAACATATCCAACTCCCTCAACCGTTCCTCATAAGGCTTGGTTTCCAGACCTTTGATCATCTTGGCTGCTCTGTCTGCACACATTCCTTTTTTTAAAAAGATATTTATTGAAAGTTTTTAAGATATAACAAAAAAAGAAAAATAAGCATACAAAATACAAAACAGTTAAAAACACACATTAATTTTCAGTAACATAAGTTCCGTACACTTATTTCCTCAGACCTCCTCAGACCTCCCTTCTTTGTATTCCAGTTCAATTTGTTAGTTCAGCAAATCCTTACCATTAAACTTTTACCCATTTGTGAAACCTTTCCCCCCCCCCCATATCTCTTAAAGCACTACAGCTGGAAACCGCTTAGTTTCTATCCAACATCCTTCTAACATTCATTAATTTTACAATATTTCTGTAAATAGTCTTTAAATTTCTCCCAGTCTTCTTTCACCGACTCTTCTCCCTGGTTTCGGATTCTGCCAGTCATTTCTGCCAATTCCATGTAGTCAATTACCTTCATCTGCCATTCTTTCAGGTGGGTAGATGTCTGCACACATTCCAGCTTGTCAATGTCTTTCTGAAATTGGAGTGCTCACAATTGGACACAGTATTCCAGGTGTGGTTGTTCTGGCCATGGCAGAATAGTGCGGTACCATGACTTCCCTTAATTGGAACAAATTTTTTATTTGCCATTTGGTGGGGAGGGAGATACTTAGAGATATTCCGGCCAATAACTGAGTCACCTTCTAGTGCCACCTCCCCCCCCTTCTTCTACATAAAGACATTATCTTCTCTACTTTGCTGAGAGTCCTCTTTCCCCTTTTATTAAAACAAAATGCCTATTTCCTTCTTGTGATGTCCTGAGTAAACTGGGCAAATGGGCATGTATGCGCAAGGGGGAGACATACAGACAGCCATCGTTCAATGAACTAGCATACTGATGTCAATGGGTTAAGTGGGAGAAAGGTCCTCAGCCTGTGTTATTGTAGGAATGGACCTGTTTGCTTGCAACACAGCTGGTTTAAAGACAAGGCAGGCAGAGTTTTGCACAAGAGGTTGGGAGCCTAAAGTGTGGGGCCCTGGGTGGTGGTTGCCCAATATACCCCCCCTCACAAAACCCCCCTCCATGGCTCCTTCCTGTAAGCAACAGTGACAAATTTAAATCTGTTCCCATGTAATAGAAGGGTTATTGCTTCTGTCACCCTCTCACAACAAGAGTGGCTGGGGAAACTCAGCCAAAATTATTATTATTATTATTAAGCTCAGCATCAGGTGCTGTGATGATGAATTCCAACAATTGCAAGCAGAATTAGGATATTTATTAGGATTGTTGAGCTTTCTAAGTGCTATAATTAAATGCTGGATTCAAACCACCACCACCCTTTTCTCTTCTGGAATTCCTTTTTTTCTATTTTAAAAACTAGATTAGATTTCTTAATACCACATTGCCCTTCCTTATTTGTGATGAAGTCCAAAGAAATGAAGGATTTTGCAAAGAGTGGACGGGTAAGTCTTGTCAGGGCTATCAGATCCTATTAAAACAAATTAGATTTACTAATTATGCTAATTCAATTTTATTACCCATTTTGATGCTACTCTTGAAGCAGTGATGTCAGATTTTAGGACAGGATTAAAAGATTATTCTGGTGAAAGATTAAACCAACAGCCAAGGAAGTTGACTGCAAGAAGCTTTGCAATACAGACTTTGCAGAGCTACAAAAAATGATAAATTAGGTGTCAGTAGAGAGACTCTACATCAAGAAACTCATTTAGTTGTTGCTTCAAATGCTGGAAAATATCCCCACATTCCTTCTGAAAAGAATATTTATTTTCAATCCATTATTTTTATCTTTCTTTAATCATGGTCATAATTTGAATTCTAAGACGCACTAATGAGATCTCATTCCCAGCTATCTCATTAAAAAAGGGAATGGCTAATTGGATGTCTCTGTGAATCTATTTCCAGTAGTTAGAGTTCTTAATCTTCCCATGTCATTCAGAGCTTTTAACTTGATGGGATATTAAATGTCATTTTAATTTATAGACACACAAGTTTCCAGTCTTCACAATGGCAACATCAGACTTCTCATATTTGAATGCCTGCCTCTCCACAGCTCATAGTCAGAAATGAAACAATCATGTCTTTATCTCCATGTGGCTCAGTTCAAAGTAAACGTGTAGGATTGTGCTGTTAGTGCTTGTGGTTTTCTTTCCTTCCTTTTGCTATGATAGACTAAACACAACAACCTTCCCTCCAAATTGGACTTCAGGTTGTAAGTGCCATTGTTTTGCGCAGCCAAAACAGCATTCCCCACATACAAGAGGGAAGTCAGCAGAAGTTTGCAGAAGTGCAAACCTACGTGGTGAGGGCAAAAAGAACTCGGTGAGGACTAAGCATGCTCCCTGCAGCTTTCTCCAAAGAATCCTAAGAACTTTAGTTCACACCTCACAGGGCTACAATTCCCATCACCCTTTAAAAAACTAGAATTCCCATGATTTATTTGTGGGGGACATAATGCACTTTTAAATGTATAATATGTTGTTGTTGTTTAGTCGTTTAGTCGTGTCCAACTCTTCGTGACCCCATAGACCAGAGCACGCCAGGCACTCCTGTCTTCCACTGCCTCCCGCAGTTTGGTCAGACTCATGTTTGTAGCTTCGAGAACACTGTCCAACCATCTCATCCTCTGTCGTCCCCTTCTCCTTGTGCCCTCCATCTTTCCCAACATCAGGGTCTTTTCCAGGGAGTCTTCTCTTCTCATGAGGTGGCCAAAGTATTGGAGCCTCAGCTTCACGATCTGTCCTTCCAGTGAGCACTCAGGACTGATTTCCTTCCGAATGGATCAGTTTGATCTTCTTGCAGTCCATGGGACTCTCAAGAGTCTCCTCCAGCACCATCATTCAAAAGCATAAATTCTTCAGCGATCAGCCTTTTTTATGGTCCAGCTCTCACTTCCATACATCACTACTGGGAAAACCATAGCTTTAACTATACGGACTTTAGGGTGTATTAAAATGTATGGGAGAAGAAGTGGAATGGAGTATCTTGAACAGGAGCAATATACAATTTTTGCTGCAGGGCCCACTTGTTCATTACATTTTGTATTTTGAGAAGTGGAAAACAGTAGTAACATTTGTAACCTTTCAGATTTTTTAAAAGCTACAGTGTTAAGCTTGTACCATTTTGCAATTATCTGAATTTGTACATTTGAGCGCACAATCCGCCAGAAAGTTCTCCTGTGTAAGCCCCATGGAAATAGTGTTCTTGCACATCTTCCATTCATTTCACTTGGACTTCTGCAGATGAAGTTCCCAGTGGATTGTGCCCCAGGAAGACTTGGCATCCTTAAAGCTGCATATCCATTGGTACCTCCTCACTGTTAACTTAGCATTGCACATTCAGATCTTACTTTCCTGCAAGTAGTGCTACGCAGTGGTCCTCCGTATGTTGCTGGACTCCAACTCCCAACAGCCCCAGCCAGCATGGCCAATGGTTGAGAATGATGGAGTGCACAGCAGCATCTGAAGGTCCAACCCTAGGTTTATTGGGTAGAAAGAGCAGGAAACGAATGTTTTCCCCCTGAAACCACTTAGAAACGATTGAGCAAGTCCAGAGCAACTCCCTCCCATTTCTGGAACAAGAGGCCTAACCCTCTCATAATGAGCAGCGCTGCAGTTTATTTATCTTATGAAGCATTTAGCACCTTAACCATCTGTTACTGACTGTCAGGACCAATCTGCTGATATTGTAAAAGTGAAATCACAGCCAGCTTTCCAGGAAGCCTGTGCAGATAAAGGTGGCTTTCCTGCTGTGGGTGATTTCAAGGACAGTTCCTGGACAAGTCTACAATTAGCAGAACCCTTTATTTAGGCCAGCCAAAATCAAACACCTGTGCAGTCCTGTATTCAGAAATCTACCGTATCTTTTCGTGTATAAGACTATATTTTCGCCAAAATTTTTGAAGTTTAAAATAAGGGGTCATCTTATACACGGATAGTACATAGTGCATTTTCTTAATTTTGAGTCCCAAAAAATAGGGGTCGTCTTATACACGGGGGCGTCTTATACACGGAAAAATACAGTATATTCAGAGTTCACTGCTGTGTACTTCCATGCAAGGAGTCATACTATTCATTTTGTTTTTGCTTGACTGACTACAACCCATTTGGTTCCAATTCAGGCCAGCAAAGGGCCAGTAACTGATTCGGAACATATAACCAACCAGCTGGGCTATTATAGAATTAACCCAGAGGAGGAGGAGGACGAATGCCAAGTGGAAGCTGCTTCCTTATGGCAAATGGGGCACTGTCTCACCAACCTTGCTCTGCTCTCAGCCATCCCCCAGCTGCCTGCCCTGGAGGTGGCATTGGCTGTCCTCCTCCTCCCCTTAGTGTTAATGTTGCCGTTGCAGAACTCAGGAAGGAGGATAAGGACAATAGAAGAATTATTTGGCTCATTGCTGTCACTATCTGTGGCTCCACCTACTGTTGGGGTGTGTTCACATTAGAGAGTGGTGAAATCCTCGCTCCACCCTGTGCAGCTCTTTCCCCCTCTAGGTGTTTATTCACATCAGCATTGCTTCAGTTTGGTTCCGTTTGTGTACATACCAGGGGACAGTGGTAGTGGGGTCAGGACAACTTAGGAACATTTAAAGGACTCCAGTTGATGTGAAACTTGTTGGGCAAACAACACAACAAACAGTAGTATCTCATAATGAAGAACAGGATAGATATGCATTTTGGATGTCATGTGAACATAGATTAGAAATACAGAACTGGAAACACAGTGAGTGTGCATTAAACAGGGGTGTGAACACAGCCTTGGTCCCCCTGCCCCCCATCCTATCAGTCTCAATAGGAATCAGCCACTGCTGCTAGGATCCAATAATAATGCTAAGAATAAGAATAAGAATAATTTAATATTTATACCCCGCCCATCTGGCTGGGTTTCCAAGCCAGAGGACAGTCCCTTTAAGGTCCTCTGCTTCTCAGGGACGCAGGTGGCACTGTGGGTTAAACCACAGGGCCTAGGACTTGCAGATCAGAAAGTCGGCGGTTCGAATCCCCGTGACGGGGTGAGCTCCCGTTGCTTGGTCCCAGCTCCTGCCAACCTAGCAGTTCGAAAGCACGTCAAAGTGCAAGTAGATAAATAGGTACCACTCCGGCGGGAAGGTAAATGGCGTTTCTGTGCGCTGCTCTGGTTCGCCAGAAGCAGTTTAGTCATCCTGGCCACATGTACGCCGGCTCCCTCGGCCAATAAAGCGAGATGAGCGCCACAACCCCAGAGTCGGCCACGACTGGACCTAATGGTCAGGGGTCCCTTTACCTTTACCTTACTTCCCAGGGAAGGGATGGCGCCTACTAGGAATGATCTGGCCCCAGAATTAGAGAAATAATGCCATCCTTTTGGGGAGCAAGCTGCTTATTCAGAGTTCTTTAGGGTGCTGCAACTAATTGGTTCACCCTGCATCTTCATGGGTTAAAATTGGGACAGAACATATGTTTTCTGTCCCCATAATAATAATAATAATAATAATAATAATAATAATAATAAATATTCACACTACATTGAAGAACAAAATCAAGTAGTAATGTTGGTCAGGCTCAGAGACAAAGCTTCTTTTATTAGATACAGCCAGTATTTAAAATGCAGTATGTAAATTATCATGTTAAACAACAGTTACACTCATAATACATATACTAAGTTTCTCCTAGTATATAATGTCTGAATAATTCTCTCTGCTACCCCTGTAATAGTAGACATTTTAGTGGCCAATTTTTATTTGAATTTTATGGCCTCACCCATTTCCTTAGTTAATTTATCTATGTGTGTAACAAATTATGCTTGTCTCTGCAGTTTCTGATGAAGGGAAGTGTGAAATCTGGAATAACTTTGGCAAACTCTTTACAAGTAACTTTTTGCCTTGGTTTTTCGAAAGGAAAAACAGGCACTCGCTGACCAGGATTGATTCTTAGAAGACTGAGGAGGAATTCAATCTCATTTCTTCAAGGGTCTTCATAGATAATCTCCTTGAGGAAGGGTCATCCTCCTCTAATAGCTTGGCAGAATTATTTGCAGCCAACATCTGCAGAAGGAACTGAAGCAGACAAACACAAGGATTATCATGTTGCCATGGCAATAAGCTACATAGGGGGCTGCAACTTTTTCATGGTAAATCACAACTTAATTGTATTTTCTGTGGCATATTAGCCATTGTCTGATGACTACATCGGTTGTTGCATCAATGTAAGAAACAAACTTGCTGTGTTAAAGTAAAATTGGTAACCAGCTGAGACAGCTTTCACAGTGTGTGTGGTTTGATGGGTAAGCCAGTGTGGTCCAGTTAGTATTCTGTTGGTCTAGGGCAGCCTTGGCCAACTCCATGCCTTCAACAGGTTTTGGATTACATCTCTTGTCAGCTGAAGTTGAAGCTGATGGGAGTGCTAATCCAAAATATCTGGACAGCACCAAGCCTGGTTTGGGAATTTAGGAAGTTTTCTTTAACATCTTGTGCTAGTCAGAGTAGTTGCAACTCTTATGCTGCAGATCAGCTTGCAGCCACTGCACTGTGCATGTGGACCCCAGTTAGAGAACCTCAGAGGCAACAATAAGCTTGGGTGGAAAGTCAGGAATGAGGAGACTTAATCAGGGCACAGCATTCTTCTCTCAACTTCTCTCTACTTATTTCTGATTTTTCTAACTGGGCTCTATGCAAGCAGCCCCCTCTACTTTCCAAGTCAGGTATAAACCTTTCCCCTTCCATGCCACTTTGCTAACAGATTTTATTTTTCTTGTGCAAAGAGATCTCTCTCTCTCCCTTCACACCGAGTATTCAAAAGCTGTGACAGCCTCATGGTGCAAGATGTGCTTTATGACTTGATTTTGCCGAATGTATAAAAACAGGCTCAAAAATGAAAGTAGTGCAATGAGACAGGATCAATAGGAAAGAAAATGTATGTGGATATAACCACACACTTCCAAGAATGATCTAAAACATTCTTTATTCATGTTATAAGTAGAGACCGGGTCGGGGGGAACAGAGGAAAGGTTTCCTTTTCAAATAAATGGGAGGAAAGCAAACACTTTTCTTGAACTCCTCTAGTTTAGCTTCATGCAGCTCCTTCAGGTTCTCGGATGAAGATCTCTTCAAGTCCTTTGCTCCAGTCTTCTTTGTCTTAGTTTTCCCTGTTAGATCGCCAAACCTTTTGGGTTTGCAAACAGCTTTGCCCTATCACGTATAAATGTGCATTAATATGGTCACAGGGAAGAGGTTTGGAAAGGAACGGGGAAGTTTTTGGTACCACATACCCCCTTAGTTTCTAATGGTAAGATACCCATTTAGCATATCTACCATACTGAAATGAAGTGGAGCATCCACACCAAAAATGTAGAAAGCGGACTCAAAACCTTATCTGCATAAGAAAGCTGCTGTAGGGAATCACTTGCAGGATTAGGAAGTGTTAGGCAGAAATGAGGACCTGAACAAGCATCTAAATGCAGCCATCTATTTCTATTAGGGAGACACATGTTCAAATGCACATCACTGTCCACATTCTGGCACAACCAGAATATTGTGGGATGGACAGGTTGGGTGCTTGCCTTGATGCTTAGCTGAAGTGGGTACTAAGTTGAGCTGAGTCTTTGTTATTATAGATTGATTGATTGATTGATTGATTGATTGATTGCCTGCCCTTCACCCTAAGGTCCCATTGCTACTTACAACATTAAAGCACAATATTAAATATTAAAATCACAAAATAAGGCGGGTGCTAAAAATACATAGCTGTCAATCTTCCCTTTTTTTGCGGGAAATTCCCTTATTCCAGCACCATTTCCCGCTGCTTCCCGCTGCTATCCCGGATTGTTAGATATCCCGCAGACTGTCCCCGGGACAGGTGAGGCTGCTGATCCCTTATTTTTGAGGCTGCTGATCCCTTATTTTCAAATCTGAAAGTTGACAGCTATGTAAATGTATACACTTCAAGTGTCAACAGCCAGGGTAAAGAGGTGAGACTTCAGCATTCTCTGGAAGCTGTATAATCAAAGTGCCAGGCAGAGGGAAAGACGGACTCCCACAGCTTAGGGGCTGCCACAGAGAATGCCCTCTCCTGAGCCATGTTTTCCCTCTGGGGGCAGAGGAACAACCAAGACTGCCCCTCTGCTCAGGGCTGGCCCAGGATGTTTTGCTGTTTCAGGTAAAACAGAAAATGCCACCACCTCTTCCTCTGTCGTGCCCCCGCCTCCCCCAGTGTGGAGGAAGAGGAGGAGGTGGGCACAGAGAAAATGGGAGTGGTAGCCAGGTACAGAGGTGGCACTCACCTTCAGAGGCTAGATCTTCCACGAGGAAAGTGCCTCAGCTCACTTTGAACAGGGGGGCAGCTGGCAACAAAACAGGACATTACCGAGAGGCAGCTCATGGGCATTGCTAGTGAAGCCAGAGAGCAGGAGGCCCTCTTACACTGTGAGATTTTGCAGCCCAGTTTTGCAAGCCACTCAGTTTGGCAACCCTGCAGAACTGGCCACGGAGGAGGGGCCGCAGTCCTCCTTGCCCACTCTTTGTCCTCAGGTTGGCCCTGGGCACAGTCTTCCAAGGATAAATACTTAAGGGGCTTTGTTGTGTTGTGCAGGTGTCATCTCCAAGAGGAAGGTTGCTCGCCTGCCTTCTTCCCACCTGCTACGAAGCACTACCACACCAGAACATTGTGAGTAATTATTCCAGTTGGTGGGTCTTTAACTTGATGGGAGCAGCACAATTGTTGCAGCAGAGACAGACGGTGTGGGATGTTTCCTTCAGGAACAGCCAGGGGCAGGGCAGAGTGTGTGTCAAATCACCCCATTGTGCCTTCAGGGCCCACAGGGACTTCTTGTTCTTCTTTGTGTTGGTTTTTTGTCCGCTTTGCAAAAATGCTTGAGAATGCAATTTATTCTGCTGAGGGCTGCCACTGTTTTATAAACAGGCACTTTGTGACTTTGGGAGCTGCAGAACAAGCAGAATGACTGCTGGCATAGCATAGTGCAGCCTTCCCAAACCTTGTGCTTTGGACTACAATTCCCATCAGCCCCAGTCAGCATGCGTCCAAAACATCTGAAGGGCACAAAGCAGGGGAAGGCTGGCAAAGTGGTTTATGCTACAATCCTGTAGGGATGGAAGTTAACCTGACACCCCATGGATTTTCCCAAATTAGGTGAAAAAAGATAGGTCGAGTAGAGGAAACTCTCCACAAACACCTCATCTAAAAGCAGCTTAATGGGTGTAATTCCCATTAGAAAAATGGTATTGCAGGGGGATAGGGGAAGTTTATTTCCCCCCTTAATGGCTAATTTGTATTCTACCTTTCCTCTTAACATAGTAGCGTTAGGTGTAAACAACATTTAAAAGAAATAACCCATAAGTAATTAATTAAAATAATTAGAACCAGAAACAGCATGGCAGGTAATGAAAAGATCAGGTCATCATAAAATAGCAAGGGTGATATTCCTCTGCCCTCGCTGCTTCAGCCACAGTCCACTTGCCCCCATCCCCACATGCACAACTGCTTCAGTGCAAAGAAAAAGATACCCAATCCACTGAAATGTTGGCTAAACCCAGCTCTAACCAAAAATTTAACCCAGGGTTGATACCTCTTGAATACTCCCAGTCCAAACTCAATTTGCAACTGATAGTCGTGTTTTCACTGTGTTCATGATTCTTAATTGTTGCAATATTTCTTATCCTCACCATGAATTCTTAACTTTATTGTTTTATTGTTTTATTGCTTAATAGTGAGCGATATGGGCGGTTTACAATGAAATACGGTACAGTAAATAAAATAAAATTACTCTACAAGAGTATCATAAAATATATACAGGCATTCTCCGTCTTAAAAATCCTGATTCAGAGAAACAGTCTTGGACCACCTTGCTTCAAAAAGCCAACAAAGCATGACAGCTGAACTGTCTTCATCAAGGAATTACCCAAATGTGGGTGCCACTACCAAGAAGATTCAGTCTTATGCCAGCCCACTGTGCGTGTGATCAGTGTTATCAAAGGCTGGCGAGAGAGCCAGGAAAACCAGGAGGGATGTTGCTTTTTCTATCCATCTCCCGGCAGAGGTCATCCATCAGCTTGACTGTGGCTGTCCCCAAATCAGACTGTGATAAGTTCCTGCTCTTTGGATCAGCCTTGCAAAACTGTTTCCACCCTCCACTACTGTAACACATTGTGTTGCAACACACCCACATTTGTCACCACTCATATATTTAGCAGAATACTGTTGCTGTTCATTGATCCTTATGCATATACCCATACAACGCATGTGCTTGTGGCCATTGTACCATCATTAGTGCACACTTAGAATCAGAGTTGGAAGGGACCCCAAGGGTTCATCTAGTCCAGTGTTTCCCAACCTTGGGCCTCCAGCTGTTTTCCAACTACAATTCCCATCATCCCTGACCACTGGTCTTGCTAGCTGAGGATTATTTGAGTTGTAGTCCAAAAACAGCTGGAGGCCCAAGGTTGGGAAATGCTGATCTAGTCCAACCTTTCTCAACCTGTGGGTCCCCAGATGTTGTTGAACTACAACTCCCATCACCCCTAGCTAGCAAGGCCAGAGCTCAGGGATGAGCTCACCCCCATCGTTCTACCCGGACACTGAGGTCCAGCGCCAAGGGCCTTCTGGCAGTTCCCTCACTGCAAGAAGCCAAGTTACAGGGAACCAGGCAGAGGGCCTTCTCGGTAGTGGCACCCGCCCTGTGGAATGCCCTCCCACCAGATGTCAAAGAGAACAACTACTACCAAACTTTTAGAATACATCTGAAGGCAGCCCTGTTTAGGGAAGCTTTTAACGTTTGATGCATTCCTGTATTTTAATATTTGGTTGGAAGCCGTCCAGATGGGCGGGGTATAAATAACAAAATATTATTATTGTAGTCCAACAACATCTGGGGACCCACAGGTTGAGAACCGCTGGTTCTAGTCCAACCCCCTGCAATGCAGGAATACGCAGCTGGCGCGTACGGGGATCGAACTCACGATCTTGGCATTATCAGCAGCACCAGGCTCTAGCCATGTGAGCTAACTAGATGGCCTCGCTGGGGGGGTCTTAGGTGCGCATAACACAAAATGCAACGTATTAAGCGAACTGTAGCCTAGAGTGCAAGGTGAAGTGGCACAGGTGTGGGTGGGTGTGCAGCATCTCGGAGAAATGGCCTGGTTTAGTACTCCTCCCCCCCCTGCCCCTTTTCTGCAAATCGCATCTTTGTGAAGGTGCTTTGCAAAAAAGAAGCAGCTGCCTCTCTAATGGGACATGTGGCTGCTGTTGGAGCTGGAACTTAACGAGTTAAGTTCTTCCCATGATGCCACACCATTCTGACGTCACTTTTGGAAGCTCGGGAGGAGCTTGGGCAAAGTTTGCCAGTCCCACTCTGTACTCTGTGGGGGAAAGGATGCAGTGCTGTGATGGCTGCAACTAGTCCTGGAAATTCCTGAGAAATATCGGAATAAAAGCTGTAAATAGACAAACCTGGACTCTGTGTGTGTTTGTCTGGAAGCCAAGCAACGTGACAGTTTACACCGCTGTGCAAAACTCTGCTATGGCGTGACGGAGAGCTCGGAGCAGAGCATGCGGCAGGAGAAGTGTGCCGGGCAGTGAAGAGCTAATTGAGGGCCATAAATCAATTAGCGGGAGTCACGCCTGATAACAAACTGCCATAGGTTATGGATGTCCTAAATCATCGCTTGTAAACCTGTCACGGGAGACTGCCGAAAGCTTTGATCTGCGGTGTCGAGCAGAGACGGCAGGAGGCGGAGGCAGAAGCAAACAAGCAAGCTGCAAGACGCAGAGAGTGCCTGTGTTGCTGAGAACTGCGCAGAGCTGAGGTATCGTTTCTCCAGGGAGAAATGCCAGAGGAGCTGATGTTTTTGTAAGTACAGCTTGGGGCCCCCTTGGGAGAACGGAAGGAGATGGCAGATGGCCAGGAAGGGATTCAAGCTCCGTTTGAACAGCTTGAGGAACTCACCGTCCAAGCGTGGAATACCTGGACAAAAAGGGTGAGAGCGTGGTTTTTAGCCACGGAAGTTTGGGACATTTCCCAAAAAGAACCAGTGCAACTGGTGTACAGAGATGTCAGAGATCCAGGAAAGCTGAAGTCTGTTTCTCTGGAGGAGAGAATGCAGAGGGAGAAAGCTGAGATCTGCATGTTGAGAGCAGGTGTTCATGCTAATTTGCAACAACACCTGAAGGGCGTTGAATCTGCGTGTGAGGCTTGGCGTGTGCTGAAACGTCTGTGTGAAGGCTCAGCAGGAGGCCAAGGGCAGATTGAAGCTGGAAGCCTAGAGATGGCTGGAGCCCCTGTTCCTGATGATTTAGCCTCAAGGAGTGCTAGTGAGCAAGTCGGGGGGGCGGAAAGTTCCAAAGGCAAGTTTGAAAAGTTTTCCACTGAACCTGCTGGAATGAAGCGGCAGTTCAAGGGGGGCGGATCTGGCAAGGAGTGCTTTTCCGGAAGAAGGAGGGCCAAGCCAGCTGAAAAGAGCCCCAGGCAGTGTTTTTCCACTGGAGTTTTTCGTTGCTACGTGTGTAATGCAGCGGGACATCTGCGGCGAGATTGCCCCAACCGGAGCAGAGAGGCAAGACAGGATGCTTGCCAAGGTTAAAAAGGGGCAGAATGATCTCTTCATTCTTAAAACGTCTCTGGAGGGTGATGGGAAGGTTGAGAAAGCACAAGCACTGCGTGCTACAATTCCCAATCATGATTCATGCGTACATGCTTGGCATACACGAACAGCCCATAGTTCTCTAGAAGAACTACAGGTGCTACCAGAAGTTTCTAAAGGGTGTAAGATCTCAGAATGTGGATCTGCTGTAAAATGTGAAACTTGCAAACTGGCAAAGGTAAAAGGATGCAGTTATCCAAAGGTTGAGAGGATAACCACTAGGCCTTTTGAACAAATTCACATAGATTTGTGGGGTCCTGTAAAAGAACCAAGTCTGGGAGGGTCAAGGTTTCTGCTCTCGATGCAGGATAATTTTACACAGAATTCCTGGATACACGGTCTCAAATCCAAGGATGATGCAGCACAGCTGATCAAACATTGGATTGAGGAGGTGGAACAAAGGTTTTCCACCAAAGTGCAAGCTGTCACGAGTGACAGAGGAGCTGAGTTTACAGGTTCTGCTTTGCAGAAGTACTTTCGCAAGAAAGGGATACGTCACACAGTGACTTCACCCAATCAGAGGGGGGAGGCAGAGCTCAAGTGTCAGGCTCTGGTTAAAACTGCACAGGTGTTGCTGAAAGATTCTGGGTTACCTCCAAGGTTTTGGCTGGAGGCAATCAAGTATGTGAGCTTCACCTGGAATCGCACCTACAATTCCATGGTAGGGGATATGGGAGTTGGAACTTAAGAGGTTAAGTTGTTCCCATGATGCCTCAGCATTCTGACGTCAGGAATGGAAGCTGGGAGGAGCTTTTCCTGTCTGTTCCTCTCCGGTCGTTGAGAGAGAGAGGGAGTTTGCCATGTCTGCGAGAAGTCCTGGAAATATCTGAGAAAATGATGCAATAAAAGAGCTGTAAATGGACAATACTGTGCTCTGTGTGTTTGTGGGAAACTGAGTGACAAGTTGCTGCTGTGTTTTACTCTGCTGGGCGTGACGGAGAAGAAGGAGCAGATTCGCGCAGAGGAAGTGTGCCGGACCTGCCGAAGCTGCCATAAAGAGCTAATTGCCGATAGTAAATCAATTAGCACGTCACGGACTAATCAAAATACCTACAGGTTATGGACCCATAAATTACCGCTTGTAAACTTGTCACTAGAGGCTGCTGGAATGCTTTGAAGTTGCGTTCGGATGGCAGTGGAGTTGGCGAAAGCGGAGGTCTGTGTCTAAGGCAAGCAAGCAGGCTGAAAGACGCTGTGCTGAATGCAGAAGTGCTGAGAACAGCGGAAATCGTTTCTCCACGCAGCAGGAGCCGGAAGAGCTGGTGTTTCTGTGAGTACAGCTTGGGGCCCCTGGGGGAAACAGGAAACCATGGCAGAAGGCCACGATTCCTATTCCGTACCTTTCGAAAAATTGGACGGAAAGAATTGGCAAGAATATAGCAGGAGGCTGAAGGCATGGCTGGTGGCGAAGGGTCTGTGGGAGGCCGTGCAGGGACCGCCACTTCCTACACCAGGGGCTGGAGCTACAGCAGCTGAGACAGCAGACGCCCGAAATTCCCAGAGGAGGAACCAGAGGGCCCTGGGAGCAATCGTGCTTAGCCTGGATGGTTCGCAGCTACCTTTGGTTGAGGGCCTGGAAAATGCTTGTGAGGCTTATCAGGCGTTGGAACGGGTGCACCACAGAACCACGGCTGGGGCAAAGATCCACACCACCAGACGCTTGTTTGAGATGAAGTTACGTCCTGGGGATAGTATCAGGAAGCATGTAACTGATATGCTGGCCGTGTTTAACCAGCTGAGACTGTTGGGTGTCGATTTTCCAGAGGAGCAGAAAGTGTACATTTTGCTCAGTTCTCTGGACAAGAGTTATGACAATCTGTGTCTAACTCTGGAGTCTCAGGATCCGCAACAGCTGACGCTGCATTACGTGGCGGGACGCTTGCAGGACGAAGAAGAGAAACGCAAGAAAGAGGGCAGAGCTGGCACAGGGAGCTCGGGGTGCAGAGGCGGAGCCAAGCCCGCGGAATGCACGGTTCAGGCGTTTTCCGTTCGTCGGTGTTACATTTGTAATTCTACAGACCATCTGCGTCGAAATTGCCCCCACCGGAGCAGAGAGGCAAGGCAGGATGTTTTCAAGGACAACTCTCATGGGAATCAGTCGGGTTTCCATGGCAACAAGTCTGGGAAAACAGCCAGGCGTGGGACTGAGGCTAGTGTACGTGCCAGGTGCCAGGAAGAGACGTATGAGGTCACGGCTAGTCTGGCGTTGTTTGAAAACAGCTGTGAGAAAGGCTCAAAGTTTCGTTTCGTTATAGACTCTGCAGCTAATCGCAACTTGATTCCAGAGACCCCTGCTGTCGAGATGTGGAATTGCAAGGCAATTCCGGCCGGGAAAACTGTGCTGTTTGCAAATGGACGGAAAAAATGTATGACTAACGTTGTAAATCTGCATTTTCGTATTTTACAGGAAACGCTGGAGTGTTGTACCGTTCCTGGGATGAACCACTGTCTTTTATCTGTGCCTTATCTACTGAAATTGGGATTTACGGTTTGTTTTCAGGGTGATGTGTGCACAATCTCCAAAGGAGGGAGGATGCTTGCCAAGGTTAAAAAGGGGCAGAATGATCTTTTCATTCTGGAAACGTCTCTGGAGGGCGAGGGGAAGGTTGAGAAAGCACAAGCACTGCGTGCTACAATTCCCAATCATGATGCATGTGTACACGCTTGGCATGCTAGGACAGCTCATGGCTCTGTAGAAGAACTACAGACGCTACCCGAGGTCGCTAACGGTTGCCACATTGTAGAATGTGGATGTGCGATGGATTGTGAAGCATGCAGACATGCAAAGGTAAAAGGGTGCAGTTACCCAAAGGTGGATAGGGTAACCGAAAAACCTTTTGAGCTAGTTCACATAGATCTGTTTGGTCCTGTAAAAGAACCAAGTCTGGGAGGGTCAAGGTTTCTGCTCTCGATGCAGGATAATTTTACACAGAATTCCTGGACCCATGGTCTCAAATCCAGGGATGATGCAGCACAGCTGATCAAAAGGTGGATTGAGGAGGTGGAACAAAGGTTTGCCACCAAAGTGCAAGCTGTCACAAGTGACAGAGGTGCTCAATTTACAGGTTCTGCTTTGCAGAAGTTCTTTCGCAAGAAAGGGATACGTCACACAGTGACTTCACCCAATCAGAGGGGGGAGGCAGAGCTCCGATGTGAGGCTCTGGTCCAGACTGCAAAGGTGTTGCTGAAGGATTCTGGGTTGCCACCAAAGTTTTGGCTGGAGGCAATCAGGTATGTGAGCTTCACCTGGAATCGGACCTACAATTCAGTGGTAGGTGACACACCGTTTGGGCTGTTGCATGGCAGGAAACCCCAGATTCATTTTTTGCGCAAGTTTGGGTCGGAAGCATCTGTGCCAGTGGCTAAAGTTTTGCAGGGGCCAGATGGATCCAAGTTCCGGAAAATGATCTTCTGTGGGTATGAGCCAGCAGCGAATGCATGGAGGTTCGCGTTTCCATCAGGTGATCAGAGTAAACTGCTGATCAGCAAACACGCTGAGTTCTATGAGCAGGATGAAAAGTCAAAGGCTGCTGTCAAGCGTGATGTTCTCTCAGAGTGTCTCTCTGATTCAGAACAGGAAGGTTCTGAGGGGGAGGAAGAAGAGGCTGAGTCTGCTGATGACGATCAGGTCACTGATCAAGGTCTGGAGCAGGGTGGGGCATCTCCACAAGTTGTTAAAAGGGAGGCCAAGAGTGAGCCCAGTTCTCCTGTAAGTGTAATGGAGAGGATTCGAAAACGCTTTAAGTCAGAGGGGGAATCCCGTGAGGCTGAGGACACAGTTCCTGGTGGCAGTGAGTCAGAGGTAACATCTGAGTTTGTGCCCAGGTGATCCAGTCGCACAACGAAGGGTGTTCCACCGGAAAGATACCAAGCCACAGGTGCGTTGGTAAGTTTCGCACAGTGTGAACCTGAGAGTTACGTGGATGTTCCACAGGTATTGTCAGAATGTGTGGCAGAGGGGGTATGGGAGTTGGAACTTAAGAGGTTAAGTTGTTCCCATGATGCCTCAGCATTCTGACGTCAGGAATGGAAGCTGGGAGGAGCTTTTCCTGTCTGTTCCTCTCCGGTCGTTGAGAGAGAGAGGGAGTTTGCCATGTCTGCGAGAAGTCCTGGAAATATCTGAGAAAATGATGCAATAAAAGAGCTGTAAATGGACAATACTGTGCTCTGTGTGTTTGTGGGAAACTGAGTGACAAGTTGCTGCTGTGTTTTACTCTGCTGGGCGTGACGGAGAAGAAGGAGCAGATTCGCGCAGAGGAAGTGTGCCGGACCTGCCGAAGCTGCCATAAAGAGCTAATTGCCGATAGTAAATCAATTAGCACGTCACGGACTAATCAAAATACCTACAGGGGACACACCGTTTGGGCTGTTGCATGGCAGGAAACCCCAGATTCATTTTTTGCGTATGTTCGGGTCACATGCATCTGTGTCAGTACCTGCTGCGTTGCAGGGGCCAGATGGATCCAAGTTCCGGAAAATGATCTTCTGTGGGTATGAGCCAACAGCGAGTGCATGGAGGTTTGCATTTCCATCAGGTGATCAGAGTAAGTTACTGATCAGCAAGCACGCTGAGTTCTATGAGCAGGATGAAAAGTCAAAACCTGCTTCCAAGCGTGATGTTCTTTCAGAATGTCTTTCTGATTCAGAACAGGAAGATTCTGAGGGGGAGGAAGAAGAAACTGAGTCTGATGATGACGATCAGGTAACTGACCAAAGTCAGGAACAGGAGGAGGTATCTGTAGTTTCTCCACAGGTTAAGAGAACACCCAAAAGTGAGCCTAGTTCTCCTGTGAGTGTAATGGAAAGGATTCGAAAACGTTTTAAGTCGGAAGGGGAATCCCGTGAAGCTGAGGACACAGGTCCTGGTGGCAGTGAGTCAGAGGTAACATCTGAGTTTGTGCCCAGAAGGTCCAGTCGCTCAACAAAGGGCATTCCACCTGAAAGGTACCAAGCGAGAAGTGCGTGGGCCAGGTTCGCACAGTGTGATTCTGGGAGTGTTGAAGGGGTTCAACAGGTGCCTGGGAAAGATGCTGGGAAGGAGCACAAGGCAAAGGGAAAGGTGTTGAACTCAAAAGGGTCTTGTCAGAAGGTGCGGCAAAGGGGGGTGTTGGAGCTGGAACTTAACGAGTTAAGTTCTTCCCATGATGCCACACCATTCTGACGTCACTTTTGGAAGCTCGGGAGGAGCTTGGGCAAAGTTTGCCAGTCCCACTCTGTACTCTGTGGGGGAAAGGATGCAGTGCTGTGATGGCTGCAACTAGTCCTGGAAATTCCTGAGAAATATCGGAATAAAAGCTGTAAATAGACAAACCTGGACTCTGTGTGTGTTTGTCTGGAAGCCAAGCAACGTGACAGTTTACACCGCTGTGCAAAACTCTGCTATGGCGTGACGGAGAGCTCGGAGCAGAGCATGCGGCAGGAGAAGTGTGCCGGGCAGTGAAGAGCTAATTGAGGGCCATAAATCAATTAGCGGGAGTCACGCCTGATAACAAACTGCCATAGCTGCATCGTGGCTACTCTTCGTTTCCATATTACAGCCCTCCAGTTTATTCCCTGCCAAATTATGCATGCCTCCAGATACCAGCAGTTGTCCTGTTAATATCCTTTTGAGAAATGCATGGTTGTCTTTTTAACACCAAAACAAACACAAAGGGTTATATTTAACTGAGCTTCATGCAGAGTACACACACTGAATGAACACCGTAAATCTAAATTGTATACAGCCATGTGAACTTGTATTATTTAGATGGTGTTTTTGTTTGTAGTTCCAGGTTTTAAAATATTGTTTTTAATATTGCATTTTAAATGGCTGCCACCCGCCCTGGGAACTTAGAGGGAAGAGTGGGTGATAGTAACTATAGTAATAGTATAAATTAATCAAGATAGCTAAGTTGTTGTTGTTGTTGTTTAGTTGTTTAGTCGTGTCCAGCTCTTTGTGACCCCATGGACCAGAGCACGCCAGGCCATAGCTAAGTTAGGCCCTTTAATTTCAGTGGGTGTACTCTGAGTAAAACTTAGTTGACAACCTATTGCAGTCGTTAAGAGTCGTCAACAGGCTCATCTCAGCTATCTGTCAGTCTCCCATTCCCACCACCCTTCTGAGTAATACCCCTCCCCACCTTCTCACTATATAGAAGGATCCGGCAACTTCTGTTTCAATGTATCTGAAGAAGTGTCATGCACATGAAAGCTCATACCAAGAACTAACTTAGTTGGTCTTTAAGGTGCTACTGGAAGGAACTTTTTTATTTTGACTATGGCAGACCAACACGGCTACCTATCTGTAACTGGAACCATCCATTAGGAGAAGAGCTAACCAGTACAACACAAAAGCACCTAAAACACACAGGAACTCTTGCGCTCAGGTTCTGCTTGCGAACTTCCTCTAGACAACTGGTTGGCCTCCATGTGAACAGCATGTTGGAGTAGATGGGCCTTTGACTTGATCCAGTAGGGGTTTTCTTACATTGATATAGTCTTAACAATGACCGTTCTTAAATAGGGAGAGGGTTATGTTAGGCGATAGTTTGTACTGTATATTGTTTCAGGAAACTTGCAAAGTGTGTTTGGTCAGCAGTGAAACAAAAGGAAATGCATAGGAAGAGCCTAAGCTATGAGCCAATAAGTCCCTGGTTTAAATCTCTACCATTACAGTGGTACCTCGGGTTAAGTACTTAATTCGTTCCGGAGGTCCGTTCTTAACCTGAAACTGTTCTTAACCTGAAGCACCACTTTAGCTAATGGGGCCTCCTGCTGCCACCGCGCCGCCAGAGCACAATTTCTGTTCTCATCCTGAAGCAAAGTTCTTAACCTGAAGCACTATTTCTGGGTTAGCGGAGTCTGTAACCTGAAGCGTATGTAACCTGAAGCATATGTAACCTGAGATACCACTGTAATTACTTGATCTGATGGTCATTAGCACACCTCAGTCAGCATTAAGGGGATAATAATAAATAAAACTGCCTTGCCCTTACAAGGTCACTGGGGAAACCACTGAGAAAATATATATCGAGCACTTTGAGCACTCTTGTGCTATGTAAATGCTGCAAGTTCCCATACCATCTCAAATCATTATCTTATTTCTTCACACAGTGGATAGTTAAACTCTGGGACTCCCACATGATATAGTGAAAGCCACCAATTCGGCTAATTCGCTTCTGGGCAACCTTCTGGGGGCCACATACCAGTGGTGGCCAGGGCCAGAGGCAAAAGGGGGGGCAGAGCAATTAATGTAAATTTTACCTTTATACAGTAGGCTACTCTCTACACACATGCACACACCCCTCTATCCTCCATCCAGACAAGCAGCCGTCACAAGGCAAAAATACTCAAACGTGTAAAGCATAGCAGGTAAGGGGTGTGGCCTCAGGAAGGGGTGGTTAGGTAGGGGTGTGGCCTAGGTAGAATCTCAAGGGCCAAATAAGAGAGGGGTGGAGGGCCACATCTGCCCCTTGGCCTGAGGTTCCCCACACCTGCTCTGGACCAAACCTATACAACCCATCAGCCATGAATGATGCCTGATTTTGCTGCCTTGACTGCAAAAACAATGGGTTGTCAAGCACTAGTAAGTCAAGTTAGGCTTGGCAGGTCACACATGGTTGGGAAGGTTTGATGTAGCCACATAAAAACACTGCCTTTACACAGCTGCAGCTGCTTCAGTTCTGATCTCTAGTTGTATCACAGAAAGTGGGATTTGCTCACCTGAGGCTTCCTGTAGCCTTTCCTGTCAAGAAATTGCTCAAAGGCGTAGATTGCATGGAACCCACTTGCCTCCTCCACCTGCAACAATAGATTTTACTAATTTCACACATGAAAGGAATGTTCAGACACTATTTTCCACATATTCAGGTTTACCTATATCATTGCCCCTAGGAACCAGAGGCGCACCAGCACACCTGGATAATTTTCTTACAAATAAGGTAAATAAATTTTGTGGTGCATTTTCCATTCACATTTATTATTTTGTGTGTCAGTTTCTGAATTGCTGCTCATTCAGAAACTTTGGAACTGTTTGCTTATACGTGTTCACTGCGACATCAAAAAGTACTGTTTCTGTGAGTGAAAATCTTAGCCACCATGCATTAAATTCCACTTACTGAACTTTCATATCACTTGACAACACATCAGCTAGAGCCCTGAAGCTGCGTTGAGTGGCGAAATTCCAACCCACACTGCCCCCCTCTATAAATAGGGAAATCCTGACAGATACCCAAGGACAAAATCCGTGACACCTCATGTCAGTTGTGAATGGCACAGATGCATTCAAATTACCACTTTTCATGTTTCCCAAAGGCCACCAGTGCCTGCTTTTTGTCACACAGAAAATGAGTTCCTTGAATGCATGTGTCTATTCAAAACTGAGGCAAAGTGAGTGCATTTGGTACCTATGTAAAGGTAAAGGGACCCCTGACCATTAAGTCCAGTCGCGGACGACTCTGGGGTTGCGGCGCTCATCTCGCTTTACTGGCCAAGGGAGCTGGCGTTTGTCCGCAGACAGCTTCCAGGTCATGTGGTGAACCAGAGCAGTGCATGGAAACTCTGTTTACCTTCCCGCCAGAGCGGTACCTATATATCTACTTGCACTTTGATATGCTTTCAAACTGCTAGGTTGGCAGGAGCTGGGACCGAGCAACAGGAGCTCACCCCGTCACGGGGATTCGAACCGCCGACCTTCTGATCAGCAGACCCTAGGCTCTGTGGTTAAGACCACAGCGCCACCCGCGTCCCACTGGAACCTATCAAGCACAAAAACCTTGCTGGCAGATGGCTAAAAATTACCGACATTTATTTACCTCATGAATGCCCTATAACAAGACTTGCCCAGCATAGAACACTATGGGCATTTTCATTACCTTTGGGGCCTTCTTCTTCTTCCTTAAATCCATAAAGGATTGCAGACATACAGGGATTTCTTCCTCATCTCTGACTTTTTTCTTTTTCCATTTCTTGGGGGGAAGATACCAGGCTCCATATTTAATCTTGTCCCATTTTGGTGGAGGAGGTGTCTGATAGGCAAAAGAACAAGGGCACGGTATTAGGCGGGGGGTTGGTTTTTTGCCATGTCTGTCATTTTATAAATACAGTGGTACCTCGGGTTAAGTACTTAATTCGTTCCGGAGGTACATTCTTAACCTGAAACTGTTCTTAACCTGAAGCACCACTTTAGCTAATGGGGCCTCCCGCTGCTGCCGCGCCACTGCTGTGTGATTTCTGTTCCCATCCTGAAGCAAAGTTCTTAATCTGAGGTACTATTTCTAGGTTAGTGGAGCCCGTAGCCTGAAGCGTTTGTAACCCGAGGTACCACTGTACTCATTTTGTGCTTACGTCTCACCATAATGGCATAAAAATTACTCACCATCCATGTAGTCTTGTTGGTTTGGCATGCAATAGAGGCTGGTCCATTAGGGCAAGTGCAGGGGTTGCCTCACCAACGTCACTCTGCCCCCAGGCAACCCCCCCCCCCCGCCGCCTGCTTGCCTTCCAACTTGCAACCAGCCCGTGGGATGGCATTGCCTGTTGGCTTCCTCCTCTGTAGCCTCAGTGCTGCCCTTGCAGAGCTCAGCAGAGAGGTTGTTATGTTCTGAGTTGAATAGGATCCAAAAGGCAGCAGTCTGATTGGTCCTAGAACAATAGGATTCAGAATGCAGCAGTCTGATTAGTCCACAGGAGCCACCCAATCCAGCTCCAGGTGGAAGTGAAGCCGCAACCTGATTGGCCTACAGGTGAATCCTGGAATTAGCCAATAACGTGGGGCCCATTGTGTAAATAATGTATATAAAGCAGACATTCTGGGGGAACTTCCATTCCTCCTCACCACTATGAGCTGAATAAAGAGCATGAAATCCACTCTCGACTCCGAGTATATTTCAGAGGAAGATGCGACAAAACTAGAATTAGTTGACTCTGGCTCTGCCCGTCCTTGACCTTGGCTCCGCCCACTGTTGGCCTTCTTGCCTTCCACTCTACCAGCCCCAACGAGCACTACCCACCTTCGCTGGTATGGATGGGGAAAATAGTGGTGCAAAGCTAAGAGGGAGGGGAACACAATGTTTTGGGGAAATATGTCCCTTTTCACCAAGGAGAGAACAGTCCCCAAATGTTCCTTTACAGGGGGGAAATATGGCAACATTAGGGAGCCACCTGCATTTCTGTGATATCTGCAGCCTTGATTGCACCAATCCTTGCCCTCACCTCAGACCTATTTGTGTGCCTAGAAAAGCAACCAAGGAGCAAACGTACTTGTGCCCATCAGGCTTGAAGGTTAAGGATCAAGAAAGGACACAGGGAACTACTGTGAGTCCCATTCGACTGCAGACCATCTTAAGGGCCAAATTTCCCTACATATTCCCACCAGTTGGTAGACATTTTCCTGGTATCTAACGAAGAGAGAAGCCACCAGCCTGCAGATCTCTGCGAATGCAGTACCACAGAGTTCCCAGCAAGTGGCAATCTAAGAACACTGTTCTGAGTAGCAGAAATGCCAAACAATTCATAACCCTCCAGATATCCTTTGGCTTGTGCATTCATGATGGCTTGTGATCATGACATTATCAGGCCAGTTATATGCAATCTGGCTTTCAATACTGTTTTGCACCTGCAGAGATTTCGGGGCAGTCGTACTGCTTCGTTTCCAAACACTGCATGTCCTGTAAGCTCCTGTTGAAATTATTTTTGTACCACAAATGTTCTGGTTTATTTTTTGTGCCACTTTTGTTGTGCTGTAGTGCAAGAGTGCCCCTCCAGATGGCAATAATATGGCGACACCGAGGAAACACTGTGTGGAAGCTCCAGTATAAATCCACAAGAGTTAAGCAACCACTCCTTTCCCCACCCGTCCCACTGCCATTCCTTCGCTCAAACTGACAGCCCACTGAAACTGGGATTTTCTTGCAATTTACCTTCATCGAGTTCTTGATGGTTTGCCAGTCCGGACGGCGCCCCAGGCACTCCTTCAGCTCTCCTGGCACATTGTAAAGCTGCACAATTTTCATGGGCGACGACGTCTTGGATTCTGATTCGTAGCTCGTGTCAAACAATTTCATGATGGTGGCTTCGTCAATGTTATACTTTTCGACTCCCTGGAATTGGAAGCCCAAGAACACTTTCAGAAGGCAGCCATTTCAGTCATTGCAAACACTCTCTAAGGAAGATAATAGTGGTCAGCTGCACATTTCAGCAGATGGACAAGGGCCTGGAAGAAGGTTAGTTGTGTCACCAGCTCTAATTGTCACAGCTTTTAGAGCAAAATCCTTGGCCTCGTTTCGCCACCGTTAAGTCACGCTGATTAACTGTGGGCATATGACTGGAGTCTTTTAGGGTGTTGTGCATTCACACATGCACTCAAAAGACAGCAGGTTACTTCAGCAGCAAAGAGTTGTTTCGTTGTATGGAGGAGCCACTGGTTCACATGGAGAAGCCATTTTCAGTGGTTCCATGTGATGGAAGTGTGGACAGCTGTATTGAGGTAGCAACAAGTGTTGAAATTTTGCGCCTTTAACAATTTTGTGCTAGGGCAAGCTCCCCATGCTATAATAAATAATAATAATAAAATTATACCCCGCCCTTCCCGGTTAAAAAAACTGGGCTCAGCGTGGCTAACAACAAATTTAAAACACTTTAAAACACTTAATAATTTGCTGCTCGTAACTATTTAACCGAGAACGCAGGAAAGGGTGATGTGAGGAAGTCCAAAGGTTATGAGAATATGATTTACGGACAAATTATTTTTTACTTATTCTTTCTTTACTCTCTAAATTCTTTCTGCTTCTTTTTGTTTTGTTTTTTTGGTGATGGTATTGTATGTTTGTTGGTTTGTTTTGTGTCTAAAAAATGCAATAAATTTTTTTTTAAAAAAAACACTTAATTATAAAAGCAGCATAAATATGGTATAAAAACATGAATAACAATAAAATTAAAAAATCAATCAGATAATCCCCAGGGCTAGCTGGCTGAATTGGTCCTACTTGGACCAGCGAGGAGGCCAGGGGAGAATTAGCTGTGGGGTCTCAGAGCAGGTGATCTTCATAAAAAGGGGAGGGGAAGGGAAATAAAAGATCAGGCTAAATTCAAACTGAAGGCCAGGCAGAATAGCTCTGTCTTACAGGCCCAATGGAAGGATGTTAAATCCTGAAGGGCTCTGGTCTCATGGGACAAAGCATTCCACCAGGTTGGAGCCATCACTGAGAAGGCCCTGGCCCTGGTGGAGGATAGTCTGACTTCCCTAGGGCCCGGGACCTCTAAACTATGGTTATTCATGGACCTTAAGGTCCTCTGCGGGGCATACCAGGAGAGGCGGTCCCATATGTTACTGCCCCAACATTCAAAACCATACTTTCCTTGCCTGCAACCTGAAGTGATGTAATATAAGGGGGGGGGGACTTTACTTCTTGATTCTACTAGTCATCTGCCCTAGAGGAGATAACTAATAAGACCTGAACGTGAAGTCACTCCAAAGATTTCATCGGATAACACTGTATCACCCACCTTCCTGCCTCCAAACCACGTTGCTCCAGAGAGCACCCAAAATCACATGCAAAGGGGGGGGGGGAGACCACAAACAAGTCATCAGTAGATAAATAAGAATATAACCCTTCACAAAGCTCAGCTCTTCCCATGGGACTGTTCCAGAATGTTATCTCTCTTAATTTGGAGGAGGAAGCATCAGTTCCTGTTAATTTATATACCAGAACGTAAAACGTTTGTTCTATCCTTTCCCCTGTTACTTTTCTTTTAAAGTATTTATTAAAGTTTTTGAACATGTGTGCAATAAATAAACAGACAACTACACGACAGAACTGTATGGCTCACATTATGTAAGCTATTGTTTATGCATCTAAGTACTCAGCAGTAATAAAGAAACAAGTGGGAAAATAGCTAAATTATACTGGCACAAAGGGAAGCAGGTGCTGCTGTGGGTTAAACCACAGAGCCTAGGGCTTGCCGATCAGAAGGTTGGCAGTTTGAATCCCCGCGACGTGGTGAGCTCCCATTGCTCGGTCCCTGCTCCTTCCAACCTAGCAGTTTGAAAGCACGTCAAAGTGCAAGTAGATAAATAGGTACCACTCCAGTGGGAAGGTAAACAGCGTTTCCGTGCGCTGCTCTGGTTCGCCAGAAGCGGCTTAGTCATGCTGGCCACATGACCCGGAAGCTGCACGCCGGCTCCCTCGGCCATTAAAGCGAGATGAGCGCCGCAACCCCAGAGTCGTCCACAACTGGACCTAATGGTCAGGGGTCCCTTTACTTTATGCTGGCGCAAAGGCCCACATGTGTCTGAGTAGCAGGAACTGTGAGACTGCATTGCCTTAAAATATGCAAATTATAAGATAACCAATGTTCCAAAACCACATCGTTTTTTTGGGCTCCACAAAATTCTCTATTATACTGTATGCAGTAAGTTTTTTCTGCTAATGCTAAAGTGCAGACTTTAAACCACTAGCTCTACACCCTGCTGCTGTTTTTTAGGACCTCACAAGACTGACCAAGTCATGCGGCATGTGAATCACACGGGAGACTTTCACTGATATTGAATTAACAAGTTTCTCAGTTCCTCTTTCCTTTTGCTTTTTACTCAGCAGCAGAACAAAGACTAAGAAATGTGTCAAAGTTCCCCTGACCATGTATTTTTGTATTCTGATTTCTGAAAGAGTGAACAATTCTCCTTCTGTTTAGCATATTATTAATAGCTAAGGATGCTTTGAGAATCCAAATGGGGGCTTAATATTGCAAACAAATGGTTCCAACACCCAATATTAAGGTTACTGGATTTTATGCCGAAAGAGTAAATCTGAATTAAACGAGGAAAAATATGGACTGACAATTTGATGCCAGCGATGTTGTGTAGGCACTGCAAAAAATTGCCTGAGTAAGAAGCACCCATCACACATTAACACTCTTCTGGAAACACAGCGGTATGACTGCATCCCCAGAGGTGAACTCCATTGTCTCTCAAGACAGATGGATGTCAACAATAACAACAAGCACACTAAAATAAATAAGGATATTACAAACATATCCATTATGCTTAGTGATGTGGTGGTGCCCTATTTTTTGCTAAGTTTTAAAAACTGCACAGAGACTGGTCAAAGGACTTTACATTTATGGAAGATGAACACAGAAAAAGCTATCAGGTGGGATGCTGAAAAAATTCTATGTTTCGTGAAAGTAGTCTGAATACACATTTTCAGCCTGAAAACAAATGCAAATATAAATCAGACCACATCCAATAATAATAATAATATATTATTTATACCCCGCCCATCTGGCTGAGTTTCCCCAGCCACTCTGGGCGGCTCCCAATCAAGTGTTAAAAACAATACAGCATTAAATATTAAAAACTTCCCTAAAGAGGGCTGCCTTCAGATGTATTTTAAAAATAGGACAGCTGCTTATTTCCTTGACATCTGATGGGAGGGCGTTCCACAGGGCGGGCGCCACCACCAAGAAGGCCCTCTGTGTGGTTCCCTGTAGCTTTGCTTCTTGCAGTGAGGGAACCGCCAGAAGGCCCTCGGCTCTGGACCTCAGTGTCCAGGCAGAACGATGGGGGTGGAGATGCTCCTTCAGGTATACAGGACCAAGGCCGTTCAGGGCTTTAAAGGTCAGCACCAACACTTTGAATTGTGCTCGGAAAACGTACTGGGAGCCAATGCAGATCTCTCAGGACCGGTGTTATGTTGTCCAGTCACCAGTCTAGCTGCCGCATTCTGGATTAATTGCAGTTTCCGGGTCACCTTCAAAGGTAGCCCCATGTAGAGCGCATTGCAGTAGTCCAAGCGGGAGATAACTAGAGCATGCACCACTCTGGCGAGACAGTCCGCAGGCAGGTAGGGTCTCAGCCTGCATACCAGATGGAGCTGGTAGACAGCCGCCCTGGACACAGAATTGACCTGCGCCTCCATGGACAGCTGTGAGTCCAAAATTACTCCCAGGCTGTGCACTTGGTCCTTCAGGGGCACAGTTACCCCATTCAGGACCAGGGAGTCCTCCACACCCGCTCGCCCCCTGTCCCCCCAAAACAGTACTTCTGTCTTGTTAGGATTCAACCTCAATCTAGATGACCCTCAGGGTCCTTTCGGACTCTATGATTCTATGACTTTTATGAAGTCCCCCATTCTGGATCAGCTGAACCCTTGACGGTTTTGCCCTGAAGTCTTCCATTGCACCTCTCTTAGCTTACCATGGAGCTGACCCACTCAACAAACTCCTTCGTTGCACGCTTTACATTCTCATCCAAGGGAGGAACATAGGCTATTTGGGCTGCCTTTTCTCTCTCACTCACTTCTTTTTTACTAAACCACGTATAAGGGTTCTTGCTTTTAGGCGCCCAGGGCCTAAAGAGAAATGAAAAATACATCATGATCATCAGGTTTCTGTCACATGGAATTGATTATATTTCCCTCTCCCCCCCCCCCGCATTTAATTGAATGGGGAGGAATAACATAGTGACGACTTTACTTCCATATGTTACATGATTTCACCACAGTGGATAGTGAGGGGAATAATGTAACTTTTTGGTGGAAGAACAACTGCAGCGGAACAGAAACAGTGGTGCATGTGTTGAATATTGAGCAAAATGGACAATTATGCCTTCTTATATCCCAGAACAAATCCCTGCAAAAGATTCCCAGAGTTTCATGTGCAGGATCTGGTACTGTAAATGATCTGGCTTGAGTTCTGCTGCTACCATGGGCCATGCCAGATTTACATATAAGCTGAACAAGCTATAGCTTAGGGCCCCACTCTCTTGGGGCCCCCCAAAAAAGTTAAAGGGGGGAAAAACTGGATGCACATTTCCAAAATATAAGATAAAAAAACAAATAAAATAAAAACTACATACAGTAAGAGTGTTTTGTGTTGTGTTACTTTGATAAAATACATTTTTTGTTATGTGCAAATGGCTTTAGATACTTATTAGCTCCATCAATTACCATATAGCATATATTCAACACAAAAACAGCAACAGCAACAATTTGTTGTTGACAAAGGACAGCTGGACATATAAAGGGCCCCATTACCTTCAGTAGCTTAGGGCCTCATCACACCTAAATCCAGCCCTGACCATGGGATGCCAGTTACCTTGTTCCCACGTTAGTCATCAGAGTCATCCAGCTTATCTTATTTCCTTATGTGGAAATGCTGTAAGTGCTGTATGGCAAAGAAAGATGTTGGCGAGAAGTCATCACAATCATAGATTCAGGGGAAAGGCAAGGAGAGCAAAATGAGAAGTGGCAGATTTTTGAGAGATTTATTGTGCCTTTGCAGTAGCTTTAGAGAAGGGAAACTCTTGCAACATTGCCTGCCTATAGATAGGATCAGTTTCTATGGGCTGTGTCAAGTTCCCAGAGGATGCTCTTAATGAGTGGTCAATAAAGGTCAAAATAAGTAAATAAATACGGGCCTCAAAATAAGCTCTGCTCTGTTTATCTCTCTGTTGCATCTCTCTCTGATTACAGGAAAATAACCAAGCTGTGTGCTTTCCATGTGGCTATATGGGTTTGCAAGGCAGATTCAAAAACTGGGACAGGCGCTCAGCATGGAATTCTCCATCTTGACAATCCCAGATACCATTGCCAGATCCCAGAATGGATGAAGGTAGTTGGTGTCTAGGAGAATAGCGTTTTTGCTGACTACACCACAAGCATTCTTGATATGTAGCTTCCAGGAATTCGGCAGTTTGTTTTGCAGCCTGGGCTAAGTAGGGTGGGTTGGAGCAAGCGATGGTACTGCTGACATATCCCTCAGCTACAATACTGCCCTGTTGAGCCATATCTCCTTCCTCCGCTCCTTATGAGAAGATGAGAGATTGCATCATTGTCATCATTATTTAAAGTGAGACATAGAAGCATCATACAAAATCAAATGTTTTGAGGCACACTTGACTGGTCATGCAGAAAACCCAACAGACATCAAGCTGTTTCTAATGGTTAACCTCTAAGCGAATGCACCTCTGTATTTCATCACACCCAAGGTGTACCTAGGCTCCCTTGTGTGCTTGGCAGTGCCTCCGAAGACCATGGACCAGAAACACAAAGTTTGCTTTTTGCCACCTTTCAGACTCTGCCAGCAATTTCCTCCATGGCCATCAGGGTTGGGTCCGCTCTGCTCTGTTCAGCCTCTCCTCCTCCTCCTTTATTAGTCCATCTGTCTGAGTGCGCAGACAGGTAGACGGGGTCTTGGCCACTCTGAACCAGAGTGGAAAGCTGTGATTTCCATGCCCACTGGGCCTGTGCCCATGGGAGTAGCTAGGGGGGCAGCTTCCTTCCCATCAATTAAATCATAAAAAATACTTAACTAACTGACTGACTGCATCAATAGTTAAAGCTATGGTTTTCCCAGTAGTGATGTATAGAAGTGAGAGCTGGACCATAAAGAAGGCTGGTTGCCGAAGAATTGATGCTTTTGAATTATGGTGCTGGAGGAGACCCTTGAGAGTCCCATGGACTGCAAGAAGATCAAACTGATCCATTCTTAAGGAAAACAGCCCTGAGTGCTCACTGGAAGGAGAGATCCTGAAGCTGAGGCTCCAATACTTTGGCCACCTCATGAGAAGAGAAGACTCCCTGGAAAAGACTCTGATGGTGGGAAAGATGGAGGGCACAAGGAGAAGGGGACGAAGGACGAGATGGTTGGACAGTGTTCTCGAAGCTACCAGCATGAGTTTGACTAAACTGCGGGAGGCAGTGGAAGACAGGAGTGCCTGGCGTGCTCTGGTCCAGGGGGTCATGAAGAGTCGGACACGACTAAATGACTAAACAACAACAAAAACAACTGACTGACTGCATGACAGATAGCACAGTTCTGCCCCCCCCTAACATAAAGCCTGCCCCCTCCTAAAATAAATCCTGGCTATGCCCATTGCTGTGCCCTTGGTGAGGGCCACCCTAGCCAACCCCTAGGTATGGCCCTGGTCACACCGCAGTCCATTTCAAAGGAGCAGAAGCTTCAAAGTCACCCCAGAGTTAACAGGAGATCAGTTTAGGGAGGTATTCTTTCACATTACACATTTCACCTCCTGCGACACTGTACTCACGGGGTTACTTGGCTGAAGCCTGACTCTGACTTTTTGGCGTACTGCTGCAGCCGATGCTGAACTGTAGGGGGAACCACTTCTGTTTTACTATAGTCAGGTGAGCCTCTGGCCAGATGCATCTCAGGGTCTAAGAGCTTCACCACGTCCTGAAACATCTGTGGGTAAAGCAAAGGGAAGGTGAGGCCTCAGAAATGTGGCTGCAGAAACCCAGACTTGCAATTACATATACATGCCATGTATATATTTAATCTCACAGCTTCAGGGATATGATTTTGAACAGTTGGGGTTCAGTCTTTTTTTCCTTTTCAATTCTCCATTCTCATTCAAGTGCACGGTTTCTCCTGCACGGTTGTTGTTTTATAATATTTTGATTAGTTTTAATTAAAACAAACATCATATAAAAATATACATTGAAAATAAAAATTTAAAATAATAAAACGGTAACATTTTTCATACTGTTTATACAATTAATGTAATATCCAAATGTGGGATTTCTTAAATCCCTTGATTTCCCTCCGCCCTCTCCATGGTTCCATTATTTCGTTATTAGTTCAGGCATGTCCAAATTGTATTCTCCATCTATTTGTATCTAATTTTATCATTTGGAGTTGAGTCTTGGTCCTTGCTAGGGATGCACAAAACTGTCAATTTTGATTTCTTTCAGTTTCTCATTCTTCAAAGCTTGAGTTCACTTAGTCACATTTCTACATGTTTTGTTTTAGTGTGAATTTCTTCTGGCATATATGCTAGGATGTAATGTTCCCTAACATAATGCATATTTGTCTGTTCTTTTCGCTAACATATGCCTTCTTATGCACACAATATACTGATACTCAGCTGGAGAACTGCACTGCAAAATCTGAGCAATTTTCTGAAGGAGGCTGTGTTTCATTTAGCAAATTGTTTCAGAATGTGCCAATTAGATAGGCTCATTGGGGGTTGGACTCGATGGCCCTTGTGGTCTCTTCCAACTCTATGATTCTATGATTTTTAAACGCAAGCTAAATCAATTCCCACCCTCCCTCTGTCATCCCTAGAGCCTTGTATAGCCCTCTCCCAACCATTAATTTGTTTGCTTAAAAGATTTCTAACTTGCTCTTCAGTGGCATTTCCAGGATGCCTTATAAAAAGTAAGATAAAATACAAAAATAAAACACATTTAAAAAGTAATTAAAATAATAATAATAAATAATAATTTAAAAAATTAATTTGTACCCCGCCCTCCCCGGACAGAGAGAGGCTCAGGGCGGCTAACACCAGTAAAATTACAATAAAAACATAATGGGGTGGGGGACCCAATTTAAAATACAGGTTAAAATACCATTTAAAATGCAGCCTCATTTTAAAGGTAGCCCATAGATCAAAACCATAAGGGGAGGGAAACATAAGGGTCACACTGAGTCCAAACCAAAGGCCAGGTGGAACAGCTCTGTCTTGCAGGCCCTGCAGAAAGATGTCAAGTCCCGCAGGGCCCTAGTCTCTTGTGACAGAGCGTTCCACCAAGTCGGGGCCAGTACTGAAAAGGCCCTGGCTCTAGTTGAGACCAATCTAACCACCGTGTGACTTGGGACCTCCAAAACGTTGTCATACACGAAAGAGCTTTGGAGAATAAAAATATATTGGCCAAGCCCTCGATAAGTAACAGTGTTGGTGCCTGGCAGGTCTCTTGGAGGAGGGAATTCCACAAAAAGGGTGCAACGGCCAAGAATACTCTGTCTCTGATTGCCACTACTCTCGTTACTGGTGGCAGGATTACCTGGATGAAAGCCTCTGAAATTACCTGAATATATGGGTACATTGGTATAGAAACAGACATTCCTTTAAGTACCTGAGTACATTATTTATTATTTCCCTCAGTAGATACATATCTTGTAAAGGCCAACCCCGCTATTCCCCGACCTGATCTGGAGGCTGGCGGGGGGGGGAGAAGCAAGCTTGCTTCTCCCCTCCCCCCGCCAGCCCCACAAGCTCGGGGGATAGGGGGATGGCGGAGCGCCGCCACCCCGCTATTCCCCGACCTGATCTGGAGGCTGGGGGGCAGGGGGAGAAGCAAGCTTGCTTCTCCCCCCGCCAGCCCCACAAACTCGGGGGACAGCGGGGCAAGCTGTCCCTGAAGGCAGAAGAGGGAGACGGAGCCCTCCGTCTCCCTCTTCTAGCTTGGGGATGGTTGCGCAAAGCCTCTGCAGGGCAGCGCAGTGCGCTGCCCCACAGAGGCTTGGGAGGCTGTCCCTGAAGGCAGAAGAGGGAGACGGAGCACTCCGTCTCCCTCTTCTAGCTTGGGGATGGCTGCGCAAACCTGGGGGGGGAAATAAAAATTTTTCCCTTGATTTCCCCCCCAAAAAACTAGGTGCGTCCTATGGGCCGGTGCGTCCTATAGGGCGAAAAATACGGTATTTCCCCCCCCCTTCCTTGGCTATAGGTAAAAGTAAAGGGACCCCTGACCATTAGAGCCAGTCATGACCGACTCTAGGGTTGCGGCGCTCATCTCACTTTATTGGCCGAGGGAGCCGGCGTACAGCTTCCGGGTCATGTGGCCAGCATGACTAAGCCGCTTCTGGCGAACCAGAGCAGCGCACGGAAACGCCGTTTACCTTCCCGCCGGAGCGGTACCTATTTATCTACTTGCACTTTGATGTGCTTTTGAACTGCTAGGTTGGCAGGAGCAAAGACAGGGCAAAGGGAGCTCACCCCGTCACGGGGATTCGAACCGCCAACCTTCTGATCGGCAAGTCCTGGGCTCTGTGGTTTTACCCTTCCTTGGCTATACTTTGGTCAAAAAGTGAGAATGGGAAATGTGAAACTGAGGGTCAAGGAACCTGAAACTCCCCCTTGTGATTGAATGTATATTGGTGGAAACTTGTTGATGATGATTATTTTTACCTCTGGGGGCAAACTGTCCTCCAGATGAGGATACAGGGCAAGTGGATGTTGAGCCAGGCAGTGCTCAGTCTGTGCAATGTACTCCTTTTTGGCTCTCTGAGAAGCACTGAGCTTGGAGAACACAATGTCGCTTCTGGTCTTCATTCCCGTGTCTGTATATGGCACGAGCTGTGAAGGAACTGGTTTTTTGTACTCTAGAATTACTGGTACGGGCCCCTTTTTGCCTCGGATGATGATGTTATCAGAAGGGGGAGGGTAGCCATTTCTGAAGTCATCCAGGCCACTTTTCAAAAATCTCCATCGCTGGCCGTTGAGGGCATCAGAAAACTTCTCTTTCTTAGCGACACGCTCTTGAAAGCACTTGGTAGCCAATCTCTCCTTATACCTGAAAGCAAAGCATTATGGTCAACACCCGAAGCAAATCAGTCCCAGCCTGGATACCCCAGACTGTGCTAGAAATCAACTGGAGACTCTCAAGTGGCGTAGTGGGTCATTGGGTCTGGCTGATAACCAGAAGGTTGGTGGTTCGAGCCCATCCAGGGATGGCTGTGGACAGCATTGCATTGCATTGGGTTCCAACTGTACAATTCTAGGCTTCTTTCATTCTATGGGTGTCCCCACAGTATTCGCCTGAGCCATTCCACCACAGTTATTTTGTGTTCTGCTCAGAATTAGCATTTAATTGGACTAGATGACTGAGAATCATAGAATCATGAGAAGACAGGAGTGCTTCCAGACGGTTGCGATTTCTGGGGGGAATTCAGTCATATACCGGCAAACTAATGAATCACCGCACTCAGAACATTTCAGAGAAATATTCAGCTTTTACCTAGTCATTAGCTGCCATTAAGGAAGTATCTTCCTTATTACTGGATAGGCCAGTAATCTAGTAACAAAAGGTATCAACCCTTTTCTGAACAAATATTAGGTCTCCCTATCCTGGTCTTTTTTTTTTAAAGGCTAAACATTTTCCTGCTTAAAAAAAAAAAGAAATTAAGAAACAGCTTAACAAATACATGGTTGGTTAAGTCAAAGTACAAGTTGTTTTCCCTTTACTGAATTCAATCCCCTTAAAGAGAAACAGTTAAAAGTTAACCCCTTTTGCAATTTCTGTTCAGACCACCAATGTTAACAATACAGAAATACAAGATTCAGGAATATCACAATTCTTCAGGCTCCAAACCCTGTTTGCTGCTGACAAAGCACAAAAATCTCAGAGCTCACATGGTTCCTCAAGTACCCATAAGATTATGAGATTCATTGACATGGTTAAACCAAGGATATGAGAGTCCCACTTTGTGACATCAGAGCTGCATTGTGGAAAGAGGTAATTTACATGAGATAGTTCAATTGTCTCCACTCCTTTGGGACAGGAAGTATTCAAAAACATGTTTCTTGCTGTCCTAAAACACTCACAAAATAATCGCTGTCAGTTACACTCCTTTGTGAAGTCACATTTCTGGTGAGTACATAGTCAGGGAGGAAATAGGCTTTATGCAGTGTTTTCTTTTAAAAAAATGTTTAGGGGGTACTCTCATTTTGGCTGCTCCCCCTCCCCCTTGCCCCCTTGCCCCCTTCCTTCCCCCAACCCCCGGACAAGGGACTCGAGGCAGCGGCAGTGGCGCTGAGAGGATGGGAAGGCCCCTGGCTATGGCGATGGCAGAATTGGCTTGAGCGAGAAGAGACGTGTGTTCACTAGCTGGCTCTAGCCTGGCAAGAGGAGGAGCGCCGTCGCCTCCATTGCAGCCGCCCCAGACTCCCCTCCCTGGGCACCAGCAGGGAGAATGACAGAGCTCCAGTCTGCGCTGCTACTGCGGAGACAGCTGGGATGTCTGTACGTCGGTCGAGGCAACACAAAATGTTTAGGGGTACGCATCCCCCTGTGTCCCCCCAGAAAAAAGCACTGACTGTGTACCAGATCCTTCTAACCCCTCAATCCAGCAGATATAAAGCAGGCTAGCTTCCTGTGTTGAGATGACCGTCTGAGTGATGGGCAATTAAGAGAAAGGAAAGGGGGCTCTGTGTGAGATGGCAAATGTATGGGGCGCCCTTCCAACTCAGAGAGAGAGGGACAGCGTCTGAGATTAGCGTCGAAAGGGGCTGTGGTGTGACCTAGAAGTAAAGCAGCAAACTGGAAAGAGTCAGAGCAACTTTGAGAGCAATGCTTGATTCTTGTTTGAATCCAAGGCTGTGGCTTTGGGAGAAACAAGACCTTTTTGGGGTGTTGATGCTGTGAACTCCTCCCTCGGAGGCTCCGGTTGTATATACAGTGGTACCCCGGGTTAAGAACTTAATTCATTCCAGAGGTCCGTTCTTAACCTGAAACTGTTCTTAACCTGAAGCACCATTTTAGCTAATGGAGCCTCCAGCTGCCGCCGCGCTGCCAAAGCACGATTTCTGTTCTCATCCTGAAGCAAAGTTCTTAACCCGAGGTACTATTTCTGGGTTAGCGGAGTCTGTAACCTGAAGCGTATGTAACCTGAAGCATATGTAACCCGAGGTACCACTGTATGTGTAAATAAACCATTTATCATAAAGACACCACAGTCTCCGCTGTGCCTCATTCCCAAAAGGAAACACAGACCTTTGGTAAGTATCTGGAACCCCTGGGATCTCACAACGCTTGGAGATTGGAGTGGTGTACAACAGCATTTAAAATACAGTGGTACCTCGGGTTAAGAACTTAATTCGTTCTGGAGGTCCGTCCTTAACTTGAAACTGTTCTTAACCTGAGGTACCACTTTAGCTAATGGGGCCTCCTGCTGCTGCTGTGCTGCCGCCACATGATTTCTGTTCTCATCCTGAAGCAAAGTTCTTAACCCGAGGTACTATTTCTGGGTTAGCAGAGTCTGTAACCTGAAGCATCTGTAACCTGAAGTGTCTGTAACTCGAGGTACCACTGTATTTTAGGCCTTTTAGTGACAAACCTCTGTAAGGCAGCTTCCGTTATAGAAATGTTAAATCACAAACCAGTTACAATCAAAACATTATGCAAAATCAAATGCAATCAAATGTTGAGTCTCTGTGTATATTAGAGAGAGAGAGAGAGAGAGAGAGAGAGAGAGAGAGAGAGGGAGGTATAGCTAGGCCTGCAGTCATAACATTTTGCACCAGACCAACCAACAGCTTAAAGATGATACACTGTTCCTAGCACCATGTAACGCTTCAGGCATATTGCACAGTACAAAATAACAAGATGTAACCCTCTACTCATGTCCATTTGGCTTAAGCCCAACATTTATCTATAGCTAGAGGGTGTGTGCATGTGTGCAAGGTAGGGTTGCCATACGTCTGGGAAAACCTGGACATGTCCTCTTTTTTGGGGGGGAGGGGGCTGGCAACATGCCCATCCAGGCAGATTTTTACATTTTAAAGGAAATGTCTTGTTTTTCAGGGCTTGGGCTCAGGCGGGGGCTGCTCTACACACTGAGGCCGCGTACAGGCACGGCGGCTGTAGATTTGCTGTTTGGAAATGCTTTTACTGTATGCTTTTATGTTTTTCTTGCTGTAAACCACCTTGATTTGTTCTTACGATATAGCAGTATACAAATAAAATTAATAAATAGAAAAGAGACTTCCCAACTAGGGGAACGGATGTCTGAGCACCGTCAGGAAGTAAGCATCTCTTAAAGCAGCGGTTCTCAACCTGTGGGTCCCCAGATGTTGTTGGACTACAACTCCCACCACCCCTAGCTAGCAAGGCCAGAGCTCAGGGATGATGGGAGATGTAGTCCAACAGCATCTAGGGACCCACAGGTTGAGAACCGCTGTCTTAAATTGTTCTGGAATAACTGCCATGCCAGCTGCTCATCATCACAATACAAGCGTTTGGATCCCTGCAGAAACACATCTCGTTCAGTTCTGCGGAGTACTCGCTCCTTGGCTCACCCTGGAGGGTAGTTCATGGTGATGGATGCAAGGGCTCTTGCAACTTTGGATGCGATGAGGGCTCAGCTGCGAGCCTCTGCTTCTCCTTCGGCCAGGCAAGGCAGAACAAAGCAGCGCTGTGAGCCTCTAACTTCCAGCAACCAGTTCAAAGCCAACTATTCATTCGTTCTCACGCTGGAAAGACTCTGGTTGCCAGGAGACAGTGGTGGCCAAGCTGTGGCAACCGTTGGCGGACTAACTGCCACAAAGGCTCTGGCTTACATTCTCTGAACCAGTGCTGAAGCTAATTCCCCTCTTCCCCGTATTCTCGCCTGCAAAATTTGATGCTAAATGTTCCCTAGATATTGGGGCAAGTAAGTGGGGGACGTGGTAGAGATGTGTAAAATTAAGCACGGTATGAAGGAAGGAGATAGAGAGAAGGTATTCCCCCCCTCATAGTACTAGAACTTGGAGATGTTCTGCTAAGTTGAATGTTGGATGGTTCACGCCAGGCAACAGAAAGCACTTATTCGCACAGCACACAGCTAAGCTATGGACTGGCTGGATGTTGAGGAAGGGTGGGAGACACCAGCTAGGGAACCCCCAGGGGAAGGTGGCTCCGAGCCAGGGGACTGGTGGTGGGATGGCGATGAGTGTCAGAGGGAAGAGAAAGGGAAGACTGGGAGGAGGAGGTGTCGGAAGCTGAAAAGGCAACAGGGTTTAGTGAGCAGGAAGAGCCTGTGCAGAGAGCAGTCCAGAATCAGAGGCAGAAGTGGAGGGGGACCAGGAGACAGAGATGAGGCTGGCGGCTGAAGAAATCAGGGAGTCTGCCCCTCCTGCTGTAACCAGCTCCTCGCCTCCCTACTCATCTCTCAGAAAACAGAGAAATGAAGAGGGCTGAGCAAAGAGAGACAAGACAAAGGAGCCTTACGCTGCTGGGGAAGGAATCTGGGGAGGAGCCTCGCTGAGGCAAGACCTGAGCCGCTGTGCTCATTAGGCCTGACACTCCTGTGCAGATCTTGTTTTGCTCATAAGGAGTTAACTCCAGCTTGCTTGGTGTGATTTACTGCTGGCTTGCTCCTGTCAGTTATGCACGTTTTTGACATTTCACTTACTTTGAATAATGCGGTCTGCAATTTGTAATGTGTTATACAGGACAAGGAGTTGTGCAGGACAAAACTGGAAATCTTGTTCCACTACCCCTGTGGTGTCGTGAGAGTTTAGCAGACATTACTCACATATTATCAAGCATATTTTGCACCTTGATGTGTATTCTTAGAAAGATGGATACTATACCCAATACCACATTCTGGATTGTAGTTTTCTTGTGTTGCTGTAGAATGGTAACCTACACAGAGGCCTGATTATGCATGTATGCTCTTCAACTGATGCTGAAATAATTCCATATCTCATCTGCTAACAGGTTCTTCTACTCTGTATTATTGTACGCTGCTCAGGTTGATATACTTGAGCTGCCAGTTTCGCAACTAGAAGTTGCCTATAGGTGTTAACAGTGAAATGATGCAGATGACAGGTGAAAAGGGAGGAGATTTTATAGAAAGTATCATTAAGGAGTTTCCCCTGCACATCTGGTTTGCTGACCCTTGAATCTAAGGCACTAAGACTGTGTTATTACATACATTATTACATACAGAATTAAGTCACACAAAACTCAGCTGGAACTTCTGAATAAAGATGACTAAGATTTCTCTGTGGTCTTCTTTGTCCCCTTTGGACTAGCATAAGACAGGGACGTGGGTGGCGCTGTGGTCTAAACCACAGAGCCTAGGGCTTGCCGATCAGAAGGTCGGCGGTTCAAATCCCCGTGACGGGGTGAGCTCCCGTTGCTCAGTCCCAGCTCCTGCCCACCTAGCAGTTCGAAAGCATGTCAAAGTGCAAGTAGATAAATAGGTACCACTGCGGCAGGAAGGTACGGTAAATGGTGTTTCCGTGTGCTGCCACATGACCCGGAAGTTGTCTGCGGATAAACACCAGCTCACTCGACCTGCAGAGCGAGATGAGTGCCTCAACCCCAGAGTCGTCCGCAACTGGACCTTACAGTCAGGGGTATCTTTACCTTTACTAGAACAATAGGATTCAGAATGCAGCAGTCTGATTGCTCCTAGAACAATAGGCACCCCTTGTATTCCGGGCCCACACACGTAAGTAAAATTGTGTAAAGTGGGGAGTACCCTCTAAACACCCTTTAAAGACCCTCTCTGCCACTCTTCAATTCATACCACAAATGCTGTCTCCAAAAATATCCACAACTAGAATTGAAGCTCTGGGGCCAGCAGGAGGCAGAAGGATGTACAGGGAAGCAGCTGCTGAGCTACCCACACACCAGCTGTTAAGCGGGGAGGCTGAGCAGCGTAAACAAAGTCCCGCTGTGCCTCTGGTCTCTTTGGGGCTTCCTCCGCCTTCACTGATATCCTCTTTGAGCTCTGGGGCAGATCTCCTTGCAAACAACGAGGACTCTCCAGCGCTCTCTCTCTCTCCATTTCCAGCTTTGAATCAAATTATTTGATTATTTCCCGGTGCTGTGCAAATACCGTATTTTTCACTCTATAGGATGCACCCAACCATAGGACGCACCTTGTTTTAGAGGGGGAGAACAAGGAAAAAAAAATCTCCCCCTCTCTGCTCAGCGTCCCTTCAGCAAAGCGGCAGGAGAAACGGAGCCCCTTCCATTTCTCCTCCCGCTTGGCTGAAGGGGCTCTGCGCAGCTCTCCTTCTCTGCTGAAGCTAGGAGAGTCTTGCTCTCCTGGCTTCAGCAAAAAGAACCTAAAGCCTTTGGAGCGCAGCGGGAACTTTGGAGCGCAGCGGGAACAGCGTGAAGCCTGGAGAGCAAGAGGGGTCCCTCTGCGCTTCGGAGGCTTCGCGTTGCTGTCGCTGAAGCCAAGGAGCCTGAATTCGCTACATAGGACGCAGACACATTTCCCCTTAACTTTTGGAGAGGAAAAAGTGCGTCCTATACACCGAAAAATACGGTATGTGGTTGTGCACGTAAGTGTTGCCTGTATAAGAGCCATGCTGGATCCTACCAAAGGCCTACCTAGTTCAGCATTCTGGTCTCATAGTGACCAACCAGATGCCTATGGGAAACCTACAAGCTTTACATCAGCGTTTGCTTTTCTTGTTTAGAGGCTGAGTTGAGCACAAGGCACTCCTGTGATATTCTCCGTCTCTTCACAAATATGCTGAGCTCATTATCTATTCTATCTGTGCCTCATCGAAACAACAATTAAAAAAAAATGAAGAGACTTGCACACACCCTTTCCACACTGCAGTTAGAGCATGGGTATGGCATGTGGATACATGTTTGTGAATAAAACCTCTAACGTTGCACCTTCAGATAGAGGTTTGTGGCTGCCAGCAATCTCACCCACATATTAAAGAGCGACTCTCCCAGGCTGCAACACGAAATAAGTCGGCAAGCCTGGAAACGTTCACTTGCCAGCAAGGTGCATCAAACTTAGTGGAACATCCAGTGAAAAACGCACACTAGAGTCTGGCTCTATTTATTTAATGCAGCGCACACCGGTTGCAAGGGTGAGTTAGGTGTGGGAAGCAACGCGCTAAAAAATGGCAACGTAAAGGCCTTTTATTTCAAAAGAAAACAATCTAGACATAAGTCGTTTTGGTTCTGCTAATCTGAGAATATTTATTAGGGGAGCTTATCCTAGTGCTGAACAATTATGTTGAGCAAAATTAATATCCAGACAGGATTTATGGCGACAACTGAAAACAGGTGCGGCATGCACATATAAAATTATCCCATGCTCCCTTCATCCTTCTTGAGTGCTCTGTTGGAAGGGAATGTCAGCTCCATTGGTGAGGTGGGCTTTTCCTAGCATTGAGACATCTGGACTCCCTTGGGAGGTGGTAGACTCTCCTTCCCTGGAGCTTTTTGAGGTTGGATAGTCATCTGTTGGGACACGGGTGGCGCTATGGTCTTAAACCACTGAGCCTCTTGGGCTTGCCGATTGGAAGGTCAGCAGTTCGAATCCCTGTGACGGGGTGAGCTCCCATTGCTCGGTCCCTGATCCTGCCAACCTAGCAGTTTGAAAGCACGTCAAAGTGCAAGTAAATAAATAGGTACCGCTCCGGTGGGAAGGTAAACGGCGTTTCCGTGCGCTGCTTTGGTTTCGCCAGAAGCGGCTTAGTCATGCTGGCCACATGACCAGGAAAAACTGTTTGCGAATAAACGTCAGCTGCCTCGGCCAGTAAAGCGAGACGAGCGCCGCAACCACAGAGTCATTTGCGACTGGACTTAACTGTCAGGGGTCCTTTACCTTTTTAGTCATCTGTCATGGGCGATTTAGTTAAGATTCCTGCACTGCAGGGGGTTGGACTAGATGACCCTCAGGATCCCTTCCAATGCTATGATTCTATGATTCAGCATGCTTGCACAGATGAGTTGCCAGCCCTGCCTGAATATTCGGGATCCCCCGAGGCAGCAACAACAGAGACAGTAAAAGGTAAAGGTAAAGGGACCCCTGACCATTAGGTCCAGTCGTGGCTGACTCTGGGGTTGTGGCGCTCATTGCGCTTTATTGGCTGAGGGAGCCGGCGTACAGCTTCCGGGTCATGTGGCCAGCGTGACTAAGCCGCTTCTGGCGAACCAGAGCAGCGCACGGAAACGCCGTTTACCTTCCTGCCGGAGTGGTATCTATTTGCACTTTGACGTGCTTTTGAACTGCTAGGCTGGCAGGAGCAGGGACCGAGCAAGGAGCCCATCCGTCGCGGGGATTCGAACTGCCGACCTTCTGATCGGCAAGTCCTAGGCTCTGTGGTTTAACCCACAGCGCCAACCGCGTCCCTAACAGAGACAGTCCTTTTTTTAAAAGTTTTAACAGAGACAGTACTTAGGACTTAAAATAATAATACGTCACATTGAATTTTATTCTTAAACTCAGGGGTGCCACCCCTGCACAAATCGCTCACCACTCCCACCCCCAAAGCAACCCCCCATCCCTTGTCACACCCCGCCAAACCCCACGCGCTACTGGCCCGTTAGACCAGGGGTGGGGAACACGTTTTGGCTCCCACCCCATAGGCCAAGCTTGACAGCTGGGCAGGGCAACCCACAGGTCTACCATTTGACATAACTTCAATGTCTTCTGATTGGCAGGTGTTTTGCCCAAATCCCAACATCGCTTTGAAAGCACGGGGAGGGTTGCAAACCCTGCCCTGTACTGACTCGACCTTTTGCCATCTTCCTCCATCTTTTGCTTTGCCCCCACCCATGGCAGAGGTGCAAAGGAGTGCCAACCCCAACTCCCTCACCAAAATCCCCAGTGCCCATTGGAACTCACCAAGCCTCTCGCCCCCTCCCCATAGAACTTCTCCCATGGGTGTCATGGGCCAGGAGTCAGCTTCACCTGTTGAGCAGGAGCCTGAAGGAGCAGAAGGTGAAGTGATTCCACCTCCTGCTGATCAGCCTTCTTGCTCCCGAGGAGAACCGGCTGGCTCCAGCTTTCTTAAGCAGGTTTCCAGCCTCAGTCAGTTGCTGGAAACAACATTTGTGGTTCCTTGCCAGGCTTCCTTGCTGCTTCTTGGTTCTCGTGACCTTGGACCCTCAGCTTTCTTGACCCCCAGATTGTCTGACTACGTGAACTGAGATAGCTGATAAAACTTTATTTGCATTTGGCATTTTTGTTAGGGATTGTAGGAAAAGACCTGCCAAGGAAAATAAAGAATTTATTTATGTATGCGGCAATGGTAGCAAGAGTCTTAATAGCACAAGGATGGAAGAATGAGGAAACCCCGACAAAAGAACAGTGGCAAGAGAAATGGATGGATTATGCAGAACTGGCGAAATTGACATATAAACTGCGAGAACAACTGTGACTTTAAAGAAGTATGCGAACTTTTTACAAACTACTTTAAAAAACAACAAAATGAGTTGGACTCCTTGGCAGGTTTTGAATAAACATACACAAATTTATTGACTATTAATATAACAGATAAACAATTTAAGGATTTTCATAATTTTACAATAAGCAGAAAACAACATATGTTAAAAAATCAGAGAGAGGAAGTCTTGGGGGGGAATTGGGGGGGGGAAATGATGAAGATATATTATAATAATTTGTTATATTATTAATAAAAATTATTTTTAAAATAAAAAACTTTATTCGCATTAGCCAATGGCCATAGCAACAGTAAAACATTACAGTATACACAGAAAAGGAAATTTGATATAAGAGCACAATTTAAAGTCCTGAATCAGCCGTCAGTTAGTGGCCCTTATTCAGATTGCCCCTGCTATGAACCTAGCAACCTTTGCTGTTATCTGCTCATTTTGATCTGATAGAAGAAAGGACATTGTGGCAATGGTTGAGTGCCCTGGGATGGTTAGTACGAGTGGGGTGATGATTTCGTTCCTCAGGTCTTTGTAGAGAGTACAAGACAGGAGGACGTGTGCCGCTGTTTCGGTGCTACCATCTCGACAGGGGCAAAGACATTTCTCAGGCGGGATCTTTTGGAATCAACCCTCAAGTACTGCAGATGGCAAAACAACCAGTCTTGCAAGTGTAAAAGCACGTCTGTATTTTGGGATAATAAGTTTGTGCAGATATGGGGCCAGAGAATCAAAATGGAGAGGTGGAAAATGAACATACCAAGGGCAGAATTTCCTTATAGTGGCTAGGTTGTCCTGATGCTCAATATCTTTTAAAAGGTAAAAGTAAAGGGACCCCTCACCATTAGGTCCAGTCGTGGCTGATTCTGGCGTTGTGGTGCTCATCTTGCTTTATTGGCCAAGGGAGCCGGCGTACAGCTTCTGGGTCATGTGGCCAAAATGACTAAGCTACTTCTGGCGAACCAGAGCAGTGCACGGAAATGCCGTTTACCTTCCCGCTGGAGTGGTACCTATTTATCTACTTGTACTTTGACGTGCTTCGAACTGCTAGGTTGGCAGGAGCAAGGACCGAGCAATGGGAGCTCACCCCATCGTGGGGATTCAAACCACCGACCTTCTGATTGGCAAGTCCTAGGCTCTGTGGTTTAACCCACAGCGCCATCCGTGTCCCTCAATATCTTTTAGACTGCCCAGTTAGACTGTTTGCTTTAGTAGGGCCCATAGTGAGTAGGTGTTGTGGGGATAGGCCACGAGAGTGAACTTTTTGATAGACGGTTTTATACGTGAACTGAGATACTCCTGACCTTAGGACTGGACTGGACCTTGTATTCAGACTCTGCCTCCAGGCAAGTACCTCCCCTGAGACTTGGCTGGTTGGCTGGCTTCTCCCTCCACTGAGCTCAGCCGTGGTTGGCAGCACCAGACTATGACCATGAGGGTCACAGAGGAGAGGACTATTGATGGCTAGCAGCTGTGATGGCCATGCTCTGCCTCCACAGTCGAAGGCAGCAATGCTTCTGAATGCCAGTTGCTATAAGCCATAGTGGGAGAGAGCGCTCTTGTTCTTGAATCTTGTTTGTGGGTTTCCCACAGGCACCTGGGTGGACACGGTGAGAACACGATGCTGGACTAGATCAGCCGCTGGCCTGATCCAGCAAGCTCTTCTTCTTATATTCTTTGGAGGAGGAGGATGAAGGCACCAACAGGTGTGTCCAGGCACACCACACAAGAACAGTCACGACAGGTTGTGGCTGCTCTGTCCTGCTCTCCCACAACCCACCGCTTCCTCCTCCTCCTCCTTCTTTTAATTTAATTTTTCATTTTCAATGCAAATTTACAACAAAAATTACAAACATTGAATCCCAAATAAAACAGTACAAACAAGAAAAAAAGAAAAAAGGACACAGAACAAAGAACAAAAAACGCATCTACAAATAAAACCATATCATCATTCTAATCTAGTCATTACATACATATTGACCCTTCCTTTGTTCTAAGACCTCAAATTTTTTACTCTTTCTAAGTTGTTGTGTCTAATGTAGATTACTTCGATCTTTATACTTTTTACACCATTTTTCTCTTTCTTTAACCCTGCAAAGCATCATTCATTACATACCGCTATGCTTACTCCAGAACAATGTTTTTTCATATACTCTTTAGTACATCCTCATTCTTTTAATAATTTTTGGTCCGATTGTCCCCTTATGAATGCTGTGAGTCTTGCCAGATTTATATATTCACAAATTTTAATTTGCCATTCTTTCATTGATGGAATTTTTCTCCCTTTCCACTTTTTTGGCATAAGCATCCTGGCAGCTGTTGTCGCATAGAGGAATACTTTCCTTTGATTTTCAGGAATATCGTTTGTGTTTATACCTAAAAGGAATGCCACCACTTCCTTCATGGTTGTCCTCTGCCAACTTGTCCAACTTACAGGATTGTAAGTTGTTTTTATATGCAATGACGGCAGCAAGAATATTATTGGCACAAAAATGGAAGCAAGAAGAATTACCAACGAAAGAAGAATGGCGGATGAAATTGCTGGACTATGCAGAACTGAATAAATTAACAGGAAGGATTCGAAACCTGCGCAACCAGAGATTCTTAGAAGAATGGAGTAAATATATGAATTATTTGAAAAGTCATTGTAATGAACAGATTACGCCAGTACAAGTGCAAGAAGTTTTGTAAGGATGATTATTTGAAATATTGCAAGAAAGACTATGCGGAGAATTATTAGTTAATGATAATTAAGAGTAATAGAGAATTTAAGATGTATCACTACCATCTAGTGCTGCTGTGATAGCCTGGCAGCTCTCAGAAGGCTATCCCTTAAGCCATGGGTAGGCAAACTAAGGCCCAGGGGCCGGATCCAGCCCAATCGCCTTCTAAGTCCGGCCTGCAGACAGTCCGGGAACCAGCGTGTTTTTACATGAGTAGAATGTGTGCTTTTATTTAAAATGCATCTCTGGGTTATTTGTGGGACATAGGAATTTGTTCATTCCCCCCCAAAAAAATATAGTCCGGCCCGGCACAAGGTCTGAGGGACAGTGGACCGGCCCCCTGCTGAAAATGTTTGCTGAACCCTGCCTTAAGCTGTAATTCTCTGCGACACTTGTTAGCAGCCCAGTAGCCTCCTGCATGATGGCAGTCTTAGGGAAATACATAACAGGAGATTTTCAGAAAGTAACAAGAGACATTTCACTGTTGCGTAGGCTATAAGAAAATAGTATTAAAACATAACATGCAAGTCTAATGGTTTCCTGCCTCTTTCTGACTCCAGGTCTGCAGTGCATCCTGACAACAAATCATTTAAAAGATGCTTATTTTTCAGGATGGAAAACAAACAGCAGGGAGATGGATAGAAAACACATCAGCAGGAAGGTGTTTTCGCTTATTTCCTCCTTCTAGCTCCCCCATCTCTGTCTTGTGTAATGATCTTTAAATTTACTCTGTAACAATTAATGCTTCATCAATAAACAGCAGACAGGTAATTTATTGATCTTGGCTGTCCTATTTTTGTATATCAGCTATGGCTCATATACCCTAAAAAGACAGGCCATATATTTTCTCTCTATTATCTCTTACCCCTGCCTAGGACTACCATTGCACTCAGCCATTTGGCTCCATTTCTGCTGCTAGAAAGACAATTTACATCTGTTTGGGGGTACTTTAATGGTTGTAGAGGACACAGCAGCCTTCTATTATGTACTCAGTTGAATAGGATCCAAAAGGCAGCAGTCTGATTGGCCCTAGAACAATAGGATTCAGAATGCAGCAGTCTGATTGGTCTGCAGGAGCCACCCAATCCAACTCCAGGTGGAAGTGAATCCGCAACCTGATTGGCCTACAGGAGAATCCCGGAATTAGCCAATCACGTGGGGCCCATTGTGTAAATAATGTATATAAAGCAGACATTTCGGGGGAACTGGCATTCCTCACCACTATGAGCTGAATAAAGAGCATGAAATCCTCACTTGACTCCGAGTATATTTCAGCTTCCTTGCCTGAAAGTTTACGATCTGCAACAATAACAGATACTGATACATAAGTTCAAGAGACGGTGTGAGGCAAGACAGACACCCTTTGAACAGGAGATCTGACAAGGCCACAGCAATTTGGGGAAATTTCGTATGGTTTCCAGAAAAGAGCTTACTCAGTTTTTTTTTCTTCACAACGGGGAAGAATGGCTTTGGTACGCAAAGAGGCGGTGGAATGTTTCTCCCAGGTCTTGACAATGCTTTCTTACAAGCTTATATTGATCTGTTCTTGTCTCACTTCCTTCACGACTGGGAAAGAATTGAATGTCGGGTGGGGTCTGAGTGGGAAAATGTCAGAAAGCAAAAAGCCCTTGCCTCTGCTTCCGCCAACATTCTCATCTCCCAGAAGTCTGCCTTTCGGTTTATGTTTCAAAACCCAGAGGAAAAATCACAGGACTGCCTAATAGGGTTCCTTCCTCAACAGCAAACCATCCTGGACCCTACAATCAGCTGGTGAGATCTTTTTGGTGGTGCCCCACTGGTGTTGACAGATCTGCAAATACCTGTTCTATAAACAACACAAGAAAAGCCTGTTGGATCAGGCCAGAGGCCCACCTTATTTTTAATTTTATGTTGAATAAGCTGCTTTTAACATTGTGTAACATGGTTTTTGAATATTTTGAACATTAACATTGTATTGTAATAGTTTCAACCAACCCTGGGACCCTAAGGTGCAGGGTCACCATTTATAATATTCAAATATTGCATTTTCAAATATCTAAAGGGCTGTCACATGGAAGATGGAACAAGCTTGTTTTCTCCTGCTCTGGAGGGCCGGACCCGAACCAATGGCTTCAAGTTACTAGAAAGGAGATTTGGACTTGGCATCAGGAAGAGATTTCCAGCAAGCGAGAAGAATCTGCAAAAGATCAATCTGCAAAAATGGCAAATCAGGGCTCTGCAAAGAAACAAAACACGAGCCGATTGTGTGGAGGGGAAAGTGCAGGCCATCGCCGGCAGCGCAGATAGCGGAAGAGATTGCGTGACTAATCCGGCTAGTGTTTTCCTTGGATGGGGAAAGCCGCGGGGCCTGGCCGGCGGTGAATAGCCCAGCAGCAGCAACAGCCAGGCCGCTTCGGGGCTTCCCTACCAGCTGACCGCCTCGCCCAGCGCTGAGCTCATCCCGGGCAGGCGCACCAGCCGGCGCGCCTTGGAGAGCCGGGAGCCCTAGCTGGGTCGTGCGCCTTTTCGGGAAACCGAAACCGAAGCGCGTCGCTCCGCCCCAAAACAGCCACCGCCTCCGCCGCCCCTCCGGACCCGGCTTCTTTCCCTCCGCCTTCTCGGGCCGAGGGAGGCGCTTGGCCGGGAGGCAGCGCCTGGTCGGCCCTGGGCTGGGAGCGCCCAGTGGGAAGGGCGCGGAGCAAGTTCGCCTTCTCCGCCCGGCGCATTTACGCAGCGCCCTCGGCCCGGCCTAGCCGCTCTCTCGCTCTCTCGCTCGCCCCTCTCGCCGCCATGAGGAAGCTCTGCCTGGGCACGGTGGGCGTGCTGTCCATGACCCTGCTCATCGCCAGCGTCGCCCTGCTCGTGGCCCGCGTCTTGCAGAAAGCCGTGGAGCTGCAAGTCCGACAGGTGAGGAGCGGGCATGGCCTCGGCGCGCATCCGCTCGCATTCACACGTTACGGTTAAAGGAGGGTTGGGGCCTTAGGGTTGCGCTCAGGTGGTTGGGGCGAGGCGGCCGGCGGGGGGTGGGGAGAGATGGTCTGAAGGCTTATCTGGGGATTGTTCTATATAAGCTTTGACCTGCTGTATTTTTTAAAAGAAAAACAAAACGCGCCCTTTAAAATACCCTCCTATGTTTGTCTCTCTTTGCACTTCGTCGCTCTCGGGACAGAACTTTTTCTCACCATCACTTCCCATCAAACATACGGCACCGTCTCCAGGGGATTTTATTTTTTAAAAAAAATATTTGCAGGTATTAATTATGGGAAAAGACAATACATAGGAGAACACATGACTCCCGTTAAACGTGGATGCTGTTTGTATTTATCACTTGCAGAAATTAAGATGTTCATTGAGGGGCAGTGAAAAGTTCACTGTAAAATAGAAGGAAAGGGAGAATAGGGAATCAACACTTACCCAAGTTGTGCAGTTGCTTTGCTTTCTTTTTTTAGTTTAATTTTTAAATTAAGTGACTATTCTAAAGTGTCAAACATAAATTTAACCAAACTTAAAATATCAATGACTTCACTTCATTTTGCACAAGATAAATCCCTGCGTATTTTATATAAACTAAACCATTCAGTATTCCATTATTATATCCATCAAAATTTATTTACACTGTTGAATTTATCATAATGCTGCCCATGTTTTCAAATAAACACAATTTTCCTCCATATATTCAATAAACATTTTCCAATATTCTTTAAACATGTGTTCATCCTGTTCTTTTATTCTATATGTTAGGTCCGCAAGCTGCGCACATTCCATCAGTTTAAGTTGCCAATCTTCTTTAGTTGGGACTTTGCTCGTTTTCCGTTTTGGGGCTAACAAAATACAAGCTGCGGTAGTGGCATACATAAATAACCTTTTCCAACACCTGGGAATTTCCGTCTGAGTTATTCCCAACAAAAAGGACCCTGGGTTTGTTTTTTTGAAAAATACTTTTAAACATTTCCCCCCCAAGCTTCTTCATCTGCCCTCTCATGTATAAAACGATGGCACTAGGAAAGCAACACAACTTGGGAATGGATCTTTGCATTTTCATCACAAGCATTGTGTCTCCCTTTGTTGCGACAGCAGCTCCTTCCCCTTATGCATGGCATAAATTAAATCAGTCAGCACTTAGAAGCCAATATTTCTGTGACGGAATCCCTGCTCCTCAAAGCTAACGCCACTTGGGTTGCACAACATGTGCCTCCCTTGGTTTTTCGTCACAGTTGCCCAACACTTAATGACTGGCAGGTAATGGTGTGAACTCACGGCGCTGAAAAAGTTCTATGTTCAAAGCTGTGCCAGATGCTGTTGAAGGATCTTGGCCAGGCATAGGCAAACTCTGGCCTTCCAGATGTTTGGGACTACAGTTCCCATCATCCCTGACCACTGGTCCTGTTAGCTAGGGATGATGGGAATTGTAGTCCCAAACATCTGGAGGGCTGGAGTTTACCTATGCCTGACCTTGGCCCTGGTGGTTAAGCTGTGATAGCTCCTTTTTATGACCTTGTGGTTGATTGGCATACATGTGTGAATTGCCCCTGAGCGTTAGGGTACTTGGCGGTGAGCGAACGGCAGTTGGCACATCCTCAGAGGCAGTATGTTCACGTAACATAGTTCCGTTCTGTAGATCTGGCATAGTTTGGTGGTTACCAGTGTGAACTCGGAAGCGGGGGAGTCCTGATCAGCTTTCTTCACTGCCATGAACTCATCGCCATTATGAGAGAAGAATCACTGAATCGTAGAGGTGGAAGGGACCCCGAGGTGCAGGAATCTTTTGCCCAAATGAGACTCGAACCCAGGACCCTGAGATTAAAAGTCACATGATTTGTTAACTGAGGTTTCATAGTTTATTATACAGAAACAGAGAGGTTTCTCATAGAGGTTTGCAGTCTTAAAAGTGTGAGATGAACAGAGAACTGGGAAATGCTCAGCAGTGGTTTGGGAAGAGAGGTAATGTATACAGTAATTAATCTAGGAGTCGGGGAGGGGAATCGTAAATGCCAAATAGAATACTGAGAAGGAAACGCATGAAGTAATTTCACAGGTGAAAAAGGCCAGATATTTAGAGGGAGAGAGTTAGTTTAAGTAACAAGATTTATATACTGCTTAATCAAAATAGCCTCTAAGCAGTCATGTAAAACAATATGAAGCTCTACTTGGTCCTACTTATGGGTTTTCCACTCTGAGAACAGGATTCAGGAATAGGTGGCCGCTGGCCTGATCCAGCGGCTCTCTTAGGTTCTTGCACATCTCTCTCTTGACGAGAGCTACTCCTGGATGACAGGTACTTTCTGTCGGCCTTCTTTTATTTAGCATCAGAACAACTCGCCACTCCAGAGTTGTTGTAAAAGTCCGTAATCTAATACCTGAGCAGTACTTTGAATTCTTAGCGCAAGAGCTAGACAAGTACCAGTGTTAAACTTGTGTCAGTGAATGTTGCTAAGCTGTTATACAAAATACAGTGGACTCTCGGGTTGCAAACGTGATCCATGCGGGATGCACGTTCGCAACCCACAGTGTCCACAGCGGCACGTCTGTGCATGTGCAGGTTGCAATTTGGCGCTTATGCACGAAGCGCAATTTAGCGCTTCTGCGCATGCGTGACCGCCGAAACCCGGAAGTAACCCGTTCTGGTACTTCCAGGTTTTGGCGGTCCGTAACCTGAAAAAACGCAACCTGAAGCATCTGTAACCTGAGGTATGACTGTACATGTGTACAGTATATGTATCTGTCGGTGTAGGTCAGGGCTTGGGAACCCCTGGGAGTCCTCTCTCTGGCCCCTGGGACTCACCCCAGGCCACCCCCCTCACCAGCCCTGATCCTCACTCTTCTGGAGTGCTTCTGCCAGGCACAAGTCCTTGAACTTTTGACAATGCTGCTTGCTTGCTTGCTTACTGAATGGATGGATGGATGAAGAGGTTCCTGTGTGTACATGTAAGAGCTCTAGACTTTTGCACAGATTTAATGTGGGCTGCTATGCAAATGGAAGAGCAGAACCTTTTGCCCTCTCCTCTTTTACCTGTGACCCTTCTAGCAGGCCCTGTACGGTTCCTGGTGAGGAAATGCAAGCCATGGGCTGGAAAGGTCTCTCTCTCTCTCTCTCCCCCATCCCCAGTGTACAAAGCAGCAGTATGAGCAAGCAGCTAAACTTGAAACAAGGGGTGTGGTATGAGTGGGTGAGAGTTGAGAGCCTTGGATGAGAAAGCAAAAATTAAGAGTCCCGTGCTCCACCAACTGAGCTATGCATTATTCTATGTGTCTGTGATGTTCCATTCTGTTCCACCATGTTACCGTTGTTCATTGTTTGCAAGCCACTTAGGGATTCATTAGAATGGAAAGCGGCGTAGAAATGTAATAAATCAAATCTTTTGTCCCAGGGTATGATCCAAAGGAACATGAGGCCACTGACTTACTGAAGCTAAGCAGGTCTGAGTCTGGTCAGTGTTTGGGTGGGAGACCTTCTGAAACAGCAAACACCGTCTCAGGTTCCATAATAAATAATAATAATAATAATAATAATAAATGTTTATTTATACCCTGCCCTTCCTGGTTCAGAAAACTGGGCTCAGGGTGGCTAACAACAAATTTAAAACATTTAATTGATGCAACAAAAAACAGCATAAAATACAGTATAAAACGTGAATAACAATAAATTCAGAATTCAACAATCAATTTAGGAGGAAAATCCATTAAATAAACATTAGATGATCACCAGGGCTAGCTGGCTAAATTAGTCCTATTTGGGCCAGCGAGGAGACCAGGGGAGAATTAGCTGTGGGATCCCAGAATGGGTAATCTTCATAAAAAGGGGAGGGGGAGGGAAGGAAGGAAGGAAGGAAGGGGAATAAAAGATCAGGCTAAGTTCAAATTGAAAGCCAGGTGGAATAGCTGTGTCTTACAGGCCCTGCGGAAGGAAGTTAAATCCTGCAGGGCCCTGGTCTCATGGGACAGAGCATTCCACCAGGTCGGAGCCATCACTGAGAAGGCCCTGGCCCTGGTGGAGGATAATCAGACTTCCTTAGGGCCCTGAATAATGGGAATGAGTTTCTGGAAGCAAAATGCTTTTCCTGTGCAGCCTGAGCAGGAGCAGTCACCATTAAGAAAAAGAGGTCAGAACAGGCTGATAGATACATGGACTATCCCTGGATCGAGTGACTTTTCATCTTTAAGTTCTCAAAGCTCTTAACCTAGCTCAGGGTTGTCACCTGAACCAGCTGAGAGTCAATCACAGTCAGTCCATTATTTGAAAAATAAGACTCTAGAGCCGTCCTGCCAGAAAACGACAACTAGACCTTCCATGTTGGCGACTGTAACCTTGGTTTAGGAGCCATTTAGCATCTTGAGCTTCTAACACTGCTGGAAAACAATGGCAGATGAAGGCTACCACTCTGAAGTACTGCTTGTGGGTTTCCCAGATGCACAAAGAGGAACTGGGACCTTTTGACCACACAGGCCTTTGGTCTGATTCAGAATAGCTTTTCTTGCATTCTCAAGTGCAGCTGTGATGCAGCTGCCTCAACAGGAGCCATGTCCGGGGGCGGGGGGTGTAACCTAGACATGTGACCCTTTTGTCACATGAGCACCATGACACAGGATCCGATCCCACAGAATCGGCAAATATGCCACAGAGACAATGTGCAAAAACTGTATCTTTGTAGCAGTGTTAGAAACTCATATACAGTGGTACCTCAGGTTAAGTACTTAATTCGTTCCGGAGGTCCGTTCTTAACCTGAAACTGTTCTTAACCTGAAGCACCACTTTAGGTAATGGGGCCTCTCGCTGCCTCTGCACCGCCGCCACACGATTTCTGTTCTCATCCTGAAGCAAAGTTCTTAACCCGAGGTACTATTTCTGGGTTAGCGGAGTCTGTAACCTGAAGCGTATGCAACCTGAGGTACCACTGTGTGTGTGTGTGTGTGTGTGTGTGTGTGTGTATAAAAGCACTTATATAGAGTCAGACCCCTAATCCAGCTAGCTCAGGGGTCGGCAAAGTTATTGTGGCTTGGGCTGGTTCACGGTCCTGCAGACGCCGTGGTGGTTCGGAGTGTGTGCGTACGCATGCACTCATGCGCAAACACTGTTTCCGGTGCAGGGGAGGCGCGCACAGCTTCGAACTGGCTGCAGGAGCTTCCTGCAGCCAATGGGAAGCTGGCCAGCGCTGTGGAAGGCAGTCCCTACTCTGCTCTGCGCCGGTTTAGCGCGGCGCATGAGAGCCCACCAAGCAGGCGGCAGGGGTCCATGGGCCGGTTAAACAATCTCCATGGGCCACTTGTGGCCCATGGGCCTTAGGTTGCCGACCCCTGAGCTAGCTCAATACTGTCTACTTGCTGGCTGGCTGCTGCTGTGTCCGGAGTTTCAGACAGATGTCTCTCCCAGCCCTTCCAGGGAGTGCTTTTGGGACCTTCTGCACGCAAAGGAGGTGCTCTGCCACTGGAGGAGTCTTCAAAAGGGCATCTACTTTATCTGCATGTGATTTCTGAGGCCCTCACACGCAGTTTAGACCTACTTTGGCACTGCCTCCAAGTTAGCAGTGCTGTTCCGTTGTGAAGGTGTGGTTTATGTGGGCGAGCAATGTCAAAACCCAACCTGGTCAAACACGTTCCTCTTACTGCAAGACTGGGTTCTCTGCTGCTTATCTTTTTTTGCCCATCACCCTTATTTGGGTTTCATGTGTCCCTGCTTTGTGCAAAATCAAGCCGTGCATCTAATGCATCCTTTTATGTGCCAGGTTCATTCGTCAGCTGAGGAAGAGCCTATTTGTAACCTCTTCCACCCTCGCAGACTTCTGCTGCTATCTGCACGGACTTGTTTGCTGTTTCCTGCTCTGTCCGATGAGAAAAAGAGGCCTTTGTTTTTTTCTGAAGCAGCCTCTCTGAGCCTTCTGGAATGCAAACAGAAAAAGGCATCTTGGTCCATCGGAAAAACAAAATCTGCAACAGGACAGTAGCTTTATTAGGAACAACTAACATTTCACAAAATATCAAGCAAACTTTCAGGTTCTTCAAAACCTGCCATCAGGCTGGTTGTTTTGCAGATTTCCCTTAACTTTTTACGCCTGATGAAAAGTCACATGATGGAGACCTGAAGGAGGTTTGAAGACTTAAGTAGATTAGCCTGTATTGGGTGATAGCAGGATTGTACCAAGGCCGTTGAGAGAAAGAAACAATTGTGGCTGACTCTCTAGTATTTTTTTAAAAGAATTTAAAATCTAATCCTCTACTCATCCTCATCTCTTAGCAAAATACACAGGTTCCTTGTGAGGCAGAAAACAGAAGTAAAGAAGAAATGAGGTTGTCTTTTATATTTGCACAACTGGAGATGAATTGTAGTTGGTGCAATAGGTAAAAAGCTTTCAGATAGTATCTTGCTCCTTTTCTGTTAAGGGAGTTGTTCTTGGGATGATGGAACAGCAGTCTTTCTTGAATGTGGGAGAGGTTACAGGAAAGGTGAAGGGAGGGAGAGAGACTGATGTTTAAGTTATCATTTTTCTTGGGAATTCCTTAGAATTCCAAGCAGGAAGTTTGACTGATTAGCTTTGATGTGACTGACTGCTGAGGATCATCTCTTGCCTGCCTACCTGGCTATCTCACTTGTTAACGTCCAAGATAAAAAGGTGGTTCTTCAGTATATGACAAAAACTAGACAGCGAATGCCAGATTCCCTGCTTTGCAAGGAGGGAATTCCACAACTCAGGGGCCACCACCCTCTCCTGGAGTGGGAGGCTTTTTAAAAAGCTGTTTCGAACTGCAGGTTATGTTTCTTAATAGCGCTTGTAGAACAAGGCACTGCAGAATATTTTATTATACAGTGAAACTCATTAAAGCCACTAAATGCAGCCGAGCCCAGATTCTGTGGCACAGATTTCGGCAATCAGCACATCTCAAGATGTGCGCTTGAAACCTAAATTTGAAAATTGCAATGAGCTACTAAGCATAATAGAGTTTCATCTCCGTTGCAGTGGCTCCTGCATTGAGACACACCTTTCAACATAGAGAATAATGGAAGGTGCCTTCTATGGTGTCATACAATTGGTCCATCTTGCTCAGCATTGTGTATACCAGGGACGGGAAAATCTCTCGCCCATGGACCTTTCACAGCTCAGTCAGTATAGAGCATGAGACTCATAATCTCAGGGTTGTGGGTTCAAGCCTCACAATGGGACAACGGTTCCTGTATTGCGGGAAGTTGAACTAGAGGGTCTTTATGGTCTCTTCCAACACTACAGTTCTATGATGCTATGAAATCGGTCCTACCAGGCCGTTTCCCCCAAACTTCACCCACCTGCCCTGGCGTTATTTGCGATGTCAGGTACGGGGGCAGGTTGAGATGTGTCTGGATTGGCTGGGCACACACCTGATACCTGCAGGAAGCAGGATTGAACTCTCTACCTATCACCTGATGTTCAGTTCTGATGGTCACTATCTCAGCCCACCACCACCACCCCTGGCCAACTTGAGCAGGGAGATGGTCCCTCTTGCCTGTCATTGTTGGCCAATGGGTTGCTGGTGTGTGTGTGTGTGTGTGAGAGAGAGAGAGAGAGAGAGAGAGAGAGAGAGAGAGAGAGATGGTCTGCCAGGTGGAATATGTCCCCAGCCCTCATCTATATGGATTGGTAGTGCTCTCAGGAGACATTCCATGTCCTACTTGGAGATGCTGGGGGATTGAACCAAAGTCCTTCTGCATGCAGAGCAGATGTTCTAATTACTGGGCTATGTGTAGTTCATGGGACACTAATAAGAAGGCACAAATGAAGGTCGCCAGAACCACCTGATTGCTTCCCATACTACTGATTTGGCATGCAGTAGGAAGTGCGGGAAATTCTGCTGGAAAAGGCAAATGGAATCACTTCTGAGTAATTCACTTCCAAACAGTGTAGATCAAGAAGAGGTTTTGCCAAAGGCCAGATTTGATAGTACAGTGGTACCTCAGGTTACAGATGCTTCAGGTTACAGACTCCGCTAACCCAGAAATAGTACCTCGGGTTAAGAACTTTGCTTCAGGATGAGAACAGAAATCGTGCGGCAGCGGCAGCAGGAGGTGTTGGGATACTGCCAGGGAGACAAAGTCCATCATGGCTCCCAAGCCGTGTCCGGACGTCCATCGGTCTCCCGTGGACACGCAGTATCAGCAATTAGCGACATGAGCTCCAGAAATAGCCTGCCACATTCTAGAGCCGATGCACGCTCTCTATCAGCAGATAATTCACAGCAGAAGTTGCACGCAGGAGAGCGTTATTTACAAGTTTTATTCAGCGTTGATCAGAACAAAGAAAAACATGACTGCCTGCTTCAGTGTCTCCAGACACAGAGAGAGCGAAAACAAAAGACACAACAGAAACATCCTGTGAAACAGAAAATACGCAGACTCTGACTCACAAAGCCTGCTCCCTTTTAAGGTGGAACGGAAATATCCTAACAGGAGGCCCCCTGTGGTACCTCAGGTTAAGAACAGCTTCAGGTTAAGAACGGACCTCCAGAATTAATTAAGTTCTTAACCCGAGATACCACTGTAGTCAAAATAACTGACATTCTGGGGGTCTCCAGCATATTATATTCCTCCATTTCATGGGGTTGGACTAGACCTTGCATGGCCACACTTGGCCCTCCAGATGTTTTGGGACTACAACTCCCATCATCCCTAGCTAACAGGACCAGTGGTCAGGGATGATGGGAATTGTAGTCCCAAAACATCTGGAGGGCCAAGTTTGGCCATGCCTGGAATAGGCGATCCTCAGGTTCCCTTCCAACACCACAGTTCTATATCTTTGAAGAAGCACTGATAAGCAGAGCCTAGGTGTTTCTGCACTTGTTTTGAATTAGCTCAGTAAATGGCATTGGAATGTTTTGGAAAGTCTGGTGGAGGTCCGCCCCACAGCTTGCTCCACTTGCGATCCTCACCCATCCCCAATAACGCCTCCTTTCATCTTATGCAACCGCTAAGCTCCCTTTTCATCTTCCCAACCCGCTTCTCTCTTTGATTCTGCCATCCCTTGGGCCCCTGCCAATACAGCCAGTGATCAGGAATTATGGGAGCTGTAGTTCAGCAATAGGGTATATTGGGTGTTAGGGGAGGGGAAAGTACCTCTGATGGGGACACATCATGCTCCTTCGGAGGTAGTTTGTCCACCTTCGGTCCCCACCCTGCGGTCAGCTCTCACCTGTGGCTCCTAGAAGCCGTCGGCAGGTGACAGTGGCCACACCCCAGGAAACGGCTTTGACTGACCAGCTAAACCAGGTAAGGGTAGCCGATGGGTCTCAAACCCTCAGTGTATTAGGGATTTCCCCTGCATGCAAAGATAGAATTGAGCAGATGAAAATAATAAATAAATAAATAAATTTTTTTATACCCTGCCCTCCCCAGCCAAGACCAGGCTCAGGGCAGCTGACACCAGGTATAAAAACAATTGATTAAAATACAACTTAAAAACAAGATTAAAATACAACATTAAAATGCAGCCTCATTTCAGTAGAAACTCAAATCAAAAACTTTTTGGGGATGAAAACGTCAAATCTCCACCAAGGCCAACTATCCAGACTGGTCCTGCGTGGGCCAGAAAAAAGCCAGGGAAGTCCCCAAATAGGAGTTCCATCACAGAAGGAGAAAGGAAAGAGGGGAAGGGGATCAAGTTGATTCCAAGCCAAAGGTCAGGTGGAACAACTCTGTCTTACAGGCCCTGCGGAAAGAAATCAGATCCTGCAGGGCCCTGGTCTCATGAGACAGAGCGTTCCACCAGGCCGGAGCCAGTGTTGAAAAGGCCCTGGCCCTGGTTGGGGCTAATCTGACTTCCTTAGGGCCCGGGACCACTAGGGTGCTGCTATATATGGACCTATAATAGTGGATCCAATGGTCAAGAAGGTGGTTTCTGCACGTGCTGGAGTAAGGGCAGATTGGGCTTGTCTGCCTGGGAAGGTAGGCCATCTAGGAGAAGAAAAACTCTGATCCTAAAATGGGACGTCTTCAGGTGAAGAACAGTCTCAGGAGTAAACCCCACACAAATTTGGAACGGATTCCCTAAGACAGTTGGATGGCGCCTTTTATGTCTCCTTCCGGCAACTCCTGCAGCCAAGCTGGTGCCAAACGTAAGGCTCTGCTTTCCTTTGGGCCTAATAATAATAATAATAATAATAATTTATTATTTATACCCCGCCCATCTGGCTGGGTTTCCCCCGCCACTCTGGGCGGCTTCCAACAGAATATCAAAATACAATAACCTATTAAACATTAAAAGCTTCCCTAAACAGGGCTGCCTTCAGATGTCTTCTAAAAATCTGGTAGTTGTTTTTCTCTTTGACATCTGGTGGGAGGGTGTTCCACAGGGCGGGTGCCACTACCGAGAAGGCCCTCTGCCTGGTTCCCTGTAACTTGGCTTCTCGCAGTGAGTGAGGGAACCGCCAGAAGGGCCTCGGTGCTGGACCTCAGTGTCCGGGCAGAACAATGGGGGTGGAGATGCTCCTTCAGATATACTGGACATCAGGGAGGCCAAGAGTGGGGTCTTGTCTTCTGTGCAGCCCAGGACTTCCACACAGGGCTTGTGCCCTGGAGAAGTTGCTTTGGTGCTGCTAATGCAGCAGTTTGACTTCACCCCCAGAAGCTCACTCCATTGTCTCTTGAGACAGATGGATGCCAACAAGTTCAGGAGCCTCTGGAGGACCATAGGTTAGTCACCTCTGTTTTCAAGTTTAAATGGTTTGAGTGGAGATATCTGCATACCAACCTCTCTCACTGAAACCTGTGGGTTTTTGTAAGTGCTTAATTTACGAATGCATCATGCCCAGTTATTTACTTTAAAATATTATGGGGCTTGGGAGGAAAAATAAAACCCAATTACAGTGGTACCTCGCAAGACGAATGCCTCACAAGACGGAAAACTCGCAAAACGAAAGGGTTTTGGGTTTTTGGAGTTGCTTCGCAAGACGATTTTCCCTATGGGCTTGCTTCGCAAGATGGAAACGTCTTGCAAGTTTGTTTCCTTTTTCTTAACACCGTTAATACAGTTGCGACTTGACTTCGAGGAGCAACTCATAGCACGCGGTGTGGTAGCCTTTTTTGAGGTTTTTGAAGACTTTGGTGATTTTTGAAGCTTTTCCAAAACTTTTCCAACACCGTGCTTCGCAAGACGAAGAAAACCGCAAGACGAAAAAACTCGCGGAACGAATTAATTTCGTCTTGCGAGGCACCACTGTAAAGATAAAGGGACCCCTGACCATTAGGTTCAGTCATGACCGACGCTGGGGTTGTGGTGCTCATCTCGCTTTATTGGCCAAGGGAGCCGGTGTACAGCTTCTGGGTCATGTGGCCAGCATGACTAAGCCGCTTCTGGCGAACCAGAGCAGCGCACGGAAACGGCGTTTATCTTCCTGCCAGAACGGTACCTATTTATCTACTTGCACTTTGACGTGCTTTCGAACTGCTAGGTTGGCAGGAGCAGGGACTGAGCAACGGGAGCTCACCCCGTCACGGGGATTCGAACCGCCGACCTTCTGATCAGCAAGTCCTAGGCTCTGTGGTTTAACCCACAGCACCACCCGCGTCCCTAAAATCCAATTACATGGGACTTATTCTCACTAAACTTAGCAATTACTTCTGAGTAATTGGTAAGTGTGTAAAGGTGCCCAACAAGACAGGTCCTTGCCCTGAGGATAGAATCATAGAATCATAGAATCATAGAGTTGGAAGAGACCACAAGGGCCATCGAGTCCAACCCCCTGCCAAGCAGGAAACACCATCAGAGAACTCCTGACATATGGTTGTCAAGCCTCTGCTTAAAGACCTCCAAAGTAGGAGACTCCACCACACTCCTTGGCAGCAAATTCCACTGTCGAACAGCTCTTACTGTCAGGAAGTTCTTCCTAATGTTTAGGTGGAATCTTCTTTCTTGTAGTTTGGATCCATTGCTCCGATGGTACAGTCTAAAATGCAGTAGGGAAAAGATTCAATTCAAGAATTTCGCCCTCAATTCTGTACCTTCTTACCTGGGAGTAAAACCCACCGAACTCACAGTGGACATGCATAGGTTTCAACTGTTGATCTTAAATCTTACCAATGTGATTTTTTCAATCTTGGTCCAGTTGTTGTGTCAGTCTAATCTACCTCACAGGAAAAAAATGTGAGAGCGTCCTGTATTGCTATCCTGAATTCCTTGCGGAAAAAACAACTTACAAATGCGATAAGTTACATTTTGAGGGTCGTTACAGGGATAGTGGCTGGGTTCTAATATTTGTTCACCACAAGGCTGATTAAGTGGCCTTGGAATAGTCATTATCTCTGCACCTCGTCTGCTTCAAAAGCTTGGTGTTGCTGCCACCGCTGTTATAAAAAACTACCCAGAGTTCCTTGAAACAACTTGGGGATTTAGCACAAGAAGAGAGCCGCAAAGCATGCGTAAATTCAATATTTTCATTACTGCTGGCTAACTCTTTGCACAGTTCTTTAAGAATTGAATTTATATTGATCTTCTTCCAGAAAGAGGCAGTCGATAGTCTTCAAATGGACACATGAGAACATGTGATAGAAAGCAGGGAAGGGAATAGAAAGGATTTAAAGGATTTTAGCCTCAACTCCCACCCAACAACTCTTCACAGTTAAGGCAGCAGCCCTAGTTCAGTTGACCTGTGAGTTACTCTAGCACATTTGCAAAGCTAAGCAGGGTCCTGTATGGTTTCAACTTGGAAGGGGGACCATGTGTTGAGATAGATGACCCTTGAGGTCCCTTCCAACTCCTACAATTCTGATGCGTTTAGGAATGTACTATACAGTGGTACGTCGGGTTACATATGCTTCAGGTTACATACGCTTCAGGTTACAGACTCGGCTAACCCAGAAATATTACCTCGGGTTAAGAACTTTGCTTCAGGATGAGAACAGAAATCGTGCTCCGGCGGTGTGGCGGCAGCAGGAGGCCCCATTAGCTAAAGTGGTGCTTCAGGTTAAGAACAGTTTCAGGTTAAGAACGGACCTCCAGAACGAATTAAGTACTTAACCCGAGGTACCACTGTAATGCCACAACCAGTGACTTTTGTTATCACAGTTACTCTTGTGCATGATCAATGTGGTTATTGTTCATATATTTCAAACTTTAATTGATTTTTTACAGACTGGAGTTTATGCGCCCTGTGGTCATTTGACCCCACCATTTGTGATGGGTTTTTTCTATGTGTGTGTGTGTACGTGTGTGTACCTGTAACATTTCATGCATCTGATGCAGTGAACTTGACCACTTTGTGCTATAATAAATTGATTGCCGTATTTTTCGCCCTATAGGACGCACCGGCCCATAGGACGCACCTAGATTTGGGGGTGGGGGAAATAAAGGGGGGGAAATTATTTCCCCCCCAGGCTTCCGCCGACCCCAGCCCCCAGAACAGGCAGCTCTGGGAGCTTGCGGGGCTGGGGTCGGGGGAAGCTCTCCGCCAGCCTCCAAACCAGGTCGGGAGACAGCGGGATGGCGCGCTGCGCCTCCCCACTGTCCCCCGAGTTTGCGGGGCTGGCGACGGGGAGGAGCAGGCTTCTCCCCACCGCCAGCCTTCTAACCAAGTCGGGGGACAGCGGGATGGCGGCGTTCCGCCTCCCCGCTGTCCCCCGAGTTTGTGGGGCTGGCGGTGGGGCTCTCCTGAAGCCTGGAGAGCAAGAGGGGTCGGTGCGCACCAACCCCTCTCGCTCTCCAGGCTTCAGCGAAAGCCTGCATTCGCCCCATAGGACGCACACACATTTCCCCTTCATTTTTGGAGGGGAAAAAGTGTGTCCTATGGGGCGAAAAATACGGTAGTTTTTACAGCACCCCAAGACTCTTCCTTGTTCCATTGCAGCAGATTAAAACAGCTACCCCTCTGGAATATTGACTTTCACCAACGCAGAACATAGAATCAAATGGTGCAGGGTTTGTTTTGAACTCTACCATTCCGGCTGCATGTTGGAGATTGCATTTTGGAGAGCTCCTGGGAGCAGAGGAGGAAAAATCCCCACATGCAGAAAATCAGAATGTCAGGGGGGAAATATTCTAAATTTCTGCTGGATCTTTTTGAAGTGTTTTCTGACCACCACCAGGCAAGGCACAGTCCACAGAAAGCTACAGTATATCACGTGGTTCTGCTGCACATGTAGATCAATTCCCTTATTCGGTGCACATCCTGGAAGTATATCAATAATGTTCTTCCTTTCTTCTTCTTCCTTGTAGCAAACCGTGTTAAAAAATGGTACAGAATTTTTTGAAATGTGGGAGGAGCCTCCGCCGCCAGTTTATATGCAGTTCTATTTTTTCAACTTGACCAATCCTTTGGAAGTGGTTGAAGGCGAACCTCCCATTGTGAGACAAGTTGGACCATACACTTACAGGTATTTTTTGCTTCATTCATTACTCCCAGACAGTTTATAAAGAGATTGTGCTTTGGTTCCCAAAACAAGATTCAAGGGATGATGGTGAAAGCAGGAATCACAAGGGTGTCAAAATGTCACAACAACTTGACCACTCAGAGAAGTAAGAAAGGAGCTGGTAGGTGAAGGATTAACTGTAGAGTTGGGATCTGTATAAGTTTCTAGCCCTCATGGATATAGAAATAATATTGTATAAGTAATACAGTGGTACCTTAGTTGTTGAACTTAATCCGTTCGACTCCCGGAACTGTTTGAAAACCAAGGCGCAGCTTCCGATTGGCAATCGGAAGTCACATTGGATGTTCAGTTTCCAAAAAAACCTTCGCAAACCGGAACACTTACTTCTGGGTTTGCAGCGTTCAGGAGCCGATTTGTTCGGGAGCTAAGCCTTTCGACAACCAAGGTGCCACTGGTGGATTCTCAGAGAGCTTAAGGCAGCGTCGTCAACCTTTTTGCACCAGTGGGCACATTAAAAAAAATTCAGAAAGCGCTGTGGGTGCCAGTCAGAAAATGGCTGCCATGGCAGTGTGGCATACGCAACATGGGGCATGGATTGGGGGTTCTGAGCTGGCACTGCTATGACCAGGGTGGGGAAGCAGTACTGGCAGTGACACCAGCTTCTGCCATGAAGGCATTTAACTTCCGGCAAGATCTTGTACCCTCTGGCCTTTGGCACTGTTTTACTAGAGTCGATGTACTGCACTAGGATGAACTGAGATATTTTAAAAAAGCTACTTTCCTCTCTCTCTTTCTCTCCTCTGTCTTTCTCTGCAGGGAACACAAGCTCCACGTAAATGTTCACTTTTTAGACAACGGCACAAAAGTGTCTTCTCTGAATCCAAAGACTTACTTCTTCGAGCCGGAGATGTCCGTGGGGGACCCAGAAGCTCATCTGATCCGGACTATAAACATGCCTGCACTGGTGAGGTTTCTTTCGGGCAGCTTGCAAGGATTTTATTGTCGCTTTTGTGCTGCTTTAATCAGAGACACCCGTGATTGAACCTTACGCCTGTAAAGCATGGGTGGGGGAGCTTTTTGTCATGCCAGGTGTTGCTGAACTGCGTCTCCCATCATCCCTCACCATTGTTCGTGCTTGCAGTGGCCAATGGGAGTTGCAGCGCAAACCGGCAAAGTTTAGCCACAGCTGCTGCCTGTCACTCCTTGCTGTTGGTTCCTGTAGTTTTAAACCCTCTGTGCACCCTACACTTGGATGGTGAGGGGTGAGTAGTCTCTTCCCTTTTAAAAATTGCAATCTGGCGTATTACCAACATCAAGAAGCATCACAAAACAGAACGAATGCAATGAAAAGCAAATGGCATTCATACTCCCTAACCCCAAAGTGTGTGAGATCACAGTCCTGTGTGTCCTTTCACAGCAAAATTGCTCAGACAAATGGCTTTAAACTTGTCCAGCCTCGCTCACACAAATCTCATGGCTATTATATGTAAGACTCAAAAAAATATTCCAAGAACGGATCCTTTTTCTGGAGTGATTAGCCATGCAGGCTTCATCTACGGAACCGCCTCTCCTGGTATACCCCGCGGAGGACCTTAAGATCCACAAATGACAACACCTTGGAGGTCCCAAGTCGCAAGGTGGTTAGATTGATCTCAACTAGGGCCAGGGCCTTTTCAGTACTGGCCCCGACTCGGTGGAACGCTCTGTCACAAGAGACTAGGGCCCTGCGGAACTTGACATCCTTCCGCAGGGCCTGCAAGACTGTTCCGCCTGGCCTTTGGTTTGGACTCAGTCAGACCCTTATGTTTCCCTCCCCTTATGGTTTTGATCTATGGGCTACCTTTAAAATGAGGCTGAATTTTAAATTGCATTTTAACCTGTATTTTAAATTGGTCCCCCCGCCCACCCTATTATGTTTTTACTGTAATTTTACTGGTGTTTGCTGGTGTTAGCCACCCTGAGCCTGGCTCTGGCCGGGGAGGGCAGGGTATTATTATTATTATTATTATTATTATTATTATTATTATTATTATTATTATTATCTGTGAGTTCCTTTTCTTTGTTGCAGCAGGGACTCTACACTTGGTAGCCCATGGAGTAATTGATGGAAGCTTGCCTGATCTTCCTTTCTTTTTTCTTTTTTTTCTAAATTTGGATGGTTGATGCAAATTGCTTCCTATCAGGGAGGAAGACTCACCTGAAACAGGCTGGGCTTGCTTGTCAAAAATCAGATCGTTCTGTGACAGCAGCAAGGGGGTTGTCAACTATTTGCCATTTATAGAGTGCTTATTTAGAATAAGATCTTCCTGAACTGTAGACTTGAAGGCAGTTCAAGGTGTTATGGGCTGGGGCTCTACCTTGTGGTGGATTGAAGAACCGCAGGCATTTAGGCATTCCATAGGCCAAAGTACACATTGTATGTCAGGTGATGGGAATCTCTCAGGTATTTTTCTGATCCTAAAAAGAGCTGTGGAGCCATGCCTGGCATAGGGCTGATGGTGATGGCATTTGGAGTTTAAATGCATTAGCAGAAGTTGAGCTTAACCGGACCCCTTGCTTGGAGGGAGCACATTTTACCATTGCATGTAGTCACACTGAGACGCTTGAGTTTAGTAAGATAATAAAAAAGCTAAGTTGGTTAAAGGAAATACATGCTTGACAGAAAATATCCTAGTTCTGTGTAGCCAAGGTGGAGATACAAAGAGGCATTCTTGCTCTTTCATCACTGCAGGAGAGCATAGCTGTCAACCGTCCCTTATTTGGCGGGAAAGTCCCTTATCCCAGCGCCGTGTCCCGCTACTGTCCCTTATTGATGATGTCCCTTAAATTTCCCGGGTTTCAAAGGAAGCAGCTCTTCTACCTCCCTCCCTGCCGGCCAGGGAGGAGGGAGGCTCCAACTGTGTTGCTTGGCTGCGTTGCTCACCCAATAAGGAGTCTTAAGAACGCCTGGGGGGTGGAGCTTGCATGCGTTGTGCCGATCAAATCGGCTGCGTTGCCTGGGGACTTGCCATTGCTCAGTGCTTCCCAGCGGAGAGGTGACAGTGGTTTTCCTTGCTGCATCCCCTTTGCCGGGTTGCTGCGCTGTGGGAACCACCGCTTGAGGCTTCGTTTGGCTGCTGGCTGGGCTTTCTGCCTTTGGCTTGGAGGGGCTCAGAAGTTGAACATACCTGTGCTTGGAAAATCCCTTATTTTGGTTGCTGATACTTTATTTTTGAGGCTGCTGGTCCCTTATTTTCAAATCTGTAAGTTGACAGTTATGCAGGAGAGACATGCAAATAGGCCTCCTTTCCCAAGGTAAGGACAAAATAGGAAATAAGGTCGGTCACCCTAAGGGTGTCAGTCTGGCATCGTAGGAAGGTCAGTGCAGGTTAAATCAGAAATGCAATCTAGGAAGTATGGAGGACCCCCTCTTTATCTACTCTCTCACCCCATGCAAATCCGCCAGTCTTCAATACAAGCTGAGTTGCACTCAGCACTTCCAAAAGATGACTCAACTCTGCCTCCCCTTTCCTTTTGGACTACCATCAGCTACAAAAGGGAAAACACGCATGCACTCAATGTGCAGTTTTACCCTAATGATGTCTCAGTAGCACTTTTCACAAGTTTAACATGTCTTCAAACAAAAACATCTTGGAGATCCCGAGCCACAGGGAGGTTAGGCTGGCCTCAACCAGAGCCAGGGCTTTTTCGGCTGTGGCTCCATTCTGGTGGAACGCTCTGTCACAAGAGACTAGGGCCCTGTGGGACTTGACATCTTTCCGCAGGGCCTGCAAGACAGAGCTGTTCCACCAGGCCTTTGGCCAAGGCACAGCCTGACCCCCTCCTTTGGTAATCCTCACAGAACTCTAGCCCAATGGTTGCCATCAATTTGATTTGAACTGATTTTATAATGAATTGATTTTAGAATGCTGTATTATTTTACTGTTGTTAGCCGCTCTGAGCCAGGCTTCGGCTGGGGAGGGTGGGATATTATTATTATTATTTTAATATTATTTGCAATGGCCCCGTGAGCTAGGGTGGTGCCACTGTGTGCTCCTGAGAGAAAAATGACTTGCCTGTGGCTGCCTGCTTGAGTTTTATGGCCGCCATGAAATTTAAACCGGGGGCTCATGTTACTCGTTTTAAAACGTACATCCTGTTTTTCATTATAAAATACATGCAAAGCAGCTTGCAGAGGGAAGTTCTTAAAATATACAGACTACTTTTTTAAAAAAAATAGCAGAACCAATTATTAAAATCGGTTGCCAATATTCAGTTCAGTTTCATCTATTTCGGTTTGCCCAAACTCTATTCGTCCTCTCAGGTAGTCTGCTACTGCGGTACATTGACTCCAGTAAAACAGTGCCAAAAGTCAGAGGACCCAAGATTTTGCCAGAAGGTGGCGCCGCTGCCAGCACTGCTTATTCACAGATGGTAGGATGGGGGTGGGCAGGGAGCCTGTGGGGGCACCCAAACTTGGGCTGCCTGAGGCAGCTGCCTCACCCCACCTCAAGGGTGAACCGACCCTACACCCCCTCCATTTCCAACCAGTTCCTGGGAGTCAGAACTACGGAGAGTGCTCTTCTGCTTCAGACCTCCTTGTGGGTTTCCTGCAGAAGCCTGGCTGGTCCCTGTGAGCTCCACATGTTCACACGCTTTCCTCCTCTTCCATCAGGTTGCAATGAACATGGCTACAGCAACGCCCATGCGTCTCCCTGCAGAGATCTTGCTCATATTATTTGACGAAAACTTGTTCACGACCCGCACTGTCCATGAGCTGCTGTGGGGCTACACAGACAAACTGCTCAGCGCACTACACAAATTCCGCCCCAGTATTGACCCAGACTTCGGCTTTTTTAAAAAGGTAAGGTTCTGACCGCACAATCCTACCTGTTCACAGACTGTCTCGCCAGAGTGGTGCATGCTCTAGTTATCGCCTGCTTGGACTACTGCAATGCGCTCTACGTGGGGCTACCTTTGAAGGTGACCCGGAAGCTACAACTAATCCAGAATGCGGCAGCTGGGAGCAGCCGCTGAGACCACATAACACTGGTCTTGAAAGACCTACATTGGCTCCCAATACGTTTCCAAGCACAGTTCAAAGTGTTGGTGTTGACCTTGAAAGCCCTAAATGGCCTCGGCCCAGTATACCTGAAGGAGCGTCTCCACCCCCATCGCTGAGGGCCTTCTGGCAGTTCCCTCATTGCGAGAAGCGAGGTTACAGGGAACCAGATAGAGGGCCTTCTCGGTAGTGGCACCCGCCCTGTGGAACGCCATCCCATCAGATGTCAAGGAAATAAACAACTACCTGACATTTAGCAGACATCTGAAGGCAGCCCTGTTCAGGGAAGTTTTAATGTGTGACCCAGCCAGATGGGTGGGGTACAAATAATAATAATAATAATAATAATAATAATAATAATATAATCCAAATTCAAGATCTGCTAGGGTGAGAGTTTTTGATTGGGTGGATTCTGAGGTTTCCTAGGAGAGCTGGCAAAAGATACACCAGCATAAGTTAGCCAGCATCTTGTCAGCTGGTATAAGCCCCCCACCAAGGGGTGATCCAGGGGTATGTTGGGGGCACAGCAGGGCAAGGAGCGATTTACACATATTCCAAACCCTGAGCTTCGAGGAAGGTGGTGCAAGTCACATTCCTCCTGAATGGAGTTTGGAATAGGCACGTCTGGGATAGCTCGGTCAGTACAGCATGAGACTTAATCTCTGGGTTGTTGATATGAGCCCCACATTGGGCAAAAGATTCCTGCATTGCAGGGGTTGGAGTAGATGACTCTGAGAGTCCCTTCCAACTTTACAATTCTATGATAACTTGGGTCAGCATTTTATAGGTAAGCTTGCTTTGTTCCTTACAAGGCAAGGTCTTGCCTGTTTTCTTTGTTATTTGGAGCCATTGCAAACATTTTCTCCCGCATCCTGCCAGTCAAACGGAACAAGGCCTACACACTCAACCTTGGATTTTGCTTCAGACCAGCATCAAGGCTTGCAATCCCAGTATACAATCTGCCATGCACCTGTGTTCAGAGTGCTGCGTATGGTCTGCGCCATCTTGAATAGGGTGGCTGAGAAAATCGGGGAGAAGTGTTTGCTGTTCTGTGTGGACACCGTGGGGCTGGACTGGATGCAGCTGGCTCTTCCCTGTCCCCTCCTTCCTTCATCCATCTGATGTCAGATGAACTTTTATCGCCCGCAGGCATCTTCAGAAGCCCCTTTCAAAGTGTTGTTACAGTGCTTTGAAAGGGACTCTTCTGCGAGAAACGCTGATCCAGCAACCTTATGGCTGAGGCAGGTGCAGGGCCGCTGAGTGTGCCTTAGCTGAAATGTTCTGGCAGGCCAGATTGAGAGGCTAGGCAGGCCCAGTTCAGTCTACAGGCCCCAGTCGTCTCCCATCACAAGGCTTTGGAACCAGGGATGTTGGAGAACTTCACTCAGCGTCTGCAAGCAAACCAACCTATTTAGCACTTCCTAGCTCACTGATAGGGACGCGGGTGGCGCTGCGGGTTAAACCACAGAGCTTAGGACTTGCCGATCAGAAGGTTGGCGGTTCAAATCCCCGCGACAGGGTGAGCTCCCTGCCAACCTAGCAGTTCGAAAGCACGTCAAAGTGCAAGTAGATAAATAGGTACTGCTCCTGCGGGAGGGTAAACGGCGTTTCCATGTGCTGCTCTGGTTTGCCAGAAGCGGCTTAGTCATGCTGGCCACATGACCCGGAAGTTGAACGCCAGCTCTCTCAGCCAATAAAGCGAGATGAGCGCCACAACCCCAGAGTCGGTCATGACTGGACCTAATGGTCAGGGGTCCCTGTACCTTTACCTTTACCTTTACCTTTACCTTTACCTAGCTCACTGATACTCAGATTAGCATATTAATCTGGGCTGAAAAGGTTCCCAAGTCCTGTAAGAGGGTGAACGATCAGTTGTTTCTTTCCTGTCCCTCCATCCCACCAATCACAAAAGCGGTCATGAAAGCAAAAGCTCTCTCTATCTATCTCATTCGTGTTTTATTTCTAGATGAACGGGTCCGACGATGGCGAGTACATTGTCCTAAGCGGGGAGAAGAACTACCTTGACTTCACGAAGATCGTCAAATGGAGAGGGAAAGAGTAATGTTTCTTTCTTTTCCTTTTAATTTGAGCACTGGACTCCGTGGTTAATAATTCGAGTTTCAAATTTTGAAAGGCAAAGACTTGCAGAGCAAGAGCTCTTGGGCGATGATGGTGATGATTTGATAGAGCAGTATCAGTGTGCTAAGCCAGGGAGCACATTTTGAGAGAGTGCTGCGGGTGCCCATCACAAAATGGCCGCCATGGCATGACACACTAAAGGGAGCACAGTCTTGGGGAAGCTTTCCCCAGAATTGTAATTCCATACCAGAAGACCTTTAAGCTTGTTGCATTTCTGCCTCAGAAATAAAACAGAAGCAGGGGAAAGCGCATTAAAGGAGAGGGGGACCCCAGCAAATTAGGACCCCAAGATTTTCTGTTGCCAGGTGTCCAAACAAATCAGTCGCAGCTCTGACTTCACCCATTGGCTTAAAACACTGGCTTAGTTCACGGAAATCACTTAGAAGGGTACCTGCATGTTTGGGTCCATAACTTTATTTCTAGGAGGGATAGTGTTAAGTTGTGGGTGAACATATCAGACGACACAGCGATTCTTCAAACAGCTCTTGTTTATTCACAGGCCAGGACAGAACTGAACTGAAAGGCTCAGTCAGCCTGCTTATATAGAGCTCCAGTGCCACGTTACTGTAACAACTTTCTAAAACTATCCAATCACTGAATGTCACTTTCAATCCTTCATTTGCATAACTATCTACAGTATCCCCCTGCTGGCCCAGAGTGAGAACTTCGGTACATAACAGATAGAGTTTTATTTAAATAAAAGCCCAAGGGCAGCTAAAGAAACCCTTTATGAGCATTGTGGCGCCCATGTGCTCTGCCTTGGCAATCCCCACGCTAAACAAAAGGCTGTCCCCAAGCCCAGTGCTCTCCAGTTGTTCTTGGACTCTGACTCCCATCATCCCTCACCATGGGCCATGCTGTCTGGGGGTGGTGGGAGTTGGAGTCTGGATAACACAAGGACACCAGTTTGGAGATTGCTGGACTTTTCAAAGGCTTGGTGGAAGGGGTCGTGTTGTTTTAAAATAAAAAGAGGTAGTTCTTGTTAGTTTTTTTTTAAAATAGAGGTGGCTTTTTGTCGGTTCTCTACAAAATAATTCTACACAGTAAGGGAGAATGGGCCATCTCATTGAAAAGAACAGGCTGTCTTACTAAGGTGGTAAGATTGAGGGAGCCAAGTTGAGAGGCAGGGATCAGTAGATAAATATATTGGGCTATAAGTAAAAATAAATGAAGGGGGCAAGGCAGTAGAGATCTTTAAAGTTGAGGACAAAGAAATTCTTCTGCATATGGAAGAGGATAAGAAGAAACAGAGATGAGGTTCCATCTGGCGGATGGGGAAGTGACTTGGGAATAATAGCCCTAGGCTGATTTATTTGAGGCTGCTGCAAAACACTGATTTTTCTACGTGCTCAAAAGCTGTTCCTCCTCCGTATGTCTTCCCTCTGCAGCTCACTAGACTGGTGGACGTCGCCAACTTGTAACATGATAAATGGAACCGACGGTGATACTTTTCACCCATTGATAGACACTGATGAAACCATCTACGTTTTCTCATCAGACTTCTGTAGGTAAGAATGGTGGAAGGTGTTCATATCGTAGTGCTTTTCCTACTGTCACAACAACACTTAGGAAGGAGCAGGTTCAAGCAGGCCACCAGGAAAGTTAACTAGTGCATTTCAGTGGGGTATATGGGGCATCCCAAGCCCATAACTCCCTGGTGAGCATTGCTAGCGTTGGATTATCCTCTGTTTGGAATACGTGTAAATCGCTCCTTGCCCTGCTGTGCCCCCAACATACCACGTGTGTGTGCTTGTGTTTGGAAGACGGAAGAGAGAAAACGGGGTGGAGAAGCTGAGCTGGAAGCAGCAAACAGGAGCTGGGAACCAGATGCTACAAACCAGAGGAATCGGAAGCCAGGAATACAAACTGGGAAGTCAGATCTTTAGTCCAAAGTCAGAGCCAATGCGTGTTGCTGCCTAGGCAACAACTTAGCCCTGCACAGGAAGCTTTCATCGTTCTTTCTAATGAGGTGATGCAATGGCCAGCCTAGGTGGGTGAAGTCCAACTGGAGCCCATTAATCCATTGCCAGCCAAGCGATGCTCTAACCTGTAGCCTTGTTGGCTCACTGAGTAGGGCAGCAGTTTCCAGCTCAATGGGTCCCTGGCTTTTGCCCCAGGGGTTTCCAGTGACACAGGCCCTCCATTCACACCACAGCAGTCCTGAAGAGCACACAATGCGTCTTTTGTTTCCGATCAAAGCCCGCGGCGGAAGGCTTCAGGCTTTTCTTGTCCTTTCCAGGTCCATGTACCTCACGTTTCAGAAGTACGTGACTGTTGAAGGGATCTCAGCCTACCGGTTTTCGCCTCCTGAGATGCTCTTTGCAAACGCTTCCGTCAATCCAGACAATGCCGGGTTTTGTGTACCGGCAGGGAACTGCCTAGGGGCAGGGCTCCTGAACATCAGCGCCTGCAATCAAGGTACGTGAGCCAAAAGGGATGCTAGGGCAGGACAGACTTTGCCAGCCCTGCACACCTCCCAGTATCATTTTGCAGATTTGTTTGGGTTTGTGTGTGTGTGTGTATGTAATCTCTGACTCCTGGAAACCCCCAAAATAGCCCGGCAAGGACTGTGCATCCTCGGTGGGTATGGAATGCCGACTGACAGTTGGAGGGAGCAGGAAATGGAAACTGGGAGAGCAGGGGCCATGCAGTGGAGTATCCTGGGAAAGGGTATGACTGGCTTGAAGGAATCCTGAACAGGAGCACCCCAAGGTGCAGCTTTTTTTGCCAGGGACCGTGCTGAGGAGGGGTGCGCTGAGGAGGAATGGTGGGAGTCTCCCCCTGCTCCGGATCTTGAATCTTCCCAGGAGCAAGAGGACAGTATAGATTTGGAACAGCGGTTTGCAGAGGGGCATAGTTCAGAAGGCAGAAGCTGGGAAATACTGGGTGGGGAACAGCTAGGAGAAGAAACATGGGAAGAGAGAGGGTTAACAGACTCAATTTCTCTGAAAGCATTCATCCGCTCAGCCCAAGGTCAAGAAGAGCAGATGTGGCAGCACAGAAAGCACAGTGGTTGCAAGATCAGGTTACAAGACACGGTAGTGACGTGGGGGTCTAGGGAGGAAGTGGGAAACCCTTAATTGGGAGCACCTTCATTCCTAGGAATGGATTCTTTGTTCTCTCACTGTGATCATTAAAATGTCTAACTGGTAAGAGACTCCTTTCTCTTTGTTCTGCTTGTTTACTGCCAAAGGGGAGCGGGGGGAGGAAGCCAAGTCCTTGAAGCCTGACACCACTTTCCCCCTGTAGGCAAAAGATCTTGCATTGCAGGGGGTTGGACTAGAGGACCTTTGGGTCCCTTCCAGCTCTGCAATTCTATGAAATACTGCTAGGGCACCAGTGAGAATTTTGTGCACTGGGATGTCACTGGTTCAGTTCTCACCTCTGGCTCGAATTCATTTGGTGGTCTGTCAGGGAAGCTTCTGCAGGAGGGGGATAATGATACTAGCCTGTTTTATAGTTCTGTCGCAAGGCTCACCGAGCGAAGGGAAAGACCTTTGAATGCTTAAAATGTTCCATATAAATGCTAGCTCTTATTATTATTACAGCAGCTTCGGTTGATTAGTTATCTGGCTTTTTAATTCATCTTCATGATGTTAAAACAGTGGTACTATTGATTATAATTATAATAGTGTAAAGTCCATGAGATTTAAAGGGTGAGCAAAATTAGGACACTTACTTAGTACTACAAGACTCAATTTATATCCTGCCTTTCCTACAGCAACCTGAAGGTGGTGTATATAGCTTTGCCCCTATCCATTTTATCTTCCCAACAGCTCTGCGAGGGAGGTTAGGTAATGGCTGGCCCAAGGTCTCACAGTGAGCTTCGTGGTTGAAGGCACCACACCACACGGGCAGAACTGTGGCTGTATGTCTGGAGGGAATTTTTTAAGGGAAATGTGCCCTTTTCCGTTCAGTTTCTGACAGCTGTTGTTCTTACAGGTGCACCGATATTTTTATCACCCCCACATTTTTACCTATCCGATGATAAGTTTGTCCAGGACATTGATGGCATGCATCCGAATCAGGAGGAGCACGAGACATATGTGGACATAAACCCTGTAGGTACCACGCTCTGCCTTATAGTTGTTACGGTTTGGCTTTCAGGAAGGACCTGTAACAACAACAACAACAACAACAACAACAACAATAATAATAACAATAATAATAATAATAATTTATTATTTATACCCCGCCCATCTGGCTGGGCTTCCCCAGCCACTCTGGGTGGCTTTCAACAAAATATTAAAATACAGTAAAGCATCAAACCTTAAAAGCTTCCCTAAACAGGGCTGCCTTCAGATGTCTTCTAAAAGTCTGGCACTGTATTTTAATATTTTGTTGGAAGCTGGCCAGAGTGGCTGGGGAAACCCAGCCAGATGGGCGGGGTATAAATAATAAATTCTTCTTCTTCTTCTTCTTCTTCTTCTTCTTCTTCTTCTTCTTCTTCTTCTTCTTCTTCTTCTTCTTCTTCTTCTTCTTCTTCTTCCTCCTCCTCCTCCTCCTCCTCCTCCTCCTCAAACTCCAACGCTCCACAGGCCTCAAAGGGCTCAAGGGATTGCTAGGCACTATTTTTGTGCCGTTTTCACAGCTCTTTTAGGGCTGTTTTTGCTCCTTTTTGCGCGGCTTCCGGGTTTGTGGTTACACGTGCCTTGAACGCAAATGGAGAGTTGCCTGTATTCAGGATTAACAAATTCAGCAAGCAATTAACATGCCTATGGGTAGCCTCCATAAACAGCAGGAGCCATTGCTTCCGCTGCAGCCCACGTGGCATGGCGAGGAAGCACCATAACTCAGCGGCAGAGCGCATGCTTTGAATGCAAAAGGTCCCAGATTTAACTTCCCAACATCTCCTGGTTGATGATGTCAAACCCTGGCGAGCCTCTGCCAGTCAGTGCAGGTAAATCTGAGCTAGATAGGTCAATGACTCTTGGGTTGAGCGCTATTCTCTGCTTCGTAGGGATGTCTCCTTTGGGCAACATCTTAGGATGGTTTATGGTGATGGCAGAGGCTTAGATGCAAATAAATAAATACACTGCACACACTAATGCACGCCAATAACCAATTTCTAAAATCTTACTGAGTCACAATTCCTTTATCCCTCAGTTGACAGGAGTGCTGGTCAGAGCAGCCCGGCGACTGCAGATCAATACTTACGTTGAAAGGCTACCCGATTTTATGTAAGTACTCTGTTGGGGTTTTTAAATTTTTTAAAAAATCAGTACAGTGGTGCCTCGCAAGACGAAAAGAATCCGTTCTGTGATTCTCTTCGTCTAGCGGTTTTTTCGTCTTGCGAAGCAAGCCCATTGACGGATTAGAGGATTAGCGCTATTAGCGGCTTTTAGCGGCTTTTAGCGGCTTATCAGCTTATCGGATCATCTGATAAGCGGCTTAGCGGCTTAGAAAAGGGGGGGGTGAAGGAAAAAAACCCGCAGGAACTCACAAGACATTTTCGTCTTGTGAAGCAAGCCCATAGGACATTCGTTTTGCGAAGCACCTCCAAAACGGAAAACTCTTTCGTCTAGCGAGTTTTCCGTCTTGCGAGGCATTCGTCTTGCGGGGCACCACTGTATAAGAAAACCATTAGAATGAGTCGTATATAAAGCAGGATAGGAGAAGGGGAACAAAGGACGTTAAATTAAAAGGCGCAGTAGATACTTGAAAAGATGAATGAGATTTTTTAGGATATTTAATTATTTAAACCGTATCGCTTTAGCATGTTGATGTTCCCTGGGAACAGGGATTGAGTACTAAACCGCTCTGGGAATTGTAGCTCTGTGAGAGGGGAGAGGAGTCTCCTAACAGCTGGAAGCATCCTTAACAAACTGAAGTCCCCAGGATTCGTTGGAGGGAAGCAATGACTCTTAAAGGTAAAGGTAAAGGGATCCCTGATCATTAGGTCCAGTTGTGACCGACTCTAGGGTTGCGGCGCTCATCTCGCTTTATTGGCTGAGGGAGCCGGTGTACAGCTTCCGGGTCATGTGGCCAGCATGACTAAGCCGCTTCTGGCGAACTAGAGCACCACACGGAAACGCCGTTTACCTTCCTACCAGAGCAGTACCTATTTATCTACTTGCACTGGTGTGCTTTCGAACTGCTAGGTTGGCAGGAGCAGGGTCCAAACAACAGGAGCTCACACCATTGCGGGGATTCGAACCGCCAACCTTCAGATTGGCAAGTCCTAGGCTCTGTGGTTTAACCCACAGCGCCACCCGCGTCCCTTACAAAATGACTCTTACAAAGTGATATAATAGTGTTTCAAAGGTCTGGTGCTGGTTTGGCCAGGGATAAGTGCAAGGGGAGGGGTGACGAGATCTGTGTGCTCCTCTCATTTCCACCCTCTGACCTTGCTAAGCCACTTCAAGTAGCCTGTGGCATGAGTAGGCGAGAAATTGCATGTGTAGAGAGGTGAGCAGCCTATTTTGGCATCTGGATAGGGAGAGCTGCCCTGCCAGCCAAGCTTCTGACTAGGCACCTGTGCTGTACCCTTGTATTGTTAATTTTTAGCCACACCTCTTGCACTCAATAATAATAATAATAATAATAATAATAATAATAATAATAATTTATTATTTATACCCCGCCCATCTGGCTGAGTTTCCCCAGCCACTCTGGGCGGCTCCCAATCAGTGTTAAAAACAGTACAGCGTTACATATTAAAAACTTCCCTGAACAGGGCTGCCTTAAGACGTACAATGGACGGCGCAGATACCGCGTTGGGAGAGCAGCGTTTCCAAAAGCCTTTATCCACTGGGGTTGGGGGCAGCGAAGAGAGCCAGTCTCTGATCTCATAGTACCTGAGAGTGAAGTGGCAATCTATGTTGTATGCAACAGTTCTTTAAACTACTTTTCCACCTTCTTTTAGCCAAACAGGCAACATCAAAACCATGTTCCTCCCTGTGCTCTACATAAACGAGGTAGGCGTTTTTGCAAAACACCTTCTGCTTCTTTACCGCTAACCCAGCGTGTTGTGACAGGTGGAACTTATCTGGGGGGGGGGGGATATATACTGCAAGGAGAATTGTTGGGGAATAATGTGGATTCTGAAATCTCAGAAGCTAGTGAAGCTGCAGAATAACCTTTACTTGAAGAGGGAGAGAATGCTTTAGTGAAGGGGTTAGCAAACTTTTTCAGCAGGGGGCCAGTCCACTGTCTCTCAGAACTTGTGGGGGGCCGGACTATATTTTGGAGGGAGAAAAAATGAATGAATTCCTGTGCCCCACAAATAACCCAGAGATGCATTTTAAATAAAAGGACCCATTCTACTCATGTAAAAACACGCTGATTCCCGGACTGTCTGCGGGCCAGATTGAGAAGGTCATTGGGCTGGATCCGGCCCCCGGGTCTTAGTTTGCCTACCCATGCTTTAGTGCATAGATCATTAGTCTTCCTTGCCTTGATTGCCAAAAACAGAATAAATATGACTTCGTCTACTTGCACGATTTGCGTATGTTGCGGAATTCAGTGCCCTTTGTGCGGAATTTGCATTGCCTACGTGTGGAGCTTTACGAGGGTGGTGGTGGGTTATCAAACTTCCAGGAAGACCTCCCTCTGATGTTATTGTTATGTTACTCAGCATACAATTAGAGAGTACAGGGAAGGGAAGAACACGGCTGCAAAATTTGAACTCCCCTGCAACAGCAAAAATATATTGGGTGTGGTCCTGAGAAAAGAAGACACTGAAAGGGTTCAGGGCATTAGCTTACAGATTTAGCTTAGGTTGCAGGGGCAAATTTACAAGCAAGAGAAGCTTGATGATTATGTAATTAGCATCCCGCTTAATGCCAGGATAGTGTCTAAGTGGATCACAAAACATAAAAACCAATTGTGCAACATGAGTGTAATACAGATGGATTATAAACGCACCGTAATTAAAATAAAAAAATGAAGCCATCTCAATAAAATGTTTATTCCCACGACAAAAAAAGTGCAAGCCTGCACAAATTACAAAGTATTTTACTTGCTATAATTGAATGTGCCTTTCAAGCCGAATTTCCTTCTGGGAGGGATGGAGCAGTGATACACTTTGAGTTTCAGTGCAGCCCATCCCATTAACACATTAATGCAGTGATTAAAACAGCAGACTGGGATCGAGGGAATGTCTGTATGAGAAGGTTGCCTCCAAGAGCCGGCGGAATGCCCATGCAGATGAGGCCTTTCATATTTCAGCAGGGAGCTCATTCCATAGCACCAGTTGGAGACACAATCTAAATCAGCCTTCCCCAGTCTGCTTGCCCTCCCGACTTTTTTGACTACATCTCCCTTCAGCCCCACTCAGGCAGCATAGCAAGTCCAAAACATCTGGCAGGCAGCGTGTCGACAAAGGCTGATCTGAATCATATTTGACTAGAGTCGTGTGGATAACAGAATGAATCTATGCCTCTCTCCTCCCTGCCCCTTTTTATCCTCCAGAGTGTTGTGCTGGACAAAGCATCCGTGGCAAAATTGAAGACTGTTCTTCTTGAAACCGCGGTGATGACCAGCGTCCCCTATATCATCATGGCACTAGGGATTCTTTTTGGTGCTCTGTTTGTTGCGCTTGTCTGCAAGCCCTTACGGGCGAGGGAGGAGGTAAGGTAGCGCTTGGATCTGACCTTTTCCCTTTGCTTTCTCTGTACCTCTCTTATTTTGTTCATTTTCATAAAAATCAAAACCTTTCCCTTTTTTTAAATTTCCTCTTGATTTTGACTTACTTTCTTCATGCAATCACCAGAAAGATTTTGTGTTTTTGTTTTATTCCTTTCTCTGTTGTCTTCCTTTTATTTGTTTCTTCCGAAATGCTGGTTCTAGGGCAGCGAAGGTTTAGTAGACACAGAGTAAGCACCTTTCCGCAAACGTTCAGCAGCTGTCTTAAGACACATGGTAAGATCAGCAAAGTCCATATCTCTTTCCTAATCCTCCTTCCTAGCTACAATCCTTATTCACTAAGGAGAAATGGTTAGCTAGTGAACTCCAAAGTCTTAAGGTCTGTTTCGCACATGTGTGATGACTATCATTCATTGACTGTAATGACTTTCACACTTGCATGACTAATTAATTGCCAACGGTAGTTTTTTTCACATAGCCCAATATCAGCTCAAACTGGGAATGGATGGATCAGTCAATATATTCCCCATCTGTGGCAGTTTGCAATGCCCATCTTGTTCCCTTTTTGACTTAAAAAAAAATCAATATGAAGATCACCTTTGTATACACATTTAAATACTTACTTTATCACAAAATGTGTATTTTTCGCTCTGCATGCAAGTGCATTTTACCCTAAAGCACACATCTTTTGAGTCGAGAACAACAAACACATGCATGTGTGAACCAGCCTTAAGGTCAACACTCCTCGCTTGAAGGTCTTGGCAATCTCACTCCTGCAGCCCAAGCAATGTTGGGACGTTTAGGCTGCAGTTCTTACCCCACTTACTAGGAGTGAGCCCCATTGAATTCAGCGGGGCTTAACTTCTGAGTCGACGTAGTTTGAATGGCACCGTTGCTTGGTTGGTTAGTCAAGTCGCCATGTGAGCATGTGTGTGCTTGCGAGAGAAAGCGAGAGAAGGGGATGCCCTTCTTAAGGTGATGTCCGTTTGGACATCTGTGTGCTGTGGGTCAGGGCCCCAGCTCAGTGGTAGAGTATTTGCCAGTCCAGTCCCCATCATCCGTAGGTGCAACTGCCAGTCAGTGCAGACAATCCTGAGCTGGATGAACTGTTGGTCTGACTGCATGAAGCAGCTTCCTGTGTTGCTGTGTTCCCCTATTGAATAAGAAAGCGAGCGTGGTCTTTTTCCCTAAGCTAGAAATACAGCTTTCCTCATGTGTGGATTTAATTCACTGACTAAAATTCTTCTAGTTCTACTGGCCATTGACTGAAATAAATAATATATAATCCTAATCCTATAACACCTTAACTAGATTTCTTTAGTCAGGAAGAGTCCTAGTTACTGTTTTCTTCTTTTATTTTTATATACATTTTCTTTCATTCCTCCTTCCATAATAATAATAATAATAATAATAATAATAATAATAATAATTTATTATTTGTACCCCGCCTATCTGGCTGGGTCTCCCTAGTCACTCTGGGTGGCTTCCAGCAAAGATTAAAATACATTAAAATGTCACTCATTAAAAACTTCCCTAAACAGGGTTGCCTTCAGATGTCTTCTAAATGTCAGCTAGTTGTTTATCTCTTTGACATCTGATGGGAGGGCGTTCCACAGAGCGGGCGCCACTACCGAGAAGGCCCTCTGCCTGGTTCCCTGTAGCTTTGCTTCTCGCAGCGAGGGAACCGCCAGAAGGCCCTCGGCGCTGGACCTCAGCGTCCGGGCAGAACGATGTGGGTGGAGACGCTCCTTCAGGTATACTGGGCCAAGGCCATTTAGGGCTTTGAAGGTCAACACCAACACTTTGAATTGTGCTTGGAAACGTCCTGGGAGCCAGTGTAGATCTTTCAGGACCAGTGTTATATGGTCCCGGTGGCCCCTCCCAGTCACCAGTCTAGCTGCCGCATTCTGGATTAGTTGTAGTTTCCGGGTCACCTTCAAAGGGAGCCCCACGTAGAGCGCATTGCAGTAGTCCAAGCGGGCGATAACTAGAGCATACAAGGCTGATTGGCCCAACGTCTCCTTGCAACCATCATGGGCTAAGTGAGAACGTGAACCCAGGTCTCCCCAGTCCAAGTTGAGTACTTTGGAGCCCACCCTAGTTTGAAAGTTGGCGGAGGGATACCAGAGCGCTCCAGGAGTCTTTTCCCCACTCTGCCTGTTGTGTGGACTTCGTTTCTGAGCAGGTTCTTGCAACCGCAAAAGTGAACCTGCTTCTGTGTTGGTGTGCGCCATGCGGCTTTGCTTGGGGTGTCCATCGCGGTGGTGGGTTTTGTCCAAAACGAGAGAGAGAGGAAACAAGCAAGGGGTGTTGTTCTGTTGCTGGCCGGACATCGGTTTCTCAGTTGAACCTAGAGGCAGCATTACCCGGTGGGATGGAGCTGCAATCACTTCCGCTTCCCGGAAGCAAGAGCGGAAAGCAGTGGGGAGGTCAGCACAGTGCAGGTGCACCAGCGGAAACCCTGGGTTGGCTCCACCAGTCCTTTCACAGAAAGCGGCAGCGATTCTGCTTCGCCAGGTGAACCCCTTCTGCCCTGCTTCTCCCTGTCCTTCTCACTCTGCTCCCCCCGGAAGCAATTTTACCTACTGCGCTTATGGGTTAACTAAGAGACTGCATGGAACAGGGGTTGCCAAGTCTTGTGGCCATGGTGATGGGTTTTGGGGAGTGGGGGGTGGGTATTGCCAGTTGTTTACTTTTATGTAAGAATTTTCAGTATGCAAAATGTGTCCAGTTTTTTGGGGGGCGGGCAGGCAACAACAGCTGGTTCTTATCATAGGAATGTTGAGGGTACAATTCCCAATTTGTCAATTGGTCGGGGAGGCTGAAAGATTTGTCCATAATTTGGATCCAAGATACATTCGAGGGCAGTACACTTCATCTAATGGAAAGTCATGTGATCTTGACTTACTTTCAGATTTCTCGGTTCGATGGTGGAGATGAAAACTTCCCCGCATGTAGAAATCTGACATATGAGGGAGGAGGCTAGACTTAAAAGCCTGTCCCTGGTGTGCTAATTTTCCACAAGCAGGGAGATAATTGCTATAACTGGATATTCAAATGTGTGGTACCACACCTCCAGTCTGAAATGGTACAGTCTTTAGAACATGGTACCATGTGATTTATCGGCCCCATTAAGATGCACAACTTTTCAAAGGAAAACCTCTGACCATGACATGACAGATATCTAAGGTCATTTCCCTAAAAGCCATATACATCATATCCCTACTGTAATTTTCCAAATATATATGCTTGGCAGGGGGTTGGACTCGATGGCCCTTGTGGTCTATTCCAACTCTATGATTCTATGATCTCTTAAGGCATATACATAACACAGACTTCAACTAGTATAGTGAAATTCTCTGCCCACCCCACCCCCAAATTGTAATTCTGCAAGTGGAGCCTGGGGATCTCTTAATACTCAGCACCCACCCTAAACTACAAGTCCCAGAATTCTTTGCAGGAAGCTGTGATTGTTTTACAGGTATAAAACCGAGACACTTCTACAGTGTAGGGGAAGCACATGCTGTATTTGTCAGCCTTGGATTGCAGTATTGATACCTGTCAGGATAGCACCTTTCAGTTCTGTGTTTGTCTTTCCTACCTGTCTTAATTGCAGGCTTCCGAAGACGAGAGAGCGCCGCTCATCCGGACATCGTGACTCAATTTCCCCAGCAACAACAAGAACAACACTTTTCAGAAACGAGCTTAGTGATGACTGAACTATGCAAGCTGCTCTTAACTGCAACCACTACGCTGTACAACAGTCTCGACCGTCTCCCCTGCACACTAATATATGTTAACATTCTGTTTCGGGTTTTGCGGCATTCAGGAAGGCTTTGCTTTGTGAAAAGTGGACTGCTGTTTAAGAGCGGAGGTTGCGGTACTGCCTTTTCTAAAAAGCTGGAACAAAGGCAACTTCCGTTGTCTTCCGAGATTGCAAAAAACAGCGTTCTAATATCCCTGTGTGGCTATAGACACTTGCACTGGTGTTCTCCCATTGACTCCCATGGGACTGTAGTAGTGTCGGTGTCTGTGGATCGGTCCCTTTTCTTTGCCTGTTTGGCGGGCCATAGGAATTTGTGTCAGTTGCAATGGGTCCGTTTTTATTTATTAGAATCACTAGGTACAATCCTGTCCTTCAGTAACCTGACTTACTGCCAGCCTCTCTGACATACCAGGCATTTTAGTTTCCTCCTTGTGTCCATTTTCGCATTGCACAGCTGGGAATGTTTTGTCGGTCTAGCTAGCTCATGATCTTGATCCTACAATGCAAAGGGAGATCTCCAGCCTCCATCACATTTTTCGCGGGTACGGCTGCAGAACTAACAGCCCACTGTTGTACCATACTGCTCTGCATCCATTGGATCGATTTTGGGATGGTTCCCCATGAATGCATACCTGTGAAAGTGACCTGGAGCCGGTCTAGCAGCGCCACTTGGGAGTCACAGATACCTGGTCCAGTGGGCTATTTTAAAAATGTGTCCAGTTCAGCACCTTTTAGGTGAATTGGTGTGTCTTCCCACCGCCCACCATGCAAATGTTTTCTAAAAGCTGGTCTGTGGATAGAAAATGTTCCCCGAGAGCCGGCTCTCAAGTATTTGATAAGGAACACTAAGGGAGTGCATTTGAATCAGCACACCTGTAAAGATCACTGATTGCTCTTTTTCCATGGGCTGCCTAAAACTGGCAAAGACGCGCCCCTCTTGCATTCTCTGTGAGGTCTCCCTACAGACCAAACCAAGCCCTTGACATGCGACCTCGAAGGGGCTAGGAAATGGCAACGCTGTCCTTTTGCCCTCGACTCTGCCAGCAGGAGCCTCCATCACTGCAAAAATGCTGAAAGTGCAGGCAGGTAGAAGCAACCACCAACAGCATCCTTGCTGGCTGCAGCCAACCTTACACTGCCCTCCCAAAAAACCCAGGCATTTTGGAATGGGCAGGGAGAGCTGCCCTAGCTTGATCTGCTATTGGCAATGGACCTGATCTCTCTTGCCAAGCCAGTCTACAGTTGGTGTAACAACAACTCGCAGCTTTTATTGCCATCCTGTTCTGCGGTGGCAGGAGGGCTCTGTATGCAGTGGTGGTTTTGCTGCTTGATTCAGCCCCGCTGCTTCCAGCCTGGAGTTGCAATTGCTTGCCTAGTTGCTTTAGACATAATCTCCGAATAAGCCAGTTTCTCAGATCTAGCAGCATGTAGCGTTTTAAGAGACCTCTCAGTCAGAGGCATCTAGCTGTGTCAACCCTCCCTTCCTGTCTGCTTATCTGGAAAGAAACAGTTGAGCCTCCCTGAGTGTAAAAAGGCACAAACTCATATTGTGAGGTCTGGAAGAGGAAAGGACTGCGTCGCCTAATGGGGAGTTTATGGCACCCGAATCAGAAGCCTATGGAAAAAGAGCTGCAATGTTGTCTTGCACAGGTGTGCACACTGGAGAAGAAGGGAAGAGTTGGATTGCAAGCTACCTTCGCTGGAGAGAAGGTAGCTCCAACCACTAGGTCAAACCAACCTACGTTACTTAGTGACCAGCTGAGCCTCTTCTGAGAGGCCCAGCTCATGCTTAGATAGGTATAGCAAGCAACATAACCTGCCAGTGTTCTGTACACTTTTTCTTCCTTATGTAATCTGCATTGCTTCTGGCATTACCTAAAATCTCATTCTGCCTGCTGACCAAATGCCCCATTATTATATTTAAAGATCTCTTATTGATTCTTCAAAGTAACATAGTATAACTATCTCCCCTGCATCCAAACGGCCCATTATTGAGTTGATTGCATTTTCCCCTCCCAATGGAAAAACAATTATTACCTGAAGCTGCAGTAAGAAAGCAGTTTCCCCATCTATTTTTGGAGTGGTTGTCAAGGCAAACAACTTTTTGTCATTCATAGTGTTCACTAAGAACAGTTATTCGTTTATTTTGGTTGTGCTGGTGTGGGAACCACGGAATGTCTTGCTGGAATTCCTTTTCTGGAGCAGCCGAAAGACCCATCTGGTCCACTGTTCCATTTCCAGCTGTGGTTTCACCAGTGGCCTTCCAGGTGTTGTCCAACTCCTGATTTCATTAAAGACCTCAAGTCTATGTAGGAGAAAGAGATAATTCTCCCATTGCTAGAACCTGAGAGTCATCTCATGGAAGGAAGCTGCCCGTGGTTGGCCAATGGAGGCTGCAGGCATTGCAGATTGATGTGCATCCTTAACTGTTTCCTTGGAAGCTTGTGCAAATTATTTCCCTCAGTACATTTACAAAATTATAGCATGAACGTTTACACTTCCAGCAGTTGTCACACAGCATTGCTTAAAACAACTGGAAGGCAGCAGGGAGGCTGCTTGTATATATTTCTGAGAGTACAAAGGAGCAAAAGATAACTTAGAACCATGAATAGTATTAGTATAGTATTATTTCTGATAGATGCGCCTCTACAGCTAGGTCATGGGCTCAGATCACCTTTCAGTGTTCATTTATACTTTAAAAGGAATTCCAAGTTCTTGAAATTGCCCCTTTGATGCTGCCTCTCAGTCTTAGTATTATGGGGTTGAGTAGTGTTTAGGCCCTCCTAACAGTGCAAAGCCTCCCAGGCTGCTTAAGCTATGTTATGTGGTAGTTGGGAAAGATGGCACTCCAGGTTTTGCTTCACTACGACTCAACGTGATCCCAGATTATTAGCCATGCTGGCTGGTGCTGATGGGAGTCCAACAACTTCCGCAAGGCCGCAAGGTCTCTCCTCCCTTGTTTATAGTGTCTGGTCAAGGCAGAGAGATTGCGCACAGTACTATCACGAGTGGCTAAAGCGAGGGCTGTGCAATGTTTATAAAACACCGAGCAGCCCTCAGAAAAGTTCTTGTCCTGTGTCTCTAAATTTAGACAGAACCATGTATACAACAGGGTGGGTCAGCTGCTTCCTGTGAACGACTGAGTGAATGCAAAGTTAGTGAAAGAGCAAAACTGAAAGTTCCAGGATCCTTTCCTATTTTTGGTTTGAGGGGTGGCGATATCTGTGGACACTTTTATTTTTCTAGTTGTAGTGGAGACCGTTTGCTTCCCTGTTAAATAGTTCTGCTGCAAGAAATGTCCAACAGTCTCCTGAAGCTGTGGACAAAGGAAGCTTGTCATCTTCCGACAGAGGAGCTCCTAGGGGACTTTGGGATTTCCTGGAGCATAAATTCTCTTGTGGGCTGCGCTGACATAACTAATGGTTTTTAAGGGCTTATTTAAATTGCTCGGAGAGCTTCAGGTACAGAATATTTATAAGACTGGTGTAAGCCAGGAAACCTGTATTAGGCCCATATATGATGTGGACCTAAGTTTTCCCGAGGCCACAACAATAGTTGATGACGAGTTTATCTTAACCATCACACTGTAGAAGCAGTAAAAGAGCCTACTATCAAATCTCTCTTCAGTAGTACTTCTCCATATTTAAAACATGTTTAGTGGTGCAGCCAGAAAATCTCTAGGGACATGTCACAGTTGACAGCTTTTTAATGCAAAAAAAAGAGGAATCTAGTATCAGGAGACAAACTATGGAAAAGATTCAGCTCTTATTTGGGGCAATTCTTTGTAGGTCAATCATGGTAGTAACTCCAAAGCAGAAAGAATGCCCTTTTTTGGTGGGGGGTATCTAACACTGACTCTTTACACTCAGCCCTGTTAGTAATGAACGAAGTGGACTGTTGTCATGTCAATGAACTGTTGTCATGTTAATGTGGAATATCACATTAAATGGCTTTTTTGTTTCATTGCCTTTTCTCCTTATTCTTGTAACTTGCATTTCTGAATATTTTTCTCCAAAGGAACATCTGTTTAGTTAGTGAATCTCCCTCTATGTAAAAAAAATGCCAACCAGGCCGGTTCTAGTTCTGCTGCTTCTGAGAGAAGACAGTAGGAAATCCTGTCCATTTACAGTGGTACCTCGGATTACATACGCTTCAGGTTACATACGCTTCAGGTTACACACTCCGCTAACCCAGAAATAGTGCTTCAGGTTAAGAACTTTGCTTCAGGATAAGAACAGAAATCTTGTTCTGGCGGCACGGCAGCAGCAGGAGGCCCCATTAGCTAAAGTAGTGCTTCAGGTTAAGAACAGTTTCAGGTTAAGAACAGACCTCCGGAACGAAATAAGTAGCGTATTTTTGCTCTATAAGACTCACTTTTTCCCTCCTAAAAAGTAAGGGGAAATGTGTGTGCATCTTATGGAGCGAATGCAGGCTGTGCAGCTATCCCAGAAGCCAGAACAGCAAGAGGGATCGCTGCTTTCCCTGTGCAGCGATCCCCCTTGTTGTTCTGGCTTCTGAGATTCAGAATATATTTTTTCTTGTTTTCCTCCTCCAAAAACTAGGTGTGTCTTATGGTCTGGTGCGTCTTATGGAGCGAAAAATGTGGTACTTAACTCGAGGTACCACTGTATATGCTTGGGCCAGGTGAGCAGATACATTCTTACCTGCCAGTTGTCCAGGTGACAAATGCTAAGACGAGCTGGACCAGATGCCTGTGGCAAGTCCATAAGCAGGAATGAATGCAGCCACACTCTGCCCATGGGTGATTCTCACAACTGGGATTCAGAGACATGCTGCCTCTGACAGTGGAGGATAGAACATCTAGTAGTTACTGATGATAGCCTTATCCTCCATGAATTTGTCTAATTCTCTCTTAAAATTATCAAAATGGATTGCCATTGTTGCCTCTTGTAGGAGCAAATGCCATAGTTGTAACTACTATGCGCCAGAGGCGAATTTAGGGAAGCAATGACCATTTCCATCGCTCTGGGCACAGAGCCTAGGAGTGTTGTAAGGTATCGCATTGAAGATGTACTCCACTAAGCAGGGCGGAAGGCGGGGCACTGAATTTTGGCCTCAGGTGAGGCGCCATTGAAATTGGAAAGACCGAAGTCTGCCCCTGTACGCACCGTGTGCTTTCTAGCTGTCCCAGAGTTCTGGGTAGTCATTTCTCATTAGTATGGCCTAAAACATACTTTCTGCAGTTTCCCTTGCCTCTGAAAAGGATCTTGGTATTATGGCTAGATTAAATGCAAAAAAGCTAAAGCAAAAGACCACAAAATCACTGAAATCACAATGAGGTACAGTGGGACCTCGGGTTACATTCGCTTCAGGTTACAGACTCCACTAACCCAGAAATAGTTCCTCGGGTTAAGAACTTTGCTTCAGGATGAGAACAGAAATCGTGCTCTGGCGGCAGCGGGAGGCCCCATTAGCTAAAGTGGTGCTTCAGGTTAAGAACAGTTTCAGGTTAAGAACGGACCTCCAGAATGAATTACAGTAAGTTCTTAACCCAAGGTACCACTGTATAGCCATGCAGCAGCAGTAGAAAATACATTTTCAATACTTAGTGCACCTCACCCCTCCTGGACAAAGAGGCATGTGCGGTTACCTGCCAATGAAAAGAGAACAGAATTCTGGCTAGATGCACTGAAGAGGGGGAAGTGTGCAGCTGCTACAGACAAAAGCCCTCCCAATGATCCCTGCACCTCATTTGCAATATTCTCAAGTGTGTCCTTTGCAAACCTTACTGCTAAGCATGCACCGCAGCAGATTCCAGGAGAACACAATGGTGGTGTAATTAAACGTGATAACAGGTGACCAACGGGACCGGATGGCGCAGGACTAAACTGGCCGAGGCCTGAAACACATCCTAAATCCCCTCACTGAGTCATAGTTTGCAGTTCCTTTCATCATCATCATCATCATCATCATCATCATCGTTTTTAATTTGTATCCCGTCTTTCTATCTTACAATACTCAAGGCAGTTTTACAAGCTGAAGAAAGAAAGAATGTACATTTTATAACAATCTAATGCAATACAAAAAGGGGATATCTTTAAAATAGGCAACCTACACCAAAAAGTAATATTCAACAATCATTATAATAGTATTAAATAGTAATAACATATGAAAGTTAAACAGAAATCCACTCAACAGTTACAATAAATAATTTCTAAACTATAATCAATAAAACGGCAAGCCACAGTGCATAGAATAATACAATAGAAATTGAGAAGCAGAGACTAGAGGGTGGGGCAAGGCAGGTGGAAGGAGGCCTTGTCTGATGGAGTCTCTCCCCTCACAGTTCTTCCTCCAGGAACAGATCTCTTATGAGGACTCCTAGGGTCGGATTCAGAATAGGGTTTGAACCTATTGCACACCGTATCCCGCATCATTAGGGGTGAGGATCACCAAAGCAGGTTGCCATATTTCAAAAAGTGGGAAACTTGTTGAGGTTTCTTTTTGGGGGGGACTTTGTTGGAAATTCAACCCCCGCCCCCAAAAATCTACATTTCCGACATGGGTTGCCCTACGTCCGCCTTTCCCCATCAGGATCCCATCGGGCACTTCCCCTCCAGTCCACAAGGCGGAGCCTCTACCTTCCCGCAGCCCGCTCCGCAATTGGTGGCGCTTCAGCGGCCGGTCTAGGAATCCGCGACGGCATCTTACGTCGTTGTCGTCACCACAGCGCCTCGTTGCCGGGGCAACAAGCCAGCTCGAGCGTCGCTCTCCGGGCGGAGGCGGAACCTTTTTTTCACCACAGACGCAGAAATGTAGAGTGACGCGCCACGGCGATTTCAACCCGGGACGCCCGGTGCCAGGTTTCAGCTAGTTTCCCGCTCTAATTTTTCGACGCGAAATGCGTAAAGGGGAGTCGAAGTTAAGGGAGGCCGAAGGGCAGAGCGGCGGGTCCCTAGAAAACCGCGGCCGGCGCTAATAGTGGGTTCCACTCTACACTTTTCCTATCTCTATGGTCTGGTCGCGGCCTCCCACGTCGGGGTTGCAGTTTCCACCCGGACGACGGCGCTGAGCGGACCTTCCCAGGGTCAGTGGGTGCTGCCGCCGCCGCCGCCGCCGCTCGGGTTCCCTCATGGCTTTCAACTTCGGGCCAGCCGCCGGCGCTGCGGCCGCCCCAAACCCTGCGGGTGAGTGCGGGGAAGTGGCGGGGGGGGGCGAGCTCTGGGGTGGGAGGGGCGTGGCCCTGGTCGCCCTGGCAACCGAGAAGGTAGCGGGGGGGGGCGGGGAAGGGCAGCACCTGTTGAATCCCTGGCTGCCTTTCGCGGAGCAGCAGCAGCTTCGGAGGCGCAGGGCGATATCAAACGAGGAGGGGTTGGGAGGGAGGAAGTCAGCTTTATTTGTTCCAGCCGTAGGTCAGGACAAGCGCGACAACACGCGCAAATGGACGCGAGCGCAAGTTGGACGCGAAGAAGCACAAAATGATGATGCGCCTTAAGGATGCCTGAATGTCCGCTTGGCGCAGGGTTTTAGAACAGGAAGGGACCCTCGAGGGTCTTCGAGACCAAACCCCTGCAGTGCATGTGTGTGTGTGTGTGTGTGTGTGTGTGTGTGTGTGTGTAGAGAACCACCACCACCACCCCACACAAAAGAGGCACTTATTATTAATAATAATAATATCACAGGGTCCGTATAAAAATGTAGCTATATATATCCCAAAGGAGGACCCCCCCACACACAGAGAAAAGAGGCACTTATTATTATTATTATTATTATTATTATTATTCATTAATATCACAGGGTCCGTATAAAAATGTAGCTGTATATATATCCCAAAAGAGGACCCCCACACAGAGAGAGAAAAGAGGCACTTATTATTATTCATTAATATCACAGGGTCCGTATAAAAATGTAGCTATATATATATCCCAAAGGAGGACCCCCACACAGAGAGAGAAAAGAGGCACTTATTATTATTATTCATTAATATCACAGGGTCTATGTATAAATGTAACTATATATATATATATCCCAAAGGAGCACCCCCCCCACACACACACACAAAAGAGGCACGTATTATTATTATTCATTAATTCACAGGGTGGTTGTAGAGAAAGGCCAAGGGGTTGCAAAGTGTGGCTCTCCCAGCCCCACGCTTCTGTTCCCATCCATTAGCAAAACTAGGTCTCTGGCTGCTGCCAGTCCTATGTTGCAGAGCCCCACAAATAAACATAATTAGTGCTAATTCCTCCAAAATACATAGGATTGTAGAGTCCTGTGGCTTGGCTTTTGAAAAACAGGAGGTCCACAGTACTTAGCAAATTGAGAACTGCTGTGCTAGCCTGTTGTCTGCCTTGTACTGGAAAGAGTATGTGTTTGTCTAGTATATGGCTGGCAGGCTGCATTTGACTTGGGAATTCACAAATTGCATGTTGATATGGACTGTTGTGATAATGTATGTGAAGCACTTTGAACAAAAATCCATGTCTAAATGCAAAGTATTCATATTAATCAGCATGGGGAGAGTGTAATTCTAATACGGAGGTTTGGGGAAGGGTGCTTTACTTGGTCATTCATATCTACAAAATGTTAAGCCTAAGTGTACTGCTCAGCTCATTACTTCTAAACCCTTCAAAACGTAGACCATTCGAAACACCCTGCTCTCATACTGAGGAGGAATTTTTATTTGCATGTTTTTGGTGCAGAACTAATATTTGGCAGTGAAAACTTCATTTGTTCTATGACAGCAGAGAAACTCTCTTGTACTTTTTCTTGCTATGGACTGATGTTTCTTCTCCCCCGTTCTTTGAAATTTCTCATTTTTGCTAATCAGAAACGGTTTTACTGCTTACATGTTTGTTTCTCACTAATACTTCCTTGCTTTCTTTTCTGCTTCCCACTCATCAGGATTTGGTGGGCTTGAAACAGCAAACTCCACTGCCAGCGGGTTTAATTTTGGGGGTTTTGGATTAACTGCTAATCCTGCAGTGAATTTTAATATTGGGAATTTTGGTGTGTCTACTACCTCGGCTCCACCATTCAATTTTGGTAACAGTCTGGCCAGTGCAGGTAGAGAATGCACACAAGTGGTGTTTGTAATTGCATTGTTGCTGGGAAGGGTCCAAGAATTTGCTTCAGGCCCCTGGGGTCTAAACTCATTCATGTGGCATTGTTCCATTAAAATCAATTGAAGACTTCTTTCAGTGTTTAAGGACTGGAGTAGAAGCAGAATACCCCTTTTGCTTTTATTCTTGTAGCTTTTAAAATAACGTTTGCATCGGACTCCTTCAATGTGTGACTGAAATGCCTAATTTTTCAAAGCTGTTTTATCACTGAAGTAGCTGCAAAGAGAGACTGCTCTGATCCAGCAGTTGCTTATGGGAACATAAAGCTTCACAGATGGATGCAGTCTATGCGTTCGTTAAAGAAATGATTGATCAGGTCCCTCCATTCAATAAATGAGGAAGTCTGCACAGTCAGGAAATCCATGTGAGAGGCAATACATACGGAACACAGCATTGTGGGACTACTAGCTACCTGCTGTGATGTAGAGTGTGAAGGGGAAACAACCTCTCCAAACATGGGGTGAATTCATGGCAAATCATGCCTCCATAGTACACATCCACCATGTTTGTGCCCTATCAGCTTGGGAGGGTGTTGAATTCTCAGTTTCCTTTCACAATTTCCCCGTTTACTGTGTGCCTATGAAACAGTGTAATGTGTGAATTAACCTTGAATCCATGTAGATCTAGATTGAGTCATTAAAATGGTTTCCCCCCAAGGAAAATCAGCCAGAGTGTCTTAGCAGGCCAAATTTGTCATGTGCATTCTGCAAACAGGGATATAAAATTATGATCCCTTGGTAATAAAGTTGAATAACTTTGAAAAGGTATTTTTCTTTATCTCAAATTCTTGGACCCTACTGCATTTATGTTTCCCCCCTTTCCTACGTCTCTTCATTGGATTTCAGTCATCACGAACTCACCACACTTTTATCAAGGCTTAATGGAGAAGCAAATTTTATACGATCAGCTAAAAAAAATCAGCAATCCTAACTTTTGGTCTTTGAGAAATATGCTGGCTTTGACAAAAAGATTCTGACTTTTAAACATTCTCAACTATTTACCGTCTGTAGAACAAGTTGATAATTCAACTAGCTGATTTTGAACAGCCAGGCATCGATCCATCTTTGTACCTGAATGTGCCTGACATTAATATTCAGTATTCTAATATTCAGTATTTCTAATGCGCTCATTTAGTGTTAACCTTCAGTTCTTGTGGCTGTTCGTATAGGAAATTATATCATTCCATAGTCCTATCATTTCTGTACTGTAATATGCAACAGTTTCAATTATTTGTGTAGTGTAACTCTCATCTCAGCTGTTAAAAGAAACCATTTGTTCACCCCAGTGACATTGTTTGCTTTGTGATTGGTCTGAATGGCTTTCACAATGTGAGTCTCTCGCACCTCTACCCACCGCATACATTCACACTTCCAATCAGTTTTAAAATTCTTCTTGGAAAATTTCTGTGCAAGGAAGGACACGAGAAAGAGCTCACCACTGAGCTATGATTGTTACTAGTATTACACTAAAATACTGTAATTGTTTTAAGATGGCAGCTATAACTGAACTTTAATCTTTTGAGTGCAGACAGGGATCACAAATTCTAATGCATTTATAAAAACTTGGTTTCACACTAGTATTTATTTATTTATCTGTTTATTTATTCTTTTGTTTAATACATTTACAATCCTTCACTTTCATCCAAAGGAGCCCAGGGCAGCCCTGATTTCAGTGGGGCTAAAGCACAACTAACTTAGTCTTTGGGTCCATCCCCCAATTTTATGACTGTATAGGTTTTGAGTGCTTCAGGACAGGTTTAACCAGTGCATCTTTCACCCAAAAAGTTCAGGCAGGAACAGTGCTGGTTGGCGCTTGGTCAAGGAGAAGAGCAGGGTCCATATAGGCAGCACAGCAGTTGCAGGGCCAATGTGTCAATGGCAGGCTGGAACCCTTCTTCTGATTGAAACCTATTCTGGGAGCTCCAGCAAAGCCATTTAATCAACTCTGTTGTGCCTGTTTAGCACAAAGAAAGGCATGCAAAGAGTGCTGGGAGCAGCTGGTTTCTACAATGCAAGGAAAATTCAGAAGACATATTTATGCCCACATAAGGAGCACTGATGTTCTGGAGTAGTTTAAAGCAGAGGCACTGCATTGATTAGGTTGATTTTTAAAAAAGAATTTATATGTGTTTTCCTTCAAGTAACAGGATAGGCTTTCCAAAAAATAACAACAAAAATGTGCAACTGATATGATTTCCCAAAAGATGAAAGTGTGTTAGCTGCTTTAGTGTTAGCCCCTTCTCTGCAATCGCTTCGGCTTTAAACGAGGGCAATGCATATGAGTTGTTTCCTCATCAGCATTCATTTGTCACCATCTCCCTTCCTAAAAAAAACCTACCGGCATGTGATCGTCAAAACTGTGGCCTCGTAAAAGGCTTCCGGGCTTCTTCTTCTTTTGACTTGTTCATTTTGGTTTCCTAGGGGCCTTTGGAGGATTTGGGACGGCAAACACCACAGCTGGATCTACGTTCAGCTTCTCGGCACCTACCAACACCGGGGCTGGTGGTAAGAGCGCATGAATTGCATTGCACATGTCTTTCCAGTTAAAGCATTGCAGGAGCTTAGCACGACCTTATTCACACTGTGTTGTCCTGCTTTTCTTCTTTCAAGGGTTGTTTAGTGCTACCCAGAACAAGGGTTTTGGATTTGGTACTGGCTTTGGGACAGGTACCGGCCTTGGCACAGGTTTGGGAACTGGTTTGGGATTTGGAGCCTTCAGCACCCAGCAGCAGCAGCAGCAACCAAGTAAGTACGCTAAGGCTAAATAGTGCCAGGGGTTTTACCTAACCTCTTTACGTCATATTGGAGCTCCTTCTTTCCTCTCTTCCTTTCTCCCTCCCATCAGACATCTGAGTGACAGCCTGTTGGGCAAAAGAAGTGGACTTTATGAACTGTATTCTGGTTGGGTGTTTCAGGCGTCTGCTGTAGCTATTATTTTTGTCAGGCATCCACATATCTGCCTGAAGGAGATAGGATCTGCCTGTGTGATGCCCACCTGGTGGAAACTCTAGCTCACATGGCCCTTAAATGTGAAATGAATGATTATCTCCACCAACAATTTCTAGACCATCTATGTATTCCAACATGGAAACCAGAGACAGAGGTTATACGCTTCTTATTACAGGGGAGAGACCAGAAGCATACCAAGACAGTAGCTAAGTTCCTCTATTTGATTTTTTGCCGCCGAAGTACGCTACAGGATCCTGCCCTTGCTGGAGACCCACAGAGATGAAATAGATTGCTCTCCTCTTCTTCCCTTTGGCAAATGACTGTACTGTTGAAATGGCAACGAGATCGCACTGGCCTATTTATTCTGAATGTTTGTATGTGATGCCAATAAAGGTTTGATGATGATATATCTGCCTAAGTTGCAAAAAATATAATAGCGATAAGCTCAGAAAATATGTAAACCCTTGGTCAGCATCTTATTTTACAAAGGGGCTACTTTGAGGAGAGGATAGTGGGCTAGCCTTGTGTGGTTGGATTTCATTTGCCATCTATCTTCCCATCTCATTTTAGCCCTAGGAAGCCTCTTCAGTCAGCCTGCTCAAGCCCCTACCCAGTCTAACCAGCTGATAAACACAGCAAGTGCCCTTTCTGCACCCACACTGTTGGGAGATGAGCGAGATGCCATTTTGGCCAAGTGGAACCAGCTGCAGGCATTTTGGGGCACAGGCAAAGGATATTTCAACAACAGCATTGCCCCAGTGGAGTTCTCGCAGGAAAACCCCTTCTGCAGGTTTAAGGTATGATTGGTTTTTCTGAAGACCACCTTCTTGGAAACGGTTGGTTGGCTAGCTAGCCTTAATTGCTGCTAGACATTTAGAGTTGATTTCCTTCGCTACATTTCACGGAGTTGTAGAATCGTAGCTTTCATGTCTTTGTGGTGCAGTGTTTCTGCAGCAAAAAGTTTGGGTATCTTTTCGTTGGCTGAAAAGGCTTCTGTCCTTTCACAGGCTGTTGGCTATAGCTGCATGTCCAACAACAAGGATGAAGATGGCTTGGTAGCACTGGTCTTCAACAAGAAGGAAGCAGAAATTCGAAGCCAGCAGCAGCAGCTTGTGGAATCTGTGCACAAAATCTTAGGTTCAAACCAGACTCTCACAGTCAACGTGGAAGGTGTGAAGACCATGCCAGATGATCAGTAAGTAAATTGCATGGTGCATGTGTGTCCCTTCCTGGCAAGAAAAGGCCTCTTCATGCCCAAGGAGAGTAACATGCTTGATGCAGGGATGGCTAACAGGCGTAGGCAGACCCATTTCACCTCGCCTCCTTTGCTCCTCTCTGTGCCAGGTTGGGCTGAGGTGCTTCCTCTTATCTGGAAGACATCCCTCTCAGGAGCAGGTGAAGGCACCCCAGAGGCCTCTCATTTGGAGGGCCATGTACAGAGTGTCCCATCCAAGTTGCTGGTGGGTGGAAATTGATGCCATAGCAAGCTCCATACATACATCGGATGAAGAGCCCAGCCAGGCAGATAATAATTGGAGGAACCTGGCCAGACCATCTCGGTTAGAGCATGGTGCTGATAAGGGGAGGTTGCAGGTTCGATCCCCATATGGGACAGCTGCATGTCCCTGCGTTGAAGGGGGTTGTACCAGATGATCCTCAGGGTCCCTTGCAATTCTATGATGCTATGAATACATTTGGTTTTTTGAGCTCAACCTTGAGTGTAACAACAGTAAATCCTTTTAAAATGTGTAAAATGTAAGTGTTTGTATTGGCTCTTTTAGGACTGAAGTAGTCATCTATGTTGTTGAGCGATCTCCAAATGGGACTTCCAGGCGAGTCCCATCTACCACTCTGTATGCACACTTTGAACAAGCAAATGTCAAAAACCAGCTGCAGCAGCTTGGAGTCACCCTCATCATGGCCAGGACAGAGCTTTCTCCAGCGCAGGTCAAGCAGCTGCTACAGAGTCCTCCTGCAGGTAATCTGTACTGCAGCCAAGTGCTTTGGTTAGATCAGGCTCCCTCAACCTTGGCCCTCCAATTGTTTGTGGCCTACAACTCCCATGATCCCTAACTAGCAGGACCAGTGGTCAGGGATTATGGGAATTGTAGTCTCAAAACATCTGGAGGGCCGAGGTTGAGGAAGCCTGGGTTAGATGATGGAGGAGCTGTAATACAGCTGTAGTCCTGCTGTAATACAAGCTGAAAGAATTATGGTGTTCTTTAAAAATAAGTGTTTGGCCAGCCATTTAAGGGGTTTGCTTTAGATATGGGATGTATTTTAATTGGACTTGGCTTGTAGATACAATCTGGAAAGAGACCTAAAGGACAAGTAAATAATCTTCTGACTCACTCATTGTGCGGTAGATCACTGGTGGGTTGTTGTTTTCCTTTTCCCTCTTGAGACAAAACAGCAGGATAGAAGCAGAAAGAGGTACTTGGAGCAGTAATTAATGCTTCTTTAGGGGGTGGGTTCTCACAAGAGAAAAATTCACCAAATTAATTGGAAATGGGATATGCAGAGAATATCTGAAGTGTGTTAAAATTGTCACTTCTGAAATGTAGTTCGTCTGCTTTTTTTTGGGGGGGAGGGGGGCTATGAGTTATACATGTGTTACATCTGGGTGTTTTTAGCAAGATAAATCTTACCGCCAACTGATCCTATTAAACAATGGCTGAGGCTCAATGACTCAATATTGTCCTCAGTGACTTACCTTGTTTTTCCTTTTCCAGGAGTTGATCCAATCATTTGGGAACAGGCCAAAGTTGACAACCCAGATCCTGAAAAGTAAGTCTGGTGGTTTTTGCATTGCTTGGATAATTTGAAATGGGAATTATGTGTCTTTCTGAGAACAGAATGGGCAAAATGAGCACCCTGGCGATCACAGCTCCCAAGAGCAATAGCTGGAAAATAGTCATAATGCCACACCGAAATCTAGATGGCTTTCAGTTAGGAAGCACATGCAAGACTGAACCATCACAAGAATGCATGTGGGGAAATGCATGCTTGTGTCCCTGTGTTAAAATCTTGCTTTGTTACTACCACATTGGGGAGAAGCTATGCTAAATTTGCAGGTTGAAGAACGTTTTAGATGTTGGTGCATATTCAGACATGCTATCGCTCACACGTACTCTTAAGAGCTTGTTGGGACATCAAACCCAACAGTCTTCAGTGGAATCTGTTAAGACTTCCAGCTGCTGGCAACAGAGTTAGCACAATCATGGGGGTGTGTGCATGTGTTTGAACCAGATTCATGGTAATTTACCAGAGACAAAAACCACCATCCTTTCCCCTTAAAGGGATGGTGAGGCCTCCTGACTCCCTAGTTAGAGTGCCTTGTTTGCTCCTATAGCCTAATCATTTCTATGTGTTGCCTAATTTCTACCACGTCAATGCTCTTACTTCTCTAGGCTGATTCCAGTGCCGATGGTTGGTTTCAAAGAACTGTTGAGGAGGTTGAAAGTCCAAGACCAAATGACGAAGCAGCATCAAACCAGATTAGATGTGAGCACCAGCTTCTGAATACCACTGTTGTGATCATTTGTGGCTGACAATGGATGCTCTAAGAGTCTAGTTGCCTTTTGCTTTGTAAATCCTGTGTTCCAGGTGCCAGAAACTTAATACCATAAAGTACTCCGGACTCTCAGGGCCAGGGATTGGTAGCTTGCTCCACCTAGGCTGGGGTTAGCAATTTCCAAGTCTGTTGTAAAGAGCGTGGAAGATGCCAAACTTGAGGAGTCAAGATGCATAGCACGTTTTACAATATTTCCACTGAGCTTCTACTGCTTGTGTGTTCCAGGGGCACAAATCAACCCAGTCTCTTCACTTTCACTAGGAGCTACACTTGAGATGCTCAAAGTGAAGTCTTACATCCCTATTTTATTTTTTTTCTAATTTATAGCTTTATTAGAACAATACATACATTTTACAAAACCAAAACCAAACCAAACAAAACACAACAAACAACATCACACTCTCTTGACTTCCATTCACCCCCTTGTGTTATCTAAACTTCATTTTCTACTTCACACTTTTATATTTCCTCTTTCTAAACATTTAAAATTACTTTATTATTTGGTCCTCTCTTGTCTTGCAAGATTCAGTCCAGACCCATCAAAGCATTTAGATTTTTGCAGTACTGTTTTATATACTAAAGAGATTCCATTCTTTCTTTAATCTCTGTTTTGAATCATCTCTTAAACTTCCCGTCATTTTGGCTACTTCTGTATATTCTATCATCTTCACCTGCCAGTCTAATTTGGTGGGTATCACTTGTCCTTTCCAATTTTTTGCTATGAAAATTCTATCCACTGTTGTCGCATGCATGAAGATTCTTCTTAAAAAAATTGGGATTTCAGTCTAACCTCCCTAATTTAGAGGAGGGACAAAACTCACTGTGTTATGTGCAGAAGGTCCCAGGTTTACTCATTAACATCTCAAAGTAGTGTTGGGAAAAACTGAATGAATCACTCCTTGTAAGTGCAGACAATATAACTGAGTTGCTATAAGGCAGCTTCCTGTGTTTAGTCTTAAATCTGTCCAGTGGCTAAACCAGCAATACCCCTTCACTTGCATACTAACGTCAATAGTATCAAATTTATTTTAATCTTCAGGTTCTATTATTCTTACTGGGACCAGCTGGCTTGGTTAGTTAAAAGTGTTTCCCTGCCCAAAAGCATTTCTGCTGTGGTACATTGCATCCATTTTCTCTCTCTCTGCAGTTGGCTTGTGATTTTTGAAGCGTGTGTTTTTGATTTTTCAGGGGATTTTTAGAGCAGTCACTGTAGATTTCTCCAGCTCCATAATTCTGCAGCTGGTTGTGGACTGTATCTGCAAAGGATTTAAAAGGCTTTCGATACACGAAGGGACACCCAGGTGTAAAACTGGACGGATAGTTCACAACCTGTGCATTCTCTCTAAACAGTTGACCCAATCTCTCCCTGTCTGCAGATTATATCAGAAGACATAAGTGAGCTCCAGAAAAACCAGACTACAACGATGGCCAAAATAGCTCAGTACAAGCGGAAGCTAATGGATCTTTCGCACAGAACATTGCAGGTAGGCTGTTGCTTGTCCCTGTGGTAAAAATGGGTGGTGATTAAGAATGTAGGTAAAGTGCAGTAGCGAAGAACATGAGATGGAGGTCAGGAAATATTCAGGTCAAATCTCAATTCAACTAGGGTTGTCTAAGGTGGTTCTGAGGCAAGCCCCTGTTGTCTCTGCCTCAGTCCTCCCATCTGCAGTGTGGGGGAAGATGGATAAGACCATAAAAAGAGGATCCCACGTCCCTCTACACCTGCATCCTGATTCCATCTCGGGCCAGCCAGATGCTTCTAGGAAGTCCATAAGGCAAGAGTGCTCTCCCTGACATTGCATTTTCTCCCAGACCCCTTTGCTACCTTAGAACACTGAGGTTCCCTATTTCTGTCATGGCTAATCAGCCACCAGTAGACAGATCTTCATTCTCCTCTTAAAGCCATTCAAACTGCTGTTTGGATAAGAGATCAAAGAAACTTTGGGTCTTGATCCCAGTTTAGCCACATTTAGCATCTAGATCAAGGGAAGTAATAGTGCCACTGTATTCTGCTCTGGTCAGACCTCACCTGGAGTACTGTGTCCAGTTCCGGGCACCACAGTTCAAGAAGGACACTGACAAACTGGAACGTGTCCAGAGGAGGGCAACCAAAATGGTCTAAGGCCTGGAAACGATGCCTTATGAGGAACGGCTAAGGGAGCTGGGCATGTTTAGCCTGGAGAAGAGGAGGTTAAGGGGTGATATGATAGCCATGTTCAAATATATAAAAGGATGTCACATAGAGGAGGGAGAAAGGTTGTTTTCTGCTGCTCCAGAGAAGCGGACACGGAGCAATGGAGCCAAACTACAAGAAAGAAGATTCCACCTAAACATTAGGAAGAACTTCCTGACAGTAAGAGCTGTTTGACAGTGGAATTTGCTGCCAAGGAGTGTGGTGGAGTCTCCTACTTTGGAGGTCTTTAAGCAGAGGCTTGACAACCATATGTCAGGAGTGCTCTGATGGTGTTTCCTGCTTGGCAGGGGGTTGGACTCGATGACCCTTGTGGTCTCTTCCAACTCTATGATTCTATGATTCTATGATTCCTGGCTTCCGATTCCTCTGGTTTGTGGCATCTGGTTCCCAGCTCCTTGCCTTTCTAGGTTCTGCTTTCTCATTCCCCCCCCCCACTCCCTCCCCCCCTTTTATAATTAAAAAACAACAGTTGATATGGTACATGGTTGTTTTATGGGATGGAATAGTGTACATTGGACATGTTTGTTTTACGGTCTCTTAACTTTCAATTGTACCTTAAAAAATAAATTATTACACAACTAGGGAGAAAATGGGTTTATAAGCTCCTCTTTCTTTATTTATTTTTTACTTCTGTTACTCTGTAAACCTCCATGTGTATCTTATAATAATAATAATTTTATTATTTGTACCCTGCCCACCTGAAGGAGCGTCTCCACCCCCATCATTCTGCCTGGACACTGAGGTCCAGTGCCGAGGGCCTTCTGGCGGTTCCCTCACTGCGAGAAGCAAAGCTACAGGGAACCAGGCAGAGGGCCTTCTTGGTAGTGGCACCCGCCCTGTGGAATGCCCTCCCATCAGATGTCAAAGAGAAAAACAACTACCAGGCTTTTAGAAGACATCTGAAGGCAGCCCTGTTTAGGGAAGCTTTTAATGTTTAATAGACTATTGTATTTTAATATATTGTTGGAAGCCACCCAGAGTGGCTGGGGAAACCCAGCCAGATGGGTGGGGTATTAATTAATAATAATAATAATAATAATAATAATAATAATAATAATAATTCCAACAAAATACTAAAACAAAATACTAAAACTTCCCTGTACAGGGCTGCCTTCAAATATCTAACTCTTTGACATCTGATAGGAGGGTGTTCCACAAGGTGGGCGCCACTACCAATAAGGCCCTCTTGTGGCTCTGTGTAAAAACACTCTGCATCTGTCCACTCCCTTGAGCGGCCTTATTGACCTCAGGTGTGTCTGAGGATGGCCTTCCCATTTCCAGGCACATTTTGCATCCCTAAAACACCTTGGGAAAAACAGACCAGGTGGTCTACATTCAGCTGTGCTGCCCAAAAAAGGATAATCTCTTTTTTTTTGGTAAGGGATAGCCTTCTAAAGCATCTTAATTTCTTCACGAAGGTGTTAATCAAGCAAGAGATCCAGAGGAAAAGCGGCTATGCCATCCAAGCCGATGAGGAGCAGCTTCGCGTACAGTTGGATACGATCCAGTGTGAACTCAATGCTCCCACGCAGTTCAAGGTCAGCAACTCAGGACGCATAACCTTGCATACCAAACACAGAACTGTGCAGTAAACTGCCTGGTGTTGCTCCTTCTGTGCACTTGCATTTCATGCCTGTCTTACATCTCCCAAGTTCTTTTATGCTAATGTGGAAGGCTGTGTCCTCCTTGGACCTATGCCATGCTGTTTGTTCATGTTCCTCTTTGAAAAATCATACTATGACAGTGTCTTTGAAATGCATTGAGCTCCTTCAAACTAATCTGGTAAAATCTGTAAGTGGTATATTTTCACAGGCCTCCCAACCTGATCACTGATGCTTCCTTTCAATAAAGCAGCCTTAGTGACAGGTTACTGAGTCAAGTCAGCAGGGTGCCACATCATGAGATGCCTTGAGATCAGTGGCGTAGCGTGGGTTGTCAGCACCCGGGGCAAGGCAAGTAATTTGCACCCCCTAACCCGTGGATATGCGCCCCCTAACCCTAACCCCCAGATGTTGCGCCCGGTGCGGCCGGCCCCCCCTGCACCCCCCACGCTACGCCACTGCTTGAGATACTTGCTTGTTGGAGGTACTAAGGCAGGGGTTGGCAAGGTTTACCTCGCCTGGGCCAGTTCACTCCAGCAGAGATTCCTCCGTGGGCCAGATTGTGTGCGTGATTTCTGGTGTCTGCGTAGACGCAATTTCTGGCATTGCAGAAGCGCATCCCTGTGCCACTTAGTGCAGCGCACGGGGGCTCGTCGAGCGGGTGATTTGGGAGCAGCCCATGGGCCTTAGGTTGCCTACCCCTGTTCTAAGGACTGGATCTGCTTATAAATCTCTGCCACTTGTCCCACAGGGCAGGGAAAAAGAAGCTGCTTTCTGCCTTTCAGCGTTTCTTCCTTTATTTCTTCCAGGGCCGGCTGAATGAGTTGATGTCCCAGATCAGAATGCAGAACCATTTTGGAGCTGTGAGATCGGAAGAGAGGTACTACATCGATGCAGACCTCTTGCGGGAAATTAAACAGGTAACAACCGGCAGGAATGCAAATTCCTTCGTCACAATAACATGAGAAAGTCCCGGATGCATATTTTGTTCTGCCAGTATTTCCATTCCCAAAGAATTGGATGTTTCTGTTGCATGAGGTGAAGGAGCGGGATGGCCAGTGAAATTTGTGCTTGATAGCATAGAAAACCTGGGGAACGGACTCTGCTGCAAGCCCTGGTCAACCCTAATTTTTGGCCATTTGCCACCAGGCAACGCTTACACGTTTCCAAGGTTGTCTTCCAAAACATAAGGGCTAGAAACTTGCATTTAAAAAGCAACACACCGAAACATAGTAAGCTGAATAAGGCAACAAGAGCTGTGACCTAATCCTGGGTCTGGATTCCAGTGTTAATGTGTATGAAAGAGGGGATATCAGCATGTGACTTTCTGCTGAGTAACCCATGTCTCTCATGTAAACACACAGGGGAAAGACTGGAGCAGTTGTGATCTCTCAGTTGAGGACTGATGCCTAGCATTTTACAAACAGAAGGGCTGACCGTTGCCAGGAAATTCACAGGCTAGGCTTGGGAAGGTCAGAGCGGAGTGTTTACGTGGCTCTTCTCTCCCCCCTTCCCTTTCTTTTAGCACCTGAAGCAGCAACAAGAAGGGCTGAGCCACCTGATCAGCATCGTAAAAGATGACCTGGAAGATATCAAGCTCATAGAACATGGATTAAATGAGAGCATACCTATCAGAGGAGGGGTGTTCAGTTGATGGACACCCTTCCGTTGTCCAGAGGCTTATGGAACCTGTAATTTCCCCTCCATGACCAAAACTCACTAGGCGGTTTAAAAATATATATATCTATCAATACATCTTAGTATGGGGCGAGAGGATTCCAATGGTATTGGTGTCCTTTCCCTAACTTGGCCATCAAGTGGTTCAGTTTCCTAATGGTGCAGTTGGTTTCAAGAACAGACTTTAGACACTTCAGAAGCTGCTTTGTGATCTAAGCCTGCAATTTTGGCACTATTGACTGTGTGGGTTAGGTATATGAAGACACCTTCCGTGTTAACATCTTGAGAGGAAACACAATGTTATTGCTTACAGCAAACACACCCCAAAATAACTGCTGGTTGTTTATGTGCCCATAAGACATTGTCCAATCTGTTTAAACAAACTTCAAAATAAAGCTTTGAACCTTCTACATTACAGGGGGGAAACTGGGTGTCTGATGTGCTTCTTTGAGACAGGTGATGGAAAAGAAGCACTGGATAAAGGTGTTTAAAAACAAAAAAAAAACCTATTGGTATCTAAAGCCTATATTTTTATATCATTTTAATTCAACAGAATATGCAAAACCTTCTTTCTAAGAGGTAATAAAATCAAATATTTACCCTTGTTATCTTGCTGTATGCTGTTTGTAATGGAAAACAAGGTTTGCAAATTCGTGCAGTGGATGCAATTTCTTCCTGAGCAGCATTTCAACAGTGTGTTTTTTCTATTGTTGATTCCTCAGCAGGGCATCCCTCCTCTTGCATTAACATCACCGCTACAATTCTCTGTGTTTAAGCTATAGCTCTCATTTTGCTTATATACTTTCTATGTGCTGAAGATCAAAACTGAACTACAGCCCCGAGCTGAAAGTAAGTATACTTTCCCCATGTGACCCGACACTGAAACAAAGCCAAGAGTTTGCTTCGTGACTCTGGTCTGGGGGCAGTGCTGCTACAAAGCCCTCCTCAAAAATAGCAGTGGATGAGATGCCTGGAGCGGGGAGAAACAATTGGCAAAAACTGCAAGTAATGATTGCAGCAGGAGAAGCTGTTGCGATTTAATAAAAACAGCGACACATCCATCCAGCTGCTAGTACTCTGCCTCCTGTGCAAATGCATTTCTGTAAACAAGGGTTAACAATTTAGGTAGACCTTTTAAAAAACCACTTTAGATGCAGCAGCTGTGGGGGGTCAACACCAGCAAGGACCTGCTGCAGCACCTGCAAGATTCCCTGCCCCTTCCAAGAGTCCAGAGGCATTGCGGGGGAATCATGATGCCAAGTACTTTGCGGAATGCATGGCTGTCCTGTACAAATGTTCTAAAAAGAAAGATAAATTGAAGCGTATGCGGGAGGTGAACAAACCAGGGCAACAGCAGGACAGTGGAGCAAGCAAGGCAACTCGGGGGTATCAGGCCCAGAGAAGTGAGGAAGCTACAGAGCCAAATTTATCCTGGCTTCTTGTCCATGCTAGAATTGTGGCGCTTTGGGCGAAAGTGGCAATATCTGGCAAACTCCCAGTGTATTCACAACAGGCTTTTCTAACATAAGCCTATTTGACAAGGGAACTTTTTTAAAAAAAACAAAACCAAACCAGTCCTTTAACACAGCTGCCTGCCTTGAAGAACTGTCTGGGGGGCCTATATGGACTACAAAATAGTCAAAAAATGAGTCTGCATAGGAGTAACACAGTTCTAAAGAAACCCCACAACAACCCTGTGAGGGAGGCCAGGCCGAGAGGCCATGGTTCATAGCCGAGTGAGGATTGGAAGCCGTCTAGAGAGGTCAGGGTCAAGGGAGACACAGGGTGATAAACATTTATTCAGTCCATTTTCAAGCTGGGCTGGAGAAAACAAATACAGGCTAAGACTGACTCACCGATGGCTTTAAAAAAAGCTACAGCAATTCCCTAATATTAGATGCCGTCGTTGGGATGGAACGGGGATGCAGATGTCCTGTTTTCCCCTCTCGCTCAACAGAAGAAATCTGAAAATGGCTGTATCAGTTGTGAGGCAGCTGCTAGGAACTGTCTTACCACTTAGTTGTGAGGCAAGTTCTTAGGTTGAAAGATGAGCCTGGGTTGAGAAGCCACTACAAAGATGCTGTCTGTGGGCTGGTGGCGTCCGTGACACGGGGATTCCAGCTGCTAACGTCATCCGAGGAAGACTGTCGGACAATGCGGAAGGCCTCGATGAACTCGTTGAAATCTATGTTTCCATCTTTGTTGAAATCGATGCTGTTGACCAGGTTCGTCACGTCCTGGTCTGAGATTTCAATATTCATATGGGCACTGAACAATTTGAAGGTCTGGCGGAACTCGTCGTGAGAAATGAACCCTGAAGGTGGTGGAGGGAAAACATTTTATTTGCTCAAATGAGGGGGAATAAATGTAGCAGTGGCGGCTCACCTGTGACCCTACAGGTTGGGATTGGACCCCAAGCCCCAGCCAGCATGGCCAATGGTGAAGGGATGTTTGGAGTCACAGTTCAGAAACATCCAGAAGGCCATTGGTTCTCCCACCTCTAATTTGTAGCCTGCTGCATCTCTGAGACACATAGCAGATAACAATTCAAACTCACAAATTCTCATTATTCACAGCAGAACCCTCTATTTCCCTCCTACTGTTCTGGAACGGGAATTTCAGCATCCTGTTCGCCAGATGTCTCTGGGAACAAGCATGAAGACAACAGACCCTCCCTCCTTGCCCCTAAACCATGGCTAGTAACTACAAGTAAACCTCCAAAGTCCTCTTAAAGCTGTCTCAAGTCCATGGCTGCCATCTTCTGGCAGATCTAAGAACATAACCTTGACTGCTGTCTCGCCCTCTCACAATTCAACCCCAGGCCTTAACAGTTCGATGACAGCAAACTTCAGAAATGTTAGGGAAAACTCCACTTGCTGTCACCAGTCTTCCAGGCAACTCACTGATGTGATCCAAAGGAAAGCAGAGCAATATGGGTGGTGCTGTGGTCTAAACCACTGAGCCTCTTGGGCTTGCCAATCAGAAGGTCGGTGGTTCGAATCCCCGCAACGCGGTGAGCTTCCGTTGCTCTGCCCCAGCTCCTGCCAACCTAACAGTTCGAAAGCAAGCCAGTGCAAGTAGATAAATAGGCACCACTGTGGCAGGAAGGTAAACGGCGTTTCTGTGCGCTCTGGTTTCTGTCACGGTGTTCCGTTGCGCCAGAAGTGGTTTAGTAATGCTGGCCACATGACTTATAAAGATGTCAGTGAACAAACGCCAGCTCCCTCAGTCTAAAAGTGAGATGAGCGCCGCAACCCCATAGTTGCCTTTGACTGGACTTAACCATCCAGGGGTCCTTTACCTTTACATTTGGTATCAGCTTCGCTGCAGGAGTTGCTGGGAGGAGGCGTACAAGACCCCATACAACCATCTAAAGGACTCCCCCTCCGTTTTTTATGTAGTGCTCCTCTCTGATTACTCCTTTCAGGGGGGTTTAATATAAAAAGTGGGGCATCTGTTGCCCCTCCTATGAGATATTTATTCCTTTTTCAACAATGGGCTATCTAATATTCTGAACTACAAACAATAGGGAATTAATGCACTTACCTGAATGATCACTGTCTATAATATTGAAGAGAGTCTCCAGGTTGGACAAGTTTCGGTAAATGTTTTCCAGCAAACTTGACTGCATGCGCTGAAAGAAACAAGTCTACGGCTTAACAACCTCACAGATAAACAAAACACAAAAATGGCTAGCCTGTTTTAATGTTTTACTGCTGTAAACAGCTTTGATTTTATTTTTTCCCATGGCATACTGCTACATGATTTTTTTTTAAAAAAATAAGTAATTCAAAACACATCCAGCGGCCATTTCATCAGAAGCCTCCCTAATGAAAGATGTGCCTGACAACTTAGCTCCTGAATATTTAAGAATATTTGTGGTCATTCTGTCTCCGTTGCCCCCCTCCTGTCAAATTGCCACCCCCCAACCAACCGAACCTAGGAACAATATTATTCCCATAGGAGCTAGCGCTATCATTTATCACATCCCCTTAGTTCATTTGCTGCTACAGGAAACGTCGGAACAAGCTAAAGGGTGAAATCTCAGTTCCAGCCCATAACCACTGGAGGCAGCATTCCACTTCGGATTTACCAATGTACTACAAAGTCCATGTTACCTCTTGAGAGGCTGACCACTGCTCCGTCACAAGGTCTTTGAGCCACAAATTGTAATCCAGCATCCCGTCGACAGCGTTGGAAACAAGGTGTGGTCTCAGCATCCTCCAGGGCAGCCCTAGATTGAGAACGGACTCCACCACCTTTGCCCAGTCATTTAGTGTGATCATTCCTGCCCGGAAAGGGAAGCCACAAGGTGATTTAAGGACAATGGGCTGCCAAAATTGCCGTAGGCATGAACCTAGAAAGATTGCTTTTGTGTAACTGGAATTAGCTGACTGTGCAGAGTTACATTCCTGGTTTTGTCTCTGACTCCACCCACCAATATACAGCCCTCCAGGAACGGTTTGCTCACCAGGAAATGTAACACTCAGGCCTAAAGCCAACACACAGGAAATGACTCCGTCCTCCTTCCCAAATCACTTTGGGGGTGATGAGAAGAGAGACACGAGGGAAAGAGTCTCTTCTACAATTACAGTGTGGATTATTTAGGACCATGGATCAGAAGCAGAAAGGGGGAAGGCAGCAACCATGCAGAAATAAAAAAGTGAACTCCAAAAGTGCAGAGAATAAGGTTTAATCCATAAGAAACACTTAGAACTCCACTCCTCTTCCCTCCTTTATTTCCCTTAATGGCTCATCGCCTTTTCTTTCCCCCCTCTTTCAATGGCCCATCTCTCAGGCGATCTCCTGAACACAATAAGCTGCTCTGTCTTACCTTTTAACACACACTAAATCTGTCTGGCACCGAGTACGACTTCAAGAATTGATTAAATTCTCACCCCTACTGGACCCAGGGATTTAGTGTTGTGGGGGGGGTCTGGCACCCCAAAACTCATAACAGTATGGTGTAGATGTGGTTGAATGCTCATCTGGAAGCACCCAAATAGGGCAGTCAGTGTGGGGATGGCAGACAGAAGTGCACGCCTGGCTGTATCATAGCCAAGCATGGAGGTCTTCCCATCCCTTTCCTGATTTACCTGTGGTGCCCCTGCTACTGTTTCACTACCAATGGTCGACGTATCCTGGATTCACAAACACAGCAAAATTCATTGTCTGCACATGCAGAATTGCCAATGGTTCGCAGAGCCTGCGATGACAAGCTCAGTTTGGGGGGGAGCATTTCTCTTGCAGAGCAGCCGTAGGGCAAACCTCGTTTTCTTATATCCAGCAGGGAGCTTGCACTGCCAGAAAACTCTCCTTTTTGTCAGGTACTTACATTCCTTATAAATAAATTCCTCATATTCCTTCTAAATACCCTTATATATTAGGTGTTTACCCTTCACCTTACCTGAATCCTGATCACATTGCCTGAAGGCGGAGGCGAGCTCTGACCTGTGAGCAAACAATTGCTCCCTTAAAACCTGGTACGCTGATTCCTCCACCCGGCTGATCCTGAGGGGATGGGATAAGCATTTCTGCCATGTAACATCATACATGAGGGATACAACACACACACACACACACACACACACACACACACACACACAAACACACGTCTCTGCCCCATCTGAGAAACAGAGAGTCCTTCTGGGCTTTGGGTGAAAGGACCACAGAAAGGAAATAATACCTAATTTATGACCTTTAAAATATTGTTTTGATATTTCCTTTATACTAAAATGACTTTTAAAAGGTACCCCTGACCGTTAGTCCAGTCGCGGACGACTCTGGGGTTGCGCGCTCATCTCGCTCTGTAGGCCAAGGGGGCCAGCGTTTGTCCGCAGACAGCTTCCAGGTCATGTGGCCAGCATGACTAAGCTGCTTCTGGAGAACCAGAGAAGTGCACGGAAACGCTGTTTACCTTCCCGCCGGAGTGGTACCTATTTATCTACTTGCACTTGACATGCTTTTGAACTGCTAGGCAGGCAGGAGCAGGGACTGAGCAACCGGAGCTCACCCCGTCGCAGGGATTTGAACTGCCAACCTTCCGATCGGCAAGCCCTGGGCTCTGTGGTTTAGACCACAGCGCGACCTTAAGTTACGTGACTAGATATGTAACTTAAATTAAATAGTGGTCGGTGATATGAGCAATGTAGTTATGTGGCAGAAGATGAACTGCAGATGAATGGAAACAACAGAAACTAACAAGTACAGATGGGAACAGAAATTTATGCATTCTTAACTGGATCCCAAACCTGCACAGGGTTTTGTCTAAATCAGGGCATGGGGAAGCTTTGGTCCTCCAGTTGTTGCTGAACAATGCCCATTATCCCTTGACCATTGACCATGCTTGCTAGGGCTGATGGGAGTTGTAGTTCAGCAACACATGGAGGGCCAACTTCGCCACACCTGGTATAAGTCACTATCACCCACTAGTTGGGTCTGCCCAGTTAGGAGTGACCCATGACAGGGCCTTGTCAGTGGTGGCTCCCCTGTTGTGGAATGCCCTCCCCTGGTAGTGAGTGGCTCCTCTCTCCATCAGTATTAACTTTCAGGAGGAAACTGAAAGTGTTCCTAGTAGCTGAAGAATACAGTTCCTGGCAACCTTGAGGCCATTGGATGGAAGTATGTTTTTAAACTGTAATTGTTTTTAGAGTCTTGTCATCTGTTTTAGAATGTTTTCGCTTTGCTTTCGTTTCTAAATGGTGTATCTGCAGGAAGGGGCAGATAAATAAAAGCTAATGAGGCAAGATAGGGCCATACAAAGGATTGCTTTCTCCAATGGCCTAACTGATGGAGAGGGGAAGAGATGAAGAGGAAGAGGAAGATGCTTGCCTTTGAGTCATTGTCAGTTTATGCGCATCCTTGCTGGCTTGATACTGGATGATGTGAGGGATCAGGTCAGGCCCCAGTTTGAGGTAGGCACCCCTGTTACTGCCAACTGCATAGTAGTTTGAAGCGGAAAATACAGTGATTACCTAAGCAAGTAAACAGAAACAAACCGGCAATTTCAAATCGTTAAGAAGCACATATTACTTTACGGTCAGCTCCCTTCTCCCCCCAGCTGTACAGTCTCACCATAAATATGCCCTATAGATTTGCAAAAGCATTTCCACACACTTTCTTCCCCTTGAAAACTGCATTTACCATGCGATAAAACTCACATTGCAAAACTGCGAATAAAGTCCTCTGAGAGGCTCTTCCTTGCCTAAGATCCCAGAAACACTTCCATTTAAACCTATGGTGGAACCTCGGTTTTTGAGCGTCTCGGAAGCCGAACAATTCAGAACCCGAATGCCAAAAACCCAGAAATAATTGTTTCCATTTTTGAATGAGCCTTGGCTTCCGATGTGCGTTTCTCATCCCCCCCCCCCCATTGACTTTGCAGCCAGCCCCTTGATCCTCAGTTTTCGAACGTTTTGGAAGTCGAACGGGTCTTCTGGAACGGATTACGTTCGAAAACCAAGTTTCCACTGTGTTATCATTAAATGCCGCATTCTCCTTTTGTCCGATAGCAGGATTTCCCATTCATATTAATTTTTCTACCTCCATTTTCTGCCAGATATTAAATTAGACCTGAACATTTGCCAAATATCCATTAAACGCTTCTTCCAGTCAGTCACATTGCCGCTGCTTACTGTGGAGGCAGACAGGAAGGGGGGAGAGCCCGCAAGCTTGGCACAGTGCAAACACACTGGCAGAGCCAATCTGGTGCCCCTGCCAGTTCATTTGCACTACTCCGCCCTCCACACCACCTCTCATTTCCCCCTATAACTCCCACTAATGCAACTGGGCTGGAAATAATGTGAATATGCGACTGAGGACTCCTGCAAGATGCATGCATGCTCCCTTCACCCTGCGTGATGAAGTGCAATAAGAAAATACCGTATTTTTCACTCCATAAGACACACTTTCCCCCTCCTAAAAAGTAAGGGGAAATGTGTGTGTGTCTTATGGAGCGAATGCAGGCGGGAGGCTCTGCTCAGCGCTCCCTTTAAAGAGCCGTGTGGAGCGTGTGTGCCCCTCTTGGGGGCTTTTTCCCGAGGAGGGAGAAGGGCAGCCCGTCAGTCCCTTCTCCCATCTCACGGAAAAGCCCCCAAGAGCCGCACGCACGCTAGGCATGGCTCTTTAAAGAGCGCGTGGCTCTTGCTGGCTTTTCCAGGAGGTGGGGGAAGGGACAGAGGGCAGACCCATAGAGGGCAGCCCCTCCCAGAAAAGCCCCCAAGAGCCGCACTCCCTTTAAAGAGCTGCGCAGTGTGTGTGTGCGGGCTTTTCCCCGAGGAGGGAGAAGGGCAGCCGGTCAGGGAAAAGCCTGCAAGCGCCGCACACACGCGCCACACGGCTTGTGAAAGGGAGCGCTGAGCAGAGCCTGGGATGCAAACAGGATCTGCTCAGCGCTCCCTTTAAAGAATTTCCCCCCCCTTGCATTCCCCCTCTAAAAACTAGGTGCATCTTATGGTCAGGTGTGTCTTATGGAGCGAGAAATACTGTATATCAAGACATATCCTCCCACTCCCAGCTCTGCCCAGAGCCTTGATTGATGCTCTACTGGGCTACCTTTCGGTCGTGGCAGAACTCATAACCTTCCGGCTTGCACTCGTGGGAACGGATGATGAACTGCAGGTTGTACTTTTCCAGAATCTCCTTCGTCACATCGGGGCCAAAGTAGCAGCCCCCTCCTCGGTCCTGATTCACTCTGCAGCCGTTTTGATGAATGGGGTCACTCCACAATATATCCGTCACCTGAAAATGGAGAGAGGGGGAGCTGAGTTGTTAAGCACCACTTTGGCGCAGACACAGATCAGCAGCAGCTTTGGGAACCAGAGTGCTGATCTTCACGGAAAGAAAACTATATGAAAATGATGTATCGGTGGTACTTAACCCCAGCAGAACTAGCAAAAATGTATAAAACAAGTACCAATACATGCTGGAAATGCAAAGAAAAAGAGGGTACCTTTTATCATATGTGGTGGAACTGTAATGTAGTTTAAAAATTCTGGGAAGTGATATAAAATGAAATGAAAAAAATTATCAGATTACGCAGAAATGGCTCTATTGACAGATAAACTGAGGAGTAATACTAAACAATCATTTATTCAAAAATGGGATGTGTTCAAGAGATATTTACAAAAATGTAACAGTGATATAACATGTATGGCAGCGTTCGAATGACCGTTGTGTAAAGTAATTATGAAGAAATAAGGGGAAATGGTACAACAGGTTGTAAGAAAGTATTAGAAAATATATTAAGAGTAAGGTAATAATTACAGTGGTACCTCGGGTTAAGAATTTAATTTGTTCTGGAGGTCTGTTCTTAACCTCAAACTGTTCTTAACCTGAGGTAGCACTTTAGCTAATGGGGCCTCCTGCTGCCACTGTGCCGCCGCCGCGGCACGATTTCTGTTCTCATCCTGAAGTTCTTAACCCGACGTACTATTTTTGGGTTAGCAGAGTCTGTAACCTGAAGCGTCTGTAACCTGAAGCGTTTGTAACCCAAGGTACCACTGTATAAGTACATTCAATATTACAAATGTTAATGACATTGGGAAACGATGGGAAGTCTATTTTATTTTACTTTATCTTAGTTTATTTAGAAAATATGTGGAAAGAGTAATTTAATATTTAACTGTAATTTTATGTAAGGTTATTTATTTTATTTTATTTTATTTGTATGTGTGGATTTAAGATAGTGTATGATATCTATGAATTTCAATAAAGGATTAAAAAAATGAAACAAAATGTTTAAATTAACTTTTGTTTAAAAAAAACAGAAGCTTTTTTAGTAGGAATTATAGGTACCAAGATTCCAAAAGATCCATGTATGCTACAACAGCCATCCAGATTCTGCTAGCCAGAGATGGAAGGAAGAGACAACCCCAACCAAAGAAGATTGGCAGATCAAGTTGATGGACTATGCTGAAATGGCAAAATTAACTGGGAGGCTCAGGAATCAAGACGACAAGAAATTTTTAAAAGGATGGGAAATGTTTATAATGTATATAAAATCATTGCAAACAGGTTAAAGCATTAGCAGGATTTTAAATACTCTTGTAATGTGATAGAAACTACAGATAATTTAGGAATTATCTGTATATCCGTAAATTTAGGAATTTTTCTTTTTTTTCTTCTCCCTTCATTTTTGAAAATCAAATAAGAAAATTATATATATACAGTGGACGCTCGGGTTGCGAACGTGATCCATGTTCGCAACCCAAAGCTTTCACAACCCACAGCACCGCGTCTGCGCACGTGCGGGTTGCGATTCAGCGCTTCTGCGTACACGCAAAGCGTAATTTAGAGCTTCTGCACATGCGTGACTGCCGAAACCTGGAAGTAACCCATTCTGGTACTTCCGGCTTTTGGCGCGTAAAAAACCCGAAAAAATGAAACCAGAGTGCTGAAATCCTGGAGAAGTTTGAATTCATTGCTGAGGAACCTGTAGCCCTAGACAACGAGGGATGGATGGATCTGCCCTCTGTTTCTCATTTTACCAGTCTAGAATTCACACTTTGCAATTAAATAATCATTATTTAATCATTAAAAAATTAAATAATAAAACTCATGAAGATTCATCAGGGTTTGTTTGTTTGTTTGTTTGTTTGCGCTTCGTTCATTCTCCGAATCAACCCACCTGCTGAACATCCTCGTCTTCAAGGATTGAGGAGTCGTCAGATCTGGTATCCTCGGAGGTAAGTGACATTCCCGCCATCCTGCGGCAGGAACGGAGCTCTTCCTGGAAACTTGAGTGGGGCAGCTGAGACCTGCTTGATAAACTGCTCCTGCCACATCGGGATGCTTTCGATTCACGGACGCCACAAACTCTTGACTGTTTTCTCTTCTGGGTCAATACAGAGAGAAGCTAAGAAAAGCAAGGCAGGGAGTCAGATATTCCGAATACAGAACTGTGAGGCTGGTGCTATCCTGTCCCACCCGCCGAACAAAAATTTCATCTGGTTTTCGGATCACCCAGATCAAGTTAATGGGCTTCAAGCCGCACTCAAGGCACTTAAGACAAGGTGATGGGGTTAGAAGAGAAGAGGAGGAGTTTGGATTTGATATCCCGCTTCATCACTACCCAAAGGAGTCTCAAAGCGGCTAACATTCTCCTTTCCCTTCCTCCCCCACAACAAACACTCTGTGAGGTGAGTGGGGCTGAGAGACATCAGAGAACTGTGACTAGCCCAAGGTCACCCAGCAGCTGCATGTGGAGGAGCGGGGAAGCGAACCTGGTTCACCAGATTACGAGTCTACCACTCTTAACCACTACACCACACTGGCTCTCTGGTTAGGGCCAGAGAGAGGGGTGGGTTTGCTTCATCACCCCCCCACGCCCCCCCCCCAGATTCACTGTGGAGGCTGATGATAACGTGGGAATGTTGTAGAAACAATTTCTACGCAGATGCAATACTGGTTCTAAACGCAGCATAAGGAGTCTCTATAGTATAATGTATTTTAAAATGGGGTTTCAGAGTTTTTAGGGGTTTTTGAATGTCTTATGTAGATTTTCAATTTCATTGTTCTGTATGGGACAATGACAATAAAGATATAGTAAAAATCGTACTAGGAGAGGATATATTGATTTAGTAGTATCCTTCCTAACTCACACCTGTGAGTCAGCAGCAGAGTGACATTCCCCAATATATAGCAGGAAGCTAGTTGGTAGATTCGCTTGAATCTCTTTACTTAAGCAATCCAATCTGGGTTGCCTAGATTGAAGTATATTCCTGGTAAGACCCCTTTGATTCCCTCTTAATAAGAATAAAGACAAAACAGTCTTCTTTTAGAAGGATAACAAGTTTACTCGCATTCAGTTCACAGTTGGATCCCTGAAGCTTTAGCTTGTAGTTACAGGTACAGTGTGGCTTACATCCTTGCAAGGATTGGCCCATGTGAAGAAATAGCCTCAAAAGAGTGAGGTGGCTGCATGACTGGACCTTTTGTGGGGTCTGAAAGGGTCACACCCACCTACCTGGTCACAGGCAGGGGGAGGATGCCCCAGACCAGGTGTAACAGGAAGTTCAACTGGCTGGACCAACACCCCCCCCCGTCTGTGTCCACTCTAGGCAAACAAGGAATGTTGCCCTTGACTGCTCCAATGGATTACCGTATTTTTCGCTCCATAAGACGCACTTTTTTCCTCCTTAAAAGTAAGGGGAAATGTCTGTGCGTCTTATGGAGCGAATGTGTGGTCCCTGGAGCCAAATCGCCGTTGCCCTGCGCTCCTGGGCTGCTCTTTGGAGGTGTGGGGAGGAGCCACGCTGCTCTGCTGGCAGCCTCCGCTTTTCCCTGAAGCCCCGGCAAGGTTTGCAAGCAGCGGGAAGGCTTTTCCTCCTCTGTTCTTTGCTCAGTCACTCCATTTCCCACTCTTTGAATCTTCCTTTCAAAACAACCATGCCTATTTTGAGAAAACTTCACAGATTTAGGAAATGGAGCACAATCATTTGATCTCTTTGATATTCCTCCATACTCCAAGCACTTCTCATTTGCACAGTCCTGGTTTCTCTCCCTGACTATTACCATTCTTGATTAATAACAGTAAAATGCTCAAATTTTAGTTTACGTGACTGCTGCCAGTACTGACTTCCCAGTGATAATGAAAACAGCTACGTTGAAATGGAATGTCTGTCCTTTTCCCATTCTCTTCATTATATACCGTGGCTCGCTTTAAAGCAGCAAAGCGGACAGGAGTTTAGTACAACATTTGAGTCAGAATTCCCCCCCCCTTGTTTTCCTGCTCTAAAAACTAGGTGCGTCTTATGGTCAGGTGCGTCTTATGGAGCGAAAAATACGGTACATCCCACAGATAGGCCGAAGCAGGAGGGAAAGAGGGGATTTGACATCCAAACTCTCCACCTAAATCCTGTTGAGGAGATGAAGGAAAACTGGGTTGATAGCAGGGATGAGGAAGCTTTCCCATCCCAAGGACCACTTTCCATAGATAGGTCCTGCACAATACATTTTGGCACCTGAGGTCAACCACAAAATGGTCTTCCCTCCCTCCAGCCAGGGAAGAAAGCATAAATGAAGATCTACATCAGGAGTGGGGCATCAAATACCATCTTATCCAACAACGGTTGAAGTGGGAATCATGGCAGGGGGCTGCTCTGAGTAACGTTGGTCAGGTGCAAAGGTCAGGAGACCCCAGAAGGCAGCCCCCGCTATTTCCTCCCTATAGGTGTGAGGAGAACAACAGTGCCCCCTATTTGCCAAGAAGCTGCTGTAGAGGAAGAATTTGGGGCTGAGGGGGTGCTAGCGAGTCCAGCCTCCAAGGAGCAAGCTACACGGAGGTGGCAGCAGGCAATGTATTCCTTGCTGCCCCTGTGGATCCTGCCGCCTGAGGCAGTTGTCTCCCCTTGCCTCATAAGTGGGCTGACTCTGCGCATAGGGAACCTTCCAAGGACCTGACAGATCTGGAAGGCTCTGTACCTTGCGCCGGTCGATCGTGGCTAGCCGCTCCAAATCAGTCATGTTCGAGATTCCTCCGTGTACAATCAAGACCTTCTGGTCAATCAGGGTGGCCAGAGGCAGGCTGCTGAAGACCGTCTTGAGCTGTTTCAGGATTTTGCTGCCGTGTTCCTAGACGGAGGGCAGGAACAGTAAAGGAGAATGAGAGAAAGGCCCACTACAAATATTGATACGTGGCACAGAAATGGAAACAAGAAGAATTACCAGCGAAAGAAGAATGGCAGACGAAATGAATGGATTACGCAGAATTAGATAAGATGACAGGAAGGATTCGAAACCTGCGGGACCAGAGATTCTCAGAAGACTGGAAGAAATATGCAGACTATTTGAAAAGCAACCGTAATCAACTGGTTACGCTAGTAGGACTGCAAGAAGTTTTGTAAGGAGTAATATGTGAAATATTGTAAGGGAGGTTATGATGAGAGAGTCAATAGATAAGATCATTAATAGCAATAGTGAAATTAAGAAATGTAAATTAAGTGAAAATTTTCAGATGTGGTTGATGGAAGTCTAAAAAAAATTGTATAAGATGTTGAATGACCGTTGAAAATGATATATTACGTAATGAATAATATATTCATTATTATCATATATACAAAATATAAAATTATATACAACATATACAATAATATACAAATAATGATATGTATCCAGGACCCAGAGTTTGTGGGTGCAAAAGCACCCTTAATTCCTAGAGTCAACAAATGCCAGAGATTACTAAATATTCAAAATTACTAAATGATGGGAGTATTCACCAGGGTGTCAGAAGATTTAACAGTGTGAGAATACAGACTGAGCTGGTTTTTTTGTACTGGGGCATCATTGGGGAGATAGAGCATTATTATTATTATTATTATTATTATTATTATTATTATTATTATTATATACCACACTTCATCTAAAGTTCTCAGGGTGGGTGACAACATAAGAACACACAATAAAAGTACAAAACAACACCCCCCTAAAATACACATTTTAAAGGCCATAGAATATCATTCAGCCAAGGGCCTGGTTAAAAAGGAACGTTTCTGCCTGGTGCCTAAAGGTGTATAATGAAGGTGCCAAGTGAACCTCCCTGAGGAGAGCATTCCACAGACGGGGAGCCACTGCAGAGAAGGCCCTGTTCTCGTGTTGCCACCCTCTGGATCTCTCGTGGAGGAGGCACACAAAGAAAAGCCTCAGAAAGTCATCTCAGGGCCTGGGTCAGTTCATATGGAGAGGGGTGATTCTTGAAGTATTGAGGCCCTGAGCCATTATATGTCTGACTAAGGGAAAAGTCAAGGCTCCACCAAAAAGTTACTCATTTTAGATGTAACAAAGAAGGGCATATATCCAAATTCACAAACCAGCAAAATTCCTTTCATTTAAGCAACAAAAGTCCAAGGGACAAGGGAATCAAAACCAGAAGAGAAGAAGAAGAAGAGTTTGGACTTGACATCCCGCCTTTCACTCCCCTTAAAGCAGCTAACAATATCCTTTCCCTTCCTCCCCCACAAAAAAACACTCTGTGAGGTGAGTGGGGCTGAGAGACTTCAGGGAAGTGTGACTGGCCCAAGGTCACCCACCATAGCTGTCAACCTTTCCTTTTTTTGCGGGAAATTCCCTTATTCCAGTGCTGTTTCCCGCTGCTTCCCACTGCTATCCCGGATTGTTAGATATCCCGTAGACTGTCCCTGAGACAGGTGAGGCTGCTGATCCCTTATTTTCGAGGCTGCTGATCCCTTATTTTCAAATCTGAAAGTTGACAGCTATGCAGCCAGCAGCTGCATGTGGAGGAGCGGGGAATCAAACCCGGTTCACCAGATTACAAGTCCACTGCTCTTAACCACTACACCACACTGGCAAGAGGCAAACAAGAGGAACAGGGACAAAGAACGCAATCTTCTTTTGCAAGAAAAGAGTCCAGCTGTAAACAGCTGTGATACAAAATCCAACAAATTGATTCTGAATGTTCCTTCTCAGATGCATTATGATAAATGTTTCTTTGGCGGCATTGAGAGTATTAACCCATCAGTGGAGGGCAGTATTCAAATTGCAAATGGCGATACCATAAATATTTGCAGCCCAGGTTGAGGAACCTTAAACTGCAAACTAAGCAATCACCAGAAGGAACTGATACTTTAACCAAAATAGCAAAAACTAAAACACGGCATAATTGGGTGGGGAAGCCTCTCTTAGAAGGTGAAGGACTATCCTCTGTTCTTAAGATGGCTACATCTCAGCAGGATTGTAGCAGTGGATTTCTTGTGTTGACAGTGCAGATTGGACTCGATGACTTTTGAGAACGTCTGTGAGTCTAAGGTTCACAAACAAGCTTACCTTATATTTGCGCGTGACCTCCTTGGTGAAACCATAGCTAGAGATCAAGAGAAGAGAGGACTTGTAAGTAGATGCCCATTAACATAACCCATACATTTCTTAATTCCTGAAATGTGTGTTCAGGGGCCATACCGTAAGTTGATCATATAGTCCTCATGGTTGCCTCTGTTCAGGTGGACCTCCTTCGGGTAAACCAAAAGGAAGACGAAGAGGATGATCAGGACTTCTATGGAACACTTGCCTCGGTCCACAAAGTCACCGTTGAAGACATAAAACTTTTGTGGAGAGGGAATACCATTCTGCAGTGGAAAAACAACAACAGTCATCCAGAAAGTTGCATAGGTAAAGGATCCTTGACAGTTAAGTCCAGTCGTGAACGGCTCTGGGGTTGTGGCTCTCATCTCGCTTTACTGGCCAAGGGAGCCGACGTTTGTCCGCAGACAGTTTTTCCGGATCTTGTGGCCAGCATGACAAAACCAGAGCAGCACATGGAAATGCTGTTTACCTTCCCACCAGAGTGGTATCTATTTATCTACTTGCACTTTGACATGCTTTCGAACTGCTAGGTTGGCAGGAGCTGGGACCGAACAATGGGAGCTCACCCCATCGCAGGGATTCGAACCGCCGACCTTCCAATCGGCAAGCCCCAGGCTCTGTGGTTTAGACCACAGTGCCACCCACATGCCAGATGCTTACCAAATGCTAAATTTGGAGACAAAATGGTTGGAAGTTTCTACCAGCCACCCTCCACAGCTCCCACTCTTCTGGTCAGACCTCACCTGGAGTACTGTGTCCAGTTCTGGGCACCACAGTTCAAGAAGGACACTGACAAACTGGAACGTGTCCAGAGGAGGGCAACCAAAATGGTCAAAGGCCTGGAAACGATGCCTTATGAGGAACGGCTAAGGGAGCTGGGCAAGTTTAGCCTGGAGAAGAGGAGGTTAAGGAGTGATATGATAGCCATGTTCGAATATATAAAAGGATGTCACATAGAGGAGGGAGAAGGGTTGTTTTCTGCTGCTCCAGAGAAGCGGACACGGAGCAATGGATCCAAACTACAAGAAAGAAGATTCCACCTAAACATTAGGAAGAACTTCCTGACAGTAAGAGCTGTTTGACAGTGGAATTTGCTGCCAAGGAGTGTGGTGGAGTGTGGTGTTTCCTGCTTGGCAGGGGGTTGGACTCGATGGCCCTTGTGGTCTCTTCCAACTCTATGATTCTATGATTCTAAGCTTTGAGAAGATCCCCAGCTGTAAATTTAAAGGCAAGGGGGCAACCTGACACCTTTACCCAACAACACAGGCAGAGCAATCCTACCCAGGCAGATAGGTCAGGGGGCAGATACACTCTTTTGCGGCCTAGGACCCACATACCTATGGGACCGCCTCTCCTGATATGCCCTGCGGAGGACCTTGAGGTCCACAAATGACAACATTTTGGAGGTCCCAAGTCGCAAGGTGGTTAGATTGGTCTCAACTAGGGCCAGGGCCTTTTTAGTACTGGCCCCGACTTGGTGGAACACTCTGTCACAAGAGACTAGGGCCCTGCGGGACTTGACATCTTTCCGCAGGGCCTGCAAGACAGAGCTGTTCTGTCTGGAAGTTGGTTTGGACTCAGTCTGACCCTTAAGTTTTCCTCCTCTTATGGTTTTGATCTATGGGCTACTTTTAAAATGAGGCTGCATTTTAAATTGTATTTTAACCTGTATTTTAAATTTATTTCCCCCCTATTATGTTTTTATTGTAATTTTACTGGTGTTAGTCGCCCTGAGCCCGGCTCTGGCTGGGGAGGGCGGGGTATACATAAAAAATATTTATTATTATTATTTTTTAAGAGAAGCATCTTCCTAACTGGTTCTGGCCTGGGGTGCTGGTGTGTGTGAAGTAAACCTTCATTTTTGTAATTTTTATTTCTCAATTATATTTAGTGGTAGTATGGTTGTAATGTTTTTTGTAACATAAAATCATTCAAAAAAAATTTTTTTTAAAAAAAGAAATGGCAAAGGTAACCGGAAAGCTCAAGAACCAAGAGAACAATTTTTTTTTAAAAAAAGAGTGGGGAAAATTTATAATTTATTTAAGAGACCACTGTAAGCAGATGAAAACATTAGCAGGATTTTAATCCCACTTGTAATGTAACAAATACGAAGGATAATATGGATGGATACAGAGTATAGATTATGGAATAATATGCAGTTGTAAATGTTGAAAATAGGACCCATGGAGGGGATTTGGTGGAAGTCTCGAGATTCAGAGTAACTTCTATACATGGATTTGCATTTGGATTGTTATAAATTTATATATGGAAAGTCAAATAAAAACGATTTCATATATATATATATATGCTGCATTTTGGCATGCAGCCGTACATGTAATGCGAACACGTATTCTTTACGTACCTTGTAGAAAATGAGGAACAAGTCACTCAGCTGTCCGTGCAAATCGCCTAATAAATGAAAGGGGCAAAATGTCAGCTTTGTGGTTTAAAGTTATAAGCATTTCACATCAGGCAGTGTATTCAATTCATGGTGCTGGTTTATTCACATTCCCACCCCCCTCTCACGCTCTATAGCCCGCATTCCTTCTGCTGTGAAACTGAACGGTATCGTAGTTCACAGGTCGTCCCCCTTCCCTGCACTGACCAGCCCCAAACCTGCTTAGCTTCAGCAAGCTGGTGGTGCCATGTGCTTTCAGATCATGCCACTGGACCTGGGAACTGTGATTATATTTCCCAGGGAACTGTGGCTTTTCTCCCCATGGAGGTCTGCCTGTCACCATCTGCCAGAAGCGAGCCAGCAGTAAATCGCACTGAGCAAGGTTATATTTCCCAGGGAACTGTGGCTTTTCTCCCCATGAAGGTCTGCCTGTCACCATCTGCCAGAAGCGAGCCAGCAGTAAATCGCACTGAGCAAGCTGGAGTTAACTCTTTATTAGCAAAAACACCATCTGCACAGGAGTGTCAGGCCTAATGAGCACAGCGGCTTGTCTCTGGCAGGTCTTGCTCCCATGAAGCAGTTGCTAAGATAGGTGGTTCCTGCCTCCCCACAGCTGCCTAAGCCTTCTCCTCTCCAGGTTCCCCCCCCCCCCCGAGCAATTGGGGACTGTGCCCCTTCACACAGTCAATCTCTCCTCTGCCCTTATCATGCCCCTCCTGGTTCTGCGCCTTCTTCCCTTGGGGATTCCCCAGCTGGTTCCTCCCACCATTCCTCTGAGTCCAACCAGTCCATGACACCATCATAGGTTTCCTTTCTGGACCAGCAAGAGTTGTTTCTGCTCTACCAGGGTTTCTTTAATCACATAACTTTCCCATGGACAACAAGTTATACAGTTTGTTAAGAAAGGTGGGAGGGGCAGTGCCTGGTTTCTAAAGACTTATCTGAATGGAGCTTATCTGAATGGAAGCGATGTTCATTAGCTCTGCTCCTTATGTTTAAATGTGGAAGAAAGGTACAGACTACAGTTGGTCATTAATATTTGGAAGAAAATGCACTTTGTACATTCTTAGAGGCACACTGCTCTTTCAATGTTAAGAGTGGGGAAAGGGCAGGTACTAGTATCCTAGCAAAGCGCACTCTGTTGTAGATGCCCAACCTGTCTCCCTCACCTGTCTCCCTTCTCCAGATCTGTTTCAGTTACACACCAGTTCCTCTTATCTCCAATTGTTTGTATGTTGGAAGATTTAGGACAGATTGTCACCTCACAGAGTTTCCTTTGAGTTTCCATTGCTGTGCTAATGGATCGATACCACCACAGGATAACACCGCCAAGGAAATTAGGCTGAGTTAATTGGCTTTTAATACAAGCTGATTTCCTAGGCTTTAGAGGTGCCTAATACACAGTTTAGGAAGCTTGCCTAACAAAATTAGCTTTCCACACATGCTAATTTCAGAGGGTTTGGAAATACACAGGTCAAATACACCCATGGGTCCAGCCATCACCTCACACAGGAGACTAGATTATCCTAATTGGCTTCTGATGCCACAAGCCTTAATTAAATTCTAGCACCTACAAACTCGTAACAGGACATTAAAAACATCCCAGCCATTTCTAAAAAGCCACAGGTAGTTAAAGGCAAAAGGCCTGGAGAGAGTGAAAACTTTTAGCCCAGTGCCTGAAAATATATCATTATGGCACCAGGCGAATCTCCCTGGGGAGAGCATTCTACAAGTCGGGAGCCACCACAGAAAAGGCCTGTTCTCGTGTTGCCACCCTCCGTACCTCTCATGGAGCTGGCAGATGAAGAAGCGCCTCAAATAATGAGCACAGGGTCTGGATTAGATCACATGGGCTGAGGCGGTGCTTGAGGCACGTACCTCAGCAGCGCTGGTAAACAACAGCACTTACCACATACAGTGATCTCCTCACTGTAGCAGGTGGAGACGCAGGTGATGTTTGGAAGCTGGGAAAGATGCTTTTCAGTCTCACTCAAGAGTCTTAGGACATAGTAAGCGTGAAGATGCTACTGGGAGAAAGTGAGGAAATTACAGAAAGCCATCGAGGAGAGCGTTGGCTCAAACTACAATTCCCAGGATCCTTCGGGGGGAAGCAATGAACTGTTTACTTGCGCTAATTTATACCCTGCATTTCTACAGAAACTAGGCAGTTCACAATGTAAAACAACAACACGACATTATGCGTGCCCCAATTTTCCAAGTGGTGGGAGATTTCTGGGGCGGGGGACTTTAGTCAGATTTGGTGTCCTATGGCTTTTCGCAGCATTTGTATTCATTTGCAAACATCAAAGTTTAGCCTAGGAGCAGGTGCAGCTTTAATGCTCCAGCAGAAACCCCTAAACTCACTGCTCCTGTTTTGGACACCTATGGGTACCAAGATGCTCCCAGGGCAAAAGTCGGTCTTTCTCCAAATAGCCATGACTTCACACAGACAGAGTGTGTTGACAACATCCTCAGTAAAGGCAGAGAAAGTGATGTCCCTTCTCTAAACCGACTCATGCTTTCCAGAACAGTTTATTCCCACAGCTATTGCTAAGGCCGGGGTCTGGGAGCCAGCAGCCACATGGCCCTGTTGCCGGCTAACTGGCTGTGGTGTAAAATACTGGGAAGCCAAATCAGCAAAGCATTTTGGGGTTGGGTTGCTTATTGTTTCTACCATGGGTAGGCAAACTAAGGCCCGAGGGCCGGATCCAGCCCCATCGCCTTCTAAATCCGGCCCACGGATGGTCCGGGAATCAGCGTGTTTTTACATGAGTAGAATGTGTGCTTTTATTTAAAATGCATCTCTGGGTTATTTGTGGGGCCTGCCTGGTGTTTTTATATGAGTAGAATGTGTGCTTTTATTTAAAATGCATCTCTGGGTTATTTGTGGGGCATAGGAATTCGTTCATATTTTTTTTTCAAAATATAGTCCGGCCCCCAACAAGGTCTGAGGGACAGGAGACTGGCCCCCTGCTGAAAAAGTTTGCTGACCCCTGGTTTATACAAATAGCAACCTATGGTTTGTGCCAGGCAAAGTTAGGGTTAGTTATGGCACCTGCTCAGGTGTCAAAAGCCAAGGTATGTTTTCGGTATAGTTCCCGGAAGGAACACGAACAAGTTGTAGTCCAACAACATCTGGCAGACCACAAATCCCTCATCCCGGGCATACAATGATTGGCAGTGGTTCTCCAGGGATTTAAGGAGATGAGTCCTTCCCAGCCTGGACCTCACAAATGCTGTGTATCACTGAGCAACAGAAATTCCCCTTCAGTTCCATTTTTGACCTAGCAGGAGCTTCTGGAAGCAAAAACTGAGGTAATAGTAGACGGCTACTGTGAAGATACTTACTTGCTCGTGTTGGTACGCTTCCAGTAAGTTAGTGGCATCCTCAGGCACGAGTGGGAAGGAAAGGCGAGGCCCCACATAGGTGTCTGGCACCACAATGGATTCAAAGGTTTCAATGGGTTTTACGAGCTTGGGGTCAAAGATGATTTCAGGTTCTGACAATATGCGGTTAAGGAAATCTCCTAGGGTGGAATGAAAACCAAGATGGTTGGCTCCTAGAATGTGACTCTTTGCTTCTCTCCATGGGCAGCAGCAGCAGCGTTAAGTTTTAGCTGAGATTCCTGCATTGCAGGGGGGTTGGACTAGATGACCCTTGGGTCCCTTCCAACTCTTTTTAATTTTATTTTATTTTTACCAACCACCAAAACACAAACAGCGAAACCCCCCAGGCGGCTGATACATTGGGTATACAATATTCAATAATATACATATTCAATGATATACATATTCAATAAAATTCAATAATAACATATTCAAATTAACCATATGTACACTTCTACATACCTTAACACTCCTCCTTCCACAAGGTTTATTTAACTTTTAACATTTTTATTGCCCCAAATTGTTCAAACCTACTCAAATAATTCAATATCATCTCAAACCAATCCTCCTCTTTCTCACTGACCTTAAACCCTTTCATTCTATGTATCTTCACAGTTAGGTATTCTAATATTATAATATTATTCAGTTTTTCCCTCCATTGGTTCACCCCTAGCTCTTCTGCATTTTTCCAATTACTCGCTATAACCTGTCTGGCTGTAATTACCATCAATTTTACCCATTTGCATTCCTCTTTTTTTTAACTCAGTACTACTCAGGGTAATAATAACCATTAATTTAGTTATTTCCACATGGAAACGTGGGTCCCTTCCAACTCTTAAGATTCTATGATGCAAAATAAGCATGTTGGTTTCTTTGATGACTTTTTTTCCCAACCCCCTTCTCACATGCAGCCTCAAAGGCATCTTACAAGTATTGCGTAAAAGCCAAAGAAATTAAAACCACGCCACAGCCAAAAAGACACAATAATAATAGAAACAAACAAACAAACCAACAAACAAACAAACCAACCAACCAGACGGCAACGCCAGTTGAAAGCACCAGAATAGTCTGAAGGCAATGAAACAATTCTAAAGGCCACCTGCTGACAGTTAAAGAGGTGAGCACATCATGAAATTTAACACACCTGTGTGCTGTTCAGTTAGCTACAAGTTAGTTGGCCTTGTATTGGCCCAAGAATCCTAAGAAACCAACCAATCAGAGCCCGTGGTTCAAGTCAGTGCCATTTTGAAAGGTTCAGCCAACCATCTTGATGTGATGGTATCCAAACACAGAAAAAAAAAAGCCTGTTCTTTAACATTGTGTCCAATTTGGTTAAACCTAATGGTTCTTAAAGGTGAAATATAAATCTAAATTGTACACTCCAGAGCATGAGTAGGCAAACTAAGGCCCAGGGGCCGGATCCGGCCCAATCGCCTTCTAAATCCAGCCTGCAGACGGTCTGGGAATCAGCGTGTTTTTACATGAGTAGAATGTGTGCTTTTATTTAAAATGCATCTCTGGGTTATTTGTGGGGCATAGGAATTCGTTCTTTTTTCCCCCCCTTGAGAATATAGTCCTGTCCCCCACAAGGTTTGAGGGACAGGGGAACAGTCTCCTGAAAAAAGTTTGCTGACCCCTGCTCCAGAGCTATTCATCCAGGATTTGTAGATACAGTAGTACCTCGGTTCTTGAACATCATCAGTTCCGGAAGACTGTTCGAGTTCCAAAACGTTTGAAAACTGAGGTGCAAAGGGCTGTCTGCAAATTCAATTGAGATAATGGAAAAACATGCAGTGGAAGCCATTCAATTTCCTAGGCGAGTTCGGAAACAGAAGCACTTACTTCCAGGTTTTCGGCATTTGTATTCAGAAATGTTCATCAGCAGAGATGTTTGAGAACCGAGGTACACTGTACCAACATTTCCACATTTGATCAGTTTGCAAAACGCATACAAGGTCACAAAATTTAGTTGCCCTGACAAGAGAGAGAGTGATATATAATACGAACTGTATTTCCCCATTTTTGAGCTTACTGTCTTTGTTGTTGCTTGGCGTGAAGTAGGTCATAAGGTAGTCAAAGAAATGGTTGAGCTGTGGAAGACAAGAAGAATGCTGTCAACTTCTATCATTAAGCCATCTTTGTACTCTCTTCCCCTGCCATAGCCTCTCCCTCCCATACTGTTCCCTCTCCTGTTAGACTATGCGGAAATGGCTAAACTGACTGGGAAACTCAGAGACCAAGAAAACAAATTCAAGAAAGAATAGGAGACCACTGTAAACAGATGAAAACATTAGCAGGATTTTAATCCCACTTGTCATGTAACAAATATTACGGACAACATGGATGGATACAAAACACAGACTACAGTGGTACCCCGCAAGACGAATGCCTCACAAGACGGAAAACCCGCAAGACGAAAGGGTTTGCTGTTTTGGAGGCGCTTCGCAAGACGAATTTCCCTATGGGCTTGCTTCGCAAGAAGAAAGCCCATAGGGAAATCTCCGGGGACCTCTTTTAAATGCTGGTGGTGGGGAGCAAAGCCTTTCCCCCCCTCCGGCCTTCAGAAGAGGTCCAAGAAGGCCGGCGGGGGCCGAAAGGCTTTGCTCCCCACCGCCAGCATTTTAAAAGCAGTCCGGGATAGCAGGGAAGCGCTTCCCGCTATCGCAGACGGCTTTTGAAGGCAGGCGGGTGGGAGCAAAGACTTTCGCCCCCCGCCCGCCTTCAGAAGAGGTCCTGGACCTCTTCTGAAGGCGGGCGGGGGGCGAAAGTCTTTGCTCCCCCCTGCCTGCCTTCCCGGGAGAGCGGAGAAAGGCAGCGCGTTTCTCCGCTGTCCCGGACGGCTTTTGAAGGCAGGCGGGGGAGGCAAAGACTTTCGCCCCCCGCCCGCCTTCAGAAGAGGTCCAGGACCTCTTCTGAAGGCGGGCGGGGGGCAAAAGTCTTTGTCCCCCCTGCCTGCCTTCCCAGGGGCTTTTACATTGCCCCGGACAGCGGAGAAGTCCTCCGCTGTCCCGGGCGATTTTAAAATGCCGCCCGCCAGCATTTTAAGATCGCCCCGGACAGCGGAGAAGTCCTCCGCTGTCCCAGGGTTTTTTAAAATGCTGGGGGTGGGAAGAAAAGCCCTTGTCCCCCCCCCCAGCCTTCAGAAGAGGTCGGGGGACAGACTGTCCCCGGACCTGGTCTGAAGGCGGTTTCCATAGGAACGCATTAATTGATTTTCAATGCATTCCTATGGGAAACCGTGCATCGCAAGACGAAAAACTCGCAAGAAGAAAAAACTTGCGGAACGAATTAATTTCGTCTTGCGAGGCACCACTGTAATAAATAATATGCAGTTGAAAATGTTGACAATAGGACCCAGGGAGAGGATGGGGGGGAAGTTGCAAGATTCAGAGAAATCTCATTTTATGGATATGTATTTGGCACTGTAACTAATTTATATTTGTAAAAATAGAAAAAAATTGATTTCAAAAAGAAAAGAAAAGAAATTTTGTGCCCCTAACAATTTTGTGCCTGGGGGAACCGACCCTGTGCCCCCCAACTCACACTAGGTTAATGTGCCACACAGAGCTGCATGTGATTCAGAAGATGTGCGAAACTGGCACATGCCATGTAATTTTGGAGTTTGCAGTGCTTCTCCTTCCAACACACACTCTGAGGATGCTCAGTGGGCTGTTTGGGTTTGTTTGGAGTTTTCTGCCCCCTCTGTCCCTCATACATATACATATATTACGAATGGGAGTTGTAGCTCAAAACGAGGATAGCAAAGACTGAATGAGAGCACTGTTGGATTGAGTTATGCTTGCACAAAAGTACCGGTACTTAGGCAGAGGTTTTAGAATGCATTTGGATCACTGAATTCTGTTAGCAAAGTCACTTAACACAGATAGAGACCAGGGAGAAAAGAAACCCTGATAACACTTGACTGTGGACAACTGAACCAAAACAGTGTATAATTTGAGGGGGGAAAGATTTTGTCTCTCTTACTTTGGGCCTTGTACATATCAGAAAAATATTCAGCTATGCGTACAAGAGGATAACTCCCTTAGAACTAACCAGCCAATCAGCACGAGTTACCTCAGCATGGATCATCTTGATTGGTTGCTAGGCAACACCTCCACCACACCCCACCTACTAATTATGAACAGAATTAACCCTTAGGTTCCAAACCGAATGCTCCCTGCTGTTGTACTTCCAGCAAAGTCTGGGCTGTGTTGGGGGCAGATGAGAATCAGGAGACTAATTCTGAGCGCTAAATTCCTTTTACCGCTACCAACAGCAAAACTAGAACAGGCAGAAGGAAGAATTTCCCCTCTGCCTTCCTCCTTTGCCATCATACCTTGAGATGATCCAGCTCTCCCGCGTACTCTATGGACTGAAATATGCGCCATGTGCATCTTCGGCGCATTTCAAGCCGGGCCACATAGCGTCGATACCATGTTTGGATCAGGATAGCTCCTCTGAAGGCTGAGATGCAAAAAGAGAGATGTGTGATATAGCCTTTCGCTTTTTGGAGTACAGAAACATGAAGCCCATCAAATAGCTGACATCAGCAGCCAGCAACCTTGGGCAGCTGTTGGGGCCAGGTATCATGGCAGAGTCCACATGACACAGATGTTTGGCACTGCCACCCATCCATTTCTTCAGCCATCGACTTAACTGGTAGTAGGGATTGGGCCTAGGAAGCAGCCCGCCATTTTAAATAGCCCACATTGTGCCACAGCAGCGCACCACTGTGGCATTGTGGGTAAGTAAAATGGCAGGCAGCTCACAACCCTGTCCTTTCCGATTGTCCAAGAAGCTCTTTGGAGAAGGGAAGAAACATTAGGAGCTTTTCAGATGGGTAGAACAGCCCCGGACACTGGCAACCCACCCTACGCCACCGGTGTGGTATGAGAAATGGGAGAGGGAACCCTGTGCTGCACTTTGAAGAAATTAAGATCTGGTAGGAGATACTCTTGCTGTTCATAGAATTGTACGGCCACAAGAGACCACAAATCAGGAATCAGGAATCTCTGGCTAGCCAACCTCTGTTTATAAAACTCAAAAAAAGGAGAGCCCACTTCCTTCTTAAGTCATCCGTTCAACTGTTGAACAGCTCCTGCCATTGGACTGGTCTCCTCCCCTCTCCTCTCGCCCAAATGAGGGCAATCTCTGACACACCTCAAAGCCCTCTGCCCCCAACAAAGGTACATCTAGGGGAGTGCAACCTGTTTGGTTGCCCTAGGTGCAGGAAGCAGTAGCACATAAACATGTCCGCACGTCATGTTCAACAGTCTCGTGTTTTCCATTCTCCCTAGCACTTCATACTCTCCCAACATTTCTCAGATAGAAATGGGGACATTTCTGACTCCACACCACCTCCACACCAATAGAAGAAGAGGAGTTTGGATTTGATATCCCGCTTTATCACTACCCTAAGGAGTCTCAAGGGATGCGGGTGGCGCTGTGGGTTAAACCACAGAGCCTAGGACTTGCCGATCAGAAGGTTGGCGGTTCAAATCCCCACGACGGGGTGAGCTCCCGTTGCTTGGTCCCTGCTCCTGCCAACCTAGCAGTTCGAAAGCACGTCAAAGTGCAAGTAGATAAATAGGTACCGCTCCGGCGGGAAGGCAAACGGCGTTTCCGTGCGCTGCTCTGGTTTGCCAGAAGCGGCTTAGTCATGCTGGCCACATGACCCGGAAGCTGTACGCCAGCTCCCTTGGCCAATAAAGCGAGATGAGCGCCACAACCCCAGAGTTGTCCGCGACTGGACCTAATGGTCAGGGGTCCCTCTACCTTTTAAGGAGTCTCAAAGCGGCTCACAATCTCCTTTCCCTTCCTCCCCCACAACAAACACTCTGTGAGGTGAGTGAGGCTGAGAGACTTCAGAGAAGTGTGACTAGCCCAAGGTCACCCAGCAGCTGCATGTGGAGGAGCGGAGATGCGAACCCAGTTCACCAGATTACGAGTCTACCGCTCTTAACCACTACATCACGCTGGCTCCACATTGCTATGTGTGGGACATAGCACACACACATTCCACCATACTAAGAAAACCCCTTAAACACACACTCATAGCACTTGCAGGGGAAATAGGGACATTCCAGGGTCAAATCAGAAGCCAGGATGGCTTTTGCAAATCCGGGACTGTCCCTGGAAAATCGGGACACTCGGAGTGTATGGCACTCACCCGAAAAAGGGAAGAGCTTAAAGGATGGTTTGTTTTCTTTAGCCAAATTCTTGGTACTTTTTTTCCTGTTCATCCCTCCCAACTGTACGACTGATTCAGCCAGAATGCTAGTGTGTTCTAGGGCTTTTCCTGGCTTCCAAAACAAGCCAATCAACCCATTTTGAGCTGGAAGGGTTCATTGTCTGAAACCATCCAATGGGAAAATCGGATACAAAGCAGGAAGAACAAGTCCTGATCTCATTGGCTAGAATCTTCAGCAGGAGTAAAGTTCCAACCTGAAGCTTCTCTCCTGCCAGAGAAAATTGTCATATTATGTCAGAAACCAGGCTGAGGAGTACTGCTCTGATGAGGAATGGTGGGAGTCTCCCACTTCCCCTGCTACTGACCAGGATCCTGAAGCTGCCCAAGAGCAGGGGAGCAGTATAGATTTAGAACAGTGGTTTGCAGAAGGGCATAGTTCTGAAGACAGAAGTTGGGAAAAACTGGGGGGTAAACAGCAAGGTGAAGAAGAACGGAGGGAGAGAGAGCTAACAGACTCTCTCTCACTGGAGATTGCCCAGCCTATCAGTCCAAGCTCACATAGAGCAGATAAGGTGGCTACACAAAAAGCATGGCGGTTGCAAGATCAGGTTGCAAGGCGCAGAAGTGATGGGGTGACTAGGGGGAAAGTGGGTGGAAACCTTAATTGGGAGCACCTTTACTCTGAGATGGGACGCGGGTGGCACTGTGGGTTAAACCACAGAGCCTAGGACTTGCTGATCAGAAGGTTGGTGGTTCGAATCCCCGCGAAGCTCCTGAAGCCAATCAGAAATTGCAGAAACCCCGTCGGACATTAGGCTTCCAAAAATAGTTCACAAACCAGAACTCTCACTTCTGGGTTTGCGGCGTTGGGGAGCCAAAACATTTGAAAACTAAGCTGTTCGAAAACCAAGGTATGACTGTAAATAATACTGTGTTTATGATTTGATGGAAAGAACATAGGGTGTAGCAGAAAGGGAGAAACAACAACTAGATGGAAAACTGGGTGGAAAGTCGACAAAAAGACGAAATTGTGTTTTGACTGCATTATGTTAAAAACGTTGAAACTACGGTAATTGAAAAAAATAAAACAGCAGTATGCAGAATGCTCAATTAAACGTTTCTGAATACAATAACCAAGTTGTGTCAACATCTATATAGCATAATTATTAGATATGAAATGATGTACAATAATGTGTGTGCTTAGATTGTTGACCATCAGTAAAATGTATTTTGCATCAATGACAATTTTAATTTATAGGGGGTAAAGGAGAAGGAGGACTTGACTGTCAACAACAGGGGTGGCTAACCTGTAGCTCTGCAGATGTGTTTTGAACTACATCTCCCAATAGCCAAAGTCAGGGAGTTGTAGTTTAGCAACATCTGGAGGACAAAATGAGCTACTCAGATCCATTTCTGGATCCATTTCTGCATGGCCTGGTCCGTGCATTGTCAAATTTCACAGGGCCACCAAATTTCCTACTGGAGAGATTATAGAACGTTAACTTACCAGGATGTGAAGCATCTGGCAATTCATGGCCTAGTGAGAAAGGAGGAACATAAGGATGTTTACTCAAAAAGGACATCAGAAAACAACACTGAAAATGTTTCAGAAAGGAAATAAATAACTTACCTCTGTTTGTCTTGGACACAAAGGTGCTGTGTGCAGAACTACCACATCCCATAGTCTTTGAGCAACACACCTATCGGATTGCAATTAAACACAGTATCTTAAATGTACAAAAGCTACATGCCAGTGGTTCCCAATCTGTGAGCGATTGCTCTCCTCTAGGGATGGGGAGGAAATTTGATTCACTCCCATTAAGATGAATTGACCTAATTTGCACTTTCTGAAACAATCCACAAACCAGAGCACAGCCATACTTTGGAATTTGCACATCTCTGGATTTTGAGATGCTGTTGACTCCGGTAATGTGGACAAAAATGGCTGCACTGGGGTGCAGTGTGCACAAGAATGAATATATTAATGACAACGACATAAAAATGCATTGCATGAGGGGAAATTGTTTTGAAAAAAATTGTGTGAGGAGAAATAGCATACAAAAATGTGCATATCAGGAGAAATTTGTACTAAAATGCTTAGAAATGTTTGTGAGAACTTCAAAAAAATATCGCATGCTGATGCAGAAATATAGAGAACTGAATTTAAGACTGGAAAAACGAGAAACTGAAATTGACAAATTTGTCTTCTCTTCCTCCATCATTGGTTGAACTGCTGTGACATTACTTTCAAACTGCCAGAGTTTCAAAAGTGCATTTGAATTACATTCTTTCCCTCAAAGAATTCTGGGTATTGCATACCCTTCAACATTTCTCCGATGAAAAATTGGACAGCCTACCATACCCTCCAACATTTCTCTGATTAAAATTGGGACATCCTAAGTGAAAACGGGACATTCTGGGATCAAAGCAGAAACTGGGATGGCTTCTGTAAATCTGGGACTGTCCCTGGAGAATAAGGACACTAGGAGGGTCCGGAGATACACCTCTATGCCTGACGTTTGACATCTAAGGTATATTAGTTTAGGACCCACCCTATTCTTCTGACTGTAAATTGTTTTAACTGATTTTTATACCGCATTCTTACATAACCTGCCCTGGGATCTTATGGTGAACAGAGAGCATGAAATCTAACAAATCACCATGATAAATCACCAGTCATAAATTCATGACTGACTTCTGAGTGATCTTCTTACATACAGGCTGAAGAGGAGATGTTTTGGTCAATATGCCTGTACGTAAATAGAAATTCATGAAAATTAAGGGGGGGGGGGAAACATACCTTAATCCCAATGCCTGCTATAGAGAGGGCTTCTTCTGCCTTTGAAGGCTTGATGGGATGTCTACTTGATTTCGGAGGTTGGTTTTTCCTGCTAGCTGTATGCATTTATAAGACAGCTGTTAATTCTCAAGTGCTTCCAAGACAGCTTTTTACACTCCGGACTGAATAAATGATCTCTGGAGGTTTAACAAGATGAGCATTCTCTTCTAGATAAAGTCGCCGTTGGGAGAAAGGGCAAATTCCCCCCTTTTTTTGCCCCCTGTATGTGAAGTGTTTGGTTTATTTACTCGATGTTGCTCTGAGAGGTCTTAAGAGCCTTCCCACGTGACAAGGAAAGACAGCAAACTGAAATGGATTAGGATTACTTGCAGGAGGATTAGGAACAAAGGATATACCGTATTTTTCGCCCTATAGGGCGCACTTTTTCCCCTCCAAAAATGAAGGGGAAATGTGTGTGCGCCCCAGGCTTCGGAATGCAGGCTTTCGCTGAAGCCTGGAAAGCGAGAGGGGTCAGTGCGCACAGGAAGCTGTGCGCAACCCTTGGGAGACTGGCGCGACTTCACGCCGATCTCCCAAGGGTTGCGCAGGGCTGCCTGCATTCCGAAGCCTGGGGCGCGCTGAAGAGTGCGCCCGGGCTTTGCGCAGCTCTCCGCAAGCCTGGGGAGACCGGCGCGACTTGCCGCCGGGCTCCCTAGGCTTGTGGATAGCAGGCTGTTCTGGGGGCTGGGGTCGGGGGAAGCTCGGGCTTCCCCCGCGCCTGGGGGGGAAATAAAATTTCTTTTTCTTTATTCCCCCCCCCAAAAAACTAGGTGCACCCTATGGGGCAGTGCGCCCTATGGGGCGAAAAATACGGTAGTCCGTTGCCCTTTCTCGTCTGAGGACCTGATCATGCACACCTCTGGACACTCCTTCTGTTTTTGAAACATCTGGCCTTCCAGATGTTGCTGAACTACAACTCCTCCTTCTCCTTTCCTGCCTGTGAGGGGAGCACCCTGTTGCAACAGTTCAATAAAGATCAGGCTTACAAGCTACTTTGCTTCTCAATATTCTCTGGTTGGCCTGTTATTTTCTCTGATCGATGGAGAATTACAAAGGACTCTATAAGGGCTCTTGCGTTCCCCATAAGGGAATAAGGGCAGATTTTTGTTTATTACAACATTATCAGCACTTTTGACCCCGGAAGAGGGCAGAACAGGGATGGAACAGGGCACAATGGACAACACAGGTTTATGCCCGACTGCCGACGCACACAATTACCCAAAACACAACCCCTGCACAAACAGGGAGTTGCCTGTACTTCAGTTTATGAGCCGCAGGCTGCAATGCCTTTATTTTCAATGGATTTATCTAGTCCTTTTTGAAGAGCTAGCTAAGACATTATCCATTGCCACATCTTGTGGTACTTAAGACATGGGGGAAGAAATCCAATCAGTTTGCATTTAAAGGCAAACTTACTAAATTCTCACTTTCCAAAACAATACACAAATCAAAACACAGCCATCCCTCAAAATTGGTACAGTTTTGCAACTCACCTCTCTAGCCAATAAATGCGTACTAGGGAAAGCATGTGCAAAAATGCATGTAACAGTGAAAATAACACACAGTAATTCGTTATCTTTGGGGAAATCGCTTGCAAAAAGGTTTTGTTAGGCAAAACTGCATACAAAAAGCTGTTTATTGGGAGAAATTTTGCATTACAACGCTGACAAATTTTCATGGTCTGCAAATCTCTGCAGAAAAACGACATTTGGATTGGAAAAATAAATCTGCAGAACCAAACGGACAGCTGCATCCAACTGCAGTGGTAAAATTCCACACTAGAAATATACTTAGGATGAATACTTTGTTTTGCTTGTCTAGGATTTGCTTCCAGCCCATTTGTATGGACGCCTTCAATTTCTGCACTGTTTACCTCATTAGGCACTTGTTTAACACTAGTGAGTATAAACTGGGTCAATGAAAAGCTCCCTTAACCCTCTTGGGGTTTAAAGCAGAACGTGTTGGTAAGCAGGTAGCGACACTTTGGGTGAGATCTTGATCCTATTAAAGCCCATGGCAACATGTTTGTTGTTGACTTCAAAATACAATTTCACAGGCAAGGATTCTGGAGTGTGTGTGTATTTGTGGGGGGCGAGAAAGTATGTCCATGTCTGTTGCACTTTACCTTAGAAGCACAGAATTCACATCATTTTTAAAATATGAGAAATGAAGTTCTAAAAAAACAGTCGCCCAGTTAAGACAGCATGGGATGAGAGACAGCAAGCCTGGTCACTGTATCATCTGGTGAACTACAGGTAAATGTGTTGCAATGGGAACAAAATGGTTAGATAATCACTTCTCAATACTGAACACTTTTGCATTCTAGTGAATAAGAAAAACCAAGCAGAAGGGAGCAGATATTTTTGCCATCCAGCTAAAAAATGAAAAATGATTTGCCACGTTCTGACAGATCCAATGCAGTGGTACCTCAGGTTACATACGCTTTAGGTTACATACGCTTCAGGTTACAGACTCCGCTAACCCAGAAATAGTGCTTCAGGTTAAGAACTTTGCTTCAGGATGAGAACAGAAATTGCGCAGTGGTGGCGTGGCGGCAGTGGGAGGCCCCATTAGCTAAAGTGGTGCTTCAGGTTAAGTACAGTTTCAGGTTAAGAACAGACCTCCGGAACGAATTAAGTACTTAACCCGAGGTACCACTGTACTTGAAATGTGCACATATATACAAGCAAGAATAACTCGCAAGATGTATCCCTTAACCTCATGTTCCTGTTTCAAGCCAGCTTCCCACCCTTTCAAATAGCACTTAGATCACCAAGTGAGTTGTGGCTTCAAGTCCCAAGTTGGGTGAAAACTTCATGCATTGCAGGGGGCTGGACTAGACGACTATCATGGTCCCTTCCAACTCTACAATTTTATGATATCCACAGGGTGGCGCTGTGGTCTAAACCACTGAGCCTCTTGGGCTTGGCGATCAGAAGGTTGGCAGTTCGCATCCCCACGACGGGGTGAGCTCCCATTGCTCTGTCCCAGCTCCTGACAACCTAGCAGTTCGAAAGCACGCCAGTGCAAGTAGATAAATAGGTATCACTCGGGCGGGAAGGTAAACGGCATTTCCATGCACTCTGGTTTCCATCACGGTGTCCTGTTGCACCAGCAGCAGTTTAGTCCTGCTGGCCACATGTCTGTGGACAAACGCCAGCTCCCTCGGCCTGAAAGCAAGATGAGCTCCACAACCCCATAGTCGCCTTTGACTGGACTTAACCAGGGGTACTTTATCTTTTTACCTTACAAACATTCTTAATTTGCCGCATTGTGGAGAGGGACTGGGAACCACACAAAGAAACAACTTGTTCAAAAGCTACTACTTTGTAAGTGTGAGTATTTTGACAATATCCTCCTTTGCAGTTCCCAGAAATGGATGTGCTATACAGTATGATCATAAATAAGGCAGGGATTCCAAGTACAGTGGTACCTCAGGTTACAAACGCTTCAAGTTACAGACTCCGCTAACTCGGAAGTAGTACCTCAGGTTAAGAACTTTACTGCAGGATGAGAACAGAAATTGTGCGGCGGCAGCGGGAGGCCCCATCAGCTAAAGTGGTACCTCAGGTTAAGAACAGTTTCAGGTTAAGAACGGACCTCCAAAACGAATTAAGTTCTTAACCCGAGGTACCACTGTATTATACGCACACACAAAAATCACATATACCCGAGCCCTTGGTGTCACCCTAAGTCTAGCGAATGAGGGGAGATATGGAACCCTTGTACTCTACAGCTGGCCTACTGGGTGGGTCTCACCTTCATGTGAGAAGAAAGGTGTCAGGGAGCTGACATCGGAGCGAGAGGCGAAGGGGAGGCTCCCAGATGATGCTGGCGAAGGACCCAGCAGCAGGGGGAGAAACAGCTCAGTAGAGGGGGAAGCAAATCAACGCAACACCAGGGATAAAGGGGGGCAGATGGGGGAATCGGGGAGAGGGCTCCAGGACTCTTCACTGGAGATCAGTGAGGAGAGCACCGGTCCTCCGCTACCCACGCCTTCCCTGCGCAGAAGACTACCGCACAGTGAGAGGAGGAGGAGACTGGGTGTCAAACAACTTTTATGTTGGAAGAGGTTCAAGAAACGCCCACTGACGGATTCTGCCGGTGACTGAGGCAGCCACGATGAGAAAGGGCTGTGCAGTCAGAAAGGTTTAACAAGGCAAATTAGCCCAGAAAGGCACCAGTTTACGCACGAGTAACTCATACCCATTACAAAAGGCTCAAAAGCTCTTTCCATGCTGAGTAACCTCAACCATACCTGGCACGAAAAGAGCTTTTAAGCTCTCCACCGTGCTTGGATTTGACTTGTGCAATTTCAACCAGCTGCATGTGGTTGAAATTGCGCAAGTTAAATGCGTGTAAGATGCAATTATGCATTTGGCTTTTTATGCTGCAGTATCACAAGGCTGGCCCTGGCTCAGAAACCACAGAGTCTTTGATACAGGATGAGAAGTAGGTGAGATAAGAGGGAGGGTGGGGGGAAGAAAACCACCACCACTTTAAAAATCCATTTATTTCAGTTCTGTCCTCATAGATCAACAACAAAACATTGTATTTCTGGGGGGGAGGGGGACACAATAAAAATAATTCATCAATTCATCAACTTCAGCTTCTGCTTACCAATCATTTTGCAAGAGCAGAAAAAAGGCACTAGTAAGCTGAAATGTTTTTGGTCTTATTTTGGGTGTAAGTCCGGTGCGTTATTAATGGCTTTATACACTGGGAGGTGAGGGCTGCAGGGGTATCCTCAGTGAGTCTCCTTAGCCTACAAAAGGAGATGTGCAAAATGAGAATTTTCTTCTACAGCATCTTTCTAAAGTGTCCCATGCAAAGTGAAAAAAACAGAGTCTGGGGGGCAGTGAATCGTTTGGCTACTTAGGAGCCCCAGCAAATGCTCAGTTCTATCATTTTCTGAAGTTTCAGCAAGCTCTCTGCATTTTTGTGCCTTCACAATCTGCTGAAAATCATACGAAGACGGAACTCATAATGCTCCACTCTGTTGCAGTTCTGTTTCTGTATGGTCAGCGCTCCTCTGTATATGAGGGAGGAATGATTTCAGGTTCTATACAGTCAACTGCACCCAGTGAGTGACCCTTTAACTCACAAATATTTTACAGGACAACACAGGCTGTTATTACAGCAGACACGTTATCTTCACCAACTGGGAGTTTGCATTTGAGACAACATCAGCATCCCTTAAAGCAACCAAATCGTGCATCTATTAAAACCGTGGCTGAATAACATTGGGGGGGCACTCTATGATTCCATCAACCCCTTCTTCTGTGAGGTATGTGTTTGCCATGAATTGGTACCCCAGGGTTCCCAGGCACAGATACCCACATCCATTTCTTGGCAAGGTGCAGTTTACAGAAATGAAGGCATCGCGGTTTTCGCCACTCCTGCTAACTTCCAGACTGATAAAAAGTTTACACTGGTGTCTGTTCCTTGTAATGGGAATGGAATGATAGCTTTTCCTATTAGCGTGTTGATCTGATTTGTCCCGGGATAGCATCTACCACACCGATGCAGTGGGGGAAGCCCCTGCACAAAGACCAGAATAAAAAAAAGAAAGAAAACTAAAATCAGTGCCCTGCTACTGTTAGGCCACCATGCCCCTGTAACACATGGCAATTCTGTAATGAGCTGCAACTTTTGGTAGGTTGTCTCCCAGCCGTGGGATGTGATCCATGAGAGGCAATCAAGTACAACATTCCTTGTAATGCTAGAGAAGACATGCAAGCGAATGTTTGGTCCAGCCAGTTGAAACTTCCTGTTCCTCTTGGCTGCAACATCCTTCCTTCTGCATGTGATAGAAGGTGGGTGTGACCTAACCTGTCCAGGTAACAAAAGGTCAAGTCACACAGCACCCTTCCCTTCTTTTTGACTTCCTTCTTCGTTTGACCAGCTTTTAGTTAGGACTGCTCTGCTAGCTCTCAGCTAGCAGAAGCACTGGGATTATTCCCCCATATGGGGTAGATCCACATGTACATATTTGGTCCAGCGCCGAGGGCCTTCTGGCGGTTCCCTCACTGCAAGAAGCCAAGTTACAGGGAACCAGGCAGAGGGCCTTCTTGGTAGTGGCACCCGCCCTGTGGAACGCCCAACCACAAGATGTCAAAGAGAAAAACAACCACCAGACTTTTAGAAGACATCTGAAGGCAGCCCTGTTTAGGGAAGCTTTTAATGTTTAACAGACCACTGTATTTTAATCTTTGTAGGAAGCCGCCCAGAGTGGCTGGGGAAACCCAGCCAGATGGGCAGGGTATAATAATAATAATAATAATAATAATAATAATAATAATAATAATAATTACTAAGTCTGCCTTCAGGAATCCAACTGTGAACTGATGTGAAAACTTCTTTTATTGACTTTGAATAAGATTGTGGCGCCTTTATTCTTTTAAGAGGGATTCAAGGAAACTTACCAGGAGCATAAATTCAATCTGAGAGAGACTGAATAGTATAATAGTGAGAGGCTAACACGAGCCTGCAACCAGCTATCTGCTGTGCATGTAAAAAGGGGAATGTAACTCTGCTAAGTAAAGGAACTTGCTAGCACAAGTTAGGAAGGATATTAATTAACAATATATCCTCTCCTGCCACCCTGAACATTCCCCACACCAGCTTCACAAACTGGCTTGGTAGCAGATGTCTGATAGCAAACCAAAACTCCAGGACCACATTTGCCATGGTGGATATCCCAACATCAAACTGAGCAGCCACTTCTCTCTAGCAGGGCACATTGGACAGCCACAAAATTCCTGGGTTTTCCCCTGCAGATATAGCTTCCTGCATTGCTGAAGCTGATATCAAAGAAGGTCTGATCTCAAAGAGGGCGGCTCATTCAGAGGTTTTTAATTCAGCGTTCATCAACCCACAGTATCATGACGAGGTTCATGAGCCTGATGGATAAACAGGCAGTCAGACAAGAGTCTTCCCTTTCTTTCCTTTTCCAGTTGGGGCCGGTCGCTACTACTGGGGGCATAAAATAAGCTTGCGTTTCCGGGAAAATAAGAAAATGAGAGACTTTGAATACCAAGCTTTCTGGCAAGCACAAAGCAGTTAAATGCCAGGAATTGCAAGCAGGAATGTTGGAGAATTCCTCTAAAAACAGAAGCGGGAGCAGAGACTGCCACTGGCTGCTTATTTGCTCCAAGTCTGGAACTAAAATCCATCCAGCGAATATAATCAGAATTTTCTGGTGTCGTTGGCTTTCAGTGTGCAAATGATATGTAATTAAGTTACGTCCCACCTGCTTAATTTGCATTGTGTTTCCTTGGCACTGAAATGGATGGAGTGCAATAACATAATTAAGCAAATTATGTAGTTTTGCCACAGCGGACAGCAAGACAGATCCTGTGGGCTTTGGCAGAAGAACTGCTGCAAAATGTAAACAGTATTGCACGTGACGAATGCAAGGTGGAACAAAAACTGACACCTTCTTACACCCCTAATTGCAAGCCGGAAGTGCCGGGTATTTGGAAGGGTGTGCGAACTTCTATTCCAAATGACAATCTGCATTAAATATCAGAACTTACATGTTTTCACACCAAGTTCCTGATCCGTGTCATGTAATTGCCAGGGGTTGCAGCACTCATTACGGTGGTGTAAACTGTTCCCCTGGTAAAGAATAGGAAACGAATTGAGTCATGGTATATACCAGGGACGTCCAAATCCCAAGAGATCTACTCACAGAACAAAAAACTGGCAGTGATCTACCCCTTTTTTGGGGGGGGGTGTTTCAGGTCAAAATTGTTGAGCTTTCTTTAGGGAGGAAAGTCCCGTTTTGGGGGGTTCAGGTCAAAGATGCTCTTTTGCCACCGCAAAGGAGAGGGAGCCTGCGATTGACCCCAATCTACCAAAACCTCCCAGGAATCAACCAGTTGACCGCGATCGACCTGTTGGACATCCCTGGTATATACTGTCAAACAGCACCCCAATCTCTGAGCACTGTGAGATTCCAGGTGCTCCAATCGCTTACCCAGCGTTCGGTTTCCTTGGAATGAGGGACAGCAGAGGCTGTACAACTTACGATGGAGAGGCTCACAGGACAGTGGTACCTCGGGTTACATACACTTCAGGTTATAGACTCTTCAGGTTACAGACTCCGCTAACCCAAAAATAGTGCCTCAGGTTAAGAACTTTGCTTCAGGATGAGAACAGAAACCGTGAAGCGGCGGCACAGCAGCAGTAGCAGGAGGCCCCATTAGCTAAAGTGGTGCTTCAGGTTAAGAACAGTTTCAGGTTAAGAACAGACCTCCAGAATGAACTAAGTTCTTAACCCGAGGTACCACTGTATTAATGGCCCAAAAGGGTCCTACTTCTGCCATAGCCACAGTCTTGGATCCAGCAGAAATCAGGCATGGCTTTGCCTCTCCACTGCCCAGCCTGCAGCCTGCTTCTAGAGCACACATTCCACTCTGGCTTTTGTCCTTCGAACTACCAGCAAGGCGAGAGAGGGGCCCCCACCTATTTGCCCTCTGGCACAGAGCCATTTCCTTTGTTACCTTAATGACCCATACTTAAGGGACCCTAATGGCCCTTGCCTGGCTAATTCAGCAGCTGGATCCTTGCTGGATCCCAGGAATTAAAAGGGACTCCATCATACAACCTCATCTGGCTTGGTGCCCTTGAAACGCTGCTGGATTGCAGCTCCCGTCATCACACTGGCTGGGGGCTCATGGGAGTTGTAGTCCAGCAACATCTGGAGGGCACCATGTCAGCTAGTCCTGCCACAGAGATAGTGATAGGCCAGCCTCCAGGTGTTGCTGAACTACAACTCCCATAATGCCTAGCCATTAGCCATGCTTGCAAGAGCTGATGGGATTTGCAGTCCAACAACATTTGGTGGGGACAGAGGTTCCCCCTCCGAGGCCTAAAGGAAGGCGGGCAGGGTGGAATCCAAACCTATTATAGAAAAAATGCAAACAAAACTTACTCATTTAAGACTGGATAGACTGACAATACCTGGAAAAAACCAAAAGGAAATGAAAGGAGTCCATTTATTTATGTATTTAAAAGCATTTCTAAACAGCTGAAGCTTTTAAAACTCTGAAGGGGGTTACGTTCCGAGGCACCACAGGCACCAGTGAAATCCCGTATATTTGAAAGACAATTGAAAAAGCCTGCAGGCACCCTGCCCCATCCTGCCTCTTTTTTAAAGCTTTTGAGTCACTTCTGGGTTCAGTGTGTTGTGCTTATACACGGTAGCTCATAAATGAAGGGTTTCCCTATAACAACAGGGTGTAATCTTGTGGGCCATGGAAAGCCTGGGCAAAAAGAAAGGCCTTTACAAGTGATATGGAAGGGGGGGGGCATGTCTTCTTCACCTTCTTCTTCGCTAAAATATATCCATTTATTTCCAATTGTCAATGTCAAAAGGGACTAAAATCTATAAAATTCATAGAAAATCAACGTGCCAATTTGCTCAATTTCTCTAGGACTCCATGACACCTCCCCTGTCCTCCATAATCCCTCAAGCAAGGTGTCAAGAGTCCTGTCAAATCACTCTGCCAAGCCTTTCCTCCGGGCAAGGCCAGGTGGCAGACTATGCATACATGGACCATTGTCTTCTCATCACCGGTACTCAGGATGTGCTTATCTGAGCATATCTCCAGCTCTGCATATTCCCCCCTCCCTCCTCCATATGTTAATCCTGTGTGACCCAACCTCTTCTTAATGTATTCATGATGTAACTGGGATGTATTTTGCACTGTATTCTGGGACATGGAGGGAAGTTTCAAAAGTTCATGTCACCCCTTTCTCGCTGTTCAATCTCGTCTTGAACCTGTTGCGCAATAAACTTGGATCTTCTGCAGCTTGCTCCTGTCTCCGGCTGAGCTCATTTTCTTCCGCAGGGACCCGCGGACTTAGTCCGACGAGCTGGGTGGCAGAGTAGCCCCGCACCCTGATTTTACCGTAACAGATGGCGCCCAACGTGGGGCTCGAACCCACGACCCTGAGATTAAGAGTCTCATGCTCTACCGACATTTTACCGTAACAACAAGACACACAAAGCAACTGATGGATGGTAGTTTATGTATGCCAAAAGGAAGGGCCTTCCTGAGTACAGGGGCAATGGCACCTGTATGTGTCAGGGACCGTGCTGAGGAGGCGTGCGCTGAAGAGGAATGGTGGGAGTCTCCCCCTCCCCCTGCTCTGGATTTTGAATTTTCCTAGGAGCAGAGGACAGTGTAGATTTGGAACAGTGGTTTGCAGAGGGGCATAGTTCAGAAGGCAGAAGCTGGGAAATACTGAGGGGAACAGCTAGGAGAAGAAACACTGGAAGAGAGAGGGTTAACGGATTCACTGTCTCTGGGCAGCATTCACACACACACACACACACACACACACACACACACGTCTCCAAAGTCATTGAGAGCTCAGAAAGTGTCAGCACAGAAAGCACAGAGGGTACAGATTACAAGACGTAGGAGTGGTGTAGACTAATAGGGATGGAGGGGGTGTTAGCCTTAATTGGGAGCACCGCCATTCTGGGAGATGTGTTCTTTGTTCTCTTGCTGCGATTATTAAAGTTTCTAACTGGTAAGAAGACTCCTTTTCCTTTGTTCTGCTTATCTACTGCCATGGGGGAGAAAGCTGGTTCCCTGAAGCCTGACATTTGCAAAGGCACCCCAAGAGGTAATCGCTCAACCCCTTAACTGAAATTAGGCATTAAAGAAGCACTGCGTTGCAGCCAATACAATATGCTGTGGTGTGTGATTGTTTGTGTGTGTGTGTGTGTGTGTGTTACCCCCAAAAGGTTCTCGTTTGCAAATGTGGCAAACCATGAAAAATCCCAAGAGAGAACTATCCAAGCGTAAAGACCTCAAAAAAGTGAGTTTTGTTTTGTTTATAAAATGAGCAGGATGTAAAACGGAAGACTTACTTTGTAGAGAGACTCAAGATTAATATTCTTCTGTCCGGTGGCATTCAGTGCTTTCATGGCTTGGGTTCTGCAGAGTAAAAATAAAACCATTTCATACCGGAGGTAAGAGGTGTTGGAGTGTTTTGCAATTCTCCTTGTCCATGCAAAAATAAAATAATAAAAGAACAGCAGTCTTGCTCTGTGTGATCCGTTTCGATTGACGCAGCCTGACAACCCTAAGGTAAAGGGATCCCTGACCATTAGGTCCAGTCATGACCGTCTCTTGGGTTGCAGAGCTCATCTCGCTTTATTGGCCGAGGGAGTTGGCATACAGCTTCCGGGTCATGTGGCCAGCATGACTAAGCCGCCTCTGGCGAACCAGAGCAGTGCACGGAAACGCCGTTTACCTTCCCGCCAGAGCGGTACCTATTTATCTACTTGCACTTTGACATGCTTTTCAACTGCTAGGTTGGCAGGAGCAGGGACTGAGCAACGGGAGCTCACCCCGTCACGGGGATTCGAACCGCCGACCTTCTGATCGGCAAGTCCTAGGCTCTGTGGTTTAACCCACAGCGCCACCCGCGTCCCTCTGACAACCCTACCTATGCACAAAAGGGAGATATTCCAACTGTGGAAGTATAACAAAGTATGCATATACAGTTCCTTTTCTTCTTTCTTTAAAATAAGATAATCTTGACACAATTTACCTCCCAGCAAAACATACAGTACCTTCGATGATCTAGAGGAGGAGGGGTTGTCCAGTGATCGTAGTTTGTCTCTACCCGGTACCACCTACATAAAATGAACATTAAAACTTTATCACTGTATCCTTTTGCCATATGGGTATAAGGTACTTAATTTTTTTTTAAAGGGGGGATTAGTTCCCTCAAAACTTTTCAGACCTACTGTCTGTAAGGTCTAGAACATTCATTGTTCAAGCCACTAAAATTAAGGAACAAGATCCAGGGAGGTCCATTAATTTCAGCGGGTGTTCTCTGAGCAAAACTTAAGTTGATTACCACAATACGTGAAGGTGCTTTTTGTATTTTGTTACCCAGAATACCTGTGTTGTTTCTGCTGTATTCATGATGAGAGCTGTGGTTACTGTAAGTAAAACATTTTAACTTACTAAAGGTTGTAGTCTATTCACTCCGAGAGGGATAGAGGAGGGGGAAGAATTGTAAATGCTTAATACTGGGACATTGTACACAGAATCTGGCGACCATCCAGGTCATCTTCTGATCTTTGCGTAACAGCAAAAGGTCAAATTTTTGCTTTTGCGAGAGGTCACAGAGCCTTACCAGTAGGGGATCAATGATCTTACTACGTGCCTCTTCATAAAAGGGACATCTAAAGAACAAGTGTTCTGGGCTTCCTATCTCTCCCAATGAACAGGTGCAAAGTCTCTGAGCATAGGGGACTTTTCTAAAGGCTCCATCCAGGACCGGCGAGGGAAGAGCCGAGCTTCTGGTGAGTGTAAAGGCCCTTCTTGCATTTCTAGATACGAGAAAGAAGAGATATGCTGCCGGTGCGGCTATATATCTCTCGATTTCTCCAATTTTATAGTAGGGGCACCTTGCGCAGTCCTGTTGTCTCTCGGTGTCTAATATTCTTTGCCTGACCGTAGCTTTTGCCTGGCCCAAGCCCAGACTTAGAAGGGCTTGAGGGGCAAAACCCAGTTTCCAGAGGGTGTTCAGGACTGCAGTCTGCCAGCCTGACTGGAATTGGTCGCAGAGGATCAATGGGGCTATCCCGCGGGGGAGCAGATTCAATGTCAGCCATTTGTAGATTGATGTTAGGCTGATGCTAGCCTCACCTCTCATTATCATATGATTTTGTTTTTGTGTTTGTTTGTTTTATCCTGGTCTGTGACCTTAATAAAGTTCAGTCATACTGGGACATTTAAAGGTGTAACAATCTATATTCCCCGTGCTTTGCAAATACTGTATAGATTTGTGTTTTAAACTCTGCTGGGGGCTATTTCGACTAAAGAGTGAATCAGGCCCCATACACTTTTTGAATTCAGGCAGTCAGCCGTTTTTTCTCTGTGATTCCCCACACATGGGGGGAGCACTTCACAATTACTGGTGCTCCCCAGTTATTTATTTCCCAACACTCTGCCCCACTCATAAGACACCAAGGGGCAATTATACCCCTCCATCTACAATTTCATAACTTGTTTCCTACAAAACCCAGGGTTACAAAATTTCACGCTTACCCTCCAGTCAGAGGATCCAAGGGCCAAATATCGACTGGACCGCTTCTCCTTCTCGTAATCACTGCCCCCTCCCCAGGCTTTGTGCCCCCAATGATGAAGTAAACGTTTGCTATAATCGGTGTCTTGGACAGCATGAGAGCAGCGGCCTCAAAGGTCTCAGCTTCGCTCAAAACCTGTAGCAAAGCAGAAACAAGAGTGGGCATTTTGGACTGGGAGGTCCACACCCTGAGAGGTATAGCTGTCAACCTTCCCTTTTTTCGTGGGAAATTCCCTTATTCCAGCACCGTTTTCCACTGCTTCCCGCTGCTATCCCTGATTGTTAGATATCTCGTTGACTGTCCCCGGGACAGGTGAGGTTGCTGATCCCTTATTTTCGAGGCTGCTGATCCCTTATTTTCAAATCTGAAAGTTGACAGCTATGCTGAGAGGCTTCCTGTTCTTTTAAGAGATGCGTAGAAGCAAGCTTCTCACCAGACAAAGCTTTTCCCATTGTGTTGCTATAGAGTTGGGAGAAGTCACAGAAGCCCCATTTTGGGGCTGGAGCTGGCAAACTGGCAAACATTTATCACACTGCATTACCTACAAGGCTCCAGAAGTAACCGAGTTGCTGCTTATCAGAATCCTGAAAACCCGAATTCCCATTTTAAGGAAGCAACCTTCTAGTCCTCATATTTCATAGAATCATAGAAGAGACCTCTGTGCAATGCAGGAATCTCAACTAAAGCATCCTTGACAGGTGGGGATCCAATATCTGCTTAAAAGCCTCCAAGGAAGGAAAGTTTGCAGAGCTAAGCTGAAAAGCACCAAGGGAAGAGCGCCTGAAACAGCTGGCAAGCAAAACAAGCCTCAGAATGATGTTTGTTTTTAACTGGCACATTTAGCAACCTGAAACAGGTTTCAACAGAGGATGCAAAGATTGTTGTTTAAGATCTGTGCTGATGAAAAGTGACTTCAAAGCTGAATGGTCATGGCACCTGAAAGAAATTTACTTTTGCTGCAGTGGTTTGAGTTCTATCAAGAAAACCAAGTGTTGTTGGTACTTGAAACGCATGTTTTTAAGGACCCCACCCTATTCTTGCAACTGTGGTTTCTTTTAAACTGTCTTAAATGTTGCATTTTAAAGTGTTGCAAACTCCCCTAGGACCTCAGGGTGAAGGACAGGTAATAAATAAAGATGCCTTAAGTCCCTGTCAAGGAAAAAGATTGGGTATAAATAAATAAATATTATTATTTATTATGATTTAATCTTAATAATAATAATAATAATAGATTTGGAGGGCACTATGCTGGCTTCTCCTGCTCTAGGAAAAACCCCAAAACAAAACAATCTGCCACAGGAAGCACAGAAAATCTCTTAATGAATAAGAGAAATAAACTAAATGCACATTTCTCCCATTTGTAATAGCCTCCCTCCACTAAAAAAAACACCGTTGTAAATTCTTAGATGTACTGGGCAGGGACCATTCTTTTTCTGCGCTACACAAATTATAACATTTCTGAACCTTCACCACCCCTCGAACTATTTTACAAAGCAACGTTATCTGTTCAATCGTAAAAAGAGAGAGGAAAGATTAATTAACACTTGGATTTTCAGCAACTTGGTGGTTAGTGAGCAACAAATCTGAAAAGAGCGAAACTTTGGCTACTTACAGTCCTGGCCAGCCAGCTGGCCGGAGAATTTCGATTCAGGAAAGTGGCAATTGCAGTCTCCCACCATGCGCTACGATCTATAAGAGCGTGTAAGGGGAAGAGAAACGCCTCGTGAGAATCAGCCGTCACAAACATAGGCCGTTTCCTCCTATTGCTTCAGTGCTTAAGAGCTCCCATCCCAAATGGCCAGAATGAATATAAAGAGCATTTCCTCAAAGCAAAATAAAATCACAGAACAGACCATAGACAGAGTGGCAGTGCTTACCTGACCTCTCTCCACCTGCGTTATGGGGGCATATTGATAGGGAGGAGGAGTAAGGGAGTGGCAAGGTCAGCGTAGTGCAAACTGGCCAGCAGAGCCCAACTGGTGCTCAAGTCACTGGTCACTGCGCAAGTTGCGGGCCTTGCCCCTCCTCCTCCTGGTACATCACAGCAAAGATGGTGACAGGAGGTCAGGTAAGCACTGTTATCCTGCCCGCTGTGGGAGGACCAGGCCTATTATTTTTGTTATTGCAATGTACTATATACATTACCCAAGTACAGTCGTACCTCGGAAGTCGAACGGAATCCGTCCTGGAAGTCTGTTTGACTTCCGAAACATTTGACTTCTGATTGGCTGCAGGAAGCTCCAATCAGAAACTGTAGAAGCCCCATTGGACGTTCAGATGCAAAAAAAAAAAAAAAAAAAAAAATCAAAAACCAGAACACTCGCTGGTTCAGGAGTCAGATCATTCGACTACCAAGGCATTCGGGAGCCGAGGAACGACTGTATACTGTATAATGCATTGCCCATATTGTTCAGAATGCAACAGAACTGCCCATTTTTTGTCTGCAAGCCTTGATCTTCATTCCTGGGGGTGGGAGCTATCTATCAGGGCCTTCTTAGCGGTGGCTCCCCATTTATGGAACTCCCAGGCAAAGTCTCGTCTTTCCCCACAGTTACTATTTCCAAAAAAGAAAGCTAAAGAGGTTCCTATCTGTCCAGGTGTTTTGGCTTATGAAGTGTAAAAGGGTGAAGGTAAAGGGACCCCTGGCAATTAAGTCCTGTTGCGGCGCTCATCTCGCTTTACAGGCTGAGGGAGCCGGCGTTTGTCCACTTCTGCAGACAGTTTTTCTGGGTCATGTGGCCAGCATGACTAAGCCGCTTCTGGCAAAACCAGAACAGCGCACGGTTACACCATTTACCTTCCTGCTGGAGCGGTACCTATTTATCTACTTGCACTGTGTACTTTCAAACTGCTAGGTTGGCAGGAGCTGGGACCGAACAATGGGAGCTCATCCCATCGCGGGGATTCAAACCGCTGACCTTTCGATCGGCAAGCCCAAGCGGAGCAGTGGTTTAACCCACAGCGCCACCCGCACTGTGTATGAAGTGTACTATTTTCCAAATGTGGCCGTACCGATATGTATCACGGATGTTGCGCTATGTTTTATTGTAATTTTCTGGTTTTAATTATGGTTTTCTCTCTTTAACATTCTTTTAAATCTTTTTTTAAAAAAAAAAAAAAATCTACATTATGCTCCAGAATGGAAGCAGGGAGGGAATCAAAGTAGAGCTGACATTTTTCTGTAGGATGTGGCAGAAATGTGATTCTTCTGTTCAGGAAGAATGAAATCTGCTTACCTCTTGCGTCTCCAGAAAATGTAAACTTATATGGACTTTGTCCTGTCCATATACCAACGTAACCGAAAAATGTAGTGCCTCTGAATTTTACCTAAAAATAAAAAGGACACAGAATGGACTGTAGTTAACCATAACTGCTTTTAATGCAAAGCACACCCCAAAACATGATCAGGTATGTAAGTAATTTAACTTCAAGAAAACAGAGACCTTTATTTGAATGTAAACTGAGGCTCTAATACTTAAAATGCTTTAGCTCAGGATTTAGGAAGAAAAGGTTAAAATTCAATCTCTCTCATTTACTAATGCAAAAAAACAATGAGGGGAAAGCTCCAAAAACATTATTATCTCTCTAGAGGTCGCTTGCACTATTTGACTTTGCTAAAACCTTGATCGTTGGGCCACAGTGTTTGTGGCTTATGGGAATTGCAGCTCAACTATACCTGGGCTGCAAACATGCTGCACATTTAGAACACACCCCAAGAGCCCTTTGAACTGCAGTTTACCCCCTCACACAGCTACAATTCCCAGCACCCTTAGCAAACTACAGTTCCCAGAATGCTTTTGGGGATGTCATGCACTTTAAATGTGCCAAGCATATGCAGAAGTGGAAGGTGCCCCCATTTCTGCCCTAGGCAGTCTGGTGTCTAAATCTCACACCTCACCTCCCCCTGTGGAAAATATGACTGACACTATTGCAGAATCCTGGGTAATAGAGAATCTAAAAATGATGGATGATGGACTCAAGGGCATCCTGATCAAATTTGCAGATGACACCAAACTGGGAGGGGTGGCTAACACCCCAGAGGACAGGATCACACTTCAAAACGACCTTGACAGATTAGAGAACTGGGCCAAAACAAACAAGATGAATTTTAACAGGGAGAAATGTAAAGTATTGCACTTGGGCAAAAAAAATGAGAGGCACAAATACAAGATGGGTGACACCTGGCTTGAGAGCAGTACATGTGAAAAGGATCTAGGAGTCTTGGTTGACCACAAACTTGACATGAGCCAACAGTGTGACGCGGCAGCTAAAAAAGCCAATGCAATTCTGGGCTGCATCAATAGGAGTATAGCATCTAGATCAAGGGAAGTAATAGTGCCACTGTATTCTGCTCTGGTCAGACCTCACCTGGAGTACTGTGTCCAGTTCTAGGCACCACAATTCAAGAAGGACACTGACAAACTGGAACGTGTCCAGAGGAGGGCAACCAAAATGGTCAAAGGCCTGGAAACGATGCCTTATGAGGAACGGCTAAGGGAGCTGGGCATGTTTAGCCTGGAGAAGAGGAGGTTAAGGGGTGATATGATAGCCATGTTCAAATATATAAAAGGATGTCACATAGAGGAGGGAGAAAGGTTGTTTTCTGCTGCTCCAGAGAAGCGGACGCGGAGCAATGGATCCAAACTACAAGAAAGAAGATTCCACCTAAACATTAGGAAGAACTTCCTGACAGTAAGAGCTGTTTGACAGTGGAATTTGCTGCCAAGGAGTGTGGTGGAGTCTCCTACTTTGGAGGTCTTTAAGCAGAGGCTTGACAACCATATGTCAGGAGTGCTCTGATGGTGTTTCCTGCTTGGCAGGGGGTTGGACTCCATGGCCCTTGTGGTCACTTCCAACTCTATGATTCTATGATTCTATGATTCTAAAAAGCAACCTGGCAAAAATGCATGCTCCCTGTGCTTCTCGCAGTGATACTTAACTGCTGCCAAGAGCTTTCTATACCTGCCCATTCTTTAAAAAGTCGACATTTATGGCTGTCTTCTGAAAAATGTCGAGAAAGGGTGCATCCAGATTCCGGCCATGATAAATGCTCCCGTTAGTGTCCTGAGCGATGATACTGGTGCAGTATCTGTGGGATAAGAAAACAAGAGTGAAGAGATTAGATTGGAAAATTTTCAGACAGGATTGATGGAAGTCAAAAAATTGAATAAGATGTCAAAGTATGTTTAATTACTTGTGAAAATGATATGCTAAAAAACTAATAAAAAATTATATGAAAAAAACAAGACAGTGGCGTAGAAAAAGAGGACACTTACAAACACTCACAAAAAGAATATGTTTTCCCTGACACTTTGTCTAGAAAACAAGCACGACGGAGGGCAAACAATGATGAGAGACTGAACCAAGGAGGGGTTCCCAAGAGGGGGAAGCTCAATTTCACACACTGATTTGGTGTGGCCAGCCAATTCTTTGGCTACGGACTTCTAGGAAGATTGCTCCCTCTAATAGAGAACTCAAATGGTGAGTGCCAACAGAAATGGGGCCCAAAAACAGAGGGTTGTATTAGCATTGTCATTAAAACTTGAAGGTTTGTCAAAGTACAATATTTACCTACCTACCTACCTACCTACCTATGTGCACACAAGTAGCTGGGAGTGTTTAATTCTGCCCAAATATTTTTAGCAACCAAAAAATATTGAGACCTTCAAATGGATAGTGCAATTTTATGAGCTTGGACCCGCCACGCCAAAAAAAAACCAGGTGAAGTCATGCCAAAGCCACATTTTGGTCCGCCATCTTGATTCAAAATGGCCCCTGGCATCCAAACATCAACAAAGACTGCCGCCTCCACTTTGGGAACCCTCATGCAGAGACTGGTGCCAATATCTTGAGAAGCAGCTGAAGTGATGCTAAAGAAACAGAGAGTCATACTAATGTGATGTTTTCGTTTGCCATATTGATTCAAAATGGCGGCCAGCATCCAATCATTGATGCAAAAGAGCACTCCTATGCATTTGAGGTGTTGGTATTTTAATGCTGGTATTTTATTCTGCTCTGATATGATACCCTTTTATGTACTGTGCATTAATATATTTCTTTTAAAAAAATCTTATTTCCTCACTTGAAAGGCGCTCTGAGAACAGTGGCTGAACAGAGCTTGTAAAGATTTAAATTTAAATTAAAAAGAAATCTGAGCAAGTGTGTTTTTAAGTTTGCACAGACAGGGGAAACCCCACTTCTCCCCACACAACAGATGATTGTACTAATGTTTTCATTCATCTTTCATTGACAGATAAAACAAACAAACAAAGATTCCTTTCACCAGCGGGCTCTTCTTCACCAATATCAAGAACACTTACGTGGTAATTTCGTAGGCCAAGTTAAGGAGCAAGCCATCCCCAACGTTCAGCCCCAGGGCTTGGCAGAGTCCCCGGATCTCGCCTGCAAACGGCTGAGGGGCAAAGGATTCTATTTCTTCCGCCAGAGGCCGGATAATCGCATGAACCCACTTGGGAACCACTTTGCTGCAATGCAAGACAGGAAAGCAGTACATCAAGTATCTAGAGGGATGCCGCATGGGAGATGGAACAAGATTGTTTTCTCCTACTCTGGGTGGTAGAACCCAACGGGGGCCACCTGGCTGCGGAATACAGTCATGCCTCGGGTTACAGATGGTTCAGGTTGCGCGTTTTCGGGTTACAGACACGCCGAAACCCGGAAGCTACTTTCGGGTATCAGCGCTTGCAGAAGCGCCGAATCGCAACCCATGCATGTGCAGACGCGGCGCTGTGGGTTGCGAACGTGATCTGTGTGGGAGGCATGTTTGCAACCCGAGAATCCACTGGGCCCCACTCTCTTGGGGCCCCCCAAAAAAATTAAAGGGAAAAAAACCTGGATGTACACTTCCAAAATACAGTGGTACCTCGGGTTACATACGCTTCAGGTTACAGAGGCGTCAGGTTACAGACTCCGCTAACCCAGAAATACTACCTCGGGTTAAGAACTTTGCTTCAGGGTGAGAACAGAAATCGTGCACCGGCAGCGCGGGGGCAGCAGTGGGAGGCCCCATTAGCTAAAGTGGTGCTTCAGGTTAAGAACAGTTTCAGGTTAAGAACGGACCTCCGGAACGAATTAAGTACTTAACCCGAGGTATCACTGTATAAGATAAAAAACAAATAAAATAAAACCTACATACAGCAATAGTGTTTTGTGTTGGGTAGGCTCCTGTGATGTAAGCAATGGGCCCCGCCTGCTAGCCTGCTCCCTAAAATATCACAGGTTTGCTCATTTCTATATATAGGGTGCCTACATTCTGCATGTGCAAATGGCTTTAGATACCTATTTGGTCCATAAATTACCATATAGTATTTATTCAACACAAAAAACAGCAACAATTTGTTGTTGACAAAGGACTGCTGGACTTAGAAAGGGCCCCATTGCCTTCAGTAGTTTTAGGGCAGGGGTGTCCAAAGTCTGTTTCGGGGGCCTAATCCGGCAGTTTATTTCCTGGGGGTAAGATCCTAAAAAAAAACCTTAACAACTTCAACCCTAAAAAATAGCTCAACAATTTCAATCCTTCACTTCATCAAATCTGGCCCTCTTTGAAAAAACTTTGGACACCACTGGCTTAGGAACTCGTCAAACCTAAATCTGACGAAGACGGGGCTCTAGTCCAGGGGTCAGCAAACTTTTTAAGCAGGGGACCGGTCCACTGTCCCTCAGACCTTGTGGGGGACCGGACCATATTTTGAAAAAAAATAATGAATGAATTCCTATGCCCCACAAATAACGCAGAGATGCATTTTAAATAAAAGCACACATTCTGCTTATGTAAAAACACGCTGATTCCTGGACCCATCGCAGGCCGGATTTAGAAGGCGATTGGGCCGGATCCGGCCCCCAGGCCTTAGTTTGCTTACCCATGGTCTAGGATTGAGTGGAGTCCAATAGTGGTGCAACAGTCAAGCCCAGAGCTGGATCCGGCCACCCTCTTTCAGAAGTTCATATGAACCAGGATTACAAGGAAGGCAAAAGCAGCGGAGAGACTGACGCCCCCGACCAAAATCCCCCTCCCGGTTTGCACTCACTCGATGAGCTGCACGACAGCCTCTCGGAGGAGCGCCGGGTCGAAGTGGAGCCGCAGGACCGGCAGCCAGCGCTCCTCGGGCGGGCTGTCCAAGCTGACATTGCAAAGCAAGGGCGCGGGCACCTCGGGCCTCGCCGACCCCTGGGGGGCAGCAGCCCCACCGCACAGCAGCAGGAGCGGGAGGGCGAAGGGGAGCCGCGCAAACCCGCCCCGCGGGCGCAGCCCTCGCTCCATCGATGCGCGCGAACAAAAGCGGCTCTTCGAAGAAGCCCGGGCTGCGCGTGGGAGGCGAGTTTAAGATTAGGGGAGGCGACCGGGGGCGGAGCCCGAGGAGAGAAAGGGCTCTAACCGCAACCAGGGACGCCGCTTTGCAATGTTCATTGCATAAGGGGATATATAAACTCGTTTTCTGATCTCGGGGTGTGGCGAGAAAGCACGGCTTGGCTAATAGCCGGTACATTTTTGGCCTGTTTTTTATTTGGACAAAGTAATAATCAGAAATAAATAAGAAAAATGTGCGCCCCACCACCAGACCATTCCGTTGTAACTTATCCAACCTCCCAAAACTTCAACACCTGTTGCCACGGTTTGACCCCTTTCCGTTTTAGCAGTAGGGATTCCACAAACACCTTCCATAGCTCCTCAAAATCATTTCTCCTGCGTATTCCTTAATGGCACGTGTTAATTTATCATCATTAATAGCTATATCCCACACCTCTTTAGAGTCGGCACATTTTAAACCGCTTTGGGTTTTTTGCACTCCCACCCGCTTTAACAGCTGCGGGGTGGGCAGGCAGTACTTCAACAGGTGAAGCTTTCCACTACATGGTTGGCGGCTCAAAGGCAGGAGTACCTTGCATTGAAAAGCAGGAAAGCGGAGGAGTGCAAGGTTTATCTGTTATCTGTTACTATTCAACATAGGACCCAACTCTTCGCCCCCTCCCATAAAATATTTGATGGGGCTGCCCCACCCCCAGTGGATGGGCATTGCCATTCAAATTGTGTGTGTGCACCACGTCATGTGATCGATTATGTGGGGTGGGGCTTGCCTCCTCAATATTTTCTTCAAGTTGGCCCCCCATCTATTCAGTTAGGGAGTTAAAGTGGCAATACTGGCACATGGGGAAAATTCCAACATTGGGGCAATATCTGAAAATGGCAGATATTTTTGTGGCATTTCTATGATTTTATGCATTGTGATTGCCGTTATTTTTATTGATTGCAGTATAGTAATACTTCATTGTAATTTTTAAGTGTAAACTGTTTATTGCTATTTAATTTTACTGTTTACTATTATATTCTAATGGATTATTGAATATTGCTTTATTTAAGTCGTTTATTTTAAAGTTATTATGACTTTTTTTTTATTGGGTCGGATTGTTATTAGTTGCGTCAACTTTGCTGCCTATTTTGTTGTTTCTCCAGCTTGCATAGTAATATAGAAAGGCAGAATACAAATTAAAAGTGAAATGAAAATAAAATAATAATAATAATAAAATGCATCTTGTTTTGTGTGGCTCTTCTGCTGAACTTAAGCCAGGAGTCAGCAAACTTTTTCATCAGGGGGCCGGTCCACTGTCCCTCAGACCTTGTGGGGGGGTCAGACTATATTTTGAAAAATATAAATACCCTGCAAGCCAGTCCCACAGCTGCCTCCGGATCTGGAGGAGGAACGCACTCTGCACGCGCTCAGGAGCACGTCTTGGCGGCACCCGCTCACCGGCGTTGTTGACAAGCAGCAGCCGTAGTTTGCCGACCCGACTCAAGCTGTTCTGGTTCATTGGGAATCATTTTACCTTTCACCATCCTTTCAACACCTTTATCTGTTCTTGTAATTGCATACGCTCTATGGTTGTGGCAAACTCACCTCTGACCTTCTGGTGAAGGGAAAGAAATCTTATACAGTAAATAAAACTAAAATAAATAATAATATAATAATTTATTATTTATACCCCGCCCATCTGGCTGGGCTTCCCCAGCCACTCTGGGCGGCTTCCAACAAAATATTGAAGGAAGGTGAGGACAGGTGACCTCACCTAGGCCTGAAGTCACCCCCCACCAAAGCAGGCTCAAAGCTTCTCAAAAGCTTTTCAAAATCATTTTCTCAGCAGCTAAGCATCAGAAACATTCCGCTTGCTGTAACTAAAAAGATTGCAACAAGGTAGAGAACAGAGCCCATTGTCTTCTCAGGCCTTTCTCAGAACCACATTGCAACTTGCTTTCTCTCCGGGAACCATGCCAAGGCACAAGAATGAAACAACAGGAACACTCTGAAAACCCCCTCACCCCCTTTCCTGCCAAGAGTCCACAATAGTCCCAAGACAGCTTTCTGTACATGCTCAGGAACCTCAACATGGGGCAGGACTCCTGAGGGAGGAGAAAGGAGGAGGGAACTGGAAAGGGGTATATATGCTTGTGCACATGACTGTGAACTTCGTGCATGCTTTTTGTGACTTATCACACTTGCTCCTTCTACCAGTTCATGGATGGTAGAAATAAAACCTTTTTCTCCGAAACTATTCCCTGAGTGTCTGTTGACTTCCACTTCCCTTTCCCAGGCGCAATATTTTTCCCACCCGAGGGCAAAGCCTCATAAGGCTACAATATTAAAATACATCAGACATTAAAAGCTTCCCTAAACAGGGCTGCCTTCAGATGTCTTCTAAAAGTCTGGTAGCTGTTTGAAATCTGGTGGGAGGGCGTTCCACAGGGCAGGTGCCACTACCAAGAAAGGCCCTCTGCCTGGTTCCCTGTAGCTTCACTTCTCACAGTGAGGGAACCGCCATAAGGCCCTCAGCGCTGGACCTCAGTGTCCGGGCAGAACGATGGGGGTGGAGATGCTCCTTCAGGTATACTGGGCCGGGGCCGTTTAGGGCTTTAAAGGTCAGCACCAACACTTTAAATCGTGCTTGGAAACGTACCGGGAGCCAATGTAGATCTTTCAAGACCGCTGGTCTCGACGGCTGCTCCCAGTCACCAGTCTAGCTGCTGCATTCTGGATTAGTTGTACAGTGGTGCCCCGCAAGACGAATGCCTTGCAAGACGGAAAACCCGCTAGACGAAAGGGTTTTCCGTTTTTGAGCTGCTTCGCAAGACGATTTTCCCTATGGGCTTGCTGCGAGTGTTCCGATTTTTCCCCGCTTTCCCCCCCTTTTTCTAAGCTGCTAAGCCTTTTAGCCACTAATCCGCTAAGCCTTTAATAGCTGCTAAGCCTTTAATAGCCGCTAATCCGCTAATAGGGTTGCTTCGCAAGACGAAAAAACCCCTAGACGAAGAGACTCGCGGAACGGATTAATTTCGTCTTGCGAGGCACCACTGTAGTTTCCGGGTCACCTTCAAAGGTAGCCCTACGTAGAGTGCATTGTAGTAGTCCAAGCGGGAGATAACTAGAGCATGGACCACTCTGGCGAGACAGTCCGCGGGCAGATAGGGTCTCAGCCTGCGTACCAGATAGAGCTGGTTAACAGCTGCCCTGGACACAGAACTGACCTGCGCCTCCATGGACAGCTGCGAGTCCAAAATGACCCCCAGGCTGCATACCTGGTCCTTCAGGGCCACAGTTGTTCCCTTCTGCACCTTCTAACAGATCTAAGGCCTGAAATGTGCATACAGTGGCTTCAAGTTACAAGAAAGGAGATTCCGACGAAACATCAGGAATAACTTTCTGGCAGCAAGAGTTGTTCCAGTTGTGGAACCTTGGGAGGTGGTGGGCTCCCCTTCCTTGGTGGCATCTAATCAGAGGTTGGGTGGCCATCTGTCATGGATGCTTTAGCTGAGATTCCTGCATCGCAGAGGGTTGGACTAAATCCTTGGGTCCCTTCCAGCTCTAAGATTCTGATTCTATATGCAAACCAGAGTAAGCTGGAAGAGTTCCCCCAACAGCCTAATGTTCCCATATCAAGCCAATACTATTTAGGTGACTAAGGGGACTCTCCCCTGATCACAGAAGCCAACTTGCTTTTCAAGAGCTGCTGCAACACAAGTGTAAAAGGGGCCTTTTGTCAAGAAGAAGAAGGAGTTTGGATTTGATATCCCGCTTTATCACTACCTGAAGGAGTCTCAAAGCGACTAACATTCTCCTTTCCCTTCCTCCCCCACAACAAACGCTCTGTGAGGTGAGTGAGGCTGAGAGACTTCAGAGAAGTGTGACTGGCCCAAGGTCACCCAGCAGCTGCATGTGGAGGAGCGGGGAAGCGAACCCGGTTCACCAGATTACGAGTCCACCGCTCTTAACCACTACACCACACTGGCTCTTCAGAGAACCTCCTTGAATTGATGCTCCCAAAAATGAAGAAGAGGCTGTACTAGCCTTTCGTACCACTGGACTATGTGCCTCTGGCTCAAATTCACAGGTATCTTTTTGCTGCAGTATGGGAAGTAGAAGATATAACACAGGGGGGAAATCAACCAACCACCGCTGCTTTATAAATCAATTTATTTACAGTTCTATAATCAAAGATCAACAGCAGAACAATCATTTTATTTCAAGAGCGACGATAAAAAACAACCCATTAACTTTTCAGTCCTGTCTGAAGGCTTAAGATTTCAAACATTAAAATATTTAAACTTCATCTTCTGATTACCAGAACCAGGGCATTACTATATGCAGTGCTAGCACCTAATAGGCAGAGCACCTTCAACAGGCGCCCTTGGCCTACGAAGATTTTGTGTGCGCAAAATAAGAATTATTTTGTGCAGTCTCTAACTTTCTCAAGTGCCGTGTGCAAAGTAGCAGGGTTTTGGGGGGCAGTGGGCCTTTTGGCTATGTAGGGAGCCCAGCGAATGCTCAAGCCCAGGCACCCCCAACCTTCGGCCTTCCAGATGTTTTGGACTACAGTTCCCATCATCCCTGACCACTGGTCCTGTTAGCTAGGGATCATGGGAGTTGTAGGCCAAAACATCTGGAGGGGCGCAGATTGGGGGTGCCTGCTCAAGCCCACCATTCTCTGGAATTGGCCACAGCTGCGCATACTCTGCCACAATTTGATGCGCTTCCATCCTGCTGTTCTTCTGTGGAAATCAAGGCATCGTCAGTTGGGTTACCAGGCACTCTGCCATCCCAGGCATGGACCAGACTCAGACATGCTTAATTTCCTCAAGGTTCCTGCATCATCTGCCTTCAAAGCATCATCTATTGGAAATCATATTCAGATGATTATGCTTCACCCTTAGTTGCATTCCTGCATAGGTGGGATTATTTCAAGTTCTAGGCAGTCACCCACATTTAGTGAATTTCCACTGTGGTCTGTTGTTCTTTGTAAAAGAACAGGATGGTAAATTTCCCCATTAATGTACTGAACTGCTTGTCCAGGGAGCATAAATCTCGATGTGGGTTCTAGGGGAAGCCCATTTTTCCAAATCCCTCCATGATCTGCATGGAGACACAAAAAAAAGGGAAACTAAAATTAGTGTATGTTGACATGCACCTTTAACAAACTGCAATAATAATAATAATAATAATAATAATAATAATAATAATTTATTACTTATACCCTACCCATCTTGACTGGGTTGCATAAGCCATTCTAGGCAGCTTCAAACATAATAAAAATACAGCAAAATGTCAAACAGTGAAAAATTCCCGATAGGGGGCAATTCTCGAAACCAGCATAATCAAGTATTCCAAAAGGACTGAGGTAAATTTATATGACATCTAAAAGATTATTGTAAGCAATTAACATCACTAGCAGGGTTATCTGAAGACTTGTAAAGAGAAGTTTTCTACCTTTCTATATTTAAATTTTGAGCTATTTTGTAATGAGTGTAATTAGAACTGGAAAACATACAAAATGCAATGATAAAATAGTTAATTTTGAAAGCCCTGAGGTGGGAGGGGAGGAAGTTGATAGGCTCTAAAGAGCCAGGGAGGTAAAGTGGATAATGATGGTGGGAATGTATATTGTTAAATGGAAAGTAAATAAAAACTATATATAAATATAAAAAAGATAGAGGGCAATTCTGTAATAAGATGCACCTAGTTGTGGCTGCAAGTTAGATGTCAGGAACTGCAAGTAGGAACGTCAGAGAATTCCGAGGAAAACAGAAACGGGAGCAGAAATTGCTGGTGTTCGCTTACTCGTCCCACAAGGAGAACATAAATCAATCCAGCAAATGCAATTGGTGTTCCTTGTTGCATTCAGACCACAAATGATATGAAGTTGATCATGGAAAACCTGCATTGGTTTTCCTTCGCATTTAAATTTATGGAGTGGGATAACATAATAGTGGGTGGCGCTGTGGGTTAAACCAGAGCCTAGGACTTGCCGATCAGAAGGTCGGCGGTTCGAATCCCCGCAATGGGGTGAACTCCCATTGCTCGGTCCCTGCTCCTGCCAACCTAGCAGTTTGAAAGCAGGTCAAAGTGCAAGTAGATAAATAGGTACCACTCCGGCGGGAAGGTAAATGCCGTTTCCGTGCGCTGCTCTGGTTCGCCAGAAGCGGCTTAGTCATGCTGGCCACATAACCCGGAAGCTGTATGCTGGCTCCCTCGGCCAGTAAAGAGAGATGAACGCCGCAACCCCAGAGTCGGTCACGACTGAACCTAATGGTCAGGGGTCCCTTTACCTTTATAACATAATGCCAACGTGAGTTATGTAATTAATAACGCAGACTATGTAAAACTACACGACATATGTCATTTCACCACAAGTGGACAGCAAGACAAATATCACGGGTTTTGGCAGAAGGCGATTTGCAGCAGAATGAAACAGTACTGCACGTTCGGAATACACGTTCAGATAATGAATGATGCCTCCTTACATCCCTAATGACAAGCCAGAGCTAATGGGTATTTGGATGGCAATCCCAATGGCAATTTGCATAAAATATGGTTACTTACTCATTTTCATTCCAAGTTTCTGATGCATGTCATATACTTGCTGGGGGCTGCAGCACTCATTACAGTGGTATAAACTGTGAGCCTGGCAAAGGATATGAAAGGAACTGAGTCATGTTATACCTAAGATTCTAACTCAAACATTAACTTGAATAAAACAGAGGTCAGATTTAGAGGGGCCCTTTTATTGCACTGGGTTCCAGGTTTATTAGAAACATCTTTATCCCACTTTTCAGTCCAAAACAGGCTCCCGTCCCCACAAAAAAGACTTATAAATGTCAGTGTTAAGACCAGCTTAAGACACGACACACAGGGAAAAAGGATGGGGTTGGAGGAGAGGGAGAAGGAAACCCAGGCGTTACTTCTTTAATTATGGAATTCTTGGAAATCTGCAAAGCTCAGCTGGGAGAGCATGAGATTCGTAGGGATTGGACTAGATGACTCGCGAGATCCCTTCCAATTCTATGATTCTATGAAATGCCAACTTACTTGTTTAAGACTGGCTGTACGGATAGCACCTGGAAAACAACAAAATGGAAGGGGTCCATTTACTAAAAAGCAGTTCTAAATGGCTGAAATGTCTAAGCGCCAGTACACAAAAATACAGTATAAAAGGGGGGGGGGACACACAGTATGATAAAAACAGTACTACAGAAACAGACAGAAACTTAATGCTAGCAATAATAGGGTCCAATCTTCTGGGTCAGGGAAAGCCTTAATAAGACATCTGAAGCAACTGATGGATGATGCTTCATGTATTATTATTCTTAAATTTATTTATTTATACCCTGCCTTTCTCCCCGACAAGACTCAGGGCAGAGGAAAGTCCATTCTGGAGTGCAGAAATTGAGGCTTTTTTGTACAGGTGCCCACAGAGGCCATCACTGGCATCCTCAGACTCTCCCCCTCACCTGTTGTAGTGTGTGATTAGTTGCGTGTGCGTCACCCACAACAGGTTTGCTTGTTTGCAAATTTGGCAACCCTCGAGAAATCCCACCAGAAAACTATTCTAGCATAAAGGCACCAGTAAAAGGCTTTATTGTTTTTGGTTTTTTTAAACAGGCATGATGTAAAATGGAAAACTTACTTTGTAGAGAGACTCGAGATTAATATTTTTCTGCCCGGTGGCATTCATCGCCTTCATGGCATGAGTTCTGCAGAGTAAAAATTAAATTTTAGTGAATGAATCAAAACTGGGAGGAATCGCGGTGCAGAAGACAATTTCATACTGGAGGTCGGAGGTGGGGGGGGGGGGTTTCGCCCCATATGGGATTCTGTTTGTGCATGTAAAAATTACCAGAACAGAAAGCTGAGCAACATGTAGTCTTTTTTTTCTGAGCTCAGTCTCAGTTGTTGTGTACCACATGCTCTCGACTCTTGCTTGTCACGGCTAAGAGGATGGATGGCGGCTAATGGATTGAGGTTGAATCCTGACAAGACAGAAGTACTGTTTTTGGGGGAAAGGAGGCAGGCGGGTGTGGAGGACTTCCTGGTCCTGAATGGGGTAACTGTGCCCCTGAAGGACCAGGAGCACAGCCTGGGAGTCATTCTGGACTCACAGCTGTCCATAGAGGCACAGGTCAATTCTGTACCCAGGGCAGCTGTCTACCAGCTCCATCTGGTACGCAGGCTGAGATCCTATCTGCCCGCAGACTGTCTTGCCAGAGTGGCGCATGCTCTAGTTATCTCCCGCTTGGACTACTGCAATGCGCTCCATGTGGGGCTACCTTTGAAGGTGACCCGGATATTACAAGTAATCCAGAATGCGGCAGCTAGACTGGTGACTGGGAGTGGCTGCCGGGACCACATAACACCGGTCTTGAAAGACCTACATTGGCTCCCAATACACTTCCAAGCACAATTCAAAGTGTTGGTGTTGACGTTTAAAGCCCTAAACGGCCTCGGCCCAGTATACCTGAAGGAGCGTCTCCACCTCCATCGTTCTGCCTGGACACTGAGGTCCAGCACCGAGGGCCTTCTGGCAGTTCCCTGAGAAGCAAAGCTACAGGGAACCAGGCAGAGGGCCTTCTCGGTAGTGGCACCCACCCTGTGGAACGCCCTCCCATCAGATGTCAAAGAGATAAACAACTACCTGACATTTAGAAGACATCTGAAGGCAGCCCTGTTTAGGGAAGTTTTTAATGTGTGACATTTTAATGTATTTTTAATCTTTGTTGGAAGCCACCCAGAGTGGCTGGGGAAGCCTAGCCAGATGGGCGGGGTACAAATAAATTAATTATTATTATTATTATTATTATTATTAAACAACCCAGGAAGAACCAACCAGGTGGGTCCCCCTCCATGAGAGTAGGCAGAAGTTGACGCCGAATTTCAAGACATACACCCTGAACCTTGAGGTACTGGAGAACCAAAACTTGGTGGCAGATGTCTCATTCTTGGGCAAGGCGATTGAGATAGTGGTGGTCAACCACCTTCAATTGTGCCTGGATAAAACTGAATATGAGGAACTTTGGCCCCCCAGATGTTGCTGAACTTCAACTCCCATAATCCCTAGCCGTGTTTGCTGGGGCTGATGGGAGTTCATCAACACCTGGAGGGCCAGAGGTTCTCCACCCCTGATCTCGACCCATTTTGGTCTGGCTCCAGGCCTGATTTCAGCACTGATTGGTGAAGGAGAGACAGAACTGAAAGGAACTGCATATTGCCTCCAACAGTGGAGGTATAAGAAAGGATGTATGTACTTTTGCTTTTCATTTTTCTTTAGGAGAGCATTATCTTCACACAAACCTTCGATCATCAAAAGGAGGAGGGGTTGTCCAGTGATCGTAGTTTGTCTCCACCCGGTACCACCTACATAAAACACATGATTAAAACATTTATCATTGCATTATTTTTGCACACATTATACAAGTAAAGTACTTATTTTTTAAACGGGGGAAATTAGTTTCTTCCGAAAGATTTTCAGATCTGTAACATGGTTAGGAAAAACTAGACGCACCCTGATTTTATGCACAAATGGCTGCTCATATAACGTCAAGCTAGCCCAACTATGGGAGACCTTGTTCATTCCAAGGGCACAGTCCCTCCCGGGCAACCTTCGGAGGGCCATATGGTGCTGTTGGGTGGGGCTAGGGGCAAATATGGGGGAGCAATGAATGTATATTTTGCTTCTGTGCAGAATCCTAGTTTCTTTTTTTCCCTTCTTTTTAAAAATATATCTTTATTAATTTAAAATAAAACAGATGTACATACAAGTAAACAAACATACAATCAAACAAGCAAACAAATAACAGAAAAATCAAACAAACCACCACACTATAAGATATAAGATTAATGTAATATCATCAGATATACTCCTGGTATTGAACACAATTATAAAATTTATAGAAAAGAAATTTAAAACTGACTTTCAATTAATCTCACTGTGCTTTGTCTATCCATTACGTTATACTGCACAGTTACATATTTCTTATATCATTTCTTTTTACCTCCATACAAACTTATATTTATACAATACAGGGATCAGTCTAACTCTGCCAAGATGTTTCCTTTTATTCCATCGTTTTCTAACTATTCTTTAAAGATTCTCCAATCCTTCTAGACCACGGGTGTCAAACACAAGGCCCGCGGGCCGAATCTGGCCTGCCAGACCTCGTCATGTGGCCTGTGTAGCCGCCAGCCGCCAGCCTTCACCTTTTATTCTCCCCTTTTTTTTTTTGACACAAGAAAGCCGCCTCTTCAGCGCATGCGCGGCAGCCTACAAGCCACAGAACGTCTGCCCTCTAGCGGCGCCGGCCGTTCTACACAGGAAACCTCCACTTTACAGGCATTCTACTTGCCATTATTCTATGTTTCTCCTTTCAGAGCTAGTTATTACATTATTACAAAAAACAGTAATAATTGAATGCAGTGACAATAATTTATGATAATAAAGAGTGGACACATAGTCCTACAGATACAACTGGCCCTTTGAGAGTGACCAAACGGCTGATGCGGCCCCCGATGAATTTGAGTTTGACACCCCTGTTCTAGACTTTTTGTTTTGGTTGGCCTCTTACTCTTCCTGTCGCTTTTGCTAGTTTCCTAGTTTCTACACCCTCTCTATCCCCCGTCCCAGGCACAAATATCCCTTCCGGCTACTCCAAACAGCTGCGTCCTCTTGCCCTGCTCAAAAACTACCAAGGGGACACTGATACTCTTTCCACCTACAAATTCACAGCTTGTTTTTTCCCCTCCCCCACCCGCAAAACCCAGGGTTGCAAAATTTCACGCTTACCCTCCGGTCAGAGGATCCAAGGGCCAAATATCGACTGGACCGCTTCTCCTTCTCGTGATGACTGCCCCCTCCCTGGGACTGGTGCCCCCAATGATGTAGTAGACGTCAGCTATAATCGGTGTCTTGGACAGCATGAGAGCAGCAGCCTCAAAGTCTTCAGCGTCGCTCAAAACCTTCAGCAAAGCAGAAAGGGAGTGGGCATTTTGGACTGGGAGGTCCACACCATGAGGGGGCTCCTGTGCCTTTAAGGGTTGCATAGAAGGCACAGCTTTTCCCACCGCACGGCTGTAGAGTTGGGAGAAGTCACAGAAGCCCCACTTTGGGTTTGGAGCTGGCAACATTTATCACACTGTGCATTACCACCAAGGCTCCAGAAGTAACTGAGTTGCCGCTTATCCGTGTCCTGAAAACCTGAATTCCCATTTTAAGGAAGCAAGTTTCTAGTCCTTCTATTTGCAGAGCTAGCCTGATAATCACCAGGCGCAGAGCTGTCACGCAAAAGCGAAAATGACAAATGACCCTTGCTCACCTCAGGCCTCAAAACCGTGTTTTTTAATTGGAACACCTACCAATTTGAAAGACATTAATTCAACAGAACATACAATGTTTGTAGTCATCTGTGCTGGGGAAAATGGAATTCTGAACGCCGTGACATCTGAAACAATTTTATTATTGCTAGTTTGAGTTATCATCACAAAAACCTGAGTATTGTCAAAGTTTGAATATTCTCTCCCTTTTACACCCTCTGCTTTAACTCATCCTACATCAAGCCCACAAGATCCACAAGTTGAGATGTGCCAGATTAGCCTATGGCTGACAAAATGTGCAAGGATGCTCTAGGGCAGTGGTGGCCAAACTTGGCCCTCCAGCTGTTTTTTGGACTACAACTCCCATCATCCTTTGCTAACAGGACCAGTGGTCAGGGATGATGGGAATTGTAGTCCCAAAACAGCTGGAGGGCCAAATTTGGCCACCACTGCTCTAGGGCAAGGTAGCCAAGGTGGGGCTGCCCTCTGGATGTTGTCACTTTCCAATTCGCATCAGCCACAAGGCATGATGGGAGTTGTAGTCCAACAAATATCTGAAAGACGGCCTCCTTCCTTACAGAGCGGGCATTTCAGAAACTCAGGGTGGTAGTGGACCAGGAGAGGGCATTCTCTGCGAAAGCCCCTAAGGCAGTATTTCTCAAATGTAGGTCTCCAGCTGTTATAGGACTACAACTCCCATCATTCCTGACCACTGGTCCTGATAGCTGGGGATAATGGGAGTTGTAGTCCAACAGCAGGTGGAGACCAAAATTTAAGCAACACTGCCTTAAAAGTAATCTGGCACCTTAATTATACAGTTTTTGTTGTACGCTGAAGACTCATGCCTGTGCATTTGACACTTGAGATGTCTATTTTTTAAGGACCCACACTATTCTAGGGATGGTAATCTGTTTTAAACACTTTTTAACGTTGTATTTCAAATTGTTGTGACGTGCCCTGGGATCTTAGAGTGAAGTGCAGGTAATGAATCAAAATAAAAGAACAGTAATAATAAATTTAGAGAGCACTATCTTGGCTGCTACTGTTCCATGAAAGAATCCGAAACAAGGCAATGCAGATATCTGTCATTTTGAGTCACAGAAAAGGCACCCTGTCACATGAATCACAGAAAATCTCTTAACAAATAAGAGTGATAAACTAAATGCATAACATTTCTGTACATGTACCACCTCTTGAACTGCTTTCCATAACAATTTACCAGTGCAATTTTGTAAAAAAAGCATGGACTAATTCAAAATTTCTGATTTTCAGAAAGTGAGCACTGAGTCTACAAAGGACAAAACTGTGGCTACTTACAGTCCTGACCAGCCAGCTGACTGGAGAATTTCGATTTATGAAAGCAGCAATGGCATTTTCCCACCACGCGCCAGAATCTATAAAAATGAAAAAAGGGGGGGGGGGACACTCCATAAGAATCAACATTCACAAACATGAGTGATTTCCTCTTGCTATTTTAGTGTTTAATTGCTCCCACCCCAAAAGGCTGGGATGAAGAAAAGCAATTTTTAAAATGCAGATTTGTGATTTCAGTTATGTTTTTCTCTTTTGAATGAATGCATTCTTGATCGCATGTTTTTAACCACTGTGCTCCAGAACAGAGCAGGGGTTAGCAAAATAGATCCAAAATGCAAAAAGCCAACAAAATTACAATAAGACACATGATACGAACTGAACAAGACATTGGCAACTGCACATATTTTTGTAATTCATTCTGACTGTAGATTATACCCTGCCCTGTTGAGAAAGAATGAGCTTTGCTTACCTCTCTCGTCTCCAGAAACTGTAAACTTGTGTGGACTTTGTCCTGTCCATAAACCTACGTAACCGAGAAATGTCGTACCTCTGAACTTTACCTGAAAATCCGAAGACGGAGAACAGCCTGCAGTTAACTGCTTTTAACGCATAGGTAAAGGTAAAGGGACCCCTGACCATTAGGTCCAGTCGTGTCCAACTCTGGGGTTGCAGTGCTCATCTCGCTTTATTGGCCGAGGGAGCCAGCGTACAGCTTCCGGCTCATGTGGCCAGCATGACTAAGTCGCTTCTGGCGAACCAGAGCAGAGCACGGAAACACCGTTTACCTTCCCACCGGAGCGGTACCTATTTATCTACTTGCACTTTGACATGCTTTTGAACTGCTAGGTTGGCAGGAGCAGGGACCGAGCAACGGGAGCTCACCCCGTCGCGGGGATTCGAACCGCCGACCTTCTGATTGGCAAGTCCTAGGCTCTGTGTTTTAACGCATAGCACATTGCAAAACACCGTCAAGTCAGAGATGTTGTCACTTTAAAACACAGGGTCCCACATTTAAATAAAGGCCTAATTCATAAATGTTGATATTTTCATCCCTCCCATTGCAAGAATCTCCTGATCTGTTGTTTTGAGAAAGGAGGGGGCGGAAACTGCTCTTCTACTCTTCCATTCCTGACTGACTGCCTGACTCTGTGTGTGGAGAGAGTCTTATCTACGTAGTGACTAGATGGCTGAGCGGCAGCTATAACACTCATGCAAGCAAGTAGTTCTTTAGTTTGTAGTAGCTATTAGAAATAAAAGGAGTTATGCTTCACAGCTAGCTTCTGCGTTATTTATATTCTGCATGAGTCTGGTGTTCACAATGCAGTTGTGAGTCCAGTGCACCTGGACCTGTTTTCCAGGATTGGAAGGTCTCTGAAAGTGCTCCAGTCACCTAGCCCAGTCGGGGCAGAACCAGTTATTGAGCCAGTCGCTGACATCGGTTGAAAGACATACTGACAATAAAATGCTTGAATAGGATTAAGGGAGAAGCTTAAAATTCAAGGCCTCTGATTTAGTAACACAAAGAGAATGAGGAAATGTTCAACAAATGTTTTCTCTCTAGGCTTCAAGCTAACACTCCGGCCTTTGGCCACAGCAACTGGGGCTTATGTGAATTGCAGACGAATGACAAATCAGTTGTGTACACAAGACATGTTTAAAGCACACAAACTCACAAATCCTGGAAACTGTAGTCCCCACCACAGCTATAGTTTTCGGCACCCTTTACAAACTACAGTTCCCAGAATTCTTTGGAAGTAGTCATGTGATTTAAGTGGGCTGGGTGTACACAGCACAGGAGGACCCCCATCCCTGTTACAGGCAGTCAGGTGCCTAAATCCTGCCCCCGCACCTGTAAAATATTATGGATGCCGTTTCAGAATCCTGGATAGGACAGATTCTGAAATGCAAAATGCACACTCGTCCTGCGTTTTCTACCCTTCTCTCAGTCATTCTTAATCGCCACCAAAAGCTCTTTGTACCTGCCCATTCTTTATGAACTCCACATCAATGGTTGTCTTGCGTAAAATATCTCCAAAAGCATAATCCATATTCCGGCCATGGTATATGTTCCCATTGTTATCCTGAGCGATGATACTGGTGCAGAATCTGTGGGACAATAAAAGATCGTGGGGTGAAAAGGGACACTCCACATCTGGGATAGCTCAGTCGGTAGAGCATGAGAATCTCAATCTCAGGGTAGTGGGTTCAAGTCCCAGGTTGGGCAAAAATTCCTGCATTGCAGGGGGCGAGACTAGATGACTCTGGAAGTCCCTTCCAAGTTCCTAGAATTCTATATATGGTTCTATATCCACACAAAAATTATGTGTTTCCCCTGATATTTCATCTAGGAAATGAGCAACACTGATCAAATGGTTCCAGTTATAGATAGGTAGCCGTGTTGGTCTGCCATAGTCAAAATAAAAAAATTCCTTCCAGTGGCACCTTAAAGACCAACTAAGTTAGTTCTTGGTATGAGCGTTCTCTACTCTAAACAGGCCAATCTCCCATTCCCACCACCCTTCTGAGTAATACCCCTCCCCACCTTCTCACTATATAGAAGGATCTGGCAACTTCTGTTTCAGTGTATCTGAAGAAGTGTGCATGCACACGAAAGCTCATACCAAGAACTAACTTAGTTGGTCTTTAAGGTGCCACTGGAAGGAATTTTTTTTTATTTTGACTGATCAAATGGGACATCCTTCCCTTTTGGGGGGCACAGATTGCTGTGACAGCAACAGCTCTTGTGAACACTTGAACCCCGCCCCCAGCAAGGTCTCCCCCATTCACTTAAATGGACGGAGTAGTTTAAAGCACACCTAAATGCGTAACACCCCCCCTCCGTTGGAATGAATGGTGAAGTCTGTTTTACACAAGAACTGCGTACACCTATATCGGAGCTGTTATGATAACAGATAAAAATGCTAATTATTTAAGATGGAATGTTGTGCAGTCACCTGGAAGTAAGCTCCCTTGAACACAGTGGGGATTACTTCTGAGTAGCCAAGCCCAACATTGCCCCAAGCCCAACATTGCCTCGGCAAATTGCGGCCCCCGAGACCACATAACACCAGTCTTGAAAGACCTACATTGGCTCCCAGTATGTTTCCGAGCACAATTCAAAGTGCTGGTGTTGACCTTTAAAGCCCTAAACGGCATCGGTCCTGTATACCTGATGGAGCATCTCCACCCCCATTGTTCTACCCGGACACTGAGGTCCAGCGCCGAGGGCCTTCTGGCGATTCCCTCACTGCGAGAAGCCAAGTTACAGGGAACCAGGCAGAGGGCCTTCTTGGTAGCGGCGCGCTCCCTGTGGAACGCCCTCCCATCAGATGTCAAAGAGAAAAACAACTACCTGACATTCAGAAGACATCTGAAAGTAGCTCTGTTTAGGGAAACTTTTAATGTTTGATGTATTACGGTATTTTAGTATTTTGTTGGAAGCTGCCCAGAGTGGCTGGGGAAGCCCAGCCAGATGTGCGGGGGTATAAATAATAAATTATTATTATTTATATTATTATTATTATTACTATGCTCTTTTAACCGGAAAAGCTCTCAGAGCAGCTTGCAGAGAACAGATTTAAAAAGTGAGTCCTTGCCTGCAGGCTTGCTTCCTAAAATACATGACACATAAGGAAAAAGGACTGAGGAGGGAGGAGGTTGGCACCCGTGGAGCACGGTGTGACCCCCACCAAAGGTACTACTTATTCTAAAGCAAGGGAAAGGGGGGGAGGGGGGAAGCAAACCTGGGTACCAGTTATAGTTTTTATAACAAGCAGCTGGGGTGGAATAGATCAGGCAGCCTGAGGGCATGGCTGCCAAAAGTTGAAGATCAAAGGGAGATGCTTTCATCCCTGCTTAGCGCCCGAGGGCCCCAGTCCTGCCACTCACCACCTGGCCCAGGGCGGGGCGTGATGGGCTCTATAGACTGCTGCTGCCACCGCCACTAGGCAGACAGGGCTCCATTTTGATTCGTTTTTGGTTTAAATTGCTGTTATTTTCTACCTACAGTATGTCATTTTAAACTGTGATATTAATGCTGTATTCTTGGTTTTAGATTTCGATTTATGTGGAAATTGTTTCCCACTTGGTTGTGTATATTTTGATGTGGTTTATTTATTGTTGATGACTTTTGTAATTATGTAAATCTTAGAATCATAGAATCATAGAGTTGGAAGAGACCACAAGGGCATCGAGTCCAACCCCCTGCCAAGCAGGAAACACCATCAGAGCACTCCTGACATATGGTTGTCAAGCCTCTGCTTAAAGACCTCCAAAGTAGGAGACTCCACCACACTCCTTGGCAGCAAATTCCACTGTCGAACAGCTCTTACTGTCAGGAAGTTCTTCCTAATGTTTAGGTGGAATCTTCTTTCTTGTAGTTTGGATCCATTGCTCCGTGTCCGCTTCTCTGGAGCAGCAGAAAACAACCTTTCTCCCTCCTCTATGTGACATCCTTTTATATATTTGAACATGGCTATCATATCACCCCTTAACCTCCTCTTCTCCAGGCTAAATATGCCCAGCTCCCTTAGCCGTTCCTCATAAGGCATCGTTTCCAGGCGTCTGGAACAGCATCTTGTTATGCTGTCAGCCGCCTTGAGCATTGTTTTTTAACTGTGGAGAGGTGGCATACAAATAAAAAAGGTTGATGATGATGAATTTAAAGCACACAGCCTCCAGCAAAGAATCTCAGGAACTGCAATTTGTTAAAGGCGAAAGGAAAAGTAGCTCTGTAAGGGGAAAACTTATGGTTCCCAGGATTCTTGGAGAGAGGTGTTCTTTAAATGTACGTTGTGGAGGCAGTATTTTTAAAAATAGCTAAAGGTAAAGGGACCCCTGACCATTAGGTCCAGTCGTGACCGACTCTGGGGTTGTGGCGCTCATCTTGCTTTATTGGCCAAGGGAGCCGGTGTTTGTCTGCAGACAGTTTTTCCGGGTCATGTGGCCATCATGACGATGCCGCTTCTGGTGAACCAGAGCAGCACACGGAAATGCCGTTTACCTTCCCGCCGGAGCGGTACCTATTTATCTACTTGCACTTTGACGTGCTTTCGAACTGCTAGGTTGGCAGGAGCTGGGACCGAGCGACGGGAGCTAACCCCGTCGCGGGGATTCGAACCGCCGACCTTCTGATCGGCAAGTCCTAGGCTCGGTGGTTTAACCCACAGCGCCACCTGCATCCCTTTTTAAAAAAAAATACTGTACAAGAAATCCCTTGCACCAATGAGCTCTTCCTTACCAACATCAAGGACACTTACGCAGTAGATTCGTAGGCCAAATTGATGAGCAAGCCATCCCCAACATTTAGCCCCAGGGCTTGGCAGAGTCCCCGGATCTCGCCTGCAAACGGCTGAGGGGCAAAGGATTCTAATTCTTCCGCCAGAGGCCGGATAATCGCATGAACCCACTTGGGAACCACTTCGCTGAAAAACAAAGAAAACACAGCAATAAATAGGTGTCATTGGCTTCAGAGGGGCTGCCGCTGAGCAACAGGAGAACCACCTCTGAATGCAGAACGATGGCAGTCAGGCTTTGAGACGATTGTGAGCAAGACGACCTGCTTTGCTTTCGAACGGAACCATTGAGACCCAAACCCACAGGAACCCAAGGAAAAAATAGCAGCTCACATTGAGAAGCAAGGTGTCTCTTAGAGAGCAAGTGAGATCAGTGTGTTGCACTAGACCTGGGAGACCAGGGTTCAAATTGTCACCTGGTTAGCAAAATGAAGGCTGCTTCCTCCTCCTTTTTTGGTTTTCAAACTATTTATTAAATGTCAAGTTGCATATACAGAGCTTTTATACACAGATTCTATTGGCAGAAACTCTGGCTTTATATAACATGCTGCACCTTTAACTCAATTGAGGAGAAAAGGGCGAGGAACAGGAGGCACACCCCCGCAAAAAAGGCAGGTGTTAAAAGCTGCCTCTTCTTGTGTAATGAAAGCGTGAACCCCAAATTAAGATTTTATCAATGTTTCATTGTTTTTTAAATGACTGTGTTTCCCATGCTTTTATCTTGTTTTTATCTGCAGGAGGAGCAGAAATAAGTTTATAATAAGAGGAATAATTTATAGCCAAACAAAAAAAGGAAACAGCTACTCAAACAGGCTTGGTCTTTTAGCGGCACTTGTTCTTATCTGCAGGAGGAGTAGAAATAAGTATATAATAAGAGGAATAATTTGCAGCCAAACAAAATAGGAAACAGCTACTCAAACAGGCTTGCAGAAAGCACTTGCAGAAAGTTGTTTGGAGATGATGGAAAATATATCCATATCCGTTTAAAAATAAAAATAACAGTAATTATAATTTCGAAGCGCTGATGTGGCCACCACCAATCCCTTTTCTCCCACTCCAAGTGGGGAAAAAAATCCACAGCAGTATCTCCAGTGCGGACTCACTCGATGAGCTGGTAGAAAGCAGCTCGCAGGAACTCCGGGTCGAAGTGGCGCAGGACCGGCTTCCACCGCTCCTCGGGCGCGCTATCCAAGCTGACATTGCACAGCAAGGGCGCAGCAACAGCGGCCCCGGAGATGTGGGGGGCAGCAGCGCCCCTGCACAGCAGCCTCAGCAACAGCAGGAGGCAGAAGGAGCTCCAGGCAAGCCCGGGCAGCAGTGGCAGCCGCCGCTCCATGGCTGCGACCCAAAAGCAAACAGAGCAGCTCAAGCCAGGAGCCCGGATATGGGGAGGGAACGCGGCGCGGAGGGAGGGAGTGCAAACGAAAGGCGGAGCGCCGCTGTGCGCGCATCAGGGCTTATTGCAGGGCCAAAAATAGAAACACTCCCCCCCCCCTTTCCTTTCACCTCCCCCTGGTCATGTTGTTTGGATGCCTGATGATCGTCTTCCAAAGCAACTCTTCTATCCAAAGTTAAAAAAGGAAAGCGTAATGCTGATGGTCAACAAAAGAGGTTCAAAGGCTCTCGCAAGGCAAATATTTAAAAATGAAGTATAAATACAGTGGTACCTCGGGTTAAGTACTTAATTCATTCCGGAGGTCCGTTCTTAACCTGAAACTGTTCTTAACCTGAAGCACCACGTTAGCTAATGGGGCCTCCTGCTGCCGCTGCTTCGCTGCTGCACGATTTCTGTTCTTATCCTGAAGCAAAGTTCTTAACCCAAGCTACTATTTCTGGGTTAGTGGAGTCTGTAACCTGAAGCGTCTGTAACCCGAGGTACCACCGTGCTCCCATTGGAGAACAGAAACCTGCCCAGAAACCTGTGCCGCCACTGTGGAAGGAGGGTAGATCCAGAATTGGCCTCCACTGTTAAGACTGTGTTTCTGGAAGACAATCTTCCTCGCGACGAGTGATTGCCAAAGATGATGATGCAGAGCTGGGAGTAACCCAACAGGTGGTGCAGCCATAAAAGTCCAAGGGTTGAGATGAGGGTTGGACCAGATTACCTTCCGGGTAAAAGTTAAACAGAAATCCACTCAACAGTTACAATAAATAATTTCTAAACTATAATCAATAAAACAACGGCAAGCCGCAGTACATAAAATAATACAATGCAAATTGAGAAGCAGAGACTGGAGGGTGGAGCAAGGCAAGTGGAAGGAGGCCTTGCCTGATGGAGTCTCTCCCCTCAGTTCTTCACCCAGGACCAGCTTCCTCATGAGGAGTCCCAGGGCCAGGGGGTGGGGCAAGGCAGGTGGAAAGAGGCTTCACCCCCAAAGGTGTAGTCTGTTGTCTCTCAAGACAGACGGACGCCCACAACATTCTTATGTGACGTGTATTAGTGGGACAATACTGTAGGGATCAAGTGCAGCTTCTCCCCCTAGGCAACACTGCTTACCACTGAGAGCTCTTGCCTAACCGGAATGTGTCCTTGAGCTACGATATCACCTATTGCATTGCCAGGACGGATGGGGAGAGCTGGGTGTAAAAACCTCGGACTTTTGTGTGGTTGGTCATCCTACCAAGGCAATTGTGGCACCTGTTGCTCCACCTCCCTGTGTCCCTGGGCCCACCCATTAGCACAATGCGGCCCCTAGATTGCAGTTTTCCATAAGGCAGTGTGGCCCTCGGCCTGAAAATGGGTTATCCATCCCTGCTGCCTACCCTAGGAAGGGCAGTAGTGTCATGACACACACACACAAACATCAAATGTTGTCCAATGAGACTCAGCCAAGTTAGTTGCCTTAATTTTAAAATACAGTGGTACCTTGGTTCTCAAATGCCTTGGTACTGAAACAACTTGGAGCCCAAACACTGCAAACCCGGAAGTGTGTGTTCTGGTTTGTGAACTTTTTTTGGAAGCCAAACATGCTCCATTTTGAGTGTTACGCTTCCGCTTTGAGTGCCACGCTTTGGTTTTGAGTGTTGCACTGAGGTCTGTTTTTGCTATTATTGCTATTATTTTGTGTTTTTGTGGCTTTTTTGTTTTGTGTTTGTGACTGTGTGGAACCCAGTTCAGCTACTGAATGATACTGTGACTGCAGTAACATTATTTATTGCTCTCACTTTATGGATCAGTGGTCTCGTTAAATAGTAAAGTTCATGTTAAATTGCTGTTTTAGGGATTGTTTTTAAAAGTCTGGAAAAGATTAATCCATTATGCATTACTTTCTATGGTAAAGCACACCTTGGTTTTGGAACACTTTGGTTTTGGAATGGACTTCCAGAACGGATTCTGTACTCAGAATAACATTCTTAACAAGTACCCATGGCAAGGATCTAAAATATATTTTACAGGAATACAGAAGTTACATCCCTCCATCTATGTAAAACATTTACAAATTTGTGCTCAGACACAGATTTATTCCTAAATCAATCCCATTGCTGCCCACAGGGTTTGCTCCTCTGAGCATGTAGGTCTAAGACTGTTCTTTCGTGAATAAGCAGTGCTTCTAGACTCATTATTTTGCAGGTGGAATCGACCAGCATACTGGTGGTTTTAGGTTGTGCAGTCGATTAGGCACCCTTGCCACAACAAGCCCACCCCTAAAACAATCTTTTTCCATACCGCAAAAGTCTGATGAGCAAAAGTGACAATTGCTTGACTCAACTTAGTGTAACTTCTCTGCAAACAACGCAGAATGAATGCTCAAACACGCAAGTCGTCTGGAAGCAGCCATAACTAGTCTTTAATCTGCCACCAGTTGGAAATATATTTTAAGTTATGTTTCATCTTTGCATCCGAGGTTGAAACACCTTTCAGGTATTTTACCTGGTTCTCACCACCACAAACAATGGCCAGGTTTAGATGATCACCTCTTTGCTTACAAAGCTATGAATGAACAGCCCCTTTGCCCTGTCCTTCGTGGAAGGAACAACCAAGCCAGGAAGCCAGGAATTAACTATAATTTGCTACAGTCCTCTGTTTTGTCTAAACTAGGGAATTGCGGTTCTGAACAAGTCATGATATTAAAGCACGGTTTGAAGTCAGTTTGATATACTGGCTTGCTCCAAAGGTGGTAAACATAATTTAACAGTTCAGGCAAAATGAAGTTAATTGCAGGTACGAGATGTCTTTGTCAGATCTGGTTCATTAGTTAACACAGTCGGTTTTATTTCCGGGTCCTGGCATCATGCCAGTTATTTCACCAGCCTTTTCCTCTGCTTCAAGAGTGCCTCTCGTAACGCCAGCTGCAAAATCAGAAAGATACACATCAGCATGCAATACTTGGGTAATACTTAAACTCCATCACCCAAGCCAGGCACGGGAAACCTTTCTCCATGCGGCACACCTTTTCCAGAATCAGACTTGCAGGCCAAATTTGGCAGGTGGGCAGGGCTACCTGCCTGCCAATTGCACAACATCATAATGTCACACGATTAACAGGTGTGGCCCGCCCACCTATTAAGTGTGTGGCTTTGCAAGTCTCCAAAACTTATCTGGGGTATGCAGGGAGACTTCAGAAGGCTGTAAGACAGCCCCACACTCCTGTTTCAGCCTGAAATGGGAGCAGCACAAGGGCTGCCTTAAAGGACTTCTCAAAAGCACACTTTGCAGCATCAGATGTTCTTCATTTAAAGGAAAAGGGCGGTGCTTCAGACAGTGTTTCTCCTTTAAGATTGCCTGCTTGCTGACTTCAGGGGATTCCCCCGCGCTGACATTCTTTCCTAACAGCAGCTGCTTCTGAAAGGGGCTTCCCCAAAACGTGACTTTGCCAAAAGGGAAGTCTCTGCTGATGCCCTGGAAATCCCAGCTTCTGTCATTTCTTCCTTTTCTCGGTTATCTCTATCCAGACACAAGGGACAGAGGCTCAGATTTAGAAAAGTGGAAAAGGTGGAAAATGAAGTTGGGGATAAGCACAGGTTCTAAGGGGTGCTGAGAACTAGGGAGGCTAACCCATTCATCGCTCTGAAGGAAGGTGAGGACAGGTGACCTCACCTAGGCCCAAAGTCACCCCCCACCAAAGCAGGCTCAAAGCTTCTCAAAAGCTTTTCAAAATCATTTTCTCAGCAGCTAAGCATCAGAAACATTCCGCTTGCTGTAACTAAAAAAGATGGCAACAAGGTAGAGAACAGAGCCCATTGTCTTCTCAGGCCTTTCCCAGAACCACATTGCAACTTGCTTTCTCTCCGGGAACCATGCCAAAGCACAAGAATGAAACAACGGGAACACTCTGAAAACCCACTTTCCTGCCAAGAGTCCACAATAGTCCCAAGACAGCTTTCTGTACATGCTCAGGAACCTCAACATGGGGCAGGACTCTGGAAGAAGGAGGAGAAAGGAGGAGGGAACTGGAAGGGGTATATAAGCTTGTGCACATGATTGTGAACTCGTGCATGCTTTTCGTGAACTATCACACTTGCTCCTTCTACCAGTTCATGGATGGTAGAAATAAAAGCCTTTTCTCTGAAACTATTCCTTGAGTGTCTGTTGACTCCCACTTCAATTTCCCAGGTGCAATATTTTTCCCACCCGAGGGCAAAGCCTCATAAGGCTACAGCTCCACCTTCACCATGAAAACAGGCACCCCTGCTGCATCTGTGCTCCTTGCAGCCTGTTGATGAGACACAGTTCTCCTGTTTTCATGGCAGAAGATTCGAGAAAGCATCACTGCCGTTGCAATTAACTAGAAACCGTTTCCAGCCTTCCCTTCAGGACAAGGTACTCCTCTTACATAGCCATTGCAATTATTGGTTTCCAGTAAATCCCTTGCGGGTGGCGCTGTGGTCTAAACCACTGAGCCTTGGGCTTGCCGATCAGAAGGTCGGCGGTTCGAATCCCCGCAACGGGGTGAGCTCCCGTTGCTCAGTCCCTAGCAGTTCAAAAGCATGGCAAAAAGTGTAAGTAGATTAATAGGCACCGCTCTGGCAGGAAGGTAAATGGTGTTTCCGTGCGCTGCTCTGTTTTTGCCAGAAGTGGCTGAGTCATGCTGGCCACATGGCCCGGAAAAACTGTCTGCGGCCTTTGAAGCGAGATGAGCGCTGCAACCCCAGAGTCGTTCGCCACTGGACTTAACTGTCAGGGATCCCTTTACCTTTTCAAATCCCTTAGCTTATTTGCAAGAGGCAGCACCACAAAATTAAAAAGGAGGGGGAACCACTTCATCTTCCAGACATGCCATTTGGAAATCTGACTTCCGCCCCCTGCACAGAATACATTATGCGAAGCAGGTACAGAAGGGAACTGTAGTTAGGCATCAATCTTCGCACATGGAGGTTTCTCCCTGGGTTCTGAAGCCCTGAGTGTGTGAGACTCCAGGATCTGGGAATGCTTAAGACAGAGAGTAATATGCTGGTTCCAGGCATCTGTGCATAGGCAGTGTTGGGAACAGCCACATATTGTTAGGGTGGAGGTAGTGGTGTAGCCCTGCTGCTCCCTTCCACACACTCAGTAGCTCAGTTGGTGGAGCACGGGACTCTTAACCTCAGGGTTGTGGGTTCGACCCCCACATTGGGCAAAAGATTCCTGCATTGCAGGGGGTTGGACTAGATGACCCTCATGGCCCCTTCCAACTGTACAATTCTTTGATTTTTAAGTAATTAGTGCCCAAAGAGGCCTTTCGTACCCTGTTGAAATATGAAGTTGAACAACTTAACTATATAGCAAAGAAAGCAATTTCACCAATGTGGTAAATTGCCACTCCTAACTGTTTTTATAGTTGTTTTGATTTTGTGTGGAGTGCCCTACCTGGGTGGATGGAGCAGCCAAGTAATTTCGTTGTCCCCGAGAGGGGGCAATGACAATAAAGATATTATTATTATTATTATTATTATTATTATTATTATTATTATTATTATTATCATTATCATTATTATTATTATCCTTTTGGGTCTTTGGTCAGATCTTTTCACAGGTGTGAGAAGCTTTCAAGGGGAGCAAAGCTGCGAGGAACTTGCCTGCTTCTCCCTGAACGAGCGCTTGTTTTTGGACCGGACATTGTTGCTGTATCGCATCATCATGAAATTCTTCTGCTTCTTCTTCTCTTTGTTGGTGGAGCTGGCAAAAGGGTTCAGCTTAGATTTCTTCTTCACAAATTCTTTCCTGCCCGTCTTGCCAGCCTAAAAACAAAAGGGGGAGGGGGAGGAAAGAAAGAAAAAAACAACAACGCTAAAACTCACACACAAACTGTTCTCTTACTTGTTTAAAAATATATGTAAAATAACACTTTGTCGCTAATGCAATTCAAGGTTGCTAGAATAGGCATGGCTTTAGGTGGGGGTTAATGTCTGGCAAGGCCACCGTTATGTGACTTCAGTGGCAGAACTTGAGAGCTTCTTCCAGTTGCGAAGAGGAAATAGAAATCAGTTAGAAATAGGACTGAGAAGCTAGACATGACCGACAATGGAAAGATAGACCGTTTAATACACCCGTGGACTTCCGTGTGTTTAGGGCTAAGAATAATTTTATTTTTTTGCAGCCAGGCAGTTCGGAGCTTCTGAGAAAGAGATGTTAAATTTAGCAATCAACACACAATTATGACACTTGATTGGTGTTTTGTAACACTTCCTCTTTCCCCCAATTCTGCTGCTTTGCATAATACTGGTCTTGCTTATCATGAGACTGGCATGGACCCTGAAGCCTTACTCTCCCAGCATCTAATAATCTCATCTTTCTGAACACAAGAAGAGTCTTGCTGGATCAGACCATAAGCCCACTCAGTCCAGCTCTCATAGTTGATCCTGCGAGATCCGGTCCTCACAGTGGCCAAGCGCATGTGAAGCCCTTAAGCAGGGTTGCCTGAGAGCAACAACCGCCATCTCATTTGTGATTCCCAGCAACCGAGTTTTCAAACAGCCATTTTTCTCTAGTAGCTACTTATTGCCCGTGAATTTGTCACGAACCTCTTTTGAAGCCACCCAAATTGCTGGCCATTCCCGCCCCCCTGCCATCTATTGGGAGTGAGCTCCAGAGTTCAACTATAGGCTGTGCGAAGTGCTTTCTGGTGTCTGAAATCTTCCAACATTCAGCTATGTTGGCTGGCTATCATTTCAAGCGTAAACGAAACCGTTTGGACAGAACGCCTCACCATTGCTGTGGCCAGCCGCGTCTCTTTATCCGACTTGGGTTTCTTGTGAAGATGCTCAATGTCCCTGAGCGAAAGCAGCTCTCCCCTGAAAAGAGCAAATGCAATAATATGGCCTCATGCGTCAACTATTCCCCCCCTCCCATTTTAGAAGAGCACTGACTGGCCCACTGAGACCGCACAAACTTTACGGGCTGGAGCAAATCATAGGAACTTCGTGCACAAGTTCCATGCACTGGCTAACAATTAATTCCCGGGCCCAATTCAAAGTGCTGGTTTTGACCTATAAAAGCTTAAACGGCTCAGGACCACAATGCCTCAAGGACCGCCTCTTTCCATATGAACCTCACCTTCTGAGGCCCTCCTTCGCCTCTCGCCATATGAACCTACCCGGACCCTGAGATCATCTTCCTTCGTGTGCCTCCTCCTCAAGAGGTCCGGAGGGTGGCAACACGAGAACAGGCCTTCTCTGCAGTGGCTCCCCGTCTGTGGAATGCTCTCCCCAGGGAAGTTCACCTGGCGCCTTCATTACACACCTTTAGGCGCCAGGCAGAAACGTTCCTTTTTAACCAGGCCTTTGGTTGATCTGACTGATACCATATGCCCTTTTAAAATGTGGCTCTTTTTTGTGGGTGAGGGGCTATTGGGTTGTTGTTGTTGTTATGTATTTTGTGGTTTTATATCTTGATTTTGGATGCGGGTGGCGCTGCGGGTTAAACCACAGAGCCTAGGACTTGCCGATCAGAGGGTCAGCGGTTCGAAACCCTGTGACGGGGTGAGCTCCCGTTGCTCGGTCCCTGCTCCTGCCAACCTAGCAGTTCGAAAGCACATCAAAGTGCAAGTAGATAAATAGGTACCGCTCCGGCAGGAAGGTAAGCGGCGTTTCCGTGCACTGATCTGGTTCGCCAGAAGCAGCTTAGTCATGCTGGCCACATGACCCGGAAGCTGTATGCCAGCTCTCTCGGCCAATAAAGCGAGATGAGCACTGCAACCCCAGAGTCGGTCATGACTGGACCTAATGGTCAGGGGTCCCTTTACCTTTACCTTGATTTTATTCTGTGAACCACCCTGAGGTATAGGGCGGTATATAAATTCAAATAATAATAATAATAATAATTTACCTGGACTCCTCCTCATTCTCTATTTCAATGTTTTTCCTCTTTGCTGCCTTGCCAGGCGCAGACTTCAGTTCTTTGCTAAGCTGGGCGAGGCGGATTTTCTGGAACTCCTCCTGGGTGAGGAGTCTGCTGCTGCTGACGGCTGTCGCCTTGGCCTTCCGCTCTTCCACAGGCATGCTTTCGATTTGTTCTGCCTTTAAAGCGAAAGTGCACACGAAATCTGAGTATGGTGTTTTATTGCTAAGTGACTCCACCCTGTGGCAGTTATGCATTTGCACACCAGGCTCTGCCAGGACTTAGAATTTGGACCACAGAGGCCCCGCCGTGTCTGTGTTTCCAGGGTTCAGGTCTAGCACACAGGCGTATGGATTTAAGTCAGTTTCACCGCCAACACTTCCCAGCTTCTTGATGAAATGCTGTTGTGCAAATGCACCCAGCAAGCAACTCCGTGCGTAAATTTTAAAGTTGTTTTTGCTAAAATGCAGCAGCAGCAGCAACTCACTAGCTTTTGCTGTTCCTCATCGGAGGAATGATGCACATCAACCCATTCTCCATCCTCGTCATCTTCCTCCTCAGCGGAACTGGCAGTCTCCCAGCCATCTGCAATGGAGGGGAAAAGATGTTGGAGGCTAGATATCACCCAGCCCTAATTGTAAGAGTCACACACAAATGATCACAGCCAAGCACACACATGTAAGGTACCCTCCCCATCTCCAATAATAATAATAATAATAATAATAATAATAATAATAATAATAATAATAATTTATACCTCGCCCATCTGGCTGAGTTTCCCCAGCCACTCTGGGCAGCTCCCAATCGAGTATTAAAAACAATACAGCATTAAATATTAAAAACTTCCCTAAACAAGGCTGCCTTCAGATGACTTTTAAAGATAAGATAGCTGCTTATTTCCTTCACGTCTGAAGGGAGGGCGTGCCACAGGGCGGGCGCCACTACCGAGAAGGCCCTCTGCCTGGTTCCCTGTAACCTCACTTCTGGCAATGAGGGAACCGCCAGAAGGCCCTCGGTGCTGGACCTCAGTGTCCGGGCTGAACAATGGAGGTGGAGATGCTCCTTCAGGTATACAGGACCAAGGCCGTTTAGGGCTTTAAAGGTCAGCACCAACATTTTGAATTGTGCTTGGAAACGTACTGGGAGTGAATGCAGATCTCTCAGGACCGGTGTTATGTGGTCCCGGCGGCTGCTCCCAGTCACCAGTCTAGCTGTCGCATTCTGGATTAATTGCAGTTTCCGGGTCACCTTCAAAGGTAGCCCCACGTAGAGCGCATTGCAGTAGTCCAAGAGGGAGATAAATAGAGCATGCACCACTCTGGTGAGACAGTCCACAGGCATGAACTATGTAATACCCCTCTCCCATCTCTCACCTGCGAGGACCCAGTTATATCCCAGAGAGGCTCTCATGGAGGGTGGAAAGACAGGTATAAAACTACAGTGGTACCATACGCTTCAGGTTTCAGACTCTGCTAACCCAGAAATAGTGCTTCAGGTTAAGAACTTTGCTTCAGGATGAGAACAGAAATCGTGCTCTGGCATTGCGGCAGCAGCAGGAGGCCCCATTAGCTAAAGTGGTACCTCAGGTTAAGAACAGTTTCCGGTTAAGAACGGACCTCCGGAACGAATTAAGTACCTAACCGGAGGTACCACTTTACTTCCATCCATCCAGACACTCCCAACCACATAACGCCTTGAACAATGTAGCCTCAGCTACCTTATCAGCACTGGCAGCAAATGTAAACATCAGACATAGACAACTAAGCATTTCCTGTTTGTGAACGTACTTGCAGAAGTTCAGGAAATCTAGCTTGAAATGGACAAGCTGGCTTGTTCTCTCTCTAACACCAACATGGCACCTGCAGGGACCTTTCCTGGCACCCACAGGGTCTCTCTTCCCCCTGCTAAAGTTTGACTTCAAAGAAGCCAGCCAGAATAGGCCACACAGTGCGTTGTGACGCCAGCACCAGTTTGCAAATGTGTCCACAGGCCCAGAGCAGTGGGAGACCTCCAGAAACACAAAAGCAAAACTAACCTCCTTCCAGATCCCCATCTCCTCCCTTATTCTCAAGTTCCAGGACTTCAGCTCCCGGGATGTAGTCTTTGGCATCCAAAGCCCCGTATTCGTGGATTTTGGCCTCCGACGTGGCTTCTGTTGGTTTACCCTAAGAGCAATCCAAGGGTTCGTGTTTTAAAAGGAGCAACACATTCTGGCTACAAACTGCACAGGAATCATTTATCTGAGACAAAATATTGTAATCCACAAGGTGTAGTGACGGTCACAGACTTGGACGGTTTTGTGTGTTCTGTTGAGTGAGGCTCCTGTCAGTACAGGGTTTCCTTTTTAAGTCAGCAGAGTCACCCAGAATCTTCTTTCTCACGTCATCTGTCAGTGAATTCCCATGTGGGAATAAACACCTCACCCATTCCAGCTCTGCTTAATGTATTTATTGAAGAATTAACACTACAACTTAAACAGCTACAGTCGTACCTTGGATCCTGAACGCCCTGGAACTCGGACTTTTTGGCCCCGGAACACCGCAAACCCAGAAGTGATTGTTCCAGTTTGCGAACCTTCTTTTGGAACCCAAACATCCGACGGGGCTTCTGATTGGCTGCAGGAGCTTCCTGCAGCCAATCAGAAGTCGCGATTTGGATTTCAAATGTTTTGGAAGTTGAACGGACTTCTGGAACAGATGCCGTTTGATTTGCAAGGTACGGCTGTACTGGTCTAAAAATTAAGTAAAATTAAGTACGGAGAATCATTCCTCCTCTCTGTTCTTCAGTCACCTGGGCAGAGTAACAGCCACACTTCTCCTTCAGGTCGGCGACTAATACACCCACAATAATTACCAAAATAATTATACATTCTTTATCAATCTTCTGAGAAAAATACAAAACCTTATGCAAAACCACAGAGACTTCTGAACTACCCAACCTAAATGAACTTATAATGTCTGATTTCAATGGATTTTTCAAATGCTTAACTCAGTCTTTTGTTTTCTTTATCTTTTTAGGTAAGTTCATAAAGATACCAACAAAAGGTAAGTTCCGTGTTGTTCACAATACAGAGAGATGCTAGTGAAATTGTAGACGGATGTTAGTGAAGTTGTAGTCAAGGTGCCGGTGTTTTGCACCTGTTTCCACCCTGACAGTCCAAGTAAGGCCGCTGTTCACCCCCCAATGGGGCCCTTTTACTGGGGCTTGCAGGTAGCACACTCCTGCGGTAGTTTTCCGGGCTTCTTCAGTGGTCTAATCTCAAAGCCTTGATACATATATTGATATTCAATTTCATAAAGAATACTATTTCTTGGCTTAAGCTTAAGAGACTGATTTGCTTAGCCACTAGCAGACATTATAAGTTCATCTTAGGTTGGGTAGTTCACAAGTCTCTGTGGCTTTGCACAAGGTTTTGTATTTTTCTCAGAAGATTGATAAAGAATGTATAATTATTTTAGTAATTACTGTGGGTGTATTAGTCGCCAATGTGTTGCATGAGTCGTACTACTTCTATCAGCAACACAGGTTGCATTTTTCTAACACTTCTCCTTCAGAGCATGTCTAATAAAGAAGTTGGTCACTAAGGAAACCCTGTTGCTAGGGAAGACCTGTTGCTAGGGGCAAAACTATGCAAGGATCATTTCAAGTCTATTTTTAGACGATCTCTAACAGCTCCTGTTTTCCAGGGAAAGCTCTCTGCCTTGCACTCCATGAAAGCAGACAGAATCTGTAGGTTGCAGAACAATCCCTTTCCCTAAAATTTCCAAAACAACATACCACCACATCCTACTATTTCATTCAGCCACAAGGAAGATAATACAGTGGTGCCCCGCAAGACGAATGCATCGCAAGACGGAAAACCCGCTACACGAAAGGGTTTTCCGTTTTAGAGGTGCTTCGCAAAACAAATTTCCTATGGGCTTGCTTCGCAAGACGAAAATGTCTTGCGAGTTCCTGCGGGGTTTTTTCCCTCCCCCCCCTTTTTCCCAAGCCGCTAAGCCGCTTATCAGCTGATCCTAAGCTGCTAAGCTGCTTAACAGCTGATCCGCTAAGCAGCTAAGCCGCTTATCAGCTGATCCGCTAAGCCGCTAAACCGCTTATCAGCTGATCCGCTAAGCCCGCTAAGAGCGCTAATCCGCTAAGCCGCTAATGGGCTTGCTTCGCAAGACGAAAAAACCGCAAGACGAAGAGACTCGCGGAACAGATTCTTTTCGTCTTGCGAGGCACCACTGTATTCCAGAGATGCACTTTATCAAGTGTTTAACAAACCAGTTACTGCACTAGCATTGAAAACTCAAGGCACGCTTTACCCGGAATTTTTTCTGCAGCATCTTTGGATTGAGCGACCGGAACAAATGTATCAGCGTTCTCGCCGACATCATTACATCTGCAGAGAAAAATGGGACTGAATCAAAGATGTTCTTAGAACAGGGTTCAGATTGACTATAAAGCACGTTTCTCAATTAAACTAGCTTTGGAAGTCGCTTTCCATTTTTCACGGAAACAAATGAAAAAGGCACCCACACTCTCGATAAAATAAAAATGAACTAAAATATCATAGCCAAATAAAATATTCATGGAGTAAATGGAATCAAAGAAACCCAGCAATTCTTTGAATAAGCAGCCGGCACCTGGGACAGAGCACAATGTAGACTTAATAGGCTCCTAGTCCTCATGAAGCAACAGGGAGAGAAACCCAAATATGTCCTTAAGTCAAATATGTGCCCATGTAAAGTAGCAAACTTACTCTTGTTTTTATGGGATCTGTACTGCGCCAGGTCTTGCAGCAAGTCTTCCGTCATGGCCAGAGGGCATCTAGCAGATATCTCTTTAATAGCATTAATCCTGGAAAAATTAAAGACATTTAAAAATATCAAGCCATGGTAAAATTATGGTACGCTTGAAAAGTGTGGAAGCGACCAAAAATCTGCTCTAGAAAAAGCTGGAACCTGCAACTTGCATAGGAAAATCCACTTATTTTTCATTGTTTAATCCGCTTCGTGAGTAATGGCAAATTGCTATTCAGTGGAAGTTGTAGTACAAGATGAAAACTAAGACACACATTCCTAACAGGAAATAGAAGCACTTCCACTCAGTCTAACCCAGGGTTTCCCCAACTCTGATCTCCAGCTCTTTGGGGACTACAATTCCCATCATCCCTGACCACTGGTCCTGCTAGCAAGGGATGATGGGAGTTGTAGTCCAAAAACAGCTGGAGACCCAAGTTTGGGAAACCCTTGTCTAGCCACTTCCCACCCAGAGTCACACACATCCAAGCTCAGACGTCCCTGAGCTTTAGAGTTTTACTTACCCGACGGTCATCACTTCCGCGGAGTTTTTTTCCGTGACAAAGTTGTTGGCTATTGTCATCAGCACTGACTGGACAATCTGACGATAAAGGAAGCCAAGAGGTAAGACAGATCCAGATTTGCCGACGCTGCTGCTTTAACTGCATTCATCACCACCCATGAACATAGACGCAAGCGTACAAATGCACTTTAGAAGCTTAAACAGAGCATCTTCCCTTTAGCTCTGGGCCACTTCACACTAGAAAAGTTACTTCCACGCAGGAGACAAAAACAGGTCAAAGGCAACCACCGTCCTTGCCTGCAAGTTTGCAAGAAATGCATTGGGCACACCCAGAACCACCTTGAAAAACGAATGTTATTCGACTGCATGGAATTGGCAGAAATGACTGGCAGAATCCGAGACCAGGGAGAAGAGTCGGTGGAAGAAGATTGGAAAAAAATTAAAGACTATTTACAGAAATACTGTAAAATTAATGAATGTTAAAAGGACGTTGGACTGAAAATAAGTGGTGTAAGCAATAAGATTAATAAGAATATGCAAATTTGGATTGATAATGACGGAAACTATATTTTTACCATAGTTTAAGATGTTAAATAAGGTTAAATGACAGAGGGCAAGAACTTGCTGAACTAAATATTTGAATTGGAATACAAAAAGGGAGGTGTGAGGAGGTCAAGAAACTAGTGAACAAATATAATATTTGGAGGTATAATTTTTCTTTTTCTTTTCGGGGTGGGTTTATTGGCGTCTGTTATGACTTGTTTTATTTTGTTAACTGTCCTTTTGTTGAAGATGTGTTCTGTTTTGTATCCTTTCTTATTTCTGTAACTCTTTTTGTTTTATGTATTTTATGTTTCAAACTTGTTTAAAATTTGTTTATGAAACTTAATAAATATTTTTTTAAAAAAAAAGAAAAAAAGAAAAACGAATGTTATTGTACACACTGTGTGAGAAGTTAGGGTCAGTAGCAGTGTTGCAGGTGTCTACACAATATTAAAGTAAGCACACCCATGGGCAATTGTCACACAAGGCCATTTGCACTTGGAGTACCCAGTTATTTACTGTGTAGAAGGCGTCTACCAGATAGGGCTGGTTGTGGATGCAAGGTCAAAGCAAAGGGTAATGCGAACGAGCTGCTTTGAAGTTGGCAGGTTTCAGACAAAGCCAATTAACATCATTTAATGTGTCTATACGAATGGAAGTCGTTAAAACTGCAGTTGCGATATAAAGGGATTGTTATTCTGACTGGAGCGTAATCGGAATTTATAAGATTTTAGAACGCAGAAATGAAGTAAATCATCAAACTGTCAATTCTAGCATGTGGGGAGCCGCCTAAATTGTATAATTTGGCATCTCAGTGATTGGTATTATTAATTGTTTTATAACTTGGCATTGTTATAATGAGGTTATAATTGGATTATTTTAACTGAAAACTAATAAAAATGATTATATATAAAAATGACAAAGACAATTGACAAGAGTTTGCCAGACTGGATGAAAATGGGTAGCTGTACAAGCAAAAGCTTGCTAACTTCACGCCGCAGCTATGACGAAGGAGTAAAGGGGTGTGGCAGAGAGGGATGCGTGTGAGCCCAAGGCTCGCTGTGGCTGGATCTTGCCACACTAAACTGTGGCTTGGCGTGATACCCGTCTCAACATGGCCACTGAAAGCCTGAAGGCTCAGGAGTTTCTTCCCTTTGCCCTTTCCCGGCCCTTGGAAAGATCCATGTGATTTGGAAAACGTGTCTGACGAAGACCTGGGAGACCCCCGTTCAAATGCTAACTCAGTCCCAAAGCTCGACATGAGCTAGTTACTGTCTCTCTCAGGATGACCTGCCTCACAGGCTGGTTGTGAGGAGAAAGTAGAGAAGGGGGAGAACCACATACACTCCCTTGAACTTCTTGGAGAAGTACCTTCTTTCACCTTTGGTGACGTGCCCAAAGATTAAGGCTTTCTGGGAAATGATATATAATGAATTGAAAAAGGTATTTAAATATACCTTCCTTAAGAAACCAGAGGCCTTTCTCCTGGGCATGGCCGGCCAATTAATGTCAAAGAAAGACAGAACATTTTTTATGTATGCTACAACAGCAGCAAGAATACTCATTGCAAAGTATTGGAAGACACAAGGTCTACCCACCTTGGAAGAATGGCAGGTGAAGGTGATAGACTATATGGGACTGGCAGAAATGACCGGCAGAATCCGAGACCAGGGAAAAGAGACGGCGAAAGAAGATTGGAAGAAATTTAAGAACTATCTTAAGAAATATTGCAAAATTAATGAATGTTAGAATGATGCTGGTTTAGAAATTAAGTGGATTACAGCTGTAAGGATTAAGTTAAAAGAAAAGAAAGGTTAAAAATTAGATAAATTTAAGGGTGAGGATTTGCTGAATTAAAATTGAAATTGGAATGCAGAAAGGGGAGGAATGAGGAGGTCGGAGAAGTAAGTTATAAGAAAATAAGGGTTTGAAATTATACTTGTTCTTTTGTGTGTGTGTTTGTTTGTATTGTTGTGTTTGTCTGTATAATTTGCGAAACTTTAATAAATATCTTATAAAAAAATGAACTTCTTGGAGAAGTGAAATGTAATAAATGAATGATCGAATAAATGAATTACACACCTCAGGCGGGACAAGTTGATGGGAGGACTGTGCGGCAAAGAGGAGAATCTTGGTAACTTCTAGAAGGGAAAAAAGAGGAAAAGACTGTTGTAGAGATGCGGAAAATACAGATACATTTTCAAATTAGGGTAGCCTCCAAAACGGAGGGGATATTAGGAGCAAAGGAAGCTGCCTACACAAAGCCAATGTTATTATGTCCATCTCAGTAAAGGTTAAGATAAAGGGACCCCTGACCATTAGGTCCAGTCGCGGACAACTCTGGAATTGCGGCGCTCATTTCACTTTACTGGCCAAGGGAGCCAGTGTACAGCTTCCGGGTCATGTGGCCAGCATGACTAAGCCGCTTCTGGCAAACCAGAGCAGTGCATGAAATGCTGTCTACCTTCCCGCCAGAGTGGTACCTATTTATCTACTTGCACTTTGAAGTGCATTTGAACTGCACAGTACTGTAGACAATAGACATAGGCGCCGACTCCATGGGGCCTGAGGGGGCCCGAGCCTCCTCAAAAATTCGTTTGGGGGGGCTCTGCCCCCCCAATAATTTAAGAAAATTATTAGTTATATTATGCTTTGCCGCACCTGGCGCAACATCTGGGGGGGGCGCGAGTCCAGAGGGCCCAGCCGCGTTGTGCCCTCGGCCCGCCCCTATTGTCAGAGGCTCAGCGTGGAAGTGTTAACAAAGTTTCAGAGGGGGGAGCGAGTGGGGGGGACGCGGGGAGGGGACGGGGTCCCCGCTTCTCCGGCCGCCTTGCAGAAGCGGCCACCGCCCAGCGGCTCTGCCTTTGCTCGCAGGCCTGCCTGGGGGCTCCCTCGGCTCCAGCGCTGAGCTGGCGGCCCCGATCCCGGGAGCAAAGAGGCGTCGCGGGAGCAGCTAGGCCTGCGCCAGGGCCCTGACCCGACAGCTTCTCCGGCTCCCCAAGCCGAGGACAGCTTCGGCTGTGAAGCTGCGCCTTCCGGGCTGGCCCCTTCTCGGCTGGGCCTCGCCTCTCCAGCTCCCGGTATGTGTGCTCCGCAGTGGTCCCCGCTCCTTCCAGACCCTTCCACCGCCCCCTGCCAAACTGGCTGTAGATACAAGAAGGGCAGCTGGGGTGGGCTATAGAGGACCCTGCCTCCCCCTGCGGGGCTCATCTCTGGCAATTGGCTCAAGGAGCCCCCTGAGTTTTGGCATTGTCTCTCCGTGCCCCCCCCCGCCTCTCTCCAGGAGCTTTATGGAGCCGCCTGGATCGGGTCTGCTTTGGAGGAGGGGAGCCTTCCTTGACCAGCATGGGCCCCCCCAATATTTTTTATAAGTCGGCGCCCCTGACAATAGACAGTACTGATCTGACACGGTGCAAGACAGAATCTTGCCATTGCTGCAGATGGTAAAGGTAAAAGACCCCTGGATGGTTAAGTCCAGTCAAAGGCGACTATGGGGTTGTGGCGCTCATCTTGCTTTCAGGCTGAGGGAGCCGGCATTTGTCCGCAGACAGCTTTCTGGGTCATGCGGCCAGCATGACTAAACCGCTTCTGGCGCAACAGGACACCATGACAGAAACCAGACCGAATGGAAACGCCGTTTACCTTCCCACCAGAGCGGTACCTATTTATCTACTTGCACTGGCGTGCTTTCAAACTGCTAGGTAGGCAGAAGCTGGGACAGAACTACAAGAGCTCACTCCGTTGCAGGGATTCGAACCACCAACCTTCTGATCGGCAAGCCCTAGGCTCAGTGGTTTCGACCACAGCGCCACCCGCATGACCACTTACCTCTCTGGTGTGGCTGCAGGAATCGTTGCAGGAAAGGGTAGTAGTTGAAGAGGAAAAGCTGGGGAGACACAGAGCACCCACAAGATGTCAAATGGGCACCTTCATTTCTCGCCCCAGGTAAACTACTAAATCTCCAGATCTCTGGGGAACGGAGGGTGTGCCATTGGAAGAGGGACTTGGGCAAAGCCAGCAGCTACAATGGCATCAGTAGCAGGTGGAAACCCTGACTTCAATAATGTTGGAGCTACAGCACCAGCCCAGCCCAGCAAAGTGAAGATAAATGTTGCAAAAAGCAATCTTTGGATGCTCAACACATTGTAATGGTGTCCTTAGGTAGCAATCACGCCATACAGTTAAAGCACTTTGATGCAACTCTAAGCAGCCATGGCTTTCCCCCAAAGAATTCTGGGAGTTGTAGTTTGTGAAGGGTGCTGAGAGTTTTTTAGGAGACCACCTATTCCCTCCTCAAAGAGCTACAATTCCCAGCTGCAGCTCAGGGTGGGGGTGGCGGGGAGAGGGACCGAATCTGGTTTTTCTAAGAAAGAACTACTCTTTATCAAAGGAAAGACAGCCAGCAGGGCCACTGCCATCAGTTGTAACTTTAAGAGCTTGTCCGTGAGCCTGCTGTTTTCCTCCTCCCTCCCATTCCCTTTTTCCTCACGTGCCATGCCTTCAATGTCATCCTTTTAGGATAACGAATGGGGTTATAAATGTTCAAAAAGCGCTATTCATAATCACATCATGAAAGCATTCGTAACGTTTTCATATGTGAATATTAATAAATGAAAGCATGCACACATTTTAAAGAAATGTGGTTGTATATACAGTACATTCATCTATTTATGTATTCATCTATCAAAATTTACACACCACTTGACTCTACTAAAAAGCTTTTAGAATATCAAAGCTGTTCAGAACATGAAAATGATCAGTAAAAAAGATTTTTTATCAAGATATTAAAAGTATGTAGAAGATTAAAATCATTTTAGTACTCTTAAATGCTCTTAACAGCTCCCTTATCTTGAAGTGTGTATCCCCCTCCCAAATATCTGACAGCTTTTCTACATGTGCTGAAAACTGTATTAAGCCTACAGATTTCTTCCTACCTCATGGATTCCAACAAGCCTAGAAATCAGATCCATAAGCATCATTTTCACTTCAAACCTCTCCTTTGAAGTTTCCAGCTGCTTCAAAAGTTTCTCTGAGAAGTCTAAAAAAAGTAAAAAAGGAACCAAGGAAGAAGGGAGGGGGGTAGAGTTAGAGGAGAAGAAGAAAACTCAGAAAAGAAATCCTTAAGTCACTAGCATCCTGTGGTTATCACTGCAGGGCTTTTTAAGTGAGTGGTTGTCTCAGAGTTCCATCCTCCGCTAATCTAAAAATGTACGGCCGCTGGCTGTGAGGAGCGACCACAAAATCAACAGGACCTTTTGCCATTCAGGGGCTCCTCCTCCCCACACAGCTTCCATCCATGCTTCTCTGAGAATGAAAAAACCCTGTCCAATAGGGGCATTTTTGCTGAGGAGCTACAGGGAAATTCTGCTCCCCCTTGGGGGCAGTTCTGTCACGGTGCAGGAGTCAGGGTACCCACTGGTTTTAGCTGGAATAACAATGTCTTCCAGGTCAAGTGTCCCACTGACCCAATGGCAGAGCCGTAGTCCACCACACCCAGCACCTAAAACCCTTTAAGTTCTCCACTTTTCCTGTTCTGCTTCAATATCATCCTCCGCAAAGAGCGCATCTGTCAAGAACTTGCCTTGTGGGTCGTGGATTAAGTGAATCGCTGAGAAGTTGAACACTTCTGGCTTCCGCTTCTTCTTGTGTTTCTGTGTGACAGGGGGAAACAGGAGAGAGCCATGTTCAGCAGGAAATGAGAACTTAAAAGTAAAGGTACCCCTGACTGTTAGGTCCAGTTGCGGATGACTCTGGGGTTGCATGCTCATCTCGCTCTGTAGGCCGAAGGAGCCAGCGTTTGCTCGGAGACAGCTTCCAGGTCACGTGGCCAGCATGACTAAGCCGCTTCTGGTGAGCCACAGCAGCGCACAGAAATGCCGTTTACCTTCCCACTGGAGTGGTACCTATTTATCTACTTGCAGGAGCTGGAACCAAACAACGGGAGCTCACCGCCAACCTTCTGATCGTAAATAACTATTCAACTTTTAGAAGACATCTGAAGGCAGACCCGTATAGGGAAGTTTTAATGTTTGCTGTTTCATTATGCTTTTATATTTGTTGGAATCCACCTAGAGTGGCTGGAGCAACCCAGTCAGATGGGCGGGTTACAAATAATAAAATTTTAACCGTTATCTATCTAATGAGCTTCAAAGCTGAGTGGGGATTTGAGTCCAGGTCACTCCGGCATCCTTTCCCAAGCATCGACCTGCTGGACCGCTCTGCCTCTCGCTGCTCACCTTCAAGACTTGCATCGCTTTCTCCAGCTTCTTCTTGTTCTTGGTGGTCTTCCTTCCCGTGGAGTATCGCACCATTAAGTCCCTTGCTGTGGGGCCATCGTCCTTGGGAAGGAATATCAGAGATGGAAGAGTGGTTTAACTCTCAAAACAAAGCCTTGCACTGGGGAAAGCATGTAGTCATATCCTGCTGAACCGTAAAGTAATTCTGTCTGTCACCCGGAATAATAATAATATTTTTTAAAAATTTATATCCCGCCCTCCCCAACCAAAGCCAGGCTCAGAGCGGCTAACAACAGTAAAGGTAACACAGTTTACATAAAATCACAATCTATTAATTGAAATACATTCTAAAATCAATTCAGAATCAAATTAATGGCAACCACTGGGCTAGAGTTCTATGAGGAGGGGGTCAGACTGTGCCTTGGCCAAAGGCCTGGTGGAACAGCTCTGTCTTGCAGGCCCTGTAAGAAGGTGCCAAGTCCCGCAGCGCCCTTGTCTCTTGTGACTGAACGTTCCACCAGATCGGGGCCACAGCTGAAAAAGCCCTGGCTCTGGCTGAGGCCAGCCTAAGCTCCCTGTGGCCCGGGACCTCCAAGATGTTTTCGTTTGAAGACCGTAAGGTCCTCCATGGGAGATACCAGGAGAGGCGGTCCCGTAGGTACGAGGGTCCTAGGCCGTATAGGGCTTTAATGGTTAAAACCATTCCATCAGGCTGCCTCAGTGGAAGAGATGGGGAGCAAGGCTCACTCCATCAAGCTCTGCTGAAAAAGAAGCTCCATCAGGCACCTCCTGCCCCAGAGCTGTTTATATGCCAGCTCATCATTTTAAGAACTACTACTTAAAAATTGGTGCCTGAGTTTGCTCCCGGCCCCTCTTCCCTCTCTGTCCCTTTGCCTTTGCATGCTGTGTTTCTGGATTTTTGTTTTGATTATAAGCCTGCGAGCAGGGACTGTCTTGCTTTTAATTGAATGTAAACCGCTCTAGGGGGCTTTTCAGCACAGGGTACAAACAAAATGAAATAATTTTGTGCATCCTTCGTCCATCATGGAGTCCCTAATTTGCATAGCAGTGCACCATCAAAGTCAGTGGAATTTAAATTATACAAAACACCCATAATTATTCATAATCATAATTCATTGCCCTGAAGCATTCACTGCCCTTTCTACATTTGAACACATAGATGATAAGCATCCATATCTATTAGACATACCCTACGCATTTAAGTTAGGATCACTGGAATATTGTTATTGTCAACGTCAATAACTTCTTTAATAGTTACAATAATAATAATATAATATAATATAATATAATATAATATAATATAATATAATATAATATAATATAATATAATATAATATAATATAATATAATATAATATAATATAATATAATATAATATAATATAGTAATATAGCATATGGAGGATTTCAATCTGGAAGAAAAGTCTGGATTAAAAAATAAATAAATCCTAGCCCCCTCCATATAATGTCAGAAATAAAAACCTTCTCCTTAATTCCTGGGTCCCCCGCCCCCAGAGTTATTTTGTTTCTTAAACAGAGAAGCAATCAGAAAATGAGTTCTGAAAGAATACTGTCCAGGCATATATACCTGTGGCACATCCCTGGCGTCGCTTTTACCTCCTCCATGAGGAACTAGCACAAAGTCATCGCCCCGAATGCACTAACCTCTGATTCTGAATCACTGTCTCTTTTCTCATCTTCATCCTTTCCAAGGAAAAATTTCAAGCCAGCAACTAGTATCTGAACAGCCGCGAGATGGGAGGATCAGGGAGAGAAGCACACAAGAAGGAGAAAACGGTTATTTTTACAGCCAGCTTCTGGCACGTGAGTCTGGGAGGAGACTAGGCTCATTCTTGGAGCACTAGACCAGCCTTGGGTCTGGGGACCAAATACAGTTCTCCAAGTCTCTCTAACTGAACTTGGGATACAACTCAGGCCGTGCCCTTTACTCTCCCTGTTTCACAGCGCCATTGAATGTCGCTGCCTGGATGGGATGTGTACTTGAATTCTGATAAGGCCTCTTGCTCATCCGAGATAAGAGAAGGATGTGAAAATGTGTATAGAAACCAGCCTACTGTACAAAGGTAAATTTAGTATTCATTGCTCCATCTCCTTTTCCCTCTGGCCTGGCCACAACTGCCATGTGGGTCCCAGGGGCCTGCCCAGAAGGAAACGTGGTCCGTGGGCTGAAGAAGATTCCCTGCCCTCAGTTTAGACAACCCTCTGCCTAGAAAGGTGCCACAAAAATCTGCTGCTGGTTTTGCTGCAACAGACTACAGTGGTGCCTCACAAGACGAAAAGAATCCATTCTGTGATTCTCTTCGTCTAGCGGATTTTTTGTCTTGCGAAGCAAGCCCATTGAAGGATTAGCGGATTAGCACTATTAGCGGCTTTTAGCGGCTTATCGGATTAGCTGATAAGCGCCTTAGCGGCTTAGAAAAAGGGGGGGAGGGGAAAAAACCCGCAGGAACTCGCAAGACATTTTCGTCTTGCGTAGCAAGCCCATAGGAGATTCATTTTGCGAAGCACCTCCAAAACGGAAAACTCTTTCGTCTAGCGAGTTTTCCATCTTGCGAGGCATTCGTCTTCCGGGGCACCACTGTAATAATTATTTACTGTAACTGATTTCTTATATGACACTTAAAAGCCAGAATAAACCCTAAGGGGTTCAACCATGTTGTGGAATTGGTTCCAGCCAAGCCTCGGTTTTCGAACGTCTCGGCTGCCGAACGTCTTGGAAGCCGGAAGCCGAAAATCCAAAGTGAATGCTTCCATTTTTGAACGCACCTCAGAAGCTGAACGTTTTCCGAGATGCATTCCTCAATTTTCTCCACTGAACTTGCTGACAGCCCTTTGATCCTCGGTTTCCGATTACTTTAGAAAACCGAGGTTCCACTGCAGGCTTCCTCAACCTCGGCCCGCCAGATGTTTTTGGCCTACAACTCCCATGATCCCTAGCTAGCAGGACCCGTGGTCAGGGATGATGGGAATTGTAGTCTCAAAACATCTGGAGGGCCGAGGTTGAGGAAGCCTGTTGTTCCACTGTATCAGTTGTGCAATAAACTGTAAATTAAAATGCACTGTAACTAAAACGCATGATAAAACAATCCCATTAAAACACAATGTGGCTACCCTGCTAGAATTTGTACAAAATAAAGCTAAAATAGTTTCTTACCTTTGTGACTTTGGAAAAGCAGGCTGTGGTGATGACATTCACGGTCTTGGCATCATTCCTGGAGAAATAAATAAAGTGTTCACACCCTGGAATAAGGAACAATGGCAACTTGAACGCATCACGTTTTATCTTCTCTTGCAGTTCCTCACGGGATTCTTTCCCCTCTCAGCCACCTACCAGATGTTCCTCCTGTATAGCTCTATCATCACATCCAGCGAGATCTTGGCTGCCGTTGGATTGCTGTCTTGCAGCATAGTGTACATGAAGTTCTGAAGGGTCTGGGGAGAGAGAGAGGGGGAAAAAAGAGGGGGAAAGGTTTCGCAAGAAAGAATTCTGTCCCACACAAACCGGAATTTGAAGCAGAAAACACAACCTACCGTGTTCAGCTTGTTGTTTTTGTGTTTTGCATTGATGTTCTTGATATCCGTCACAATGTGGGTGTACAGCGTCTGCCAAAAACAAGAACGTTCAGCGACAGCGGGAACAAAGTGCTGGAAATACCCAGAGCTCCTTCAAAGAAAATAATCTAGAGCAGAGAGAGAGATGGGCAAGTATGTGTGGTGGGTTGACTAGGCTCCACTAACCTTCGTGGCAGAGCTGTGATTTTAACCCAGGGCTCTCAGGGCTTTGCCCAGTACTCTGGCCACTGCTGGACAAAGGTTGCTCTTGCAAAGACCTGCCCAGTAGCAGCCTCTAGCCCAGGATGGGGAACCCTTTTCACTCAGAGAGCCACATTCCTTCGTTGGCAACCTTCTGGGGGCTGCATGCCAGCAGTGAGTGAGCACAAGTGAGAAGAGCAATGGATAAGACTTTTATCTGCGTAGCATAGGCTACATTCCAGCCACACAAAAAGGAGAGGTTTGCATATTGACACCCAAAAGGAAGCAAGAGGGATCTTCACTGTTCAAGGTCCCATTTCAGTCAAGCCAAAGCACTCAAGGAGGACATAGAGCAGGGTGAGTTAGGGATGTGGCCTGGAGAGAGTCCCGAGGGCCAGGTAGAGAGATTTTGGAGGTTCTCATTTGGCCCCCAGGTTCCCCTCCTCTAGCTCTTCTGTCCATCCTTCCTGTCTCTCCAGCTATGATTCTTGCTTCCCCTTCTAGAGTAATTCTCTTAGCAAGGACTGGCAGTGGACCCTCGCCTGCCTTTGCGATTTGTTTGTGTTGGAACACTTCCATCAAACCCTCCTGGAGGCCCAGTGATAAGGGGTGGGGGGAACAGGGATGCTCTGCAGTCTGCAGTTATCCCCCACCTCCAATCCCATATATATATGGGTAAATGCAACAAATATGCCCCTGGCTCTGGTCCATTGGGTCACGAAGAGTCGGACAGGACTAAACGACTAAACAACAACAACAAATGGGAGGAATGACAATTCACAGCAGGGAATTCAACCTCTTAAGAAGGGGTCCCAAGTCATGTAGGCAAGGCGCAAGCTTGCCTACGGTCCATTATTTTAAAACTGCACATTATGAACAAACAAGAAAGGACCGACAGGGACAGTAACTTTGCTACTCACTTTTCGTAAAAATTTATCGTGGCAACGGAGGAGCTCAAAGAAAAGTTCCAGCAGGCTTGTGGGGTTGATAAGGTTCTTGTTTCTCAGCAGGATTAGAGCTTTGCAAAATGTCTGCAAATAAGGAAAAAAGTTACCACAGCCTGTGATCAGGATTTTTTATCTTTTTTTACACGCCACAAAAACTGCTTTTTTGACATACGTACAAACATGGAGTCTGATGCTCGACAAACAATTTAGCAGTCTGTTTCTCATCTTTCAATTTATTTTTAAAGGAAGTTTCTAGTCCTTATGTTCATAGTGATAAGCTTAAAAATGCGTGTGTGACAAGTTCTCACATGCCTGCTCAACAGGACTTCTAGTGATCACTGAGCAGAACTTGAACATTCTCCATATGTCTTTGCTTGTCCACTAGGAATTGCGGTATTATGCAAAATCTACATGTATTGCAAATGAAATTCGTATACTCTGTTCAACTTGCAAAACTGGCCATTTCTGGGAGCTGAGCTTTCACACAGTTGAGAATGACAACTGGCAATCCTTAACCAGGTTTTAACAAAAATGTTATATTGACAAATGTGCTGAGATTTTTGATTCAGTGATTTCTTTGTAGAGGTTTCCTTAAGGGAAGCTACAACATAGTAAGAACAATAATAAAACATACTGACATTGCCATTTCTTCCAGCTTCTAAACCCCAATGTATCAAGTCTCCCTTTTCAACTCAACCCACATACACATGACCTTCAGTTGAACACACACACCCCTATGTGCACTGGCATGGATTCTATGAGTTTGGAGCAAAATGTAAATTTTGTCATGCAGATGCAGAGAAAAAAACATGGAGAAAGAACTGAAATGCAACCCCTTGGTACTGGAAAAGAAGAACTTCTTCCCAAATTGCAGGTGTCATGCCCTACAGAATTCCCTGCCACAGATGAGGAAGTATTAGTATTTTAACATCAGAGTCACCATTCGAAGATCTGCATCCAAGACTGTGTGATTGTAGGAGAGCAGTTCCTTCAGCTGCTGCGGAAAGTCTGCCAGGTACTCAGGATAGCAGTGGCCAACCTGTACAGAAAGAAGAGAAGCTTGACATAAAATGGAAACCCTGTATGTGTCCCTCCAGATACTGTTGGACTCCCAACAGGGGTGCCATGTTTCCATCAGAATTGTGGGTGCACTATGTGCAGGTGTGCGCATCTGACGTCACACTTCCGCATCGCAGCGGCTCCACTTCCCCCTCCTCTCCGTAGTCAGTGAGGTGCCCTTTTCCACGAGGAAGGACTCAGAGGCAGAGGCAGAGAGACCCCTACCCACTGGAAAAGGGTGCCTCACTGGCTGGGTACAGAGGGCAGAGCTGAATTCTCTCTTGGACGCAGCACCACTGCCGCCTTTTCTCATTGAGTTTGTGGGTGCCTGGTCCCACAATTATATTATACAGTGGTACCTGGGTTCCGGTAGTCTGCTCTAAAACCAAAGCTCTCCAAAATCAAGGTACGCTTTCCCATAGAAAGTAATGCAAAATGGATTGATCCATTCCAGACTTTCAATAACAATCCCCAAAACAGCAATTTAAGATGGATTTTGCTATCTAATGAGACCATTGATCCATAAAATGAAAGCAATAAACATTGTACGGCAGTCACAAAATCAATCAGTAGCTGAACCGGGTTCCACACAGTCACACAGACACAAAAGAGTCACAGAAACGCAAAATAAATAGCAAAAACAGACAGACCTCAGTGTAACACTCCAAAGGGAAGTCTGGGTCTCAAATCGGAAGCGTAACACTCAAAACGGAGCATGTTTGACCTCCGAAAAAGGTTCGCAAACTGGAACACTTACTTCCGGGTTTCCAGTGTTTGCAGTTCCAAGTTGTTTGAGAACCAAGGTACCGCTGTATTATAAACTCCAGCCCCCTGGAGTTGGCTCCTATGGACTCCAATTCCCATAAGTCCAAGTCAGCACAGCCAATGGTCAGGGGCGATGGGAGCCAGACGTTGTTGAACAACTGGAGGGCCACAGGACCTCCTCAAGATACACGTAAAGGAAGAAAGCAACCCTTAAAAAGCAATGCTGATGACGCAACAGATCTCAGAGGAAGAATGGAGAGCCTTTGATCCACAAGATGTTGGATATATTCTCTGACCACTGGGCATGCTGGCTGAGGCTGATGGGAGCTGAGAGTTCCACAGCATCTGGTCTCCTATTCCTGCCTTAGATTCATCATATCTGTTAGCACTCTTCCGCCAAGGAGTTTGTGGCAATGCATCTTTCATTTACCCTCACGATAACCTTCTGAGCGAATTAGGTCAACCATCCAGAGGGTGGCAATACAAGAACAGGGCCTTTTCTGCAGTGGCTCCCCATTTGTGGAATGGTTTTTCCAGGGAAGTTGGGATGGTGCCTTTAGCTGCTGGGTGAAAATGTTCCTTTTCCACCAGGCCTTGGGCTGATTTTCATCCTATGCCCTTTTAAACGTGTTTGTAGGAGAAGGTGGTTATTGGTTTGCTTTTGTTATTATTATTTATTTATTATTTATTTATTATTATAAATTATTTATTATTTATTATTTATACCCCGCCCACTCTGGGTGGCTTTCAACCAAATATTAAAATACAATAGTCCAAACATTAAAAGCTTCCCTAAACAGGGCTGTCTTCAGATGTCTTCTAAAAGTCTGGTAGTTATTGTTCTCTTTGACATCTGGTGGGAGGGTGTTCCACAGGGGGGGTTCTTCTTTTTATGGTGTATTTTGTGTTTTTTATCTTGTACTTTTGTGTTGAGAACTGCCCTGTGATCTACGGATGAAGGGCGGCATACAAACTTTATAAATAAATATTAAATAAATAAATCAGAGCAAGGTCAAGCAATAAGCTTATTACAGACAGAGGAACATCAAAGCAATTGCTCTCCTTTTTTTACTTTAGAGCAAACACATCATCAGTAAATAAGGTCTTCTCTAGCAGTTCCATTTCCTCCTGTCCGTAATAGTGGTTAAGGCTGCAAGGGAACTGAGAGCGACCTACACTAATCCAAGCAGAGCTTCCCATTCCTCACATAGATTCTGCCATTTTACCTGTGCCAAGAACATCACTAGTTCAGCCAAATCTTTACTGGGCTTTGCTGGCTGCAGTTTGAATATCTCCACATTGGACTGGTAATGGCGATACTGCTGAAGAAACTGGAACACAGACAAAAAAACGTTACTTCCCTCGCAGCTTATTTCACGTAAATGCTTTAAACACCTGCATTTGAGATGTTTTTTTTTTTAAAGACCTCAAAGCACGTACCCAAAATGGTAAAAACAATCTGTCTAGGGAGCCTATGGAGTGCGCCTCCAGGGATGAAGTCAATAAAATCGAGAAAAGTTCTCAACCCTTACTTTAAAAACATGCAAAAGTTAAATTCCTAAAACAGATCAAAATCGCCGCAGCTTTCTAAGCACCTGGGTGGGCTCGTCTAAACAATGATGCTTTTTTTTTTTTTTTTAGCCAGCGCCGCAAAGAGCACAGCGAAGGCGCCTGCCTGATTTCAAGAGGCAGGGAGTTCCAAAGGCGCAGGGAATGGGAATTATGTGACCCCTAGGCCTCACCTCCTCGGTATACGAAGGCGGGTCCCGCTTGATCAGGTTCTGCAGCTGAGGCAGGTTGACGGGCAGCTTGTTGTTGTTGCGGCCGGCCATGGCTGCGGAGCGACGCGGACTCTGCCGGCTGCTGCCTCCAACCTTACCGGAAGAGCCGCGTGCCACGGCCACTGGGCGCCGCCATCTTGGATCACGTGGCTACGGCCGCTGCTTAGGCTCAAAAACCTACGAACTCGGCCGCTTATTGGAGAATCAAGGATGGAGGCGGTGTCAGACGTTCTGTGCTGCAAAACTCTTTTGGTCTATTGGCTTTTGCGGCGGAGGGGGGTTGCTTTCAGTCATTGCCTCCTTTTGTTTAGTTTACGGTTCTTTCCTGGTTTCTTTCGTACGTTGCTGGCTGCCAATCTTATTGCTAGAATCTAGAATCGAAGAGTTGGGAGGGAACCCCAGAAACCATCTAGTCCAGCCCCCTGCAGTGCAGGAACCTCGACTTCAGCACTCATGACAGGTGTCCATCCAACCTCTGCTTAAAAACTTCCAACGAGGGGAGAGCCCACCACCTCCCAAAAGAGCCCATTCCACTTAGAATATTGTTTTGACACCTGTAGACATTTTGCCCACACGGCAAGCCAGTCTCGAGCTGCCCAGCGCAGGGGACGGGCGGGAGGGGCAACGTTCTCACCGAGAAATCCGCCCCCGCCCCTTCCGTCGATGAAAAAGGTGGAGGAGACATTCATTAAGATTTCGGGCGGTGAGGATGGACTCAAGAGCGTGCTCTCCACGCAGTTAGTGGTTAAAAACAAACACCAACAAAAAGTCCTTTAAAGACGGGTACGGGTTTTTAGTGAGGCATAAGCTTTCATGAGTTGCAGACCATTTTGTTCTTTTAAGCATGTGCAGAGTGCCTTGATCTACCCACAGTTGCCCATGGTGAGAGCGGCCAGCCTCTATTGATTCAGCACCTCCCCAGGGATGCATAATTCCTCCGTATTTTAATATCTATGAGCGTTGAGATGAAACCAGTTGTGTGGAAGGAGCTGGCTGCTGAGATTGTGTTGGGCTGACATAAGGGCTTTAAAACGCAGTATATAATAGGAGGTGGGACGTCATGGCACAAGACAACTGTGGGAAACGGGGTGGCGGGGAGGAATCTTTGTACCACGGCGCCGAATATGCTTAAGAGGGCCCTGTCTGTCCCACTCAAATTGGGACAGTTGAGGGGCATGCCAAAGATTTCTATTAATGGCATTATGAGATTGACAATTTCCTAAAGGTCCTTAGCACGGAATTTGTTGTTTTCCGCAGCTGCTGCACACACTGAATCAACAACTAGAGGGCACCACGTTGGAGAAGGATGTTGTAGAGAAATCAACCCCAAAATTGCAATGCGTGTCAACGTCATGGTAAAAGTGATTCTGCCCCAGGCAGAAGTTGAGCTAATTCCATGCTTTTCTGTTCTCCTTCCCTTTTTCAAACTCAGGAAGTGGCCAAAGAAAGATTCTTCGCCTGCACTTTCATGACACTGAAAGTGAAACCTGGCTTTGTAGGAGAAATCAGAGTTTTTGGAGGAAAAGGAAACACGTACAATGGCAGATGTATAGTGCAAGAGGTCAATTTTTGGCCTGCAGCTGGGAGTGACTCAATTTCTGGGAAAGGATCCCAGTTCCCAAAACCCATCCATTGCACTTATGCAATCCAGCTGATTTGCAGTAAAGCAGAATGACAACGAGAAAAAAGGACGGCTCCTGTCATGATGAAACTGTGCCGGTTGCTTCACTCTGCTGTGTGATGGGACTGGCCCTCATTCACCACATTGGATCAACGTATGAAAACAAGCCTTCCCAACCTTCACATTGATTGTGGAGCCGGCCCACAGCTGAGGCTGGGTGAAGCACCTGCCTCTGGCAGCAGAAGCACACAAGGGGCCTCCCAGCTTGCTCCAATGATTCCCCCACTAGTTTCCACTGAGTTTTGGTGAGCCTTCTCTCTCCTTCCTCCGCCCTCTTCATTTCTCTGCATGTTCTGGGAGACCAGGGCAGAGGGGAGCTAAACGTAGCAGGAGAGGGACATTCCCTGGCTTCTTCTACAGCCTGCCCTTCCAGTCCCCATTCCTCTCTAGCCTCCTCTCCAGCCTCCAGTCTGAACTGCTCCCTGTCCCAGACTCCTCCTCCTCACTAAACCCTTTTGCCTCTTCAGCTTCCAATACATCCCAGTCTGGTCCTCCTTTGCCCTCTGACCACTCACTGAGTCTTCTTCTGGGAAGGGGGTTCCCCTTGGGGGTTCCCCAGCTGATTCCCCCCACCACTCCTCTGCACCCAACCGGTCCATGATATGCTCAAACATCACTCAGATATCCACTCCCTTCCCTCAGCTGCTGTGCAAGTCACCTGGAGTCTTGCTCACCTCGCCAGGTGGGGGAAAGAGCTGGATGGTAAAATTGGGTGGGGAAGGGTTGGAGGGAAGAAGTAGGCTGCCTTACACTGAGCCGAGCATTGGTCCATTTACCTTGGTATTGTCTACACTGGCGGGCAGCAGTTCTTCGTGGTTCCAGGCAACTGACATTACAAGCACTACGTAGTAGAGCATGCGTAGGCAAACTAAGGCCCGGGGGCTGGATCTGGCCCAATCGCCTTCTAAATCCGGCCCATGGACGGTCTGGGAATCAGCATGTTTTCACATGAGTAGAATGTGTCCTTTTATTTAAAATGCACCTCTGGGTTATTTGCGGGGCCTGCCTGGTGTTTTTACATGAGTAGAATGTGTGCTTTTATTTAAAATGCATCTCTGGGTGATTTGTGGGGCATAGGAATTTGTTCATTTCCCCCCCCCAAAATATAGTCTGGCCCCCCACAAGGTCTGAGCGACAGTGGACCGGCCCCCTGCTGAAAAAGTTTGCTGACCCCTGGAGCAACTATTTTACTTTTAAAAGACATCTGAAGGGAAGTTTTTAATGTTTAATGCTGTATTGTGCTTTTAATATTCGCTTGGGAGCCGCCCAGAGTGGCTGGGGATGATGATAATAATAATAATAATAATAATAATAATAATAATAATAATAATAATAATAATAGGGTTTGAAAGGGGGACCTTTTGCATGCAAGTCAGATGTTCTCCAACTGAGCTTCAGCCATCCTCTAAGATAGACTTTAAGTATATTTACCCACCAACAGGGCATGCGATGTCCAGTTATGTTGCTCCTCTGTCAAGGCCCACAACCTTGACAAATTCATGGAGGATTCCGATCACAGGTGGGGAAATCTGCAGCATGCCTGACATCGTGGGACTGCATCTCCCACCAGGCACAACCAGCATGGACAAGGGCCGGGGATGATGGGAGTTGTAGTCCAGACTCCAGCATCACCCAAAGGGTCACAGGTCCCAATGTGGTTCTGGTTCTGTCAATGGCTATTGGCTATAATTGCAAAGCAGAAGACCATTTCCAGAGGCAGAATGGCCTTGAATATTGGGACAGAGATAGCTTGTGGGCTTTCTGGGGGCATCTCTCTGGCAAAGCAGCATGCTGCTTTGATCCAAAAGGCCTATTTTTCACATTTGTTATGGAAAAATCTAGGTGTGAGGCTGCTCAGTCACCCAGCTCGTCGGGCAGAGCCCGCGGGACCCTGCGGAATAAAGGAAGGAGTCCAGCCACCAACCGGAGCAAATAGCTGTAGACCAAAGTTTATTGCACAATAGGTTCAAAGAGCAAATTTGAACCCCGAGGATGGGGTGACAAAGACTTTTAAAACTTTCCCACCCTATCCTAGAATACAGTTCGTACAGCATCATTGCTACATCATTGCTACATCACTGACATGTCACAAAAGGGGAGGGGTTAACCTTGGCAAACATGTCCAGACAAGTCCTTGGTACAAGATTAGCATAGGCAGACATGGCAGGGCAAGACTCAGGTATAAGATTAGCATAGACAAATATGTCTTAAGTTCCCACCACCCAAAAGTACAATAGAACTTCCTTTGCATGTCTGGAGCCTGAGGCAAGTCAGGTGATGAGATTTGGCTAACAATGAGCCCAGCAATTGTCACCTCTGGACACTTCCTGGAGTCCTTTTTCAAGGGGAAAATAGCTTTGGAATGGAGAAAACCGGCAAAGGAGATGATTTTATATTATTTTTTAAAGCTAGGTAACTTCCCTGAGCTGTCAAGTTGAAAGGATACATTCAGGCATAATATGTGTAACATTTAACTTTAAAGATGTGCCCCCCCCCCCCCGGTAATTTGCGTAACACATTCCTCTAGGAAACTCAAACATGGCTGAAAGAGAGAGAAAGAGGCTTAAGTGAGCTTCCTGGTTTGAAGGTTTGCATCTGGGTATCTCTACCCTAAGCCCAGCCATAACAGCATGATGGCCCTATGTGTATATATATCAGTCAGGTTATATGGTGCTAACCTTCCTGAATACCAGGGCCTACTTTATTGCTTAGTAATTGCAATTAAAGACACGTGCTTTGCAGTTCAAAGCATATCATCTTAGTAGATGGGCTTTCCAGCCAAGTATGCATGGAACTGGGAATTAGCGGCAGGTGGGTTTCTGGGACATAAACTGTATTTTGTCTGAAACACGAAGGAAATGAGTCCTCCCCTCTCTCTCCCCCACACAATATCCCCATTCCTGTGTTTGTAGGGAATTTGATGTCACAAATCCACATCATTTAAAGCACAAAGTATCCTGATAACTGTAGTTTACCTCCACAAAGTTACAGTTCCCAAGACCTTTAGCAAGCCACAACTCCCAGCATTCTTTGGGGGAATCCATGCGTTTTAAATACAGTGGTACCTCGGGTTAAGTACTTAATTTGTTCTGGAGGTCCATTCTTAACCTGAAACTGTTCTTAACCTGAAGCACCACTTTAGCTAATGGGGCCTCCTGCTGCTGCCGCGCCGCCGCTGCACGATTTCTGTTCTCATCCTGAAGCAAAGTTCTTAACCCGAGGTACTATTTCTGGGTTAGCGGAGTCTGTAACCTGAAGTGTATGTAACCTGAAGCTTATGTAACCTGAAGCATATGTAACCTGAAGTGTATGTAACCCAAGGTACCACTGTACATGGTGTTGTAGCCTTTTTCTACCATCCGGCTGGTAGAAGGAGCAAGTGTGATAGATTCATAAAACAAGCACATGTTCACAGCCATTTGCATAGAGCATATATTCCCTCCAGTTCCCTCCCCTTTCTCCTCCTCCTCAAGAGTCCTGCCTCATGAGTTCCCCTGAGCATGAACAGAAAGCTCCTGTCTTGGGACTCTTTTGGACTCTTGGCGCCCTTCCCAGGAAAGGGGGTGAGAAGCCAATGGGGGTCGAGGAGCCTTGCGCTCAGCGTGTTCAAGATGTGTTACAACCGAATGAGATAAGAGTCAGTTCCCAGGCCTGAGTATTCTTGGCAATGACAGAGCCTATTCATTAGCCTTTTTGACGCTCTCTCATACTGATAAAAGAATAACATTTTGCCTATGCATCTTGTGAGGAAAACTTTAGCTGTGGATTTTTAGAAGAGAGAAAAGGAATTTTGGACAGTTTTGAGGCCTAGTTGGGGGGTGACTTCGGGCTTAGGTGGGGTCACCTGTCCTCACCTCCTTCAGTGTGAATGTTACTTGTGTTGCCGAAGTTTGATTTGGGAGCTGAATGGCAGCTCCTGTAGGTTTACTTTCGAGGAGAGAGAGAACGAATGGACAAACACACACTGGCTGATTTGTTACAAAACAAAAATATTTTTATTTACAAATGTACAGGTGCCAAGCCTGTATTCAAGACCTGGCAAGGAGCAGAATACAACAAGATAGCAAGAAAACATTATTCTGTTTAACAATGAAACAATGAGTACCAAATGTCTTCCACTCACAGATTTTTTTAGCTATTCAGGGCTTTACAATATGAAATTATTTGTCCTCTAGCTTTCTCAGTTTTTTTTTTGTTTCTTCCCGCGGTAACACATAATTATTGACCTGAAAGTTGAGGGAAAGAAACTAAATGGGAAAAGCTCCTTTTCAAATTTCGGCAGCTTTATACTAGACCGAATCCTGCCAATTAAACACTTAGGTCAGGGAGTTTTCAAACTGTGTGGTCCACAGAATGTCAGTCTTTTAGAAGGTTGTCAGGAGGTCTTCCTGAAGGAGAAATGGTTGATGTCTTTGTCCAAAAGAAGCTTGAACCTCATGACTTCTCTACCTCAGTAACCAGATGCCCAATTACCGTATTTTTCGCTCTATAACACACACCCGACCATAACAAGCACATGGTTTTTAGAGGAGGAAAACAAGAAAAAAAATATTCTAAACGAAACAGCGGGTGTATTATTTTTGTGGTTCATGCTACGGCCCCAGGCAACAGTGGGTGTGTGATTTTTTTGGTGCAAGCTGTAGCCATGGACATGCTATGTGATCTGATGGTGAATTTGGGGCGACCCAGTGCAAAAATCCTGAGGATCCATGTAGATCCGTGCTTTGTAACCACGTTTTAAGTGGGGAGGGAAGGAAAAGCACTCAAGGGACAAGGAACACGCGTGGGGTGGGTGGAGAAGGATGCTGCTAATAATGCAGAAGAGGAGAATCCTCTCCTCTCCCGCCTTGCTCCTTTAAAGCAAGCAGGCTCTCTGTCCCTCTCTCCTCCCCACTCAGCGGCTCTTCTCCCGCTTTGCTGTTTCAAAGCGAGCCACGGAGGAGGAAAGGAAGGGGAACCATGGATCCTCTGCTCACGACTGCAGCAGATCCCCACCACCACCCGTAGGCATTCGCTCCATAACACGCACAGACATTTCCCCTTACTTTCTAGGAGGAAAAAAGTGAGTGTTATGGTGCAAAAAATACGGTATATTTTCTCTGCCTTCTCCTCTCTCAGTCTCTAACAATCTTCATTTCCTCTTCTTCATAATTGCCTGTAAGGGAAGCAAAGAAAAATACCTGGTGAGTACAAGACGCTTATCTGTGGCCAGAGTGGATGAGGTATCGGGAGCCCACCAACACAGCCACCCCATTATCTTGTCTCATCCCAACCCATTGTACTTATTCTGGTCTCACTTACTTCCTTTATACGACGGCCTTGCTCCAAATTAATGTTCAGGCACCTCTTGCGCTCGTTTCTCTTGAAAGTGACTCTGCAAAGAAGCAATTGAGGGCAAATTAGAAACATGACTACTGTTATTATCCTTCCGTGGCAATTGGACTGCTCCAAAATAAAGGCATTTGCCCTGCCCTTCTAGATCAACACAACTTCCTTAGGGCTTTATATAGTTACTTGTATTGCATTGAGTAGCAAAATAGCATTGACCCCGAGTAGGAAACTTAACGCAAATGTTAAGGCTTCTGGAGTAGAACCAGCATCCACTACTTACACCAGTTCCTCCTGATCACAGCTGCTGCTGGGCCGGTGAAATTCAACTTCAGCAACGCGTTGAATAGGGACAGAGCTCAGCATCATTCCTTTTGTTCGACAGAGGCAACGCCCTCTGCTGGTAGTTGGCATTCCTGTGACAGAAGAATGTCACCCTTGAGTTACACGTTCGGGTACGCTCAGTCGTAATATAACTTTACAGGGTTGCGGGTGTGATGCGAGAGGGGAGGCTTTCCTTCGAAACCTCTTCAGCGGGGTGTTTCAGACAGAGCAACGAATGGGAAACTGGTAAGCCACAATCTTTTTAACGCTTGGAGATTTTCTTTGGGAGGAGGGGGGAGATGACATTGCTCCCCCCCAAAAAACCCCTTTGTTTTCTATTGATTTAATTATATTTACAGTGGTACCTCGGGTTAAGTACTTAATTCGTTCCGGAGGTCCGTTGTTAACCTGAAACTGTTCTTAACCTGAAGCACCACTTTAGCTAATGGGGCCTCCCGCTGCCGCCGGAGCACGATTTCTGTTCTCATCCTGAAGCAAAGTTCTTAACCTGAGGTACTATTTCTGGGTTAGCGGAGTCTGTAACCTGAAGCGTCTGTAACCTGAAGCCTGAGGTACCACTGTATATTACACCTTTCTTCCTTGGCACTGAACGCAGCATATATTGTTCTCCTTGCCCCCATTTTACTCTCACATGAACCTTGCCGCACAATTTTTAAAAGATAATGACAAGCTGGAATGTGTGTGACCAGGACGATCAAGGGTTTGGAAACCAAACCATACGAGGAATGATTGAGGGAGTTGGGTATGTTTATCCTGGAAAAAAGGAAACTAAGTGGAGATATCTCAAGGGCTGTCACATGGAAGCCTGTTTTCTGCTGCTCTGGAGGGCAGGACTCGAACCAATGGCTTCAAGTTACCAGAAAGGGGGTTCCGACTAAACATGAGGAATAACTTTTTGATGGTAAGAGCTGTTCTGCAGTGGAATGGACTCCCTCAGAAGGTGGTGGACTCTCCTTCCTTGGAGGTTTTTAAGCAAAGGTTGGATGTCCATCTGTAATTGATTCCTGAACTGCAGGGGTTGGACTAGATGACCCTCAGGGTCCCTTCCATCTCTACAAATCTTTGATTCCGCAGGTTAGGTTTGGCTGTGCCTGCCCCTGCAATGCTGCTGCTGCTGCAAGGGAATTCCATTAAAGGAATCCAGGGGCTCGCCATGCTTTTGTCCGAATCGCTGGCGTGGGGCTTGGGCTGCGCAAGCCCCTGGGAGCATGCGGGGAGGGGTGACGGTATGGTGCCCATCTCCATTTTCTCCCCAATATTGTTTTCCCTTACTGGCTTTTGCTGGAATCCGGAAGTCAGTTCTGTCCCTGGTTTGGGGACAGATAGTTGTAACCAATGCCTAAGCAACCACTTGCATTTATGTATTTTAATTAAGTTGTGGCCAAAATTATGCCAAAAACCTTAAACAAAAATTCTGTGTGAATTGTGATTTATTTGGGCGGGTGGCTTGGGGACTTTGACACGCAACACTATCGTGGTGATAGTCATTATTACATTGTACTCTCAAATTTCCCTGCTTGACAGCATTGTATGATATTCACCTAGGTTTTACTCCAAACGGACCCACTGTAATCAATAAACTCGACTAAGTCAGGTCCATTAATTGCAATGGTAAAAAAAAAAGTTGAATACCACCCATTATCATTACTTTGTTGCTCTATTGTTCTATGAGCTTTCCTCGTTAGTCAACGTTATTACCACATTATGATTGCATTGCAGAATGTGGAAGCAGAGAAGATGCAATTAATGCAATGTTATATGGAAGAAAAGGAGGCGAAGTTAATGTAATATCATACGGAATAAAAGAAGGTAAAAGAATATTACCTTGTAGGAGAGCTGTGCAAAGGACAAGTACCAGGATTACAAGGCAGGACTTCTGGATCATCTTTGCTGCTCTTGCTCCTGCTGCGGCTGCTGTGAGAGGAGGAAATGTGCTGTGTGGTGGAGTCAGAGAGCTTTGGGGCCAGTATTTATTGGCTAGCTTCACCCACTTCTGACATCCCCTGGGGAAATTCCTGCTCCTTTCACTTTCCTTTCCCACGCCACTGTAATTTAAAATAAATCATTTCCCATCTCCTAACTGCCAGAAAAGTGCCAGTATAATGGAATGGTCTGTGTGTGTGTGTGTGTGTGTGTGCGTGTGTGTGTGTGTGTGTGTGTGTGTTTTTAACCATTCCAGACAAATTTTCCTTCAAAGCCATCACTTTTCTCTTAGCTCCATACTTCTTCCCACGTTTACTTTTTACTCTTCATTTTCTTAATAGTAATTTACTTGCTGAAGTAAATCAAGCACTTAGCTCTATACCTTTCCTGCTTTTTATCCTCTAAATACTAATGTACTTGTTGACTTACTTTTTTGTGTTGCTTGTCCTTCATTCATCCATTTTCTCTTGCTGCTTCTTGTTCATATATAACTACTGCCTTTCTAATACTTGGTTAGAATTTTAACTGTAAAGTGGCCTGAGAAAATTTTTTTGAAGGGTGTTCTATAAATATTCTGGCCAGAGAAGCAATATTAATTTAGCTATACTTCATAGAATTTCCCCCCAGGAAGTTTTCATTATTATAATTCTATAGCAAGTATGTAAAAAATATAAATGAAGACAGGAATCTGCAAAATACCTAATAACGTAACTGCAAAGAGGGAGAATAATCACATCAAATAAAAACTCATTATTACAACTAGTCTTCATGTCATCAATAAAAGGTCTTGAGTGCTGTTTACCATCTGATAAATAAACAGCGTTTCAACATTTCAGCTACTTTCTGTTTATTCATGTAAAAAGAGAGGAGTTTACTGCATTGCCTTTGCACCCAGGAGGCACTTTAAATGAAGAAAGTCTAAGCCAGGGGTCAGCAAACCTTTTCAGCGGGTGGCCAGTCCATTGTCCCTCAGACCTTGTGGGGGGCCAGACTATTTTTTTTTTTGCGGGGGGGGGGGATTGAACAAATTCTTATGCCCCACAAATAACCCAGAGATGCATTTTAAATGAAAGCACACATTAAAAACACCAGGCAGGCCCCACCAATAACCCAGAGATGCATTTTAAATAAAAGGACACATTCTACTCATGTAAAAACACGCTGATTCCCGGACCGCCGGTGGGCTGGATTTAGAAGGCGATTGGGCCAGATCCAGCCCCCGGGCCTTAGTTTGCCTACCCATGGTCTAAGCACATAGACCCCCACACATCGAATGTGGTACCGTGGAAAACAGAGGGCCACTGTTTGCATGTACAGAAGCCTATACACAATTTAGGTGTGCATACAAAGGTGTGTCTCTGTGTAAACACGAACTCTGAATGTGCGGAGGTTGGGTAGGAACAGCACATGCAGCCCTTATCATCCCCTTTCAATATATTTATTGTTATCAAGCAATTGCCTGAAGAGAGCATTTTTTCCCTCTTTTACAATAATTGCGCTTCTTAATCTGAAAGGAAACGGGACAGTTAAATAGGGGAATTCCTGGCTGAACGTGTCCTTAAACTCTGGTTAATGTCTCTACCTTGCCTGGAGGGAGGACAGAGAAGGGTGTGTGAAACAAGGGGATTTTCCCCTTTGGTGCCCTGCCAAGTCTTGCCTGTTGCCCTGCTAGGGATGGACAAATTCGTCAGTTTCAATTTCAGTTTCCATTTCCCATTTTTCCAATCTTGAGTTCAGTTTTACACATTTCCACATCAAGTCTGCAATCTTGGAGGGGTTTTTTTTTGGTGGGGGGAGCAGTAAAAAAAAAAAAAAGTCCCTGCGAAGATTTGTTAGCATTTTGGTTCTAATTTTGCTTAGGGTGCACATTTTGAGTTACTTTTGCCTGATAAACACATTTTTTGGCAAAGTAAATTTCATGTCATGTGCTGCATTTTATGTTATTTTCACGATTATGTGCATTTTAAATGCAGGCTTTACCCTAATACAGGCGTCTCCTCACACAATTGGGTTATGTTCCCAGGTACCCTGCGAATGCGTGAAATTGTGAATAGTGAGGAACACTGTCTAAGAAGCTTGTAGACACCCTTTAAACTTCTGAAAAACCTTGAAAACCATAATAATAATAATAATAATAAGCCCTTTGTTGTTGTTGTTTAGTCGTTTAGTCATGTCCGACTCTTCATGACCCCATGGACCAGAGCACGCCAGGCACTCCTGTCTTCCACTGCCTCCCGCAGTTTGGTCAAACTCATGCTGGTAGCTTCATGAACACTATCCAACCATCTCGTCCTCTGTTGTCCCCTTCTCCTTGTGCCCTCCATCTTTCCCAACATCAGGGTCTTTTCCAGGGAGTCTTCTCTTCTCATGAGGTGGCCAAAGTATTGGAGCCTCAGCTTCACGATCTGTCCTTCCAGTGAGCACTCAGGGCTGATTTCCTTCAGAATGGATCGGTTTGATCTTCTTGCAGTCCATGGGACTCTCAAGAGTCTCCTCCAGCACCATCATTCAAAAGCATCAATTCTTCAGCGATCAGCCTTCTTTATGGTCCAGCTCTCACTTCCATTCATCACTACTGGGAAAACCATAGCTTTAACTACATGGACCTTTGTTGGCAAGGTGATGTCTCTGCTTTTTAAGATGCTGTCTAGGTTTGTCATTGATTCCTTTACCAGACGGAAATTAATGGTGGCAATAGTGGCTTTTGGTATTAGTGACTTAGGGGCTGTCACTGCCTCTTAGCCTAGTCTACCTCACAGGGTCATCGTGGGGATTAAATGAGGAGGGGGAGAACCATGTATGCCACCGTGAGGTCCTTGAATAAAAAAGATTGAATATAAATGCCATAAATAAATACTCAGGCCTACTAATGTGACGAACGTGGGTTCATCAATTTCATTGGTGCCAGATCTGATGGCAGTTGGAAGCAACGAATTATACTCCCCCCCCCAAAAAAAAACCCCCACCTCCCTGAGAGCCTGGAGAACAATGCAGACAGCCAGGACCAGAAGGCATCAGCAATGTCTAGGCAACACGATGACCATATACATACGTCATAGACAATCTTTATAGAATTCCTTCAAACCATAACAAGTACAAAATGAAATCTTTAGTCTCAAAGTCTCTAAAAATCTTTAAATGAAGCAAGGTACCAAACTTTGTATGATGGAAGACAAGCTGTGAAGCTTTGTGTATTCTGCAAATATGATGTCCAACACTGAACAGTGATTCTGGAGACTGACTACTGTTTTGTAGAATTCTTCGTCACCGTGGTGGGAGGATATGGAATTGCTTCATAAACCCATCTTATTTCGAATGAATGTATGTAAATGAAAATATCAAATGCTGTGGAACAGTGCTCATGTAAAACATTCATTCGAAATAAGATGGGTTTATGAAGTAGTCAGTATCCGGAATCACTGTTCAGTGTTGGACATCATATTTACTGAATACACAAAGCTTCACAGCTTGTCTTTCATCGTACAAAGTTTATTGTTGTACATGGTTTTAAATGTTTGTTTACCTTCTGGGATTGTACCCCCAAGTGTGTTTTATAAACTGATCTCCGACCATAATAAATTATCTATCTATATCTATCTATCTATCTATCTATCTATCTATCTATCTATCTATCTATCAGATAGTTATTAGTATTAGCTTACTATTGTACACAGCCCGTAACTTCTGTTCTTCTTTGCAATCTGGGTAATCCAGATTTGCCAGATTATGTCATCGCTTCCATGGAACAACTGCTTTTGGAACAAGGAAGTCTGAGTCCTTGCAAAAGCAGGTTGTCGTTGCAGCAGAGGGAGAAGCTGGATTTTAAAAAGCTGGGGGTAGAAAGGAGGCATAGGAATTTCAGGGTACGCCTACACACAAAACGCGAGGGCTGATTCCTCTTTCCAGCGACCTCATTTTCAAATTTGGCCCGAAAAGGTATTAATAAGAACAAAATGCACCCACAGGAATTGCATCTTCCTGTTCTTAGATTTTCAGTCTGTGTCTTATGCAACTTCTTGCACGTATGTTTCATAGAATCATAGAATCATAGAGTTGGAAGAGACCACAAGGGCCATCGAGTCCAACCCCCTGCCAGCACCCAGGAAAACATAACAGGTGCAGATTTTAAATGTAGGGATTTTTCTCTTCGAACGGAGAAGGAATTACCCCCCAAACAAATCCTGGGATAGGATTGCAGCCTTAGAGTCAGTATACACATGAGCTGAGTCTTGAATTCCCCCCCATAAGGTAGGGATTTTAATGCCCAAGTGCATACCTTCCAACATTTCTCTGATGATAATTTTAATATTTATACCCAACACATCTTACTGGGTCTCCCCAGCCACTCTGGGCAGCTTCCAACATATATAAAAGCAAAATGAAACATTAAACATTAAAACAACTTCCCTATACAGCGGGTTACAGATGCTTCAGGTTACATACACTTCAGGTTACAGACTCCGCTAACCCAGAAATAGTACCTTGGGTTAAGAACTTTGCTTCAGGATGAGAACAGAAATCGTGCGGCGGCAGCAGCACAGCAGCAGCGGGAGGCCCCTTTAGCTAAAGTGGTGCTTCAGGTTAAGAGCAGTTTCAGGTTAAGAACGCACCTCTGGAACATATTAAGTACTTAACCCGAGGTACCACTGCACAACATTTGATTCAGAGTATTTTTGTGTGTGTGTTCCTCCTTTAAAAACTAGGTGTGTCTTATGGTCAGGTGCATCTTATGGGGCAAAAAATACGGTACTTTTGCCTGATATACACATTTTTGGCAAAGTAAATTTTATATCATGTACTGTATTTTAAAATAACTTCCCTACACAGGCTTGCCTTCAGTTGGCTTGGGGGTCAGATAACTCCATGCCCTCCAACATTCCTCCAATGAAAATAGGGACATCGTAAGGAAAAGTGGGACATTCCGGGATGAAATCAGAAACCGGATGGCTTCTCTAAATCAGGGATGTCCTTGGAAAATAGGGACACTTGCAACATCTGCAAGTGTTTATGGGAAGCTACAGTCTTGGATAAAATGGCTGCCTCTGCTGGCCTGTACAGTGGTACTTCGGTTCTTGAACTCATTCGAGGAGTCCATTCGACTCCTGAAATGGTTCAAAAACCAAGTTGCAACTTCCGATTGGCTGCAGGAGATTTCTGCACTCAAGCGGAAGCTGCGTCGGACATTTGGCTTCCAAAAAATGTTCACAAAGCAGAACACTTACTTCCAAGTTTGTGGCGCTTGGGAGCTGATTTGTTCGACAACTAAGCCATTCAAGAACCAAGGTACCACTGTACTCTCAAACTCTTCAGTGTAAGCTTACTGCTACACTACAGAGAAAGGGTCTGCTCAGTGCTGGCACCACATCTATGGGCTCCTCCTTCCACTGAGCTTTGCCTGGTGAAGAAGAGGAGGAGTTTGGACTTGATATCCCGCTTTATCACTACCCGAAGGAGTCTCAAAGCGGCTAACATTCTCCTTTCCCTTCCTCCCCCACAACAAACACTCTGTGAGGTGAGTGGGGCTGAGAGACTTCGGAGAAGTGTGACTGGCCCAAGGTCACCCAGCAGCTGCATGTGGAGGAGCGGAGACGCGAACCCGGTTCCCCAGATTACGAGACTACCGCTCTTAACCACTACACCACACTGGGTCTCGTGTGAGGTTTCAGTGTCAGGAAAACACTAACCCCACCTCCCCCAGGTCCTAAATCCTCTATACACTTCTTGGTGCTAAATCTTAATTTTGTACTAACTGCTATTATACAACACTTTTATATGCTGCAGTGTTTAAATGCTTTTATTTCCATTCTGTATGGTCATTCGCCTCATTGGCAGACACAGACCAAACATTAACAGAAACTGATGCTAAATTTTTCTTTTCTGCTGCAAGGACCTGTAAAGCAATTTTGCAAAATTTTATTGTATCTTGGCTTGTTCCTGTCCTTAGTTTATGTCAGCAGCACATGTTGTCTTTAGATGTGGGACCATGTTTCACCTCAGGCCGTAGGTGTGCATACCCTCCAACATTTCTCCGGTGGAAATAGGGACATCCTATTCCATAATTAGAATAATTTTATCATTTATACCCTGCCCATCTGACTGATTTGCCCCAACCACTCTTGACAGCACATATAACATATATAAAAACATTAAACATGTTTTTAAAGCTTCTCTATACAGGGTTGCCTTCAGATGTCTTCTAAAGGTTGTGTAATCACTTATCTTCTTGGCACTGGGGTCGCATAACTCCAATTCCTACCAACATTTCTCTGATGAAAATAGGAACGTACTAAGGAAAAGCAGGGATGCGGGTGGCACTGTGGGTTAAACCACAGAGCCTAGGACTTGCCAATCAGAAGGTCGGCGGTTCGAATCTCTGTGACGGGGTGAGCTCCCGTTGCTTGGTCCCTGCTCCTGCCAACCTAGCAGTTTGAAAGCATGTCAAAGTGCAAGTAGATAAATAGGTACCACTCCGGCGGGAAGGTAAATGGAGTTTCCATGCGCTGCTCTGGTTCGCCAGAAGCGGCTTAGTCATGCTGGCCACATGACCCGGAAGCTGTACGCCGGCTCCCTCGGCCAATAAAGCGAGATCAGCGCCACAACCCCAGAGTCGGCCATGACTGGACCTAATGGTCAGGGGTCCCTTTACGTTTACCTTTAAGGAAAAGCAGGGCATTCCAGGATCAGTTCAGAAACTGGGACGGCTTCTGTAAATCCTGGACTGTACCTGGAAAATAGGGGCACTTGGGGGGGTCTGAGTGTGTGTTAGAGATTCAAGGTGTTTTATTTACTTGTATCAGGTCTGCACCCGTGTAATAAAAATGTCTATTTTTTTAATTTGCTTTATTGAATTTTTAAATGTTCCCTTTTGCGAGCTGTGCCAGAAACCTGATGACGAGTGGGAAGTGAATAAACAAAAAGAAAAACAAGCTGACATTTGGATGGCAGGAAGAGATTCTCCTCTCTCTCTTTGGTGCACATAGCTCCTTAGCCAAAATAGCCCTTCTCACAAGACGTTTTATTTTCCTGAGGGAAAAAAGTTATGTGCGTGGAGCATCCAGGTCCAGATTAGAACTTCCTGCAGCTGCTTTGGGTAAATTCCACTGCCGGCTCACTGACACCCTCATATAATGGGGAAAAGAGAGACATTATGTAACGGAGCAGCAGAAATCCCTCTCAGGACGGAATGATACATCACAGTTGTTTTTCCTCCAGAGTTTGCAAGCACTTCCACTTCCTTATCTGGCTATTTCCATGAGCTGGTGTTGCATATCGAAGTGCAGTTGTGTGGTAGGCAGTGACCCTTGTGGTTAGCTGTGAATTTCAGTATCAGCTGGCCTCTGGGACCGCTGCCGTGGGGGACGGGACTTTCCCAACAGCCTGTGTGTTCTGCTAAACAGTGGTGTTATTAGAAGCCAGGGCTGCCGGGCCTTTCCAGATGATGCCATTCAAAACCCAATTTTTCATCACGTTAATTCGTTACCACTTTCAGTAGCCTCTGCAGTAGGCTGTTCCCATCTCAAATTATAGGTTATTTTCATTTATGAATCTTTTCCCACGAGGCCCCCCAAAGTGGTTTACAATAGAATACAAACCATATACAGTGGACACTCGGGTTGCGAACATGATCTGTGCGGGAGGCACATTTGCAACCTGCAGCGTTCGCAACCCGCAACCTGCGCGTCTGCGGGTCACGATTTGGCGCTTCTGTGCATGTGCAAGTGCCGAAACCCGGAAGTAACCTGTTCCGATACTTCTGGGTCCGGCACAGTGCGCAACCTGAAATTGCACAACCCGAAGCATCTGTAGCCCGAGGTATGACTGTATAAAGCAGTTACGTATACAGTGGTACCTCAGGTTACATACACTTCAGGTTATATACTCTTCAGGTTAGACTCTGCTAACCCAGAAATAGTGCTTCAGGTTAAGAACTTTGCTTCAGGATGAGAACAGAAATCGTGCTCCGGCGGCGCAGCAGCAGTGGGAGGTCCCATTAGCTAAAGTGTTGCTTTAGGTTAAGAACAGTTTCAGGTTAAGAACGGACCTCCAGAACGAATTAAGTACTTAACCACTGTATAAAAACAGTTAACTGCATGCATGAAAGCAATTTAAAAAACTCTCAAATACTACCTGTAGCTATCTGTCTATGTTTAAACCAACCATGGCTTAGACATAAAAGCAATTCAAATCCAAGACAGATCCCTGCTGGGATAAAGATCTCAATTTAGAAAGCTTGTTGAAAGGGGAATACCCAGTGGCGTAGCGTGGGTTGTCAGCACCCGGGGCAAGGCAAGTAATTTGCGCCCCCTAACCCTTGGATCTGCACCCCCTAACCCGTAGATTTGCGCCTCCTAACCCTAACCCCCAGATGTTGCGCCCGGTGCGGCCGGGCCCCCCTGCACCCCCCACGCTATGCCACTGGAAATACCTTTAGCAAGTGCTGGAAAGACAATAGGGAAGGTGCCCCTCTGATATAGGGTGGGATGGAGTTCCACAGGAAAGGTACCAGCACACTAAAGGCCTGATTCTGCTATTGTGTGGAACCGACCTGTGTTGCAGATATTAAATATTGCACAGTTTGAAGCAACTGGAAGCATAAGAACTGGTCAGAGCTGAATGGATGGAGGCAAGATCCATAGAAAGCAAGGCAAATCTTTATTTTTCAACAGAGTTCCCTCCCCTCCTTGCAAGGAGGTAGGAGAGACCCAGAATGATGGTGCGCAAGCCCCTATAAAGACTTTTGAAATTGCCCACCTTGTACCCCAAGACCACCCCCCCGAAACATCATACATACATCACAGGAGGCAGTCTTCAGCAGAAATTTGAGAGTGTTGCTTCTCTCCTGTCTGCCAGGATACCTGATCATGCCTTACTTGATTGCATTTTCTGGGTAGCCTGGCCATGAGATGGTAAATACTTAGTTCCTGGATCTCTTACACCTATTGATAGTTTGCTCAGCTTAACATATACTTTCCAGACTGTATTTGCAGGGAAATGGCCTTACAGTCCAAAGACAACTGGAAAGCTTTTCCGATTTCCTTCCTCCTTGCAGAGAAATATCTGAGGTCAATTTGGGAGAGTCAAAATGGCTTCAGTATTGCTCTCCTGTACAGTGGTACCTCAGGTTACATAAACTTCAGGTTACATACACTTCAGGTTACAGACTCCGCTAACCCAGAAATATTACCTCAGGTTAAGAACTTTGCTTCAGGATGAGAACAGAAATTGTGCTCCGGCGGCGTGGCAGCAGCAGGAGGCCCCATTAGCTAAAGTGGTGCTTCAGGTTAAGAACAGTTTCAGGTGAAGAACGGACCTCCAGAACGAATTAAGTACTTAACCACTGTATAAAAACAGTTAACTGCATGCATGAAAGCAATTTAAAAAACTCTCAAATACTACCTGTAGCTATCTGTCTATGTTTAAACCAACCATGGCTTAGACATAAAAGCAATTCAAATCCAAGACAGATCCCTGCTGGGATAAAGATCTCAATTTAGAAAGCTTGTTGAAAGGGGAATACCCAGTGGCGTAGCGTGGGTTGTCAGCACCCGGGGCAAGGCAAGTAATTTGCGCCCCCTAACCCTTGGATCTGCACCCCCTAACCCGTAGATTTGCGCCTCCTAACCCTAACCCCCAGATGTTGCGCCCGGTGCGGCCGGGCCCCCCTGCACCCCCCACGCTACGCCACTGGAAATACCTTTAGCAAGTGCTGGAAAGACAATAGGGAAGGTGCCCCTCTGATATAGGGTGGGATGGAGTTCCACAGGAAAGGTACCAGCACACTAAAGGCCCGATTCTGCTATTGTGTGGAACCGACCTCTGTTGCAGATATTAAATATTGCACAGTTTGAAGCAAGTGGAAGCATAAGAACTGGTCACAGATGAATGGATGGAGGCAAGATCCATAGAAAGCAAGGCAGATCTTTATTTTTCAACAGAGTTCCCTCCCCTCCTTGCAAGGAGGTAGGAGAGACCCAGAATGATGGTGCGCAAGCCCCTATAAAGACTTTTGAAATTGCCCACCTTGTACCCCAAGACCACCCCCCCCCCCCGAAACATCATACATACATCACAGGAGGCAGTCTTCAGCAGAAATTTGATAGTGTTGCTTCTCTCCTGTCTGCCAGGATACCTGATCATGCCTTACTTGATTGCATTTTCTGGGTAGCCTGGCCATGAGATGGTAAATACTTAGTTCCTGGATCTCTTACACCTATTGATAGTTTGCTCAGCTTAACATATACTTTCCAGACTGTATTTGCAGGGAAATGGCCTTACAGTCCAAAGACAACTGGAAAGCTTTTCCGATTTACTTCCTCCTTGCAGAGAAATATCTGAGGTCAATTTGGGAGAGTCAAAATGGCTTCAGTATTGCTCTCCTGTACAGTGGTACCTCAGGTTACATAAACTTCAGGTTACATACACTTCAGGTTACAGACTCCGCTAACCCAGAAATATTACCTCAGGTTAAGAACTTTGCTTCAGGATGAGAACAGAAATTGTGCTCCGGCGGCGTGGCAGCAGCAGGAGGCCCCATTAGCTAAAGTGGTGCTTCAGGTTAAGAACAGTTTCAGGTGAAGAACGGATCTCCAGAACGAATTAAGTACTTAACCCGAGGTACCACTGTACAGTCATACCTCTTGTTATGTTTGCTTCAGGTTGAGAATTTTCAGGTTGCGTCCCGCAGCGACCCAGAAGTACCAGAAAGGGTTACTTTCGGGTTTCGCTGCTCGCGCATGCGCAGAAGCGGCGAATTGCAGCACGCGCAGACGCGGGTTGCGTTCTGCTCATGTTGCGAACAGGCTTCCGGAATGGATCCTGTTCGCAACTAGAGGTACCACTGTAGTATTTCAGACATGTGGTTTAAATACTCATGTGTATGTGTTTGCCTTGTACAATTATGGACATTTATTTTATATTTGGGACCTAAGAATTATTGTAACACACCCTCCAAGTTGCATGTTCCTTTAGTGAAGAGATGGAGAACGTGAAGCCTCTATCTCTCTCTGACTCTCCTTGCTCTCCTCATTTTATGTGGCTGAAATGTATCCTTGAACTCTGACAATGTCTTGCTTGCTAGGATGGAGAGCAGTGCCTGTCTGGCCCCCCACATCTATGCTTGCCACACACACACACACACCAATGGTTTGTGGCCCCTGCAATGCTGCTTGCAAGGGAATGTGGCCCTCAGTCTGACCTAGCATGCTGTGAGTGGAGCTCTCTGGATCAAGACCGTCAAGGTTTCCTCTGCTGGTGCTGCAGGAATTTATGTATAGGTTGGGGGGTTTGCCCCTCCAGCAGATATCATGCACATGCAGTCCACTACCAAAATCAGCACAATCCCTTTTGTGACTTTTGTGATTTGTCCCCACAAAACACTTCATCACAGTTTCCTCCTATCTATTCAAAGGGCCTTTGCTGCAGGATACCAAATGTAACAATTCACTGATAGATGTATCTATGGCTCACTGGGAAAACTTCAGAAATTCATATATTGTAGACATGTGAGGTCAGCTACTCAGCAGCTCCTCTGCCTGAGTGATAATTCCTGGCATCCTGATACCTGAGTACCAGACAGGTAGCCATTCCAGAAATAACAAACCCAGATGAAGACAAAAGGGTGTGATTAACTTGGCTGGGAAACAGGGAAATGTAAATATATTTTTTGTTACACTTGATGGGTGTTTGGTGGAGGGCAAGGAGAACCATGGGGCAGGGTCCAGGATGCTCAGATTACGGCCACCAGACCTCCCCTTTCATGATGTAACCATGATGTATTAGTGATGTAGTTTGTGGGGGTGTAGCATGGGGATTCGCAGCTAATAAAAGTTTGGGTTCTCTTTTGTTCGGGGCTTCCATCTTGTTCCACCTTCAGGCAGGTGGGAGTCCTGTCACGACAGTCTTCAATAAAGACCAAGCTGCTGTTTTGCTCTGGTATTCCTGACTGGTGTCCTTGTTTTTTGTCCAAGGGAGCCCTCAGATTTCTCTGTTAACACTGGTGTTATCAGGTTACTTCCTTACAGCATAAAAGGCGGGTAAATCCTCTTCGTCCCTGCCTGTAGAAAATTTGCTGCCGTGAATGAACCAGCTCGGCAGAGTTCGGTTGCCACAACAACCAAGCCCTAACACACCAAGCACACATGCTTAACGGCGCTCAGTTGTCTCCTTTTTACCGGGAGGCAAAGATTTGCTGCTTTGTGAATACTCTGAAGCCAGCCAGCCAACGTCTGATACAATATTTGCACACGTCTTAGGTGCCAGATTTTGTGTGGAATTTTGCTACTTTCACCTGCTGGTATGTATTCTTCCAATTGCAATTTTAGCTAAGAACAGTTGTAGTTCTAAGAAAACATACCCGGTCTAAGCCCCATAGAAATATGGCCTGGGGTTGTGTGGTAAATTCCATCTTTTTACATTGTAAATATAATCTACAAACTTCAGTTTGATACTGCAAGTTTGGTGGTTGGAACCATGTATTTATTTATTTATTGTTGTTGTTGTTGTTGTTATTAACATAGTGTTGTTGTTTTCCAGATGCAAGGAGAAAATGCCCTTTAAATGCTTTCAAAAGCGTTCCCTTAACAAATCCGGGCTTTTGGATTCCTTAAACGGCCAGCGCTGGCGTTTCCTGAAAAATGGCTTGGACGATTTCAGGGACGGTTTCCCTCCTCCTTGTGACAACATTGTCATCCGACGTCCAAAGGAGCTCACCCCTATTATTCTCCCTAGTAAACCTGAGGACCCAGGCAAAATGCAACAGAGGCCCAAAAGAATGCTGACCAAGCCCCAGACGAAGACCTCCAAAATCAGCCCAAATCTGCAAGCCAGAAGGGACTACATTGCTCAAATTGAATATTGCCTTAGCCAGCACCCCTTAGCACTATACCCTCATCTAGAAGAAAGCATTCCACCAGAGGTAAGGTTCAGCATTTGTGCAAAAATTATTTCAGCTAATACTGAAACAAATCTAAAGGCTTGTCATATGAAGATATGGTAGCCATCTGCAAATATCTTAAGGGCTGTCACATGGAAGATGGATGAGGAAGTTTCTTTTCTCCTGGTTAGGACTCGAACCAATAGCTTAAAGTTACAAGAAAGGAGATTCCCACTAAACAACAGGACGAATGGGGGAGGATTTTGTTTCAGGTCACATAGAAAGGCAAATCTACCTAGTGCACACTTCCTGCAGCAACACATGAAATGAAACCCACTTTGACATTCACACAACACATGGTAAAACTACCATTCTCTTAATTTTTAAAGGCAGTTTTCTGAACAAGCAATGCGTAGAAAAATGCATGTACAGTGGTACTTCGGGTTACAGGCGCTTCAGGTTACAGACTCCGCTAACCCAGAAATAGTACCTCGGGTTAAGAACTTTGCTTCATGAGGAGAACAGAAATCGCGCTGCGGCAGCGGGAGGCCCCATTAGCTAAAGTGGTACCTCAGATTAAGAGCAGTTTCAGGTTAAGAACGGACCTGCAGAACAAATTAAGTTCTTAACCTGAGGTACCACTGTACTAAATGCATGCATAAAAGTGGGTCTGTTAATTAAAACGGCATGCAAAAATGCATTATACAGTATTAGGCAAAGTCGTATAGAAAATTGTATACATTAGGAGAAATTTAAAGCAAGCTGCTGACAAATATTAATGAGGACTCTTTTTAAAAAATTGCAGACAGATGTGGAAATGTGGAGAAGATTGGAAAAATAAGAAACTGAGAGAAAATCAACTTGACAGATTTGCCTGTCCCTAATTGTGACACAGGCTGTTTCCAGCTCACTTGTTTATTGCGCATGCATCCTGATCAGTTTGTGGGCAACTTAAATGACATTGTGTTGAAGCAGGCACTATCCACACTTTCCATTGCCTTTTTCTATCACTTTCCTTCTTGCAAACAGTCTAGTCCTTTGGGGAAGTGGGATTGTTTGCAAGAGCTACAGGTCACATTTAATCGCACAGCTTAAATTTGCTGGTATTTGATTTGGATGATGATATTATAAAGTTATATTCCCTCCTTCCACCCAAAGGGGCACAGGCCAGCGAATGAGAAATAATAATAATAATAATAATAATAATAATAATAATAATAATAATAATAATAATAATTTATTTATACCCCGCCCATCTGGCTGGGTTTCCCCAGCCACTCTGGGCGGCTTCCAAAAGAATATTAAAATACTGTGATACATCAAACATTAAAAGCTTCCCTAAACAGGGCTGCCTTCAGATGTCTTCTAAAAGTCTGGTTGTTGTTGTTCTCTTTGACATCTGGTGGGAGGACGTTCCACAGGGAAGGCGCCACCACCGAGAAGGCCTTCTGCCTGGTTCCCTGTAACCTGGCTTCTCGCAGTGAGGGAACCGCCAGAAGGCCCTCGGTGCTGGATCTCAGTGTCCGGGTAGAATGATGGAGGTGGAGACGCTCCTTCAGGTATACTGGGCCGAGGCCGTTTAGGGCTTTAAAGGTCAGCACCAACACTTTGAATTGTGCTTGGAAACGTACTGGGAGCCAATGTAGGTCTTTCAAGACCGGTGTTATATGGTCTCGGCGGCTGCTCCCAGTCACCAGTCTGGCTGCTGCATTCTGGATTAGTTGTAGTTTCCGGGTCACCTTCAAAGGTAGCCCCACGTAGAGCGCATTGCAGTAGTCCAAGCGGGAGATAACCAGAGCATGCACCACTCTGGCGAGACAGTCCGCGGGTAGATAGAAAACATCTAATCACAATTTGCATGCAAAGCAAGATGCTTTACCACTGAGATTTCACCACTGAAGGGGAGTTAGTGAAAGGAATAATCTGCTGTGCACCACCGACATTGTTTGCTATATCTCTCACCCGATACCAACAGGGGATTCTCTGTAAAATACAAATGAGCGGAACTTCCCTTTTCGGGCTCTCACACCTCACAAATATGGTTGAGGAACAGAGTTCTTACTGCAGGGGACTTTTACTGATGTTGCAAGGGGCATCAAAGAACCATGCTCATAATAGACTGAAGCCAACCCGAAACTGAAGCCATCACTCCCTTGGCGCAGTTTGTGGTCCAAACTGAAAGGCTATCATTATTCCTATGCACTTTCCTGAATTTTGTTTATAAGGATCATAGGCCCAGCTCACAATGAGCTCCATTATTTCTAATGCATTTCTGAGAAGTTTCCTTACATCTACGCTTGTTTGTAGAAAGAAGTTTTGGCAGCTTCCAAATGGGATTTTCTTGTGGTCCTGCTCACAGATGCAAATATTTCCCCACCAGCAGCAGCAACTGTAGAATGTTGTTGGCATCAAGATGCCAGCCTGTATTCCAACCCTCAGCTAATCAAGGTTTGCCATTTCCTTGGAAAATCCCATAAATTTCCTTTTTAAAAACATAATACAGTGGTACCTCAGGTTACATACGCTTCAGGTTACATATGCTTCAGGTTACAGACTCTGCTAACCCAGAAATAGTGCTTCAGGTTAAGAACTTTGCTTCAGGATGAGAACAGAAATCGGGCTCTGGCGGCGCGGCAGCAGCTGGAGGCCCCATTAGCTAAAGTGATGCTTCAGGTTAAGAACACTTTCAGGTTAAGTACGGACCTCCGGAATGAATTAAGTACTTAACCTGAGGTACCACTGTACTCACAATATCCAAATGACCATTGCATATACCAAGAGTCTAATGACAGTCCCATGGCAGAATATCAATGTTTGGCAATTATAAGGCCCGCAGCAGCTAGAAGAAAGATTAGGCACCCCCAGTTGCATAATTGCTGATTTGATTCATCTATATTCCCCAGCAGAACTAAGAGAGGGGATTGTACAATTTTCATACTACAAATTGATTCTATTTCTTTAAAGACAACTGACCAAAATTCATACACCATGCTGGTGGCTGGATCTTACATTAGATAGGGATGGGAGAGTCTGTCAGTTTTGGTTTCTCATTTTTCCAGTCTTCACTTTTCCACATTTCCGTATCAGTTCGTGAATTTAAAAAAAGATCCTCATGAAAATTCAACAGCATTTAGTGCAAATGTCTCATGACATCCACATGTTCTCTGCTGTTTCCTCTAATATACAACCTGAAGCAGAATTGCAAACTATGTCCCCATCATCCCACGCCAGCTAAGGTGGTATATATATCACCAGAGGCACAAAATCCCTTCCTCCTGAGATGGGGACATCTGGTAACCTTATTTCCCAGGGACAGTCCCCGGATTTGCGAATAAGTCCCTGGACAAATTCCATCCCTGGAATGTCCCCGGATTTCATCTAATGTCCCTGGGAAATGCAGCAGTGGCAGTCTCAGCAGCCAAGAGCAGTTGGCTCTGGCTGGGTTCAGGAGCTGCTGGGAAGTCCCCATATGATGGTGGTGCGGGGGCTCGAAGATGCAGCTTCCGGGCTGCCTCCACCTTCCCTGACCCCAGCAAGTAAGCTGCGAAGGGAGGCTTCATGCTGCCTATCGGAGCAGCCTCCCAACTCCTACTGGCGTGCAAGCAGGAGCGGGGCAGGGATCTCTCAGCTGTGAAGGGAGGCTTCAGCTGCCTATCAGAGCTTGCGTGCAAGCAGGAGGGGGGAGGGATCTCTCAGTTAGGCAACGGGAAGCCTCCCTTCCCAGCCGAGGGATTCCTGATGAGGAATGTAGGAAAAAGAAACAGGAGCTAAATAGATTAGCAAGGCAGACCAGACAATTGGGAAATGAAATATGGGTAATAGAAATGGTGCAACAAGGAAGGAAATACAAACATTTGCTAAAAGTAAAAATGTGCTTCGTTGCAAACAACTTTGCCAAGAACTGGAACAAGCTGCAGTTGGGAGCGATGCAGTTAAATTCTGGGCCTTAGTAGCATAAAAATCTGAGCAATGGAAAGCTGAGGTCGATGCACATATTATGGCTGGTAAGTGGAAGGTTTCTTTTAAACAAGTTTTTAATTCACAATTTCTTAATGGCGAAGTATATTCTGACATCTGTCCCCCAGAATTGAATGAAACTGATCTGTGAACTCCTTTCAAGGTCAAAGAACTGATAAATGCATTCAAATTGTCTTACTAGGTACAAAACTGAAACATCAAGCAGAAAACATTGCTATGCATTATAAGTGCCACTTAATTTCCATATCGTGGTTCCCAGGTCTATCAGCATGCCTGGGACTGTCCCCACACGTCCTTGGTCCAACGCATGTAGGAGGTCACACTCCAGGCTTGCTGTTCTCATCTGTCCCAGGAGAGGGTGATCTAGCATTGATGACTCATTCTCATGACTCATCATAATAGTGTCATGCTTGGACCACTTACTCTGGTAAGGTTCATACTGCCTTCATCATCCATCCCTGCATTAGTGGTGAACTTCTATAAAACATTTCCTATGGTGATCTCTACATTTCCTATGATTGTGCCATAGTGCAATCAATTTATCCTTAATTTTTAAAAAGAGTTGTCCCCCAGGGGTGCCAACTTGGAAAAATATTGGATTGGGCAGATACATCCCATCTCACATAATGATGAATGGCAATGCCCAATAAACAGCAACATCCTACAACCTGTGTGCAAATTTTGTGCAAATAAACAAAGAGGAATGTAATGCATCACAGACTTTTTTTTCCAAATTTTAAGGAGTATATGAATCCTTTTAAATAAATAAATAAAAGTAAAATAAAAGCCAGCGACTGATACCTCAATGAGGGCTGGCTCAAATGTTGTCCAAGGAAGCCAAACTCTTGTTCCATTTACACCGAGGAATTATTTTTGGCTTGTTTTATTCTTAGCTTTTCAAGGAAGTTCTAAGCATCTTGGACCCAGAGATGCTTCCGATGAATGAAGATGTTGTTGCTGATGCTGACATTACACAGGAGCACCCAGTTCCCTCTGCAGTTCCGTCTCAGTTGGAGGACAAAAGAAAGAAGCAACCAGGGGCCATGCTCATTGGCTGGTGAGTGTCAGGGATCACACAGCAAAAGAGCATGATGGGACGCTTCTGAAAGGATGAAGGTACTGAAATAATGATGGCGGTGGTGGTAAGGAAAATATAGGTACCATATATAAGCCAGAATTCCCTGAATGCCAAGATCCATGTTTGGGGCAGGTTCTTACACCAAAGGAGAACTCCAGCAGAGAATTAAAATAATGAAATAAGTGGCAAAGTAAAGCAGGGAAATATAGGCTGTTCATCCTTTAAAATATGTCCTTGTGAGTTCCAACACTTCCCTCTTCCCCTAGCATAGAAAAAAACACAGGTAGGTATGTTAAAATTTGTTTACTCACAACTTCTTCCAATATTAGTTTCAAATGCTTTTCCTTACAGCAGTCAGGAAAAGCTGCATAGGCAGTCATACCTGGCTTAATTACAGTGGTGAAAGTTCCTAATTATTGGATAGGATTGGAACTCAAGAGTGGCTTGTGAGAGCCATGTGGCTAAGCTGGAGCAACCAGCTTAGTCCCTTCACATTCTGAGCTCCTCAGGCTGACTGAAGGTCCTTCCTAAGGTGAATAAAGCCTGGCAGGACAGCTTGCTCTATGGTATTAACTCCTTCATGCATTAATTAGACTTAAGCTTGTTGGTTAAATGAGGTTCGTTATCCCATAGCTGCAGCACCTAATAATGTGGACAGCAAAAAACAAGGGTCCTGTGATACTTGACAGATTATGGGATCCTCTAAATAACATGATGATTTGTTCTCAAGATGCTATTGGGACAGTCATATGTGATTCCACTTCCTATCATCTATCTATCTATCTATCTATCTATCTATCTATCTATCTATCTATCTATCTTGTATACCACTTCATATTTCAAGAGAAATCTCTAAGCAGTTTACACATCCCAATGAAAAAATATGTACAAATTCCACATACAATACAAAACAATGCTCTTCGTCGTCCTCCTCCTATAGTTGCGCTATAAGAAACGTGATTAAGCAACAAAGATATCTGAAAACAATGTACATAAGTAACATAAATAAGAGCCACAAATTCAAATTGTACACAGAGCATCAAGATACATTTATGAAAAGGGAACATAATTACAATATATGTATCATCTGGAAAATCTCACAAATACTACCTAAAAGCGCACATATAATAATAACACAATCACCAAAACCATTCACATGTACTCTACTCAAAACTAATCTGAACACAAAACTCCCCACATACCCTATTATTATTCAACAGTTGCTCTCTCCTTACACTGCCAAGATCCATCTGCTTCCCATCTTGCTCAAATGAAAGCAAGAAAACCTGAAACCTTCCCATATTAAGTGATAGTCAGCTCTGTCTCTGTTGCACACCCAACACCTGGAACAAGACCCTGAGGGACTGCTGGGAACTATGAAGCAGTTTACACGGTTAGGCCATGTGATGGCCTGGGACTTGGGCTCAGACTCGGAACCAGAGGAGACTCAGTCTGCAGCGGATCCTTTGCCTCAGGCATCATCTGAACCAAGTCTGGGGCCTGATCCTGAAGAGTCCCAGTCTGCACAGGTTCCCCTGCAACAAACACCAGCTGGGCCAAGCCTGCCCTGGCTCCAGATGCAGGGATGACCTCATTGCCTTCTGCTGTGCCATCACTTACATCTGCTCCACTACCGGTTGGGTCAGGGGAGGCTGAGGTGGCCCCTGGGTCTAGTAACCCACAGATGCCTCCCGAACTGCAGGGACTAAGGTCTGAGAGAAGGAGAGACTCGCAGGAGGAGTGCTCGCCTTTGGGTGAAACAGGGAGGTGAGTCGCCAGGGGATCAGGATCGGCCGCTACCCCGACAAAGATAAAAGGCTGTCGGACCCCGTCCCAGGTTGCGGGAGAAACATTGTTGTATGCTAGATTCTGCCCCTGTCCTTGCCTGGTTTCCTGCCTTGGCCTTGTCGGACTGACTCCTAGCGGAATCTCCCGATTCTGGACCCGTCCTGGGCTGCGTTTCACGGGTTACCCCTGGGCCCAGCACAGGCCTTGTCTATTTCCCCCCCTCATAGGAGCAGTTTGCATGTGCCAAAGTTTTGGGGGTGGTCTATTTCCAGTAACTGCACACCCCACAACTTCCTGCTGAAATCCCACGACTTTTTCTACAATAAATGTTCTGGCTTATTTTTGTTCTACTTTACGGACAACCATAATGTGACAGACAATATGGAGCTATATGGACCAGTGGTCTGACATGGTAGAAGGCATCTCCAGATGTTTCTGTTCACGTTCCCCTGCCTGACTTCCCTGAAATTGTTTCACCCCAAATGTATTTTCTCCTGTCAAGGATTACTTCTGGTCTCAGAACCATATTAAGAAAAAACACCAGGGGCAAAGCACTTGTGGAGAGATGGGCAGTGAGGTGCAGGGAAGGTTCCTCTGCCCCCTTGAAGTTGCCCTCTGTCATCCTGCTTTATAGCACAAGGACATACATTTTCCACATAGATCTGCTGCAGCGTGTAATTTTGCCGTGCTTAAGGTTGGTTCAGTCTGTCTGAAGGCCAGTGTAAAACTTGAACCACAGATGCACTGCCTGGCTCTTGAATGCCACCTTGTGGAGTTCAATGGGTCCAGTGCAGGCAGCACTGATCAGTTGATTGGTGGCACCTGCAAAATCCTATGCAAGGGCTGGCAATCAGCTGGAGAAAGAGAAAACGGTAGTGAAATATACTCAGAGTTGAGAGTGGATTTCATGCTCTTTATTCAGCTCATAGTGGTGAGGAGGAATGGAAGTCCCCTCAAAGTATCTGCTTTATATACATTATTTACACAATGGGCTGCATGTAATTGGCTAATTCGGGAATTCTCCTGTAGGCCAATCAGGTTGTAGATTCACTTCTATCTGGAGCTGGATTGGGTGGCTCCTGCCGACCAATCATACTGCTACATTGTTTTAGGACCAATCAGACTGCTGCATTCTGAATCCTCTTGTTCTAGGACCAATCAGACTGCTGCAGTTTGGATCCTATTCAACTCAGTACATAACAGGTAGACTCAGAGAAGAAGAGCCTGCTAGATCAGGTCACTGGTCCATCTACTTCAGCTTCCTCTTCTCACAATGACCAACAAGATGCCTGTGAGAAACCCTCAAGAAGGATCTCAGGACTCTACCCCCTACTTTGGTTTCCAGCAACTGGTCTTCAGAAGCATTGCTCCCTCCAGCTGGACCAGAACACGCCAAGCACTCCTGTCTTCCACTGCCTGCCACAAACTCATGTTAGTAGCTTCGACAACACTATCCAACCATCTCGTCCTCTGTCGTCCCCTTCTCCTTGTGCCCTCAATCTTCCCCAACATCAGGGTCTTTTCCAGGGAGTCTTCTCTTCTCATGAGGTGGCCAAAGTATTGGAGCCTCAGCTTTAGGATCTGTCCTTCCAGTGAGTTCTCGGGGCTGATTTCCTTAAAAATGGAGAGGTTTGATCTTCTTGCAGTCCATGGGACTCTCAAGAGTCTCCTCCAGCACCATAATTCAAAAGCATCAATTCTTTGGCAATCAGCTTTCTTTATGGTCCAGCTCTCACTTCCATACATCACTACTGGGAAAACTGGTAGCTGTGATAACTGGTAGGAAACATTTCTCCAGCAGAAGAAGCTTCTAGGCAGGCATTCAGTATTGGAGGGGTCATTTAGACTGTGGAAGAAGAACATAAACATAGACTTGATCTCCTTCTGCAGGGCCTGTAAGACAGAGCTATTCCGCCTGGCCTTCAATTTGAATTAGCCTGATTCTCATGGGAAAAATTTAGGTTGTATATCGTAAAGATAAGGTGAAATAATGAAACCAGTAGAACTGAAATAAACCTCATAATATGAAATACAAAGAAATTTACTGGATAATAAAAATAACAAGAAGCAAAATGTATAACATGACAAATGTAACTAATAGTAGTTGCAAATGAATATAGATAGACAACAAGAATTGTGTAAATAGAAGGATTTATTTGTGTACAAACATTCTATGGACAAAAATGGACAAATATGGAAGAAGAACAATAATATGCAAAAAGGAATCCCCATGATGGGGTGAGCTCCCGTTGCTCGGACCCTGCTCCTGCCAACCTAGCAGTTCGAAAGCACGTCAAAGTGCAAGTAGATAAATAAGTACCACTCTGGCAGGAAGGCAAACGGTGTTTCTGTGTACTCTCGTTTTTGTCACAGTGTCCCATTGCACCAGAAGCGGTTTATTCATGCTGGCCACATGACCCAGAAAGCTGTCAGTGGATAAACGCCGGCTCCCTCTGCCTGAAGCGAGATGAGCGCCACAACCCCATAGTCGCCTTTGAGTGGACTTAACCCTCCAGGGGTCTTTTACCTCCTCCCCCTATTTTAAAAAGTTCTAGTGTTATGAGAGCAGGGGGATACTGTAGATAGTTATGCAAATAAGGGATCGAAAGTGACATTCAGTGATTGGATAGTTTTAGAAAGTTGTTACAGTTACGTTGTACTGGAGCTGTATATAAGCAGGCTGACTGAACCCTTCAGCTCAGTTCTGTTCTGGCCTCTGAATAAACAAGAGCTGTTTGAAGAATCACTGTGTCGTCTGATATGTTCACCCACAACTTAACAAAAATTTAACAAACAAACAAACAAACAAACAAACAAACAAACAAACAAACAAACAAAGGAATGGGTTGCACCGTTAATGGTTTCGTTCTGCAATTGCTTCCAACAGCAAGGATCCCAAAGGCAAGGACCCTTACAAGTGGTTCACTAAAACGGAAACAGCAGCAAGAGAAAGAGAGGCCAGGATGAATTATGTCCCTACCGTTGGCGAGAATGTGAAACAAGCTGCGAAGGAGTTCTGCAGGTGGTTTGATTCTCTGGTGAGCAAAATAATCCCTGCATGCAATCTTGCTGAAAGGCCAAAAGTAGGTTTTATGCTACAGATTAATGTCTCAGTGTTGCATGTGGGGAACTGCAAAAGCAAGGATTGACTTGTCCGGAAGGTCTGTAACTCTGTGGCAGAGCATTGCATACATTGCAGAAGGTCCAAAATTACCGTATTTTTTGCTCTATAGGACACACTTCCCCCCTCCAAAAATTAAGGGGAAATGTGTGTGCGTCCTATGGAGCGAATGCAGGCTCCTTGGCTTCAGTGATAGCAACGCGAAGCCTCCGGAGCGCAGAGGGAGCGCTCCCTCTGCGCTCCTTGGCTTCGCGTTGCTTTCGCTGAAGCCTGGAGAGCGAGAGGGGTCGGTGCGCACTGACCCCTCTCGCTCTCCAGGCTTCAGGGATAGCCGCCTGAAGCCTCCGGAGTGCAGCGGGAGGTCCTGCTGCGCTCTGCAGGCTTCGGGTTCCTTTTGCTGAAGCTGGGAGAGCAAGACTCTCCTGGCTTCAGCAGAGGGAGAGTTGCGTAGCGCCCCTTCAGCCAAGCGGGAGGAGAAATGGAAGGGGCACCGTTTCTCCTGCCGCTTCGCTGAAGGGGTGCTGAGCAGAGAGGGGGAGAATTTTTTCCCCTTGTTCTTCCCCAAAACAAGGTGCGTCCTATGGTCGGGTGCGTCCTATAGAGCGAAAAATACGGTAAATTCCCAACATCTCCAGGTAACACTGAGAAATACCTCCCTCTCTGAAACCCTGGAGAGCTACTGCTGGTCAGCGCAGAAAATATTGAGTTTGATGGACCAATGGTCTGACTCAATATAAGGCAGCTTCCTCTCTTTCCTGTTGTGATTCTGCACTGGGGATAAGTGAATCTGACCATTTCTGTTCCGTGTTATTTTCAGACCTTTTCATTTCATTTTCCCATTAATCTGTGTGTTTTAAAATTACTCTCAAATTTGTATTTTCTCTCAGAATATGCAGTGTTTGTATTTGCATTTCCTGCCATGTTTTCCTGTCAAAATTGATGCATTTCAACTTTAGCAAAATCCAGAACAGTTTAAGCTCCAGCCTGAGAGGTGTTGCTCATCAAGTCATATCAGTTGGAGGAGGAAGAGAGGACCAGGGGGTGAGGAAAGAGCTGTGAGTGGAGGGGCCCCCTCTCCCCACCCTTTGGAGCCCCTGGGAAGCTCAACAAACCTGCTGTAACTGGACCTGGGTGTGGAGAGGGCATCTGAATGGGACACAATTGTGGGCAGCTCAGGGGTGGAGCAAGGTGGGTGCGGACCGCACCAGGTGTCATCACTGAGAGGGGTGACATTCGGCCCGCCACCTGCCCGTGACTCCTGCCTACCCCAAACCATTGGGGCAAGGGGGGAGTTGAGCCACTTTGCCGGCGGCCTTCGGTGGCCCTCCCCCCTTTGTTTTGACAGCCCCGCGCTCCCGGGCTGCTGGAGGAGGCATGCAAGCAGGCAGGGAGATGACGGGAAGGAGGCTGGTGAGCAAACAAGCGGGGGCGGAGGAAAGGAGAGAGGCAGAAGCTCCCTCAGGTCATGACCCAAACCCTGTAACCCCCCAAAAAGCTCAACAACTTCGGCCAACACCAAGAAAACTAGTGCTAATACACCCAGGAACCTCACCAAAATGCTGGAGAGGGTGCACCTCCACAGACACATACCTCCACATGTGGTGGGAGTGCTCCAAAGTCTAACTATTCTGGACAACAGCCACATGAGAAATATGTAAAATAACTAAGCAAGTTTTAGACATCACCCCAGAATTGGCCCTACTAAACATCTTCCAAGACAACAATGCCCATTTACACCATAAAGAACTCATAACCCACCTACTTTCAGCAGCCAGAAACACTATAACCAAACACTGGAGAGACCTGTCAGGAGTAAGCATGAACCAATGGTACCAAATAGTATGGGAAACAGCCCTACTAGAAAAATTAACCAATAAACTGAAACTGACACGGGGACAAACAGAAGAAGACGCCTTTACCCCGGTATGGTTCCCCTTTATCACATACACATCCCATCAAGACAATGACAATAATCCACCAACAGCATACAAATCAATATGGCTAACCTGATCCAAAACACCCACCCACTCCACTGACACATGAAAACAAAGATCACCACAGCCAATCACAAACAAACAACCACACCCTAGGCCAACCCCAACCTCTCTCACCACCAAAGGAACACAAGTGAACAGCACAAGCAACGCTGACACCAAACCCTACATACATTAATGTCAGGGAACTGCCATCGGAGCTAGAGGCGGAGGGAAGGCTCCAGAGGGATGCCGGAGAGGGTCCCAGTAGGGAGAGAGGCAGCCCATCTGCTGGGGAAGGAAATCAGTGTAACACCAGTGGAGAAGGGGGGCAGATGGGGGAATCGGAGAGGAGGCTCCAAGACTCCTTGCCGGAGACCAGCGGAGAGAGTACGGGTACTCTGTTGCCCACACCCTCCCTGCTCAGAAGACTTCCGCGCAGGGAGAGTAGGAGGAGACTTGGCGTCAAACAACTTTTATGCTGGAAAAGGTTCAAGAAACGCCCACTGATGGATTCTGCTAGCGACTGAGGCAGCCACGATGCTGGAGGCTGTTCAGTCAGAAAGGGTTTAACCTGTTGGCGGCAACCTACGCACGAGCAACCCCTAAATCCATTACAATTAAGCATAATAGAAACATCGCCACCTGACCCCACCCCCACCCATCTTCCCTCCCTCCATCCCCTTTTTTTCTCTCCCCCCAATGTCTCAACATATGAAACGGATTTGTAAAAATATTACATGGAAAAAATACGAGAGACATTACACTTACTTCTGTAAAACAAGAAAATCTTTAATAAAAGAGAGAGAGAGAAGGAGAGAGAGAGAGAGAGAGAGAGAGAGAGAGAGAACAACTTTGGTCAACCCTCCCCTAAAAAAAGCTCAACTTTGGTCAATCCTTCCCTAAAAATGCTCAACAACTCCTGGCAGTGACAATGGATAGATCACAGCCAGTATTTTTATACTGTGAGTAAATTGCAGTCTCTTGGGAGTCCAACTAGATTTCAATGTGGGGTGTGTTTGTGACAAGAAATTTTCCGCACTGGGTACCACCTGACCTTGCTACGTCACCGGGGCAGCTGAGGAAGCAATATCCACCTTGGGCCTGCCCATAGAAAACAAATCAAGAGTTTCAAATTAGGGTGATGTCCACCGTTTCCAGCAACTCTTCTTGTCGTGAGATGAGCTAAGAGTTTGTTTGGACCTTGGCAAGAACCTAGAGGCTGAGAGGGAGGCTGTGTCAGAAGGAAAATGAATTGATACCAATTTTTATATTTAGTAACTTTGTATTAATGCAACATTTGTAGTCTTTTATGTTGTCTGCTGTTGCTTTAGTTTTTTTGTACACTGCTTAGAGATATTTTTAACACATTAAGCAGTGTATAAATTAAATAAATTATCTAATATCATGTAAGGAATTTAAACCTTCTCAAAGCATACCTGGGCTCTCCCGGAGATTTTCCCAGCGTTAAAGGGAAAAGGGAATCCACTTTTGTTTATTTTAATTAATTAATTAATTAATTTTTTAACTGCTCTTCATAAAAACTCCTATCCAACTACTAACCAGGCCTGATCCTGCTTAGCTTCTGAGATCAGATGAGGTTGGGCGTGTTCAGGGTACAAGGGACTGCCCCCTTGACCAGCACTGACCGCAAGTTCTGCTGGGATTGCCTTCACTAAGGAGTTCCCCATAGATCTGAATCCAAACTGGGCCTGCAAGCAGCCATTGTGGGGCTCGGCATCAGTCCCAACCAGCTGATCGATGGGGAACTCCTTAGGTGCAGCTGATCCTTGACTGGTTAAGTTCTGAATCACTAGGAGCCCAAGCTTTTTGTAAGTTGCCCTCCTTGCAAGATTTCATGCAGTTAAGACCTAAAACTGATTCTTAAGATTCCTAAAATAAAGATAAAAATTAAATGATTTTTTTCCATCAAGCGATATTTACCAAGGCTAATCTGCAATTGTGAATGGTGAAAATATACTCGAGTTAATAAATATCACTTTTGTTGGAATATATTTATAAATAATATAAATAATATAAATATATACCTGTTTTATTTGAATTACCATCCCAGGGTGGAGAGAAATACGACATTGATGAAGCCACCATTATAAGCCTCTTTGATACGAATTACAAAACCAAGCCCCCGTTGTCTGGCCCGATACACGTCGAGGAGCTGAACTATTTGCCTGCTGAGTTGCGGAAGTATGTAGGGATGCCATTTCCCCAGACCACCCTGAGAAGCGATGCTCAGCAAGGTAGCCATCCCAAGGTAAGCAACCCTTGGGTCCCCAGGTTTAGTCATCTTGTACTTGCTATGCTGTTCTTTGGGATAAAGCAAAGAGCTCGGGCAAAGGAGTGCTTTAATCTGCTTCAGTTGCATACAACTGAAGTGCTCTAGTCCCTCTTGCAAAAGGGTGACTGTTATATACTAAAGTTCTCACCCTGGGCCAGCAGGGGGATACTGCAGTTAGTTCAGGTCCACATATGCAAATAAGGGATCGAAAGTGACGTTCAGTGATTGGATAGTTACAGAAAGTTGTTACAGTTACGTTGTACTGGAGCTCTATATAAGCAGGCTGGCTGAACCCTTCAGTTCAGTTCTGTTCTGGCCTGTGAATGAACAAGAGCTGTTTGAAGAATCGCTGTGTCGTCTGATATGTTCACCCACAACTTAACAGTGACAGTCTGGACGCAGGGGTCAGCAAACTTTTTCAGCAGGGGGCTGGTCCACTGTCCTTCAGACCATGTGGTGAGTCAGACTATATTTTTGAGGGAAAAATGAATGAATTCCTATGCCCCACAACTAACCCAGAGATGAGTTTTAAATAAAAGCACACAGTCTACTCATGTGAAAACACGCTGATCCCCAGACCGTCCGCAGGCCGGATTGAGAAGGCTATTGGGCTGGATCTGGCCCCCAGGCCTTAGTTTGCCTACCCATGGTTTGGAGGCACCCAGTGTTTGAGATGCCGTTTAAAAAAATGCAATTAGACATGAGATTGTTTTAATATTATTATTATTATCATTCAGGAATCTTGTCAATCCAAGTCTGAGAAGATCAGGTATGGTGCCTGGTACCTGGACCCAAAGACTTGGAAGAAACAGAAACCTTTAGAAGATCCAAAAGCAAAAGACAGAAGGTCCAGGAATTCAAAGAGGGCATTGGGTGAAAAGGTATTGCCAAATATTTGGGTGTGTGGTGTGTGTGTCTTCTTCCAAGTGAAAGACTCCGCATCAGTCATGCAGTCAATGAGAGAGTAACATTGGGATGTATAATAATAATAATAATAATAATAATAATAATAATAATAATTTTATTATTTATACCCTGCCCATCTGGCTGGGTTCCCACACACACAATAAACCACACACACAATAAAGCACAATAAACCATCAAACATTAAAAACTTCCCTAAACAGGGCTGCCTCCAGATGTCTTCTAAAAGTCTGGTGGCAGTTGTTCTTCTCTTTGACATCTGAAGGGTTCCACAGGGAGGGTGCCACTACCGAGAAGGCCCTCTGCTTGGTTCTCTGCAACTTGGCTTCTCGCAGTGACGAAACCACCAGAAGGCCCTCGGAGGAGGACTTCTGTTTGCAGGCTGAGTGATATATATCACGTATGTAGACAAGCATGGTCAAACCAGGGACCTACAGTTAGCTGTCACAAGATGTATGAATACTGGGACCTTAGGATGAAAGGTGGGTAAAAATGATGATGGTGATAGCAAAATGGGACCAGAAAAGTGAACGCAAAGGCAGCGGCAGCATCTCAGCCGCCTTCAATAGTATATCTTGGTCTGATCTGTGCTCAGATACATATTACCCCCTCCTGCAGAATCCCTAACAATTGCAGTTAAGGCTCTCCCCCTAGTGGACTTAATTTGCACATCTGTTGGCTGCAGCCACTCCAGGAAGACCTCAACAGATTAATGGCTATGTAGTGCCTTGTAGGTCCAAGTTGTTTAGGGCTTTGTGAAGGTAAAGGGACCTCTGACCATTAGGTCCAGTCATGGATGAGTTGTGGCGCTCATCTCACTTTACTGGCCGAGGGAGCCAGCGTACAGCTTCCGGGTCATGTGGCCAGCATGACTAAGCCACTTCTGGCAAACCAGAGCAGCACATGTAAACACCGTTTACCTTCCCGTCAGAGTGGTACCTATTTATCTACTTGCACTTTGATGTGCTTTCGAACTGCTAGGTTGGCAGGAGCAGGGTCCGAGCAACGGGAGCTCACCCCATCATGGGGATTCGAACCGCCAACCTTCTGATCGGCAAGCCACCCGTGTCCCTAGGGCTTTGTAGGTCAAGGTAAAATCCTTGCGCCTGGTTTGCTAGCTTATATTGGCATCCGAGACACTTAATGCCATTGAACTTAATGGGGGCTGTTGCGAATCATGCCTGCTCTGACTGCATAGCCCTGCTCATAATGAATGCTTAGCCCCATCAGGCCAGTGTTCCACTTTTGGGGGCCCTGGAAACATAGATAATACATTTGTGTGTGTTCGCACTCAGTGGAGAGGTGAGGGAAAGGGAGAGACGCAGAGGGGGTGAAGAAGAAGAAAAGAGCTGGGGTGAGGGAAGGGAGGGGGGAAATAGTCCCTCAATGTGCATTCCCCCCCTGCCCAATGTTTTTTATTGATTTTCCACATTTATCACAAATAAAACATAACACATCACACAACCAAGAAAGACACAATACACTACAATAAACTAAACACGAAAGAAAATTAATGTTAACTACCTAAATCTCTTTATATTGGTGACTGGCTTCCTCGAATCCACTCTAACTGAATTTCATTATATCACCTGTATAACAGTTCTCCAAATTCATATTTCTCATAATATTAACTCCTTTCATTTACTAACCTCTTCACCTTTATTAATATTCAAATCCTTAATATTAAATGCCACATATTCTTGTTCTACTCCTAGTCCTATTTATTACTTCCAAGAATTTTCTAATTATCTTATCTCACAATATATAGCTAGGTATTCTTTAAATTTCTCTCAATGTGCATCTTAACATGCTTTGGTTTGGAATGACTTTCCAGGATATGGAGATAATGCAGCTTCATGGAACGTACGCTTTTAAGGAATTCCTTGAAGGAAAAGGCTACCGGATCCCAGATGTAAGGCTTAGACTCACACATTTATTATCAGTGATCAAGAACAAGTTTGGTTGCTCGTTTTCTATATACAGTGGTGCCTCGCAAGACAAAAAGAATCCGTTCTGTGATTCTCTTCGTCTAGCGGTTTTTTTGTCTTGCGAAGCAAGCCCATTGACGGATTAGCGGATTAGCGCTATTAGCGGCTTTTAGTGGCTTATCTGCTGATCGGATCAGCTGCTAAGCGGCTTAGCGGCTTAGAAAAAGGGGGGGGAGGGAAAAAAACCAGCAGGAACTCGCAAGACATTGTCGTCTTGCGAAGCAAGCCCATAGGAAATTCGTTTTGTGAAGCACCTCCAAAACGGAAAACTCTTTCGTCTAGCGAGTTTTCCGTCTTGCGAGGCATTCATCTTGCGGGGCACCACTGTACTGAGGCATTGTTTTGGGGGCCAGAAAATGCTTCTGAAAACCAGTCACTGGGAATCCCAAGTCAGGACAGCAGTATTTATATTGTGTACATTAAATTCGTATACCGCCAGTGTGGTGTAGTGGTTAAGAGTGGTAGACTCGTAATCTGGTGAACCAGGTTCGATTCCCCGCTCCTCCACATGCAGCTGCTGGGTGACCTTGGGCCAGTCACATGTCTTTGAAGTCTCTCAGCCCCACTCACCCCACAAAGTGTTTGTTGTGGGGGAGGAAGGGAAAGGAGATTGTTAGCCGCTTTGAGACTCCTTAGGGTAGTGATAAAGCGGGATATCAAATCCAAACTCTTCTTCTTCCTTCATCCATGGATCTCAGAGCGGATCACAACATATGGGGCCTAGGACCCTCTCGTACCTACGGGACCGCCTCTCCTGGTACGCCCCACGGAGGACCTTATGGTCTACAAATAATAACACCTTGGAGATCCCAGGCCTCAGAAAGATTAGGCTCACCTTGACCAGGGCCAGGGCCTTTTTGGCTGTGGCCCCAGCCTGGTGGAACGCTCTGCCACAAGAGACCAGGGCCCTGCGGGATTTGACATCTTTCTGCAGGGCCTGCAAGATAGAGCTGTTCCACCTGGCCTTTGGTCAGGGCTCAGCCTGACTCCCCTTTTATTTTGTATAAGAACTAATATGAAAGTGGCCTCCCAGAATTCTCCCAGGCCCATATAAGATCAGTGTAAACACTTGGGCCGATGAGCACTTACTGTTCCCAACCCTAGCCCTGCGGAAAGCCTTCTAATTAGAATTTGATTTTGACCTGTTTTTAGGAGGTAATTTGATTATTGTTTGATTTTATACTAATGTTACGTGTATACTTGATGTTAGCCGCCCTGAGCCCGACTTTGGCCAGGGAGGGCAGGATATAAAGATTTATTTATTTATATTAAACTACAATATGAAAAACACAAAATATGTAATAATTTTAAAAATTGTGCTCATCTCCTGCTTAAGGGCTTCTCATAAGCATCTGGTTCCCTACTGCGAGAACAGGATGTTAGAACAGATGAGATTTTGGTCCAGCAGAGCTCTTCCTTAGGAGGAAGAGGGCCTCCTCATGAGTCAGACCTCAACAGGATGGCCTCCAGATGTTGATGGACTCCAGTTCCCAGCATCCCTGACCATTAGCCATGCTGGCTGGCTCTGCTGGGAATTGTATTCTGGGGTGCAACACGTTGGCACTTGCTGGTCTATACATAGCAGGAGTACCAGCTTGACCCCATGACCATAGGTGCTATGCAGCATGCATGGCCCTGGCGCTGAAATTTGTGGGTGCCCGGCTCCTTCATGGAGAATTTTGTGGGTGCTCAGGCACTCAAGAGCCCCAGGGAGTTGGCACCTATGGCTCTTAGGGTTTCAAAGGGCAGAGGAGATACCATATTGGAGCAGGTGTTTCTCAAACACGGGTCCCCAGCTGTTGTTCGACTACAGCTCCCATCACCCCTAGTCGGCTAGGGGTGGTGGGAGTTGTAGTCCAACAACAGCTGCAGACTCAAGTTAGAAAAGAAGAGAGTTTGGATCTGCTATCCCGCTTTATCACTACCCGAATGAGTCTCAAAGCGGATAACATTCTCCTTTCCCTTCCTCCCCCACAACAAACACTCTGTGAGGTGAGTGGGGCTGAGAGACTTCAAAGAAGTGTGACTGGCCCAAGGTCACCCAGCAGCTGCATGTGGAGGAGCGGAGACGCGAACTCGGTTCACCAGATTACGAATCTACCGCTCTTAACCACTACACCACACTGGCTCTCAAACAAAGGAGAAACACAGGATTAGATTGTAGTCACTGGAGTGGCCTTCAGCAACCTAGTGCCCTCCATAGGTTTTAGACTACAGCCCCACCAGCCCCTTCCAGATGGGAGTTGTAGTCGAGAGGTGTGAAAGACACACTATAGAAAATAGTGAAGAGCTCCTTTTTAAAAAAACAAACCAAAGTCTGTGTGTTTTGATCCAGTTCTTGCAGCAGATGCTAGCTGTAGAAGAAGCAGCTGGACCAAGAGTGGGGGCCCTGAGACGCTCCAGGAATGAACTTCAGAGGTGTGAAGAGCCCGGAGAAGATTTTGCATCAACAATGGGGAATTAATATAAAAGAACTTATCAAGAGGAAGCCTAAGTGAGCGTTGGTCTACTGTAGGCCAGCCTAGTGGTTGGAGTGATTGCCTGGCTGGGTTGAGGGAGGTGTGGGGGTGAACAAGCTGGTTTTGAGGGGGGGGGACTGGAATTGAGGTTCAATAGCAGGGAGCCAGGTGTCCTAGGGGGGCAGTGGAATTGGGGAGGCAAGAAGGAACCAGGCAGAAGATGTGGGGTGTCGTTTTGAGGGTTTTCACAACAGCACTTAAAATGAAAGTGTTTTTGTACTAATTAATCTTTTTTTTAAAAAAGGAATCCTCCTATTGGGCAGGTTACTACCATTTTACTAATATTTTAATTATTATCTTCCCCCAAATCTTCCAGCAAAACCTTTCAGAACACTTTAGAATAGATAGATAGATAGATGATTGATTGATAGGTAGATAGATAGATGATAGATAGACAGATAGATAGATAGATAGATAGATAGATAGATAGATAGATAGATGATAGATAGATATATATAGATGATACGTAGATAAATAGACAGATAGATAGATATATATAGATGATAGATATAGACAGATAGATAGAATTACTAATTGCACAATAGTGCTTAAATAACAAAAGCACTTCAGCACAAATTTTAAAAGTGATGAAAAGGATTGAGAGTTGGGGAAAAGACCCCAGAAATGGTGCATTTTAGGTGAACAGAACCTTCCCAACCCACATGGCTGCATCAAGCCTGCTTGTTTGGGCGAAAATGCAGCAGGCTGTACATGCAGGCAAAATGCAGTAGTCCCGCTATAGTGTTGAAAAACCAGTTGCAATTCTGTTTTGCATTTTAAAGCAGAAACGACAGTGATTCGGTAACCACAGGAAACTACTGCTAAGGTCTACTACTGCCAAGGAGCTCAAGGTAGAGTACACAGTACTCCCTTTCTTCATTTCATCCTCACAATAACCCTGTGAGGTAGGTTAGGCTAAGCAACGACTGCTCCAAAGTCACCAAGTGAGCTTCATGGCCGAGAGGGGATTTGAATCCTGGCCTCCCAGCTTCAAAGAGAATGGCAGATTAAGCATTTATGTATAACTCATGGTACAAAAGGGACACAGGTGGTGCTGTGGTCTAAACCACAGAGCCTAGGACTTGCCGATCAGAAGGTCGGTGGTTCGAATCCCTGCAACGGGGTGAGCTCCTGTTGCTTGGTCCCAGCTCCTGCCAACCTAGCAGTTCGAAAGCACATCAAAGTGCAAGTAAATACAGTATTTTTTGCTCTAGAAGACTCACTTTTTCCCTCCTAAAAAGTAAGGGGAAATGTGTGTGCATCTTATGGAGCGAATGCAGGCTGTGCAGCTATCCCAGAAGCTAGAACAGCAAGAGGGATTGCTGCTTTCACTGCGCAGCGATCCCTCTTGCTGTTCTGGCTTCTGAGATTCAGAATATTTTTTTTCTTGTTTTCCTCCTCCAAAAACTAGGTGCGTCTTGTGGTCTGGTGCATATTATAGAGCAAAAAATACGGTAGGTACCGCTCCGGCGGGATGGTAAATGGTGTTTCCATGCACTTCCGTGCACACTTTTTGTCACAGTGTCCCATTGCACCAGAAGCGGTTTATTCATGCTGGCCACATGACCCAGAAAAACTTTCTGTGGGCAAACATCGGCTCCCTTGGCCTGTAAAGTGAGATGAACGCCGCAACCGCAGAGTCGTCTGTGACTGGACTCAACTGTCAGGGGTCCTTTACCTTTAACTTTTACATGCTGCAAAACAGTGTAGCTGCAACAAAGAGGACTAATTGAGCATGTCAAAAGGTATAAACTGCTAGTTGCTTAGTGTCCCCAAAATGCTTTAAGGCTGTAACGAAGGGGTGGTTTTGATTAATTTACATTGCTATAGCTATGCTTGTATTGCAGTTTGAATCCTTTGTAGCGACCTCAGCATTGGGGTTGCCACTTTGCACATGCAAAATAAATGTTTATTGGTTTATTACCTTGTTATTATTGACCTCCAATAAGGGAATGTGGTAATTCCACTAGTCCAGCACCCTAACTACTATATCACACTCCCTCCCGGCCGTGCCCCAGAAGTAATTTGATGTGGCTCCAGAACTTCCAAGGAATAATGCTAGCTTTATGCCTGTCAAAGATGTCGAACGCACAATGTGGAACCAGTCGCGTTTAGTCCCAATAAAATGACTGTGGAGATAATGAAAGGCAATATTTATTGTGACAACATGTAGGGGCTGCAGATGGGGGGGATTCTATAAACTGCAAGAAATTATGGGGAGGAAATAGTAGGATATCATTCTGCTGATAAAGATATATTTTTAATTTCAAGCATGCAGGGCAATGTGGGTATGTCTCTACACCACAGACTTCATATGGCTATTTCCCTCAACCAAGAGACCTGTACTTCTGTGAGGGGCATTCGGAATCCCTAGGGATGGACAAATGTGTTCATTTTTGTTTTCTCCAATTCTCATTTTTGCAATCTGAAATTCATTTCTGCACAATTCTACACTAGTGTGCAATTTTAAAAAAGAATCCTCATAAAGCAAATTGGATTTCTGAGCGAAGTCCTCCCCTCCAACTGTACATGTTTTCTTTTAATCCAGTTTCTTTTCAACCCAGTTTCTCCAAAGCAATTTCCCGAGCATAATTTTGTATGCTCTTTTCACTAAAAGGTACATTTATATGTAGATTTTAGCACAGGCTGTGCATTTCTGCACACGTCATTTGTCTGGTGAACTGCACCGTGTGATTTGGAGACACACAAATTCTGAAGGGGAGCTTTTTTCGGTTCACGTTATGGAAAATGTGAATTGGGGGAGTTTGCCTTTAGGTGAGAACCGTATCGATTTTCTCCAGCCCAAAGGATCCCTAACGGTGAACCCTCACTGAACTACAGTTCCCAGGATCCCTTGAGGGAAGCTGTAACTGGTACTATGAAGCCGACATAAGTCTCTGTGGTGGCGTAGATCTGCCCCACCGTGCCCTGCATTCAGCTCTATGATCTAATCAACATAGCAGGATTCGGGAGTCAAGGCTGTCTGGATGACCTCAGTCTTCCCACCGTTCGAGAACAGGCAGGAGGCTGTGTAGCACTTATTTCTGTCGTAGGTGTAGCAGGGCTGGTCGGGGTCGTTGCACATGCTGCTCTCCCCAGGCGCAGGGTGGTCGTTCGTGGCTTCACCGTCTGCTGCAGCACATTTATCACAGCTAGAAGACAGGTGGCAGAGGAGGAGAAAAGTTAGCCAACAGATCTGAAATATACTCGGAGTCGAGAGTGGATTTCATGCCCTTTATTCAGCTCATAGTGGTGAGGAGGAATGGAAGTTTCCCCAAAGTATCTGCTTTATATACATTATTTACACAATGGGCTGCACGTGACTGGCTAATTCCGGAATTCTCCTGTAGGCCAATCAGGTTGTGGATTCACTTCCATCTGGAGCTGGATTGGGTGGCTCCTGCAGACCAATCATACTGCTGCATTGTTCTAGGACCAATCAGACTGCTGCATTCTGAATCCTATTGTTCTAGGACCAATCAGACTGCTGCATTTTGGACCCTATTCAACTCAGTACATAACAAGATCCATACAAAGAGATTCCACAGGAGGAATAGCCAATGCTCTGCCTTCCAGTTGTTGTTGGACTACAACTCCCATCAACCCCTGCCAGAGCAGACACGCCCATGCACGCTGCTCAAATCTGCTTTGGAGGGTAGGTAAGAGGGGACCCTCTAGAACAGCCTTTCTCAACCTGTGGGTCCCCAGATGTTGTTGGACTACAACTCCCATCACCCCTAGCTAGCAAGGCCAGAGCTCAGGGATGGTGGGAGTTGTAGTCCAACAACATCTGGGGACCCAGAGGTTGAGAACCGCTGCGCTAGAACATGCTTAGGAGGTGGGGGAAGTTCTGTTGTGCAAATATAAATCCTTGTGCCCATGGGACGCATTAGTTCAGGGCTCCCCCAACAACTCCAGATGTTTTTTATTGACTGACTGATTAGATTTCTATACCACCCTATACTTGGGGGTTTCAGGGCGGTTCACAGAATAAAATCAAGATATAAAACCACAAAATACATAATAAAAATAAAAACAGCAACCCAATAGCCCCCCGCCTCCCAAAAACATTTTAAAAAGGCATAGGCTGTAAATCGGATCAACCAAAGGCCTGGTTAAAAAGGAACGGTTTTGCCTGGCGCCTAAAGGTGTATAATGAAGGCACCAGACGAACTTCCCTGGGGAGAGCATTCCACAGATGGGGAGCCACTGCAGAGAAGGCCCATTCTCGTGTTGCCACCCTCCGGACCTCTTGAGGAGGAGGCGCACAAAGGAGGGCCTCAGAAGGTGAGGTTCATATGGAAAGAGGTGGTCCTTGAGGTACTGCGATCCTGAGCCGTTTAAGGCTTTATAGGTCAAAACCAGCACTTTGAATTGGACCCAGAAACGAATTGGTAGCCAGTGCAATCAGCTGGGAGTTTTTGGACTACAACTCCCATCATCCCTAGCTAGCAGGATCAGTGGTCAGGGATGATGTGAATTGTAGTCTGAAAAACAGCTGGAAATCCAAGTTTGGGAAACCCTGCATTGATGGATACTGCCCTTTCTGCCCAAGGCAAGTGTGGGAGGTGTGTCCAGGGCTGATGGAAAGGGCTACTTAGTGCTACATTCTGGATATGACCCAAAGCCAATATAGCTGAGTTGGCGCAAGGCACAGTTGGTGCCATCTCAGTTATATGCTTTGTTGCAATATAATACACTTTACAGCGGCCTCAACTCTTTTAGCGCTACGTAAGCTTATTGAGATAAGTGCAATCAAGGGAAGCCCTTACAGCTTGGAGAAGTTGTAGACAAATCTGGTTCTCACTGGCGAGGTGGGGTCAGAGATGTTCTCTCTGGTCATCAGGGGAACTCTGGAGAAGGCAAAGAGGAAGAAAAAGTTACAAGCCAGATTGTTCAAATGAAATGCAGGAATGGAAACACAACCGTCATTGCAAGTTCTCTCCCCTTGTGGCCGCGGCAAGACAAAAACACTAGCAAGGGTCACAGAAAGATGGAGGGCACAAGGAGAAGGGGACGACAGAGGACGAGATGGTTGGACAGTGTTCTCGAAGCTACCAGCATGAGTTTGACCAAACTACGGGAGGCAGTGCCTGGCGTGCTCTGCTCCATGAAGAGTCAGACACGACTAAACGACAACAACAACAACAATCAGTGAGCCCGTGCAGATGAGTGAGCTCTCTCTCTCTGCAGCAGCTTTGTCATCTGTATGATGTTGTCAAGCCATTGGAAGGGTTTTATGGCTGCTGATAGCAGAGGTCAAGTGCAGTACAGGCATTTCTCCACTTACACGTTACAGTGTGGTGCCGGGAAATAAATAAATCTGTTTAAATGGCAAATGGGGAGTGGGAAAAGCAGGAAAACTGCAAAAATGGTGGGGAAAGAGCTGGCTAATGGCTAGCAATTCCAGGAGCCTTTGCACTGACCTCTGAGGCCTGTGGAGAGTTGGAGCTTGAGAAAGGAGGCTGTTCACAGGCTTTAAAGATTGTGTTCCCCACTATACACAATTTCATGTATATGTGTGGTACCCAGCAATGTAACCCCCATGTAAATGGGGAGATGCCTGTAGCTGAATGTGTAGTGAGAGGGTCTTCTAGGATGTTCTCAGAGTCGAAGGAGGATTGGATGTGAGGAACCACCAGAGAGTCTTGTGGCATCTTGGGAGTTCACCCACCACAAATCTGTTGGCGCCACAAGACTTTTCATGGTTTGAAAAAGACTTAACTGGGCTACACCTGTGAAACTGACAAAGTGATTGAAGTGGGGGAAGAGGGAGATCCTAGAGGGCTGTACAGTATTGGTGTCCTGCTTGCTCTTCCGTCTTCACCACAGAAGCTGCATGAAGAGTGAGATAATCCTGCTCCCCAAATTATAGAAAGGCTATGGAGCGTTTATTCCGTCCCATTCGGTGGCTATGGCTTGGACAGTTGTGTATATGCCTCAGGAAAAGGAGAAACTTTATATGAAGTACCACTTACATGATGCGGATGTTTCTCTCCAGTACTTCCTCTTGTGGGTTATCTTTGGAAGGGACGAATTTCGATGTCACCTTCACACACTGGCACTTGTTATCAACCAGGACCTTCTCTTCATCTTCATCCAGCCCATAATAAGCTGCCCATAAAACACAAGGTTTTTTAGACTGAGGAAGAAAAACGAGAACATTCTCTGGTGCCGATGTGCCAGATGTTTAGGGCGCACCTATTTTATCACATGCACATCCCGGAAAATACGACGCCAACGTAATAATGAGATGCAGAGGGTGGGTTACTGAGTCATACTGAGATTTGCAGCTGAAAGATCCTGGAAGCCAAATTTAGGCTGCTAGGGAGGAAGTTGAAACCCAAGGCTTCAACGTGGCATTTTCAGACTCAGAGGTCTACGTATCTCAGGTTCATCCCTGGGTTATAGGCTTAGGCTGGTTAGGGCTTCTGGGGGCACCAGGTTGGGAAAGTCTGGACTATCTGATAAATATCTGAATTTATGAAGCTGATTTACGCTGGATCAGAACACTGGTCCAATATTTTTTTATTCCAGCTGGTGACACAGCTCCCCTGGGCATTAATTGTTGCAATGCATCCCCTACTTTTATTATTGCACAATTATACAATTGTGGTATTATAATAAAAGGGGCGCTGCTGTGAGGGGGCATGGCTGCAACTGTCATGAAGGGAAGCTGAACGTTTGACTTTGCCACTGCACTACTTTTGCCACCCACTGCTTGGGGTCTCTGCCTTTTGCCCTACCCAGTCGCAATGGGCCTTAGCCTCCCTCCACTGCTGTTGTCCAGCATAAACAGCACAGGAGCCCTGCCAGAAAAAAGTACCAATCCTGCACTGGCCACAATCCTCTCCACTACACTTCCTCATTTTCCTACATGGGTCACCCCTGGGGCCATTCTGGATTCTTTTTCTTTTATCTGTCAGTCTGTATTCCTTCCCTTTCCCATATCTTAACCCCTTAATTCCATCTTACTTTCTGAATTTAATAAGTGGTTTCTACCATGAAGCTGCCATTATCATCATCATCATCATCATCATCATCATCATCAACTACAACCATTAGAGCAGAGTCAGTAGGGACATTGGCAGGAATGCATGCAAACTCCAAAACATATTAAGATTCATATAATAATAATAATAATAATAATAATAATAATAATAATAATACATTTTTATTTATACCTCGCCCTTCCCGGTTCAGAAAACCGGGCTCAGGGCAGCTAACAACAAATTTAAAACACTTAATTGATGCAACAAAAAAACAGCATAAAATACAGTATAAAACTTGAATAACAATAAATTCAGAATTCAAAAATCAATTTAGGGGGGAAATCCATCCAATAAACATTAGATGATCACCAGGGCTAGCTGGCTAAATTAGTCCTATTTGGGCCAGCGAGGAGACCAGGGGAGAATTATAGAAAGCAATGCACTTCTGGTTCGGAGGCATCACTCAAGCCAACCCCAAAAACAGAAAAAAATGGATACTTTAGCATTACTGAACACCTGGTGATCCCCATTTCAAAACACAGCTCTGGCATTAGACATAGTATATCTAATGCACATTATTGATTACCATAACCCTGATTTCAGAGCAGCCCAGTAGGATAAAATAAGCATCCTTTTTACTTTTAAAATTTTCAATCTAGATACAGTACCACCTTCTAGGTAAGAATTTTAGAGCCAATTAATATAGTGACGATTCTTCCCAGCACAAAAGCACTTTCTTTGCTTAAAACATTGTATCCGAGTTGCTTTCAATGGACAAATGTTGCATACCTGTTCCAAGAATAGCTCCCCAAAAGACAGCCAGGGTTCCACAGAGGATCCAGTAATTCTTCATTCTCTCTGCCTGCCTTCAAACACTCTCAGAGTTGTGCCTCTCTGCCAAAAAGCAGTCTGTGTGGCGGTGGCAGCCTGAGTTTCCTAAAAATGCCTGCCTAGATTGCAATCAAGTTGTGCTAACGGTGGTGCAAAACACATCCGGACAGAATGAAACCACAAACTAATGGTGGTTTACTAATCAGGGAGGAAAAGCCCGTTCTTCGAAAACTCTACTGGTGGATAGGTTTACAACATATCTCTCTCTCTCTCTCTCTCTCTCTCTCTCTCTCTCTCAACTTGGGTTTGCAATACACATAAAACACATATAAACATAAAACACACATATGCAGGGAGATTAGAGAACTAAAACAGATTAGACTGCAAGAGTATTCTAAGAAGTGTGATGCTTAGGTTGTTTGCCTCTGGGTTAAGAAACTATCAATAAAATATTATTGTCTGGCAGTGATCTGATGTCACAAGTGCTTCTGAGGAGGTGATGCTGTGTGGCATAGAATAAATTTGGCTTCACTCAACTCCTGGCAGACTAAATATTTTATATCAGGGTTAGGGAATCTCAGGCCTGAGGGCCAAATGTCTGGCCCCTGGGACACTTTGTCCGGCCCCTGAGAGTCTGTCCAAGCCACGCCCTCTCCCCAGCAACACCCTTCACCAGCCTCTCTTGAGCATTTTTGGATTATTTATTCGCCTGGGCATTTTAAGTTTTGTAACCAGAATCACAACCTTGACACAAGATGACACAACCTTGATATCAGAAAGTGAGGAAGAATTAAAGAACCTCTTAATGAGGGTGAAAGAGGAGAGCGCAAAATATGGTCTGAAGCTCAACATCAAAAAAATGAAGATCATGGCCACTGGGCCTCCTGACAAACAGAAGGGGAAGAAATGGAGGCAGTGAGAGATTTTACTTTCTTGGGCTCCATGATCACTGCAGATGGTGACAGCAGTCACGAAATTAAAAGACGCCTGCTTCTTGGGAGAAAAGCAATGACAAACCTAGACAGCATCTTAAAAAGCAAAGACATCCTCTTGCCAACAAAGGTCCGTATAGTAAAAGCTATGGTTTTCCCAGTAGTGATGTATGGAAGTGAGAGCTGGACCATAAAGAAGGCTGATCGCCAAAGAATTGATGCTTTTGAATTACGGTGCTGGAGGAGACTCTTGAGAGTCCCATGGACTGCAAGAAGATCAAACCTCTCCATTTTGAAGGAAATCAGCCCTGAGTTCTCACGGGAAGGACAGATCCTGAAGCTGAGGCTCCAAGACTTTGGCCACCTCATGAGAAGAGAAGACTCCCTGGAAAAGACCCTGATGTTGGGAAAGATGGAGGGCACAAGGAGAAGGGGACGACAGAGGACGAGGTGGTTGGATAGTGTTCATGAAGCTACCAGCATGAGTTTGACCAAACTGCGGGAGGCAGTGGAAGACAGGAGTGCCTGGCGTGCTCTGGTCCATGGGGTCACGAAGAGTCGGACACGAGTAAATGACTAAACAACAACAACAAACCAGAATCAGGCTGCTAATTTAGGACTCCCTCCACCTCACTGGGACTCTTTTCCTGCTGGCAGAGTCAGCAATGTTTGGCATCTTATCCCAGCAGCAAACTATTGGAACAGGCCTTGACGGCTGTGTTACTGTTAACTTCAGATTCTCTGCAGCTCACCTTAACCACAACCCACATCTATCCTGAAATTTCTTGAGAAATTCTCCTGCCTGATGCTTTCCCCCTCAAACCGGCTCATGTCTAATTTATAAACATAAGCCACATTCACTTGGCAGTTAAGCTGCATATTTGAGCAGACGACAGGTTCATGGATAAGTGTTCAGGGTGTGTGTGTTGCAGGAACGGGGAAACTAAATAGGAAATGTACATTGGGCATAAGGTATCCCCTCTCTGGTATGTACAGCAACATGCAAATGCAACTTGAAACTCGTGCGGTGGCGGGACTGCTCATGTGTAGGGACCCTAAAAGGTGGGGATGTTTTACACCCCAAAATTCACATTCTTTCAGAGCCAAACATTCCTTCGTTTGACCAAAGGCAAAACTAGGAACAGGCAAGACTCTAACCTTTGTGGGAAAAGGCAGAAGTCCCAGCAAAGGAAGAATGGATACAATAACTTATGGAACATGCAGAAATGGCAAAACTTACCGGAAGAATAAGAAATCAAGATAACCTATATATATATATATATATATATATATATATATGCTTTCGTAGATTTTCACGGGTACAGGAATGCAGGTTTTGGTGTCTTCGGGTGTCTTCCCGTGTAAGAGTTGGGGTGTCTAGGCGACGTTTCGACGAGGTCTCACTCGTCATCTTCAGGCTGGTGCTTTCGGCTTCTTGTTACTGGAACAGAGCAGGATCTCAGTGTTTGAGTTCCTATAAATACTGTTGAGGGGGTGTGGTGTATTGCCTCCAACGTTATGGGCAGAGGGGAAGTTCCCAGGGTGTGTCTTTTCTTCTTTTGTTCCTTAATTACTTGAGGGATATCTTGAGTGATTTCTTGAGTGATATCACTCAAGAAATCACTCAAGATATCCCTCAAGTAATTAAGGAACAAAAGAAGAAAAGACACACCCTGGGAACTTCCCCTCTGCCCATAACGTTGGAGGCAATACACCACACCCCCTCAACAGTATTTATAGGAACTCAAACACTGAGATCCTGCTCTGTTCCAGTAACAAGAAGCCGAAAGCACCAGCCTGAAGATGACGAGTGAGACCTCGTCGAAACGTCGCCTAGACACCCCAACTCTTACACGGGAAGACACCCGAAGACACCAAAACCTGCATATATATATATATATATACAGTGGTACCTTGGTTTAAGAACAGCTTAGCTTATGAACAACTTGGATTAAGAACGCTGCAAACCAGGAAATAGGTGTTTTGGTTTGTGAACTTTGCCTTGGAATAAGAACGTTTCACTTCCTGTTGAGTGTGTTCCATTTGGAAATTGAGTCCCCCGCTGCTATGGGAAAGCATGCCTTGGTTTAAGAACAGACAGAATCAGAATTCAAAATGGCCTTAACAGATTGGAGAAGCTAACAAAATGAATTTCAATAGGTACAAATGTAATGTTCTGCATTTAGGCAGAAAGAACCAGATGCACAAATATAGGATGGGGGACACCGGGCTTATTAGCACTACATGTGAAAAGGATCTAGGGGTCTTGGTGGACCACAAGCTTAACACGAGTCAACAGTGTGGTGCAGCAGCAAAAAAGCTAATGCTATTCTAGACTGCATCAACAGAAGTATAGTGTACAGATCAAGGGAAGTAATAGTACCACTCTATTCTGACTTGGTCAGACCACACTTGGAATATTGTGCCCAATTCTGGACACCACAGTTTAAGAAGGATGTTGACAAGCTGGAACATATGCAGAAAAGGGCAACCAAGATGATCAAGGGCTGGAAACTAAGCCTTATGAGGAGTGCTTGAAGGAGCTGGGTATGTTTAGCCTGCAAAAGAGGAGACTGAGAGGAGATATGATAACCATCTTCAAATACCTTAAGGGTTGTCACATGGTGGAGAGAGCATGCTTGTTTTCTCCTGCTCTGGAGGGTAGGACTTGAACCAATGGCTTCAAGTTGCAAGAAAGGAGATTCTAACTAAACATTTGGAAAAACTTTCTGACAGTAAGAGCTGTTTAGCAGTGGAACAGTCTCCCTTGGGAGGTTGTGGACTCTCTGTCCTTGGAGGTTTTGAAGCAGAGGTTGGATGGCCATCTGTCATGGATGCTTTAGCTGAGATTCCTGCATTGCCGGGGGTTGGAATAGATGACCCTTGGGTTCCCTTCCAGCTCTAAGATTCTGTGATTCTATATACAATATTTTTACATTATGCGGGTCCTAACTTCAGTTTAATTTTGCCCCCAAGCTCAAGATCCACGCCTTTAAACCAGCAAACTCATGTGCCTGAAAGATTAAAGTTATTTTACTGAAGTCACTTGCCTCTAGATCACAGGGCTCTTTGCTTTCCAGGGTCCAGCTGCAGAGCTCCTTATATCAGTCTCTGTGCACATTAAAAATACACACTTTATGACCACAGGAAGAGTTTCAGTTACTTTTTCAGTCACCAAGTACATGTTTGACAAAACCGGTAGCGGAAAATCAATAACAGGAAAAAGTTTCAAAGGTAGTTGATTCACTCTCTGGACTTAATTTATCCAAGGGTTCCCCCAATTTTGTGTGTCAGAACTCACGCCTACTATGTCAATAGGATTAGCTGTAACTTATTTCACGCGGAGGACAATGACTCGGGCTTGAAGCATGTGCAGAGAGCCCGTTGATCACCAGTGAATAACCACAGCCTGTCTCAAAGCATCTTGCATTATGGGGTTGGCAGGAGTCCTATGTCAGGTGTAATGGTTAGAGCAGGGGTCAGCAACCTAAGGACCATGGGCCAGAAGCAGCCCGCAGAGGTCGTTTGACCGGCCCCCAAGCCGCCCCCGAACCGAGCTGCCCACTCGTGCGCTGCACTAAATCATAGAATCATAGAATCATAGAGTTGGAAGAGACCACAAGGGCCATCGAGTCCAACCCCCTGCCAAGCAGGAAACACCATCAGAGCACTCCTGACATATGGTTGTCAAGCCTCTGCTTAAAGACCTCCAAAGGAGACTCCACCACACTCCTTGGCAGCAAATTCCACTGTTGAACAGCTCTTACTGTCAGGAAGTTCTTCCTAATGTTTAGGTGGAATCTTCTTTCTTGTAGTTTGGATCCATTGCTCCGTGTCCGCTTCTCTGGAGCAGCAGAAAACAACCTTTCTCCCTCCTCTATGTGACATCCTTTTATATATTTGAACATGGCTATCATATCACCCCTTAACCTCCTCTTCTCCAGGCTAAACATGCCCAGCTCCCTTAGCCGTTCCTCATAAGGCATCGTTTCCAGGCCTTTGACCATTTTCGTTGCCCTCCTCTGGATACGTTCCAGTTTGTCAATGTCCTTCTTGAACTGTGGTGCCCAGAACTGGACACAGTACTCCAGGTGAGGTCTGACCAGAGCAGAATACAGAATCGGTGCAGCACAGCACGGGGACTCGCTTCTGTGGCGCTGTAAATTGCGTCTGCGCATGCACAGACACTGAAAATCACAGGTGTGCACGCGCAGATGTCAAAAATCGCAGGTGCGCCTCATGCACACACGCGATTCGGCCCACGGAGGGATCTCTGCGGGACCGATCCGGCCCAGGCAAGATAAACCTCGCTGACCCCTGGGTTAGAGTTTCGGACCAGGGCATGGGAGATGAGAGTTCAAATCCCTGCTTAGCCATGAAGCTCCCTGGGTGACTTTCGGCTAGTCAGTACATCCCAGTGTAACCTGGGATAAAGCAAGGAGGAGGGAGAACCACGTATGCCACCTTCAGCTCCTTCAAATAAAAACATATGCAAATACATATTTTAATGAAGCTATTGAATTATATACATGGCATCTGAAGATTTAAGCATCTTTACTTTGTTAAGCGCCCTAAGAGTTGCTCTTCCTTTCCTTTAGAGAGCTGTAACTCTTAATTCCAGTTTAACTGGCCCTGCTGCACCTGCTCTGTGGTTTTCTTAAGAAGAAACTGGCACCTGCACTTATTTTGCATAGAACGGCTCTTGGGTTTGGTATCGGTCAGCCTGCTTGTTTCAGAGGCTTGTTTCAGAGGCACCATTACTTCACTCTGAGTGATTACAATGCCTTGGTGATGTACAGAGGGCACTAAGAAACAGCAGTCCAGCCCGATAGAACATACTGACTGTGGTAACTTAAGGTGGAAGGATAGCCTGAAAAGCAGCTTGAAAGCCTCCACAAGTAGATCAAAAAGGGAATTGTACTGGAAGCACAACTGGAAAGGTGGGAGGAACTGGTTGTATTTAACTTGGAGAAGAGAAGACAGAGGAGGGACATGTCAGCACTCTTCAAATCCCTGAAAGGCTGACACTTAGGTCAAATACACTTTGGGACAGAGCTTTCCAAACTGTGTGTCGTGACATGTTAGTGTGTTGGCTGCAGTGTGTAGGTGCGTCATTGAAAGGGGTTAGTTTAAGCTCTGGTTTGGGAGTAAAACTGAATGACGGTGTTGCGAAATGATGCATGTCTAAAAGGTGTTTCACCAGCATGAAAAGCTTGGAAAGCTCTGCTTTAGCACCTTAAAGCACAGCAACTCTTCCCAGATTTCATCACTCAAAGCACAATTGCTTTTTCCACACCTGCAACCTTTCCAACTCCTGTTCACAAAACTGTCATCTGGGCATACGCAACAGTTGTCTCGAGTGCACACACCTCAGCTTAACTGCAAATTGAATGTGGCTGACATTTTTCAAATTGGATGGAAGCTGGTTTGAGGAGAAATGCGCTGAACAGCAGGATTTCTCAAGAATTACAGGACAGCTATGGGATTGTGGCTAACATCACGTGTACATGGTTTCAAACACCAGTGATGGGAGTACACTGGAGCCAGAGTAAAGGGTCATGCACACACGGTCATAGAAGAGTGCAAAAAATTGTTTTCTGGTGCCCTAGAAGACACATGGACTACAGGCAGGTAAATGTCATTTCAATATTAGGAAGAAACCACTTGACAGTAAGAGTAGGTTAACAAAAGAACCCGTTACTTAGAGGGGTGGTGGAATCACCAACGCTGGAAGTCTTTAAGCAGTCTGGACAGGAAAAATCATCTGTTGGGGAAAAGCCTCTGGGCTTCTTGCATCAAGCAGGTTAGACTAAACCAGTGGTTCCCAATTAGCTAAGGACTGCAGACCTGTTTTTCAAAAGTGAAGCCATGGACTTGCTACTTTTGAAAAACTTGATATCTCTATGGTAGTTTTTGTTATATGAATGGTGCCGCGGACTCTGCACCAATTCTTGCCTATTAACACCCTACTATGTCATTTGGGGCTGTGGTGTTTACTCAGTTAACCGGTGATCAAAAGCCTTTTAATGGCCTAAAAATGTGCTTGCAAAACTCATGGAAGTGTTTATTGAACTTACAAGAACTGTAGGTGGAAGGTGTCCTCTCAGAAAAAGCACCCTGTCTTCTACATTAATTACTAAGGCAGTCCCTGCTGTCGCAGGTACATGAATTATCTAGAAACGAAAAAAGAATGTTCAATTCCATACAAGCCAATTGTTTTTATTAATGTGCAAATTAATTTCGATTTAATATATTACCAGCAGCACAAGCCTATGTAGGCCTACTCAGAAGTATATTCCATGTATAGACTTGTATAGGGTTGCAGACTTACTTTGATTAAACTTATATATTTATCGATTCTGTTAATCCATTGGCAGTCCTGAAGATGTAAAAATGTCAAGACTTGCCTTTCTGGATTAATCAAAGACCCATGAAGCCCAGGATTTTGTTTCTGATGGCAACTAGCAGATTATTCTGGGGAAATTCGCATGTGGCGGTCCATCTTTTGATATTCCAATGTACGCTTCAGTAACTGAAGGCCAGCACCCACTGTTCAGTAACAGTGGCCAGCATCCATCAATTAACCTACCTTCTATGGCAGGAGCTGCTAATGTGTGGTACCCTACAGATGTTGTTGGACTCAAACTCCCATAATGCCTGACCATTAGCCATTCCGGCTGAGGCTGATGGGAAATGGGAGTCCAACATCTAGAAGGCATCATGTTAGCTGCTTCCACCCTAACATATATTTTATCCTTTAGAAAAGCTAAAAGTCGGCATCTGTCTCCATCTTGTGGCAACGAAATGATCTCACAACATGAGCAGCAACACCATTGCTTGTTCTGAATCAGGTTTCATCCAGAGACCCCAAGTCCTAGCAGTGTGAGCAGGGAGAGAACAACACTGTCATTTCACACTTTCCACCACTCCTTCGGTTGCTAAACAGGGTGTCTGTGTGAGAAGCCTCAGGGGGGAAATCCAGGAGGTCTTTTCTTTCTTTCTTTCTTTCTTTCTTTCTTTCTTTCTTTCTTTCTTTCTTTCAGGGAAGGGCCACCATAGCTCAGCGGCTGCCTTGCAAGCAGACACCACCAGATTTAGGGTGGTGTGGAGCAGACAGGAAGCACAACAACAACACTTATATTTATACGGGTACCTATAGAAGACCCATTTAAAAAGCAGCTGTACCAAAATGAAATATTGTGGAAAATAATAAATATTTAGGGGGAAAGGGCTCCCAATCTTGGTCTTGTTCAGGGAGCCATATTACCAAACTCCACCCCTGATGTAGCCGATTCCCAGGTTCGGTCCCTGCAGGGTGAGTTGCGAGGCTGCTGCCTAGAAAGCCGCTGCCAGTCAGTGTAGACAACACTAACCCAGATGGACCAAAAGTCTGACTCAGCATAAAGCAGATTCCTAAGGAGAAATAAAGAGACATCTATCTGTCTATCGAGCTGAGTGAACAGTGCATTGCTATTAACTGGCATCGATTAATATGTATCTTGGACCTGTGTGGATGCTCGTTCTATTAAATGGAAGCAGCGGAAGGGGCTGAGATACACGCGCTTGGCACTCCATTACGCCGCACGCTTTACGTCGGCCACGTGTCCCCCTGCGGATCTCGCATGCGCACTTCATCGGCCGAACGCCCCGCCTCGCCTCGCCTCCGGCGCGCACCCTCCCCATCACCTCTCTATGCTTCTTACCGAAACCAGAGCGTCCACAAGTGAGGCGGAAGGCATAAAGCAGGGCGCATCAACCGACCGGATGTAGAATTTACTCGCTTACTCTAGGCCGGAAGTAAAGCACCTGGAAAGCGAGGTCGCTGTACAGTTCGGAATCTACCGGAGACGCGTAGATGAAGGACGGCAAGAGGGAGGCTTACGGCCGCCGGTTATTTCCTGAACAACGAAATGACAATTGGGAATTAGTTAAGTGGAGGCGGGGGCGGCGGCTTACCCGTTTCTTGTGAGCCGGAAGTGAAAGCCTGTTTCCAAGGCGCACCGACCTTCGACCCGGAAGTAGTGTTGTGCGTTGGCGGCCGCACAGCAGCAATACTGCATGCTGGTTTGCCGACTGCCGATCCGTCCTCACTGCCGGCAACATGGGGAAGCCACGGCGGAGAATAGCCCCGGGCCTGAGGGCCTCGCAGCCGCAGGAGGAAAAGATGGAGGAGCCGGAGCCGGGAGCCCCGATCTTCACGGAGGAGGCAGACGATTTCCACCAGCGGCGTCTGGAGGAGGCAGTGCTGGCGGCGCTGGGCAGCGAGGAGGAGGAGGAGGAGGAAGATGGCGAGGAGGAGGTCTTGGGACTAGAGCTCTCTGAGGAGAGTGAGACGGAGGAGGATGGAGAAGATGAGGGCGCGGACGACGACGAGGATGGAGGCGAAGGCGAGCCCCTGGATATGGACAGCGACCTGGAGGAGCAGCGGGGCGGCAGCGGAGACCTCGGCCTCCCCCATGAGTTCGCCTGGGGCCAGCGGAAACAGCTCTATTACGGCACCGACTACGGCAAGGCTGTGGCTCGCTCCAAAGCAGCCAAGCAGAGCCAGGAGGAAGCCGAAGCCGAGGAGCTGGAGGAAGAGGAGGAGGCCCAAGCCATTCAGAAAAGGCTGGTGCAGAATCTGGGGGAGGATGACTACGGCCTGGACCTGATAGCGGCCTACGCTGCGGCAGCCCAGGAGCCAGGTCGAAAAGAGTCCGGGTCGAAAATTGCCAAGGACTTGCAGTCTCTCTCTAAAAAAGAGAAGTTGAAGCTGTTGAAAAAGGAATCCCCGGAGTTGCTGGAGCTGATTCAGGACTTTGAAGCCAAGTTAACTGAGCTCAGAGATGAACTGGAGCCGCTCATGCAAATGGTAAAAGATGGGGTCATCCCAGAGGGAAAGGGCAGCCAGTATTTACAGACCAAATACCATCTCTATTTGAACTATTGCTGCAACATTAGTTTTTACTTGGTGCTGAAAGCCAAAAGGATTCCAGTTCACGGTCACCCTGTCATTGAAAGACTTGTAAGTTACAGAAATTTAATAAATGACTTGGCGACTGTGGACCAAAAACTGTCACCGGAAATTCGTCTGCTCCTTAATGAATTCCATAGCAGTGATGCTGGTGATGTGGAAGGTAGGAAGAAGCTTATCGTGCCTGCTAGAAAGCCTGTTAATAAAATCAAACCTAAATCTGTTGGTGAGCTTTCTAATGGTAAGGATGCTGAAGAACCTACAGATGATTCAGATTTGGATGAGGAGGCTGCCCTGAATTATTATAAGGAGATGGAAGAAAAGATAAAGCTTAAGAAAAAGAGGAAACGAGAAGAAACAGAATGTGTGGAAGACCTGATTATGGAAGAGGAAGCAGGAGATCAAAAGAGAGGTGCAACATACCAGATTGTCAAGAATAAAGGCCTCACACCCAGAAGGAAAAAGATTGATCGTAACCCAAGAGTCAAGCACCGTGAGAAATTCAGACGTGCCAAGATTCGTAGGAAGGGGCAGGTTCGTGAGGTCCGAAGAGAAGAACAAAGATACGGAGGCGAACTGTCTGGCATTCGTGCTGGAGTTAAGAAAAGTGTTAAGCTTAAGTGATTCTCTTTGTATAATTCTTTTTTTACTCGCTGAAGGCAGTGAATGTGAGCTCAATAAATGTTCATTTTTGGGGTAAATAAAGGTAATATGTATTTATTTTAACACAGAGAAAGCAGCATTGTTCATAGTATGCAAAGTTCAGGGCAACTGCCTTTCCCAGTTGTTTCATTTGTCCAGCAGCTCATCTTTGTGGTCATCCGCAGTAACCAGTAACTGTGTTTAAATGTAAATCCCAATCACTGCATTGAGAACATAGCAGGTCAACTATCCTCTCACCTTCTACCACTTTTTGACCTGCTAGGTTGCATTTCTGTGCACTTTTGACTTTCAGTAACTGCATTGAGCTCAATAGGAATTCTTAGTTAATATGCCCAGGATTGAGTTCCAGATACTTTGGCCTGACCCAATAAGGCTCTCCTTAGTTCTTAAGGGACCCAAGGAATATTTAATCTGCATTAAGCTATCTTGAGCATACACTTAGGGCTAGGCTGATCAGATCCAATGCGAAAGTGGAGACGGTCCTGTATGTTGTGAATGATAAGAGCTTTGGCAGGTAAAGCTTCTAATGCATAAGTTTAATTTGCTTCATTCAGACTCACAAAAACTTTCTATATACTTTCTATACCTTCTAAGTTACCTGTGTGCTCTACATTAATACAGTATGCATATTTGAAGCCACAGTTTAGCATATGGTGCATTGCTAGCTGGGTTGAGTGAAACCAAAACCAATCACTTTTTGATTTTAAAATGTTAGCAGGTATGTTTAACATAATGACTAGAAACCATTCAGAAATGAACTGTGAGGGGATGCCTATTAGTAGTTAATTTTTTTAAAGGGATATTAACCCTGAAGCATAGAGGCACATGCTGTGATGAGTTGTTTTTAGTGGTGGGCACCAACATTGTAATTAACATTGTAATTAAAATTGTGAGGGGTTTAAGGCTACAGAAAATAGTGACTGGAAGTTACTTTACAGAAAAGTAACTTCCATTGCAGGTGGGGAGAGGTCAGTCTTTTTGTAGAGCAAGCCATGATTTTGAGATGTGGTTTTAAGGACTGACAAGTGGGACAAACTCTTGCAATGTAGAGGACTATTTTGCTGCAATGCTTTGTGATATTCCATCTACCTTCCTCTGTACATCCTGTGCCCACAAACAGCACAGTGGTCAGTAATCATGGTTGGTCCTCAGTAGGCTGTTTTTGCACACCTCTTTAGTCCCCCTCCAGCAAATATTATTGCACTTTTGAAAATCTTAGCATTCCCCCAAGCCTATTGGATGATGTCTTTGGTTTGATGCTCATGCTAGGGCATCAGAAATAAGAATGAACCATGGTGTTTATTTGAAAAGCTTGTAAATTCTCTGTAATGTTTGAGAGATCACTTTGTAAAGGGAATAAAGTGGTGAAATGGAAGATTAGGGCAAGCTTTTTAAACAGGCTGCAGTTTGAGTTTTTATCTTCTAAAGGGAAAGTGCCCCTGTGCAGAAATTAGCAAACAGACCATGTCTAGATCATTTGAGGTAAGCAAATATAGACATATTCTTCTGTGTGCATTTATGAGGAGAGGCCATGCTTCACGATTGCTTCTCAATATGCTTGCAGTAAAAGCCAAGCAAGTGTGTTTGATTAAGGAACCATAGGTTTGTATTTCTGCCTAGCCATAAATGAGTGGGGAGGCAGTCAAGGGGTAGAGTGGGGAAAGGGAACAATACTTTGACCTTTTGGTAGTAATGGCTGGTTAAGAGTTTCAAGCGGGAACCTTTCTGAGCGCTGCCTGGAAATGCCAAGGATTGAGCCTCACAGAGCGATCTTGGGCCAGTCAACTTTCTCAGCCTAACCTACCTATCAGGGTTGTTGTGAGGATAAAATGAGGAGGAAGAGAACCATGTACTGTGCCGCCTTGAGATCCTTGGAGGAAAGGTGGGATATAGAAGAAATAAATATTAATAAACCCAAGACCTTCTGCAGGCAAAGCGTGGTATCTACTACTTACCAACTCAAATGCAGTATTTTTAAGAGAGCAGAGAGAAATCAAGTTAATGTGTTACCCAGCCCTTACTAGGCATACAAAAGCAAATTACTGTATTTTTCGCTCTATAACACGCACCCGACCATAACACGCACATAGTTTTTAGAGGAGGAAAATCCGTAGGCATGCCACCCGTAGGCATTTCCTCCATAACACACACAGACATTTCCCCTTACTTTCTAGGAGGAAAAAAGTGAGTGTTATGGTGCAAAAAATATGGTAAATCCGCAAGGTGTGACATCTTCTGTACATGCTCAGGTGGTACAAATTTCCTTTCTAATTGCATCTGGTATGAAAAAAGGCTCAGCCAGAATATAAACTCAAATAGTGCATTTTCCTCAAGGGTTTTAAGCCCTAAATGGTAACGGTAACATGTAAATAACTTTTTTTGTGTGGCAGGGAAATGGATGAGGGGATATACTTCATTTTAGTTTAAGGAACTGACAACTGTGGTGGATTCGGAGTGGGAACTGCTCTCAAGTGTCCATTTCCTGGCAGATAGGAGTCAAGAATGAAGCCCACAGTGAACTTTAAGAAGGAATGGGAAAACTTTATACAGTGGTACCTCAGGTACCTCGTGCTCTGGTCCATGGGGTCACGAAGAGTCGGACATGACTAAACGACTAAACAACAACAAACCTCAGGTTAGGTACTTAATTCGTTCCGGAGGTCCGTTCTTAACCTGAAGCACCACTTTAGCTAATGGGGCCCCCTGCTGCCGCTGTGCCGCCGGAGCACGATTTCTGTTCGCATCCTGAAGCAAAGTTCTTAAACCGAGGTACTATTTCTGGGTTAGCGGAGTCTGTAACCCAGTGGCGTAGCGTGGGGGGCGCAGGGGGGGCCGGCCGCACCGGGCGCAACATCTGGGGGTTAGGGGGCGCAAATCCACGGGTTAGGGGGCGCAAATTACTTGCCTTGCCCCGGGTGCTGACAACCCACGCTACGCCACTGCTGTAACCTGAAGCATCTGTAACCTGAAGCGTATGTAACCCGAGGTACTACTGTAATGTACGGTACTTAAGAGAACACTAAACAACTAAAAACTTTGGCAGGATCTGAGTAACGCATGTAATGTATTAAAAGCAAAGGTAAAAATGGACTACTGAAAGAAAAAGAGAAATTAGTGATGGCTGCAGGAAAAGTTTGATAATGGAAACCATGGAGGGGTGGTGGGAAGTCTTAAGGATTCAGGAAATCCTAAATGGGGGATGATGCTGATGTTTGAATTCAAATGTAGAATGTAAAATTGAATAATATATATTCAACCCCACAGTGGCAAAAACTGACCAGCAAAGTGGTCTCTTTCCACACAGCCACTCAAAGGGCAATAATGGTACACACACACACGCCATATTTCAGAGGCGGGAAGGGCACGAGCTGACCCCTTCCTAGGGGGCGGGAAATGTGTCCACTCCTGAGGGAGAAAGGGTCAAAACGGACCCACCCCACCCCCCAAAGTAAAGGGGTCAGAACTGACCCCTACCGAAGTGGCCCCTCTTCTGAGGGAAAAGGAGAGGGGCAAGAACCGTGTCCCCCCCCCCCACCACAACAAAGCGGCGGGAAAGCGCCAGAGCGGAGCCCACAGCGGCCGTGAGGGGAGAAAGAAGAGCCAGGCAAGACGGGGGCGGAGCTCGACGCGAGGCCGGGACGGCCCATCTCAACCTCCGGTCGGCCTGGGCCCAGTCAGGGCTTAGGAAGGGGGCTGGTCTAGGCGGGAGAAGGAGGCGCCGCCGCCGCCGCCGCCGCCGCTTTCTTTCGCCCGCCCGCCCTGTGGAAAAAGTTGCCCGCTCACTCTCGCCGCCGTCCAGGAGGAGGAGGAAGAAGGGAGAGAAAAAGAGGGAGCCGCCGCCGCCGCCACCCTCAGCCTCTGAGGGAGCATGGAGGGAGCGGGGAAGAGAGAGGCGGGCGACGGCGAGGGGGAAGCGGAGCGCGAGGAGGAGGAGGAGGAGGGCAAAGCCGCCGCCGCCGCCACGGAGGAAGAAGAAGAAGAAGAAGAGGCGCCCCCCGACTCGCCCCCTTTCTTCCTCCTCTACCCGGGCCGTGGAGGCGCCGCCGCGCCGGGCTTGCAGCCCCAGAGCGCCTGGAGAGCCGCCCCGCCGGGCCCTTGCGGGGTCCCCTTGCCCGTCCTGCTCAGCTACATCGGGCCCGAGACCGGGCAGCAGCACCGAGCCGGCGGCGCCCGTGAGTAGTAGTAGGCAACGCCGCTCCTCCCTTCCCGTCTCCCGGCAGAAGCTGCTGCCGCTGCCGCCCTGGTTTCTCCTCTCTCTCCCCGAACCGCGCCCTGTGTGTCCGCCGCACATGGTGTGCTCGGCTGTCATCCGCCCCCCAACGTTGTGTAATGTTACGGGCAACTCTTGTCCCAGGGAGGGAGGGGAAGCCTCCTCCCTTCGCTTTCCTCCTCCTCCTTTTTCTTTTTTTTTTTTTTTGAGGGGGGTGGGCTCCTTTTCCGATACCCCACCCCACGAACAAGGTCCATGGGGTTGTAAAGCAAGCCAGACCATTTAGCACCGACCCCATTCATTCCAGCAGCAGACCATCACCAGCTCACTCCATGCCCAGCGAAAAACATCACCATTATTATTATTATTATTGCCCTCCACCCATGGATATCAGGGCGGCTCACAGCATGAAACTACTAAGCGCATGCTAAAAACTAGAACAAAGGCAGACCGAACCAAGCCAGCAACCCTCCCTCCCCCTTATTTATGAAACAAGCCTGTTAATCGCCTATCCGACTAAAATAACTGGAGGTTATTGAGATCGATGCAAGCTAAAAAGCATTGCAGTGGGTTGGGCTAGATGACCCTCAGGATCCCTTCCAAGTCTACGTTTTTTCTGAAACACACACACACACACACACACACACACGCAAGACCCAACTATGATCCCTCTGCTGTCCTCGCCCCAAGCAACTGTGTGTGAGACTTGCTCTCCAGTAAGTGTGCCTTGTCTTGCTAGCTGTGGTTTTTGGTCTTTCCTCAGCCCCCCCATCAATTCCTATTCCTTTCTCCCTAATCTCCAATATTATATTTTCTTGTGGCTGAGACGTTAAAACAGAAAGTCCTGATTCCCAGCTGTGTTTCTTGCTGCAGTCCTACTGTCTACTCAGAAGTAAGGTCCTTTTTGATTTAGCAGGGCTTACTCTCAGGTAAGTGCAGTTAGGGTTGCAGCCTTAGTGACCCAAGTTTTGGGTCTTTTTTAGGTTCAGGATATCACTGCTTTACACCATCCCACCCCACCCCGCAACATTTGAAAACACCAGCTTTGTACTTAAACACAAATTGACTGGGAACTTCATTCTCTGTGTCTTTATTAATTTATTTAAAGAACAACAAACTGGTGATTGCTTTAACTTTTCCGTACGTGGTGACTTGAATCATGAGGATGAATTAGAAGAACTGCTGAGTCTTGAATGAGTCTTGCTTTGGAACTGAGGACTTTATTAGATTTTCTTCTGCCGTTTCATTTTATTTTGTTCTAAGGGCTTGTTTTAGCAAAGAATTAACTCTGGAACTTCTGATGAAATGATAGGGAGGTCTTTCTTTCTCCTTCCACAATCCCATTTGTCTTTTCAATAGGTATAGTGGCATTGGGGTGAGAAGATCTTGAGCCAAGAGTCAAGCTAATTGTTTTAAGTGTTAGTAACTGCATTGTGTTAAGATTCTAGCAGCCTTGGGTGATCAAGAGTTTTGTCTATTAAACTGATCATCATTATTACTACTGTAATAATGATTTATATCGCACTTGATGCTTTATAATTTTGCAAGCAAAAAAAGATTGTTGCTCCCAAGGAACTTACAGTCAGTCCTGGCATAACATTCTGTTCTACTGTTAAGTAGTCATAATAGAGTAAGAAGAGCTTTGTTCAAATGTGGAAGCTGGATGTGTTTCTTGCGCATGGAAGCTTCCAACACTGTGGTGCCGATGGCTCCCTAATGCAAGAAGGGAAAATGTTATGTGATTCTTAAGAGAAAGGGATATTTCGGTACGTTTCCCAGGTGAAATGTTGCAGGTTTCTGAATTGTACTCTTGCAGTTGTAAAGCTGTTTATAAGAATAAAGCATGGAAGTGTGGGGCACTATTAGAATGTGTGTAAAAATGGATTGACAGAACTGCGAAGATTGTTTCCCCCCTAAAAATGTATATCCTGCCCCCTCGTGGTTTATCATCCTCATAATTGCTTGTTGTTGTTTAGTCGTTTAGTTGTGTCCGACTCTTCGTGACCCCATGGACCAGAGCACGCCAGGCACTCCTGTCTTCCACTGCCACCCACAGTTTGGTCAGACCCATGTTTGTAGCTTCAAGAACACTGTCCAACCATCTTGTCCTCTGTCGTCCCCTTCTCCTTGTGCCCTCTATCTTTCCCAACATCAGGGTCTTTTCCAGGGAGTCTTCTCTTCTCATGAGGTGGCCAAAGTCTTGGAGCCTCAGCTTCAGGATCTGTCCTTCCAGTGAGAACTCAGGGCTGATTTCCTTCAGAATGGAGAGGTTTGATCTTCTTGCAGTCCATGGGACTCTCAAGAGTCTCCTCCAGCACCGTAATTCAAAAGCATCAATTCTTTGGCGATCAGCCTTCTTGATGGTCCAGCTCTCACTTCCATACATCACTACTGGGAAAACCATAGCTTTAACTATACGGACCTTTGTTGGCAAGGTGATGTCTCTGCTTTTTAAGATGCTGTCTAGGTTTGCCATCGCCTTTCTCCCAAGGAGCAGGCGTCTTTTAATTTCCTGGCTGCTGTCACCATCTGCAGTGATCATGGAGTCCAAGAAAGTAAAATCTCTCACTGCCTCCATTTCTTCCTCTTCTATTTGCCAGGAGGTGATGGGACCAGTGGCCATGATCTTTGATTTTTTGATGTTGAGCTTCAGACCATATTTTGCGCTCTCCTCTTTCACCCTCATTAAAAGGTTCTTTAATTCCTCCTCACTTTCTGCCATCAAGGTTGTGTCATCTGCATATCTGAGGTTGTTGATATTTCTTCCAGCGATCTTAATTCCAGCTTGGGATTCATCCAGCCCAGCCTTTCGCATGATGAATTCTGCATATAAGTTAAATAAGGAGGTAGACAATATACAGTATATATACATAATTGCTTACTTGTGTAAAAATACAAACAAAAAATACAAAACAATAGCACAGCACATGCTGTAAGCTCCAGTCAATAAAAAACTCATAGCGGCTTAAATGTTAAAAGTTTGCAATGTTCACCTGGGGAAATGGGAAGTTCTTTGCCATGTGGTATCAGTCCATGAAGTGTTGGGAGGGCATTTCACAGGTTGGATACCAACACTGAAAGGGCAGGCAGGCTTTCTCTGCTTGCTACCTGCCTACTCCCAATGGTGGGGACACGTGGAGAACTGCCTCAAGATGTACAGTAGATCCCTGCATGAGGGCACATCAGTGTTATACACAGAGGTAGAAAAGCTAAGAGGCAAATGGCTCCTGGAACCTGGGTTACAGGCACAAAAGCAGAATAGCTAGTCGCCACCCCCACTCCCCAATGCAGCAGCACTTACTATTTATTTTTTTTGAAATGCATGAACTAATACACAATTCACATCAGTGACACATTGTCAACACCACGTTTTTAATAGATACAAGAGAAGATTGTCCAGCAGATACCTAGGCCCTAAGCCATGCAAACCTTTAAATGTGAGCATCTGCTCTTTGAAGTGAGCCTGAAAGCAGACCAAATAATTATCAGTGATCCCAGTGTTGAAGAAGAATGTTCGACTGTGATGCCGAGGTACCAGTTTAACCTGCCTGGTGTGATATACACTGGATTGTTTAGAAATTACTGAAGAGTTGGTGACGTGTCAAGCTAATGAACCAAACCTTTGTGAGTTAGGCATTTGTGGATTTTTTTAAGCAGAGGAGGAAACTGGCAGAGAGCTTATTTTCTCTGGCTGAGGCAATAGAGAGAGGCAGTAGTAGTCCTAGACCTGGTAGCATTTATGTGATTCCCATTCTGCTAGGAATAGCATTGGGATAATGTGAATTGGGGTTCTTTTGAGGTACTTTTACCGCCCTTTGATGATTGCCTATTGTTCCATGATCACCTACCATCTTTTGTTTGTAAATACTTTTTAAAAATCTGTCACAAAATTGAACTTAGCATCTGTGTTGGATAATAAGGGAACAATGTTGCACTGCATAAAACACCCTTACAAAGTGTTTGCATATTCATGCTGTTGTTGTTACAATAATAATAATGTTTATTACCTGCCCTTCACCAACTGGTCCCAGAGTTGGTTACAACAATTTAAAATTCAGTGTTAAAAACCGTTAGTACGGACCCTAAAATTTCAGATGCCAAAGGCCAGGGGAAAGAGATGTGTCTTCAGCAACAGTCAGGGTTACTTTGAATGTGCTGATCCAAAGCTACACGTATATATACCTGAGCTTTAAAAGCAAATTACTACGAAGTCTAAATAATCAATATAAACCACAATCAGTTTATACACATCATATTTTTGATCTCCCAGTACTGTCATCTCATTAGGAAGGCCACTAAAACCAGTACAACAACTGTTTGCAATAACTTGTGTGGAAAAAGATGATAGGAGACATTCTGTTTTCTGGGATAACAAAGGAAATCTTTCCACTGTACTCTTGGCTCTAGCCTCCAACTCAAGGCCTCATAACAGCTTCAAAATAAAACCAGTTCAGGTTTTCTCTGTATTCCCAAACCTGTATATAAATAAGGTCCACAACCCAATCCTACCTCATATACCTTGAAGCAAGATTCAACAACTTTCAAGTAGTTTATTTAGGTAAGGTAAAGGGAAAGGGACCCCTAACCATTAGGTCCAGTCGTGGCCGACTTTGGGGTTGTTCATCTCGCTTTATTGGCTGAGGGAGCCGGCATACAGCTTCTGGGTCATGTGGCCAGCATGGCTAAGCCGCTTCTGGCGAACCAGAGCAGCATAGGGAAACGCCGTTTACCTTCCCGCTGGGGAGGTACCTATTTATATACTTGCACTTTGACGTGCTTTTGAACTGCTAGCTTGGCAGGAACAGGGACCGAGCAACGGGAGCTCACCCTGTCACGGGGATTCAAACCGCTGACCTTCTGATCGGCAAGTCCTAGGCTCTGTGGTTTAACCCACAGCATGCAAATCCCTGCAAATAATTTTTTTGTATCTTCACAGTGACTCCAAAGCTGCGTATGCATTACAGACTTAGAAGTTTTTCCCCTCAGTTAATATTGAAGCAGTTTTGGCGGGGTGGGTGGGTGGGTGGGATTGAATCAAAACTCAATATTTCATAAGGAACAGCAGATTAGGTATGGCTAATGTGTGTATACCACTTCCCAAACCAGCAGTGAGAGTGCACTTGATGCAGAGTAAACAGGAATGTGTACACAGCCTTATAATTTGCCTACAAGACCATACTGTCAATGTATTTTTCCCTGTTGGTGTTACTGGAATCATAAAATCATTGAGTGCACGGTATGGGTGAGTTATTAGCTCAAAGTTTACCCTTCTCTTCCGTAGGCTTATTCAGTGTCATCAGTTGCTATGTTGTACCTGTGTGGCTGATGATGGGTGCTGCACTTGTCTTGAAGTTGACATTTAGCAATGCAGTAAAAAGTTATATTTTTGACTTGGGTATAGCATGGGTCGAACACACAGGAAAGTTCAAGCACCCATATCAACTTATAGCAGTGTGTGGCATTAAAGGTTCTTTTATCAGGATACTTCCATCACATTGCTGGTAGTTTTTTTTTCCTTTTTAGTGAAGACATTTCAGGCTGCTTTTATGATTAGACAGCCTCTTTGCAGACACCTTGGTAGTACATGAGAGCCCCTGCTATGGTTGCGGCTAGGCAGTGCTCAGTCGGAGGTGAACACTGGCATCCCTGTGCTGGGGCTGTGCATATGGGTGCTGGGAAGTGCGTGTTTATTTTGGTTCCAAAAAGAGCTGTTACAGTTGTACAAGTGGTACCTGTTAGGTGTGTTTCCCCCACATAAAGGCACTTGTTATCACAAGTGACACTTCTATGTGAGTTTTTTGCCTAGTTGTGAGCCTCATGGGTGCTTCTGTAAGTGCCAACAGCCCTTTTACTCTGAGCAGTGTGGAAGATAATTTCTTTTATTTTCTAGTAGCACAAATGCAGGACTCAAGATTACATATGCTTGTCTCTAAGATTCTGGTTATCTCAAGGCTTACCTCCCGATCAGTTCCTATTCTTGTAATGTATCCCCGAGGACTATTTTCAGTTTATCTTCCAGTTCAAGTACCTCATGCTGGATTAACCAGTGATTTTGTGTGTTTGCTATTCCTAAAATGAAAGAGATTCTTACCCTGTTTGATTTAATTTTGATTTCTATAAATGCCTCCTATTCTCAGTTGCTTCTCTCTTGATGTAGGCTTCTAATTTCATGTGGCTTCCAATTTCCCAAGGAGCTGATTGGCATTTTCTATAGCAGTGTTTCCCAACCGGTGTTCCGCGGCACACTACTGTGCCGTGAGACATTGGCTGGTGTGCCGTGGGAGGGAGGCGAGCGAGTCGGGCGGTGAGAGGCGGCGGCGGCGAGGATCCGCGTCGAGCCAGGGGCGGCTCCGCGGTGGTGGTGCCAAGCGGCGGGGCAGCGCGTGAAAAAGTGAGGAGCGCGAGACAGCGGAGGAGGAGGAGGCCGGCATGTCCGGGCAGCAGCAGCAACAACAGCAGCAGCAACTCCCGGCGACGGCTCCTCAAGCCCCGCCGCCGCCCCCTCCTCCGCCCGCTATCGCCGCCACCACCACAACAGCCGCCGCCGCCTCAGTTGCCGCCGTCCCTCAGTCCCTCGCTCTGCTGCCTCCTCCCACCCCCAAAGCTTGGAGGTTCCCCGGCAAGGGGGAGGGAAAAAACTTTCACTTTCGTGCGTCCCTCCCGGCGTGACGCTGCGCGCTGACGTCACGGGGCGGGGCTTTAATGGTGGTGTGCCGCGAGATTTTTTTCAGTAAACAGGTGTGCCGTTGCCCAAAAAAGTTTGGGAAACACTGTTCTATAGCATTGTATGCACTGCTGAACGAGTATGTTAGAGCAACTTTCAGACTATGACAGTAGCAAAGCATGCACAGATGGCCACTGTGTTTCTGTATGTACTTTCTTTGATATGTTAGCCATAATTTGGTCAGCAATCTCATGATAGTGCTATGTCCTTTGAATTTGTATCCATCTGAGAGTTTGCATTCACACTACTCTTAATGCGGCAATTTCAATCTATGCAGTATTTTGGCACAGTTCTGTGAATATAACATTTCTTCTGCAATAGGAGCAGGACAGTTTTACTGTAATAATTGTTTTAATGCAAAATTGAATGGTATTACCTTATTCAAACTTGGTTTATGGGTCTTAGACTTTCTACTGTCATACATCCTTTATCTGTTGCTTGTGTATAGAATTTTATGCACAGTTTTAAATATTTGTCCTTTGTGCATTTTGGTTTTTTGGCAGAGCGACATTTAGAGCCATCTGAAAGTTCATTTATGGTTTTAAAATGTGCACAATTCTCCCCAGGTTTTTTTTATCTGATAAGTATATGGTTCATTTATTCACTCTTTGCAGCAAATTCTTAATGAAGATTTTAAACAAGAGCCAGGGCAGAGACATGATTGATACAGTACTGCTTTCCTGTAACATATGGATGTAACTTCATATTCTTCTCAGTATGGAGTACGTTTTGGTCATTAGTTATCCACCCAATAGTAATTCCCTCGTGTCTCAAGCTTTCTCAATAGCACTAGGTTTAAAGATACACTTAAGTCTAGGCATCAGATGATAGCCATAAGTAAAACAGATGGGGCCTGTGTCCAAGAACTGAAAAAGTGTCCCTCTTCACTTATCAGTCTGGTGAGAAATTGTGAGGTTAATGAATAAATTAGAAACCTGTACATATTGGGTTACAGATTGTAAAGATAGCTTTGCTGAAGGGTGACTATGATCTTCGATAGAGATTTTGGGCATGCATTGACCTTGCAATTCTTCTGGTGTATTTACCAGACCTTATCAATAGAATACAGCTTTGTAAATAAGCAGTGCTCCAGCAGCCATCTGCATTTCGATGCTGGATGTGGAAAAGGGAACTTCTGTCCCCTGGGCAGCCTGCTTGATCTCTATGCTTCATGCAGAAGAGGGATGCAGTGCTCTGTACTTTTCCACCAGTCCTCCCCCCCCCCCGCCCCCAGATGCAATTCTTCCTTGCCTGTGGCTAGCAGGAGAGTGGTTAAATCCAAAGCTGATAAAATATAATGTCATCTTTGTTCTTTGGGCATTAATGTTCTTATTGGAAACTGACACACTTTCCAAGAAGTTATAGCATTTAACGTATTTGCTAATAATCAGCATGTGCTTAATTTTTGTTGCAGTCCCATGACCCCAACTATACGATTCTTACTTTTGACTGCTAATGGGCATGTTTTACATCTCTTTGTACCGTGAGACAGGCTGAGGAGAAAAGCATGCATTGTGTTATGTCTGTGATCGCAGATTGACTAGCACAGTCTGAAAAGAGGCTGTGGATGCTGAGAGCAAGATCAGCTTCATTGCTCTTCCTGCATCAGCAGCAGCAGCATCTATAAAGCATCCTGGGAATTGCCTGCTCTACGTTCAGTGCAAGCTGGTCACATGAGTCTGAATTTTCAGTTCAGTTCATTAGTCAGCCATTTTGGTCAACACCCTGCTTACTGCGCACAACCAATCCTATTATCACTCTGTATCTTGGCTTGTCTGGAGGGGTGAGAGAACAAGAGAGCCTCGTCGATTTCTGCAATTCTGGATGTGTTTTCTTCAATGCATTTTACCATTTTGGATTTATTTTTTTAAGCATCTTTAGGAAATAGTAAACAGAGCTTCTCCTATCCTCTGAAGGCCAGATTTGCTGTGGTCATTTACCAGTACGCTGCTTATAGTCAAATTGAAGAAAAGAGTGTGTCTTTCGGAAGAAAACAGAGGAAGAGACCACAGAGGAGAAGAGGCATCTTTTCTTCCCTTTGCACTGTGCCTTGCCTTTCTCAGACTTGTGCAGCTGCGTGATTTTTCAGCAGCTCTTTTTTGACTTAGCAAGGTATTCCCCCCATCATCAGAAAGCCTCCCCCTCTTTTAGCCTATATATTTTATTTTATTGTTGTACCAGCTGAGTCATCATGTCTGCTCTGACGCCTCAAAGCGACATGCCAACCCCCACCACAGACAAGATCACACAAGCTGCCATGGAGACCATCTATCTTTGCAAATTCCGAGTGTCCATGGATGGAGAATGGCTCTGTTTGCGAGAGCTGGATGACATCTCTCTCACGCCCGACCCTGAACCTACCCATGAAGGTATGGTTGCATTTTCTATGTAGGGAGGCCTGCAGGTCTTGTTTTGGGTTAAAGAGGCTGGGAAGGAGGGTGCTGGTCTTCACCACCCCATAACTTTATGTAGGAATATGGGAAACTTGACATATTTTAATTGCTTCATTGCAGTATAACCTAATTTGATACAGATTTCCAAAACAGCTGCTGGACTTTTAAGATGACTCACCTGCATCCTAAACAACTCCTGTGCTCATTTGCTTTGTTTTTCTTAGACCCCACCCCTAGCAACCAAGATATATCTCTGTGAGATGAAGTTGTGTATTTATGTGCACCACCTCAAATAAAGAAACCTTGATGTTTCAATAGTAGCGTTTTGATCTGTGTTTTCTTCTTTAAATATTGCTTTTGAAAAAGCTTTTATTTTATAAATGGAGCTGAATTTAGAATATTATGCTTATAAGGTTGGGAAACTCCTGTGTACTTTCAAAGCTAGATATTGTAGCAGGTGTCTCTTTCAAAAATCACAAAGTATATTTACATGGACTTACTGACGTTTATAGTGTTCTAAAGTCTGGATGACATAGGCAGAAAGTACAGTTTATTTGGGAATTAAAAATGATACCTCATGGCAGTCTATTTTGTAAGAAGGGCAATTTAGATGGTAGGAGATGCTATTGGAATTAGGAAATTGAATAATATAAAGGCTTATTCTTCAACTCCCCTATATCTCGTCATTTGAAACAGTAAGGCACCTGGAGCTGGCAGATATAGCATGTCTCTTAAAACCCAATGGGTTACTCATTGGATTCCTGCTTTGATGGTTACTGTGAACTAAAGGTGAGAGCACAGCCCAATTTGTAGCATCATGCCCCAGTTTAGTCATGTCTGCAAAACCTGTACCACTTGGCATTGTCACTGTCAACAGCCTTTAACCACACTGAGTTTGTTTCAAGGTGAGTGTTGTTTTTCATTTTGTAGTGTACAAAAGTAACCAAGGCTGGCCCCCAAGCATTTTAGCTGGGAGACTTGCTAGTGCAGTCCCCCCCCCCCCTTTGTTCACATGTTGGTTCCCATCTCTGACCCGGAAATGAAACAGAGCTTCTTTGTGCTGCATTGTCTTCATAACCCACTGCCAGCAGCTTGTGGAAATATTCAGAAGGATTCTGTCACTCACCAGCTGGTTCTAGCCCACCCTGTGGGAGTTGGTAGCAATAAGTAGCAGCTTTAAAATTAAAGTGGTAGCAGTTCAAAAGTCAAAGCAAGCATCCTTTTTATCATATCTTGGTATATGGACAGTACTGTTGTCAGTACATCATGTGGAATAAAACAAGCAGTTGATATGGCAAGCATCAAATGACTTTAAAGTCCTGATTAAAAGGATGCAGCCACAGACTCCTATGGTTTGTAGTCCGTGTAAATGAGCAAATAATGAGGTGCTTACGTTTGAGGAAATTACTTGGAAATAACAAGCTTAGCATGAATTAGAAGTGTCCATGTACCTCCTGTCTTGCTGTGCTTACTACAGGAGAGTCTTGGTGTTGATTGGGTAGAACATATCTTCATTCTTTCTCTGGGGGTTTTCCTACTTTCTTTTGATATTACTTATTATGCTGTGATAGACTCTGCTACAAATGTAGGGCAAGCCATCAAAGTATGGCAAATGAGATTTTGCTGTCGTCAAATTATCTAACACTTGGAAAAAAGATACAGACTATTTTTTTGCAATTTCCTCACCTAAGTAGATCGATAGTAAGTCCAAGTCTCTGATAAAATACTTACAAACTTATGATTTATAGGGATGTAGGTGTCTTGACCTTAGGGAACACACACACACACACACACACACACACACACACACACACACAGAAACACACACACACAAAATACCATCAGTGGCATTTTTTTTCATTAGTTACAAAATCTTGTTCCATCTAAGATTACCATGGCTGATAATCAGAAAACTATTTCTTTAATGGAATTATGGCCAATATTAGTTGTAATTGTTTGCATTTCTGGCATTGTACACTTTCCAGTGTTATGTGAGCACCTTTGTTTATTCTTTCCCATACAGCACAGTAGTTAAAATTTCTGCTAATGATAGCAGTTTTGGTACTGCCAAAACTAATGTAAAATAAGTGCAAGAAGTGTATCAAAAACACTCTTCAGATTTTTACAGCTTGCCCCAGCTTGGTGCCCTCCAGATGTTTTGTACTATCAACTTCAGCCAGGATGGCTAATGGGAAGGAGTGATAGGAATTGTAGTCAAAACCTCCTGGAGGGCACCAGGTTGGGCAAGGCTGCCTCATATCATTGCATTTTGAGAATGTCTTTGGGACTGCATGAGGCTGTAGCTCATTGGTTGAGCATCTGCCTTGAATGCAGAAGGTCCCAGGTTCAATCCCCCCCCAAGTCCAGGTAGGGTTAGGAGATAATCCTGCCTGAAACCTGAATAGCTTCTGTCAGTGTAGACAATACTGAGCTAGATGCTCTGACTCAGTTTAAGGCAGCATCCTACTTTACCATAATTATTAAGAGTTTCAAGATTCTAATGCATAGCGGTATTTATTTTAGTACAGTACTCTCAAATGATGGTGCAAATTTGTAAGACGTGGGGTTTTGCAAGATGCAGCTGTCTAAAGAGAAACCTGGAGCCACTTTGGATTTTCCCTATTCATACCTCAAGCAGAGAAGAATTTTCATAGCATTTAATGCAGAAAGGCCTTTTCTTGAACAGCCTCTGAACTGCACTAGAATTCTCTTAAGAGATTATGTGAAACGGCTTTAAAGGCAAGAAATATATTGTTAGAAACAGGGAGGGTGAACTCTTGCCTTCAAGACTTGCTTGTGGGCTTCCCTGGTTGAAAACAGGATGCTGGACTAGACGGGCATATGGTCTGATCCAGAAGGGCTCTTCCTGTGGTTTTCTTGCCACATTTCCAAACTAGGGTCCAACAGTTAAAACTGGTATCATTTGATAAGTGTCACACAAAGGCAGCCTGAAGAAAAGTGTGCAAGAGGCAAGGGGTGCAGAGTTGAGGATCAAAGTTATTCTCTCAGCATCGCTTCCTATGGACTGATGAAAGTAAGATGAAACTGTTCAACAATCTAGCAGAGATCAACTCGAAATATAGCTGTGACAAGTTTTCTGATGATAATGTTTGATATAAAATATCAGCCATTTTGACGTGGGCAATGTGGCTGCACGTAGCCAAGAAGAAATGGACTTGCGGGAAATTTATCTGCATGTGAGTTGCTGCTCCTGCTGCTGAGGCTAGACACGAAATCTGATAAGGACTGTTTGGTTCTGATGTTGTAGCCGTCACCATTTCATGCTTTCCACAGATTCCCACTGAGCAGGGCGCAATGTGGTTAAGTGAGGGCAAGCACAATGCACATTGTCACCATACCAGCATACCAACATGTGCCTAAAAAGCAACATGTGTTTGTATGAATGTAAAGAACCAAGCAGTTGTGTGCTCATGGAACAATAAAAAGCACAGTAAATGGTTTGCCTCCCTTTGCATGATGAAAACTTACAAAATAATCCAATGCTATTTGGTGCTGAATCCTGCAAGTAGTTTATTGTAGGAGGGCGAAAGAATAGGGCTCTGGTTGCAGCACTTTGCCTAATACCGACAGCCTGAGCTGAAGGAGCTTTTGTGGCATAGTGGTTAAAAGAATGAGATGAGCTCAAAAAGCTATGTGCAGATCTTACTTCAGCCAGGAGTTCACTAGGTGACTAAGTAAACCCAGGGCTATTTGATGGGTGAAATTCCTGGTTAACACTGATTATTTGGGTCTACCTCAACCTGAGCTCAGGCCTGGTTTTGGAACTGAATCGGCCTTGGTCACCCTGCCCCATTATAAGAGAGGTACAGAGGAGTGTGAACCTGTTACTCTTAATCTCTCAGTGGTCATTAGGAGTACAGTAGTACAGTACAGTACTAGTAGTACAGTACTGTAGTACAGTATTTTAATATATATTTTTTGGAAGCCGCCCAGAGTGGCTGGGGAGGCCCAGCCAGATGGGCGGGGTATAAATAATATATTATTATTATTATTATTATTATTATTATTATTATTGAGTATGGTGCCATCAGTACACTGATGAGACACAGCTCTTTTTCTCCATAGCTTCTGAATTGGCTGTGTAAGCCCTGGACCACCTAAATGCAATGGTGGAGTGGATGAGGGCCAATAAACTGTTTTTGAATCCTGGGAAGATGGAGGCTTTGTGGGTAGGTCATTCACATTTCTGGAAGGCCGGACATTTTCCTGTTCAAAGGTGTACTCCTGGATTCACCTTTGTCATTTTAGTTCGCAATAACCTCTTTGGTTAGGGATGCCTTTTACCAGCTTCATTTGGTATGCCAGCTATGTTTTTATCTGGACTGGGATTGCCTACAGTGAGGGGGGGAAAGTATTCGATCCCCTACTAAATTTGCCTGTGGAGGGAGCTGAAGGTTTGAGTAGCTACACATCAGCCTTGAAATCTTACTGACTTGGAGAGGATCTGCAAAGAGGAGTGGGACAAAATACTGAGATGTGTGCAAACCTGGTGGCCACCTACAAGAAACGTCTGACCTCTGTAATTGCCAGCAAGGGGTTTGCCACCAAGTACTAAGTCATCTTTTGCAAAGGGATCAAATACTTATTTCACTCATTATAAGGTAAAGGTAAAGGTACCCCTGCCCATACGGGCCAGTCTTGCCAGACTCTAGGGTTGTGCGCTCATCTCACTCTATAGGCCGGGAGCCAGCGCTGTCCGCAGACACTTCCGGGTCACGTGGCCAGCGTGACGAAGCTGCTCTCACTCATTATAATGCACATCAATCTCTGAGTTTTGTCTTCTGGCTTTCTGGGGGTTTTCCCGTTGTTATTCTGTCTCTCACAGCTACAATAAACCTACCATTAAAATTATGGACTGATCATTTCTTCGTCAGAGGGCAAATGGGCAAATTTAGCAGGGGATCAAATACTTCCCCCCTTCACTGTATCAATGTAGTCCATGTATTGGTAACATGGACTACATTGATACAGGATTACTGTATCAATGTAGAGAGGAGGATTACTGCAATATACTCTATGTGGGGTTGCCCATGGGCCTGGTCTGGCGGGTTTAGCTGGTGCAGAATTCAAGAATTAGACTGCTGATGGGGGACAAACAGTCAACAGCATGTAACACCTCTGCTAAAACATCTGCACTGGCGGCCAGTATACTGTCAGTTCAAGTCTCTTGTGCTAATATACAAAGCCTGAACAACTTAGGTCTAGAATACCTGAAGGTTCACCTTAGCCCTTTTATTCCAGCTTTGATCACTGAGATCATCCGCTGGAGTGCTGTTAATTGACCCTTGCATTATAGAGGTCCGACTGACTTAAACTAGAAGTTGGGCACTTAGTGTCCCTGGTCCAATGCTGCGGAATACTTTTCCATCAGATATTTGACAAGGAGTTCAACCTTTTTTGGATGCGGAAATATTCTTGGAAGTGTGTGGACAGTGCCTGGTGAATTTTGAAAGCCAGAGGAGTTAATGAATAACATTTTTAGTGTTCAAATGGCAAAGTCTCATGTAGTTCCTAGTCCCTCTACACAGCTAGCAAAAACAACAGGAAGAAATGCAAGTTAAGGGGTAAGAAATAAAGAATGTTTATGACTTGCTGAATTCAGTTTTGATTGCATAATTTAAATGACATTGTTCAGATTTATTTGTATTTAATTTTTTACACAGTATAAATCTAGCCCTGGGCAACTTGCTGCCTCTGAGTCTCAAGCTCCTCCCTCATTTGTAGTATGGAGGCAACACTTCCCTTAATTTCTCAAAGTGCTGTGCAAATAGCTTTTGTTGCATCCCAAGATTAGTGAACTTAAGGGAGTTCATGGAAGGATAGTTTCCAGCAAACATTGCATCCTCTAAAAGCTTCTTTGGAAAGCTGGGGTGGCTGTCCAATGTTGTGTGCAGGAGGTCTCTAGGGGAGGGAGTATAGCCCAAAATTGGGCTTGCCCCATAGAAGTTAGCTTAAGGAAGATTGCAGAAGGAAAGTTTTTGGCCCCTTCCTTCCTTCCTTCCTTCCCCAGGCAGCCATCCTAACCCATTCCTCATTGTTCAATAGGGCACCCTAACCCTCTGGAGTTGCTTTTTGGGGGTTGCCAGTGGCTATAGGGGATGGCAAACTTTTCTTCTGTCAGTTTCCATAAATTAAGCCGCCTTAGGATCCAAATAGATGTTTCAAAACAGCATCTGCTACAACAGCAAGTCTTTCCATTGCAAAAAATGAAAGATAAGAGCAGGTTTCTTCTGAGTTCTAGTGTATGTGAGCACAGGAAAATACACACACACTAATAAAATTTTGAGGAACAGTGTCTATTAATATATGGATTTACATTAAAATAAAAAAAACTACTGCTACTAATAATATGCAACATACAAAAGGTTTTAAAAGAATACAACTAAATATATATTAAGACACAAATGGTTAAGCATACCTCTAGAATTATGACCACCTTTGTAGTTCGTGTTACTATGTTTAATGGGCTTGCAGAATATAAAAACACGAAGTAGGACATCAGTTCTGAGATATAGGGGTCTTTTGTGCGTTGAATTATTAGGATCACTTTAAAATGTATGCTGTTTTCATACTCAAGTTTCTCTGCTACTCACAAGTTAATACAGGAGAGCACAAGATTATAGCTCTCTTGTGGGAAGAAAGCCACGATGGGTGTGTCATTTGCTTGCTCCAGTAATCCTAGTACAGGCAGATTACTGAAGATCTCTGCCTGTACTAGGAAGCAATTCTTTCACTCAGGTTTACGGCTCTGCCTTTAGGCCTTTACAGAGGGAAAGAAAATGTAAGTATGAACCTAGAATAATAACTGATTTTAGAATTGGTTCCTGTTTGACAAGATATTGAAATGATTGTGCGTGTGAGGCAAGCTGCGTCCTTTGTTTTCTCAGGACATTTCTCTCCCCGCCCCCACTTACCTAACAACTCTGCTGAAGTCCAGCGCGCAGTGGTTAATTTTTGTTTAATGGAAGGGGTGCTATTCGTGCATTGCTAGAGTACTGAACCATGGTACCACCAATAAATTTGGCTGTATTTAAGTGCAAGCAATATCTTAAGATTTGTTTTAACATGGTGCCTTACCCTAACCTTGGTTCAAAACAAGGGAACAGATTTCTTCCTTTTATTTGGAGGGATTTATTTTTGAGGTGGTTCTGAATTGTACCATAAAACTTCTTGGGTAGATTTTTATACCTAGTCAGGCAGGTTATAAATCCAGTTTAAGCATATCCACGCCACTTGATTTAAAATTAATGTGTTTGTATGACTTTGAAAGCTTTTAAAAACGATCCTCTCATTGTGTTTAATAAATTCAATCTGTTGCTTTATGCAGACTATACTAACTTATGAATTTTAAAATCTTTAACCCCTTTGGTACGTATCTGGTATACCAACCCCCCTTTGTGTTCCTTTTCTTATCTTGATTTTTCAGTCTTTTCTTTGAATCATGGCTTGCATGACATTTTTCTTTCTTTTCCTTTTTCGCTGTTTGCAAAGACTCTTGGGAGGATTTGACAGATTTGGTGGAGCAATTGCGCGATGATACAGAAGGTGCGTGCCACACCAACATCTTTCAGCTATTATTTCCATTTCATTTTCAACTGGCTTTTCTTGTCTGTCTTTGAGCTGGATCACCAGGTACCCTCCAGTGATAGCAACTGGATCATACATGTTTGTAACTGTATTGTGCTGACCTTTCCTTTGTTAAAATGTTTGTTTTTCCTTTTGAAAAACCAGTTGCATGTATTATTTTCTCAGAATGCATCCATCCTGATATTTATTTTGGGAAGTGAGAGGTAGCACAGCCCACATCAAGTTCCATGGCTTGTTCACTGTATAGCAGTCTACTTCTGAAGTTTTGGGGTGTCTTTATACATGGGCACAAAAGATCTCATAAAGGACCATACAGTTTCCTACATGTGGTTGGAAGACCACTTCTTCACTCTCTTACTTCCCAATCATTGTTCTACACCACTTCCTTCCTTATTGCCGACTTCTAAAACTTGTGCGGAATTCGAGTCTTTGTACCTGTTCACCATAGATATCTTGCTGGTTTCTTCTGATAATTTTATGCAGCAGAAGCAAAGTGTGGTGCTTTGTGATCCCATGTCTGTTTCGTTTTTCCTGGCACACTGTCTCAGAATTATTGTAGTGCAAATGGATGCACATAGTGCATGTGTGGGGTTGTGCAAATTCATTATCACTGTAGAACAAAATACCGTGAGGAGGGAATGTGTATATTTGGGAAATGATACCAATAAGTGTGCCTCTGCAAGACAAATACAGTTTTTGAACATAATCCATTCCAGAAGACCGTTCGACTTCTGAAATGTTCAAAAACCGAAGATCAAAGGGCGGTCGGCAAAATCCATTGAAAAAATGGAGAAACGCGCCTTGGAAGCTGTTTGACTTCCGAGGCACGTTCGAAAATGGAAGCAATTACTTCTGGGTTGCTGGCGTTCGGGTTCCGAATTGTTCGTCAATGGAGATGTTCGAGAACCGAGGTTTGACCGTAATCCTTTATAGAGGGTGGGGATTAAATGGGGAAATGGCACCAGGGGAAGGGGATCTACTCCTTGTGTTGAGATCCTGATCGGATTTCCTCCCCTTGTGTTGTTGTTTTCAATGTGGGAGATTCTACCACAACCGTGAGTCTCCCACCTTGTGTCTAGTTGTGCCCTAAGGCGTACTTTATCGCTGTCTTAAGAGTTCTGTTTTCACCTAACCTTGTTGTACATATGGTGTAGTTGCTTATGTTTTGTTTAGCATTTAGAGCTACACTTGCTTTGGTTGACAGGAAAAATGGGGATGTACAGAGGAAGCAAAATCCCAGAAAGAGGAAGGATGGCAAACATGACCTTTAGACCTTTCTCACAAGATATGTTCTATAGAGCAGCAAAACACACATTCCATGGAGTTGTAAAAACATTGTTTGAGTTGGGTCACCTTGAAGTGAGAAATTCTTAGGTTGTAATCCTGCACATGCATACCCTGGAGTGAACTCCATTAACTTCTATGGGGCTTTCTTCAGAATAGGATTGTGCTGTTAAGAAGATTGAAAAAATGTTCATCCATGTATTACACATTTGAAAGCAATAACATTAAATGCTGAAGCTCCTGAAGGAGGCAAAGAATAATGGTACAGTCTAGCGCAGAAAAGCTGATGAATTGTTATGCAGACTTTTTAAAAATTGCAAACTGATATGGAAATAGGAGGAACTGAACTTTAGATTGGAAAATGAGAAACCAAAATTGACAGATTTGCCCGTCTGTAACTTGCCCTGATCCAAACCTTTGCCATACATTTTGTCATGCGAGTTTCAGGTTTTTCCTGTGGAAATTGGGGAGAATCTATTGCCAAGTTTATGAATCCACTCCGCTAACAGAGGACATTGTCTAAACAAGGTGAGGTAGTGGTTCAAAGAGCTTTGAGTTCAGATTTTGAGCTTTTTTAGAACCAGTTGCAATGGTTGTTTTAGTCAGGCACATGTTTTTATCTGTTCCTGTGTGCCTCACTGCAGAACTAAGATCAGGCTTCCCCAAACTTGGCCCTCCATATGTTTTTGGCCTACAACTCCCATGATCCTTAGCTAGCAGGACCAGTGGTCAGGGATGATGGGAATTGTAGTCTCAAAACATCTGGAGGGCCAAGGTTGAGGAAGCCTGACTAAGATAGTTATAGCATCCTAATCGACAGAGGATATGGTTCATGGGGACAATGCCCAGTGTTGCCTGCTCAAAATGTAAAGGAAGCATTTGCAATTTGATTACAGTTTATACATGCTTTGCAGTGAAAAGAATCCATTTTAAATCTGCTTTCTGTGTCGACTCATTTAAACAAATGCATTCATGTCAGTGTATTAGATTATGTTGCTTTTCCATTCCAGAGTCCTCACTGTCTGTCCTTGTAGTGACTGCAACACAGTGTACTTTCAAGTGGGTTTATATTAACAAAGTAGTTAGCCAGCTTCATCCAGCAGCCTTGTTAGTTAGCTGAGAAACTTCTTACTGTTGCAGTTTTGACTGTCTCTCTCACATGTATGCATTTATATGTTGATATGATCTTTGGAGTTGGTTAGGAATACAATGTCTGCTTTGTATCTGGACTTCCTCCTTTGAAAAATATGTCAGGGAAATCCTCTGTTGGAATACAGTTTCATAGTGGCTGACATCACTCTTTCAAGACAGACAAGTTGTTTTACAAATCCCAAGGCCTATATTGCTACAATAAAATTGTATTCTACAATAAAAGTAGAGAGAATGTCAATATGGGAATGTCAGTAAATAGGCAGATTCAAATTATATGTGATTAGTTTGTCTTCTCTTCAGAGGCAGAGGAGATGATTCATTGGGATATACGTATATCATATATTTGATAAATGAGATCAACTACACTTCTGCAGATCTCATTCCTCCAAAACTAGTTATAATGTCTCATTGGTCAACGACCAGCTTGGCTTCATTTTGGGAGCACATACATTTCAGGCATTAATCTGTCATTGCTGCTCTCAGTTTTATATATTGAGATAATCAAATGATAAACTGTTGTGTTTCTGATTAAAAACATGCACACATTTGAGCTTCATCTTGCCATTCAAATTTGACCTCAAGGCATGCATTTGTAGTCCAAGACCAAATCTGCTTTCCATCTATACCCTTTTGTCCTTGTTCCCACCTCCCAATGCATTGATTCATATATTTTAATTTTGCACGAACAGGCCATGTATGCAGGAGTCAGCTGACTGGCGTGTGCCTTTCTTTTAATGCATCCACCCAGGAATTGCATAATAGCAAACATCCAATAATGCTCTATTCACTACAAGCTTGTGTGTGTGTGCATACTGTACTTTACGTTCAGTCCTAAAGTGACAGGCTTTCCGCACTCAAAAATAGGAAGATGGTTGTGGGAGAAATCAGTACAGTGACATACAGTGAAATCAACAGGGGGGGAAATGATTATGCCAATGAAGGCTGAATGAGTGAGTGAATGAATGAATGAATGAATGAATGAAGAGGGGGAAATGAAGCAAGGAGATCTGCAAAAATAATTGTTCTTCAGTTTTCCAGTATTGCAGAAACATTTTTATTTTTATTTAAAAAAACATGGCTGCATTTGTGATTTCTGGAGCTTGCTGAAAATAGGCACTACACAACTGAAATCAAGAGTGATGTAGATCATTGTGGAATAAATTGAAACAAAACAGTAATATACACCAAGATCAAATTTTAAAAAGCTTTGGAGAAATAATTGTTTTTCTGTTTTCCAATTGTCAATATTGCACAAATCTGTTTCCCCCCACTATCATGTAAAAAAAATACCCAAACCAACAGGGCTGTGGAAGCTTACCAGAAATAGGCACTACTGCTGTCTGAGCAGTACTGGTTTTAGGAGGATCTAGAGCAGTGGTTCCCAACCTTTTTTGGCGATGCCCCAGTCGTGACCGACTCTGGGGTTGCGGCGCTCATCTCACTTTATTGGCCGAGGGAGCCGGCATACAGCTTCCAGGTCATGTGGCCAGCATGACTAAGCCGCTTCTGGTGAACCAGAGCAGCACACGGAAACGCTGTTTACCTTCCCGCCAGAGTGGTTCCTATTTATCTACTTGCACTTTGATGTGCTTTCGAACTGCTAGGTTGGCAGGAGCAGGGACCCAGTAATGGGAGCTCACCCCGTCACGGGGATTTGAACCGCCGACCTTCTGATCGGCAAGCCCTAGGCTCTGTGGTTTAGACCACAGCGCCACCCGCATCCCCATGCCCCACCTAAGCATCTCTAAAATCCTGATGCCCCTCCTCCGTGATATAATTCTTATTATTCAAAAAAAGAACTCCTATTCACTTGGAGGAAGTCTAAAAGGCCATTCATTGTTAATAACTCATTCTTGAATTCCCGCCCCCTTAAAAATCACATTGCCCCCTTGTGGGGTGTGTGCCCCAAGTTGGGAACCACAGATCTAGAGGGCATAGAAAGGGGAGCAGCAAAAATGGATGCTTGATCCACTTCCAGGAAAAAACTGTCTGCTGTTTCCAGTAGCGTGGTTTGGAGTTGTGTTTTCCAAAACTCAATGGATTATCTCTAGATTGAAGAAATCCAAAATTTTACTGGAACGTTATCAGGACAGGAACTATTTAGGTGGGGTGAATGTGGACGACCTTACATAAAAAGGACTGCTAATTGCTTCAAATGTATATTAAACTCAAGTGTGGACAAACCCTTGGCTAATGTTGGAACTCACACATATTGCCTTTAATTGCTCATGAAACAGAATTCTGGGCAGAAATCCTATTGATATCTTTTTTTGGTTTAATTTGTTAAATACTGCTTGCATGTAATTTGTACATATACTTTGTTTGTACATATACTTTTCTCCAAATTTAATTGCTTATGTAATTGGCTTGACTGGCCGTTTCCTGAGACATTTATAACCTAATTGTGAATGTGTGAGTTAGCATTACATGCAAAGTCATTTTCTTGTGTAAAACAGGCTTAATTTAGAACATAAATACAGATTTTTTAAAACTTGCTTTAAAAAATGTAAAACAGATCTTAGGGGTTTTAAAAAGGATGCTCAAGAAAATATCTAAAACAGCCTAATTTGAGGTGCTTTGGAGACTGTCTGGTTTGGTTTGGGTCCGAGTCTGAATCCTGATATGAAAAAAAATGAAGCTATTGGACCAAGTGTGGAGACAAAGAGGTACAACAGTATCTGTTAGGGATATATTTTTAATGTTTTTCAAAAAGTATTGTCTATAATTTTGACAGACATGGATGACACTTTCAGGCTTGTTATCCCTTCTGAGGGGATGAATCCTGCCAAATTCTGAGGGGATGAATCCTGCCAAATTTCAAAAGGATCTCTAGACAGTTGTTTTCCTACTAGGGCAAGATTTAGAATTTTGAGGTGGATAAAGACAATGACTTGATCTCTCCTATTGTTTTGTGGGCAATTTTGTAGGGAAATAGCACCCACCAGAGAGGTGCTCCTAGATAAGAAACCTGCCAAATTACAGATGAATATCCTGTATCTGGGAGGAGTTTTTTTATGTGCTAGGTGTCCTTAAAGTTGGGCGGGGTTTTTTTGTGGGGTAAGGATTCGCTTCCCTCTCTGCTGTTTTACAGGCAAAAACATTATCATGAAAATGGTATACATTGTAGAGGTATGTGACTTAAGATGCAAAAGGACCTTAGCATCCCACATTTTCCCAGCTAGCAGTACTAGCAGGACTAGCGAAGAGCACAGATAAGAACAAGATAATGCAAGATACAAGATAATGCAAGATACAAGGTGATAATTGCACCATCCCTTTCCCAAAACACTGTGATTGGAGAGCTCTGGAAAAATCATTCCCTCTGATTAGAAGCTAGATCTGTCAGTCACCAAAGAGCTGTATCCTCCTCCCTCTGCCCATTCTGCTGTTTTCCTTATGGCTAATTTCTCTAGAAAATCCCTGCCACAAGTCTCCTAAACCTTTTCCCCAGAGACACTCAGTTTTTCTTTGTTTACTAATTTAAATATTCCAGTAACTGAATCACTTTTGGCTCTGTCTGATGTGCTGCTGTTGCCATAGTTTTAAAAAACAAGACCTATAGCTTTGGTTTCTACAAATACTCTGCCTTTCAGTATCCATAGTCTCCCTTACGTTAAAAATAACAGATGCCCATTGAAAATGATTTTCCATCGAGGCATTTTTCTGACCAAACTTGTCTGTGTGTTTTGTTGCAGATCCCAACTATCTCATGGCTAATGAACGCATGAACCTGATGAACATGGCTAAGCTGAGCATAAAGGGCTTGATTGAATCTGCTCTTAATCTTGGGAGAACTTTGGACTCTGACTATGCACCCCTCCAGCAGTTTTTTGTAGTGATGGAACATTGTCTCAAACATGGCTTAAAAGGTGGGTGATTGTGATGGCAAACCTACTTGAGTGATTAGGTCCACAATGTTAAATTGCTATTCCACCTCTGCATTTTTTTTTGTCCTATGCACAAAGCTGCCCACAGAAATAATACTTATGTGGGTGTTATTTTATTTAGCATATTTTTATTCTGCCTTTCTACTATTTAGGTCTTCAAGGCAGCTTACACAGATGTTAGACTAAAGTTGTTTTCAGTCAAATTAGGCAGGGGCAGGTTTCTACGTGAAGGTGTTCCCACCCCTTAATTCTCTTAGGGTCTAGAAGAAATCAGCAGACTTTCTCACTCAGTGCTCACTGTCTGTTCTGGAGGTCCAGTCTACCCCCTGGTATTGCCTTCCAGCAATGCCACAGTGGCAGTAGCAGGACAAAGAGAGAAGTCTCTGTAAAGTGTGTCACCCTAGAACAATATGGGAGCAAAACAGATAAAAAACAGTGTCCTGGTCACAGCCATTCCTGTCACACAGTTCTCTTTGTAAGCACCTGACTTGATGGCACTTAACAGCCAATCACAAGAGGAGAGAAAGAGAATTGCCCTCCTGCCTGCTGATAATCAGGTTCTTCAGAAAATTGAGGTTCTGGAGCCAAAACCAGCCCCTGAAGGGATGCCAGCTGGCCCACCAGTTGCAGCCTAAAAGGGGGTGAGCGTGCAAGTGTTGACTCACAACCCCTCTCTCACTTCTCACAGGTGGAAAAATAGTTCCTGTCTCATCATGCATACTGTAGCAGAGACTTCTGTACTGGTTGCTATAGAGCAGTATTTTTCCATTAAAGGCTTAAGCAAACTTTTCTTTTATAATGAGTCTGAATCCTGGGACAGGAACTATTTTTCCACCTGTGAGAAGTGAGGGAGGGGTCAACACCTGTACGCTCACCCCCTAAAGTGGATTTCTAGCAACTTCTGTTGCCAAAGATGCCTCTTCCTGCACAACTCTTATACTTCTAGTACTCACCATGAAGTTGTTGCAGCAAGTGCCACACTTTTTAACAACAACAAAAAAGAGGTGCTGGTACTGCGTACCCTTGAGTATCCCCTGGGGGGAAAAGCACTGCATTACAGTATTTGCTGAAAAACTGCACTGGAGAGACACTCAAGTCTGAAAACAGGAAATGAAGAAACAGGGGGGGGGGGGAGAAACAGGGGGAAGAAAAAATGAACTGCTTCTTTCTTCCCGTAATTGCGTACCTGCTGCCTCTGCATGGCTCCTTGTCTGAAATAATTACACTGTTCGCAGAAGGATTATAGAGCACAACCGAGCATAGGATAAAGATGAAGGAGCAGTGTAAACGGATTAATATTTTGGGTGGGCTGTTGTATATGATTTGTATTTCTAAGGCAATTCACATGATCCCATTGTAATTTTAAGATGTTGATTTAGATATAAGGAGTAACAATGCTTTTATCTAGCCAAGAAGACTTTCCTGGGCCAAAACAAGTCATTTTGGGGACCTCTGGAGTTGGTAGAGAAGTTTGTCCCTGAAGCTGGAGAAATCACAGCAAGTGTTAAAGATCTGCCAGGGTTGAAGTAAGTGAAGACTTTGTCTACCCTTTCAACAAGAAGCTGGTCAGGCATTTGCTAGGGATGCTGTAGGGCAGTGGCCATCAACCAGAAGTCTATTCAGCACACAAATAGTTAGCAACTTGCCCAGCTTTCCACAGCTTCTCTGCCTTCAGTTTAGCTGCCTGTTTCCTGTCATGTCTGAACTGGACTAAAATGTCAATTCTGTGTGCGACAACAATGAAACAGGCAAATTCAGCATTGCAAATTAAGAGATTTGAAAGCAATAGCAAATTTTAGAAATCTGTTGGGCCATATTTGGAATATTATGGTTCTCATTCCCCCAACTAAAAACTAATTTTCTTGCATGGAGCAAGAAAAGATCATCTTAGTGAGCTACAGTCTGCATCACTAAAATAAAACATTGTCTCAATTTTACTATTTATTTTGGGTGTGGAAGTTGGAATGTAGATTATATAACAGCATATATCTTTTTGTCTCTGGTATTGATAGGACGCCTGTGGGTAGAGGAAGGGCGTGGCTTCGCCTAGCTCTCATGCAGAAGAAGCTTTCTGAGTACATGAAAGCCTTGATAAACAGAAGGGAAATTCTCAGGTTAGTACTTTGCTGTTTCTTGACCCAGAGAAGCCTTGCTTTCAATAAAAGGGGATTTATTACATAAGCAAATTGTTCTCTGTGGGTATCTTCTCTGCGCGCCTCTGTATTCATAATTTGACTCATTGTTGTTCTGGCACTTCCAGAGGTTGTTTTGATAGCAGCATGGGTGGAATGTATAATCTTGTTTGGAGACTTGCTAAAGTGTCATAATTTCTTTGAATACCTGCCTGCCAGCATTGAGGGCTCTAGAAAGAACTCAAAGGTTTCCCGTAGACATGACTTTACTCTACACCAAGAAAGAAATGTGTACACTGTCACAAATTTTTGAAAGCGCTTTAAAATTTACTAGACATTTTACCGTAGAAAAATAAGATAAATAGGTTCCTGTCTGCAGGCTAACTTTGCATATGAAATGAACTGAGACTTAATCTTGCTGGCAGTAAATGGATTGCAGTTCAGGAGAGTGGGAATGCACAGCAGCTGCCCGTTCTAAACTCTGTGGGTGTGTTTGTGCATGTGCACATACACATTCTCTCTGTTTTCTCTTGAGCCACTATAGGTCAGAAATACACATATAGAATCATAGAGTTGGAAGGGACCACGAGGATTGCCTAGTCCAGCCCCCTGCAAATGCAGAAATCTTTCACCCAACATGGGGTTTGAACCCAGGCCATGAGATTTACAGTCTCATGCTCTACCAACTGAGCTATAGAGCGTGGACTATAGACAGATTCAATGTAAATAATGCATGCGGTGATTGCCTTCTGTTTTCTTTTAAAATAATATAGTTATGGAAAACCATTTCCTTGCTCTTAATGTTTTCGGAATTTTGAAGCTTTCTCTAATTTTACATGCCTGTTGGTTATTCACAATGACCTTGATGCAAGCAAGCCGTTCAGACTTCTAACATCGGCCTCCTCTTGCACATGTGTCACGATCCCATCCTGTACATGCGGTCTCATGAGCCATGAAAGAAAAGTTTCCGTTTTAATCCTGAAATGACGCCATGGCAAATACTGGAGCTTTTCTACCATGACCCCAAGTACTTCCTGCACTTACTGCTATTTTCTCTTAATATAACATCCAGGATGAAGAAGAGCCCTATAAAACTTGCTGGCTGCTTTCATAGAATCATGGAACTATAGAGTTGAAAGGGACCCTGAGGGTCATCTAGTCCAATCCCCTGCAATGAAGGAATTCTGTCTACACCTGTCCCAGGGTGGGCGCCAACCACCAACCTTCTGGCTTACAGACGGACACACTGGCCCATTGTGCCATCTCTGAGCCAGTGTTGTAAAGTTTTGATTGGTTGACATTTTGATTTATTTCTTTTAATTCTGAAGGCCTATAAATGATATATTTATAAAATTCACTTTATTTTGCAATGAAAGTGGACAGGAAAATAAAACTTTATAATCAGTTTATCTTCCCTTTTGCAAGTTCTCAATGGACAAAAAATGGGGCAGCCATTATTTTTTTCCATACAGTGCCACATAGCATCATTCCTGGGGAGAGGCATTTTCGTTCAGCCACTCTCAAAGTGCAGAGTAGCCAGGAGACTGTAAGTAAGCCGCTTAGTGAATGAAAAATGTTTATAGAAGGAAAAAAGGCATTCCTGGCCACCTTGTATAATTGTTTGCAATAGAATACCCCCTCCAAAAGCAAGGTATATTTATGCCCCTCTGAAGTTATCAAAATTGCCCCACAAATCTCTCTGTATGTGTTGAGGGATGAAGGATCTGTATCAAACCCTAATAATCCTCTGCCCCATTCTCCTAGCCTTGTTTTAAAGTTGGAATCCCTGCTTCCTGTGATTGAATAATGTAGATAATTGAACAAGGATTCTCTTGCAGAGTGACTGGCTTGGCTTCCACTGCCTCCTGGCTAATCATCACAAACTATAGTAAAACTTAAAAGCTTTCTTATCAACTCATCCACTAGGCTGAGCAGTACATAACCATGAGTAGATTTGTTGATATCTGGAATATAGTGATTTGACAAGCTTTATCTCAACTTGTTTTGCAGTGAGTTTTATGAACCTAACGCGCTAATGATGGAAGAAGAAGGTGCCATAATTGCTGGTCTTTTAGTAGGTCTGAATGTAATTGATGCAAACTTTTGCATGAAGGGTGAAGACTTGGATTCACAGGTGATGGATATTTTGTTCCCCTATATACTCTCTTTAGTTGTTTCCATTTGGCTCTTGAAAAAGTAATAAAAAAGGCGAAAAAAGGCATGACTGTGATGCAATTTGGCTAGTCAGTGGCTGCTACACAAATCAAGATTCACTGAAATCTAAATAAAGGATTTTCCTACTGGTTGAGGTTTTTTTTGGCTTAGGGAACTAAGATACTTTGTGGTATGGTTTTCTATTTTCTTGGCATTTATCAGTGAAGAGGGTTTTAGTTTTTTTAGGTTTTACTGTATGTCTGTTTCCATTTGAAACAATATAGCTGTTCTCTGCACATCTCTAAGCAGCCGTTTCTTCATTCTTGTTACTAGTTACTTTAAACTAGTAAAATAGCCTGGTAGTTTCTTTTCCTTTGTTCTGATTTGAAGTGAAAGCAGAAAAAGGAAGTCGTCTCAGAACCAGGTGAAAGCATCCTCAAGGGCAAATCTTTGTGCTTTAAAAAAAACCCAATTCTGTTGTGTTGAGCAAACACACATTTTTCTGTACTGAATCACAATTTTTGAAAATTTGTATTTTAAAATATTGACTTGCTCAGTGTTCATGATTTCTTCTTGGACTTCTGAGAAAGTCGAAGTATGATAGGAGGGAGAGATGTGAGGGTAAATGAGGAGCATTCAAAACATCTATCTGTACGGACAGCTGACTGTGAAGATGCCAAGCTAAGCTGCCCTCCTCAAGCAGTGTGCAAGTTCTTCCATACCATGGGGGCTAGAAACCTGCATGTTTAAGAAAGTTTATGGGATCCATATTCTTTGCTGGCTTCTAGATTTATGAACATAGAATTGTAGAGCAGGAGTCACCAACATTTTTAAGCCTGTGGGTGCTTTTTCCAATTAGAGAAAGTGTTGTGGACACCACAAAGGCACTGCATCCAAGTACACATCACAACCTCTTCTGTTAGCTACAAAACAATGCTTTTTCCAAGTCTAATTTCTGAAGGCTAAGCCTTCCCTGTGGGTGTCAGGAAAGCGATATGTGCACCTGCAGGTGTTACGCTGGCGACCTCTGTTGTAGAGGATTGGTAACCGTTTCTATTTTTGAACAGAAGTAGATCTCATTTGCATTTTCTGTTCATATATATTTGGATGTGGCCTGGGGAAAAATGTGTCGGCTATGATCTGTTGTCCTACCCTACTTCTAAGATGCTGTCTGCAGAAGAACTGGACTGATATTAATTTAAATATGGTTCCCATCTTCTCTGGGTATCTGGGTTTCATTCTTAGTAGGAAGAAACACACTGATGGCAGACTGCGGCCATGATCCAGCGAGATGAATTACTCACCTGCATGCAGTAGTGTGCTTTCACTGGGGTTTCCCCCATATGTTTTCATTTCAAACAGCTGTTTACAAGACCATTGGTGATGTGAGAGCTGCTGCTGAAAAAGTAGAAAATAGGAAGATCTGAGCATGCAAAGCTGGTTCATCTATTGCCCATGTAATCATAATAAGGCACTCAATTTTTCATGCAAGAAGAAATATAGTTGTGTTTTGACCTGAAGCATTACTGACTTCTCTTGTAGGTTGGAGTTATCGATTTTTCAATGTACTTAAAGGATGGGAACAGCAGCAAGGGAAGTGAGGGGTAGGTAATCTTTCTCTGGACTAGTGCATCAGAATGTTCTATGAAACTATATATTAGTTTGAACTTAACAATTATGCTGCTTTGTACTTTCCCTCCTAATAATAGCCCCAGCATTCAATTACAGGCTTAACACAATCTCATTAACCTTTTGGGAGACATTGTAACCAGTATATAAATTCAAAACTGTTTTGGGGTGGGATCTGCTAATATTAGTGTTAATATTGAAGCCTTGAAGGTTTACTTCTTTCCTGTACTAAAGTGATCTGAATGCCAAAATATTTAGCTCTGAAGTACAGAAATGGAGCCTGAAAGCACGTGTGCCTATATTCTTTTCTGTTAAAGAAATTTAATACAGCAGCTGTGACTTAACTTACACAGATGCAAGATACTGTATGAGAAGGTGTTGACAGAAATACTAGCACAGTTATTAAATTAATGTCCCCATTGGTTACTGCTTCTGTCACTTTATTGTTTAGTTTTTTAAATAAATTATCTTTTGCTTTTGTCATGTTTGCTCTTCATCATTCTCACTCATACATACTTGGAAATCAAGGTTTTGCTTTCAGCGGTTCAACTCAAGTCTTGTTTGAGCTTCTAAACTTACAACATGCAAACCATGGTTTGGAGCTACTTGTCAGCTTTTGAGTTTTCTCAGCACTCAGCTTGACGAATTCACTCCTGTCCCTGTGGTACAGCACTCTCTGGATTTTGAATGCTGGACGATGAATGATGATCGTAGGCTTGTTAATTGAGACATCATACCAAACAATAGCTAACAGAAACTTTGTTTGCAAACACATTTCAAACCATGTTTTTAAATTCTGGTTTGCTACCTGGTTATAAGCCATTGGTTGTCCATTCAGATATCACACCAAACTCTACTTAAGCTTCGAATAATGTTGGAATTAAGTCCAGTTTATCTGATTGTCATGGAATGGGGTTATAATGTTTGCTAAACTACAGTTGCTTTCAGTCTTTTTTCTTTTCATAAGTACAACGACAATAGAACGAGTCCCCCACCTCCCCATCTGGTTCATATGTATTTGAAATATAATGTTGAGTTGCTATTTCTTATTATTAATTGTGTCCCAATTCCAGAGATGGTCAAATTACTGCAATTCTGGACCAGAAAAATTATGTGGAAGAGCTGAACAGACATTTAAGGTAATGTGTAGTTTTCCTATATAATTATGACCTGTAAAAGACTTGGTTTGTTAATGTTGAGTTCTTTCATTTCAGTATAATTACTGCAGGTCTCTTAATTTCACAGTGCCACAGTCAATAATCTGCAGGCGAAAGTTGATGCTTTAGAAAAATCCAATACTAAACTTACTGAGGAGGTAGGTAGAAATCAAAGAAATGTGCTTTTTGTTCATGTTTGGGAGGGAAATATGTTTCAGGCATTAAGTTAATTAGGGCTGAATGTTTGATATTTTTTCTCACATGGAGGGAATACCTCTTTTGTAGTGGAGCATGATGAGGCAGATATAAAGGTAAAGGTAAAGGACCCGAACAGTTAAGTCCAGTCGCGAACGACTCTGGGGTTGCGGCGCTCATCTCGCTTTACTGGCTGAGGGAGCCGACATTTGTCCGCAGACAGTTTTTCCGGGTCATGTGGCCAACATGACTAAGCCACTTCTGGCGAAACCAGAGCAGCGCACGGAAACACTGTTTACCTTTTCGCCGGAGCAGTACCTATTTATCTACTTGCACTTTGATGTGCTTTCAAACTGCTAGGTTGGCAGGAGCAGGGACCGAGCAACGGGAGCTCACTCAGTTGCGGGGATTCAAACCACTGAACGTCTGATTGGCAAGCCCTAGGCTCAGTGGTTTAGACCACAGCGCCACCTGCATCCCAAGGCAGATATGGAACCCTGTAAAAACAAAAACAAGCATCAAAACGCCTGTGTGTATGCAAATTGTATGCATATTTTAGCAAGTTAATGCAGGATGGCTGACCAGCTAAAACCCCAATCCTATTTGTATTTACTCAGAAGTAATTCTCAAACATTTTACTAGTACAAACCAAACAAATAACATTATGGCCTGGAGATGTCAGGTAAAGGACTATTTTGGTACAAGACTTGGCAGACACCTACCCCAAGGAAGGCATATGTTGGTAAGGACAGGAATAATGAACATGGAATGGTAGGTTAGAGGAAGCAGGAATACGAAGTTGTGGGCAGAGTGGTCCAAAAGGCCTGATCAGGGAGTCCAGCACAAGTTTAGGGAGCATGAAAGCCTGGGTAGCTTTGGTTCTTCTTTGGTCTTGGTTTGAGGCCATTAAGAACTGTCAGGACCAGAGGTTGCTATACTTTTCTTGAGCAACCCGTCAAAGCTATCTTCTACTGGCCAACTTTTGTATGTGTAAGATTTCTCATGATTTGTCTTGGCATTAAGCAATAGGAGTTCCACAGTTGCCCTAGTCCAAGTTCATTTTAACTCTTGACCAAGAAAGTCACAAAAAGTGTTGTTTTTTTCCACTTGTTGCATTGTTCTCATTGACACATACAGCTTGCTGTTGCGAACAACAGAATAATAACACTGCAAGAAGACATGGAGCGAGTCAAAGAAGAAAGTTCATATATTTTGGAATCCAACAGAAAGGTCAGTGTGTTTGTGTGTGTCTAGCAACTGCAGGTAGATCACGTCCCACTGCGTCACTGCCATGGAGTTGCCTGTACGCAGTGCAACTTACTTTTCTAGGACCTGAAGGCATTTTACTGCAAAGTACCTTATTTCTCCTGTTCTCTGCCTTTGTTATACTGTGATCTGTCCTGTATGTGTATTGACGTGCCAAATTATAGAGCTCCCCTTGGAGAACTTAGGTTGCAGAAGGATCCTCTTGCTGTCATTTGCATGCATTAAGATCTGAATGTACGCTATCCATTGCGAACACACACTGATGTTTAAATAATTAGTGTGGCCTTAGATATCCTAATAGCTGCACAGATAAATTATCAGAGATGATGTTTTTGCATGAACTTATCCAAAAAAGAAAGATCAGAAGTGACATCATTTAATCATTGTGATATTTGTTGAGTACCAAAAACACAACAACAAAACCCCATTGCTTTTTTGATTTAACAGCAGGTACCCAAGCAAGACAGAACTGCAGATGGACATGCCCTTAGTGAAGCACGGAAACACTTAAAGGAAGAAACACAGCTGCGGCTGGTAAGTGGCACAGCTCAACGCTCAGGTCTAAGAGACTGTTGCAAGCCCTGAATCTCTTGCTGTACTGACATTTTCCCATATTAATGGAGAAATAGCATTCATGGTAAGCTGGATTCTACTTAATCAGATGTGAGAAACATCACTTTGATAAAACAGAGCGGAGCCTACAAAGGCTCGCCTCACAATAAATTCAGTAGCATTCAATGTGCTAAACTAGCACTGCTGCTCTTCTGGATTTATATAGAAAATTCACCTTTCATTTTCTGTGCCGGAGGAATGGACAATGCGGGTAGATTTTTCATATTCCAGATTTCATATATATGTATGTGTGTGTGTGTGATTTAGGATGTGGAAAAAGAGCTTGAGGTGCAGATTGGAATGAGACAAGAGATGGAACTGGCCATGAAGATGCTGGAAAAAGATGTCTGCGAGAAGCAAGATGCACTGGTGGCACTCAGGCAGCAGCTTGATGATCTCAGGGCCCTAAAACTCGAACTTTCCTTCAAGCTTCAGGTAAGCAAGCAAGACCAGTTTGGTTGCTAGGTCATGCCTCACTCCTCTTAGCTTTATGGTGGAAAATATGCAGGGTTTGGCTATGAGACACCAAGGTTCAAATGCTTGGTCAGCCTGAAGTTCAGGAAGAGGACCCTCGGCATTCTCAACCTCACTTGGCTTGCATGGTTAAATGTTATTACTTCCCCTGAACTCTTGCGGCATTGTATGCATAAGAAAGAAACATAGTGCTGTAGTGTAGGACAGCAGTCATCTTGGGCCCTGCTCTGTAGGGTAATTTAAATGTGTTTCTCTGTGAAAGGACACTTAACATCATCTCTGTACTGCACTGTGCTCCTTTTACAATTTCTCCACATGGAACTATCTGGGCTGGAGCAGATATCACAACAGCTACACCTTACTTCTGAGTAAGAGGTTGGGAAAGAACTGGGGGGATTTGCGCTCTTTCCTCTTGTCTGTCTGTCTCTCTCTCTCTCACCCCCCCCCCCCGTCTCTCTCTCTCACCCCCTCCAATCTCTCTTGCTAATTTTTCCCTGCCATGGTTCAGTGTTGCACACGGAGTGCTTATAACTCAGCATTTGAATTCAGGGCCTGTTGCTTCTCCCTTATTTGGTTAATCATAGTTATAGTGATACCATTTAGTCTTGCACAAGCTTTACATAGATAAGATCAAAAGCCTTGAAGTAAACCTTGTGCTGAGAATCTTAAAGCCTTCAAATTTTAATTACTGTATGTTCAAAGTGTATTTACAATAATGTAAATTATTTACATTATGTAAACATTATTTACAATAATGTTTGGTCCTAGCTCCTGCCCACCTAGCAGTTCGAAAGCACGTCAAAGTGCAAGTAGATAAATAGGTACCTCTCCGGCGGGAAGGTAAATGGCATTTCCATGTGCTGCTCTGGTTTTGCCAGAAGCGGCTTAGTCATGCTGGCCACATGACCCGGAAGCTGCCTGCGGACAAACGCTGGCTCCCTCAGCTGCAACCCCAGAGTCATTCGCGACTGGACTTAACTGTCAGGGGTACCTTTACGTTTACGCCACTTCAGCACAGCTTTGTGAAGCTGGTCGTTGCAATTTCAATTCTGTAGCGAGGCACTGTGGCCAGTAGTGTGATTTGGCAAAGACCATGCACTCAGCTTATGCTTGAAATAGGACTTGAACTCGTGTCTCCCTTTTTTTTTTGTCCTCTGGGATTTCCAGGTCTTCATTTTAAAATCACTGCAACTATTCAGTGTTTGTGCATTTTTCTCTCAGTTTGGTACTTCAGCATCAACAATACTCAGTCAACAGCAAGATGCAGGTGACTGCTGCATAAACAAATAAGGATGGTGTTGTGACTTTTTGCCTTCCTAGAGTTCTGACCTGGGAGTGAAACAAAAGAGTGAACTAAACAGCCGCTTGGAGGAGAAGACAAACCAGATGGCTGCTACCATTAAACAGCTCGAACAAAGGTAAGATTGAAACTTGCTTAGTAAGCAAAACACCAAGTTGGCCTTCAGTTGGGTGTTTTTTAAAAAGATACTCTTAATGTACGTATTTTTTGGATATTTGTAAATGGAGCTTAAGCATTTTCAACATGGTGCACTACAAAGCATTACCCTGAAGAAGCAGACACAAGTAATTTCCTCCGTCTCCTTTGTGTATAGTGAGAAGTTAGGTAAAGTGGGCTGATTATCCAATACGTAACCTGGAAAAAGGAATTTGGCCTATTGAGGACTGCATGGCAGTCATGGGTATGACCACATCACACAAACATGCACTCACACATACATACACAAGATACGAAGCTCCTCCTCCTTTAAATGATCAATCTGATGACTGGGGAGGGGTTGATTCCCATTCCCATCAGGCTGCTGGACTTGACAGAAAGGTTTAAACCATGCCAACTTTCATTCTCTCCTTTTTTTTTTACCGCTGCTGCCAAAATTGAGGAGTTCTTGATGAGACCAGAGAACTTGTTTGGAAGGGCCACCCCAAACCAGGGTGTAGCTGCCCCTGTTTGAACGCTGAACCTTGCAAATACACCAGGTTTAGCCGTACTGAAATATCTATCGCTATATCCACTGCTGTTACTGAATGGAAATCAAGACCGGTTTCTTAACACATACATAGTTGTTGTTTGTATTTTCAAGAAAAGCATTGACATTGAATTATATTGTCAGATACCTGTTGAATTAACTGGTGTTTTCTTCTGCTGTCAATTTCCTCCTCTTCTTTCCCTCCATTTCCCCCTTATCATCTCCTTATCATCATATAGTGAAAAGGATTTGGTGAAACAGGCAAAAACTTTAAATAGCGCAGCAAACAAACTGATTCAGAAGCCCCATTAGGCTTTTTTTTTTTTTTTGCAGCTGGTCGCCTCACAACTCTTGACATCTCAGCTCAGTTATGAGGGGAAAGCAAAAAGAGATTGAGAATTTAGATGTCAGACTTAAATGTTGTCACCTAAAGTTGACTTGGAATTTGGTGGATTTCTTTTTCTTTCTTTTTTTTAAGCATCTGTTTTGTTTGGAAATAGAAAAGGTAGCCTATAATCTTCCTTCCCTTAGTTATTTGTTGCTTAAACTTTACTAAACTACAGATGATTTGACCAGAACCTACTCCATAAAATCATAAGTAAAAACAGATTTGTGGGTCTGTACATACAATTGATACCAAGTGTATACTGCACAAGCTTTTTACTCTTGACAGGATATTGGAAAAGTGTGAAGCTTTCCCCCTGAAAATTCTCAGATTCGCGGGAAGCTGAGGTAGTTCCCTCTGTTTCCCTGTTGTGAAGTGTATGAAGAAAATACACACATGGAAGTTAAAGCAGTTGGGTGCCTGCTGCAAGCCATGAACGTTTAGCTTTTCTGTCCCATTTGATCTCAAGACCAGGACAAGCTCACGTCGGAAGAACTTTCCATTAGAAGGGCCTAGTCCTTGTTTACCAAAGGCTTGTCTGCATTGCACGTTTCCCACCCCCACCCCAACTGTGCATTTATCACAAATTTATGTAGACGGAAAGTGGGTCTGATATGCACAGTGCGCTCAGCGCACAACTCAAAGGATGCACCAGTTCACAGATATTGTGCGTCCAACCACCCCAGCTGAAATGGGGCAAGATTACACTGTTTTGCTTTATAGCAGAACAAAATATGTTTCTGCTTGGACTTGCTCTTTTCACCTTCTCTCAATTGCATTTACACACAATTGTCTTGTTCGGTGTCTTTTCCCACCTGCCCATTCCGATGATCCCACAACCCCATTATTTTGATATAATCCACTGTACATGAACGTAAGGAAATATCCAGAGGAGGGCAGTAATAATACAAAACAAATAATGCAAACCAAAATTGTAATGAACTGTAACCAGAATATTTTGCAGTGCAAGGACGCACTAAGACAATGCGCCAATGCCAACCATTTTGCATTAGAGAAAGACATATTCATTCAACCTTCTCCAGTGACATGGATGCAACGCCTAGTCACTAGCTATATTTTAAAATGGAAATCCCTTTTCGTTTCTGCATTGCCTTCTACCTCTGCCTTCATTTCCCTAAAAAATAAACAGTGGTTCTCTTTTCTAGAAGGACTCTCATAATAGGTGTGCGTTATCTTCTCTTCCTCTTTTAGGAAAGATGGAATAATGTATTTTGCAGAACAGTTCATTATGGTTCTTACCTTGTTTAAGAGGATGAATGGAACTGGTAGTGTTTTACTGCTGGTCAGTCATTGACTCAGAGTAGCTACAGCATACGATAACTAGATCGTTATTGCTTAAAGTTGCCTTTTGATCTTGTTAACTTTTGATTCTAAGTGTTTGGTTCAAACAGGGGACTTACCGAAAGACCGACTAAAACCTAGAAAGCATAGGAAAACAGCTTGCTGGAACTCAAAATAACATTTTTTGTTTTGTTTTGGGATTAAATTAGGGGTCTTTCTCGTGACTACAAAAGTTCACTGTGCTAGTCCCTAAACAGCCTTTAGTGTGTAGGGAGTCATTATCAATATTCGTCCAGTTGTCCAAATTAGTTTTATAGTTTTAAATAGTCTGTTGTTCTTTTTTAAGTTCCCTCCCTCTCCTGTTTTGTGTTCAAGCAAAATGGGGAAAATTGACTTTTTAAAAGATGGGGGAGGGGAATAATTGGCTGATTTTAGAATCTAAGGGGCTGAATCTTACTCTTGTATTCCTTGTAAAACTGGCAGAGCAGCAGATGTTTTGCTCTTTTCCTTTAAAGTAAGAATCCTTAAGAATTACACTTTGGTGTGGCATGTTTGTAATTGTACCCAGTTAATTTGGAGCAATGTCTATTTAGGCACCAATTTAAATTCCATCCTAAAGTAAACATGTTTCATTAAAATATCCAGTTTGGTGGCTAGGATTATTACGATGCCACACCCCTCTTGTAGTTAGGATTTAGCTTTCACATGACCAAAAGAGACTTGGCTGGCTTAACATAGGCTGCGCTATGATTATCATGCTTAGAGGACAAGGGAACAAATACACAGCTTCCGAATTCTAGCCCATAATTCCTTCTGTTTCAAATGTCCTTTGAAGTCATGCTTCAGAGTCATACCTGGTTCCTGCTAGTTGGCCGTAGGATGCCTTAGTTTGTGTGAGAACAGAGGATGGTACCTTAGAATAATGGTTGGAAGCGGAAACTGTCGCCATCTTAGCCCTTCAGAGCATGGTCTGGTGGACTTTGTTCTGGTTAAGGAAGAGAAAATGTCATTTTGCTGATTGATCTTGACGGTGATTTGCTAATGAGCCAGTCCCCTCTGTCCCTCTCTTCTCCACACCGTTGGCTTGAATTGCTGTGCTTCTGCCAGCCACTCACCAAGAAAGGGTCAGGATGTCAAACTGGGCACATGATACAGTTTTTCATACTTTCTATAAGTTGAGAGGTTGTGACAGTGGGGTGCTTTCCAGGAAGTGATAACTCCATCAGCATCCTGAGCTGGTAGATGGAGGACTGTGCCATATGCCTGATTAAATCACGTTTGAGTCTGTTTCAAGATGGTATTTCAGAGGTAGACTGGCATATGTGATAGCTCCAGAATTTTTGCTGAGTGACTGCCTCTATTTGTCCACCCTACAGTTAGGCCACTGTGCTGAGTATATGCCACATAGCTGGTGAAAACATGCAGTCTGAAATCAGCCCCTCTGTTGTGAAAGTGCATTTCTCTCCCTGCCCCACCCCCACCCCTGATTGCAGTGATGCCTCAAGTAGGTTGGGAAGCCTAAATACTTGTCCACGACTTTGTATCCACTCTGGATCCGTGTGTGTTTAACCTGATGTAACAGTTGTGGAAGAGACCAGACAAATGCACTAATTTCTTAATATAGTAGGTAACCCATGATGCAAGTTCCAATTACTTGTATAAAGCTGCAATGTAACGTAAATTTAAAAGAAATGACTTACAAATACTGTGTAATTGAGATTTGCTTTGACTATGGATAAAAGTGATGTTTTATGTTTATCATCTAATGACTGTAAACTGTAGTTATAGAATAAAAAAAAATTGAAAATAGAAGTTTCTTCTGCCTGGTTCACCTCCATTTTGATTTTTCTTTAGATTTCTTTTGGTTCCCCCTCTCACTTCCTGTTCCCATACGTTTCCTCTCATCTTTCATTGGGCTCAGTTTTTTCTTTAATTTATTGTTTAACCTCAGTCTTCCTCCCCACCATGGCTTTTGTTTTTTATCACAAGTTCATGTGGCTCAAATCCAGATTGCAACATGCAGAGAAGGAGCGTCAGTCCCTGGAGGAAGACAATCGGCTCTTCAAGCAGGAGTTTGGGGATAAGATCAACAGCCTTCAGATGGAGGTGGAACAGCTCACCAAGCAGCGGTGAACAGAACTGATTTATTTGTGTGTGATTTTACTGAGCAGCCTTTTTCCAGCTCGGTTGGAACATCTTGCATGTGCTGCGTATTTTGCAGGGTTCCTCACATGTTGTCATAGCAAGCCTCTCCAAAACAAGGGTGACATTTTGAAATTTCCAAACTCTTAAGTTCTTGTTTGTGTAAGTCCATATACATCTTTTAGTAGAATCGTAGAGTTGGAAGGAACCACTAAGATCATCTCATCCCACCCCTGCAATGCAAGAATCTTTTGCCCAACGTGGGGCTCAAACCCACAACCCTGAGATTAAGAGTCTCATGCTCTGCCAACTGAGCTATCTCAAAGCTTAAGGCTGAAGAAGAGCTTTTCCCCATTTGTGTAGCCAGCCAATGTAAGTCAGTACAGACGGACCTCGGAAGTCAAATGGAATCTGTTCTGGAAGCCCTTTCGACTTCCGAAAGGTTCGGAAACCAAGGCGCAGCTTCCGATTGGTTCCCGATTGCACAGGCATGCCAGAAACAATAGCGAAAGCCATACCGGATGTTCAGCTTCCAAAAAAAGAAAGAAAAGAAAACCGGAACACTTCCGGTTTTTGATCGTTTGGGAGCCGGAACGTTCGACTGCCAAGGCATTTGGGAGCCGAGGTATGACTGTAAGTCATATGGCTTTTAAGAGTTGTCTCCTCCATCTTCAGCAGCGGCCTGTGTGCTGTGTGCCTAGAGATCTGCCTGGATTGTCACCCATGTGTGCAAATCCGTGGGCCACTTTAGAGGAACCACCACAAGTGAATGTATTAAACGATGCTCACACAAACAGGCATACTCATTCACCACACTCATTCACCATCCACCATGTTCTTGGCCTTCGTGATACTAGTGCACAGCTAATATTGACCCTCTACCTGCTCATGCAGGAGACATGAGAAATCATAAGCTGTGCATAGAACCTGCTAGTCTCCACGCAGGGGAAGTGCTGTTGATGCACACTGTTCCTGCGTGCAGTGGTGAATCATGGCTCACGTGCCTCTGGGTTTACCCATGTCTTTCTGTGTTCACATTGAGTACATAATGATGCATTTTGTCATGGATGCCTTAGTTGAGATTCTTGCATTGCAGGGCGTTGGACCAGATGACCCCCGGATCCTTTCCAAATCTACAATTCTATGATTCTATGTGCTCTAGCAATTTTAAAATGAAATGAAATTGGTCAATGCAGGAACATAGGAAGTTGTCTTATACTGAGTCCGACCATTGGGCCATCTGACTTAGCGTTGTCTCCAGTGGCTGTCTAGGGCTTCAGGCAGGAGCCATTTCCAGCCTCACCTAGAGATGCCGGGGATTGAATCTGGGACCTTTTGCATGCAAACCTGATGCCACACTGCTTAGCTGGGTACCAGCAAGTCTAGCGGAGTCAGAGGAGGGCAAGGCATTTACATGCCTGAGCGAGGGGTCACAAAGCTTGGCATTGGGATGGGCCAAGGGTGCAATGCCGTTTTCTTCAGAGGGGTCGTTTTTGAAATTCTCAATCTGGAGCATAAAAAATAGGAATCCTTTCCTTCTTTCAGTGGCCTTTTTTATCGGGTCAGTAAACTACAGCTTGTCCTTAACACACTTTCTCTCCACGCTGCTACTCCAGGGGCCAGCTGGAACTGGAACTGAAACGGGAGCGAGAGCGATGGTCACATTTCCACCCTGGAATTCAAGAGAACAGAAGCTTGCACAGCCAAAGCAAAGGATTCCAGAAGGCCGGATTTAAAACAGTAATGTTCTTCTTCTGCTTCTTGGAGCTTAACTGTAGCTTTAATTCAGTTACTCTTTTTAACCTGTTAGGATTCTTCTTATTTTTTACTGTTGCTGTTGTTGAGGTTTGTGTTTCCTGTTGGTCACAGTAAAGCTAAAGTATACTGTATCAGCTTGCGGTGATTCAAAGCTGGTGAATTTCCTGCATGGACATTGCTAGGTTATTTAAAAGGGCTCAGACCCAGAGCACAAACATGCATTAGCTAATCTGTAGGTCTAAATGTAAATTTAGGTCTTTGAGTATACTTGTTTGTTTATAAGCTCTTTATATACCGCCCTTAAAAAATAAAAAATCAGGGTGGTGTACAGCAATATAGAAACATTAAAGGGATATTAAAAGCAGTAGAGAAAAATAATTACCATTACTGGCTGCTCAAGAATATTTTAAACAACTACATTGAGAGATGTCTTTAAGTCAAAAGTGAGGGTGCTGGAAAAGTGTCCGACAGAATGGGACCTGCAACGTTTAGTGCCTGACTTCCGGTTAAGTTGGTGAGTGGCTAGGGTCTCACTAGCACCGTGGCAAGTAATGTGGTTTTTTTTAAGTTAAAAAAACAGACGGGGGGAAGGGGCAGGCGACCTGGAGCTTGGCCCCCTGAACGGCTGCCCATAAAATTCCCCTGTGCACGTGCAAATTGCATGTAGGTAAAAGCAGCCTGCAAATCGTCCATCGATCCTCGTGCGTGACGATTGCAGCTGCCTGTTTTGTTGCATGCATATGAGTAGCTGCTGCTTTTCTGCATTTGAGCTTACAGCAAAAAAAGAAAAAAGGAAGAGGTATACGTTGTGTGCATGCCTCTGCCTCCTGGTCGACTTTAAAACTCTGCACTGCTTACAGAAATTTTAATATAAGCTGTTCTGTGAATTTCCAAAAATTTTAAATAAATCAAGATCAGTTCAATTCGTGAGAACTAGAGGACAGAGCCTACTCATTAATGGCCTGTATTCTATGAAACTCCCTCCTTTTAATTGATGTAATTTTATTTGATATGCTGTGGAGGGAGGGTGGGGTGTACTGCCTGAATCATATTTAAAAACATTACTGTTTACTTAAAAAAAGAGAGAGATTTAAATAGAAGGACATTTTATTGTAATCTTAAGTTTATCATTGTTCATCTTCTTGGGAGGACTTTTTTCAGAAAGGCATAGATGTTCGGTAATAGTCTGGCAGCTGAATGGACACTAATCTGCCAAGATGGTTGGGGAACCCCCTGAAACTGATTTGGGGAAGTCACAGCAAAGAGAAGAGGGATGTTGCCCACTTTAAATAAGTGTGCAAGTGATCCTTCAAATAAACTGGTCTGAAATCATTGAGGGCTTTAAAGGTTAGTAAAGGTAAAGGGACCCCTGGGACCATTAGGTCCAGTCGTGACCGACTCTGGGGTTGCGGCGCTCTTCTCACTTTATTGGCCGAGGGAGCCGGCGTACAGCTTCCGGGTCATGTGGCCAACATGACTAAGCCGCTTCTGGCGAACCAGAGCAGCGCATGGAAACGCCGTTTACCTTCCCGCCAGAACGGTACCTATTTATCTACTTGCATTTTGACGTGCTTTCGAACTGCTAGGTTGGCAGGAGCAGGGACCGAGCAACGGGAGCTCACCCCGTCGTGGGGATTCGAACCGCCGACCTTCTGATCGGCAAGTCCTAGGCTCTGTGGTTTAACCCACAGCGCCACCCGTGTCCCTTCTTCAAAAGTCCCCAGAGTAACACACGCACTTGGCAATTTCTGTTACCACAATTCTCGTTATTTTCTCTTAAGTGATCTCTAGTTCTTCTAGTAGTGGTAGGTAGTTTCATGGTGGCCAAAAGTTTGTTGATTCTGGCCATTCAGGAAACTAACAGCTATTGCTGAGGGGAGGGGAAATGGACACTGCAGATATTATTTCTTCTGTGTTCTTCTTTGATCCTTCAGTATCTGTTTGTTCTGACAGGATGCAGGCAGCAAACACCTGGAAGGAGAGTCTCCGTGGAGAACACCAATAAAAGAGGGGCAGACAGTTCTTCCAAGCAAGTATGGACCATATATTCAATTCATATTCTCTTTGATCATACAGGTGTCGGTGGTTATGATTCAGTGGCCAGTTTTTCAGCTAATAAGATGACTTCTCGTATGATTTCTGTAGACTCACACACATGAAATTTTATCTGATGTTTGTCTGGGACATCCTTGCAAACAATGGCTGAATTTAGACAATTGTGATCCAGACATTTTTCAATTATACTATATTTGCACACCATTTTTAGCATGTGTTCCAGGCTATGATAAGTACTCTAGGGAGGATACTTAACATCCCATGATAAGTTATGCTGAAGGTGGCACATCTAGAGAGTGAGCTTTGCTGTGAGCTTACAGTTGCTTTCTTGCAGGGCATTGGATGCCCAGATTCAGGATGCCAGATTCCCTCCAAATTGCTTGGCCATTGCAGTGGTTTTTAGTGGGCAAACAGAAGCTTAGGGAAATTGTGGGGTCTGTTCAGGTAGCATATATGTCATAGGTAAAGGTAAAGGGACCCCTGACCATTAGGTCCAGTCGTGACCGACTCTGGGGTTGTGGCGCTTATCTCGCTCTATAGGCCGAGGGAGCCGGCATTTGTCCGCAGACAGCTTCCTGGACATGTGGCCTTCCCGCCGGAGCGGTACCTATTTATCTACTTGCACTCTGACGTGCTTTTGAACTGCTAGGTTGGCAGGAGCAGGGACCGAGCAACGGGAGCTCACCCCGTCATGGGGATTGGAACCGCCGACCTTCTGATTGGCAAGTCCTAGGCTGTGCCACCATAGAGGCATATAATACAAAACTCCACACATTGTGGTGGCTCTTCTAGGGAAGTGTTATTTGAACTATTGGCTTGTGCTGAAGTGTGAAACAAGCAACTTTCATGTAGATGTGCTCATCAAAGTGCTTTATGTGTCTTAGTTTTGACAATTGTAGAAAGCACATCTTAGTTTCTGGGTCCAAGATGTGGACAAGCAGAGCTCTCTTGTAAATCTAATCAGATGCTTACTAAGTAGCTTGAGGGCTTTGTGTTTGGATTTTGAGAGTTCATTGCATGGTGGGCTGGTAAAAACCTGGGAGTTCATAACTTTAATTTCATGGATTGTATTCTACCTTTGACAAGCTTGGTATGAGGCACGGACACCCAACCCTACTTTATGTTTGGAGCATCTAAGTATTATGAATGCGTGTGACCACATTACCATTATGACAAATCAGAACAAACTTAATAGCCAGCTTGCATTAGTTAAGATGTGGATGAAATAACATTCAAAGTTAATGTCTTATTTATCTTCCAGGGCACCTCCTATCTTGCAAGAGGAGCATGTAAGTCATCTATGTTGCTTATTTTAGAATAGTCAATAGCCAAGAGCCTTTAATATGCAGGGAAATATTTAAAATTATGAATTGCTAAAGAGGCTGAGTAGCTTGAGTGGTGTGCAGATGGTTTTGGGATGCTGACATGTAATTTTGTCTTTGACTTATTTGTCAAAAATCAAGAAGTTGGTTTTAGAATGTTGGCTTATAGATTTGACCGCTTTTGTCTGTTTTTGTAAATTTCCAAAGATTTGTGTATAAATATTTTGAGCATTAAGTGAAATGTTGTATTCTGGACACCTGCCTGCTGTAAGCATGTACCCTCCAGACAACAGAAGCAGTGTTAGAGAATTATTTTGATAAACCATAAAATGAATGAAGTGTGCAAAATTCCTGTTGCTTTTGTATTATTTGTAGCCCACCCATCTGACTGGGTTGCCCCAGCCACCCAGAGTAGTACTGAATTTAGTTTTGTAGTAAGTAGTAGGCTGAGTCTGAATTCTGTGTATTTTAACATGGGGGATAATACTGACTTACTTTATGGGATTGTTGATAAGGATTACACAGCTAGCCAGTGCATATGAAGTGCTCTGACCACTTCAGAGTACTATACAAATATTACTATAAAATGGTAAATTCAAATGAGTTCTGCTTCAGTGTTCAAAGCGCACAAACTCAGAAGGGGAAGTAGTGAGTTGGGAGCCTACTCAGCTCATCTGAGATTTAAGTCCGAGTGGGAGGGCTTCAGCAAATTGTAAGCAAAACATTCACATGAGACATCAAAAGGCTAGCAAAAAAAAAAAAGCCTAACTGTATGTTTAAATGATAACATGTTTTTCAATTATTTAGGAGCAGCCCCTTGGACCTGGCAAATTAGAGTTGTGCCAGCTGTGTCAAGAAGAAAGCACACAGAGCAAAAGAAAGGTAAAATTAAACAGAGTGGCTCACCTGCTTAACTTGGGGAAACCATCTTCTGCCCCAGTAGTGTACTCGACAGCCTTTTGTAGGAATAACAGATGCAAACTTTTTGACCACTCTCATGACCTGCTTTATGGGGGTTGTGCGTGCAGCAATGTGAGGACGTAACTGCCCAACCTGAGCCCGAAGGACAGGACAAGCTATTAACTTGAAACAAACACAAGGCAACTTGAGATTCTCTCCTCCTGCTCCCTTGAGGAGGAAATGTAATGCTGGTTTTAACTTCCATTTGTTTTTCTCCCTGCTTCAGAACACCTGCAAGAACTGTGGCGGAGTGTTCTGCGAAGACTGTTCAGCAAACGAACTGCCCCTTCCTTCCAGCATTTACCCAGAGCGGGTCTGTAACCTGTGCCACAAGCATCTGATGCAGCAATATTCGGCAAGCCCTTCGTAGGACTCCCAACAGCGATAGGCAGCCGTCCTGTCAAAGGCAGCTTATTTCTACCAGACGGAAGCTTCTGAACGCTGCAACATCTTGGAGAGTTATTCAAAGGAACACCTTTGTCTGCTTTTGCAGAATCAGAGTAGGTGTTGGGGTGGGGGCTGTGAATTGACCAGTCAGCCCTAACTTTTAAACCTTTAAAAGACCTGCGTGAACCACTCCCGAGTTCTACCCAGATTCTGACATGCACTGGTGTTACGGATGCTTTAGAGAGGAACAAGCATTAGAAGCAGGTTCTGTAAATCTTGTTTAGTTTTTGAAGACACAGAAGATATTGGTGGAGGTGTATCTAGACACTACTCCCTGGGGGATAGCAGTACAACCTGAGCATGGGTGCCCATAAGGAACTCTTCCTACCATGGCAGTCTTTTTAATTGTCTAGTGCTTGCAGGGCCCCTCACCTACGCAAACTAGGCATGCGTCTTGCCTAACTCACTTCATCCTTTATTTTCAGCCCAGGGCAAGGACACTGAGCCACTCTCAGTCTGATTTCCTAAGAGCGAGCTATGCGGATGTACTCTGCCTTGCCAGCAGACCTGTGCCCTCGCTCTGGATTACAAAACCCTCTAGAGGACTTGGTGGTGCATTCTACCCATGTTTTATAGCCTACAGAATTGCACATATGTGTGCAAAAACGTAGCCGTTGAATAAGCTCCACAAGTCTTTGGCACTAAATTAGGTGATCTGTATAAAAAAACTACAACTGATTGTCTGGCCAAAGATGAAAATACCACAAATAAGTTTGTTTTTTTGCCTGAACTTCTGTTTTTTTTAGGGTTGTGCTTTATACATGCTGCTGCTTACAAGAATGCATTGTATGTAACCAAAATATTTGAAAGAGAATGTACTGTGTACAAAAATTATTTTGACTGCACAAAAACTCACATGTCTGGTGGCCTCTCAACTTGGGAGTCTATATTTTTGCAGAATATCCACAAGGACAGCAACCGATTGTAATGACTTGGCAATTTTTTTGCAAAGCTGCTTATTCAAGCTGTAGATGCGATTGACACAATTGACTCCCTATTTATGTAAATGTAAATTTAAGAAGGCATTTATCACAATACTGCTGCTTACCCATAAAACAATGGATTTTTGAAAACCTGTCAAGTGTGATATAGAATATACCTTGATCTGAAAAGATTACTCGGCAGCAGAGGTTAACTCTTACAGTGGTGGCTGCTTTCTTGAACCGTAGACCACAAAGTGTGTTGTGTGAAGAGACCTACTTGTACTGGAAATTAAATCAAAACTGCACAATGTATTTGAATCCGTACAAAACTGCTGTATGTTTTGTTTGCTATGTTTTGTTCTGTGCAGACAATCTTTACTATAAACATACTGAAATTTTACATGGCTTATTTTATGATACATTATATGGAGTAGAAGGGTATGTGGCTTTAAGTCATGACTGATCTGAAGTTCCAGCTATAACACTACAATTAATTACTCTTTACTCAGAGTAAAGCCACTGAAATTTAATAGTTTAGCTTTCCCAAGCTGTGGCCCTCCAGGTAGCCCAAAACAGCTGGAGCATCAAATGTTGAACAAAGCTGCTGTAGTCCTGGCTTTAGACTTCATTTTCAGGGAAGACATGGTTAACCAGTAGCACAATTACATCCTTGCAGCTGTATAGAGGAAAATATAGCAAGCAAGAGGAACTGTAGTGTATGTCTGCTTACTAAGCGGTTTGCAATTTAACAACCACCTTTACCATCGAGGCATTGTAAAGACCCCAAGATCTCCTGCAACAGTTTTGCAAAGTTTTTTGCAGATAAAGTTGCTCAGATTCGGAAGGAGGTAGACACCACCGTGGGAGCAGGGCTGGGGCGGGAGAGTGCTGGAGCTCTGTCTGGTCGAGTTGGATGGAATCAATTTCAATCCGTTACCCCCGAGGATGTGGACAGGCTGCTTGGACGTGTGAAACCAACCACCTGTCTCCTTGATCATCCTGGCTAATAAAAGCAAGCCAGGAAGGGCTGGGTGATGGGCTCTGCGGGGTGGGGAATGCTTCCCTCTGTGAGGGAGCGTTCCCAGACCCGCTGAAAGAGGTGGTCATTAAACCGCTTCTTAAAAAAAAATAATCTTTAGACCCGGCCAGTATGGCCAACTATCGACCAGTCTCAAATCTTTCATTCTTGGTTGCTGAACAACTCCAGGCATGCCTGGAGGATGTGGACTATATGGATCCCTTCCAATCAAGATTCAGGCCTCATCATGGGACTGAAACTGCCTTGGTCGTGCTGGCGGGCTAGAGACAAAGGTGAGAGCTGTTTCCTAGTTCTGCTGGATCTCTCAGCGGCGTTTGATACCATCGACCATAACATCCTTCTGGACCGTCTTGAGCTGGGGGCACTGTTATACAGTGGTTCCGCTCCTTCCTCCTGGGCCGTGTTCAGAAAGTGGTGTTGGAGGATGAGTGTTCAGACCCCTGGGCTCTCACTTGTGGGGTGCCTCAGGGTTCCGTCCTCTCTCCTATGCTTTTTAGCATTTACATGAGGCCACTGGGAGAGATCATCAGGGGGGTTTGGGCTGGGTGTCCATCAATATGCGGATGATACCCAGCTCTACCTCTCTTTTAAATTGGAACCAGTGAAGGCAGTGAAGGTCCTGGAGGCGGTTGGAGGATGGATGGCGGCTAACAGATTGAGGTTGAATCCTGACAAGACAGAAGTACTGTTTTGGGGGGACAGGAGGCGGGTGGGTGTGGAGGACTCCCTGGTCCTGAATGGGGTAACTGTGCCCCTGAAGGACCAGGTGCGCAGCCTGGGAGTCATTTTGGACTCACAGCTGTCCATGCAGGAGCACAGGTCAGTTCTGTACCCAGGGCAGCTGTCTACCAGCTCCATCTGGTACACAGGCTGAGACCCTATCTGCCTGCGGACTGCCTCGCCAGAGTGGTGCATGCTCTGGTTATCTCTCGCTTGGACTACTGCAATGTGCTCTATGTGGGGCTACCTTTGAAGGTGACCCGGAAACTACAACTAATCCAGAATGTGGCAGCTAGACTGGTGACTGGGAGCAGCCGCCGAGACCACATAACACCGGTCTTGAAAGACCTACATTGGCTCCCAGTACGTTTCCGGGCACAATTCAAAGTGTTGGTGCTGACCTTTAAAGCCCTAAATGGCCTGAATGAGCACCTCCACCTCCATCGTTCTGTCCGGACGCTGAGGTCCAGTGCCGAGGGCCTTCTGGCGGTTCCCTCGCTGCAAGAAGCAAAGCTACAGGGAACCAGGCAGAGGGCCTTCTCGGTAGTGGCGCCCGCCCTGTGGAACGCCCTCCCATCAGATGTCAATGAGATAAACAACTACCTGACATTTAGAAGACATCTGAAGGCAGCCCTGTTTAGGGAAGTTTTTAATGTGTGACATTTTAATGTATTTTTAATCTTTGTTGGAAGCCGCCCAGAGTGGTGGGGTACAAATATTTTTTAAAAAATTATTATTATTATTAATTTACTTCGTGTAAACCCATTGAAATAAATCAAAATGGCTGTTAGGTCCATTAATTCTCATATGACTTAAACTAAAGCATGTAACACTGTCAACATGTTGATGTACACAACAACTGCCCGTTCCCCTTTATTTTAACATGGGAGCTTTTCACTATGCATTTTAAAGTGCGTAGTCCTTGGCTGCTTTTGTATTTCAACTGATACCAACAGTATTAGAAACACAGGGAATTGGCAAACCACTTTTGATGCAAGGCTCTTGTGCTTAACAGCTCAATAACACAGCACCTTATATTGTGGCAAACTTGCCTTGTAGATGAAACTATTTTTATGGAACTTTTTGTATCTTCTAGTTTTCTATAAACCCTAGCTGCACTACTGATCGTACACAAAACTGACCAACACATTTACTTTTGAAAGTAGCTTCTATGTACAATCAGAAGAAAGGTGTGGTTCTTAGAGGTCTTATGGTCTTATGGTGACACCTGGCTTGAGAGCAGTACATGTGAAAAGGATCTAGGAGTCTTGGCTGACCACAAACTTGACATGAGCCAACAGTGTGACGCGGCAGCTAAAAAAGCCAATGCAATTCTGGGCTGCATCAATAGGAGTATAGCATCTAGATCAAGGGAAGTAATAGTGCCACTGTATTCTGCTCTGGTCAGACCTCACCTGGAGTACTGTGTCCAGTTCTGGGCACCACAATTCAAGAAGGACACTGACAAACTGGAACGTGTCCAGAGGAGGGCAACCAAAATGGTCAAAGGCCTGGAAACGATGCCTTATGAGGAAGGCTAAGGGAGCTGGGCATGTTTAGCCTGGAGAAGAGGAGGTTAAGGGGTGATATGATAGCCATGTTCAAATATATAAAAGGATGTCACATAGAGGAGGGAGAAAGGTTGTTTTCTGCTGCTCCAGAGAAGCGGACACGGAGCAATGGATCCAAACTACAAGAAAGAAGATTCCACCTAAACATTAGGAAGAACTTCCTGACAGTAAGAGCTGTTTGACAGTGGAATTTGCTGCCAAGGAGTGTGGTGGGGTCTCCTACTTTGGAGGTCTTTAAGCAGAGGCTTGACAACCATATGTCAGGAGTGCTCTGATGGTGTTTCCTGCTTGGCAGGGGGTTGGACTCGATGGCCCTTGTGGTCTCTTCCAACTCTATGATTCTATGATGGACTGGTATTGCCTTTGAAAGCTGTGTTGAAATGTGTCAAAACCAGATAAAGAACCCTGAAGCACAGTGCCTGCGTTAAGAAAAAAAGCTTTCATTTATTAAGAGTAATACATTGACTTGATCAGACAGGCAAAACTAATAAGCAATGTTTAACACCTACTTGTCTAACACCTACTTGTCACTATACTTAGTGGTAGCAGCAGCAGTTGGGCTCAGCTTCACCTATCAAACTTGCTGGTCTCTACTATGAAAAGAACAGATTTATACAGAGGGGCCTAAAGCGCGTGGCAATCTTTAATCACCCATCTGAAAATCCTTTCATTGCCTAGCTAGTTTAGTTGAAAAGCTGAGGTATGGGCACTAGCATTTTTAAACTTTCTGCATACGTTAGCAACCATACACTTCATGTTCATCTGGGATTTGGCTGCACAAGTATAATGCTGGCAACGGTCTTATCAGTCCTCTTGCGTGTCCTGGCAGAACCAAGCAAGGTAATGGTAAATTCAAACCATTCACATGGTAAAAATCAGTTTTCATGTAAGCAATTAGTTGGATCCAAGGGCTGTTGCATCAACCTAACCATCTTACTAGGATGAAGACTGACCGTATTAAGTCTTTACCACAGCTGAAGCTACTTATGGAGAAATAGCAGTTTCTTTATAGTCAGTATTCAGCACCCTATCTAACATCTGACCCAAAAGCCCCATGTGTGCTCTGCTGAGCATATGCTGCAATTCATCTTCCCTATCCTAGTCAATATTAAGGGACTTTCTTTGGGCAATTATCTCTCCTATGGGGCATTTCAGTCCTATGGTGAGCCACAGAATTCCTACCATGAATTACTGCATCAGAGCCGTTCCGGCATTAAGTTTCATGCAACAGACTGGTGCAGATGTAACACTGTTCTACCTGCCACCAATAAGCATTTGGCAGCAGGCTACAGAATCTCACACTTCTCCCCCTAACTTTAACTGTTGAGTTGGCATTGAAATCAGAGCCCACGTCTATCTTGCTTAACCACAGGGAAACAATCAGCAACGCATATGAACCATCAGTGCTTTAGAAACTGACATTTACGTAACCCTGTGTGAATCACAGCTTGGCCCCCAGTCTACCAGGACATGTAACAAGAAGCGTAAGGACAGTTCAACTTTAATTTTGGTTTTAAACAGATCTCGCACAAACGATTTGTAGGGTTGCAGCTGCAGCTGCTAGATTTACTTTGAAAGGCAATTCAGGAGAAAAAGTGTCCTTTAGAATTTATCCTTGCTGGTTACGGGAACGCCTATATTCCAGCTCTAGGAAAATGTGCAAATGAAATGCATCTTGATTTATCCTGTTGGGAAAGAGGGTGATGAATTAACAAATATGAATGCAAGTCATCCTGGCCCAATACCCTCCTCTTTCTTTAGCTTTCAGATGTAACACAACAGTAACATGCTGGGTATCTTTAGCATTTGGAGAATCTCAACAGTCCTTATGCCTGCAAATACAGGCTTAAAAGACTATGAGAGCTATAATTAGCAGCAATCTTAGCCCAGGGAGGTTTCCAGTTGTCAAAGAGCAAAGCTCTCTCCTTTCCAGGATCAGCAAAATTATACAAAAAAAATGTATGCAGAATTTAGTTTTTAACTTTCTTTTTGCACAGCAGACTTAAATCCTGAATACGAGATCTCTTATTAGTGCTGCTCTAAATTTGGTTGACTGCTTTTTCTTATTATAGCCAACTCTACCACAAGGTATTTAAATAGAGACAATGTTCCAAAAAGTCACAATTTACGTAAGAACAGAGAAGAGATTACAAAAAAACAACAACACAGAAAAAGAATTACTGCTTCCACTAGAAAATACCCTTTCAATTTTCATCCTGAATGCATAAGTATAAGCAGGGAAAAGGTTCCTATACATCCAGTAACCTGATCAGGGAACAGAATGCACAACTTGTTCCTATATAGGCTTCTCAAGGCCATTTCACATGGTTACCTCCCATAATAGCCACCAGTTCCCCACTACCTTACTTCTCTAATATTGCACCATTATTTGCTGTTTGCATTTAAAACCCTTGAATTAAATGGAGTAACACCCCATAGAAGGAGAATTTGTACCTTAAAGCAAAAGGTTTAAGCCTGAAATTGCCTACTGTAATGGTGAAAAAGACTTAGCAGTGGTTACGCATCATCATGGCTGAATCCTGTCTCTGGGATCAGAGACTGCAAGCCTCTGAATGCCTGTTACTGGGGAGCTGGATACCCTCATGACCTCCAGAAGCATCTGATTGGCCGCTCTGGGAAGTTTTAATTCACTGCAGCTACAGACTGGATTATCTCTATAGATGCTTACTTGACAAACAGTCTGGTTTCCTAGAGAAATTCAAGTTAGCCTTAACACTCACCTATACTTTGGGAATTATGCCATCGTCACTGGCAACCATTTTTTCTGCTTGGCGATGAATTCAGGAATAATTCAATGTATCTATGCTCTGTAGGAGAGAAGAACAGCTTTAACTTTCCGTTCATGCTTTGAAATGTTTGTGCAGGAAAAGTTTATGCAGCAATGCATATCACTTATCATGCACTACATGCCACCATTTACCCGATACCTACATTACTGACCTCAGTTTTTCCAGAAAGCCAGTTTACAGGAGACACAGCTGCTTAAAGTGGTCCCTCCACAGCTGTGTAGTGACTTCTGGAACTGCAAATGAACAAGACCTGCCTGCTTTTGGAAACTGCTAGACATATACTGATGTGCAATGTCATCACGTAAGGATTCCTCACTTGTCATCAGTGGCCTTGCAACTAAATATGAACCATGATTTTACTAGGCTCAAAAGGCACACACAATGCATCTAATACTTCAAAATGCAGTATTATGTTAGGTTTTAAAAACAGAACAGGTTCAGGCATTATGCTGCAGAAATCGTTTTCTCTACATCCACTCACCCCGGCAAAGCAGCTTGCAACTGGGATGATCAAAAGCGCAATCAAAACGTTTTTTCCCATTCGCCCCACTGCAAGACCTCTTGCTCTCTCTAACTATTTGCACAACTGGATCATCTGAATGCTTCTGGAATCTTTTCTTATGCTGACTCAAGGCAGGTGTGGGAAGGGCAAGATAGAGAACCTGTCATCTTTCTGTTCCCGGCAGTTTACACATCAGAGGAGGACGTCTTCGCAAGGAATTTTTAAAGTAAGGAAAAAATATGTACCTTCTCAAAGGGCTCTTGCTATATACTCCTCCTGCTTCTGGTTTGACACTGCTGTGCCTCAGCAGTCCCCTTCTAATCCTGTGTCCCCAGGGAAAATGCAGGAGTTCCACTTACGCACGTTCGACCTGTTCTTGGCCATGGCTGCAATCGCATCTTCGTGTGTCTCAAAGTGAACATCTGCTTCCCCCGTTGCTTTCCCGCTTGAATTATATTCCATAGTGATCCTCACCGGTTTCAGGGGAGCAAAGAACTTTAAAGAAAGGCATGTGGGGTGAAAGTCAAGATTTAATTATCAAAATCTGAAAACCAAGACCGAGCAGAAGCAGTGGAATTACTGTTCTATATTTGCGACTAGCAGTAATGTGTTAAAAGGTCTTAGCTGCTGTCCAGACATAATAAGCCAAACTGCTTGTTGCACAAAGCTGGACCTGTTCCACAACTGAAGCTTACACACTTTGCATTGTCATCAAAAAGCTAATTTGGACATGTCCTGCTGAAATTGTTTTCTTAAAAGTGCAGACCATGCCATACCCAAAACTGCTTTTGCAAAGGTCCTCAGTTCAGAAGCTGTTCATCGTGTGAGATTGATGTTAAAGAAAGATCATCTCCACTCTCTTTTCATGCACAACTAAGTGGTTCTGAGCATTTTCCTAAAGGCCAGGAATCAGTCACAATCAAGATGGGGAGCCTAATTAGTACTGAAGGAGTAACAGGCCAATAAGCCCAATCCTCAGGGCTGTTGAATGTGAATATTAAGGTGTTACCATTCACTGTCTCAATCCTCTCCAAGACTTAAAAGTTGAAATAATACTCTAATGTGCTCTTGATTTTCCTGGTGGCACAAGCTTATTGGGAACAGGTCACAAGTAGTGGCATTCAGGAGAGAAGTGAAGGGTTGAATGAGTTTTAGCAAACTGTTTGCAGAACTGCTTCAGGCTAATCAGGACTTGTAAGTTTCAGTGACTGACAAAAGCTAAAACTCCCATTTTGAAGGATAAATACAGCAGTTCCTAATAAAATTGTTCAGGATATTTAAAATGATCTTACCCCTACGTACATTTATAATATCTTGTGCAGTTGCTTGAAATGGCAGACCCCTCAAATGAACAAAGTGAAGCGAGGAGAAACTCCCTGACTCCGACACATCCCGAGGCTTTTCAAATGCTTGCTTAAAAACTTCTGTAAAGTGAACAAGGCCAGAATGAACATGTGCAAATTACATGTGTGTCTTGCTACCTCTCTCCAACATGTGGAGGACATAAAGAGGCAAGTCAAAGATGTCTCAAATGATAAGAATTGTATGGACTTACCATTTTCTTTATCACTTTCATACGTAGCAGTCGGTCTTAAGGCCTCATTCAACTCACTTTCATCAAAAACAGATTCGGAATCTTGTTTCAGAGTGGGATAGCCCATCATCTTGCCCCGGAAAAAGCCATTGTGGGTTCGAATTTCACTCTTCTGGCTTGGGAATATTTCTATGTATCTATAATGGTTGTGTTTTTTTTAAGTGAGAAGAGTTAGATCAGGATTGATATTTACCAAATACACAAAGGCTCGGTTCAGACAACAAGCTCCTGCACTACTACTTTTGCAAAAACCAGAAACAGACAGAGGAATGTATTCGAATCTACGTAAGAACTAAACCAGAATGTAAACCCAGGTCTGTCACATCCAAACCACAATTAACCTATGTATTGAAATTATGGCTTACAGGGAAAGTTCAAGCCTTCGTTTGCCAGCTCAGATGTAAGAGCAAATAGTTAAATGCAAATGCAGAGAAAACTGGAGTGTACGAGGAGATGAGGGAGTATACAAGCCCAAGGTTCATTAATGTAATGCAAAACCATTATTTATTACATGTGAACTAATTCAGAGTATTTTCTCTCTCTTGTTTATTTTCTTGACAAGCTTATAAAAGCAAGTCAATATTATTATTCTCATTTAAAATGACAACTGGAGCTGTTGAAATCTACCATGTGAAATCCATGACTGACACCAGAATTCAAATTCAGGTTTCTCTAGTCCAACATCCACTGCTAGCTACTTAAACACATAATACTGGAATGTATATATGTAGGTACGTACAATCACCCTCTCTCAAGTCCCATCCCTTCTCCCAACAACCAATCCAGCATGTTTTGATTGGAGGAGACAGTATACATCCAACTTCCACCTGCTTTTTTTTGGAAAAAAGTTTCTGTTTTAAATATATATATCCACCACTCCTCTCATGGATCCAATAGCAACATACCGGCTCCCAATTTCCTCCTTATGCTTCAACAAGGCTTGATTAGCCATCTCAGGGGTAGCAAACACCACAAATGCTTCTCCCGTTTTCCTTCTTCCCCTCTGGTCCATGACAAATGTTATGTCGACTATAGTCAAACCTGCAAAAGAAGGCATTTCAGTAGCAGCAGGGCACATTTTGCTCTGTTCTTCCTAAGAGGAGCAAAATGAGAACTCACGCTCCATGATAAAATTGCACATCAAAGGCTGCCTTAAATATAGTGGCACTAACACTTTAGCACTTGGTTCTTGTACAATTTACAAACTGATGCAAAAATGTTATGGATCAGTCTCAAGAGCCTGAACCTAAACATACATGAAACAAAAGACTCTCTTGTTTCTACCTGCATCCCTTTTGACCTGCTCCCATTCAATTTAAACACACACACACACACACACACACACACACACAGAGCTAAATGTGAAACAATGCGTCCATTTAATTCTACCCTGTGTGACAAAATATCACCACCACTAAAAACAATTTTCTGAATTATTCTGTTACTTGACCCTTCTGGGAAAGAAAAATTCCACTAATGCTATCAGATCATCCTTGTATCCTCTTTATCAGAATTCTTCCTGATCTGAAAACAAGGAGTTTCTAGTCATATCTAAACCTGCTTCTGCATCTCCCCCCCCCCCCCACTTTGAGTTAACTTTTCCTACTCAGCCTAGAAACCCCAATTGACATCTCCATACCAGGTGTACAACAAACAAGATTCTTCTAAGGTGATTTTTTTTTTTAAAAAAAATCCCCATTTCATTAGATGACACAGGCTCACAATCACTTGATCACAGAATCACTACTCCACGCAGAATCACCTGAGAAGAACTCAGAAATATCCATTTCATTGCAGCTGTAGGGAAGGCCTCTCAGTCTGACCACTCCATCGTTTGTCACAGATGTTGAACTGGAGTGCAAGCTCTTCATGATGGCATCAACATCCTCATTATGTATTTCGAAAACTGCATTGGAAAAAACCCCACAAGAGGCAGTGTTGAATAGTGCGATGAGTTCTTGAATCATACTTAATCCCGAGCAAAAAAAGAAGCTTACCTTCCACATAACGCTGACCCAGATATCTTCTGTGCTTGTCCAAGGCGTTTTGCACATCCTGTTCTGACTCCAGTTCAACCAAAGCATCTCCTCTGCGTTTGCCATCTCGGTTTAAGAGGAAGTGGATGCCATTCACACCATTTCGAATCTTGCTGCCTACAAGGTTATTAAGTAGGCAGGTGAAGGAACTTCAGGTGCCTTCTTTTCTGATTCAGATGCAATGGGGCATTTTGATGTTTCATAACAGAATTCCACTAAATTTCCCTACACCAAAGGAACAAGGCCTGAATGAGGTAGCCCTATTTGGATGACTGTCCAGTATCTCCAGGGTTGTATTAAAAGCTCCAAGGATTCAACAACTCCACTCAGCTACAGAACTGGGAATTCAGTATGTTGGCACATCTACTGCTACTTTTAAAGATGCTCTTCCATGGTGTGCCAAGTTACTTATAAACCCTCTGCGCTTATTAAAACATATAACAATGATTAATTGCTTTAGCCAATGAGTAAGTATGCCTAGGGAATTGTGAGCTTCTGAAAATAGCCATTTTACAGGCTCAACAACCAGGAGAAGCTCTACAGAAATGTAGGCGATCAATACGGTTCTGAACAGATTCAACAGAAGTACACAGTCCCAGACATATTGTGCCAGCATGGAAATCTAAACTTAATTAATTGGTTAGCCAGAACTCCTGCATAGCTCAATTCAGCATATGTGCCTCACATTAGTGTATGTAGCCTTATTTACTGCAAACATTTTTATCCTGCTCTACAGCTGGAAAGGCTCTCAGAGCTGCTTAGAGATCAATACAAACAAATATGTTCACCGCCCTCTCATGGGCGTGGGGGAAGCTGCCTCCTCCTAAATCAAGTACAGTGGTACCCCGCAAGACGAATGCCTCGCAAGACGGAAAACCCGCAAGACGAAAGGGTTTTCTGTTTTGGAGGCGCTTCGCAAGACGAATTTCCCTATGGGCTTGCATCGCAAGACGAAAGCCCATAGGGAAATGCTGGCGGTCGGGAGCAAAGACTTTCGCCCACAGCCGGCCTTCAGAAGAGGACCTCTTCTGAAGGCCGGCGGGGGGCAAAAGTCTTTGCTCCCCCCCGCCTGCCTCCCCCCCCCGCCTGCCCCGGGCGATCTTAAAATGCTGGCGGGCGGGAGCGAAGCGTTCGCTGCCGACCCCCAGCATTTTAAAATCTCCCCGGGACAGCAGAGACTTCTCTGCTGTCCCGGGGAGATTTTAAAATGCTGGGGGTCGGCAGCGAACGCTTCGCTCCCGACCCCCAGCATTTTAAAATCTCCCTGGGACAGCGGAGGCTTCGCTCCCGCCCGCCAGCATTTTAAAATCGCCCCGGGACAGCAGGGGCTTTTAAAATGCTGGCGGTCGGCAGCAAAGCCCTCCTGTCCCCGGTGCTTGCGGGGCGGGAGGTGGGAAGAAGGGCTTTTCTTCCCAGCGCCAGCCTTCAGAACAGCCTTCTGAAGGCTGGGGGTGGGAAGAAAAGCCCTTGTTCCCCCCCCCCCAGCCTTCAGAAGAGGTCGGGGGACAGACTGTCCCCGGACCTGGTCTGAAGGCGGTTTCCCTAGGAACGCATTAATTGATTTTCAATGCATTCCTATGGGAAACCGTGCTTCGCAAGACGAAAAACTCGCAAGAAGAAAAAACTTGCGGAACGAATTAATTTCGTCTTGCGAGGCACCACTGTAAATAAATATACTTAACTAAAAGTAGAAATTGTAGAAAGATTTTGACAGATTTTTCTGAGCACTTGGGGGTCAAAGGAAAGTAATTTAAAACAACTGTTGCTGAGACATTTCATTCTGAATCTGCTAGACAGAGCCAGACAGAGGATGATGACAGGTGGGTGTCCTGCCCCCCACAACATAAATCCTGGCTGTGCCCATGTGCCCTCTAGCTGAAAGAGAGAAGCTGCTTTAAGTACATTGCCTCTCCCTCCTGGCAGCCCCAGTTCTGACCAGCCTCCCTGCCCCCCAATAAAAAAAAACCCCAACATGCAACATTAAAGTATGCATTTAATGTGATTTGTAGTCCAGACCCTTAGCCACATCACCATGTGGGTTGGTCAGGGGGGAAAATGAAATTACCTGAAAAAAAGTTGAGAACGTCTTCCTCGGTGCAGGAGTAAGGCAGACCCTGGGCCCGAATAAGATACACATCATCTTCCTCGCCACGTGACTTAGTTGGAGATGGGTCATACTCTGAGAGAGGTGGATATTCATCATGAAATGGAGGGCTGTGCTCCTTCAAAGAGAGAGTTGTCGTTTCAACATTATATTTGTAACTAAACATATAATCAGGGCACAATTTATGAGTCAGGAATATAGGTATCTGCCTCATGCCGAGTCAAACTATTGGTCCATTTAGTTCCGTATTATCTAGACCGGGGTGGGACCCATGGACCTATTTAGGCCTGTGAGGCCATTTCAGCCAAGCCATGCCCACCTTCCCTACACCTTACGCCATACACTGGAGGAGTACTACTCGCAGGGCTTCTTCCGCACTTGAAATCAGCGGATTGCCTGCAAGGTTTGTTTTCAAATCACATGGGCAGAAATAGGTCACCTGACATCACTGCAATGTGACAAGTGGACTGAAGCATCCTGTGCATGTCCCGTGCAGGGACCAGATTGCTTAAAAAGCACATGTGATACTCTAACACGGCTCTGAGGCATGTCCTCAATGTCACAAGTGTGTCTCTTCAATGGGATGGGAAATTTTCTCAGCACCAAGGTGAAAACACATTACGATCTAGATGATCAAAAGAGTTTATGTTACATATTTGCTGAGAGCATATAATAAATAAATAGATTATTATTATTAATTTGAAAGGAAAGCAGAATTGAAGGAACAAGGGTGGCATCCTTGATTACTTCAAATGACTCTCAATCAAGAATGTTGATTACAATTGCTGCTTTAATCTTAATCTTTTCCCCACAAAGAGTGAGGAAAAATAAACTTTCATCAGTTACTAGGACCACGTGGTGGAGCAATGGGTACCTAGCTGAATTTGGATGTTTCCACTCAAACATCTGAGGGCCAGGGTTAGTCAACAATTTGGTGAGATTGAGGACTCAGCTATATAGCTGCAAATAAAATGTTTTAAGTGTGTCTGAAGTGCAATATGCAATGTGGCACTAGATGGTGAGCCTTATGGAAAATTCAATGTATTTCTAAAAACGCTTTTTTAAAAAAGGATTTTCAGAACGGTTTTTATATGAGTGCAGATTCCACCTCACTCACATACTGGCAAATCTAGGCTGCCCAGTTATAGCTGAATGGGAGGTTTTGTGCAACAAACCCACTTCTCCAAAATATTTGATTTTTGGTGATAAGCAAAAAACTGAAAAAAAATGCACTGGAAAGTGCTGGATAACACTTGCTTTGATGCAACTGCCATCTAACTTTCCCACAAACAAATCAGAATGAATGCCCATTGAATGATCATGTCTTCTAATCTCTCTGCAAACAAATCCAACAAACCTATTCAAAAAATAGGTTGTCTGGAAGTACCTCCAGTGTCAGCAAAGCATATTTTCATCAATTCATGAATTGGGTGTGTTAGAGATAAAGGCTCCTAACAAAACTGGTGGATGAAGAAACAAGAAGGCTGCATGGGCTTTCTCCAGAATTTGGAATATTATAGTTAGAGATATGGGTAGGGAACTGGGATCTATTACTTATTTAGTTATTAATTTATATGCCATTCTTCCTTCCAAAGGTGTTCAGGGTAGCACCCTCACATTAGGGGGTCACAGCTAGGCAGCCAGCAATGCTGTTTTTTGCATGGCCAGCACCATACTTCCAGGTGTCCAGCCACTGACCATGTCAGGTCAGAAGTAGGACTCCAGTACGCAAGGTCCCTTTCCCATCCAGCAGATCCCCTCTCCCCACCTCACCGCAAATGTAAGAATGCTCAAGAAGCTTCTGTAATATCACAGAAACTGTTGTCTTCTCGTTGCACTAGAAAGGGCAATGGGGCGACCTGAAAACCCAGCAAACAGCACCCAGGTTTCCTTCCCATCTGGTCAGCTCCAGGAGAGAAAGAACACAGAATATCATGGCCAGAAGGACCGCCCTCAAGCAGCTTGGTTGGGGAGAGAATCCCCAAACCTGCTCTGGCTACATAATCCGGTCACCCCTGCAGTTTAGGAAGACAAGTGGTTTTTTCCCAGTCCTTCAGAATACAGTACAGCTTCGCCCTGGGAAATAGGGGGGTGGGGAGCTTCTTTAGAGACTGTTAGGAAGAGCAGGCAATAGCTCAGGAATCAGCAACCTTTTTCAGTCGAGGTCCGGTCCACCTCAGTCCATGTGGTGGGCCGGACTATATTTTGAGGGGGAAAATGAACAAATTCCTATGCCCCACAAATAACCCAGAGATGTGTTTTAAATAAAAGGACACATTCTACTCATGTAAAAACACGCTGATTCCCAGACCATCAGTGGGCCAGACTGAGAAGGCGATTGGACCGCATCCCCCCCCCCCGCCAATCCTGTTACAAGGCCTCTACACCAACGTGGGTCTTTATTTGTGTTCCTGTGCTTTTAACTTCTTGTACGTTTCGAATTCTGGCTGTGTCCTTTTTCCCTTTTAGTGACGGTATCACTGTTTCATCTTTCAAGATGCGAGATCTTGCGCAAACTGCTTTTGAGGGTTTTTCGTCGTACAGCCAAGCGGCATATAAATCTCAGGAAATGACCCAACCAATAACATCAGTTTGGGGGAACAGTATTTTAGCTTTCTGTGTGTTGTGTATGAATATATGTATATGTGCGGTGGAAGAAGATTGGAAGAAATTTAAAGACTATTTACAGAAATACTGTAAAATTAATGAATGTTAAAAGGACGTTGGATTGAAAATAAGTGGTGTTAGTAACAAGATTAATAAGAATATGAAAACTTGGATTGATAATGACGGAAATTATATTTTTATCATAGTTTAAGATGTTGAATAAGGTTAAATGACAGAGGGTAAGAACTTGCTGAACTAAATATTTGAATTGGAATACAGAAAGGGAGGTGTGAGGAGGTCAAGAAACTAGTGAATAAGATATTATATTTGGAGGTATAATTTTTCTTTTTTCTCCTTTCTCGGGGTGGGTTGGCATTTGTTATGACTTTCTTCTCTTTTTGGTAACTGTCCTCTGTTGAATATCTGTTTTGCTTTGTATTTTTTTCTTATTCCTGGATTTTTCTCTCTCTTTTGTGCTATGTATTTTATGTTTAAAACCTGTTTAAAATTTGTTTATGAAATTTAATAAATATATTTTTTTAAAAAATGAATATATGTATATGTGTACACACACACGTGTGTGTGTTTCTGTGCGCACGTGTGCGTAAGTTAGCAAAAGGAAGCTGAAGCTACACCGTCCACAGAGAGCCCGTCCCAATTCCCACTCAGCCATATGGGACGTGGGGTGACCTTGGGCCAGAGTCTGTCTCCGTCACCCGCCCCCCAGCCCACCTCAAAAGGGCCCTCGCGAGGATAAAGGCACCACCCGCCCTGCACTCCTCGGGAGCAAATGCGCGAACACCATCCCCTGTCGAAGGCGGGGTGGGGTGGGGAGAGAAAAACACTACAAAGCGGGACAGAAACGAAATAAACTGCATTTCTCTCACGCGCACACTTCTGGGAGGGGGTGTGTGGAGACCCATTTCCCAAAGGCGCCCCGAAGTATTGGGGGTGGCGGTTCCCCGCTTCCCCTCCCCTCAGGAGGGCCCTTACCTGGCTGTAGCATCTCCCCGCGAGGGCCGGAGGCAGCAGCGAGCTCCTCAGGGCGCCGAAGCCGGGCAGAGGCCCGGCGGAGCCGGCGAACCCGCGGCTCTGCGTGGCTGCCCCGAGCAAGAACAGGAGGCGGCGGCGGCCGGAGAGGCCGAGGGAAGCGGAGGAGGAGGAGGAGGGTGCGGCTGAGGAGGAGACTGAGGCGGCGTGGCGCAGCGGCAGGCAGGCCGCGCCGGTCTGGCGGCAACTGCTGCAGCTACAGCCGCAGCCCCGGAGCAGCGCGCCCAGCACCCAGCGCGTCCCGGCCATGGGAGGAGGCGGAAGCCCCGGCGTCGTCGTGGTGGTCTCCGCGGCTGCCGCTGTCGTCGCCGCTACGAAAGCCTGAGGCACATGCGCGGAGGAGGAGGCGGCGGCAAGCGGCCTGCAGCGGAGCCACGGCGGGCAGGGAGGAGCTGCGTCAGGAGGCGGCATCCCAGGAGGCCCCTCGCTCGCTCGGCCCGCCCCTCACGCCGAGGCCGAGGCCTGGGCCTCGCGTGAGGGAACTTGGGAGGCGGGAGGGCCTTGCTCCTGGCAGGCGCAGTGCGGCCTAGCGCTGTGAAGGGGACTCGGTTCTCCTCAGAGCGGGTTTATTTGGGGGTGGGGGTGGGCTCAGGAGACAACTTCCCCCGCAGCTTTGGGTAAGGGGGTCGACCACTAGAAGGCCCTGTTGGGCCCCAACACCTGAAGGAATCGTGCAATGGTATTTTGGAAGTAGGAGAGCAAACGCAGGCTGAGACCCTACCTGCCTGCGGACTGTCTTGCCATAGTGGTGCGTGCTCTGGTTATCTCTCGCTTGGACTACTGCAATGGGCTCTATGTGGGGGCTACCTTTGAGGGTGACCCAGAAACTGCAACTAATCCAGAATGAGGCAGCTAGACTGGTGATTGGGGGCAGCCGCCGAGACCACATAACACTGGTCTTGAAAGACCTACATTGGCTCCCAGTACATTTCTGAGCACAATTCAAAGTGTTGGTGCTGACCTTTAAAGTCCTAAATGGCATCAGTCCAATATACCTGAAGGAGCGTCTCCACCCCCATCGTCCAGCCCGGACACTGGGGTCCAGCGCCGAGGGCCTTCTGGCGGTTCCCTCGCTGTGAGAAGCCAAGTTACAGGGAACCAGGTAGAGGGCCTTCTCGGTAGTGGCGCCCGCCCTGTGGAACGCCCTTCCAGCAGATGTCAAAGCGATAAACAACTACCAAACTTTTAGAAGACGTCTGAAGGCAGCCCTGTTTAGGGAAGCTTTTAATGTTTAACAGAATAAAAAAATTCCTTCCAGTAGCACCTTAAAGACCAACTAAGTTAGTTCTTGGTATGAGCTTTCGTGTGCATGCACACTTCTTCAGATACCAGGTTATTGTATTGTTTAACAGGTTATTGTATTTTAGTGTTTTGTTGGAAGCCGCCCAGAGTGGCTGGGGAAACCCAACCAGATGGGCAGGGTATAAATAATAAATTATTATTATTATTAGGGGCCAAGGTCCCTTCGCGATTCCCCCCTCAATAAAATATTTGAGGGAGCCGGGCCCCCACCCCAGAGTTGATGGGCATTGCCATTCAAAGGGTGTGTGTATCTTGTGATGGATTAGGTGGTGCGGGGCTTACCTGCTCCCCCCCCCCCAATATTTTACTCAAGTTGGCACCCCTGGTTGGAAAGGACCTCAAGGGTCACTTAGCCAAAAAAGAAACCCAAGATAATGCAGGTTTCTTTATAGGGTCCTGAAGGGCCTTTGCTTGACTGATGCTGGATTAGAAGGCGCATTTCTGTTTGAGGACGCCTCCGATTTGGGTAGTCGTTCGAAAAGTTTAAACTGCCAACAAGATCAGTACTTCCGCTAAAGTGAAAAGCAAATGACAACCTTGGATATACAGTTCCAAAAAACATGAAATGAGCTATATGCTGGTGGTCAACAAAAGAGGTTTAAAGACTGTCTCAAGGCAAATCTAAACAAATGTTTAGATTGTTTAGAAACACTGGCCTGCGAGCGCTCCAGTTGGAGAACAGCCTTTACCAAAGGTGTCATGGGCTTTGAAGACACTCATAGAATCATAGAGTTGGAAGAGACCACAAGGGCCATCGAGTCCAACCCCCTGCCAAGCAGGAAACACCATCAGAGCACTCCTGACATATGGTTGTCAAGCCTCTGCTTAAAGACCTCCAAAGTAGGAGACTCCACCACACTCCTTGGCAGCAAATTCCACTGTCGAACAGCTCTTACTGTCAGGAAGTTCTTCCTAATGTTTAGGTGGAATCTTCTTTCTTGTAGTTTGGATCCATTGCTCCGTGTCCGCTTCTCTGGAGCAGCAGAAAACAACCTTTCTCCCTCCTCTATGTGACATCCTTTTATATATTTGAACATGGCTATCATATCACCCCTTAACCTCCTCTTCTCCAGGCTAAACATGCCCAGCTCCCTTAGCCGTTCCTCATAAGGCATCGTTTCCAGGCCTTTGACCATTTTGGTTGCCCTCCTCTGGACACTTTCCAGTTTGTCAGTGTCCTTCTTGATCTGTGGTGCCCAGAACTGGACACAGTACTCCAGGTGAGGTCTGACCAGAGCAGAATACAGTGGCACTATTACTTCCCTTGATCTAGATGCTATACTCCTATTGATGCTGCCCAGAATTGCATTGGCTTTTTTAGCTGCCGCGTCACACTGTTGGCTCATTTCAAGTTTGTGGTCAACCAAGACTCCTAGATCCTTTTCACATGTACTGCTCTCAAGCCAGGTGTCCCCCATCTTGTATTTGTGCCTCTCATTTTTTTTGCCCAAGTGCAATACTTTACATTTCTCCCTGTTAAAATTCATCTTGTTTGTTTTTGCCCAGTTCTCTAATCTGTCAAGGTCGTTTTGAAGTGTGATCCTGTCCTCTGGGGTGTTAGCCACCCCTCCCAGTTTGGTGTCATCTGCAAATTTGATCAGGATGCCCTTGAGTCCATCATCCAAGTCATTGATAAAGATGTTGAATAAGACCGGGCCCAAGACAGAACCCTGTGGCACCCCACTAGTCACTCTTCTCCAGGATGAAGAGGAACCATTGATGAGCACCCTTTGGGTTCGGTCAGCCAGCCAGTTACAAATCCACTGAGTAGTAGCATAGTCAAGACCGCATTTTACCAGCTTCTTTACAAGAATATCATGGGGCACCTTGTCAAATGCCTTGCTGAAATCAAGGTAGGCTACATCCACTGCGTTCCCTTCATCTAATGAATGTGTCCTCAAGCTCAGGACACAAGGGAGAAACGTGCTAAGAGGAAGGCACGCTTGGCAAATCCACACTGTGATCCACTCTTGCCTGGAAACCAACGTCCTCACTGTGGAACGACATGTTGGTTCAGAGTTGGACTCCACAGTCACTTACGGACTTATGTTAAAACTGTGTTTATGGAAGACAATCTTAGGTATGAGTGATCGCCAAAGAAGATGATTCTCTTAACAAGTCATCTCCCCCCCCCCCCCATCTCAAAATAGAACTTAAAAGAGTACATACCAAATCTGTAATTGCACATTTTTACAGTTTTTATGCTACCATGTGTGACTGTCTAATAATCAACTTTTTATTGGTTCACAAAGCCTGAAAAAGACATATCACAGCCAAAGGGTTTTGTGAATGTTCAGCTGTATGACCATTCCAGAGTAATTCGTTATGCCCATTTGGTTGAGTGGATAACCTCAAATGACAGATCTGATTTAGCGTGTCTTAACAGTTTGTGGTTATGTAACACTGCAGTAGACTACCAGAACTTCCCATACTAGAGTAAGCATCTCAACTGACCCATAACCCTTTTCAGTATGACAATAACCATACGGTAGAAACAGAATATAATTCAGGTTATATAATTATCTCACATGGCAGTTACTGAGCCAAAATAGTACTGCTGGCTTGCTGCAGTAACAATTGGAATTTAATATATACTGAAATGCAAAATATTTTGAAGAGAATAATAGGGCTGAATTTTTAGGCTATGTTTTATTATGCTTCAGTGTGGTTCTCTGCATTTATTGTATTTATCTAATTTTACATTCCAGTCCTAAGCACACTTATTTGGAGGTCAGGCTGATTGATGTCAGTGGAACAGTTTTAAGAAAATGTGCTTATGTTTGCAGTAAAGGGGTATACCCACACAAACAAAAATCAGTGTTTCCATAGAACTCATCAAGTGGAATGCCAGATCTCAGGGCATTTCACTTCTTCAAGGCTTGGTTAGGTATCTGATCTCTGCTTTGATATACATTATTCACATGTGTAATAAAGGCAACATATGTTAATCAGGTTCAAGATAGTGATGTAAAAATTAATTTGCTTCATAGTTTGTTCCCAGGTGGGAAAGTTTTACTTGAAATAAAGAGGCAAATGCTGGAAATTAAACCAAAGGCCCAATAAAAATGGAGATCCTCAATACAGTATTGCTGCAGTAGAACCAATTATTAACAGGCAAAGAACAGTGGCTTCATGGTAGAAAGGTACAGGTTTTTCTGCTACCAGGGAGGTTCCTTGACTTTAATTTCATGTTAATATGTAAAACATTCAGCTATCACTACTTTACAAAAAGACACACCAAAGAACATTTCTCGGATTAATTAAAAACATCTGATAATCTATTTCAGAAAATAGAGTATTTAAAACAATTTTATTTACAAAAGATATGTATGACTAGCATTTGAATTTCCTGATGTTTCTAAAGGTAAAGAAATAACCAGTGGCTTCCCCATTGATTGATTCTTTAAAAAATATTATTATTATTATTAATGTACAATGAAAAAAGCCATACATCAAAACTGAACAAAAAACAAGTAGAAATAATAATAAACAAAGTAAAAAACACAAAGCATTATAACAAAAAGAAAAGAGGTCTTTTGACTACAGACCTGACCTCCCGTCTACTCCTTAATTCAATTACATATAACTTATTGCCGGTAAAAACTATTATGGTTTGACTGATTCTTGGTTTTTCTTTTATCTCACATCATTCTTGATACTACTACTACTACTGAAATTAGTCAAATGCTGCAACAGAGTGTAAACTTCTGTAATTATTTTTCAAATATATTGTAAAGACTTACCATTTTGAAAGAAATACCTGTTTTGGTTTATTCTTTATTTTTTCAGACAAGTTATCCAACTCCGCATATTCAGTCAATTTTTGGATCCAGTCTTGCATAGATGGAAGTTTGTCAGATTTCCAATTTGGAAACCCCATTGATTGATTCATTCTCCTGTCAATTCAACATACAGTAATCGTTCCTGCCGATAAGATTCAAAACAATCCATTTGACTAGTCTACATTTATAAGTGAAATAATCAAAATACATTTGGCTTTACATGAGTAGAATGTGCTTTTATTTAAATTGCTTCTCTGGGTTATTTGTGGGGCATAGGAATTCGTTCATATCTTTTTTTCAAAATATAGTCTGGCCCCCCACAAAGTCTGGGGGACAGTGGACCGGCCCCCTGCTGAAAAAGTTTGCTAACCCCTGATCTGCAGTGGTACCTCGGGTTACATACGCGTCAGGTTACAGACCCCGCTAACCCAGAAATAGTGCTTCAGGTTAAGAACTTTGCTTCAGGATGAGAACAGAAATTGTGCTCCTGCGGCGCGGCAGCAGCAGGAGGCCCCATTAGCTAAAGTGGTGCTTCAGGTTAAGAACACTTTCCGGAACGGATTAAGTATTCAACCCGAGGTACCACTGTATATAAAATAAACCATCCACCCACACTACAGGTTCCCTTCAACTACTCTCAGGAGTAAGGCCCTATTCATGAGCAGAGCAGGAAGCAGCAGAGGCTGGACAGCTGCATATGGACCAAAGGAACCGGAATGCAAGTAACCCAGCCATTGGACCCCCTTTTCACACACACATGCACACACTGCATATGGCAGTCAAGATGACACAAAGTGCAATAGGCTGACATAAGCCTAGGTAAGGCCAGCTGTTTCTAAGTTGTGCTGGCTTCCTCCAAATGGTATCTTGAGCAATGAAGAGCAATATTAATTATGCTGCACCAACTCAGGCTTATCACAGGTTGGGCAGATGAAATTTGGAAGAAGGGGCATGGTGGTTGCATATATTGTGAAAATTGTTGTTGTTTAGTCGTGTCCAACTCTTTGTGACCCCATGGACAGAGCACACCAGGCACTCCTGTCTTCCACTGCCTCCCGCAGTTTGGTCAAACTCATGCTGGTAGCTTCGAGAACACTGTCCAGCCATCTCGTCCTCTGTCGTCCCCTTCTCCTTGTGCCCTCCATCTTTCCCAACATCAGGGTCTTTTCCAGGGAGTCTTCTCTTCTCAGGAGGTGGCCAAAGTACTGGAGGCTCAGCTTCACGATCTGTCCTTCAGGGCTGATTTCCTTCAGAATGGAGAGGTTTGATCTTCTTGCAGTCCATGGGACTCTCAGCTCCTCCAGCACCATAATTCAAAAGCATCCATTCTTCGGCAATCAGCCTTCTTTATGGTCCAGCTCTCACTTCCATACATCACTACTGGGAAAACCATAGCTTTAACTATAAGGACCTGGTATGGATTTAACCGTTGGGAGCCGCCCAGAGCAGGGCAACCCAGACAGATGGGTGGCTAATAATAATAATAATAATAATAATAATAATAATAATAATAATGTTTGTGTGTGTGTGTGTTGGGTGTTGTAGCACCACATACACAGTGCTTTTATTCCCTCAGAAACACAAGCTCCTGTTTCCCCCGCCAACATTCCCCCTCAGACAGCCCAAAGCTGCAGGTCCGGAGGAGAGAGAAGCAACACCTGTTGAACGTCTGCCATGCCGCTAAGCAGAGCTGAGACCCCTGCATGGGGGTTGGGCTAGATGACCCTCGGGGGTCCCTTGGTCCAGCTCTACCATTTTGCAAGCCCCAAGCGGAAGGCCGGCTTGTGCTTTTAGTCAGGAGGGGCGCCGGCTGACGGTGGTGGGGAAACCATTTTCGCCCCTCACAGAAACCCGGGGTGTGTGTCTGTGAGGGAGGAGGGCGTTATGGCCGGCCTCGGCCTGAGGAGGCGGGAGAGCGCCGCCGCCGCCGCCATCCCTCGCGCCCTCTGAGGCGAAGGCAGCGAGGAGGCGGGAAAGGGCGACGCCGAGGAGGAGGAAGAAGGAGGCGCCCGGCCGCCGCCGCCGCCGCCGGCCTCGTCAGTCCCCGCCCCGCGGCGCTCGCGCTCCCTCTCGCCGCCCGACCGCCGCCCGCCCGTCCTTCCTCCCCGTCGTCCGCCGGGGCCGCCTGCCGCTGGGAGCCGAGCCGAGTCCCGCTCCTCTTCCTCCGCCGCCGCCATGAGCTTCTTGTTGTAAGTGCGGGCCGCCGAGGGAGCCCCTTTCCCCGCCTCGCCGGCAGCAGGGCCCAAGCCGGGCTGCTTTCCTGGCGCCCGAGCCCCGCCGGGGGAGGAGGACGGAAGCCCTTTCCGCCTCGCCTCCGCGCAGCGCCCCATGGCTCTGCCCGGGGGCCTTGGCTCTCCAACCGCCGCCTCCTCCACCACTGGGGTTATTTACTTCTGTTTTTTTTTCCTCTGTCGCTTAAGCCTCTTTCCTCACATCCTTTGTGTTTGTGTGTATGCCTTGCCACCCCCTCCGAGGCTGGCCTCCTCCTGCTCCCCCCTCCTGAGGCTCCCCATTTTCTCCGGCTCTCCCCAATTCTGCCCTCGCCCCTTGGCTTTCCAGCACATTTGTTCCTTATGTGCTGGTGCTTCCTTTAAAAAAAAAAAATCTCCACCACCCCCACCGACCGCAGAAAAAAAAGGGGAAGTGCTTTTATTTATATTTTCTGATGTTAATGTTGCTGGTTCCCCTTAAATAGCTTCTCCCATATTGATCATCATCATCATCGCCTACTGTCCTTCATCCAAAGATCCCTGGGCGGTTTGCAACAGAAAAATATAAAATGAAAATACAAAATGCTTATTAAAAAGCAAGGGTTTTTTATTTTATTTTAAGGAGGTTATCTCTTTGCTTGCTTGACCCTTTGATTAAAAAAGGGGGAGATTGGTGGGATGGGGGCTCTAGGAAGCCCCTTCTGTACCTCAATGGGGGGGGGGTCCGCTTCTGCTGAAATGGGAGGCTGATTTGTTGCGCCTAAACTGCTTCCTATCCTAAAAGTTTCTGTTTCGTTCCTGGACCTCTGGGTGCCTTTTGAGCTAAAGTGGGGGTGTTATCATTTTGGAGGATCTCACTGCTGTTGTCTGAATTGCCAGCTGCAGCCAAGTGGAGGAGTTCTGTATAATAGAAAATATGGTGATTCCTGTTAATTGTGGGGGTGAGAATGATGGTGGGGGTGTTTGTAATATCAGGTGCCCCATATGCCTGCCTGTTCTTCCCTTCCCTCCCCCACTGTCCCCTCTTGGACAGCAGCTTGGAGAGACTCCCTAGTGGTTTCTGTCTGTAACCATAAAATGAAATTGCATCCCCTAGTTTGTCTCCTCCCTTCCACCCCCCTCTCAGAGAATACAGGAGTCTGTAATTAATCGCCCCTTCTCCCCACCAGCCTTTTCTGTGTTTGAAAAGGCAGCAGTTTTTCTCTTGAGTGGTTCTTGTGATTAAGATAATGGTTGTACGGGGTACCCAACTTGTAGAGAAGGTTTTTTTTGGGGGGGGTTGTTTTTTTGTTTTGCTGAGACTGACAGGGAACGCAGCTGGCTCTGTTACGTAGGGGGCTAGACATCTTGGACAATAACCCTTAGAGATCCCCTTCCTCCTTTTGTACTCTGGCCATTGATTGCAACTGCGTTGTGGTGGTCTGGTTTGCTCTTAAGTTTTTTTTTTTAAGTATCTGCTAGAGTGAAAAGCAGACTTTTGGTTTGCTTAAAATCTTTTTTAAAAAATATGTATCTAAATTTAGAAGTAGATTGCATGGTACTTGATAGTCTTTTAAGTTCCTCTAGGGAACACAGGATACATGTGTATAGTAGAAACTAAATTTAACATTTTGGCCTTCAAAATTGCAGAAGAAGGGGCTTCTTTTGTGAAGGGTACTGTCATACTGAAAAGGGTTATGGGTCAGCACAGAATTTGGAGAATGTACATCTTCCATTTCCCTAATACTAAACTTGAAGAAACAACTTGAAGAAGTTTATTGAATTTTATGGGCAAAGGCGTCTTATACACAACAGTAAGCACCACGGAACACCCTGACTTTTAACATCTGAGTAACCAACATAGGACGGCTTAAAGAAAACCACATGAAAACAACTACTTTGCTTGGTTCTTTAAGCCTTTCAGTATACTATGCAGTTAAAAGCTAGTACAAAGCTTTTGGACTTTTGAAGGATTGGCACATGTTCTGAAAAACTCAAACCTAATTGTGTTACAACTTGTCTGGCATTATAGCAAGCAGGTACTGGAAAGGACAGATTGATGCAGACACTTGCAACATGAAAACAGCTCTAGATATCAGTAGTTGTAAGCTAACTGGCACATACAAAATGTGTAGGGCCCGTTGTTCTGTTATTTGGTTTCCTAGTTCAAAAGTACACCCAAGTAATCTCCAGTCCTTGCTGGTTGGAGTGGAGGCAATCTAATTATGACAATCAACATAAACCGGTTAAGTGACTTACAAAATAAAACACAGTGTACTCCTGGGAAAGGGAATGTTGGGGACTTAAAACAAAATAATCACTTTGTTGTAGAAGACTTACTTTGTCATGTTCCTGTAAAATGTAGTTGTGCTTATACACGCTTCCACGAACCTCTGCAAATATATTATTGATTAACATTAGGATAGCCCAGTCCTGTGCATATGCTTTAGCCACAGTAAGTGTCAAAATGTTATGCCTTATTCATTCCTCTTCTTACTCTTTAAAATATCTGGAATGGATTTGTGTCTATGCAAAAAACTAAACTCCCTCCCCCCAAAAAACCACCTGAAGCAAACTTCCAGAGCCACATAGCTTTCTTTGTGTGCACGTGGGGCCATGTAGATAGTTTGGAAGGACTGTATCTTGAAAGGAAAACTAAAAACAAATTTATTTAAAACAAATAAAGTGTGTTTTCCTCAAAAAGGCAAAAAAAGAGGTGCTCTCATTTGGTCTCCTGGAGTAATGATCTGTTGTGGATTGATGCTTCTTTCTATATAATTAAGGTCCATAGTAATTTCTGATTCTGTAAACCCATGTTATCTTCATTCTGATTGTGAAAGCCAAACTGACAGCTGCATTTTAAAGAGAACTCTTCCTGAAGTTTGAGACTTCCTAAAAATACTTGCTGTGCAGATATATCAGTGAATTGTGCCCATCCATCCACCCTTACAAAAGAAGAGGACAAATCTTTCATTTTCTTGTCTTTGGTCTGGGGTTTTATATTCATACCTGCCTTGGTTAGCAAACACAGAAGAAAACATAAAATGTTTGGAAATGAGGAGGAAAGCTGGTTTTCTGATCTGCCTGTTCCTTTTGAGCTTTCACAGTTCTAAGAAAATAGATGTTGGTTCCTGTTCTGTTTCCCTTTTTTGCATGAACGCAAGTGTTCAACGCAGATAGTAGCCCAAATACATCATTTCTCTTCCTCATGTCAAGACATGGGTAGCATGTCTGTAGCAGGGCTAAAAACTTAGATATATAAGCTAAGTGCCAAATGGCTCCTTAAACCACGGTTACAGTCACCAAAATGGAATGCCTAGTTGCCATTTTTGGGCCAGACAGCTCAAAATTCGTATTTTTCAATATGACTTTATGGTTCCTGAAATTCATTCTGATTGTGCAGATAAAATACAACAAATAGAATTCTTCAGGATGTGTTGTTAGTGTGTGAAAACAGTCAAGATCCAAGGATCCCCGGCCGTGCACCTCCAGATGGTGGAGACTTCAGGTGCCACCCTGGGGCCCAGGCATCTTCACTTGGTCACAAGTGGCTGATAGCCGGGTGCAAAATGCGCCTGGCAAATTTTGAACACTGGTCTGTTGTGGGGCAGCCAGCATTGATGCTAAGAGTTGCTGTGTTTGTGCTGTGGCTCTATGATAGGGCTGTGGACAGCAGTAGTAAACTGGAAACTTGAAATGCAGACTTTCATATAGGTCAATTTGGCAGTGTTACTTTAAGAACAAATTACTGCAGAGTTGCAGAAACCATAGCCTGCAATTCCCAGGAAAATGTTAAAGATAGCTCTGGTAGGCGTACCATATGGCAATGTACCACTGGTTTTTAGAATTGCTTAAATTGCCTGCAAAAGAAACCCTTGTGAAGGAGAAGAAAACCCCAACACACCTTGCTTAAGCTCACCATATTTCACTAGCTTGTTGTTTTTTGTTTTCGCATTGGGTATCTAATTTATTTGTTTATTAAATAATATATGTCCGACCCTTCCTCTCAAAGCACCCCAAGGCTGCAAACAAAAAGTTATAAAACATCTTAAAAACAATTCTGACCTAGATGCAGACAGGGAAAGATCTCAAAAGTCCTGTTGAAAGAGGGAAGGCCTTCAGTAGATGATGAAAAGACAACAGAGACAGCTCCTGTCTGATATTCAAGGGGAGAGAATCCCAAAAGAGTAGGTCGGTGCTACGACACTAAAGGCCTTGTTCCTGCACTATGCAGAACTGTACCTTCTGTTAAGGTGGTTTCTGCAGGAGACCCTTACCTGCGGAGTTCTGTGATTGACTGGGTGTACAAGGGCGAGGTAATCTTTCATGTATCTTGGTACCATGGTATATAGGGCTTAATAAACCCGAATCAGCACCTTGAACTTAGCCCGGAAGCTAATTGGTAGCCTATCTTCTAAGAGCAAGATAACCTTTCAACTATGTAAGCCTCAGTGAAAAGCACCAGCATGCGCAGAACTAAGCTTATTTGCCCAAAACATGTTTAATATATCTAGATAAAATGTACCTGTGGGAGTGACACTGATTTTTTTTTTAATTTCTGCATCATCTTTAGGAAGCCTCCAAGCTTATAGATTGCTTAAATGTACATTTTTAAAAATCAAACTCTACTGCCACTATTTTCTCTTAAGGCCTAGGTCTTTGTGTTAAACAAATTTGTATGATAATGACATTAAGATGGATTCAGATTCTTATATTATTATTGCTGTTTTTCACTGCAGAGACACAATCCCCCCCCCCACTATGCAAACACATTTCTCTTGTATAGTATGTTTTGGATTTCCAGCAAGCTGCAGACATTTGCTCACTGAACAGAGAGGTCAAATGCACATCACACACTCTTAAGACCACACAAGTGTGAGATGCTATGGGAAAACTCTTGTCAGATTCTGCTCTCATTTTGCCTTGTATGTGGATACATGTTATGCTATTTATATACCTTTTCAGACTCCCTTTGGTGCTGCCTGGAAGCACATGCTCTTACATGCAGGAACTCATGCTTCTGTGCAAGCTAGTTAACTGGATATTTTATGCTTGCTTTTGAATCTGTTAATTGCCCCAAGCCTTTAGAACTGTGTATCCTGTGCTACACCCCCCATTCTGATCTCCTCCTTTTGTACAATATTGATTTGAAGGCTTTTAAAAAAATCTAGAATAGAATGGGCTTATTGTAACTATAAGCCCTTTGAGTACCCCATGGTGTGCCTTTTTAATGTAAAAGATAATAGCTAGCCTACTTGCCTCCTTTTTTTATCAAGCTATCCCACGGGAGACTTGTCAAGCACTTTTAAAATTATATACATGGAAGAAGCTGTAAATGGCCTCTATGTGATGGCTCATCCATGTTGTTGCAAAATTGTCCATGTTGTAGCAAAGTCATCACATTGGGCATCATGTAATTATTCTGCAAAGCTGCCATAGAATGTGGAAGGATATGAAGTGTCAAAGATGCATATCTACATCAGTAGAATAATATCCACCCCCAGGGCAGCAGGGACAGAGAAGCCACAGGATGGAGGCTGTTTTCATCTTTCTCTGTGCCTTCTTAGCGTTTAGCATGCCAAAGGTATGCACTTAATCAACAACGGTAATGTATAGGCCATGTTGACAAGCTGAGCTGATGTCTTTCCTAATGGTTCAGAGTAAGCCTCACTTTCTACATTATGCTACCCCTGTGTGGGGGCGGGCGGGGAGACACCTTATGCGATTTATTTCATATTTAATGGTGCACATGTTTTCCATCCCCTAATTGTCTAGGAAGACTCTTATAGGTTGCATTTCTAAGACAGTAAAATATATTTTTGTAATTATTCCCCAAATACAGCTTTTTCCTTTCTCTCGCTGTACAGTGGACGCTCGGGTTGTGAACGTGACCCGTGCGGGATGCGCGTTCACAACCTGCAGCGTCTGCAACCCGCAGTGGCGCGTCTGCGCACGCACAGGTTGCGATTTGGCGCTTCTGTGCAAAGAGCGATTTAGTGCTTTTGTGCATGTGCAACCGCTGAAACCTGGAAGTAACCTGTTCCGGTACTTCCGGGTTTCGGTGGTCCGAAACCCGAAAAAACGCAACCTGAAGCATCTGTAACTTGAGGTATGACTGTATCCAAATATTAGTCTTAAACACACCTACCCATCAGCCCCATCTCTGTCACTGAGAACAAATACTTCTAGTCTTAGATTTTAGTGAATTGTTAACCCTGAGTGAACAGAGGTCAAGTTTTCTGCTTGGGGATTTGTTTACTTTTCTCCTGGGGGAAATATTTCTCACTAGAGAGTTGTCACCAGTTATTTGGAATCAGTATGTGAAACTTCCCCTGTCTCCTCACCTCCTTGGTCCTATATAGACGTCTTAGTTTGCAGAGCCCTCCTGCCACGCCAGCACCCATTCCCAGCAAACATTTCTGTTTTATCGACTTTGGAGAGCGGTGCATTGATTTATTTGCTTTTTTCCCGTGTTTTCAACAAAAGGCTGTTGAGTCAGAATGTGTGCGCAAAATTTCTGTAGGCAGAAAGATTCTCACAAATCAGAAGTTGCCTTATGTTTGGCAAACAGTGAAGTCTGTGATGAAAGGTTATAGGCTGGGGGTGCAGAACCCTTTTGGCTACATGGGCCAGATCCTTATGAGGATCTGCTTCGTGGGTCAAATTTGGCAGGTGGCCCACCCACAAACCTTTTCACTCCAATCTTAAAGGGGGTAGGGGTAACCTCCCACTTCTTTTTGAAGTAACGAGGATGGCAATTGGTAGGTAGGTGGGGAGAGATTCAGGGAATTGTCATTGTGGACTAAGTTAAATTCCCTCACATGATTTTCCTTACCCCTGCTATAGAGAAGTCATTGCCAATTGGGGGCAGGGCTGCTGGTAACATTCAGATTGTAAAGAACAGTATGCACCACCTTTTTATATTGGTAGCCTTGTTTCTAGTGATAGCCAGAGGTTTCTTCCAAGCTGATGGGAGAAACAAAGAGCATTGGAAAGTATTCCAGGATTGTCGGCTTAAATATAACAATTTGATCATTTTGGAAATCATACCTCCAGGCATCTTCTTGAAGAAGAATGCGATTGTCCAGGCTACCATGGTAGTCTGTTAATAGGCATAGATGTATGTCCAAATTCTAGTTTTGATTGAGCTTTGGTAATTAATTCTCTACCAGTCTATAAAAGTAGAATAATAATGCCCTGCTCACCTGGAAGCTGAAAGGGTTAGTGAGATTAAAATAAAGCAATACTTTGCACAGTGAAAGAGCTGCAGAAATGAAGAAAATAATAAGTTGGTTAAAACACTAAATGTGAACTACCGTATTTTTCGTCCCATAGGACGCACCTAGTTTTTTTGGGGGGGAAATAAAGGAATTTCTCCCCCTTTATTTCCCCCCCAAAACCAGGTCGGGGAACAGCGGGATGACGGCGCTCCGCCTCCCCGCTGTCCCCCGAGCTTGTGGGGCTGCCCGAAGCGCGGGGCACTCTGCTTCAGCGCTCCCCGCGCTCCGTGCAGCAGGCTGCTATCTGCAGCCTAGGGAGCCCTGCGGGAACTCCTGCAGGGCTCCCTAGGCTGCGGATGTCTTCCCGAAGCGCCGGGCGCTCTGCTTTCAGCACGCCCCGCGCTCCGGGAAGCGGGCTGCTATCCGCAGCCTAGGGAGCGGGCTCCCCAGGCTTGCTGATACCTTCCTGAAGCCTGGAGAGCGAGAGGGGTCGGTTCCCCTTTATTTTTGGAGGGGAAAAAGTGTGTCCTATAGGGCGAAAAATACGGTAGTTTTGTTGTTGGAAGAATTTCTTTCTCCTCTTGAACATTTTTAGCCAACATTTGATCTCTGGTAAATTACGTAGTTGCTCTGGATTCTTCCTTATTGGACATAAAAAGGAAAGCTGCATAGATCATACTACTTTTGCCTCAAAAAGGACCCAGTTCTTCCTTTCACCCTTGTGTAAGAGCTAGAAATACTGTTTCTAGTTAGATTGGATTTTGCAGAACAAACCTAACTATGTTTTCCTAAACATCTGGGGAAGGTAGATATTTTCCAGTCCTTGGAACAGCAATCTGGGATGTCCAGAAGAGGAAATCTGGGATGAAGAGGAAATTTTTGAAAAATTAGTTTTGTCGCTCTTTGTCTTCCTTAATAATTGGCAGGTTTCATCTTATGCCGTAGCTTTTAAGAACATCATAATTCACAAGTGCAGTTTTACTTGAAGTCTGCTCTAACATCTGTTTTTCTGTTCTAACATTTTCATCTTGTGTTTGGCTTTAGAAGTTTAGGGATTTGCCCCAGGCTGGCAGATTCGCTTTCTGTGTGTTCCTCTTTTTGAAAGCTGTCAGAAATCATAGAGACTAATAAAGCATGAAAACTTAAATAGAAATTCTCCATTTACCCTGAGTGCATTAACTTCTCTAGAAGTTAATATTGTCACAATGTATAAATTCTTCTCCATTCCTTCTCAAATGATTTACATTTTGTTGTATAATTCCTAAATCACATACGCAGCTTGTGCAGACATAATGTTGACTCCCTCTTAATTGCAATTAAGAAATCAGGAGCCGTTCTTGAGAATGCATGTTCCCATCTCAGGATGGAATACTCTCCTGTTCCCTAACATTAACTATGGTTTCCAAGCAATACTGGTCTGAAACCAGCTGTAAAAGGTGATCTGGTTAAACAGGGTTCTTGGTTAGTCTTGGCAGCACTTGGTGTTATTCTGGAATATCTGAGTTAGGGGCCAGTCAGGTTCGTGTTAGAAGGCCAGTTCAACAATTTCATGCTGTCCATTTTTAAACCCTTTCTCTGCCGCAAGTTAAGAGTTATGAAATTCATTGCTATTTAAAAAGCTGCTTTACAGAGTCAGGCTATTGCTTAATCTAGTACACTATTGCATGGTCTGACTGGGAGTTTTAACCAGCCCTACCTGGAGAAATACGACTACTACTACTACTAATGATGATGATGATGCCCCACCCATCTGACTAGGTTGTCACTCTGAGCTGCTTCCAACAAAATATAAAAACACGGTAAGACATACATCAGCATTATAAACTCCCCTCGTGGTTTGAACCTTGGACTTTCTGCATGGAAGGCAGGCGAATGCTTCACCACTGAATTATGTGTGGTTATGTACAGTACTTGCCCCGTGTCGCTCCTTTGGGTTCTGGCAACCTGTCGCCAATCCTCCCCTCCTATCCCCATGGCATTTACGCACACCACTCACCTGGTTTTATAAACTGTTACTACCCATGAGAGCACCCCCCCCATCCATATTCAAAGGCAAAATGACTGCTAGAGACATATAGGAGTGGGGGTGATAATAGGAAATGTCCAAGCAGAACACCTTGCTAATTATGGCTGGAGTCAAGAGTGCTGGGATTGATAGAGCAACACTTTCTTATGATGAAATTTGCATATGTGGACAAACCTTGCTGCCTAGCTGGAAGCTGTGGGTAGGTAGGTATTAGAAAATCAGATTACTAAGGTTTTTTTAATGTGGGCTATCTTTACTCTTAAGCACTACAAAGCAAGAAGTACTTAGCTGCTATGAATACTGCAAATTAACCAACTCTCAACAAGCCTTTGCTTAAATGGTGTTTTTCTAGTGACGAGGTTCTTAATGAATTTTCATTGAATTTTAAAGATAATCTAACTAACTTTGGCTTGTTACTTTATCACTTGCTGCCAGCTGACTCTGAATTTAGAGTACAGTGGTGCCCCGCAAGACGAATGCCTCGCAAGACGGAAAACCCGCTAGACGAAAGGGTTTTCCGTTTTGGAGGTGCTTTGCAAGACGAATCTCCTATGGGCTTGCTTCGCAAGACGACAATGCCTTGCGAGTTCCTGCTGGTTTCCCCCCCTTCCCCCCCTTTTCTAAGCCGCTAAGCCGCTTATCAGCTGATCCTATCAGCAGATAAGCCGCTAAAAGCCGCTAATAGCACTAATCCGCTAATCCGTCAATGGGCTTGCTTCGCAAGACGAAAAAACCGCTAGACGAAGAGAATCACAGAACGGATTCTTTTCGTCTTGCGAGGCACCACTGTACAAACATGCATTAGAAGAGCTTGCATAAATCTAGCTTCTACTTTTTACTACTTTGTTCACATTCAGTTTCCCATACATCAGAATTTTGGCTACTTGTCCGTTAAAGCCTAAGGGCAAAAGATTCTTGTCAAGGTCCACTGGGAAACCCAGTGGAATTCTCAATTATCTTGGCTTACTGTGCACCTGTGCCTTTTGCAGCACTATGGTGAAGCTGGCTAGCGTTTCATTAGCATATTTTTGATGCTGTAGCTAAGACAATGGAAGAAGGGTCTGTATAAAATAATAAGTTTGCATCTGTTCAGAGAATTGTCATCTTCTGGGTGGAGGGAAAGTGAATGTGTGGGCTAAGAAACTGAGCTCTCAGCAGATGGCTGGAAAGTAGTGGCACATTTGTTCTTCATTATAAAAATTATTTTAGTGGGAAGTAGTTCATAAATAGGTTGCAAGGTCCAATTTTGCATTAATCACTGCATCTGAGTTCCTTTGAAAAATCTTTATCTTAACAGCAAATACAGTTCTCTGGTTCTGGCAAGGTACCATGAAACATTAAGATGCAACATTATGTGCAAGTGAAGCCATATGCTTATGTACTCCCTTTTTCCCTTGGGCTCAAAAAACACACAACTTCCCCTTTAACGTAAACTGTATAGTAGTTGGTTATTACATCTCAGCTGTCTGCTCTTGCTCTTTAAACCAGGAATTGTGTATGTTCCACCTTTCCTCCAAAGACCTCAAAGTGGCATACATGGTTCTCTACCGTTCCCCCATTTTTTCCCTAAACAACAATCCTGCAATTCTAAGGTGGGTTAGTTTGAGAGGTGGATCATGATTTCTAGGTAACCCTGCCTTTAATAACTCTGTTCTATTTACAAGCACAATAACAAATTATGTTTAATAACTGAGGGATTCCAGTGGCAACAGCAATAGCCTTTTGCAGAAATTTAACGTAAGTTCCTGATTAGACTACTTAGATTGCAGTCCTATACACTTTACAAGGAAGTAACACAGTAGGACTTGCTTCTGAATAAGCAAACATAAGATTGCTCTGTTAGCATCTTCTTGTAAAAATGCATTGATATTTTAAAGTGTAATGAAGAGTCTGCCCTACTTCCTTAATTCTTTGTATTGCTTCTGCTTTGAGATAATATCCTGTTGTTCTGTGTCTGAATGTGTTAACTTCCATCTTCACTGGCCACTCTACCCTTTCCTTATCTTTGCAGTTATTTCCTTCTTCCTGGCTGTTTGTTTTGTCTCTTTCCTCTTTGCACGTTTTAAAAAGGGTGCTGCCCTTGTGTTTAAATAGTCTTATGTTTCTTCCTTCAAGATCATTCAGTGTCTATGTTCTCTGTGTCAATGCAGTGAATGAATTTTGAACTATTCAGGTCACATTCAGAGCATGCTTTTAAAACACATTTAAAGCACCACAATTCCCAGCACCTTGAACAAACTATAGTTCACGATTTGTTTGGAGGAAACAATGTGCTTTAAACGTATGTTGTGGATGTGACTTTAGGACAGTGTATTTTGTTGAATAGGGAAGGTGTCTTATGTTCCTTAAGACTCTTAGTGTTTTGTCATGATAATTTATATAACATTCTTCAATGCACTAGTTCTTGTGCATTCTTGTGCAACTAGGGTTCACGCCTTAGCCTTTTCAGCTATATCATTATTATTATTTTTTTTGAGGAGAAAGCTACTCTTGCTGCACGAAGTCACAGTGAACAAAGCTTCCCTCCTTTGCTTCATGTTTGATGGTGTGATATTTATAGCTGTGTTGTGCTGTGGTGAGAGAGAATGTGCTAAAAATATGCATACAGTAAAATATTAGAGTATTCGGTTGGATTCCTAAGACTGGATTGTGCTTGGCAAAAGAGATCCTTCACAAAAGCAAAGAAAGATTTAGAGCTTAGGCTTCCTTTGGCTGGTTTGTTTAGTTTATTCAAACATTGCTGAATAGTTCCCAGGAACTTCTGCAGCATTTGCATGTTCTGCTGATTTTCGGTGTGAAGTCTTCTGGGGTGTGAAGGCTCATCAACATGAGAGGGAGAGACATTGTTAGGAATAAATTAATATTTCCACGTTGTCAAGGAGGTACATCGTATTCAGCTAGCATCTTACTTCACTTCAAGAAAACGACTTGCATATAATGAACAGTAGCAACACTAAGGTATTTATTTCAGAGTAGCCCTTTGCCCTACTGCAGTGACTATTGTATCCTTGCCTATTTTATTGTGTTTTTAATATATTGTAAGCAGCCTCCAAACTTTGGGTAGTGGTTGGGGTATAAATACTCTTAAATAATGGTAATAAAATAAGAAATGAGACTTCAGTATGACTAAAAAATAAGAAAAAATAATTGAGATGGGAATTTTAATGTGGAAGGAAAGTTTGCTGATATATTGAATCCCATATTAATATATGGGAAAACTAGTGGCAAACTGAAGTAAAGCACTAAATCAGGCTTCTTCAACCTCGGCCCTCCAGATGTTTTTGGCCTACAACTCCCATGATCCCTGGCTAGCAGGACCAGTGGTCAGGGATGATGGGAATTGTAGTCTCAAACATCTGGAGGGCCGAGGTTGAGGAAGCCTGCACTAAATTGGAGGAGGAGGAGGAGGAGGAGTGGTAGATTAACTATGGTTAGCAGAATAATAGAGTACAAGATCACTACCTTGATTAAACTGATTATAAAGTAACAGATTAAGAACTGGTAATCATGGCAGGTTTCAAAGATAGAACAATATTTTAATTTTTTTTACCGACTCAATGATTAATAATATTAGTCCCTCAAGAACAATTAACAAGGGGGTTGTAGGTTGCTATGGTATTTAAAGGAAAATTTTAAATACTTCATTGCATCTGTTTTGTTGAATCTGTGCCTAATAAGGTTCAGAAAGGATTAGTCAAAATATTGAAGGTGTTGGAGCATCTTTCCTGTAAGGGAAAGGTTAAAGAAAAAATGACTAAGTTGGAGTAAGGGGAGATGAATGATTTACAAATGTGTGAATGGTATGTAGAAAGTGAATAGATTATGCCTCCAGATTCAGGGCACACTTCCAAAATTTATAACGTAATATGGAATTTTCTGCTACAAGATGTAATGATAGCACTGACTTAGATGGCCTGACTAATTCATGGGTGACGTACAAGGCCCCATCCTCTCCAGATTTGTGTAGGGTTCACTCCTTAGCCTTTTCTTCTCCCAAAGATATCCCACATGGCAGCAGGGGTTTAGGATCAGAGTTTTTCTTCTAGATGGGCTCCCTTCCCAAGTTGATGAGCCCCATCTGCCCATCACTTCCCTGTATAGTACATACAGAAAACACCTTCTTGACCATTGGATCCACTGTTGGTCTTGTCCACTCAATCCACCAGAGCCTGTCTTCACACACAGGGGAAGCCACTAATTCACTGAGCATTTGAGACCCATCAGCTACCCTCACCTGGTTTAGTTGGCCAGTTGAAGCAGTTTCCCAGGGTGTGGCCGCTGTCACCTGCTGACAGCTTCTAGGCGCCACAGGTGAGAGCTAAGTGAAAGGTGAGCACAAAATGTGGGCAAACTACTCCAGATGGAGCACATTGTGTACCCCATCAGAGGTACTACCTCTCTGCTAACACCCCAGTATCACCTATGCTCCTGCAATCTAGGCAACAGCTATAGCATTCAGCTGGAGGTGTGGAAAGTGTCCTGAAGAAAACAAATTACAATTTTTGTTACTCATAGAAAATGTAGGGCCTACAGCATCCCAACCATTTTTTCTCTCATGCATTGCTGTGATCTTTTTTTTAAAAAAACTCACATCATCTTCTTTACTATACTGCCATCACTGTACAAAGTTCAAAGAGCAATGCTGCAGAGAACTACTCTGTGGTTGTCCTTCAATTATGTCCCTTTCTTAGATGTCTGAGCTTGCTGGAAGTATTGCAAGACTTTATTGGATGCAGTAGCCTTTAATACCCAGATTTATGCACAAGTAGGTGTGCTGAATGATCTTTTTTAACACACATACACGGCCCTTGCTAAAAATGAATATTTTTCTTTTATGAAATTTGAGAGGAAGAGGGGTAGAAATGTAAATAAACCATTTACCCCAAGGCAACTTTGGGTTCAGTATGCTAATGATTAAACCTAGCTACGACATCAGGTGTTCAATTTTCTTTTTAAAAGAAGGATGAACTCATAGGATTTTGAAATATTTTTCAGATCTGCATAGGGCTAGCTCCTAAAACTCAGAATCCCCTCCCATTTCTGAAGACAGTCAATATTGTATGTTTACAGAGGAGTGTGCACATAACACAGTGTGTGTGTGTGTGTGTGTGTGTGTGTGTGTGTGTGTTAAGCAAACCACAATGACACATTTCCTTCCTCCCTTCTCCTACTTTAAGATTAGCAGATCAAAAAGTGTAAAAGGCATTATGTGTAGAAGGTATTTGGGGTATCGCAAATGGCACCAGCACAGGCCTTCCCTGTTGCCGACAGGGCCACCTCCTCATTGATTTAAATTAATTAGGATTAACTTCAATCCTGAACTTCCACTGCTTTGCGGCTATCGGCATTCATGAGAAAGGCTTTGGGAGTAAACCCTGACAAAAAAATCCATCCCCACTGCCTTGTGGGACATCTCTGGGAAGGCTAAGGAGTAAACCCTGCACAAATCCAGAGTGATGGGTTGTTATTCAGTTAATTGTCTCCCAGTATGATAATTTTAATGCATTTCCCCCCTGCTCTTTTATTGTTTTTTGCCTGTTTTTATTATGCATGTCTAGTTTTAACTAAATCACCATGGAAATATTTACTGAAGGGCAGTATACTAATTTATTACACAAATTCATTAACTAAATAGTGCATTCTCCAGAGCAGTAAACCTTAAAGTTAGAAAAGTGTCTCTGAAAATATAAAAAAACATACAGCCTGATTAAAGATTTTGGAACAAGACAAATGCCTCAGGTGACTCCATCAATGCCGTTGACTTGTTCCTTTCTGTCTGTCCAATGCTATGTGTTTGCTTAATTCATTGTGTTTGTTTTGCTAAGGGGATTAGTTGTGTCAAATTTCACTGCTCGGGTAACCTATGCAGAAGTCCCAAAAACAAACTCATTAAAGCTCTATATTTTTGGTGACACAAACTAGATTACTTCTTTCACAGTTGCATAACTTGCATGTATGTTATGGTTGTTCAGGAGGATCAGAAGGGAATGTTGGAAAAATATCTTCATTAGAATTTACTTCTTAGTTAATTAATTTACCTGATCCCCTGAAAAGGTGTTAGTAGGTTCAGTAGATTTTAGGGTTCCTCTGATTTAGTTGACAACATATTGGACTTCCTATTCTACCACCTAAAGATTTCTGAGTAAATTGTACTCCTTGACGAAAAAGAAAGACACTTGCTATTTTTATCCTTGCCTTCCCGCCATATTGGAATCAACATGTTCAGAATAGAATTTTTTTTTAAAAAATTAACCTTTTGCATTTGAACCTTTGTCAAAACAATTGTTCAAAGTTTAGTTGTTCTTGTATGCCTTTCAGTATGTTGCTGTTCTGTGATTACACTGTGGTGAACACAGGGCACCTTGAATGTTACTACAGTGGTGCCTCGCAAGACGAAATTAATTCGTTCCGCAAGTTTTTTCTTCTTGCGAGTTTTTCGTCTTGCGAAGCACGGTTTCCCATAGGAATGCATTGAAAATCAATTAATGCGTTCCTATGGAGACCGCCTTCAGACCAGGTCCAGGGACAGTCTGTCCCCAGACCTCTTCTGAAGGCTGGCGGGGGGAGAAGGACTTTTCTCCCCACCGCCAGCCTTCAGAACAGCCTTCTGAAGGCTGGCGGTGGGAAGAAAAGCCCTTCTCCCGCCGCCAGCCTTCAGAAGAGTTCCCGGAGGGCTGCCTAGGCTGCGGATAGCAGCCTGCTGCCCGGTGCGAGGCAGACATCTGCAGCTTGGGGAGCCCTGCAGGACTTCCCCGCAGGGCTCTCCAAGCTGCGGATAGCAGCCTGCTGCCCCGCACGAGGGGCGCTCTTTAGCAGAGCGCCCCTCGCGCGGGGCAGACATTCGCAGCTTGGGGAGCCCTGCAGGACTTCCCCGCAGGGCTCTCCAAGCTGCGGATAGCAGCCTGCTGCCCCGCACGAGGGGCAGACATCTGCAGCTTGGGGTGCCCTGCAGGACTTCCCCGCAGGGCTCTCCAAGCTGCGGATAGCAGCCTGCTGCCCCGCACGAGGGGCGCTCTTTAGCAGAGCGCCCCTCGCGCGGGGCAGACATTCGCAGCTTGGGGACCCCTGCAGGACTTCCCCGCAGGGCTCTCCAAGCTGCGGATAGCAGCCTGCTGCCCCGCACGAGGGGCGCTCTTTAGCAGAGCGCCCCTCGCGCGGGGCAGACATCTGCAGCTTGGGGAGCCCTGCAGAACTTCCCCGCAGGGCTCTCCAAGCTGCGGATAGCAGCCTGCTGCCCCGCACGAGGGGCGCTCTTAAGCAGAGCGCCCCTCGCGCGGGGCAGACATTCGCAGCTTGGGGAGCCCTGCAGGACTTCCCCGCAGGGCTCCGCAAGCTGCGGATAGCAGCCTGCTGCCCCGCACGAGGGGCGCTCTTAAGCAGAGCGCCCCTCGCGCGGGGCAGACATTCGCAGCTTGGGGAGCCCTGCAGGACTTCCCCGCAGGGCTCTCCAAGCTGCGGATAGCAGCCTGCTGCCCCGCACGAGAGGCGCTCTTTAGCAGAGCGCCCTTCGCGCGGGGCAGACATTCGCAGCTTGGGGAGCCCTGCAGGACTTCCCCGCAGGGCTCCGCAAGCTGCGGATAGCAGCCTGCTGCCCCGCACGAGGGGCGCTCTTTAGCAGAGCGCCCCTCGCGCGGGGCAGACATCTGCAGCTTGGGGAGCCCTGCAGGACTTCCCCGCAGGGCTCTCCAAGCTGCGGATAGCAGCCTGCTGCCCCGCACGAGGGGCGCTCTTTAGCAGAGCGCCCCTCGCGCGGGGCAGACATTCGCAGCTTGGGGAGCCCTGCAGGACTTCCCCGCAGGGCTCTCCAAGCTGCGGATAGCAGCCTGCTGCCCCGCACGAGGGGCGCTCTTTAGCAGAGCGCCCCTCGCGCGGGGCAGACATTCACAGCTTGGGGAGCCCTGCAGGACTTCCCCGCAGGGCTCTGCAAGCTGCGGATACGGGCAGCAGGCTGCTATCTGCAGCTTGGAGAGCCCTGCGGGGAAGTCCTGCAGGGCTCCCCAAGCTGCGAATGTCTGCCCCGCGCGATGGGCGCTCTGCTTAAAAGCGCCCCTTGTGCGGGGCAGCAGGCTGCTATCCGCAGCTTGGAGAGCCTTGCGGGGAACTCCTGCAGGGCTCCCCAAGCTGCGAATGTCTGCCCCGCGCGAGGGGTGCTCTGCTAAAGAGCGCCCCTTGCGCGGGCCAGCATGCTGCTATCCGCAGCCTAGGCAGCCCTCCGGGAACTCTTCTGAAGGCTGGCGGGGGAGAAGGGCTTTTCTTCCCACCGCCAGCCTTCAGAACAGCCTTCTGAATGTTGGCGGTGGGGAGGAAAACCTTCCTCCCACCGCAAGTCTTCAAAACAGGTCCGGGAACAGAGGAGAAGCGCTGCGCGCCTTCCCCTCTGTTCCCGGACCTGTCCTGAAGGCTTGCGGTGGGAGGAGGGCTTTCCTCCCCACCGCCAACATTCAGAATGCTGTTCTGAATGTTGGCGGTGGGGAGGAAAAACCCTCCTCCCACCGCAAGCCCCGGGAACAGAGGAGAAGCGCTGCGCGCCTTCTCCTCTGTTCCCGGACCTCCCACCACAAGCCTTCAGGACAGGTCTGGGAACAGAGGAGAAGGTGCGCTGCGCTTCCCCGCTGTCCCAGGAGATTTCCCTATGGGCTTTCGTCTTGCGAAGCAAGCCCATAGGGAAATTCGTCTTGCGAAGCCTCTAAAAATCGGAAAACCCTTTCGTCTTGCGGGTTTTTCGTTTAGCGAGGCATTCGTCTTGCGGGGTACCACTGTATTTCTTGAGTACGTAGATGTATTCCTCTACATCTTTGAAGAAATGGGTCCAAAGAGGACTAAAATGGAGGGGACAGATATTTGAAAGGAAATGTTATATGAGTAGCTTAAAGCAGAAGGTAGTCAGATAGTATTGCACTGATGGACCACTAGCCAATTTCCAGTGGACCTATATACACTTGCTGGTTGCTGAGATTTGTAAAAAAGAATCTTGACTTTCACGTAAACTTTCACTTGAACTAGCAACACACTTCTTATATTTTTACACAAGAGTACAGATTCAAGATCACTTAATCTAGATTAATTATGGCTTCACTGTTAAGATATCCTGCGTAATCTTTCTTCCTTTGTAAATTTGAGGGCTGCATGTGAATGGCATGATTTGTGTAGACCTTTCCATTTGATCAGTGTTCTAGATGGAATTGCAACATGGAGAAGTAGCTCCTATGCTGGCTATTTGACTGTGTGACGGAAGTTTATGTCATCTGTGTTTTTGCTAATCTCGCCACTCATGGATTTCCCCCCCTTTTGTGGTATGTAATAAGGGTGTACATCATGTTTCCAAGCATGCAACAGATTAGTCACACAGCCATCTTATATTTTGTGGGGAGGGGAGAAGACATTCTAACTCATAAGAATGTTAGTGTAAGATTAGGGGATCATTCTGTGAACCTCTCTCTCTCTTTCCCCAGTACACAAGATTTTCTGAAACCAAAATATTTCCCTTCTTTTGCAGTGGTAGCCGCTCTTCTAAAACTTTTAAACCAAAGAAGAATATTCCAGAAGGCTCTCACCAATATGAGCTGCTGAAACATGCAGAGGCCACTCTTGGAAGTGGCAACCTACGGATGGCTGTTATGCTGCCTGAGGGTGAAGATCTAAATGAATGGGTTGCAGTGAACAGTAAGTAACATGACCTTTCCCCCGTATGTTTTTTGAGCATTAATATTGACCTGATAAAGCTGGGGGGGGGGTAGGGGAGGCATGAGAGATTTGACATTCATTCCCCTGGGAGGGTAATGGTTAAATTTATTTCTGCAAACTTACCTCTGGAAAACACTCTTTTTAGAAATGGTTGAATGTGCCATGATGTAACTGCAGCCAATATGATGTAATGGTTTGAATGTTCAAATAGAGCCTGGAGGCCAGGGTTTCAAATCTCCACTGAGCTCCCTGGCTGACCTTGGGCCAGTTAGTGTCTCTCAGCCTAATCTACCTCACAGGGTTGTTGGGGGGATTAAAGGGCAAGCAGGAGAACTATGTATGCCACCTTGAGCTTGGAGAAAAAAAAAGTGGGAGATAAATTAACAAATTAATTCTATAGGACAGGTGGTAAGCAAATCAAAACTAGAGTTGGTAGGTTAGAAGAAATTGTGTGCATGGGATACTACGTGAATGTGTACTGTCCACTATTGACTGTTTACGGAGGTATACCAAAGTAGGAGAAAGCAGTAGTGAACTAAACCAACTCACCTTAGCTCTCATGCATGCTTGGAGGACTTGGGACAGAGGCATGTTCTTACTTTTCGGGTTTCCAGAAAATAAGACGGAAAGGAAAACGCCAAGCAGCATAAGAGAGACCCCTGTTGTTTCTTCCATTCGTTGACAGCATTCGTTGGCAAGGTGATCTATATGCTCTCAAGTGTACTGCTTACCAGGAGGTCAGAAGCACTCACTATAGTGAGGTGGCAAGTAGGTTTGTAGATGCACAGCTTGTCACCCACCAATTTGAATGCAACTCACCAGGGACTGGATAAACTTACTGGGTTTTCCCCTTATCTGGAACTGCACAAAGGGGAAGCAATTGGAGGCCCTAGCAAGCTGCAGCAAATGGCTAATTGTCTCTGTCCAGCTTGATGGATCACAAATTCTCTAGGTCTGATATGGTACCAGCTGTGGTCTGTCTGTTCTTTGAGCAGAAGAACTGGATTTTACAGTGTTGTTTATCACACGTGGCTGCAGAAGTGTCTGGGGCTTGAAGACTTGCCATGTTCCCTGGGGATTTTCCATAGTGGTTTCTTTAAATTTCAGCTGTTCTTCTTGAGAGAAATGTCACCACTGTTTTTAGCAAACATTGAAAGCTGATAAAAGCCTAGTAAGTTCGACTCCCCCAGATTCCATCTACAGCTGTTTTGCTGTACAGACATGCCCTCCCACAGCTGAATTAAGATATCAGTTGTTAAAATATGATGATTATTTATTGAATTTATATACCGCCCTATACCCGGAGGCCTCAGGGCAGTTTACAGAATAAAATCAAAATATAAAACCACAAAATACATAAGGAAAATAAAAACAACAACCCAGTTACCGCCCCCCCCCAAAAAAACACCACCCACATTTTAAAAGGGCATAGGGTGTCAATCAAAGCAACCAAAGGCCTGGTTAAAAAGGAACATTTTTGGCTGGCGCCTAAACGTATACATTATAATGAAGGCACCAGGCAAACTTCCCTGGGGAGAGCATTCTACAGACAGTCTTTTGTTTTTGTGGAAAATATTGTGTCAAAAAATCTAGATGGAAAACTTCGAATGAATAACTGCATCTTGGGATAAAGGATTAAGCTATGGTTTGGGAAGACCCTGGTTTGAATCTTGCCTCTGCCATAAACTCAATAGGTGGTCTTAGGCAGGCTCTGCTCTCATGTTCTGCTCTCAACCTCAACTGCCTGCCCCTCTAGCTGCAGTTTGGAGGTAATAATACCAACCTCTCTTAAAGTGTCCTTTATAAGGACTGCAAGATTATGGTCCAGTTAACACATAACACAGAATAAAATTGCCAGTATCATAATGTCCTTATTCGAGCGCAGCTGTGTGAAAATAAATAAAAAAATCAGAACATAGGAACTTTTAATTCCTGTGTTCCTTGACTGGAATTGAAGGGCATGGAAGCATCTGTCAGTCTTGCTGAATGGAGGAGGCCATGATCTCAATAGCAGTTTAACGACAGTGACATTGAAATTGTCATAATTTGACTTCCCAGACATCACACAATTAGATTGTGGAAGGCCGCAAATCCTTTTGTGCTGCTGCTCTGTCTGCAGCCAAACTAAAACAAGACAAATTGCACAGCTGTTCCTGCTTACAAGGCCAATCTTCAAATACAAGTCTGTAAATGGCATCTTGAAAGAAGGGTGCTCAGCATTTTTCAGAATTTGGAGTAGGGCAATCTATCTAGTAATAGAGATTACTAGATTTGGTATTAAACTGGGCAGGGGAGTGCAACCCTGTTGCTTTTTGATAGCTTAATGGCTTTTGACGCCATGGTTTCCTAGTGGGCCAACTCTCTGGGTTGGCAGTAGGAGGTCCTGTGCTTTGGTGGTTCCAGTCTTATTTATAAGGCTAGATTCAGAATAGTATTGGGTGACTGTACCTCAGCCCCTTAGCAGTTATGCTTTGGGGTACCACAGGGTTCAACCTTGTCCCCAGTGTTGTTTAACATCTATGTGAAGCCATTGGCAGTGGCCATGCTGCTCTACTTCTCTTTGACATCTGAGTCAAGTGTGGACGTGCAGGTCCTGGATCAGTGCATGGATCTGGTGGGATGGGTGAGGGTCTACAAGTTGTAACTGAATCCTGATTGGTTCAAGTGACGGTGGTAGCTAGGATCACCTTTTACCAGCTTCAGCTAGTGTGCAAGCTGCACACATTCCAGGACAGGATAGCATGGTGCAAGCACACCATGTTTTGATAGCCTCAATATTTCGCTACCATAGTGTGGTGTATGAAGAACTGCCCTTAAGGTTGGCTTGGAAGCTGCAGAAAAGGGAGACTAACCATGAGTACAATATATAACATCACTTTTGAAAGAACTGCACTAGCTGCCAGTTTGCTGTCAAGCCAAGTTTAGGGCCTTAAAAAAATTAGGACCTGGGTACATGAAGAAATGCATTCTCCCACATAAATCTGCCCATAGACTGAGATATTTGGATGAAGTCTGCACGGTCAACTTAGTGACAATGGACTGTTTCTGTCATGGCACACAGTTTATGGAATCGTCCCCCCTTTATTAAGTTTTTGCACAACTTCATTAAGTTTCTGGTGCATCCAGGCATTTGCTGGTTCTCAGTGCCACCCTTTTAGTATAATTTGGCTGGTTTTGTTGTGATTTTTGTATTCTGCTGCATTTTAATATAATGCTTTATGCCAACCTGGCAGTTCAAAAGCGTAACAGTGTGAATAGATAAATAGGTACCGCTGCGGAGGGAAGGTAAACTGCGTTTCCATGTGCTCTGGCACTCATGGTGTTTTGTGTGCCAGAAGTGGTTTAGTCATGTTGGCCACATGACTTGGAAGAGCTGTCTGCAGACAAAAGCTGTCTCCCTCGGCCTGAAAGCGAGATGAATGCCACACCCCATAGTTGAATTTGAATGGACTTCACCGTCCAGGGGTCCTTTACCTTTTATGAGAAACATGTTTGTATTGTTGTGAGTCTCCCTGGTATTACTGATGAAGATATAGAAATGTTATAAATAAATGATAAAGCAGTCAACAGAAGGAACTTTGCCTTCTTAGCATTGCTTTGGTAGACATGCTGCTCAATAACACCAGGGGATAAACTCCAGACAGAGATCCTGATACCATAGACGAGGAACGACCAAGCAAGGGATGTAAAGGTAGCAAAGCATGTTAAGAGATGAGGTAGACACTGAGCCATTGATGTATGTTTAGCAGTTGTAGATGGTTTGACTCTAAGGATCCTATTTCACTGGAAGGAATGGAAAGCCAGAGGATTGCGTATTTGTACTTTCACCACTTTTAACAAACATAGATTATATAGTTTCAAAACCATTTTAGTACACTTATCTTGTTATGTGAGTCTTTCTGGAGGTCTTAGTCTGTTTTCTGACTGGCATTTCCTTTGTATAGTAACATATTAAACACAGCAGAGTACTTTTGCTGAGAAGCTGTGTGGATGGTCTAGCTTGCAACTGAAAGCACACACTTTTTATCTGCCAAATTGAAATCGTTCCTATTTTTTATATATACAGCTGTGGACTTCTTCAACCAGATCAACATGCTTTATGGGACAATTACAGACTTCTGCACAGAAGAGAGCTGCCCAGTGATGTCTGCAGGTCCAAAGTAAGAATGCTAGTTATGCGACTTTGAAACTATGAGACATAAAATACTTGCTGTTTTTCATTTTTAATTGGGTTTTAAACAATGATAATTGCTACTCTTAGTAAGTTAAAAACCTGAAATTTTATTTACAAAGAAGCTGAAGTTCTGTTTCATGTTTTTGCTTTTAGCCTGATCGAATTCTTTACAGATTTGTTTGGTGGTGGGAGGTCAATGAAAGTGTGAGTGAGAGCAGAGCAGGAGGAATTTAATAGTCCTGAAGGCCATGATCTGATCTTGAACTGCTGAATTGCAAATATTGCCGGCATGTTTTTCATCTCTACAACCCTGAGAACTGGAAACCCTTTTTTATTTTAAAAATGATAGTGATTAACTCCGATTTCCAGCTACCTAAGGTAGCCCACTAGATAATCCCTTTCCCACAACTACAACTGCTTCAACAGCACACTTGCCTGAAGCTTTGTAACTGGGATTAAGCAATACCATCTAGTGGGTTGGCTTGGCTCAGGGTCCTCTATTGGCTGTCTCCTACGCTAAGCAGTGTTGTTAAGACAGGAGAGGACCATTAAATATATGTGTCTGTATAGGTCCCCCCCCTTTGTTTCCCCTTTACATACATATATACATACATATTTAGTTGCCTTGTCCTTTTAGTTCTACTGATGCATCTGGAAATAGCATGATCTGTCTCTGTTTCTCTGTGTCTTAATATATCTTGACGACTGGTTGAATCAGAGTTGTTTGGATGCAGGGTTTTATTTTCAGTACAGAAACCTTGATTAAAGGACTTTTCTGATCTCTTTCAAATTTATTAGCTGGCAAAAGCTGAACATGGTTAAAAATGAAGGCGGATATGTAAATCTTTTACTCACAGACATGCTATTACACTGGCACCGTTTGCAATAAGAGGCAATGGTTGCCTCTTATTCACCACAATTAAGCAGCTGTTTTTCTTGGGTTAGCTATTCAGATGCCATGTGCAAGCATAACATTTCACTATCAGCCGCTTTCCTTAATTATTGTGTCTGAAAGCCACTGTTTAGAGAAAAGAATGGCCACAAGCCAGGATATGTAACTGGTTTGAAGTGGGTGTGCAGACCTTGGTTAATACTGTAATCTTATGCACACATAACTTGGAAGTAAACTGCACTTGAACTTACAAGGTGCAAAACAGGCTTTACTGGTCTCTTTACGTACAATTTGGTTGTCTAACAGTTGCAGGTTTGACAACCCTGATATTCGCTATGGGATTTGATGGCTTCTCCTAACCATTTCAACTCCCCTGACAACTGTTGTCTGTCTCCAGCCCAAAATGTTCCACATGTTCAGAAGCCAGTTTTTGGCATTCTTACAGATCTTCCTATTTTGTTCAGCTGATAGATTTTTGAAAACTTTAAATGGGTGAATATAGGTTCGAGGTACCAGTTTCCAAAGTGGCCCTCCATGCTGAATATCGATGTAATACAGAAGAAAGTGGCTTTAGCATTTATTGTTTTACTCAGTTCTTGTGGAATACATAAATGTTTTAATGGGATTTTTTCAAACTTTGCTTGCATATCGTTACTGCATTGGCTCTAAAGAAGCCAATTCATAGTTTCCTACCATAAGATCTAAGAGTTCTGAAAACATTGCTTAATTACAGTGTTCTGGTTCATAGATACATTGAAGCTCTCTCCATGGGTGTCTTCTGTTTGTTTTGTTACACTGTTGCTTGCTATCCTGGAAATGTGTTCTCAGCTAAAATACAGTAGCTTCACTCCAAACAAGAGAAAGAGAAAATTTGACGGAGCTGTGCATGATATTAAGATTATCAAAAAGAAGGCTGTTTAAGGAGGCTGTGGAGACCAGGTTCTGGAATAATTAAGGTTCATGGCTGAATGTTTTCTGTTTTACTATTCCACTTAATGTGTCATTTTGCATCAGTTCAGCTATATGCAATACTGTACCATAATTTTAAATCCAATGCTATTAAAGTATAAAACTAGACTGTCATCTTTAGATTAAAAAGGGGTAGAACATGAATGAGTGTGTTTAATGCACGTGTTACTTAGCACCAGAAGTTCTGGAATTAAAAAGCATTTCATGTGCTAAGGGCATGGCTGTATCGGGGAAGAACCTGCCTCTGGCTTGAGATACTATGAGGTTTGGGGCATTGGAACATGGTTAGCAGGATAATTCTCCTTGAACCATAGCTACTGCTGCTTGTAGGGATAGCTTTGCAAAATCCCAGTTATGTCACGTCTTATATAGTGATACCATAATCACTCTAATTCTCATGTGTGTATATTTGGATGCCAGCCAACTGGTTCTCAGTGCCCGGGGGGAATTTGTTCCTGTGCTAATCACTTTTGAAACCAAGGAGACTTGTGTATGGGGAAGGGGTTAAAAGAGAGAAGAATTCTCTTGAGCATCTTCAAGCCCTTGGGCACACCTGAAGCAGGCCTTTATATCCCAATGTTATAAAAACAATAATTCATTTGTTTAGTGTGTACAGTCCTAGATTTATTTAAAGGGATGTCTTTTAACCCTGTTTCATTCCAGATATGAGTACCACTGGGCAGATGGGACAAACATAAAGAAGCCAATCAAGTGTTCAGCACCAAAGTACATTGATTACCTTATGACATGGGTTCAGGACCAGCTGGATGATGAGACACTCTTCCCATCCAAAATAGGTAATTTTAAAATTAGTATATTGCGGCTATATAAAAGCTGGATGGTTTAATTTGCAAACTCTGAACATCTATGCTGTTTCAAAAGGAATAGGAGAAAACAAAAACTTTTCACTTGAGGGAAACTAACATAAGATTTTGAAAATATATGTAACCATTTTAAGCAGCGGTTGTTCACTATAAATTAATTTTTTTACAAGATTTAATTTTAAGACTCTGCAACTGGACCAGGGGTACTTTTACCTTTATGTAGACCAGAACATACCTAATTTCTAGCAGTCCTTAATTAAAAGGAAGAGTGATCTTTGAAAATAAGCAATTAAATATTTCTTTGCTTATGGTATTTATTTTTCCCTCTAGAGAAAAAGCTGTAATAAGGGAAAGCACAAGTACCAGTTTGTTTGAGGACTGGTTTGCTATTTTTGCTAAATACTCAGTATTTCAAACAGGACGATTCCCTTAGGGTGATTTCTGTGCTAGTGTAGTATTGCATTTTTGTTCACTTCTGCACAATGCATTCGTTGGTTTATAAAAATCACAGTTTTAAACTTAAAATTTTAAATCAGTGCAAGATACAGTTACCGTATGCCTTAAAAAAACATGCTTGCTGAATAGTTCTGGTTGTGTTTTTGATTACTGTTGGAAAAACGCTTGCATAGATGGTACTTTTCCGATATTTGTGGTTCTCAGTCCTGATACGTGGGCTGTTTAAACCTGTGCTGCTCCCTGCCCATTCATGGGATGACAAGATTCCTTGTGAGTGGCTTCTTAAGCTTTCTGCATGGGTCATGTATTGTGCTACAGCTTATGCACTGAAGCAAGAAGCCACTATCTCGATGAGTCTTGAGCATGATAGCAGCTGGGGGTTGTATCTAATGAACCTGTCTCATCAGCACAAAGGCAGCTTCTGCTTGTGCAACAGAACTTCCCCTTCCTCTTCTCGCTCCCCCTCCTACCCCCAACCTGCTCTGGATGCTTAGGGGAAACCTCAGAACTGATCTGAGGGAGAAGAGAGGGGAAGTTCTGTTTTGCAAGTGGACATAGTTGTGTGAACAGGATGGTTTTGTTGGATACAACCCTGCGTTCTTTGTAGGACTTGAATGTAAACACTTGGACGTTTGCTTTGTTGGTTTCTAGGTGTTCCTTTCCCAAAGAACTTCATGTCGGTAGCTAAAACGATCCTAAAGCGTCTCTTCAGAGTTTATGCTCACATCTACCACCAGCACTTTGATCCAGTCATTCAGCTGCAAGAAGAGGCACATCTCAACACATCCTTCAAGCACTTTATCTTTTTTGTTCAGGTAACTAGGCATGGGGTACTGTGACTTAATATAGCCCTGCAAGATGGAGCGTGGGCTCGCATTCTCTTTTGAGTTTTCTGTTGCTTATTGCGGTAACTAGGGATCCTTGTATTCTTCAGCACATTTGAAGTTTCTCTCTAACATGATTCTAATGTTGTCTGCTGTGCCCTATTCTCAATTAAGTTCTATGTCATGCCATGAAGTATTATTGGGAGAAAAGGTTTGGAGCTATTTATTTATTTGAATAAATATACTTATATACTCTATCTTAACCAGAAAATCAAAGGAGGTTCTATAAAATATAAAGCATTAATTTAAAAATACCAGCAGAATTAAACATTTAAAAACAAGCTGACATATTTTTTTTAAAAAAAGGTAAATAAAATTAGTAGTTTTAAAACAAATATATCTAGTAAAATTACATGTTTGGGTAGGCTTGCCTAACGAAAAAGGTTTTAGCAGGTTCCAAAAACTGTACAGTAAAGCCACCAGCCAAATATTTTCTTTTGTGATCTCTTTAATGTGACATGAATGGTGAATATGTATAACCAGAAACCTTTGTGCACTTTAACTGGATATTGAAAAATATGTAAAAGTGATTATCTGATTGAGGTAAAAGCAGTTCCTTTAGGATTATATATCCCATTTGGAAATGCTGAAATCCTTCTGTGTGGAATGGAAATTAGTGCTATCACAGATTGCATGACAGACTTCTATTGTTAGAGGTGTTTGGTAGCATTTGGCCACCAACCTAGAATTAAAAATATTGCTGGATTTCTTCATGTGCCATGTGCAGTCCCACATATAGATTCTGCGCCTAAGTAGTGCAGGTTCATGAATATTCTAGAGTTCTAACTGGGACACTGGTGATCCTCTCACATATCAACAAGAGGCAAGTGAACATGCCTAGAGAAATGAAATGAGAGCCTCACTGGTTCTCTTCTGATCTCTGCAATAGCAGCAGCTAGGGCAATGCTTTCTGTGGAATCTCCCCACAATGAACTTTAATATCTGTCTTTCTCAGATGGGGATCTTTCTTTTAGTCTTAGTTTCGGTGTGCCTTGACCTCATCTTTGTTCTTCCTAAAAACTGTGTTGACTGCTTTTACTTCCAGCGTAAGGTAATTGTGTTTTCAGTTACATAGGGTAAAACAATGTTGTTGATAACTAATGGATATGCTGCTAAATGTTGAATTGAATTGCTGGTCTTTTTCTGCCTCCCACAGGAATTTAACCTTATAGACAGAAGAGAACTTGCTCCACTTCAAGAATTGATTGAAAAACTCACTTCAAAGGACAGATAAGCAGAAGTGAATTTGTGCAAATCACTTGTTTGGTTTAAGCAGGCATGTGGTGTTTTAGGGATTTGAGCTGCAATCCTCTGCACACTGATTAAGATCCATGGAATTTACTCCTGAGCAAGCGTGTGAAGAGGCTTGCAGCCTTTTAAATTTTTGTTTATGTTTTTAGAAAGAAAAGGAAACCTGTTCTTGTTTTTTATTTGGGCAACCTAGATCCATTCTCTGTGCTTTTATTAGAGGAACTCGTTTGTCTTTAGTGAGACACACACAGTAAATGGCTTTCTGTTCTTGTTTGTTGTGTAATCTTCTTTTAGCAGATGTCAAGTGTTTATAAAGGAGAGAAAAAAAATACATGCTTGTTGGGAAATGTGACACTGCTGGTTGTATGGGTTCTGCGTTGCCAGTTGCAGCCCATTCTCAGAAAGTCCTTTAAGAGACTTAACATTCTCTAAGTGCCTTGGCAGACTCTCTTCTGAGGTACAAAGCACATACAAAGAACATTGCTGGAACCAGAAAACACAAATTGCTACCCAGGACTTACACTTCTTGTTAGATATAAATAAATATGTGTAAACCTTTTTTTAAAAAGCCATAACTTCTAGAAGTGATCTCCAGCTTTTAATGCAAAACAATGCCTTTAGAGATGAATGTGGGCTACAGGAGGTGGGGAGAGAGGGGGGCTCATTTTTCTTTCTTTTTTTTATGTCCTCAGAAACCCACCCAACGTCTTGCATCTGTGGAGGACTAAGGACAGCCTGGGGGTTGACCACTTTCTTCTTTGTTGCTTGCATTTGTCCTTCAAACATTCAACTTTCCTTTAGATTAGCCAGCCTGATTTTGATGATCACGGGAGGTCAAACTGTACTGTAAGCTTTCTTACCCGTATAAATCAGTAGCCTTGCCAGAGCATCAAGAGGAAACAAGGGGAAGTTGTTTACGGAGAACAACAGTGGTGTTAACAAGGATTTTAAAAATACTTTTAAATCCACCATAGTCATTTTATTGCGAGTGGCAGAAATCTCACTTGACGTACAAGTGTGGGCTCCTTAGTTGCAAACTGCCTCAATCCATTTATCATATGGAACACTTGCCATTCCATTCATCCTGAGCGCACAGTCCCACTGCAATCCTAACTGTGCACCCAAATGCAGCAGTTTTCTTATATGGCACACAGTACCACTTTTTCATGTTTTTAGATGTCTCGGTTTACTTTTACTCACACATATTTTGTATTTTTGTCACTCTTTCTTTGTTTCTTCCCCTCCTTTCAAATGAGATGACCTAGTACCTTATAACCAAGCACCCAGATAACCGTCACCTGTTGGTTTGTGGATGTTTTTGATAGCACGTTGGGAAACCCAAGACTTTTCATTCTTAGAAGTTCAGAACATGAGCTGTCTCTGATTCCCACATGTTCATAAGATTGTCAGGTTTAATTCAGAGTTCTATATACAATCAGATCTTTCTTGCACATTTGCAACTTGCCACTTCTCTGATTATATAGTGTTAAATCTAAAATGTTGGGGTTTTTTGCTGATGCATCATACTCTTCAGATGTTCTTAAACCAATTTGCACAGAATGATTTAAAACGGAGTTCTGTGTAGTATAGAGATAGCCTTCCTTGGGTGAAATTGATCTGAATCTGCAAATTCACAAAGTGGTATCTTATTGAGTATGCATTTCAGACATAAGCTGTCCATGCATGTCCCTTTTAAAATCTTGTGTGCACAACACCTTCCCATAGCATGTTTTTTGCAGTGTGTGTAAGTTACTTATGCACAATGTGTGTTTTAAACACTGCATTATCCAGTGTTCAACATGCTCTTGAGCTTAAGACGTGGTCTTGAATTATTTGTAACTCAGTCATAAAAGGAAAAACAAGAAATGCCATGAACTCATCTAGGCTTACTTCACCTTGATAATTAGGTAGCCCTTGCTCATTGTACCTAATGTACATATTGCATGGAGCACCATAATTCTGCATGTAGATTTAGCAAAATAAATGATCAGCAGTTTGGGTACTACTTAATATGCACACACGGTATTACATATGCTAATCTTTTATGGTATTACATATGCTAATCTATGTCCAGGCTTGATTTTATAGAAGTCAGGCTTACCATTCTGAGATCAAATATTTAAATAGATGTTTGAGGACCTTTTAAAAAATTGGATTTTACAGACAGCAGTTTATAAGGAAGGAAGTTACTATTTAAATGTTTCCCACTGATGAGCAATTTCAATCCCTTGAAATATTAATTTAACACACACACAAACACACACAATTTTTTTAGGGACTGTTGTGAACCTTCTATAAGGTAAGTCTGTTCTATAAAGGTACAATGAGAGTGTATTAAGTTTCAAATGCTCATTGTAGGGGGGGGGAATTGGTTTGCTTTCGTTTGCTGACTTCTTGGTTGGATAATAAAAGGCTGGAGATCACTGAGAGTACATTTAGTTAAACTCTGTTGATTTCATTAAACTTGAAAACGAAAACACTGAAGATATCTCATTGTATTGAACACAGAGTATATCTTTGTATTGCATTGGGAACTTTTACATTTTTCGGTGATGGCCTTCAAACACAATATATACTATTTTACCAATGCATTCAAACGTAAATCCAGGTCTCCTTGATTTTTTTCATCTGACCAAGGATTTTGAAAACTGAACACCTTAGTATTTTAAAATCCACAAAATTATAGTCTGGATCTGGGTTTCAATCTTGAAGGGATACTCTGCTAAATGCCAGGTTGCTTTTTTATATATTAAACATTGGATATTCAGGCCTGGGAATATAGTCACAGCCAGCCATTGTATTTTAACACTCTTACATTGTGGAGGAAGAGCGAAGGAGCTTCAAAAGTCTGAACCAGTTTTACTCTTATTTCAGCTTTCAGTGTGTTTCTTTGTTTTGGTGATGGGGTTAATAACTTCAGGAGGTAACCTTCCTCAATCTGATGAGACAGAGTAAAATTGATGGTCATGGAAGTTGATGAAAGTCCATTAAAGCGGTTGTGTTGTGCTTTCTTAGGCCAGTGAACAAGGATTTACATTGTTAAGACAGATTTTTTAATTCTGACCATAGAAATTGTATGTCTACTTCGCTTATTCGTGTCAGGGATCCATGTTCATTGCGTAAATATAAAAATGTCCCACAATATTTTAGTGGTAACTCAGCTTTAGCCAGAAAGCTTTCAAAAGGATTAATAGCTCTTCTGTAAGTTCATGTCAAGTTTTGGTTTACTGCTTACTATGCAATCTAGAACTCTGAATATTTGCAGTTGCTTTTAAGATAGAAAACCAGAGACTCTTTAATCTTTCAGAACTGAAATCTCTCTCTGAAGTTCCCTTTACAGGCAAAAGGCCAATTTGCTGCTATTGACTCTTCTTACCTTTTCAGATTTCCCCTCTCTTTTCCTTGAGCTCTTGCCTTGAATTGCCATACAAAGTTTTAAGATTTTTTTTTAATTAAAAAAAATCAGCATGGGAATATCTTAAACCAGCTGACATGTATTCTTTCCCCCTGGAATACTATATTATAGGTGAAATTCCTTCTTTCATATTAAATAAAAACAAAAAGGTGGACCTGCCAATTTTTCAACTGCAACATTCCCATGTTACTTAATATGTTCATTTCTTTCCATTGCATTTATTTTAATAGGTAACTACTTAGGGTTTTCTAGACTGCATCGATAGAACCACTAGCCACCTTAGGAGTGAGATACTTAAATTTAAGTAAAAGTTTAGTTGGCATCTTATTTCTGCCAGTTGTACACATAGTTTCATTTTTTGAAATTCAGTTCCCTCCTAAAATGGCAAAGTAATTCAACTTTTGAAACTCTTCGTTTGCTTGGTTGTTTTCTTCTCCAAGAACACTGTCCTTTCAATAGTTTTTTCATAGATAACTGTATTTTTAGGGGAAATTAATTTTTATAGCCACTAAACTGTACTCATTATTTTTGTACATGTATAACTAGGTCATTCTGGGAACACAAATCTTTTGAAAGGTCATTTGGTTCCATTTTTGAAGACATTTATTCACAGATGTTGTGTTTGCTAAATATTGCCATAAAAATCAATACCTTTTAACTTGTATTGTTAAAATTAAAAGGCTTGAGTAAATATTACTCTTGGGTAAACCTGATACACGCAGACAGACCTGCCTAACTCTTACTATAACTGGCAAAGCCTTAAGTGCAGTGGGGGGGACAGGAGACTAGATAAAATATAGGACCACTTGCTTGTGCTCTCCTAACAGGGAACATCCAGGAGCATGGAGGTTTCCTGATGTGCACTGCACAACACACATCAGCTATGGCCACAGATTCCTGCCTGAATCAGGCTAGGTCTGTCCAGCCAGCATAATCAAGCAGTCTAGCTTGCAGGACTGCACAGCCTCAGGCTACAATTGGTGATGGTAAGAAGGGGAAGGAGTTGCATCATCATGGGGTTGGGCAGCGGGGTGAGGGACTTCCTTGCAAAAGAAAAAGCAGCATTTTGGGTAGAACGCTTAAACTGCAAACCATCTCTCTTAAAGGTGCTTTCCACCTGTAAAGAGTTTAAGCTGTGGCAGGAGTATTCACGCATGCAGCTCTCTCTCCCCTTGGCAGCTAGAAGCAGTACAGGAAAAGCCTTACAATTTAATTGTTCTGAGTGCATAAATTGGTTCCCCCTTGTACTTGATTTTATGCTGTAACAGTCTTGCCTTCATGTGTGAGCTCACTCAGTGACCCCTTCTCTGAACCTGCTGTTGGGCCTGCTTTTTGGAAGCAAGAAGGTATTGCAGATGCAACACTATGATGTCTGCTTCTTTTAAATACTTCAAAAGCAGCTGGACAAAATAGGCTTAAAATATAAAATGCAACACAGAGACCTGTACTGTACGCAGACTGTGCCAATATTACTTCAGTTTGTAGTCATTATTGATCAATACTTGTTTTAAATGAAAACAGCTTTTTGATTTAAAAAAAAGTTGAATGTCTGAAATTCTGCAACACATGTATTGGAAAGATGTAAATAATGTATACAGATTGTTGTAAGTGATGGGATGAAAAATATATATAAATTCTAGGCTTTTTCAGTAAGGAACTGAATGCTGTTTATAAGAAGAAAAATAAATAGCTATGTTTGACCACGATTGCCTTTTCTTTCCCTCCTCATCCTAACTTGCAGTTTTTCAGTGTATCCATTATGTACACATTGTACACATCTGAGCATTCCACATACAAATTACTTTATGTGATCACCTCAGCTGAATTTGTGAACTATTTGTATTGCAGGCAAATCTAAGAGCAATAAAACAAACCTGATGTCCTTCCATTTTCCTTAACTCTTATAGCCCTGAAGTTTTGGCATACAACTGAAGTTTTCAAAATGGGAGGCAAGTCTACCAATAAATTATAGTCAGTTGTGGAAAATGGGAGTCCTTCCTCAACTGTACCCAAACTCAGACATGGGCTGTTTCCCGCTTCCAGTACAAAGCTGGAAGGTAATATGTGGCTGTTAGGAAGGAGTGCTGGAATCCACTAGTTTGGTTTCACTTTTGGTCTAAAGATACATGAAACAAAACTGCAATTAAGCAAGTTTGGTTTGGTTTGGTGCCTCTTGAAGACTGCTTCGGAACCTGCGAAATACCAATCATACTTGAAGCAGACCCATTGAAATGGACTCATTACTCGAGTTCATTGATTTCAGTAGGTCTGCTTTGACATTGGATATCCCCTGTGTGTGTGTTTAAATGTGTAGCTTGCTGTTTATTAAGGATTCCTGTGTGGGTTGCAAAATATTAACATAAAACAACAATCACAAAACCATTGTAACTAAATTGCCTTAAAACTATTGCTCCCATCATTTAACTGTTAAGACACCATCAAACTTCCATAAGGGTCTGAGCAGAGATGCTTTTAGTTGGCAATGAAAGGTAAATGAGATCTGTGTCAACTGCACTGTAGAGGAAGGGGCATCTGTTGGCTACAAAATTTGTGCCCCTGGTTGCAGCTGTTATAAAAAATGTGTATGGATTCTAGAATAGTTTGAGCAACACATTTGGGCAAGAAAATCCATCCAGTAATGCGTGTGGGAATTTCTACAGAATTTCTACAATAGTTTACATCTCCTGTGTGAAGCCTTTACTGCATGCCACTACTAAATCTTGAATGTTCTGGTTGTCTTGACCATAACCTGGGCAACAGGTTTCTATGGATGCCTCATTTTGTTCCTCTAGCCTTTCTTCCAGTATTTGTTTGGCGTTTTCTGTGCAAAATGAGCTCTGTGTGGGGATGGTGTATTCATTAGCATTTGCCTTTTCCAATTCAATCCTTAATCTCGCAGATGTTATTGCTGAACTCAAGGTTACCTGGGTCCTATTCTTCAGAATTTTCCGAAGACTAAAAAAACCAAACAAAAATAAAACCCTCCTGGAAACTTTAAAAGTTTCTGTGTCCAAATGCAAACCACGTGAAAGGCACAGGAATCGTACATTTTGAATTGTTTGTTTATATTTCTAGATCAGTACACATAGCGTTTTCTAAGGAATAAAAGAACAGGTCCCTACCCTCACTTGGATGTCTTAGGCAGAGGTGTAGCTAGGAGTTGGCAGAACTGACCCCTGCTGGTGTGGACTGTGGAGTGTATGACGCTGTACGTGTGGCGACATGCTGTTGCAGTGAGATCAAACACGGGAAAAGCTACACGTCTTTCTCACACCATAGCACAAAAGTGGGCTTTCCTCACTTTGAGTATCTGGGTCATGTAAAATGTAGTAATTTCGAATATGGCTATTGCAGTAAAGTGATTGGTGGCAGTAGCAATTCAGCTCCTTGTCAGGGATGCAACATGTTGGAGAAGGCTATTGATGGTTGGTAGCCGTGATGGTTACGATGTGCCTCCACAGCTGGGGGTAGCAATGCTTCTGAATACCAGTTTTTGGAAACCACAGGAGGGAAGGAGTGTACTTGTGCTTAGAGCCTCCTTGCAGGTTTCCTAGACATCTAGGTGACCACTCTTGAGAACAGGATGCTGGACTATACTGGCCATTGGCTTGATCCAGCAGAACTCAACTGATGTTTTTATGCTATCCTGCAGCTGGATGATCTAAAACCGAATTAAGGGAGAATTTAAACCAGGGTCGAGAGCCTTCCAGATGTTACGGGGACTCCTAACTCCCACCATCCGTGATCCACAATATGCGTGGCTTCTCCTGTAATTCCAGATCTTAAAGCCTCCTAGGCTATGTTGTTGTTTAGTCGTTTAGTCGTGTCCAACTCTTCGAGACCCCCTGGACCAGAGCACGCCAGGCACTCCTGTCTTCCACTGCCTCCCGCAGTTTGGTCAAACTCATGCTGGTAGCTTCGAGAACACTGTCCAACCATCTCGTCCTCTGTCGTCCCCTTCTCCTTATGCCCTCCATCTTTCCCAACATCAGGGTCTTTTCCAGGGAGTCTTCTCTTCTCATGAGGTGGCCAAAGTATTGGAGCCTCAGCTCCACGATCTGTCCTTCCAGTGAACACCCAGAGCTGATTTCCTAAGGATGGATAGGTGTGATCTTGCAGTCCATGGGACTCTCAAGAGTCTCCTCCGGCACCATAATTCAAAAGCATCAATTCTTCCGTGATCAGCCTTCTTTACGGTCTAGCTCTCACTTCCATACATCACTACTGGGAAACCATAGCTTTTACTATACGGACCTTTGTCGGCAAGGTGATGTCTCTGCTTTTTAAGATGCTGTCTAGGTTTGTCATTGCTTTTCTCCCAAGAAGCAGGCGTCTTTTAATTTCATGACTGCTGTCACCATCTGCAGTGATCTTGGAGCCCAAGAAGGTAAAATCTATCACTAGGCTTTATGCCTTTTCAAAGATCACAGCAGAAAAAGACCACAACACGCGGCATTTTTAACGTTATTTCTAAGAAAGCTTTAAAATCTGCTCCTGGAAGGCGGAGTGCGATCTCGCCCCAGAAGCCTGGCACGCTGCCATGGCAACGACGTAACTGCAGCAGTGGGGTTGGACTAGATGACCCTCGGGGTACCCCTTCCATCTCCAGGATTCTACGACCCAAGCCGATCGACGAACTCACAGCTCGACAGCGCTCCCTCCGGCTGCATCCGTTGCTCGGTGTGTGATTGAGCTTCCCTTCCCATGGAAAGCCGGCCCTTCTGAGGCGAGCGAGCGCGGTTGGTTTTTGCTCTGCCGCAAGCCGCGGTGGCTCGCGCGCGCGCTTCGCCATACGGTTTATGACCCTCTCGGGCACCTGTAGGGACTCTTCAGGCGGCTAAGGAGGGGAGAGAACGACGACAGCTGAGGCTTCTATTATTACGATAAGGCCGTCATTGAGGTGAAAACGAAGCCGGAAAGAAGAAGCTGACTGGACTCCCGCGGGTGACGTCACTGCCCGGCATAGCCAACCCCGAGCGACGCCGCGCCAAATTCGAACGGCGGCTGGCGGGACAAACGGGATTGGCCGGCTGGCTGGCGCGCGCGCGGGCAGACGGGCTTACGTAGCCTCGGCGTGCGGGAAGACCGGAGCGCTCCCGCCTAGGTTTGTCCTCTCAGTCGCACCGTCTTCCCCGGGAGCTTCGCACCGTAGCCGGTAGGCAGTTTCCATGGCAACCCCACCTAAGCGGAGCCGGGCCGAGAGCGCCATCAAGAAGATCGCCATAGAAGGCAACATAGGTGAAATGTCGTTTATTTGCGCTGTTTTATTTATTCCCCTCCCCCCTCCCGCTTTTCGCCAGTGTTGGTTGCGGGTGGGGCTTCCAATGGCGGTTTACAGAGAGCAGAGGATAAGGCCATGGCTTCCTTCTCAAGAAGCACGGCATAAAAGGAAAAGCGGGCTGGGAGGGAGGAGGAAAAAACGCAGGCTCAGGGTCAGTTGCTCGACTTGGTTGCAAAAGTTATTGTAAGAAAGAACTGGCTGGACTAGGCAGCAGAGATAAAATAAAACGTGTGTGTTTATATGTGTGTGTGTGTGTGTACACACACACACACACACAGTGGTACCTCTGGTTAAGTACTTAATTCGTTCCGGAGGTCTGTTCTTAACCTGAAACACCACTTTAGCTAATGGGGCCTCCTGCTGCCGCCGCACCACAGGAGCACAATTTCTGTTCTCATCCTGAAGCAAAGTTCTTAACCCAAGGTACTATTTCTGGGTTAGCGGAGTCTGTAACCTGAAGCGTATGTAACCTGAAGCGTATGTAACCTGAGGTACCACTGTATAGATATATACACCCACCCACCCACCTGCCTTAGCTGGACAGCCCTGGTCCATAAAGTGCTGACCTGCCACGCTTGGAGCTTGGAATATCGCTCCACAAGTAGACTGAGCTGCTTCACCAGGCAAAAAAAGAAAAGAAAACCTTTTGCACCCAGCAAGTTGGAATGCCAAGATGCTGCAACCTTCCAACAGCTTGACCTCACCCCCAAAGGCACACTCCTCCATTGTCTCCCGAGGCGGACAGATGCCAACAATGACGAAAAAGTGGTCTCATTTTTATTGCTGGATGGAATGAGGAATGGCTGCTGCTGTGGGAGGTGTCTGTAAAATATGGGAAGTGGGAAAACCTTGGGACCAGCTGAATTACACTCTCTTCCATGGCATTTGGCTCTCAGTGTGGGGCAGGAGCTGAGGAAGAATTGACCTTAAGGGGGTCAATAAACTGAAGGGGGAGATGGTTCTTGCCTTGGGGGGTATGGTATGGAATTGATTTGATTTACTGTATTGTATTACCATGCTGCTTTTCATTCAGATGAATCCCAAAGCGGCTTATGAACAATAAATAGCAATAACATGATAGAGCATCGCAAATGCAGCATAAATCATATAGAACATAATAGGTCCCCAAAGCCACAGGTGCCCCCCACTCCGTAATGGGGTTCCTGTGTATATTATACAGGCAGAAATGCTCAAGCTCTCCCCACTGCTGTGTTGAGCAGATGTGTGTGGCTTCTTTCCTGGCCGTGCAGTGGTACCCTGCTCTCACTCTCTCCCCCCCAATTCTACTTATTTAATTTTAAGAACTTCCATGATACTTTAAGGTTTACAGTTTCTTTAAGCAAACAGTATCATTCAAAGTTCATGTGATGTAACAGAAGAATGCTTGAAATGGAAGATGTCTTTAAAATTCAGATAGCTAAGCAGCTTTAAAAGGTACCTTTGTCTGCACACAACTCCTGAGGCCAAAAACCATCACATATATCATCTTAAGATTGTTATTATCGTTTATATAGTGCAGGAGCTCTGGCAGGCTCTAGGGCAGGAGCGGTTAACCTGTAGCCGTGTAGATACTTTCTGACCACACCCATCAACATCTCTGACCATTGGCCATGCTGGCTGAGACTGATGGAAATTGTAGTCCCACTGCCACCAGGACAACCAAAGGTTAGCCACTCCTACTGTAGGGGTTTGACAAGTTGCAAAAGAGTAGGGCAATAATATTTGGTGTACAGTACATCAATATAGATCTATGGGAGACAGGAAGTAGAGGTCCACTGTTGAGCCCTCAAGCCTATAATTTTGGGTGTGCATTCTAAATTCACTTCTAAAATTACCAAGTTTGTAAACTTGAAAATGTTCTTTATATACTCTTCCCATTGATTTAGCTTTGTATGACCTTGCTTTATCTTGCCCCACCCTACACCCAAACAAAAGACTCCTCAGCAATTATTCTCTCATCACCCATACAGCACACCCTGTTCGTCGAGTGAATTAGTCTTCAGGCGTGTCCTTAAAACTTTCAATTTTAAATGTGAAGTGGTGAGTTGGGAAGAAACTTGAAGACTTGAGGTGCTTCACAGCATTTAAATTAAAAAGTAAAACCATGTCCATAGATGTTACAGCCTAAAAATCCAAAGCTATTGGGCAAGGAGAAGGATATAGAAAGGAGACAGAATTAAGCAAAAATCAGTAACCGGTGAAAAGTGTGTAACAAACAAGAAAATTGAGTAACAGAACCCAAATGAACAGCATAGTTGAGAATAATAGACAAACTGTGCCTACTATATTTGTCACGCTGCCTATGTTGGGAAAGCAGGGTATCATTTGAATATATCATAGTAAGATGGAGTGGAGAAAGAAGGAAACCAGAAAGGAGATAATTACTTTGATTTGTGATGGACCCATCCTGTATGTCCCTTCCTTTATTTTGGGTTCACATGCAAGAGTAAACATGGATAGGACTAGGCTACATGGTTGCAGTAATGCAGACCTTGGGTTTCTCCCATTAAGCTCTTATGGCCTTGCATCTTGGTAAACATGTGTAGGCTCATTCTTCAATCCAGAAAATAAATGTTATACTGTCACTGAAATAAAAAACCATATCTGTGCCCAAATAATGAAATTTTATTATTTGTAAGGCAATTATACATCAAACAGTGTTTCCTATATCTGGTACAATGTGATGAATAATGTTTATTTCATTATGCAAATATGTATAGATGCAATTTACACAGGTGATAGTGAAGCAGTGGAGAAAACTTTTGTGGGGCGTGCTATTATTACCATACACTCTGCCAGATATTAAAAAATGAAAATAGTTTCCTTACTTGTTTACATTCAACAAATAAAATGTTTCAATTACGTTTGTTCTGTCAAACATTTCCTCTTTTCAAATTGGTGTCAAGCACACGAATGCCAGTTTGATCAAAATCGATTTTATGTCCACAGCTGCCGGGAAGTCTACTTTTGTGAATATTCTCAAACAAGCCAGAGAAGATTGGGAAGTTGTTCCAGAACCAGTAGCAAGGTGGTGCAATGTTCAGAATTGCCCTGATGACAAAGAGGTATGAGGAAATATGATTCTGTGTTTAGGGGCGACGGACATATTTTCTGGAATGCAAAGAGTAAATGGAGTTTTTTTTTTAAAAAACCACCAAATTTAAGTCTAGATGAGTGGGTGTATGGTCTATATTTTAGACTAGTGATGAATATAAATCTTTGCACAGTTCTAGATTGAAAAAGAAGAACTCTGCTTTCATTCGCCCATGACAACAACAACAAAAATATTGCAGAAGTAGAACTGCAAAAATAAATATGGAAATGAAGGTTCTTTATGCAAGGTTGCTTTATTTTTGTAACTACACCCATTAGAATTTTTATTTCTGACTCTAGACAGAATTTCTTCGCCCAAATGTTCCTACAATCGCCATGTGGTGTGTGTGTGTGTGTGTGTGTGTGTGTGTGTGTGTGTGTGTTGCTTCAGCAGTTGAGAAAACAAAAGGAAATTAAGATATATGTTAAATAAACTTCTCTGTTTTTAATGCTAGTGCAGCAGATCTGCTCTCTAGTGGTCAGAGTCATGAATGCCAATGCATAGCTGTGTTTCCAGCAAAGTATAAATGAACTATTGCAAGGGTTTTTGAGGTGCAAATCTTTTTTGATTGGGATTCTTAAGATGTGGGTTGTGATGAGTATCCATTTAGTCTCCTGATCTGAAATAAATGAAGACAGACTTCTCATTGCTTGGGGCCTTTAAATGTCTGTTATAAGGTTCAGAATCTCTTTTTCCTGCACTAGAATTCACAGTACGTGGTCAAAAAAGTAACTACCGTATTTTTCGTCCTATAGGGCGCACCGGCCCTTAGGACGCACCTCGTTTTTTTGGGGGGGGGAATGCATAAAAAAATTATTTCCCCCCCCAGCCGCGGCTGCCGTCCCAAGCCTTGCGCACACCTGCCCGTAGCACGGGGCGCCCTCCGGAGGGCTCCCTGTGCTTCAGGCGGCAGGCTGCCGCCCCAAGCCTCACGCGCCCGGCGGGACCTCTCGCCGGGCGCGCAAGGCTTGCGGACACTCGCCCGAAGCACGGGGAGCCCTCCAGAGGGCGCCCCGTGCTTCGGGCTGCAGGCTGCTGCCCGCAAGCCTTGTGAGCCCGCGGGAACTCCCGCTGGGCTCGCAAGGCTGGCGGATACCTTCCTGAAGCCCGGAGAGCGAAAGGGGTTGGTGCGCACCGATGCCTCTCGCTCTCCAGGCTTTAGCGAAAGCCTGCATTCGCACCATAGGACGCACACACATTTCGCCTTCATTTTTGGAGGGGAAAAAGTGCGTCCTATGGGGCGAAAAATACGGTACTTGGAAAAGGTAATTTTAAGTATTAAATGCATGAAATGAATTTTTTGGTAACTATCGTAGGCATGTAACATTTAGTTTTATGAAGGTTACCAAGCATACAGTCCTCATCTTACCCAAGTTAGAGGATTTCTGTTTCTAGTGGAAAGTGTCATGACATAACAAGCTAAAACATATGGGGGTAGGAAGAATACTATTTCTAAGTATCAAGATTGGATTGGATGCTTTTGCATGTTATAGGAGCATGCTGCCAACTGCTTTTGGACATCAGTAGCAGCTGTTACTGAATTGTCTCCCTCAACAGATGGTATGAGCATGGCCAGCTTGATTTTTAACGAAACTGTCTCATGGCAGGAATAAAAAGTGTCCTCAATAATAAATAATAATAAACTTTTATTTATATCCCACCCTCCCTGGCCAAAGTTGGGCTCAGGGCGGCTAACATCAGATATATAACATTAGTATAAAATCAAACAATAATTAAATTACCTCTTAAAAACGGGTCAAAATCAAATTAAATCAAGAGTTTGATATTCTCTTCCACTTGCTCTCATGAAAACTCTTGGAGGCCTCCTGAGGCAGAAAGTGCTTTCTTTGAGCGAAATCCCTGGACTTTATTTTATTTTGTTTGGTTGAAACCTTCAGTGACTTGTCAACGTTTATTACCAGATGCTTGATTTTTAGCCAGTGTATCTCACTTTTACTTCTCTTCCTACTGTTTGTGAGTTTAATTTTGGGGCAGACCCTCTTCCATCTTCCCTGGGGCTGCTTAAGAAAGACCAGTGTCCCCTGATGGGGGGCAATAAGAGCTGGAGCTCAAGCTTTGGAGCCAATGGCTCCTGACAGAACCAACAATGGCCTGAGAGAAGTGTTGGCGCAGCCTCTTCCCATCCTTCACTGGAGCTCTGTTTGAGAACTGAGGGAGAGCAGGCCAGGGAGCTCCCATTCAGCCCGATTGAATTCTGTCACTCTGTTTTTCTTGATCATTTGTAGATATTTCTTGTTAACCACTTAGACCAGGCATAGGCAACCTTCGGCCCTCCAGATGTTTTGGCCTACAACTCCCATGATCCCTTGCTAACAGGACCAGTGGTCAGGGATGATGGGAATTGTAGTCCAAAACATCTGAAGGGCCAAAGGTTGCCTATGCCTGACTTAGACATTTTATTCCTACCAGGCTGTATATAAATTTTGTTGAATAAATAAAAGAAAGAACAACTTGTTCCTAGGAAAATACTTTCCGTAGTAGTTGTTTGCACTCAATGAGTGGGGAGAGTGTGTCATGGAAATCTACTCAGTAGCGATCCAGAGCAGAACTCCAATGTATCGTTAGCAGAGTGAAAACTTAAACACGCTGCAGAATTTCCCCCAAAATAGACCAGAGGCAACTGTATTTCATCTAGCAGAGCTTTATGGCGGAAGGCAAATGAGCATAATGGTCACAAATCCAATACATTCAGAATTGGTACTGTCCATGAGAAATCCAGTTGCAGACGACTTGAACTTACAATAACTTATAATAAGTCTAAACCTTAACACTAAGCATACTGTGTACAGAATACCACAACGGAAGGAAAAGAGATAGAAAGAGGAAGTGAAGCCCAGGCTCCTTCTGGCCTTATTTTATAGTCAGCTTGACAGAAGAGATAAGAGAACCCATTTAAGCCAGCTGTACTCAGCTTCTCTGAAGGAAGAGTCCAAACATCATGAACCTTCTTGTTTCTTTCACACAGAGAAGCTTCCAGATCCAGAGCCCTCTTGAATTAAGTAGACTAGGAAAGATCTCTATACATCAGATCAATACTTTCTGCACTAAGAAATGCAAACTGTCAGAGTGTTCTTGCTTTGGCTTCAGATAATGTTGGACTCCCAGTACCCATCTGCGCCAGGTAGCTTGGCCACTGTCAGGTGGGAGGTGTAGCCTGTGGGGAAATGCTCAGAATGCTCAGGTGCTGTGGTGGGGAGCCGGCTAGTTTGCTTGCAAACTAGGAAATCGATAAGTGAATTGGGACATGCAAAAGATAGAGTAGGAGCCCAAGATTTGTTCACGTAACACCATATTCTGGTTTGGTGTTTCAGGTGATTGAATCCAAAGTTATGAAGGTTCTAGAAATCACTGTTTGGCCACAGATCTTTAGTCTATACAGTCATACCTTGTTTTGTGACCCGGATCTGTTCTGGAGCCCCAGCTGCTAGCCGAAAAGGACGCAGGGCAAAGTGCCACATCTTCACATGTGTGCGGAGCGGTTTGCGCTTCTGCGCATAGCACGATTGGCAAACCCAGTAATAACCTGTACTTCCGGGTTTGCCGTGGATGTTCGCCAAAGCAGACGCTGGACGAGGCAGACGTTCACGGAGGTATTACTGTACCTGACATTGCTGGTTTTTGTTCACAGAAGAAACTGACGGTGACATGGCTGCCTTTCTGACAGAAGTTATTCCACTAATACATATCAGTTAGTTTCAGTTAGTTGGCGAACTTTAAAATGCAGCTGAGGAGGTAAAGCTGAATGAAGTTAGGACATTCTGTTAGAACTTGGTGACCTTGGAATATTTTAACAGCAGCTGTTTTATTTTAAAAAATGCTACCTTTTTAAAAAGTCACGTTATTTGTATTTTGAACAGGAGCTTACTTCCTCTCAAAAGAGTGGTGGCAACTTGCTTGAGATGATGTACGAGAAGCCAGAGAGATGGTCCTTCACTTTCCAGACTTACGCTTGCCTGAGCAGAATCCGGGCTCAACTTAAATCTTTTGAAGGGAAACTCAAAGAAGCTGAGAACCCCGTCGTCTTCTTTGAGAGATCTGTTTACAGTGACAGGTTTGTATATGTTTCTTGCTAAGTCTTGCAGTTCCTTTCTTTTATGTGTTGCTCCTAATGGCCGTTTCAGTTTGTAAGACAAAAGCTTTCCTCCTCTGGATTGTTAGAACGATGTTCTCGACGCTGGAATGAAACAGAGGAAAGATGTATAGAGTCATACCTTGGAAGTCGAACGGAATCCATTCCAGAAGTCTATTCAGCTTCCAAAACGTTTGGAAACCAAAGCACGGCTTCTGATTGGCTGCAGGAAGCTCCTGCTGCTAATTGGAAGCAGCAGAAGCCACGTCGGATGTTTGGCTTCCAAAAGAACGTTCGAAAAACAGAACAGTCACTCCCAGGTTTGCTGGGAGCCAAAACGTCTAAGTACCAAGGCGTTTGGGAGCCAAGGTATGACTATATATGAAAAAGTGGCATGGAGGGAGAGAAGCAGATGTTGTTAGCTGCTGTGTTGATCGCAATCTCTGTATTGGTTTCCGCCATGCTGTTCTTTCACTTTGCAGAAAGCAGTATATGAGGATACCTCTGGAGCGCCATATACGTTAAGCTGCTCCTCTGGAACTTCCAAGCAGCTGCTGGGAGGCTGGCTCTGTGTAGCCAAAAAGCAACAATTGGTTGATCAGTTGGCTAAATTTTGGAGGTGTGATTGATTTTCCAGGAATTACAGTTGCAGTGTTAACAGTCCCTGAATACCTAGTTCTTGAAATTTGCAGACCCCTAGAAAAAATACCTGTGTTCAAACTGAATCTAGAGGGGTTTGGGGGCTTATAAGAGAAACTGTATTATAATGCTCCTGTGTAAAATGTAATGCAAGATAAGTCCATCATTTGTCTTTAAAAACAGAAGGCCTTCCCAAAGAGATGGCCACCATCTTGGTATTGAGCAAGCTGCCCCATCATCATTGGGCATATCGTTGCCCCTCCTCCCCAGTTTGCTCAAGGAGAATCCATACACAGACCATTCAAGAAGTTGTCAGGGGAATGGAGTGTTTGCAAGTTGATAAACAAGGCTTAGAGAGAGCCACACTGTTTCTTCCTTTGTAGGCTCTCCTCCCATTGGGGAAATGTGTTAACCCAAAGATGTACAGGTTGCCTAGAAGATACTCAGACTGTGGCAAGTGCCCAGAGAAAGAGCATTCCGTACTGGTGGGGCATCCGCCAAAACACATCAGTGTTCACTCACCTCTGTTATTCATTGAATCCACTCTTCTACATAAACAGCCTTCAGCGGTTTACAGTTTCATCCCTAGTCATTAGCTACCTATCGTCACTCGCCTTTCCCTTCAGCAAATATTCTTACATCATTTTTTAGAAAGGTTAGAAAATGACATTGAGCTTGATTGCCTCCTTTTGTGTAGGTACATTTTTGCGTCTAATTTATATGAGACGGACTGCATGAATGAAACCGAGTGGACTATTTACCAAGACTGGCATAACTGGATGAACCAGCAGTTTGGCTCAAGTCTTCGGCTGGATGGCATTATTTATCTCCGAGCTACCCCTGAGGTAAGAAATGGAAGTTTGTGGGCCTGTCTGACAACAGAGCCTGTGGGCCCTCACCTCTGTCAGTCAACCTAAATCTTATTGAAAAGGCAGAGAACACACTGGGCTGCGTCCTAACAAGTTCAGGTGCTGTTATTACATGGATTACATTGTGCCTTGTGTACAGGTGGGTGTAGGATTGCAAGTTAAGGGCGAATGACAATACAAAGAGTTCTGTGGCGCCATAAAGACTTCCCACAGCACAAGTTTCTGTAGGTCTGTGTTAGCTGGTGTGCTATTTTGTTTCGCTTTGCAAAAATGCATGCTGAAAAATACATACAGTAAATGAGGAGTCTTTAAGGTGCCAGGTTGACATTTTCTGCAACACATATGTATTTTATATACCATTTCATACATTAAAGTCTCTAAGCAGTTTATAAAAGAATCCTCAGCCTTAACATGTTTTCCCTTTAAGGTTAGTGTAACTGTGCCTGTTCCCCTTTAAGATGATTATTATTACTGCTTCATTCCAGTTGTGACTTCTTTATTTTTAGAAATGCTTGAATAGGATTTATGTGCGTGGGAGGGATGAAGAACAAGGCATTCCTATGGAATATCTGGAAAAACTTCATTACAAACATGAAAGCTGGCTCCAGCACAGAACGTTGCGGTAAATATTAAATAGATTACGAATTTAAAGCAGCGGATAAGATAGTTGCCATTGCTGAAAACTATAGATATCTTACCTAACTTTAGAAACTTTGCTGTGTATATTTGAGACCCTAATTTATAAGACGGTAAAGAATTCTCAGCCTGGGCAGCTCCCACGATTGGAAATGCAACAGCAAAGGCTTCAATCCTGAGCACACATTCCCAGAAGTAAGATCCGTTGCCAGGACTGACTTCGGAGAAACCCGCATAGGGTTGTGCTGCAAACTTCAAGAAACAGACATATTTTTGTAATTAACTCCCTTTGCCCTCTTCATGTCTTCAGTTTCCCAATTCAGATGTCCTGTTTTCTTTACAGAACGGATTTTGAATACCTGCAAGATGTACCTGTTCTAACACTGGACGTAAATGAAGACTTCAAAGGCAACAAAGACAGGCATGAAGATATGATTGAAAAGGTAAAAGCCGCCAGAAAGTATTTAACATTTCCCTTCTTGGACAACCACACTTAACTATTTTAAAAAGCCCTGGTGGTTTAATATGTTGATGGTGGATGATGAAGGTCCACACATACAAAGGGGGACATATGTGGAATGGTCCCCGTCCATTAGAGTAAATGCAGAAGCCCTTGCAAATACAGGAATTTTCTGGGTTCACTGGAGTCTTCGTGCCCAGCCTGTAGCAAATAGTTTTCAGATATGTTTTCTGTATATTCCTCTTTTTTCTCCTTTGCACTACAAGCAGTAGTTGACCTTTTAATTTTGGTTAGCTCTCTGAGACAGAGCTTTCCAAACTTTTCATGCTGGTGACACACTATTTAGACATGCATCATTTCGTGACACAGTAATTCAGTTTTACTAGCAAGCCAGAGGTTAAACTAATCCCTTTCCAGCCGCAGGAGGAGTGCAGGGAGCATTTGCATGACACACCTACACACTGCAGCCAACACACTAACGTGTTGCTACACACAATTTGCAAAGCTCTGCTCTTGAGATATCGTTGCGTTTTCATAGTCATATAAGTGCACAATCTGCTTCCACGTTTCTGAAAGCCTGAAGGAAGTTCTGTTGCTTCTCTGGTCACTGTTGTACAAAGTTTTTGGCCACATGAGCTAAACCGTGGTTTGTTTAAGTCCTTTATGGTGGTTTATTTAGGAAGACTTGAATAATCCTGCTCTCATCATATTGATGCAAAATAGATTGAAAGAGTGATTCCTTTCTCTCTACCCCCAACTGCTCCATACCCACATTTGCTGCCCAAGGAACGCTGGTCTGTAGTAAGGACTTGAACGGTTCTGCTTCCTTACAGAAAGTTGTATTTTTCTCCAAAGCGTTCTCAAGAAATAGAGACCTGATTTTGTTTTGGTGATTGAAGAAAGTTTAAACTTTCTTAATTGGCCAGTCATTTTAGTGATGATTTTGAATTCTTTTTATGGAGTTCTGTGTTTTATTGTATATGTTGTTACATACACACTGCATTGATATATGAATAGGAAGTATATAAATATGTTAAGTAATAAATAAATCCACAGCAGCTGCAAACACTCAGCCCTATTCGTAAGTTTACAGGTGCAATCACAAGGCCCTTCTCCCCTCTCTTGGTCACTTTTTGGAACATTACTATGAACTACATTCGTGCGGATTTTGTGCCATCTTTGGAAAAGTGATCAGAAACTTCACTAACGTTACTTTGTATGCTGCCATGCAGTGCTTGTTTTTAATCTGAGATGGTTGTGGTATTTTATTAATGTTGGCTTTCTTTAGCACTTCTGGCCACTGTTCACGTTGTTTTCACTCGCCTGGGAGAACTTGGTGCTTCAGGGCTTCTGAAGCTAAGCCAGTATGAATCTGTTCAGTCCCTTAAGTGAGAAGCTACTGGCAGCCCCTAAGAGATGGGTGGAGGTGGGGGTGATTATTTGAGGTAAAAACCAAACCAAACCCTGAATCCTTTTAGGAGCTTTTTAAATTAAAAAATGTGTTACTCTTGTGGCAAGTTAGTTATTCTGTGATATGAAAGAGACGTTTCCCAGAACCTAGCAACCAGTGCTTTTTTTCCCATCTTGGTCACTAATTTTTGATAAATTCTGTGCTTTTGTCTTTGCAGGTCAAAGAATTTCTGAGCACTTTGTAGCCAATTCCCGAAACCACACCGAACTTGAGCATTCCTGGCATTCATATTGCTTAGTTTGCGTTGCCAATTCTGCTTTTGCTTAAGGTGTCCGAGGGCCGAGTCCAGCTTTCGTTGCATTGCTGAACCTTTGCAGTGGACTGGGTTTTTATAGCACTTATATTGTATTTGACTTTCTTAGGTGAAGCGTTTGGAAAGACCCATCCCTTATATTACAAATCAGAGTTCAGGGAGTCCTGCGAAATACATTCTGCTTGCGACATAAACGAAATAGGTGGAACCATTTACTTTTCCGGAACTGAATTCGGGAAACCTGTGTGAGAACGTGGGACCTCTTTGTGCACACCCACAAGTTGATTGGGATACTCATAAAGTTCCAAGAGCAGTGGGATCATACTAAATGGATACTGTTTCTGCTCACCTAGATTTTGTATGCATGTGTGGTTAGGAAGGGGGGCGTAGGGTCTGCATTTTGTCCAAAGCGGTCTGCGTGTGTAAGGGGTGATGATTTTTTTTTTAAAAAGCCATATGCAAACCAGCCAAAAGCAACAGCATTGTAGTCAGGTGTGTGTTTGTCTAGAAATTAAGGCCCCCGCTGCTGTTTTCCAAGATAACTGCTTTTGCCTGCTTCTGTAGAGAGGCACAGCAATCCAACCAGGTCAGGGACGGGGAGAGAATCACTGAACTGAAAACTTAGCCGAATGCTGCAACCTTTTCTTTACTTAAAGCCAAGGTGCTACATACAGAAAACTTGAGGCAAGAACATGACCAGTAGGATTCCTCCCCTCCTCAAATGTTTTAAATGAATTATTTCCTATGGGGGTAGTGGTGGGATGGGGCCATTTAATGACTCCTTGCTTTGTTCCTGAATTGCCCCTAAATGTGGTTTGCTTTAAACATTCCCTTTCCCATCGGGGCTGTTTGAGGGGAGGGGGGGATGGGTGGGCATGTATACATACAAATCTCGTATGCACTGATAATGGGAGTGTGATGTTTTATGAATTTTGCAACCCTTTGGATTGACAAAGGGAACCTCTGGAATAACCATGGTTTGAATTTTTATTCTTAAAACTGATTTTTTTAAAATATTAAAAGTTACGAACCCACTTGAAATCTATATTTATTTTAATGCAATGTATTACTGTCTGGATGTAGTTGGCCTCAAGGTCGTTTTAGCATCTGAAGATTCTACAGTGTTAGTGCTGTGATCATGTTGGAAACTTTTGGCTGAAATAAATATAGAAGCGTCTTCAGTTCTGCGCCACTTAAGTCATTTGTCACAATTCTTCGCATGTTTCTCGCCTGGATTTGATTCTCATTTCCCCTTTATCTCTAAACTGCAAGCCTTACCCCCACCCCCACCCCCAAATATCTGAAATAAGTGGGATAATCTACATTCTTCGCTCCACATACATTCTGTGTTTAGACCTCAGCATGCTCCGTTTGGGCACAGTCCAGCGTAGAGTGAAGGGGGCTGGGACCAGATCAGCAGTTTTTGTTTCTGTCCGTCTCTCTGCTTATACATGCATCGCAGCTGCTCTATGCATAAATAGCCAGAGGTCTCCAGCAACAGTCTCTCTTCCTCCTACTCCCATGCCCCATAAACATTCTTTGCATTCACTGCAGCAGTTTAAAACCGACTTTACAAGCAGCAGACTTTGTCCTCTTTAAAAGCACAGCCTATCCGTTGCATAAGGATTATTTAACTAGACCTGGGGCAAGAATTGTCAACCAAATAGCGTTTGAGAGCTGGTCAGTTTGTGCTTCAGTGTCTATTGTGAAGCTAGAAACTTTGAGCTCATTGAAGAAGAGGCTACAGCCCCCCCAAATAGATCCACTAGGGCACCCTCAGATTCAGAAATTGAACTAGCGGGGGGAGTGGTGTTCATTTCCTCTCAGAGCTCCTCTGGTTTCTGAGAGTTCACAAGGCATTGGCTAGAAGCATAGATCTGCAACCATTGCTCTTACCGTTTTAAAATGGAATCTGAAATTTTACAGCCCCAAATTCTCTTGTGTTCCTTCCTGCTTTTTGCAAAATCATTTCGCCCTGGAGCAGCTGTGGAAAACCTGTGATGCTCAGGGGTCAGCAAACTTTTTTCAGGGGGCTGGTCCACTGTCCCTTAGACCTTGTGGGGGGCCAGACTATATCTTGAAGGGAAAAAATGAACAAATTCCTATGACCCACAAATAACCCAGAGATGCGTTTTAAATTACACATTCTACTCATGTAAAAACACTGTTTTCTGGATCGTCCATGGCTGAATTTAGAAGGCGATTGGGCCAGATCCAGGCCTTAGTTTGCCTACCCATGCTCCAGAGGCTGGTGAATTCCAGCTCCCATCAGCCACAACCAGCATGACCAAGGGTCACCTGACAGGAGTAGTAGTCAGCAACTGCCCGGGAAGCTGCCTGCTCTCGATGGAGTTACAGGATCAGGTATGTAGTTTGGAGGGTACTTCTGGAGTGGCTTCAGGTGGCTTCCGATCAACTTTGGCTGGTGGCCCAGCTGTGACCCTACCTGGACAGGGATAGCCTAACTACTGTTGTCTATGCTCTGGTAACCTCTAGGTTAGATTAACTCAGCACATAAGCAGAGCTGCCTCTGAAGATGGTTTGGAAACTTCAGCTGCTGCAGAATTTGGTGACCAACTTGCTCACTGGGGCCAAGACAGTTTGAGCATCTTCCACTGATCCTGGTCCGACTGCACTGGCTGCCAATTAGTTTCCAGTCACAATTCAAAGTTCTGGTTTTGACCTATAAAGCCTTAAGCAGATCAGGACCACAGAACCTCAAGGACTGCCTCTCTCTATGAACCTACTCGGACCCTGAGATCATCTTCTGAGACCCTCTCTTCCATGAGAGGTCCGGAGGGTGGCAACACTAGAACAGGGCCTTTTCTGCAGTGGCTCCCCATTTGTGGAATCCTCTCCCCAGGAAGGCTCACCTGGCACCTTCATGACATCTTTAGGTGCAAGGCAGAAATGTTTCTCTATAACCTAGCCTTTGATTAACATCCTATGACCTTTGAAATGTGTTTTTTTTGGGGGGGGGGCGTATTGCTTTTTGTTTTATTATACATTTCATGTCCTCGTTTTGTATGTTGTGAACTGCCCTATGATCTTCGGATGAAGGGCGGTTTACAGATTCAATTAAAAAATAAACACTTGGAGGGCACCACGTTGGGCCTGTCTTGCAGAATATTGCATATACAAAATTAACCATTCTGTGTCAGGGTGTTACAAATCAAATGCTAAGATTTATGCACCTCTGCTAACAGTGGACAGAAATCTGATAGTCAAGGAGGCTCAAAAAAGCACTCCTTGAGATTAAATTGGGTGGTCTTCCAGATGTTGCTGGCCTCTCAGCTCCCACCAGCTGCATTCAGCATGGCCAACGCTCAGGAATAATGATGGGCAACATCTGGAGGGTGATAGATTCCCCAGCCTTGGCTAAATCATAGGGGATTTGAACAGATAGCCATCTGTTATGGATGCTTTAGTTGAGATTCTTGCATTGTAGGTTGTTTGACTAGTTGTTGGGGTGTCCCTTTCAACTCTGATTCTATGAACATACTTTTGTTCCCCAAGGCAGGGTCAACCCCAAAAAACGAGACGCCATCTACTTGCAATTGAAGATGGAACCCTGTATTTCCTTGCTGCTTACAAGCAAGAATAAAATACACAATTGTCTCGAATTTTGTTGGACTCATTCTTCTCTTCCCCTTCTTCGTAATGGGATCTTGACCTGGCCAATACACGGTATAAGGTCATTTAATGGTTTCCTTGCTGCTGCTGCAATTCCTCTTTCCGAAACATTGCTGAAACGAAGCCTTGCAATTCCTTAATGGTTTGCAGAGTGCTCCCTCCCACCCTCGCCTTTTCTATTAAGAGTTTGCTTAAGAGATGGCGCCAAAGCAGAGAAAGTGGAGACGTCAATTCATTTAATTTTGGAAATATCAACAGAGTCTAAAAATACATCTAGCATGAGTAACATTTAATATTTCAGCTTCAGGGTTGTTGTGTTTTTTTTAAAAAAAGAGGTGATCTAATGGTCCCTGGATACAAGGATTTTGCTTTTTCTTTCCCAAAACACGACGGAAAACAAGTCTCTTGCACATTTTGCACAATATCTCAGGGCAGTCATAAGTTAAAAGGTCAGGCTGGAAGTTTAAGAGCTGGCTCAATTGAAGCAAAGGCTGGGAATAATATACGTTTATATAGCAGGGAATTCAAGATTTGCGTTCCAGCATTATCAGCATTGGAGACAAGGGAATAGATTATCAAACGTGATCGTGATATAAAAACTAGGATGGCAAAATGCGAATCAGGTTCTTAAAGAGCTCTAAAATGTGTCCTAAGTGAGTTAGTGGGTATCAGATGAGATCTAACCTAAGTGCAAAGTGATCCATATTGGGAGGAAAACATAGCCTAACTTCATCTAACTACCCTGTTCTTGAAGGTTGTAATAGATTGTGCTTTTCAGTGCTTGGAATGATTTGGAAACAAGCTGATAAGAAACCAGTATCATGATGTTGCTACGTAGATCGACAGCAGTCTTGCCCAACTGGTGCCTTCCATACTCTTTGGACTACATCTCCTATTGACTGTTTAGGGAATTTTTACTGTAATTACTGATGTTTTAATTGTGTTTTTAATATTTTGTTGGAAGCCGCCCTGATGATGATGATGATGATTATCCAGATGGATGCCTTTTTGAGTCCCTCCCTCCCTCCCTCCCTCCCTCCCTCCCTCCCTCCCTCCCTCCTTCCTTCCTTTCTTTCTTTCTTTCTTTCTTTCTTTGGCACCCCTGTGGGACTCAGGTGTGTGTCACCCCTCGCCCGCAGAGCTGGCAGCTCCTCACCTCTTTTCGAACACCCTCCCTTGTGGAGTGTTCCCTCAGTCCCCGGTTTCAATAATTTCCCCTACTAATTGTAGCCTTCTTTGCCATATTCCATTCCCCCAACTCTCAGGAGAAACTTTTTGGGGCTACATTGGGTAGAAGAGATTGTCAAAAACCAAATTGTAGGGCATCTGCTGGTGCAACACTGCTGTTGGATACAAACTTGAGACTTTGGCAGTGTTGCTCATAATTAGTTTTTGGGCAGAATCTTACTCATTCCATCAGTGCAAGGATTTCCATTTGTACTATAAGAGAACTTCCTCCCCTGGGCTCCATGCTAAACCTGTTCTTTAGGTTCTCCGCAAGAACCCAGAGCAGATTTGGGAAAGGAGAGGAGGGTATTTCTGTTGTGCAGGTTAAAATCCTTGCGCTGATGAAGAAAGGTACTTGGATATTGCCCTTTCTCTGCTGTCATAAACAAAAAATCAATATTACATGTGTTCCCAGGTATACATCTCCTGGACCTTTGAGAATAATGTCTTGCCTCCTACGCAGCTATGGCTTTTTAGGGTCTAATCTCTAAGGGTTTCATAAAAAAATAAAAAATAAAAGTAGTAATTAGATATTTTGTGTGTGTGTATACTTTTGGTTGCCAGCAGAGAAATGACAGTCCTTTCAAAGTCATGGCCAGGAGAGATTACTTATTTGGGTTTAAATCAGATTATAAAAATCCTCCCTTGAAAATCTCATTTCCATGCAGGTTGATTCATTGAATATAATTGACCTTGGAATGATGCTCTCTTCACTGAGGCCTCTGGCAAGAAAATGCTCTTCTGTGTGGAGCTCCCTAAAATATTGGCTATGGTTTTCATGCTCCTACTTGAGATGAGAAAGGAGTGAGACTCTTCGGACACACAGTTGGGATTGTGCTCAGTTGTGCCACACGGAGTCGCTGTCTGCTCACATGAGCGAAGAAGCACCAGCGTCTCCATTGAATGGCTTCGGACAAAGTGGCGAGAGAGGTCATTCCGTCTCTGTGCCCCAAAGCCCACGGCATTAACTGATTAATTGTCTTCTGAATGGGCAACTATTATTTTATGAACTGAGAAGTAAGCCCCGGCAGCTTAAGCAAAGGGTTCTCTAAAGGCTGGGCACTATTTTTGACACCAGAAGGTTTTCTCTTTAGCTCCCAGCTGTTTCAGCTCTGCGGCGAGATATTAATGCACAGATAATACTAATCCTGGCATCGCTGCATGAGAACCGCCTTCCAGGGCAGAATCTATTGCGCTCGGACAAGACAGCTTGAGGTTCTAATACCGGCAGGGTAGCAACAACAGCAACAACAAAAAACTCCAACACCCTGGCAATTAGACATGTTATTAACAGAGGCCATTGCATACAGCAGAGGGTGAAACACAGAATGTGTAAAGAAGAGCTTGTTTGTTTTCGAAATACTTAAACCCTCTTTTACACGATCTGCCTACTGCCAATCAATTTCACGGAACAAACGAAAGTTTTCATAATGCGAGAGAAGGGGGAAAATATTTACATTTCTCCACTTCTGTTGGACTTTTTAAAGCAAAGGTTGGGTAGTCATAGAATTGCAGAGTTGGTAGGGACACCAACGGTCCTCTAGTCTAACCCCCTGCAGGGCAGGAATATCTGTCACGGATTCTTTATCTGTGATTCCTGCATATTGCAGGGGATTGGACTAAGTGACTCTTGAGAGCCTTCCCAACTCTGCAGGATTCTGTTATTCTAAGTGACCACGGGGTTCTTTGGGGGACAGGGCCGTCTTTAGCATATGCGCCCCTGGGGTGCAAAGTTCTGCCCAGTGCCCCAAAATTTAGTTTAGCCACCCCCAAAGGGGTGGGGAAAGGGAAGCCAAAGTTGTTGACCTTTTTTTTGGGGGGGGGGAGGAAAATTGCTCACCTGTAACAATGAAATAACTGCTTTTGTTTCCTGACTCGTCAGGAATATTTGATGCTACGGAGTAACAGAGCGATGGAGGAAGGGGGCGGGGACTTTAGCTTGATTGACTGCCGCCGATCAAGAGGGACCAGTGTGCAGTAGGTATACATTTGGCACCTCCCAGAATACATTTGGTGCCCCCCAGAATTAGGCGCGGGGATGCCCTGCTCCCCTTGCACCCCTGGGTAAAGACGGCCCTGTTGGGGGAGCCATATGCTTCAGATTTAGGGTGAGCATGATGGTTGAGACAGCTATTGGCCTTCCATTCTGATTCAAAAGGTGGAAAACCTTGAACTTCCCTCCTCTAGTCTGCATTGGGATCTTGGACTTCAGAAGGAAGCACCTGCCGCTTCTCTTTAGTAGCGTGGCAGCCTCCCGTCTTTGCGGCTCCAGCTTGGGCTACGTCGCCCGCTGCGTTTCTGTGATACTCGTGAACAGGCCCAAATAATCAATATAGTCAAATGCAAAGAACAGGCAGGCGAGAGAAAGCACAAAGACAAGAGAGATTGTAAGCACGTTAGCAAGATGCAAAGTTGCGAGGTGGGAATATAAATAAATAATTCTTCAAACAGCTCAGCTTAGATTTAAAAAATGTGCATGTATTATGCCAGCTGCTCACTTAAAAAAGAAGATTGTCACCTGTATATTTAGCCTTTAGGGGGGAAAAAGGAGACATTTTAGAAACTCTTGCAAAACTACTCTAAAGTGTCTGTGTGTGTGTGAGAGAGAGAGAAGATAAATGAATGCCTTTAATGATGTGAACACAGTCCTAGCCAATCAGGCTTGCGGAGAGTTGCCTGTTCTGGGGGCTGGGGTCGGGGGAAGCTCGGGCTTCCCCCGCCCCAGCCCCGCGCCTGGGGAAAAAATAAATCCCCCCCTTTATTTCCCCCCCAAAAAACTAGGTGCGCCTTATGGGACGGAGCGTCCTATAGGGCGAAAAATACGGTACATGTGGCAGAAATTAAACACAGAAAATCCTGATGTGCACGACATGAATGTTTGTGCATGTTTAAATATAATATCCACAGAAGGTAAAGTGCTACAACAGCAGGACCAGGTGGAAAATGGAGCTTGTGACTTTGTGTTTCCGGGGGCACAGAGGAGTGAATGGAAGGGAAGAGATGTGGAAAGTTAGGTGGATGAATGAAGACAGAGAACGAAGAATATTTATGTCAGTTGATGCTACTGTTAATGCTTTCTTTCCTGGGTTGGCCTACTTTTCTAGCCACCTGGAGTGTGAACTCTGGTAATTTGGCAACATGCTAGGCAGGAGTGCTCAGGCACAGCTGGAAATTTGGCTTGTGGCACCAGTGATTTCTGGCTTGCTGGCTTATGGGTGTTGCATGGGAAGGCGTTTGAAGTTGCTTCCTCATGAGAACAAGGAAAGGAAGACTGCAACATTGGATGGTTGCCCAGCTCTTGGGGAAAATAAAGAGCCATTCTTGGGAAGTACAAATCACTTGGTCAGGAGCTCCAGAGGCGGAGAAGGCATTGCTGTTAACTGCTCACATTTCACTTTTGATGTACAAGATATTTTGCAATCAACAATCTTGCTCATCCTTAAAAACAAGCCTGTGAGGGAGGTCACCAGTATCCTTAAAGACAGGCAAGTGAGACTGAGAGTTGGCTTGCATGTTCCACTTATCTGTCTGTCCTTCCATCAGTAAACATGGCATTTTAGAAGAACAGGCAAGAAAAGAAAAGAAAAGAAAAGAAAAAGAGAGAGGCGTGTCCTTGCTCTCCAGGAGCTTTTACAATCTGAACTGCAGATTTTGCGAGGAGGGGATACAACTGAGGTTTGGGGGCTGCTGGATGAGTGAAGAAAGGTCGGATCCAGATGGCCTGCTTGCTGAGCCTTCTTTCCGTTTTGTTTGCATAAAGTTTGTGGGGAGGTTATATCAGCTTCGGCGGGTGACCCGGCTACACCTATACCTGGGTAGGGACAGCCTAACTTCTGTTGTCTATGCTCTGTTAACCTAAGTTAGGTTGCTGCAATGAATTATGCATGGGGCTGCCTTTGAAGATGGCCCAGAAACTGTATGCAACCACTGCTCTTATAAGCCTCCTTGAGCGTAGGATGAGGTCAGATACCCAGGTGAGATATGCAAGCCCAAAGCCTCCTTCTTCCAGGCCCTGTTGTTGCTCAAAGATACACACAGGTGTGACCCTTTAGGCTTGTTGGCTCCAGGTGCATTGTACTGACTACAACATTTTTAAAAAACCAAGCTGTTGAGACAGTTGGGAAGCCTCTTTCTTATCCCACTTAGCAGAGAGAGGGAGATCAGAATTAATTGTTTTCATCTCCTGATAGCTGTGGGTTTTCCAGTTTAATTAAACATTCCTGAAGCGGAACAGCTGAAGCGTTGGAGTTCTGTTTGCAAGGAGAGGCTGCCAAACCTGGATTCTCTCTTCCTTACAATTGAAAAAGTGGGGCTGGTCTGCAGAACGCATTTTGGCAGGTGGTTTCCTCATTCGTTCCAGGTTTACTCCGATCAGATGTTCTGCCACTGAGCTATGGCCCTTTCCCATCAGCACACGAGGACGCGTTATACTGAGTCAGACCCTTGGGTCCATTTACCTTGGTATCGTCTACACAGACTGGCAGCTGCTCTCCAGGACATAACAAACATTCATGGCAAGAATATAGGAAGCCAGATTATACTGGCTCAGACCATTGGTCCGTTGTCTGCACTGACTGGCAGTAGCTCTCCCCTGGATAGCTCAGTTGGTTAGAGCGTGGTGCTGATAACGCCAAGGTTACAGGTTCGATCTCTGCATGGGACAACTGCGTATTCCTGCATTGCAGGGGGTCAGACTAGGTCAGCTTCAGGGTGCCTTCCAACACCTACAATTCTATGGTTCTAGGATTTCAGACAGGGGTCTCACCCAGACCTCAGAGGTGTAGCTAGCTGCTCTGGCACCCAGAGCGGGGGCAGCAGGGCAATCCATGCACAGAGTCCGCCTGGCGGATGTGAGTCCCATGCTGCCATTTCAGGCAGCGTGGGGCCACGAGCCACCATGTCACTCCCAGGAGAGATGCGTGGCTTGGGCGTGCTGCCGGCCAGGCCCCACGGTAAGTGCCACCCCCCGTGGTGTGGGATTTTGTCACCCCCTCAGGGATGACGCATGGGGCAGGCCGCACCTCCTTACCCCCTTCCTACGCCCTTGCAAGAGCTACCTGGAGATGGCAGGTATTGAAACTGCTGCATGGAAAGCTCTACCACTGCACTGTTCCCATCTTTCCTGTTCCAGGGTTCTTCTGGGGGAAGCAATGGTCAGGCAAAGCAGTTTAAATATGTAGCATATTTATGTCTGTCCCCCGGCTCTATCGGCAGGGACGCAGGTGGCGCTGTGTTGTAAACTACTGAGCCTTGGGCTTGCTGCTCAGAAGGTCGGCGGTTTGAATCCCCGCGATGGGGTGCGCTCCCGTTGCTCCGTCCCTGCTCCTGCCAACCTAGCAGTTCGAAAGCACATCTAAGTGCAAGTAGATAAATAGGTAAACGGCATTTCCGTGTGCTGCTCTGGTTCACCAGAAGCGGCTTAGTCATGCTGGCCACATGACCCGGAAGCTGTACGCCGGCTCCCTCAGTCAGTAAAGCGAGATGAGTGCCGCAACCCCAGAGTCGTTCGCGACTGGACTTAACTGTCAGGGGTCCTTTACCTTTACTTGGCTTTATCACATGTGCACACTGGTCTGAACACCTGGCCAGATAAGGCTGCACAGTGGAAAAGTCAGCCTAAGGAGGCCACTTTTTCCATCTCCCGCCAAATGATGTCCTGATGGTTGTCTAGAGCTAGGCCTGCCGTTGGCCTGGGCCACTCAACTTCATGGGTTGCTTCTTGGCTGTCCCTCTTTTGGCCCAGTAACCACGCGCGCGGGGGGTGGGGGGTGGGACATCTTTCTGGATCCAGATTCTGCCTCAGACTGACTCACCGTCCCTTTCCTCCAAGCACCAGCCCTTTGCTGTGCCCTCTGGCTGGGAACCTGGCATGCCAACTCCCTGGTTGCATCAAAGGACGCCTCTGCCCGCATGACTAAACTGTTTTCACAATAATTTGAATTGCAATGCAAAAAAAAAAAAAGCGGATTCTGAGCAAGTTTGCTTGCTGCTCAGGTACAGTACCAGGATAATAGGTGTCCTGTACACCAGCATCTGGAAAACAGAGGCACATTCCATGTGAAGGAGGATGTCTCTATGAAAAAAGGCTGGCAAGCCTGGTAGACTCACTCATTCATTTCCTCCCTCTCATAAATACCAGCGTCGTCGTGAGGGGACTTCCCAAACACCTACGAAGATAAGACTTGATACATGACTAATCGAGGCTGAGGCACATGCATTCATAGGAGCTGGAAAATGGGATCTTCTGACGGGTGCTGTCCCAAAATCTTCCCTCCGGTGCCTCAGGAGTTGTTGGCGGAGGTTTTTCTGCCTCATTCTCAGGGAACGTGAGAATTTCTTTAGAATTTCCTGGCTGGAGCTCATCCTTGCCTCTTGTAAGTCTGGATGAAGAAATGATGGCAGCGGGTGGATATAGGAGTTATAAACCTCTGGCTTTTGCACAGCCGGGAGGTAGCTTGCTTGGACGAAGGCAGGAGTCATGTTTGTTTCTTTGCCAGCTTGGCCCCCAGAAGGTTGTGGCCCTCAGGACATCAAAGTTTCCTCAACTCTACTTTAGAGTTTTGGTTGGTGTAAGGTAGGGATGTTGAAATTCTACTGGAAATGGGAGCAGAAATCACTGGTGATTGTTTATTCCTCCCATGTCTGGAAGGGAGATCAATCCAGAAAATTGCATTCACTGTTGTTGCTTTCAGTTCACAAATTGTTAAGATGCCCCCTTTCCCCTCACAGAGCTACTATTCCCATAGTTCTCCAGGAAAAGGAATTGACTGTTAAAGCACTCTCATGCTGCTAAACCATCTCGATTTAAACAGGACATTTTGGCTTCTGATTGGATCCCGGAAGGTCTCGTTTTTTGGTCTGGCACTCTGGTATTAGTCAGCTGGCTCCCGCGAGAGCTCAGTACCCAAAAAATGTGTGCCCTATCACAAATGATACTTGCCCAAAAATGGAAAGAAGAAGAAGAAGTCCCAGCTAAAGAAGAATGGGTACAAAAACTTGCGGAATGTGCAGAAATGGCGAAACTTGCCGGAAAAATAAGAAATCAAGATAACAAACTTTCTATAAAAGAATGGAAATGGTTTGTTGAATATTTTCCTGTACAGTAAACACATAAGAACCTTGGCAGGATCATTGTAATAACCTGCAGTTTTATAAGAGTATATCTTTAAAGTAGATGAATAAATGAGCAAATTAAGTTAATTTGGATGTGCAGAAAAATATTAAAAATAAATTTAAGGAACTGCAGAAAGAGGGGGAGGAAAGCCAAGTTTTGAAATGTTAAAATGACTGTAAAATTATTGAAATGTATAAAACTGAAAATCTATATCGATCGATCAATCAATCAATCAATCAATCAATCTATCAATCGATCTATGATGAGCGTCCCAATTTGGATCAGCCGAATGCTGGAGGGCAGGCACCCTGGGAATTGTAGCTCTTTGTAGGGAATAGGGAATTTTCCTCTCAGTGCCCTTAATGAACTACAGTTCCCAGGATACTTTGGGGGAAGCCATGGCTATGGTATGATCCTGCTTCAACTGTATAGGGCCAATGGGACCTTGTATGGCTGACTTCTGTCCCATCTGCTGCTCCACTCCCTTTAGCCACTTGCCACGCCCAATTTTTGCACCTGGCCCCTCCCACTAATGACATGCGGCCCTGAGAAGGCTGGCCAAGAAGCAATGCGGCCCTTGGGATGGAAAAGGTTCGCTCCCCTCTTCTCTCTGTCATGTGGAAGTAGCCTAATAATGCTCATATTCCAGATATCTATTTATATGTATAGTATATGAGAATGCAGGCTAAAATAAATAATACTTATGTGTGTGTATATAAATATAGAAGGGAGGCCAAGTGCAAAAAGTGTGAGAAACTCGGGATTGTGCTGTCCAAGGACATGGGTGTTGAATTAGATGATTTCTTGGGACACTTCACAGCTTTGCAGCTCAGTGAAATCTTCTTGGCTCCTTCATCACCACCTGTCTTGCTTCTTGGTAACATCTCCCAAGATTGCTGAACTTCTGCAAACTCTTCTGATTTTAGGACACCGAGACATTTTATTGCTTGTATGTTCTTTTGAGGGCTTCTGATTCTGCCCCCCCCTGAGGTGCACAGCTCCTTTTTCTCCCCCTTTTAATTGTTTGTTGTTGTGTCAAACTGGTCCTCCAAGGACCAATAGCATGAAATGTCCTTTACGAAAATAAAAAAGTGACTCACCGAAATGATACTAGAGGACGGAGAAAGGAGATTTATCGCAGACTCCAATAATGGCATTTCTCTGAGCCTAACAGGTGGATCCAATATAATCCTCTGGCACACAGCCCACTTTCTCAAGCTGTTGCTTTGGTTACCCCCTCAAAACTTTTCCAAAGCTTAAAGCAGGTTTCCGTTCATAATGTCCTGGTCCTGTTAGGTCCCAGCATGATAAATAAATGTGTAGTTTTGGCAACAATTAAGGCTGTTTCCTGGGGACCTGTTTATAGAGCATCCATCCTGGTTTTCTTTTCTTTTCTTTTTCTGCTGGGGGAGATTAGACAATGTTGACAATGAGCATTCATTCTGATCTGTTTGCGGGGAAGTTAGAAGATGAGGATATTAACCCATGATGTCTTTCCCGTTCCCCTTCCACCCTATCTAATCACAAAAAGTCTTTATTGGGGGGGGGCAAGTTTATTTTGCAAGACCTCCCAATCAACTATAATTGTGCAACCTGAATTTGCTGGCATGTGATTGAATCTCACCTGAAAATAGCTGGTCTGGAAGCGCTCTCAAACTCTGGGGTCTGTGAGATGTCACAATTTATACAATCAGTTGATGCCAACCTAGGATTAGTCATGTGTGAATCCCCCTCTATCAAATCCAGAATTAGCCCAGTGTTTACAAGCTTTCTTGGAGAGCTTTCAGAAAAAAGCTAGTCCAGAACCACTTGCCAAGTTTGGACTTGAAGGTGCATTGATTCTGATGGTACTCTGCATGTGACCAGAGGTGTAGCAAGGTCAGCTGGTACCCGGTGTGATTTTTTTTTGTCACCCCCCCCAGGCATGAGATGCCCCTGCATGTGACCATTGACATATTCCTTCCTGGGAATTGTAGTATGGTTTTGCCTGTCCTTATATCAACTACTCAGCGCTTGCCATGGAGGAAAAAGGGGTATTTTTGAACCGTCCATGCCAGTACTTTTGCTCCACAATTGTCAGAATCAACAGAAGGACTTCTGCTAGTTATGGACATTAAAAAGGCATAACCTTCCCTAGTGCTCTGATTTAGTTTCATGTCAGTATTACTAGAATGTGAGTTTTTCTTCATTTCAGAAAGCAGATCCCCAAACACCTACAACTCTTTCCATGCATTATCCACACAAAGGGGTCTCCATCCATGTATAGAAAGGGCAACATCGCTGGCCCTTTTCCTGATATTCTCATGGGGTGAGACCTGGCATTTAAAGCACTAGGAAATCAATTTGAGAGTGGAAGTTACTGTAAATACCAAACTTCAGCAGAAAGGGAAGCATTGATTGATTGGCATTTATTGCCCTTCATTCACCATGTGGTTGCAAGACACATTACTGTATATGATGCATGTTGGCATCCGTTTGTCTCAAGAGACGATTGAAGTCACATTGCTGCGCTAGCAGCACCAAAGTGGCCTCCTTGGGGCGCACGCCCAGGCAGTGTGTATGGCGGTCCTGGGCTGCCCAGACAACAAGACCCCCCTCTTGGCCTTGCTGATGTGGACCAAAGGAAAGCAGAGCAAGACATTTGGCACCAACTTGGCTGAAGGAGTTGCCGGAAGGAGGCATCCAAGGCACTATCCAACAATCTCTGGCACTCCGCTCTGAATTTGTGTAGGGTTTACTCCTTAGCCTTTTCTTCTCCCAAAGATATCCCGCAAGGCAGTAGAGGTTTAGGATCAGAGTTTGCTTTCTAGATGGGCTACCTTCCCAGGTTGCCAAGCCCCATCTGCCCATCACTTCCCTCTACAGCCAATACAGAAACCACCTTCTTGGACTGTTGGTCTCATTTACTCAATCTGCTGGAGCCTGTCTTTACATGCATGTGATTTGTTGTTGTTTAGTCGTTTAGTCGTGTCCGACTCTTCGTGACCCCCTGGACCAGAGCACACCAGACACTCCTGTCTTCCCCTGCCTCCCGCAGTTTCGTCAAACTCATGCTGGTAGCTTTGAGAACACTGTCCAACCATCTCATCCTCTGTTGTCCCCTTCTCCTTGTGCCCTCCATCTTTCCCAGCATCAGGGTCTTTTCCAGGGAGTCTTCTCTTCTCATGAGGTGGCCAAAGTATTGGAGCCTCATACACACACACACACACACACACACACACACACACACACACACATTAAATCATGGGTAGGCAAACTAAGGCCCGGGGGCCGGATCTGGCCCAATCACCCTCTAAATCTGGCCCCTGAAAGTGCAAGGTGTTCTGAGATAACTCCTCTTCCCCCTCAGTCTTCTCACTGTTCCCACACCCCCAGGGGGAAGGTGAACAGACAGGAACAGCAAGGAGTTGGACGGAAGAGCCAGGAGCCTCTGGAGGTTGGCAGCGGGTCTCCTGCCAAGGCCTGGGCCTTGGCAGGTGCCCGATAATGCCAGTCCCTGATCCAAACCCTGATGATAATCATGATAACATGGCATGTACTCAGTACATTATAAATGCTCAATGAGCTTCAGGTGCATTCTTGGGTTGTCTCAGAACAGCTTACCACAAATCTGTAAAGTAGATCAGTTTTGCTACCCCCATGTTTCATGTGTGGGACTGAAACAGACAGATGGTGGGTTTATACCCCTCAACTGTCCCGGGAAAACTGGGACATTCTTTTTTTTTCACATGAGAGCACGGTGGCCATTTTGGTTTCTGCAATCTCGTCTCAAAAAAGGTGCTTCTTTCAGAGAAGCACTCTTGCACAGGTCACATGACTCATGTGGGAGCATGGTCCTGTAAGATGGCATCCTGATTTTTCACCTCGGCGTGTTGGAGGGTGTGGTGGATTTCCAGAGGGCATGTTGCTTCTTCCAGAATTTTAGTAGAACAGGAAGCTGTCTTATATTGAGTCAGGTCATTGGTCCATCTGCCTCTGTATTTTACTGTATTTTATGCTGTTTTTATAATTAAGCGTTTTAAAGTGTTTAAAATTTGTTGTTAGCAGCCCTGAGCCCGGTTTTTGAACCGGGAAGGGCGGAGTATAAATAAAAAATTATTATTATATTTGCACTAACTGCCAGCAGCACCTCTGCATGATTGCAGAAGGAAGTTCTTGCCACCCCTACCTGAAGATGCCAAGGATTGAACGCAGGATTTTCTGCATTCAAAGCAGATGTTCTGCCACTGAGCTATGGCTCTCTTGCAAGGATCCTTGTTCCAACATGATCCTTGATTTCCCCCCTTTGCTGACCCTCTAAGTGTAATGGGTTATTTGTGGGGCATTGGAATTCGTTCTTCTTCTTCTTTATTTTTTTCAAAAGATAGTCCGGCCCCCCACAAGGTCTGAGGGACAGTGGACTGGCCCCCTGCTGAAAATGTTTGCTGACCTCTGCTAAATGGAGGCATATTCTGATCTCATTCCCCACCAACAAAAGTCTGTGCAAAAAGGCACATCTTGAGTTGGCGACTAAATGCCTACAGTGATGAGGCCGCCAGCACCGTGGAGAGGAGAGCATTCTACAGTGTGGGGGCCACCACAGTTACTCTGTGATGATTTTACCACCTCAAAAAATTAACGTACCTTGGAAACACTGAAGGAGGGTGTATCGCATTTGGAGAGTGAGAATGATCTGTATCACACCGAGGTGTGATTCAGCTAATTAGAATATATTCAAATGTGTGATTGACTCAGAGAAAGTTGCTACTTTGTTGAATCATAGATATTGCTCCTTAAAACAGGTTTGTGCCTTCCTTGGCGATTTTGAATCCAGAAACGGCCTCCCTATTTTGGACTACATGCACAACTAGAGAAGCAGAAGTGTTCCTCCTGTTGGGTGGCATTCTGGTGATGGTACCTACACCAGTGGTTGCTAAGCTGTGATGCTCCAGGTGTTTTGGAATCTTGCTCCCACCAACCTCAGAATGCTTGGCGGAAGCTGCTGTTCAACATCTGCATAGCCACAGGTTCCTCATCGCTGCTCTAGAATATTCCCACCTGACTTATGCAAATATGAGTTTCTTGTAGTAGAGCAAGCTATTGCTTAATATAAAAGCACTTGTTTACATGTAATACAAAACCATTGCTTCAATATGACTGAATATGATTTAAAGGACATACCCAAACCTTAGTTTGTTGTTACGTCCTAACCGGCAAACTGTGGTTTTCCGCCAACTTGTTAGTAGGTGAATTGAAGCATGCAAATGTAGAGTATTATTTATTATTATTATTTTATTTATTAAATTTGTATACCACCCTTCATCTGCAGATTTCAGGGTGGTTCACAGCACACACCCCCAAATACACAACAACAACACAAACCATAACTCTCCCCTGCCAAAAACACATTTAAATGTACATAGAATGTTGATCAGCCAAAGGCCTAAGAGAAGAGGAACATTTTCACCTGGTGCCTAAAGGTGTATGATGAAGGTGCCAGGTGAGCATCCCTGGGGAGAGCACAAATAGGGAGCCACTGCAGAAAAGGCCCTGTTCTCGTTTTGCCACCCTCTTGTGGAGGAGGCGCATGAAAAAAGGCCTCAGAGGATGATCTCAGGGTCCAGATTGGTTCATATGGGAAGAGATGGCTTTTGAGGTAGTCCCGAGCCATTTAAGGCTCTATAGGTCAAAACCAGCACTTTGAACTGGGCCCTGAAGCTAATTGGCAGCCAGTGCAGTCAGGCCAGAGTTGGTGTAAGATGCTCAAACCGTCTTGCCCCAGTGAGCAATCTGGCTGCCAAATTCTGCACTGGCTGAAGTTTCTGAACCGTTTTCAGAGGACACGTTGCAGTAATCTATGAGCCCATGTGGAGGACCACAGGTTATCTATCCCTCATCTACGTCATAGCAATTTTAATATGCTTATGTCCAACTGGGATCTGGTTACTGGGACAGGTCAGGTCCAGCATCAGTATTTGGCATTCTGGGGCATTAGCTGTGTTTCCTGTGCTTCGAAAAGGGTCTCCTGGGTTCATCCCTTGCCTGCTCCATCAGGCCAGTTCACACAATAATTTAAAATGATAAATCACAAATTTCCAACTCGCTGGAAAGACGATAAGGTCCCTACAAGAGCGGAATGGCAGACCTAGTTGTTGGACTATACAGAGACGGCAGAAATGACCGCGAAAATCAGAAACCAGGAGGATCAAAACTTCAACAAATACTGGAGGAAATTTATACTAGAGAGACCACTGTAAAAATCTGAACGCTTTAGTAGGTCTTAAATAACTCTTGTAATGTTACATAGACTTCGGATACAATGGAGAACCAGAAAATTAGAGTGATATGCAGCTGAAAAGGCACGAGTGGTGCATGCTCTAGTTATCTCCTGCTTGGACCACTGCAATGTGCTCTATGTGGGGCTACCTTTGAAGGTGACCCAGAAACTACAACTACTATAGTCTAAGCTAGACTGGTGACTGGGAGTGGCCACCTAGACCATATAACACCGGTCCTGAAAGACCTGCATTGGCTCCCAGTACATTTCCAAGCACAATTCAAAGTGTTGGTGCTGACCTTTAAAGCCCTAAATGGCCTCGGCCCAGTATACCTGAAGGAGCGTCCCCACCCCCATCATTTGGCCCAGACACTGAGGTCCAGCACCGAGGGCCTTCTGGCGGTTCCCTCACTGCGAGAAGCAAAGCTACAGGGAACCAGGCAGAGGGCCTTCTCCGTGGTGGCACCCGGCCTGTGGAATGCCCTCCCATCAGATGTCAAAGAAACAAACAACTACCTGACATTTAAAAGACATCTGAAGGCAGCCCTGTTTAGGGAAGTTTTTAATGTGTGACATTTTAATGTATTTTAATCTTTGTTGGAAGCCACCCAGAGTGGCTGGGGAAACCCAGCCATATGGGCGGGGTACAAATAATTTATTTATTTATTTATTATTATTATTATTATTATTATTATTATTATTATTATTATTATTATTAAAGAACCCATGGGGGGGAGGGAAATCTAGAGATCTGGGAGAATCTTCTGTAACTTTTATTATTTGTGATTTTGAATTTGTAAAATCAAATAAAAACTACTTTAAAAACCAAAAATAAAATGATAAATCACACAAGGCAATTACATAACAAAGTCAAACCAAGTGAAACCAAGTTCAACTCTTACGGGGACCCCAGAAAGTATTTTCTGTTGTTTTTGTTGCTGCTCCCAATCCTCTTTCAAATGCCGTAATCTTAAAGAAGAAGAAGAAAACAATGAAGAAAGCTAGATAGCATGCATTATTAACTCAAGATATCTCTCCCTATGTTACCCAAGATCTCAGCGCAATGCCTAAATGTAGTCCACGACAGAGGGCTCACATGACATCCATTGCAAACAACCCAGAGTTTCTACGACACAATCATCGGTGGAGATCAAATGGCCAACAAACATTGCATAATTTACCAAGGGGATCAAAGGAAGTAATTACTTGAGGGACCGAACTAACAGCAGCGGAGGGGGAGATAAAAATATCTCTGAATGGATGCCAAAGGCCTGAAACCGTAGTGGAGATTGGCAAAGGGTGCTTAAGATACATAGAAAGAAGCCTAGACAACGGGATGTCCCAGCAGAGATATTGTTGGATAAAGGGTGTTTTGGGGGACAAATTTGGTTCAGTTCACATTGAAAGAGGAACCCACTTAATTTACACTTCCCGAAACAATGCATGAGCAGAAACACAGCCGTCCTTCGGAATTTGCACTTCTCTGAATTCGGAATGCTGTTCTCCAGTCAAATAACGTGTATGGAAAATGCAAACGCCACAGTTATATTGTGCTTAAAAGTGCATAGCACACAACAAATGCATTATATTAGAGGGGATCGCTTTGCAAAGTGTGGAAAAGGCAAAATTTCATACACATATGAGTATATTAGGAGAAATCGCCACTAAAATGTTGGTGAACTTTATGAAGACTTAAAAAAAAAATAATTTGCAAACTGGCATGGAGATGTGGAGAATGGGGTAAAAGGAGAGACAGCAAAACCTAAATGGACCGATGTGCCCGTCTCTTGTTGAGGATAGGGCTGCAGCATACGTGTGAGTACAGAGACCTTCTGAGGTCCTTGAGCAGGGGTCAGCAAACTTTTTCAGCAGGGTGCCGGTCCACTGTCCCTCAGACCTTGTGGGGCTCTGGATTATATTTTGGAAAAAAAGAAAGAAGAACAAATTCCTATGCCCCACAAATAACCCAGAGATGCATTTTAAATAAAAGTGTGCTGGGCCCGGGGGTAACCTGTGAAACGCGGTCCAGGACTGGTCCAGAATCCGAAGGTTCCGCTGAGAGTCAGTCCAACACAGCCAAGGCAGGACATGAGGCAGGAAACCAGGCAAGGACTGGTACAGGATCTAGCATACAGCAATGTTGCTCCCACAACCTGGGGCGGGGTCCGACAGCCTTTTATCTTTGTCAGGGTAGCGGCCGGTCCTGATCCCCCAGCGACTCACCTCCCTGTCTCACCCGAAGGCGAGCACTCCTCCTGCAAGTACCCAGGTCTCTCTTTCTCTCAGACCTTTGTCTCTGCAGCTCGGGAGAGATGGGTGGGTTACTAGACCCAGGGGCGGCCTTAGCCGCCCCTGACCCAACTGGTAGTGGAGCAGCTGTAAGTGATGGCCCAACTGAAGGCAAAGAGGTCATCCCCGCATCTGGAGCCAGGGCAGGCTCAGGCCCCTGACTTTGCCCAGCTGGTGTTTGTTGCAGAGGAACCTGTGCAGACTGGGACTCTTCAGGATCAGGCCCCAGACTAGGTTCAGATGATGCCTGAGGCAAAGGATTTGGTGTAGACTGAGACTCCTCTGGTTCCAAGTCCGAGTCCCAGGCCATCGCAAAAAGCACACATTCTACTCATGTAAAAACACACTGATTCCCGGCCCGTCCATGAGCTGGATTTAGAAGGCGATTGGGACGGATCCAGCCCCTGTATGCAGCAAGGCAGGAAACATGTTGCTGTGGCAAAGAGCCGAAGGGAAATGCTGACCTTATATCGCTTCCCGGCTCTTGCCACCCGGTGCAGTGAGTTACCAAGTGGCCTCTCCTGTGCAGCCGCACCTTGCCTCTCCAGAACTTAGGAAGGCCCCAGTCCTGCGAAGCCCTACTGGTCACAGGGCTTGGCTCCTGCATGCACTCCTGACAGAGCACATCTCTGAAAGAAGCACCTTTTTTTGAGACGAGATTGCGGAACTAAAAACGGCCACCATGCTCTTACGTGAAAAAACGAATATCCCAGTTTTCCCGGGACAGTTGAGGGGTATGAACCCACCACCTGTCTGTTTCAGTCCCACACATGAAACATGGGGGTAGCAAAACTGATCTACTTTACAGATTTGTGGTAAGCTGTTCTGAGACAACCCATGAATGCACCTGAAGCTCATTGAGCATTTATAATGTACTGAGTACATGCCATGTTATCATGATTATCATCAGGGTTTGGATGGCATTATCGGGCACCTGCCAAGGCCCACGCCTTGGCAGGAGACCCGCTGCCAACCTCCAGAGCCTCCTGGCTCTTCCGTCCAACTCCTTGCTGTTCCTGTCTGCTCACCTTCCCTCTGGGGGTGTGCGAACAGTGAGAAGATTGAGGGGGAAGAGGAGCTACCTCCGGACACCTTTTGGGGGGCATGGTGTGGGTTGGGCCCGGGGGGTGAGGAGCAAAGGCAGCCACACTGGCAAGGCTGAGAAGCGTTGGACGCTCCAGGTGCTGAGAGTAGCTCCTCTTTTCCTTCTCCCCTTCCCTTTTACAAGCACCTTGAAAACATAATCCTGTTGTGATGACTTGGCTGATTCTGCCACGATTAACCATTCGAATGTCCAGGGTTAAGCCAGTGAAATATACTCAGAGCTGAGAGTGGATTTCATGCTCTTTATTCAGCTCATAGTGGTGAGGAGGAATGGAAGTTCCCCCAGAATGTCTGCTTTATATACATTATTTACACAATGGGCCCCACGTGATTGGCTAATTCTGGGATTCACCTGTAGGCCAATCAGGTTGCGGATTCACTTCCACCTGGAGCTGGATTGGGTGGCTTCTGTGGACCAATCAGACTGCTGCATTCTGGATCCTATTGTTCTAGGACCAATCAGACTGCTGCATTCTGGATCCTATTGTTCCAGGACCAATCAGACTGCTGCATTTTAGATCCTATTCAACTCAGTACATAACACCCACCAAGGGAGCCTGGAGGAAAAGCAGAGCAATTGCTCAGGGAAAATCTGGCCTCTGTTTCGGGTGAAAAGGGCACAGATGCATTTAGAGATGCTATAAGAGTCAGTGCAGCCATGCCTGCGATGTGCAGATTGGCTGCATATAGACAGAGCTTGTCTTCCTTCCTTCCTATGACTTGCCAGCCTCCAAGTCAAACTCCATTTCCATGTTATTTAGGGTCCTATTTTTAGGAAGCAAAAAACCCACCAGGAAGCCTGACAGCGCAGCAGCTTGTTTCATTGGGCTGTGGCCCCCTGTGCTCTCAATATAGCTTCCCCACTCTTTATTTAGCAATGTTTTGATGCGAACCCTTGAACCTCAGGTTAAATGCATCCCCTGCTGCTGTGGAAGTAGCAAAGCTATTTCACGGAGAACAGTTAAGAAAGCAGTCTAATTCCACCAAAACCCTGTCCAAGCGTTTGCCTGCGTCATTCTTTAGTGACATAGAGCTGTTTTGTGGCACCTGGGCTTAAGCGACAAGCATACACATGCCTAAAGCAGCATTTTCCCCATTGCTCCACCCATGCTAGCCAGTGGTGGCTGGTGCCCATTGGGACTGGTGGGGTGGAAGGAGGGGAGCCCGGCAGCAGGTGGCGCTAGAGTTACTGACAGGCAGGAGCGGCTAATTCTGACTCCGCTGCCTCCTGAGTTTTACAAGGGGGAGCACAGAGGCTGAGGACAGGCAGGTGGGGCTGGCTGAGGGCAGACTGAAGTTGTTGGTGTTGGCAGAGTAGCTAAGTTGCAGCTAGGAAGCCAAACTACGCGCAATACTGACTCTTCTCTTGAAATTAAAACAATTTTCACATTATTTGAAAGGACATATAGCTAAAGAAGAATATATGCAAAGTATTTACATTCACATGCTTATCAAAGCATGGGCTTACTCTTTCTTAGTTGAAGATTACAGCTTCTTCCTTACAGATGGGTAGCCGTGTTGGTCTGCCATAGTCAAAATAAAAAAATCCTTCCAGTAGCACCTTAAAGACCAACTAAGTTAGTTCTTGGTATGAGCTTTCGTGTGCATGCACACTTCTTCAGATACCAATTCAGCAGCTTCTCTTTCCAGTCTATTTCTGAAATTCCTTTGTAGTAAAACAGCTACTTTGAGATCTTGTATAGAATGTCCTGGGAGATTGAAGTGTTCTCCTACTGGTTTCTCTGTTTTGTGATTCTTGATGTCAGATTTATGTCCGTTTATTCTTTGGCGTAAGGTTTGGCCTGTTTGTCCAATATAGAGAGCTGAAGGACACTGTTGGCATTTGATGGCATACACAATGTTAGACGATGAGCAATTAAATAGTCCCGAGATGGTATGTGTGATGTTGGGGCCAGTAATGCAGAATTGCAACTCATTACCAAACTTAAAACCATGGAGAGACCTGGTCTGAACAAAGACATTGGATTCTTATCTCATTATACATGACTAAGCCATTTTTCACCTTCTCACCCCTTGCCTTTTCCTGTAAGACCTATTGCAGTCGTTAAGAGTCGTCAACAGGCTCATCTCAGCTATCTGCCAATCACCCATTCCCACCACCCTTCTGAGTAATACCCCTCCCCACCTTCTCACTATATAGAAGGATCTGGCAACTTCTGTTTCAGTGTATCTGAAGAAGTGTGCATGCACACGAAAGCTCATACCAAGAACTAACTTAGTTGGTCTTTAAGGTGCTACTGGAAGGATTTTTTTATTTTGAGCTTCTTCCTTAAACATTCAAGCAAACTGTGAGTTTCTCTCTTTCCAGTACTTGAACTCAGCCTTCTGCACATGACCCAGCCATGTAGTTGCTTCTGAGAGGTTTCTACTTTCTCCTTCCAGCTTTGGGAGAACATCAACGTCTGCACTTCTTTCTGTACATACATTCACACAGAAACTTGAGCCCTCCTCTCCTCTACAGTGGTACATCAGGTTAAGAACTTAATTCTTTCTGGAGGTCTGCTCTTAACCTGAAACTGTTCTTAACCTGAAGCACCACTTTAGCTAATGGGGCCTCCTCCTGCTGCTGCTGCGCCACCGGAGCACGATTTCTGTTCTCATCCTGAAGCAAAGTTCTTAACTCGAGGTAATATTTCTGGGTTAGCGGAGTCTGTAACCTGCAGCGTATGTAACCTGAAGCGTATGTAAACCGAGGTACCACTGTATTGCGTTTAGAGAGAGAGAGTGCTATCCAACACTATCTCTTCTTCAGCGGTCATGGAGATGCAGCTATTACAGTCAAGTCACTCACACACAAAACAAAAATGCAGAATGTAATACGGTAACCTCCCATGTGACCAGAGTTAACCAATCACACGAAAGCCTCTGGGGAACATTCCAGAATTAAACACACACAGTAAGGCATTCAAACACTCCCAATTTCAGTAAATTAAATCACAATACTGAACGTGCCACTTGCCTGAATGGAGCAGCCTCTCTGGATACTACTCTTAGTTGGCCAGGGCTGGTTGTCTGAGGCTTTTTTTTTTGCTGCCTGAGGCAATGGACAAGGGAACCTCTGCCTCAGTTCCATGTCGTTGTTGTTTAGTCGTCTTAATTGTGTGTCCGACTCTCCGTGACCCCATAAACCCAAGCATGCCTTGGAAATTTCTTCTCAAAGCTTCTCCCTTTTAATGTCCATGGAGTTTTCACAGCAAAAATACTGACGTGGGTTGCCAGTTCCTTCCCCTGGTGGATCACATTTAGTCTAAACTCTTGGCTATGGCATAGCTCATAGTTTCTTGGAGTTATTCAAGCCCCTTCACCATGACAAAGCAGTGATCCATGAAGGGGCAGTTCCATGTACAGGAGCCAAAATAGATGGGCAGCTGAAACTTAATTGACAGTTGGATGGGAGAGGGCTCACCACACCACCTGAGTGCAGAAGCTGAGTTACGGTGGTACAAAACAGGTTGCATGAAGAACACAATCTGCCCTGCAACAGAAGCGTCCTTTTCTAAAGACTTTTGTTGTTGTCATTGTTCTTCTGCAAATTTTGAGGTTCTCCCAAGCTGCTGATCACCTCCATCCTGTGCGTGGGGTGGTGTTATTTTGGCTACATGAAGGCTGATCACTCTGGGAACCGAGTTTGCTGGTAGTCTAGAGGATAACAACGAACAAACGAACGTTCTCTGTGCTCTGGCATTTTCGCTGCCTTGTCAACCGACTGCCAGAAGCCCTCAGTGTGAAGCGTGGTGTGAAATCTTCCCAAACGGTGTTCCTGTGACTTCAGTTCCACCCTTGCAGCTATTTTAATGAGAACGGCGCAAGCACAATTAATTGCGTGCACATGTCATCTCAACGCCGAGGCAGCGCGCAAGGGTGCGTTAGCATTCCCTAACCTTTTCCCTTTTCGAAATGTATTCTGCGTTGCGGATGTTTTGATAGCAACCGCCCTCCTGACTGGGTGTCAGCGTGTCGTGCCGATTGCTCACATATAGCCCAAGCATGTGGAAAGTCAACACTAAGAAGAAGAAGAAGACGAAGAAGAAGAAGAAGAAGAGTTTGTATTTGATATCCTGCTTTATCACTACCCTAAGGAGTCTCAAAGTGGCTAACAATCTCCTTTCCCTTCCTCCCCCACAACAAACACTCTATGAGGTGAGTGAGGCTGAGAAACTTCAGAGAAGTGTGACTAGCCCAAGGTCACCCAGCAGCTGCATGTGGAGGAGCGGGGAATTGAACCCGGTTCACCAGATTACAAGTCCACCGCTCTTGACCACTACACCACACTGGCTCTCCACAACACTAGCTAAAGGACTGTTGCCCCTGTACTTTCAGAGTTCAAAATATGAACATAGGGAGATGCATTTTACTGAGTCAGACCTCTGGTCCTGGTATTGTTGATCTCCAGGGCTTCAGGCAGGGATATGCTAAGTCCTACAAGGGATGCTGGGATGTTAGAAGAGGGCTAGGACCTCTGGTGGAGGACATATTGTGCTCCTTCTGGGGTAGTTCGTCTAACTTCGATGCCCAACCTGCACTCAACTCTCACCTGTGGCTCCTAGAAGCTGTCAGCATGCCACAGTGGCCACACCCCAGGAAAGGCTTCGACTGGCCAGCTAAACCAGGTGATGCTAGCCGATGGGTCTCAAGGCCTTGGTAAGTTAGGGATTCCCCCTGCATGCAGAGACAGGCACCTGCGGATGGAGTGGATGAGACCACTAGTGGGTCCAATGGTCAACAGGGCAGTTCCTGCACATTCTATGGAGAAGGAAGTGAGGGACGGATGGGGCTCGTCCACCTGGGAAGGTAGCCCATCTTGGAGAAGGAAAACTCTGACCCTAAACCTCCACTGTCTTACAGGATGTCTTCTGGAGAAGAAAAGGCTAAGGAGTAAACTCTACACAAATCCAGAGTGGAGTCCCTAAGAGGGTTGGATGGCATCTTGTACTCCTCCTTCTGGCAACTCCTGGAGGCAAGCTGGTGCCAAATGTCTTGCTCTGCATTCCTTTGGACCACAGTAGCAAGGCCGAGAGGGGGGTCGTGTTGTCTTGGCAGCCCAGGACCTCCATGCACGATGCCCAGGTTTTGTATTCAGTCAAGTTGATTTTGGACTACGGCAATATAATAATTACTAATTCTCAGGCATGTCTTTTAAAGATGCTGTGCAATTTTTTGTTTTAGGACATGGGCGGAGAGGTCAAAGTTTGGGCAGCCATTTTAGGAGAAAAGTTCAGCCAATGGGGGCAGGGCTGTTTTTCTCTGCAACAATATTTATATGATCCCCACTCTGCATGCTCAAGGATTCTTGAGTTGGTTTTAGATCTATATTGTCTGCCAATTGAAGACAGCATGTCATGTCTCTGATGATGTGGGGTCCCTAGGACGCACTTGGGGTTAAGCTGCACATTTAAACATTCACTTGCACATTCAGACATTGCCTGCCTGCCTGCTGGTGGTTTCTGAAATATACTCGAAGTCCTGCAGTGATTTCATGCTCTTTATTGCAGCTTGTGAAACAGTGATTGAATTTCTCCCCAATCCAGGCCTTTATATACATTATTTACACAATGAGTCCTGTCTGATTGGCTGATTCTGCTTCCCTCCTGGAGCCTGATTGGTCTTCTCGTGCAGGCCAATCAGTTGTTGCATTCTACGATCCTACCTGCCTATTGTTCTAGGATCCAAGTTTAGTACATAACAGTTACCATGGAGGTAGTTGTATATATCGAAGGGAGAAATCCTCTTGCTTCTGGTAACATGTCGGCGGATACCAGTGGGAGAGTAGAGACCGATATTGTTATGTACTGAAGTTCTCACCCTGGGCCAGCAGGGGGATACTGTAGATAGTTTTCACTCAGGTCCACATATGCAAATAAGGGATTGAAAATGATGTTCAGTGATTGGATAGTTACAGAAAATTGTTACAGTTGCGTTGTAGTGGAGCTCTATATAAGCAGGCTGGCTGAACCAGTTGTGTTCTGGCCTGTGAATAAACAAGAGTTGTTTGAAGAATCGCTGTGTCGTCTGATATGTTCACCCACAACTTAACAGATACAAGAAAGACCTGTTGCAGCAGGGGCAGATGAATGTGTCTGGTTTTGCTGCTGCAGATGCGCCAAGGCGTTTCTCCTCTCTGTGCTCCTCCCAGGGGTCATTCCTCCTCTGGTCACTGCTATGGATGCACAACCTCACTGTCTGTCTCCAGGCACTGCGGTCGTCTGCAAGGGATTCCCACACGGCAGGGTTGATGTCACCTGCCTTCATCTCACATTTGCAGATGTTTTTGTGACACAGAGTTGGTCTGCCAATGGCATTGGTGCCTAAAGCCAGCTCCACATAGTGCATGTCCTTGGGGATCTCGCCATTTTCCATTCTGTGCACATGACCAAGCCATGTTGGTGCTGACCTTTAAAGCCCTAGATGGCCTCAGTCCAGTATACCTGAATGAGCGTCTCCACCCCCACTGAGGTCCGTCCAGTGCTGAGGGCCTTCTGGCGGTTCCCTCACTGTGAGAAGCCAAGTTAAAGGGAATGAGACAGATGGCCTTCTCGGTAGTGGCACCCACTCTGTGGAACGCCCTCCCACCAGATGTCAAAGAGAACAACAACTACCAGACTTTTAGAAGACATCTGAAGGCAGCCCTGTTTAGGGAAGCTTTTAATGTTTAATAGGTTATTGTATTTTAATATTCTGTTGGAAGCCACCCAGAGTGGCTGGGGAAGCCTAGCCAGATGGGCGGGGCATAAATAAAGTATTATTATTATTATTATTATTATTATTATTATTATTATTATTATTATCACTAACTCCTTATGCATTTGGATATTTTAAAGGAATCGGATCTATTCTTGGGCGCTTTGTGCTTCAAAGCCTTTCTCTACCCGAAGTTGTTGTTGTTGTTGTTGTTGTTGCTGCTGTTGTTCTTTTATTTGTATCTCGCCCATCTGACTGTTTGTTGCCCCAGCCACTCTGGGTGGCTTCCAACAAATATAGAAACATCTCCCATCCTTTGCAGACTGGGCAATCTGGAGGGCAACAAGTTAGGGCTGGCTGGTTGGCTGGCATGCATGCATGCATGCATCTGGCCTCTGAAACCATATACATAGAGAGCAAGGTGCATAGTATTTCAAAATTCATCATTGGGATGTTTCCGTCAGCAATCATTCGGATGAGTCTGCAGGTTTGATGCCCACCGTTCTTGCACGTGAAGGAAAGTCTAAATGGATGAAACACACTGCCAGCCTGTCTGTGGGCGGTTGTTAAAACAGCTCCCCACGTGTCTCTCCCTCTTTTCCAGAACAGGCGCTTGGTTGCTTCTGCTGGTTATGTGAACATCATGGAGGGGAAGCTGTGAGGAGGAGGAGGAGGAGAAGGAGAGCAAAGAGGATCACCTTCCACAGACTTCTCCCTGTACACATTACTGGCTCAAGACGCTCCCTTTTGTCATTCCCTTTTGTCAGTTTGGGGAAAATGCATCAAAACGTAGCATTTCGAGAGAAACCACAGGATAGATACAGGGCAGATGAGGATTGTGGCTAATGTCGTGCATACACCACTTCCTAAACCAGTGGTGGGAATGCACAGAACAAATGGGATTAAGAGTCAACAGGATAGAAGTTTATGAAAATTTATGCCGGGCACAGAGAAAGTGTCTGGAGAAATGTTTTTCTCCTTCTCTCATAACGCTAGAACTTGTGCTCATCCAATGGAGCTGAATGCTGGAAGATTCAGGGCAGGTAGGAGAAAGTACTTCTTCATGCAGGACATAGTTAACCTATGGAACTCACTGCCACAAGAGGCAGCGATAGGCACCAACTTGGGTGGCTTTAAAAAAAGGATTCTGCAGATTCATGGAGGATAAGGCTAGCAAGTATGGCTACGCTCTGCCTCTGCTTTGGGTGGGCAAGGCAAGATGAATCGCAGTTGCTGGAAACCACAGAAAGAGAGAATTGCTATTGTGCTTGGGTCCTGTTTGCGGATTTCCTACAGGCACCTGCATGGCCACTGTGAGAGGCAAAAGGTTAAGGACCCCTGGACAGTTAAGTCCAGTCAAAGGTGACTATGGGGTTGCGGCACTCATCTCGCTTTTTGGGCTGAGGGAGCCAGTGCTTGTCCACAGACAGCTTTCCGGGTCATGTGGCCAGCAGGACTAAACCACACACACACACACACACACACACACACGTGTGTGTGTGTTTTAACATATCATTTTCAACAGTAATTAAACATGCTTTCACATCTTATTCATTTTTTTTGACTTCCATCAGTGCTATCTGAAAATTTTCCAATCTAATCTCTTAGTATGCATTTCTTATTTTCCCTATTACATTTCAAACTCATAACCAATATCTCTATCTTTTTCTACTTTGTAACACTTCGTATATCTCTCCTTACAAAACTTCTTGTAGTGCTACTAGAGTAATTTGTTGATTACAGTTGTTCTTCAGATAATTCATATACTTCTTCCAATCTTCTGTAAATCTCTGGTCCCGCAGGTTTCGAATCCTTCCTATCATTTTGTCCAATTCTGCATAGTCCATTAATTTCATCTGCCATTCTTCTTTCGTCGGAATTTCTTCTTGCTTCTATTTTTTACTTGGTATTATAGGCCAAGACATTAACAGACAAGATGTCAAACTGTTCTTATATGCAACAACAGAGGCAAGAGTATTGTTAGCCCAGAAATGACTAAACCGCTTCTGGCTCAACGGAACACCGTGACGGAAACCAGAGTGCATGGAAACACTGTTTACCTTCCCGCTGCAGCGGTACCTTTTTATCTACTTGCACTGGTGTGCTTTCGAACTGCTGGGTGGGCAGGAGCTGGGACGGAGCAACGGAAACTCACCCATTGCGCAGATTCGAACTGCCAACCTTCTGATCAGCAAGCCCAAGAGGCTCAGTGGTTTAGACCACAGTGCCACCCACTCCCTCTGTCCACTGTGAGAACAGAATGCTGGACAAGATGGCCTCACCCAGCAGGGCCTTTATGTTCTTATAGGCGTTCACACACAGCTTGTGACCCTCCAAGGTGGCTCCTAACCTTCGAGTTCTTCCGCACAGCGGTGTTCCCAAGCGGGATGGAAGGTGCTTTTAAAAATCCTTTGCCCTGTTCTGTTTTGCAGGTCAGTCCGTTCATACATGCCACTGTTTGCTTTCCTTTCTCTCTGTTTCACTAGGTTATTGGGTCAGCTTCCCAGACTGACAACGCCAGTAAAAGGGGCAGGATTCGGCATGCTAGCCAGCTTAGCCACCAGGTGGCCTTTTGGCTAAGCAAGTGCCTACATAAAATGGTTGAACTTCTCTCCTCAAATGTCCCGTCTGGATTTTTCCGCTTGGATCACACAGAGAATCGGTTTTTAATGACTGGGCAACTCCCTAAAGGAACACTCCCGAGGAAGGATGGCCAAGCCAAGCATGCATTGGGGAGCTGCTTCCACCATTGTACCTTCGGGAGAGACACATGCCAAAATTAATGTTGCGCTAGGCAGTCAAGTCCTAGTTTAGCCCCAGGAAATAAAAATCTAGGCTCTCCAGGAAGAGGGACGCAGCAGGACATCGTGCCGGTTTCAATGCACAGCCTGCTGCAAGCTAGAGGCGGAAATGGGAGAAATTGTCAAGTTTAATCAAGCTGCTGTTATTTTAAAATAATGTAAACAGCATGAAGGAGGAGAGCCCTGCTGGACCAGGCGAGTGGCCCATCTCTAGTCTAGCGTTCTGTTCTCACAGTGGCCAATTGGATGCCCTTAGGAAGCCCACAAACTGGACCTGAACGAGACAGGCTGCTCACAACTTGCCTGGGATAGCTTAGTCAAGAGAGCACGAGACTCTTAATCACAGGGTTGTGGGTTCGAGCCCATGTTGGACAAAAGATTCCTGCATTGCTGGGGGTCGGACTAGATGACCCTCGGGTCCCTTCCAACTCTTCATGTCTGTGATTCGAATTCCTGAGCCAGCGTGGTGTAGCGGTTAAGAGCGGTAGATTTGTTATCTGGGGAACCAGGTTCGCGTCTCCGCTCCTCCACATGCAGCTGCTGGGTGATCTTGGGCCAGTCACACTTCTTTGAAGTCTCTCAGCCTCACTCACCTCACAGAGTGTTTGTTGTGGGGGAGGAAGGGAAAGGAGAATGTTAGCCGCTTTGAGACTCCTTCGGGTAGTGATAAAGCGGGATATCAAATCCAAACTCTTCTTCCTGGCAACTGGTATGCCTCCCAGCAAGAGGCATGCAGGACACAGAAAACAGCCATGGGTAGCCTTATCAACAACAACAACAACAACAACAACAACAACAACAACAACAACAACAACAACAATTTATTATTTGTACCCCGCCCATCTGGCTGGGTTTCCCCAGCCACTCTGGGCGGCTTCCAACAAGGCTTAAAAATACATCAAAATGTCACACATTAAAAACTTCCCTAAACAGGGCTGCCTTCAGATGTCTTCTAAAAGTTTGGTAGTTGTTGTTCTCTTTGACATCTGGTGGGAGGGCATTCCACAGGGCGGGTGCCACTACTGAGAAGGCCCTCTGCCTGCTTCCCTGTAACTTGGCTTCTCGCAGCGAGGGAACCGCAAGAAGGCCCTCGGCGCTGGACCTCAGCATCCGGGCAGAATGATGGGGGTGGAGATGCTCCTTCAGGTATACTAGGCTGAGGCTGTTTAGGGCTTTAAAGGTCAGCACCAACACTTTGAATTGTGCTCGGAAACGTACTGGGAGCCAATGTAGGTCTTTCATGCATTTTTCTTAATCCTCTTGCCTACTTCTCCCTCAGCAAAGATGCAACAGGACTCTTATGTTCTTTCCCCATCAGTTGACAGAGCAGCCCACAAACTGAAGAGGTGCTACACTCTCTTTCTTGCTGTATCTGCTGGCTCCTTTGACCTTGTCTGACACACATTTTTGGGTCAATGCAGTCAAGGAACTGAGCTACCGTCCTGAACTGTTGCAGCTGACAGCATTAATCATGACTTCATCTCCACAACAACTGGGCAGGCTGAGACCTTCATGTTGGAGCAAAAGGGGAGAGGGGAGAAAATTACTCAATCTCTTTCCACCTGGTGTTTGCCCCGCCCCTAAACAAATGAAGTGGGACAACGCCAGTCAGGAATTCTGTAATTATTTAAGTTCTCATCCTCAAGCTCCTCTGTTGGCTCAGCTGTGACTTATGGAAGGAGGCTTTCCAGGGGAGGGCTCTGAGGATCTTGTGCAGACAGAACTGCATGGTCCTCTTCTAACCTGCAATTATCGAGTGGGGCGTTTGCCAATGTGCGTTGCAGCTGACGTGGACAGTTATATTAAAGAACAGTCTGGGGCAGGTGGATGGTTGGCAACATGTGCTACCAGGCAAACAACCGGTGAGATGGATGGCTTGAGGCTAAATGTGTCCAGGAGTATGTGTTTTCCATCCAGTTTTGCCTGCAAGACTTTTTTTTTGGGGGGGGGGAGGGGAGGTGGAAATTTTGGAGAAGGTGTGCAGGGATTTCATGGAGCATTAAGAATGTTAAGTCTCATGGGGCATGGGTGGGTGTTTTTGCAAATCTGTAGGCCAGGGTTTAACTTAAGGTTACCAGATTTCCCCCCCCAATGAATCCGGGGACACTTTAATTAATTAATTAAATACTACACATTCAGGACGTTGATGCTGCAATGATGGCGGTGGCAGAGGGGCGGCTGCTGCCTTGACCTCAACCACCACGTTTCCCCTTCCTCCGAGGTTTCTATCTCCTTTCTCCATGAGCCTGGGCAGCCCCTGAGTTTTTGGTTCTTCGGTGGTGGTGGTGGGGAAGCAGTGTGTGGTGGTTGAGGCATGGAAGGCGGAGAAGGAGGGCCGAGGGTGGCAGCAGTGGCGAGGCTCGGGCAGCGCAATGCCTCCCTTCCCATCAGAGCAGCCCCAATCCCATTCCTACTTGCGTGCAAGCAGGAGGGGGCGGGGATCCCTCAGCTGGGAAGGGAGGCTTCCCGTTGCCTAACTGAGAGATCCCTGCTCCCTCCTGCTTGCACACAAGCTCTGATAGGCAGCGTGAAGCCTCCCTTCACAGCTGAGAGATCCCTGCCCTGCTCCTGCTTGCACGCCAGTAGGAGTTGGGAGGCTGCTCCGATAGGCAGCATGAAGCCTCCCTTCGCAGCTTACTTGCTGGGGTCAGGGAAGGTGGAGGCAGCCCGGAAGCTGCATCTTAGAGCCCCTGCACCACCATCATATGGGGACTTCTGAGCAGCTCCTGAAGCCAGCCAGAGCCAACTGCTCTGGGCTGCTGAGACTGCCGCTGCTGCATTTCCCCAGGACATTAGATGAAATCCGGGGACATTATGGGGATGGAATTTGTCTGGGGACTTATTCGCAAATCCGGGGACTGTCCCCTGGAAATGGGGACATCTGGTAACCCTAGTTTAACTGGAACTGGGGCTACTGGCCATGCTGCCTACCCCAGGGAAGTGTCCCCCAATGCAGGGTTCTCCAGTCGTATTGGACTCCCATCACATATTTTTCCTCTTCCCTCCCACTCCTTTATCCTCCGGTGTTGTGTCCTTTTCTATTGTAAGCCTGACCCCATGGATCATCTCACTGCTGGTTTTGTAAGCTGCTCTGGAAGTCTTTTGTTTGCGTTGAGCAAATGTAAAAACAAACAACAACAGAGCAACGTTATAATTATCAGGAGCACACAAAGCAAAGCACGTTAAAGCACACCATCATATTTTAATCACCAATTAGGGATTGCTGTTTGGAAGTTTTTCCTCAGGCACCAACAAGTTGGGGACTGTATCTGATGACACGAAATCCAGAGATGGACTTGAAGATGTCACCCAGAGATTACACCTGGAATTTATGAATCTTGCTCCCAGAACCACTCCACTTCCCACCCTGTTGCTTGCTTCTAATGCTATATATTATATAAGAACTGGTCTTAATCCGGTTGCACTCACATATCTGAGAAATATTTGAACCAACTCCAAAAGATATTTCCCAGCTGTGCTGTTATTACCAATTTCACATTATTTGCTCTGCGTTTCCAAATGCGTCTTAGTCTTCCTTTTTTGTGTCTCTGCTGCAGCAACCACAGCAGATGGTTCTGACACGTTATCTACAATGACTCTCAGATCTCGTTCCTGAAGTAGTAACAGTTAATTATAACCCAATGTATGCGTGCGTCTACTGATATTTCCATCTATTTTAGGGCTGCCATGTGTCAGGAATTTCCCGGACATAGCCCTCGGAAACAGTGTCCGGGCAGGAATGTACAGGAAAATATGGATGTATGGCAACCCATATAGCAGGTGTAAAGGTAAAGGGACGCCTGACCATTAGGTCCAGTCGTGACCGACTCTGGGGTTGCGGTGCTCATCTCACTTTATTGGCCAAGGGAGCCGGCGTACAGCTTCTGGGTCATGTGGCCAGCATGACTAAGCTGCTTCTGACAAACCAGAGCAGCGCACGGAAATGTTGTTTACCTTCCCGCCGGAGCGGTACCTATTTATCTACTTGCACTTTGACGTGCTTTCGAACTGCTAGGTTGGTAGGAGCAGGGACCGAGCAACGGGAGCTCACCCTGTCGCAGGGATTCGAACCGCCGAACTTCTGATCGGCAAGCCCTAGGCTCTGTGGTTTAACCCACAGCACCACCTGCGTCCCTAGGTTGCAAGTGTAGATTTTACCAAATATCCTTAAAAATATCTCAAAACTTCTTTTTTGTTTTTGAGATTTTGCAAAAACTTTGGCCAAAAATGAAAAAAAGGTCAACAATTTCCCCCCAAAAGCTCAACTTTTTTGGGGGCCAGATCTTCACTTTTTGAAATATAGCAACCCAAATCTATTTATTGAACATTTAGGGTTAGCACAGGGCTGTTTCTAATGTTGTGCTTATTCAGAGCTGCCTTGCATTCAGAAGGTCACAAGTTCAGTTTTGGCATCTCCAGCTACAGCTGTGATTGTCCCCTTTCTGAAATCAAGAAAAGCTTCTCTCAGTCAGTGTAGACAACACTCAGGCAGATTGACCCAGTATATGGTAGCTTCCTAGGCTCCGGTGGATCCTGAGGGTCTCATCTATGTCCAGGTCCATCGTCAGAACATGGCAGTGTCATGGCAGGGATCCCAGCAAGTCCAGCAGGTCTCCCTGCTCTTTGGGTAGAAGTGCAGGATTTTAAATTTAATTCTCTTTCCTCTGCTTGGGCAGTTTGTCCAGCTGCTCTTGACGGGCTGCAGCTCAGGGACAAAGCATCTATCCTTGCATGCAGAAAGCCTCAGCTTCAGTCCCCAGCATCTTCTGTTGGACTGGGATAGACCTTTCCCTGAAACTCTGGACAGCTGCTGCCAGCCAGTGTGGTCAATACTGAACTAGGTAGCATAAGGCAGCTCCCTGTGAAGAAAGGAGATTCAGGATCAAAGTTCTGCAGGCCTGTAGAGGTTGCTCTCAGCTGAGAAGAGCAAAATAACCCTTCATACCCTCCAACATTACTCAGTTGGAAAGAGGGACATTTCTCATTTGAATGAATGGATGAATTTTATTATTACGGTCACAAACCAGTTCCAGCTCACTTACAATATCAGGAAAATCGTAAAACACAACAGGAATACATTGAATTGCAATTGGGTATAACAGAGACAATACAGATATAGCAGTTAAAAATATATATAAAATCTTGATCACTAAAATATAACCTAAAATTGTCATTTAAAACCTTAATCATTTTGGTAGTACAGCTTGTTCCCTAAGTTTTATGGCATTCACACAGAATTTGACCACCCTTAGTGTGATCTATGGACCCCTGTCCTCTACCAGGAGTTTTAGACATTGAAGTTCAGACCCATTTGGAGATTTATGTATAACAGGAGTGATAAATACCGAGCGTATATCCCCGTAGAAATGGCAGTGTAACAAGACATGAGAGACAGTTTCTACCTCCGTCAAGCCGCAGGGGCAGATTCGTTCCACGTATGATTTACCCTCGAATCTGCTCACATTTCTCATTTCCCCCAACTGACCCTCCCTGACCCCTCATTTTTGTCCCTTTCATAATTCCAGGGCTGTCCCTGGAAAATCAGGATACTTGGAGGGTATGACCCTTGTGCTGGGTACTGCAGTTCAGGATCCCAGCTAACCCCACCCCACCCCAGCCTGTTTTTCTGCTACCCTCAACTTGGCAGTGTTCTGTGGCCACTGAGAAGGTCCAGCCCTCACTGAGCTGCTTTGGGAACTTCTCCCTATTTTTATAATTCTGCAAACTATGGGGATCCCTCAAGCCTGCTGGTATCTCTCTCTTGCGTTTGTGTGGTGCTGCTTTTGGCTAAAAATGCAACAGCACTCACAGCCTGATCATTAGAAATAGAGGGATATCTCAAATTGATCGTGGAACGTATATAAGAAAAAAGGAACCACCCCTCCCCACATAGCCAAATCCATATTTTCTTAGTCTTCCGTGATCCATCTGGGCTTGCAGGGCAGCGTAAGGTGAAGAAGGGGCCCAGTTAATTCTCTCGTCAGTATCCTTTGCCAATCATATCTCAATGCCTTTGATATGTGCCCCGAGGGCTTCCTTTGCATAAGAACTTTTATTGCTTGCAAGCTGGTCTCTCCATAGCACAAGAAGGGAATTTCTTCTCTTCAGGCTTGGGCACGTCCTCTCATAACGTCGCTTTTAATAGTGCAATAAAAAAACACTTTTTAATCATGTTTAAGGTGTTTTGTAGGCAGCACGTCTCCTGGCCTTTTAAAAACTGGATTCACGGTATGGTCACATTGCTGTCGTACATTTAAAACACTCTTATACCATTTCATGGCTCTCCCCCCCCCCCCGCCCAATTGGGAGCTGTAGTTTGTTGGGCGTGCTGGGAACTGTAGCTCTGTGAGGTGCCTCTCAACAACTTTCAGCACGTAACAAACTACAGTTCTGATTATTATTATTTTTTTGGGGGGGGGAGGAGCCAATAATGTTGAAGTGGTAGGAGTCACAAGTAATTTGACACACTCTGCCCATCTCTCTCATCTAGTGACAGCACATTCTCAGTTTGCCCAATATATTTTGGTGCCAGAGACAGAAAATTATGATCTATTTTTCTGCACTAGTCATGAGCGATGGGATTGGGGACTAGGTGTGACGTTCTTGGCTTTTACCGATAGTTATTGGTGGTGATGGCGAAACCTCCCCTCCAAGTTACACCTCTATATCTTTGAAATAACCTCTCCATGGATTCTTGCTTGACATGCATCCTTCTCGCATTTTGGCACCCGGCGAAAGTGATTTCATTTCCATGGGTTGACGTCTTGAACTTTTCCCCCCTGACGCCGCTGACTTTGCTCTTTGGTTGGTTAATCTCACTTATTCGTTTTATATGATTGGCTTGATGGATGTTGTTTTAAAAGCTGCTGTAAAAACTGCCTTGGGCGCATGCTGGGGTGTGGCAAGATAAAGCGGTTTTAAATAAATACAAATCAATTGATAACGGCTTTGTAGCAGTTGTCAAGGCCAGATCGGGAAAGTACCAGTTCAAGCCAGGATATCTGTTTGCCAGGATCCCGTGAAGTCATTAGCAGGGGCTGCAGAAACTGCAGTCAAAGTCATAGCAGCAGGACTCCGTTGCCTAGGCAACAGAAGAAGGCCCAGCCCAAAGTTTAAGTTCTGGCACAACTTCATCTCTAGAAATGCTCCATATGAATTCTCCCTCTGCCCCCTATCAACAACCAATCCCACAATTCGGGGAAAAAGAGTCTGTCGTGGAACCATTGGGGGACTGCCATTTAGGTGATGGGCCACAATACAAGGCCTTTTAGAAACTGCGCTACAAGATTATGCAGGCCGGAGAAGATGCTCAAAGACAAGGAACAAGTGGTCCGTGCACTTAATGCATTGCCAAGAAAAAAAAAAAAAAAAAAAGAGGAGGCAGATTTGCATAAATACAGTGGTACCTCGGGTTACAGACACTTCAGGTTACAGACTCCACTAACCCAGAAATAGTAACTTGGGTTAAGAACTTTACTTCAGGACGAGAACAGAAATTGTGTGGTGGCGGCGGGGTGGCAGCGGGAGGCCCCATTAGCTAAAGTGGTACCTCAGGTTAAGAACAGTTTCAGGTTAAGAACTGACCCCCAGAACGAATTAAGTTCTTAACCCGAGGTACCACTGTATGTTGATTTAAATGTCTAGGTGACATTTAGTATTACTAACAGGCAGAGGGCCTTCTCGGTAGTGGCGCCCTCCCACCAGATGTCAAGACTATCTGACTTTTAGAAGACATCTGAAGGCAGCCCTGTTGAAGGAAGTTTTAAATGTTTGATCTTTTATTATGTTTTTAATATCCTGTTGGAAGCCGCCCAGAGTAGCTGGGGAGACCTAGCCAGATGGGTGGGGTATAAGTAATATATTATTATTATTATTATTATTATTATTATTATTATTATTATTATTATTATTATTTCAGGTGATCTCTGTGGTTGTTTTGTCTGCTGTTCAGGTGTGAAGTCATGATGGGCAACTTCAATTCCCCTCTGCTCTCTCTTCTTGTGACTCTTTAGTATTAAACAGGCCAGACAGGCCTCCAAGTTAAGGAATCCCCTTGGTGAAGTAGGGCCCTCTAGGAAAACAGCAGGAGAGTCATACATAATGGACATCAACAGCTCCACAGAGCAGGTCCCAGAAGGTGGATAATGGATGGCATATACTGCTCCTTTTCAGGCAGAGAACTCCAAGGCCATCATTGCAGGTACCATGCTCCTCTTCAGCTACCTTCCCCTCTCCAAAGGCCTGTATTTAGCCTGTGTATGTGGCTAAATGGCTCCGTCTCCACTGTGCGGTGCAAAATGGTCCCATAATCCTTTGCACCCTGATGCCATAATGTACACATTAAGCTGGTATGTCTGAAGGTGCATGTGTGTCTCCCGCAGGGTATTGCTGCCATCCTGAGAGCCCCAAGTGCCCCACGTCTTAAGAACCCTGGCCCCACGAGTGTGGAGATGTGTTCAGGACCACCCCACACATCAGAAGTGGCCTTGGCGAGTGTCACTCAGTGACCAGCACCTCCTGTCATGAGGTTGTTGTTGTTGTTTAGTTGTGTCCGACTCTTCGTGACCCCATGGACCAGAGCACACCAGGCACTCCTGTCTTCCACTGCCTCCCGCAGTTTGGTCAAACTCATGCTGGTAGCTTCGAGAACACTATCCAACCATCTTGTCCTCTGTCGTCCCCTTCTCCTTGTGCCCTCCATCTTTCCCAGCATCAGGGTCTTTTTCAGGGAGTCTTCTCTTCTCATGAGGTGGCCAAAGTATTGGAGCCTCAGCTTCAGGATCTGTCCTTCCAGTGAGCACTCAGGGCTGATTTCCTCCAGAATGGATAGGTTTGATCTTCTTGCAGTCCATGGGACTCTCAAGAGTCTCCTCCAGCACCATAATTCAAAAGCATCAATTCTTTGGCGATCAGCCTTCTTTCTGGTCCAGCTCTCACTTCCATACATCACTACTGGGAAAACCATAGCTTTAACGATACGGACCTTTGTTGGCAAGGTGATGTCTCTGCTTTTTAAGATGCTGTCTAGGTTTGTCATGAGGCAGCCTGTCCCTTTGGCCTGGCGAAACGCTGTGTTGGATGTGAGGCTCTGGGAAGGGAAAGAAGTCTGGAGCCACCCAGATGCAGATGATCAGCGCATGTGTTTATGCAGCCGAAATGATGTGCGAGATCCTCCAAAGGAAATATTTTGTCCTGGTTCTCTGAGAGCCTGAAATGAAAGCCTTGCCCTTTGACAGCGCAAATGTTTACGTTCAGCATGTGAGCCCAGAACACTCTGTCTTCTCCGTGCAGATCACAGCTCCGTCGTGCCTTGTCCGAACCCCGTAAAGTCAGCGAACGGAACGGCCACACCAAGACAATGGCCCCCCGCTGCTGTGTAAACGTGGAGGTGAAGCCCTGATTCTGATTATTTTGGAAAAGAAGGAGACATCCGTCCTGCATCACTCTAGTGTGTAACTGTGTACGCTGTGTTTTTTTAATTATAAAAAAATCATAAGTGTTTTCTGTTATGCCAGCCAACAGAGATGGCCTTTAAACTGGTTTGTTTTTAAAGATATCGGGGCAACTGGATCCAGATTCTCGTACTGGCTGTGTGAACCTGTGGCCTTCTCATGTGTGCTTAAACCCTACTGAAGTCCATGGGACTTAAGCAAGCATTATCTCCCCTCCACCCTATTTTCTCCATTACATGGAAAGATGTGGCTCTTAACAAAAACAAGCAAATGGTAAGTATTAAAAGGATGGGAACATTCTCTCTATTGTGGAGGGAATTAGGTGTGTTTGCTGGGGAAAGTGATTAAGTGAGATTGTGGGGGAATCTCCTGTCATGCATGCTGAGGGCCTGTGAAAATCCGGAGATTTATGTTCTTCTGCCAAGGAACACATGAGATCTTCTTCATCCAGAATGTTAATTACTTACGCACACACGCATACAGCTTGTTCAAAATAGCTACTGACAGCTTATAATCCCCCTACATAAATGCAAAAAGTTTTGCCTCAAAACCAAAACTATAAATAAAAGAACAAACCTCAAACAACTTCTTCTTCTTCTTTGGTGATCACTCGTAGCCGAGTAAGATTGTCTTCCATAAACACAATTTTAACAATGAGCCCTTAGGTGACTGTGAAGGCCAATTCTGGATCCACATGTCCTTCCACAGTGAGTAAATTGGTTTCCGAGCGGGAATTGATCACGGTGTGGATTTGTTGACCACCAGCAATACGCTTTCCATTTTTAACTTCGGAATAGAGTAGTTGCTTTGGAAGACGATCATCAGGCATCCGCACAACATGACCAGTCCAACGAAGCTGATGTTGAAGAATCATTGCTTCAACACTGGTGATCTTTGGTTTCCAAATCTCAAACAACAGGACCCACAAGACTAGGAAATGCCATATATGCAGGGGAGACTTTGTGGCAGTGGTTGTCAACCAGTGTGCCGTGGCACCCTGAGGTGCTTTGAGTGATGTTCAGGGATGCCGTGAGCAACACTGACCTCTGCCCCTCTTTCATTCCCTCTCTCCTCTGATGCTTGCATCTCTGCCTCAGGGAGCTTTATTGCAAACCTTTATTTGGGGGGGGGGGCTGTTTGACTTTCTAAAGTCCCCCTGTGTGAACTGTTTTCTTTAGACTGTCCAAGAGAGTAAAAAAGTAATGTGAGCAATATATATGGAGAAGTGAAATGTAAATGACACAGATGCAATTTTCAGCCTCTAACGAGGAGATAGCAAAGCAACAAAAACGTCAAGCCTGACACAAAACTTCTGAGTTATAGGAGACTGAAAATGAGTCCCAGGGAGTTTCACATCAAAGCTATACGTCACCCTAATAACCACCCACCCAGCCAACAAATCTCCAGTCCAGATCCAGTAATTGACTTCCATGTGGCAAGGACTTTGTGTGCACAATCACTGTTTTGTACGTACAGAAATGCACGCTGAAGTCAGCAAAGTACACGCAGAAAAGAACAAAGCCAGAGGTTGCCTACATTGGGAAGTGTGTGTGTGTGTGTGTGTGTGTGTGTGTGTGTAAACTCTCTCTCTCTCTCTCTCTCTCTCTCACACACACACACACACACACACTCATACTGGGCCACTTTGTGTGGGGAAACTGAACAGCACACATAAACGGAGAAGAAAATCTGCTTGGAACATGTACACCTGCTTAGGCAAGGCTCATGCCAGTGCAACAGATGGTTTTATTTGTTAAAACAGTTCAGACCTCCAGATATAAAAAGATCTTCACCAATAAGCAGAAGGAGGAGGAGGAGGAAGTGGCTAGCTAGGCAGATGCCTTGGCCACATCCTGATTAGATTATTGCAAGACACTCTATGTGGGGCTGCTCTTGAAAAGTGTGCAGAAAGTCCAGCTGGTGCCAGAATAATTTCCATTGCTTGTTTTGCTGGCCATATTATGCCAGCCTTACTAAAATTGCATTAGCCTCTGGTTTGCCTCTAGGCCCAATTCAAGCTGCCAGCAATGATCTGTAAAGTGCTAAAGGGCTTGGGAGCAGGGTATTTGAGGGAACACCTCACCCCCCCCCCTTAATCTACATGTCAGTTGCAGTCATCCTCAGAAGCCTCACTCTGTGTTCATTGGAGGGCTTTAAAAGGGGATCTGAGAGACCAGAAGCTTTTCTACTAGGCATTTCAGGACAAGATTTGCCAAAAGAGAAGAAAGATCTTTTTATGTACGCTACAACAACGGCTAGGATTTTACTAGCCCAAAGGTGGAAAAGCGATGAAATACCAAACTAAAGAACAATGGCAAGAGAAACTAATGGAATATGCTGAAATGGCGAAGCTAACTGAAAGACTTAGAGATGAACACAATATAGATTTTTAAAAAGACTAGGAACCATTTATATTGTATTTACGGAATCAATGTAAATAAATGGACTCACTAGCAGGGTTTGAGTAAACACTTACAATTTACAAAACCAGCATAGAAGCTATAAAGGTGAGGTTAAAGTGATAAGAATACAAAAAGATCTGATTCAAAGAACATAATTTTTAAGTATAGTATTGCAAGCATGGCAAGTTCATATGTTTAAAAAATCCAGTTGAGGGAAGAAGAAGAAGAAGAAGAGTTTGGATTTGATATCCCGCCTTTCACTCCCTTTAAAGAGTCTCAAAGCAGCTCACATTCTCTTTTCCCTTCCTCCCTCACAACAAACACTCTGTGAGGTGAGTGGGGCTGAGAGACTTCAGAGAAGTGTGACTGGCCCAAGATCACCCAGCAGCTGCATGTGGAGGAGCGGAGACGCAAACCCGGTTCCCCAGATTGCGAGACTACCGCTCTTAACCACTACACCACACTGGCTCTCTGAAGTTGAGGAAAGTCACAGGGGGGCGGGGGGGAATGGGGAATTCAATTTTTTATTATTTGTTATGATGTGGTTGTGGTTGTGGTATAAATGCAAAACCCAATAAAATTATTATAAAATAAAATAAAATAAAATAAAATAGGGGATCTGAGAAATTCACGAACACACTATCAATGGGTACTAGTCATGCTGGCTATATTTCTTCCAGGATCAGAGGTAATATGTCAATGAATTCCAATTGCTGGGGATAAGAGAGAGAGAGAGAGAGAGAGAGAGAGAGAGAGAGAGCGCGTTGTGGACCTCTGCAGACATCTGGCTGGCCATTGTGGGAGCAGAATATTGGACTAGATACTTGGACTGATCCGGCAGCACTCTTATGTTTTCATGTTCCTCTGCCAAGAGAGATACAATTTGTGGAGACATGGAACAGGACCTTTTCAGTGGTAGCACCCCAGTTGGGGAAGTCCCTCTTCAATATTATAATGACCCCCTTCTCTGTTGTCCATTAGACAGACATTTACCACATTTTTGTTCTTCCAGGTTTTAATATCTCAATTCTATTGAGCTATTGTTTTGTTCTGTCTAGTTTATTTTGGCTTTGAATCCTCTTATCAATTTATTGATGTCTTATTGTTGGAAACTGCCTTGGGACGGGTGATCTTTTTAGAACTGAAAGAAAGAATAGGATGGTTTTAGAAACAAACAAAATAAATTGCCTCCCAGGGCAGGGAGTCCCAAAGGTTGGGTGCCAGGAGAAGAGTTTGCGTTGAGAGTTTGCAGGTATCAAAGACTTATAGAATTATAGAATTGTAAAGTTGGAAGGGACCATGAGGAACATCTTGTGCAACCCCTGCAATGCAGAAATCATTTTGCCCAATTTGGGGCTCAAACCCACAACGCTGAGATTAAGAGTCTCGTGCTCATTGAGCTATCCGTGATACGTTGCTGTCAAAAACGTGTATATTAGGCAAAATTGCATACAGAAAAATGTTCATGAATTTTCAGGAAGATGTAGAAAGAAAGCAAGGAAGAAAGAAAGAAAGCAAACTGTTGCAGAAATGTGGAGAACTTGGAAAAGAAAGACACCAGGATTGACAGATTGGTTTATCCGTACTTTCAACATCGCAGCCAGTTTGACAATATACAGTAAGAGGATACCATGGGATGAGACTCCCCTTCTCACCTTAAGTGTGCAAAAAAGGTGTTCCTTGAGGCACAGATAATAATAATAATAATAATAATAATAATAATAATAATAATAATAATTTATACCCAGCCAATCTGGCTGAGTTTCCTCAGCCACTCTAGGCCTAAAGAGGGCTGCCTTCAGATGTCTGTTAAAAATAGGATAGCTGCTTATTTCCTTAACATCTGATGGGATGACATCACTTCTCGCGATGAGGGAACCACCAGAAGACCCTCGATCTCAGTGTCCTGGCTGAACGATGGGGGTGGAGACACTCCTTCAGGTATACAGGACCGAGGCCATTTAGGGCTTTAAAGGTCAGCACCAACACTTTGAATTGTGCTCGGAAACGTACTGGGAGCCAATGCAGATCTCTCAGGACAGTGTTATGTGGTCTCGGCGGCCTCTCCCAGTCACCAGTCTAGCTGCCGCATTCTGGATTAGCTGTAGTTTCCAGGTCACCTTCAAACTTAGCCCCACGTAGAGTGCATTGCAGTAGTCCAAGCGAGAGATACCTAGAGCATGCACCACTCTGGTGAGACACTAGACACAAGACACTTTCACATGAGGTGGAAAATGTCACATGGCTTCCCACCCATCTTTGTATATGGGTGCAAATACATCTCTGCAACTGATGTTTGTCCTGCTGTGAGCATCCCTTGGTTCAGGCGCCATTTAAATAAGTGCCACTGAAATATTTGGGACTGTTTTCAAAATAACACCCCAATGTACAGTGTTACCTTGGTCTACGAACAGCCCTGTTAACGAACGCTTCAGACAACGAACTCCTCAAAACCGGAAGTAGGTGTTCCAGTTAGCGAACTTTGCCCTGGAAGATGAATGGAAGCCGAACACCAGCAGCGGGAGACCTCATTAGCAGTGGCGTAGCGTGGGTTGTCAGCACCCGGGACAAGGCAAGTAATTTGCGCCCCCTAACCCGTGGATTTGCGCCCCCTAACCCTAACCCCCAGATATTGCGCCTGGTGCGGCCGCCCCCCCCTGCACCCCCCATGCTATGCCACTGCTCATTAGGGAAAAAGCACGACTTGGTTTAGGAACGCTTTGGTTTAAGAATGGGCCTCCGGAACGGATTAAGTTCATAACCCGAGGTAAGGTAAAGGGACCCCTGACCATTAGGTCCAGTCGCGGACGACTCTGGTGTTGCGGCGCTCATCTTGCTTTATTGGCTGAGGGAGCCGAGTCATGTGGCCAGCATGACTAAGCTGCTTCTGGCGAACCAGAGCAGCGCACGGAAACGCCGTTTACCTTTTCTGCCGGAGCGGTACCTATTTATCTACTTGCACTTTGACATGCTTTCGAACTGCTAGGTTGGCAGGAGCAGAGACCGAGCAACGGGAGCTCACCCCGTCACGGGGATTCGAACCACCGACCTTCTGATCGGCAAGTCCTAGGCTCTGTGGTTTAACCCACAGCGCCACCCCACTGTACAAACAAGCTCCTTAGCAAAGAGGAAACCTTTTCTTTTCTTTTTATTTTTAAATACTTTATTTACAGTTATGCATCATACAAATAAACAATGACTAAAATGAACATATAATACCAAACCAGAAAAAATACAACCTTTCTTGGAGTAGGCAGTTTATGGATTCTTGCTTCAACCAAGATATACGGCTAGTTCCACCAAATGTAATGATTACTCAGAAACAAGTCTCATTAAACTCCAGGAGACTTATTTCCCCCCATACTTTATGATCATACCTTTATTATCAAGCAGCATAAAGAGAAACACAAGCAGTCTCACATAGTAGTGCAAGACAAAATGTTTATGAAAAGCTTACCCAAAGCAACGAAACAACAATAATTGAGAAAGGAAGAAAGGAAATTTAACAATTAACTTCTAAGTTAACAAACAAGATGTATCAAATACCAAATAATCATAAACATTTTTAATAGAAGAAAATTTGCGAATGAATGGCAGACTTTTTTTCACAGTCAGCCAGAAGAGGGCACTCATTTAAGATTCAGAAGTAACTGAAGGATACAGAAGAACAACATTGTACCAAAGATTAATATAACAGTATCACCATATATTATTGACAACATTTGAGGCTGACTGATGGACTGATTGGCATATTTATCAAACCCGCTAAGGTATTTGTTTCACCATAAACTTCAAACCTGAAACATAGTACACAAATAATGCAGGCTGGTTAATATGTGGTAGTGATAACGCCAAGATCGCAGGTTCGATCCTTCCATGGGACAGCTGCATATTCATGCCCTGCAGGGGGTTAGACTAGATGATCCTCAGGGTCCTTTCCAACTCTACAGTTCTATGATTCTAAAATTGGAGTACAGGATCAGGTTTAAGGTGCTGGTTTTAACCTTTAAAGTCCTATATGGCCTAGGACCCTCGTACCTATGGGACCGCCTCTCCTGGTATGTCCCATGGAGGACTTTACAGTCTTCAAATAACAACACTTTGGAGATCCCAGGCCACAGGGAGGTTAGACTGGCCTCAACCAGAGCCAGGGCTTTTTCGGCCGTGGCCCCAATCTGGTGGAACGCTCTGTCACAAGAGACTAGGGCCCTGTGGGACTTGACATCTTTCCGCAGGGCCTGCAAGACGGAGCTGTTCCACCAGGCCTTTGGCCAGGGCACAGTCTGACCCCCTCTCTCCTTCTGTAATCTTCATAGAACTTTAGCCCAATGGTTGCCATTAATTTGATTCTGAATTGATTTTAGAATGTATTTCAATTAATTGACTGTGATTTTATGTAAATTGTGCCATTTTTACTGTTGTTAGCCGCTCTGAGCCCGGCTTTGGCTGGGGAGGGCGGGATATAAATAAATTATTATTATTATTATTATTATTATTATTATTATTATTATTATTGTTTATTATTATTATTATTATTCCAGGCAGAAGGCCGTGCTAGGAACATCCTTTTTGCAAAATTACATGTATAAATTGGAATTTATGATGGTGTAGCCCAGCAGGAGAAACTGCTGATCATATCATCCAGCAAAAAAAGAAAAGAAAAAAAAAGGCTGATGATCAGATGATCCCGTTCTTGAAATTAAAATTCTTTTCTGCTCCTGCTTTCAAGTTCCCAAGTGTTTGGGTTTTGAAGCTGGAATTACTGGACAACCAGTTGAATGCCTTGTGTGATGCAGAAGGTCATAAAACAGATTAGCATAGCAAAGGCCCTCCTGGCATTATTATTTATGAGTTGATGGAAAAACATAAGGAGCCGACTTTCTTCATGATCTGACTTGTTTACAATCTGGGAAGTGTTTTGGCACTGGGAAAAAGGCAACAAAGCTGCTTATGATTCTGGATATTTGACTACTTGAATAGACTGTTCATTTCCACTGTGTTAACTATAAATACGTTATTGTTTCCAAAACGTACTGGTTTTTGTTTGCTTTTCACGTTTTCATCAATTTGCTTTCTTCTTCTTCTTCTTCTTCTTCTTCTTCTTCTTCTTCTTCTTCTTCTTTAAAAAGGTATCTTAAGGATGCTGCTTCCCAGTTTGCAAAATTCTTGCATGGAAGTTGCCTTAAACTAGGGCTGCCTCCGGACTGTCAGTATTTTGTGGGAAAGGGCATTTGGACATTTAGGTTTGTGAAGTTAAAGTGACTTAAAGAATGCTGTTACCAAATCCACGTAAAAAACAAAACAGACTTTTCACAGTTAGGAAAGTGATGAAACATGTGGGGTGAACTAACATTTAACAAAAAGATGTACAAGCAACATGCAAGCAAAATTGGATGAATTCAGAATGAATGCTCATTATCATACAACTTCTCTGAAATATACTCAGAGTCGCAAAGTGATTTCATGCTCTTTATTCAGCTCATAGTGGTGAGGAGGAATGAATGAAAGTCCCCTCACAGTATCTGCTTTATATACATTATTTACACAATGGGCTGCACATGATTGGCTAATTCCGGAATTCTACTGTAAGCCATTCAGGTTGTGGATTCACTTCTATCTGGAGCAGGATTGGGTGGTTCCTGCCAACCAATCATACTGCTGCATTGTTCTAGGACCAATCAGACTGCTGCATTCTGAATCCTATTGTTCTAGGACCAATCAGACTGCTGCAGTTTGGATCCTATTCAACTCAGTACATAACATTCTCCATGAACAAATCAGAGTAAATGCTCAGATAGGAGCAGTTACAGGTAGGTAGCCGTGTTGGTCCGCTGTAGTCGAAACAAAATAAAAAAAACACCTTCCAGTAGCACCTTAGAGACCAACTAAGCTTGTTATTGGTATGAGCTTTTGTGCGCATGCACACTTGGTATCTGAAGAAGTGTGCATGCACACAAAAGCTCATACCAATAACAAACTTAGTTGGTCTCTAAGGTACTACTGGAAGGATTTTTTTTTATTTTGTTTCAGATAGGAGCAGTTATAGTCTAACCTCTGTGGAAGCTTTGTTCCAGCAAATCAGGATGAATGTTCAGTGAAGAGACTGTCTGGAGGAGCTCACAGTCCATCTAAAACAATCTTGTCTGCTGTTCTGACTGACCTAGTCTGTCAAGACTCCACAATCATATCAGAGAGAATACTAATTAAATTGCCCAAATCATCTATCTTCCTCCAAACAGGATGAACGCTCAATCAGCATTTACAGATCAATCAGCAGTTACAATCAGCAGTTACAGATAGGTGCTCAATCAGCAGTTACAGATAGGTAGCCGTGTTGGTCTGCCATAGTCAAAATAAAAAAATTCCTTCCAGTAGCACCTTAAAGACCAACTAAGTTAGTTCTTGGTATGAGCTTTCGTGTGCATGCACACTTCTTCAGATACACTGACTTCCATTTCATGCGGCTCAATGTGGTGCCTTCCATGGTTCCAGTTACAGATAGGTAGCCGTGTTGGTCTGCCATAGTCAAAATAAAAAAATTCCTTCCAGTAGCACCTTAAAGACCAACTAAGTTAGTTCTTGGTATGAGCTTTCGTGTGCATGCACACTTCTTCAGATACTTCTTCAGTGTATCTGAAGAAGTGTGCATGCACACGAAAGCTCATACCAAGAACTAACTTAGTTGGTCTTTAAGGTGCTACTGGAAGGAATTTTTTTATTTTGCTCAATCAGCAGGTTGTCTGGAAGTGCCATGAGTGCAGAAGAAACATTTGGAGCTGCAAGCACCATTCAGTCTCCAGAGTCTCCACTCCCCTTTCTAGGGTGGTGGTGTGAAAAAAGGAGTCAGGAACGACATCTTCTGAAATTCCTTCTTCTGCACAGCTGTTTCACTGGGAATAATACTTTCTTCCCATGGCCTAGGAGAAACCCTGCAGCAAGCTGGTACAGTGATACCTCGGGTTAAGTACTTAATTCGTTCCGGAGGCCCATTCTTAACCTGAAACTGTTCTTAACCTGAAGCACCACTTTATCTAATGGGGCCTCCTGCTGCTGCTGCGCCACTGCTGCACGATTTCTGTTCTCATCTTAACCTGAGGTACTATTTCTGGGTTAGCAGAGTCTGTAACCTGAAGTGTATGAAACCTGAAGCGTATGTAACCCGAGGTACCACTGTATTAATAACCCTATCAGGGAGTGGTACAGACCTTCTGCTTAATAAGCCTGTGCTTAATATCTTCCCGATGCAGCCAGAATTTCAGAATCAAGGTTCAGCAGGCAACACAGAGGAAACGCCACGTACGATGCTTATTGCCTTGGAGTTATTTTTCCAAACAAGGTATTTGCTTTATTCAGAAATTGATTGATCAGTATGTTTCTTGCCCCTTTCCCAGCTGATCATGCAGCAGCATTTGGGATTTGTAGTTAAGCGATTTAGACCATGCATAGAGCCTCTGTTCTCCAGAAGAGGGCTCCAAAATAACAAAACCGGAGCCCCAGGTAGAAGAGACCTACTCCTAAGAGGCTCAAAATGTACTCAGCATACATTTCTCCTCCCGATGCTTGTCTATGCTACTAATTAACACAGGTTCAGAGCTAATATGGCAGGGTGATGATCTGCAGTGCATATATAGACTGGAAGCTTTAGGGAACATCTGTAAGATCTGTGCACTGTGGTCTAAACCACAGAGCCTAGGGCTTGCCGATTGGAAGGTCGGTGGTTCGAATCCCCGCGACGGGGTGAGCTCCCATTGTTCAGTCCCAGCTCCTGCCAACGTAGCAGTTTGAAAGCACGTCAAAGTGCAAGTAGATAAATAGGTACCACTCTGGCAGGAAGGTAAACTGTATTTCCGTGCGCTGCTCTGGTTTCGCCAGAAGCAGCTTAGTCATGCTGGCCACATGACCCGGAAAAGCTGTCTGCGGACAAACGTCGGCTCCCTCGGCCAGTAAAGCGAGATGAGTGCCGCAACCCCAGAGTCGTTTGCGAGTGGACTTAACTGTCAGGGGTCCTTTACCTTTACCTTTTTACCATTTGCCAACTATTACGCTACTGGCTTGTTTTATTTACAGTGTGAGGTTAGGCATGCTGTTTGTTTTTCTATTTCATAAAATTCATATACCACTTGGTTGTTAAAAAACCCCAAAACACCTCAAAGCGGTTTCCACAAAGATAATAAAATTGAGAAAAATTCACAACCATGTGAAGTAGGCTAAAATGAGTGGTGAGTGGCCCAGAGTCACCTTATGAATTTCTTCTTTTAAAAAAAAATATTAATTTTATTGAGTACAAATTAGAAAAAAATACAAATATACAAAGAAAGGAAAATACATGTAACCAACAGAAAATTAGAAAACATTTTACCTCTTCTCATATTTACAATTATTTGCACCTCTACAAAACAATATTCACAATAAAGAAAAGAAATGAAAGGTAATGTGAGGGCGATCTGGCTGCGACATCTGTCACCCCATTGATCGCCAGGGTTGATTTGGCTGATCTGGCTGGCTAGGCGGGTGTCCCCTTCCTCCCTCACCGCTCCATGTGCGTCCCTCCTGAAGCTGCGTGCTCGGCGGAAGAGGACGGCCATCCCAGATAGAAGGAGTGTACCGTTCTTCGGTCAAGGGTATACGATAGCTGTGCTCCCCTGCTAGAACCTCCAAACAAGCACCCTATGAATTTCAAGGCTGAGTGAGGAATTGAACCCTGGTCTTCTGGATCCTAGTCCAACACTCTAACCACTGCACCACACTGGCATTAGCTAAACTTAGTCTCTATCCACCCTAGAACCTTTCTGCACGGCAGAAACATTCCCTTTCTGTAGTCAGCTGGAAAAGCAATTACAGTTAGGCTTCACATAACAAAAAAAGTTATGCTTTCTCTCTGTGTGTTTTTACATTTGCACCTTGTTCACACCCATGTTTTTTAGCTGGATCTTTGAATGGCAGCTTGGGACCGCGGGATCCCTAGGAAGGAGGATAGAGATTTACGCAAAGCATAGGCAGGGCAGTAAAAGGGAAAGCACATTTCAGTCCCCACGCAATGCCTTGCAGACCTGCCTGGGTAAGTTGCACAATTTGAGGAATGCCGTAGTTACAGCCGTAGGTTGGGCTGGCTGTTCGTCTTGTGCTGTATCCTGTCTGGTTCAGCAGCCAGTCTTGGGCGCTTTGGGAACAAACCGCGCCAGGCGATCAAGGAATAACCTCTACTCCAGGGAGCGTTTCCTCCCAATTCTGTACAGCTTGATAGAGCCAGAGCTTATCTATATGTGTACACTATAACCGTAATTACAATTGCCTTGGAATCCCTTTTGGATACAGTATATGCAATGGAAATGGAGGATAAAATGTCAGGGTGTACACATATCCATGAACATTAGTCTTGCATTTATTTTTACCATTTCGCCACAATTAATGAGAAAAGAAACTGGGTGAAATTCTCATGGGGCTCAGGGTTTCTGTAGTGTTTACCTTTGCAGTTGCTGGGGGGCTGGAGTGTCCTTTCATTCTACAAATCAACTCACAAGTGCTCTTAACTCTGCAACTTTCGCCATTCCCTGAGCTTCATTTAAAGTCCATGGGAAGACACTATGGAGGGTTTTATTTTTTCAGATCAGAGATTCCCTTTACAATCAATGTAGCTCTCCTGTTCAGGCTTTCAAAGCATAGGGAATCTCTGGATCTAGGGGGGAGAAAGTGTGGGACCGCAGTAGTTGGAGGAATCAGTTGGAGGAGGCAGCTAGACTGGTGACTGCGAGCGGCCACCGAGACCATATAACACCGGTCTTGAAAGACCTACATTAGCTCCCAGTACGTTTCCGAGCACAATTCAAAGTGTTGGTGCTGACCTTTAAAACCCTAAATGGCCTCGGTTCAGTATATCTGAAGGAGCATCTTCACCTCCATCGTTCAGCCCGGACACTGAAGTCCAGTGCCGAGGGCCTTCTGGCGGTTCCCTCATTGCTAGAAGTGAGGTTACAGGGAACCAGGCAGAGGGCCTTCTCGGTAGTGGCACCCACCCTGTGGAACAGCCTCCCACCAGATGTCAAAGAGAAAAACAACTATCTGACTTTTAGGAGACATCTGAAGGCAGCCCTGTTTAGGGGAGCTTTTAATGTTTAATAGACTGGGGAGGCCCAGCCAGATGGGTGGGGTATAAATAATAAATAATAAATCATCATCATCATCATTATTATTATTATTATTATTATTATTATTATTATTATTATTATCATAGAATTGTGGAGTTGGCAGGGACTATGAGGGTAATCTAGTCCAGCCCCCTGCAATGCAGGAATCTTTTTGCCCAACGTGGGACTCGAACCCACAGCCCTGAGATTAAGAGTCTCATGCTCTACCAACTGAGCTATCAGGACAAAGCAGGAATTAAAGGAGCCATGAAGGGTTCACAATCCACATTAAGCCAAGCTATTGATGAGACCTTGCATCTCACACCAGGTTTGGGAAACCCATCCAGATGGGTGGGGTATATATTACTACTACTACTACTACTACTACTACTACTACTACTACTACTTAAGTCCAGGGTCACCACCCCTCTGGTCAGTTCCATGGCTCAGTGTTCTAGGATATCTAAAAAAAATTAGGGTATCTAAAAGATAACAATCACCTCTTTGTTCTCACTGAAGTCACCCATTGCAACATTTCCTTTTTTGGATGCTTCCGTGATTTCATTATTCAGAAAAAAATCTTGGGCTCTCGTTATAGCATGTGCTGGATGGATTTTACATTATTTTATTGTGTCTTTATGTGCCTTTAGCACATTGTGAAAGCCAGCTTATTCATTGGATTGGATTCTGTATCAGTTTGTGCTCTGCATAGCCCTGGGGCACACCCACAGCTATCTTTGACCTCACTTGTTCACTAAACCCACTTTTTCCTTCCTTCTCATTGTACTCAAAGTACATATCTACCTACTGGTTGTTTTGCATGAAGCAGTCATGCTCTGCTTGCAGAACCTCTCACCCATGAAACCTTATTCCACAGCACACTGGTAATTTGAGTCACTTCCGTACCAGAGAGGAGAAGTCCTGGTTGCTAGTGGCATTCTTCTCTTTATGTTCATGTTGAAGGAAGATCTAGGGTCAAATAGAGGCTGATAGGGTGCTGGTGGCTTCTTGTCTTTCGCTATCTTCCCCAAGCCCTAAGATCAGCATCAGAGTCCTGCTCTCCAACCAGTCATTAATTAAGATTATATTGATGGTTACTAGGACAGGGTCTGCCCAGTGGTGGCCTCCTAGTTTTGTAACCCACTTTCCTGAAGAAATCTGGCAAACCCACCACTCTTGCTATCTTTAGACATGCTGCAAGGACCTTTGTGTTCTGCAAGGCTTTAATATGATTAGGGATGGGGAAGAAATTCAATTACGTTTGCATTCAAAGGTGAATCTTCCTTTCTGAAACAATACAAGAACAGCCTTCTTTTGAAATTCATACTTCTCTAGATCTTGCAATGGAGTTCTCCAGCCAAGCTGTCTGTAAAAAAATATATGCATATACTAAAGTGCACTTGAAATGCATATTTTAGTGAAAACAGCATACAAAAATGAAACATTATGGGGGAAATTGCTTTACAAAAATGTGTCTTTTTAGGAGAAACTCACACTAAAATGCTGGTGAATTTCCATGAGGACTACTTGATAAAACATTTGCAAACTGATGTGGAAATGTGGAGAACTGAAATTACAGATTCACCTATCCCTAATTATGCTTCTCTCGCTCTCCTTTTTTAAAAGAATATTTTTTATTTGATTTTACCAATAGAAAACTATATAAAAAACCCAAATATATATCAATATACAGAGATTTCTCCGAATCTCAGGACTTCCCCCCACCCCCTCCATGGAGTCCCATTTTAAACATTAAAAATTGCATCTTATTCCAACCTCCAATTTTTACAGCATTCCATGGTAATTGTTACACAGGAGTGGCCAATTTTTTTCCAAACAGAGCCAGATTGGTTAAAGTGAACATGTGTGAGGGCCGACCAAAGTTGCTGGGCTTTTTTTATGACTGAAGTTGCTGATTTAAGATTTTACCCCAGAACATATACTGCCAGGGGAGTGGATTAAATCGACTGGCAGGCCGGATTAGGCCCCCAAAACAGACTTTGGACATGCCTGCACTACACTAAATATGCTTCTCAATCTGGTCCTTGGGACTCTCTCCAGGCCACACCCCTTTCTAGGCCACACCCTCTCTCCCCAGGCCACACCCTTCACCAGCCTTGCTCTGCACACCCATTGAGCCCTTTCTTTTTGGCCAGGGCATGTCCTTGAACTTTGGCAATGCCTCCTGCTGATGTCTGGCAGATAGAGGGTGTGTGTGTGTAGAAGCAGCTAATGTAATGCTTTGAAAGAGAATATGATGAAAATGATGTATAGATGGTATATTACATCAGTGAAATTAGCTAAAATGTATAATTAGCTAAAATGTATAGCAAATAATAAATGTTGGAAATGTAAAGAAAAAGAAGGAACATTTTATCATATGTGGTGGGAATGTAAAAAAAGTAAAGAACTTCTGGGAAATGATATATAATGAGATGAAAAAGATGTTGAAATATACATTTTAAAAAAACCAGAAGCATTTTTACTTGGTATTATAGATCAGGACATGAATAGGCAAGATGTTAAATTGTTTTTATATGCAACAACTGCAGCAAGGGTATTATTAGCCCAGAAATGGAAACAAGAAGAAATTCCAACGAAAGAAGAACGGCAGACGAAATTAATGGACTATGCAGAATTGGACAAAATGACAGGAAGGATTCGAAACCTGTGGGACCAGAAATTTACAGAAGGTTGGAAGAAGTATATGAATTATCTGAAGAACAACTGTAATCAACAAATTATGCTAGTAGGACTGCAAGAAGTTTCATAAGGAGAAATATACAAAGTGTTACACAGTATAAAAAGATAGAGATATTGGTTATGAGTTTGAAAAGTAATAGGGAAGATAAGAAATGCATGCTGAGAGATTAGATTGGAAAATTTTCAGACAGGATTGATGGAAGTCAAAAAAATTGAATAAGATGTAAAAGTATGTTTAATTACTGTTGAAAATGATATGTTAAAAAAACTACTGTAATAAAAAATTATATATATATAAAGAAGCAGCTAACCTTTGCATGGTTGGGATATAGCCTACTCTACAAAGATAAGAGTCACACCCGTTGCTCTGCCCAGTTTTGCACCCTTAAATGCCTGGGGGCAGCTTAGCACATTTCAAAGTAAGTGCAGTAAAACACATTGCCATCTAAAGCCTATTGAAATCTGGACCCTAAATTTATCTAAGAGCATCGTTATCTCCAACCTCTGATAGGCGTCTTGTGCAAAAATGCAGAGAGACTCCCAGTTCTCAGGAGACGGGCTGGCAAACAGTCACTCCCACTGACGAAACTTCAGCCAACGGCCCTAAAGGATTTCTTGGAAATCCTGGAAACCAAGACCTGAGTTTCAGGCAAGTCCTCTTTGGTGGGAGAACCCCAGCAGTGATATAACACGCCAAAACATGCAGCAAAGAAAAATGTGGAAATATAGGCTGCAAAACCTTTAAAATGTGCCCTTTCCAGCTACTCACCTAACAAAATAACAGCCAGTCAGCCAGCCAGCTGGCATCACAACGCCATCTTCCTGACCGTGCTATTCTAACTCAACACTCCTGGTTTGGATTGGACTATGTGGCTTCTCTGAAGGTATGATCACATCTCCCAGGACTAGCCTGACTGCACTCCAAGCCAAGCAATTGCTAGGATGGCAATTTGTTTAAGTGCGCTGACAAAGCATCTTGGACGATCTGCCTGCAACTTTTGGAAGGGATGCTGAGATGATCCTTTCAGGTCACCCCAGCAAGGCAGGAAGAATTCCTTGGACAGGGGTCCAGACTTCCATCAACAAATACTATGCAGGGAGGTCCTTGGTGGCCACCGGATAGTGGCTATTTCAGTTATGCTTGCAAAGCTAGGGATTTCACCCCCACACCTGTTCCCAATGGTGTTCCAGCATTTTCTACGGATGGAAAAGGCGATTTTTAATTCCAGTGTGGCAGCCCCGTTCATCTCCTGCAGCTGAAAACAAAGTCTTGTGCCACCTTAAAGACCAGCACATTTACCATGGCTTAAGATTTCGTGGGCTCAAGCTCTCTTTCCCAGAGGCACCTTTGAAATTCAGTGTTGGAAATGATGGTGAGATGCATATAAGAATACAAAACCCCCCACCTGTTGCCAAGAACGCTCCATAAAACGAGTGATGCTGAGTTATACAGTTGTATCTTGGGTTAAGTACTTAATTCGTTCCGGAGGTCCGTTCCTAACCTGAAACTGTTCTTAACCTGAAGCACCACTTTAGCTAATGGGGCCTTCTGCTGCCGCCGCGCTGCCGGAGCCCAATTTCTGTTCTTATCCTGAAGCAAAGTTCTTAACCTGAAGCACTATTTCTGGGTTAGCGGAGTGTGTACAGTGTGTACAGTGGTACCTCTGGATATGAACGGGATCCGTTCCAGAGCCCCGTTCGCATCTAGAAGCAAACATAACTAGTGACGGCATGTCTGCGCATGCACACGTCGCTTTTTGCCGCTTCTGCGCATGCGCGTGACGTCCTTTTGAGCGTCTGCGCATGCACAAGCGGCGAAACCCGGAAGTAACGCGCTCCGTTATTTCCGGATTGCCGCGGAGCGCAACTCGAACGCGCTCAACCCGAAGCGCATTCAACCCGAGGTATGACTGTACTGTGCTTTTTCCCTTGTATATCCAGGTACCCAGCAGTCCATTGTGTTTATGGAGGAAGTAGAAATGAAAAAATGGTTACGTTCAGAAGAATTCTCAAGCAGAAGAAAGGTTTGATTTTTCTAAAGTATTTATTATTTTATTGTAAAGGTTATAGCTCATAGCCCTGCAAAAGTGAATTGCTTTACACCAGCAGTGTCACAGAGGTGAGGTTATTTTAAGCAGGGCAGTAAGGGATCTTTCTTCCTCCTGCACAAACCTTGGGCATGATAGCTTGTACAAGTCCAATGATATGAATGGGAGGCACAACTCACAACTCACAGAGGAGGCTTCTTAACCATTGAATTGTGCCTCCTGCATCCAGTGTCTCAATAACAACACAGAAGAAGAAGAAGAAGAAGAAGAAGAAGAAGAAGAAGAAGAAGAAGAAGAAGAAGAAGAAGAAGAAGAAGAGTAGTAGTAGTAGTAGTAGTAGTAGTAGTAGTTTGGATTTGATACCCCGCCTTTCACTCCCTTTAAGGAGTCTCAAAGCGGCTCACATTCTCCTTTCCCTTCCTCCCCCACAACAAACACTCTCTGAGGTGAGTGGGGCTGAGAGACTTCACAGAAGTGTGACTGGCCCAAGGTCACCCAGCAGCTGCATGTGGAGGAGCAGAGACGCGAACCCGGTTCCCCAGATTACGAGACTACCGCTCTTAACCACTACACCACACTGGCTCTCCACACAGGAGCCTAGGAAGCTGCCTTATGCAGAGTCAGACCCACTGGTCCATGTAGCTGAGTACAGTGGTACCTTGGGTTACATATGCTTCAGGTTACAGACTCCGCTAACCCAGAAATAGTACCTCAGGTTAAGAACTTTGCTTCAGGATGTGAACAGAAATCGCGCGGTGACAGCGTAGCAGCAGCAGCAGCAGGAGGCCCCATTAGCTAAAGTGGTGCTTCAGGTTAAGAACGGACCTCCGAAACGGATTAAGTACATAACTAGAGGTACCACTGTACTGTCTACACCTGTGTCAGCAAACATTTTCAGCAGGGGGCCGGTCCACTGTCCCTCAGACCTTGTGGTGGGCCGGACTATATTTTGAAAAAAAGAAGAACAAATTCCTATGCCCCACAAATAACCCAGAGATGCATTTTAAATAAAAGCACACATTCTACTCATGTAAAAACACACTGATTCCTGGATTGTCCACGGGCCGGATTTAGAAGGCAATTGGGCTGGATCCGGCCCCCGGGCCTTAGTTTGCCTACCTATGGGCTACACTAACTGGAAGGAATGGGACCCTTCTGACTGCGTTTCAGCACTGGAGAGAAATGGGCAATCTTGAACAAGACCTTTGAAAACTTTTCTCCTCCAGACTGTTGAAGGAAGACTAAATTATGGATAGTCTTGGCCATCGGTCTTGAAGAGTAGCTGCCAATTAGCGTCCTGTAGGCATCAACAGGGCAACTGACTTTCAGGTTTGGTGGGTGTGTGTCAGTAAACGAGGGGAATTAAGACTAAGATTGCTGAGTGGGAGGTGCTTGTGTAATCTCACTGTATACAAGTTGTACAAGTGACAATAAAGTATTTCAATTTCAATTAACTGTACAGAAAAGATGCTGAGTAAGCAAAGTCGGGAAGAGGAAGTAGGGTTGCCATATGTCTGGAATCTCCCAGACACAGACGACATTCGGCAATGTGCCCCCCCCCCCCCAAGAAAAAAGCAGCTCAACAACTTTTGTGTTTGCATTTTCACTTTTTGAAATATGGCAACCGTAGAGGAAGGAAAACCAGGATTAATTCAGACCTTCAGGCACTTAGATGTCCATGACAAAAGTGTCTCTCACTACACATAAACAAGCTGTGAAAGAGACTCTATGAATCCAACAAGAAGACGAAAGATGTACCGTACTTTCCCGTTTGTTTTTTTGTTTTTTTGTTTGTTTGTTTGTTTTGTAGCACAAGAAAATCTTTAATAAAAACTAACGAAGAAAAACGGCCTTCAGGCTCTTGCTAGACTTTACTGTACAAAGGCTGTAAGCAATGAAGAGTACCTCCTTCTTGTCTGTTTCTTTAATGTCATTTTTATCTAGTGTCCGCTACTTAATAGTAAAAAAGATATACTGTAGAAGCATTCTTTAAAAAAAAAAGGGGGGGGACAGGTTTTGAGAAGGGAGGACTTTTTAAAATTAAAAAAGCTACTTTTAAGGGTGCACCATAGCCCTGCTGATCTTTGCAACAAACAAACAAACAAAAAGTAGGCTTCAACTCAAAATGAAATATGAAAAAAACACACCAGTAGTGACTTTTAAGAGCACATTTTGATTATTTTATATTGTTACATACCAGATAAGAACTGCAGCAATGTTATCAACACAGCTATGGGGAGGGGAAGGTAGCTCAGCATCTGAGCACATGCTTTGCTTTCAGAAGTACAAAGTTCAGTTGCCGGCATCTCGTGTTAAAAGTATGTCAGGGCATGAAAGACTTCTGACTGAGACTGGCCAGAAACTGGGCGACCCAGAACAACTGTCTGTTTTGGCACAGGGTAGTTTCACAGGTCAACAGACTCTCCCCGTTTTCATTTTTTTAAGGAAGTAAATGGATTTGTACCTTTGGCATTCCCAATCGTCCATATCAAAAATTATTTCTTTAATAACAAATTTAACCAAAAAGAAGAGAGAAAAACAGGAGACAGGAAGAAACCCACCAGATCACACTAAAAATACAATAACCATCAATTCGGTGAGACCATGGAGTGAGCCTCCAGGGAGGAAGCAAAACTGCTGGAACCAAAGTGACCTCTCTGGGGCGCAAGACTGGGCAGTGTGTATGGAGGTCCTGGACTGCCCAGACGACAAGACCCCACTCTTGGCTTCGCTGATGTGGTTCAAAGGAAAGCAGAGCCATACGTTTGGCACCAGCTTGGCTGCAGGAGTTGCAGGAAGGAGGCATAAAAGGCGCCATCCAACCGCCTTAGGGACCCCACTCTGGATTTGTGTAGAGTTTACTCCTTAGCCTTTTCTTCTCCTGAAGACAACCTGCAAGGCAGCAGAGCTTTTGGATCAGTTTTCCTTCTCCTAAATAGGCTACGTGGGATGCGGGTGGCGCTGTGGGTTAAACCACAGAGCCTAGGGCTTGCCGATCAGAAGGTTAGCGGTTTGAATCCCCACGACGGGCTGAGCTCCCATTGCTCAGTCCCTGCTCCTGCCAACCTGGCAGTTCGAAAGCACGTCAAAGTGCAAGTAGATAAATAGGTACCGCTCCGGCGGGAAGGTAAATGGCGTTTCCGTGCGCTGCTCTGGTTCGTCAGAAGTGGCTTAGTCATGCTGGCCACATGACCTGGAAGTTGTATGCCGGCTCCCTCGGCCAGTAAAAAAAGATGAGCGCCGCAACTCCAGAGTCAGCCACAACTGGACCTAGATGGGCTACGTTCCCAGGTTCACAAGCCCCATCTGCACCTCACTTCCTTCTACAGCATGTGCAGAAAACACCTTCTTTACCATTGGATCCACGGCTGGTCTCATCCGCTCAATCTACTAGAGATGTCTTCACATGCGGAGGAAATGCCTAACTCACTGAGGGTTTGAGACC